>NC_065876.1:10000000-14800000 GCF_933775445.1 Argentina anserina
GACGTTTACATTACTCATTGTTTAAGTTGATATTAGTAGTCATATCATAACTTATATCACTAGGCCAAAAAAGTAAACTGTTGACTGATGAGAATGTATCTGCTGAGTACATCAGTGGAATGTGATAACACCTCAAATAGTAGTTATAAACTACCGTATGAACTCAGACAACATATTTTCTAGTCAAATGTCGTCTAAGTTATACGGAATTCATCTAAAAATGAGACAAAACTAGGCTATCTACTGTCTGAGATGCTATCAGACCACATATTTATGTTGTCTTATTTATACATAGATAACATAATAATGTTGTGTGAAAGACATTATATAGTAGGTTTTATGTTGTCTAAATTAGGATTCAATACCATCAAAAGCTATTCAACAACAGTTAAATGTGGTGTGAATTTGTTTGTCATAGCAAGGGCTTTCTAGTGTTGTTATCTAAACATGATTTAGACAACATATTAATGATGTTTGAGGACCATGTATGAGTTAAACAGAGATAACATACTTTTTTATTGCATATGTTGACTGAGTACACTCAAACAACACACTAGAAAATTTCATATGTGCTAACATTCTAAAATTCATTTGTATCGTCTGAAGATCAGTGATACAGCCTAGCTATATTGACAATATATATGCCCAGAAATTTGAGACCCTGCATGCAGTTTTTATACCTACCCATGTCTTCAATATTCCATTTCTAGCATCCAACAAAACTTAATTATCATTGCTAGGAACCAACTAAAATACATTGTCAATAAGTACTTGTACTTTCGATAATCATTAATTAAGCAAGCATAGGCCTACATATACATGTTCTGCAAACACACATGCCTAAACCAAAAACAAAAAACCTTGGTACAAGTAAGGTTCTAAAAAACGCTAGGCGTTAATCGGGCGAACAGCTAAAACCCAGCGCCCAGAGGACTAATCGGGGATTAATCGGCCCAAAATTGAGGCGGTCAAGGGTCTCCGGGCGCCTAGGCGCCACCTAGGCGGGGATTTTTAGAACATATAATTGTAGTTAGATAGTAGATAAAATAACTGCATGCATATAATTGTTCAATGTTATGTAAATACACAAAATCAGTTTCTAAGTCATACTAATCTACCCTAAAAGACCACTTTTGCTGCTCTAAGTCTTAACAACACTGTATGCGAATAATATGACATGAGAGGCCAATTCGGCTCGAACTTTGTCATTATCAGTAGATGTGCCTTGAAGACAACCACGAGCGTTGCTGAATTCCCACTGCAAGATCAAAGCAACAAGTTACCCTTCATGGCAGAACAACAAACAATAACAACATAGTTGTAAAAATAAGAGTTATGAAATGAAGTTTTAATCTGAGAATCATTCAGCTAGAAGATAGAGTGATTAAGACAATACATAAATGAAATTCATATTTCAATAGGACTCTCACTGTGACCAATATTGCACAAAGTATTTAAATTTCACCCCATACAAGTGAAGAGTATGAGAGCAGGTTCTTGGCCATGAGAATCATAATCAATCACTTATGAGGCTTTTAGTTAATTCATGCATCAACTATACTTGTCTTCCTAATGAATTCAATCACCAATTAATGCATGCATCAAGTTTCTTACATGTGGATTCTGTCCATTTTCAATGTTTACTTCTAGATTTCATTCAAAAACCTAAAGTGCACACACATGGCAAGCATATTGAAAGCAACAATTATTACTCTTTGTTATTTAGAGTTGATGACACAAGATAAGCATATTCACAGCCTTAAGTAACACATATATGTTGTCTAATGTACAGTTCCCAATCAACTTTGCATCTCATGGTCACATTTGGAGAAAAAAAAAAGAAAAAAAAAGAACATTCTGCAGCAGGAATTGAGAGTTAGATTCCTTTATCATATGGCCCCAATCAAGGTTTAACAAACAACATGAACCATATTTTTGAACCGAAATACGTACCTTGTTACAAAAAATCAGATTCTTGTACAACACAATACATTTCATGTAATACATGAGGAACTATCCACAATTATTTCTAGTAAGTTGCTTTGGAATACCCTAAAAAGTAATAGAAATTAATATTAATATTTCAATTTGAGAAATCAACTAAAAACTAAGCTGGAGATGACTTATTTCAAGATTTTTCCAATGCACTTCTTTAATATTTTGGTTGTGGTACAACTTAACAGAGCTAACAATCACAAATTATAAGAAACTTAATCGCCCACAAACAATAATGTATAAAGAGAGTAGCACTTATATACTAACAATTTATGATATTGAGTTCAAAGTTGTAATAACCCTAGATTTTTAAAACATTATTTGAATTGAATTGAATTCTATAAGGTTATGAAATTCAATTAAAATGAAATTGATTGTTTGCAAACTTTACAAAACGGAAACGGAAACGTTCCGAGAACGTTTATTAAGAAAACGTTACGTTTCCGAACGAATTTATCGACTTCTATTCCGTCGCTCGGTTGCGAAAACTTCCTTCACGAAAGTTGTAGAGCTCGTCGATACGAGTTCGTGAGTATGTAACGCGTCCTAATCGGACGATGTATGTAGAAGTTATTAACGTCGGAAGTTAGTTTCCGATTTGGGAACGGGTATAAATAGATTGTTTTGTGATTAGGGTTTTCCACATTTGGAAACCCTCACTCTCTCCGCCTCCCTCTTTCTCTCTCTCTCTCTCGGTTCTCTCTCTCCCTCCCCGATCTTCCTCCCCACCTGCGACCTCCGCCTCCAGCCCGGCGTGTCGAGCACCGCCGACCCAGAGAGCACCGCGCTACCCTCCTTAGCCGACCCAGAGGTCGACGCACTCACGCACGCAGCGTCGGAGCTCCACCACGGCGTCAAGGTCCTGCAATTTCCACCGAAGCCTTCGCGAGCTCTCCGGCGACGATCCGACGATCCAAGAGCTTGATTGAGGTGAGGGTTAGCCTAGGATGATTGTTGTGATGCCTTGTTGAGATTTTTGTGGTTGTTTGATTCGTATAAAGGGAGATCGGAGGATGAGGTTTTGGGGGAGATGCCGCCGCCTTAGGCGGCGCGTGTGGGCGTGTGGAGGGGGCTAGGCACGACGTGAGGCCGTGGCGGAGAAGAGGGGGGAAAAAGGGAGAGAAATGGGGCGGCGGTGGCATGCAACGCGCCGTCCCTGGGCTCGGCGCATGTGCCCCACGCGCGGCCTGCCGGCGGGTGGCGCGTGTACCCCACGCGCCGCCACGTGCGGCGGTGTGACAGTGTTTTCCGATATGGGTATTTTGGTAATTTACTTAAATGTAAATGTAAATTTTATTTACTACGGTAAATGTAATTAAATTTTACCTTCGGTAAATGTAAATATAAATTACTTTCAGTAAATGTAAAAAGTAATTTGTAAAAGGTAATTAGTAAATTTTTTATTTACTGAGATTGTATTTACATTTAAATAGTACGTATACGTACAAAAATACGTATTAATATTTATACGTACAGAAATACGTATATAATATTTATACGTACAGAAATACGTATTAATTGTTTATACGTACAAAAATACGCATTAATATTTATACGTACAGAAATACGTATGTAATATTTATACGTACAGAAATACGTATTAATTGTTTATACGTACAAAAATACGCATTAATATTTATACGTACAGAAATACGTATGTAATATTTATACGTACAGAAATACGTATATAATATTTATACATACAGAAATACGTATATAATATTTATACGTACAGAAATATGTATATAGTATTTATGCGTACAGAAATACGTATTAATTGTATATTTGTACGTACAGAAATACGTATTAATTGTATATTTGTACAGTAACCGTGAATAGTAACAGTGAACAGTAACACTGAACAATAATTTCGTAAAAACCGAAAATTGCTGAACAGTAACCGATTATTACTGTTTCGGCATTTAAAGGTTTACGAAACGATTCTAAATTCTTTTCTTATCTTTTCAAGGTGATCGTTAAATCAAGGAAAGGAATTATCTTCGGGAATTGTGGAATTACGCTCAAGTCAATAAGGTGAGTAAAATCTCACATATTTACGAATCTACCTTCGCGGTGATTCAAGATTTTGCAAGAGTATTTAATAATGAATTACGACATGTATACAATTTAGTGGATTACATATATACTGTATAATGGTAATAAGTACATATATATATAATTCATTATATTATATACTGTTATTAATTCATTAGAAATGGTCATTTCGATGACGGAAGTTTGTGTATTGAGCATGTGTGGTGAAATATGACATGTATAAGATATAGTGGACTATATATGTATTGTATAAATGGTAAATAAGTACGAATATAATATAGTTTGCTATATAATATACTGTTATGATTTTATTGTGATTATATTGAGCATGTGATTTGAATTGTACAATGTGATGTGAGATTATTGTACGTGATTTTGAACATTGAGATTGTTAAAATGTGAATTGTCTTCGGACCTGATTTTTGGTACAATATGATGTGAGATTATTGTACGTGTTTGGCAAGTCGAAACCTAGCCTTTGGCCGGGCGAAAGTTACGATACAGTTAGAGCTCTAGTCTGTCTGCCTTAGTACTGCATGTGAGGTAACGGGTGGTTATCTGCTCATGGGTACTCAGTTTATTTTGGATGTTGGGTAGCGGGTGGCTATCCAATATCAGCGGTGTATTACGAGAGGGGTAACAGATGTGTACCAGCGTTCTTGGTACCCGTATTATAAATGCATTGGGTAACCAGAAGGGTTACTTAATTTTCTCATGAGCGTTTCATTTCATATTTCTTTGGGTCAACCAGATGGGCTGTCCATTGACTCATGAGGGCATTTATATTTGTTGTTTTGTGATCTTTCGTATATTTTGATATGCGAATTATATTTTGATTTTACTCATACGAGCTATAAGCTTACCGGGTTTGTGTTTACAATCCCGGTGCACCAATTCGATGGTGTAGGGGATAATTCCGCAGGTGCTGATTAGTGGAGGTTGAGTGACGACTACAGAGGCTCGAAGTCGTTCGTATCCTACTTGTGGTGCGGTTTTAGCGTGGATTTGTGTGTGAGGATTTGTGTAATTTCATTTGTGAGATTTGTGAGTGATTTGTGAGGATTATTACATTTCCATTTTATGTATGGATTATAAATTTGGGTTGTAATAATTGGTTGTCTGAGTTGTATTGAGAACTCAGAATTGATCCGCTGTTACACTTTAATGATTTCGATTTATTTGAGATTATTTTGTGTTTAACGACTTTAGAATTTTGAGTTTTTAAGCTCGAAATTTTGGGGTCGTTACAGTTGGTATCAGAGCCTAAGTGCGTATTTGGCGATTATCAATATCATCCGGGAGCGATGATCCGACTGCAGGCGGGCACCCATCACATGTTCCTCGGTATTGATATGTCGTCGGGTACGCGAGAGTGTTTTAGGAGCCATACCTAATGGTTTGGTCCTCTGAGAAGTGTCGTGATGATACTTCGATGATTCATCTTATCCTGAAATTTCATGTTAATACCTATTGAATCTGTTTTAGTTGAATTCGAGATTTCACAAGTATTGACTAAGTGTTTCGTTGTTTGAAGGTGATGAACGCTGATAAGGGCCGAGGACAGGGCCGAGGACGGGCGAGAGGCCGAGGTCGAGGTAGGACCACAGGCCGAGTCCGCAACGTGGAGAACCTTTATGAGGAGGCTGCTCCACAGGAAGAGCAGGTAGGCCGAGGTCGAGGTAGGACCACAAGTCGAGTCCGCAACGTGGAAAACCTTTATGAGGAGGCTGCTCCACAGGAAGAGCAGGTTGAGCCTGCTGCTGCGGTTAGAGATGATGGACGAGTGTTGAAGCTGATCAAGGATATCAGTGCACTGTCAGCGCCTACATTTCATGGTGGACTAGATCATATAGTAGCTGACCATTGGATCGAGGGCATGGAGACATATTTTGAGATGATAGAGTGCACAATGATTGAGAAGAGAAAGATAGCTACTTTCTTTCTAAGAGATGATGCTCTAGACTGGTGGAAGAGCATGAGACAGACAGTTGATGTGACTACATTCACATGGGAGGGTTTCACTGCCCTCTTCCGAGAGAAGTACTTCCCAGCCTCCGTACAGGAGAACATGGAGCTTGAGTTTTTGGCACTGGTACAGGGAGACATGACCGTTAGAGAGTATGATGCTCGATTTTCGCAGCTGTATCGGTATGTCAGGCCTATGATTGCGACCTCTTTGGCTCAGAAGTATCTACGTGGGCTGAAACAAGAGTACAAGACCATGATATCAGTCCTTTGCTTGACTACCAGGGAGCAGATATTTGAGAGTGCTATGAGCTTGGAGCAAGCAGAGAAGACTCAAGCAGGTGATGTGGGGAACAGAGATGCAAAGGGAAAAAGCAAGGTAATCTATACAGGCAGCGAGCACTCAGGGTCGAAGGATAGGTCATGGAAGAGGCCAAGACCCCACTATCAGGCCCCGACAAGGGCACCACCCCTAGCTATCAGGGCAGCACCAGTCAGACCATTGGCAGCGGTGAGGTGTTATGGCTGCAACGAGATGGGACATTATGCCTCAGCATGTCCGAAGCCGAAGAGAGCAGGCTGTCACCGGTGCGGGCAAGTGGGACACATAGCTCGAGATTGTACCCGACCACTCCAGGGTAGGCAGGAACGGCCGCAGAGACAACTACCAGCGGGCCAAGCTAGAGTGTTCGCAGTGGGCCAGCGAGACACAGGAGTGGAAGGTACATTATCACTGTTTGACTACCTTGCTAGAGTATTGTTTGATACGGGAGCATCGCATTCATTCATTGCTAGTTCAGTAGTGGAGATGCTAGGATTGATTCCTACACCTCTCGGGGACGCCTTATGTGTCACTTCACCCCTTGGAGTGTCACTTGAGTTAGAGACAATCTGCAAAGCTTGTCCTATTTTGATTGGAAGTAGAGAGTTCTCTGCTTCGTTGATTGTGATTCCGGACCACACTTATGATGTGATCTTGGGGATTGATTGGTTGAGACCACAGCATGCTGTGATTGATTGTTTTGACATGGTGGTGTCCTTTCATAGACCCGGAGAGCCAGTGTTTCGTTATCGTTGCCTCAAGTCTGATAACGCCATGAGATCAGGAGTTTTGGCACATGTGGAGTCAGTGATCAGAAAGTAACTATCGCAGACATTGTGGTAGTATCTGAGTTTGGTGAAGTGTTCCAAGAGATACCGGGGCTACCTCCTCGAAGAGTGGTAGATTTCTGCATTGATGTAGTAACCGGTACAACACCTGTGTCAAAGGCGCCATATAGAATGGGGCAGAATGAACTTAAGGAGCTGAAGGTACAGATCGACGAGCTATTAGACCAAGGGTTCATTAGACCTATCGTTTCACCTTGGGGAGCACCTGTTTTGTTCGTGAAGAAGAAAGATGGTTCTCTGCGGTTATGTGTGGACTACAGAGAACTGAACAAGGTGACCATCAAGAATAGGTATCCTTACCTAGGATTGATGACTTGTTCGATCAGCTCAAAGGTGCTACAGTGTTCTCTAAGATTGATTTGAGATCCGGTTATCATCAACTCAGAGTGAAGGAAGAAGATATATCGAAGACAGCCTTCAGAAACCGGTATGGACATTATGAGTTTGTCGTCATGCCATTTGGCCTAACGAATGCACCAGCTGTTTTCATGAGTTTGATGAACCAAGTATTTAGTCCGTACTTGGATGAGTTCGTAGTGGTGTTTGTGGATGACATTTTGATATACTCCAAGACACAAGAAGAACATGTGGTGCATCTGAGAACAGTGTTACAGACTTTGAAGGAGGCGAGACTGTATGCCAAGCTAGAGAAGTGTGAGTTCTGGAAAGAAGAGGTCAAATTCCTTGGTCATGTTGTCTCAAAAGATGGAGTACTAGTGGACCCGTCAAAGGTCGAGGCAGTAAAGAATTAGAGTCGTCCAAAGAACCCTACGGAGATACGTAGTTTCCTCGGTTTGGCAGGATACTACATGAGGTTTATCGAGGGGTTTTCTAGTATTGCATCTTCATTGACCAAGTTGACCAAGAAAGATACTCCGTTCGTGTGGACGGATGCATGTGAGGAAGCATTCAGCAAACTAAAGACTAGACTGACCACAGCTCCAGTGTTGACGATTCCTTCTAGTGGTGGTGGTTATGTCATTTACAGTGATGCTTCGCTCCAAGGTTTGGGTTGTGTGTTGATGCAGCATGGAGGAGTTGTTGCTTATGGCTCGAGACAGTTGAAGATTCATGAGAAGAATTATCCGACACACGACCTAGAGCTTGCGGCAGTTGTATTTGCCCTGAAGATTTGGAGACATTACTTGTATGGTGAGAAATTTCAACTCTTTTCAGATCATAAGAGTTTGAAGTACTTGTTCTCACAGAAGGAGCTGAATATGAGGCAGAGGAGATGAATGGAACTCCTCAAGGACTATGACTTCACATTAGAGTACCACCCGGGAAAGGCAAATGTGGTGGCTGATGCCTTGAGCAGAAACCCGAGAGGCGTGGTAGCTTCACTTATGGTCCAGGAGTGGTTCATGCTAGAAGCTGCATCAGAGTTTGATTTGGTACCATCGGGAGGAGAACCAATGGTCTTTCTTGGTAGTGTCACAGTGCAACCCACATTGATCACGAGGATCATACAGGGTCAGGCGCAGGATAGACTCTCACGAGCTAGGTTGGCGGATCTTGTAGTTGATACGCTTGATGAGTGTCCTTCTGAGTGGAGAGTTGGACCCGATGGAGGGTTGAGGTTTGGGGCAAGATTGTGTGTCCCAGATTGTGATGATCTCCGGGAAGAGGTTCTTCGTACGGCACATCGTTCACGCTATACCGTCCATCCAGGGAACACCAAGATGTACAAAGACCTATGCAGACAATTCTGGTGGAACGGTATGAAGAAAGATGTAGCAGAGTTTGTAGCGAAGTGCCTTACATGTCAGCAAGTGAAAGCAGAACATCAACGACCAGCTGGCATGTTGAAACCACTTACTATTCCTCTTTGGAAGTGGGAACAGATATCTATGGAGTTCGTGACCGGATTGCCTAGATCGAAGAAGGGTCACGATGCCATATGGGTGATTGTCGATCGGTTGACGAAGTCGGCTCATTTTCTCCCAGTGTCAATGAAGTACTCTGTGGACGTGCTTGGGAAACTATATGTGGATGAGGTAGTGAGACTTCATGGTGCTCCAGTTTCTATTGTTTCCGATAGAGATGCACGTTTCACTTCGAAGTTCTGGGGTGGTTTGCAGAAGGCGATGGGCACTACCTTGGATATGAGTACAGCTTTTCACCCTCAGACGGATGGACAGACAGAGAGTGTGAATCAGGTGATGGAAGACATGTTGAGAGCCTGTGTGTTGGATTTCAAGGGTAGCTGGGAAGATCATTTGAGATTGATTGAGTTTGCCTACAACAACAGTTACCATTCTAGCATTGGCATGGCACCTTATGAGGCACTTTACGGTAGACCATGTCGATCTCCGATCTGTTGGGCCGAAGTTGGTGATGAGGCACTGATGGGTCCAGAGGTGGTTCAGGAAACCACTAATAAGATCTCGATCATTCGGGATAGAATCCGGACCGCGCAGAGCAGACAGAAGAGCTATGCGGACTTGAAGAGGAGACATGTGGAATTTGAGATTGGTGATCATGTGTTCTTGAAAGTTTCACCTATGAGGGGTGTAGTGAGATTCGGCAAGAAGGGAAAGTTGGCACCGAGGTATGTTGGGCCTTTTGAGATACTTGAGAAGGTGGGCAAACTAGCATATCGACTAGCCTTGCCTACTAGCATGTCGGGTGTTCACAACGTCTTCCACATTTCCATGCTGAGGAAGTATGTACCAGATGAGTCACATGTGATCGATCATAGCACCATTGAAGTGAAGGAAAATGCCACATTTGTTGTCGAGCCGGTTCGTATCCTGGATAGATCCACAAAGAAGCTACGGAGGAGAGAAGTAGGGCTAGTCAAGGTGTTGTGGAGTCACCATGATGAGGGTGATGCATCTTGGGAGCTAGAGTCAGACATGATGACCAGATATCCACAGTTGTTTGTTGAGTGAGCTTGAATTTCGGGGCGAAATTCCTTTAAGGGGGGTAGATTGTAATAACCCTAGATTTTTAAAACATTATTTGAATTGAATTGAATTCTATAAGGTTATGAAATTCAATTAAAATGAAATTGATTGTTTGCAAACTTTACAAAACGGAAACGGAAACGTTCCGAGAACGTTTATTAAGAAAACGTTACGTTTCCGAACGAATTTATCGACTTCTATTCCGTCGCTCGGTTGCGAAAACTTCCTTCACAAAAGTTGTAGAGCTCGTCGATACGAGTTCGTGAGTATGTGACGCGTCCTAATCGGACGATGTATGTAGAAGTTATTAACGTCGGAAGTTAGTTTCCGATTTGGGAACGGGTATAAATAGATTGTTTTGTGATTAGGGTTTTCCACATTTGGAAACCCTCACTCTCTCCGCCTCCCTCTTTCTCTCTCTCTCTCTCGGTTCTCCCTCTCCCTCCCCGATCTTCCTCCCCACCTGCGACCTCCGCCTCCAGCCCGGCGTGTCGAGCACCGCCGACCCAGAGAGCACCGCGCTACCCTCCTTAGCCGACCCAGAGGTCGACGCACTCACGCACGCAGCGTCAGAGCTCCACCACGGCGTCAAAGTCCTGCAATTGCCACCGAAGCCTTCGCGAGCTCTCCGGCGATCCAAGAGCTTGATTGAGGTGAGGGTTAGCCTAGGATGATTGTTGTGATGCCTTGTTGAGATTTTTGTGGTTGTTTGATTCGTATAGAGGGAGATCGGAGGATGAGGTTTTGGGGGAGATGCCGCCTCCTTAGGCGGCGCGTGTGGGCGTGTGGAGGGGGCTAGGCACGGCGTGAGGCCGTGGCGGAGAAGAGGGGGGAAAAAGGGAGAGAAATGGGGCGGCGGTGGCATGCAACGCGCCGTCCCTGGGCTCGGCGCGTGTGCCCCACGCGCGGCCTGCCGGCGGGTGGCGCGTGTACCCCACGCCCCGCCACGTGCGGCGGTGTGACAGTGTTTTCCGATAGGGGTATTTTGGTAATTTACTTAAATGTAAATGTAAATTTTATTTACTACGGTAAATGTAATTAAATTTTACCTTCGGTAAATGTAAATATAAATTACTTTCAGTAAATGTAAAAAGTAATTTGTAAAAGGTAATTAGTAAATTTTTTATTTACTGAGATTGTATTTACATTTAAATAGTACGTATACGTACAAAAATACGTATTAATATTTATACGTACAGAAATACGTATATAATATTTATACGTACAGAAATACGTATTAATTGTTTATACGTACAAAAATACGCATTAATATTTATACGTACAGAAATACGTATGTAATATTTATACGTACAGAAATACGTATATAATATTTATACGTACAGAAATACGTATATAATATTTATACGTACAGAAATATGTATATAGTATTTATGCGTACAGAAATACGTATTAATTGTATATTTGTACGTACAGAAATACGTATTAATTGTATATTTGTACAGTAACCGTGAATAGTAACAGTGAACAGTAACACTGAACAATAATTTCGTAAAAACCGAAAATTGCTGAACAGTAACCGATTATTACTGTTTCGGCATTTAAAGATTTACGAAACGATTCTAAATTCTTTTCTTATCTTTTCAAGGTGATCGTTAAATCAAGGAAATGAACTATCTTCGGGAATTGTGGAATTACGCTCAAGTCAATAAGGTGAGTAAAATCTCACATATTTACGAATCTACCTTCGCGGTGATTCAAGATTTTGCAAGAGTATTTAATAATGAATTACGACATGTATACAATTTAGTGGATTACATATATACTGTATAATGGTAATAAGTACATATATATATAATTAATTATATTATATACTGTTATTAATTCATTAGAAATGGTCATTTCGATGACGGAAGTTTGTGTATTGAGCATGTGTGGTGAAATATGACATGTATAAGATATAGTGGACTATATATGTATTGTATAAATGGTAAATAAGTACGAATATAATATAGTTTGCTATATAATATACTGTTATGATTTTATTGTGATTATATTGAGCATGTGATTTGAATTGTACAATATGATGTGAGATTATTGTACGTGATTTTTAACATTGAGATTGTTAAAATGTGAATTGTCTTCGGACCTGATTTTTGGTACAATATGATGTGAGATTATTGTACGTGTTTGGCAAGTCGAAACCTAGCCTTTGGCCGGGCGAAAGTTACGATACAGTTAGAGCTCTAGTCTGTCTGCCTTAGTACTGCATGTGAGGTAACGGGTGGTTATCTGCTCATGGGTACTCAGTTTATTTTGGATGTTGGGTAGCGTGTGGCTATCCAATATCAGCGGTGTATTACGAGAGGGGTAACAGATGTGTACCAGCGTTCTTGGTACCCGTATTATAAATGCATTGGGTAACCAGAAGGGTTACTTAATTTTCTCATGAGCGTTTCATTTCATATTTCTTTGGGTCAACCAGATGGGTTGTCCATTGACTCATGAGGGCATTTATATTTGTTGTTTTGTGATCTTTCGTATATTTTGATATGCGAATTATATTTTGATTTTACTCATACGAGCTATAAGCTTACCGGGTTTGTGTTTACAATCCCGGTGCACCAATTCGATGGTGTAGGGGATAATTCCGCAGGTGCTGATTAGTGGAGGTTGAGTGACGACTACAGAGGCTCGAAGTCGTTCGTATCCTACTTGTGGTGAGGTTTTAGCGTGGATTTGTGTGTGAGGATTTGTGTAATTTCATTTGTGAGATTTGTGAGTGATTTGTGAGGATTATTACATTTCCATTTTATGTATGGATTATAAATTTGGGTTGTAATAATTGGTTGTCTGAGTTGTATTGAGAACTCAGAATTGATCCGCTGTTACACTTTAATGATTTCGATTTATTTGAGATTATTTTGTGTTTAACGACTTTAGAATTTTGAGTTTTTAAGCTCGAAATTTTGGGGTCGTTGCAAAAGTATTCCAATTGCTCAATTAAAGTAAGAGATACTGAAAATGCATCTAAATTAGTAAGAAAGTGATACAGAAAACCAATGTATAATATCAAACAGTTTGTGTGCATTATTGGACACTTACTTGTCGATAACGGTTGTCCACTCATCATACTTTTCCAAACCATGTTACCGTAATAATAGATCCATGTAGAAAACTAAAGCATTATCCGATTTCACAACAGTTAATAGAAAAAAAATAGATTTTAGACATCATGCATCAACTAAAACTTTATTAGACAACATGACAAATCGTAAAGTTAAAAGAATTTTACATACCCTGAGTCATATGGAACCAACCATATTTGTTTAGGCTTCCTTGTCTTATACCAAGCCAACAATTTTTGAGACATTTCTTCGTAATTTCCAAACTCGAGTCTGCCGACTTGAGCATGGTCAAGAAATCCAACTATATCAAGTATATTAGACTTCTTGAGTAAGGTATAAAGAAAGCTACGAATTACATATGAAGGTCAAAATACAAAATTGTATCAATTAACATAAAATTTGCAAATGGAACATATGAACAAGCTCACTAACTTGATGTAAAAAATAATGATTGATCCAGTAGCCTCCAACATTCGCACCACACTATATATATATATATATATATATTTTTTTTTTTCTTAAGAGATAACTTTTTCTCGTATACCTGAAAATATTCGAATCAAATAATGTATGGATGGTCTTCTTGTCAACTAATGCTTTGTCGGCCCACACACACAAGTGCCTCAATGCAGATGGCAAACCCTTCGACAAAGTTTTTAGGTCTTCAACGTCATTATATTTTATCTTTTTCACCAGTATTTTTTGTTTTCCAGTTATAATAAGTGAAACAAGACCCCTTCATTAGTAAATATTCAATCATGACATCATACTATGAAAATAAAGATACAATTATGAACTAAACAGGTAAAATGTCACCTTCGGTTGAATTTCTTGTCCTTTTGGGGCAGGGGTAACAATCAGAACTCTTGGCCATGCTACAAATATGTCAATGGCGTCACCGAGTTTCACGATTTCATCATTCATAGGGAATGATAGCTTTGCTTCATGAACAATAATTCTAACGACCTGGACACGAACATTGTCCTCTCCTAAGGCAACTCCATACATGACCTGCTTCCTCTACTCGACAGCGACCTCAATGATTTTTCTATACGTAACAATATTGTCAGTAATCCCTACTGCCAGCCCCACTCTTTACCAATATTTGATCCTTCATTATCATAACATTAAATAACTATAATAAAAATATTATCCCTAAAAAATAATTTAATAAACATTAACAGTATGTAATAACTACTCTTCATGAAATATGCTTACCACATCATTATTGATCGACTTCTTAAAGTCTTAAAGTAGGGCATGATATAATTTCTGGTTAAGGAAGACTTAAAGTCTCCATTTAGTCGTAGCAGACTTAATCACACCTTTGTGATACTAAGATGGAAGGATAAATGCTTCCTATGTACATGGAAAAGATGGATAGTAGTTTCAATGTTGATCAATGTGCATCAAGTCTAAAACGTAGAAGCTAAGAAAGGAAACTTGTCTAATCACAAATTGACATTCCCAATTTTTTGTTTTGCATCAGGGTATTGTTTGTCTACAAGCCACCAATCTGCAATGTTAATTGGGAACGTTGTATGTGCTAATACACCGATGTATGACTGCATTTCACCTCCTGCCTCACCAAAGGGTTGGCATTTCTCATTGATTTCCATAATTAGCTTTTCTTTCCTTGTCACACGCTTGGCAATTCTCGACATTGTCACCATCCCTCGCTTCAGAAACTTTAGACCGCTGGTCTTCTTGTCTGTCCTCTAACTATTTTGCCTTTGCAGCTTTCTCCTTTGCAGTCTTTACCTCTGCTGCCTTCTTCTTAGTTGAGGTAGAACTTCCACCACAAGTTGACATTGAAATTGAATTGTTAAACAAAGCAGCTTGTTTTGCGGAGGCCTTTACCGCTGCCATCTTCCTTCGTACTACCTTCTTCTTAGGCTCCACAATAACTTCAGGATCATCACGTTGTACTTCAGGCTGCACAATAGGGGGATGGTCGGATTCTTTCTCTTATGGGGCTAATCTTCTTGCTGAACTTCTTAGTTGGATAGCCAAATTGCCTTGGCTATCCTCCAATTTACAACTATTGCCTTCCTTGTTTTTGGTGCCATAATCTGAAAAATAAATGTCGTTAGCAACTGAAAAATAGATATATTAAACTAACATTAAATAACATGCAGAGTCCCCATGAAACTTGCACATACAAGTATCTCACAAACAATTTAATAATTCAAACACCACACTTATTGAAACTGCACTTGAACAATTGAAACTGCATGCACACAAATATTCGGATCACACCAATTTGAAACATCATACAACTTATTTGAATATTATGTTATCATTGGGAATAACAAAAAACAACAACAATTAATGATGCACACACGAAGGCACATGAATCATAATAAATTACTGTCATTCAACCCAAATTCCCTCATCACCACCTCTTATATGAAGGCTTGGCTGATGACCTTCTACATCATCAAAGGAGTCAACTGATGGCATGGTGGTAATGAAAGCATGATCCACCTCTATGTCTTCTAACCCCACTTCCTCCTCACCATCCCCTTTGTAGTTTAAATCCGGATACTCACTACCACTGACCACTCCACATCTAGAGGGTCTTCAATATAGAAAACTTGTTTAACATGCATAGCTAAGACAAAAGGATCAGCTATGTGGCCTATCCTATTCAATTTAACCAAAGTAAACTCAAGTTCATCTACTTTGACACCCTTAGTACTCTCTACCCATTCACATTTGAAAATGGCACCCTGAATTTATAGTAGTGGACTTCCCAAATTAAATATATCACACCGTAAAAGTCCATAGGGTCATCAAATATGGGGTTTTGATCCTTTGCGCTTGCAACTTGCATTGCATTAGCAACTAAAAAACCCCGACTATTTTGAACGGAATAGACATTATCCTAGTCTTTGGTGTTGTAATCAACAACATTGACATGGTAACCTTGATAACTTGCCACTTCAGCTCTTGGGCCCCTAGACATCCACCTTACTACTTTTGAAACCTCATGAGAATGATTTCTCATTTCTCCTGCAACCTGCCAATTTCATTCTAACATAAATAAAATAACATGATAATAAAATACATTAATAAATGTAAATATAGATCTATGGAAATTGAGCATACAAATTAGTGATGAAAGAACTTACCCTCTCCTTGAACCAAGCAGTAAATATCTGGTTTTGTTTTATAGTCATCCAAACCTTGTCTCCCTTTATTCTAGGGAAAGCCAACTCCAATTCTTCCATATGTTCACTACGTAAAATGATGAGAAAATCAGTATACAATTATGCTCATGCCAAATAATATAGCAATTGGAATATAAAAGTAATTGGTAAAAAGTACATGAAGTATGGTTGGACATCTTTAGTATAGTTGCAGATCCTTTTGGCCAAAAAATACCATAGTTGCCCCTAATAAGGACTTGCACTCGTTATAAAGTCTGAAAACCTTCTTTGATGGAAGCCCAACAGTAGCAGTGTCTTTATAAAGCATGCGGTGTGCGTAAAACTCAACCGCTTCTTCAACTATGTACTTTTCAGCAACAGACCCTTTCAGATTGACGATTTTTAACATACCTTTTAAACACCTTCATGTACCTCTCAAATGGGTACATCCAACGTAAAAACACAAGACCACAAAGCTCAACTTCTCTAAGAAGATGGACAGTTAGATGGATCATAATGTCAAAAACTGAAGGTGGGAAGAACTTTTCAAGCAAGCAAATAATGTCAACAAGTTCAAGTTGCATCTGTTTCAGTGTTGAAAAATCAATTACGTTACTATAGATGGCCTTGAAAAACAAGCAGAACCGAATAATCGCATATCGAACTGGCTTCTCAAAGACCGATCTTATAACAATTGGTAGAAGAGTTTGCATGATTGTGTGGCAATCACATGTTTTAAGACCAACGAGACTCAAATCATGCATATTGACCAAATTATTTATGTTTGAGCAGAAGCGTGAGGGAAGACTCATACAAAAAAAAAAAAAGAGTTGCAAGCAATTCTCTTTTCCGCTAGCACCAAATTTCAACTAGCCAAAGGCAGATTCCCCCCCCCCCCCCCCTGAATTAGGCGCCAAATCAGTTCTGATTTCCATGTGAACCATGTCTAATCTCGATTTAGCTCCATCATTCATCTTCCCCTTGATGTTTAATATGGTACCAATCAGGGCATTTAGACAATTACCCTCAATGTGCATTACATCAAGAATATTTCTAACAAGAAGGTATTTCCAGTAAATTAGTTCGAAAAATACTGATATTTTTCTCCAGTAAGGTATGTCCTCTTCTGGACCCTTGAAGGAAGCATGATAAACTTCCTTTCCAAATTCACATTTAAGATTTTTAGCTCTTGAGTACACTTCCTTTCCAGTTAGTGGTGTCTTGGTGATATCTTCCTCAATCTCACCGTCAAAAGCAGTATCTTGCTTTCTATATGGATGATGTCTTGGAAAAATACGTCGATGCCTCATAAACCCCATTTTTCTAGTATGTTTCACATTATGTGGTTTGGTTTCTTCTACACATATCGGACAAGCATTATAGCCATGTGTAACGCTGCCAGATAGATTCCCATATGTAGGGAAATCACTAATTGTCCAAAATAGGATTGCTTTAAGTATAAATGACTCATCTCTTGCCGCATCATATACTCCTTCAACCCCATCCCACAATTTTTTAAGATAATCAATTAAAGGCTGCAAATAGATGTTGATATCATTTCCGGACTGTTTTAGTCCAGAAATTAATAAAGTTAACATCATAAGCTTCCTCTTCATGCAAAACCACGGAGGAAGTTATAGGTAATAAGAATAACTGGCCAACAAGAGTACTTGCTACTACACAAGGTGTGTGGATTAAATCCATTTGAGGAGAGGGCTAGCCTAAGATTCCTAGGTTTAATTTCAAATTCTGGCCACTTGGTGTCTACTAACTCCCAAGTCACTGAGTCGGCTAGATGCCGCATCTTCCCATCTTTATTTCCTACTAGTGGCATGCCAAGTCAAATATTTGGCTGTTTTAGGGGATTGGAACATCCGCTTGAACCTTGGGATTGGTGAGAAATACCACAACACTTTCACGAGCACCCCATCTTTCTCACTCTCATCTTCAGCTAGCTTCCATCGTGAAACACCACAAATGGGACAACTTAATGTTGTTGCATGGACACCTCTGTAAAGAATGCAGTCATTCGGACATGCATGGATCTTCTCATACTTCATCCCCAATGTAGCCAGTGATTTTTTAGCTTCGTAAAAAAGAATCGGGCATTACATTTTCTTCAAGAAGCAATTGCCCTATTATGAGTAGCATGTCAGAGTAACAAGAGTCTGTCATTCCATGATTTTCCTTTGAATTGAACGTTTGTATCAAAGCGTTCATCTTTGTAGTCTTTGTACAACCGGGATACAAAGCCTTGTCTCCATCCTCCACAAACCTCAAAAACTCATTACACTCCTTTGAAACCTCTTCATCCTCACTATCAGATACATTTTCCTTAGGATCCCCCATCCCCAAATCTAATGGTATATCCACTGATTCGGATAGCTGTGCATTTGAATTCATGGCAGACTCCTCCCCATGTCATTTCCAATAGGTATATGTAGTCCAAATTCCATTGAAGTAGACATGATCCTTAATAACTCCAATTGAATAACAATTGGTGTTGCAACATTTCAAAAAATGACATCGTATCCTTGTTTTGTCGCTTGTATTTACAAAAGCAAACTGTAAAAATAATTCGAATCCTATCTGAAACTTTATTGATCTTCTATCAGCAATCATCCAAGTCTTATCCATCTTATATAAGTGTCTACATAGACATACCACACACATGTTAAACTAAAGGCTAGATATTGCTCTTACTTCACACTCAGAGTACAAACATTGTGTTTATATATCTATTAATTTAAATACCACATCAACATACAATATAGAAACACAACACACACACACACATATATATATGTATTTATACATACATATATAAATATCACATAAACACACAAATAAAACACAAAAACAAATGCTACAACATTATACGTATCTCTATTATCTTGGTTCATCATTTAACTTAACAAAAAAAATCAAAACATAGCTATAATACAAAGAAAAGAGATCTAGAATATAAGAAATCATTTGGCTTCTTACCTCAATTCCCTCTAACCACAACTAAGTCAATTATTATAGTAACTTCAACCTTCAAATTCCACTTCCACTTTAGCTAAGCAAATCAAAAAGTGTAAACTCATCAATTCAACAATATAAAATAGAGTCATATCATGAGGTAAGTATGATCAAGTAATCATCAATACTGCAGTAGTATAAAACCCAAATGCCCACAACATATATCCCACATTTTTACGTGCATTACTAAAAATAAAGAAGACCTTTCTTTCTGGTCTAATCAACTAAATGCCAAAGATGCAATTTTATTGATAATCTTCTACCTAATATCAATCAAATGAATTTCATCACCAAAATGGCCAAATGTCATCCAACAAATAAAGAGTTTAAGATTGGAACCATGTAAGTCTTATCACAAAGATTATAATTCAAATAATAGTCAGTACACCAATTCAAACCTCCTCAATTATATTCAATTTATCATAAACCTAAAGTAGAAGATAGTTTATCACAATAGTCATTCTCTACAAAAATTCATTTCTCAAGCAATTCATGTAAACCCTGGATATCATGAAACCAAATCTAACTGATAGTTGCATTTTAACTTCTGCATCACTTGTTCCTTCAGCATGCATGGTATAACTAATCCCAACACAAAGCAACCAAAATTTTTATGCTAGCAATTGACTATGCAATTTGGGGAATTGACATTTACCTTTTAGACCACTTTAACAACTACTTGTTAGACCAATGTTGATATGACCAGGTACTCATACGGAAGCTGCATAAAAAAACATAGTACAATGTTACAATTGAGCAAAAAGAATAAAGAACAATGGTAATAGAATTGCTCAAGCAAGCAATACATTTCCTATCAACAACTCCCACAACACAATTAACATAAGCTTTGTGGTCATATGGCTTTGTGTTCAATAACCTTCAATGCAAAAGAACTGTTATAAAAAATGACAATATAATAAACAAAATTAGAATTCACAATTCCAACTTCAAGCTAACTAATTGAGAAACCTAAGTTCTACATAGTAATGCTATCAACTTCCCTTATCATATATATGCACATTGTAAAATCAAAGTGCAACTACAACAAAGAAAGCAAAGAGAAATAGTGATATCACTGTAACCATCAAACAAACGGTAGAGAGGGGACTTAACCAAAGCAATACCTCAAATAGAGCATAAACCAAAGTGATTAGACAAACATACTCAAGCCCAATACAAAACCTACCAAAGACATCCAAGATAGAAACTGACACACAACAAAGCACAAACCAAAGGAATATGAAGAAGATATGCTTAAAGTTTTCCCCTTTAAGCCCACTTCCAGACTATGAAAACATACTACCAGCAAAACTAGCTAGTACATTTTCAGCGATCATTTCACATTAGTCAATATATAGACAACCATTAACAATACTCATTGGCTTAGTTCAGTCCAGTTCTACATTACCATAAAAAAAGGTTTAAATGTGATGAGATTTTCAGTATCAACACAACAACAACAACAACATACTCGGTGAAAGCTTCCAGATTTTCACTTCCTTATATCTTTGTAACATAAAAGAAAAACGTATCCAACAGTAACAATGAATTAACCAAATACAACGAGCTCCAGATACTGTAAACTTTCAAAAGTTAATACCTTTCCTTATATTGAAACTGAAAGCCCTCTTCAGCCTCTTGAATCAAAACCAAACACCTGGATCTCTATCACTGAAAGAACTCTGAAACAAAACCCAACTTTGGAAATAAGGGTGTTCTCACATACCCAAAGAGCCAACGTAGCTATTTGGTTTATGACTAATCCAAAATAATCCCCCATTTTAGAGTAAACACCACTACTAGAGCAAACTCTTTTGGAGACAATTCTTTTTGGGACGGACCAATATATTGTCACCCATACATGTGATTAGAAACAAAAAGATTTATTCTGTTTCTAAAATTTTTGTTCCAAAACTCTTCATCCCACTTTATATATTTTTACGTAAATATCCCTTATAGTGATACTCTAAAATCATACTTCTAGTAAATGACAAAACGGTAAAAATAAAATAACAAGAAAATTGAAAAATAAAGAAATACAAAAGATCATATCGAAATATCAAAGATGTAACTAACCAAAACAGTAACACTAGTTTTCTTTCAAATCTCTAGATTTAGGTTTGTGCAGCCGGAGGGACTGGTAGCTTTGGCAAGTGAAGCAATGATCGATATTGGATCAACCCGAAAACCAACTGAGGACACCAATAAGAAAAAATATGAGTGTCAAGCTTTCAGTTTTGAATCCCACCGCCAGGAACGCCGATCAAGATTTCGATCCCAAAATTCACCGCCGGGTTTTTCAGTAAGTACTGATCTGACTCAAATTCGCGATTGTTTTGATTAAGAATTTGAACACCGATTCGTCTTTTTGTGATTCAATAATCTCTTTATCGACGTGATTTATTTGATTCAGAATTTGATACTATGAATTGGTTCTTCTTCTGCATTTCATTCACCCAAGTCCTTCAGCAGGGAATTTATCTAGTGAGTTCATCAAATACGTTTTCATTCCACTTAACTATGTCGATTGTGAATTGCCAAGTGAAATGCTACCCTGAACTTAAGGGGAGTGATATTTTAGTGTTCTGAATATGAATTATTTGCCGACTGTAAAGAACTCCATTGCCACTGGCCTTTGCCAAAAATTTATAGCTTTTTTTTAATACTGACATGATGATAGGTTTGTTGTGTTTCAGAATGAAGCAAGCTTCTGTCTAGCGTACATTCTCTTGATTTTCCAGTATACAAAGCTTAAAATGTTTGGGATCTCTTCTAAGGGTGGTGGTTATGCCACGGTGTGGCCTAAAGCCTTTCCCTAGAATGCACCTTTCAACCAGAAATGAGGAGACTTCAACACCCTTTAGGCAATTGCACTTCAGCCAAAGCAAGAGTCTTGGTTTTTGTTTCAGGCTTGCAGATGGGTTTAAAGAGAAGAAATGGGCAGCCAAAGTGGGTGCTCCATTGAGTGATGCAATTTTTCATGAAGTTGACCGAAGTGCAAGTATTCCTCTGTTTGATTTGGGTGATATTAGGGCAGCAATTCTGAAGCATTGTTTGGTTAAGAACCTTTGGAAGTCTATGAACTATGTTGTGAGGGATGTTGTTGTGGTTGCTAGCCTAGTGTCTCTGGCACTTGAACTTGACTATTGGGTTGTTTGGCTTTTCTACTTGTGTGCTTAGAGCACCATGTTCTTAGATCTCTTTGTTCTCGGCCATGATTGGTGAGTAACATTTGGTTTATTCACTCTGTTGAACAAAATTGAGTACAATGTTATTTACTGTTTAAGTTCATTAGTTGATGTCGATTCTTTGTTGTTTTGTATTTACAGTGGTCATGGAAGTTTCTCTCATAACTCAAAGGTGAATAGCATCATTGGTCATGTTCTTCATTCTTCAGTCCTCGTCCTATTCCATGCATGGTTAGAAATTTTTTCTGAAATCCTGAAAAACCGTTAATCGTTATGTTTTGCATATTTTTGATGTGTAATTGTTGTTACAGGAGAATAGGTCACCAAACCCATCATCAGAAGATTCAGAACCATGGATTTATCGAAAATGATGAGTTTTGGCATCCAGTATTGAGTTTCTCTATCTTTTTTCTTTTTTCTTTTTGACTTTTGAGAAGGTATTGAGATCTCTCTGAGTTTGATAAGTCGAAATGTGTGCAAAACTATGTGCAGGTTTGATTTGGAATATGTATTTACAGCAGAGGAGCTGGAAACCAAGCTTTGACATATTAAAAAGCAATGTGGCCAACCTACCTGTGATGATGGTATTGATGAGAATTGAATGATCATGAAAGGATGCTGCAGATTAGGCAGATGCTAGCTATATGCCTTGTGCTTATTAGATTTTTATAAGTTAATTGTTTATTAGAGCATTGTCTATCTTATATTAACACATGGATGTTCTTAGTTGAAGATTTATGAAAGATATCAGTAAAAGTGCTCAAGTTCATTAGTCTGACTTGTAAAGTTGGTGTTGTACATTGTTTTTATATTGTCCAGGATGGCAAAACATTTGTCTTGATAAAAAGTGACATAGAAAATGTGTTGCCTACAATGATCAATAATTTATATATATAAATTCAAAATGAAAAGAGACAGGTTGGGTTTTGTCTCCCATTTTTTGTCATAGGCGCCAAATTCCCGCCTGACTCGAAAAATGGGAGATGAAAGTTTATTGAATTAGGAGCAATTTACATTTGTACTCTAAATATATTAGAAGACAGAACTTATCATTTGTTACCCTGTACAATTAGGGACAAGCTTTAGGAGACGACTTTAGCCTTAAACTAATTCTGTCTCAATTTTTTTTGGGAACAAAATCTCAGCTTTTGGAGTCAAATTGATTTTATCTCTGAATGAGTTATTTGTAGTAGTGCAGATAAACAACACGATATCAATTTCTATCAACCAAATATGAAAACAATGACTCTAATCCTAGATCTTAAACCCATCATCCCAAATTCAATAGAGAATGGAGGAGGAGGAGGAGGAGGAGATAGGAAAGATGAGGATTTTACCAAAAACGGAGAAGTAGAGGAACCCATCGTCGTGGTCTTTGAGCTCCATCACAGTCCAGGTCACAAGGGTTGGAGGTGGACGTCGCATCGTTGCAGTGAGCTGAGAGACTTGATTTCGTGTGAGCTTAGAGTAAGAGGGAAATATAATTTTGTGTGGGTTGTGAAAATTTGACTAAGTGTTTGAGGCTCAGAGGAGGGAACTGAAAACTTAATTTAGGGTTGTGAAATTTTCACAATGGAGCCAAACAAAATTGTTTGTCCCACCATATCAGTCGTTGAAAACTCAAACAACATATAGAACCTATGTGTTGTATGAAGGTTTTCAAAATTTTAGCTAACATAACTGAGTCAGCACATGATGCTTATATGTTGTATGATGTTTCCCACCTTGATAGAGCGTTAATTAAAACGTGTATAATAAACCATGTAAAACATCATCGCTAGTATAGAATAAGCAGGGATCGTTTTTTCCGGGGAATTGAAAGGAACTCTAAACTTTTAGTGTTATCAAATAATGGGGGGTTTGTGATTGATTATTAACTACTAAAATAAAACCTAAATTACTATTTACATGATCGACTTCTCTTTAACAAACTTAAACTAAATTTACCATTACACCACATAATTACAAGTTCGAACCTATCATGCATTCTAATTCGACCAATTACATATTCTTTAGACACCGATATAATCAGAGCCTTAGGGGATCATCTAATCATGTAAGATTTAAATTAACATTTAGATTGACTTATGACCTAATCTAAATTTGCATGCAATCGAATTCAATAACACTTAGAGTATAAATCAAACAGTTTACATTTAAGCACCAAATCTTTGTTGGAGACATGTTTCATGTGTGACGTCACCCACCATGGTTTCACATCTAAATTTCTGGAATTTTTTACCACTTTTAATCAACACAAACCGAACCTACTTAGGGCATGATTTGATTTGTGTAAATATGGATGATGAAGATAGCACTCAAATACAATCTTAGGGATTGCATCCAAGCACTAAATTCATATGCACATATCTGAAAATTATCTAAAAGTATGAGAAAGATGATTAGAACACAACAATAGAAATACAAACTCAATAATTATAGGAAACCATCAATTTGACAAAGATCCAAAAATCTAATAAAATAATCTGAAAATTTCGATTCTTAATACAAAACAATAATCTCACACAAACATCATACTACAATCTTCATAGACAAAGTATTATAGAAAATAAAAAACGAACAAACCCATGAAGAAGAGTTGCGAGAATCACACGTTGTAGGAACCTTGGAGGTGTGTGTTCAATGGTGATTTTCGGTGGAGATGGAATTTGTATATGGGGGAGAATGGTTTGCTGTTTTGGTGAATGATGTTTGAGGTAATATTTTGACAAAGGTTTGGCTCTTGAATGCAAAGAAGAAGTAATATTATTTGAGAGGTGAAGCCATGTATATATAGAGGAAAGGAGGGTAGTTGCATCTTTTCTCATATTATAATGTCATGCTTTAATCCCTTAAATCATGCCATGTTTTATTTCCTAAATCATGTCATGTTTTATGCCTTTAATGATCATCTTCTATTGTTGGATGACTTGGCTCTATTGATTTTTCTTTAATTATCTCTTCAATCCAATCTGAAAATAAGAAAATAAAATCATAAGTAAGAGATAATTAGTTTTGAAACCTAACAATGATTTCTAGTCAAACTAAGACTCTAGACCTAACAAGGATTTCAAGTTTAAGCATTTGAATGTAATTACATAAATTCCAAGTTTCATAAACATGCTTCATAGTATGAATAAGTCAGATACGAGACAATAAACATTTAATATGTTTAGTCAATCTAATACTCCTCACAAGGCATACTCTCTTCTTTTCACTCAGATTCATGGTTATTATTCACACACAAGTGTATGCAAGAGAAAAGATATTAAGGTATCAAATAATTTGCATATTTCACAAATGAAAGCACTTTGTGAATAACATAGGAAAACCTCATTTAACAATTAAGTGCACAAATGGACCAAAACCATATGCTTAACTCTTGTGATCATCTCCACAAACCAAGATTTGCTCATTTTAAAAATCATTAGGATCATTAGATAAGATAAATGTTTAGGCTTAGCTAAAGGCATGAAATATCAAGGAATCACAAAGGTAATCCTATAGACTTAGTAGAGTAAACATCATCCTTATGACACCACACACCATCAGGGGCCGAATATAATAAGTTGGACATAATCATCATTCTAACCACAAGTGAACATGGACAAATGTCAAGTAAAAAATTTTAGACCTTCAATTACAACTCAATTCCAAATCACAAATGGAAGACAACATAGCATCTTTTTTCTTTTTTTCTTTTCTTGCCGAGTTCATCATTCATATTTTTTCTTCTTCTGCAATGCTTGCTTAAAAGCTTGTTGATTCTTTTTTCAAATGTCGTCCATCCCACACTGATTTCATGCATCATCATAACATCATCTCAACAAGAATTCTGCCAAGTTTATAGGATAAGGTAGAGGTAACTATACTAAACATGGAGGTAACATAGGTGATAAAGAAAAAGCTCTATGTAGGCTTAAATGAGGTTCAACTAAGGGGTCCCAAACATGGCACATAAAATGATACATGGTT
Source organism: Argentina anserina (assembly GCF_933775445.1). Taxonomy (NCBI): domain Eukaryota; kingdom Viridiplantae; phylum Streptophyta; class Magnoliopsida; order Rosales; family Rosaceae; genus Argentina; species Argentina anserina. The sequence continues at coordinate 10,026,520 of NC_065876.1, forward strand.
GTTTGGCTAAAGTGGTGGTATTCCTAGAAATGATCCATAAATCATTTTCAAAATCAGAGTATTTTTGACTTAAAAGTTTCAACAATTACAAAAGTGAGTTCTAGTAAATTCTAGAGTCCATTAAAAGCTATGACACATAGCTATTGAATATGCAAAGAATAGTGAGGTTCATGAATTACCACGAAATTTCATGTTACATCTCATGAAGAAAGTACATATATACTCAAAAACTCACAGATTGTTATGAACTTTAAACTGACAAAAAATGTATGCATAATCAATCAATCTAAATCTCACATGTTCATACCAAATCCACATTATCAATGAAACTTACAATTCAATTCTTATGGAATGCAAAACCATCATCTATGTATTTAGAGATATTATCATCCTAAAATTTAGGGGTATCCTAAGACTAAATTGACTCAAATAAAGCAAACACATTTTCTTTAACTTTTTTTTAACAGAAACAAACAAACACAAAGCAGTCTTGTAAACCTACCCCACACTTAGAAAATTACATTGTCCTCAATGTAAGCTCAATAGTAAGAATGTAATTCACAAGCATAGAATAAGATCACATATCAACACATATACAATTCAACCAAAAGAGTGAAGGGATTAGAAAATTCAAACTCCCGTAGACGACTCCTTCACAGATACGGTTGAAATGGGTTGCCTCCCATGCAGCGTCTGAGTTATATAGTCTCTCAACCTAAACTCTCTCATGTTCATTCTCCTTTAGACGCATCTCTCACAATTGTCTCCTCATACGTGTGTTCCTCAAATGGCTCATAGTAGGGCTTAAGTCGATGCTCATTCACCTTAAATGTCTTCCATGTTTTATCAATTTGAATCTCAATTACACCATGAGCAAACACATTAGTAACAACAAATGGATAAACCCAACGCGAACGAAGTTTCCTTGGAAACAACATAAGCCTCGAATGGAATAACAGAACTTTCTGGCCGACTTTGAACTTTTTTCCTCTAAATTGTTTTATATTTTCTTTTATTCTTCATTATTATTTTTGATATGTTTTAATATTTTTTTATTGTTACGAAATCTACAAGTGTAAAGTATTACTAAGTCTAATTAATTTTATTCACACACAATCCTAACATTTAATGTATGTGGAGCAGATGAGCTAACTGTGCAATGGACTGAAGCAGCCCCAAGTAAGGGTATTGTTTTATCCGATATACCTTAAAAGTTAGAATATCATTTTCTTTTGAAACTATATATATCTATTTATACAAAATTATTTTCTAAGTTATAAAGAGAGGTAGACAGCGGCCTAAGTACGTCGTCAAGACACAAACTCATTCATTTGTTTCAGAAGGCTATATAGCTAGAATCAGAGATAGTCACAAGGCATGACTAATTTGTTGGACACCATGGGGGCCACATCCTCGAAAGGGTGTTTTCCCAATCGAACCAATTTTGTAAATCTTGAACCAGGGTAATGAAAATAGTATGACCCTTACTCAGCTCGGAATAACTTTGTGTTAGACTGACCCAAAAGTGTTAATAAAAGCCGCCCTCAACCCAGGTGAATTTAGTAAGGTACAAATAGAGGGTTAAGACTAATATTAACAAAATGGACTTTACTTATTCCGTTTAGTTTATATCTTACAATAAACAAAGTATAAATAAACATTTAGCTTTCTTAAAATATTTATCTAAGTGTAACAAGTATCCTATATGCATATTACAACAAAATTAAAATATTTATCACAAAAGATAAAATCATTTTTTTTCAATTTACTGTTTACGTTTTTGTTATTTACTGTACACACTTTACTGTTACCGATTACTGTTCACACATATATTGTTTTTCGATTTACTGTACACAAAATTTATTTTTACCAAGATAAAGTTTTTGTTTATTTATTTATTTATTGTTTTTTTACCAATTACAAAAATAAAAAAATAAAGTAATTTGTTTACAATTTACAAGTATTTTTATATTTTTACACTTTGCAAAAAAACAAAAAAAATTAATAAAAATTTCCAGAGATTTACTTTCATGAAAAACCCTTAATGGCCACCTAAATATTTGGAGAAGCCAAATGCTCCTGTTCAATTGTCAAAGCATTTGGCCAAAGCGACTGCTCTGCAAGCAGCAATTAAAGGATCACTCATTTATAGTAAAATTTAGCCATTGTTGAACTCTTGAGTTAACATCTCCTTATCCAACAATAACTAACCTGATGCATGGAGAGAACTGAGCCTCCAAGTCTCCAACACTAAACACCACTTGTACTTGGAAGAAGTATTCGGTCCTCAACCGCTGCTTTACCAAAGTGAGAAGGTCCTCGTTATGAAAAATTCGTTAAAACACGACTAAGCTAAGGCCATCTCATTCCTTACCTTCAATAAAATTACTTCACCACCAATACGTCTCCTTTGGATCAGTGGCATAGTACGATCCAATTCTCAACACAAGACAATTGATTAATTTCACGAAATATTAGCGTTCTTAATTAAATGCTCATCTAGCAAATAATTAAATCATGACGCCATAAATGAAATTTCCCCAACACCTTAGATTTCTTGGTCAGCAAAGAACAATGAGTAACATCAATTGTCTATGGCCCAACCAAAACAAGTTGAAACACAACGACGACATAATGCGAATCTCAACTCAATAATTGCATCACCACATTAAGGATGTATCACACTCTACCACACCCTTACCAATAATGTTAGAAATGCTTGTCACGAAAAATTTCGTCAAACCACCTCCAATCTATGGTCTTCACATCCCTTACCTTGAAAACAATACTTCAACCTCATTGGGCCTCACCTTGGATTAGTTGCATAACTAAAATCCAATCCTCAGCATTGGAACACTCAAAATCTCTCAATGCAGGATCAATGCTTTCCATTAAAATTTCTTGATAGGTCTCTACCCGATGGAAATCTATCTACACAAACTAGTTAGCATTTTTGTAACTTCTTCACCTTGAGTCGATGGTAACCGGATCTCAAATCAATCTTAGAGGATACCGTAGCCCCTCAAATCTGATTGAACAAGTCATTAATCCTAGACAAAGGATACTTATTTTTTATTGTCACCTTATTAAATTCCCTATAGTCCACACACAACCGCAGGGAATCATCTTTCTTTTTCAAGAACAACACTAGCGCACCCCAAGGTGAGACACTAGGTCTAATGAACCCTTGGTCTAATAGCCCATCTATCTGCACTTTCAACCCTTTAAGCTCATTCTGCCACATCCTATAAGGCGCCTTCGACACAGGTGTTGTACCGGGTACTACATCCATGCAGAAATTAACAACTCTCCGAAGAGATAAACCCGATATCTCCTGAAACACCTCACTATACTCGGATACCACAACAATGTCTGCAATAGCTACTTCCTGATCCACAGACTCCATATGTGTCAAGACTCCTAACTTGAGGCAACGATAACGAAAATTGGGTCCTAGTACTATGGAAAACACTATCATGTTCAAGCAATCGATCAAAGAATGTTGTGGCCTCAACCAATTAATTCCTAAGATCACATCATAGGTGTGATCCGGAATCACTATCAAGGAAGCATACAATTTTCTAACCCCGATAACGATAAGACAAGCTTTGTAGACTCTCTTAAGCTCGAGAGACACTCCAACAGGTGAAGTGACACATAAACAGCTTCTAAGAGATGTATGAATCAACTCTAACACCTCCACTACCGAACTAGCAATAGCAGAGTGTGATGCTCCCGTGTCAAATAGTACTCTAGCAACGTAGTAAAAATAGATAAGGTACATTCCACTCATGTGTCCCGCTATTAATCAAGATATTTAGAGGGAAGATGAATCATGGACGTATTATCACAACACTTCTATTTAGAGGACCAAATCTTCAGGTGTGGCTCCTAACACTCTTGCGTATCCAGTGACATATAAATACCAAATATGCAACCTATGCTCTGATACCAACTGTCACGACCCCGAATTTTGAATGTTAAAAATTTGAATTCGAAGCCATAAAAATTTTAAAACAATCTCAAGTATATTGAAATCAACTTATCATAACAGTGTGTCGAAATTGAGTCCACATCATGACTCAGTCGACTTGACTAATACACAACCAATGGAAATGTATAATTCACTCAATCCTTACCACAAACAGCAGAAAGAAATCTTCGACAATCTTCAGCGAAAGCTCTCTAATTCTACTAATCCACACATGCAGAATTATCTCCTACACCATCGAATAGGTGCACCGTGATTGTAAACACAAACCCGATAAGCTTTGCAGCTCGTATGAGTAAACCAACTGTATAACAAAAATAGGATACAAGAGAAAAACACTGAAAACATTTGATTCTGGTTGTCCAATAATATCTGAATATATAAGTACTCATGAAAATTGGGCAACTCATATGTTTACCCAAATACATTTATAATACGGGTACTCATGAGACTCATGTACTCATCTTTTACCCCTCATGCTAGTACGCCGCCAGACATTGGGCAACCATCTGTTACCCAATATCCAAAACTATGGGTACTCATAAGTCGATAACCCATCTGTTACCTCTCATGCCAGTACACCGGCAGACAGACTAGAGCTCTAACTGCATCGTAACTTTCGCCCGGCCAAGGCTAGGTTCCGACATGCCAACACGTCCAAAGACTGGTCCGAAGACAGAAAAACACGTCCGAATACATAACACACGTCCGAAGACAGAAAAAACACGTCCGAAGACATAAAACACGTCTGAAGACATAAAACACGTCTGAAGACAGAAAAACACGTCTGAAAACATAAAACACGTCCAAAGACAGAAAAAACATGTCCGAAGACAGAAAATGTTTTAACAAAACTCAAAAATAAAACCACATCTAATAACAATCCACCCATGTTATTGTACTACAACAAGCGACTCTTGCTCAAATAAAATAAATATAATTACCACAGTATAAATCATTTGGAAATAAGAACGTAACAGTATATAATATAACAACCCATATATATGTATCGTATTTACCATTTTATACACATACACAACTCACTATATTATATACATGTCATAGTTCGATATTTTTAAGAAAACGTAAATATGAGTCACCGCCAAGGGTATACTCGTCATAGTGAAATTTACTCACATTTACCATAGTTCATAATCATAAAAACCTTTTCAAAATCATTTATGAAAATAGCGTTTCACTTACCTATGAACCATAGACGATCAAGTTCATGTAATTTAAACTAAAACATATTTTTTAAATAATTTTTTATAAACTAGTGATGCAGCGACTATGGTGACAACTCAAACTAAATTCAATCATTATAATACTACTTCAATCATGATGATCATTGTAAGGTTTACTCACCTTATTTCATACGTGCAACTTCCACGACACTGAAAGTAATTTTCTCACCCGTTTCGTCAGTCACCTAATAACATGATAAAATACTTAGAAAATGATACGTAAAATATAAGGTGACAAGTTTTAGTACATGTAAATGCTGGTCATAAAACACTGTTCATGTTTACTGTTTTACTAAACACTGTTCATGTTTACTGTTTTACAGAGTAGTGTTCTAATTACTGTGTATCAAGCACTGTTCATGACCACTGGTTACAGTACTGTTCATACTCACTGTTCACCGGCCGTCACACCACCAAATTTCACCACCACAATCGAATTGACATTCCTAACAACTTCCTAGTTTACCACAAAGTCTAATTCTGAGCCTAAACACTTCAAATTTAACAAAAACCGGAAATCTCTAATTCAAAAACCTATGATTTCTTTTCTTTGATTCTCCTTGCACTGGTGAACAGTATCCATAAACAGGTATGTGAACTGTTATAGTGAACAGTACTCTGTAAACAGTAAATGAGAACAATGTTTAGTAAAATAGTAAAACTAAACAGTACAAAATGAACAATATCAGTTAACAGTGTTTTATGAACAACATTTAGCTGTACTAAAATCTCACCTGATATTTTACGTATCATTTTCTAAGCATTTTATCATGCTATTAAGTAACTGATGAAATGAGTGAGAAAATTACTGTTAGTGTCGTGGAAGTTGCACGCATGAAATAAGGTGAGTAAACCTCACAATTATCATCACGATTGAAGTAGTATTATAATTATTGAATTTAGTTTGAGTTGTTACCATAGTCGTTGCATTACTAGTTTATAAAAATTATTTTAAAAATATGTTTTGGTTTAAATTACATGAACTTGATCGTCTACGGTTCATGGGTAAGTGAAACGGTATTTTAATAAATGATTTTAAAAAGGTTTTTGTGATTATGGACTATGGTGAATGTGAGTAAATCTCACTACGATGAGCCTACCCTTGGTGGTGATTTATAGTTACGCTTTATTTTAAAAGATCGAACTATGATATGTATATGGTATAGTGAGTTGTGTATGTGTATAAATGGTAAAATCGATACATATATATAAGTTGCTATATTATATACTATCACATTTCTATTTCAAACTGAGTTTAATTGTTGCACTGATATTGTTTATTTAAGCATGAATAACTTGTCTTTTTGTACAATATCATGTGATAATTGTTTTGTACATAGTTTTAACTTGAGTTATGTTAAAACATTTTTGTTGTCTTCGGACGTTTTGGCATGTCATAACCTAGCCTTGGCCGGGTGACAGTTACGATACAGTTAGAGCTCTAGTCTGTCTGCCGGTTTACTGATATGAGAGGTAACATATGAGTTACCGGTTTATGTACCCATATTTTTGGGATTATTGGGTGACAGATGAGTTGCCCAATGCCCGGCGGTGTACTGCATGAGGGGTAACAGATGAGTACCTGGGTTTCATGAGTACCCATAATATAAAAGTAATTGGGTAAACAAATGAGTTGCATGATTTCTTATGAGTACTTATATTTTCAGATATTATTAGACAACCAGATGGGCCGTCTTTTGACTCATGAGTACATTTTATAATTGGATGTTTCAATATTTATTCTCGTATTACTATGCATGTTATTTTGTTGTTTTACTCATACCGGGTTTGTGTTTACAATCCCGGTGCACCTATTCGACGGTGTAGGAAATAGTTTTGCAGGTGTGGATTAGCAGAATTAGAGTGTTTTCGCTAAGTGAATTTTACATTTCCATTGGTTGTGTATTATTCAAGTCGACTGAGTCATGATATGGACTCAGTTTCGATACACTGTTATGATAAGATGATTTCAATATACTTGAGATTGTTTTAGAGTTTTCATGGCTTCAAATTCGAATTTTTATCATTGAAATTCGGGGTCGTGACATCTAACAGTTCCTCTTAAAATTCTCTATTATAGATGATGAAAATATCAAATCTCTAAGAAAAATGTCTAACTTCAACAAACTTTTTTATTCTATTGTATAAATTTAAATACAAACTATATAATTAAATGATATATATATATATATATCTATATATATATATACTGATGAGGGTAACAACCCCAATCTTAGCACAACCATAGCATGAACAATCCTCTATATATATATATAAACAATTTTTAACCAACCATATCCGCCTTTAGGGCTAGTTGAATGAAAGATTCATGAATAAAATTCAGATATTAAAACTCACTTGTCAAGTAATGGTGGGATATGGAGAAGGAGGGAGCTGTTGTGGACTTTTAGAGTGCAACCGAGCAAGATGAGAGAATGAGAGATTAATTATTTATTTTTTAATTATATTTTAGGACGGAGAATGAATTTTTTTTTAGAAATAAAATTTAGAGATTGTTTTCAAAATTATACATATTTTAAAATTTTACAAATTTAGAGATTTTGTTTATTTTTTTTCTCACTTTCTCTATTATAGATAATAGTTTAGAGTATCCATTTGAGCTAAAAATTAATGTTTTTTCTCTATAATATAGATTTTTTTTTTAATTTTAGAAAAGCTGTTTGAGATTCATGTTTGAAGCTTTTGTTGTATCGGTGAATTGCTTTTCTAACAAACCCACCCAATTAAGATCGAATCTTACTGTAAACCGACTCTTTTTTCTGTCATTTCATCTTGTCTTCTAAATCATAGTGTGTGTATATATATATGTGTGTTCAATCAAGTTCATATTTGAAGCTTTTGTTGTATCGGTGAATTGCTTTTCTAACAAACCCACCCAATTAAGATCGAATCTTACTGTAAACCGACTCTTTTTTCTGTCATTTCATCTTGTCTTCTGAATCATAGAGTGCTCCAAGTTGGACCTTGGGTCTTAATTATTTGTGTGTTTTTGGTTGTACTTACATATAACATAGAATGCATTTATACATTTGGTCGATTTACAATGATATGCAGCAGAAACTTATTAATATTGCTTGCAATACGATGTAGCGTTTCGAATACATGTTGGGAGCAAATATTTTCCCCCCAGGCCTACTTGCCCTGTATCTATCCATCACTCAGACATTCACGTCCTACCTATTTAAAATTGATAATCAATGTCATATAATCTTCGTATACCCTTTTACATATTTTGAAGACCGCATGATATTCTTCTTGCTCACTACTACAAATTTGAGACAATAGCAATATTATGGCCCCATATAATGTGCATTTTTTAAAGATTGGAACACCTTTAATGACAACACATGATATGTGGCCATAGTGTTGCTATTGCCCAAATTATAACAGTGGCTTTGGTACCATATAACAAAACAATATTAAATATTCTGGCTTCAGTACTCTGAATCTTAATAGTTAGTAGTAGGAACTATTATTCGGTCACTTACCATAAACTCTCCTTTTATTATCATTACAAACGATATTTTTCACTAGAATACATGACGAGGGAGAATGCAAGGAGCCTTCAACCCATCAAAACAATACAAATACTCGAATAATTATTAAGTAAGAATGTGTAATATTGGACTTTACCAATAAAGTAACATCCCAAACCTCTCAGGATCGGTAAACACACACCATGAAATACAGTAAGGCAAGGAAACTAAAAGGCAAGCACTGATCAAGAACAAGTTACTTCATTCAAGCACATTTGTAGCCAGATGGGACCTTCTTGCCACAGTAGTTCAAGAGCAAGCTCAACGAAACGGGGACGTTGAGGTTGATGCCCAGAACATTAGCCTTGATAGCAGTGCAAAGGCACACAGCGGCATCAAGATCAACGAGACCCTCAAGGAGGCTGCAGCAAGGGAACTTTGGTGGACCGACCACAAGGTGCACCAAGCCGTTCAACACGTCGGCGCAAGCTCCCAACTTCAAGGTGTCCTTGGGGCAGACAGCCTTAGAGGGCTTGGGCGGTGCGGGCTTCGGGTGCGGGTGGCAAGCACCACACTTTGGTGGTGGTGGGCAACTTGTGGAACTGGCCAAAGTGAAGAAGAGGAGGTTGAGGGAAAGGAGCAGAGCGGTGGTAGCTAAAGCCTTGGAAGCCATTTGATCTCGAGAAATTAAAGATCAGACGCTTTAAGGTTTTTGGAGAATGAACTTGAGTACTGATTGGATGTGTGTTTGAAATAAGGTTCTAGCTAGGGCTTTTTATAGAGTGAAAGGTGAAGCTGGCCGAGAAATAAGGTTCTAGCTAGGCCGGGTTTGCGTTTAAAATAGCTGATTAATTAAATTATATTTGATCTACGATCCATATGGCACATTGGATCGGAAATGATCGATGCCCTATAGTAGCTAGCATCTACAACCTGGCAGTGTAACATGGAGGACATGATAAGGTTAGGGATTGAAGAGTTTGGATTTTTGTGTGGTTTAGTTGTCAATTTCATGTACTTATGTCCCTCACTATTCACTAAAACAATGTTCTCTATCTAATTTCAGCATTCATACTCATGAGTGATAATTAATTTGCTTCATATATCTGGTAAATTTCTATACAAATTAAGGGGCTGGGCGAGAAAAACTTGCTTTCAGAGGAGGATTAATTGTATAATTGATCCCATAATTAAACAGTATTCACGGTTTGAGTCTTTGAGACAATAGACATCTATGTGAGATTAACTGAGTGGAACATGATCTTATTGTACTAAATTTCAGAACTACTGCGATCGAGATAGTGTAAAGGTCCGATTCGACCGACATGTGCTACTCTGCGTTAGACTGCAACCCTAATTGTCATTTAGCTTGATTGTGAACGGGAAAATTTCGAGCTTGATGGCTATCTTTTCACGCGTTTGGGAATGTAGAATCTAGCGACTAGTTGCAAGGTTGTAGTTATCCGGGAAACCTCATGTGCACGATGGTCTTGTGGTGAGCTTATGGCCATGAATGAGTTAATTTCCCGGCCATAATTAAACAGTTCTATATATGGAAAATACTCAACGGTCTATACGTACGGCTTTACCATCCTGCATGCCTACGTACAGATATGTGCCTCACTTAATTTTCTGAAAATAAATCAGTTTCATTAGGCCGCCATTTCATAATTGCACCTAACAACAATGTGTTTTGGGATCGGGAAATCTTTGCAAACACCATTTCAGAGACATACGTACACAAGACCAGTTTCAGAAATCCAGGTGCGATCATTTATCATTAGTTAAGGAACATATATTAGGATTATTAGCTGAACCTTTTCTTACCACAACCTGCTCTCCAATTTCCAAGTTTGTCCAGTGATGGAAATTAATTGATAAATACAAGACGATGATCATTTTCAAATTAATTGGCAAATGGCAAGTGGCAACTGGGAACCACCTCCTCTCTTAATATGCTTTCATGAAATGCATCTAACTACAGTCCATGATCCTGATGACAGAAGGAGGTCCATATATGGGATGATAGGACAAGGCCTGGTTTGGATGCATCTAAGGATATTGGTAGAAGAATTGGATTTAGTTCATTGTAAAGCAAATGAGATACTTATTGTAATTGCGAGGTGAAGGTGGAACAAACTTTTATTCAACTGTGATCAATATGAACACCGGAACCGTCAACTTTGACTTTCCAGTGCAATCTCCGTCCGTGAACTCGACCTCGGATAATTGATCTGATCTATATGTATATTTAGTTTCCTGCAGAATGGTCCAGAAAACACAAAAAGCTAATTATGTGATATATGCAGCATTAAACAATTGATAAGTTGATGAATACGACGCTAAATACAGTAATTTAGTTTGTAATCCAACTCTCGTGAACTCCCTTTGCAATCACGCATGTAATAATCCACCGTTTAATATCACCAGCATTGATCAACTTTTGTCTCTGTGTGCGCTACGTACAAACTCTGTTTTGTGACTCTTGTCTATCGAGTACCGACTAATAGAGAACGATTAGAATATGATTATCACAGCACATGTATCGATATACTGCATATATGTTATCAACAACAAAAAGGAAATAGTTAGGGTCTTGATCAAACTCATGATTTGATCCTGTGTTCTGTATTTGTTCGTTGCTGAATTCAATCAGATCCGGTTCTAATCTCAATTATTAGTTCTCATTTCTTGACTTGGGCGGAGGCACATGAAATGCTACTGGGCCCGTGCCCCAATCACTATTTGAGGTCAAAATACCATGTAAAAAAATTGGATTTTTGATAATTCAAGGCATTTAAAACTCAAAATGTTAATTAGGATCCTTAGTTTTGATTTATAATAAATAAGGGGGTAAATGCAAAATCTCTATTATTTCAAGTTCAAGTTATTATAAACGTGTCACTGATTACCACAGTAATAGTCTTGTTATTTCTAATATATATGTACCCTAACTTATTACATTTTCTCTACTGAACTTTTCTTTTAACACTTCTCTCTCTTTCAAATCTGCCACATATCATCACCTATAAAGATCTTGACGACATGGTGGAGGAGTTTAACCACACCTTGATGACGTCGCCGTTAGAGCCTCAAAGCTTCGTCAATTCCTCTTCTTTAGCAAAACATGCTAGAGACAAAGATATCCACAAGTGTGAACCAAACTGAGAATGGGAAGCTATTATTCAATTTAGACTAAAAGATTGTTGTGTTTGTGGGCTATATCTGAATCATTCTGACCCTAGGAAATAGCTTCAGAGGAATGTGTTTATCAATTTGACAACCTCTATCAGCAGCTTGACAATCTTGATTAAGACCTGTTGTAGGAAATTCTTGAATATTGCCTCTCTATGAGGCCGGCTACGGTAAATGTACTGACAACTGTTGGCACTCTTCCGGTATGTGCTTATGAACTTGGCCACAAAGTCTGCTTAAAAACTTCACAGCTAGGTATAGATGTGTTTTAATAGGGTGAATGGTTTGGATAGTTTGTGCTTATTACTTTCTAGTTTAAGTAAAGCACTTGCGCTGTTGTTGGGAGTCTCTTGTCCTGTACTTACAACGTTAAGATAGGTTCACCTTCTCAGTTCTCACCCGGGCAAAAATAAGGTACTGATTTCATTTTGTTACGATCCCGAAATTCGAATGATAAAAATTCGAATTTGAAGCCATGAAAATTCTAAAACAATCTCAAATATATTGAAATCATCTTATCATAACAGTATATCGAAACTGAGTCCACAACATGACTCAGTTAAATTGAATAATACACAACCAATGAAAATGTAAAATTCACTCAATCCTCACCACGAACAGCAGAAAGAAATCTTCGACAATCTTCAGAGAAAGGCCTCTAATTCTGCTAATCCACACCTGCAAAACTATCCCTACACCATCGAATAGGTGCACTGGGATTGTAAACACAAACTCGGTAAGCTTTTCAGCACGTATGAGTAAACCAACTATATAACACAAATAGGATACAAGAGAAAAATACTGAAAATATTTATTAATAAACGTACTCATGAGTCACCAAACGGCCCATCTGGTTGTCCAATAATATCTGAAAATATAAGTGTTTATGAGAAATCAGGCAACCCATCTGTTTACCCAAATACATTTATAATACGGGTGGGTACACATAAGACCCAGGTACTCATCTGTTACTCCTCATGCAGTACGTCGCTAGACACTGGGCAACCCATATGTTACCCAATATCTAAAAATTTGGGTACTTATAAGCAGGTAACCCATCTGTTACCCCTGATGCAGTACACCGGCAGATAGACTAGAGCTATAACTGAATTGTAACTGTCGCCCGGCTAAGGCTAGGTTCCGACATACCATCACGTCCGAAAACTGGTCTGAAGACAGAAAAACACGTCCGAAGACAGAAACACGTACGAAGAAATAAAACACGTCCGAAGACAGAAAATCACGTCCGAAGACATGAAACACGACCGAAGACAGAAAACGTTTTAACAAAATTCAACATTAAAACCACGTAAAATAACAATCCACCCATATTATTGTACTACAACAAGCGACTATTGCTCAAATAAAATAAATATAGTTGCCACAGTATAATTCATTTGGAAATAAGAACGTAAAAATATATAATATAGCAACTCATATATATGTATCGTATTTACCATTTTATACACATACACAACCCACTATATTATATACATGTCATAGTTCGATCTTTTTAAGAAAATGTAAATATGAGTCACAGTCAAGGGTAGACTCGTCATAGTGAGATTTACTCACATTCACCATAGTCTATAATCACTAAAACATTTTTAAAAATCATTTATTAAAATAGCGTTTCAGTTACCCATGAACCATAGACGATGAAATTCATGTAATTTAAACCAAAACATATTTTTTTTAAAAACATTTATAAACCAATGATGCAACGACTATAGTGACAACATAAACTAAATTCAATAATTATAATACTACTTAAATCATGATGATCATTGTGAGGTTTACTCACCTTATTTTCCTGCGTGCAACTTTCACAACACTGGAACTAATTTCTTCACTCGTTTCGTCGGTCACCTAATAACATGATAAAATGCTTAGAAAATGATACGTAAAAATATCAGGTGACGATTTTTTCAGTACAGCTAAATGATGTTCATAAAACACTGTTCACATAACATTGTTCATGTTTTACTGTTTATTAAACATTGTTCGGTTTTTACTGTTTACAGAAAAATGTTCACATTTACTGTCTCGCCGGAAAATTGAAGAACACAACCGGGTCACGGACGGGTTTCCGGATTTTCTTCCGGGCTTCGATGTGTGGAAATCGGCGTGCTACTCCATGATCCACCACCACAGGGAGGCTCACAAGGCGGAGACAAAGCGATCTGGGTTGGCCCGGTCGCCTGAAACCACCGGAGTCGACCGGATCCGGGTCGGGTCGGAAGAAAATTTCTGCCTCTAAAGGCGCGGGTGCGGAGAGAGGGGGAGAAAATGGGGTTATTACATTCCACCCCCTTTAAAGAAATTTTGTCTCGAAATTTCAGCGCACTACTCAGCCACTATTTCTTAACTTCTTCCTAAAACTTAAATTCACCTTTCCCAATAAATTTCCTCTTTATGATACATCCACAAGGCGATCACAGCTCATTTCTCTTCTATCACGGTGTTATATAACTTCATCGTGTCTGAAAATTTACAATGAGGATAATAACACCCCTCAAGGAGAACCACAACTTAATCATCCATGATTAAATACAAAACTAGATGTTCCGCAGAACAAGACCCTTAAGAAATAAGGCGAATCTATTCAACCAAATTCCAACAAATCATAACAGTATTTCCTTATATAACACACATTGAATGCAAGGATGTACAACCTTAGCATAGGTACATAACATACAATAAGTATTTGAACCTGCTAGATGATGAAGTTGATATACTAAATTTCCAACCTTGCTCCCGTATAGTCCAGCATACCCTCGATGTCAACTTCTCTTCTTGTCCACTCTCACCACCCCACTATAGGTGAGCCATTTAACTAGATGGTCACACTGCGCCACTCTAATAGTCTTCTCTTAAGGGCAAGATAAGTTCAAAGGAACATATTGCACAGTCGGGCATTTAGGAGACAAGCTAGACATCGTTGTTTGAATGTCACCAACTTTCGGAAAAGTTCAACGAATCTTACAAGTGACTTCTCTTATCTGACATATCTCACGACGCTATTGAAGAATGAGGTTTCGAGGTTAAGTGGTCTCCCACATCAACACTACATAATCTCTGTTTACACTGTGTCACTATTAAGTCTTAAAAACCGAAATTTCCAAGTCTCTCGGACCATTTTAGTATTCAATTACTCATATCTCCAACTTCTTCCAAACATACCAACTGTCACATGTCCTAACATTAATAGCCGCATGTGAGCCACTCAAAATATAATGATCCTCCCGAAATATAATGATGTTCTCGGCATAGAGACATCAACATACCCTATTGTCTAATTCACCACCCTTGCGATTAACAGATACTCGTGTCATGAGCTAGCCCCTACCCCTAAGTATGGTCAAAAACTCTCGACATCTAACATGATCAAATCAACGATTTACACATGCCTACTACTTACATCACAAATAGTGGTTTTCAAAGAAATCGTACTTCATCCACAACAGTACATTCATGACTTCACCACAATGCATCGCTAGAACCACGAAGCTACTATTCCTTCCAATCAACAAAACATTCTCCTTTCATGATCATTTCATTATAAAGTTACAAAAGTTGTCGTGCATGATACTCACACAAACACCTCATTCGTAAAGGCAACACGATAAGAGTCCTAATTCAATGAGTCCACGACCAGAACAAAACACCACCTTCGACTAAGAATTACTCTCGAATAGTTCACTAGAGAATTGACTAACACATACACAAGACAGTAGAGAGATGCATCACGCACCCTACCACCCTCACCAATTCTTATAGTTGGAAATCAATTACAACTACATGCTTCTATGAGTGGTATGCCATAATTTGCAGAACAAACAAAGAAAATATTTATCTCCTGATAGCGGAACATGAAAATTAGGTGAACTTTCCAGCACAATTCCTAACACAACCACAACTGAGACATACCATACTCCCCTGCTTCATGCATGCCTCAAAGACATGACACATGGACCCACACAAACACCCCAGTGGCACCATCTAAAGTATTGGTTTCCACACAGTTGTAGTACTAATAAGTTCAGTAACCACTTCAAAAAAAATATGATGTTGGGTCCACCATCTCTTCTAGACTCACCCAGAATAATCGATGCACTACCACTCTAAGCAATTATTTCTTTATTTTCATGAAAAACCCCTAATGGCCACCTAATTATTTTGAGAAGCCAAATGATCCTGCTCAATTGTCAAATCATTTGGCCAAAACAACTGATCTGCAAGCAGCAATAAAAGGATTACTCCCTTATCGTAAAATTTAGCCATTGTTGAACTCTTGAGTTAACATCTCATTATCCAACAATAACTAACCTGATGCATGGAGAGAACTGAGCCTCTAAGTCTCCAACACTAAACACCACTTGTACTTAGAAGAAGTATTCGGTCCTCAACCGCTTCTTTATCAAAGTTAGAAGGTCCTTGTCACGAAAAATTCGTTAAAACACCACTAAGCTAAGGCCATCTCATTCCTTACCTTCAATAAAATTACTTCACCACCACTGCGTCTCCTTTGAATCAGTGGCATAGCTACGTTTCGATTCTCAACACCAGAGAAATGATTAATTTCACCACAGATTTACGTCCTCAATTAAATGCTCATCTAACAAATAATTAAATCATGACCCCATAAATGAAATTTCCCCAACACCTTAGATTTCTTGGTCACCCAAGAACAATGAGTAACATCACTTGTCTATGGCCCAACCAAAACAAGTTGAAACATAACGACGACATAATGTGAATCTCATCTCAATAATTGCATCACCATATTAAGGATGTATCACACACCCTACCACTCCCTTACAATAATGTTAGAAATGCTTGTAACAAAAATTTACGTTAAACCACCTCCAACCTATGGTCTTCACATCCCGTACCTTGAAAACAATACTTCAACCTCATTTGGATTAGTTACATAACTAAAATCCAATCCTCAGCATTGGAACACTTTAAATACCTCAATGCAGGGCCAACGCTCTCCATCAAGACTTCTTGATAGGTCTCTACCCGATGGAAATCTATCAACACAAACCAGTTAGCATTCCTGTAAATTCTTCACCTTGAGTCGATGGTAACCGGATCTCATATCAATTTTAGAGGATACCGTAGCCCCTCAAATCTGATCGAACAAGTCATCAATCTTAGGAAAATGATACCTATTCTTGATGGTCACCTTATTCAATTCCCTATAGTCCACACATAACCGCAGGAAACCATCTTTCTCTTTCACGAACAACACCAGCGCACCCCAAGGTGAGACACTAGGTCTAATGAACCCTTGTTCTAATAGCCCTTCTATCTGCACTTTCAACTTTTTAAGCTCATTCTACCCCATCCTATATGGCTCATTCGACACAGGTGCTATACTAGGTACAACATCAACACAGAAATCAACAATTTTCTGAGGAGGTAAACTCGGTATCTCCTAAAACACCTCACTATACTCGGATACCACAACAATGTAAGTGATAGCTACTTCCTGATCCACAGACTCCACATGTGCCAAGACTCCTGCTCTTATGACATTATCCGACTTGAGGCAACGATAACAAAAAACAAGGTCCCGGGACTATGGAAAAACACTACCATGTCCAAGAAATTGATCAAAGCATGATGTGGCCTCAACCATTCAATTCTTAAGATCACATCGTAGGTGTGGTCTGAAATCACTATCAAGGAAGTAGGGAATTCTCTACCCCTAATCACAATAGGACAAGCCTTGCAGATTGTCTCAAGATCAAGAGACACTCTAAGAGGTGAAGTGACACATAAAGAGCTTCCAAGAGATGAAGGAATCAACCCTAACACCTCTACTACCGAACTAGCAATAAAATAGTGTGATGATCATGTATCAAACAGTACTCTAACAAGGTAGTCAAAAATAGATAAGATAGCTTCCACTCATGTGTTCCGCTATTAACCAAGATATTTAGAGGGAAGATGAATCATCAAAGTATTATCACAATACTTCTAACACTCTTGCGTACCCAGTGACATATCAATACCGAAGAGCATGTGATGGGAATCCGCTACAGTCGGGCCAACGTTCCTAGATGATATTGATAAATCGTCAAATACGCAACCTACGCTCTGATACCAACTGTTACGATCCGAAATTCGAATGATAAAAATTCGAATTCGAAGCCATGAAAATTCTAAAACAATCTCAAATATATTGAAATCATCTTATCATAACAGTGTATCAAAACTGAGTCCACAACATGACTTAGTTGATTTGAATAATACACAACCAATTGAAATGTAAAATTCACTCAATCCTCACCACGAATAGCAGAAATAAATCTTCGACAATCTTTAGAGAAAGGCCTCTAATTCTGCTAATCCACACCTGCAGAACTATCCCTACACCATCGAATAGGTGCACCGAGATTGTAAACACAAACCCGCTAAGCTTTGCAGCTCGTATGAGTAAACCAACAGTATAACATAAATAAGATACAACAGAAAAATACTGAAAATATTTATTAATAAACGTACTCATGAGTCACCAAACGGCCCATCTGGTTGTCCAATAATATCTAAAAATATAAGTGCTCATGAGAAATTGGGCAACCCATCTGTTTACCCAAATACATTTATAATACGGGTACACATGAGACCTAGGTACTCATCTGTTACCCCTCATGCAGTAGGCCGCCAGATACTGGGCAACCCATCTGTTACCCAATATCCAAAAATATGGGTACACATAAGCGGATAACTCATCTGTTACCTCTCATGCAGTACACTGGCAGACACACTAGACCTCTAACTGAATCGTAACTGTCACCCGGCTAAGGCTGGGTTCCGACATACCAACACGTCCGAAGACAGAAAAACACGTCTGAAGAAAGAAAACACGTCTGAAGACAGAAAACGTTGTAATAAAACTCAACGTTAAAACCATGTACAATAACAATTCACCCATGTTATTGTACTACAACAAGCGACTCTTGCTCAAATAAAAACAAATATAGTTGCCACAATATAATTCATTTGGAAATAAGAACGTAACAGTATATAATATAACAACCCATATATATGTATCGTATTTCCCATTTTATACACATACACAAGTCACTATATTATATACATGTCATAGTTCTATCTTTTTAAGGACACGTAAATATGAGTCACCGCCAAGGGTAGACTCATTATAGTGAGATTTACTCACATTCACCATTGTCCATAATCACTAAAACCTTTTTAAAATAATTTATTAAAATAGCGTTTCATTTACTCATGAACCGTAGACGATTAATTTCACGTAATTTAAACCAAAACATATTTTTTAAATAATTTTTATAAACTAGTGATGCAACGACTATGGTGACAACTCAAACTAAATTCAATAATTATAATATTACTTCGATCATGATGATCATTGTGAGTTCTACTCAACTTCTTTTCCTGCGTGCAACTTCGACGACACTAGAAGTAATTTATTCACTCGTTTCATTGGTCACCTAATATCATGATAAAATACTAAGAAAACGATACGTAAAATAACAGATGACGATTTCAGTACAGCTAAATGGTGTTCATAGAACACTATTCATGTTTTGATGTTTTACTAAACAATGTTTAATTTTTAGTGTTTTACAGAACACTATTCACAGTTGCTGTTTCGTACTGTTCATGAGCACTGTTCACATTACTATTCATGAATACTATTCATGCGTTGCAACTGTTCACCGACTGCCACTAATGACCAATAATTTCACCACCACAATGTAAATGACATTCCTAACAACTTTCTAGTTCACAATAAAGTCTAAATCAAAGCTTAAAACCTTCAATTTCGGAATTTCCGAAAAATCTGAAATTAAGAACCCTAGAATTGAAATTTCTTGATTCGAGTTCTTACCTTTCGATTTAGCTCAAAATCTTTATAGGGGTTGTTGACGACGTTGAGGCAAGGAGTTTGAGACCGGTGGTGAAGCCTTGACTAGCCGAGCTCGCCGGAAAATTGAAGAACACAATTGGGTCACAGTCTGACAGACGGGTTTCCAGATCGACTTCCGGGCTTCGATGCGTGGAAACCGGCGTGCTACTCCACGATCCATCACCACAGGGGGGCGCACAAGGAGGAGACGAACGATCTTGGTTTGCCCAGTCGCCTGAAACCGCCGGAGTCGGCCGAAAAAGTCGGGTCGGTTCGGAATAAAATTTTCGCCTCTAAAGGCGCAGGAGCGAAGAGAGGGGGAGAAAAATGGGGTTATTACACATTTTACTAGGTCCTGCTTAGATCAAAGCTATCAGCAAAGTTTATGGGTAGGTCAGAGTCTTTCTTTGCTATGCGGGCAAGAACTTCTATAAAATGCCAATTGAAGTGGGGTTAGTGGTAAAGGGGTGTCACAACTCCGAAATTCGAATGATAAAAATTCGAATTCGAAGGCTTAAAAACTCTAAAATAATCTCAAATATATTGAAATCATCTTATCATAACAGTGTATCGAAACTGAGTGCACAATATGACTGTCAACTTGAATAATACACAACCAATGGAAATGTAAAATTCACTAAATCCTCACCACAAACAGCAGAAAGAAATCTTCGACAATCTTCTTAGAAAGTCTTCTAATTATGTTAATCCACATCTGCAGAACTATCCCCTACACCATCGAATATGTGCATTAAGATTGTGAACACAAACCTGGTAAACTTTTACAGCTAGTATGAGTAAAGCAACAATATAACACACATAGTATACAAAAGCAAAATACTAAAAACATTTAATTATAAATGCACTCATAAGTCACATGACGACCCATCTGGATGTCCTATAATATTTGAAAATATAAGTGCTCATGAGACATTAGGCAACCCATATGTTTACCCAAATTACATGTATATTACGGGTACTAATGTGACCCAGGTACTCATCTATTACCCCTCATGCAGTACACAGTCAGGCACTGTGCAACTCATCTGTTACCCAATATCACAAAAATATGGGTACTCATAAGCAGGTAACCCATCTGTTACCCCTCATGCAGTACACCGACAGACACACTAGAGCTCTAACTAAATCATAACTGTCACCCGGCCAAGGATTGGTTCCGATACCGCCAACACGTCCGAAGACAGAAAACGTCTTAACAAGACTCAATGTTAAAACCATGTACAATAAAAATCCACCTATGTTATTGTACTACAACAAAGTGACTCTTGCTCAAATAAAATAAATATAGTTGCCACAATATAATTCATTTGGAAATAAGACCGTAACAGTATATAATATAACAACCCATATATATGTATCATATTTACCATTTTATACACATACACAATCCACTATATTATATACATGTCATAGTTCGATCTTTTTAAGGACACGTAAATATGAGTCACCGCCAAGGGTAGACTCGTTATAGTGAGTTTTACTCACATTCACCATAGTCCATAATCACTAAAACTATTTTAAAATAATTTATTAAAATAGCGTTTCACTTACCCATGAACCGTAGACGATCAAGTTCACGTAATTTAAACCAAAATATATTTTTAAAATAATTTTTATAAACTAGTGACTCATTGACGACTATAGTGACAACTCAAACTAAATTCAATAATTATAACACTACTTCTGAGCCTAAACACTTCAATTTAATAAAAACCGAAAAGCCCCAATTTAAAACCTAGGATTTCTTTTCTTCGATTCTCCTAGCACACAACGATTTGGGTTAAATCTTTTGCAGGGTTTGTAGTATGCAAGGAGAACTTCAAAATGGGACAAGAATCTTACCGATTAGTTGCCGGATGAGGAAGATCCGATGAGTTGAAGTTCGGCAAAATATGCATTTTCGAAGGAACTTCCGGGATTCACCTCTCCCAAACGCGGCGAGAGGGTGGGTGGCCCAATTCCCTATTTATACTATGTTCCAAAAATGTATAAATACATTTTGATTTGTTACTTCTTCACATGAATTGACGAACTCTACGACTTTCATGAAAGATGTTTTTTAAGAAACCCAATAAGTCATAAAATCAACTCTTAGACTCGTTAAATTGAACGTTCCCGAACAATGATCACAATACTTCTATTTAGAGGACCAAACCTTCAGGTGTGGCGCCTAACACTCTTGCGTACCCAGCGCCATATCAATACCGAAGAGTATGTGATGGGGGTCCGCTGCAGTCGGGCCATCTCTCCTGGATGATATTGATTGATCACCAAATACGCAGCCTACGCTCTGATACCAACTGTCACAACCCCGAAATTTGAATGATAAAAATTCGAATTCGAAGCCATGAAAACTCTAGTATATTGAAATCATCTTTTCATAACAGTGTATCAAAACTGAGTTCATAGCATGACTCAGTCGACTTGAATAATACACAACCAATGGAAATGTAAAATTCACTCAATCCTCACCACAAACAGCAGAAAGAAATATTCGACAATCTTCAGAGAAAGTCTTATATTTCTGCTAATCCACACCTGCAGAACTATCACCTACACCATCGAATAGATGCACCGGGATTGTAAACACAAACCCGGTAAGCTTTGCAGCTCGTATGAGTAAACCAACACTATAACACACATAGTATACAAGAGAAAAAAGTTGAAAACATTTAATTATAAATACACTCATAAGTCACATGACGGCCCATCTGGATGTCCAATAATATCTGAAAATATAAGTGTTCATGAGACATTGGGCAACACATTTGTTTACCCAATTACATTTATAATATCACAATAATTCTATTTAGGGGACCAAATCTTCAGGTGTGGCTCCTAACACTCGTACGTACCCAGTGACATATCAATACCGAAGAGCATGTGATGGGAATCCGCTGTAATCGGGCCATCGCTCCTGGATGATATTGAAAAATTGTCAAATACACAACCTACGCTCTGATACCAACTGTTACGACCTCGAAATTCGAATGATAAAAATTCAAATTCGAAGCCATGAAAATTCTAAAACAATCTCAAATATATTGAAATCATCTTATCATAACAGTGTATTGAAACTGAGTCTACAACATGACTCAGTTGAATTGAATAATACACAACCAATGGAAATGTAAAATTCACTCAATCCTCACCACGAACAAAAGAAATAAATCTTCGACAATATTCAGAGAAAGCCCTCTAATTTTGCTAATCCACACGTGCAGAACTATCCCTTACACCAGCGAATAGGTGCACCGGGATTGTAAACACAAACCCGGTAAGCTTTGCAGCTCGTATAAGTAAACCAACAGTATAACACAAATAGGATAAAAGAGAAAAATAGTGAAAACATTTAATTATAAATGTACTCAAGAGTCACAGGAAGGCCCATCTGGTTGTCCAATAATATCTGAAAATATAAGTGCTCATGAGAAATTGGGCAACCCATCTGTTTAACCAAATACATTTATAATACGGGTACTCATGAGACCCAATACTTATTTGTTACCCCTCATGTAGTACACCGCGAGATACTGGGCAACCCATCTGTTACCCAATATCCAAAAATATGGGTACTCATAAGCAGATAACCCATCTGTTACCTATCATGCAGTACACCGGCATACAGACTAGAGCTCTAACTGAATCGTAACTGTCACCCTTTCAATGCTTGGTTCTGATACTGCCAAGACGTCGGGAGACAGGTCCGAAGACAAAAAAAACACGTCCGAAGACAGAAAACGTTTTAATAAGACTCAATGTTAAAACCACGTACAATAAAAATCCACCCATATTATTGTACTACAACAAAGCGACTCTTGCTCAAATAAAATATATATAGTTGCCACGGTATAATTCATTTGGAAATAAGAATGTAACAGTATATAATATAGCAACCCATATAAATGTATCGTATTTACAATTTTATACACATACACAACCCACTATATTATATATATGTCATAGTTCAATCTTTTTAAGAAACCGTAAATATGAGTCACCGCCATGGGTAGACTCGTCATAGTGAGATTTACTACATTCACCATTTTTCATAATCACTAAAACCTTTTTAAAATCATTTATTAAAATAGCGTTTCACTTACCCATAAGTCGTAAACGATCAAGTTCACGTAATTTAAATCAAAACATATTTTTAAAATAATTTTTATAGACTAGTGATGCATCGACTATGGTGACAATTCAAACTAAATTCAATAATTATAACACTACTTCGATCATGATGATCATTGTGAGGTTTACTAACCTTATTTTCATGCGTGCAACTTCCTTGGCACTGGAAGTAATTTCTTCACTCGTGTCATTCATCACATAATAGCATGATAAAATGCGTAGAAAACGATACGTAAAATATCAGGTGACGATTTCAGTACAACTAAATGATGTTCATAAAACATTGTTCATGTTTACTGTTTACTAAACATTGGTCGGGTTTACTGTTTTACAGAACATTGTTTTCATAGGTACTGTTCATAAACAATGTTTTTCACAGGTAGTGTTCATAAACACTGTTTCACAGGTACTGTTCATAAACATTGTTTCACAGCTACTGTTTATGAACACTGTTCATAGTACTGTTCATGCGTCACCACTGTTTTCCGACCACCATCAATGACCACCAAATTTCACCACTACAATCTAAATAACATTCCAAACAACTTCTTAGTTCACCACAAAGTCTAATTCTGAGCCTAAACACTTCAATTTTACAAAAACCGAAAAGCCCCAATTTAAAACCTAAGATTTCTTTTCTTCGATTCTCCTAGCACACAACGATTTGGGTTAAATCTTTTGGAGGGTTTGTAGTATGGAAGGATCTTACCGATTGGTTGTCGGAGGAGGGAGATCCGACGAGTTGAAATTTGGAGAAATATGCATTTTCAGGAGAACTACCGAGCTTCACCGCTCCCAAACGGCGGCGAGATGGCGGGTGGCGCTGCCACCAATCGACAGGGGATGCAGGAACCTTTCCAACATGACTGGTGCGCCGCTCTATGGTGGCCGGATGGCGGAGATCCGGCGGCCCAAAGTCAGCCGCTCGGGGAGAGAAAAATATGGGATTTTCGGGTATGAACATTTACCATGAACAGTACCGATCTGAATTTCTAATTTTTCTCCCATCTTTCTATTTAATTACCCTATTTATACTATTTTCCAAAATTGTCTAAATACCTTTTGATTCGTAACTTCTTCATACGAACTCTGATTTAGGCGTGCCGCGTGCCCACAAATTCGTATTGACGAACTCTACGACTTCCATGAAAGAAGTTTTCTGATTGTACCAGATCAAACTCAGATGTTGTTTGGAGCATAAGCCATTCTTAAACCATAAGAGAAGCTATCATACCCCTCATTTTCCTGCTCAAGGCATTGGCAACCACATTTGCTTTCATCCATCTCCTCTGCCTCATATTCAATTCCTTCTGTGAGAAAAGATACTTGAAACTTTTCTCACCATACAAGTAATGCATCCAAATCTTTAAGGCAAAAACAACTGCAGCGAGGTCTAGATCGTGAGTGGGGTAGTTCTTTTCATGAACCTTTAACTGTCTAGAGTCATAAGCAACCACACCTCCATGCTGCATCAACACACACCCTAAGCCTTGATGCAAAGCATCGCTATAAATGACGTAACCACCCCACTAGTGGGAATTGTCAACACTTGTGCCATAGTCAATCTAGTCTTTAGTTTGTCAACATCAATGCAGAAATCGACAACTCTCCGAGGAGGTAAACCCGATATCTCCTGAAACACCTCACTATACTCGGATACCACAACAATGTATGCGATAGCTACTTCCTGATCCACAGACTCCACATGTGCCAATACTCCTGCTCCCATGATATTATCCAACTTGAGGCAACGATAACGAAAAACTGGCTCCCCAAAGCATATTGTGGCCTCAACCAATCAATTCCTAAGATAACATCGTAGGTGTGGTCCGGAATCACTATCAAGGAAGCAGAGAATTCTCTACCCCTAATCACAATAAGACATGCCTTGCAGATTGTCTCCAGGTCGAGAGACACTCCAAGATGTGAAGTGACACATAAAGAGCTTCCAAGAGATCCACTAACACATCCACTACCAAACTTGCAATAAAAGAGTGTGATGCTCCTATATCAAACAGTACTCTAGCAAGGTAGTCAAAATAGATAAGGTACATTTCACTCCTGTGTCCCGCTATTAACCAAGACATTTAGAGGGAAGTTGGGTCATTGAAGTATTATCACAAAAGTTCTATTTATAGTACCAAACCTTTAGGTGTGGCTCCTAACACTCTTACGTACCCAGTGACATATCAATACCGAAGAGCATGTGATGGGGATCCACTGCAGTCAGGCCATCGCTCATGGATGATATTGATAGATTACCAAATATGCAACCAACACTCTGATATCAACGCTCCATGAAAACTGTAAAACAATCTTAAATATATTGAAATCATTTTATAGACACAGTGTATCGAAACTGAGCTCATAATACGACTCAGTCGAATTTATTATTACAAAACCAGTTTATAATTCAAGTATTATAATAAATGGAAATGTAGAAATCCTCTAAATCCTCACCACAAATAAAATAAATAACTTCGACAATCTTCCGAGAACGCCCTCGAATTCTACTAATCCGCACATGTAGAACTATCCCATACACCATCGAATAGGTGCACCGGGATTGTAAACACAAACCTGATAAACTTTAGGTACTCATGACTCATTGGGCAACCCATCTGTTTACCTAATTTTTACATTTCAAATACGGGTACTCATGCGACGCATGTACTCATTTGTTACACCTCATACAGTACGCCGACAGATAATGGGCAACCCATATGTCACCCAATATTCCAGAAAAATATGGGTACTCATGAGAGCGAGGCAAATCATATGTTATCCCTCATGCAGTACACCGGCAAACAGACTAGAGTTCCAACTGAATCGTAAACAACACCCGGCTAAGGCTCGGTTCCGATTACTGCCAACAACGTCCGAAGACCAGAAACGTTTTAACAAGACTCAATGTTAAAACCGCGTACAATATAACAATCAACACATGTTTATTCTACCTACAACCAAGCGACTCTTGCTCAAAATTATAAATATAGTCACAATGCCAACTTATTTGGAAATAAGAACGTAACAGTATATAATATAGTTCGATCTTTTTATGAAAACGTAAATATGAGTCACCGCCAAGGGTAGACTCTTCATAGCGAGATTTACTCACCTTATTGCCTAAATCTAATTTCCACGACAGCGAGAGCAATTCCCTTACTCATTTTGTCGGTCACCTAATTGCATAATAAAGTAGTTAGAAACGATACG
Organism: Argentina anserina; assembly: GCF_933775445.1. Taxonomy (NCBI): domain Eukaryota; kingdom Viridiplantae; phylum Streptophyta; class Magnoliopsida; order Rosales; family Rosaceae; genus Argentina; species Argentina anserina. The sequence continues at coordinate 10,053,718 of NC_065876.1, forward strand.
TACAATCTCAGTTGTGAATCAGTATAATTGATTACTGTTCAATAAATTAATGTTTTTACGTAATTACTGTTCACCAAAACTCATCAAACCACAATACAATTAACACCAAAAACGTACATCACATAATTAGAGACAATTTCGTACCTATATTGGACCCTAGAACCGCCTGGAAGTCACCGGAGGAGCTCGAGATGCCGTGGTGGTTGATTTCGTGGAGGCTAAATTGGCGGCGCGATTTGAGCTCCAATTCACTTGTATAAGGAACCGAAGGTGAGGATCGGTGGAGAGAAGCTATCTACGAGCTTTCTGTCAATAATAACTTTCACATACGACGTTCAATTAAGGCGCGTGACGTGTCCATGAAGTCGTATTGAAGAGCTCTACAACTTTCGTGAAAGTAGTTTTCGGAGACGAGCGATGAAATGAAAGTCGACTTTCGAGTCCTAGAAACGAAACGTTTTTCAATTTAAAATTCCGAAGTTGGTTTCGTTTCGTTTGACAACGATGAGAAAACGAAAAAAATACAATTTTATTCAACTTCCAAGTTAAATAACTTACAAGAGCGATTTGAGCTCTACAACGTTTCTCATTATGTTACTTAAAGTGACTAGTTTGCAAGTTACATAAACATTGTATGGTAATTAGTCATGTAACTGACTCTGTAACTACCTAACTAGTTAAGTAATTAAAAATGTAACTAGATTACTTAAGTTACTCCTTATGTAACTATTCAAGTAATTGAGTACTACTTATGTAACTAATTTTGGAGCTGCAAACTTATTCTTCTTGTAACTGATTATTTACAAGGTATATATAACCAATCTTCTAATTACTTAAGCACCGCAACAACAATATGTAGGCCACTAAGTATGTAACTGGTATTGTAACTGTAAAATTATTGATCATGTAACTGATTATTTATCAGGTATAATCAGACTTGTAATAACTCAAGCTCCGCAAAAATAGCATGTCTCAACCATGCCAGTAAGCTTATAACTAACCATACTAATCACAACAAGCAAAACGATAATTAAAGTGCTTGATTGAATGATATAACTTAAGCATGTTTGGATGACTGTATTAACATCAAGTAACTATCGTGGTAACTATATTGACGTTAAGTAAGTATATGGGTAACTGGCTAAGTAACTGTATTAATAATTGTTTGTTAAGTGTCTTAGTAACTATATGTGCATGTCTCCTCATCAACCCAAAAAGATCCAACAACCATCCACACAGAACTGATTTTCCCTCATGCATTCTATTAAACACCTTTAGGAAACATTGTTTGGACTGGTTTACGAAGCCCATAATTATGATCAAAGATGAATGTGATCGGTCTTGTAGAGTATGCAAACATATATTCGAATAATATCCCAAGAAATAATGTTCAGTTAATCTCAGTTTCAGAGTCCACATAGCATAAGCTACGTACTAGATCCAAACTTGCACCATAATATAAAAAAACATGAGTAACTATATGTGTAACTATGTAAGTAACTGTTTCAGAGTCCAAAATGAAGGAAATCAAAAAAGAGGAAAAATTAAGGAGTATACACCTTGATTTGCATCATTTTCCAATATAGAAAAAGTTGTCTTTTGTACTTATTGGTGATAAAGGTAGCATCAATAAAGAGAATTGGAAATCAGTGTCCAAGAAATAAGCTTTCATTTGTATATCAGTAACTATGCAAGTAATTGTACGATATGGAAATCAATGAAACTATGAATCAAAGAACCAAAGTTATAGGATTTCAAGCCATGTATGAAATCATAGGGTAAATTATAATCTAACAATACCAGAAACTTATCTAAACATCAAGCAACCAAAGCCCAATAAACTATGATGATTTGAATGATAATTTGAAGCCAATTTGAAATCAAACAACCAAATTATGAAATCATACGAGAAAATGATGAATAAGGTGAGGGAAAATTGATCGATGTGAGGTAGTGATTACCTGAAAAAGCAGAAGAGGAGCTTCAATGGCGGAATTGCAGATGGAGAAGAAGAAGTGACAAAGTCGTTTCTTCGGATTCAATGCATAGATATGGCTATATTCCCCTATTCCTATTTGTCTTCTTCATCGTCTTCAACACATGTAGAGAGAGAGAGAGAGAGAGAGAGAGGAAGAGAGAAAGAAGGAGAAAACCAAATTAGTTAGGGGTGAAATTAGGTTAAAATTTAAGAAAATTGTATAAAAGTTGGAGTAAAAAAGAAAACAGCACCCTTTTATCATTTTGTAAATGAAAATATATTTTTTTATCATTCACATCCTTATTTAGGGTCCCTTTTATCAACTACAAAACTATGGTATTTAATTAAGATTTTTATCTTGAAATAGCAAAACTATGGTATTTAATTAGGGCCCTTTTTATCAACTGCAAAACTATGGTATTAAAAACGGCAAAAATACGGTATTAAAAAATTACACTAGTGCCACACTCAGTAAATCACCATAATATTCTTACAAGTTACAAATATAGAGTGTTGTCTTACAGAAAAATGTAGTACACATTAAATATGGAGAAGCAACATCTTTATTCATTGATAAAGAGGTCTTATATATTGGCATTACATTGAGTATCTTGTTGAATAATGGATTATATATCTTTTCTTATCTAGACTAACATATACTAATTAGGACAAGATACACCGGAATATTACGGAGAGTAATTTTCCTACAACACTCCCCCTTGTATCGCTATCCTAATGTGTCATGGTGCAATAATGTTACCTCGGTAAAAACCTTGCCAAGCAAAACAAAAACCTCTTGGATAAAATAAAAAGCTTGGTCGAAGGGAAAAAGAGCACAACGCACCAACTACAATTGAAGATAACATGTGGTATAGACTATAGACTCCCCATGAAGTCTGCAAAACAACTCCTCATGATCGGTAACTCAACCTAGGAGTTTAGATAGATAGCGTATACGAACGCTATTCACATTCTTCAAAAGTAGAAACGGATCAGTGATTGAATATAAAATCTCGTCAAACATTCTTAAATCAGACATGTACACTTCTCCGTACATAGATCAAAAGAAAGAGAATTACATACCAACTCGAAACAAGAGTTTGCAATGAAAAACAGATTCACACGTGGAATGACATTCACGCACTTATACAGTCATAACTTCTTCAATGTAATAGGTATGGATGAACCGTAAAAAGTTTCGGCGTCAAAAATACTAGGACTTTGTGAGAAGGCTGTGCGGGGGGCTGTGCAGGAGCTGCGATGGGCTGCAGTGGGCCTCATAGGGGCTGCAAGATGCCTAGGGGCCAAGACAAGAGCTCGGCCAATTTTCGAGGTAAACAGGCGGTGGATGAAACATCTTGACGATACTGCCAAGGCCGTATCTCATGAATCTATTATAGTTTGCCACTCCCCTAATCTTGTACGAGCGTTAATTCATTTCGAACTTTGTGAAAACATCACCATATTTTAAAACGGTGGAATATAGAGTGCATTACATAGCATGTAACACTACAAATCATCATCAAAACAACGTGGAAACAGGTCATAACAAGAAATCAATTAAGACTTCATCATGGCATTGTTGGTTCGAAATAAAGCCGAGAGCAAATGCTCATGGCTCGGAGTCCTTCGGCGTTTTGCAATGTTAGTTTACAAAGTATTGATCAAAATCAATAGATGATGACCTAATCCGCCAAACATTATGGAGAACCGAAACAAATGTATAATAAAAACATCAAGATCATATAAGTGTGCATTGCGCCACACAAAGATCGTGTAAGCCAGACTTATGCCACAATTAAAACCGTGGACTTATGTAGGTAGTGCCGTGTAGTATGTAATGCATTACATTGCATTAACATATTGCTTTTGGTAATGAAACCATAAATACATCGAGACATTCTCGTATATTTGTTTACTTGAACTACATGAGAATTTTATAGCCAACAATTGGATTGAGATCTTGACCATGAACCAATTTAAAGTGTAATGACTAAATAACTATAGTCACACTTGTGCGGTGAATACATTCATAAAAACTCGGGAAAATACACAGATTTATATTCATGCAGACTATTAACTGAAGCTTTTATACTTCATTATTTTCATTTTATAACCGCAATTTATAATTACTTTGAAATCCGTAATAGTGAGAAGATATTCTCATGTTCTTACATATAATGAGTGTCATGTTTTAAGAATTTCTCATATCTAACTCTTGTATATTTCAACCATAATGTTTCTATCTGTCAATGAAACGATGTTGCACAAAAGCAAATTAATCCGGACTAGGTGCATAAACACATCCAACATGAAAATGCCAAATTCAGGCGCATGTTGCGGTTAATAAGAGAGAAGATTCATTAGTATCAATACGATACAACTTCCAAGTACTGAATTAGAGGTCAAGTCCCAAAGTATGGTAATTCAATTCAATAAACCGTTACAAATTCTGTCACAATGGTATAAGTGACAATTTCAGTCACAAACTGGTGGTATAAGCGACAATTTCCGTCGCAAACCAATCTTTGTCTCTCTTTTTTTTTGCAAACTTGTAGCTACACACAACGGCTACGGATAGTAACAGCGGCACTCCCAGCCGCTTCTAAAACTCGGTACCAGGGGAATCATATCCTTGTATACCATTCGAGAAGTGAAGGAATCGGGTTGAAAATGAAAGGGATGTTGAAAGTCCCCGATGAAAGACAAAATTCAAAAGAATTTAAATTTGCATGAAAGCAGCAACGTTAAATAAAGCATACTTGGTTGTTTGCCAAATAAACAGCGTAATAGTTGCTCTTGCTTGATTCAACGATCATGCTTGGATCCACGAATGCGTCGCGAAGTAACCCTCGCTGGATCTATTCACTAGTTTACCCTGTGGTAAAATCCTCTTCAACCGAGTTGGGTCAAGCCCCGGGTTGGACCACAAAACTGGGTCGAAGGGCTACGATTAGGAGCTCTCGGTTGGGATGCCAAGCAATGGCGACACTGGGCTGGAATCGACGAACGAGATAAGAACGTGCGATGGCGATACAAGGAGAGTGGGCCTGCTCTGGTCATCGGCGTCCAACTTTCGTCGGGTCGAAGTCAGGTCGGTTCCGCGTCTGGGTTGTGTATGCGGCGGCGTCACAAGACCTGGGCAGTAGGTGAGTTTCGGGGGGCCGCGTTGTGATGCGTTGACGATGGGTTCTAAAGTCGTTGGCGCGGGACTGGGCGGGCAGCGACGTCGAAGACAGATCAGAGGAGAGGAGAGTGAATTTCTGGGTGCCCACTGGTCAAACCCGATTTTTCGGTTTTTTTTTCGTATGTTTCTGCAATTTGTTTTCAACATAACAATCGTTTTTCAGTCGTCTTTTGACGAATTTTTCCGTCTTTTTCTATCAAATTATTTTCAGGACAGAAGGAATTTTTTTCTTAGAAATTAGGGTTCTTGGCTATCAAGCACATGACTAGATTTATGTGCTGATAAAGTGTTACAGAATAATGTAATACGCATCAAAATGGAGAATCATCATCTTTATTCATTGATAAAGAGACCTTATATATAGGCATTACATTGAGTATCTTGTTGAATAAGAGATTATATATAATTTATTATATAGATTAACTTATACTAATTAAGACAAGATACACCGGAAGATTACGGAGAGTAATTCTCCTACAACATACTAGAATTTGTAATCCTAATTTTACGTTCTACACTCTATTTATGCATTTTTGACCAAATTACCCTCTTCTTATTTGTCTCTCCTACCCTCTCTCTTCCTCTCTGTTTCTCGTCTACTTCAATGATCATGTTAGACGAACTTCCTTGTCGAGCTGTTTCTTCTATTCATTCCTTGTTCTTCTCTCTTTCTTACGGTTTGGTTTCAATTCTCTTCAAGTTTTTTCTAATCATTTCCATCCAGACTCTCTCCAATTTCATTCCCTCAATCATATTAAAAATCCATTCACATAAAGCTTCAGCCTTTCATAAAAAAATTAAGTTCAACGACGATGTTCTCCTCCACCACCAATGATTTAGAAACAGAGCAACAAGGTCAATTAAGTGGTCAAGTTATTCACAGATTATAGCTAGTCATTATACATGCAAGTCCTTGATGGAATCTAAATATCAATTAGTTTGAATCCACCGAAATCTCAGATTGGGAAAGCTCACACGCGAAACAACATATACTAGCTCCAGTCCAATTCGATTCTGATTGCGAAGTCTGCCGTGACCCGAGTCTGGAACCTACCTTGCTTTACAACTTGACCAAATGAAGTCGTCATGTTTCTGAGGATCAGTGCGCTTACTGTGACGGAGGAAGATGAAGTAATTTACAGTCTAAACTCCGAAGAAGAAGGAAGCTAGACCTGGGAACTGTATTGTCATGCTTAACTTGATTAAACAGTTGGGTGACCATCCAATAAGTGTACTACACGGCACTGCCAACAAGGCATTGGCCTAATCAAAGGTAGGAGCTCCGACAAGTAATGAGATGGTAATCCAATTAGTTTTCATGGTGTTGATTTAAAATTCAGAGTTGTTGTTGATCCTGATGAGGAGAAGGAGAGAGAGAGAGTTTCAATATTGCTGGTGGAAGAGACGTGTAAAAGGAAATAGGGTAATTTGGTCAAAAAGCATAAAAAAGTGTAGAATGTGAAAATAGGAGTGCAAATTTCAGATCCCTATATAAATTATCATCAATATTATATGTAATGTATATGTAGATTTATTTAATACATATAAGATTAATTTGGGGAATATGAGCACTTCAATGTCTTTCTTTTGTCCTCTTTTTTTTCCTTGTGCACTCAATTGACTTAAATAATAATTATTATTATTACTAATTTATTGATACATTGTTTTTTCCAATTATGTTTGATTGTAGAATTCTCAGTCATCTATTAATGTACATTAAGTTTAATAATTGTGACTGCAAGTGTAGAAAGAATAGCCGTTGATGATGCAGGTCAATTGTGAATACTCATGAAGGATTGCTTAAATTGATAAATTGGAAAAAAAACATATTCACTACTATAGAATACAGACAATGAAGATTGTTTTGCAACAATTTCAAAGTATAAGGGGGTGTATCAGGATTGTGTTTGATTTTCTTGTATTTCAAAATTTCTTTGAAATCTGATAGTATCCAATCAAGATTTTTAAAAAAATATTTATAAATCTGATGGTGTTCAATCACGATTTTGAAAACTTCTTACAAATCTGATGGTATTGAAATGAACAATGAATTTGAAGGATTTTAAAAGATGATTAATTTTGTAGGATTTTAGGATGCTTTGAATACATACCAAACCCCTTCTGGAATCTAACCTTTATATGTGAGATTTTGATGTATTCTTTTTCTCTCTCCTTTTGAGTCACCTTGTTCCACCACAATAACTCTATCATCTTCAAGCTTCATCAATCATAGGGTACCCAAATTTGTTTCCTTCGACCACTATCCTCTCAAAGACAAAATTTATGGTCAAAAGCTTGCTATTTATTTGTCTTGGTTATTAGTTCAACTGATGATGCATATATCAATTTTATTTTAACTATCTTTCTATAGTTCTTTACTATTGATTTACCAATCGCGTCTTGTTTAGTTTGTGAAATTGATTCAATTGGAATTGATTTTACTTTCTAGGTCTTATGGAAAGAACAATTTTGAATTTGTTATATATTGTAGTTTAGCTGTTGGTTTATAACTAGGATGGTTTAGCATTGGGTGTTTTCTATTTTGCCAATTGATATATGCCATAGTCATATACTCATATTAGCTTCCAGTCAAATAAGAGAAGTCGGATAATGTCTCATATTCTGTTTCAAATAAGAGAATGCCTTAAATTATGTTATGGTCTCTCAAAATAAGAGAGAGTTTGAGAAATTCACTATCTTCTTTAATCTGCATACATGGTTGCTCTCTAGTTTCACCACTACAGCCAGGTCATGGATATGGCTCCCAGTAATTTTGAGGACACTTACATTTCAAATGTACATGAGAAAATCGATTGAAATCCAAACAAATCTAGTCAATATAATGTGACAGAATCTGTTGAAGTCTATATAGAATTATAACAATCCGTGGAATTTGTCAAAACTACAAGAATCCACAGAATATAAGAAATCAACCAGAATCAATTAAAATCTCATCTCTCTTATCCAATCCGAGCCATCCTTCTTTCATTTACTTCTTCATTGTATGTTCTCTTCTTCTCCTCCCAAATCGACTCCTTCTCTTCCTCATTTCAGATTTTCTTCTTCTCCCTCAGTCTTCCACTTCCATCCTTGCAGCAACTGTCACTGAGCCTGTGGACATCACAGGACAGAGCAGTACCGAGCTGAGGTGGAGACAAGTCGTCTGAAAAGCTGTGCCACTGCCTTGGAGTTTCAGCAGATCATACAACCACCTGGGTGGTGTTCCCGGTGAGCCTAAGGCTCGGGTTCACTTGGAATCAGGCTTGGCAATCCCTGGAGCTGTGCCACTACCTGAAACTTAAGCTTGTTGTTACTCTTTCAAGGGGAAAGATACCAGCTGCAACTCCAACAGCTCCTTACCCTTTTTGGGTAGTCACTGAGGTAAATACCTCCTCCCTTTCTTTGATCAATGATTTAGATGTAGTGGTGTGTGGGACTGTGTTGGTTTTGTGTTTAGATAGTGAGAGTTAGAGTCATGTGGTGTTCTTAGTGGTAATGGTGAATTATTTGAAGGTCAAGAGGTATTGTAAGTTTGGGTCTTGGTTGTGAGAAGTGGAAAGGTTTAAGGGAATGCACAAAAGGTGTTTGATGTAATTCCTGTGAGAGATTTTGATATAGTGGAAGTAGTTATGCCATTGTTTTGGTGTTTTGGGTAGTGAAGGGGTTCTTTTGGAAAGCAAGGGAGGCTTGGGAAAGTAGGTGCTGTTTGGGAGTGCCATGGTATTGTTTGGGGAAGTTGTTTAGTTAAGTTGTGACATTTTGGAAAGGTTGGTTTTGGAAAGTAAGAGAAGAAGAGTGTGAAAAGGTTAGAGTGGATGCCACTAGTATGTGGCATGGGTGACCTTAGTAATTTCAGCATTCTTGCTGAAATTTATGAAGTGTTTATTATTTAGTTTGTTTTGGTTTCTTTTTACTAAGTGGAGCTTTGTTTAACTTAGGTGTTTGAGTTGGAAACAAGTGTTCGACTTGTTGAGTTAGAAGTGGAAGCAATCATTAAGGTGAGTAAACCTCACGTTTGGTCTAGTTACCTTGGCGGTAACTAGACGTGTGAACTTACATTTTATATATTTTTACTTGTTGTGTGATTGAATATAAATGTGTATATATTTGGTGATTTATATACGTATATCTAAATGGTAATATGATATGCATATATTTATCACTAAGTATATAAAACTACTATATTTGTGAAATATATTGTGTATTTTTAGTTGGTTTTCATTGAACTGTGGAGGATGGGACCGAGGGGGAATAAAATGTACCTCTCGGTAAATTGGAGGTTTTTGGATGGAATATTTGTATAGTCGAAGTGCTTATATGTTGTGTGACCGGAAGGGAAGAAAATGTATATTATGATGTTATTGTGTTGTGATTATTTTGTTGTTACTGGAAGGGAAAAAAATGTACCTTCCGGTATGATTATTGCGTGTGTAGCTTTGTGGGTTGTGGTGTTGTCTTTGTGGCGGCCTCTTTAGGCAAAAGATTTGTGTGAGTTATTCTGCCTCAGTGGCGGCCAGTTTGGCAAAAGAAAATGAATACATATGATTTAGCCTTAGCGGCGGCCCAAGTGGCAAAATGTATTTCAATGTTCTGCCTGTGTGGCGGCCTTAGTAGCGTAGGAATATGTCAGAACCACTCCTTGGCCGGTTGTGGGGATGATCATCTAGAGCTCTAGTATTACTGCTAATCTTCTGGGTGCGACTTGAGGGTCGCATTAACCCAGAATGTTCTGCATGTGTTGCCTTGTGATTGTGAGTTGTGATTATACTTGTGTGGCAATATGTGGTGTTTTTTGTGGTATTGGTTGCGAATTGACGTTGGTAGTGTTGTGATTATAATGTTGTTTACATATATTTATGAGTTTAGAAATATGTTACATTATCCTTGAGTATTTCTTTTAGTTACTCAAACCAGCTTTGTAGCTGACCAGGTTTGTGTTTACAATCCTGGTGTACCATTATTGGTGCAAGGGGTAGTACTACAGGTACTTCGCAGTAGTAGAGGCGGAAGGAGTGAGCAGTATAACATCAGGGTGTTGTTTTTGCTTCTGTTCATTTTCCTATTTTGGTAAGAATTTGTGAGAGTTGACTATTGTACAACTTACACGTGTAATCACGTTTTGTTACAGTTTGAAATCTAAGTGTTTTGTTGTTAAACTTGGACAAGATATTCAGTTGTTGTAATGGAATTTCATTTATTGAAGTTATATCAGAGTGTTAGCATCCACAAATTCGAAATTTTACTGCTCTGAATTTAGGGGTGTTACACAAGCACAATAGCTTTTGTTTGGCCCAGTAGTAGATTTTGTGTGGCTTGTTAGTAGCTTTTGGGATCTTTTTGGAGATTGTTGGTAATTTGATTATAATAGTTGTTACTGCCGGCCATAGTACCTTTTGGTGCTCGTGACAGTAGCTTTTTGACATTTCTTGAATATGCCGAAGACCTCACTAGAGTCACATGGAAGTCGTTGAAGCCGCCCGGAAATTGTTAGGACCTCGATGGAGTCACAAAAAAGTCTTCGGAGACCTCGTCGGAGCCGGGCAGAAGTTACCGGGAACTCACCAGAGCCGGCTGAAAGTTGTCGGAGACCTAAATAGGGAGGAAAGAATGTTTGGGTGTTTTAGAACTCTAGTGGCAGTCTGTAATTTCTTTTAATTTTAATGCATAAAATGAAATTTCTTTTATGTCAAAATGAATTTATGTGGGAAACCATTTTTTTAAGATAATGAATACTTTCATTCAGATCACAAATAAAAACCAAGAGAAGACCTCTACATGCCACCTACTACCACCTTTTCAGGATAGACAATGATTCATGGCAAGAAGCCAAAGGGCACATCCCGCCCACCTATCTAAGAAATAAGCACCATGCACAAGGAAGCTCCATGATTAACATGGGAATACAATAACCAAACCAAGCAAAAGAAAAACCAAAAACCTATAGTCAAAGCACACAAAATAGAACAAGAAACAATAACTGGAAAAAACACAAAAACAAAAAAAAACTACAAGAGGCTGAATTTCTAGGCCATTACTCTTCAGATCCAGCCTCACAATCTCAGGCTCAATCCCGGCCCAAGGTGTCTCTTCCTAACTTGCCAACAACGGAACTTTATGCCGATACTAAATCTCCGGCGCAGACCACCGCAGCTGGAACTTGGATGCTTGGCACATAATTCGACTCCATCTCTGAACCACAGCAGCAGAAAGGTCTTCTCAGTGTCCTAGCCCCAAAACTGACCAAACGAGATCGGTAGAGATAGATGAAAGAACCCCCGACGGTGCCTTGTTCTAGGCAAAAACAATCACCGCCGCACCACCTCCATAATCAAGATCTTCATAATCGCAGCGAGTAGTTATCCTAGACCCTTGCATACCACCATGAAAATCACCCTTGAAAGGGCGGCTCTTCCACCAAACAAACCTAGCCATCCTAGCATGGCTCTTTCGAGACTCCCAGAGCACCAACTTTTCCTAGAAAGAGCTTTCAATCGTCCAGAGATGACGAAAATGGGAATGGATATCCAATGCCGGGACCCGTTTTGGGAGCAATCAGTTGCGCTAGAAGGAAAGCTTGACCCGTGCCAATTGGACCATCATCCTCGTCGTGGATGTTTGGGATATCAAACATATCATACTCATAATGGCGAGTTGTTGAGCAAACTTTTGGGTAAAGGTATCAAGATTTGCCATAGGTAGGCGAAGGAGAGGGGAGGGATCAAGGACGACGTCGTAGACAACCGCCTGAATGTAGCCTAGATGAACTAGGGTTCAAGCGTCCAAGGGACGATTCTTTTGTTCAACACGTACGTAGCTTCTTTTTCTTTTTGTATTTCTCTTATTATGTGAGAAACAATATTTGAGTGTCCTTATTTTAAAATATAAATTATGAATTGACCTTATGTGTAATTGACAATAAATTCTATCAAGTGGGGATATACAATAATTAACTTTCATCAGTGGATTCAATGCATATATGTTTCCTGTTATTTTGTATCAAATGTGAATTAATCTTAATTAAATTTCATGACATTAAAAATATGCTGCACAACACCAACAAATGCAGTAACGACTACACAATTACAATATGAGAAAATTAAGAACTGTATATAAAGTATTGACCGCTGAGAATTAAGATTAATTTTTCAAACTATCATAATGATGCATGAAGTTGAAAACTAGACCCAATATATGTACATGTGTTCACTTTTCCGTTAGTTTTTATATACTCCGTCATATTTCTAGGGACATACTCGTCTCTTTGTCTCTTCAATGAGGATTGCCAAATAAAAGTAGAGTCCCAAACCCAATCTCTCTGTTTTGGTTGATTAGGAAAGATTTAGGAGACACCAATTCGAAATTGTATATGGCATTCTCAATGAGAGTATATGCAGTCTCACATGAGATTCTGGTAATATTGGCTGCAATCCCATGTCCATCGGTTTTCAGTTGAAGAAGAAGAAGAAAAGATGGAAAAATAACAATTAACAAGAGGGAAGGAACTACATACTTGTACTAACACCACTAGAATTCATATACTACATCATAATTTTAGAATTATGGTTTGAAATATCGTAGTGATCCCTGAAGCTTTAAAATTTACAAAATGCATTTGCAAAGGTTAGAGATGAAACAATTAGAGTGCATAGACTCATCATCCATATGGATGATTACACCTCCATAGTCGTCATACCTTCCAATCAATACTTACCCAATTATCCAATGATCCAATAGACAACATCCTTCATGTAGATTCCAAAGCCACTCGAGATGGGTGTTATCTCTTCCTCTCTTGCTCCACATCCTCAATGTGTAAAGCAAAAGAACGCAAACAATATCAAATGAAGAGAGAGATCAGAGATTGCATAGGTAGATCATGAACCGGAATCAAAGATCAGGGTGGGGTTTTGTTAGATCTTGAACGAGAAACATAATATGAGGCAAGGGGACTCGGTGTCGGCGACCTTGGCGGTGATGTATGAAGATGGAGTAGACGTGAATGGTCACGCGATTGGTGTGGGTGAGGCTAAAGTTTCGAAAAGGATCACGGTTGGGTGTCGTAGGATATGGCTGGGGGCTCGATCTCTGCCTGAGAGGTTGCTTAGTTAAAGCAGCAAAACTAAATGGTGAGGAGGAAAATAATGAGTTAGGAATGCCAAAATACTTCTTTACCCTTCACTTAGATGATGTTGACATTGTGCTAATAGGCCTTAATTATCATAATGTGTTCTATTAGTTTGTTTGTTGCCAGCTGTACACCATTAACTGGTGACCTGGTTTTTCTCTATTTATGGTGTGTAATAATTGTTAGAGATTCTCTCTAAGTATAAATACTTGTTTCCTCCTCTTGCTTTTGTACGTTTTCTCATTTTGTCATCAATAGAGAATATCAGAAAATTGCTCCAAGTTCTCTTCTCTTTTTCTCTTTCATTTTCTGCAAGGTTTAGCTATGGCTATGTTAGCATGGTACCAGAGCTATGGCTCTTAGCTTGTATGGCTTAAAATGATCGATATGTATGCTTTACTGCTTCCGCTCTGCTTATTTAGGTTACGAAAGTTAAGATCTCATATTTTAGGTTTTCGATTTGTGCTTTCTTGATGAATTAAGCTTAATTGAAGATCAAGTTTATCATTCTGAGCATATTGATAGTTTCAGATTTGAAAAATTTGCAGTAGAAGTATGAAATATCTGTTTGAGCTCAATTTCAGAGTCAAATAGTGTTGATCTTGTTCTTCACGGCCTTGTTTCCATGAGATCTACTGTGTTTTTTCTTATTCATGACTCGTTGCTTGGAATATTGAAGTGTTAGCAAGTCTGTAGTATTTGGAGTGGTTAAATCTTTTGTATAGTGTTGCGCGTTGGATCGTGTGTTGTGGTTTGTGGTTAAGTGCAATGAAATTTAATGTAGTGTAGTGTTGAGTTTGTGTGCTCCAATAGTGATGAGGTTGTGTGGGAAATCAAAGTGCAGTGAAAAATAGTGAAATGAAATTTTGTTGAAGTGTGTTGTTTATAGCACTGTGCTATAGTGAAGTGTGCAATTGTAGGTGTTATTTCTCTTGATGGTGAAGAAGTGAATTGTTTTCACTTAAGGTTTTCTGTATGCAGTGTTTTGCTCAATCAGTAAATCATGTCTCCAAATCAGTGTAATTCATCATCCTCCAGTCACTCTGAGGGAAATGTTGCTCATATTTCTCAATCTGATATTTCTGCCTTGTTGAGTATGATCACTGTGAAACTCAATGAGACAAACTTCATTAAATGGAGCTTTCAGTTTTAGGCAGTGCTTGAATGGAATGATGTTTTCTCCTACTTTGATGGCACATATCCTTGTCCTCCTAGGTATGTTCTTTCTGACCAAGGAGTTGTGACAAATGAGGTTACTCAAGCCTATAGGCAGTGGAAAATTGTTGACAAGGCATTGATTAGTCTTCTAATTGCCACCTTCGATGATGATACTATGGACATAATTGTTGGATGTAAGTCCTCAAGAGAGACATGTACTGCTCTGCAAGAGAGCTTTTCTTCTGTGTCAAGAGCCTGCATTATGCAGTTAAAAACTGACCTGTAGACAATGAAGAAAGGTGTTGACTCAATTGATAAGTTTTTGGAGTGTGTTAAGCATGCTAGAGATCAGTTGAGTGTTGTAGGAGTGACTGTCAGATGAGGACATTGTTGTTGTGATTCTGAATGGTTTACCTGATGAATTTGCTATACTCAAAACTGTGATCAGGGCAAGGAACAACTCTATTAGTCTTAAGGATTTGATGGCACAACTGTTGGTTATTTAAAGAGATAGTGACTTGTTACTTTCTGCACATAACTTTATCTCTGTTATGGTTGCAAAGAGTGGAATCATCAACTATAGGGACAACTCTAGTGCATATGGAAATGACAAGAGTAAAGACAGCTGGACTGATAATAACTATAAGCAGTCTACTAATTGGAATGGGAACAAATGATAGGCAAATACAAAGATACCATATAATCAAATCAATTATATCAATGTAGTAAATGGCAAATAGGGGTCATTGCCCGCAGATGATTGGTGAAATTAAAACTTAAAAACACAAACAGACGCGTAAACCATAAATCTGGCAGACTCGATATAGGAGCGGAAACCTAATTAATTAGCTAATCTAGACTCAACCAAACATTACGAAATTAAATATACACTAACTAGACACAATGGAAGACTACCACACAAATTTTGGGGGTATTCGGAATTGGTTTGATTGGTGAATAAAAATAAATAAGACAGAAATACTACTAAAAATAGAATATTAAAAAGTAAATATGGATGTAAATATGAGAAAAACAATAGCTAGGAATTTCTCTCTACCACTAGATATGTTTCAATCACTCCAAAACAATGTCAATAATTATAGATGAATGAACTCACAGTTAAGCCAATGTCGTTAAGTCATTAACCGTATTACGTTCTCTTACTTGTCATGTTAAAGGAAATGTCGGTATCGACTTAACTATATTCTCAATTAATTGATCTATGAAATGTCGGTATCTAGACCAAAATAATTAAAATCATGAAGTTCTAAGAACGTTTTAGTAACAACAAAAAATCTAAGGTCAATGTCGGTAGCCTTAGATTACTAAGGAATCACTTCACACAAGTACCTGCAAAGAACTTGTTATCTCTCACAAAATATGCAACGATATGTCGGTCATATACATTTTCAAGATAATAAAACCCTAAAACATGCATCAAAGTATCGACGCAATGAGACATGCAATAGAATTATCAATGAACAATCAGTGAAGTAAATCAATTGGAGTTTGAAATTGTAGACATATCTAGAGCTTTGATTAGCCCCTAACTATCAAGGAATTTAGTTACACATAATCTTGAATAAAAGCATCAAAGAATACATGAGAGATGAATTAAAGGAGAAGATATTGAACTTCCTTTTTCTTGTGGAGGCTGGATGAGATTTTAACACATTGAGGAGATGTGGGTTGTAGCTTGAGGAGATTGAAGGTGACTTCGCTTCGGCTCTCCTTACCCGTCTTCTCCCATTTATCTTCTATTCTTCTCTCTATTCTCTCTCTCTCTCTCTCTCTCTCTCTCTCTCTCTCTCTCTCTCTCTCTCTCTCGCTTCTCTCTATTTTTTCTTCCCCTCTCTCTCTTTCTCTTGGTTGGTTGTGGAAAAATTGTGTGTTTTGAGATGGTGGTGATGGAGGTTTTTATAGAGGAGAATGGTGGTGAAAATAAATAGAAAAAAGTGGAGATAATTATGTAGTGAGTGAGGTGGTTGGTCATGAAAGGAAGTGGGTGATCATGGAAGGAATTGGAAGGAAGTGGGTGATCATGGACGAAGTGTGATAAAGAAGGAAGTGAGTGATCATTGAATAAAGTGGGTGATAAAGAAGGAAGTGATGGACCTAGAGGTGATGATTACACCCAAAATAAAATCAGATTTTTGCATAATATAGGTGTGGATTTTTGGACAATGGAGAGCCATGATTTTGTGAGAAAGAGAGAAAAATGATGTAGTTAAATCTCAACTAAAAAGATGTGATCTAGTTGTGATAGAACAATGTGTTGCTCCTTCCTTGCCCATCCATAAAATTAGCCCGAAAATGCATGACACTACCAAAAATGGTAGTACTCGAAAAATTACCGGAATTTCACATTTTTCTCTTCTTATCAAGATATTCGAGTTAGGAATTGGATTTCTCTCTCTTTCATCTCTCTTCTTCTTTATTCCACTTCAAAATACCTAAAAACAAATAAAGTTAATTAAAAATATAAAAACATTATAAAATAGCTAAGTAAAATATAAAATATAATTAACACAATAAAAATCACATAAATATGTGACTATCAACAAGCAACAATCAACTCTAAATGAGTGTCAATAGTGTGGTAAAAGAGGACACATTGCTCGTGAGTGCTATAGCAACTATGTATGCAACTTTTGTAACAAAAAGGGACACATTGCTAGTGTTTGCTACAACAACCTGGACTCTTCACATTACAGGTAGCCTCTTTCTGAAAATAGGTCTAATACTATTGTTGCTCCTAAGTGTCAACTTTGCTCTAAGAAAGGTCACACTGCTCTCAATTGCAATTCCAATACTAGTGCAAGCTCTTCTCTTATGTGTCAAATATGTGGGGTCAGAAGTCATGTTGCATTAGATTGCTAACATAGAAACAACTATGCCTATCAGGGAGATTAGCCACCTACTACTTTAACTGCAATGTCTGCACAAGGTGCTTCTAGTTCTCATGGCAATGATGTGTGGATTGGTAACTCAGGAGCTACACACCACATGACTTCAGATATAAGGAACCTTGCTATTGCTCAGCCATATGACTTTGCCAACTCCATAACCATTGGTAATGATGGGGGTTTTTAAGTACTAAAAATATTGGCACTGCTTCACTTACTCTTGCCATCATACTTTTAAACTCCACAATGTGCTCCATGTTCCTAGTCTTGCAATGAACTTGTTATCTTTTCATAAGTTATGTAAAGATAATAAGTGCTTTGTTGTCATGGATGACATTGACATATGTGTGCAGAACAAAATGTCAAAGGAAATGTTGTACCAAGGAAAGAGTAATACTGATGGTATGTTCATGTTCAATTCCCATAAAATAAGGAGTGATGCTACTTCAACCCATACTACTCTCATTTATGCTACAGTAAAGTCCGCCATTTGGCATCAAAGATTGGGGCATCCATCTGTTAAAGTTGTTTTTAGAATGCTTTCTTTGTCAAATATAGTGTGATGTAGAATCTTCTAGTTCTATGTGTATTGCTTGTCTTTCTGGCAAGATGTATAGATTACCCTTTTCTAGTTCTCAGTCCAAGTGTGCTTCTCCATTTCAGAGAGTTCATTCAAATGTCTAGGGTCTAGCTCCTTGCATTAGCATTGAAGGTTACAAATACTATGTAACTTTCATTGATGACTGTACAAGATTTGTCTGGCTTGATCTCCTTGTCAATAAATCAGATGTTTTTCTAACATTTGTGAAGTTTTACAATTTTGTGCAAATTTAGTTTCATCTATCTATTCAGTGTTTAGAAACATATGGTGGTGATGAGTATAGATGAATTGGTTTTGTTAACTTTCTAAACAGTAAGGGTATTTTGCATCAGATTACTTGCCCTCACACTCCTCAACATAATGGTGTTGCTGAGAGGAAAAATAGACATCTAGTTGAAACCTGTGTTACATTGTTGATTGCAGCTAAATTGTCTAAACCATTTTGGTTTCATGTTGTTGCTCATGTTGCCTTTTTTATTAATAGAATGTCAAGCAAAGTTCTAGCTATGCAATCTCCCTACTATGTCTTCTTTGGTTTAGTTCCTGATATTCAGTCTCTCAAAGTGTTTGGTATTGTTTGCTATCCCTACATTAGGCCTTATGCTAAGGATAAACTTGATCTAAATTTTTTCAATGTGTATATCTTGGCTATGCTCTTGGATACAAGGGAGTTTTCTACTATAATATATCTCAAAATAAGTTGTGGATGTGCAGACATGTTGTACATGATGAAATTGTGTTTCCTTTTCATCATCTTCCTTCACATCCATCCCAAAATCTTAGAGTCAGACGTTTCTCTTCCTACATATCTACTTTTGTGCAGCCTGCTCTTGTTGATATTGTTTTGGCTAATAGAGAGGTAATGATAGTGGTGATTTACACAATGGCAGTGGAGATGGACATAGTAATGGCAATGGTGATGTGCATATTGATGATAGGGGTAATGGTGAAGTTGGTATTGATAATGGTGATGATGTAAATGATAATGGTGGTGATGTGACTAGTAATACTAGAGAAGGTGATAACAGTGATAAAAATGCAGCAGAAAAATAATGACAATCATGCAGTAGGTGACAACAATGATAAAAATGATATTGTTATTGGAGTAGGTGATAATGGTACTTAAAATGGCACTGCTACTGGAGTAGGTGATAATGGTACTAAAAATGATGCAGTAGGTGATATTGGTCAAAACTATGGCAATTCTCACAATGATAATAGTACTGAGACTCAAAATCGTGAAAGTTTACAAAATGGTTTTACTGTCTTGAAAAATGCTGAAGTTCTACAGAATGATGGTTAGCTGCATAATAGTGGTCATGGTGGTGTGCATAATGACAATGGTAATGTTTTGGATATTTTAGATCATAAAGTGCTGAATTATGGTGTGAATAATGATGTTAATCTCCCTCTACCTCAAGAGTTAATGTATGTGCAAGATGAAGCTCAAGCATATAATAATCATTCTATGCTAACCAAAGCTAAAAATGGAATTGTGAAGCCAAAAGTGTTTGAAGATTATGGTGCTTTCTCATGCATAGCTCATCAGAAGATGTATGATGAACTAGCGTTTTTCAGTGGTTTTTCTACTCATATAGATGTTTATGATCCAGTTGAGCCAAAGTCTTTTAGGCATGTTGTAGGTAATTCTAAATGAGACAGTGCTATGAGAGAAGAAATAGATGCTTTCCAGGAACAAGGAACTTGGAAACTTGTTCGCTTACCAAGGGCCTGGAATGAGAAATTCACTTGCTTCCTTCTTGCTTTGGGGTTTGGCTTTTCTCATTCAGATCCAAGTTTGTTCATTAAGAAGACTCATAGAGGTATTGTTACTCTTCTGCTATATGTAGATGATATTATTATCACAGATTCTGACAATGTTGCAGTTGAATAAGTTATTTTGGAATTGAGCATTGTTTTTTATATGAAAGATCTTGGTCCTCTTTCTTATTTCTTGGGAATCAAAGTTCAGTATAAAGAAAAAGGTCTTTTTCTGTCTCAAGAAAAATATGCAAGAGATTTAATTGTTAGAGCTGGTCTAGAGAATTGCAAAGAGTGTAAATATCCTTGTCTTCCTCATGTTCAATAACTTAATACCGAAGGTACTCCTCTTGCTGATCTTTCACATTACATAAGTATTGTTGGTGCATTACAGTATTGACTTTTATAAGGCTCTGAATCCTCTGATTGCATATGTTTTCAATACTGTTTTTCAATTCATGTCAGCTCATACAAATATTCACTATGCTTCAGTAAAAAGGATCTTGAGATATCTTCAGGGTACTCTATCTAAAGGATTGTACTACAAGTTTGGTAACAATATGCATTATATTAGTGCATTTTGTGATACAGACTGGGCTGGTGAGGTTAATCATAAGAGGTCAACAATAGGCTTTGTTGTGTATCTTGATAATTGTCCAGTTTCTTGGCAGTCTAAGAATTAAGGATAGTATCCAGGAGCTCTACATAAGCTGAATATAGAGCTTTGGCTAATACTACTGCATAAATTTCATGGATTAGGCATGTTTTGTGTGATCTGCATATTAACGTCTATGCTCATCCTCTTTTGAAATGTAACAATCTCTCTGCTCTTGCATTGTGTTCTAATCTAGTCTTCTACTCTAGAATGAAGCATCTTGATAATGATTTCCACTTTGTGAGAGAGAGGGTTCAGAAGCATGATCTTGTTCTACAGTATGTTTCAACTGAGTTTCAGACTGCAGATGTCTTCACTAAAGAATTGCACAGTCATGTCTTCTCTGCTCACTGCATCAATCTCAGTGTGGCTTCCCCTGCTGAGATTGAGGGGTGGTGTTGACATTGTGCTAATAGGCCTTAATTATCCTAATGTGTTATGTTAGTTAGTTTGTTGCCAGCTGTACACCATTGATTGGTGACCTGGTTTTTCTCTATTTCTGATGTGTAATAATTCTTAGAGATTCTCTGTAAGTATAAATACTTGTTTCCTCCTCTTGCTTTTGTACGTCGGCTCATTTTGCCATCAATTGAGGATATCAGAAAATTGCTCCAGGTTCTCTTCTCTCTTTCTCTTTCATTTTCTGCAAGGTTTAGCTACGGCTATGTTAGGATATGATTGGCTATATTAGCATATGATAATGGCATACTCTGTAACAAGGAGTTAACGACATGTGTGTAAACCAAGTCAGTTTCTGTTGTTCATGTAGCATTGTGATAATATCGAAAGTTAGGTAATCTTAATTATCAATGGGTAATATTTCATGTAATATTCTTAAAATTTTCACTTATTATATATATGCAGTAGATGAATAGCCGATCACTTCTCAGGTTTTTTTTATATACATAAGCCTTGAGTCCTCTTTCATTATGTGATTAAACTTCCGCGTCCACGTAGTTTAAGCTCCCTGATCACTTTATCAGACTGTGTCAAACTGATCGATCAACGGAAATAACGTTCAGAGAAAGCTACAACTACAAGCAACTGAAGCACACGTACAACCCCAAATCTCCGGTAGTCCTTCACTCCTTCATCGATCTTAGAGTCTAGAGCTCCTATTCGTCCTAAAGTCCTACTGCCTCTACGTACGTCTTCTTGCATTCTTCTTTACCCTGTAAACTTTCTGGCGTCGTTAGATGTTAATTTTTGTTATATGGTTTCCGTTTAGGCTTCTGCTTCTCGCCTTCTAAGATCCCTTGGTTTTTCTCGATTGGGCCAGAACACCACTGGGTTTAATGAATGTTGTAGTTACTAATAGAAAAATAGCGCAGAGAAAAATTAAGGGTCTGTCGCAATGACCAGAAATGTAGCAGACTTATACGCCATATGCCCAAAAGAAAACCATTAAGATATCTGCAGAAGTACAGATTACGTAAGTTCGACTGATATATGTATCACTTTGCTAATGCTACTTGAAGTTGAGAATAACAAACCATACTGTTTTTCTTTTGTTCAATTCTATGAAAGCTGTAGATTGGCCTAGGTTTTGCTCATTTGTTGGTGGGGGTGTCTACGGAAATTACTAATGTAAGGTACATTAGATTGCAGTGTGTTATATATGCTAAGGAGAAACTTCTTGATCTTTGGCTTTGTTGGCTTGGAATTGGGCTGCAGCAAGAGTCTCAGCAACCAAGAGATTGTGGCGATAATTTCCCGCCTAGACAACTCAGACAAGATGATGACACATCGAGTAAACAACAAGAAGTCTAAAGGCTTCAAATTAAGAAAAGAAATGAATTAAGTAAACCATGTCACAAGAAAGAATTATAAAGGCTTCTAATATAGACAACAAATCAATTGAGTACCTGTTGCCCAACACTTGCACTCCAAGAACAAATAGTGCTGTTTTTAGCGTTGTGTTTCTCTTTTTGCCACAACCCAAACACCCTGCAAATCCATATCCATCTCCACGTTCCTAACTGAATCATCAACCATACCCAAGTACAGCAATGAAACCAGTGTCCGTGTGGATTTGACATTGCAAAACAAGTTTTCGTTGCAGGACTTAGATGCAATTTGGGTGCGCATTCAGCATGATTCAATGGAAGAACTACAAATGCTTGTAAACACAGCAGTGCTACATGTTGGAGATGAGAGATCCCACATTTAAGAAGTGACAAAGAAAATAAAGCTTATAAGTGGGTGGATAATAACCAATTGTACCGATGCCTTTTGTAATTAAAACCCAATACCTGTGAGGTGGCTAAGTTGGGACAATATCGGTACAGTTGGTCTACGGGCTACACTTGTCTTTGTTTAACATGGTATCAGAGCGGGTCCCTCTCCAGTCGTGCCTCCAATCTGTCTTGGGCCCGAGTTGAGTGTCACTTTGTCATGGGCCCAAGATGGGTGTCATTATCATGTCATCGGAGAGTTTCTGATTGGATGGTTACCAAGTGTCGTTGGTTACTGGACCTTGGTTTATTTCGTCCCAGTATGTGGGATGTTAATCTGTCATGTGCAAACCTAAAAATTAAGTTGCACGTGAGGGTGCGTGTTGGAGAGGAGAGATCACACATCTAAGAAGTGACAAAGAAAATAAAGCTTATAAGTGGGTGGATAATAACCAATTGTACTGAGGTATTTTGTGATTAAAACCCAACACCTGTGAGGTGGCTAAGTTGGGACAATATCGGTATAGTTGGTCCACGGGCCACGCTTGTCATTGTTTAACACTACACAAAGCATATGTACATTGCACGAAGATTATGGATCGATGACGAGTCTATGATTGCAAGAGAAATGTGTAAAGATCAATGATTCTGAATGCCATTGTTGCGCCATTCATGAAATCAATTTAGAGTTACTATATTTCAAACGCAAAGGAGTCTCCGATATCATATAAGCAAGCGGTCGGATCCTTTCATAACACACATTAGAAGCAAAAAGAGCATGAGATATATATCACAAAACACCCAAAAGGAACTGTTAACGTTGTGGTTACCGGATGGGTGGTTGATCGCACAGTTAGCTATTAGTGAGTATTAGTTTAACACGGGAAGTATATTGGTTCACCTCCCTCTCTTGGGGTAGGCTACGTCCACTTGAATCCATTAGTATAGGCAAATAGCCTCAAGTTATACAGGTCGTGATTCCCCCTTCTAAGTGGGATGATGAGTCCCTTTTATAGGTGACGGAACCCCTCTCATTTATATATTCTTCAATATTGGACAAGTGCCCCTCTATGCTTACTATGGAGCCATCTTGATGAGGTCGGAAATGTGACCTCCCGGTGGTGTATTGGTGAGTTCCGACTATCATTGAAAAGCTTTTATGACGAGGTACGCTATGAATATCATGGTTGAGCCACATAGTGACTTGTAGATATGCCTCGAGAGTGATTGCAAGTAGCCGCTTTGGCTTTGTGTGAGGAGATGTCCGGTTTGAAGAGATTTTCCTTTCAATTCTGTGTTATGGTAGTGTTTTGTTGTGGGTTGGTTGGTTGGCTTTGCAAGTAATTCTCGTAGTTCGTTGTGCAATGATTTCTTTTCTCTGGCAACTACAGAGGGCTGAGAAGGTCAACCGTGCAGTAGGACCGTGAAAGTCGACTGTGGAGTAGGACCATGGAGGACTACTGTGGAGTTCAACCGTGGAACTATGGGAGCATCAGTCATAGGACTGATAACAATTATGGGACTACGGGAGAAGCGGTGCACCGTGCTAGCAGTCATGGGACTACGATAGCAGTTGTAGGACTGCGGGAGTAGGACCGTGGACTGTGCTAGCAGTCGTGGGACTACGATAGAAGTTGTGAGACTGTAGGAGCAGGACCGTGGACTGTGCACAGTGCTAGCAGTCATGCACCGTGCTAGCGGTCATGGGACTACTGGAGTAGCCGTGCACCGTGCTAGCAGTCGCGTACTATGCTAGCAGTCATGGAACTACGATAGCAGCCGTGGGACTACGGGAGTAGCCGTGCACCGTGCTAGCAGTCACGTGCTACTCTAGCAGGAGAGTGGAAGAACGTCCACCGTGCTAGCAAGAGCGTGGAAGAACGTGACCGTGGAAGGCATGGACCACGGGAGGGTCAAAAAAAGTTTTTATTTTTTTTTAAGATCTGACTGTGCCGTACTGAGCTCATGCACTGCGGGGTGTGGGGGACTGTGGGAGGTATGTTGGTGGTGAGCAACGAAGCTAATTGTCAGCTTCCCACAGACGACGCCAATGTTAACGTTGTGATTACCAGATGGGTGGTTGATCGCACAGTTAGCTATTAGTGAGTGTTAGTTTGACACGAGAAGTATAGTGGTTCACCTCCCTCTCTTGGGGTAGGCTACGTCCACTTGAATCCACTAGTATAGGCAAATAGCCTTAAGTTATACATGTTGTGATTCCCCCTTCTAAGTGGGATGAGGAGTCCCTTTTATAGGTGAGGGAACCCCTCTCATTTACATATTCTTCAATGTGGGACAAGTGCCCCTCTAGGCTAACTATGAAGTCATCTTGATGAGGCCGGAAATGTGACTTCCCGGTAGTGTCTTGGTGAGTTCCGACTATCATTGGAAAGCTTGTATGACGAGGTAGCTATGAATATCATGGTTGAGCCACATAGTGACTTGTAGATCCGCCTAGAGAGTGATACTTATACTCGGTGGCATGCCATACTAGCTCTATGCTAGTAGGGGTGTCAACATGAACTAAGTGGCTGTGTTGTTAGTTTGTAGCATTCATTATGTTGGAAAAATAATGAATTTCACTATTTATTATAAATAAACTTATTTAAAGAAATTAAGTGGACACATTTAAAATCTGTAAAGATAAATATGAGTTTGTATTCTTCAGTGTAAAAGCTACAAAATAATGTATTTATTTGCTTAAAATAGTTATGGTATGAATAAGAAATTGTCACCTAAAGCATGAAAATTATTTGAATTCTTGAATGTGTATATAGAACGAGAATCTGAAAATAAAAAATAGTGCAGACACGTGTACAAATAAAATGTGATATATCTTTAATCAAGCGCGGGGTTCCAATCTTTGTGAATTCCTCTGATTCTATCTCCGTATGTAACTTGGCTCAAGGGTGGTGTGCACTTGATCTTGAGAATTTGAGTCTAATTTGGATTTGGATTTGATGAAGAACGACCGATTTGACAACTTGATGATTCTTCATGGACTTGAGTTTGGATTTGGATTTGATGAAGAACGAGCGATTTGGTAGCTTGAGGATTCTTTATGGACTTGAGTTTGGATTTGAATTTCATGAAGATTGAGCGATTTGGTAGTTTGACGATTCTTTGTGGACTTGAGTTTGAATTTGGATTTGATGAAGAACGATCAATTTCGCAACTTGATGATTCTTCGTGGACTTGGGAGACTTCGAGATTTCTCGAGAGTGACCTTACTCAAGTGATTTTCTCCA
This sequence comes from Argentina anserina, assembly GCF_933775445.1. Lineage (NCBI taxonomy): Eukaryota > Viridiplantae > Streptophyta > Magnoliopsida > Rosales > Rosaceae > Argentina > Argentina anserina. The sequence goes on from NC_065876.1 coordinate 10,079,511, forward strand.
TCCTTCTCAAGTGTCATTCTCTTCATGTTAGAAGGGGTATTTATAGTGTCGAGGCTTTGATTTTATAGAATATTTTAATGACACTAAAATAATAATTTTTTTTAATTGTATAATTAAATCAATATGTATTTTCTGATTAATTTAAAATTAGTTATTCTCATAACTAAATTAAGCATAAAGTAATTGATTTAATTATAACCGTTAAGGAATTTATTAATTTAATCAAATGTCTGATTACCATTTCGAATCGTTAATGACATTCAATTTCCAATTTAAGTCTGAATCACGTAGCTTCGATTACGATCATCTGTTTATGTGCTAACACAAGTTTTATTCGGATCTGCACCAACTTTGTTGACTTTTAGGCCAAGTGTGCAATTTTGTTGGGTTCTTGGTTGATTTAATTATTTAATGAAGATGACTTACTTCATTAAATTTCATGTATCTACAGTGTAACGACTGAACTACTTTAAATTTATAACGTCAGATTCAATAAGATTAAATTTTGTAACGTCAGGTTTAATGAGATTGAATTCTATAACTGTTGAATACATTGTATAATAGTCGTAACATATGAAATGAAATTCATTAATTGTTGGAAAAATTGTGAACTCACTATTTATTATGAACAAATTTAATTAAAGAAATTAAGTGGACGCATTTAAGATATGTAAAGATAAATATGTGTTTGTGTTCTTCAGTGTAAGAGCTACAAAATAATGTATTTATCTACTTAAATTGGTTTTGGTATGAATAAAAAATTGTCACTTAAAACATGAAAACTATTTAAATTCCAGAATATGTAAACGATCGAACAACTTTAATTTTATAATTATCTAAAGGATAGTGTGTGATACACATGACTCGACTTTCCACTTCTTCTCATGTCTGTTCAATAGTGGTTGAGTTATCACTTCTAATTTTCTTAATTATGTATTTTTATCTTCGCATAATTATTTTCTAATTTACATTTATTTCATAATTAATTTATTATTTATATTTATAATATCGCCACATTTTCCACTTCTTCAATCTTTCACAAGCCCAACTGACTCTGCACCTCCAAAATGGTCCTAGCCGACTCCCTGAGCTTCTGCTCCTCTTCATCTGTCAAATGCACATTGGTCACCCCCAAAACTCCACTCCTTCCAAGCTGAGACGGCAAGCTCAAGAACACATCCCCACCATCAACACCGTAGAACCCCTTTGCAAGCACCGAAACCGGATGGATACTCCTCTGGTCTCTCAGTATGCTCCGAGCTAATCCGGCTGCCGAGTACCCTATTGCCCAAGAAGTATATCCTTTAAGACTTATAACCTCATAAGCACTGTCCACCACTGCTTTGTGAATGCTCTCAAGGGTTTCTTTCTCATACGCTATCTGCTGCTTCTTTAAGAAACTCAACACCGGAACTCCCCCTACGCTAATGCTCGACCATAGTGCCACTGAGCTATCACCATGCTCCCCCACAATGTAGGCCTAAACCATCCATAAGTAAACAATCAAGCACTTACAATCTACTCATACTGATCAAGATCAAACAAGAACTTATACAGATCGTACTCAAAACTAGCCAAATAATGGGGTACTGCTTAAACCCAATCACACTTAAAAGAGTAGTAATGCTAAAACCCCATCACCATTATACCCGATTTTTAAATTAAAAGAGTGTTTCTTCGGAAACAAATTTAATCAAATGCAATGAGTGACTGACCTGCACATCCTGAGCACTAACGTCAAGATGATCAGCGATCAGGAACCGAAACCGGGAGGAGTCCAGATTGGTACCCGAACCGACAACCCGGTTGCTGGGGAACCCGGACAGCTTCCAGGCCACATAGGTCAACACATCCACCGGATTCGAAACAATGAGCAAAATAGTCTCCGGCGAGTACTTGGCAAGCGGAGGGATGATCTTGCGGAAGAGAGCGACGTTCCTCTGGAGCAAGTTAAGCCTGGACTCGCCGTGAATCTGGCGGGCGCCGGCTGTGACAATGCAGAGGTCGGAGTTGGTGGTGATGGCATAGTCGATGGAGGCGGTGATCTTGGTGCGGGGGAGGAAGGCGGCGGCGTGCTGGAGATCGAGCATCTCGCCGCGGAGGTTGTCGGGGATGGCATCGACGAGGACGAGCTCGTCGGCGAGGTCCTGGGTGAGAATAGTCTGGGCGATGGCCATGCCGACATTGCCGGCGCCAATGACGGAGATCTTGGTGTTGCGGTTGGAGGGGGAGGGAGGGGCGGCGCCGTGGATGGGCTTGAAGAAGGCCTGAGCAAGGTCCAGGCCGCCGGGGCCGAGGGACGAAGCAGAAGTGCTTTTGTGCATGGCTGGTTGAGTTGAGTTGGGTTTTGTGGGTTTAGGATTGGTGGGTTGGTTTGTTTGTTAGTTGCAGAAAGAAGGGAAGTGGGATTTTATGGGGAGATAAAGTTGGAGAGTTGGTGAGTGGAGAAGAAGGTATGTGGGGAGCTTTTTCAAGGTCAAGATTCTGGAAGTGGTGACCAGAAAAGGAAGAGAACTGAGGGAATACCGTGGGCAAAAGGAAAACTAGAGGGCCGGAGTTGCACGGTTTTGTACTTCGTGGCCTCAACGGCGGTTGAACGTTCAGTCTTCAATGTATTTATTGAATTCAAATGGCAGAAAATACCATCCTTCCCATTTTTAGGCGAAAGGTTTTATGTTCTTGTCTGAAAATGTACGATTAGAATAAAATTTGATGTATACTATTCAAAAGTTTAAGTGAAATTTGAAATACTTGTCTATGTGTTAGAGGTGGTCTTTGATTTATTATATCATTTTGTTTGTTAATATGATTTTTCTTCTTCTTCTTAGAATTAAATATTTAGAGCATCTTCAGCGATACTAGTCACATTTTAGTTAAATTTTAACAAAAATAACTTAAAAAACAATTTACTTAGCTACTTTAGAAATACATTTACATCATTTCTCTCTATTTTAACTAAATTTGAAGTCAAAATATTCATTATATGTCTAAAAAATAATTTAAATATATATATATATAAAGAGAATATATTTGCACCTCCAAAATTACTATTTGTACCTCTTGAATTTTTTTATTTTACTCTGACTTTTTCAACTCACTTAAAAAGACAGTTAAAGACAAATGGAAGATTTTTTTTTACTTAGTAAAGAGGTCATTCAGTCTTCCGACTCTTCTCTTTTTCTTCCTACGACCTCTTGGTCTTCTCTTCTTCTTTCAACAACTTTTAACCCAGAAACAAGAACAAGTCACAACCCTAAAATCTTCCATCAAGTTGTTGCATATTTTTTAACGATTAGAGTAACATCCAAGTTATTCTATGTCCGCCCTAAAATAGCATTTTATGGAAGAAACTGAAGATGCAGTAGTGGGTAGTTAAATATCGATGGCACTATCTCAATATAAGGTATGGGCTGATTAAGAAGGTTTTTGTCTACTATTTCTTATTTATAGTTGAACGCCAATATATGATTTTGTTATGCAGCAACAAAATCAAGATGAAGTTGACGTTGAATCCTCTCAATATGATAGGGTTGGATTAGAAACAGAAAGCATGGAAAATTATACAAATCTATTCATGTCAAGCCAGGTAATTATTAAGCCAAACTCATACGTAATGCTATCTATTTAGGTTTTGTTTGCAATTGTCAATCTATATATTAATTTGACCTAATCTTGTGCCTATGTTGTTCCTGAGGACTTCCATTTGTTTTGTACACGTATGTGTTTGTTAGGGGTTTCACATCCTTGTATCTTTATTTGAGTTGAATAAGTACAATGTTTATCTAATTGCTATATAATAATATCTTGTGGTTCTAGTAATGACATTTAACCAACATGAATTTCAAAGCAAAGTGTCACCTTTTACTTGTAAAGCAACAAATTACTAAGATGATGAAACGAATTACAATGAAGTCTCCCTTGGGATAGAGCCTTGTGATTATTGGATGAAGTCTTCAATCCCTACTGATAGTGCAGTTGAATTTCTTGTTATTTGTAGTCAATTTTAGTTTTATCTTTTCATCAATTAAGCAGTTTTACACTTGTTAGATTTGAGACTTTCTTATATGTTATCCCAAATATAGATTTGATAGTTTGATATGATATTATTGTGTTGCAGGTCTTCCCAAGTAGAGATGCCATAATAGAGTGGGTTCATTGTATTGGAAAGAAAAATGATATGGTTATTATTATTCAAAGGTCTAATTTAGAAATAATTGGGAATAAAGAAAAGAGACCAAAAATAAAATTTTGTTACGAGCGTGGTGGTTATTACAGGCGTATTTTGAAGACTAAAGCTCATTGTGAAAATATACAGGAGCATGCTGATGAAGATAGTAAAAATAAGAAGCGTCTGAAAGCTAGTGGTATGAAGAGATGTGGGTGTCTATTTGCATTGAGGGAAATCAATGATTTTGGGGATGAATGGACATTGGAGGTAGTATGTAGTGTACATAACCACCGTCATGCTCAATCCCTTCATGGTCATTCCTATGTTGGACGTTTATCTAAGGAATAACATGCAATGTTAGTGGATATGTCAACTAGCTTGATGAAACCCAAGGATATCATCATTGCTTTGAAGAAACGAGATCGAGAAAACGTAACAACTATGAAGACCATATATAATGTCAGAGCAGCATATTGGATAAACATTATGGCTGGAAAATCGCAGATACAATGTTTGCTACATAAGTTAAGGGGACACAACTACATTGAGCACCACATAAGTGAAGGTAATATCATCACTGACTTATTTTGGTGTCATCCAGATTGTCTTGAGATCTTACGTACATGTACATATGTTCTTATTATGGATTGCACATACAAGACAAACATATATCATTTTCCTTCTTTTGAAATTGTTGGGGTAGAGAAAACCTTCAATGTTGCATTTATTTACATGTCAAGAGAGACAGAAGACGATTAGACATGTGTTTTGAGTAGATTGAAGACTCTTTTGTTTGATGACTATACTCCAAATGTTATTATCACTTATCGAGAACTAGCACTAATTAATAGCATCAACAAAGTATTTCCCCATGTCCGACATCTCTTGTGTAAGTGGCATATTAACAAGAATGTGGTGAAAGAGTGCAAGAAGAAGTTTGCAAGAAAGGAAGGGTGGGAATCATTCAATAGTGCTTGGAACACTGTAGTTGGTTTTACAAGCAAAGATGAGTATTGGAAAAATCTCAAGGATTTAGAGTCTAAATTCAATACATATTCAAGTGTAGTAAACTATATAAAAAACAGTTGGTTGGACAAGTACAAAGAACGATTTATGGTCGCATGGACAGACAATTGCATGCACATTGGTACCACTACTTCGAATAAGTGATCCTCATGCTTTGATCCATTATTTCTACATTTTCAAAACATACTTAATCTGTGTCTTATGTCATTAATTTGCATTCTCTTTTGTTAGGGTAGAGAGTGCACATTTAAAGTTAAAGAGAACTTAAATCTAGTTAGTTGGACTTCAATAATTCATGGGACAACATACATTCATTAATGGAGTTGCATCATACCGATATCAAGGCTTCTTTTGAGAAGAGCCGATGTTTCCTGCAAAATAATTTCAAACATGATTATTTGAAGGAATTAATAATTTATGTATCAATTGAAGCCTTCAACAAAATTGTGTGTATATATAGCCACTATATATTAATGTATTTTATACTTATTTGAATTTGTTCATCAAATACAAGGTCAAAAATATCAAGGACTTGACATTTTGTGGTTGTGGTATACGAACAACACACGGTTTGCCTTGCGCACATGAGATTGCTGAATACAAACGTTTTGATAAGCCTATTCCTCTTGATGCCATCCACAAGCATTAGAGACAGTTGGGTGTTGGTCAAACCATGCATACTAGTGATAAGACTGATGGCCACGAAAAGGTTTCGGTTAAACAACATATGATTCGATTGGAGAAGTGGGTTGAACAACAAAATGATAAAAGAAGGCGGGAAGTTTTGATAAAGATTGATGAGCTCATGAATTCTTGTAGTACATTTCTTAAAGAACCTGCATAATGAGTGAAGACAAAGGGGCATCCACGTGTTGACACTAGTACTCGTCGTTTGCCATCAGCAAGGAGATTGAATATGTTCAAATTGATCAAGTTAATAATTCACCTAGACCTGCAGTTTATGAAGTTGCACAAGATGTTCCTCATGGTCATGTTGTTCCTATTTATCCTACTACATCAAACCATAAACCGAAGGGTGTTCCAAATAAAATTGAGGTACAAATTTCTTTTATCATACTAATTAATTTAATCATTTTGTAAAATTTTATTGACTAACTCTTTTACTTTACAAAACCCAAAAAAAAAATCCCAATACCCAGTCCATACAACTAAATATGATGTTGGAATGCAACCATATATTATCGGCGCGTATGATGTTGAATCTGATGGTAATTGTGGTTATAGCGTTGTTGCGTATGCGATGAATTCGATCGTATATCTTGGCGTCGGGTTCGTAAGGATTTATTGTTCGAGTTGGATAATATGCCCCAATTGTATGAGATACTCTTTGGTACTGAACATGTTCAGAACGTTAGAGATGTACTTGACCATCAGAATTCTGGATATGCTATTGAAAAATATTAGATGTGCTTCCCAGAAATGGGACATCTAATTGCAACTTCATATGGTGCGGTGGTGATCAACATATCAGATGATCAATGCATAACATTTCTCGCATTAGAGGACCACCAAAATGGACATTTGAGTAGCAATGAACTTAAAGAGATTGGAATCGGTCATGTGAATAAAAATCATTATGTAGATGTATGTACTTAGAGTCAAATACATATATTGATGGTTTAAGTTTCCTTCGTTAGATGCTAATATGGTGCTTCCTTTTTTTCAGCTTCAATTGTCTCTCGGACATCCACTGCCATATCTTGCACCAAATTGGGAGAGGAGTGCAGACCCTAAAGTTACATATGTATTCAAAATATCATGACCGTTTAGACGAATACAAAATATGTTGTCCTACTACCGTAGTTCTAGGAATTTTCATTATTGATGACTGAATATTGTTCAATAGTCATTTTGATTGAAATGTACTTTGGCCAAAGATACGTGCATCTGCTTACTTATTCGTTTATTTATAATATATAAGACAAAGGCATGACATGTGCAATCTATCACAGGAAAAGCTTCACTTATTCTCTTAAACCTATCAATGTTTACATCTATGGAACAAAGAGGATGCAAACGATAATGAATAGAGTTGTTGGAGTTCATTTGTCTAAGGTTGTCTAAAAACATAGAAAACAAATTAGAACAAACAATTACAAGGAGGTACAAATAGCAAAAAGTGAGGTGCAACTAGAATAAATCAAGGGTGAAATAGAGAAAACTTAGTTTAAATAGAGGGAGGGTATAACATTAAAGAATATGAGGTGTATTTAGTTTTTTGGTTTTGCTAAAAGTAAATGTGAGGTGTAATAGCAATGGAGGTATAAATAGTGATTTTGGAGGTGCCAATAGAACTCCCCATATCTAAATTATAACAAACTACTAATAAGTATTAGACAACATTTTGGTTTACAAAAAACTCACAAGGACTTAAAGTTACAAATAAGGACCACATAATGACAAGTTGCCACATGTCATATGATATGTTATATTTTTGCATCTTTAGCCTATTACATTTAAGAGAATTCAAAATTCATTCTCACTACTACATATCACATCTACATGTGTGTCTGCTACTGTCAACTAAGAAGCTACATGCTACTATCGAATGAGAAACTAACTACTATTGTTGATTATGAAACTAACAGCTACTATCTACTTAAGCAACTTGCTACTGTCGAGTATGAAACTAGGTGCTATTGCTGACCTGAAAGGTGCTGCGTTTGGCTGAGAATGTATCTGCTACTGTCGATTATGAATCTAGCCGCTACTGTCGATTATGAAACTAACTGCTACTATCTAATTAAGTAAATGCTACTGTCGAGTATGAAACTAGCTGCTTCTGCATACTTAAAAAGTATTACTGTCGGCTGGGAAGGTACATGCTACTATTGACTATGAATCTAGTTGCTACTGTTTACTAGAAAACTAACTGATACTATGGTTTTACGTGAGAAAAAAAAAATCCAAATTTCAAAGTTTCTAAAAAAATATGCAATATGGTACTTAAATGAAAGTCCATGACATAAGAAACAACTTTATATATTGGCTCACCTCCAAATTGCCAGTGGTTTGGCCGGAAAATTTAAAATTACGGAAAAAAAAACCAAAAAAAATAAGGAAAGATGAACTTGTTAGATCTGAGAGTGGCAGCTTGATCATTTTCGCGAAAATAGTGGTAGTTTGAACATTTCAGTATTAATTAATTAATCAAATTTGGGTCCACTCATTTTTGGGATTCGACTTATGTCATAATTTGTATAAGAAATATGGAAAGTGAGTTTTTAGTTAATTCAAATATTGTCTAGTACTACTAGTAATTTTCTATATAAATTATATATAATTTCGTATAAGGAATGTTTTGAATTCAAATTATTTAATTTTGAGGTATCTCGCTTTATAAATTTGTCAAGTGTAATAACTCAAAGTTAAAGTAAAATTATAATAGGGTCTTATGCGGCGACTATTTTTTTAGAAAAAGCTAAACACACTCTCTATAATATCTAAAAAACTATAACAAATTACTCAAAAGTATCAGACAACAATTTAGTTTACAAATAACTCACTACTTAATTTGATAAAGCAAATAATAACCAAAATTTACAAATAATGGCAAGTTGCCACTGTCATAAAATAATTTACTTTTTAACCCCTCTTTGACCCATATAGTTTGCTACTATCAATGAAAAAGTTATTTACTATTGTCGATTATATAAACTAACTGCTACTGTCGACTATAAAAACTAACTCCTACTGTCGAGTTAAAAATTAGTTGCTACTGTCGACTTGGAAGAAACCTGCTACTGTCGACTTGGAATGTACATGATATTGTCGACTATGAATCTAACTACTACTGTCGACTATGAATCTAACTGCTACTATCGACTTCGAATGTACCTGCTATTGTTGACTTGGAAGGTACCTGCTACTGTCGATTATAAATCTAGCTGCTACTGTCAACTGAGAAAGTGAGAAACTAACTGATACTGTGGTTTTTGGTGAGCAAAATTCAAAATTTCAAAATTTCTCAAAACATATGCAATATGGTACTTAAATGAAAGCCCATGACATAAGAAACAAATTTATATATTGGCTCACCTCCAAATTGCCGGTGGTTTGGCCGAAAAACTTAATTAATTAGTTTTATTTTACTTATTTTTTGATTTTGGCCGTATGTCCTAATTTGTATAAGAAATATGAAAAGTGAGTTTTTAGTTAATTCAAATGTTGTGTTGTACGACTAAATAATTTTCTAAAAAAAACTATAATAGAAAGAGTCCGATCAAAATACTTTTAGTCAGAAGTACAATTACGATTTATATATAACATTTGTTGCACGCCAAAATAATAATAAAGAATATGTCAATTTTCTTTCTTTTTCCCTCAATCTTAACCTCGAATAAACTTCGGCTAGTGGCAGAGTCAACTGCACTAAAAGGTGGATTGCTGGTTACTAAAAGATTCAACAATCTTAAGATTCACATGGAACTATGAAAGTAGATCCAGCTTAATCAGTAACTACATTGCGGAGTCTGTATCATCTATACTGCAGAAAACTCGAACAACTTTGTGAGAGCATTTCTTTTTCCCATGTCTTCTTGGAAGCTAAGTTTCTTGTCGATATTGTTGCCTCAAGTGGTCATGGCCGCCTCTGTAGGCCTAAGTTGTGGTTTAATGTGCCGCCTAATTGTTTTTCGGCTTTTCATCTTGATGTTACTTATTTAGGATGCCCTTGAGGTGTTTTGTTGTAAACTTTTGATATAAAAAGTAAGTAATATTTCCGTTGGACAACAAAAAAAAAGTAAGTAATATTTCCATAGATGCCTCATGCCTTTAGCTTGTCTTTCACCATGGAAAGGTTATATTGATACTTCTAAAATTAGTATTCGTATCTCCGCCTAGTCCCTTTTACGCCCGCCTAAATCCCGCCCAGACTGGCCAAAGTATGTATAAATTGTTTTAGGACAAAAGCCAATCGGATTCACCGCGAAACTAGCCTCTTGAGTCGCCACAAAATGGGAGACTCACTGGCGAAACTGGAGCGAATCCAAACCCAAATCCTCGACCGCATTTCAAACCTCGAGACCTCCTCCGCCTCTGCCTCCACCCCCACTCAAACGACCCCGTCCACGACGACACCGAAGCTCGCCTCTCCGTGATTCTCAAATCCAAAGGCATCACCAACTTCTCCTTCAAGCGAGTCGCCTCCGACTACTACGACTGGCCCCTCGAAGCCCGCTGCGACGCCTTCGGAGCCGCCTCCGTCCAGCATCTCTGCAAAAGCATCGTTCTGGTAACCAATATCAAATCCCCTTAATCTCCACTCGTATCTTCACTTTTGGATTATCTGATTTCTTCGTTTTTCGATTAGGTTAACACTCAATCTATCTCTAGTGTGGTTGACTGTAGTGACCGAAACAATTCGAAGTACTATGTTGTGGTTGTTCAGGTATTTCATTTTTTGCTTCTTGTATGTGTTTTGAGCAATGGAAATTTATTGTTTTTGGGTGCAGTATGCGGCGAGGTTTAATGCTGAAGCTGTTAAGAACTTCTTGTATACTCTCAACCAAGGCAAAATCGCGAAAAAGAAGTTTAACTGTCAGTTCCTTACTCCATCTTAGTAATCAATGACTAATGTGTGCTATTAGCGTATCAAATTTTATGTCTTTTTTGTTTTGTTTTATGTTCGGTGAGTTTGGGGTCAAGTTGCCATAGAGAGTGTGGCTTTGTACGCCTTCATTCTGAATGCAATAATGTAGACTATATTGCAGCAAAAGACTGGATTTTGGAATGGTGCTGTATTTAGAAGTTGGTGGTGGTAACAATACATCGTTATGCTGAATGCATTAATGTAGACTATAACATTGCAGCAAAAGATTGGATTTTAGAATGCCAATATTTTGCTAGTTGTAGGATGCATCGTGATTTAGACGGTGCTGCCAATATTTGTCTTTTGGTAAATGCATTATTACGTACACACGCACACAGAATGTAAAATATTGAGCATATATGGAATTTTACGACAATTCTAGTATTATCACTTTTATGTAATTGTGAGGTAGAGGTAGCAGCTTTACTTTTTGGTTGGGTATAGGGGTGACTTTAGACAAGAAAAAAATGGTATGCAAGATTTAACTTTGTGCATATATGGATGTCCTTTCTGCATGGCCTTCGTCTAAGTGTCTTAATGAGATTAAACAAATAACATCTTTTGTTATTCCTTTCTCAACTCTGATTAAGTATTCTGTATATACACCTGCTTTATGTCAACATCAGTTATGTGTTTTGCGTATTGTCGGAATTTTCACGATATTCCTTCTTTTTTTTTCATATAAAAAGTATGGTACCCAGGATTTTATCTGTGCGTACATCAAAGATTAAAATAAAGAACTGTACTTGTTGAGCCTTCTCCTTCAAACTCGTGGAGATGTGCTCCAATGTTATTGAATGACAGTTTTCTCTACTCTTTTTTGCCTCACCTGGACAGTTGATTCTGATCCAACACCATTCTCTATATGTTGTGTATAAATCCTATTTTTATTTCCATAACCATCCCCCTTCAGTCTACTGCTGTATTGTTTCCAAATATCCTGCAATATTCATGATCATCGCAGACTCATCCCATTTCTTTCTTAACTCTCATAGAATGTTGGTCCAACACTTGGCACATAGTCGGAACTCATTGTACAAGAAATGCTTGAATGATTTTATGTGTGCACACTGAAGACATCAAAATAACAATGCTTCTGCCTGAACCTTTTCCTTAAAACCACATAAATTGTTGCAGTGTTAATGGTTTTTTTCACCATCTTTTGTCTCTTTGGAGAGTTCTGCTTTGTCCAACCAATCATCTTGGTTTCTTTCTTTTTGTAGTACCCTTTCTATGCACTAGAAGCACTCTGAAGTATATTGTGCATTGGCAGTGAGTCCAAGCGTCTTTAAGATATTTCTATGCATTGATTTTTCACATCGAATATATAGCCTCCCTCATCTTTCTCAAGTCTCCTGATAGAAGTCGTCCCACTTCTTTGCGCAAAGATGCAATTGGTTTCCAGGATTTTCTGTGGGGACATGAAATGAAAAATCTCTTTTTGAACCTTGTTGTAGCTCCCAAACAAGTAAACTTATGTTGATAACGACTTTATTCTTTTCTTCTGATTTGCTTGCTGGAGTGATCCTTAAGAAAGAAAGTTGTAACAAAACTGCTCCAACTTTATTCTTCGTTTTTATTTTTTTTATTTATCCTGAGTTATTTCTAGATTTATTTTCTTACAACTACTGTATAAGTGTTTCATAGTATGCTGCACTGTTGACCTCTTCTCTTAGTTCTCTGTTGCAGATTTCCTTAATATGTTGAGATCTTCAATTTCCATTTACTTTTGAACTTTATCGTTTCAAGAATGATAGTGGTTGTATCTGATTATGCAGTGAGGCTGGCACCTGAAGAGACTTCAATACAGTTGACTGGGTTTGAGCACAACTGTAATAACCCGATTTTTCGGAACGATTTTTGGATTGCTTTTAAATTTATAAAATTTGTGAAAGTCATTAAACGTGTTTGTGTCGCCTTGCGACGTCGGATAAATCGAAAACAGAAATGTCATCGGAACGTTTATTTAGGAAAACGTTACATTTCCGCAACGTGAATATCGATTTTTATTCCGTCGCTCGGTTGCGAAAACTTCCTTCACGAAAGTTGTAGAGCTCGTCGATACGAGTTCGTGGACACTTCACGCGTCCTAATCAGACGTTATACGCGAAAGTTATTAACGATATAAGTAGTTTCTGATTTTGAAAACGGGTATAAATAGATGATTAATGGAGCTAGGGTTTCCATTTCTCGAAACCCTCACCCCGCGCCTCCATCCTCTCTCTCTCTCACCCTCCGAAGACCCTCCACCGGCGATCTCGCCGTCCAGCCCCCCGTGGCTCAAACCGCCTCACCCTACAACCTCGCAAGGTCCTCCGCAAGCGACCCCGAGCTTGCCGCACCGTGCCTCGCCGCTGTGAGCTTCCTCGTGACAATCCGAGGCTCGCACGTCCCTCCGCCGTGCTCCTCCGCCAACGTTGTGCTCAAGGCAAGCTCGCCTCCACCTCTCCTCGCCTCTGGAGCAATCCCCGACAAGGATTGAACCTCGCTTCGCCGCGCACCCTCACCTCTGCTCAATTGACGTCGCCGGCACCTCAAGCACCTCCGACGACGATTCAAGGGCTCCACCATGAGATCTAGGTATGAATTTGATGCGATTGATGCGATTGATGTTTGTGTGTGATTGTGTGATGATTTTGGGTTGAAATTGTGGAGATTGGAGGAGGAAGGTTACCGCCGCCTTAGGCGGCGCGTGTGGGTGCGTGGAGGCGGCTAGGGGCGGCGTGAGGCCATGGGAAAGTAGAGGAGAAGGAGAAGAGGAGAAATAAGGCGGCGGTGGCGTGCCACGCGCAGGTCTTAGATTCGGCGCTGCCACAGTGAGTGGCACGTGAGCGCCACGCGCGGTCGCCGGAGGTGGCGCGTGAACCCCACGCGCCACCACATGCGGCGGCGCGTGAATAGTGAATTCAAACAGTAAATTTGTAAAAATATATTTTTACGTTCGGTGGATGTAAAAAGTGATTTACGTACTGTAATTGTAAATTTATTTTACGTACGGTAATGTAAATGTAAATTACTTTCAGTAAATGTAAAAGTAATTTCATAAGGGTAAATCGGTATTTTTTATTTACTGTGACAGTATTTACGATTGAACAGTATGCATACGTACAGAAATACGTAAATAGTATGTATTCGTACATGAATACGTAATTGATGTGTATTTGTATAGTAATACGTGAATAGTAACATATTATTATTGTTTCGGCATTTAAGTTTTACGTAACGATTCTAAATTTTTTTCTTATCTTTTTAAGGAAATCGATAATTTAAGAAAAGAAATTACATACAGAATCGTGGAATTACGCTTGAGATTAAGGTGAGTAAAATCTCACATTTACGAATCTACCCTTTTGGAGATTTAAGATTATGCAGAATTTTTAAGAATGAAATATGACATGTATATGATATAGTTGAATGTATATATTTGTATAAATGGTAAATATGTACATATATATATGTTGCTACACTATATACTGTCATGATTTCGTGGTGAATATGTTCATGTTGGTGATGTGATTTATATATCGAGCATGTGATTTGATTTGTACAATATGACATGATGATTATTGAACGTGATTTTAACATTGAGTTTTGTTAAAACGTGATTGTCTTCGGACGTGTTTTATGTCTTCGGACGAGTTTTAAGTCTTCGGACGAGTTTTGTCTTCGGACGTGTTTTATGTCTTCGGATGTGTTTTATGTCTTCAGACGAGTTTTGTCTTCGGACGTGTTTTATGTCTTCGGACGAGTTTTATGTCTTCGGACGAGTTTTGTCTTCGGACGTGTTTGGCATGTCGGAACCTAGCCTTTGGCCGGGCGAAAGTTACGATACAGTTAGAGCTCTAGTCTGTCTGTCGGGGTACTGCATATGAGGTAATAGATGAGTTATCGGCTTATGAGTATCCATATATTTTTGATATTGGATGACAGATGGTTGTCGAATGTCGGCGGCATACTACATGAGGGGTAACAGAGGTGTATCAGCGCTCATGAGTACTCGTATTATAAATGTATTTGGGTAAACATAGGGGTTGTCCAATTCTCATGAGTATTTATATTTTCACATTATTAGACAACCAGATGGCCGTCTAATGAGTCATGAGTGCATTTATATTTGTTGATTTGTGGATTTTCGTATATATTGATATGCGAGTTAAATTGTTGTTTTACTCATACGAGCTGCAAAGCTTACCGGATTTGTGTTTACAATCCCGGTGCACCTATTCGATGGTGTATGGGATAACTCCGCATGTGTGGATTAGCGGAAATCGACGGACCGATCAGAGGACTTGAAGTTATTTGTTTCCAGCTTGTGGTGAGGACTTTGTGTTGATTATTTTGTGAGGATTATACAATTCCATTTGTTATAATGTCGAATTATAAATTTGGTTTGTAATAATCGGTTTGACTGAGTTGTATTTTGAACTCAGAAATGATCCGCTGTGGCATTTAAAATGATTTTGATTCATTGAGATTGTTTTAGTGTTTTTCATGACTGAAAAATTTGAGTTTCATGCTCGAAATTTTGGGTTCGTGACAACAATACAATTACATGTATTGGCATGAGAACCGAAATTCCGGTGAAGGCTTTTTCTTCTTGTTATTTACTTTGCATTTTGATTCTTTGCTCCTGGAATCACTTTGATAATCTCATGGAACCATAATCATTTTTGCTTGATAGGACATTGAAGATCCCCTTATAAGGGATATCCCTAATAATTATGACATCTGGTACTGGCTAGGATAGAAGTTCTACTGAACCATCGGTTTTGTTATTTTAGATTACCTCCAGCTTTGCTCTTTTACTGCACTATGCACAGGGACATATTTATTGTACATCTTCAACTGTGCGGTGTTTTGGAAACAAACTACTTCAGTGTCCTTTCATGCCACTCTAATCTCTAGCAGACGCCCAAGGTTTGGGAACCTTGTTTACAACTTGAAATCCTTTCAACCTTCATCCAGCCATTGAGCTGGTAAGCCGGTCCACTGCTCCTGAAATAAACTCTGTCGATGTTCAAATTCCGGACTGTCCAGTTTTGGTTTGCCATATGGTGGTCCATTATATTGGCTGTCCTTTTTTCTTTGGCCTGCATTGCATTAGTTGTCTTCATCAATGATTTTCTTCCAGTTGCCATATTGACAAAAACTGACCAACAATGAGGGTTATAAATCTATAGCTGGGTTTCATAGACATCAAGCAACCTCTAGTGTGTGTTTGCACATGCATTGATATAGGGAGTGTCATGTAATGTCTGAAGGACAGAGGAAAGCTGGGAACAATGGATATTCACATTCCTTTCATGTGTCATATAATGAAGTCGTATACAGAGAAACGATAGAAATGACTGAACATTGGGAGATGACTTTGTACTGATTATGCATGATCACTGACCACAACCGAACACACTATCGCATCATATTAATTAGTGAGCATAAGATAAGACAAATGCACATCTCTGCGGACGAAGATAAAAGTATTGTTATATTCTTGTGTTCTGATTGGACTTGTGGGTTGGTTTCAGGTGATTTTGGATGAAGCAATTCAGAAACTCAGTCCTGATTTTTTCTGGTTGGGTGGTGGAGAGGTTGATGACTCGTTGATCTGAAGCTGGGCATCAAAACTTCCAAGTTCATAAATGCTGTCAAACCTTTTATTGTGAGCTGTAGTAGTAGCGCTTGATTGATACAAAGAAATTAGATTCCAAATTTCTGTAGGAACACAGTACATCAGATCACGTGTTACTATGTTAGAGACCTAAGAAAAGTCCTTATCGGAGTGATCTTGCAATGAAGAGATGGTCCATTATTCCTCCCGAAATAAGGTTCTTCTTCACTGAAAGGCCGATGCAGCCACTCTTGAATAGTAGATAGATGATTTTCATGAATATTATCCTAGTTTTATTTAAGAATAATACCAACCAAACCGTTTTACAAGGGCTACGGTGCTCTACAAGACATCCCATGTAATATGTTTCAGCGAAGATGATGGTGATCACAATCATTCATCTCCTACATACAAACAAATGCGATAAGAGGAGCCATCATCCATCAAATCACCACTTTGTCTCTGCTCTCTCTGCTACCAAAAACGAAAACACAACTTCCATTATCTGATTCCGACTCATCAATGAAAGAGACAGAATCTTTTATTTCTTTTGTTTTTTTGTATGCAATTTTATTATGTTTAGAATTTTCGTAAATTTCAAATGTGATTCCAACCCACCAAGAAAATAACTGTAATTTGTTTTTGTTTCAAGAACTAGCTATAGAAAATTAGAAATAAAGTATACAAACTCATTACAAGTAACTAGGAAGCTGTTGTGTGGAATTATGTATGAATTTCTAGAGCTTTTCATTGTGAATGGGTGGTTTCTTGTGAGGGTTTGCATAGTCCATGACACCGACATCCTCATCGATAGCTGCTTCATTTGAACTTCCCTCGGAATCTGTATTATGATCCTCCTCAATGTCATTGTCTTGTGTTGCAGATCCCAGAACTGATCGTGCCTGCCTCTTCGATCCCTGTAAAAATTTGTATCGATCAACTATCAGATATTCTAACACTGTAGATCATTCTCATATATAGATCGATGCAATATATATGAAGGTTGAGGGCGTTGAGCTTCGCTGATTAATAGATACAAACAGGCATCTGTGCATGCATGAGTGAATCACATGTTCTGATTTCCTCACAGGGAACATTGCCAAGTATAGATGGCCACTTGCACCATCTATATATCTAACACTATCCATGCATCATGTGTAAATTTATATAAAACCGGAATCCTCAATGAGATAATGAGTAATTATATTATGTACCTTCAGTTCAATCTTCAGATACTGCTGATCAATCTGAGAAGTTGATAATGTAATAATACCATGTCCTGCACATTCCACCATTCATCAATCATCATTTTCAACAATATTAACAGATCGACTATATAGATATAGTAATAAAATTGTGATAATTAAGATATCTGAAATAGGTAGAAGGCAGAATATCAATTTGTGATTAAGCGTCGTGTCATTTATATATATGCATGGACATATTCCCATTTTCTCATGAAATTAAGGTGCACTAAGACCGCGAAACAAAGAGATCGACTTACACAAGTCAATCGAAGGTATATAAGAATATGTTAAGTACCTGATGAAGTTGGTTTGGTGCCAGCTTCTCTTTGTTTCCTCGAAACATCAGCTTTCTCGTGGATGACGTGTACTGTTTCAGGGTTTTTCACTTCTACTGACATGGAAGGCCTCCGAGTTGATGATGTCATTACTGCGGTCTCCGAAAGTTTGGTTGATACTTGCTCTACACCCTGCACCAAAACCCTAAAACTTAATCAGCCCTCTTAAAAATGCATTCGAAAATAATCAATTAAACTTATTGCATGTGGAAAATTTAGCAGACCTCATTAACAGAATTCTGGATCTGAATGCCACTTTCCTCAACAAAGAAGACAAGGCCTCGTCCGGCACTGCATGCATACATATGCATATAGAGACATGACACCAGAACAAGGAGAACAACGATTTTCGAAGCCATGATATATCTATCTATTATAAAAGAATGATATATATGAAAGGTAACCGATCGAGGTTATAATATCTGTATTTGAAGTAAAATGTATGATGATACAGAGAGTGGAAATAACTGATATTCTGCTCTCTTTCTTGTAGGCAATGAGTGTTAGGTTTGTATGTGAAGGTGGTATTTGTAGTAAGAGGGAAGGGGAGTAGCAATAAATATAGGGTTGTGGAACGAGAGACGTTCTTAAAGAGAACATGCAGGTGTTTGGCTTATCAAATAACCTCCAATACCAAACTCGATCAATATTTCTGAGGGTCTCCCTTGTCCCCTCCTTTCGCTATCTCTCTCGCCTTTTATTCAATGTTTTGGGGTCCCTAACAAGCAGTCAAGCACAACGCGATTATGTATGGAGACACGTAGTGGTGTGTGAATGATCATTTCAGTAGCAGAATAAGAAGCCATCAACAATTAAGAGAACTAATTGAACTAGAAAAAATAAAGATATGCATTTCATTCGGAATATGTAGCATGTAACAAATATATTAGGGATGGGTTTGTGGTATACCAACATAATAAGAAGTTAACAGATTTGGATTAGGGATGACTGACAATTTGACATGAAACACAATTCGTGTCAAGTTATACTGACTCGCTGCAAAGTGTGTCATGTCCGAGTTCACACGCTTGACCTAACTGAAAACTAAAGTTGATCCGTTTTTAAGATGACAAGTTGTACTAGTTGTGTCTTTGTGTGTCATTTCGTGTTAGTTTGTGTCATTTAGTATTTTGTGGTGTATTTTGGTGTTCCACATATAAATACCTATATATATATATATATATATATATATATATCTCAATTTCACTCTCGAATATTGGTAGTAATTATTACGGTATGAGTTAAAAGAGATAAATAAGCCAATAGTGTGCATGTTGTATCACCCTTTTAGTTATCACGTCATGTTCGTGTTTCAATTTTTGACAGTGCGTTAGAAATATCAACGTGTTTAGTTGTTTACCATGAAAAAAAATATTGATGTCGTTAACGTAGTGTATTGCGCTGATACAATATGCTATACTCTTCGTTTATGTGATACGCCGTACTCCTCGTTCATTTCATGTCACAAGTAGCACGAGTCGTCAAAGTGTAGACCACGACGGCGTGGTCTTCAATTCTCTGATGCTCAAGTCAGGTTGGCAATAATTTATGCAGAGTAAGAGTGAGTAGTTTAGTTTGCTTACCTTATGAGGTCAAGGGTTTGACCTTTTATAATTGAATTGAGGTAGATCATTCACTCATCTTCCGATGTGAGACAAAGTCTAGTTAAGGTGTTCTCTGAAGCCTTCTTTGGGATGCGCATGAGGGGCGCGTCCGTAGTCGGTTTGGGCCACGGGGCGGCTCGTTGCACAGCTAGTGCGCCTGGCTCACTGCTGGTATTGCGAGGCTGTGCTATTTACTAGCCTTAGTATGCTGATAGTTGCGCTGATTATGGCGGGCATAAGCCTATGCCAACAAATGTTGACACTATTGAATACGCCTCATGAACTCAAATTGCTATATGAATGCATCATAAACTGATACTCGATCACTTACGGACCGGACAATACTCTTATGCAAAAGAAGACTAGTTTCTTAAAAAGGAATTCAGTGCAAAACGAAACAAACATACATTCCGTCCCTCGATCACTATTATATGGTGACTTTGGTTAATGATGAATAAGGCTAGTAGCTACTAGTTAATACTTCAATCATCATTTGGATACGTAAATCCCGCAAACGGTTATGGGCAGATGCATCAGATGAAGTATTTTGTGGAAAAAAAGTTTAGGGGCAATTGAGTGGAATATTACCTTAGGAAAGCAGGAAAATTCTGAGCTCAAGGAGTATATAGTTTAGTCCTGCCCATGTGTTCTCAAGGAATTCCCATACTAAGTCTTTGAGCAAAAGTCATATTATGTATGGCTTGCATTACCTACTATACATGGAAATGCTGCTCTGAATTCCCACTCCGATCTTCTTCTCCATTTTCTCAGAGGGTGAATAATTGAATCAAATAATATGAGAAAATGGACTAATCACATTAAATTAGTGACTATATGTTATGTTTGAATCTGTTTATGGAATAACTGGAAGAAATTAGATTAGAGTGGAATGGGAAGTAGGAACAAGGATGGGGTGATCACTCGACAGAGGAGCATGGCCAAACCGTCACCTGCAACTTTTTTCTGGACATGAAGAGGTCCACCGTTCCCCACCGTCGTCGGTATTCAGTATGCAGCTTACTTGGCATGTACTCCATGTGCTTCACACTTGGGTTTCGCCACATCAACCTAATTTGGCTCAATTAGAGGTAGTCTTTCGTAGAGAACAACGAAGCGTGTCCGTTTGATCCTCTAATATGATGTGACTGATGTGTAGATGAATTATTAACTTTTCTTGAACTATAGGCTTATAGCATAGATTTATCGGCAAGAAGACGCACACAATCAGATTTGTATCCCAAGATGGGAAAACTTTTAACAACAAAATGTGTCTCTTAATATGAGGAAACCTAAAGCTTTGAATATCCATAAAGATTAGCAGCATATGAATAATCTTACCAAGGCTTGTTGCTTCTTCAAAAAGAACATTAGAAGAACGAGACCTTTTTGAAGCAGCACATACAGATTTTCCAAGTGAGTCCGTTCACTCGTCACAAAAACTACTGTAGTAGCAGAAGAGTGAAATTTACTGGAACCATCAAAATTTTATGAAGTTGTCTCAAGAGCAGTGGCGGATGCTTGAAGAGACCAGAGGGGGTTGTGGCCCCTGCGGAAGAAATTTTTTCCCCTCTGCATTATAGTATAATTATAATATTATTGCTATAAATGAGGTGTAGTTGATATAGTTTTGGTACAATTACATATAGTTATGGTATAATTGTCTTCTATTTATGGTATAATTGTGTATAAATTAATATTTAATTATATACTTTGATATATATTGGCCCCTCCGAAAATTTTGGCCATTCCGAAAATTTTAGCCCCTCCGAAAATTTATTTCAAGATTCGCCACTGCTCAAGAGCTTTTCATTTTATATATATGTTAGGTTAAGAAGCCTTTGAATTAACATGCATTGGATTAGACTTCCAATAGCTTAAACGACTGGTCCATAACTGGTCTGGAGAGGGAACAAGCTGATGAAGATGCTCCTAAAATACCAAATTGTCCAATTGAGCAGCAAAATTTTACATAAAAACTCTTTATACAGTTCCTTTGTAAAGCTTATAACCGCTGAAGAACTCACAAGGCTCCCGTTCGTTTAGCGGAATGAGGCAGTCTGATTGGACCAATTTGAGTAGCAAGAGAGCAATCCAATTACAAGAAGAGTAACAGGAGATAACAAGACCAAGAAAAATTCACAATATACCTTGCAAGTCTGAGTTCCGATTTTTAATTTTTAGAGATTTCCGATTTAAAATGTAAATTCTACTTTAACCTTTGGCCGGCAATCGGATATGACGGACTTGAGACTGTTGATACCAGCAGTCCAAGTCTACACCAGCTAAGTCAAAGTTCGATGGGCGTATGGAACTTACTCAACCTCAACCGGAAAAACCAACTGCAAAGTAAAGCTTTCATACAATGATACAAATGACCTGCTCTTGGCTTAAAATAGATGACATGCAACAACGCCAGCAATACATTAAAATGAATTTGATTGCTTATTGAGGTTGTTGGCGTGTAGTTTAGTCTTCCGTGAAGTGTCTTTCTTTTGGTCTTAATCTACAATGGAATCAAGAAAAGCATGAAAATTCAATCAGGCCCATCATACATTCTCTCAGATTTTATTTTTTTTCTTCCCAGTGCGACCAGCAAGCAATCCATGCCGCTGATGCCGGCAGGTTAATAAAAAGGCAGTGCGTGCGGGACAAGGAACCCTGAAATAAGCAGCTATTGCCGTCTAGAAAAGCAATAACAGAGCGCTTAAATTCACATGTACCGTCTTTTACTCTAAACAGCGTCAAACCCACACATAATCATGACCCAGCTAAAACTGCAAGTCTGCAGCTGAAACAGATAGATCTTCATTGAATAATTATGAATAGCAACAGGCAAGAGTTACTCCGAGAACTTTGAAATTATTTACAATACGCAACTATACAAATTTTCACCATTTAATAAACCGGTGTTTATGAAGCAGGCATAAAAAGTTAATAACTGAAGCATCAGAACCAGCAACGGAGACAGAACTGGAAGAAAGATGGGGTTCGTATCCATGTAAACAAGCTAACTTGGGATCTGGGAACCGAATGTGTTCTCACCGCTGTAAGTGACGTAGAGAAACCCATCTTCATCCTTCTTCTCTTCATATATGGCAGACATAATTGCACCTGAAAACAAAGGGAACAGTCAAAGATGGACCGTAATCAATCAAAACGGTCCAAGTACGATAGCATTACAAGAAATTACCCGATGGTGGAAGAACATTGTCCACAAATATAAAGATTGCCTTCTCTGCACTTAATTTAATCCTTTTTCGGATGACATACACAAATTGTCCTACAGTTAGATCAGCCGGAACAAGGTACCTGTATGTAATTTTGTGATCAGCTCATAGTTAACGAAAACATGAAAAGAACATCATCCCATAAATAGCAAATGTACTCGGCCCTTTGCAAGAATATATGAACAGAGATAGTATTATTCTAAAAACCGGAAAGAGGTCCGTATTTTTGTTGGATATATAGAAGAACAAAATATGCACACAAAAGCAGCAAAACAAAACCAGGAAATGTAGCAAAGCACCATCAAAGTACATGTAAAAGCTTACTTTTTCTTATCGATGTTTGGGATATCACTTCTTTCAGCCTTCTCCACAATCACCTTAACATGTAAGCAAGATATTAGACAAGCCAAAATAATATATGCAAGATATTAGACAAGCCAAAAGAATATATCGTGTTGCTTGTAAAATGAATTTTCCTTTACTTATACGATCAATGAAAAGGTTTCATCAGCAATCATCCTGATATAATCTCAATAAATCTGATGATCGCATTAAACCTGATAATGATGATGATAATTTAGAAGCAAGAATAAACATGATTATGATATGGTGCAGAAACATACAAAGTTACAGCCCAACACAACATAAGAAATTATATAACGCAGTTAAATTTTCAAAAGTAGTTGATGATAAGGTTAACTGAGTGTTTGAATTCAGATTCTTACCGGAATCCTATCGGGGTATTTCTCCCTAATCCTAGCAGCCTCAGCCCTCCTCTTCTCTGCAAACAAACACAACCATATACGTTCATAACCCACAAAATCAAAGTCTTCTGTGCACATAAATATAACAACTACAACGCAATACAGGCTACTCGTCAAGAGATAGAATACCGGAACTCACCAAGATCATGTTCTTGCTTGAAGTAACTCTTTGCCATTCCAGCTGAAATCAATATTCAAAATCAGTAACAACAATCAAGAACCTAAAACGATGCAATTCCACATGAAAAAGTTCAAAGACATGTTCTTTATCTCTCGATTCTCTTATAATCTAATAATAATAATACAAATTCATCTATCCAATAATCAGAGTCAAACCCAAAACTTGGAAAGACAAAAATCATTGAATTGAAGAACCTAGTGAAATTCGAAGCTCCAAAACTCAATATTGACAACAGAACAAGATCATCAGAAGCTATTGTTTGACCTAAACAACCAACTGGGTCTAACAAAGCATCAGTAACCGATTAAATTGAACATACAAGACACAAAAATCTACAGGAAAACAATAGAGAGGAACATAAAAGTTACCAGACGAAAACCCAAGTCGGAAGACGAAACCCAGAAGAAGAAGAGAAGCTTGGATGAGAAATCCCGTGTAGGGTTAGTTGACGATGATATACACAGAGCGGTGCACCATTATTTTTCCAACTTATATATATACAATCTTACCGTATTTATCCATTTATTAATTAAAAAAATCAAAACTGAAATTTAGTTTTTTGTTTTTTTTAGGTTTTAGTTTTATCCGTCTGGGCTTTATAGCTCATACGTGGCAACATGTTTGAATGTTTGATTGAGCTCAATCGGGCCCACTCTACCATTGCCTAACTATGATTGGTTCTGGAACACTTCCTGTGGGTTCCACCTCTGATTGATTAGGACCGTTGAAAATTCTTGGTGGGCACTCTTCTAAACATTTGACGGCTGTGATCTGGTAGTGGTGATATCGTAATTATGGTTCCCGAGAAATTTACTAGTTATCTTTTATAACGCGGTGATTCAGTCATTCACCCAACCGGGTGTTCGATCTTTGGCTGACTAGTCAAGTTTGGTGATTTAGGTCATCAACTTCCCATATGTTTCGGCGTTGGATATATATTGATACGAGGAAAATTCACTAACAGGACTTGAACTTATGTGGTAAGAACAGTTTGATCCCTTACCTATAAAAAGGATCAAAGAGATCCCTGAACTCTTATTCTGATATCAATAAGGTATTTCTGTTAAAACTTTTAAAATATTCCGTTAAAATATTCTTTTTCTGTTAATTTTGTCATTTTGTTATTTGTTAGTTGGAAATTTATTTCTTTGAGTTGTTATAATCGAAGATTAAACCTTTCGAGTTGTTCTGCAACTTTGTTATTGCCTTTTTCTCTATATAGATAATCTAGAAATCAATCAGGCTAGGTCTTAACGGATCAATATCTGCTACTTCAATCTCCTTTTGGAGATGAATATGTTCGTCGTATAGGATATTTAATATTCTACAAACGTATTCTATGGAGTACTGGCTTTTTTGAATATGTTTTGAATGAAAGCACACTTGCCACTTATCAGTAGCTTTTTCAGTACAAAAAGACTGGTAATTTTTAGGTCTGACTTCTTTTTTATTGGATAAAATGAGCCAATTTTGTGGCATAAGCATGATCTTCACTTGTTTCTGAGCGAAACAAGCTCTGATACCAGCTAGGGCGAATCTAACCGATGCTCAAAATGTGAAGAGGTTTATGATCTTCTTCAAAAATTTCTGGAAGAACTTCGATATTTTCTTGGGATGCGTAGATTCTACGCTGTATTCTGTAGATAATATCCCAATAATTTTTGTATTTCTTGAAAGGTTCTTTCTATTTCTTATTAGTTTTTTATATTTTTCTTTTTCTTGTTGCAGTTTTTTTAAAGACAGTTTAGCAAACGCTAAAAGCCTAAGTCTAGAAGCTATGATAATTGCTATGATTATAAAATAACTGTTTACCTTTTAGTATAGAGGGTAGATTTAAAGATTAATAAACTTCTTAGAAAAATAAATTTTAAGAATTAGATCCACCATGCTCCGTCAAAATTTTAACAAAATGACAAAATTAACAGAAAAAATAATATTTTAACGGAATATTTCAAAAGTTTTAACAGAAATACCTTATTGATATCAGAATAAGAGTTCAGGGATCTCTTTGATCATTTTTAAAGGTCAGTGATCAAACTGTCCTTACCACATGAGTTCAGGGACTGTTAGTGAACTTTCCTCTATTGATATCTATACTCGATCTTGCAACAGAGAATTCCATTAAGAAACAAAGCTACATAATTGATTTTACATTGATCTTGCTCAATGTTACGGTAGTCATGTTTACTCGTATGTATTTGGCAATGAGTATACAAAGGTTTGGTAAAAAGAATCCATGACTAAGGTAATGACATTCAAGGGAGCAGCCATCTTTACTTTGCAGGATGGGATTTCAGGTAAGTGATATACCAATTGTCCCTTGCCTTCTATAATGGCCGGCCAACAAATAATACTGCTGACTTAATTGTCTCTAAACGACTAAACCAATTAAAACAATACATACAATTCTAACCAGCATATGAGCACAGAGAGTCTCGTTCACATGGTTAGTAGCTAACGGAACTCATGCTCAACTATCATTGGATTTACATCCAAGGGTTGAAAACTAAATAACTCAACTTTAAAAAAATTCTCATCACCCTTGGATGAAAATCCAATGATAGTTGAGCATGATTTCCATAATCAGCTACTGACTGTGTGAACAGAATTGCGAGTACAGAAGATCTACGCAGTTACTATTAAACTAGAGTTTAATCAGCCTCACGAAATACTATGTTCTCACTTTACATACCCATTACTTGTGGTACCTTGTGTTAATTTGACCTTAAGTTCGGCCCAAAATAAATCTGTTATTGGCCCAACACAAAGGTGATCCATCATTTTGTGTTACTCTTAGTCACAACTCAGAGGCTCAGACCATATACAAAGGTTTAGGTCATATTCTACACTAAATTAGAAGGTCAAATTACTCTTTTAAGACTTCATTGCACCAGTTTATATACAAGGTCAGCCAGAACTATTGTATTTTCTACTTGTTCTTGGCCGACAAGTGTTGTCAAATTTTAAATAACTTCTCAAGTGCATGAATCGGTCGTAGTATAATTTATGCAAGTACGAGGTAGTTCCAACTAGAGATTGATAATTAACTTCTAGTCCTAACTAATTGATCAAACAAACGCAAAAAATGAAAAGCATATCAAAATATAGAGTTAAACAAAAAAAGAGTTTTGAAAGGTAATTTAAGGTAATGATAACAAACACTAGGGCTTCCAACTTCACCATCACAATCATATTAGTCTTCTAATTATTAACTATCAAACTAGTGCCAAAGAATCCGTCGTATGAGCCTTATGACATAGTATTTATACCCATAAGTTCTCTAAAATATGAATACTACCTTATGGCAAAGTATAGTACTCAAGTTACTCTCAGAAGTATGACATTTACTCTAAGTTTAATAAGAACAAAATGACTAACACAAATCGAGTAAAACATGACATCTATTTTACCAATTTGTGGTCATTAATCACAAAAAGCATTCAAGATGTAATATAGGCATCTAGATACTCTTGCATTAGATAGCTTAAAATAAAACTCTAGAGGTCGCGAATCAATAGTATTTTGAAATAAGCAATAATTTTCATAAAAATTAAAGAGTCAACACCAATATAATAATTAAGTAATCATCCAACTAAAAACATCAAATAATCATGCTAAGGATCTATCATGGTCCTAATAAATGTATTTAAATAAGAAAACATAATAGAATAAAAGGGAAAGATTGAGAAGATGAATGGATGGATGGATAGATAGATGGTTTATGCTCCTTAGGCATCTACATTGCGATCCTAAGACCTCCCTTCATATAAAATTTGTGCTCCCTTATATAGGGAAGAGTCTTGGTCATCTTTGGCTTCAATTCAAGTTTCCTTCTAAGACTTGGATTCAGACTTTTTCCTTGATACGAAATGGGACAACCTTGAATTATCGCTTGAAGTATGAATAAGCACATCATTAAGTCCACATTTGAATTAACTTCTTTGGATATTAGAATTTGATTTTCTTGTGCCACATAACTTGAAACTTCATGAATGTCAACAAATCTGACCAGAATTCTTGTTGTCACCTATGTTAACTTAAATGATCATAACCTGCTTTTAAAATATTGAAATTGAGATCCGTAAAGTCCTACCGAAAGTAGCCTTCCTTATATTTTCAATGATATAAGACTTATAGTCTTACTTGACCTCAAACTCTCACAATAGCTCAGCAAAGTTGAACCTTTGTACTGGTAAATTCTGACATTTGAGATTATATTGTTTTTCAATCTTTGCTAACTCTTATAGTTTTCTTTCTTCTCTTTACAACACAAACCTATAAAAACACTAACATAACGTAAAAGAACAAAAAACAACGAGAACAAAACGTAAATGTCAAGGATATTATGCATAGAAATATAGAGTAATATGAACACATCAACGAACCAAAAACTATAGTCATATCAAGTTATCAACTATTTCTAGCTAATTATCATAATCAATTAAGGTGCCTAATATCACTTACTGTGGTTCAAAACACTATTGCAGCGATATTAGCCAAGACCACTTTTCATCAGCATTACACGTAACATGTTGATTTCGGTTCTTATGTTTTCCTGATTCATAAACAACGAGCAAACCAATCAAAAGTAAAAGTTGTCTTCTAACTACCTGGATTGTAATCGCAATTGATAATTGTGATTATGTGGTGCTTTATCTAAGACCAACAAACAGAACACAACCCTAGTGACTTCATAGAAATTAAAGAAGGAAAATTAACTAGTAAATTAGCTTCCTTGATTAACATTGGAACTCGTCCAGAAGCAGATTTATTAGTAAATATGATTAGTATAACGTAAAGCTGCTTCAAAAAGTTAAGATAATCAAAGTCATGTGATCACACCAAACAAAAAAGCTCCTGACTTTACAGTTAAAAAGATGATTATATAGATTGCGTGAATAGGTTTGAACAAAATATAGATCTAATTTAGGGGGTGATTAAATTATCAAATTGATGTCAGTATAGTCTTAAAGTCAAACTAAACTATGCACGATGCATTTCTTAATTATTTTTAAAGAGATTTAGAGCTTCTTTCTTGGTCATGGTTTAACCTTTTGACACAATCTTGCCTAGTTTATGCACTTGAATGTGAAAGGATGTGAAATTGCACAAGCTAGCTTGGAGTTAATTAATTCACTAGCTAATTTGGTTTGGATGAACTTTAATTACATTTGAAGCAACAAACCATGTAGACTTATTTCACACGGTTATTTGTGTGAATTGGTCTTTCTCACATATTTAAGTAATCAATGTGAGTTAAATCATTGTGAGAACACATTTTACTAGTAGGGTCGACAACTCCGATCGATGGAACAATCTGTGACAAAATCTATATGACTTACATATATTTTACGTTTAGGAATTAGGATTCATAAGAGGCTTTTGAATCTAGAAATTTGTATATGTACGGCATGAAATTACAAGATGTAATCATCTGTATTGTTAGACCATTATGCATCTATATTAAGATCATTGATTTTAGTCATTCACATTGAATTGTATATTTAATCACCGTGCATTGAAGACTCTCTGCTTTAAATCTCATAGTATCCGTCTCAAAATAAATTAAGTACCAGCAGAACTCTTTCAAAACTTCAAAAAGAGAAGGATTTTTTTAGCATGAATCTGTTCTAAAAGAAAATAAACGAGCGAGGAAGGTATTGAAACTATATGATTGTCCATTCATCCCCTTTTGCGTTTTGTTTAAAAACTAGCGTGATCCCTAGTTTTGCATTTTTTTCGTGGCATGGTGTGGGGTAATAAAAATGGTGTCTCCCATGACAATCAAGGAAGAATTAATGAGAGCTGACATGAATGTTCAGTGGAGAATTAATGCAAATGTGAAATGGTCGACGAATAAATGCGTTATAACGGTCGACGAGTGAATACAACACAACTGTCAACAAATAAATACTAGTCGGTGATTAAAGGAAGCGCAACTGATGATGATTAATGAGTCTAAAACTGTCAACGAGTAAATGATAGTCAATACCCACTGATTTAGCAACACCTATAAAAGGGAAATAGAGATGTTAAGGTACTCATTCAATCCAAGCTTCTCTAAACTGAGTAGAGCACAAAACTGACTTAAGCGTCAGAGAATCTTTTGCAGGTACCACCCCCCCCCCCCCCCCGCTCTTGTTTTCGCCCTCGGCAAGTTTGTATTTGACACCAAGGCTAAAGTCGTCGACCAAGCAAAGTTCGACGTATAAAGTGTAGTCAACGCCAGGTCAACAGGCACTTGAAGGTTCTAAATGATTCATGATCCGCTTCCGCTCCAGTCTGTATTAAATTGGAGGTCAAAATCAACAACAAGATTTTACCCTCCAACAATTGGTGCCATCTGCGGGAAACCTTTTCCCTAAAAAGTGATAGCGGTAGCTGGATCAGATGGAATTCCATTTCTATCACTCAAGACTGGAGGTGATGAAATGAACTAAGATGTGATTGACCTCAATGTACATATGACCGGCAACCTCAACGAATCCTTAACTAAAATGCAACGCTTGAAACAATAGCTTGAGCAATTGAAGAAGGAAAAGCGAGAACGTGAAAACTGTCGTTGGCAAAAATTTGAGAGAGTCTCGGGATTTGATGGTGATTCTTCAGACGATGATGGTAACTTGGATCATGTAGCCAATGGGGGCATCAATGGTGACATTGCTATTGGAGTTAACGGAGGATCAAGTGGAACTGTGGGAGAACAATCTAGTGAGGGACGCCCAAAAAAGGCAAGACACGACGAGTGGCACGAAAAGGTGGAATGGATGATTGACGAGTGCAAACGAGCCGGGCCAAGAAAGCTAGCCGCGGAGATCGCAAGGGACGTGGGCAAGTCACTATTTACGAATGACATCCTTCAGGCGACAAACCCTGGACGATTCGCAATGCCAGCATTCAAAAATCAGACGACACTACCGATCCCGTCAACCACATGATGGGGTATAAATAGCTCATGTCCATTGAGACGACTAACAAGAAGTTAATGTGTAAATTGTTCCCCTCCAGTTTAACCGGCCCCGCGTCAACATGGTTCCAAGACCTCAAACCCCAGTCAATCAATAACTTTGATACATTGAGCAAAACCTTCATCTCTCAATACTTTTGCAGTCGAAAACAAAAGAAAGATATGGCGATCTTGTTTAGCACAAAGCAAAAAACTGGAGAGAAAATCAGTCACTTTTTTTATAGGTTTAGAGGAGAAATGAGGCACTGTTGGTGACGAGAAATTTTAAAGAAGCCTATTGTTTCTTTCTTCAAAACCCATGACTAAGGTCCAAATTTACTTTGGCCCAATTCCTTTTGTTTTAACCGAACCAAATATCCTTTTTCTCCTTCTATTTTCCATGACAATACATCTCCTCATGTCTCTCTTTCTTTTCTTTCCACCGAGAGCATCACCGAGCTCACTTTCAGCGCCACTGCCTCCCACCGTCTCAACAATCCGACCACATGCATCGCCACCATCTTGTTCGCCTCCTCTTTCTCTATGTGATGATGTCCATCAATCATCCTCAAAACTCAATCTCCAATCGGATTGTGAAGTGAACAGTAGCCGAGCTTCCATGGATTCCAACTCCGGCGAGCTTCCTTGTTGTTCCTTGGGTAAGTTTGTTATTTATCCAAATACCCAATTCAATTCTTCAATCAATTTCATAGATTGGAGCTTGATATCTATTTCTTTCTTGCTGCATACATATCACTGCATCACCACCACTCCTCCGCCAAGGAACTTCGACAATTCAGACTTGCAGTTTGAGACTCAAATCATTTCTTTTAATCTCTTTGGGTAAGCCAATTTCTATTGCAATTTCCTAATTTGATTAAACTCCATTTTTCCATTCTTGTATTCCTTCTGCCGATGAACCCACTTTTCTAGCAAACCCATTCTTTCAGTCTTTGATGCTTTGATGACTAAGGTGTTAGAGAGGAAATATCTCACATCTAAGAAGTGATAAATAAAATAGAGATTATAAGTGGGTGGATAATAACTAATTGTACCGAGGCCTTTTGTGATTAAAACTCAACACTTATGAGGTGGCTAAGTTGGGACAATATCGGTACAGTTGGTCCATGGGCCACGTTTGTCGTTGTTTAACACAAGGTGAGACCTAGGATGATTTTTGGTTAGTAGTTGTAGCATGGGGAAGCTACTGCAGCTCGGGTATTATGAAGGGTGGTATTGCAACCATCATTTTACAATTTTGGAATTCAATTGAGGTAGAAACCTTTTTCTAGGGGTGGGCATAAAAAACGGAAATCTCGATCCCGTCCCGATCCCTTCCCGAAATTCATAGGGACGGGACGGAGGTCTAAAAACGTATGTCCCGTCCTGATCCCGTCCCGTTTCATTATAGTGGGATGGGACGTGTGATGAATAATTTTTGTCCCGCTTCATCCCGTCCCGTCTCGCAATTAATAACTCTTAATCCTGACCATTGAATATTTCATCTATCACAGTTGATTCTCAATTTTAAGGGTTATGTCTTTAACTCTGAAGCCGCAAAAGAGAACTTTATTCTTAGCCTTAGCCTCAGTCTCTCCCTAGTCCCATCTCGCAGGCCTCCCTCACCTCCTCTTTGATCTCCAACCACCTCTCTCTCTCTCCCAGCCTCAGTCTTCCGCTTCGTTCGCTTCTCACGGTGGCCGCTGCCACTGCAGGCCCTCTCAACTTTCAGTCATGCGACCGAGCGATTCCTTCTCTTGCCAATCTCAGTCCGAGCAAATCCGGGTAAGATCATATTGTCAAGAGATTTCAGTTTTGAATTTCCAGTTCATTCTGATTCAAGTTAGTGAGTGTGTGAGATTTGTAGTTGTTTGATCGAGATTTATGTGTGAGATTTTGATGCAGGGTTAGCACTTTAGGTTCTGATGATTACTAAACTCTGTTTTAGATAGTAACATGGGGTGGCGAGGCTGGTCAGGGATAAGAAGACCAGGGAGCCTGTGGTTGTTAAGTGCACACACAGAAGAAAGAAGGTTTGTTGTTTCTGGTTTTCTAATTGTGTGGAAGTGTTTTTTTGGGGTGAGGATTGGAATGGTTGACCAAGTTTGATGATCAAAAGCCTCAATGGGTTTTTGTTTTAGAATGTGTTTTATCATTCGTTATATCAATGATGTTGTTGTGGTTTGCATATTAGGTAGGTGAGATTTGAGCTGAAGTTGACTCTCATTTTGATCAGAAACCTGTGTTCTTTTTAATTTCTTCTTTCTAGTTTCACCTGCTGAAATAGTAGATCCTGGTTCTCAATATTTATACCAATCAATGTTATTGTTGAAGTTCAAGTAAAATTTGCATGCCTATGCTAACAACATCAATAACGTTTTCATATATTTATGCATTCATTTTATTTGAACATAAGTAGTTAAACAGCGTCACCATCACCAAGGGATAATCAGGTGCCTACTTGTGTTTCAACACATACATTCTGAAACTCTTCCTGTAAAAAGACAACTTGTTCAGAAATTCATCATAATAATGTCATAGTAACTATATCATAGTGTCCAAATTACATTAGAAAGTATGATCTATCATAAACAGTCTGATTAAGATAGCAACCAGCAAATAATGTCATATTTCCTGACAATCTCAAGAACTAGGTTCATGTTTCAATCATACATGTTCTTGAGTTCATGTTCTTTGATATAGATATAGATATAATGATAATTGTTGGTTTTTAATCATCCTTTTCTTCTACACAAACATCACACAAATTAAGGAATGTAATCTCTATACTATATGTATATAAATGAAATCCATATATGTAGATTGTTTTATAAAGCTGACCATGTGTTTTTGCTTCTACTTTTGTTTTTGTGTTCTATTCATGAAAGCTCCAGCATTTCACATTTCCACTGCATATAGGTTGACTAATGATGTGTTTCTTGTCAAATTGGTTTAGGATGGCTAGAGGAAAGAAGTCAGGTTTGGTTCGACCTAATCCCTCTGCTTCTGGTCTTGGGAGTTCTTCAACAGCGGCATCTCCTACTCTTTTGGAGCTACTTGAAGTTGAAAGCCAACATGCTTCAAGCCAAACACATGTTGCTGCCAATAGACCTGCTCCAAGTGTAGTTGAACCATCAAACAATGTTCTTGCCATTCAGACCTCAATAGTGGCCTCAGAGTCATGTTTTTCAACAGGGGGTAGAGTAATTGACTGTTTTAGGAGATCATTAACTCCTAAAATTGTGGAGGGGCTGATTTGCATGCAAAATTGGATATTAGGTGATGATATTGCAAAGGTTGAAGTAGAGGCTGATATACCAACAATGATAAACACTAAGTTTTATGAAGGTCTTGAGCTAGGTATACATTTTAACAAGTGTTTATACTTTATACTTGTTGACCGATTTCAATTCAATTTGGCATTAGACACTTAGACTTACTCTTGGACTGTCAATTTTGCAAATTATGAGGACAATGCTTCAAGCAAGAACAATTGTCCACCTCCAACTCCAAGAGGAAAAGGAAAGAGGAAGTTTGTACCGGTGGCAAATGTAATCAATGTTTAAGTCTGTAACTTTGTTTGATGTTTGTTTTGTGACTATTTAAGTTTATGATGGACTATTTGTCAATGTTGTTAATTGACTTAATTTATAGTCGATTACTTGAAATCTTGAATGATAATTGTCTCTTAAAATTGAGAAAATAGGTATTTTAAAGTCATGGGATGGTGGGATTAGGCTCGTCCCGTCCCGATCCCAACCGGGATTAATCCCGAGTGTGATGCATTCTTAAAAACCCGCGTCCCGTCCCAATCCCGTCCTAATTCAAAAGAGTGGGATGGGACGTGGGATGAGCCCCGTCCCGTCTAATCTCGTCTCGTGCCCACCCCTACATTTTTCCTTTAACTTATGTTTCGTCAATTTTATCTTGTTGCATTGTATTAGAAGTAGTATAATTGTTATATGTCGATTTGGTTGATCGGAGGAGAGTTGGATGCTGCCGGAAACGGAATCTGAGAGATAAGGTGAAAATATGAGTTTTTACTGTTACAGAATTATTATTTTACAGTTTTATTATTATGTGAAATTACTTTTCTGCCCCTGACATAAAGTAACTATTTACTATTTAATCTTTTACTGATTTACAGTTTTACTTTTAAACCTTTTATTGTTTTACATAAAGGTTTTAATGGTTTTACTTTTACCTTAGGGTAATTTAGTAAAACCTAAATTTAACTTTTCGATGAGTATTAAATGATAGTTCTGATTTCCGCCAGGTTCGGAAATCGAGAACTCTTTAACTGAAATTGTGTCGGTAATCAAATAAATCATCAATATGGTTCTAAGTGTCTTTAATAACCTTAAAGCATGCATAGTATCATTCGACGACTAAAGTTAGACTGTTTTCAGATTATCCGAGAATTAGTTAATAAAAGGTCAAACGAAGTCAACATAGTCGACTCCTGGTCAAACCAGGAAAGACTTAGTCAACAAAATTCTAACTTTGACTTTCTTGGTCAAACTAGGAAAGAAGTCGAGTCATTAATCTACGAGCCTCGGATATCAGATTGACTCTTCTACATTTCGTTGGAATTCAGAAAAGGTGTTACAAGAGCTGTTCGATCCTTAGAGAAGCAGCAAAATTGGAGCGGGAGCTTACATTTTTACTCAAGATTTATGCATGTCATTTCAGGTAAGGGAGCTAACCCTCTTATGTTACTTTGGCCATAAATATGGAATTTATAGTCTAGGACTCGAGATTGAAATTATTATTGATGTATTAAATGCTTGCGAAAACCCGAGACTAGACAACTTTTAAAATATGATTGTTTAAAATGTTATAGACATGAGAGTAATGAGGTTCTGGAATACCAATCCAGGACCCCTCGGTGTCGAAACCGTAAAACCTCCGGATGGGCAATGCCCTATTACTATTCCACCTTGCGCGCTATTCATTTATTTAGGGTATTGTCATAAATGGACACTCTCGCTCCCTTATTGTTTTTAGCAATAAGGGCGGTTGGCCTCGACTTAAGAGTTGACTCGTTCGCCTCGTAGTCGTTAGGATCAGTCATGCATTCCATTATACACATTACAATCCTATGAAAAATGCGCCTACTGATTTAGCATGATGTATTTATTAAACTTGCATTGTTTTGAAAAGATTTTTCTACGAATATCCAAATAACCTACCCTCAAATATTTATAAAACCTTATCTCCTTACCCGATTTTAGTTTTCAAACTCATGGGTGGACTAGCCCCTACTGGGCAAGCGAGGACAACGCTCACCCCTACTATAGTGTCATTTACAGGTCTTATTGGTAATTTACGGAGCTAGGAGTCTATTAGTCATTCCTCGCATGTTTCTCTGTAATTTTTAAGCAGTATTTTATTTTGTATCTTTGAGGTTGCTTAGAATATTCAGTCACCTTTGTAAGTGTTATTTTTACTTGGGTTGTTCCATTTTTCTAAATTTGGGCCGGTGACATTTCACCATGTTCCGCACTTCGTTTGTAAACTCTGTAACTTGTAGAATTCGCGGAAATGTTTACAGTTGTTTGTTCCTCTTGTTATTGTGAAAAAATTTATCTACAGATTTTTTCATCATGTTAGTTAGTGTAATACTTGTAATATGCTTGCTAATCGTTAAATTATCTCAAATATACTGCTTGGATTCCTTTCCGGGATGTTACAACCCAACGCAACAATTATTCATACTTAATCTGTCTTTATTCACTGTACTTACTTCATCTTTATTATTGGGTGCTAATATTTTTTTCCCACGATGCCCCCAAATTTCTCTTTCGGACATTTGTCTAAAGGGAAATTTCCAAAGTGACCTGCACACTTTACATTTGCACTTGTCCACATTCTAGTTCTCACATAGACTCATGCTCCCCTTGCTTTGCTACCTTCCATGTGTCGGTCCTGGGCCTGTGCTTGATTAAATTCGTCTCATCCCTGGTGGGAGTATATGCACGTCCTTCTTCACATTTGTGTGTTCCTCCTAGATGGTGCATTGCTTCCTCGCAATCATCTTTCTCTACGGGGAAAAATCACGTCTTTGCCTTTCTACGTGAGGAATAAGCACTCACATGTTTCTGCTTCAAGGAAGAAGCGCGTCATCTCCTTGTGATTGTCCCTCTGTCAGAACCGTCTTTTCACAGCGAAGAGATACATCGTCTTCTCATGTTCCTCTTATCCTTGTGAAGAGGCGCGTGGAAACACTTCGTCCCATTACGATCGTCTTTTCTCGCTAGGAGTAGGCGCGTGCCATTTTTTTTTGGTTAAATTCACTCAGTCCCGTTTTATGAAAGATGATCGTCTCCATATTTTCCTGTTGTTCAGACAAACAATTGCACCTAACTCGAAACATACAATTATCTTATATTTGTGAGTGGTCTGAGCATTTATCAATTAAGATGAGACATCATTTCCTTGCCTTCTCTCCGAGAACGTTCTTTTTTTAGATAGTTTAGAGGATTTAGATGATCATCTTTTTTTTCTTTTAGATGATAGTCTTCTTTTTTTATAGACGATCGTCTAAAAAAAGACGATCGCTCTCTTTTTTCCCTTTTTTTCGCGTCTACCATTTCACACTCAAGAACCATCAATCCTGATTTCTCCTTATGACTTTTTATCACCGTCTCCTCAAAGCTTTTTGAATGTTTTCCTTCCTACCTTTCATGATCAAGTCCTAATTGGATTTGGACGGGTATTCTTCTCATATATATGTTTATCTAAGTGCTCCTAGGGTTCCACCTTATTTCCACCCCTTAAACCTTCTGCAACCGTGCCACACCCCTCTGTTAAGTGCCACCTTCTCTCTTTTTTTCTTTTTCTTTTTTGAAAGGAATTTCTACAACATAACCCTCTCTTTGTACATCTTCTCTTCTGCTTCCCCACACTTGCGGCATTTTCGTTGACGTATTTCCTGCTTTGTCACGTTTTTTTGCAAGTTGCATTTGTGAAGACTCATTCAATTCTTTAATTAGGCGTGCATGCATTTCTTTGGATTCATGTATCCTTTCGAATAGCTACTTCGTATGCTCACATTCATCTTTCCTTGCGAGGAGGAGGTGAGCCATCTCCTTGCTAACGTCAATTTCTATGAGAATGAGCCTCATCATCTCCATTGTGTACGTCTTTCTATACGAGGAGAACGCACAACATCCCCTCACTATCGTCTTTTCTTGTGAGGAGGTGATTTGTCTCCTTACATTCGTATTTCCTCGCGAAGTACGTACTCTGTCTTCTCATATTCACCTCTTAGTTAATCCCTTTTGGAGAGAGACGATCGTCTCTATTCTTTTTTCTTCTCTTAAAATTCTTTCTCATTTTTTTCATGTTTCCTCTCTCTCCTTTTAACGAGACAGACGATTGTCTTTTTTCTTTTAACTCTCGCTTGTCCCCTTATCTCTCTTTATCAACATTCACAAAAATCATATAAATGCCATGATTCTAACTATGTTACCTTCGAAATTTCCCCTGAGCCACATGTTTAAACTTAAAACATTGTTGCTTTCACTGTTTCGTTCATAACGTTTCACATTTTTTTATTAATAACGTTACCATATGAGCCGTTTATAATGTGTTACATGTTTCGATCGTTCATAACGTTGTCACATGCACCGGTATAACATTAAAAAAGAATTGTTTCCTCCTACCATTCACAGTAGGGTTTCCACACATTGTACCATTGAAAGTAAATTTTTCTCAATCCCCTACACATTCAGAGTAGGGTTTCCACACACTTTACCATTGAAAGTAAAGTTTTATCAATCCCCTACCCATTCAAAGTAGGGTTTCCGCACACTTTACTATTGAAAATAAAGTTTTCTCAATCCCCTACCCATTCAAAGTAGGGTTTCCGCACACTTTACTATTGAAAGTAAAGTTTTCTCGATCCCCTACTATGCACAGTAGGGTTTCCATACATCTTACCATTGAAAGTAAGGATTCGTTAACTCCTCTATTTTGAGGTTAGGATCATAGAACATACTTACACTATTTGAAAATAAATGTGCATCACATAAACATAAATTTGAATTTTTGTTGCACTTAAACAGTTAATAATAATGTACACTATAAATAACCATTAGACACATTATTACCGTATTAATAACTGCGGTCACGTCACAACTTTATTGCTGAAATTTTACTTTCGTATTAAGATTAATGTAGCAGTACTCATAATGCGTCAAGAATAATTATCCATCCCTTCTCTACCATTCTTTTAACCATTGCCTTGGTTTGCACATACTTTTAATAATCATGTTACTCACCTTCATCCACTATCTCACAATCCATACATAACTAGTAAGACATCAATAATCATTTGTATATGAAAGGCAACTTGTCAATTTCCCTCGCTATTTCTCCTACAAGCCTATGCGGCCCCTCTGCTTCCATTCCTCAATCGTCTTCTCAATCTTCTTGCGCCACTCCTCTCTTTGTGCTCTCTTGGATCGATGCGCCTCAAATCTACTAATTGTTCCTCCATTTTGCGTTCTAACTATACCTTCATGTAGAATTTCACCAGTGACTCCATGATTGATCTCCACATTCGTCATGCTATCTAAGTGATGCGCTTTTGCTTCGTCATCTGACGATTCACTGATAATGTGCAGCATACGCTCTTCCATCGCCATTCTTCTCGGTCTTGTTTCTCCCTTCAAAGTTGCTCCAGCTCTTGCCCCATTCTTTGAGTTTCGTCTGGGAGAGGTAGATTGAGGTTACCAATACTGTTGCTGCCACTACCTCCCAAGAAGAGCAATTGAAATGTGAATCCATCGTCAACCCCCGCCCACGCTTTTTAGGGAGAAGCATATTCCCATAGACGCCAATTATCGGTGAAGAAAAATTCGGCAATGACGTTTTACTCACCAATCTATATTTTCGTGGACGGAAACTGATAACGGATTGTCGTTTGTCTTGCTCTTCCTTTGATTTGGACGATCGTCCTTTAACAAGAGGGAGGTACCTACAAAAAAACCCTCATATGCCAAAGTAAGTGTTTTTGTTAGATGTTCTCAATTCTAATAATCTAAATGGCTTACCTTACCTCTTGTCCAATCCTTTATTTATATAGTGGAATTCCTCATTTTTCATTAAATTACATTTACGATTGTCATCATGACGACATACATGTGTACTTATGTATGTTCCTCCATCATTGCTCATTTATTATAATGGTAATTCATCACATTTATGTCTCCTTAATGTGTCGGTTTCAAACCGAACATTCATTAGTCATTACAATCACCCTAGTTATGATCATCATTCAAGTATATTGAACTACCTCCTTCATTGCAGTCTGCATTGCAATTACCACTCAACGCAACAATAATTCATACTTAATATGTCTTTACTCACTGTACTTATTTCATCTTTATTATTAGGTGCTAATCTTTTCTTGCTCCTACATGCATGTGAACTGTAATCCCCAATTTGCCGCAGTTGCATTTAGAGAGGGGTTACTCCCGGGTACCCCCTTGTATGAAAGTCTTCTCTGAGAGCCACCATGAGATATGGATGACATTGTGACCTAGTAGAGGGTGAAATCTCAATTTAGATAGCAAAAGACGCACCAAAAGATATGGATGTCTTTACAACCGTAGTCGCTTCCAACGCCGCGCCACGAGGTGAACAACGGTGAAATGATCATCGACCACGTCCTCGATATTGCGACGAGACTAGGCCACTGAATAATCAGTCAGAGGATGTTTGGTTCACGATTAATCCACAACAGATTTATAAGAAGCACAAGCATGAAGGGATTTTCACAAAACCACCGCCTCAGGCCGAGTCAATGGATCCTATTGACAGGGCCCGATATTTTTCATTGAATGACACTTGTGGACATGGCTTGTATAGATGCAAAGCGTTGAAACCCGCAATTTTAAAACTCTTGAATGAAGGAAAACTCTTGCAATATCGCATTAGATGTACTAGGACCACCGTGGACAATGAGAGCAAAACGACAGTAAAAATGATCAAGGACCGGTGATACGGGAAATATCAGCTATACACGAGTCTCCTTATACCATCATGGAGGCGGAAGTTTGTTTGCGGTCCGATTCTCACCAAGTGGAGAAAATTCGACGGGTATGTCAAAACACAGAAGGCTCTGTGCCAACCACTTCGGGACCACCCGTGGTAAGCTTCACCATCGAAGATACTGTTGGTATTCAATTTCCACATCAGGGGATGCATTAGTTCTAACCATGCAAGTAAAAGATACTCTTGTCAGGTTGGTACTTGTCGACACAGGGAGTAGGGCCAATGTTTTCTAATGGGAGGCTCTCGCTAAGCTTGAAATCAATAAAAACTTGATTCACCCAAGCTGATCTCCACTGACGGCATTCGAGGGATCCGAGACTTGGCCGGTAAGAGAGGTGTCGTTACCAGTAATAGCAAGGGGAAAACTATTCTTGTTCATTTCATTATCGTCAATCGGTCGTCGGCATATAACATGATTATAGGCTGAGATTGGTTGCATAAGATGGGCGTCGCGGCTTCGACTCGCTGCCAGGTGTTAAAATTTATTTCCAACGATGGGTCTCGAGTCGTGTATATAAAAGGCAATCGAGCTCTTTGTAAGAGGTTGTACGGAATGGAAATTAAATGTCCCCAAGGACAACTCAACAAGAGTCATCGACAACACCATCGGCGATAACATAGCAATTAACCGAGAATAATAGATCTACAGGGAGAGAAGGAAGAGCCCGAGCCCAAGCCCGATCCTGGGACAATAACCACCGAGCCATTAAGAGAAGAAATAATAGATTCATCGGGCGATAAGAAGGTTATCATTGGTACTCTTCTTTCTGACGACAAACATAAGGAGTTGTTGGAATTTCTCATAGAAAATAAGGATGTATTTGCATGTTCCTATAGGGATATGCCCGAGGTATACCCAGGCAGTTGTGTGTCACAAATTTAATATCAACCAAACGTATCCTCTTTATCATCAACGACAACGCCGATTCGCCCCGGAGTGGAATACGATTATTAGTGATGAGATAGACCAATTTCTAGAAGTAGGTTTCATCAGAGAAGTTTGGTGTCCCACCTGGCTCTCTAACGTGGGGGTCGCTGCAAAAAAGCATGGAAAGTGGTGTGTGCGTAGATTATACTAATCTCAACAAAGCATATCCAAAGAAGGTGTATCCATTGTCGAAGATCGACCAATTGGTCATCGTGACTGCGGGATGTGAATACTTGTCATTTTTAGATGCCTATTCTGGATACAATCAAATACCTATGGCCCCCGAGGATCAGGACAAAACGGCTCTCATCTCAGAGCGTGGCTTATATTGTTACACGGTTATGCCCTTTTGATTAATAGACACTAGCGCAACCTATCTGCATTTGGT
Source organism: Argentina anserina (assembly GCF_933775445.1). Taxonomy (NCBI): domain Eukaryota; kingdom Viridiplantae; phylum Streptophyta; class Magnoliopsida; order Rosales; family Rosaceae; genus Argentina; species Argentina anserina. Next base: position 10,121,606 of record NC_065876.1, read on the forward strand.
CAACAAGATGTTCAAAAGCCCGCTGGGAAAGACGATGGAGGTTTATATTGACAATATGATTTTCAAGAGTAAACAACGGATAGACCACATACAACACTTGCAGGAAATGTTCGCCACTCTCCAGCACTATGGTATGTGTCTCAACCTCACGAAATGCACATTTGGAGTTTCCTCTGGCCAATTACTTGGGCATATTGATAGCAAGTGTGGCATTGAGCCTCATCTCGAAACATTTGAAGCAATCCTCAACATGCAAGATCCGACGACGAAAAAGGAAATACAAGTGTTGACGGGACACATTGCCGCGTTGAGTAGTTTCATTTCTAGGTTAACTGATTGATGCTAGCCATTCTTCCAGGATCTTAAGAGCAAGCAAAGTGATTTTTGGGGATCAAAACAATCGGCAGCTTTCGTCAGTTTGAAAAAATATCTCTCGAGCCGACAGTTCTTGTCCGTCCCCGATGATGGTGAGCCACTATGTTTATATCTGGCAGTATCTGATGCAGCAACGAGCGCTGCACTATTTCAAGAAGATGGTAATCGCCAGGCACCAGTTGCTTTTACAAGTCGGAGTCTTGTTGATTCGAAGACACGATATTCGCCTCCAGAGAAAGTAATCTTGGCACTTGTCACTGCTAAACGGAAGCTTTCGACAATACTTTGAAGGTCATGACATCATTGTATATACCAATTTATATATCTATGCCATCCCCTCTAAACCTGATTCCTCAGGGAGAATGACGAAGTGGGCAATAAAACTTAGCGAGTTCAACATAAACTATAAGTCACGTTTCGCGTTGAAGGGGCAAACACTTGCCGACTTCTTGGTTGAATGTCATTTTCCTACACCGATTGTTGAAACCCCATGGGAAGACCCAGTGTGGGACATGAACGTCGATGGTGCATCAAATTACTCGGGGGCAGGAGCCGGCATTATATTTCAGAGCTCGGAGAATCTCCACGTGGGATGTGTTGTGCACATAGACTTTTAGGCATCGAATAACGTCACCGAGTATGAGGCATTTTTCACGAGCCTTAAAATTGCTAAAAAGTTGTGCATCCCTCGCCTGCAAGTTTACTCTGACTTGCCATTGATCATTGGTCTATCCAACGACGATTATTCTACCAAGGATGAACGCATGATAAAATATTAGCACCTCGTACAAGAGCTGATGCAGGGTAGTGAGCAGTGGTCCTTGGTTAAAATTTCGCGCGAAAGAAATTCGAGGGCGGGTGAGCTTGCCAAGGTGACATCTGGTTATATAGAGGCTATAGATGTTTTCAAATTTGAGGTATTGGACAGGCCAAGCATTGATGAAACCGAGCCAAGGCGCTGTGTCATGATGGTTAACTCAATCTCAAACGATTGGCGAGGGCCCGTCGTTATTTTTCTCGAGTACAGTGCGATATTTGCTCATCGTCCTATTCATACTCTTAGCCTACCCAATGCCTTGTGAATAGCTTCAGGAAGCGAAATGCAATATGACACTATGTTTTTCACAATATGCCTTGAACTTCGTATTAAATTGACTTTCGTTGTCACAAACAATGTACAAGGGTACACCGAAATGACAAATGCTGTTTTTCGAGACGAACGTGGCGACACTCTCGCTGGTGATAGTGACGTAAGGCTCCGCTTCAACCCACTTAGTACGATAATCCGTGGCAAGTAAAACAAATTTGAAGCCACCGGGAGCGGTTGGAAGTGGACCGACAATATCCATGCCCCATCTTTTTTGACGTTCTTTTTATGAGCCATATCTCTGTTGCTTGGGTCCATCACAAGCCAAGCTCGTCCTTGTGGAAATCCATGTAGGGTCATGTGGAGCGCACCTCGGTGGGCGGAACCTTGCACACAAGGTGTTGACATAAGGATATTCTTGGTCATATTTGTCACGTGATGCAAAGCGCTACGCCAAGCAATGTAAGAAATGTCAGCAGCATGCGCCGGTAAATCATTCGCTTGCAGAGGAGTTCCACGTCATGACCGCGTCATGGAACTTTGCTCAACGGGGTTAAAAAACGACTGTCACGTAAATGTGGGAAATGGGTCGATGTACTGGACAACTCGACTGGACAACCCGATATTTGAGAGGCTGATAGCCTGGTCTCATGAGGTTGATAAACCAAATATTGTGGCTGGAAACCCGTTTTTGTAAAGTTAAATCGCACAATTTTTGTGACTGATAGTCCGTCTCGTAACATTGATTTTGTGCAGTTGCTTGATTTTGTAAGGTTGACAACATGATTATGCTATGTGATAGAATGAGCATGTAGTTATTTGGACTGTAATTTATGATTTTTTCATTGAGATGTGTTATACATGTACCAAGGGGGCATGTCGTTGTGATTGGTTTCCCTCGTCATTTGGAATTCTTCACACAACAAAGCAAAACAAGGGGGCATGTAAGATGTAGAAAGCACCATGAGGAAAGGTGTGCGATGACCAATTCCCCATGGTAAAAGAGAAGTACTCAGTGCGGCCTAAGCTAAGGATATAACAGTACCATCGACATGTTAATTGTCGACGAGGGTTTATGGTTATCGACCATAGGTTTTTTCCATTTGAAGGCGTTGTTAATATTTTAGCCGTCCAAATGAGTTTTGGTGGTTCACGTCGTCGACGTGTTAGTTGTTAACGATGTTCTATATCTCGAATGGGTTCATTGAGTGGCATGTCCAGGAGGAATGAATTTTATTAGGTATAAAAATGAAAAGCAAAAGCATGAAGTCAGAAATCTCCCATCGAAAGGGAGGAAGCATTTGTCATATAAAGTTCATCGACAATACCTTTCGAAGAAGAAGTGTTTTTGTCAAAAGAATTATCGACAATATTTTAAAAGGGGAAAACATGGAAAGCATTGTTGTGATGTTTGAGGACAAAAAAATTATTATCTAAAGTCGTCAATAGTACCCAACAAAGAAGTTGGACTTCATGGAAAGAAACTTCATCGATAGTTAAAAGAAAGGTCGGTTTGTGAAGTTCTCGAGAGTGATGTATATGTTGACGGAGTCTTTAGACTCGAGAACGAGGTGCATGTCGACGAATTTTTTTTAGCCTGAAAGCAATGTGTGTGTTAACAAGATTTTTAGCTTGAGAGTAAGGTGCATGTCAATGAGGTTTTAGTTTGAGAGTGATGTACACGTTAACAAGGTCTTTAGATCTTGAAAATGCGGTCAACAAGTTTTGGAACTCGAAAGCGTTGTTGAGGATATCTTCAAAACTCAAAAACATCGATGATGATATCTCTAGAGCTCGAAAGTAATGTCGATGATATTTCTAGAGCTTGTAGGGAATATCTCAAGGAGAAATGGCTCGAAAGATTAACGATGATCATGCAAAACCACTTGAAAGTGTTATTGACGATATCTTAAGAAGAAATACTCACAAGCATGGTTGACGATATCTAAAAGAGAAAACGCTAAAAGTCGTGGTCAATGATATCTTAAGCTTTGTCAAAATCCTCATTGACAAAAGAAAGGTAGTTGGCAGCCATGAAAAAGCTTATCAATATCCTTGAAGACATCTACGAGGCCCAAATAAAGATTCATCGACGACAGCTTAGAGAAGTAAAAGGTTTCACTGATAAGGAAAAAAGTTGATGATGATTAGATGTTAATAACAATGAGTAAATGTCTATCGGTGAGTAAAAGAGCTCCGACGCATAAATATTTTTCACAATGAAAAGCCATCGCCAAAGTGGTGTATGCATGAATGGAACACCTTTGACAAGGGGATAGACTGATGTCACGGGAGAGGTGAGCATCAACCCCGAGATTAACTAAGGTTGGAACGTATTACTATATATATTTCAGTAGTTGATGACGTTTGCAGGAGAGAAAGAGGAACTCGAAAGTTTTCCCTTTGGACTGAGTGGTCTAAAGAGAAAACTTGGGGGCATTGTGGGGTTATAAACATGATGACACTCGAATTAATGACAATCAAGGAAGAATAAATGAAAGCCGACATGAATGATCAGTGGGGAATTAATGCGAAGACGAAACGGTCGATGAGTAAATATGTTGTAACGGTCGGTGAGTAAATGCAACATAGTTGTCGACGAATAAATGTTAGTCAGTGATTAAATGAGGCGTAACTGACGATGATTAATGATTATGAAACTGTCAACGAGTAAATGGTAGTCAATGCCCACCAACCTAGCAACACCTATAAAAGGGAGATGGAGATGTCAATGTAATCATTCAATCCAAGCTTCTCTAAATTGAATAGAGCACAAAATTGACTTGAGCGTCGGATAGTCTTTTGCAGGTACCCCCCTAGCTCTTGTTTTCGCCCTCGCCAACTTTGTAATTGACGCAAGGCTAAAGTCGCCCACCAAGTAAAGTGAAACAAAGAAAGTGCAGTCAACATGCACTCGAAGGTTCTAAACGATTTCTGATCCGCTTCCGCTCCAATCTATATTAAATTGGAGGTCAAAGTGAACGACGAGATTTTACCCTCCAACACCATATACAGAAGATTCCTGATATATAAAAATAAGATGAATTTAGAGATTGAAAACGGTGTAGATCCGCACACAAGAAAATGTATTGATTACAGATATCAAGATCTACTTGAGGGTTCTTCCATGGCACTAGGCATTATATGGTACATCAGTCTAAAACTCGAATTAAGCAGCCGATGAAAACTAAAGTTGGTATTTATCAAGCTATGCAAACACATTATAACCAACAAGATTCTTAAACAAGGATTATAAGTATACATGCAGCATTAACAGAGATTGTCATCGTATGGAATAGTGAAGTATATGCTTTTCGTAGTGATCTCATGGGCCATAAACTCATGTATATATAGTGATTCAATTAGTGTCTTGCCTATCAAAAAAGTCGTAATTGAGTCATAATTTGTTTCCTTATTGAACATGAGAATCATATCAGAAATCGAATTGGATTCTTATTAAATATCATGTTTATATGATTACAAGATATTGTTTAATATACATTCTTAATTCAACTTCAATTGTTCAGATATTATTTAATCAATTACTTAATCATCAAGTCATATAATTAAAATATAAGTCCAAATAAATCTTTCAACCGATCCCCTTACAAATAAAATACTTTTAAGGTTTTTGTTACAAATGGTACAACAGAAACCTAAAGTCCTCAACCAATCTATCTTAAATTTAATTAGATCAGTAGTTGTTACGGTCCCGTATTGAATCTTCCTTGCCAAAACTTCTGCAATGATATGATGTGGTAGGGCATTCTGGCTGAAGCTATCGATATCCTTTATTTTCAATACCAACTATATATATAGCTAACTTCATTCATTTTCTTTCTCAAACTAGCTGTGTGCCAAGAAAGCATCATCCTCCAAATCCCACAAACCCAGATGAAGAAATAGCACAGTGACTAATCAGTGAGGGACCAGAACGGCAATCTTTGCCATGGTAAAGAAAAATTTGCAGCTGTTCTACAACTCTACAAGGAAAGAAAAATATGGATGTATCCATAGGTGGGGTTGGAGGCAAAGAGTGATAGGAGTTGTGTCACTTTCCACTTGATCAATACGAAAGATTTTTGTGTTGGAGATCACATGGCATGGGAGTACTGGATATAAACTAAAAACAGACCCATATCCTGACATGTCCAAATCATGGTTTTCCTAAACCCTAATTTCATAAACTCAATCTCAAAAACAAAGAAAGAAATAACAACTCATACAGTACTACACCACACCATGTCCCCTCCATTCCTTCCACACAAAATTTCCACAGATCTAAAAATTGCTTTATATTCTCAAACACAACATAGACCACCCTCTTAATTTGGAACCATTCCAGTTTGCAACCCCATGAAACTCTCATGCACAGGGCTAGATAGAGATCGATGGTGTTTATTTTTGTTTTGATATGGATGGAAAATTATTCGAAGGACAAATGAACTGTACTAGATACAAGTACAGTCAACTACGTTTTTCGTTTTTGAGTTGAGTGTTTCATACTTTGAACAGTCTTCCATATACTTCATCATCCAATTTCATAAAGTTTCGTCACACTACCATGGAAGATTATTGCGTTGGGTCTGCATAATAATCATATCTAATCATGAAGCAGTCAAGCAGGGTGAAATAATTTACACGTTATGTTATGCTTATTGATAGTACTATCTCGTATGTGTAAAACATGCACGACCCGAATTAAACAAGGGGCACAATAATTCGTTAAACAAATTGGGTTGGTTTGAACTTTGATGGGGTTGCATTTCTGTTTGTATTGACAGCGCTGTGATTATGGAATAATTCCCGACCAGGATCTATAAATCAGATAATAAAACTCCAACTGTTTCTTATTTTGACAACTCGTACAATTCTCATGCATGTACATTGGTCACTTTCGAGAAGTTAATTTAATCTACCCCAACACTTAATTTAAACAAGTTCTTAATATGATTGAATGACTTTCAGAACAGTTCTGGCTGCAACAGATGTACAAATCGAAGTCGGTCAGAACATGCATGTATCAAAATGTTAATTTGTAACATGTGTGAGAATCATGAAAATATAAGGGAAAAGGAGCTGTACGTACGAAGACCTAGATAACTAGTTCAATTCATGAAAGTGATTTAGAAAGCTATATCGAAAGTAATTAGCATTTTGTTAATGTTTACACCCTGTTTATCATGAGTTCATGACTTAGATGGTAATTTCTTCCCTACTTCTCCCAATGACACTACGGAGATAAATGATTGCCAAAAGAGAAGAAGAGTATATTACGTAGATTAATTTGCACGTAAAACCCCCGATGACAATGACAAGTGATTGATTTTGGGTTAAATTGTCATTTAATGACAATGAGTCAATGATGATTATAAATTTCTCCAATCAAGTTCATACTTCATGGTACGCGGACTTGGCCCGTTAGAAAAAAGATATTTACTTAGTCTAATGAACTCTATTATCATACATATTATTGTTTTGCTTGGCTGAACATATGGACATGCATGTGGTAGAACTGGATCGAGCTCATGAGCTAGTTGAATTTGCAGATGTTGTTTTTTTTACACTAATCTATAAGCTTCAAACTCATGAAACTCTAATTGAGTAAATATATATATGACAATTAACTTAATCGCTTGAAGCAAATGTTATGGTTCTTATAATTTGTGCATCTATCAAGAGAGAATGTTATTTATTCCATTTCCTAATAAATCCCATCTTTCAAACCATTACAGTTAGGCTTCGTTAATTTCACGGAAATGAGGTCAATTTTTTTTTTTAAATAGACAATTTTCCCAAGTGAAGGAAAAATGTAACGAAAAGTACTCCATTGAAAAAGTTAAAGTAATTTATCTATATATGAAGAAGAAAACAATCAGGTTAATGAGATTTTGACAAGACATTACCCCATTTGCACAAACAAACCTCAAGTTCAGAGTAGATATCCCTCCCTCTCTCTTTCCCCTGTTAGTTTGGCTTAGTTGAGAATGAATTTGAGATAATCATGGAGAGTCAAAGTGAGGGTCAAAGAAAACAAAGAAACAGATTAAAGTGAATGGTTGGGTTCATGTTCCTTGTCACATGTGCGGACCAGCCGATCCAACCTGTACTTGTGTTTCACTACTCTTCCATATTTTCCACCTGGACTACATTCCAAAACCACCCTACACCTTTTCCTCAAATTACATAAGTGTTCCTTCCTCCCTCACCCTCTCACTTTTTACCGTGTTTGGTAAAAACGTGAAAAACATCAGTTCACCATTTCGCCGCCATATTTAGCAAAGACTACGACGGACGACCACGAGGTGGAACCACGCTCCTTCTCAGCGCGTACACACACGACCCTAGCTACTCTTAGTGCGTGTCTAGGAAGCGCTGCTAATATGTTAAGCTCTTAAGCTCCACCACACATTTCTAATGACGTCGTTTTCGGTAGAGAAAATCCAATCTCTCTCTCTCCACCTTTACTTTTGGCCGTCGGGGAGTCAGTGATGTAGTTACTGTCTCCTTTAGTCCTTTTGACAGCGGACTGAGTACGCAGAGTTGCCCAAACCAAGAAAGCAAAGTGATCTTCACTTTTACACGTTAATAAACGTCCGGGCGCAAACGTGTTCGTTTTTCGTTTTGCTTCATTTCCTTCTCCTTGAAATTATCATGCAAAAGGATGACGAGTGATAACCTTACGAAGAATGGGCCTGTCGAAAAGAAGAAACTTAAGGACGAGAAAATTGATGGAAATCTCTTGTTTGAATCAGGGGTGGAAGTTGGTACCCTAACCGAGCGTTCGTAATGAATACCATCAGGTCGAGACGAATCGGGAAATTTTATTCGTCCAATGTCAAACTTAATATCAAAAATTTATGTATAATTCGGTTGTTATATATATATATATATATATTTCATACCGAATGTACCAAATATATTAAATTAGCACTCATCAATTGACCTTTAAGCCCCGATCCACCCTAATGTAAGGGCCGGCCCAAGCCTTTTTTAATTAGGGTAAGGCAATGGTCCTCCAAATAAAGCCTTGTCATACCCTACGATTCGGCTCTATTGAGCCTTTTAGGACCAAACATGTCTCGGTCCTAAAAAAACCCGTTGCCATTTTAGGCCCTAATAATAACATATTTTTTCTATTTTTCATATATGTTTCTTCTATGATATATTCAATACAACTTATCTTTTTGTGTTTATTGATTTTATAAGTTTTATTCTATTTATATTTTGTTAATTAATCCTTGATTTTGAGTGAAAAGTTCATTAAATATGTGAATATAAGTACTTCGACTTATATTTATAATTTTCTTAAGCTAAATCTATCATATATATGTATGTGAAATATGATCATAAATTAAAAAGAAGAGTCTTATATTAGGTGTATATTATATAGCTAAAATTTGAGGGAAAAAATAATTTTAATGTATTTATTTTAGAGTATTTTTTAATAAACATAATGTGTTGTCCGACCATTTTTAGCCCTATTTAAAGGGTCGGCTCGGCCCTACACGACCCTTTTAGCCCTAAAAGGATGGGCTGAAGGTTTACATATTGAAGCCTTAGTCCTGCCCTACCCGGTTATAAATTTTATTGACTCAGTCAAAACCTGGCCCTCCCCTCCCCTAGTCCAGCCCATGATGACCCATATATTAAATTTATGCATTTTTGATGTTTTCGTTAGCTTTTTAGGTCTTAATTGCACTTTTATAGACCTCCAATATTAATTTACATTATCTAATAGTTATAAAATAAAATAAAAATACATGCAAATGTGTATATTTATATGTGTTTTAATTTGTACCTAACTCATCATGAACCGATTTGTACGGGTTTGGTTTTGTATTAATACTTATTTATGATTCCGAACTGAAACCGAATAAAATATCAGTATCGATATCGATATAGGCCAAATCTCGAACCGAATTATACCGGTCCTAATCCTAGTGGTATTTAAAGCCAAAACTTTTATTGGAAGCAATTGCATCAAATTCTTTTAGATTGTGCTATCCAATAGTGAACATTCACTTAAATCCTCCAATGATTAGAAGTTAGTCTTTGAGTGAATGATCATATATACAATTATTAAGATCTAAATGTCTAATTGATCGAAGACTTTCATTTGCAGCATAAACCTATGAAAATCATTGTGCTATTGAATGATGAACATATGAAAACACATAACTTTTTGCCTAAATGGCATATGGATGTTAAATGTTGTTAGAAAAACATGGTGCCAGATAAGTGAAACAAGATAAAAACATCACTGTATGTGAAACATTGCCAGCATTACCAAATAATCAAATTGGTCGACCATTATGTCATTCAAACGGATAAATTGGTCGACCACTATATAAATCATATTTAGTGAGTAGTTCTCTATATGTAATATAAACTAGGGATGATAACCGTTGTTCATAATGGTTTAACCTCAAGGCTGAGACTTTCATTTACCAAACAATTAAAATGTGAAGTCATTTCATAGTACGTTCATAGTTCAAAGAAAAGAAAGGTCGTTTTGATCGATATAATGAATTTTTGATAGTAAATAGAGATGTTTATGTAGATTTTCGGGATCTGTACGTAGAGCTGAAATTTGAGAAAGCTCATGTGAGCCAGCAGAGATCGTACTCCAGTCCCTTCACAGCTATGACTGCCATAGAAGTCCTTCCTAGTTCCTAGCCTACACAGCTCGTCGTTGCTCTTCAAGGGCTGTCCTGTGTGTTTTTCCTGGGGAGGTAATTTAGCTTAGTTGTAGTTCTCGACTTGAAATGCGAGTTCGAGCCTCCTACTAGGCTTCTACACAAGTAACACAACCAAAGGTCCCAGTGGGACGTACAGTAAATAAGTAAGGGAATACAGGTGAAAACTGAAAAGTTTTGCTTCCAACATGTTGCAGTGTTGTACCCATGAAAATAACAGACTAGCTAGGGAAGATGGGCATTTTAAACCCTTTTAGCTTTGATTCCGCTACGTACTCCTGCCATTGAGACGAGGGTTAGGGTAAACCCACCATACTTAGGAAAGTGGCTCTTGACAATAATCTATTAAACTCATGTGTCAACCATATGATTTGGTTGAAGATTATGCATATGTAGTTAGTAGTTAGTAGTTAGTTGACTCTAATTATTGAATAATTTTTTTTCCAGTTTCGGGTTTCATATATTTAAAAAATATTAATGTGTATAAAACAATAAAGGTCATTGTGTTTAAAATTATCTATAATTTAATGGATATTACTTAATACTTTTTCGTAACTTTTTTATATATATGCGTAGGTAAAATTTTTATTACGCGCTACATAGACTAAATCTCACGAAACGTTTTTTTAACAACTATACAATTGTAAATCATAAGCAATTGAGTAACAATAACTTCACTTATTTTAGCATAACTTTTGTAAAGTATTGTGGGAAAACAAGCATATCTGATTTTAAGATCTGAGATAATCCGAATTAAACAAAAGCAAGCGAATTGGACAAGGATTTATGGAGAAATAAGATGGTTGGATTTTGAACATGAATAGAAGTGGGGTTGGTATTGCAGCAAAAAAGAAAACACATGAATAGTTGTACTGTATCCATGCAGAGGAAGACAGGATCTGACATGGCCCTCTATAATGTAAAAATTAATATCTGTCTATCTGGGGTCGAAGGGTAGAGAAGGGTACCCCTCCCTACACAGGGGCGACCTGCCCTACTCTCTCTCTCTCTCTCTCCCTCCATCGAAAAGCAGAGCGCCCATTTTACCTCGAGCTAAAGACAACACCGTGACCACTATGCGGAGGTGACAGAAACTCAGAAATACAAGCAAGGTGAGCGAAGAAGAGAGGAAAATAAAAAAAAGAACGAAATTAATTGGGTTTTAGAGAGAGATAGGGACTAGAGAGAGATAGTGAGGAGGAGGGAGAGGACACTTTATTAACTTTTTTATGATGCACGCATCCATGGCAGAATAGAGAGGGGGGAAGGGTACAGATTACTCTCTGGCGAAGACACAAGGGGTGTGGAAGACAAGAAACAAGAGATTAGAACCAGAAACCAGAAACCAGAAACCAGTAACCACCACCAACTAGAACCTCTTCAAACTCAAACCAGAGGAGAGAGAGATAGAGTTAAAGATATGAGCTGAACTTAAGCTGTGGAACAAGCTCTCAGATTTGTTGTGAAGTGAGAAGAAGAAATAAGAAGAAGAAAAGGAAGAAGCTTTGGTTTGGAAATGGTGGCCTGGGAAGATAAAGAAGCACTCTTTACACGTATTGGTGAAATGGGTTCGTTTTGCTTGAGGTTTTGAGGCTGATGGCACCCAAAGAGTGGCTTCTGGGTGTGAATTTGAGAGGTCTGGAAAGCAAAGGAGGGACCTTGAGCTCTGCAAATCTGGAGAGACCTTGCTAAAGTGTTAGTCTGATCAATCCTCTGTATAATAGGTTTGAAGTTAAGTTTGAGTTTGGTAAAATTGTAAGAGAGGGATGCCCTTTCAATTTCAGCAACAGGGGAAGGGGGTCTTGGAAATTACAGCGGCATCAATCTGTGACTGGAACCACCACAACAAGAAACAAGAGGAGCTTTTCATCAACAACAGCTTCGTCAGCAACGAACCCACCTCTGTTCTTCATATGAGAAGAAGCCCGAGCCCACCCACTTCGGCTTCCACTCTCTCCTCCTCCTTTAACGGCGCCAACAACACTACCACCACGCCGCTCCTTCAGGAGACCTCCCCGGTGGGACCCGACCCCGACACGGCGGCGGCGCGCAGCAAAGATGAGTGGGGTGCCTGCGAGCTTCAGTCCATTCCCAGCGGCGGTCTGGAGGCCATGACCGGATCGGGCGGTGGGAGATGCGGCGGTCTTGGGCTGGACGACTGGGAGACCATGCTGTCGGAGACCGCGGCGTCCCCGGGCCAAGACCACTCGCTGCTCCGGTGGATCTCGGGGGACGTTGACGACGCGTCGTTCGGGCTCAAGCAGCTGTTGCAGAGCGGGAACAACAACAACAGTACTAACTCTCTTGAGTTTGATGGCAATGCTGGTCTCGGAAGTGTTGATCAAGGCTCCGGTTTCGACCACATCGGAAGCAGCGTTTCCGGCCTCAATAATACATTCTCCGGCGGTTCTTCTGGGTTCAACACTGTTAATGGGAGGATCGGTTATGTCCCCAGCTCTTCTTCGCCGATGAATTACAAGCTGTTGAACAATAACAGCAACCCGAATTTCGCCAATTCAGCGCTTCCGGTTTCGCTACCTCATAATGGAATTGGTTATCAGAACCAGCAACACCAAGACGAGAAGCCTCAGATTCTGAACCCACAGCTGTTCATGAACCAGCACCAGTCTCAGCTCCCTAATCAGAATCATCCAAACTTTTTCGTGCCAGTGACTTATGGTGGTCAGCAGGAGCAGCACTTTCTTCAGTCCCAGCCCAAGCGCCACAACCCAGGTGGCGGTGGAGGACTAGACCCGGGTTCTCAGATCCACCAAAAGGTCCAGTTTTCCGATCCGGGTCATGAGTTTCTGCTCAGAAAGCAACACCTTCAGCAGCAGCCCCATTTTGGTAACTTCCCTCCGGGAATGCAGTTTCTTCCTCAGCCGAGGCCGGTGGTGGTGCCGAAACAGAAGGGGGGAGGCGAAGAAATGGCGGCGGCAGCTGCAGCTCACCAGAACCAGCAGCAGCAACTGCTGCAGCATAGTTTGCTGGACCAGCTCTATAAGGCCGCAGAAATGTTAGGTACTGGGAACTTTTCACACGCGCAGGCGATATTGGCGCGGCTCAATCACCAGCTCTCCCCTGTTGGAAAGCCCCTTCAGCGGGCTGCTTTCTATTTCAAGGAGGCTTTGCAACTCCTCCTCCTTATGAACAACCCAGCAACCCCTCCTCCACCGAGAACCCCGACCCCTTTTGATGTCATTTTCAAAATGGGGGCTTACAAAGTCTTCTCTGAAGTGTCTCCATTGATTCAGTTTGTCAATTTTACTTGCAACCAGGCTCTACTTGAGGCCGTCTCCGAAGCTGATCAGATTCACATTGTTGATTTTGATATAGGGTTTGGTGCTCACTGGGCCTCCTTTATGCAGGAGCTTCCATTAAGGAATAGGGGTGGTACTTCCCCCTCACTCAAAATCACTGCTTTTGCCTCTCCTTCTACCCATCACACGGTTGAGCTCAGTCTTATGCGTGATAATTTAACCCAATTTGCTGAGGAGATTGGCTTAGGTTTTGAGCTTGAAGTTGTTAACATTGATTTGTTGGACCAAAACTCATACTCACTGCCATTTTTCCACGCAAATGACAATGAGGCAGTTGCTGTGAATTTCCCCATTTGGTCTAGTTCGAATCAGCCGGCAGCTTTGCCCAATCTCCTTCGCTTTGTGAAACACCTCTCCCCAAAGATTGTGGTGTCTTTGGATAGAGGGTGTGATAGGAGTGACCTTCCATTCCCACAGCACATTCTGCAGGCCCTCCAGTCCTACATAAATCTCTTGGAATCTCTTGATGCGGTAAATGTAACTTCGGATGCTGTGAACAAAATTGAGAGGTTCCTCCTCCAGCCTAAGATTGAGAGCACTGTTTTGGGGCGTCTTCGAACTCCTGACAAAATGCCCCTTTGGAAAACGCTTTTTGCCTCAGCTGGTTTCTTCCCATTATCCTTCAGTAACTTCACAGAGACTCAGGCGGAATGTGTGGTCAAGAGGAGTACAGCAAGAGGGTTTCATGTCGAGAAGCGTCAAGAGTCACTTGTGCTATGCTGGCAGCGTAGAGAGCTCATCTCAGCTTCAGCATGGAGGTGCTGATCAGGAGCAGCATTTTGAGACGAGCAGAGGGAGGTTGGTTTTTTTTGCAACTCACAATTTATGGCAGAGGTTTCCAGCTTACTCTACCCTTATAATATGTCAATAAGTATTGAACTATGTTCTGAATTGGCACCTCTGTTATGACTTAATCCTTGTGGTCCATTGTCATGTTTGTGAGTCTCTCTTTGCAAATGTCTATCTTGTGTAGATAGACTGGTATTCTGAGTAGGATTATCTAACAGGCAAGTCTAAGAGTTGTATTTCTATTTGACTTTGGATATTGCTGCTATGGTACTTTGATGTTTTAATTGTCAAGCTGCATTTTCTTCTGGTTTAGAGGGTGATAGTATGTTGTACACTCGGCAATGAATGAACTAGAAATGGAAATTACATTACCAGCTTTTAAATAAATTTGTCATTCATGCGCATTGAATCAGAAGTCGGTGATATAAATAGAAGATCCACTTGCATAATACTGTAATCGTGTTCAATCAGTCATACTCGTAATTCTTGGTGAACAGTAATTACTTCAAGAGTCATTTTGTTATTGTTTCTCTTGCACTTACCCCCTTCCTTTGGTTAATTTTTGTATACTTCTGTTCTTCTACCTAACTCGTTTGAAGTTTAGTTAATTAGGGAATTAAGTTGATAACGTCAATATTCCACACCAGTATTTTCTTTTTCATTCTTTTGTTGGATGATTTTCTGCAAGTTTGAGTTCTTAGTCCGTCACGTTTAGTCAGTGATGTCACTTAGTAGTTAGTAAGCACTAAACAGTCAAATAAGTTGCTGGAACAGTTCTCCCTTTTAACTGAACACAACTTAAGCAGTTAAGCCATCATTATCTGGACAAAACTGTAGAACAACAGCTAACCTAGTTTCTAAAATATAAAGCTTGATCCTGCTGCACATGATCCATAATTTAGAATGTGGTGGTAGGTGTTTCTGTACGGTCTTGGTTAAATTGAACATGATGATATGCCTCTTTTTGGTCCTTTTCTATTTACCATGTATAAACTTGAATGTATTGGGAAGTCGGTAAACTGCCTCAACTTGGTGAACTTACTAATAGTCTTCAGTCTGGTAAAGAATGATTCCTCTTGCCACTACATATGTTGGTTTGAAGAGCTTAGGAGAGAAGCTTAGCTTATTGTTATCAGTTCTTGAGTTTATCAGATAAGATATATAGTTGCATCAGGGTAAACTAAAAAATGCCACTATAGTATATGATTAGCTACTCTATGGTTTGTTGTCTCCATCACACTTAGTTGTTGCTGGGTCAGGCTTGGAATGTCTGTTTCACTTGGTGATCCCTTAATAACTCTGGTATCACCCATTATATTGAAATTCTAGTTTGTTATGTCGTTAGATAGTTGATAACCATTGATTAGTTATGCAGTGTGTTGTTTTCGGCATTAAATTGAAAATCTGATATCGTAATGATCCATATAAGCTCTAATGCAGGTTTTATAGATTCACATGTGTTTTATTTAACTGTTGAGTGAAACAGGGTTTAGATATCTTGATTCTTAAACAATGATTGATCTGGTTGTTTATAAATCTTCCTAAACCCTCATAAAGGCTAGTATAACATGGTTGGCTTGAAATTTGTCACACAGTTGTCTGATAATGTTCTTTTTACTTCTTTGTTTTTGCATGTAATACACCAAACATGTAACGCGTCATTCTCCTTTTCTCCTATAAAAAAAGCGACACACTTCTTTTTCTTTTCTTGTGCCCTAAACCCTCATATTTTACTTCTTAACTTACATTTCTTTATATGTTCTTCATTATAATAACAGTGCATTGTCTAATTTCTATTTTCTGGGATTAGTTTTTAGAACACCTACTAATCAAGCCACATGGCCCATGTTTGGCCGAGAGCCTGAGACACCCACTTGAAAGCCCTTTTAATCTTTCTTAACCCTTGTTGTTTTGGAGGCTTTTGTTTAATCTAATACTCATGATTATATAAACATACATTGCATAATAAACCAAGAATTCATGCTAGAAAATGGAGGCAGAACATGCCCGGTATGGACAGGGACAAAGATTATCACAAGTTTATAATTTCTCTGAGGCATTAACAATGGGGAAACGTCGGTTTCATTGAAAACGAACTCCTATAAAAATACCTGCGAACAACCTCGATAATACCCTCTAGATGTATTGCTCTGTTTTAGTTTAATTGAAAATCAGTGATTTTCAGTGTGTCTGTTTTAACCATTTGACTTAAACAATGGGGTGACTGCTTGTGGATTTTGTAATTCTTCCAAACCTTCTTGTTAGTCTGATTTTGTTTATTATGGACGTCTGATTATCTTAAACTGCTTGGGGACCCCAGAAGGGTGATGAACATTTTAATAAGGGAAGCTTCATACTCTAATTGGACATCATAAAGAGGGCTAGTTCTGATGAGTATACTAAAGTTGGAGCTAGTTAGGCTCCTCTTAGGTGTATTATTGGTACATTATGGTACACTACATAGACTCGTAGGGTAAGTCTACTCCGGAGGGTTTAAGGGCTAAAGTTGATATCCTCCAACAAAGCTGTCAAACCGTGAATTATTAGATCCGGCGAATTAGGAAAGACGGTTCCCACCTCTACTATTATTTAAGAGATGGTAGTATACATCGTGTGGAAAAAAGAAAAAGATTTATACAAACATACTATTCTAGCCCCCCCCCCCCCCCCCATTTATCCACGAGGAACAAGACATCGACGGAACGTAATGAGGATGGGTTCTTATATGGTTGAACAAGATAGCATTGTAGGATATGTAGGCATGCCAATGTGACATTTCCATTCGAAAGAGAGATGCTTGAAATTCTAACTTTTTCCATCAGTATTCTAGACCATAAGTCGAAAATGTGAGTAACTTGCTTTTACTTCTACAAAATCCTGGGAGGCCCAAGGCTCCAAACCCATGTAAGGCTACCATATTTAGAACAAAATGACCACAAATGACTGGTGCACAGTGGAGCTGTGAGCCATTTGTTATGGTTGTTTCTTGGGTGGGTAAGTGGTCCAGCTCACCCAAGCCAATTGAGGCAAGGGCTCTATGATCATTGACATATATTATTTGCTTTTCGATTATAATTTACCTATATTAGAATTTGTAGTAAGATAGATGATAGCAATGGATCTTTTGGGCTAGTGGTCTCCTTCCTCAAAAGAACAAAAATAATGATGGAGATTGGAGTTGGAATGGAGGGTGAGTCTTAGACGTTTTTGAGTGGGATGTGAAGGGAAGTGATGGAGATGGGGATAGCAACCCCGCCAACCCTGCACGATGAAGTCATGGAAATCGGATTTCCAATTACTACGTCTGCATAGGTAAATTGCTTCAGTTTGTGGATCTAGAATTTTGGTTTTGTAAACACGTAATGCATACTTCTTCTTTTTTTTTTAGAAAATAGTTTCCATTAAATCAGGCCAAGAAGACAACATATATCATGAATTGTATTGTCATACGACATCAAATAATGATTTAAAATCACTCGGTACAATGCAATCTATGATAAGTAACATTCATTATAAAATGAGCAGTTGAGCACAAATAAACCTACAACTACCCGAGAATAAAACAAACATTCTAATAAAAAGTTTATAGAAGATATTACACATAGCCTAGACAACTCAATAAAATAGAAGGATCTATTAGTCATAATAGTTTAGGTGACGTGTCAAAGAGTCTAAAACAATGTTATGGGGAATCAGGCCCACAGACCCAGTTCTCAATCTGGAACAACTTTGAGCCTAGACCTAGGCCTAGGAACCCGAGCTCATACACAAACCCTAGCAGGTTTATGTCTCCTCCAAGTCGTCGTCGTCGTCTTTTTTAACAGCAGCAAAATCCGACCAGTTTCCTCCACCTGTGCCTACAAAGCAGGTAACCTGTGTCATTTGCCAAACCTTCCTCGACGACAGTCACCTTGAATCCAACCCAGTCGATGTCATGGTCACCATTGTCAGCAACCCCGGCATCTCTGATTTTGACTAGAATCATAATCATCTTCACCAAATTAAACCGGCCTTCCTCCGTTCCTGAATTGAAACCGGGTCTCTGATCCACTCGAGATCCTTGAAGTAATTGAATCGAAATCCGTGTGGCTTTGCCGGAGAAGCCAGTGCCGCTCCTAGCTCGCGTCACCATGAATTCGCCATGTCTTGATTGATCGAAAGAGCTGGAAGCTCACCGCTTGTGTGTGAAACCTTGGTTTCGTCTATGGAAAATACTCCGCAATACACGGAGCATTCTAGTAAACTAATAAATATACATGGACTACGAGAAAGAAGGACAATGAAGGAAGAACAATTAGATTGCATCACCAAAAAAAAAAAAAATCAGAGAACGAGGACTCTATGTACGCTTCATGTAGTCCGCTTGAGACATATATATACGATAAGTATCTTATTCAAAATGAATGAATCAGGGTTCTTTTTTCATCTTTTCTTAGTAGTTGTGGGGAAAGAAGAATTGATAACTTTTTTAAAACGCTATAATGATTAATGAGAGTTTGGGATGCATCACTCAGTCAGTCTATATCTATATACAAATACAGACTGGACTCTACATCAAGCTATTTGTTTTTAGGTTTTACTAATGGAGCATTAACAAAGTAACAGACCATGTTAGGAGCATCGAAACAACACATACAATGAATTTAAAATGAATAATCTTTATGACATTTCAACTTGATTGTCCAAATCAGTTGTGATGTAATGACTAATGAGTTAAACGTTAAACTACAACTATATTAAAGTAATTATAGTTCAGATTAACAAAAGGAATTGATTGTCATGTATTAAAATGCTAATGCAATCATTTAAGCATGAAATGGCAGCAATGCATTATTCTTGGACTAACTAAGTGATATAAAACTCGACTGTTAATTAGGTCGCACAGTGAACAACTTTGGCTGATATTCTATTCTGTAAGCGCCAATTATCGAATACAAAACCTCTAAGGATTCAATCGAATATTTTATTCTTGTCACCGGCAATATGCTTGGTGTATATTTTAGGATTAGATGATTGGTGTATATTAACAATTCACGTTATGGAACTTTCTATTTCTTTTATTTTAAAACAAGAATGAACTATGTAAGTGTTTTACACTATATAGACTCTTTTGATTTCATACTATATAGACTTTACCATGATCTGAATGTAATATTTTAGGTGCCAAATCTAGTAACTAACATAATGTTGTTTGGCTGGTTGAGTGAGCCAAGAACGAGTTTACCACATGAATGACATGATTTTGTTGTTTATCTTTTTTCTTGAATGAGAATTTCATTGAAACTATTTAGTGATTACAGTCACTTATTAAAATGGCATCCCGTACAATCTCCGAGCAGACAAACCACAAATGGCTTAGAACTGGAATAGAACAAACTAAAAGGTGTACAAGAAGTTGTCCATGTACAATAGACCGAACAATGCTCCGAAAATTCAACTATAGAAATTAACTAACAGAAATTGAAGGGAAATTCCTAGCATCCTCAAGATAATTACCAACAACGGAAGCACTATCATGATTATGTTGTTTATCAATGTTGAATTATAATAAGCCAAGTTATTTTTTTTTTCATAATTTAAGCCTCTCCCCAGAATATATATATAAACTCTTCTAGATCTGAAAAATCTGAGAGCAGTTTTGGAGCTAGGTAGTCTTAAATCTGATAATCTTAATTTTGCTCTATTAATCCATGCCACCCCATCTCTAATGAAGCTAAACGTCATGTTCACTCAAATAAAATCTCTAATCTTTAAATTTCTCCAGAATCTGAATTTCAATTGTATTGTTTCGTAATTGAAGTACTGTAATACTGAGTGATCATAACATGGTTCTAAACTGTCGTAAAGTGCAGCTTTAATTTTTGCTCTGCTCATTGTATTATTTGTATATATATATATATATGTTGCATTGTTGCTATTGCTTATAAAAAATAAAGTCGAACTAAATACGAATGCTTGAGAGAATTGGTTCACACTAATTGTTCATAAAAATTGTGCTTCACACATCATTTGTCTAATACTGGTGATACATGGCAAAAATAAGGTAAATTAAATCAGAAAAATATAAAAACAAGGAAACGATGAACAATCAAGAAGAATGATTTGAAAATAGGTAATTAGCGCGTTCTAAGACAACTAACTGTTGGAATATTTAAGAAGATGTTATTTTGGACTTTTCAAATTGCTCGTACGAAATTGCATATTTTAATTCGTGAATCAGATTTGAGCAGTTTTTTACCTGAATGTCCGTTTGAGACGCATAATACCTTTTTGGAATGGGAACGGCGGGATCTACAAGAGTCACTTTAGTGACTCCCGTAATATTTAATCCAAATAATGACGTTTTACTGTTCCAATTCGGCATTTACTATTTTAAGCTAGTTTTATTTTCATTTTAGAAATCAATTATTTAGGTTTCTTTGTTTTCTTTTTAATTTGGATTTTTTAAGGTTTCATGGTTAGATTATGATTTTAATTTTGTTTAGGTTATTGATGCATATATAAACATCATCTTTCTTTGTATTTAGAGAACTTTTGAATCAATAATATTTTGAGTTTTCTTAATTTTCATGGTGGATTCCATAACTTCTCGTAGATTCGAGAAACCCTAATTTTGTGGATTCAAAGCTGTCGTTGGTGGATTGCAATGGGTTAGCTCCGCTGCATCAAATTGTACCTCACACATCATTTCTCTAATACTGGTGATCATGAGAGTGATATTACTTGGTGCAACACATACTCTTCATTTGGAGATGACAGTAATTATGATGTAGATTGGATTGGATCATGAAGGTTTTTTTTTTACACAATATTATTCCTTTACTTAATCAATAACAATATCTGTTTTCAACATTGAATAACAAACCGTCCCAGCTAGCTGGAGTACTTGATAGTTGGGTAAGTTGACCTGACCACGCCAAGTAATCGAACATTACCTGTCATGCTAGCTCCTGTTTATCTAAACATGTCCATACTTTGACGGTAATGATCAATTAGCATTGTCATATAGCAGTCAACCCAGCAAAAAGAACAGGTGTGTGTAGAGAAATATTAGATGTTTACACTGGAAAAAACTTGAGCAATTGACACATTTATATAATTAACAAGCCACATTTGTAGGGGGTTTTGTGAGATTTTGGGGTTGGCCACACCATCGACACCCACATTTAAGACACATATGAATGTGCCAATTGCTCATGTTTTTTGTAGTATTATTGGATGTTCCGAAAGGACTTGTTTCTATTAAAAACTGGATTTTTAATTTTCATACAAATAAGTTAGTTGACTTGGAAAAAAATCGAACATCATAGCGAGGGTTGACATAAGCAACTTAGTTCCTAATCCACCACTAATCGAATGAGATTAGTTCCAATAATGAATAATGATTATCGATCGTCAAATTGTTCATATGAGAAAAAATTCCATATTATTAGTTTATGACCACCTTCAAGGCTTCGATTTCATAATCCACCACGTGATAGCCACTATCAAACCCAGTATTAATCTCATGGTTCGACCTCTAGCTAGCTGCATAGAGAGAGAGGGGGAGAGAGATCGATAGTTATTAGTTGCAAAGTTGCAGGCAGCACTTATATAAACCTAGCTACGCATCACTTTGTTTTTTTGTTTTTTAACCCTAAAACCACCTTACCTGCAGTGGAAATAGATACGCAATGATCTGCAACTTTTCCGGGAAGTGCTTTTGTTATCAGGAAGCCTCTCCTAGGAGTCAGGGATTTGGCTTTCGATTTAAACCCCTGGTTCTTCTTTCTTATTTTTCCTCTTCCCTGCTGGAAACCAATCAAGCCTAGCTCTAGCCAAGCAACCTTGCCCGACCATAATCTCCATCACAGCCTTTACCTAAAAACATGTTTTCCCTTTCTACCACATTAGCACTAAATCAAAGAGTAAACCAGCATTGCTTTCAAGCACCCTTTTTGTTTCAAATATAAAACTATATGTGCAAAAGGTGAAACTACCATCATGAACTAGCATGAG
The DNA here is from genome assembly GCF_933775445.1 of Argentina anserina. Taxonomy (NCBI): domain Eukaryota; kingdom Viridiplantae; phylum Streptophyta; class Magnoliopsida; order Rosales; family Rosaceae; genus Argentina; species Argentina anserina. The sequence continues at coordinate 10,143,874 of NC_065876.1, forward strand.
TTCCAACCTCAACTTGCATGTGTGCACAAAATGCGCACGCCTCTTATTGCTTATCTAGTATATCAAACCTACAAGGCCTGCAGTACCATATAAAAACCTGAGCAGATTATATATATCTAAGCCAAAACCTAGTCATTATCACGATATATATATTGATATAAACATATAAAACAACTTGTATTATTTGAGGCTAGGAAATATGCAGATAAAGGGAAAAACAAATTACACTGAAGTCTTTCAATCCAGTAAGTGATCGATCGATATCTGAGAACCGTTGTTATGCTATTTTTCTGAAAAAGGACAGTACTAAATTCAAGTTCATACGATAAGTAAACGAAATTGTATTGAAGTAAACGAAAATCCACTCGAGGGTAATGACAGTACCAACCACTTGGGCATTTGAGGGAAATCGCTGAAGCTAAAAGGAAGATTGTTCGTGTTTGCGTGTGCCACAAAAGCTGGGTAGTCATCACTCAACCTTTTGCTTCCATCTTTTACAGATGCTTTGCCACTATTATCTTTTCTTTCCATTAATCCAATCTTCTCAAGTTTCTTTTCTTGTTTTATTTCTCTCTTTTACACTTTCACGAGCGTAAGAAAAACGCTTTCCATGATTTCATTTTATTCTAAAACTCCAAAGCAACCACTCATGTATTTCAAAAGAAATTTCAACAGGACCCCATGAACACCCTAAGATAAAACTCCCTAGCTATATTGGTCCATTTTTCTTTTTCTTTAGGCCATACAACTCCATTGGATCGTTTGGCTCTACAGGTTTGTAATTGCGACAATTTCTGTGGCCTACAAAACAGAAGTTTTCTTCTTTTTATCACCTATTCTCTTTTGGTTTCTTATCTTGTCGTCCCCAAAATAATATCAAGTCTTCAAGGTCAACCTAGCAAATCACATTTGATGTCTCTTTCGTAATGTCCCTCTCTACTGTCCTTTTCTTATTATAATTGAAAACCATTGTATTGATCCACTTTCCTTTTAGTCAATCCTCAACAGACAAAATAACCTTATTTTTTTAACTCTTATTTTTCATTTTCTTAGTCGACTTGGTCGACACTCCCTATTAATGCAAATATAGAGCAAAAATCTGCCGTAAATGCAAGACTTAGTACTGGTGATTATAGACTTTTCGATGTGCTGTACTGAAAGTAACAACATTAATCCTTTTAGTCAATCCTCAACAGACAAAATAACCTTATTTTTCTTAGTCGACTTGGTCGACACTCCCTAATAATGCAAATATAGAGCAAAAATCTGCCGTAAATGCAAGACTTAGTACTGGTGATTATAGACTTTTCGATGTGCTGTACGTGAAAGTAACAACATTAAATTGATAGCCGGATTAAAGTTGGGGGACCTTACCAATCTCATGTAGCATGATAGCATAATGGTTCTCAGCCTTGATCAATGTCAGTTTCAATGCACTGTATACGAGATCCAGTAATCACTGAGGAGTGAGGACAAAAGAAATGCAACTGTTAACATCAGAAGCAAGCTGTAGAGTGCATAAATAATTCATGCGGAAAACAATTAGTGTATGCATATGCATCCAATACAATTACTGTATGTATATCTCCAAAATCGAATGAAAATAGGAACATAAAAGGAATTACAAACTGACGTCTGAAAAATATAAAACACAATTAATTCAAAACAAACAAAATTATAAAACATCAATATCATATCGATTATGGCTATTAGTACGTCTACTCTCGCCTCAGAAATTTTCTTTAGAAAAAGCAACAGGAAACCTTCAGCGCTACTTTTTCTTTCGGCTTATGGATGAGAAAATGTCAGTTGATCGCTTCTCATCATCTATATGAATTTGCGGGACATATGGTCTACTTTCGGTACATGATCGATGATCAACTAGTACTTGTGTAACGACCCTAAAATTTCAAGTTTAAAAACTCAAAATTTTAAAGTCGTTAAACACCAAACAATTTCAATGAAATCGAAATCATTTAAAATGTCACAGCGGATCATTACTGAGTTCTCAATACAACTCAGACAAACCAATTATTACAAACCAAATTTATAATCCATACATAAAATGGAAATGTAATAATCCTCACAATCTCTCACAAAACTCACGAAATAAATGCTCACAAAATTCTCACTCACAAATCCACTCTAGCAATCTCACCACAAACAGGATAATGAACGACTTCAAGTCCCCAGAGATGTCCTTCGATTCCCACTAATCGACACCTGCAGTAGTATCCCTTACACCATCGAATTGGTGCACCGGGATTGTCAACACACACCCGGTAAGCTTTACAGCTCGTATGAGTAAAATAAAACAAATATAACTCGCATGACAATATATATGTCAATCCACAATTAACAAATATAAATGCACTCATGAGTCAATGGACGGCCCATCTGGTTGTCCCGAAAATATAAAAATGAAAATACTCATGAGAAGTTGGGCAACCCCTCTGTTTGCCCAAATGCATTATAATACGAGTACTAATGAGCGTTGGTACGCCTCTGTTACCCCTCATATAGTACACCGCCGACGTTGGGTAACTTCCTCGCTACCCAACGCCCGGCATAGGGCAACCTCCTCGCTACCCTACACCCAACATAGGGCAATCTCCTCGCTACCCGATGTCCGACAGACAGACTAGAGCTCTAACTGTATCGTAACTTTCGCCCGGCCAAAGGCTAGGTTCCGACATGCCACACACGTCCGAAGACTGGTCCGAAGACATAAACACGTACAATAATCTACTTATTATTGTACAAATTTCATCACGTACTCAATATATAATTCTCATCACCTCTGTGATCATAATTCACAAACGAAATCCTAACAGTATATAATATAGCAAACTATATATATATGTACCTATTTACCATTTATACCATATATATACAATCCACTTTATTATATACATGTCATATTTCTTTAACACGCCCGAAGACAAAACGATTTAACAAATCACTACGTTAAAATCACGTACAATAATCTACTCATTATTGTACAAGTTAAATCACATGCTCAATATTTAATTCTCGTCATTCGAAATGACCAATTCCAATGAATTCATAACAGTATATAATATAGCAAACTATATATATAGTACTTATTACCATTATACAATATATATGTAATCCACTATATTGTATACATGTTGTAATTCAATATTAAAAACTCTTGCAAAATCTTGAATCACCGCAATGGTAGATTCGTAAATAAGTGAGATTTTACTTACCTTATCGACTCGAGCGTAATTCCACAAGTTCCGAAGATAATTCCTTTCCTTGCTTTATCGATCACCTTGAAAAGATAAGAAAAGAATTTAGAAACGTTTCGTAAACCTTTAAATGCCGAAACAGTAATAATCGGTTACTGTTCAGCAATTTTCGGTTTTACGAATTTACTGTTCACCGTTACTATTTAGTGTTACTGTTCACGGTTACTATTCACGTATTAATGTACAAATACATATCCAATACGTATCGTTGTACGAGTACATACTGTTTATGTATTTCTGTACGTACTGTCTCAGTAAATAATATTTACCGTATTATCCTTCCAAAATTACTTTTTACCTTTAGTAAAAGTAATTTAAATTTACAATTACCGTTCGTAAATAAAATTTACATTTACCGTACATAAATAAAATTTACATTTACATTTATCGTACGTAAAAATAAATTACAAAATTACCATTCTCGGAATCACTGTTCACGCCGCCGCACGTGGCGGCGCGTGGGGTACACGCGCCACCCCCGGCAGGCCGCGCGTGGGGCACACGCGCCGACACCCCTAACGGCGTATATCACGCCACCGCCACCCCATTTCTCTCTTTTTCTTCCTCCTCTTCCTCCCCACGGCCTCACGCCGCCCCTAGACCCTCCCACGCCCTCACACGCGCCGCCTAAGGCGGCGGTACCTCTCCATCATCTCCAACCTCCGATCTCCACCAAAACATCACAACTCCACACGAAAATTCAACAACAACATCACAACAACAAACCTAGGCTATCCTCACCTCGATTGGAACTCGAAAATCACCGGAGGCGAGCTTAGATGCGGCGGTGAGAAAAACAGAAACTTGGAGACGTCCGAGCGGCTTCGCGACTGCGGGGCACGGGCTGGCGAGCTGGATGGTGGCTGTGGGAGTCCTTGCGACGATGTTGGGCTGGGCGATGCACGTCACGGCGGCTCGGAGGGAGGCAGATCGGCGAGAGGATTTTCGGAGGGTGAGAGAAGGAGAATCGGGGAGAGAGAAAGAAAAGGAGGCGGGGTGAGAGAGAGGGAAGAATGGGTTTCCAATTATGGGAACCCTAGCTGAAAACATTTCCTTTTATACCCCTCTCTAAAATCGGAAACTAACTTCCGTCTTTAATAACTTTTAGGTACGACGTCCGATTCGAACGCGTCACATACTCACGAACTCGTATCGACGAGCTCTACAGCTTTCATGAAGGAAGTTTTCGCAAACGAGCGACGGAATAAACGTCGATATATACGTTACGGAAACGTAACGTTTTTCTAATTAAACGTTCCGAGAACGTTACAACTTGTACGTGCATCTCTCTCTCTCTCTCTCTCTCTCTCTCTCTCTCTCTCTCTCTCTCTCTCTCTCTCTCTCTCTCTCTCTCTCTCTCTCTCTCTCTCTCTCTCTCTCTCTCTCTCTCTCTCTCTCTCTCTCTCTCTCTCAGTGGTGCAGACTTGGTGAGATGTGTTGATATGATAAAATCATTAAATGATATACAAATCATGGATTATGGAAGTTAATACCCTCATGAAATAAGTACTAAACTCGAGCTAATTAGTTTTGACGCCTAGCTAAAGTTGAAAACAAAGGCATTACAAAAAACAAAACAAAAAGGTGAGGAGAGGATTCTATTTCCCGGGTAGAGTTGTATGATAATCAGTTAGTCATGTATTTGCAGTTGCATAAAGACACTAAGTGATTTCGGGAATCGCACATTACTATTCACTAACGACAGTGAACGGACGATTTTGTCTTCAATGTTGCTCTCTAGCTCATTTGTTTGGAAAATCCTCGATTGCTCTTTTTTTCAGAATTGTCTGATCACTTTCATGGCTCCCTCATCTCGAGTCTTTCTTAGAGTTATTTCAACATATCTGTAATTTTGAGATTTTTTGCGACCAAAATTTTGGAGTATTTTCTTTTGCCTTTTTGCAAGTATGATCTTAATTAAGACCAATCATCACTTTTAATCTGATTTGAATCCTTCTGCTCAAACTTTTTGATATTTAAAACATATTTTGGCTTTGGATAATGAGTAATTGATTTGTGGAGTTGTACCTCCAACTGAATTTTATCTGTTTGTGTATCATTTGGCTATTGATTTGTGACTTTAAATTTATTAAAAAAGATTCATACCGGGTTATTTTATTTGTTCCTAGATATTGCCATAAGTCTACTGCGTTGTTCTTCTATTTTTTTTTCTAGGAATTTGGAGGAATAATGGGTGATTGGGTTCACCCAATTACCAAAATTTTAAGATGGATTTTTTTTTTCTGATGTAAAGATAAGTTCATGTTCTTGATATGTATGTCATCAATATTGTCTTATAAGAATCTGAGAAAATTGAATTAGATTGTGATGAAACTAAAGGCTATATCAGTTTCAAGTATGTCGTGAAAATGAATAATTCTTGATTATTTTAGGACTTTTTACTCTCTTTAGTCTCTTTCTGATATTTGGCTAACACATTTTGAGATCACATTATAATACATTGATTCCTCCTAAAAAGATTATAAAATCGGCAGCAATGCGCGGGTAACATTTCTAGTGAGATATAATTTGAAAAGCATCTTAAAGGCAATAAGAACTAATAACAGAACTCTAATAACTGATCGGTGTAAGTACAACTAGCCTACAGTCTACATGCATGCAAGTGTAAGAACAATAGCAGTATGCCAGTATTTACTATTTAGTCTTTGGTACGTAACCTGACTAACATCAAACATAAGTTCATAAATTCATGTCATTCTAATTATCCCCACTGCAGAGACAAACAAATATCCTCAATTTTACCTTTGTGGTGTATGTGCTAAAATCTGACAGTGCAGACCGCGCGCTTGGTATCGATTCACTGAGTGTCACTTAAACATCTATGTAGCTAGGCTGGTTCAAAGCTAATATAATCAGGCAAAAATGCATTGTGGCATCACCTTAATTTCATAACTGAAAATCATCCAAAACATTTTCCGAGTCAGTTCTTAATATGTTCCAGACTGATCAACATATAGCTAGTTGAGTAGGTTCACTGCCTAATTCTCAGAATATATGGTCCACAAACATTCACAGAGAAATGAAGACGAACAAATCTGTACCAAAATGATTTTAATACTTGGATGAAATACAAGTTCAAATTTGTCAAGCTTATATATAGTTATATACTTATATACTCAAAAACTACAGAAAACTGCTCAGCAAAAATAATTCTACTCAAAGGCTTTGAACTTTTGATTTTACTTAACTTTTAACACTCCACGTTGTATCCCTTGCAGGAAAGTTTAGAACCGAATCGAAAGACCCTGCTTGCGTCTAAAGTTACATATGACACGCATATGGAATTCACTGATTATAATGCAAAGATAATGCAATGAAGAACTCAATTCAATCTGATTGCTGGCTCACAACCGTTTTAATGAAGAACTAAAGCTGCTCTTTACAGCACAGTTGCTGGTGAACCTGCTAACTGTATGCTAGAGGAACAACTGGGCTGCCCGATTGTTCCCCTTTGTGTTGGTCACAATTTAAGAGAAGTCTTTGTTAATTAGGTTTTAAGGCCCGGAAGTAGTGTGTTAGGTCTTTTGTTGACGGTTGATATCGATTCTGACGACCCCCATTCTAACCACAATGACAATGATGATATGATTCTAACTATATAGTCGGGCTAGCAAATTGATCGAAAGTCATAGTACAGATAAGATAAGTGCTTATTGTTTTCAATGAAGTTCATCCTAATTTCTTGTCCACTTTTCCATACAATAAAATAGTACACTGATCAATCTAACCTTAGTAATTTCGTAAATCATACACTTGATCGAAAAGTAGACTAAGGAGTTCTCACATCTGTCTGTGGCATATAATATGAAGTATCATTTCTTCTTTCTTTCCTCCTTATAAATTGAGCCTTCCTCTGAACTAAGTTGAGGCATTCAGCTGTACTAAATTTTATAATTCAGGCTATAATTACAAATCTGATACTTGAAGAAATACTGAAATATTACCAAATTTTCTGATTACACTAGACAATAGATGCCTAGTGATAGGAACACTTTGTGCGACGTTCTTAACATGTTTTTACCTCAATTTGTACTTTGCTTAGCCCTTATTGTTGTACTATTGAGTCATTGAGTCGTAGTAAGAGTCTTGGGCGGTATTAGATGCATTTTTATGCTTACATGAGTTAAAAACGCATAATTGGTCTAGAGTCCTAGTTTGACTAGAAATCCTTGTTAGGTTTTGAAACTAATTATCTCTTACTTATGATTTTATTTTCTTATTTTCAGATTTGATTGAAGAGATAATTAAAGAAAAAGAGATGGAGCCAAGTCATCCAACAATTAAAGATGATCATTAAAAGCATAAACATGGCATGTTTTAGGGATTAAAGAATGACATGTTTTAGAGAACAAAACATGGCATGATTTAAGGGATTAAAGCATTGAATTATAATATGAGGAAAGATGCAACTACCCTCATTATTTCCTCTATATATACATGACTTCATCTCTCAAATAAGAAAACTTCTCATTAGCATTCAAGAGCCAAAACTCTACCAAAACACCACCATAAATTTCCCTCACAAATTAGCCAAGCCGTCCACCCCAAAACTATCATCATCTCCACCGAGTTTCACTATTGAAGACACACCTCCAAGGTTTCTACAACGTGTGATTCTCACAACTCATCTTCATGGCTTCGTCTATTTGTGTTAATCTACAATTCTTTGTCTATGAAGATTGTAAGTTGTTATTTATGTAGAAATATTGGTTTTGTATTTGTTTTAGAATTTTCAGATTGTATTTGATATTTTTTTAGACTACACCGAATTTATGTTCTTATAATTATTGAAGTTTGTATTTCTATTGTTGTGTTCTCATCATCTTTCTCATACTTTTAGATAATTTTCAGATATGTGCATATGAATTTAGTGCTTGGATGCAGTCCCTAAGATTGTGTTTGAGTGCTAGATTCATCAACCATATTAACACATATCGAATCATGCCCTAAGTAGGTTCGGTTTGTGTTGATTAAAAGTGGTAAAAAATTCTGGAAATTTGCATGTGAAACCATGGTGGGTGATGCCACACATGAAACATGTCTCCAACAAAGATTTGGTGCTTAAATGTAATCTTGTTTGATTTTCTACTCTAAGTGTTATTGAATTCGATTGCATGCAAATTTAGATTAGGCCCTAAGTCAACCTAAATGTTAATTGAAATCTTGCATGATTAGATGATCCCCTAAGGCTCTAATTGTATTGGTGTCTAAAAAGTATGTAATTGGTCGAATTAGAATGCATGATAGGTTCGAACTTGTAATTATGTGGTGTAATGGTAAATTTGGTTTAAGTTTGTTAAAGAGAAGTTGATCATGTAAATAGTAATTTAGGTTTTATTTTAGTAGTTAATAATCAATCTCAAACCCCCCATTATTTGTTAACACTAAAAGTTTAGAGTTCCCTTCAATTCCCCGGAAAGAACGATCTCTGCTTATTCTATACTAACGATGATGTTTTACAAGGTTTATTATAGACGTTTTAATTAACGCTCTATCACCTAGATGCCATTCCTTATCACTTAGTACGTATTGAAGGAACCGATCTAATTTTTCTGTTCCTTGTGTGAGTTGGGTCAACAGAAACAAATCCCGAAAGTAGCACTAATTTTCAGAAGACAACCATGGAGATCGAAGATACTTGCCATGTAAATTCATACTATATATATATAGGTGTTCTTCGCTACGGAGGTCCGGACCGTCCGGATTCGCCGTTTTTGGCGACGACAGGCCGCAACGACGGGGTGGACCACGACAGCCACACTACCCACCTCTCGGTGATCCCGTCTGTGCCGACCGGAGCTCTATCGGCGACCTGCGGGAGTCGAAATATGTAAAAATCAAGTTTTTAGGCAGATTCCGGCGATTTTGCCATTTCGACTGATTTGGGCAGCCAAAATGGTGATCGCTAAAGTATCAAACTTAGTAAAAACAATGAACGCACCAAATCTATCAAACCTGAACCATTCATGTTTATATAGCTACAAAATACTCTAATACGCCATAGATTTAGAGGTGGCAAATGGGCCCAAAAGCCCGAGTCTGGCTTAGATCCGTCATGTTAAAAATCGGCCCGGCATGGCCCGAGCCTGTTAGCAGCCCGGCCCGGCCCGAGACCGTTATTGTAATGGGTCGGGCCGGGCCAAGATATTTTGGCCCATGGGCCCAGCACGGCCCGAGCCCGTTTTTAGCCCGGCACTACTAGAGCACGATAAATTCATAGGCCGGCCCGTTAAACACATAATTTTATATTATTTGTATCAATATTTAAATAATTATCATTATTAAACTTGAATATTATACTTTTAAAATTAAAATCTATTGATTATTTCATTATTTTAACTACAATATTTCACAAATATTATCAAAATAGTGAATAAAACGTCATTATTTTGAGATACGTAATGTTTCAAAAATAAGATTATGAAATGTGTTGTAGTATTTTATTTATTTTGCCATAAATAGTTATATAAAACAAATATTCAAAGTACATAATATTTGTTATTTTAATTGTGTCATATAATGCTAATGGGCCAGGCTGGCTCGCTTCTTGGCCCGGCCCAACATGGGTTTGGGCCGTGGGTCGGACCGGACTTAATATTTAAGTAAATGACCCGGTTCGAACCCGGCACGATAAATAAATGTGCTGGTCCGAGCACAGCACGAGCACGGTTTTAGCCCGTTTAAAATGGACCGGGCCGGTCCGGCCCGGCCCGTTTGCCTCCTCTACATAGATTATATAAGGCAACACCAATTTATTTATGAGATGCCTATACAAAGAAGATGCAGGGTGCTTTAAACGTAACACTTGTGTCCTAACACGGTAACACCCACGCACATTGTTCGAGTGCCATCCAGAGGATTTCTTATTTATTTCCTCACTTCAACCAATTTCCCCCACCAACATGAAATTCCAAAGCAAGTATCCATACCTGTCCTAGATCCCTCTCCTAATCATGGCCTCTTTTTTGTTCGATCTGTTGTTAATCAAAAGAAAAGAAAACTAAAAGAACTAACAGAAACAGTAGAGATACACATACACAAAAGCCAAAGCTGGGTGTGCTACCTACTTGTTTTTTACATATCGTATGAAGAATTGATCTAGTGTAAAATAAATATTATGAAAAAATAAAGTAAGAGAAAATTCTCTATAGTACTGTTCAACTAGAGACTCTGCTTGAGCAAGGAGCCAACCCCTCCTTACCCATCACGCAAGCAAAGAGTGGGCACCAAGTAGAGACCCTGCTTCTCCCTTTATATATCAAAAATCAAATTCCACCCAACTCATCCATCCCCAAAACCCTAAATCCCAAATCCCCCCGTAGCCCATATTCCGAGGTCTCAGCAACAATGGCGTTTTTCCGAACCACCTTCTCGCTACTCACCGGCACGGTCTTCGGCATCTACATCGCTCACCTCGAGGAGACCTACCGGAAGCCCAAGAAGAGGGACTCCGACGAGACCGAGGCCTAGATCCCCCACCCTATTTTAGGCTCACGTTTCAGAGAACTATAATGGAGTCGATTCGTTGGGTATGGGGTTGGGGTTTTTTTAGTTTTTGAGATTGTGGGTTTACTCTGTTACTTTGGGTTCTGATTGAAATGGAAGTAAAGTTTCGAATTGGAATTTCAATGTATCATCGTGAAGTTGTTGAATTTGCTAGTTTAATTCGTTTGGTGGATGACTGAATGGCAATGATTTGGCAAGTTAAGGAAACATAAGTTCTTGCCCGAATTTTGAATGGTTAGATGAATTTTGCATTCCAATTGGAAGATCAAAGATGTACTTCACAATGCAGATATTACTGAATTAGTTGTAGGATCTAGAACCAAGGTTGGATACCTTCAAATGTCTATTGTAGTAGATTACAGAGTCGATAGTGTTAGTATCAAAGAGTTTCAAGAGCAAGTAAGACTGTAAGACACAATCTCTAATTATAAAGTAGAACCGAGAAATAGGCCAGAGTTGAAATGTAAGAAAGAAGAGCCAATTTTTGCATTAGAGTAATAGGTAGTTTTCCCTATCAACTAGGATGTACTGACCATCTTATTTGCAGTGTAGTATTGTTTATACTTTATACTGTCTCCTATTGCATTTCTGTACAGATAGTAATTTATAAATTCCTTCGGGAGAAGAACCATATGCAGGTCAAACAGGCTACATTTGGCACTTGTTTTGGTAGTTTTGAATTATGAAATAGAAGATTATTTGTGCAAAATTTTTCATCTTTTTCATTATTTTGGAAGCTTTGAGTTTGAGGTTTTCAGTTTTCACTTGTAGCTTGTGTTTGTGTTTTACTTATAATCATCTGCAGCATGAGGAACGTTGATATGCTATTTATACTCTATTGTCTGTTGAAGGATTTAATCCTGTTCTTGTTCAACAGTTTATAACTTTATGTTGATATCACCATTCTTGAACTATGTCTTCGATAGTAATCACACTGCAAAAAATTGAAACAAACGGGGTTGAAAGCTACTTAAACATGGAAAAACACACTGGTGTCTCGTTTTTAATTGTCATGTTCTGATAAATGCATTACCATTTACCAGCAGAAGGATTTCACTATACTGATTCATACATATCAATGTCAATTAGAAAATAAATATTTTTAAGAATACTTTTAAGCCAGTTTCATTTGAATTTATCCTTCTTGCAAGTTGCATCTGAATTTGGATATATCATTTAACTGAATTGATATCCTGATGTCAACTCAATCTTCTCTGGATATCAGATAAAGCCATGTTCTTCACCATTTTGTTGCTAGGGTATGTATGAGGGACATTGATGATGCTAATTGGAGACAGAGAGGAAAGTGTGATGCGAGGAAATACTCTATTAAATATTCACACTGATACATATTTCCTGATAAAGAAAAATATAGTGAAGCAAAACTTAAAACTTGCTTCAGCAGCCCTTTTTACAAATCTGATTCACAACAATTTGTATCTGTTGTAAACTTCAGCTTGCAAGTTCTAGTCAATTCTCAGGTAGAGGTCATTTGAAACAGGAGAGGCTCTGTCACTCTCTGATGGTGATGAAGAAGAAAAGGCCCAAGGGTCTTCCCTTTTGAGGGAAATACGCCACTCGTCAATACATGGAATTTGGTGAGGTTCCAAACTTGGGGGAATGTTCTGATCTAGAATATTTAGAATCTTTTCTGTTTGTCCTAGCATGTGAACTGCGTGCCTTACACTTTCCTCCCTGTCTTCAATGGTGCTGTTCAGACACTTTGTGCTTATAACTTGCTGCAAGTTAGTGAGACAGGCACCCAGAATGTCAGCGATCATGACTGTCAGCACTTCAAGTAGTCTTTCATCTGTTTGGTTGAGGCTGCCTCTATGGTTTAGCAGAAGAGTTTGACATATCCTATACATGGAATTCGCAGCTAAATCCTTTATAGGCCATTTCGAAGGTGAATCTATGATACATGCATTTATAGCTGTTTGGCTCCTTTTCGATTCTACGTATTTGACTTTTGCAGTTTCAGAAAGTTCTTCAAGTACTTCCTTTGAGCTTTTCCCCTGATGTGACAGTTTACGAAGATCCACATCTAGCCATCTGTGGTAGAGATCGACCCCCAACCATACAATGGTTGCTGCCTTTCTGATGTTGGTAAGATCTTTACTTTCCAGGTGATTTTCAATGAAAGTTATGTATGTGAACCCTTCGTTTACACCGCGTATTAATCCTTTTATTGAAGAACTGCTGCTATTTGGAAGTGCAAGAGCAATACTGGCTAGTGTTGCAACTGGTAGCGCCCAACAATTTGGAGGTTCTTCACCATCTAGAGAGGGAACTTTGCTATTGTCAAAAGCTGTTACTCCTTTGAATCCGTGTGAAAATGTTGATTTCTCCAACAGTGTGATAAGATGTTTAGGCTCACTTCTCCTTCCCATCTGGAACCAATGATCAGTAGCATCACAATTGCTTTTCGTCATGTGCCCAACTAATGCATCCTCCCCTTCAAGATGCAAAACATAACAGCTGAGATGCTCTAAGCTTGAGCTCGATTCTGATGACTTTAGGCCTGAGTCATTGCAAACAGTGTTGCATCTGATATTCTTCTTCAACTCTTTGCAGAAGTCGCAGCATACCAAGATTCTGCTTACAAAGAAAATGGAAATAAAGCGAATTGCTTTGCTCATTATAACAGTCCCTGTCTGCATTCCAATACACAAGTCCAATAGCTTATTCTTTGTGTCGTGAACAAGCTTCCTGCAGTGTCTGCTTCTGATCCTTAAAGTAGTTGGACAGTCTTTCAACTCCATCAGTCCCTGAGTCCAGTACTTTTCTACTTTAAATTCTCCTTTGTAGGTTGCATTTCCTCTTTTTGAACACCTGAAGTTTATGGCGATGAACCATCTAGATGCTGGAGCAATTGTTCCTACTGCTACTGCGACTGTCTGTGTAACAAGAACCAAAGTGGTCGACCATTTGTAGTCAGACTCCCCGCTACAAAACTTAAATGACCAGGGCATCAAGTAAGTTCGAAGTATGGCCTCTGCTAGAATCAAGGAACTCAATAGACAGATTGCTCCAGAAGCTGTGCATGTCGCTGATCGCCCCATAACAAACTGGGGGCTGGAGGTATGAGCCATCATCCAGTATTTCATCAGATCCTCTCTCATTCTGCAAACAAGTTTCTGACCAGTTTCATTTGACCTCTGTTTCAGAGCTAATTGGTTTCTTCTGTTGTATTTGAGCTCTAAGTAATGCTTAGAAATCGGAACAGTTAAAGCAGAGAAATTCAGCATGATAAGCAAAACAAGCATGATGAACATAACAGAAGCATGTTCCTTCCAGAAAACAAAGATGGCACCAGTAGCTAATTGGATGCAGATATTCACAATAAGGGTAACTACCAATATTCCAAAAGCAATAACATTCATCATTAGTTCTTCATTTTCCATAACTCCGAGGGAAGGCATAGAGTTACCCATTACTGTGCAGACCAAAGCCGAGCTGCTGAGCTTTGCAAGCTGATCCTGACGGCTAGGCATGGCAGTGTTTAGATCCACTGATAATTTGATTGCCACACCTATCAGGGTCAAAGAAGTTGCGTTGATAGAGAAGAACTTGCAAGGAAACCAAAGTTTTCTGTGACGAATGCCATGGATGACATCTGCAGCCATTGTAACTAGACAGGCCAGGGATGCAGCTGTTACATAGATGCCAATCCAAGGCATAGGGGCACTAAACTGTCCCTGGTTGAGGTTCCCATTGGCGTCGCAGCCGATTTTCATCTTCTTAGCTTCTCAGGTGATCTTCTCTTAATTTGACCTAAACTTTCTGTTCGGCTTCTGCTGTTGCTCAAGGCTATCTGATCATATAGTGCCGGTCCACTTAGGTTACTATGGCTTATATATGTGGACTGTGTTTGCTTTGATGATGCCTCCATTATTAATATTAGACTTGTTCTGAATTAGTTGTTTCACTTTCAGGTTAAAGATGAGGGAGCGTGCTAAGGTTTTCGTGTATTCTACTCATGAGAGTCAAGTGGTATCACCTTATGCTCATTTGAATATTCAGCGGTCAACATATCATCTTCGTCATACAATTTCTAATTGTACAGTAAGGCAGTAAGGATGGCTGAGGACGTCATTGCTTCCCTCACCATGCTTGGTTGGGAGCAGAAAATGGACGTGAAACGGTGAAACTTGGAAGTAAAATCTTTGTAGGGAATGTGCCACCAAACAGATGATGAAGAGAGGAGCACGATTTTGAGGAAGGAAGACTGAAAGGAGGCCGAAACTGAGGGATCAATTTATGGTCGGAGAGACGACACTTGTGGTTCAGGTCACAGAGTAGTCAGGTGAAGATTGTTCTGTCTTTGTAAGTTTGTATTATAGGAGAGGAAAAACTAAAACGAATTCTATTGAAGTATGGTTGTTGATTATGAAGTTTACAGGCTTATATGCAGTGATATGCAGAGGTTCGCAGGGGATGCAAGTAGAGCTGCAGCCCTCCAGTTTTTTGGTTGTCGTTTGTTCCCGTTGCTGTCATTCTCAATTAATGGAAAGGTGGTCGTATGCTCATTTTTGTGTCGTCCTCTTTCGAATCAGTGCATTAAAAGCAGAATCGTGGGTTGTTGGCTTTTTCTCCTTGATATCAGTTTGTGAACACTTCTTCCCTTGTTTTTTGGTTCTGTACATGCTTAGGTTAGATAGATAGTCGTTGTGTTAGTCTTAGATATAGATTATTTTGAAGTGTGTGATGTACATTAGTTTATAGCTCAGTTTTCTTCTTTGTACTGATATATTCATGCAGTCCATATCTTGTATTTTTGAGCTTAGTTTTTAATACATTGAGTTGAAGCTCTAAAACATTC
Source organism: Argentina anserina (assembly GCF_933775445.1). Lineage (NCBI taxonomy): Eukaryota > Viridiplantae > Streptophyta > Magnoliopsida > Rosales > Rosaceae > Argentina > Argentina anserina. The sequence goes on from NC_065876.1 coordinate 10,159,498, forward strand.
TCTTCTTATTCTCTCATTCTATAGTTTGCGAATAAGATCATTTTGATGATGAGATATATATATATATATATATATATATTGAGATTTTGATTTGATTGTACAATATAACGTGATGCTTATTGTACGTGGTTTTAACATTGAGTTTTGTTAAAACGTGTTTTGTCTTCGGACGTGTTTATGTCTTCAGACGTGTTGGCATGTCGGAACCTAGCTTTTGGCCGGGCGAAAGTTACGATATAGTTAGAGCTCTAGTCTGTCTGCCGGGGCACTACATATGAGGTAACAGATGAGTTATCGGCTTATGAGTACCCATATATTTTTGATATTGGATGACAGATGGTTGTCCAATGTCGGCGGCGTACTACATGAGGGGTAACAGAGGGGTACCAGCGCTCATGAGTACCCGTATTATAAATGCATTTGGGTAAACAGAGGGGTTGCCCAATTCTCATGAATACATATTTTCTCACATTATTAGACAACCAGATGGGCCGTCTAATGAGTCATGAGTGCATTTATATTTGTTGTTTTGTGGATTTTCGTATATATTGATATGCGAGTTATATTGTTGTTTTACTCATACGAGCTGCAAAGCTTACCGGGTTTGTGTTTACAATCCCGGTGCACCTATTTGATGGTGTAGGGGATAACTCTGTAGGTGTGGCTTAGCGAAAATCGACGGACCACTCAGAGGATTTGAAGTTATTTATTTCCATCTTGTGGTGAGGACTTTGTGTGGATTTCTTTGTGAGGATTTTGTGAGGATTATACATTTCCATTTGTTATAATGTTGAATTATAAATTTTGGTTTGTAATAATCGGTTTGACTGAGTTGTATTTTGAACTCAGAGATGATCCGCTGTGATATTTAAATGATTTCGATTCATTGAGATTGATTTAGTGTTTTTCATGACTTTGAAATTTGAGTTTTATACTCGAAATTTTGGGGTCGTGACAGAGAGTGTAGAGAAATTGTTCCAGATGAGTCTCAATCCTCATCAAAAAGGTATCCTAGTCGGACTCGGACAACCAATGTCAGATTGAACGGATTTGAGATGTATAAGCCAAAACATCCTCTTGGAAACATTGCCACATTGAATTCGGCTTCTCTTGCACACAATGCTTTTCTCAACAGCCTGTGTGACTCTTCTGAACCAAAAAATTTTGAGGAAGCTAATCAATCTGCTCTTTGGAGATAGGCTATGAATGATGAATTGAAAGCTCTACATGACAATCAAACATGGAGTGTTGTTCCTCTTCCAAAAGGACATAAAGTTGTTGGTGCTCGTTGGATTTACAAAACCAAATTTCACTCAGATGGAACTATTGAGAGGCACAAAGCTAGATTGGTTGCTCGTGGTTTCACTCAAATCTTTGGAGTTGACTACAAGGAGACCTTTGCTCATGTTGCTAAGATGAACATAGTTCGTGTGTTGTTATCAGTTGTTGTGAATAGTGGATGGAATCTTTTTCAAATGGATGTAAAAAAAATGCTTTTTTGCATGGTGACTTGGAGGAAGATGTGTACATGCATCTACCTCCAGGCCATGAACAAGAGAAAGAGGCAGGAATGATCTGCAAGCTTCATAAGGCCATATATGGTCTAAAACAATCCACAAGAGCTTGGTACTCTAAGTTAAGTTCTGTTCTTTTTGCTTCAGGGTTCAAAAGGAGTCATGGTAATTCTTCTATGTTTGTTCGAAATGGAAAAATGGGAAGACTCATAGTCTTGGTCTATGTTGATGATCTTATTATTATTGGAGATAGTGACTCAGAGATTCAAGCCTTGAAAAAATCTCTTCATTCTACATTTGCTATCAAGGATTTAGGAAGGCTGCGTTATTTCCTTGGAATTGAAATGGATCAAACACCTGGTCAGTTATTCTTGAATCAAAGAAAATATATTTCTGATTTTCTTCATGAAGTTGGTATGCAAGATACTAAAATAGCTCACTCTCCTCTACCTAGCAATCTTAATCTTGACACAGAAAGTGAGAGTCTCCCTGATATCGCTCATTATCAAAGATTGGTTGGTAAGTTAATCTACTTAACTATTACTAGACCTGATATCACTCATGCTGTTCGTCTAGTCAGTCAGTTCATGCACTCTCCACATTCATATCATTTGCAACTTGTTAAGCGTATCCTTAGGTATCTTAAAGGCTCTATGACTAAGGGAATTTTCATGAAAAAGCATAGCCATTTTAAACATGAAGGATATACAGATTTGGATTGGGCAGGAAATGTTCTTGATAGAAAATTCACAACTGGTTTTTGTACTTTTGTTGGTGGAAACTTGGTTACATGGAAAAGTAAAAAACAGTCTGTGGTTGCTAGATCAAGTGCAGAGGCTGAGTACAGGGCAATGGCTTTAGCTGCATGTGAACTCATCTGGTTAAAGACTCTTCTCAGTGATCTTGGCATTATTGTATCTACTCCTATCATCTTACATTGTGATAACCAAGCCGCAATGCATATTGCTGCAAATCCTGTGTTTCACAAGAAAACCAAGCACATTGAAGTGGATTGTCATTTTATTCGAAATCAAGTTCAGTCCAAGCTTCTTTCCACTGCATATATCAAGTCTAGTGAGCAGCTTGCGGATGTGTTTACAAAGATTTTGCCAACTACTCAGTTTGGTCATCTATTGTTCAAGCTTGGCTCTAGAGACTCTCTTGATCTAGTTTGAGGAGGAGTATTGAAGTATGGTTGTTGATTATGAAGTTTACATGCTTATATGCAGTGATATACAGAGGTTCGCAAAGGATGCAAGCATAGCTGCAACCCTCCAGTTTTTTGGTTGTCGTTTGTTCCCGTTGCTGTCGTTCTCAGTTAATGGAAAGGTGGTCGTATGCTCATCTTTGTGTCGTCCTTTTTCGAATCAGTGCATTAAATGCAGAATCGTGGGTTGTTGGCTTTCTCTCCTTGATATCAGTTTTGTTGTTCACAAACTGATCTTCTTCCCTTGTTTTCTGGTTATGTACATGCTTAGGTTAGATAGATAGTCGTTGTGTTAGTCTTAGATATAGATTATTTTGAAGTGTGTGATGTACAATAGTTTATAGCTCAGCTTTTTTTTTTTTACTGATATATTCATGCAGTCCATATCTTGTATTTTTTAGCTTAGTTCTTAATATATTAAGTTGAAGCTCTAAAACATTCTCTTCTTATTCTCTCATTCTATTCCTTAAATTCAACAAATTCCATACATAACAAATTATTGTTCATGCTGAAGTGTTGAACCTTATATCCTTCATTACAAGTAAACTCATCTTATATCCTTCATTACATGTAAACTCATCTTATGGACAAGTATCAATATGGGTGAACGAAAGCTTACACGTTAGTATGAAGATTACAAGCCCTAGATATATGAATGTGATGATAAGAAAGCCATCGGTAGGCTAAAGTTTATATGGCCGGAAAGGGTGCTCGCCTGCTCGGTACGCTAGTAATGGCCTGAGCTCTGAGAGCATTATCTGAAAGCCAAAGTAAACTGCGCGGACTTAATGTATCGAGCTAATAAAATTTATAACGTGTTTTGAGCTTGTAAATTACCTCTGTTTAAGCTCAGCTCGGTGTTTATGTCAGGGAGACATCACTTGAACCAGAAGAGGCGATCCGTCACACTCTGAGTTTGATGGAAATGAAGAGAAGGCTGAGGGTATCATGTTCCGTTTGTGTGACAAACGCCATTCATCAATGCATCCCATTTGGTGAGCATCCAAGTCCGGAGGAATTCCCTTGTTAACAATCTCAAGAATCCTCTCAGTCTTACTGAGAATGTAAACTGCATGCCTCACAGTTTCTTCCCTCTCTTCAATTTTGCTGTTGAAACACTTCATCGCTACAACTCTCTGTGTGTAGAAATCCATAGGCATGAACAAAGGCATATGGAGCAATTTTCTCTTTTGTTGTATTGAGATTGTTGAAACTGGATATACAATGAACAATGTTTATATACAAGCAAAAACACTATTTTCTCCTAAAATAAAGCTAACGGGGCAGGGATTAAACCATGCCTTACCACCATGCTTCACAGTAAACAGCAGGTGAACCAACTAAAGTAAAAACAGATCCATGAATCTATGAATCAAGCAGTCCATACATAGAACCATGCTGCAATACTCCCCCTCAAGCTGGCTCAAAGATATTAATTGAGCCAAGCTTGCCTAAGATGAGCTGATATTGATCAGAAGGCAAGGACTTGGTGAAAATGTCAGCTAGTTGTTCTTCACTGCGAGTATATCTAGTTTCAATCACTTGAGCTTGTACCTGATTTCTAATATAGTGGCAGTCAACTTCAATATGTTTAGTGCGCTCATGAAACACTGGATTGGATGCTATATGCATGGCAGCTTGATTATCACAATGAAGAGAGATAGGCTTGCAAGTAGGAAAACCTAAATCAGCTAGGAGACCTTTTAACCAAATTAATTCACAAGTTGCAGATGCCATTGCTCTATATTCGGCCTCTGCACTCGATCGAGCTACAACACTCTGCTTATTGCTTCTCCATGTTACTAAATTGCCACCTACAAAGGTGCAGAAGCCAGTAGTACTTTTTCGATCAAGTGCATTCCCTGCCCAATCAGCATCAACAAAACCAACTATATCTGTATGATCATTGCACCTGAGAATAATTCCTCTACCAATGGAGCCTTTCAAATATCTTAGAATGCGTTTCACAATTCTCAAATGGTGGTCAGTTGGGGCATGCATGAATTGGCTAACAATGCTCACAGCATAGGAGATATCAGGGCGAGTAATTGTGAGGTAAATGAGTTTTCCAACTAACCTTTGATAATCCTGCAAGTTAGAGAGAGAATTTCCAGGAGAGTCAAGAATGAGTTTGCTTTCAAGGGGGGTTCTAGCTGGTTTGCAATCAAGAACATCTGCTTTAGCAAGAAGATCTAGCACATACTTTCGCTGATTAAGAAATAAACCCTTTTGAGAAGATGCCATTTCAATACCAAGGAAATATTTGAGAACTCCCAAGTCTTTCATTGCAAATTTTGCTTGAAGTGATTGCTTGAGAGACAAAATTTCATCACAATTATCACCAGTAATAATCAAATCATCCACATATATAAGAACCATCAGCTTTCCATGTAAACCATCTCGAATGAACAATGAAGAGTCTGCATTGCTTCTAGAAAACCCTACTCCTTCAAGAACTGAACTGAGCTTTGCATACCATGCTCTAGGTGACTGTTTCAAGCCATAAATAGCTTTATGCAGTCTGCAGACCAAGCTTGGATCAGTAGCTTGTGGATGTCCAGGAGGCAATCTCATATATACCTCTTCTTGTAATTCACCATTCAAAAAAGCATTCTTTACATCCATTTGATGTAAAGACCAATTTTTATTAACTGCAACAGACAACAAAACTCTCACTGTATTCATCTTTGCAACTGGTGCAAAGGTTTCCTTGTAGTCCACTCCATATGTTTGAGTGAAACCACGAGCTACTAATCGTGCTTTATGCCTCTCCAAGGTTCCATCAGCATGAAGTTTGTTCTTGTAGATCCATTTGCTGCCAACAGCCTTTTTTCCCTCAGGAAGCTTCACAATGCTCCAGGTCTTGTTGTTTTCAAGGGCAGTTAACTCATCTTGCATATCTTTCTACCAATTTTCATGTTCAACAGCTTCTTGAAAATTTCGAGGCTCATGAAATTTGTCCAAGGAACTGAGAAAGGCTGCATAGGTAGGGGACAACTTGTCATAATTCACAAAATCTGAAACATGATATTTGGAAGTATATGCAACATAATCCTTGAATTTAGCAGGTGCATTTCTAGTTCTGATGGGATTTCTCCTAGGACCAGCAGGAAACACAGGAGGAGGGGAATCCTCATTAACAACGAGTTCAACTTGATCTACAAATTCATCATGATGAACTGGCTCATGATTAGTGGCTTGAACATCTCCATTATGATTAACTGCATTAATTTCAATTGCAGAATATGTGAGAGCATTAGTTTCTGTAGAAATATTAATTGAAGGAAATAAATCTTTATAGAACTCCCCCTGTCCATGAACTCCCAATTTCTCTGTAAAATAGTTCACTGACTCATCAAATTTTACATCTCGGGAAACAATCATTTTTCTTGTGGCCAAGTTGTAACAACAATAACCCTTCTGAGTTGATGAGTACCCTAGAAAAAGGCACTTAATTGCTCTAGGGTCCAATTTTCCTCGATGTGTATCTTGAACACGCACATAACAGACACAACCAAACACTTTTAGATGAGATAGATCAATTTTCCGATTTTTCAAGACTTCCAAAGGTGACTTAGAGCCTAACACTCTACTTGGCAACCGATTTATCAAATATGTGGCAGTGAGCACAGCTTGACACCAGTACTTCTTGGGAACATTAGCATGAAACATAATAGCTCGAGTTTTTTCCAGTAAATCTCTAGTTTTCCTTTCTGTAGTGCCATTTTGTTGAGGAGTGCCAACACAGCTTGTTTGATGAATGATGCCAAATTGCTCCAAAAATTGGACATTTTATGAGACATGTATTCTGAGCCATTATCAGATCGAAGAATTTTAATTTTTGATGAAAATTGAGTGCTAACAAGATTATGGAAATTCTTGAAAAAGTCGTATATTTCACTCTTGTGTTTAAGCAAATACACCCAAGTAATCCTTGTAAAATCATCAATGAAGGTTACAAAATACCTATATCCATCAAAGGATTGCATGATAGGTCCCCAAATATCAGAGTGGATGATTTCAAATGGATTACAAAATCTAGACACAGAGGAACTAAAAGGTAATCTAGAAAATTTGGACATATGACAAACTTCACAATGCTTGCTTTCTTGGTTCAAGGCAGGGAACAAAATGGACATCGCTTTTTCAGAAGGATGAGCTAGACGTTGATGCCACAGTTGATGACTAGAGACACTACAAGCACTGACTTGGAAGGCCTGCATTTTCGTAGATATGTAATACATGCCATTTAAGAAAAAACCTTCACCAATCTTCTTCTTGGTGGTAATATCCTGAAAAAGGACACCATTAGGTGAAAAAATGGCTAGACAGTTTAAGTCTCTAGTAATCTTTCCAACAGACAATAATTGGAAGGGAAAAGAGGGGATGTATAAAGCATCAGATTTGATGTGATTAGAAAACAAGTGAATTTTTCTTTTTCCTAACACAGAAGCACCTTTGCCATTAGCAACAGATACAGATGAGGACACTTTTTCAAAATCATGTAGGCTTTCAAGATGATTAGTCATGTGATCTGTGGCTCCAGAATCAATAACCCAATATTCATGCTGAATATTCACATCAAGTGCAGTTTTAAAGGCAGACATAATACCTGGAATACCATCATCCTTGACACTGTCAAAATCAGCTAGAAATCCTGCAAACTTCCCAAGCAAGGCAGTATGGGAACCATTTCCAGAAGAAGAAGCTCCTTGAGATACCAAGGTTTGTTTTTGTTGCAAGAATGATGCAAAATCATTGATGAGTGCAGTAGGGTTGGATGTAAAATTCAACAGACCATTCGAATGAGTTGATGAAGAAGAGGCCACATCAGTAGTAGCAAGATTTGCTTTGGAAAAATTGGTGTTCCACCCTTTCGGATTCTTTCTATTTTCTCTGTCCTTGTTGAATTTCACCTTCAGCTCAGGGTGTAGGATCCAACATGTTTCCTTAGCACGATTAGTGGCATCACAATGAGTGCATTTCAGCTCACTGCGCTTTCCTTTGTATGATTTCACTCCATTGTATTTTTGAGAGACAGCATACGCCCTTGAATGTGCAAGATTGTTGTTGATTTCAGAGTTCATCACTTTCCTTCGAAGTTCCTCTCTCTGCACTGTAGAACAAACAACTCTAAATGAAGGTAACTCTGGATTCATGAGAATATGGCTCCTTAAATCCTCATAGTCTGGACGCAGGTTTGCCAACAGTTGAAAAATCTTATCCTCTTCAGCTCTCTTGACCAAAGTTGTTGTATCTATAGTATGAGGTCGATACAGATCCAACTCATTCCACATAGAGGTCATGCTCCCCAAGAACTGCACAAAAGAAGAGTCATCTTGTTGCAAGTTAACAATATCCCTTTTTAATTGGAAAACCCTAGCAGAGTTATTCAAGTTTCCATACATCTCCTTAACATTAGTCCAAAGATGCATGGAAGACTCTGAATAATTGAATATTTGAACTAATTGGGGCTCCATTGAGTTAAGAACCCAGGACATCACTAATCTATCTTTAGCCAACCAATCATCATAACTTGCAGAACCTTCTTCTGGCACAGTAATAGTGCCAAGGACATAACCAAGCTTGCGTTTTCCCCCAAGAGCTAATATAATAGCTCTAGACCAGGAAATATAGTTATGTTCGGACAGCAAGGTCGAACACAATCTGAGATTTGTATTGTCTCCAACATCAGTCATGTTTGAAATGGAGTTGTTGAGAGAAGCAAATGGATTTTCTTCCGAAAATGAAGAACTTTATGTCATTTGAAACTGGAGAACTAAGGGAACTTGCAAATACACTTAGGAGAAGAAGAAGAGGATATGCAGAGGCAAGATACTTAAAATTCCTGCTCTGATACCATGTAGAAATCCATAGGCATGAACAAAGGCATATGGAGCAATTTTCTCTTTTGTTGTATTGAGATTGTTGAAACTGGATATACAATGAACAATGTTTATACCATGAATCTATGAATCAATCAGTCCATACATAGAACCATGCTGCAATACTGTGTATTAGTGAGACAAGCACCGACAATGTCAGAGATCATCACCAGCAGTGCTTCAAATAATCTATCGTCGCATTTTTGGTTGAGCAGGAGAGTCTGACATATCCTATGCATGGAATTAGCAGCCAATTCCTTAACAGACCATTTTGAAGGACTTGCACACTCAGTCTTATCTCTACGCTTCCTTTTCGATTCTTCAAATCTGGACTTTGCAGTTTCAGCAAGCTCTTTAAGCACTTCTCTCGGGCTCTTTCCTCGTGGAGACAGGTTTCTGAGATCCACATCTAGCCATGTGTGATAGAGATCGACTCGTAGCCACACAATGTTTGCTGCCTTTCTGGTGTTTGCTAACTCACTTTTATGATCCAAGTGATCTTCAATGGCATTTATGAATATCAGCCCTTGGTTCACGCCATTTACCAACTCTTCCATTGAGCAAATGTTGTTGTTGTAGAGTGCAAGAGCAATACTTGTTAATGTCACAACAGGAAGACCCCAACAGTTTGGGGGTTCTTCAGAATCCAAGGAGGGAACTTGGTCGCTGTAAATTCAGCTACTCCTTTGAACCTTTGCGAGAATGTGGATTTCTGCAAGAGTTTGAGGAGATATTTGGGTTCTGCTTTCCTTCCCTTTTGATGCCAATAGTCAGTAGCATCACAATTTGCTCTCATCATGAACTCAACCAATGCCTTTTCACCTTCAAGAAACAGAACATAACAACTAAAATCTGCCCTTACATTTTTCTTAGCTTGTGGCCGGGTGTTACACTCGAACTTTTTGCAATGCCACTCTTTGACAATGTCACAACATAGATATATTCTGCTCACAAATAAAATGGAAATGAATCGAATATGTGAGTGGAGAGTAGTAGGTGAGGGAATCACGGTAGTGGAATGTGTAGTGGAGATCACTTTATATGTGTATATATAGATGATTATAGTGTAATAATATGAACAAGCAAGTTTAAATTCATCTTGGAATCAGAGCAACGTTTTCCCTTTGTTATTGCTCTGCTTTTTCTGGGATTTTTTCTCCCGAGCACAGTCGCGTCGCCGACATCGCCGCCGCTGTCTTCTCCCGCTTCCAACCGGCTCCGGCTCTGCACGTCGATGTCACCGTAGCTTTCCGACATTTTTCACGTCGTTTCCACCCCTGCACGGTCGCTGCTGCCCTCCGAGTCGTCGACGGTGTTCGTCCGGCTCCACTGTGTTCGTCTGTCGACCAGACGACGTCGCCGCTTCCGCTCCTCTCCGGTTTTCCCCGTCGACATCGCTGCTTCCCTCCGCCGGCCCTCACGCGATCTCGACGTCGCCGTTTCTGCTCCGACGTTGCCGCTGCCGTTCCTGCCCTCCTCAGCTGTCTCCGCTCCTGCCTGACGTCATCGCCGCTCCATCAACGTCGCCGCTGCTCTCCGACGCTGCCGTCACCGTCGCCATCCTCTCCAACGTCGCCGCTGCTCTCCGGTTTTGTCACCGTCGCCATCCCCTTCCTTTCGGCGATTCCGACCCATTTCCACACCCACATTGCCCGGCCCAGATCCACACAGCCCGGCCCAAATACCCGACCCGGTTCACCAACCCGACCCGGTTTGTCAACCCGACCCGGTTCGTTAACCCGACCCGACCCGATTCGTCAACTCGACCCGCATCTCCGACCCGGCCCGGTTTGTCTGCCCGACCCGGTCCATTGTAGTTTCTTCTGTCAGTGCAGGTGCACCGACAGTGCAAGTGCACCGACAACCGATTCTTGTCAGTCTTTTCTTCTCATATTTCGATTTTATGGGTTCTGGAGATGAAGCAGAGGGTTCTATGGTTCCTAAATTTGAAGTATATGTCAAGAGTTCTGATAGCGGTTCTTTTGGGGGCGTTAAACTCAATGAGACCAATTTCCGTAAATGGAAGCGAATTATGGCAGCTCATCTTCGAGGCATGCACAAAATGGGCCATGTTACCGGAATCACTAAAGCTCGAAGTACTGATGACATTGTTGCCTATACTAAGTGGGACGACGATGATGGTCTTGTCATGTCAGTTTTGTGGAAAGCTATGAATGACGAGATCGTTGATTTGGTGGAGGCATGTAACACTGCGCAGGCGATCTGGGAGACCTTGGAAGGTTTATATACTAATGACTCTGATTTCATTCAGGTTCATGAGTTAATGTGCACAGCTTTGGCAATACAGCAGGATGGACAACCAGTGTCGCACTATTTCACAAAACTTAAAAATATTTGGGCTGAAATTGATGTAAAACGTCCTTGCATGATCAAGAATCACGAGGATCTTCTTTGGTACCACAAGGAGAAGGAGCTTGAACGAGTTCACAATTTCCTGAAAGGTCTTGATGCAAAGCATAACAGTGCGAAAGGCGAATTGCTCCGAAAGACCGACCCTCCTAGTCTCCTCACCGCCTTCACATATATCCGCAAGGATGAATCACAACAGGAGAGTCTTCTTCCCACACCCGTCACAGTTTCCAGCCTTACTATTCATGCTCGATCCCCAGCACCACCCCTTCCGCAAGCCAGTTCAGCTCCTCTTCATCAGTAAGGACCACCACCAGGCTTCGGGAATTTGCCCCGCCCTCCTTGCTCTTATTGTCATGATACTAACCATGCTCGTCCAACCTGTTGGAAATTATATCCACACCTCAGGCCCAAGATGCCTAATTATCGTCCCAAGGCGAAAGCAACTATTCAGTTAGTCCGGGAACCTGATATGTATGGTGTGGTTGGGCATGATCATCATACAGCGGGAAGCGCTCAACCTACCGCATCCATAGCTCATCGTGGTAAAATTGGTGTGGCTTTGAATATTTCTAACTTTATTGGTTTTGATACATGGATTATTGATTCTGGTGCATCTGATCATATGACTTATGACAAATCTTATTTTACGGTATTGTCTGCTCCACCTGTACCCTATGTTACTAATGCTAATGGTGAGGCATTTCCCGTCTTAGGGCAAGGGTCAGTTCATATTACTCCCACCATAGAGCTTCACAATGTGCTATATGTACCCGCTTTATCTCATCATTTGCTCTCTGTTCCCCAATTAAACACTGACGCTAAGTGCTCTGTGACATTTTTTCCCATGTATGTGATATTTCAGGATCTTCTCACCGGGGAGTTGGTTGGTCGGGGGTATCTGAGGGGCCGGTTGTTTCATCTGGATCAGACGTATGCCGGAGCAAAACCAGGAGCACAATCTCGGACCGCTTTAATCTCCACTTCTGACAAGCTAAGTGAAGTTTGGTTATGGCATCGTCGCTTAGGGCATCCATCTTTTCGTGTTATGAAACAATATATGCCTACTTTGTTTATTCGTGTCGATGAGTCCACTTTACGTTGTGAGACGTGTGTTTTGGGAAAAAGTCATAGATCTACGTATTCCCCTAGTACTTCTCCCAAACGTATTCTTCCTTTTGAATTGATTCATTCTGATGTTTGGAGACCCTCCAAAGCTCCTACTGTATCTGGGATGCGGTATTATGTTTCATTTATTGATGATTGTACTCGTCTTTCATGGATTGTTCTTCTCAAGACTAAAAATGAGGTTTTTTCAGCTTTTCAAGCCTTTCATTCCACTGTTAAAACACAATACAATGCCACTATTAGGGTTCTTCGTTCTGATAATGGGGGGGGGGGGAATATGTGAATCGTGTCTTTCAGGAGTTCTTTCACACACACGAGATTGTTCATCAAACAACGTGTCCTTACACCCTTGAGCAAAATGGGATTTCTGAAAGGAAAAATCGTCATTTACTTGATATGGCTCGGTGTATTCTTTTTAGTGCACATATGCCTACATCTCTTTGGGGAGATGCTGTCATCACTTCTGCCCACCTCATTAATCGTCTTCCCTCTCGTGTCCTTCACGGGAAGGTTCCATATGAGGTGCTTGCTTCTCATGTCTCATTACCCTCTTTTTATAATCTTCCTGCCCGTGTTTTCGGTTGTGTTGCTTTTGTCCATCTTCCACATCATCAGCGGTCTAAGTTGGATGCCCGTGCAGTTAAATGTGTGTTTGTTGGGTATGGAGGTCATCAGAAAGGATATCGATGCTATCATCCACCTACCAGGAAGTACTATGTCACTATGGATGTTACTTTCTTTGAAGATATGAGCTATTTTACCTCTTCTGATACTGCTCTTCAGGGGGAGAATTCTTATTTTGAAGAGTTGTATCATGAAGAGGGGGAGCCTAGTGCGCCAGTGACAGGTTCCGTTGAGATTACCAATGTGTCAGCCCCACAGGAACTACCAGAAGATGACAACACAACTACCCCTCATGTCTCCCGTATTACCTCTGACCAATTCTCTTCTGGTACAGAAGATCCTCCTGGTACAGAACCTCACTCATCTGAGGTTAGTCATTCTATTGGGGCTAATACTAGTGAGGATAATAGTAGACAATATGTATTGCCAAATAGGTCTACTCGGGGTCAGCCAACAAAAAAATATGAACCTACCCTTCAGGCTAAAGCTAAGTATCATGTAGCAAATTTTATGTCTACCAAAAGATTGTCTAAGTCATATGAATCATTTGTGAATCAAATATCTACTGTATCAGTACCTAACAAAGTGCAGGATGCATTGAGAGATCCAAAATGGAGAAAAGCAATGGAAGAAGAGATGGAAGCATTGCAAAAGAACAATACTTGGGAGCTTGTATCTACACCACATGGCAAGAAGACTGTGGGATGTCGCTGGGTGTTTACAGTAAAACATAATCCAGATGGGACAGTGAGCCAATATAAAGCACGCCTAGTAGCAAAGGGATTCACTCAGACATATGGCATAGACTATGATGAGACATTCGCACCTGTTGCAAAAATAAACATTATTCGGGTATTACTCTCTTTTGCTGCTAGCTTAAACTGGCCACTTAGACAGTTTGATGTTAAGAATGCATTCCTTCATGGAGAACTTACAGAGGAAGTATACATGGATCTTCCGCCCGGATATATGACCACTTCTCCGAGTGACGTTGTGTGCAGATTGAGAAAATCTTTGTATGGTCTTAAACAATCACCTCGTGCTTGGTTTGGAAGATTCTCACAATTCATGAGGAAAATTGGCTACAGACAGAGTAATTCAGACCACACATTATTTCTCAAACATCAACAAGAGAAGGTAACAGCCCTAATTATATATGTTGATGATATGGTAGTTACTGGGAATGATACTGTTGAGGTGGATAGATTACAAAAACAGCTAGCCACAGAGTTTGAGATGAAGGACTTAGGTACACTCAAGTACTTCTTGGGCATTGAGGTAGCCCGGGGAAATGATGGTATTTATCTGTGTCAGAGGAAATACATCCTTGATCTACTAACAGAAACAGGTATGTTGGATTGCAGTCCCATTGATACTCCTATTGAGCAGAACCATCGGTTAGCAGAGTATCCAGATCAAGTGCCGACTGAAAAAACTCGTTACCAGAGGCTAGTTGGACGTCTGATTTATTTATCACATACTAGACCAGACGTTGCATATGCAGTAAGTGTAGTGAGTCAGTTCATGCATAATCCCATTGAGGAACACATGGATGCTGTTGTAAGAATTTTGAGGTACTTGAAGTCAGCCCCAGGAAGAGGAGTAATGTTTTCTAATCACAAAAATATTTTTGAAGTTTGTGGCTTCACAGATGCAGACTGGGCTGGAAATATTACAGATCGGAGATCCACATCAGGGTACTTTACCTTTGTTGGGGGTAATCTTGTTACATGGAAGAGTAAGAAACAAAATGTAGTAGCTCGATCTAGTGCTGAAGCAGAGTACAGAGGTATGACTCAGGGAGTATGCGAATTGTTATGGCTTAGAAACTTGCTACAAGATTTGGGTATTAAACCCAAAAGTGCTATGCAGCTGTACTGTGACAACAAGGCAGCTATTGATATTTCACAGAATCCTGTACAACATGATCGTACAAAACATGTGGAGGTTGATCGTCATTTTATAAAGGAGAAGCTAGACGCAAAGATCATCAGTTTTCCTTTTGTTCCTACAGAAGAGCAACTTGCCGATATGTTCACAAAAGGAGTATCTAAGAAAGCTTTTTATGACTCACTTGGCAAGTTGGGCATGGTTGATATGTATGCGCCAACTTGAGGGGGAGTGTGAGTGGAGAGTAGTAGGTGAGGGAATCACGGTAGTAGAATGTGTAGTGGAGATCACTTTATATGTGTATATATAGATTATTATAGTGTAATAATATGAACAAGCAAGTTTAAATTCATCTGAATAGCCTTACTCGACAAGACAATACCTTACTGCATTGTAATACAAATGTCTAGAAGCATGTTTCTTGCTTCATGCGTAAGTTTCCTGCAGTGCCTACTTTGGATTCTTAAGGTTAGTGGTTGCTTTTTCAACCCCAACAGCCCCTGAATCCAGTATTTCAATCTCGAATTCCTTTATACAGCTTATGTTTCCTCATTTTGGGCACTTGAAGTTTATGGCAATGAACCACCTGAATGCTGGAGCAATAGTACCAACTCCAACTGCGACAGTTTGTGTGACAAGTATCAAAGTTGTTCTGAGCTTGTAGTCTGATTCTCCGCTGCAAAACTTAAACGATGAAGTCATTACATAAGTTCGAAGCACGGCTTCAGCCAAAATCATGGTGCTGAGAAGACAGAAAGCTCCAGAAGGAGTGCATATCACCGAGCGGCCCATCAGGAATTGGGGCCTAGAAGTATGAGCCATCATCCAATGTTTAGTCAATGCCTCTCTAAGTTTCCCAGCTTCCATTATTTCGTTTGCATCCTCTTTCAAAGCTAACTGACGCCTTTTGTTGTACTTCTTTTCTAGGGAATGCTTTGTGGTTGGAACAGTTAGAGCAGAGAAAATCAACATGATGAGTATTACAAACATGATGAAGATAATCGCAATATGCTCCTTGCACAACACAAAGATGGCACCAGTAGCTAGTTGGATGCATATATTAACAATGAGGGTGATGACCAGAATCCCCAAAGCAACCACATTCATGAACATTTCGTCATTCTCCATGGCTCCAAGGGAAGGCATGGAGTTGGACATTGCGGTGCAGATGAAGATTGAGCTGCTGAGTTTAGCAAGCTGATCATGGCTGTTGGGTATGGGAGTGTTGAGATCAACTGAAAAAGTTTGATAGCCACACCTAGCAAGGTGAGAGTAGTGGCATTGATGGAGAAGAATTTGGAAGGAAACCAGAGCTTGTGGTGTTGAAAGCCGAGGATTACATCTGCAGCCATAGCAATGAAGCAGATAAAGGATGCAGCTGCTACATACATGCCAATCCAAGGCATTGGTGCACTGAAGTTCTCGTCGTGAAGATCCTCATTGTTGTCACATCCACCCATTCTTGCCTCGGTTTCTCTCAGGTGATGGTTACTTTGGAATGTTATTGAACTAAGAAGTTTAGGAGTGCTTTTCACATAATGTTGACATTTGTATTGGAATTTTCTAGTTGATAGAAGCCTGAGCAGGTTAACTAGTTTTGTATTTTACTGATCCCCAAGTGGAGTAGTTTAAGCCTTCTTTTAGTATTAAACTGTCAATGTCTTCAATTATTATGAAAATAAGATTTCTTGCTCTATTATCATCGTAAGATTTCTTGTAAAATACTCTTATTCTGGTAATCTATCAACTCATCAACTGAAAGAAAGAATTGGATCAATTGATTGGTATTGTGGCTCTTGTCGGTTTCATCTTAGTATTAATCGATCTTTGCTGTGTAATTCATAGTAATCAAAACCTTGAAAATTATTCTCTTATATTTGTTGAATGAAAATCTCTAATAGCAAACAGCCGCCCATGACAACACCATAAATCTTCAGGGGTATTGGCGTGACGAGTGAGATGAGAACACAAACAGGTGAGAACGACTGGTTAAATGATTCTTTAATTGGATTTGATATGATAGGATCCATATTGTAACTTATACTAGTTTTTAATCTCTTGAATTGTTGATGTCATCATGGATCGAGTCGATCTCAAAATTCCTTGTCAAATTCCATGTGCCCCTTGAGCAAACAAAGAGAGTCGCATGTTGATGTCTGACCAAACTATTAACTTGTAGCTTGCAGGTTGATCGACTAAACCGATCTTCTTTTTGAAAATGGTGTTGTCAGCATAGAACAATTCTCAGATTCTCTGCTGGACTTGAATTCAGAAAACTCGTCAAAGCTATTGAAACACTGCGAGCTAGCTAGTCCGGTAGAGACATCACTCACATCAGGAGCACGTAGATGAAGCCAGCATGGATCTGTTTTGACATAAGTTTAGTTTAGCTGTGCGTGGTGCATGGCTTCTCCAACGTGGAGGAAGCTACCTGCATGCTCCAGCTAATGGCGGTCCACGGCGGCTGCTTTTACAGTTTACTTAAAAATTTAAAATAAAACAAAGAATTCGTAGATACTAAAAAATACATTTCACGATACTTCAGGTATCATTTTGAGTTTTTTTCTCAAAATTATAACCGCTCGGCTGCTCTAAATGTTCGCCTGTAAGCCTTAAGATGGAGGATTACAATAATTACATAGGTCCCTGATCGAAATGCTTGCTTGAAGAAAACTCAGATCGATGTGCAACTGCTATCAATGCTTTGCCCCTGGACAATGCCTCGGTCCGCACCTTTTTTTCAGTGGAAAACTAGTGTGTGAATATATTGTAAATTTGGTCCAACAATAGATAAAGGTGGCAGTTGGTGTAATGGCAGCACGATGTCCTTAATAACGGAGTGTCAGGGAGGTCTTGTGTTTGATACTTGTCTCTGCCATTTTTATTTTTTTTTCCTTGCCCCCCATTTTACTGGATTTTTTTGCTACCCCTTATTCTATTCATGACCTTTTTTTTTGAACAACTATTCATGACTTCAATTCTTCATTTTATATTTCCCCAAAATTCCTTCAATTGTCTTCTATTTTTTAAATTTTTACTCCAAAATCGAGACCGAAGAATCTATTAATTTCTCTTATATCTTGTCTATGTGTACAATCTCATCTGTGGTTCAATTGAGAACTAATTATAGTAGTTAAAATTCTCTTAATATTGATCTAGTTAAGTATTGAATTACCATAAATTTTACAAAGTTGTTTACATGCCTAAGTACAAAAACATTTCTGTTAGCTACTAGGTTTTGTCATGACGCCAGTTGTCGTTGCCATTGGTCCTAATTTTTTTTTGTAATATTAATATTTATTATTATATTCATAAATACAAAGGATCCGACTTTTTTCCTTCTAATACTTTGGACCGCCCTGCCTCTGGAAAATCCGGGTTCAGTTTATTATCATCATCAATGTTTTAAAAGGCTAAGGCGTAATTGAGGTGTTTTCGGAAGGGCCTCACAAAGACGTAAGCCTTGAGGAAAAATGCGTAAACCTTATGTATGAATTCATATACTTGTACATTCATTACTCTTTTATGTAGTCTTATATATAACATTATTTGTAACCAAAATAGATATGATAAATGGTTATTCCTTCATAACAAATACATATCAAAACCATGCAATTAATCAAATCACCTTGCATTACATAAATCTATATATTAAAGTACTAATTAGTCTTGAAATATATTTAAAAAAAAAACAAGAACAATGTTTGTACTAGCTTCAAACTTCAAAATTGTCATCATCATCAATTAGAATATCACAATTTAAATCATTATTCAAATGTCACCATCACCATCACCATCACCTCCAACACCGACACCTCTAACAACATCATCTTCAACACCAACATAGGTTTGGTAGAGGGGATTGGTAGAGGTGGTCTTTCTAAAGTCTCAATTTCAAAAACCTAAAAGACCCGTAAAAAAATAGTTTTTTAAATAAAAAATTGTCTATTAAAAAACAAAAATCTTGAACTAAAAAAAAAAGGGTAAATTCCTCCTATGGTACCTGATGTTTGGCTACTTGGACAATTTGGTACCTGATGTATGAAAGCGGACAATTTGGTACCCAAAGTTCTCAAATCTAGGCCATTTTGGTACTTATGTCAATTTTGACCATATTTTCAGGGTTATTTCCGTCATCTTATCTCAACTTTACTTCATTTTTTTATAATACCTCCAAATTGCCTCTAAGTTATCACTAAAAATTTGATAACTCATCCACTTAGTATCTGTGATGATTTACGTATATAAGGTTTCATAATGTAGCTATCAATATAAATTAATTTTAATTATAAGTAATTTAAAAAAATTTGAAAAAAATTACAATTGCATAAAGGCAATTTATTTCCTTTGCATAAAATAATTAGGATACAATAAGTATATATCGAAAAAAATTTATTTTCGATATATGCGAAGTAGATGCTAAGTGGAGTAGATATATCAATTTAATTATCTCCAAAAAGAGGCAATTATAGGAAGAAATGAAGAAAAATGTGAATTTAATGAATTTAGGACTAGAATGACGGAAATAACCCTGAAAATATGGTCAAAATTGATAGAGGTACCAAAATGGCCTAAATTTGAAAACTTTAGGTACCAAATTGTCCGTTTTCATACATCATGTACCAAATTGTCCAAGTAGCCAAACATCAGGTACCATAGGAGGAATTTACCCAAAAAAAAAATTGTTTATGAGGCCTTCACCTTTTGCACCTCAAACTGCGCCTTAAAACGCTTTTCGCGCTTCGGTTCCTGGGCAACTAAGGCTAAGGCCTTTTAGCCTACGCCTTGCGCCTTTTAAACCTTGAGGCGCGCCTCAGGCGCATTTTTTAAAACATTGATCATCATCAATTCATCATCCAACGGTTGCCAAGTCTAATTAGGATCTGTATTCTTCAGCCATATTATTTTGGTTTTCTACGTCTAGTTTGATTTCCCAATATCCTCTTGCTATTATGATTTACGGGTATATATCTGGAATATGAACCTAATATTGTGAAACGTTGCAGCAAATATTGGGTTCTGTTTTTCAAAACCAAATAACTTTCTTTCAGGATGAACGACTCGCATCCCGACAATTATATATGTGAAGATGTCCTGATCAACATTTTAGCAAGACTGCCCGCCAAATCCCTCGTTCGGTTTCTGTGTGTAAGCAAGTCATGGAGTAATTTGATTCGTAGCTCAAGCTTTGTCGCTGCACATCTCAACAGGAACGTCACAGATTACAATCAGTATCTTATTGCTAAGCACTTCTATAGAGTTAGTAAAGGCAGCTACCTCATATCGCTTTTTGCTAATGAAACATTTGAGCAGTGCTTGGAGTTACAACATCCATTGTGGACCAATAAACACTTTGAAGTATATAGCTCGTGCAACGGTTTAGTTTGTATTTCTGATAAAGATTTGAGTTCAACGAGTCCTATATGCATATGGACCCATTTATTAGAAAATCTATATCTGTTCCCAATACCTACATGGCAGATCATATTGGTTTCAAGGAAATCAGCCTGTCATTATGTTTTGACTCAAAATCATAATGATTACAAGGTGGTAAAGATGTTGCGTATATGTCAAGAACGTTCGATGGAAGTTGAGGTTTATAGTCTAGTCACCAACTCCTGGAAAATGATTGAATCGACTCCTCTGTTAGATTCTCTGTGGTGGCTCATGGCGCATGAGGTTTGCAAAGGAATAGTGTATTGGCTTATCTATGAACGTCATCACAGGATTGTGTCATTCGATACCGGGAGCGAAATATTTGATGAATTGTTAGTACCAGATTCCATATTGCCTATCAATGGTTTTGTTAAGATTCAAGCGTACAAGGAAACGATATGCCTTCTTCAAGGTGATACGAATATTGATTTCTGGGTTCTGCAAGAAGGGTCTTTTCAAAAGCTGCGCACTATTATTCTGCCAGGTTATTCCCCTTTTGGCTTGTTTACAGATAATGGACTCTTGGTACAAAAAGATTCAACACACACTGAGCTAGATTTATTTGATCTTGAATCCAACCAACTTAAGGATACCAGAATCCTTACCTGTGATCGTTATAAACTCCATGCTTACAAAGGAAGTCTAGTTCTATTCGATCATTGATATCAAAGGTATACTTCTTTACTGGAGTCTGACAAGTATTCTAGCATAAACCTCAAACTGTATTAATATTGAGGAGATTTGTACATGGATGTTTACTAAACCCATCTAAAGACGATAACAACAGCACGCCATTGTCTCAAAAGAGGTTAGATTTGGCTTCGGTGACTCATCAACCATCAAGTCCCTTTGATTTGCAGCCATGTTTAAAGCAAGGTTGTTCATGATCGATTTTATTTATCTCAAATTTCGTTGTTTAGTTATGAGTTGGAATATATATGATACTTTGATTGTTTTTAGAATACTTTTATTTATCTCCATTGTTGTTTGAATGGTCAATTCTACTGATATAATCTCTTCCCCTAACCAATCACATCTCTCTATGACATGGAATATCTCACTAGGGTCAAT
The DNA here is from genome assembly GCF_933775445.1 of Argentina anserina. Taxonomy (NCBI): domain Eukaryota; kingdom Viridiplantae; phylum Streptophyta; class Magnoliopsida; order Rosales; family Rosaceae; genus Argentina; species Argentina anserina. Next base: position 10,180,623 of record NC_065876.1, read on the forward strand.
TGACTCCTCTCGCCCTAATGTGGCTACGCCCATGCACTAGCCTATTTGAGAATCAGAAAATATGGCATGGCTTCAGTATTATGTGCACAGATTACAGGATGAGCGGAGCGTCAATAAAGTCTTTCGGACAAGACTGATCTAAAATCTTCATCTATGTTGAATTTGAATAACCCTATTGTTAGACATTTGAAGTTTCTATGTTCAGAAAGTAGGATCAAGCAGCGATAGCTGCAAAGAACTAACCTTACAACAAGTATTCTAAACAAGAACGGCTAAAACAAGTTTCTTATCAGGTCATTCAGGTGGCAGCATATAGTTATTAGAGTCCGGTTTCGCTAGAGTGCAAGATTTCAATGGAAACATGTCGAGCTCAAAAGTAGTTCAAAACATACAACTTCTGTCCAAAAAAAAGTTCAAGACACCTCAATGTAGTGACGTAGGGGTGGACTTTTGGACACCGAAAAATCAACAACCGATTAAAACTGAACCGACACTGAAAAACCAAAACCAAATGAAACTGATAGAGCGGTTTCAGAAATTTCCCTAAACCAATTAGTTCGGTTCCGTTTGCGGTTTTGTTCATGTTAAAAACCGACTAAACCGAACCGAACATAATGAATATATATATATATATATATAAATCAAATTATTAATCTTTACTTGATGTAGAAAATATGGAATTGGTCTACTCATCTTATTGCATAATCCATTTATATAGGGAGAGTATTACAATGGTAATTACATCGTACATTATGATGACATAATGACTAAACGTTACCCGGTAACTATTGAAGGCTGATCACCTAATCAGCTCTCGTATGTTACATTGACGAAGGCACATAACGTGTTTTTCTTCAACACTCCCCATTGTGCCGAGTCAACAATAATATGGTGCATAAGGTGTTATCTCATTAAACATTTTACCAAATAACAAAAACTCAGTGGGAGAAAATAAAACCTTAGTTGAAAGGGAAAAAGAGCACAACACACCTATTAATATTGAGAATATCATATATGTGCTAGACTCCCCCTTATGTATGTACTTCCCCCTGATTTTTACATTAATTATAGGAATTTTGATAACTTTTGCATATTTATGCGTTTCATTTGGTACGCATTTCTTTACACCAAATATACAATAATGTGAATAATATTCATTCTCATCATGCGTTTTTCTCTTTTCTTCATAGGGACTATAAGCCTAAACCTTTAGGTATTGTTGTTGCGTGGGCGTTGAGCTATACAACGAATGTGTAATACACCGATTTTTCGGGTTTGCATTGTAAAATTTCTTGTAAGTTATTTAACTTGAAAATTGAATAAATTACATTTTTTTCGTTTTATCGTCGATGTCAAACGAAACAAAAACCGACTTCAGAAATTTAAAAGTTAAAAACATTACGTTTCTGCGACACGGGAGTCGACTTTTACTTCGTCGCTTGTTTCCGAAAACTTCCTTCACGAAAGTTGTAGAACTCATCGATACGAGTTCATGGACACTTCACACACCTTAATCGGACGTCGTATGTGGAAGTTATCGTCGACGGAAATTATCTTTCGATTTTGGAAAAAGTATAAAAGGAGTTTTTAGGGTTTCCTAAAACAGAAATCTCTCTCTCTCTCCCTCTCTCTCGACCCCGACCCCCTCTCCAGAAAATTCCTCCGCCGATCTCACGCCTTTGGCCGGCGTGGCTCTCACCGCCACTCCCAAGACCACCGCAAGCTCGACCTCTCCCACCCTCGGACGAGACGCACCTTCCCTCGCCGCCCTGAAGCCTCGCCGCAGATTCAAGCTTCGCCGCCAGTGAATGGAGCCATAGATCCTTGCAAATCGACGTTTGGGTTGGGTATATCACGAAATTAGAGCTCAAATCGGAGGAGAGATTGAGATTTCCGAAGCTTTCCGGCGACTTTCCGGCCGATTTCCAACGATCTGGGTTGCAACGAAGGTACGGTTGTGATATCTTCATCATGTTCTTCATCTTTCATGTTGAATGTTTGTGATTTTGTTGAGTTTGGGCGGAGGTGTTAGAGTGGCGCGTGTCGCCGTCAGTGGCATGTGGGAGGTTTTGGAAATGCAGGAAGACGACATTAGGCAGTGGAAGAGAGGAGGAGATGAGAGGGGAGAGTTTTGGGCGGCGGTGGGCAAGCCACGTGCGGGTTTTAAGGTGGCGCGTGAGCCCCAAGTGCTGCCACTTTGAGTGGCGCGCGCCATGCGCGGCTGCAGGGTGGCAAGTGAACAGTGTTTCCGAATAGTAATTTTTAGTAAAAAGTAAATTATGTACAGTAAAAAATGTAAAAAGTAATTTCTATACAGTAAATTATAAAAAGTAAATTATGTACATAAAAAAGTAAATTATGTACATAAAAATATAAAAAAGTAATTTATGTACAGTAACAGTGTAAAAGTAATTTTTGTACAGTAACTGTAACAATAATTTTCTAATTAGTAAATTGGTGATTAGTATTTACTGAAAAAGTAATTACATTGAAACAGTACATGAGTGTACATTAATACGTAAAAAGTATGTACATGAACAATAATACGTGAACAGTAATTACGTAAAAACCGTAAATTGCTTAACAGTAAACAATAATATTGATTCCGCATTTGAGGTTTTACGTAACGTTTCTAACCACTTTATTATACAACTAGGTGATCAACAAAACAAGTGAAGAATTTCCTGTCGGTATTGTGGAATTACGCTCAGGAAAATAAGGTGAGTAAATCTCACTATGACGAGTCTACCCTTGGCGGTGATTCATATTTACGTTTTGTTTAAAGGACCGAACTATGACATGTATATGATATAGTAGGTTGTGTAAGTGTATACATAGTAAATACGATACATATATATGGGTTGATATATTATATACTGTCACATTCTTATTTCTAAATAAGTTTATTTATGGCACCAATATATATGTTATTTGAGCTTGAGTTACTTGGTTGTGGTATAATAACATGTGAGGATTGTATTGTACGTGGTTTTAACTTTGAGTCATGTAAAAACGTTTTCTGTCTTCGGACGTGTTGGCAGTATCGGAACCAAGCCTTGACCGGGTGACAGTTACTATTCAGTTAGAGCTCTAATCTGTCTGTCGGTGTACTGCATGAGGGGTAACAGATGGGTTGCCTGGGTCTCATGAGTACCCATATTTTTGTGATATTGGGTAACATATGAGTTGCCCAGTGTCTGACGGCATACTGGATGAGGGGTAACAGATGAGTACCTGGGTCTCATGAGTACTCGTATTATAAATGTAATTTGGGTAAACAGATGAGTTGCCCAATGTCTCATGAGCACTTTTATTTTTAGATATTATTGGACATCCAGATGGGCCGTCCTGTGACTTATGAGTGCATTTATAATTAAATGTTTTCAGTATTTTTCTCTTGTATACTATGCGTGTTATACTGTTGATTTACTCATACAAGCTGCAAAGCTTACCGGGTTTGTGTTTACAATCCCGGTGCACCTATTCGATGGTGTAGGGGATAGTTCTGCAGGTGTGGATTAGCATAATTGGAGGGCTACTCTGAAGATTTTGAAGTTCATTATTTCTATTTGTGGTGAGGATTAAGAGGATTTTACATTTTTATTTGTTATAATGCTTGAATTATAAACTGGTTTTGTAATAATCAAATCGAGTGAGATGTACTATGAACTCAGTTACGATACACTGTGACTATAAGATGATTTCGATTTATTTGAGATTGTTTTAAAGTTTTTCATGGCTTCAATTTCGAGTTAACACTTGAAATTTCGGGGTTGTGACAGAATGAGAGGTCGAGTCAAGTATTTTGTGTTAAGTGGAGTAATGCATCTTTATACTTGTATAGAGAATTTCATTTCCCAACATTTATTCATCATCTTCCATTTAGATGAAACAAATCTATCTTTAAATACTTCTGTAACGACCCCAAATTTTCAAGCATGAAACTCAGATTTCGAAGTCATGAAAAACACTAAAACAATCTCCATGAATCGAAATCATTTTAAATGCCACAGCGGATCATCTCTGAGTTTAAAATACAACTCAGTCAAACCGATTATTACAAACCAAATTATAATTCGACATTATAACAAATGGAAATGTATACTCCTCACAAAAACCTCACAAGAAAGTCACACAAAATCCTCACAGAAAATCCTCACACAAGCTGGAACTAAATATCTTCAAGTCCTTTGAGCGGTCCGTCAATTCCCGCTAATCCACACATGCAGAGTTATCCACTACACCATCGAATTGGTGCACCGGGATTGTAAACACAAAGTCGGTAAGCTTTACAGCTCGTATGAGTAAAAACAACAATAAAGCTCGCATATCAATATATACAGAAATCCACAAAACATCAAATATAAATACACTCATGAGTCGATGGACGGCCCGTCTGGTTGTCCAAAATATGAAAATGAAAGTGCTCATGAGAAATTGGGTAACCCTTCTGGTTACCCAAATGCATTTATAATACGGGTACTAATGAATGCTGATACACATCTGTTATCCCTCACGTAGTACACCGCCGATATTGGGTAACCTTCTGCTACCTAACATCAAAAAATATGAGTACTCATGAGCCGATAACCCGTCTGATACCTCACATGCAGTACTCCGGCAGACAGACTAGAGTTCTAACTATATCGTAACTTTCGCCCGGCTAAAGGCTAGGTTCCGACATGCCAAATACGTCCGAAGACTGGTCTGAAGACATAAACACGTCCGAAGACACCACACGTCCGTAGACAAATTCACGTCCAAAGACAAATCAACATTTTAACAATCTCCATGTTAAATTCACGTACAATAATCATCACCTCATATTGTACAAAAATCAAGTCCGAAGACAAAAACTCGTCTGAAGACATCAATCACGTCTGAAGACAAAACTCGTCTGAAGACAAAACGTTTTAACAAACTCTATGTTAAAACCACATACAATAATCATCACCTCATATTGTACAAATCAAACCACATGCTCGATATATAAATCTCGTCATCAAAATGACATAATCACGATAAAATCATAACAGTATATTATATAGCAAACTATATATTTATATATGTACCTATTTACCATTTATACAATATATATATAATCCACTATATCATATACATGTCATATTCCATTCTTTAAAATTCTGCAAAAATCTTGAATCTCCGCAAGGGTAGATTCGTAAATGTGTGAGATTTTACTCACCTTATAAACTCGAGCGTAATTGCACAATTCCGACAGTAACTCATTTTCTTGATTTAACGATCACCTTGAAAAGATACGAAAAGAATTTAGAATCGTTACGTAAACCTTTAAATGTCGAAACAATAATAATCTGTTACTGTTCAGCAATTTCTGGTTTTACGAATTTACTGTTCACTGAGTACTATTTGCTTTGACTATTCACGTATTTACTATTCATGTATTACTGTACAAATACACATCCATTACGTATTCTTGTACGAGTACATACTGTTTACGTATTTTTGTACATATAAATATTATTCAAATGTAAATACTGTCTCAGTAAATATTAATTACTGATTTACCCTTCGGAAATTACATTTACTGAAAATAATTTATATTTACATTTACTGTACGTAAAATAATTTTACATTTACCGTACGTAAATCACCTTTTTACATTCACCGTCGTACACGCGCCACCGCCGCCCCCAAACCACTCCTATCTTTCCCCTCTTCCTCTCCGCGGCCTCACGCCGCCCCTAACCACCTCCACGCATCCACACGTGTCGTCTAAGGTGGCGGTAACCCCTCTCCTTCAATCCTCCTCCGATCCTCCTTCGATCTCCACAAATCCAACCCAAATTCATCCAAAATAAACACACAACATCAATAGCATCAATCCCTTACCTTGATTTCACGGCGGAGCCCTTAAATCGTCGTTTGAGGTGCCGGCGGCGCCGATCGTGTAGAGGTGGAGGCGCGCGGCGAATAAAGGCTCAACCCTTGACGTGGGGGGCTCCAGAGATGAGGAGGGGTGGAGGCGAGCTTGCCCCGAGCACGACGTCGACGGGGGAGCACGGCGGAGAAGTCTCCGAGCTTCAATCTGTCGCGTGAAGGGTGGCGGCAACGAGGTCAGGTGCACCGGGCTCGGGGTCGACTGCGGAGGTCCCTGTGGTGCTCTGGATATTGGCGGTGAGAGGCACGGTGGCCTGGTTTTCGAGGGAGGGAGGGAGGCGATCGGGGAGAGAGAACGAGAGAAGAGAGAGAAGGAGAAAGGAGGCGCGGGGTGTGGGTTTCCAGAAATGGAAACCATAACTCCAATAATTATCTATTTATACTCGTTTCCAAAATCGGAAACTAACTTCCGACGTTAATAACTTTCACGTCCGACGTCCGATTCGAACGTGTGACATGTCCACGAACACGTATCGACGAGCTCTACGACTTTCGTGAAGGAAGTTTTCACAAACGATCGATGGAGCAAAAGTCAATATTCACGTCACGGAAACGTAACGTTTTTCTAAATAAACGTTACGATAATGTTTCCGTTTTCGATATACCACTTCGCGAAGCATATAAAATTCGTTTAAATAAATTTCACGAATTTATGAACTTAAAAACAATCCAATATTCACTCCGAAAAATCGGGTTATTACAACTTCAACTAATTATGAGAGTTATAGAGGCCTCACTTTTATCCTTGAGCCGATTGATGATTAATCATTAACATTACAGTCCTTGAGATCCATATTGAGATTGTGTCTTCCCAAAGATTTTTTTCATTCTCAACTTCAGATTTACAATGCATATTAACATCTCTTTAGTTCATTATGATTCTATGCAAATCCATTGAATTCGCAACGGCATAATTCACTGATCCCTATTCCAAATCAAGTATTTACTTCTTAAATGTTTCAATTCTTTTTGTAGTGCTTCATGGTCTGGAGCCACTTCTTGGGTGGATAAAGTCAGTTCTAGGACTTCATGTATATCTCTTAATTTTGATCCCTATAAAGATATTTTATTTCACCATTCATAACCTGCATTTATCAGTTTTTCAGAAACTACCAAACGGATAAAGTAATGAAGTGCAATGACATCCATTACGAGATATCTCTTTGCGGTCCATTACAAATGAATATCTCCTCGTAGTCGATTTCAGTGCCTTTGTGAGAGAGACCTTGCACCATAATGTGAGTCTAAACTCTTATTTTTCATTTTGCATCCTAACAAAGACATATGATATGGTTTACACTTGCAGTGTCCGTTTCAGCTGCCCAAATACCTATTTCTTTATTAGTAAACATAGGTTCATGTTGGATCGCTTTTTTCCATTAGACAACAATTACTATGTTGGTATTTCTCAACGAAGCATTGTTCGATATCAAAACTCAATATCATGCATCCTCATGTGGTTTGTATTTGTAGATATCTCTATATTTTCAAAGATTTGTTCTAATATCTGAGACGTCCCCTAGTGATAACCAAAATCCAGAAAATTCTCATGAGGCCGATTTGAGATTATGGATCAACGGATTCGATTGTGCCAAAACTCTTTTTCTTCCTTCAATCGAGTATATATCGAATTTAAGGTGGTCTCTCTCTCTTCCTTGAAGAGTCACGGCTTGTGGCACTATTTATACAACTTTATGACATCACCATGCTACCATCTATGATGACGACGCAATACTCAATTCCTCTTGGGTGATGTCATGTCCTCTTCTTAAGACATTGAACCTTGCAAGCATATTTGCAACTAATTTATGTGATCTCATCACTTTGTGCAATAAGGGGATCAAGATGAGACACAGTGGGGGACAAACCACAACAATTTATGTCGTTCCACTTGAACATTTTTTATTCTTATATCCCCCTAACAACGGGAAGACTATCTCATCAAAGTGATATTCCGCATATCTAGCAGAAAAAAAGATTGCTTGCCAAGGTTGCAATATGACGGACTATCTGGATGCATGTCTCCAATAAGAACACTTATTCACAGTAATTGGCTTCACCATTTGCGATGTGTCGTTGCAATTTGGCACATAGGTTAATCTTATTAAGCTTAAGGATTGTAGATCCGTGTCGATCCTAGCGAGCTCAAAGATTTCGATCCATCAATGTCATGGATTGTAATTCATTTTACAATGATGATAGTGATGGCTGAGCAGTAGTGAATAAGAGGTTATGTATGTAAAAAAAAATATGTTACCCTAAACAGAAATTTTAGTGGGCATTACCACTATTAAGATTATTACTGTAGTCGTTTTCCGTGAGACCAAGTGGGTTTGTAATTAGCATAATTAACATTAGTTTGAGTAGTGCATAGTATGATGACACGTGACCAGCGTGTCGACACATCAACCAACATCATAAAATATTTAAGATGTCCGCAAGTTGGTTGAATTAATCTACATAATTTTAGTTGGATTCAATGTTTGAACATAACGAGAATATATGTGTCATTTGCATAGGATGGTCTCAATCCTAATTTCTTTAAGTGATAGGCTTTGAATGATTAACTTTACACATGTAACCACAATGGACATAAAAAACATAATATAAACTTAGTGTATATACTTATGCATCAAACATTTCATAGTTTTGAGGAGGGTGGGGGGGGGGGGGGCGACGAAATGTGGGAATGAAATCACATCTTTAATTTCTCCATAAAATTATATTTTAAGGATTTTTACAGTTTTTTGTTTCTTACTTCTATTTATCTAAAACATGAGTGTCCGTATGCAATTCCTTAAATATACAGATACATATATCATGGCTTGGGGTCCCAATCAAAGCCCAAATGTAATAACCCTCGTTTTCAAAAAATATTTGAAATTGAATTTAATATTATTAAGTTGTGAAATTTAATTAGAATGGATGTGATTGGTTACGACGTTATGAAACGAGTAACGGATACGTTATTGGAACGTTTAATTCGAAAAAAACGTTACGTTTCCGAACATTTATATCGACTTTTAATCCGTTGCTCGGTTTCGAAAACTTTCTTCACGGAAGTTGTAGAGCTCGTTAATACGAGTTCGCGGATATGTGACGCGTTCGAAACGGACATCGTACGTGAAAGTTATTCGCGTCGGAAGTTAGTTTCCGATTTGGAAACTAGTATAAAAAGGAATTTTTTTTGTTAACTAGGGTTTCCATAACAGGAAACCCTTTCACACCCGCCGCTCTCTCCGTCGAACTCTCTCTCTCTCGACATTCTCTCTCCCCAAGCTCTCTCCCTTTCCCCCTTTCAACGCCGGCGATCTCGTCGACCAGGCCACCGTGGGTCACACCGCCTAGCCTAGGAGCACCGCACGGCTCTCCTCTCCAAACCCCGAGCACGACATCGCCTCCCTTGCCGCCGTGAGGCCTACACGACGTCACCAAGACCCTGCAACTCGTCGCCGCTCGGCTCCGGCAACGCTAGGACTAGGAGGAGGGTAGCTTGACGTCGATTCTCGCCCTTCACGCCCCTTCAATCGGATTTGGGGCCAAATCTCACGATTCAAATCCTTCCCGAGGAATCGAAGCACCGCCGACAAATCCGAGCTTTCCAACGTCAATCGGAGGTTCTAGCTTCGATTTAAGGTATGGTTTGTAGTGATTGATGGTTGATTGTGATTGTTAGACAGTTTTGGGATCGAATTGAGGAGTTTGGAGGTGTGGGAGGAGGAGGAGTTGCCGCCGCCTAGAGGCGGCGCGTGGGAGTGAATAGGGTGGCGTAGGGACTGCCTAGCACCGTAGGAAGATAGAGGAGGAGGAGGGGGAGAGGTTGGGCACGGCGGTGGCGTCACACGCTCCGTGGTTAGCCTCGGCGCGTGTGCCCCACGCGCGGCCGGCCGGAGGTGGCGCGTGTGCCACACGCGCCGCCGTGTGAGGCGGTGTAATTAGTTTTGACTGAAAGGGTATTTTGGTAATTTACTGTGTAACGGTAAATGTAAATTTTATTTACGTATGGTAAATGTAATTAAGTTTTACCTACGGTAAATGTAATTATAAATTACTTTCAGTAAATGTAAAAAGTAATTTGTAAAAGGGTAATTTAGTAAATTTTATTTACTGAGTTGTATTTACATTTAAATCGTACGTATACGTACAGAAATACGTATAAATATTTATACGTACAGAAATACGTATTAATATTTATACGTACAGAAATACGTATTAATATTTATACGTACAGAAATACGTATATAATATTTATACGTACAGAAATACGTATTAATATTTATACGTACAGAAATACGTATATAATATTTATACGTACAGAAATACGTATTAATATTTATACGTACAGAAATACGTATATAATATTTATACGTACAGAAATACGTATATAATATTTATACGTACAGAAATACGTATTAATTGAGTATTGTACAGTGACCGTGAATAGTGAACGGTGAACAGTAAATTCGTATAAACCAAAATTGCTGAACAGTAACCGGTTATTACTGTTTTGGCATTTAAAGGTTTACGAAACGATTCTAAATTCTTTTCTTATTCTTTTAAGGTGATCATTAATCGAGGAAAGGAATTATCATCGGGAATTGAGGATTTACGCTTGAGTCGATAAGGTGAGTAAAATCTCACTGAATTACGAATCTACCCTCGTGGTGATTCAACATTTTTGCAAGTGTGTTTATCAAATGAATTACAACATGTATATAATTTAGAGGACTACATATATACAGTATAATGGTAATAAGTACATATTATATATATAGTTCATTAAATTACGTACTGTTTTTAATTCATTAAAAACAGTCATTTCGATGACGGAAGTGAGAAATGAGCATGTGTAGTGAAATATGACATGTATAAGATATAGTGGATTATATATATATTGTATAAATGGTAAATAAGTACGAATATATATAGTTTGCTATATAATATACTGTTATGATTTTATTGTGATTATATTGAGCATGTGATTTGAATTGTACAATATGATGTGGGATTATTGTACGTGATTTTTAACATTGAGATTGTTAAAATGTGAATTGTCTTCGGACCTGATTTTTGGTACAATATGATGTGAGATTATTGTACGTGTATGGCAAGTCGAAACCTAGCCTTTGGCCGGGCGAAAGTTACGATACAGTTAGAGCTCTAGTCTGTCTGCCTTAGTACTGCATGTGAGGTAACGGGTGGTTATCTGCACATGGGTACTCGGTGTATTTTGGATGTTGGGTAGCGGGTGGCTACCCAATATCAGCGGTGTATTACGAGAGGGGTAACAGATGTGTACCAGCGTTCTTGGTACCCGTATTATAAATGCATTGGGTAACCAGAAGGGTTACTTAATTTCCTCATGAGCTTATTATTTCATATTTCTTTGGGTCAACCAGATGGGCTGACCATTGGCTCATGGGGGCATTTATATTTGTTGTTTGTGATCTTTCGTATATATTGATATGCGAACTGTATTGTGATTTTACTCATACGAGCTATAAGCTTACCGGGTTTGTGTTTACAATCCCGGTGCACCAATTCAATGGTGTAGGGGATAATTCTGCAGGTGCTGATTCGTGGAGGTTGAGTGACGACTACAGAGGCTCGAAGTCGTTCGGATCCTACTTGTGGTGAGATTTTAGCATGGATTCGTGTGTGAGGATTTGTGTATTTTCATTTGTGAGATTTGTGAGAATTATTACATTTCCATTTTGTGTAAGGATTATAATTTGGGTTGTAATAATTGGTTGTCTGAGTTGTATTGAGAACTCAGAATTGATCCGCTGTTACACTTAAATGATTTCGGTTTATTTGAGATTATTTGTGTTTAACGACTTTAGAATTTTGATTTTTTAGGCTCGAAATTTTGGGGTCGTTACAGTTGGTATCAGAGCCTAAGTGCGTATTTGGCGATTATCAATATCATCCGGAAGCGATGATCCGACTGCAGGCGGGCCCCCATCAGATGCTCCTCGGTATTGATATGTCGTCGGGTACGCGAGAGTGTTTTAGGAGCCATACCTAATGGTTTGGTCCTCCGAGAAGTATCATGATGATACTTCGATGATTCATCATATCCTGAAATTTCATGTTAATACCTATTGAATCTGTTTTAGTTGAATTCGAGATTTCACAAGTATTGACTAAGTGTTTCGTTGTTTGAAGGTGATGAACGCTGATAAGGGCCGAGGACGGGCGAGAGGACGTGGTCGAGGTAGGACCACGGGCCGAGTCCGCAACGTGGAGAACCTTTATCAGGAGGCTGCTCCACAGGTAGAGCGGGTAGGACGAGGTCGAGGTAGGGCCACAGGTCGAGTCCGCAACGTGGAGAACCTCTATGAGGAGGCTGCGCCGCAGGAGGAGCAGGATGAGCCAGCTCCTGCGGTTAGAGATGACGGTCGAGTGTTGAAGCTGATCAAGGATATTAGTGCACTGTCAGCTCCGACATTTCATGGGGGACTAGATCATATGGTAGCTGACCATTGGATCGAGGGTATGGAGACTTATTTTGAGATGATAGAGTGCACAGAGATTGAGAAGAGAAAGATAGCTACATTCTTTCTCAAGGGTGATGCTCTAGATTGGTGGAAGAGCATGAGACAGATTGTGGATGTGTCTACATTCACATGGGGAGATTTCACCACCATATTCCAAGAGAAGTATTTTCCAGCCTCAGTACAGGAGGACTTAGAGTTGGAGTTTCTGGCATTGGTACAGGGAGACATGACCATTAGAGAGTATGATGCTCGATTCTCGCAACTGTATCGGTATGTCAGGCCTATGGGTGCGACTGCTGTAGCTCAGAAGTATCTACGTGGGCTGAAACGAGAGTACAAGACCATGATATCAGTCCTTTGCCTGACTTCACGGGAGCAGATATTTGAGAGTGCTATGAGCTTGGAACAAGCAGAGAAGACTCAAGCGGGTGATGTGGGGAACATAGATGCAAAGGGGAAAGGCAAGGCAGTCTATACAGGCAGCGAGCACTCAGGGCCGAAGGATAGGTCATGGAAGAGGCCAAGACCCCACTATCAGGCCCCGACAAGGGCGCCACCCCTAGCTATCAGAGTAGCACCAGTCAGACCATTAGCAGCAGTGAGGTGTTATAGCTGCAATGAGATGGGACATTACGCCTCGGCATGTCCGAAACCGAAGAGAATAGGCTGCCACCGGTGCGGGCAAGTGGGACACATAGCTCGAGATTGTACCCGACCACTTCCGGGTAGACAGGAACGGCCGCAGAGACAGCTACCAGCGGGCCAAGCTAGAGTGTTCGCAGTGGGTCAGCGAGACACAGGGGTGGAAGGTACATTATCACTTTTTGACTACCTTGCTAGAGTGTTGTTTGATACGGGAGCATCGCATTCATTCATTGCTAGTTCAGTAGTGGAGATGCTAGGATTGATTCCTACACCTCTCGGGGACGCCTTATGTGTCACTTCACCCCTTGGAGTGTCACTTGAGTTAGAGACAATCTGCAAAGCTTGTCCTATATTGATTGGGAGTAGAGAGTTCTCTGCTTCGTTGATTGTGATTCCGGACCACACTTATGATGTGATCTTGGGGATTGATTGGTTGAGACCACAGCATGCTGTGATTGATTGTTTTGACATGGTAGTGTCCTTTCATAGACCTGGAGAGCCAGTGTTTCGTTATCGTTGCCTCAAGTCCGACAACGCCATGAGATCAGGAGTTTTGGCACATGTGGAGTCAGTGGATCAAGAAGTGACTATCACAGACATTGTGGTAGTATCTGAGTTTGGTGAAGTGTTCCAAGAGATACCGGGGCTACCTCCTCGAAGAGTGGTAGATTTCTGCATTGATGTAGTACCCGGTATAGCACCTGTGTCAAAGGCGCCATATAGAATGGGGCAGAATGAACTTAAGGAGCTGAAGGTGCAGATCGATGAGTTATTAGACCAAAGGTTCATTAGACCTAGCGTTTCACCTTGGGGAGCACCTGTTTTGTTCGTGAAGAAGAAAGATGGTTCTCTGCGGTTATGTGTGGACTATAGAGAACTGAACAAGGTGACTATCAAGAATAGGTATCCCTTACCTAGGATTGATGACTTGTTCGATCAGCTCAAAGGTGCTACAGTGTTCTCTAAGATTGATTTGAGATCCGGTTATCATCAACTCAGAGTGAAGGAAGAAGATATATCGAAGACAGCCTTCAGGACCCGGTATGGACATTATGAGTTTGTCGTCATGCCATTTGGTCTAACGAATGCACCAGCTGTCTTCATGAGTTTGATGAACCAAGTATTTAGCCCGTACTTGGATGAGTTTGTTGTGGTGTTTGTGGATGACATTTTGATATACTCCAAGACACAAGAAGAACATGTGGTGCATCTGAGAACAGTGTTGCAGACCTTGAAGGAGGCGAGACTGTATGCCAAGCTAGAGAAGTGTGAGTTCTGGAAAGAAGAGGTCAAATTCCTTGGTCATGTTGTCTCAAAAGATGGAGTACTAGTGGACCCGGCAAAGGTAGAGGCAGTGAAGAATTGGAGTCGTCCAAAGAACCCTACAGAGATACGTAGTTTCCTCGGGTTGGCAGGTTACTACAGGAGGTTTATCGAGGGGTTTTCTAGTATTGCATCTCCATTGACCAAGTTGACCAAGAAAGATACTCCGTTCGTGTGGACGGATGCATGTGAGGAAGCATTCAGCAAACTGAAGACTAAACTGACCACAGCTCCAGTGTTGACAATTCCTTCTAGTGGTGGTAGTTATGTCATTTACAGTGATGCTTCGCTCCAAGGGTTGGGTTGTGTGTTGATGCAGCATGGAGGAGTTGTTGCTTATGGCTCGAGACAACTGAAGATTCATGAGAGGAATTATCCGACACACGACTTAGAGCTTGCGGCAGTTGTATTTGCTCTGAAGATTTGGAGACATTACTTGTATGGTGAGAAATTTCAACTCTTTTCAGATCATAAGAGTTTGAAGTACTTGTTCTCACAGAAGGAGCTGAATATGAGGCAGAGGAGATGGATGGAACTCCTCAAGGACTATGACTTCACATTAGAGTACCACCCGGGGAAGGCAAATGTGGTGGCTGATGCCTTGAGCAGAAAACCGAGAGGCGTAGTAGCTTCACTTATGGTCCAGGAATGGTTCATGATAGAAGCTGCATCAGAGTTTGACTTGGTACCATCGGGAGGAGAACCAAGGGTCTTTCTTGGTAGTGTCACAGTGCAACCCACATTGATCACGAGGATCATACAGGGTCAGGCGCAGGATAGACTCTCACGAGCTAAGTTGGCGGATCTTGTAGTTGATACGCTTGATGGGTGTCCTTCTGAGTGGAGAGTTGGACCCGATGGAGGGTTGAGGTTTGGGGCAAGATTATGTGTCCCAGATTGTGATGATCTTCGGGAGGAGGTTCTTCGTACGGCACATCGTTCACGCTATACCGTCCATCCAGGGAACACCAAGATGTACAAGGACCTATGCAGACAATTCTGGTGGAACGGTATGAAGAAAGATGTAGCAGAGTTTGTATCGAAGTGCCTTACATGTCAGCAAGTGAAAGCAGAACATCAACGACCAGCTAGCATGTTGAAACCACTGACTATTCCTCTTTGGAAGTGGGAGCAGATATCTATGGATTTTGTGACCGGATTACCTAGGTCGAAGAAGGGTCACGATGCCATATGGGTGATTGTCGATCGATTGACGAAGTCGGCTCATTTTCTCCCAGTGTCGATGAAGTACTCAGTGGACGTGCTTGGGAAACTATATGTGGATGAGGTAGTGAGACTCCATGGTGCTCCAGTTTCTATTGTTTCCGATAGAGATGCACGTTTCACTTCGAAGTTCTGGGGTGGTTTGCAGAAGGCAATGGGCACTACCTTGGATATGAGTACAGCTTTTCACCCTCAGACGGATGGACAGACAGAGAGGGTGAATCAGGTGATGGAAGACATGTTGAGAGCATGTGTGTTGGATTTCAAGGGTAGCTGGGAAGATCATTTGAGATTGATTGAGTTTGCCTACAACAACAGCTACCATTCTAGCATTGGCATGGCACCGTATGAGGCACTTTATGGTAGGCCATGTCGATCTCCGATCTGTTGGGCCGAAGTTGGTGACGAGGCACTGATGGGCCCAGAGGTGGTTCAGGAAACCACTGAGAAGATCTCGATCATTCGGGATAGAATCCGGACCGCTCAGAGTAGACAGAAGAGCTATGCAGACCTGAAGAGGAGACATGTGGAGTTTGAGATTGGTGACCATGTGTTCTTGAAAGTTTCACCTATGAGGGGTGTAGTGAGATTCGGCAAGAAGGGAAAGTTGGCACCGAGGTATGTTGGGCCTTTTGAGATACTTGAGAAAGTGGGCGAACTAGCATATCGACTAGCTTTGCCTACTAGCATGTCGGGCGTTCACAACGTCTTCCACATTTCCATGCTGAGGAAGTATGTACCAGATGAGTCACATGTGATCGATCATAGCGCCATTGAAGTGAAGGAAAATGCCACTTTTGTTGTCGAGCCGGTTCGTATCCTGGATAGATCCACTAAGAAGCTACGGAGGAGAGAAGTTGGGCTAGTCAAGGTGTTGTGGAGTCACCATGATGAGGGTGATGCATCATGGGAGCTAGAGTCAGACATGATGACCAGATATCCATAGTTGTTTGTTGAGTGAGCTTGAATTTCGGGACGAAATTCCTTTAAGGGGGGTAGATTGTAATAACCCTCATTTTCAAACAATATTTGAAATTGAATTTAATATTATTAAGTTGTGAAATTTAATTAGAATGGATGTGATTGGTTACGACGTTATGAAACGAGTAACGGATACGTTATCGGAACGTTTAATTCGAAAAAAACGTTACGTTTCCGAACGTTTATATCGACTTTTAATCCGTTGCTCGGTTTCGAAAACTTTCTTCACGGAAGTTGTAGAGCTCGTTAATACGAGTTCGCGGATATGTGACGCGTTCGAAACGGACATCGTACGTGAAAGTTATTCGCGTCGGAAGTTAGTTTCCGATTTGGAAACTAGTATAAAAAGGAATTTTTTTTGTTAACTAGGGTTTCCATAACAGGAAACCCTTTCACACCCGCCGCTCTCTCCGTCGAACTCTCTCTCTCTCGACATTGTCTCTCCCCGAGCTCTCTCCCTTTCCCCCTTTCAACGCCGGCGATCTCGTCGACCAGGCCACCGTGGGTCACACCGCCTAGCCTAGGAGCACCGCACGGCTCTCCTCTCCAACCCCGAGCACGACATCGCCTCCCTTGCCGCCGTGAGGCCTACACGACGTCACCAAGACCCTGCAACTCGTCGCCGCTCGGCTCCGGCAACGCTAGGACTAGGAGGAGGGTAGCTTGACGTCGATTCTCGCCCTTCACGCCCCTTCAATCGGATTTGGGGCCAAATCTCACGATTCAAATCCTTCCCGAGGAATCGAAGCACCGCCGACAAATCCGAGCTTTCCAACGTCAATCGGAGGTTCTAGCTTCGATTTAAGGTATGGTTTGTAGTGATTGATGGTTGATTGTGATTGTTAGACAGTTTTGGGATCGAATTGAGGAGTTTGGAGGTATGGGAGGAGGAGGAGTTGCCGCCGCCTAGAGGCGGCGCGTGGGAGTGAATAGGGTGGCGTAGGGACTGCCTAGCACCGTAGGAAGATAGAGGAGGAGGAGGGGGAGAGGTTGGGCACGGCGGTGGCGTCACACGCTCCGTGGTTAGCCTCGGCGCGTGTGCCCCACGCGCGGCCGGCCGGAGGTGGCGCGTGTGCCACACGCGCCGCCGTGTGAGGCGGTGTAATTAGTTTTGACTGAAAGGGTATTTTGGTAATTTACTGTGTAACGGTAAATGTAAATTTTATTTACGTATGGTAAATGTAATTAAGTTTTACCTACGGTAAATGTAATTATAAATTACTTTCAGTAAATGTAAAAAGTAATTTGTAAAAGGGTAATTTAGTAAATTTTATTTACTGAGTTGTATTTACATTTAAATCGTACGTATACGTACAGAAATACGTATAAATATTTATACGTACAGAAATACGTATTAATATTTATACGTACAGAAATACGTATTAATATTTATACGTACAGAAATACGTATATAATATTTATACGTACAGAAATACGTATTAATATTTATACGTACAGAAATACGTATTAATATTTATACGTACAGAAATACGTATATAATATTTATACGTACAGAAATACTTATTAATATTTATACGTACAGAAATATGTATTAATATTTATACGTACAGAAATACGTATATAATATTTATACGTACAGAAATACGTATTAATTGAGTATTGTACAGTGACCGTGAATAGTGAACGGTGAACAGTAAATTCGTATAAACCAAAATTGCTGAACAGTAACCGGTTATTACTGTTTTGGCATTTAAAGGTTTACGAAACGATTCTAAATTCTTTTCTTATTCTTTTAAGGTGATCATTAATCGAGGAAAGGAATTATCATCGGGAATTGAGGATTTACGCTTGAGTCGATAAGGTGAGTAAAATCTCACTGAATTACGAATCTACCCTCGTGGTGATTCAACATTTTTGCAAGTGTGTTTATCAAATGAATTACAACATGTATATAATTTAGAGGACTACATATATACAGTATAATGGTAATAAGTACATATTATATATATAGTTCATTAAATTACGTACTGTTTTTAATTCATTAAAAACAGTCATTTCGATGACGGAAGTGAGAAATGAGCATGTGTAGTGAAATATGACATGTATAAGATATAGTGGATTATATATATATTGTATAAATGGTAAATAAGTACGAATATATATAGTTTGCTATATAATATACTGTTATGATTTTATTGTGATTATATTGAGCATGTGATTTGAATTGTACAATATGATGTGGGATTATTGTACGTGATTTTTAACATTGAGATTGTTAAAATGTGAATTGTCTTCGGACCTGATTTTTGGTACAATATGATGTGAGATTATTGTACGTGTATGGCAAGTCGAAACCTAGCCTTTGGCCGGGCGAAAGTTACGATACAGTTAGAGCTCTAGTCTGTCTGCCTTAGTACTGCATGTGAGGTAACGGGTGGTTATCTGCACATGGGTACTCGGTGTATTTTGGATGTTGGGTAGCGGGTGGCTACCCAATATCAGCGGTGTATTACGAGAGGGGTAACAGATGTGTACCAGCGTTCTTGGTACCCGTATTATAAATGCATTGGGTAACCAGAAGGGTTACTTAATTTCCTCATGAGCTTATTATTTCATATTTCTTTGGGTCAACCAGATGGGCTGACCATTGGCTCATGGGGGCATTTATATTTGTTGTTTGTGATCTTTCGTATATATTGATATGCGAACTGTATTGTGATTTTACTCATACGAGCTATAAGCTTACCGGGTTTGTGTTTACAATCCCGGTGCACCAATTCGATGGTGTAGGGGATAATTCTGCAGGTGCTGATTAGTGGAGGTTGAGTGACGACTACAGAGGCTCGAAGTCGTTCGGATCCTACTTGTGGTGAGATTTTAGCATGGATTCGTGTGTGAGGATTTGTGTATTTTCATTTGTGAGATTTGTGAGTGATTTGTGAGAATTATTACATTTCCATTTTGTGTAAGGATTATAATTTGGGTTGTAATAATTGGTTGTCTGAGTTGTATTGAGAACTCATAATTGATCCGCTGTTACACTTAAATGATTTCGGTTTATTTGAGATTATTTGTGTTTAACGACTTTAGAATTTTGAGTTTTTAGGCTCGAAATTTTGGGGTCGTTACACCAAATATGTCAAGATCCCGAAATTCATTTTCTTTTGACGTTGTGGGATTCAATTTAGCAATTACATATATACTTGCTAAATGGACATATAAACTTCTCTAACACTCGGTTACATCCGTAGTCATTAGAAATTATGAAAAAGAAGTCAATTGTAATCACACTTATTATTTTCACATGAAAAAATCATTGACATAAAAAAATTAAAAAATGTAAAACAGTTCGATTGTCTCTTATTGGCTCTTGTTACATAAAGTGCCAATGGACATAGTTAAGACCTAAAAATAGAATATAACCCCAAATTCTTTGGAGTAATTTGATAGAATCGCAAAACGATACTTCCATCCCATAAGGTATGATCATTGTGGATCCCAAAGGAGTAGAAATGACTAATCCTTATTAATATTATTAGTTATATCCACAAATATGGTACTTTTGTTCTTCATTATTATTACTATGGGGATCATATGATGCATTTCTTTGTAATCAGTTATTCATGTCATAGTTATATTTGGTGAAATTGTTTTACTTATGCGGTACTTCGCGAAGTCACATACTTCACAAGCAGCAGCTAGTTCAGGACTCCATTTACAAGCCTCACGAATAATTTCATTACTCTCACGAGCGAGATCACGTTCCTCATTACGAGCTTGTACACATGCTTCTAGAGCTACTCGATTAGCAGTCAAAATATTGAAAATTGAACCACGTATATCTGAATTAATATTCATATATTCTCAATTCAGTGAGAAAAATTCACCACTTTTGGTTGATGTCAACGATTGCATCAAGGTCTTGTCCAATACCAAAGTCTAATGAAATTTTAGGAATATCATCCATTACAATATATCGTGGAAAAAATGAAGGGCAGACTATAACTAAAGTCTGAAACCTCATAGCTAGATTCTTATCGATATTTGAATTGAATTCTTTTTAAGTCATGTTATTCGATATTGAATATACTTTTTCAAATCGTCGTACTCTCATTATTCTATACTTTTTTTTTGTAATAGAGCGCTTTATTACTCATGTCATATCCCCTAGACCTTTTTCACACGGTACATTATTATCAATTGTCATTGATCGGACATGAAACTTCATGTCCATAGTAATTGCCCTTTGTTTTAGGGTTATTACTACTTTATTATGCAAAATTCGTTTTGAGAAAATTTCTTTATCTTGAGAGACCTTATGTTGTCATTTAAGATTTTAATTATGGTTCTAAATTACGTGCAAGAAACATGTTTATATAATTCGATCATGGTTGAGCCTTGACTATCTTGCATGGGAGGTTGATACTCAAATTCTTTAGAGTTCAATATATGTTGTGCTATTTAACCAACTGTAGATAGAGTACGTGACATTAATTTTGCAGTCTAAAATTCTAAATAGACATACACGAAAATTAAACATACCAAGATACATTATGGCCACTTTGGAGCTTTATGAAGCTGAATTATCACAGTAAAGACATACAATTTCATTGTTTCAAAGAAATACAAATTGGATTGCAAGACCAAGAATCGCAGTAGTCATATCTTTCCATGCGTCGTGAAAATACTTTATCACATTGATATGTTTGTCCTCTTTTTTTCTAATTATAAAATTCTCATGAAATTTCGTTATTATGACAATGCTCATAAAATATACTAAAAAAAGTAATTATAAAAATCATATAGACCTAGAATATACAACAAACAGAGCATATCATTTAACATAGTTAAGTAATTTACAAAACTTCGGCAATTATTATTTTCAAGATACATGCAAAAGACCATGTATATAAATATCATGTGCTTAAAATCATAGCATCACAATTTCATGACATGCTAAGCAATCAAATTTTGACAATAAGCATAGCATATAACATGCACAATATTCATAGAGTACTTTGCTCACATAACATATATAATTTCATTTATATGAATGAAATTTAATAATGTCACGACCCCAAAATTTTGAGCATGAAACTCTAATTTCATAGTCATGAAAAACGCTAAAACAAATCTCAATAAATCGAAATCGTTTTAATGTCGCAGTGGATCATTACTAAGTTCACAATACAACTCAGACAAACCAATTATTACAAACCAAATTTATCATTCAACATTACATAAAATGGAAATGTAATAATCCTCACAAATTCTCATACAAATCCACAATAAATCATCACCACAAGATGGAAAATGAACGACTTCGAATCTTCAGAGTTGTCCTTCGATTCCCACTAAACAACACCTGCGGAATTATCCCCTACACCATCAAATAGGTGCACTGAGAATGTAAACACAAACCCGGTAAACTTTACAGCTCATATGAGTAAAATAACAATTACCACTCGCATATCAATATATGCGAAAATCCACAAATCAACAAATATAAATGCACTCATGACAAATTAGACGGCCCCTCTGGTTGTCTAATAATGTGAAAATATAAGAACTCATGAGAATTGGGCAACCCCTCTATTTACCCAAATGCATTGATAATACGGGTACTCATGAGCGCTGGTACACCTCTGTTACCCCTCATTTAGTACACCTTCGACATTGGACAACCATCTGTCATCCAATATCAAAATTTATATGGGTACTCATAAGCCGATAACCCATATGTTACCTCATATGCAGTACCCCGGCAGACAAACTAGAGCTCTAACTGTATCGTAACTTTTGCCCCGCCAAATCAAAACACATGCTCGATATATAAATCTCATCATCAAAACGAACACATTCAACAACGAGATCATAACAGTATATAATATAGCAAACTATATATATGTATCTATTTACCATTTATACAAATATATATTCCACTATATCATATACATCTCATATTTCATTTTTAAAAATTCTGCATAATTTTGAATCTCCGCAAGGGTAGATTCGTAAATAAGTGAGATTTTACTCACCTTATAATCTCGTGCGTAATTCCACAATTTCGAATGTAATTCATTTTCTTGAATTATCGATCACCTTGAAAAGATAAGAAAAGAATTTAGAATCGTTACCTAAACCTTAAATGCCGAAACAGTAATAATATTTTACTGTTCAGCAAATTCTGGGTTTACGAAATTACTATTCACTGAGTTACTATTCACGTATTTCTGTACAAATACACATCAATTACGTATTCCTGTACGTATACTTACTAGTTACGTATTTTCTTTACGCATGAATACTATTCAAATGTAAATACTATCTCAGTAAATAATAATTACTGATTTACCCTTACGAAATTACTTATTACGTTTACATTTACATTTACTGTACGTAAAATAAATTTACATTTACAGTACGTAAATCACTTTTTTACATTCACCGTCGTAAAAATAAATTTTTAGAAATTACTGTTTAAAAACACTATTCACGCACCGCCGTACGTGGCAGCGCGTGGGGTATACGCGCCACCTTCTGGCGACCGCGCGTGGCGCTCACGCGCCACTCACTGTGCAGCGTGTGGGTCCCACGCGCCGAGCCTAAGGCCGGCGCGTAGCACTCCACCGCCGCCCCATTTCTCCTCCTTTCTTCCCCCTCTCCTCTTAAGGCGACGGAATATCCCCACCCCCCCCCCCCTCTCTCTCCGCTCCTCCCCCTCTGATCCACCACCAAAACTTCACCAAATCAACAAACAATCACACCAATCCATCACACATGAAAAACCGTTACCTCGAGAAGCTCGAGAATCACCGGAGGTCGCCGGAGATGGAGCTCAACTGTGGCGATGGAAGCTCGCTGTCTCGGGTTGGAGCACGAAGGCTCACGGAGGCGCGATGAGGTGCGTCGACCTCGGGGTCGACTGCGGAGGGTCGCACGACGCTTCCTGGGTCGGCGGTGAAAGTAACGGAGGCCGGAGCTCGTCGGATCGCGGCAGAGGAATTTCTGAAGGAGAGAGAGAGAGAGAGAGAGAGAGAGAGAGAGAGAGAGAGAGAGAGAGAGAGAGAGAGGTTTCGGGGAGAGAGAAGAGAGGGAGGCGGAAAGAGAGGAGAGAGAGAGAGAGGGGTTTCCAAATATCGAAACCCTAAACTGAAAAATTTCCCTTTTATACTCGTTTCCAAAATCAGAAACTAACTTCCGACGTTAATAACTTTCACGTCCGACGTCCGATTCGAACGCGTGATGCATCCACGAACTCGTATCGACGAGCTCTACAACTTTCGTGAAGGAAGTTTTTACAAACGAATTACGGAATAAAAGTCGATACACACGTTGCGGAAACGTAACGTTTTTCTTAATAAACGTTCCGAGAACGTTTCCGTTTTCGTTTCGTAATATCGCGAACCACCAATTGTCGTGTTAAATGAAATTCACAAACTTTATAAATTGAAATCAACTCGATAAATGGTTCTGAAAAATTCGGGTTATTACAAATAAAAATGACAACACTAATTTAGATCTTATTTATAAGCTTGCTAAATAAACTGCATATTAAACAATTATTGATTTCAGGATTTCATGTTGTTCGTCACGTCTTTATTGATAAATCACATACACAAACGACAACATATATATGATTAGCCACTTTAATCAATATAATTTAATTTAATTTATCATAAATTGTAAATTTTATTACTGTGAAACAGTAATTTATAAATGGTGAACTAAAATTATTATCGGTAATTTCGAGAATTACCTTCAAAGTTTACCAGAAAATGGTAAAAATTCCTTTAAAAAAAATTTGGGCAGGATTTGGGCGGGATCTGAGTGGAGCACTGCAGCAACACGGATCCAGGTCGGGGTTCGTCGGATTGCAGGCATTCTCGCCGATCTGGGTCGAGCACGCTTCGGTTCTGCACCGTTTGCGTTGAGTCGTCAGAGCTCTGGCCAAGAAATCTGTTGCACGACGCCAAATCATGTTCTTCGCCGCTGCGCTAAGGAGCCATAGACGCCTTCGTCGTGAACGTGGCAGCGTGGTCGGTGTCTTCAAATAAGGATGGGTCGATCCTCGGGGAGAGGACCGATCAAGACAGATCGGAGAAGATTGGTGCCCAAAAGCGATTTTTTGGGTGCCATGAGCCCCTGATGCAGAAACGATTTTTACTTTTTTTTTAACTTTTATGTTTTTGTTTTTTTATTTAAATGTTTTTGTCTCTTCTGCAATTGTTTTCTATAAACATTTTCTAGCGTTAAGATTTTTTTTCCTTTTTTGCCCGAAAACTCAAAGTTAAAGCATCGTGTTATAGGGAATATGGAATTGGTCTACTCATTTATTGCATAATCCCTTTATATAGGGAGAGTATTACAATGGTAATTACATTGTACATTATGATGACATTAATGACTAAACTTTACACGGTAACTATTAAATGATGATCACTTAATCACCTCTCGTCTGTTACATTGACGAAGACACATGATGTATTTTTCCTTCAACATAAATATAATATTAGGTGTATATGATGTTTTTACGTGTTAATGGTGGCATATTAGGCTTTCACATACATGATTGTGGGTGTTTAAACTTATTTTTCCTGGTCCTTACATTTTGTTTTTGTTCATATTAGTTGTGTTTAAAAAAACATAATTAATTTTTATCAATGTGTAATTACTTAATCTTAATTTAATTGATTTTATTTGTTGTTTCGGGTGTACCGCATTCTAGTTTACTTGTAAACTAGTTTAGCATTAAACTAGTTACGTGTTTTATGAGGTTTGATCTTTATTTTTTTAATTGATCTAGTTAAAAAAATATTATATATTACGTAAATCGAAACCGAACTGAAAACTGCGGTTTTATATATTTTTTAAGTTTTGGTTTTGAAATTCATAAAACTGAGGTCTCAGTTTCGGTTTTGAAAAACATAAAACAGCCACTATGTACTTGAAAGATTAAAACATGATATACATTGCATTGACATCAGAATTTCTCATAACATGTTCCGATGATATGATCTGTGATTCCGATTTTCAATGGCTATCTCCTAGGATGTGTAACAGTATATATTTGTTTGGTATAGGTAAAATGCTGTAAAGCAACATGCAAGGTGACAGACATTAAGGATCTTTTGGCATTCCAGTATTGTTTCGATGAAGCTTTTGATAAGTTTTATGACATGTATACTGCAACTTGGTATGCAGATAGTTAATGAAACTTTCTGTACTTTAACCGATTTTCATTATTAAAATTTGCTAGTCTAAATACGCACTTGAATTTCAGGAAAGCAACCGGTCTTTCAATCATATCAGGTTTTATTTGCTGTGAAGATCATTTTGATTGGTAAAGTCTGCTAGCACTTTCATTTTGTGTGTGTTATCTAATGGCTCAAGTATCAGGCTACTCATATCTTTAGTGGCTTGTTGATGTTACAGTCATCATATGAACTGTTTCAATGCTGGAGTGGAAGACAGTGCATATATCATCAGTAGGACATCCCTGAGAGAGAAACATATTCAGCTTAGTGATTTCATCTTCTGAAAGTGTTACTGG
The DNA here is from genome assembly GCF_933775445.1 of Argentina anserina. Classification (NCBI taxonomy): domain Eukaryota; kingdom Viridiplantae; phylum Streptophyta; class Magnoliopsida; order Rosales; family Rosaceae; genus Argentina; species Argentina anserina. Next base: position 10,206,729 of record NC_065876.1, read on the forward strand.
AAGCAGAGGACAACTACACTTCGTCTGTTCACTATGGTACAGTTTTATATACTACTATTAAGTATTTTTATCAAATTGTGTTTGTAATATACTATTTTGTTGGAGAGGAGATATCTCACATCTAAGAAGTGACAAAGAAAATAAAACTTATAAGTGGGTGGATAATAACTAATTGTACCGAGGCCTTTTGTGATTAAAACCCAACACCTGTGAGGTGGTTAAGTTGGGACAATATCGGTACAGTTGGTCCACGGGCCACGCTTGTCGCTGTTTAACATGGTATCAGAGCGGGTCCCTCTCCAGTCGCGCCTCCAATATTTCGTGGGCCCGAGTTGGGTGTCACTTTGTCATGCCATTGGAGGATTTCCGATTGGATGACCACTAAGTGTCGTTGGTTACTGGACCTTAGTTTCTTTCATCCCAGTATGTGGGGTGGGATGTCAATCTGTCACGTGCAGACCTAAAAATTAGGTTGCACGTGAGGGGGTGTGTTGGAGAGGAGAGATCCCACATCTAAGAAGTGACAAAGAAAATAAAGCTTATAAGTGGGTGGATAATAACCAATTGTACCGAGGTCTTTTGTGATTAAAACCCAACACCTGTGAGGTGGTTAAGTTGGGACAATATAGGTACAGTTGGTCCACGGGCCACGCTTGTCGCTGTTTAACATATTCTATTGGCGAGTACAATAATAATGGAAAAAATGGTTGTAAGATGAAAACCAGGTTAAAGCAATTGAAAGCCCGGGTAATGTTATTATCGAACTATAAGGTGTGAAAATGAAATGACAGGAACAGAAGACGATCCACACTAATTAGTAATTATTCACCACCTACTACAGAAAACCTTTGCAATGGAAGAAAAATTAACAGTTCATTGCTTAGCCAGGTTGGAGCTCAAGATGAATCTATACATATCCATGGAAGGTTAAGAAGTGGAGGTTGTTGAGGTCTTAACCACAAGATTATATGCACTCTGTATATATCTTACGTGGTACGAGGCCGAGCGACGCAGGCTGTGTGAGGTTTTCTGAACGTGAAAATGAGCCTGTGTGTTCATTACTTTATTGAGTTTATCCGGTGGCTGTTGAGAAATGAACAATGCAATCACTAAAGGATTTTAAAGGATTCTCACTGACTTGTGATAATCCATGGACTTTACTAATTTCATGGATTATTATTATTCCACATGGAGTCTAATAGATTTTAACAGATTATATTAGATTGATTTTAACAGATTTTATAAGTCTATATATTAGAGAATTAAAGTATAATCTCAAGTCTTAACCCAATTTCTCACATTTCCTCTCCTCCTCACCACTTGGGTAATCACAACACCTTTTGAATTTGACAGGTTAGTTAATGATGAAACCCCTACAACCGAACCCCTGCAGCGTGGCCATCTTCCATTGAGGTAAGTCAGATTATCATATTTCTTCATTCCACTGTATGAGCAAAGGGATGGAGTCAAAGTCATTTAAAACCATTGAGTAGAAATTTTGGGCTAAAACTAATGTCAATCAATCGAGGGCTAGTTTCGATACATCAATTGAGAAAACCATTAAATCACATATACAAGAAGTGCATGGTGGCATTTTCACTGTGCCAATTACAATATAGATGAAAACCAGACTATCCGGTGGTTTATAAGTTATAAGTACCTAAAAATCAATAACCTGAAAGTAAATATAAACGAACAGTAAAGCCAAGTTCATCTTAGCAAAGAAAAAACGTCGAAGTTTTGTTTTCTCAAACACCCTCCAATTTCAATTAATCCACATCCATTTCTTCCAATGTTGCTATTGCTGCAACCTTTGCTTCCAATGTTGCTCAACCTGAAATACATGACCAACATGAGAAAATGTGGTAACTAAGATTGTAGGCTGTTCTATGCCACTTATCTTCTTCTTCTAGGTTTTCTTTTGCTTATGCTACAAATACAAATAGGAAGATTGTTTAAGAACCCAAAAGAAAAGAAAATAAAGAATAAAAAATATATAACTTTCAAATTGTATCAATCTATTTGGTTCAGTTAAAGAAAGAAATAAGTTAATCTAACAAAAAATAGCTATCATGTTCAGATTTGCTACCTATGTCTATGCATTAAGTCCACCAAATTATCATGTCCTGCTTCAAATTAGTTATATTGGATTTAGGCTAAGTCACAGGGTAACCTATGCTGATCAAGTAATTTAAGGGTTACTCTGCTGGTCAATTGAACTTTAGGGTTTTAAGCTCTAAGAAAAATCTAATGTCTCAACATAAGACAGTTTATTCTAGTGTCAGAACTAGTTTTGCATTACAAAGTGGATGATACTGACTAGCAAACGGCAAGAGGAAAGTTGTTCCAAGAGAAAATTACATAAAGAAAAATTCGACTAACATATCAACTGTGATTCTGATATGCATTGGCATTACAAGTACACTGATTTTGTTGCAGAGTTGTGCTATGGCAAATCTTTCATGACTATATTATACACATTGACAATAAGCCAAAAAAATACACTAATAAGTCTACCTACCATTACAAATCTCCCTAAGCTTTCACAAATCACAATCAAAGACTAGGCCTCATTATTAAACGTAATGCAGTATCAGTTGTCACTAGATTAGCCCAAACATTGCCTGGTTTTATATGCAATTTCCTGTGCAGCTTGTTCTCGGTTCTTTTGAACAAATAAAGACTTGGATATGGAAAAGATCACCCAATCCAACATATAACTGAATGAATTGTAATTCCAGTGAAGAAAAAGATTGATTTCATTGAAAAAGAGTAAAACAAGATATGTTTCTTTACCATATTTTTGCCTAGCTTCCACATCCAACCATTCCCTTTATGCCTTTGGTGATGCTGCCCGCCCTCATCTTAATTACATTGGATTGACATGCATTGAGAACAATTGAATGAGAAAACATCTAGGAGATCAACTGGTATATATCAAATAGCAATAAATTAACACGTTTCATTACTTCCCATTTCATTTGATTGATAGAAAGCTGCCACCATCAAGATGAATCAACACAAATGGAAACCCACAAAGAACCTCAATTAAACTAGTTGCACTATGATAAGAACTTCATACGATCAAAAACAGAGAAATTTGGTTAAACAAAGATGAGAAATTACTTTGATTAGCAGAGAAAACACTACAATTTGTAAGTTCCCAATTTCCATTTGTACGGTTCGCACCAGAGAGAGCTTTTGGCTACCCAGAATTGTTCAATTTCTGCTGTCTTCCTCGTCATCCTCGGTAGTTTGGAGGCAAACTGCACTGATGGCAAAGTTGGTCTCTTGTTATTAGTATTTTTAGGGTTTCAAAGGGGCTGAGCCAGTCTGTTAGAATCTCACCTCTGGAGAGCAGATTTCAGATGGGGTTCGCTATTTATACCAAGTTCTCTAGAATCATACACAATCTACCATGTAATAGAATCCTGGACAATATATAAAGTTTTGAATACCATGAGATTTTAAAAGACTTTAAAAATCTGAATTGAATACTATGAGAATTTAATGGACTCTTAAAAATCTGAATTGAAAACTATGAGATTTTAAAAGACTTTCAAAATGCAAAACAATCATACAGATTCTTGATTGAATACACCCCCCTAAGTTGTGGTCCGCTAACTTGAAAAATACATAATGAAATATAGTAAAATCTCTATAAATGAATAATGTCCGGACTGAAAGAAATTATTAATTTAGTTGAAATTATTATATTATCATTAAATTAATAAATTACTATTTTATAGAGAATTTTGTTATTATTCCAATTGAATCGTTTAGTTTGACTTGTCTTTTTTTAGCTAGAATTTTATAAATAGTCACTTTACAAATTTGGTATAATTTCATGCTTAAAGTAACTTTAAAATGACAAGTTTAAATAATTACTTTCATTAATGGTTGTATTTGTTAAAAGAAAAAACATTATTACCTTATTAGTGTGTCTTCGTCAAAGTAACTTTAGCTTGACTTGTCTTTTTTTAGCTAGAATTTTATATTTAGTCACTTTACAAATTTGGTATAATTTCATGCTTAAAGTAACTTTAAAATGACAAGTTTAAATAATTACTTTCATTAATGGTTGTATTTGTTAAAAGAAAAAACATTATTAACTTATTAGTGTGGCTTCGTCAAACTAACTGACGGAAACAATTAGACAATCATTATTGATATTTAGTTAATTACGGATCTAAATTATGTAACGGATCAATTTGCATTTATTGTCATTAAACTAATTGATACATTTTCATGTAATATTTCCCCCTATATAAAGGGAGTTCGTAATAATATGAGTAGACCAATCCCGTTTCACTTTTACACGTTATCAGCCCTTACGATTTATTCTGAGTTTTTAGCCCAAAAAAAAAACACATAGAAAACCATAGTTTTTTTCGGCCGCTGCTAGCCTCGCTAGCAGCCGCTGCATAGCCTGCTAGTTCCGGCCAACCCCGATCGACGACCCAGACCGCCGCATCCAATCCATGCGGCGACGCAGCTCAGTGACATCGGCGCCCCGTCTTCTTCCCTGCGACGACACATCTCGGCGGGATCCACCTCGCCGCAATCTCCGACGCAACCCTCGACCAGCGATCTCCGATGCTTCAAGCAAGATCAGCGACGACCTAGATCAGAGATTCTCTCCACCGTCGCTCCACCATTCCCGATCGGCCAACACCGCACCAGATCTCTTCTGTTGCGGCAGATCCAGTGATCCCGACCCGCGACCCGTTTCGAAAACAAAAACTGAAATATTTACCATTCTGGTAAATTAAGGTTAGTTTTTCACAATTTTTTGTTTTTGGTGATTTATAGTAATCATTTACTTTTACAATCTTAAGAAATTTAATAAGTAAATGTGAAAGTTTGGTTACTATTTTTTTTAATTATATGTGTTATTTATTCTAAAGTAAATATGCATGTCTACAATATGAATTGTTTGTCAGGTTTACTACATTCGTATATGTTATGTTGGTAATGTTTTCAATTATGCATGGTAAATTAAGACATATTAATTTTACGATTGTGGCATATTTGATCAATGTGTTTAAGAATTAGATATATGCATGTTTCATGGGTTTTTGACATCAATATTATTATTTTAGCACGACCTATATATTATTTGCCATTATAACTAAAAATCATGCGCTTTACAAAGTTTTATATGTAACTATATGATAAAGTATTTTCACAAAAAACATCGAAAGAAAATATGTGACCACCATGAAATTTGGTCTCGAAATCCAATTCACACTCTTGGAAATTAATACACGTTTACTCTTGTTTTTGTAGATGGCTGACCAAACTCGACCCGAATTTGCCATTTTAGACTCAGAAGGAATTGAGTACCATCGTTGGGTTTTTGATGTTGAAACCACGTTTGTGGGAAATGACTACACACAACCACCATTTATCCTCCCGCCGACAAAAAAGATGAACTGTCGGCAAAAACCAAAGCCAATGCCCTAATGTTCTTGTGGCGGCATATTGATCAAAGCTTGGTATGGGAGTACCTTCAGTTGAAAACACCCAAAGAACTGTGGGATGCTCTAAAGGGACGTTTTGAGAATATTCATGACACTTTGCTCCCAAAATTAACTGTCAAGTGGAATGAAATCCGCTTACTTGACTACGAAAGGGTTAATGACTTCAACAGAGATATGTTGCGCTTGAAAGCACTTCTCAATTTTTGTGGCAATGAACTCACAGAAGATGATATGATCTAGAAAACTCTATCCATTTTCCCTACTTCGGCACTTATACTAGCGAATCAGTATAGGTTGAAGTATGACAACAAAAGAATCACTACCTGCTATAAATTGATCACCATGTTGCAAGTATCTGAGTGTCACGATCAAGTTCTTCTGAACAATAATGCCAAGCATGTTGGGACAAATAAAATTCCCGAGGCTAACTATGGCAAGGTGAAGGATGGAAAGAATCCAAAAGCAAAGGGGACTGGACGTGCTGACCCTTACACACGTGGGGGCAATACACCACGTGGAAAAGGATATGGAGGTCGTGGAATGGGCCGTGGAGGTCCACCCAATGTATGGCGCAGAGATGGTGGTGCAAGTCCTAGTGGCCATGGTAGCACTGGACCTAGTTGTCACAAAGTGCAAAAGGCACCAAAAAAACCCCAAGCAAAAAGGGAAAGAGTTGGCAATGAACCTTGCTATAGGTGTGGAGACACTGCTCATTGGTATAAGAACTGTCAGGCAAGCAACAGAGTAACAGCCAATTACATGAGGTATAGGGAGTCTAGAAAACAAGAGGCTCATTATATGAAGGAAGAATGTCCTGAGCCTAATGTCAACCTCACAATTTCAGACTTTAATGGCAAGATGGACCCTGCCAAGTCAAGCGATACTCCAGATTTTGATTAATCTTTTTCATTTATTTTCCAAGTTGAGTGTGAAGGCGTAATGCCTTGTTTTAATTAGATGATTGGTTTGGTCTTAAAGTTTATTTCTCAATAATGGTTTATTGAATTGGATTTCTATGTATGAGACTTATTTTGATTACCGTTGGATTATTAATAAATTTTCAGATTTTAATCTGAAGTATTGAGATTGTTCAAGTTTTTAAATTATTATACATGGTTCGAAAATAACACTATTAATGATGTAAAGAAATACATCCATGCAATAAAAAGAAATATTTTTGGAATGAAAAGTATATCATTCGACCTACGCCAGTATACTCTAATGCATATGAGATATATATTTTTAATGATCACATCGAAATTTAATTGTAGGAATGAATCGAGGAGAAATAGAGTTTTAGCAGATTGTGCGACTACCCACACTGTATTAAGGAATCGACAATTATTTGTTGAATTAATTCCTTATAATTCATGTTTGTCTACTATGAATGGATCCGACCAAATAGTAAAAGGGCGAGGAACTGCCTATTTTCCTGCCAAATGGCACATTGTTGAAAATCACAAATGCTCTAGATGCACCAAGAGCCTCTCGAGCCTTGTTAATCTTCAAAGATATTCGTACCAACGGTTATCATCTAAACACTTATTGTGAGAATGGAAGTGAATATTTGTGTCTTACTTCTCTTGAATGTGGAAGGACACGCGTTTTAGAGAAGATGAAGATTTAAGATAATGGACTATATCTTACTACCATTCAGATTACTGAATCCTATGTTGTCACCAATGTGAAAGTTGGGACACTGACTTATACAGGCTTTGGCATGATCGATTAGGACATCTTGGTCGGGACATGACGGTCCGTATTCTAAAGAATTCACAAGGACATCTCTTATTTCGAGGGAAAAATAAAAGGGACAACAATCCAATACGATGCACAGTGCTCCTTACACTGCTCCAATGCAGTCATTACCTTCTAAAGTACTTGAAGTGTTCCCTCCCTCTGCCTCAATGACTATTTTCAAAGCACATCAGTCATTTTACAAATCTTGTTCTTTGGCAAAAACAGGATCGAGACCTTCCTATGCTAAAGATACGAAACAAAAAATTTCATTCTTACAAAGGATACAAGGTGATATTTGTGGACCTATCCATCCAGAATACGGGCCATTTAAGTAATTTATAGTTCTGGTGGATGCTTCGACTCGCTGGTCACATGTTGCATTATTGTCCACATGAAACGCTGCATTTGCAAAACTTCTAGCACAAATTATTCGTTTAAGGGCTCACCACCCTGATCACCCTATTAAGTCTATAAGGCTCGAAAACACTGGAGAGTTTATATCAAAAGCATTTGATGATTTATGCATGTCTATTAGGATCGATGTAGAGCATCATGTTCCCCATGTGCATACACAAAATGGTCTCGCTGAAGCCACCATCAATAGCCACCAACTTACCTATCAGTACATGGGGTTATGCAATATTGCACGCAGCCTTGCTTATTCGTTTCAGACAACTGCTAGCCAACCATTTTCTGCGTACCAGTTGGTTACTGGATATGAGCCTGACATTTCACACTTACGCATATTTGGTTGTGCTGTATATGTGCCTATTGCGCCCCCACAACGCACAAAAAATGGTCCTCAGAGACGACTAGGTATTTATGTTGGATATGAATCCCCAACAATTATTTGCTATTTGGAACCTTTGACAGTCGATCGTTTTAACGCTAGATTTGCAGATTGTCACTTTGATGAGACAGTATTCCCGTCGTCAATGGGAGATAAGAAAAAAGATTTTCAAATGGAACGACATGAATTGTCATGGTTTGTCCCCACTCAATCTCATTTTGATCCATGCACTCCACAATGTGAAAGTGAAGTGAAAAGAATAATCGATCTTCATAACCTAGCATATTCGATACCTGATGCGTTTTCTAATATCGCTAAAGTGACAAGATCACATATACCAGCTGCAAATGTGCCTGCAAGGTTAGAAGTCCCAAAAAAAGGGCACAGTGTTGTAGTAGGAGGCACTGCAACCACACATAGTGGAGGTGTGGTTGAGGCTGTGGCTCCTCAAAGGAAGAAAGGGAGGCCACTTGGTTCGACTGATACTCGCCCAAGGAAGAAAAGGGCGACTAAGGCACAACCAGATCCATTAATCATCGATGTGGAGAATCCCTTTCATGAGATTATCTCTGATTATAGTTATGTCCATCAGTCCATGAATCATTACTAGAGGACGCTCCGATGTTTGATATAATTCCAGAGAACAAAGAAATCTCAATGAATTATGAGAGTGCACATGAGTTGATGGAAAGATCTTCCATACACATTGATGATGCATTTGCATATAACGTTGGTCATGAAATAATAGAGCATAATGATATCGAACCACGCTCTGTTGCAGAATGTCAATAAAGAGCAAATTGGCCTAAATGGAAAGACGCAATCCAGGTAGAATTAGATTCACTGGCAAAAAGACAAGTATTTGGTCCGGTAGTGCTAACCCCACCAAGTGTAAAGCCTGTAGGACATAAATGGGTATTTGTCAGAAAGCGTAATGAGAAGAACGAAGTCCTAAGGTACAAGGCTCACCTTGTGGCGCAAGGTTTCTCACAACGCCCTGGAATTGACTATGAGGAGACATACTCTCCCGTAATGGACGTCATAACATTTCGCTACCTTGTTAGTTTGGTAGTTTCTGAAAGGACTAGACATGCAGCTTATGGATGTGGTTACAAAATATCTCTATGAGAATCTAGATTCAGAGATATATATGAAAGTGCCTGATGACCTTCAATTATCCAAGTCATATGACTCTAAACCACAGAGTGCGTTTGCAATTAGGTTGAAACGCTCACTTTACGGGCTAAAGCAATCTGGGCGGATGTGTTATACCCGACTAAGTGACTACTTGATTGGGAATGGATATAAGAATAATAAATTGTGCCCCTGCGTATTTATAAAGAAAACAAGTTCTGGATTTGCTATTGTAGTTGTATATGTTGATGACATGAACATAATATGTACTCATGACGAAATAAGAGAAACCACGAGCTATTTGAAATTCGAATTTGAGATGAAAGATCTTGGGAAAACTCGGTTTTGTCTAGGCCTTGAACTAGAGCACCGAGCTTGTGGAATTTTAATCCACCAGTCTGCATATGTCCAAAAGATGCTCAGGCGATTTAACATGGACAAAGTGCACCCTGTGATCGATCGAAGTTTGGATGTAAAGAAAGATCCATTTCGCCCACAGGAAGAGGACGAAGAGGTATTAGGAGCTGAAACTCCCTACCTAAGTGCAATAGGCGCATTATTGTACTTGACCCAATGTACTCGACCATATATTGCATTCTCAGTGAACTTGTTAGCTAGTTTTAGCTCAGCGCCAAAGCAGCGTCATTGGAGTGGTGTCAAGAACATATTTCGATACCGAAAGAAAACTATTGACTTGGGTTTATTCTTCCTTACAGTAAGACAGGAGGATCCGCAAATGGAATTGCAGTTCCTAAAGAAAATGTCGATGACAAAATTACTATCCCCTACTCTGAAACCCCAAATAATGTTTTGGTTGGTTTCGCTGATGCTGGGTACCTTTCTGACCCACATAAAGGCCGTTCCCAAACTGGTTATGTATACACTATTGGAAAAATAACGATATCTTGGAGATCAACCAAGCAAAGCCTTGTGGCTACCTCTTCGAACCACTAAGAGATTATTGTTCTACATGAGGCGATTCGTGAGTGAGTATGGCTAAGGTCCATCATTACTCATATCCGAGGAACTAGTGATTTAAGTTCTACCACTGAAGAGCCTACGTGCATTTATGAAGATAATGCAACTTGCATCGAACAAATGAAGCTAGGTTATATCAAGGGTGACAATACGAAACATATATCTCCAAAGGTTTTCTACAATCAACAACAACAAGCTATCCTCAAGATTCAAGTGAACCAAGTTAAATCTTAGAAGAATGTAGCAGATCTATTTACCAAGTCATTGCCTAAAGTTACGTTTGAAAAACATGTAAAGAATATAGGAATGTGAAAACTTTCTGAACTCCCTTGATTAAAGTAAGAGTCAGGGGGATGAATAGATTTTATGGGGAGTCTAGACCCACGCATGTCATTAGTGTGTTGTACTCTTTTTCTCTTCGACCAAGATTCATTTTGTCTCATTAGGTTTTATTATTTGGCAAGGTTTTTTGATGAGGCAACAGTTTACGCACTACTATGTATTTGACTTGACACAAGGGGGAGTGTTAAAGGAAAAAAATTATTACTTTATTAATGTGTCTTCGTCAAAGTAACTGACGGAAACAATTAGACAATCAGTATTGATATTTAGTTAATTACGAATTTAAATTATGTAACGGATCAATTTACATTTATTGTCATTAAACTGATTGATACATTTTCATGTAATATTTCCCCTATATAAAAGGGGTTCGTAATAATATGAGTATACCAATTCAGTTTTTCTTTTACAGTATTATGAAATTTATTCACTATTTTATCAATTACTAATCATTTTCACTATTTTTCAAATTTTATGTAACTAATTATTACTTCATATATTCAATGGGATGTAAAGAGATTTCAAAAAAATATTATCTTATACATTTAGCGAGGTTCTAGCAATATACATTTGTCCGAGTTGAGACCGGAAAAAATTATTACTTAATCGAAGCTATTAATTTATCAAATATTCATTTATCAAAATTTAATTGTAATCCACAATTATTTTACAATTTACATAATTTGGTTTTTGGTGGGACTAGCTGGAGACCCATGATCTGATTGATTAAGTAGTGCAGCATCTCTAACCAATAAGTTATTTGTTGACACTAAGCGTAACAGTAACAATTGACTCAACTCATTTTCATTCCAACTAATTAGCCATTTAATTATATGAAATTCAAAATCTGACTTATGACATAGAAAATATAACTTGTTCATATTTTGACTAATTCAAATTGGAATGGAAATGTCTAAATTGAATGTTAAAATAATCATTTACTAAGTTGGAATGTTACTTTTGTATCTGAAAAGACGAAGGAGAGAAAGAGAGAGAATAAAAAATGTTTGATAGTTTGGTTTGGGTTAGTCAAATTTGACTAATGCCTTCTCCTGATAATTTTGGAGCTCTGCATCTCCGTGACTCCGTCCGACTGGTTTTCTCAAAGGAACTGTAAGTCGTCGATTACTCCATCTCTCTCTCTATACCCAACCCCCTAGTCCCTGTAACTAACACTTTTCAATTCGTAACCTAATCTTCTGCTCTTTGTAATTTCCAAAACCCTAATTTACAGTGTGGCGCATTTGTATTTACTCCCGATTTCCCAACCCCATATGAAATCCGCCTCCCAACTTTGTTCCTTTCGTAAACCCTGATCCAATTCGGAATTTTGCTTATCTAATTTCATACAATCCGAAACCCTAATTTTGAGCCCCTTTAATAGAATTCAAATTTTGAGTGATCGTTTTGTAATTCGTATGCAGGTGAAGTTTTGATTCTGAAAGTTGGAAGTAGTAATGGGTGGTCATGGAGGTCTGAATATATTGCCTCAGAAGCGGTGGAATGTGTACAACTTTGATAACAGAGAGAAGGTGCGGCTCGATGAAGAAGCCGCCGCCAAAGAGGAGCAGCTCAAGCGTGAGCAAGCACGGCGGAGAGACACCGAGTACCGCCTTGAGCAGCTCCGGGCAGCTCGGGGATTGGCCCCATTGGTACAGCCCAAGGAGTCTGCTGGGGAGGAAGCGAAGCCGGGTCAGAATCAGAATGCTGAAGTTGAGTCCAAGCCTGGTCATATTAACCTCTTTGAGGGGATTAAGATTTTCGACCCTATCAAGGGGTTGGAGAAGGAGGGAGGTGAGGGGAAAGACGGGTTTAAGAGGAATACGAAGATGAAGAAAGAGGAGCCGCCCAGGGTTGTGACAGCGGAGGATGAGAAGTATAGGCTGGGGTATGGAGTTGCAGGGAAGGGGGTTAAGTTGCCGTGGTACCTGGAAAGGCAGACTGCGGATGCAAATGGTGAGGATGATGAGTCATCGACAGGGGTTAAGGAAGAGAAGAAGAACAAGAGTGGGAAGAAGACGATAGAAGAGATGAGGGAAGAACGGTTGAGAAGGGAGAAGCGAGAGAAGGAAAGGGTGCGCGCTTTGATTGTGAATAAGAATGGGAGCCAGAGCAGGAGGGATGGAGCTGATTTTAGCGATAGACACTAGGAGGTGAGTTCTCACAAAAATGTTTATAACTAGAACTTTGGGTGTGCAGATTCCAATTGTTTGTCTGTAACATGTTTGCTGTTGCAACAGTGTGAATGGCGGTTGTTACTTTCATGCTTTTAGTGAAATAATATTACACAAATTGGAATGAATTGTTACTCGTAACTGCAAGTCTGCAACTATGAAAGCTTTGCATCTTTCTATTTCTTTTTCCTATACATCTTAGATTGGTTATAGAGGTTAGGTGTTTGATCTTCGTTTCTGGTGAGAAAACTAAATGTGTATCCTTACTTGCTCACGACTGCATCATTGCCTGTCTTCCTTAGAATTGCCTGCACAAGCCAAGTTTCTTCATCACGTTGAGTCGGTCTTCCTCGGATTTGGTCTTCTTTTTTGTTCTTATGGATATGGCACTACTGTAGGAATTATGTTGGTCGTCCTAAATATAAAGTCAAATACCAGAACGTTTCCTGCATAGTGCAGAACTGCAGATACTGATGTTCCCGAATGACGAGGGTCTTTAACTAGGTTAAAACTTGATTGAGTTCCACCATGGATTCAGACCATCTCAATGGATTTGAAGGAAAGCTTAATTCGTAACCCGTGTTGTACGCCGGAATACTTCTCTGATGACATTTCATTAGTAAAGGTCGTATGAATTTCTACTAGTTCTTTGCATAGATACTGCATTTCTCATTTCTACAATAAGACAAATGTAGCGTAAACTTCAAAGGTAATTTGGGAAACAAGTTAATGCTGCTAATTTTAATGGAGACTGGTTCCAGATGTGGATATCTGCGCTTGTTTTCCCTCATCTACAAAACAGAGCTCCATTTTCGTCTACCCCAGACCCCAACTCCATTAACTTGTCCATATAATCTTCTGTTTGGCATGGTTCCCTGAGAACCTCACTAGTTTCCCTTCCTCGTTATGTAATAATCACATTCGTTTACGATTACGTCGTGGTGTAATGTTAGTCATGCGCACTATTTTGCTAGAAATCTTGGTAAAGAACTGAAAATTGGAGATGTAAGCTCGCAAAAGGCACAATTTGAACTAGCTGAAATTGTCAAGAACAACGTTACTGCATTTGGCTGAAGATACAACCTGTTGATCCACTCTGATTCGGACTTATTTATCGAAAAACAGAGTTCACTATCCCAGATGAAACCATAAAACCTACCATCCAAAAAGGACTATATGTTCAAAGACCACAGGAAGTCACTAAACCAACCCAACCAACTCTAGTCAACCTTCACCTCAAACACATTGTTCTTTGCCTCTTTCACCTTAGGAACCACCAACTTGAGAACCCCATTCTTCATCTCAGCCTTGATCGAGTCAAGCTCGTAAACATTAGGAGGCAGATCCAATCTGGTAGAGAACCTCCTCCCTCCATCTTCTTCATCCTCAGCTTCGTTTCCTTCTCCTTTCACAGTCAGAGTGTTCTGCTCCACCGACACCTTCACGTCCTCCTTGTTCAGCCCTGGCATGTCCATCCTCAGCAGCAATGCGTCGTCGTTTTCCTTCACGTCCCACCCTCTTCTTGATCCAGCTGCTCCAATGCCTCTAGATGCAGCCAGGTACGGATTCTCCATGAATTGGTCCATCAAGTTGAAGACCTGGCTCAGGCTCCTTGGCAACTGGTTCAGATTTCTTGCAAGAACCCGGGAATCATCGTAAAATGGATCGAACACATCTGCTAATAACGGAAACGACAGTTCAGAATTGCATAATCAACAACCACCCAAATGAGACAGAGCGTAATTGACAAGAACCCAATTGAGAATCACACGATTAAATCTCAAATTAGCTTTCATAAAACTAGGAGAAACCCGGTTCGGATTTGTACATATTAAATCAAGTTGAGATTTTCTCATATTAACAATGAAAGTTAAGTACGTGAGTTAAAGATTGGGGGGAAAACAAAAAGAAGAGAAAGAGAAACTACCAATGGGGTCACGGCGGCGAGAGGGAGAGCCACGGGAGGTGCGGTCGACGGAGACGCTGCGGTCATCGTCGTCGTAGCTGGACCTCTGGACGTTGGTGTTGAAGGAGCGGGAAACAGAGGGAGCTGCAGAAACAGAGCGAACAGGGTTGAAGAGCTTGGAGAAGATGCTTGGGGACGAGGCCCTCCTGAGAGCGATTGAGATCGATGAAGCCATTGAGCTTTGCTACAGAGAAAGATCGCAAGAACACAAAAGGTTTTTGGAGATTTGGAGCTAACTGTGGAGATGGATAGAGGAGGGTTTAAGGAGGGGTTTATATATAGAGTGGGGACACTAGTGGGGATTACAGACGGAAAGCGTGGAGGAGGGGAAAGGTGAGAAGCGTGGAGAAGGTTCCAGAGCTGCGAAGAAGATATGAATGTTCTCGAAACAACTCCACCTTTTTTTTTCTTTTTTTTTTTTCAACAATTTTCAGGTACTGTACAATTTGTAGTGTATATCTTTTTCTCATACAGCAATTGTGCATTAGTACAAGCTATTTTCTTAGGTAAGGCTTGTGCAACGAGGCTAAAATGTGGATTTTATTTGGTGCTTAAGAAGGCCATATATATTTGGCTGATGATAGTGGGAATGATTTTTGATTTACCTCATTGAAGATTTCTCTTGTATTAGTTCGTCTCTACCATTATTTTCTCTCTTCTTTGGCAAGTAAAAAATTTGTTTAATGCAATAGAGATTGATCAACATCAAAAAGAGAGATGAGGACATGAAGCAAAACTCATCCAAAACATAAAATTTTGAAAAACATAATCAAACCAAGAATCCAACCTTAGTCCATTATATCCTCCGTTTTTCAATGAAATTCTTTGCTTACCAAATTTGAAGCAACACATTTAACTGATGAACATCTTCAAACTCAATTGTATTTGAACAAAACCTGGCTGAAAGAGCAAACCGCACTAGTCTATCGGAAAGTTTATCACCAAATTGGAGTGAACAACTGTATTGGCATGTTGAAATTGGGAAATGATGGCTCAACTATTCCATCTATTAAGAAGAAGGCGTCCACGTCGCGCGCTATATTTGATTTTGATCTAAGAGTTTCTAGAGGATTTTACTTGTGGTTTCCATTATCTGTCCCAAAATAAATGCAATTTTCTTCTAAATCTTCGAAATCAGTTGTTGAGAGTGAAAGCGAAGAACCCTGGTCTGCCAAAATAAGTATTTGGTCCCCAAGATTTTTCCATAAGAACAAGGTTGTCATTGTCGGATCCAATCTTGTATACTCTTACTCTAAAGCCGTCTTCATCACCACCACTGTCATCTTCATCTCCATTGTCATTTTCTAACCTCAAGAACCCCCATAACATCTTCATATATATGATCATATCCTCTTTAATTTCCACTATTGATATAACAAGATTCAACAACACCATCGTTGCCACCATCCTCATTATCATCATTCTCCACGTTACCTTTTCTTGTCCCTGGTTTTCATTGCCCATGCCCTCCTCCTCCTCCTCCTCCTCCTCCATGTCCTGCTCCTCCTCTTGTTCTTCAATGTTGTTGTCGCCTTCACCTTCGCCCTCATTGCCTTCCTCATCATAAACTGATGCAAACACAAACGCTGCAGGTCGATAAACCAACAGGATTTCATTGCTGGCTGCTTCTAACAAATATGAATTGTACTTAGGACCTATGAAAAACTCTTCAACGGGATCCCAAAATATTTCTTCTATCTTGTCATAGACCAACTTCAATTCCACTTCATGATCTTCAAACTCTAAACTCCGAGCTACAACAACTCCATCCATGTCATCATTATTGACCAGGGCATATAGCATGCCACAAAAAAACAATATGTTGATAGAATACTCATCTTCATCTAAAATCTTGAAGACACTCCAGCTTTTGTCTCCAGGTCTGCACAAGCCCAAATCACAATCGAAAACCGCAGCCACCATACAATTTGACATATCAGAGCTAGATAGTTTGGTTGCTAATGTCGTCACTTGTGTTTCTCATGCCTAGTTTATGTTAAAGGCTGTTGAAGTGATGAAACAGGTGAGGAATCATCTCTGGATTAGCTCAAGCTACTGATCTGAGATATGTAATTCAATATGATGATGATTTATACAATAACGAGTAACGACAACTTAACAAGTTAGATTAGCTCGTCTTCAAGTGGAATTAGACACAATAAAGACGTTTGATTAGCTCTTATAGACATCTATTTGTTGGGGCATGCTGTTTTTCGATGAAGATTATATTTTTGAACTAATTGTTTATAATGGAACTAGGACTTCAAATCCACACTCAAGTAGAAGTAGAATTGGCACCAAAAAGAGAATTCTTATTCATTCCTACAACCGACTTGTATGAAGTAGGTTAAATAGTTTTTTTTTAAACACCAAATTGGCTGGTTGGATACTAATGGCACAACTGATAATAATATCTGTAAATTTCCAGATCAACCTTTACCATCATGTCTGAGACGTTTTACAATTCAGTTTACTTATTGTTTCATAGTCTAAACACAAGGAGTAACCTGCTTCACAACTTAGTAGGCACATAGGCAATTCAGAAAGCCAAGACATTGATTTTACTTAAAATTGATGTGAACCAAATTAAACAGAAACCAAATTATACAGGACAATTCTACGCCCCATAATACCGCATCAATTGTTTTCAGAATACTGTACTGTTGTCAATCAACCATGTCCGTTCAGTCTTTGATATCATGTATCACAGCTTTAACCTGCCCATTTCATTAGTCCAAATTGCAATACTTTTGCTCACAAAATCACATAATTTTCTTAAGAATTTATATAAATCATCGATGTGGCATACTTTAGATAAGTTAAGATTAGAATCTGAAAAACTTTTTGCATGGCTTCGATTTGCTTCCTATACCAATTGAAAAGGAATCAATTTCTGTTGCACAACATTAGTTAACTTCCCTCAGTTGTATTTACAGTGAGTTATTAATCCTCAGAACTTTAGAGATATCCAACATCATGTTACCACCTTCAGAACTTTAAAGATATCCAACATCATGTTACCATTTTTATCACTAACAATAGATACACAAACAACCATTATCCTATTAAACAGAGGAAAACCTCAAACTTTAGGTACTTGAACAAAAAAAAACAGCTTGCATAACTTATATTGACCAGTACCAGCTGAAAATCCAATTGTGATCCACGTCCTGTGAGATCAATTTGGTAAGAGAGAGTAGTTGTAACAACTAGAAAAAAAAATAATATATAAATATATATATATAGTATATAAAAACTTATTTTGTTGTGTTATATATATAAGTATGTATTTTGCTGAAATTTTTTTTGTTAAGTCTTGGGTTATTTCTATGCTTTGGGTATTAATAGAAGAGAAGCCCAAAGTTTGGTCTAAAACCCATGACCTGACCCAAACCCAGTTCAGCCAAAAATAAGTAGAAAATAAGATGATTTCAGTGAAACGATCAAAACACCCGACCTTCTCTTCACAAACTCAAAACTTTGTCTCCTCTGTTCATCATGTTCTTCCCCTTTTCTTCCTTTTCAGATTCTCCTTCATCCCAAAACCTAGCCACCAACCTTGGTTAAGCCACCAATTTCTATCCAAAAACTTGGGGAAGCAGGAGGTGTCAACTGGGTGGAGAGCAAGCTTTCCAGCAGATGACTCCTCAAAGCTATTATGCAGAACTGGAACCCTAGAAGTATGAAGCTGGCAGGTCTAGAACCTAAAATGGCTAAGGTTTCAGGTGAACAATTCAGATAAGTTTCATTGATTCCTTTCTTAAGCTCCAAGTTCTATCCCTTTCCAAATACTATAAATAGGGGTATGTTTCTACATTTTTAAGATAGGATTCTCAGAGGTTTAACCCAGATAGAGAGCATTGGAAGAGAATAGGTACTGCAATTTGTTACAAAATTGTTGGGCTAAGTTGAGATTTTTGATGTTCTTAGTTTTCTACATTTAGAATTTGATATCTCTGTTTAGATGTTAGATTAGAATTGATTTTGGAAAGTTAGAATTGGTTTTGGTTTTATAAATTCTGTGTTGGTCAAGTTTGTTTGTTAGATCTCCAGAAATTTATTCATTTAGAACATGTGAAGACTGATTCTGTACCTGGAATTCGAAATTCCATAACTAATTATAGAAAATTCTTTTGCATGTGTTTCCAACTCTGAAATTTTCTTTAGGATGTCTAGTTTAATTGTTATGAAGACACTTATATGATTTTCCCAGTCTAAATGATTCGTTTTTAGCCAAACAGTTTTCTTGTACAGAGACTCGTCAGAAATTCCTGAAACTGTAGTTAAACTTTGAAAATTCATAATTAATTCTGGAAACATTTTTTTTAAGTGATTCCAAGTCTCGGAGTTTTGTTAGAGTGTTAGCTACAAGTGTTTATAAGAATTTGTGGTCAAAATCCTATTATTTTGGTACAGGTTTCAGTGTTTTTGTATTAAGGTCAGAAAACTAAAACATTGATTCTGTGTTGTTTAAAAACCAACTTTTGGGGAAAGAAAAGCTGTGTTTGTTTGTTAAACTTTGTATAAGTGTAATCCTTTAATCATATGACATTGATTCTATGGTTTTACCGTTTTATTAGGAGCTTGAGACCTGAGGTGGAAATCAGCAAAGGTAGGAGGACATTGGGGATCCTCTATGATTGTTTATATATGATGTTTGGTTTTCTTGTCTGAATTGATTGTTTTTGCTGCTGGTTTTTGACCCTATTGTTGATTTGATTATGTGTGCTACTAATATTACTATGTAATGAATTGTACAAAGGGATGGTGCTATGGTTAAGGCACTTAGGTAGAGAAGTTAGGATCAAACTTTTGTGTAGTTGAGTCCATAACCTCAGCAGGTACTATATCCCATGTATGCCCAAGATATTGCGCAAGTAGTATAGGATATGTGAAGGGTAATTCGGGATTGGTGAAAGGGGAATGGACAAGATGACTAGCAAAAGGGGTTTATGGGAAGAGGGAATAGTTCATATAAAAGAAAACTCTAAGTCACCCTAGTGGTAAAATACATGGTATGGGACATGTAGACCTAGTGTTTCTAATATATGAACTATGTGAAGTAGAAAAAATTATGTCAATATACTGGTCATGGCTAAAATCAATTTGAAGAGGTATGCCTCCTATTGAGCTTTATATGCTCACCCCTTTATAACATTTTGCAGGTGAGGAACAAGTTGTTTGAAGTTATTGTTCAAGAGTGTTTTGCTGTGTGGAGTTTTGCTTGCCCTTTAGTTTCCTAGAATAAAAACAGACTTTGATGAGTCTATCCTTGTAATATGTTTGAACCTTGAATAATAACATGTTTACCTTTAGTTTGTGTCATTTAAGTTTCTTTTCCAACTATTTTTCATATTCTGTTGTGGAAATTCATTCCATATATAGAGTATGAATTACACCTTAAAAAAAATATTTACCAAAAAAAAATTGAGGTGTGACAGTAGTTGTCTCCCATGCAGACAATTTGGTCTCTGCAGGGGTATTTGGTAGAGTTGAAGAAGATTGATTATTGCTTAATAACATTCATACATAGATTCAATAATTATATAGCCTAATCTAACATAATTTACTCCGTGATTCACGGAGTGAATCACGGCCCGTGTTTTATGCCGGATTCACGCCGACACTCCCCCTCAAGTTGGTGCATACATATCAACCATGCCCAACTTGCTAAGTGAATCATAAAAAGCCCTTTTAGACACTCATTTTGTAAACATATTGGCAAGTTGCTCTTCTGTAGAAACAAAAGGAAAACTAATGATCTTTGCGTCTAGTTTCTCTTTTATAAAGTGACGATCCACCTCCACATGTTTTATACGATCATGTTGCACAGGATCATGTGAAATATCAATGGCTGCCATGTTGTCACAGTACATCTGCATAGCACATTTAGGCTTAATACCCAAATCTTGTAGCAAATTTCTAAGCCATAACAATTCGCACACTCCATGAGCCATACCTCTGTATTCTGCTTCAGCACTAGATTGAGCTACCACATTTTATTTCTTACTCTTCCACGTAACAAGATTACATCCAACAAAGGTAAAGTACCCTGATGTGGATCTCCGATCTGTAATATTTCCAGCCCAGTCTGCATCTGTGAAGCCACAAATCTCAAGGATATTGTTATGATTAGAAAACCTTACTCCTCTCCCTGGAGCTGACTTCAAGTACCTCAAAATCCTCACAACAGCATCCATGTGATCCACACTTGGATTATGCATAAACTGACTCACTACACTTACTGCATACGCAACATCTGGCCTGGTGTGTGACAAATAAATCAAGCGTCCAACTAGCATCTGATAACGAGTTTTGTCAGTGTGCACTTGATCTGGGTATTCTGCTAATCGATGGTTCTGCTCAATAGGAGTATCAATTGGAGTGCAATCTAACATACATGTCTCCGTTAGTAGATCAAGGATGTACTTCCTCTGATACAGATAGATACCATCACTTCCCCGGGCTACCTCAATGCCCAAGAAGTACTTGAGTGTACCTAGGTCCTTCATTTCAAACTTTGTGACTAGCTGCTTTTGTAATCTGTCCACTTCAATAGTATCATTACCAGTAACTACCATATCGTCAACATATATGATTAAGGCTGTTATCTTCCCTTGTTGGTGTTTGAGAAATAATGTGTGGTCTGAATTACTCTACATATAGCCAATTTTCCTCATGAATTGTGAGAATCTTCCAAACCAAGCACGAGGTGACTGTTTAAGACCATACAAAGATTTTCTCAATCTGCATACGGAGTTACTTGGAGAAGCGGCCACATATCCAGACGGAAGATCCATGTATACTTCCTCTGTTAGTTCTTCATGAAGGAATGCATTCTTAACATCAAACTGCCTAAGTGGCCAGTTCAAGTTAGCAGCGACATAGAGCAATACCCGGATAATGTTTATCTTTGCAACAGGTGCAAATGTCTCATCATAGTCTATGCCATATGTCTGGGTGAACCCCTTCGCTACTAGGCGTGCTTTATACCGGCTTACTGACCCATCTGGATTATGTTTTACTGTAAACACCCAACGACATCCTATAGTCTTCTTGCCATATGGTGGAGGTACAACCTCCCAAGTATTGTTCTTTTGTAATGCTTCCATCTCTTCCTCCATTGCTTTCCTCCATTTTGGATCTCTCAATGCATCCTGCACTTTGTTAGGTACTGATACAGTAGATATTTGATTCACAAATGACTCATATGACTTAGATAATCTTTTGGTAGATATAAAATTTGCCACAGGATACTTGGCTTTAGTCTGAAGGGTAGGTTCATATTTTTTTTGTTGGTTGACCCCGAGTAGACCTATTTGACAAAACATATTGTCTATTATTATCCCTAATAGAATAACTAACCTCAGATGAGTGATCTTCTGTACAAAGAGAGCATTGGTCAGGGGTATAAACAGTTGTACGGGAGACATGAGGGGCAGTTGTGTTGTCAGCTTCTGGTGCCTGAATCTCTTGAGTGACGACCTCCGGTGGTGCATGTGTGGCTGATACCTTGGTAATCTCAACGGAACATGTTACCATATCGACTGGCTCACTTGTCTCCCCCTCTCCATGATACAGCTCTTCAAAATAGGAATTCTCCCCCTGAAGAGCAGTATCAGAAGAGGAAAAATAACTCATGTTCTCAAAAAAGGTAACATCCATAGTGACATAGTAATTCCGGGTAGGGGGATGATAGCACCGGTACCCTTTTTGATGTCCTCCGTACCCAACAAACACACATTTAACTGCCCGGGCATCCAACTTAGAACGCTGATGTTGTGGAAGATGAACAAAAGCAACACAACCGAAAACACGGGTAGGAAGATTATGAAAAAAGGGTAATGAGACATGAGATGCAAGCACCTCATAGGAAACTTTCCCTTGAAGAACTCGAGATGGAAGACGATTAATAAGGTGGGCGGAAGTAATGACAGCATCACCCTAAAGGTATTTAGGCATGTGGGCACTAAAAAGAATACATCGAGCCATATCAAGTAAATGACGATTTTTTCTTTCAGAAACCCCATTTTGCTCAGGTGTGTAAGGACACGTTGTTTGATGAACAATTTCGTGTGTGTTAAAGAACTCATGAAAGACATGATTCACATATTCCCCCCCCCCCATTATCAGAACGAAAAACTCGAATGATGGCATTATATTATGTTTGGACAGAGGTATGGAAGGCACGAAAAGCTGGAAAAACCTCATCTTTATTTTTAAGAAGAACAATCCATGAAAGACGTGTGCAATCATCAATGAATGACACAAACTATCGCATTCCTGACACAGTAGACTCTTTAGAGGGTCCCCAAACATCAGAATGAATTAATTCAAAAAGAAGAAAACGTTTAGTAGACTACTAGGGGAATAAGTAGATCGATGACTCTTGCCCAAAACATATGTCTCACAACATAAACAAGACTCGTCCACACTAATAAACAAAGTAGGCATGGATTTTTTCATAACACTAAAAGATGGATGCCCTAAGCAACGATGCCATAACTAAATTTCACTTAGCTTGTCCGAAGTGGAGAGTAAAGCGGTCCGAGATTGTCCCCCTGTTTTTTCCCTGCGTATGTCAGATCCAAATGAAACAACCGGCCCCTCAGATACCCCCGACCAATTATCCGTCCGGTGAGAAGATCCTGAAATATCACATACATAGGAAAAAAGGTCACAGAGCACTGAGCGTCAGCGTTCAATTGGGGAACAGATATCAAATGATGAGATAAAACAGGTACATAGAGTACATTGTTAAGCTCTGTGGTGGGAGTAATACGAACAGACCATGTCCCTAACATGGGGAATGGCTCACCATTAGCATTAGTAAGATAGGGTACGGGTGGGGGGGATAATACGGTAAAATAAGATTTGTCATAAATCATATGATCAGATGCACCAGAATCAATAATCCATGTATCAGAACTAACCGAGTGAGAAATATTGAAAGTCATACCAATTTGAAAAAAAATCTGTCTCCGGTGCACTTGCATTGACGGTGAGGATGTACAGACAGGGAAAAAGACGACTGATTCTTACCGGACCGGGTCGGGTCGGGCGGACTGACCGGGTCGGGTTACACCTAATCTGGGCTGGGCTGGGTCGAAGTTTGGGCCGGGTCGGGGCGAACTGTAACCGGGTCGGTGCAGAGAGGCCGATCTGAGAAACGCTTCGGCGAGGAGCGGCAACTGAGGACGTCCGGCGAGCAGCGGCAAGGGGCGGCGAGGAGCGGCAAGGAGGGGCGACTGAAGAGCTGCGACTGAGACGACTTCGGGTCGAGTGCGGACCGGATGTCGTCGGGTTTTCCCGGCGTCGGAGGAGCAGGGAGACCAGTGAGGGAGCCGGACGGGAGGAGGCAGGTCGGAGGGGCAGGTCGGAGTGCCGGAGGGCAGCGGTGAGGGAGCCGGAAAACCGGTGAGGCAGCGTATGAGCTCGAAGGCGGTAACCGGCCGGAAAAACGGGAAAAATCCCAGAAAAAAACAGAGCACGAAAGCTCTGATACCAAGTTGAAGAAGATTGATTATTGCTTAATAACATTCATATATAGATTCAACAATTATATAGCATAATCTAACATAATTTACTCCGTGATTCACGGAGTGAATCATGGCCCGTGTTTTACCACGGATTCACGCCGACATGTAGCTCCAGTTAACACTTAAAATAGTTGTTGTAGAATTTTAGGCAATCCATACATCAGTAGTGTCAGCTCCGTCGTGTAAGCTGACATTCCAAGGGGTATATATTCACTAGGAAGCAACTGATTTGTTGTTGATCCTTACGTCGGAAATACGCGAGATTCAAGACTGGGAAATATATCCTGAAAAACCGGTTATTCATCAAGAACCCTTTGCTCATGGCACCTTTGGTCATGTTCACAAATGTATTTACGATGGCAAACCAGTTGCAGTCAAAGTGTTAGAATGGGAAACAGAGGGAGAAAGAACGAAAGCTTTGCAAGGAGATTTTCAATATTACGTGAAACCAGTTACGTGAGGTTTTTGTTTGGTTCGAGGTAGATCATCCCAATATTACCAAGTGCATTGGAGCTACAACAACAATGACTTCAAAGCTTAAATTACAGATTGATAATAAGGAGTTGAGTATTAACTGTGCTTGTGTAATTACTGAGTATCTTTCTACAGATACACTCAAGTCTTATCTTTCTTGTAGAGGATGTCTTGCAACTGGCACCGGATCTTGCGAGAGGATTAAGTCCTGATTGAAGATAATGTGAAATTATAATTGGATAAAAATTGTTATATTTGCTTTTCAATTTAGTTCCCTCCAAACTCTTGAGTGAGAACGAAGTTGAAAATTTGAAATCATAACTTTCAAATATGTGCAACTTTCAATATGAGCTATATTAGGCAATACCGATACGCAAAAGCTGCTTTTAGAAAAAGAAAACTTAAAACACTTTAAGAACTTGATCGATGAATATCGATGATAATAAACCATCATACGTATATAGCAATAGTTAATACATTATACATGATTCCAACTTTTCAAGTCACATTATCTTTGATGAAATGGAAAATCATATAACTAATGTGAGATCCAAGTTTCACATAGCATAACACATCCTTATTATTTGGCTTATAATTCTTATCATGAATGTGGTCTTTTTTTTTCTCGACAAGTCATCAATGTGATCATTGTGACGTGGTAATAGCACAACTCTATTTCTAAAGCTGGATGTACAATATCCCAAGGGGCACTATTGTAAATATGGTGCTTTAAGAGAGGTATTGGAGCGTTTATGACCGTTTATTAGAATCGGGAACCTCTCCTACTACGTTCTTTTTTTTTTCAGGTTTTTAAATCCGAAGCCTATTCGGAATAGAACTCACAGTCAAAAAGGGAAATTTGCCCCTAGTACAAATAGACCCAGCCACTACGTTTAGAATTGTTAATTTGTGTTTGAGGAGTAAACAGAAACTGAGAAAAGGGTCACTTATTTTCTCCGGCCACCGAAATAGTTTGTTTTTTACGGTTCCGGGTAAAGAGTACGTGAAGTCGGGCCCTAGCTACAGAACTCGAAAGATGACATCCAGGTATGGAGTTGCTGCTACAAGACAGGAGGAGGAGGCCGAACAGTTCCTTTGGTCTATGCTCGGAGACGAGTCGGAGTTAAACTTGGGTGTTGTTAGGGATGTACTTTTTCAGTGTGGCTATGAAGTTGAAAAGGCCTTGGATGCCTTTCTTGAGTTGTCGTCTTCTTCCTCGAGTGAGACATGGTATTGCGTGGGAGATACTCATCACAGTTATGTAGAGGTTCTTGCGGGCAGTACTTCTGGAACTCACCGGTGTACGAACACAGATGACATCTCTCAGATGGTTGTGGAATCTTTTTTCAACAAATCTAAGAGGAGGAGAACTGAAAAAGAACCAAGAACCATCAATTCTAGGAAGAAAAGTGTCAAGCAAGTGCAGGACTCACTAGATGTCGCCAAAGGAGCTGAATATGATGCATATAGAGGGAGTGCAAAGCAGCACTGGCAATCAGTAACGTCTCACTACCAGAAAGCAGCAAATGCGTATTCAAGCGGATCGCGGGCATACGCAGGTTACCTATCGGAGCAGGCGAAAGTGAAGGCGAAATTGGCACGAGAGGCAGATGAGAAGGCAAGCCAGGAGATCTTCAAAGCAAGAAACAAGGACAAGGGGGTAGAGAACGATGTCATGACTATTGATTTGCATGGACAGCATGTCAAACAAGCAATGAGGCTTTTGAAACTGCACCTTGCGGATGGGGCAAAGGAGCAATCGCTTCGGCGCCTAAGGGTCATCACAGGCTGTGGTGCCAGAAAGTCTATTCTGAAACAATCTGTCATCAGACTCGTCCAGAATGAAGGGATCAAATGGAGGGAAGAGAATCCGGGAGCGGTAGTGATCAAGCTAGCCTCACTGAGACAAGTTCAGGTTCATGGATAGTCTCTCCAAATTCATCTTGACTGAGACGAGTAGTCAGTTATTTTTAGTCTTTCTTTATTTTGTCAGTGTTATTTATTTGCTAAAAAGCCTAAATTTAGTCATAATTGTCAATTTGCACCCGAAACTTGCATTTAAATCAATTTATCTCCTAAACTTGTTAAACATTGCCGATTTGCACCATATCCGTTAAATTTAATGTTTTTCATCCAATTTTAAGTCACATGTCATGCATTTGAGGGGCAATATTGTCATTATATATTTATTCATATTTAATAATGAAAAAATTAATAAAATTACTTAAGATGAACACTTCTTACAATGTTTTTTTTTTCGAAACATGTTATTGATTTATATATTTATTATTTTACGTAATATGGTATGTTAAAAAATATTAGAAAAATATAAATAAATACATTGAAAATTAAAAATAAATGTGTGTGCCTTAGCCTTATTAGGTTTCCTGTTAGAGATAGATTCGCATCTCTGTAATAGATTAGGACTCCGAATCCTATAGGATTGTGGTTATATAATGCCTATATATAGGCCCCATTTTCAATAATCAAACGGTTATGTTTTGTTATATTACGTCGTTATTATTCTTGTTTCGTTCCTCCTCCAACAATGTGTACATATATATATACACACAACACACTATATTTGAATCGGTGGGTATGTTGAATATATAATTCGAAGTAGGGTTAAATATGTAGAAAAAAGATGTAAATAAATAATTTGATTAAAAAATAATCATCCTTTTAAAAAATATTTTTATTTGTTTTTAAGAAAAATATAAATTGAAAAAAAACAACATTACCCCTCATGTGCATGACACGCAAAATTAGATAGAAACAGTTAAATTTAACAGATGGGGTGCAAATCGGTAATTTTTATTAAATTTAGGAGGTAAATTGACTCAAATACAAATTCGGAGTGCAAATTAACAATTTTAACCAAGTTTAGAATGTATTTTAACAATTTTACCTATTTATTTCTAGTCTTTCTTATCTGTAAGTTTTAAGTTCCAAGTCTCCATGAAATATCTTCGTTTATATGAATTATATCCCAGTAGCATCATCTCTGCAAGATCAGACTGTTTAAGACGTATAACTAACAAAAAGGGTCACATCTTCCACAAGGATGGTTTTATGAAGAGAACGAAAATTAGTAGCGGAAATAACTGAAGACATGTTCCACATCACATTGAGATGTATAAAATTATTGTCAGACACAGTCGAGCAGAAAACCCACAAAATAAGCAAGTAAAAATCATCCACTTTTTAAGTTACAAAAAGAATGAGTTTTACCAAATGAGTCCGACACAGCTAATCTAGTATTTCAGCACCTACAGACTCATGACCCCACCTAAACAAGTTTGAAAACTTTGGCAAAGCTAACTAAAGATGAAGCACCTCTCATCGTTCGTTTTTAGTCCTTCCACCATCATTCTTCATTGACTGAGAAGGAAATGGCTTGACAAAGATCTGTGATAGACTCTGCTTATGAGTTCTTCATGAGATAACCCAAAAGCAATCCAATCAGACCAATAATGATGACAACAATGATTGAAACACCGCCACTGCTTTTGCTCCCTTGATTCCTCAAGAGTTCCTACAAGAGAACATGTCAAGAAATAGAGCATCAATATGTTGCCAGCAAGAACAAATTAAAGAAGTCTTTAAGTGTGGATTGCAAACGAATTACTTCAAATTGAGATCATGATACGGTAGCAAAAGAATAACATCTGCATTCAATCAGATTATAACCTTAATAACTTCCAACAGAACTAATTAGTCCAAACCACAATCTCGACCGATGGCCACTAATCCTATACTTTTCTACGCAAAAGTCAGCGGACTATTAGGCTGATTAGTTTGTTGCTTGGTACAATTTCAACCAATTTTAATTGGTAATGCATCAATAGAGCTTATGCATTCAAGAATACTGTGCAAGAGTGAAAATCACCTACATACACAAATACTTGATAAAGAAAATACAGTAAAAAAGCTGACACACAGTTTCAGTTTAATCACGCAAAAGTGTCAAGGTGATAAATATACTGCTTCCAAAGATAACAGGGCAAACAGGAGAATAAACACAATGCTACGCAAGATGTATATGATATCCTCACCAGCTCCTGACGAAGCCTCTTATTTGTTTGAAGTGCATTTGACTTTTCCTCTGATAATTTCACAATAAGTGCTCTTTCCTGCAATTATACAAGGGACAACATATAAAAACTAGACTTGCAAGCACCACTACTCAAAGAAGGTAAGTCTTACAGAACTGCTACTTATGGCATAAGCAACATATCGATATCAGAAGTAAATTCAGGTTACATGTTGACATATACCTATATAGCCAGTATGACATAAGAATAAATTAGGACTAATCTAGAGATGGTATAACCCAGTAAGTTTCTGTAAGCACATGCACAACCTTACAAGGAAAAGCAACTTGGTATAATAGCCATGCCATATAAAGCCACTAATTTATATATATAAATGTCTGAAGACCATTTCAGTCTACTAGTTCGAGCCTTGATGTGTCAAAAGTATAACACCTGAGACCTATTTGTGGTATGATGTGAACCAGGAAGCAAAAGAAAGGTGACAAAGAAAATAGTTTATAATCATATATCTCCATATGTGTAAGTGTAATACACTATAAGGCGATACAGGTTTTGTTAGCACTATCAAAAGCATAACACCTGAGAACTATTTGTAGTACGATGTGACCCAGGAAGAAAAAGAAAGGAAACAAAGAAAATAGCTTATAATCATCTACTGGCCATGACAGTCTTCATGTGTGAATGTGCAATACACTATAAGCCTATACAGGTTTTGTTGGCATCACAGAGCACCAGCCTAACTACTTGATATATGTAAAATATGCTAAGTGTGATCCTTTTGAAGGTATTCAAAGGAGTGGGGGTGTGTTTGATTATCATCTTTACGGGCATCCAATTCTAAAATACTTAAGAACTACACCCTCCCTTCTATTGTTCAAACTTCAAAGTAACAGATAACTGACCTAAATAAACACATATCAGTCTCTACAGATAACACCTCATAAACTGGATGAGGTATATCTGACACCATAGCATATGCACAATCTAAGACTTCTGTTTCTGCAAGTCTAGGAATTTACCTCTGCAGATCTCTGCGGATATTCAAACTGCTCCGAAAATCCTTTTGTAGCCTGATATTACCATGAAACGGCAAACAAATCAATATCTCTCTTCTGAGTTCTGACAATGAAAAATATTTATTGTGTCATAGTCTTATAACAAAATTGCTCACATTGGAAAACTCAGCACCATTAAGATTTCCATTCTCCCCGGCATTAGCTCTTGGTGAAGACCCTTCCTCTGACCCTTCTGGCACTGGAGAAGGGGGTTGAGGTGGAGCAACATATACCACCCTCAATTTGCACTCTTCAACCGCATGTCCTGCCTCTTTATTAAACTACACATAAAGCAATCCCACAGATGAATAACATTTGACATAAAGAACACAAACAAATCATGATTCACAACACGTCGTAATGTAACTACCACTTCTGGAGTAATATCCTTTGGAGTTGCACCATCGTTGGTCTTTACACTCTGAAGCAGAAACTTGTCCTTGCACTGCATGTCTGTAGGAGCTTCCTTTTGCGCCTGCATTGTAACTAAATCACAACAAACAATCAAAAACCATTAATCTCCATCATTCCCACTCAACACAAACAAACCATCAAACAAAAGCTCGCTGGAGAAGAGACTATTTATGTAGATTACTATTCACCTATAACATCACATGTGGATCGCGGCAAGACAATCCCCGTGTTCGGACGAACACAATACTTCTTAGGATTCGTAGTTTTGACCTGACAACACAACCAAAACAATATCAACATCCAAAGCCTCCTCGAAACTAAACCTAAGCCTCATTTCTACCACCAATCTAACAATTCGAGAAAACACAAGCCTCACTGGATTACGAAAATACACAAAATAATCGATAAATTCAACTCTTCCAGAAGTTTCAGATTCAATTTTCTTCTTCATGATTTACAACAAAACGTAAACAACTCCCTAACAAAGCCACATTCAGATATCAATTACGAAATGAACAACAATTTCAAGCCTAATCGAACAAATGAGATAATCCAATTCACATTCTCAGTAATTCATAACATTACAACAAAAATTTGCACAAAATAAAAGATGCAGGTAAGAAAAGCAAAATTGATTCACCTTGAAAGCGACATAGCTATCGGTCTTATTCGAGAGCTGAAGCGAGCAAGAAATCTGCTTCTTCAATTCGACTACACAGAAATAAAAAATCAGAAATAAAAAATCGAAGCATGCGAAAATCGAAACAGATCGAAATGAAAATGAGAAAATTCACACTGACAGGGGAACTTGAGCTCGAGAGGCTCGATGCTGAGGAGCTCGCCGGTGCTCATTTGGATCGGAATTATTGAATAGCCGATTGGGGAGAAGAACAGAGACACAGGGCGGAGAGGGCAGCGAGATTTAGAGGAATTTGGGGGAAGCTCTCAAATTTAATGATGATTGTGGGAAAGCTGGTTTTTTTTTTCATTTTCTCTTTTTTTATTAATAATAAAAAAGAATTTACTAATGGCTAATTATGAACATGCGTTGGACAAAACTTCTTTCTCTGGATCTCTTATTTTGGCATTATATATTTATATTCATGGATCTTTTTTTTTAACTTTTATCTATTTATTTGGGTATAAAATAAAGTATCTTTCTGGCTAAGTAAAATGCTTTATTTTGTGGTTGGTGGAGTTTGAAGAATTGGTGATTTTGGTATGGGGGAGGAAAATGACTGAAAGAGAGAAAAGAGTAAAGTATATATGTTTTGTGTATGAATGGTTTGTTAATTGAAGTAATCAGTCCCTCAATGTTGACTTCCTTTCTGTATTGTGATCCTTTCATTTGTTGTTTTGCAAATCATGTCCATATATATGTGCTTGTTTTGATATTTTTTATATCGGTGAATTGACATCATTGTCTCTCTATGAACATGTGATCAAATCCGAAATTTGGTATCACTGTCTGTTCGGAAACATGTGTTACTATTACATTGAAGTTCAATCGGCTTAGCTTTAGTCACTTAAGCTTTAATTCGAATAGCCGATAAGAAATGTCAAGAAATTGTCTCTGTTTTTTTTTTTTAAATGGATTTGGTATTACTACTAAAGTTATGCAACGAGAAGGACGTAAAGCATAGACCTCGTGCATACATGTATTATGATTTGGCAACTACCCTACCGTGCTAAACATTCATTACTTCTTCTTTTTCCTTGCCTAACGCTATTAAGGGGTAGCTGATCTTTGGATTGATGACCACGAAAGATGAATAGGTATGTTAACTGCAATAGGTTCCATCATTAGTCAACTAATTAGCCAAATAAAATAAAATGTTGCCCTTACATTAGGAAGAAGTATTCAGCTTTGATATTAAAAAGCTAAATTAGAAGGGCATAAGTAGCCTTTAAGCTAAATTAGAAGTATTCATCTTTCGATGAACTCATTATCACTACTTCAAAAAAAAAACCCAACAATTTTACAATTAAAAGCCACAGCTGATTGCCGACATTCCCCAATCTATATGGTCCAAAAGACTCAAAACAGTATTGGGCATGTTATGAGATTATGACAGTTACAGAATTGCATAATAACATCACTACCCAGTTGGTTTCTTTTCCAAAAGCTTTTGTCCTATGTCGGGATTTGAGTCATTTGACAATTACACCAACTCTTTATGGGTTGGGGAGTTCTTTACCATACAAGCAATCATTTCTTGTCCTTAAGCTTAGTAATGAAATTTCTTATTCATCAATCTCTCACTACATTCCCATCGTAGATCATTTGAGAACACGATTTTACGTATACACTATCGTATACTGGACATATATCATTGTTGGAAATACATAATGAATTACTGTGTCTGTGAAAATACATGAAAGAATCCGATTTTGAATGATTACTACTATCTGGAAATGTGATAGTTAGATTTATTCAATTTGGTATCAGATAAGAATTGTGCACGACTCTAGGTGCATGTCCACACACTTTGAACAGAAGCAAGGGGCATTGATATGCAGTTCACCAAGTAAAATATAAGGTTTTGCTAGCTTGAAGTGGGATGTACTTCCCAGGAAGTTGATCTCAAATCTTCTACATGCTGCACAAGTTCTTTCAAAACCTGGTACGAGCAAAACAGAGCAAGTGTCACTAAATCAGGTTAGTAAATAGTGCCCAGTTCATAAGAAGTTAATTTGGCTCACTAGTCACAACTCACATTCTTGGTGTCCTCAAGTGCAGCTTCTAGTGCTTCAATTTTCTGCAACACTAAACAGTGTTAGTATGATTTTGCAGTATGAGTGTAAATTCCGAGCACATTACTGAGTTTTCTTTTAGCTCACTTTCGTGGTGTCTTTGAGTGCTGCTTCCAGAGCCTGGATTTTCTGCTACACAGAATGCATAAAATGACAGTCAGTTATGTCTTCGACCAAAGAGAATTTTCGTAAGTACTGATCCTAAGAGCATCGTTCAAGTATATCCTTGTGATCACAAAATTTTCTAGTTAGAGAAAAAGTTAAAATGTTCATGTTTCTGTAATTGAAAAAGAGTATATCAATTATCAAGTAACTTTCAAGAACCAAACTCTCGCTGAATAATGATTTTAGGTTCTGCTATGCTTACCCTATTTTGCGTCCCCGCCTCTTCTGAAGCCTCATCACCATATTCTTCATTGCTGTTTACCTCATTGCCTGCAGCAATTGCCTGAAAGATAAAAGATGAAGCATTATCTCCGGCCCCATATAAGAAAACATGATTCCATACAATTGGAAACTTTTATGCAACAAAAGTTCTGCTGCATTAGATGTTCAAAACTTCAAATACTAAGAGGCCCTATCAGAAGTTCAATCACTAAAATCAGTGGAACGTTTTTCGGAAATCAAAAGTTTTGATAACCTTAATCACATCTGTGAGCTCCGGATTGTTCCAAGGTCCTTTGTCACGTAAAAGGCAACCCCCATAATCAGAACACGTACAGGTTCCACCCAGAAAAGTCGGCAAATTACTGCATAAAATCAATATTTAACATTTGGTATACAAGTTGTAAACATGAACCAATTACAAATTGTACATGCAATTGCACTTCACTACGTTTACCTTTGATCAATAACTTCAAGTAAGTCACTCTGGTATTTGTATCCCAGCACCTGCAACAATAATTATATATATAGATCGATAGACAATCAAGATAGTATCTAAAAAGTTGGTGTAAATGTAGGACAATTCATGGATTAGAGAACATACCTGAATTTTTGCTAGTGTTCGTTCATCAAGGAAAGCTTTCACTGCTTTCCACAGCATTTGAAACCCATTTCCAGCATTCACAATATACAGGCGATTTAGAGTCTGAAAATATTGATTGCCTTGAAGTCATCATCCAACGTATATGAACATAGATATAAACAAAGACATGATCTGCTCCTGTTACTAATTAAGTATTTTCTTTCTGTATCAAGAATAAACTTCTGTTGAAAATTTTAATTTGAAGGGACTTCTTGTTTTTAATGAAAATATATATGCAGACTGCTTATAGTGAGTAAACTATATTACTATATTAGGTGACCAGTTTCCTGACTCACCAATCAAATATTCCAAAGTACCTCTGGGTAGTAATTGCTATCAATCTTCTGAATTTCCATAAAGAGATAGCGAGCAGGCTTCGAGAAATTTGCCAATCCCTAATGAATAATGACCAGCATTAAGAACTTACTAAACACTAACAGCAGCCAGCAAGTACTAAACTACTAACAGCATTACAGCTAAGAAGGCTTACCACTCCATGCACATCTAAGATACTTGTTGTCGATGCTACATGCTTCTTAGCTGCAATGGAGCATGTAGGGTATCTCACATTCAATGTTTTCTCTTGTTCTGACACATGATACCTTGTAAATCTTTCAAGTGTAGTTACTTGCAGTAGCTTGTTAAGGTCTACCATCCCAATCCTTTCGATGTATACTGGTCTACCATATCGGTCTACCCCATGAAAGCCATGAGGATAACATTTCTTCACTAACTCATACTCCTCGAACTTCAAGTCCTGCAAATAAGTAATTCCATGCTCAATTACCTTATGGATTTAAGCAACAGAACATTGGCATATAACCAATATATAGTTATTTCAATACATGTACTTTCCCAAACACCAGATGAATACTAGTACTTGGAGCATGCTGTAAAACCAACAAACTGGATAATTTGTGATAATTCAGCCAAAATAGACATTTGAGTAATTCACCTTTGGAATTGCATCAACCTTATAATCCTCGCGCCACTTGAGATAAGCCAAGAACGCCTCTTTTGCTTTAGCAAGATCAAAGTCCCTCATTCGTAGAAACCTAGAAGGAACACAACAGGTGCCATTAGTAATATGCAAATGATCGAACACCTTAGCTTAACTAGTTAACTAGTTGCAAATGATCAGACTAACCGCAAGAGTGTATGATAATCTTGGTGCTGCGGAGGAAGCTGACCCTCAAGAAACAACAGTTCTCGAAAAGACTCAACAATCTTTTGATCTTTCGGATCACGAACTCCAGCAAGAACCATTTTCATGCTCCTGCTACTACTCCCACCAAGTTTCTTGAACGAGTCACGAAACTTTTTGAATCCCAGGTTCGACATTGAAGATGAAGGCTTTCTTCTTTCTTCAGGCGCAGGGAAATGCCAATGGCTTTCAATGGGAGGGTGAATAATTTTGGGTTTACTTAAACTTGATGAGGGTTCATCATGGCCTCCATCTCCACCACCTCTCGAAATCACTATATCCCTATCTAGTTTTGATGTAAGCATATGTAAACAACTATATATATGAGTAAATATGACCTTATATGGGATCAAAGTTGAACAGTTTAAACTACTCAAAGTAGAACAGGCTGCTTGAACATATTCTTGTACAATGGCCGGCCCTCATTATTTCATTTTAGATTCAAGAACTCAACATACAGTGTTGAACTTTGGTGAGGACTGTGAGAAACATTCATTTGTGCAAACACAGATCGAGAGGGGAAGGGGGAAGAAGGTGGAGACCAAATTAATGTAAATAATAAAAGATCGATGTATGAGAGAAGAAATGTGAAACAACGTTTTTGGGTTGGGTATCGAATTCCATGCTTTGTCTTTTGCACTTTGGAATGTTTGAGCATCAAGTAAACTGTGAAGAACACTGC
Source organism: Argentina anserina (assembly GCF_933775445.1). NCBI lineage: Eukaryota > Viridiplantae > Streptophyta > Magnoliopsida > Rosales > Rosaceae > Argentina > Argentina anserina. The sequence continues at coordinate 10,242,540 of NC_065876.1, forward strand.
ACGCAGAGGGAACGTGTTTTTTCCGTGCCTTCCATTTTAGCCTGCAGCACTGTTCCATACATCCATAAGTGGTTTCAGATTTTCAGCAAGTTCAAGCTAGAAGCTACTATATAAAAACGTTAATTAACTTCGGGAAAAATGTTAATATACCATAACTTCAGGGACTTACTAGGTCCTGTGCACCCGTAAGAATCTAGTTACGTATTTGAAAGTTCGGACATTGACACAAGTTCCATGACCCATTCCTTATTGTTCTACCCCATCCTTTGTTCCAAACCGAGTTTGAAGCTCCACTTTTCTTCTCATGTGGATATTTAAAGTGTTCTTCTTCCCACGCGCGGGGTTGTTTATATTATCTGTTTTATTTTTCCTTACCTTAAATCGTTGCACTGGTATAGAATTCAGGTACAGAACTTCAGACCCAAATAAAAGGGTATAGAAATCGGACATTCTTTTAGAGTTTTATATATTGTTAATCTATATTCTTATGACATAAACTCACTTTGTCAATCAAATAGCATGTGAAGTTACATATATATCATGTCACCATATGCTAATTTAAAATTCTATTTAATGATTAAGGGATAAAAATATAAATAACAAAATTAGAACATAAAAAAATAAAAAAATTATCTCATATTCTATAAGGAAGTTATAAACCACTACGTAAAATATGGGAGGTATTCACACCCATAATTTCACTGTTTCTAATCCAAATTTCGTTTAGAGTTCATTAGTTCATAATTTTTCCTTGCATTTTTGTACCCCAATACATCTTAAATCTTGGCGAACTTATGTGAGTGGAGACAAAAATTTACTCTTATTTTTGCTTCGCACAAATATATTTTTTATTTTTTTACTTTGTTATTTTTAAATTAGGTATGTCGATATTTGTTATTAGAAGAAATTTCTTTCAAATTAATTTATACACGCCTATGTTTTGATCTTTTATTTTGTATAAGAGAATATGATATCTCGTCTGATGTTCATTTGTAAAATTTCTTCATCTCACAACTACAAATTTAAATAAAAAGAGCAAATTTATCTAATGAACAAGTCATGAATCCAAAAACTAAACTAATAAACATTAAAACAAAAGAGTCCAACATAAAAAATAAATAAAAAAGAAGAGAAAAGTATAAATTTTTGGACTTTTTTAGTAAACAATAGTAGATCAGCGTATAGAATGTTTCCGTTATACTATAAAATAAAAAGAGAAGTTTGAATGTTGGACTCGTAATTAGGCTTTTAGATTAACCGGAAAGAAAAAAAAACATAAAATTTAAGTGGGGGTAGTGGCCCTTGCTTGCCCCTGGTTCCACCTCTTGCTTCGCCTCTCACTTTAGCTATTAATTTGGACTAGAACACTGCTAGTTGTACATTCTTTCTTGAAGATTTGAAGGCTTCAATTGATAATATAGGGACATTCGTTGCACAACTAGTGCTAGTATTTCATATGAAAAAAAAAAACCAGTGCTAGTAGATCAAGGTTGATCTTTGAGATATTTTTTTTGTCAGAAAGAAACTTCATTAGAACATGGCAAATCCCAAACATAGAGGACAATACAGAGCACTCAAACAGTAAGAAAGAGAAAAAACACAAGAACCAGCTAACAACACAACCACTAAGCTAACAACACAGACCGGGACAAAGACAACCATTCCGAATAATTCAACTCCACCATTACAAGCTTGGCCGCGGCATCCGTCGAACGGTTAGCATCACGCGGAATCTAATTCCACAAAACCTCATCAAACGCCTCACTCAAATGAGAAACCATCATCAAAATAGGGACAGATCTCCAGTTAGCACAAGAGTCACCCTTGAGAGCGCTTATAACCTCCTTACAGTCACCTTCAACTACCACCTTCTTGTGTCTCCTGTCAGCCACCATTTGCAACCCCACCAAAGCTGCCATGGACTCAGCTTCGACCATGGAATTATGAGAATTGACTCGGCTAGCCCCCATTAAACACACTCTCATCATCATGAATAACCACTCTCAAGCCACACTTAGACTGATTAGAATTCCATGAGGTATCAAAGTTTACCTTGACAAACAAGGAGGAGGAGGCGGCCACCCAATCTCATCACCAACCACCGCATTCCCTTCCAGCAGAACATTAGACCACTCAGCAAAACTACTCTTAATGCCCTCAATTGTTGCAGTCGGATTTGGGAGAACCTTCTTCATGACTGCCTTGTATCTTTGCTTCCAAATTTCTCATAGATGGATGCACACAAATAAGAAGAGATTAGAAGACACATCATCCCTGCCATTGAACTTTTTGCAGATGACTATCAACCAGACATCAAGAGTAGAGATTGAAGCTATATCCGGAACATAGCCCCAAGGGTGCTTCCGAACCAAACCACCCTTGTCCAGGGACAGAGCAATAAACAATGGTCCATAGTTTCTTGATGCTCTCCACACAACTCACACACCGGACTAGGAATGATTTTTCCTCTTAAAAATGCACCAATTTGTGGACAAAGCATTAGAAAGTGCACGCCACATAAAATTTGAGATTTTAGGAACAAAACCAGGTTGCCAAATAACTTTTCAAACTTTGGAATCAATGTTGTGAGACGTGGAGGGTTTCATCCTCTTCACCAAACATTTCCCCAACTCATAATAAATCAACTTGTACCCACTCTTAGCCGAGTAAGAGCCACTCTTTGAAAGAGGCCACACAAACACATCACTGTCCTGCTCACTTCCTGCCTGAATAACACTAATGGCACACATGTCATTCTTGCTAAGACACCCTTTCAGGTAATCGATGTTCCAATTCATATGATCATCAATCAAATCTTCCACCAATAAGGGAGTGAACCGGTTTGAGGAATCAGTTGGAATGATACGATCACCATTGTTGTTTGGGACCTATCTATCCACCCAAACATCAATGCTCTTACCATTTCCCACCCTCCAAAACGATTTCTTCGGAATAGAATCTCTATCAGCAAGAATACTATTCCAAATCCAACATTTCCAGGTGCATTTTCTCTTTAGACTCATTAAACCCCCACCAAAACTTTAAGAGATCAGAATTGATTAATTTGCAAAGCGCCTTCAGTAGCAAGAAGATAGCCATAGGGTAAGCTGGAACCGCCATGGCAACAACTTTTATGGGCACATCTCTTCCAGCTTGAGAGAGAATATTAGCCTTCCACCCCTGAATTTTCTGATTAATTCTCTCTCGAATGTAGGCCATTGCGGTTTCTTCGAATTTCCCCAAATGGTGGGAAGAATGAGATAGATTCCCGGCTAAGAACTAATAGGAATTTTCAACTCAACTGCCACCATCTCTCAAGTTTCAGAATGAGTATTAGCAGAGAAGAAAACCGACGACTTTCCAAGGTTAACAGCTTGCCCCGATGCAACACAATATGAATCTAGGTGATTGCCCTGCCGAAAAATCACTTTCCCCCACGGCAACTGTCGCTAAAGACTCAGCCATCTTAGGTGGACACAACTCGCTAGACCCAACCTCCAGAAAAGCATTTCCCCTTCTTCTCTTATACACCCGAAGACACCCTCTCCTCTTTACCATCCTCAAATCTCTCAGAACAACACTTCCTACCTCTCCCTCTAATTCTACCATGCCCTCAAGAGCCCTCACGACCAATTCCCCCTTCCAAACTCAAACGCACCGATAGAGATCGCACCTTACCCAAAGAAGAAGAGATTGGGAGAGACCTATATGGGAAGAATGAGGTAGATGCAGAGGAAGAGAACATTCTGGCTCAGCATTTAGATCAAATAGAGGGGACTTATCAGGCTTAAAGAGACAAATAGAGCTTCCTCCCTGAGCTGAAACAGAATCCTGACCTGACAACATGGGCAGCCCAACTGCACTTCACTACCCACCTTAGAAATATTGAGAGAGAGATTCGTGCTTGGGTTTAAAGGTTGGGCCTCCTGCATAGTGGAAGGTTGAGTTGGCTGATGGTCATTATTATCTAGTGTAACCAACTCAAATTGGTCAAACCTTTTGGACCATTCCACATGAACTTTCTGAGAACCAACAGCGAGCTGCATCCATTTAGGGCTTGGGAAGAGGTGAGATACCACACTTTTAATCTGCTGGGGCAGAGAGAGAAGGTTGTTTAAAACTACATGTGTCACGGGTTTAGCCCTTAGAATTGAGGAGACTCTCTGGTCACCATCACCACTGACAACAGAACGGGTATTTCCCTCAGACCTTGGCCAAGGTGCCCATTCACGGGTATGAACATCCTCGGGGATAATGAACGGTGTCGTTCCAAGATACCGGTGTGTGGCTGGCTTCCGACGACGACATCTGAGGGGATTATCCAGCCAAGAGATTGCAGGGGCTTAATACACACTCCTTCTCATCCATAGTTCGAACCACAAAATCTATGACTCCTCTTTCCTAGAAGTATCATAGTTAACCAACACAGGATTCTGGCCATCATCCTCTTTGTGGCCAAGCCTTCCACAGCAATAACAGAAATCATTAAGGCCCTCATAAGCAAACTCTAACCTCGTCTTCTTGTAGGAGTTTAGAGGTAGCCAGAAACCTGTTGGAAGTGCATCTCTAACATCCAAGAGAACCTTGACCCTGAGGAAGGTTTTCAAAGAGATGTCCTCCTGACTAATATCTTCCAGTTGCACTACCTCACCAATCTCAGCACCAATCTCCTTAGTATTGTTGTTGTTGAGCTTCTCCCACGTTAGTCCTGATATCTGAACCCAGTACCAAGCTTTGTGAAGATGAGCATTTGTAACAATGAGATTTGGTTTCCAACGTACCACATAAATCTTTTGTTATCGACGTGCCAGGGACCACCAAGAAGAAGCTCATCTACATATTCTAGGTTGACAACGATTGAGAAAACATTGCTATGAAAATGTACTATCTTCAAAGGGCCATAGTGCTTTCATGAGCGTCTGAGAGAATCCTTTAGGGACAACATCTGCTATGAGGGATCTAAGGAGAGAGACCCTGTTATTGACGTCCAAGTTGCAATTGTTCTCCAGTTTGAAGGCAAGGTTGTCAAAGGACCTCATGTTGGAAAACAAGGGGACCAAAAGAGGAAACAAACATAGAGAAAGGCTACCACGTGTTGGGTATAGAACTCTAAATAGAGGAGAAACCTCCAATCTCTAGGAGGAGGAAGGCAAAAACCACTAGATAAACCAAATCGAACAGTGGAGAAAAACAAACCACAAAACACACTACCTAAGACCCAGAGGACTCTAGTGAATAAGGATGGGAATGAGGGAAGAGTGGGTGAAGGATGAGCTTTTTTCTAGAGAAGTTACTCTCTCTCTCTCTCTCTCTCTCTCTCTCTCTCTCTCTCTCTCTCTCTCTCTCTCTCTCTCTTCTAAAAAAAAGTTGATCATCGAGAGATAATGATCATGTTTCAAATCAGTGATGTCATACCTAGGTGCATGCAATGCAACTCGAGACTCAAGAGTAGTTGTTAGGCACGCAACATTAAGTTGAGGACTTGAAAAAAAATACTTAACTCAATACATGGATGATCAAAAGGTTGATGTGTAGCAATTTTCGAACCAACAGGCACACATTTAATCATACGTGAGGAGGAATACATACATAAACTACATATAAAATGGTATATGGAATAGGGTGCTGCTAAATGTACCCAGTAAAGTTCTATGTGTACCCAACAATTTAATATTTTCTAATTTTGCCCTTATTTCAAGAGGAAAGAGAATGCAACTATTGCCACTGTTGCCGACTATTACGGCAATGTGCCCGCTTCGTTTGCCGATGGCTGAAATATATCCATCACCACTACTGCTGCACCTTCTCAATCTCTCATTCCCTTCATTAATCTGTTTGTTTTCATCAGAATAGTAACTGTTAGTTCTTTTGATATGTTTCAGGTTTCTTTTCTTCCTCTAGATCTGAATAGCTTGGGTCATTCAAATAACCCCATCCCTCGTGCTTATTCAATCAATTGAATTAGTTGCAAAGATCATCCAATTAGGGTTCCTCGTGCTTATTCAATCTACTGAATTAGTTGCAAAGATCATCCAATTAGGTTTCATTTGGGGTTTCCACACTAATATATATGGTTGCATGTAATAAGTGAATATAAAAATAGATATCAAACAAGGAACCTGATTGGTTTTGGTGTAGCCTTTCTCCTCATAACCCATATAAATGTGCTTATGGGTAATGGTTGCAAATCTGCTGATGGAGCCGGGGTTGAACTATAATCTCAACTCAAATATTATTGTTGGGTGCGTTTGGTATTAGGGTAAAATTGAAAATTTAAGTCTAATTTTATAATTACAAGGTATACGTAGAACTTTACTGGTACATTTAGCAGCACCCTATGAAATATGTACACTATAATTCTATAAACACCAGGGTATGCCCACTCACATGAGGGACTGCTTCTATAGGACGGAACGAGACTCATGGTTTCTGGCTTTTAGATTTAGTTGAAACAAATCCTAGGGCTGGGAGCAACTTCAGACATTTTGGTGAGGCCATACCCAATAACTACCCATCTTCATTTTTGTCCCTCTCTTCCTCATCTGTACTGATCGTTTCAATTTCCAATCCAGAAAAAGAACCATGATCACACACTCATTTGACTATTTTTCTTGGTTTTCTATTTTGCTTGTTTCCTATGATCATATCTCTTTCGCTCTAACTCTTGTTTTCTTCGTTCAATTGAAACATTACTCCCCAAAGGATGATTAGATATCAATATCAGTTAGAAGAATAAACTTGAGGACTTTTGGATCGTTATCATTCAAATTGAAGAAACCCCAATTTATCAGATCATCATTAGTTGATAAAGCAATAATTTCAGGTATTAAATAAGAAAAGAATGAATCTAGAATTTTTGGTTCAACCCAGACATCTTTAATTTGGAATTATTTGCATATTTATCGCAAACCTAAAATCTCATGATAATTAATAGATGTCTAATTGTTCATGAATTTCCAACTTGATTAACTCAAACCTAGTTTTCTATTCCACACTTTCAATATTTACTTCAATTTACCATGTTCTTGTGAATTTTTTTTTTTTTTTGTGATTCTCGAGTTTTTTGTTACTATGTTGTTGCTTCTAAGAATTGTGTTCAATGAATGTTGCTTCTGGGAATGCAGAAGGGAGGAAAGAAGGAGATGGGTAAATGATGTGTTGCGGTCCACACACTTTCCTAAAAGTTAATGTCAACCTTAGATTTGTTTCATTTAAATATAAAGATCAACAAGCATGCATCCCGATCTGTCCCGTAAAAATAGTATGGCGGGTGAGCAGGCCTAAACACCAGGGTCACTTCATATCTACATTTCACGGAAACACAGTGACCATGCAGAACCACTACGGAACCGGAACAAAAGTGGTCGGAAACACACAGATTCACTATTCTAAAAAAGTGGTCGGAAACACACAGATTCACTATTCTAAAAAAGTGGGTTTTGGAAATTCAAGCTTCCGAAATGGAAGTGCGCGTTTCCAATCAAATAAGGGTTTTTTAGTCTTTTTCTCTTTCATTTCGGGCTAGACTTATCATTTCGCCGAATTGCTGACCCATTTCAACATATTGTGATTCTCTTACTGCATCTCGACCTCTACCGTAATCCCTCCGGTTCTCTAATGCCTCAAATAGGTTTAGTCTCCGCCGACACGTACCCATTTCTGGTGACAATTTGGATTTTCCATCTCGACTCTTAAGCTTTGAACTCGTATTCAGATTTTTTGAAGGTACCGACTTCGTTTAGATTTATCACATCGCATACTCTTCTCTTCTTCTCTTCTTTTGGCGCGTTGTAGTTGAGTGAGCATCAAGAGTCTTATCGATATTACTGGTGATTGAGCTTCGTTTGATTTTATGACTCTTAGCTGTTTCATTGATATGAGCTAGACCCATTTGTTTTTCTTGCCTCAATTGCAAAACCTTAGTTTGAGATTGTGCTCTGGTTGTCTCTACATGTCGAATTTGGGAAATGCAATGCATTGGTGAGCGTAGTTTTGGATTGAATTGCCCATTACCCTATTTGGTTTATTTTTATATGTTTTGTGTTCAATTGCAAATACCCTTTTATGTTGTTTAACTGGAAATTGAAACCCCAGCTCTGAATGTGTGAATCTGTGTTGTTTTCATGTTGATTAGAGAGTGAAGAGATGACTTTTTTGGGTTCTTGGATTTTGATTGGTTTGGCTGTATGATTAACTTGTTTATCCTTGGTGTGTGCACTGGGTGATGGTGTTTCAGGGGGAGTGAAATGTGATATGGATTTTGATCTTCATAATTGTAAGATTTTGACCATGTTTGGGTTCTGATTTTTGATATGGTCATACATTTATGATCATGACTATACATAATTGTCGATGAAGATTATTGGGTTAAAGTTTGTTGTGGTGCTTATGAGGTTTATAGACCTCCACAGATGAAAAAATATATATAGAAGAGATGCACTTCATATAGGTCTAAGAAGTTCCATTTTTTTGTTATTTTGTTTATCTTGAAATTGTGCAAACTTCCTCATGGACATGTTTGAGGGTATAAGCAATTGAAAATATGATTATATAATTCACTTTTCATTTGAGTAGTAGAAGGCCAGACCATCTATATACATATATACAGTCTCTATCCAGAGTGAAACTTCACTCTGAAATTGCAGAGTGCAGTTCCAATTTGACACACTTTTCGGTCAATTTTTTTCACCATAAGCGATTCAATATTTAGTTATGTTATTCAAAATCATCTCTACAAAATTTCATCTAATTCGGACATCGCTAAGGTATTGAAATTAGATTAAATCAATGAATGAATTAAAACTGTTCAACGTGAACCGTTCGTGTAAATCTCAATTTTGAAAGCTCAAACCATTGTCAAATTGGATGAAACTTTGTAGAGATGATCTTGAATAACATACCTAAATATTGAATCGCTTATGGTGAAAAAAATTGACCGAAAAGTGTGTCAAAATTGGAACTTCACTCTGTAATTTCAGAGTTAAGTTTCAATCTGGATAAGGACTGTACATATATATATATATATATATATTCTTTCTATAAGGGCTTTACTGTTCAGTTGCATAGCCATTTAAAGTGTAACAACTGTACAAAAATTACATGGGACTATTGCCTGCTTTGATTTATGTTCTGAGTGGTATGACATACATTAAGTATTCTAGTTTTATTCACTCCATAATGTTTATGCTTGTTTGTTTTTTCTTTTTAGAAAAATGAGTAATTCTTCAAATCCTCCAAGAGTTCTGGTGGGACTGTAAATGATGAAGCAACCCATGTGGATGACAAGTCTCCATTGTGAATTTATACTAATAAGGTTGAAAAGTTGCATGGGGGAGAAACATGGAGGTTTCAATGTAAGTTTTGGGAGATGTACTATAATGGATCTTACAATCGAGTTGTGACGCATTTTGTAGGGGAAGGGAAATGAATCAAACATTTTCCAAATGTCACTCCTCAACAACGTTCTAATATGAGCAAGTTAGTAAATGAGTGCAAGGAGAGAGTGAAAAGTACTACCCCTGGATTAGTTCATTTGCCTTCTTCATCAAAGAAAGCTTCTAGTTCTTCACTTTACTATGATATGAGTTATAGTGTTCCAACATCAAGTGAAGTTGAGCCAAAGAATATAAAGGGAATGGGTTCAGCTTTGGAAAAAGCATTTCAAAATAATGCTAGGAAGCAATGTGATGTTGAGGTAGCAAGAATGTTCTACACCGGCAGTTTGCCTTTAACCTTGAAAGAAACCCTAATTACTGCAATTCGTATGTGCGTGCTTCTACCATTCTAGGATATATTCCACCCGGTTATAATGCATCAATGACTACACTTCTTCAAACGGAAAGGAAGAACATTGAATTGCATATGCAGCCGCTCAAGGACACATGGAAAACTAAGGGGGTGACTATATGTAGTGACGGTTGGTCGGATTCACAAAGAAGACCTATCTTTAACATGAATGCAAATGAGAGTGGTCCAATGATGTTGAGGGAAATAAATAACCAGGGGGAGGTGAAAACGGCTGAGAAGGTTGCCAAATTGATTGTAGAAAGCATAAAGGCGATTGGTCATGAAAATGTGGTTCTAGTAGTCACCAGCAATGCTTCCAATTGTGTAAGAGCAGGTGCACTTATATCAGAAAAGTATCCTTCCATCTTCTGGACACCATGTGTAGTTCATACCTTTTGAACCTTGCTGTGAAAATTATGTGTACCTTCGCTGCAAAACAAGAAATAATGATGATGTGTATGCTACTTGTAGTTTGATAGGGCCTCTATTTGATGATGTTTCATATGTCAAAAATTTCATAATGAATCATTCAATGAGGTTGGTGATGTTTACAGAGCATTGTGCTCTTAAGCTCTTGACAATTGCTCCAACCAAGTTTGCCTCCACACTTGGGATGTTCAGGAGATTTAGGAAGATAAAATTTGGTTTGAACAAATGGTATTCAATTGTAAATGGGATGATTAAAGAGATGATGATGTAAACAAAGCTAGTGGTGTGAAATGGATACTATTAGATGAGAAGTTTTGAGATGACCTTGAATATGTTTTGTCTTTTACTGAGCCCATCTATAGTATGATCAAACATGCAAACACTGATATGTCATCCCTTCATTTAGCTTATGAGTGGTGGGAAGATATGATTAAGAACGTGAAAAAAAGATATATTTAAGAAAGAGAGGAAGGAACTAGATGAGGAATCAAGCTTTTAGAATGCCGTGCATAAGGTGTTGACGTCTCGTTGGAGCAAGAGTAGCACACCCCTCCATTGTATGACACATTCTTTAAATCCCAAGTAAGTATTGCACTCTAATTTTGTTTTGTTACTATTTTGTTCATAAATATGTTAAGATATGTAATATCTTTATGATTACATATATTGATTAATTTGATATGGATATGTTAAGATATGTAATGTTACTGTTTTGTGTAATGTTCTTTGTCATGTCTTTATTGATGATTATGTAATGTTCTTTACTTATGTATTATAGTCCGGAATGTCATAATGAAGATAACAATCGAAAAGCTCTTCATCAAGATATTGAGATTACTAGAGAAAGAAAAAATTGCATTCTAAAGTATTTTGGTGATGCAGATCAGTATAGAGAAGTTAATGTGTAGTACTCTAATTTTTCCTTATGCATGGAAGATTTCTGTAATATTGATGCTATGCATGATAGGTTCATCTTACCACCTTTAACATGGTGGGCAGTTAATGGAGCTTCAACACCGAGACTTCAAGCCTTAGCATTCAAGTTGTTTGGCCAACCTTCTTCATCCTTATGTTGTGAGAGGAATTGAAGTAGTTACAAGTTCATACATTCTGCAACAAGAAACAAGATTGCTCCACAAAAAGCGAAAATTTGGTATTTGTTCATAGCAATCTTCACCTTTTATCTAGAAGGAGTTAATCTTACAAGGAAGGTCCAATTCAAATGTGGGATATTGGAGGTGATCAATTTGATTCATTGGATGAAACTAATCTTGGGAAGTTTGAGTTTGAAGACCTTTCACTTGATGAACCGTCATTAGAGACCATTTTATTTGATAATATTAAACACAATAAAAATGAAGGTGATGTTTAAATAGTATTTTTATTATATTTGTGTTATTTCGAACTTAGAACACTAAGTTATTTAAATTATTTGAATTTTTTGAACGAAAAATCTGTTATAATATCTATTTATTTTTATTATATATATTATTTTATTTCGATATTTTCAAAACATACATATTTCTAAAAAAAAATGAAAACAAAACACTTCCGCGTTTTTAAATATTTCCCTTCTACATACTCGTATTGAGTCCATGCAGCCTAATTTCATATGATCCGCAATTAAGGAATAGTTTCTTACACATTATTAACTAACTTTATTTAATTAATTACATATACTCAAGGAGCTTTAGAAGCTTTTCCTTCAAATATCTTCAACAAATTTGGGCCATGGCATGTCGACAGTCCCTTCAATTAGCTCGAAGAATAGTCCACTTTAAACCCTTACCAAGTGTAACCATCTCAAGACCGTGGGGACCACAGTGGTACAAACGTGGAAAGCCCACTAGAAGCACACGTATGGCGACAGCATGAGCTAGCTGTATCCAGTCTCACAGAGCTTTGGGAATCCCTACGCTGACGTCATGCCCATGGACCTGGTTCGCGGTTCGTGGCGGCTTTCTTTTGCCATTTCTCCACGTCAGATATTTCAAAAGAGAAGAAGGTAGGGAGTTCCGGTGCGACCAGGCCTACAGTTGGTATGCTGGAGCTCTGTTTGATTGGGGGGTGGGTGGGTAGTTGTTAGATGAGTGATGATTGTTTGATTCCAAAAGTGAGATACCGAGGTGGGGGCCTACCTTTGAGATGCAGCCAAAAGCCTCAGAGGCTTTATCTGAGAGGAGAATAAGAATCCAGTTGTGTACAGCTGGCTTCCAATGATGAGTTTTGATCAAGCCATCAATGGTTGCTTCGAGAGGCGTAGAAGCCTTAAGCAAACGCCAAAATGTGAAGAGAAGGTATGATTTGTTTATGTACAACACCACCGGCTTAATTTTCCGATGTGGTCGGCCGGCAGGTGAGTTGGCCGTGTTTCAAAATCTGATCGATAATTCGATATCAACTGTGTTGTTGTGAAACTAGATCAAAGGCCTCTGAGTTTAGTTTTTTTTTTTAAAAGACCTCTAAATTTAGTTATATTCCTTATCTTCGTTATTCTATTGTATTTCTAATTACATGAACTTTAAGGCTCGCTCTTGACATTGTGAAACTTTAATTGGACTCAATTTTCATATTGCAATATATCAATCACACGAACAGAAACAAATGTTTATGATGTAACATTTGATGTTGTAAATTAATTGGCTTAAATTTAAACTATTTAGAATCTCATATTGAAAAAGGTCAAGAGTCATCATTTGATAATAAACAAGGTTCAAAATATATTTGATATATCTGATATATGTTTCAATATGTCATTTTAAAAAAAAACGATATATGTTAGGGGAAAATATTTTATATTTTCCCGTATCTGTGATATTATTCTGATAATATAAAATATCTCAGATATTTACGATATATCTGATATATGTGCCGCTCAAACAGGCACGTGTGACCTCACACTCAGCCCCAAAACCCCGCCATTTATCTTCCTACACTGTCCTAGGTCGATTGCCTAGCCCCTACCGCCCTCACCTACTCCCACGCGCTGCCACAGACAGCGGCACGCGCACCACCACCACCTCCGCCCAAACTTCCTCAAATCAACAAACTCTCAACATCAAAAACGTAGATCACAAGGTGGAGATCGTAACCATACCTTCAGTTCGCTCCAAGTCGGCCAGAAACCGCCGGAATCGCCGCCGCAAGATCCTGGATCGGGGATTAAAGATCGGAACTGAAGCGGCTCGTTTCGAGCCTCACCGCTGGTGGATTTGTGTCGAGGAGGAGGTGGGAAGACTCGTCGTCGCAACCTTGAACCCCAACGTCGCCGAAGACGTCGAGTTCGTTGGTGCCGCAGCTGTGCTCTCTCGGTGTGGCTGAGACACCCCCAGGGTGGGTTGCCACTTACACGGGTCGATATGGCTCGGCCGTGCGGTCCCAACGACACCGGCGGTGTCGTGCACGGTGGCCAGAGGAGAGAGATTGAAGAAGGAAAAGTCGAAGGAGGTGGTTCGGGTCGAGGGAGAGGAGAGAGAAGCTCGTGGGAAAATTGAAAGTTTCCAAAAAAGTCCTTTTATAGCCTTCCAAAATCGGAACCAAATTTCCGTTGCTAATAACTTTCACATAGGACATCCGATTAAGGTGTGTCACGTGTCCACGAACTCGTATCGACGAGCTCTAGAACTTTCGTGAAGGAAATTTTCGGAGATGAGTGACGGATAAAAGTCGACTTTTGAGCCATTGAAAACGTAACGTTTTTCCACCTTGATTTCCGAAATCAGTTTCATTTGCAAAGACATCGATGAAAAGGCGTAAAAATGTGATTTTATTCGAATTAACAAACTTAATAATATATAAGAAATTATGCGAATTTAACTCAAAAATTAGGGGTATTACAGACTTATACCACACACACTAATATCGAGGTTTTTTTGTGGAAAACCTCATACCCGAACTCTACCGGAAATTGGGAAGAATATCAACATTATTAGACTCGCGTGTGGGATTGTTGGCCATTTCTGCACAACATTTGATACGAGTATGTGATGTTGTCATGAATGAATTCAATGCTATGATATGTACTAATGTATTTGATGAAGTCATTACGCAAATTCATCATTGTCTAGTAATGGCCGCGATCGAACCAAGTAAGACGAAAGAGCCTGCTAGACTTTGCAGGGTGCCATCCACATCATGGGCGCTCCATGCCTTACTTGAGACAGAGACTACGTCCAACTACGATAAGGCCATAAAACGTAAGTAGATATTCATTACGGTGAACAGTCTATCCAGAGTAAAGAAGATTCAGGTCCTCGAACCTCGATGATCGACCTAGTTTGCTAGCTGCTCCATCATCTTTATTCATTACTTGGCTGAGGCTCCACGCCATGAAATGGAAGGTTGCTTTGTACATTATTAGGCTCTATCATAATAATCATCTCATCGTCGATCACCAGAAACAAAATTAGGACGCGCACGTACATCATGAATTATTGTACATACAACTTTGACGGGGAATGCCCAATCAACCATAACCTTAGACTATATTTAGATGCAAATATGAGTTTATAACTAAAAATATCCAAGCGGGAAATATTATCACCACAAATACTTAAAAAGCTATAGTGATGGAACAATATAAATTCACATTTAAGAGTAGTCAATGTATGGGACCGTTAATGTATATGTAGGACTTGTACCTTTTTTTTTTAGGAAGAGACGAAAGTGTCGTATATTAACTCATGCCAACATATATAGTCATTATATATCCGTTTGTTATCACTTAAAAGAGTAAAGGACGGAATACATTAATAAACAAACACAACAATTAGCAAGTATAATCAGACAAACTCCTCCCCTCTCTGGGGACGCCAAATCAAATTCGTAATTGCAAATTTAGCTCCTTGCTTCAATCTTGTGCAAAGTATACACAAGACAGTTCACTATAAGCACAAAGACAAGTAAAGAATTTACAGTCATATTCATCTTGGAATTGAAAACATTACTTATTTTTGTATGCACCTCATTTTTTGCATCTCCACTATCAAAGCCTCATATATCAACAATCTACAAGTACACATCATCTAACAGATAATGCAAACGATGAAGTGCATTACAAGCAAGAAACCTCCCCAAATTTACAAATGTACTACATAATACCCGAACCCGCCTTATTACCCGAAACCCCACCCGTAAGATCTCCCACACGTGCGGTCAAACCCCTAAACTCCACTCCAGTTGACCTCGCCCAAAAAGTCAACACCTTCACTTCTGGTTTAGATTGTCCCACAGCAATGAACACTGCCTCTTTGCAAACCCAACCCTATGCTTATCCAAATCATAAACCACCTCAAACCCTTGCTGCTGGTAATTCCCAAAAATGGCCCCGGGCCCACCTCCTGACTCCTTCTCATCTCCGCCGTTCATCAGCATCCAACACCCCACTTTCCGCGTCCTCCCCACCCCATCACCGCCGTCCGTAAACTCGTAAAAATAGTTCTTCCTAGGTAGCACCACACTCGATTTGTTCCCCACAAAATGCAAAGCCACGGCGGGAACTTCCATAACGCCGTCGTAGTAGTAACACGGCCCGAGCCCGGTCCCTTCCTCGACCTGAGTCGCCCGCTTGTGAACTCGTCCGACACGGCGGTCGAACTCGGCCACCAACGAGTTATGAAACCGCTGCGGTAACATAGTGAACGTCGTCCCCGAATCCACCACAACTCCGCCTTTCCCTTTTCCATCAACTCTTTGGAGAAACTCCGGCGCCGGAACAACTCTTTTCCCAATAGATATTCCGGCCAAACCAACACAGTAGAAATAGGGGTGTTTCGGGTTGTAAAGCATGGAGGTGTAGGTATACTCCTCAGCTCCGTGGATATATTTCTGATCGTACCGGCCGAGAATGAGCGGACTTGGTCTCCGAACACGGTCCTGGTCAAAGGAGTGAGAAACTAAGCAGTAAGAGAACTGGTTACCGAGGTGGGGAGAGGACCTGGCGAGCTGTGCCGGAAGAGAAAGCAGTCCCCGGCCGAAGCCGGCAACTCCGATCGGCTCGCCGAGGGCAGAGTGGGAACAACCGAAAGTAAAGTTGGGAAGAATGAGCGGCGGAGTTGACATGGGGATTGATAAGCTGTATTTGAAAAGCTTGGAAATCAAGCTTCCGTCGCCGTAAGCATAGTAAAACGGCGGGCATTTGAAAGAGGAGCACTCGGAGAGCTCAATGGACTCGAGGGGACAGTTGGCTATGGCGCAGAGAGAGCGGGAGCTGAGGGCGGAGTGTGCAGCGGAGCAGGAGTGGGAGTCGCATGAAACGGCGGCGCTTTGGGGGATTTTGGGCGGGGGGAAGGTGGAGTTGGGCTTGCCTTCGCAGAGAATGCACTCGAAGGGAGAGCAGGGGAACCAGACGAGGTCGCTGCCGGTGTCCATGTAGAGGGAGATGGGCTGGGGAGGGGTGGAGCCGAGGGTGAAGGAGAGAGTGTAGTCGCTTCCCGGAGCTAGTGGGAGAGAGACTTGGCTGGCTTTGCGGTGGTGTTGGTGATGGCGGAAGCGGGCGGTGGAGCGCGTGGCTGTGGCTTTGAGGAGGTGGTGGGTGGTGTTGAATTGGGTTTGGGAGAGGGAGTGGGTTAGGGGGAGGAAGAGTGTCTGGGAAAATGAAACAGAGATGTAAGTGAAACAGATTAGTAGAAACATAGGAGTAAGAGATGCCATTGAAAGTTTGAAACAGAGTAGAGACTAGAGAGAGAGAGAGAGAGAGAGAGAGAGAGAGGTGTGAAGGGGGTTTATATAGGGGTTTTGGGGAGTGAATTTAGTGTTAGTTCTGATGTATATTGGAAATGGACTAATCTAAAAATCTAAAATCTTGTTGATTAGCAGAGGGGATTTGGATTTGGCATAAAAGTAGGGGGATTTAACAGAAACAGAGTCTAAGGGTGTGACTGAAGTTTCTTCTACTTTGAACACGAATTATAACATATGATTTTTCCTAAGGTTTGATCTTATCATCAACTTTAATAACTCATTTTGACCTAATGTATTCATATCTATCTGGCTTTAATCATTGTTGTTAGCTTTAGTTAAATAAAAGTACAGATATTCATGTAAGTGATGTAACTCTTTCATAATCAATAGGTTCAACTGAGGAACTGTTATTTGATACAGCTTTCTACCAAATAAGTCGGGGAAAGTCTGGTACTTCCAGCTTTGCCTTCAAACCTTTGCTTAGCTTGGTACGACAGAACAGCGTCAAGCATTCAAGGTTGTGATTAAAGTTCCTTGGAAAGTAAAGTTTCAACTCAAATTTTGGTTGCATAGTTTATGCCAGAAGGCTAAGATTTGGTCATTGATTTTTCCATGGATTTATATATTTTTTTGGGGGGAAATAGGTATTTAGCAACATAAGGTGTAACCCGCAAATAATACAACTAATGAAATCATTTGAAGCATTGCTTCTTTATTTTTTTATTTTATTAAAGAACACAACTAACATCTACTTCAAGCCGACTATCACTTGAGTCGCAAGCAGACCCACATTGACTCAAGGTTTTCCACCTTGTAAACCCACAGTCATCGACCTTAGGTCTCGAGATGATCCAAACTCTCATGGAAGCTGAGACTTCATACCAACGCCATATGAATCTGTAGGTTTCCAACTCATCAAATTACCAATAAGGGACTTTTGATTGTTGGAGCTTGGACTTGGGTGAGGATCTCATTTAAGCAAGTGCTTTATCATTTTTGTTAACCGTCATTTGTATATTTTTCATGATTGTAGTGCAACCCTAAAGTATAGTAATAATGACTTGAGTTTTTATTAGGAGATTCCTCGGCTATATCAGTACACAAGTTTTGATAGATTTGAAGTTGGCTCCATGAAATGGTAATTTTATTCATGCTTCCAACTAGTATTCATGTATATTGTATATCGAACTAAATGTACTTAATAATTTATGGACTGGGGAAGGCCACCAAACTAAGTGCCGTCGGCACCAGTTCTAACAGAGGTACTTAGATTCCGACGATGGTTAACTCAGGTGAAGGGATACATGCTTTGATCGTGGGTTGGACTTTATTGATCAAGCTCATTTGCTTCCCTCTCTCTAATGTAGTTTGAGTTGGACTTCTCGTGGGTTTTTAAGCTAGTGCCTGAGTGACGATCCCTTCATCTTTTATGTGGGGTATCCCTTGGTGCGTTTTTGGTTGAAAGGTACACCGTTGGGTCTAAAATCTAATACATACGTACCAAGTCATATCTTAGTGTTGAAGGTTATTTGCTTTCTTGCTTTATTACTTTTGCGTTTTAGCTGGACTCAAATTTTTTTGTTTCATATAAGTTTTTCCATTCGTAGTCGTAGATAAAAATAAGCTTCTTTCTTTACAATGTACTAAAGCTTGCTCTTGTCTGATCTAACAATATTTGGTCGTAATTGGCTTACACCAAATGATGTTATTCATTTTCCTTAAAAAAAAAAACTAAATCTACTTAATATATGTGTACTGTAGTCCGTATAACTTCTCATATATGCACACCAATGAATTTTCTGTGTATCTCTTGTATGCTGTATCGATGAACTTCTCTTCCATGTAAATGTGCGCTTTTTCATTTTTTTGTGCTGTTTCAAAATGGCTGGATTTCACTACCAAGAACTTGAGAGTTAGTATGAACATTGGTAATGCAACTAGCGGGCAATCTAATCGGGAATATGAAGCTCTAACCTGTACAATCATCTTTAAAAACAAGAACGTCCAAGTGAGAAGCACAAGTCCACAGTAATATATTGACACCTCATCCCGAGCGTCTATACTCCCCTAGCCACTAATATGGATTATGGCTGATGAGTGATGACAAGCGACCACTCGCTTAAGATTTGTACCACAACGGCACAACCAGTCAATCATAGCCACCTTCTCAAACTCACCACAGAATACGCTTAATCGATCGAAGAGGCTGCTCATATATACTCGTACGTCATAGTTAGTTCTTAATCACCGTTAAAATTATCATAAAACAGAGATACATATATAGATAAGAATGCGCGCGTAAGAATGGTAGGACTCTATGACCTAATAGTACTGCAGCCACAAATAAGTAACTTATAAACGATCGAAATGAAGTTTCTAGTAGTGAAACTCAGCTGGCTCGCAAAAAAAAAAAAATTTAAATGTAGGTAGTACTTAAAAATAGTTAATTTGTTATAGCAACTGGTTACTAACTTATCCCTATCTAGAGAAATGGTTACTAACTTGTATCATCTTATACGTACACCTGGTAAGTTTGTAGCTCATGGGTTTGTTACCCCATCTATGTATAAATACAAACAACAGGTGCATCATTTTTACTAAGCATGAGAAATCTGCTTCAACGAATTTTTTCTCTAAATTTGTCGCGTCGATTTCTCCTTGATCCGAACAGAAACTATGAGCATTTTTCTCCAACAAGCAGCGCATACATGGGAGAGGAAATCGACGAAAGAGAAAAGCAGAAGCAAAAGAGTAAAATTTCGGCTACCGGCAAAGAATAGATCAATGAGAGCTGCAGAACCAAGATCAACTACATTCAAGAAAAAATCGTATGCTTCTCAGTTGAAGGTGTGGTTGGGCAGAATGAGACATCCAAGAGCAGCAGACGTATAAAAGCTGTGAAACTCTTCTCAATAATGTGTAATTACTTGAAATCTATCAAGAGTTTGATAATTTATACCTTCCATGAAAGTCTTCATTCTTATGAAATGAAACAGTAACTGTACGTGGAATCTGGTTATCGACGGCTGGTCAAGAAATTTAGGCTTTATTGATTGAAGATGTTAAGAAATGTCTATCCTAGTTTCAAAGTATTTAGTCCCTATATGTAATATCAACATGGAAATCGTGCCACTCATAAGTTAATTTGTTCTTCGTTTGTATTAGGTTTTGCCTTTTGTAAGGAATTCGATCATTTCTTTCATATTTGCGACCTCATTCAGGTTTCAAAACATATTGGCATTCCAGCCTTAAGCCATGTACGTACCTCGTGGAGTTGTGAACTTTCATCACAATTCCAAAGTCTGTCCCAACCTAATTGGTGAAGAGACGTATAAAAGTACTATTTCCACATCTATGCTAAGGTTAACGTTCATCGATCCATGACCTGGGTGAACCCGGCCTAATTGTTTTGTGAGTGGCATACTATTATTTTACATGCACATTGAAACTTTAAACCGATTTTAATTATACATTTGTGTTGTACTAGATAAAATTAAAGATGAACGATTTGTTAACAATAGGTCATCAAGGTACGTACGTCAGAAATGATTCAGATTATAAAAAACCAAAATTTATACCACAAAACTGGTGTCGGATGATCCAATACAGGCTTTATAAAGAACTTTATAGATGCTCTTAAATTGCAGGCTTTTTTGAGTCACAGTAGAATTATTATCTTTTTGTTTTTGTTTTTTTAAGAAAGTTGAGTCACGTACAATATTATGAAGGTGTTCTGCATGTCTGCTTAATTCATGCTACCAACTTTTTGAGGAAAAAAAAAAGAAAAGAAGAAGTTATAATCAGCAATTTCTTATTCAATTTGCGGGGTAAATGAATCTGGCCCTTTAAAAACTGATTACTTGAGAATTGCTAGTACTTACCCGTAATAGAATCAGTGGAAGAACGTAGATTTTGGGACTTTCTTTAACCCATACGTAGAAAATTAGGGCAAACAATTAAAACGTAGAAATTAAAAATTAGTTTAAATATAGTCGTATTTTGTAGGAAGTTGTTGTCATTTATGTTTGTACTTAAACAAGTACGTATAAATACGCTCATTTGTTTATATTGTTCATAAGAAAATTCATTAAGCAATAGAAAGAACAGTTTCAGAGAGGAAATATATAGAGAAAATATATATTTCCTCTCATTTCACAAAGTGAAGTATGAGTATATTTCTGCAGCACGCGGCGCATACTTGGGATGATACACAGAAAAATGAACACTACGGCTCACCCTCAGATGAGCATTGCAAAAACCAGAGGGCTGCAGTTCGGCTTGCGAAAAATAATGCAATTGAAGTTGATGAAGCAGGATCTCCATACAAAAAGAGTTCATATGCCAGACTAAAATTTAAAAGCTGGATGGCGAGAATTAAACATAAAAAAACGAAAGGGGAGACCAAACGATGACCATACAAAAGTTTCTCCTCCGATCGATCATATGAAGTTTTGATGCGCAGGGATTGTTAAGTGTCCAATCTCTTCACACTCAGTTAGCCGCATTGGTCTTGGACGAGCAGAGATGACAATAGAGCTCGCTGTAGACCATTTTGCTTCATCGGCCTTCTTCTTCCTTGAATCTTTGATTTGTATGATGGTGTATTGGTGTTCTTCCTCCTCAGAGGGCAGCCCGTCTATTTTCTAATTTGTTTTTCTTTGTTATTATGGCAAGAACAAAAGTTTCTCATGTAAAGAGATAAATTTGAAGTCTTAGGTTAAGAACTTCTTAGCAGGGGCTCTTCTTTTATTTATCGCCTCCTTTTCTTTCATTATCGCCATTTGTGAACTCTTTTTTTTTTTTTTGGGGTCTGAAAGTGAACTTTTTTCTTTGTTCAAGTATTCTTAATAATAGTTAGGTTTTCTCAGCGTCTCCCATTTCCCACTAGCTTTCAGCTTCATTCCCGATAACCAGCACCGCTCAAATGCCCAGTGCATGCATGGCCACCAATCAAACTCGGGATTTTGGCCAGAAACCAAAACCAAAAAATCATCGATCAGAAACCAAACATATAGTAGCAGCCATTTTTTCCCCTAAATTTGGAGATTAAAAAAGTGTACATGCACAAAAGGGGTTGTTCATACACACGTAACAAGCATGCATGATCGATGGAGACGTATGCTCGATTGGTCGTAGTACTTGTATCATAGCATGTACGTGCGTGTATGTCTATTTACAGCAATATATGCATGCTTGTGGAAACAGACGTCTTCTTTATCGCGATCGATTAGTCGATTCAGTCCTATTGGATTTGGATCTTTCGAGTAGATACAGTTCTGGCATGGTTTTTAAATCATGGATACCATGCCTTTCGTATACTTAATTAATTCCAGAGAAGAGCTAGGAAAATCAATGGTCATGGGATTCCTAGTTTTTGCCCAGCTTATCCTGCTACTCGGGTCATTTTCATGATTCAAAGTTTATTGCTGTAAGCCAGCTAGCTATCTAACAACGCCTAATGCTCACCAGACAGTGGCATATATAAATATGCAGAAGGAAAAAACATCATTATTAGTCGTCCTCTAATTTAATCTGCTTCCAATTATACGGTTTGTTCTAATTAACTACGAAAGTTTAGGGTGCCGCGCCGTTCAATATATATTTATACAAATCTGTTCAGACAACCTTCAACAAAGCATATTGGAGGTCTCTAACAACTTCTTTTAAATATGTGAGTGAGGATCTGTTGAATGAGTATATGATTAGTAAAAGCCTAGCTTAAAAAGGGTTGGTATGCTTGGCCTACTGGGATTATAGATAGGTGGTCTCGTGTAATTTTCTAAATATGGATAATACATATACATATATAGTTTTATAGTTTATACCCACCCATTGTGTCCGGCAGTAGAAGGAAATTTGGTTTATGTTGGGCATACTTTGACGATAATTAATCATTCAAGGATCAATAATGATGGTCAGTACGTGAAGCAGCTAGCTAGGTAGATGCATGCAGGATATATCATATACCATTGCCACTCAGAAGGTCCAAAAAATGGACCAAATTTCTTGCTGATTAATTAGTCTTGTTGATGAAACAATATATATTGCTGCAGTTCACTGCTCACCTAGCTAGAACTGTGGACCAAATCCAGTTGGATTTCAACTTTCAAGTAGTATTCTGAACCTGGAGTTCATAACCCTATATTTCTGAAGAGGTAGTGGTACGTAGAAAGTTGAAACTATCGTTGAGTATGCCTTCAAGATATATATTAGCTAGCTAGCTAGCTTTCACAAAGTTGAAATTTTTCAGAACTATCGTAGCATTACGTGACACTGCCTATTGATCTACATTTCAAATCACAATTTGACATGTAAGATTTAATTAGTTAAATTATATTTAAGCTATTTTGTCAAAACTATTTTAAGTTTCTTTCTAAAACCCTACATCCTACACGCTAATACCCTAAACCCTAAACCTAAATCCCTAAACTATATACTCTAAATCCTAAACTCTAAATTCAAAATCATAATTCAAAATCATCAATATCCATGAAAGTTATTTCACAAATAATAAAAATATGTTAAATTATAATTTTGTTGTAATAAATTCATGTGTCGAAATATAACAGATAAAGAGGACCACTAGGAATTGTGTCATGTGGTACTATGGTGGCATATAAAAATTTATCCCTTGGTATACTCCCAACCATGCGCATTGCTAAGAGTATTGTCTTCAGTTGTACGTCTGCTATGTATGTACCCTTCCAAAGTTATTATTTCTATCCTTCCACAATACCAAATTTATTTTGTTGAAACCCTCAGCCTCCATTGAAAGAGCTCTTCCCAACAACCACAAGAATTGTGATGCAGACATTTAAATAAATAGGGTTGTCTATGGTACGGGGATGTATATCATACAATTAATTGAATAAAATTACTAAATTGACAACAATTTAATTGAACTAAATACGACATTGACAACAAAATTATCAGATTCCTTTTACACATTCACATATCATTGAACAAAATTACCATGTTTATAACAATTTGTTAAAAAACTTATAAAATGTCGTAAGTTGAGTAATTACTTATAATTAACTACAATTACCTAAAAATAATGATTCGTTTATCACAATAATGATAAATTTATTATCATATTTATAAATATATGTATCATATACACGTGATATCTAAGAAAATTCTTAAATAACCCCTGCTGCAGTTAGTTGAGTGCTCAAAGTACCTACACAGCTACACCGGCTACACGGTACACTGCTTTCTTTATCTCGTCTTAAAAGCTTATGTCCAATTTGATCATATATTTATACTATAGCTAACAATTCAACTCAAATGATAAATCTGAATTTCATGATGTTGATATAGATTATAGACATAAGGTCATAAGCACATCAATTATATTTTCTATGTGATGCGATGCCTATTGTGAACTGTTATTATAGTAGATGAGTGCATCTCATACGTGTCTCTGCAAATGCAATACACAAGCTTTGCTTATTAGGAGTAGTTAGTCATTCCATGAAGACAATAAAATCGGTAGCTGCAACATCTAAACTTGTTGGTTGCCGACTAGCTTCATATCAATTAATGTTTTTTAAATTAAAAAGCTTTACTTCACTAAACTTGATAATGTCTAGTATCCTACCAATATCTCATTATTCTCAGACATAATTAGCCGCGTGAAAAAAGAGTTCATGACTCAATGATAATCGTCAACGAATGAAAAGGAAATGAAACAATCTGTCATTACCGTTTTTATGGGAATAAACCATTGTTTACTGGTGTTTTTCATCGTCATGTTAGCCACATGTAGGCGCAATGAACACAGTGTGACATTGAAGTTATTGTATCGACTCATTCATTCGTACATGGTCAGTAAACTGTGACATGTTATTAATCTGGAATTCTGGATGTCACTGTTCAAGTATGTGCTAGCATTCTAGGATGAATGAGATTAAGATCTGTCTTCTCATATATCAAACTTCTAAATCACAGACGGTGATATTCTGGAAAACATGTACAATGTATGGGTACCTCATGATCTGCCAGTATAGATATGTGTGTGGGTGTTCCTATAGTAGCAATGTAGCATTGTGCATTACGTATGGTACTCCATGAACCCAATAAGCTGAAAGAAAGGTCTCAGTGGAGAAGGTAAGTCTCTATACTGGTATTAAAATCCGAATATTTTAGATTCTATAAGTTGCACACAACTGCACAGACCTTTTGACGTGGTCTATACTTCTCTTGGATTTCAAAGTCTGCACACTTAAGGGAAAGCACATGTATCATGTTTAACTTATAACACAAATCACAGTTGTGAAGGCAAAGGCTTGATCTTCTCCAACAATTTTTCAGCTTCAATAAATCCAAACGATCCCACGGACAGATATTTTATACGTTTCCATCTGTTCAATTATGAATGTGATAAGTATGTCTTAACAATGACAAATTGGAGGTAAGAGAAAACTAAAGCAATGTATTCAGGAAACCCCAAAATTACAAACCTGGGTGTATAAGGTAGTGCGAAACAATGGAGGTGAATATGGTTAACAGAGTTAAATGGTGGTTGATGAAAGCCAAATCTGTCAAAAGAACAATAAGATCTTAGTTAAAATTACACCAAAAAAAAAATCACATTTTTAGCTTCCAATAGCCATCATATGCAGAAACTTTCAGTCAAACAAATGACTCCATTGATGTATAGCTTAATGAGATATGCACTCAAGAACAATTATTCATTTTTCTTTCCAACAAATTTGTTTTTTTTTTTCTGGCCAATTTTATGTAATATTTTTAAGCCTCAGCAATGTATCTTAAGATCTTTGACAGAAAGACCATCTGCCAAAGAACAAGAAAAGTGACAAATTGGTCCATGGACACTAAACTGGCAGCGGAAAGTTTCTGCAAAAATTTTCACTATGTTCTTTCTGTTAGCGGGTGTTTCTTGATCCTAAAGTCTATTAATCAAAACAAAAATAAGTGTTTTGCTTGTCATTCTAGGAATCATTTACCTTACTCTTAAGATATGATAGGCATGGATGGAGGTGGATGTGAACATCGAAATCTACTGTCTTGCAGATTTCATATTTTCTCTTGGTAGGCAATAATCTAGTGTTTAGCGTTCACCACCAACTCTTACATTAGTACAGAGTAAGCATTAAAAAAGGTCAGCCAAACATAAGGGATGGTTTAATGCCACAAGTAAAAAAATAAATAGGATTCAGAAAAAGCAGTTTAGCCAAGTACATGATGGTCAGCTCCTTGTCTTAACAACACTAACAATTGCAAAACTCACAATATATCACAGCTAGAGAAAAAAATTAACAGAAGAGCTCCTCAGAATCAATGTAATTGAGCATAATGTACCTGTACTGATGGGACTGAGGTGCATCTCTTTGTATCAGTGCTTTCCCCACTTCTAACATGTGACTAACTAAACAGAACAAATTAAATAACGGTATAAGACTGTGAAGAGAAGTTGTTGATGATAAAAAAAAGGAGCCACATTTGATCAAGGCCATGTAACATATAAATTTCAGAGCAAAGTCAAGATTACCCAAAGAGTAGTCTTCAGGTCTCCTTTGAAGATCATTAACAGTTCGGATGTGATCGACAGGAATAACCAAGTAATGCCTGCAAGATTTTCACTTTACTCATTCAATCAAAATGATCATGCTGAATAGAATTAGAAGAATTCATTCAATAATCAACAGTTCAATACCTTAAAGCAGCGGGTTTGATGTCTTGAAAAGCAACCACCTTTTCATCCTGCAAGAAAAACCCAACGCCAATTACGGCCTCAAGATCAGCTCAAGTACCAAACTCAGGGATGGTTACTGAGAAAATGCAAAAGGCTAAATCCCATTTGAGAGTTCAAATTTCTCGGCAACCAAACAGGGTAGAAGCAAAAGAAAAATGTAGAGAAACCAGAGAGAGAAAGAGCTGACCGTGTAGAGGAGAGTGGTGGAGGAGGATTTTCCGGCGATCTGGCAGAAGATGCAGCGTGAAG
Source organism: Argentina anserina (assembly GCF_933775445.1). NCBI lineage: Eukaryota > Viridiplantae > Streptophyta > Magnoliopsida > Rosales > Rosaceae > Argentina > Argentina anserina. The sequence goes on from NC_065876.1 coordinate 10,269,406, forward strand.
CTGCCGCAGCTCCCGCCATTTGATGAGGTTGAGGCCCCCTAATGCTTTGAAGACAGCTGCTGCTCAAGTTGCTTCGTTATATTAGTTTGGAATAAGTATATTACAAAATCACCAATATTTCTTTCTTTATTGTCATTTGGGTCCTCATATTTGGGGTTTTCTGCAAAATTTTGTTTGGAAAAATTACCAAGCTTAAGACCTATTGTAAAAAGCTTGAGGCACTCGAGACGTGAGGAAATGCAACTTTGGGAACTCACTTGACACGAGACATTCATCTTCTGCATAACTTACATCTAGCTCAAAATCTTTACTGTAAAACATTTATGTAACTTACATGTAGCTCAAAACCTTTCAAAACAAATATTCCTTAAAACTCAAGCTCAATCTTTGATAGGGTCTAAACTTATGGAACTCCAAAAGGGAAGTCATTACCTTTCTAGCTCACCAAACCCGCACACATAATTCTAAAGATTAGATTAATACATCATTAAGCAAGTTAGATCGAAATCATATATGAAATAGATTTTATGTTCAACAAAATGCTATACATTACCACCGGTCAGACTATATCTCATATATGAGACCGATAATATTAATACAAACAAGGAGAATACACCACATCGTCGGTGCTCGGTAGAAGTGAGTTTTAGAGATCCCAAACTTTGTCAGGGTCAAAGTTTCAATCTATTTAAAAGTTAAAACAAATAGCTTTAACTTCACTGACTATTTACCCAAAAAGGAGGTTGGTTTGGTAACTTCACTGGCTAGTTTCATCCCTCTTTCAATCAGCCTAGTCAAAATTGTCAAAGTCTTTACTCTTTACTTCTCCAAGTGATTCGTAACTGAGAGTTCTTCAGTCTTCCTCGTCCTATGTTCCGTAGCAACTTAGTACCATTGTTGTCAAAACAAGTCCCCCTTCGTCTCACCCGAGCAATGAGCTCCCAGTTCCAGCTCCGAGTCAACCCACTCACCGGCAACTCGGAGTGGATCGTCATCGAAGAAAACGACCCAGAATCCCCAACTCCCTCCAACACTTCCCAAACTGCCCTCCTCGCCACAACCTCGTACCTCGACATGCTCAACGACTCTCCCAGGAACCGAGCTTACCGCCAAGCCATAGACAAGACCGTAACTCAACCTTGTCGTGTTCTTGACATTGGGTACTCCCCCATTTGATTCACCTTGAATTTGTCTCCTTATTTTATTTACAATTTGTGAAAGTAAATAGTTAATTTACTGTGTGAAGCGCCGGAACTGGGTTGCTGTCGATGATGGCTGCGCGGGCAATGGGGCCGCCGTCGTCGACGACATGTCGTATGGTGACGGCTTGTGAGTCGTACCTTCCAATGGTGAAGCTTATGAAGAAGGTTCTACGCTTGAACGACATGGAAAATCAGATAAAACTCATCAACAAGCGTTCTGATGAGCTCGAGTTGGGTGTTGATATCGATTCCCGAGCTCAAGTTCTTGTAAGTAAAGAAAGTTTGATTCTTTATGTAAAACGTTGCCGTTTTTGGTTCAAGACTTGTGTGTTCGAATTTGTAGGTTAGTGAGATACTGGACTCTGAGTTGTTAGGTGAAGGGTTGATACCTTCTCTGCAACATGCGCATGACATGTTGCTGGTTGAGAGTCCTGAAACGGTGCCGTTTAGAGCAACTACTTACGGTCAGGTATGTGGAGATGCTGATGTTTTTACAATGCTAGTAAAGTTTTGTACTTGAAACTGTGTTTTGATGCTTAAAGCTTGCTGGCTTGATGCTCAGTTGGTTGAGAGCACATATTTGTGGAAGCTTCATGATTTGCGTGGTAATGAGGCGATAGCGTGTGATGGGATTAGTCTTGTTCCAACCGGATTTGAGGATGTTTTGGGTGTTAAGCCGCAACAATATGCGTTTCATTGTGATGCTATAGCAAATGAAGTGAAACTGGTAATGAGATTACGTTGGTCTTTAGTAACATTGGGATGAATAGTGGTTTAATTTGTGCTTAATTTTTGGTACTTCTAGCTGTCGGAACCTTTCAAGATCTTTGAATTTGATTTTTCAAGACGGCCAGAGAGTGGTGGAGAAACGGAGCTATCTGTAAAGGCAACTAACGATGGTCGAGTTCATGCTATAATTTCATGGTAATTGAACTTCTTGAGTATTCCTATCAAGTAGAACAATTTCGGGGCGTTGTTGAGTGCACTCGTGTTATTTCAGGTGGATACTTCAGCTTGATAGAGAAGGGAAAATCTTTTATTCCACTGCCCCAAGGTGGATTAATTTGCCAGCCAACATTAGTAAGTCATATACACTATTCCTCTGCTATGAGCAAGAGCCAGCTTAATATAACTTTGTGCTATAACTAATTCTTTTTCAATATTCAAAGTAGGTTGAGCAACTCAATGCAGAATTTGAATAGATATAAATGTCTATATTATATGTGATAGAAAATTTGTTATGATAGTTTTAATAATTTCCTATTCCTGCGTAATAATTCTCCACCAACCCTGATTGCATTGGCCCTTTTGTGATGTCAGAACTTCAAACAAACCCTTAAACGAGAAACTTTCATTTATACAGAATTTTAAAGTCCCAGTTAAAGCATAAGTAATCCAGTGTGATGTTTTCTTTTGTCTGAAATCTGTATACAATTGAGAAAGTGGTTTCTTATTGTTGATAGGTCATGGGGACTGGTGTGACCATTGGAAACAGTGTGTATGGTTTGTCCCCGGTGAAGGTATGTCCGTAAAGAAGGATAAAGAAGTTTTTTTGCATGCTGTTCATACGGATATCAGCATATCATATAATATCAAGAGCCCTGAATCAAGAAACACGAGTATGCATTATGGCGTAACTGGCAGGGATTTCAGGCTCATACTACCACCAGAAAGAATTGCAATTTATGGAGACAGTGAATGGAGGCAAACCATGTTTGATGCAATAAGTAATGTGGTAAGAATCAAGATCTCTCTGAGCCACCCCTCCCAAAAGAAAAGAGCAATTCAAGAATTTGCACATTCTTGACATAAATGGTATTCTTCACAGTTACAGGGAAGAGTTGATCCATTATGCATTGTTGCAGATGACAGCGTCTTCTTAGCTCTACTCATTGCACATCTTTCTAAAACATCACATGTGATGTCATTCTTTCCGGGATTGCAAGACAAAGGTGTGCAATATTTGCAAGCTGTCGCCAGAGCCAACAATTTCTCAGTTGATCGTGTAGAATATATTAAAAAGAAGAAAACTGAGTTAACTGTGCATGACACACATCAGAAAAAGGTATTCTCTTCTCAATATTAACCACCAGATAATTCCTAGAATTGAAAAGAGAATAAAATCTTTTGTTCCATCACTTCCATGTACTATTGTATCTGCTCTTTAAGCTTCCAGTTGAAATGGGCTACAGTAATGATACATTGAAGGATTATTTTCTGTTTCCTTGTTTTCTGGTAAAGTTTCATTAGGTGATTGAATCTAGTAAAGATCTGAAACACAGGTATTGTAGCTAAAACTTGCCTGATTATGTTCAAACATTTGAGGCTGAGAACTGGGGGAAAGTTGGTGTTTTGCTGTTGGAATTTTGGGATCGTAATCTTGTGATTTTGTTCATTTTGTAGGTTGAACTGTTGATTGGAGAACCTTTCTACTATGGAACAGATAACATGCTTCCGTGGCAGAACCTCCGATTCTGGTATGTAATTTAAAATATTTTCCAGTCATTGCTCAAGATATTTCATGCACAGTATGTATGACTATGTAGACTCAATTATGCAATGGTGTGTGTTCTCAGCAGAGTTACCAGTCTTTAAAAAAAATTAATACTCTGTATTGGTTACTATATTATCCTTATCAGTTGATAAGTGTTCACTGAGAGTTTTTTTTATAATTATTTTACTTTTAAAATATATACAATATTATATAATTTTCTTTGCATTTGTTTGAAGGAATGAGCGGACAATGCTGCAGTCTGTCCTATCCGAAGATGCATTAATAATGCCTTGCAAGGCAATATTAAAGGCTTGTGCACTGTCTATCCCTGTAAGTTTTGTCCTACCATGCAACCTTAAATCTCCCGTATGAAACGTATACACGTAATTGTTAACTATAGATCCTAAGTTATGCAATCTGGTCTCTTGTACAGGATCTTTGGAATAGTCGTTGCAGCTTGAGTAAGATTGAAGGGTTTGACCATTCTGTTGTAAATTCCACCTTAGGGGCATGTGGTGAACTACCTGGGGAGCAAGAGGGCCCTTGTCTTCCCTACTTTATTTGGCAGTGTGGAGATGTTAAGGTAATCATTCTGAGTAGAATTGTGTTTCATAGAGAGGCATTTAAAGATCCTTTCGGAAATCAGAAGAGAAAAATATACTCATAGGAAAAATGTATTTGTAATATTTCAGAAACTGAGTGAAGCAATTACGGTCATGGAGTTTGATTTCTCAAAGCCTATAATGCCATCTCATGGAAAAACCCAGGTACAACAATCATCCCTTAAAATCTCAGTAGTGATATATGCTGTATTCCTTGTTGAAATCTGGTCACAGGTGCATTTGCCTCAAGAGTGCAATTCTGCGTGTAAACTTCTTACGCATGCATAATAAAGCACTGGAATGAATGAATTAGAATTGTTCTCACTATAGCTTGATTGAAGGACCCTTATTAATTGTCTTTTAATCAACTTTTAATTAAGAGTGTGTTTGCATGACTTTCCTTCAAACTTGTTTTTCCCTTCCCTCTCAAGTAACATCTGGATTTGATTATATGGCGATATTGTTTATCCTATAACTTAAAATGATTAAAGGATCAGCAGTTTAATTGTTATGGAATACATTCCTGGTAGGTTGAATTTGCTGAGCCAGGGATATGCCACGGTTTCGCACTGTGGATTGATTGGGTGATGGATTCAGATGACTCCATTGTGTTGTGTACAGGGCCAGGTATGGTTAGGCTGTTTATCTAAGATATTCAATGGACATTGTATTAGTTGTCGAGACTCAAATTCATAGAAAAGAAAAGAAATTAAGTACGGGGAACTTGAAGGTCTCGCTCTCATTACTAGCATATTGTTAAATGTGGGTTCAGATAAGAGGTACTGGAAGCAAGGAGTAAAGCTTCTGGCCAAGCCTGTGGAAGTCGGGAAAAGCTCTTCTGCAGTAATTGAAGCTTGGTTTGATCCATCAACTGGCGACATGGACGTTAGACATGCTTTTTCATAGATTCTCAAAATGTCAGTCACACCTGGGGTTTCAACATATTTGTGAAGAGGCATGATGTACTAGTTGAGGGAGCTACCCTTTCCCTTTATATTTAAGGGTTTTGCACCATTTGATATACATTCCTTGGTGAATTTGGCTACTATCATCAATTTTTTTGATTTATTGAGGCAAATAGACCTGTTCTTCGATGTCAAACATATGCTTAGTAAGTCAATTCCCGTGGGATCCCAATGTTCCTAATTCAGAGAGTAGAGACTAGAACAGAAAGTGAAATAGTCTGCCACCGGACAATTTAATTCCATTTCAACGTGAAGTGGCACTCGTAAAGCTTCCAACTAGTAATAAGTTTACCCCAAAACTTGGATGCATAACCGTTGTAGACGTAAAACTGGGATCCCAAAACATGAATCTAAATTCGTTGGCCTCCAACCATAATCCTCAGCTTTGAGTAAAACCCTGAATCCAAGAGAACATCACATGCTTCCTAATTGATAGGTTCCATACGAATATAGGATACGCGGTAACACAGATTTTCATCTGACAGGGAAACTATACCATTACTCGAACCTTGTAAAAACCTCCTCAAACGTAATCTTACCAATGGAGTAGCGTACATTTTTTGAAGCTTAGAATTGAGCAATATTGCAGTGTATCGTTGCAAAACATCAGTCGTTTTAGTGTTAAAGACAATAACATTCATTGTGGAATTGTAGTGCCCTACCAAAAAAATTACATGCTTACTGCCTTACTGCCATATAAGTTTCAACTCAATCGAACACTAACTTACAGTTTCAATTTTTAAGGTTTAAAGTTCGACTTGATCACGAATTCAAAACATGGGAGTACTTCAACGTTGATTTTATGTTCCAGTAGAATGTTACCCCTTCAAAGTTCAATCCGGTTCTCACAATTTTTTGCATTTCTTCATCGCTAGCCGTTGGCTATAGTTCCAAGTTGCTGGACCAACATAAGTAATAAATAAAACATAAATACAGAATCTTAATATAAACGCAGCAAAGGTATGGAATATACATATTTTACAACTGGCACACCAAAGTACGGTAGGTCACGTCTAATGTATAAAAAAATGGCTATAGTTCAACTTGCCAAAGTTAAAAAGTTAAATTAAGAAGGGAAAATTAATAAGTTGGACTTTTTTCTTTCCATAGTTCTTATTAAATTAAATACAACATTTTAAGAAAAAATTGTAGCGGCTGTAAGGGAACAAAGTAAAAGAAGAAAAGGAAATCAAGTTGAGATACCTTTACATTTTGGGGTATCAGGTACCATGGTAAGAGGATTGCGTATAACATACAGAATGGGAGAGGTAATCAAAATGTAAATTAAAGCATTGTAAAATGAATACTCAAATTCTGTGCGTTTCCTGAGGTAATAGCAACTCGGCATAATCATCAACTACTACCTGATACCAATAGAAAGGCAAAATTCATATAAGTCATAGGAAATCCAACACTCGTATGAAATCTGTGTTTCAACAACAAGGAAACTGCAGTGTACCTCGTATACATTGCCACCATAAGTGTACTCTACATACAACTGCTTAGGCTCTCCAGGACATGGATCGAAAAATCCCATAATGCCAGACTTCTTTACGCCTTCGTGAAGCTGCCAGATCAAATTAAGCAATCAGAAGTCTGAGAACAATTATTGAAACTATAAGGTAGGCTATTTTTTTATGAGTTATCTTTTGGTGAATCATAAGCAGTGATGCAGAACAGTCTTCTCAGACTGGTATGTCAAGCCACTCCACTTTAGTTTTAAAGGATGAGTTACATGTTAGCCTGACACTCCCTCTTCCTTTTATTTATTACCGGAAGAGTAGAGATGTAAAACAGTATTGCAGTTAAGAAACAACAAACCTTGAGTTGCCCGTTGTCACTGACGAGAAAGTTTAGAGGCAATGTAACATCAACGAACTGTAGAGCTAATTCATCATTTGTTTCTACATTTTCATCTCTTTTCTTCAAAGTTTTAACACTCCCATAAAATGCCTTTGTGATTACCAGGCCTCCTATCTCTTGCTGCTTTTTCTGTTTCCTATTTGCTACATTTTGTAATAACTTTTGAGCTTTATCTGCCGCTGCTCGTGCCTCTTGAACCTGCATAAACAGGGTTACAAAAGTTTCCACATTTTCACACGAGGCCAAAGAAAAGAAAAGCAAGATAGCCAAGAATAAATCAAAGGTTTACCAAATATTAAAAAGCAGATATGAGCATGCAATACAACTTAAACTTGCATAACACAAGGACCCAACTCAAAACTAATAGCATATTTATAGCATTTCACCACAAAGAATTTCATTGGACAACACCTCCCACATTTTCTTGCAAATAACAACTACATGCCTACTGTATAGAGCTTTCCTGCTAGGCATGATTATTCACATCAAAATAATGATATTCAGGTCCTCAATTCAATATGAAAGGGCAAGCAGAAATCATAGATAAAGCACGACAGAGCACACAGATTCTATGATATGGATGACCATACCTTGGCAGAAGTTCTTTCCATGTTCTCTAAAGCCTTCTGCTTTTCCCTCATTAGATAATAAGGTTTGATAATAAATTTCTGCAAGCATACAAAGAGGACACTAAATCAATATACAATATATTGATCAACCTAGTTAGTTGTAAAACATTAGAACTGATACCAAATAAATTTCACAAACAGAAAAGTGATTATTTAGAAACTCTGCAGACAGAAAATACAAGTTAGCACCTGATGATATCTCTACCCTTTAATATTAACAGCACAACTACTCTAATTTAAAATCTTGGCACCTGGTTGATATCCTTTCCCACTTTAACCTACTCCAGTCTATGATTACAAAGTCAAATTTTGCCACTAGCCTTAGGGTTTTCAGAGAAAACCAAATTCCCCGATCAACTGACATGTTAACAAGATAGATTACATCTTAATGACTCTACAGCCATATAACACCGATTTTGTTTATCCTAAAGTAAACATATATCTTACCAATTATTATTTCTATGATACCAAAGTCACGTTTTGTTACTGATCTTGGAGATAATGACTCAACTATCATCTTCAAGACTCCACACCAGACCAGATAGATGCTGTTTCCTTAAGTTTACAATTATCACCACCAACTCTTACAAGTTTGACAATACCTCAATTTAGAAGATTCTCTTTTTCATCATATATATATATATGGAAACCTCAGACATGGCTATCTTCTAAATGGAACTTTTTTTTTTCTTTCAAGATTTACACGCAAATCACAAGACAAAATTAGAATCTGGTTAATATCGTCTGGATCGGAAAGTATGAATTACATCCTAAAATGACGAGATAGGGAGAGAACAAGGAAACTCCTCCTACCTTGGATACATGAATCAAAAATTTTAATATATATATATATATATATCAGTCCATATCTAGACTGAAGCTCTACTCTGAAATTAAAGAGTGAAGTTCCAATTTTAGTACACTTTTCGGTCAAAAATTTTCACCATAAGTGATTCAATATTTAGGTATGTTATTCAAGATTATCTCTACAAAATTTCATCCAATTCGGACATCGTTAATGTATTGAAATTAGATTAAAACAATTAATGAATTAAAACTGTTCAACATGAACCATTCGTGTAAATCTCAATTTTAAAAGCTCAAACCATTGTCGAATTAGATGAAACTTTGTATATATGATCTTGAATAACATACCTAAATATTGAATCACTTATGGTGAAAAAATTTGACCGAAAAGTGAACAAAAATTAGAACTTCACTATTTAATTTCAGAGTGAAGCTTCACTCTGGATAACTTCACTCTGAATAGAGACTATATATATATAGACACGCATATATAGATGTGTGTATATATATATATATATATATATATATACAGAAAATCTCAGCTGCAGACATCCGCATGGTGCGGACGTCCACAGACGAGAAGCCCTGTATATGATTATTAACAAAAGGACCATATAATTATGTCAGTAAAACTTAACATATATTCCAGCTTTTATGCAGAAGTTTAAGAACAGTAACATACAAACCAAAGGCGTCAAAACAAGAAAGATATTAACCTTGGCAAAGAAGTACAGAGATGTTGGAAAAAAGAATGCTGCAGTTGCAAAAACAGGATCCAAATGTCTTGAAAGCAAAATCTGCATGTAAAACGCATGAGAAATAAGTCAACATAAGAATAGTAAAAGAAGCATATATTTCCAAACATTGGGAATTGACCCAGAATAAAACCATCAAATTCAGTACCAGATTAAACAGGTGTTGTAGACAGACTAGGAAGTTGTTATATCAAGTGTTACCTTATTATGATGCAGCCCATTGCAGCCTCAGTTTCATATAAAGGTTTATTTATTAATCCAGTACCATGGACATAAAACATTTTTGAAGAAGGGAAAAAAAGTGTACATTTATTTACTAAAGTGATAAATAGATATATCTGTCATAGGTTTCAGTACTCCTGTGAATAGAAAAATATACCAATTTGAGTAACTGTTACATATCTTTTGGACAAATTGCATGACATAAGGCCATCTCATATGTAAATTAGCATTTTGACAAATGATTGTAAAGTCATTGATCTAAATTATCAAACAAAAATTAACGAATTGTCAGATCAAGAACTGCTTCTATGTCAGTCTTGAAATTATTACAATGGCACTAATTAATCATGCATATCTTATTTCAAGTTTTCTGTAAAGCTAACTAAGCATTCAAAAGCAACACCCCTAGCTGCTATTTCCAAATTTCTAAACAGACACAATTTTTAACGTCCAAGGCCATAAATAAGAAGGTGCTCATAACAGCCTCCAACTACTACAAGTCAAACAAGCACACATCTAAAATTCAGCAAGATGAGGAAATACTTACAGGAACAATCAACTTTTGGCCTCCACGATGCAGTTCCAATTTCCAAAAGATACCCTGCGACAGAAGGATATCTACGTAAGCATATAGCACACAGTCAAGATCAATAAAAGTCATATATGAGTTTACTAACAGTAAATTTATCAGAAACGTAGAAATAATCAAATGAACTTTAAACAATAACCCTTAACAGAACACTCGACAGTTGCAAAACTAATACAAATTATTAACGAAATTTTGAAAATATTAATTTTATTATTTACCTGTTTAACTTGGGAAAAAATATCCAGGGAACCCCATATCCCACAAACTGAAGTATTTATTGGTTTGATGAGATTAGCTTCTCTTCCTCAATTAGTTGAAATTAAGTTCAAATTTCAAAAACCAACATAGATCAGTCCAGTTGCTACATATGAAAATTTTTCAATTATCAACTGAAAAGATAAGCACCCTAATACCTGAAAGTTATCCTAAAAATTTATCTTACAACTCCATGCATTATTACTGTATCTTCAAAATATATTTTAGAAAGAAAAATGTTTAATAATTATATAAATTTGAATTGATTATCACTATCCCAAGACAGTATCACACAACTGAAAAAAAATAAGATAAGCATAGATATACTTGTATCTTTTGTTTCCAGTGGAGAAAAAATTCCTGAAAGGTATACTTCAATGTTAGCAGCCTAAAATTTGAATATTCATACAGTTCCATTTGAATCACCTGAATTCCTATCGAATACAACATGCGGACAGTGCTAAATTTAGATATTTTTCTCCCACCACCAACTTCGATCGCAAGGGCATGGCTGCAATGGCAGCAAATAAAATTCAGAAGTGTACGATCAAAATTATTATATTCATTTGGTCAATTATTTATCAGAACAGGATTACAAAAGGACATTCCATATAAGTTCCTAAACAACCAGAACTAGATTCCTCTACGCAGCACGGTGACCCATATTAGTAAACAGAGAATCTTAACATATGTATGACCGACAAATTAAATTGCAGATATTAGAGCTATCATATTATTCTCTAAGAGAACATAACCAAGAACAAGGTTTCACTGGTATCCATGGCCTATTGATCCTGTAATAATAAAATTGTAAAGTACACAAATTAATAAGTAATGTTCAGCAAAAGCAGAAGTAAGCATTTATTTATATGAAGTTATCACCGGTAGATTGTTTAATTAGTATCCATTAAGATACTAAATCGTACCTTCCAAATTTTCCTTCTAGATGACCATGAGACTTTTTGGAAAAACGATGAGTATAATTAGCTGTTACCTCAAAAGAACCTAGTCCCAACTGAGAAATTTGAACATGAATGAAGAAGTGAATTAGGAAGATATTAAGCAAGTAATAAAAAGGAGTACAGTTATGTATCATCTAGAATCACTATGTAAAATGTACTGCAATTTCATATATATAAAGTGTTGAAACATAGAATGGAAAAATCAGATAAGGTGTAGGTAATGGGTAGTCTGAACTGCATGTCTCCATGTTATTCTCCTTCGACAGATTTCAAACTCCCAACACAAAAGTACCTTCATTTTTTTAAAAACAACATAAAAGTACCTTCATCTGTCCAGAAGCAGAGGATTTCTCTTCTTTCTTTTTCCATCCTATTGCAATAGATGAATCAGTGCCCAGATTAAGCTCTATCTGTTAAAGAAAAGGTGGCATGTTAGCAATCACCAAAAAGAAAAATGCATATGTACAACCCAACTAAGTACTATACTTTTTTGTTATTCAAAACACATTCAAAAGTTGGGTAAGCTTTCACTTCCTTTTGCCTTTTCATAAACTTCCTCTCGTCAACAAAAAAAAAAGACACAGTCATGTAAAGATTTGGTATGTCTGTGTAAAGATGGAAAACATTTCTAGTAGAAACATAGTTGGAGGCATCCGACACATTCATGCGAACAAGCAAATGGTTCTTTTTGCAAATCAGTCATGCATAATCTCCTATTACTGATGTTACACAGTACCACATAAAGCCATAACAAAAAAAAGGTCAGCTGGAACAAGACACATACATTTCCACTTGTAGTTTCAGACAGTTCTCGTGTCCACACATTGGAGAGATTCAACGAACCATCTTTCAAGGACAGTGCAAGTCCCATTGTTGCATTTAAATGTTGAGATAAGTGACTGGAAGAAGAGCCAGTGAAGAGGTAAGGAGGAATCAATAAAGTGCTGAAAAGTCAAAACTGATACATCACTTACCGAGATGTCTGCACTCCAAGAAGTGACCTTAAACCAGTTGAGGCCACAATCTCCATGGAAGAAACTGGAGAAAGCTGATGGCCGAAAACAAGAGTAGCTCCTCCACCGCCAGAGTTTCCATTAGCTGCTACATATCCGCCAATTGATAGTGTATTGCGTTTTGATATCTGAGACTGAACTGTACTTGTCATAGCCATTCTGACATGTATGTAATGGACATATTAGTTATCCGACAAAACAACTGGCACGATTGTATATCAAACATAACTGAACTTTTAGATACCAAGGATAATAATAAGATTCTAGGACATTTACTAGCATTGCCTATCAAAACAAAAGTTTAATAAAAATATATAACCAACAGTAACTCTAGTTGTCATGATACAAAATGAGCCAGGCCCAAGAATGTGATGATCTACAAACTACAACGAAGCCGATTAAAACAGCACATTTTATAGAGATAGAAGGTATAAAGTAACTAGATTCTCAAGAGAAGATCATCGCCAATGCCTGTATGTGTGTGACATGTGTGACTCTTGGCCAGAAGTAAAGGATGACACTCGGATGGACCAATAATATCGGCTATAACAAAGTATGCCCGCCTAATAACCCTAACTGCATAACTTTCTTAATAATTTAGCTATATAGTTGTTTCCAGTAGATAAAAGAAAAAATTGGGCAGATTGTTTAACTTTCTTTAAGATGATCAACACCAAAGGACCAAAAAGTAATGATAAATGAATGGAGCTGTACCCTCTCATGAAGCCGTTGCCACTTAAAAAGTGTGGTAAAGACATTTTGGCAACCATGGAACCAGAAGTTTGAAATTGTGCCGCGACCTTCTCTAATTCCTTCAATTTCCGCAACCTCTCAAGTTCCTCCTTTAGCTCTTCTGCTTTACTGAGCTTTGTACCAAGCTCCAAACCGGAAGTCAACCCTTCCATACCATAAATATCATATATCTTCCTCTTATTCTCATCTGTCAATATCTCATACGCTTCACATATTCGTTGAAAGTTTTCTGTAGCAGCTTCTTTCATCTGAAATTAAGTTTTAAATGACAAAATTTAATTGAGCGCGGTCTTTTAGAATCAATACAATACAACTCTAAACTATTGACTGAGTTCAATATACATAGAACAAACTTGCATTGCACTCATTATATCACCAATGCCTTCCAAAGCACAAAACTTTATGATCGTTCTAACCTCTAAACTCTCCCCTGATCACAATTAACCAGAACAGAACAAACCCAATAGACCCAATGACCCAGAAAACCGAAAACCAAAGTCAATGCTGCAAGTAAAACACATATATTGAGGGAATGCATCAACTGATACAAACCCAAAAGATAAAAATTGAAACTTTATGAAAACAACAAAGCAAGTGAGTTTGAGATTCAAATAAGTACTCACATGGGGAGCTTGAATTTTATCTGGGTGGTAGATTTGGGCCCATTGCCGGTAGGATTTTCTGATTTCGTCATCGGAGGCATCAGGAGATATGTGAAGCAGTGCGTAGAGTTCTCTATTGGGTGGTCCGTCATCCTCGTCCTTCATCCTTGTGCTTCTGCTTGGGTCTCTACTACTTCTTCTTCTTCTTTCTCTGTGTGTTTGGGAGTTTGAGTTTAGGGGTTTTAGGGGTTTTGACTGGAGCCGGTTGTTCTGTTCTGTGTCACCAACTGAAACAGTGCACAACTTGTTGGTCATAACGATTTTTGGTTCTTTTTTCTCAAGAAATCTTCATGGGCCGAGTTTGGTGTCTTGTGAACTCGTGAAGGTTTTTCTTCGGTAGAAAGAAAGGTTCATGTTATCTGGAGTCCAAGTTGAAATAAGGCTTTTCTCTAGTCTCTGATCAAATGACCGAGTCTTTTGATCCCTCCATGGCCAACTTAAATGTTTTTCGGGATTCGGCACGCCAAACGTTAATCAATTTAGGGTTAATTCCTCATATGGCTACTTGAATAATTTGGTACCTGATGTATGAAAACGAATTTAGTACCTGAAATTCTCATTTGTAAGCCATTTTGATATCTCTATCAATTTTGATTATCTTTTTAGGGTTATTTTCGTCATTCTACCCCTAAACTTATTAAATTCACATTTTTCTTCATTTGTTCTTATAATTGTCACTCTTTGGACATAATTAAATTGATATATCTACTCCACTTAGCATCTACTTTGCATATATTGAAAATAAATTTTTTTTCTTAATATACTTATTGTATCCTAATTATTTTTTACAAAGGAAATAAATTGCCTTTATGTAATTATTATTTTTTCTTAAAATATATATTTTTAAATTACTTATAATTAAAATTAATTTAGATTGATAGCTACAGTATGAAAAATTATATACGTAAATCATCACAGATATTAAGTGGATGAGTTATCAATTTTTAGTGATAATTTAGATGCAATTTGAAGGTATTATGAAAAAATGAAGTAAAATAGAGATATGATGACGAAAATAACCCTGAAAATATGGTCAAAATTGACATAAGTACTAAAATGACCTAAATTTGAGAATTTTAGGTACCAAACTGTCCGTTTTCATACATCAGATACCAAAGTGTCCAAGTAGCCAAACATCATGTACCATTGAATTTACCCATCAATTTATATGAAATTTTCAAGGATGATTTACTCATACAAAAAAAAACTGAAAACTGAAAACTGAACAGCACGAATGCGTTAATTACTTTCTAGAGCGCTCCTAATAATTCATAGTGAATATACTATTACACCACTCCTTTGTATTATACTGTATACTTATTAGATTTGTAACAGATTACATATGTTCACAAGGAGCTTGTTGCATCTTGAACCACCATTTAGGTCTAAGGGCTCCTCCTTATATGACACTTCCTCCACTCTTTCGAAATTTAGGGAGCCACTTTACAGATTTTAACGAATGCGTTTGAGATGGTTTTATATAGTTTACATAGTCCAGTATGAACTCCAACTATTGTATATATATAATAACTATGAACCACCATTAGAGGTAATGTTTTAATGAACTCCAACTATACCGAAACCCGAAAAAAAGAAGAAGTATAAATTATATAGGAATACTAGCTAGTACATAGCAAAAAAATACTATATAAACAGATGAAAACAACGAACACACACAGCAGAGAAATAGAACCCTAAACCCAAAACACTCATATGTGAACTCAAGGGAATCACATTATAAGAAACATTCTGTTAGTTCAGGAACAAATTAAAAGCAACTATCTATGTACAAAACACTATTAATTGCATACATTGCTGAGCTGCCGAAAATAGAGATAAAGGGTCTGATAGTGTAATAATCTTCCCGATTCATGGCTCTGTATAGTTATAAAGTGACTGATCGATACGATAATCAAGTCGTTCGTGGCTATTATCAGGGTTTTTCACGGTGCGGTGCGGGTTGGAGGTAAAACCATATACAATCCACTTTAAATGGTTTGGTGATTTTACAAACCATACCCAATATTTAGTCAAACCGTTTATCCGGATAAACTACATTTCCGATGCGGGTTCGGTGCGGTTTCGAATAAACCACTTGTTTCTACATATTAAATTGAAATAAATAAAGTCATCAAGTCTCCGAATAATATTATATACCAAAATACTAATTAAGTTTTGAAGGCACAAATTTTTGAATAATACTACCTAATAATGTCTTTTAAGTCTTAAAATATATGCTAGAATATAAAAAACAAAGAGAAAAAGAAATAGAGAATTTAGTCAATTTAGAATAGATCTCGGCAATTTTGCGACTTAGAGCCTTAGAGATAATATTTTGCTACTATTAGGATATTGTTGTATTATTATATCATCATATTATTGTTAAATAATAACAATAATTATTATTTATTTTAAAACGGTGTGGTTCGGTTTTTATCCGGTTTGAAAAATGTCTAATCCTAATCCAATTCATTTATAAACGGTTTGGTATTTTCACGATCCTAATCTAATCCACATAAAACGGTGCGGTTTGGTATTTTCACGAACCTAATCTAATCCACATAAAACGGTGCGGTTTGCTATCTGATTTTAACCAGTGCAATACCGCATTTCCGGTGAGAAATGCATACCCCAAGCTATTATACGCATAAACTTGATTCGAATCCTATGAAGGACTGCAGTTTCCCAAAGACTGCATGTAAAAACAGAACCCAGCAGAAGCTTTAGAATCCTAACACCATACTTGTTTTCGCTACACTCAACTGACTGAACATATATTACGACGTACATCCCTGTCCATATATTGGAAGTAGTCTCTTGGTGAACTTAGCTTAATCAACACCGCTCTGGATTCTCCACTACTATAGAAAACCCCTTTGGAGACGATATTTTTGGAGATGCACCAATTTTCCGTCCCCCAAACATGTGATTAGAGACAAAAAGAATTTTTTTCGCCCCTAAAAGTTTTGTTCTCACGAATCTCTCATTCCACGCTGGTTAGAGACAAAGAAGTTTTAGATAGGGACAAAAAAAAATATGTCCCAAAATTTCATCGGTGACAAAATTAAATTTGGTCCCCCATGTAATTTGAATTTACAAAATTCAAGTGATTAATCGCACCAAATTTCAAAATTTTAAACTAAAAGAGTTAGAGATGAAAATTTTTATCTTAATATTCAACTCTTTATAATATATAAAAAAACAAACAAAAAATACGTGCATTACTACTGATTATATTGTTATTGAAACGATGTAACTCTCAGATATCAATAACTTTTTTTCTCATAAACTCAATACAAAATTTTATTTGAAATAAAAATGGAATCTCAATGTCAAACTTCTCATTAGCTGAGATTAACAAATAAACATTCATAACGGCTGATTGTTATGAAAACTATAAAATTGATCTCTTCTCACATATCAATCGACTATGTTCACTCTTGATCTCGTTTCTTTAATTATTCGATGTTCACTCTCTCCATGCTAACCTCCAAAACCAATTCTTTGTGAAATGATGACTTTGTCATGCAATATCTCATATATCCCTATCTCTTAGTTTCATTTCTCCTCATTGAACACTAAATTTCGAACCAAGTATTTTCAACGGTGTGTAATTTCGGTCTTTTTGTTAATTTGTCAAAGTAAGGTGAAAAGCTCAAGGAGATCGAAGACAACTACTTTGATGATAGCTACCAAAAACATAAGATAACTCTCTAAGAAGTCTGAATTCTACATCATCTTCAATAGTAATACAATTGCACTGGTACCTATCTCGGCACCTACTTGCGCCTTGCATTTATTTGATTAAACTTAGCCTTCGTTGGGTATGTAACGTACTAACAATGTTACTTGGATAACAAATCGTTCAGGCAAGTACACAATACATCAATCTCGACGGTATGCAACATGCTAGGAAATATTAATTTAGATTTTAATCTACGATAAATAAGTTTTGAAAAGATAGTAAACGAATGTGTGTGGGTTATAAATGAAATTGAAAACGTTGTCATAATTTAGTACTTTTACGTAAATATCCCTCATAGTGACACTAGGAAAACCATTATGCTAAAAAGGATGAAATAGTAAATGTGCAGATATCAAACTGTTAAAAAAAAGAATCTCTCTATCTTTGGATCTTGATAAAGAAAAAAAGATTAAAAGATAATCAAAGGGAACAAGAGACCGGGACACACAAGCCTCTTTAAGATTTAGGTTTCTGCAGCCAAACAATGAAATGGAGAAAGGGAAATCGGTCGAAGTGGTAGAACCCAAACCAAAACAACCAACAATGGCGATGGCCTTCCTCCACTCCCAACTCATCAATTCAAATGCTGAGAACTAGCATTCGCAGTGGCGGCGGTAGGCCGTATCCAACTTTCCGGGCGGTGACAATAGTGATTTGGTCACTTACCGGCCTGACATCTCCATCTAAACTTACTGGAATAACACTTCTCTTATCAGAATACTAATAATACAACTCCATGTCAATAGAACCCTTCAAATACCTAAGATATTCTTAATACCATTCTAATGACGAATGGTTGGTGCAAAACTAAACATTGCCAACAAGTTAACTGAGAATGTAATGTTTGAACGAGTACACTGAGCTAGATAAAACAAAGCTCCTATAACACTCAAATATGGATATTCATGACCTAAAATTTCTTTATCATCCTTTTTTCAGACGGAATTGATTTTTTGGTATCCAGACTTCTTACGACTCTGGGAGTACTAGCATGATGCATAACTTTGTTCATACATAAGTGTTTGAGCATCTTTCGGATATATGCAGACTGATGTACAAGGATTCCCCCAACTCTATACTCAATTTCAAACCTAAGCAAAACCGAGTCTTTCCCATGTCTTTCATCTCAAATTATGCCTTCAAATAACTTATCATCTCTCCAATCTTATTCAGAAATCCAATTATATTCATGTCATCAACATAGACAACTACTATAGCAAAATCAGAACTATTGTGATAAACACACAAGGGCACATTTCATCATTCTTATATCATTTCCCAATCAAGTACTCACTCAAATGTGTATACCACATTCTACCAGGCTGTTTCAATCCATAAAGTGAGCATTGCAACCTGATAGCATAGGCTTTGTGTGGCTTGCTGACTTGGGTACTTGAAGTCCCTCATGAACCTTCATATATATTTATGTATCTAGATTCCCATAAAGATACATGGTCACCATATCTAATAGATGTATGTCTAGCTTTTCAGAATTCACTAGCCTTATCAGATATCGAAAGGTAATGATATCCATAACTGGAGAATACGTCTCCTCATAGTCAACACCATGACGCTGAGAGAATCCTTGAGCGACGAGTCGTGTTTTATACCGCAGGACTTCACCTTTCTCATTCAGTTTTCGACCAAAGACCCATTTATGTCCAACCGGATTAAAGTTCGGCGGTACTTCAACGACCAGACCGAATACTTGTCTTTTATTTAGTGAGTCTAGTTTCGTCTGGATTGCTTCTTTTCATTTCGGCCAATCTGCTCTTCGTCGACATTCCTCAACTGAGCACGGTTCCATGTCTTCATAGTCAATTATTTCCTGAGCGACGGAATAAGCAAACACATCATCAATGTACATGGAAGTCATATCCATGACGTCTTGAGCACTTAACTCGCTCAATGAGATTTCTTTTCTTTCTAATATCAATAAGTAATCTGAAGCATCCCTTAAATCATCAAGTGTTGATTCGCGCCTTGACTTTAACTATTTTTCTTAGTGGAACTTTTCGGCATCCCTTTCCTCTTGGGAGAGACCGAGTGTGTCGCCATGCCTCCACCTAAGGTAGGCTCGGCCAAGCCTTGCCTTGGTACTGCGGTATCTTGCCCGGATTTTGAGACTGCTAATCTTGCAAGACATTTTGCAACATGTATACTTGATCTTGTCACTTTTGCAATATCTGTAAAGGCGACAAACATCAAATTTGCTACCTTATGTAATTGCAAAATACGTTGCACTTCAATCTCAGGATGAGATGTGCGGGGACCATAATGAGACATAGTGGGGGCGTTCCACATCAGTTCTCGATGTTTATCTGGAACGAGTATGTTCTTATCTCCCTATAAACGCGAGAAGTGTGTCTCATCGAAGTGGCAATCTTGAAATCAAGCAGTAAAGAGATCTCATATCTGAGGGTCAATGTAGCGGATAATCATTGGAGAATTATAACCAACATATATTGTAAATCGTCTCTATGGACCCATTTTCTTATTCAGTGGAGGCGTAATAGGCACATATGTTGCACAACCAAATGTACGCAAATGTGAAATGACAGACTCATATCTAGTTACCAACTAGTACTAGGGGTGTAAATGAGCCGAGCCGAATATTAGGTTGTTCATGTTTGGCTCGTTTTCATTCGATCAAGCTCGAGCGGGGCCAAATTTGTTTTTTATTCTTCATGTTCAAGCTCGGCTTGGCTTGATAAATCTCGAACTAGGCTCGAGCCGGCTCATTTTATTAGATGAGATCGGACTCGAATCAAGACGGCTTGAATAATACAAAACTAAAATTTTAAAATTTAGAAATTAAAAAGAAAATTCAAAATCTAATATCATTACATCAAACAAAATCCATTTTATTTGTAATAAACTAAAAATAATAAATCAAACTCGTTATATAACTTAAAGTTTTTGACTAATTATTCTTGAAATAAAATTTTCAGCTTTTTCAAACTAATATTATTTCTCATATAAAAATTATACTTTATATATACCATAAAAGTTAATAAGTCAAGCTTAATTAATAAACTAGTCGAGCTTTTAACAAGGTCGAACTAGTTCGCGAGTTGAACGAGTTGAATATTTGTTGTTTAAGCTCGCTCATTTTCAAGGTCGGGCTAAATATTGAGCTCAAACTCGGCTCGTTTAACTTTACGAGCTCGAGCCGAACAAACTAAAAGTGAGCCGAACACGAGTCGAGCACAAGCGGCTCAAGCCGATTTACAGCCCTAACTGGTACACACTCAAATGTTGCTTACAGTGGGTCTGAAATGAATAAGTACTGATGCATGCAATATTGCCTAACCTCAGGCAGTTATGAACAAGCTACTATGCATAATAAAGGCCATATCTATAAGTTATAATTGCTTAATTGCAGATTTTGCTAATCCAATCTGAGAATGACCATGAGGTATGTGATGTTCTACATATATCCTGATTGACAAGGAATAGTTATCAAATGTCTTCAAAGTGAATTCTCATACATTATCTAATCTATTAGACTTAATTGAATGGTTAGGGTGGTGATCCCTGAGCTTAATACTTTGAGCAAGGAGCTTTAGAAGTGCAGCATTGTGTGTGGACAATAGATCGACATATGACCAACGCGCTGATGCATCCACCAGAACCATAAAGTATCTAAATGGTCAACACTCTGGTGTTATAAGTCCACATATATCACCTTGGATTCTTTGTAAGAATAGTATGTTATGTGTATTATCAACTGTAAATGAAGGTTTTGTCTGCATCTTTACGAATGCACAAACTTTACAAAAATGATTAATGGGCATTAGAGATTGCGAAAATGCATCACACATCTCCATGGGCTCCGTCACAGCCTTTGGAGGCCGTGGGAGAGCACCGGCAGCCCTAGAGGTCATGCCTAGGCCGGGCACACAGTCCAAGGCTGTGCCACTTTCATCAATGGCATTGGGATTCCCACATGCTTCTTGCTTTAAAAAATGGATGACTGTGTGAAGTTTTAAGTATACGGATCATCATATCACGTCCGGGATGACCCAAACATTCATGTATATCTTGTAAGAGTTAGAATCGTAGAAAGACTTGTTAACTGCATTTTATTCAATAGGACTTAGTGTGGTAAAATACAACCCACTACTAACACACTTGAACTTCTCTAAAGTGCGATGCTTACGTCGAGGGAAATTAGAGGTAACATGGAGATATTCAATTACATTCTCAACTTTGGTATTCAGGTGATAATCGTCAACACGAATATCATTAAAACTTAGCAGGGTTTAGTTCCTCTCTGGTGCATAAAGTGCATCCTCTGACTTTACATGTGTACTATTAGGTAGCAAGAACTCTGCAACACCATGCACATGGATCAATTGATCCGTCCCAATGAGACAAGTCACAAAGGATTTGTAAGACACAAATTTCGTAAAAAGTTGTTTATCCTGCAAAACTGTGTGGGTAGTCCCACAATTTGCTAAGCACTCGATCTCGTCGGATGATATCTACAAGTAATCTTTGAAAAATGTAAATAGTAAGGGCCAAAACATGTTATGATCCCTTAAATGTGCACAACGACGTTATAGAAATTTAGATGAGTCGCAAGAGAAGCTTAATTGGTTGCCAAAGAGTAAGGAATATGCCATTTCATCCAAAACTAGGATCGACATAAGACAATGAAGAATTTTGCAAGGCCATGCATGGGGGTACTACGGGGAAGGCCATGCAGTGCTACAAGGAAACATGTAATACCCCCGAGGGAGCCCTGCAAGGGACGGGCTCGGTAGTGGGGTGCAGGGGGCTCAACAACGTAGGCAAGGTTGTGGAGTGGCATGCAGGGCTGCGGGGCAGAGCAGCTGTAGGGTCGGGGCATAGCAGCTACAGGACCGGGGCAGAGCCAAGGCAATGCAGCTGCAGGGGTGCCGAGGCAGGGGCCGTGTAGGGCTGTTATAGTGCAGAGGCAGAGGCAAAGTAGAACAAGGCCGAGGAAGGGGGGATCTGTGGGGCCGCGGGCAAGGAGGTCTGCAGGGCCGGAATCGGAGCTGCGGTGGTCCGGTTGAGCTCTAGCGGCTAGAAAAAAATTCGTTTCTTTTTATTTAACATCTTTGTGGGGGTAAACCGAGCCACAGACATAGTATTTTAGCCAAAGCCAAGGCATCTTGCAAAACCTGTTATAGGTTTGCCACTTCCCTAAGCTCTTATGTATTAGTTCAATTCAAACGTATTAACTTTTCTAACATCACCATAACTTTAAACCGATTGAATTTAATTTTATGAATACTTTTGTTCTTCAATATCCAAATCATTCATGCATTAAGGAAATCAAAATAACGCTTGAACACATTCTTATAACAAATAACCAAAAGTCAAATTTTATTAATATGTCAAATTTAAACGTACATTAACATTGTTCTGAAAAGTAAATACTTGGATTAATAAAGTCTTATTGTGGTGACACTATCATTACAAATCAAACTTAAAAACTTAAATGGAATAAGCTAAACAACGAAAATCAATCGACATGGATCTAAACAAAATCAAGAGTGGATTGAACCTCAGGACCGGCTTTCTATGTATCCTTTGCCTGAAAGTCTTCTACGTTGAGCTCGATGGTAGCATTGGCATCAAACATCTCCACATCTTCAAAATAGTTAGCTTCCTTTGACACATATTGCTTGCATCTCTTGTGAGCTCGAACAATCTCCAGAGGAGTACGAGATTGCTTATGAAAGTGTTTATTTCAATTGCACTTGTAGCATGGAAAGCCCATATTTGGAGCTTTGGCCGAGTTCTAGGATTAAGAGAAAGCTAGGCTTAGAAAGGCCAGCGGTGGTGTCATCCCTTGTCCATGTCATGCTGGGACGAGGGCTTATGTTTCCTCCTCTCTGGTAGGGTGTTGATCGATCCCTAGCTTTCTCTTTTCGACTTTTTCCCATACTTACCTAATTAGCTTCTGGAACTCTTTTCATTCCTACATATCTTAGATTGTTATTGTTAAGAATGATTTACATGGTGACGTTCCTTCTTCTTGAGAAGGTTAATCAAATCTGTAAAACTCTTAATTCTTGTAGCCTCGTAATCAAGGCGATATTGGTGAGCAATCTCACAGGCGTGCATCATGCACATTGGCAAACCGCTCCTTGAGTACGTCCCACAGAACCTTATCATTTTTTGCTTTTGGAGGTTTGATGGCAGGAGTATATTTCTTTCCTATGAAAATGATTTCCACATCTGACACTCATCGATGATACTGACTCCCATAAGTATCTAGGATACCAAACTTTGTTCGAGTACCTTCAGAAGACATCTACAAGAGAAAATATTAAAGATGTTAGTTTCGAATAAGCGAAACAAGTTTGATTAAATAAACTATTTCATAACAATTATACTGGTCTAATCGATGAGAATTTGCGGCTATGACTGCCACAATCGAAATTTTCTTTTATTGTTGTTTTTTTTTTTCATATGTAGCTACATACAACGGTTACGGATGGTAACAGCGGCAATCCCAGCCACTCCTAAAACTCATTATCAGTTGAGTGGCGAGTTCCTCTGATATTTACCTGAGAAGCAGAAGAATCAGGTTGATAAGAAAAAAGAGTTTGAAAGTCCCCGATGCAAAACAAAAATCTCATCAAAATAAAATTTCATTGAAAGCAGGAACTTTAATTCATAAATTTACCTTGAATAACAAAAGTCTTGAATCTTCTTCTTCGTCTTTTCCTCTTGGACGGCAGCTACCTTGAAGCTTAATTTTCAAAACAAATGGTGTGGTGGCAGAGGAGGCTAGACCATTGAGGAGCGGCGGCGGGAGGGGGTCGGAACAGGAGGCTAGCTGCAATTGGGGATGGTGCGGCCGGTCGGAAAAAAAATCTAGGGTTTTAGGTTTTTTTTTTTTCGGGTTCTAGGCCTAAGGAAAACTCAGGGCTAGAGTTACGTGCTAGATAACGTGAAATAATAAAATGAACTCGAGAGAATAACAGTAATTTTATTAATAGATATGGAGCCTTATATATATGCATTACATCAAAGATCCCGATAAATATAAGATAATATATTATTCATGAACTAGCTAGGCTACATTAATTAGGAATTTAGGACAACATACACCAAGAATATCTAAGAGATGATTCTCCTTCAACAAAGTTCATAAATAGTTTCAAAATCTTCTTTCTCAAATTGCCAATCATTATCTACAAACTTTACATGCAGTCCCATTACCTATATATATGACGTACGTTCTTTACTATCTTCTCTAAAAGTAACAGTAAGAAAATGAAAATGTACCTAGCTATTACATGCTTGTTGATCGAAGACGGTGTATATTAATATTTTCAGTATGAATATGTTACGATTCAGCCTTCGTGTTAGCCTTGCTATAAGAAATATCTCTTTCATCTCCATCCCAATTCCACACCACACATGCACACACATTAGCTATATATAGTACATATAAGAATTTAGAACAGAAGAAAACAAATCAATGGTCGGCCAAGCATTTCAGGTCAGTCCAGAAAAGATTGATGAGAAGGTATAAATGAACGTTAACAGTTTCATTCTTATGCGTCGCCCCCGGCCATATCATTATTCATCAAGACATTAAGCTAGTTCGACAACCAAATCGATGAGAAACTTCCTCGAAATTTCGCATTACCAAACCAATAGGCTCCACTTATTCGTACCCTCAATGATATAGAAGGCCAATCATAGTGGTCCAACAAGTGTCTTATATATATATATATATACAGTTCTATCATTTTATCTTCTATTCTTCTCGCTAAATCCTTAATCACGTTTGTACGCGATAATTAATTGACAAATGATAATGGTGAAAAGCAAATGCATTTTGGTCGTGTCTTCATTCTATACCAATCATATTTTAGACTTGGTGCAACATTAATATAGTGCAACTTACTCCACGTAATATATCATGCAGCAATGCAAATTAACTTTTCTTTCGTCTATTAGCTAATTAGATCATCCATAATCTACAACTCATTAAAAAAAAATTAAAGAACAGTACATTGCAGCTACTTTATTTCTGACAAAATGAACAATTCATTAATCAAGCTAGCCATCAAACGACAGACCTAATTACAAAACATACAAAATGATAGACCTAAAATTAAGTCTAAACAAAGAGTATGTGTCTCCAACTCTATCACTTAAATTAATTAGAAAGAGAATAAGGAGACCTAGCTATATGGCTCTTTAATCTAGCTATCAAGTAAACAGATCGATGACGGTAGAATTTTTATTCTAATAGTCTGATTACATATGTATTACATATACATATATGGGGATACGTTCTTATATACATAAATATTATTTCTTTAATTAGTCCAATAATAATACCAAAATTGACAAAATGAAAATTGAAAGCTTCACATTCATGTCAGCACAGACATAAATGTCATAAAGCTACATTGCTTGCCACTGGGATAAGACCAAACCCATTTCCCATCCCAGATTTACAAGCTAGCTCAGTACTTCGCTAGCTTCCATGGTGTTGCACATGGCGATTGTAGCTTCTGTGAAGCTCAAATTCCTGTCATGTACCTCCCACAGCTTGATAACCCCGTTTGTCAGTAGCTTGATCTGGCCATTCGTCATCAAAGTCTCCTTCAATCTCAGGAGCGTTCGTCGAGCCTACGCCGATGTTATCCATTCCTCGAGGCTCTTCTTCTTCCAACTGAATCAGATCGTCAGAACTTTTGATGAACGTGATTTTCGTGCTGACCATGAAGATGAACCTGCGGCAATCACTGGCAACAACACTAGATTGGACCGAGCTTTTCGGCTAGTACGCGAGACTGTGGGTAACGGCGTCAGACGGTCATCGGAAGCCTTGCAGTTAGATGAGCAAAGCATTCACGCTCTCACCATGATTGCTCTCTAAGCCGTCTAGCTCCATTGCATATTTATAAGTAGGTGAGGCCGTGAGGCTATGCATATGATATCTATAAGAACCTTTATGCATGATATACATGGCATAGCTTTCCTCTTCGGAGGTTTTCATAAATTGATTTGTAACAGACTCGGAATTAATGTCCAACGGTGGCACCGGTGTTGAATCCGGCACCGAGCGATTATCACTATATACATTTATAGTTTTATGCATAATTGACAGTATAGATGATATTTTGTTTTATTTTATGGATTTGGTACTGCACAATTTGGACATGTTTGGACGATCACGCATATTGATTTATGCATTTTTCAGAGCTAGTTTAACAAGCTATGGGAACTATTTTCAACGTGCAGTGGATCCTAAAATCAACTGATGATAGATTATACAATTTATTGATTCTAGTTCGGAAAGCTCTTACTAGCTAGCTAGTTATTTGATCTGCTGTATAGAGATTTGATACGTTCGTGGAAATGGTATAACTATGCATGTACATTCGTCCAGGACTCCAGGGAGTGAAACCGGCCAATTAATGTCGGATCAAGTGAAAATTTGCTGAATTTATTTCTTATTTTTTAGGTTGAAAACTCTGCTGGAAAACCAGTACTACTGTATGCATGTCTAGTCTACAAAAGTCCACTATGTTGATCAGAAGAAATCTACAGCGGGTATTTCACATGATATCCTGAAAAAACCATAAAACTAATCTGGTAAATGGTGTCAATTGTAATAAGCTTAACTCAAAGGTTAAGTATATTGTACTAATTGCAGTCCTTTTAATTACACAAATGAACATGATACATGTATTTTAATAAATCAGCATAGAATCAAACTGGTACAATGCCACTGCGTGTTTTTTTTATGCGAAAGTACAAGGAAAAACCTCTGGAGCAACCGGCCTCAAAGAGGTCAAAATTCACAGGAGCCATAACAGAAGGGGGGAAATGAGAGCTCCAGCATTGGGGTGAAGACAAACCCTGTCCCAAAGTGGCAAGAGAGTTAGCAGCACAGGTTATACGTGGTTACAATCAACTTTTCCACATTAATATCCTCTTGGAGTCCAATGCGACTATATGTGCTTAAGTTAGGGACCTAGGGTAGTGATCAGAGGTTATAATTAGTTAATAAATAGCGCTATAACACAATATAAGGGCCATATCTCCATGGGGTAGCTACTGATGACCGTAAAGAAAGACGTGAACTCCTTCACCTCCGCCAACGCATTCTGAGCCCTAACCTCCGCATCGACGCCTTCAAACCCACGTAGAAAAAGGGCATGTAGACGGCTTCACCTTATTTCGATGATCCGACGTACCGTACGTTGCGATGCGGCCAATTTTCATCAAATTGATGCTTGTTTCTGAACGTCACCGCCTATGACACCTTGAATAGCACTGACGTGCCTTCCTCGTGAGCGAAGAAAATGCTGATCTTGAACGGCTGGTTCGTCCCGGGAACACAGTGGGCGCCAGATCCAGCGTCAGGAACCAGCTGGTCACGTTGGTCAGGCCTTGTATTTCGGGTTTGAGTTAGTGAATTGAAACTAGCTAGGGGTCATTGATAAGAAACTCCTATGTATATCGATAAGCTAGCATTGGGACTTGAGGTTCACATGTTATATGTGTTTAACTCATGCCTCCTGGCCTTTGGTACATATATAGCACAGTCTGCATGGCCTCCTTTCTCTACCGTTTCCTTGTTTTATGCAGTAATATCTACAACTACAAGGCATCAGGCATGCGTCAGGTTTCTATATATGTATGTATCAAGCTAGGATTCCGATTTGGAGTGGGCTAGAAAAAAAAAATTAATGAACGTTCACTACATATATATTTTTTTGTAAATTAAAGTTATTAAATCATGTATTAAGATAACTATATATGGCCATATATAATCTCAATTTAACAATAGTACGATGAGAATTATGATATCTTATTGAATTCAAATCAATTTGACTTAGGATATCAATAAATTAGCATGAGGAATTAAATCACAATCATATGGACTTGTACTTGGTCACTAGAGAGAGAACAACAACCGTTTTAGAGAGGCAACGGGTAAAGAATTTTGACCTAATTCTCTATAAAAAAGCAAGCCGAATTATTAATTGAATTACTTAATAAAAGAAAAGTTTATATTTGAAATATATATGAACTAAGTTAAAAACATATGGGCTAAGTATTTAAATTTAGGGTGGCTTAATTTTTAAAACTAAATAATTTACACTAACATTAAGTTACAAAGTCAAAAAAAAAAATTTGAGAATTTGGGATGGGCTGTTGCCCACCATAGCATGTATGTAACTACGTCTTGTGTATATCACTATGTATCTAGCTTGAATTTGGACGTTGATTGTAAAATATTATAATGATGAATTTGTTCATGTATTTTCCCACATATGATTGCAGCCCTTTCGTAAATTAGCTATATAGTACGTAGGGAAAGTTTGTCCATGAATGCCAAGTCTATGATGAGTAATTTAGCGGTCGGAAGTCGAATACTTGGATGCACGTTCATGGCGTTAATTTTTTGTCCTAACGTACTGTACGTGTTGATCGTCAATTAATCCTCTAGTATGCTTCAAAAATTCAATTACTGAAATGACTCAAATGAGCAGCGCTAGCATGGTAACTTTGAAATTTGCAACCTCAAGTTTGAAGGCAACTGCGAGTTGTTAATGAAGGAATCAATGACTTGGGGTATTTCTTCCCTAGTTTATGGCATTTTGCACTAAATTCCACTTAAACATAGGTCACCGAGTTCGTAGCTGTGCATTTTTAGTTGAAGCTGTAGTGGTTCGTCCGGCATAGGAGATTGTTATTGGGAACGAATCCTTTCCTCTTTCTGTTTCAGTCGATCTTTCAGATAATTATCATCTCAACTAGCACTGGAGGGGAGATGCCCTATCATATATATTGTAATTTGTATTTTTACCAACATTCTAGGTGTTGTTGTGTCACTTTTGTGTGTGTGTGTTACGAACGAAGTGCACAAACATGTTGGCAACAAATATTGGGCTGTCCGTCTAAATTTTTTTTTTAATATATATAGACTCAATCATAGTATAACCTTCTTACTATAACGCTTCTTTCCCCTATTCACTGACCAAATAAATAAAGATTCAAATCCAATTAGCATCGGTGAGATTCAGAGCCTATATTGATTTTAGTTCTAATTGATTTCTTTCACTAAAATGCTAAAGTTTAAACTTCAAAGTCAGTCCGAATGAAATTACCTATATGTTCTAGGGTTCATCTAGATGCACGATGGAGTGTGTAAGATTATATTGTGTTTTACTGTATGCATTCCACTCCATAGTGCCATACCTATTTGAAACTATAAACCTATTTCAAGCCTTTTCCAAACTCAAGGCCAATACATTATGCACATACAAATCACAAATGTCTTTTTCCTAATTTCAAGCCTTTCCCAAACTCATCAATCAAGTGATGTCATTCTATCTACCACCATGTACAAGAAATGAAGTTGAACAAATTAAGGAAGAAATCCAATTCCTTCCGTCGACATCCCCCGCTCCGATCATATTCTATAAAAGACCGAGTACGCGTATGCGTTGCCACATGCTAACCACTGTGTGGTTCAAACCGCAGGAGTAAATAATTCAATTGAATACGTTGGTATATATATATATATATATATATATATATATATATATATAAGTGGAAATGATCGACCCTCTTACGAGTTACGACTTGTTAACATAAATCCGTTCAGATCAACCTTCCTTGCATTGGACTGGCATCATATTTTCGAAGTATTTAAAAGACTACGTTGCACGAGATAATTATCGGGGGCAGTATTCGATCGGGAGCTAGTTGATTAACCCATTAAGGTTTGTATAAATCCTAAATTAGGTCTTTTATTTTTCATCAAAGATAATTCATTCACTTAAAAATAATTACAACGAGTTCAGATCATAATTCATCAGAGATGAGTTTAGTTCACCAGATTTCAGAAAACCTGTCTAGAGAACATAAAACATACGGGGGGACCTAGACTCTAAAAACAAAACATGACACGACAATGATAATAAGACTAGACTAGCAGCATCCGGTTGAATCTGATCATGGTCGATTATGAAGGAGAAAGCGAAGCCCAGAACCCTTTTACGCCATAACCTTTGACAACTCAAATCGATGAAGTTAGCCCAGCCAAGAG
This sequence comes from Argentina anserina, assembly GCF_933775445.1. Taxonomy (NCBI): domain Eukaryota; kingdom Viridiplantae; phylum Streptophyta; class Magnoliopsida; order Rosales; family Rosaceae; genus Argentina; species Argentina anserina. The sequence goes on from NC_065876.1 coordinate 10,299,993, forward strand.
GCCCAAAACAGAAATAAGCAACATAAAACAAGAGACACGAGCCCAAGGCCCAAGACGACAACAACAACGCCAACCAAGCCATAGACGCAGAGCAACTACACCACCTTGCCAAATGTCGGGCCGAGCAAAACCTCAACCCAAAGGCCAAAAACCAACCATCAGCTTTTCGGCAGCCGAATAGATCGAATGAAATCGGAATCAAGAACCTCCAAGTAAGGATGGGAAGGGAGACGAACTCCAAGCAATCACCAATACGAGGTGAACTATATTCAAGTAATAAAAAGAGAAGCCGGAGCCCCTAGAAGCAGAAAAAACTTCCAAATCTAGTTCCGATCCGAGAACAACAGAGATCAAAGACGCAAAGAGTGCCATCCAAGATGTCGACACCGATTGAGAGAGCAAGTCTGATCCAGATCAGAACACGACAGAAGCCAACCAGATCGAATCAGATTTGTCCCTCCGACAATCCACAACAAAGAAGCGACTCCACACCTCCAAACCTCCAACACCCCATCCATCAGAACAAAAGGAAAAACGCCCCTGCATCATCGCAGCTACACTACCATCCCTACCGGAACAGAGATGCAGTGGCAACCGGACGGGAGGGTAACGATGGCTCTCTCCAAATTAGGTCTTCTGAAATCCGCAATCTCAATAAAAATGGTCGATCATCCATTGAATTTATAATAAATGGAACCACCTATCGAGAAATTTAAGAGCATCCGGGGTCATATAGTGTAAATCTCATACTATAAAATTCATCCACATGCTTATGTACATGATTAATTGAGTTGGTTACTAACCATTATTATTATTATTATTATTATTATTATTATTATTATCTAGGCAAACAAATTTCTATCTTTGATCTGTATAAACTATGGACGTACTAAATAAGCCTAAAAAAATATCAGTCTCCCCGAGCTCCGCTAACCTCGGATCGTTTAGGATCTCAGGAAAAAAATTTGGATTCCCTCCGACGATGTGTCCATTGACGCGGCTATCGGATGTGAGTTGGGCCGGGTCAACAGGTGGCCTGGCTTGCGAGGCTGATGGTGGTGGTTTGTGAGAGTATGGCGGCTCCGGGTGTAGCTTGATTTGTGGTTTCTAGTCATTTTTGCAGTGCGTCAGCGGCGGCGATGACTGGTCGACTTCAAGGTTCTAGTCGGGATTCCCTGATAGTCTGAGTTGGTTCGAGAAAGGTGTAGAGAAGGGGAAGGAACAGTCCGACATTGATCTCGGATCTGGGTGTCTAATCCAGTTCGGAGTTTGGTGTTTCTATTATTTGGTTGATTTCAGTGAAGGTGGTGTCTTCTTGCCGTCGTGGGCTTGGGCATGAAATTTTGGTGTCGGTGGGCGTCGATGGCGCGACTGCGGTGCTAGAGGCCGAACTCAGGACGGTAGGTCGATTGATTTGTGGTTGCGTCTCTTGTATTTCCTTGTGGTGGGCATGGGCTCTGTGGGCCCAAGATGAGTGTTGTTAAGTGGGTTTGGGCTGGTTTGGTGTAGGCCTGTTTTTTTGGATTTATAGTCAGGTTGTGTCGTCCCTCCTCTATGTGTGAGTTGGGTTTAGGGTGTTGGTTGGTTCGAGAGTTTGTCGTGTCGTTAAGTGCATATGTTTATGGTGCATGTCATGTCTAGAGATTATCTTAATGTCTGTGCTTTATAGGTGTCAATGTAATGGAGAGGCTGTCTCTGCAAATATGTCGGAGGTTTTAGTATGTGATGCTATTGGAGCGGTTCTTTTCTTGAGATTGGCGACGAGTATGATATCGACTACTTATGTAATCGGTTTTTCATTGGTTTGATATTGGGCATTCTTGGTTCATGTTTATTGTTTTCTTGTAATAGTTCTGTGACTATTATTTTTTAGGAACGAGTGTGGAGAACTTAGTTCTTCCATGGAGTGTTCCTCTTAGTGTAATTGTAATATCATTTTAGTGAAAATATAGCTTCATTTTCTCTCAACAAAAAAAGAGACAAAAAAATTATGGACGTACTTCTTGGACATATATGGTGGTTTTTGATAAGGATTTTGATTTATTCTAAAAGAACCTATTATAATTTTTCTATGAGACTATTTAATCGTTCAATTGTATCGAACAAATGAATAATTTCCAAAACAGTTTATCTTCTATAGCAATAGAGTTCACAATATGGGGATACTCATCATGACAGGTAAATTGTAGATCAAGTACGTAATACAGAGATAATTTCTTAATCCCCGGCCCTTAAATCGATATTAATGAGATCATCAATATCATCTTTATTTCCAAGTACTCATTTCAATCAAAGTACTCAATATATTTTGTTCGTAATTATATATCACGATTTTGCTACATCCATCAGCTACTATCGAAAGTGAATATTATTGGCTGACGTTAACAAGGAGGCAATGCCAACCGGTACCAGAAGAACAAGAATCCATTTCTCTGGACATGGCATGACAAGGTAACCATTGTTATTGACAACAATTTGGATATAGTAATGTCTGCCTCCTCGCGAATTATTTTGAGAACTACATAAGATATAGTAACGAAATCTCAGCTGTCACATTAAACAGTAAATGCAATCGAAAATCATCAAAAATAAAGGCACCCATCTATAGTTGTTGGTAACCTAAATTTTACTCCACAGTCGACACGCTCAACAAAACTTTCCGATTTCTTCCACCACTCCTTGACTCCCCTCCACATGGCAGCCACACATTGGCTTCACCACAGTAATGGACCAAATGTATATTATCTAATAAATTTTCCAAAAAAATATCTGCCTCCCCACCATAAGAAGCACTGCGCGTCGTTCCCCTACGCTCTTCACCGGCTTCGTCTGAAAAAAAAAAAAACTTAACGTATTACACCAATCATACAATAAGGAATAAAGCCTGCACCCCTTCTCGACCGTTAAACTACGAACACCAACGGTTCAGATCCCACAAGGATCTTGTTTCTCTCTCTGTCTTCATAAAACTCTTCCCTCGTTGTTACCTAAACATTAGTTCAAACTCTCTCTCTCTCTCTCTCTCTCTCTCTCTCTCTCTCTCTCTCTCTGCTGTTATATTAAAGTTCGCAATGGCTTTTCGGTGTTAGTAAGAGGCGAAAATGGTGAGGGGCAGCATTGGAATTTTAAAGACACTGGCGGTGTTGTTTCTTGCAGTATGGCAAACGGCGGCGTATAGGGAGCTGAGCCGGCAGCCGCAGCAGGAGCAGGAGCAGCAACAACAACACCGGAATGCTTACGCCGCGATGATGTACATGGGGACGCCGAGGGACTACGAGTTCTATGTTGCCACACGTGTCATGATCAGATCACTCGTCAAGCTCAACGTGAAGGCGGATCTCGTCGTCATTGCCTCGCCGGACGTTCCACTCCGATGGGTCCAAGCCATGTAAGTATACCCAGTCCCTTGTCTTTTGCATTCCTGGTATTCCCTGTTCTTGTGGGCTTAACGTGACATTAGAAAACGCTAGTGTTTTTTTCGTTACACCAAAACGTTGGTGGCCAAGCTCTCAGGGTCCTCTTTCGGGTCAAGTTTGGTGTAAACTAGGTCTGATGGGGTGTTGAAAACGGTAGCCAGTTCGGTCGAGGCCACTCGTTTTCCGGTGGAGTTAGACTCAGCGGAAAGATATTATTGTCGAGGGTTCAGCGACTCCTTTTAAGGATAAGAATATGGTTGGTATTTACCATATTTGTTGCCATTTCGAGTCATAGGGCACGTGTTGTGTGATCACCCATCGTTGACTATCCGGTAAGGACGGGCAGGTGGTAGTGTCACTTGGGAAAAAAAGATCTAGATGTTACGACGGATGGCACATTGTGGTTGGTTGGACTTGAAGTCGATGTAACCCAAGTGGAAAACATTGTTTTCGACGAACCTAGGACTTAGGACTAAATATTTTCGGCTTGCAATGTAGTTTAATTTCTTCATCAATGTTAGGTTAATATGTAGGAACTGTAGGAATCCGGATTGATATTAACCTTTTACGGCTTCTTGATTAAAATTTTAGGAACAAAAAAGAATTATATCTCTGTTTTGATCTAAGGGACATTCGAAAGTGCAATAATTTTAAACATTTGACTCATTTGAGACCTCTTTAAGCAAGATTGTTGATGACACGCGCATAGAATGTTAGAGTAGCTCAAGTTCTTGGAAAATGATTCCTAGAAAGGAATGTGTTAGCACAGATAAATGTTTTATATCCGGATATTGTATTCCTAATGGAACAAATATTCATCTACAATTCCAAATTGATTTGGTTCTATCTATATATGTAATCTAGAGCAAGCACTTATTGGTGCTTCGTTTGTCATTATGTGGTTTGTCAGATAGCCCTTTCCCTTGTCACATCAATACTAGTTGACAAATGACAACTTGGCATCTACACAATAGCTCATCCACATCCCCCCAGCCAAGAACTTAAGGGCCTACATGTTCAATCGGTAGAGAACTGCATAAGGAAATGCCATGAAGAATGAATGAGAAGTTTCGTATATTAAAAAAAATGAATAAGAAGTTGGCCAAAAGTGCTATCACGCTTCAGAGCATGTGATGATTAATGGCTCGAGTTTAGAGTTGGTAAAAAATAGAGGCAAGTCATGTAACACTTCAAAAAATTGGAGTAATACATGTTCCGCAGCTAGTACAAACCCAAACTACCAAAATTGCATAGACTAATTAAAGAGTCATTGCCTAAGAAAATCAGCAGAGATTATCAGCAAGGAATCATCTTCATGATTCATGATCGTGTTGATGGTTACAGGACGACACTATTGTTTGTTCGTTTGTTGGATTATAGATAGATGACTAAACCAGATATAAGGCATGGAAGGTTCTGATCATTGAATTGCATTAGTGTACTGGCGTTCTTTTGGAAAGAACTTCCTCTATAAATTAAGTTTCACGCAATAATGTAGATTCATTTCTCTCTTAGAATTAGATAGCATAACCACTAGCATGCGTAGATAAATAACTAAGATAAGTTACATTCTTTTAGCTATTAAAGCATTAGAAGTTTAGAACAAGTTCTGTTATTGCGACTCAGGGAACAGGAAGATGGGGCAAAGGTGGTGAGAGTGGAAAATCTGAACAATCCATACAAGGATCAGCACAATTTTGATAAAAGATTCAAGTTAACCCTGAACAAGCTCTATGCATGGAGCCTAGTGCAGTATGACAGGGTGGTCATGCTCGATTCAGACAATCTCTTTCTCCAAAATACTGATGAGCTCTTCCAATGTGGTCAATTTTGTGCTGCTTTCATTAATCCTTGCATCTTTCACACTGGCCTCTTTGTGTTGCAGGTAATTGATACAACTTCATATTTTGTTTGAATATGTTTAAAGTAGAGAATAACCATTTAATCAATGACAATGATTTTTGTAGCTGAATATGTCTTTACAAAAGCTGTCTTTGTTTTCATTCTGCACTTTGAATTCGATTGTGTTAAATAAATTGTACGTTCGTAACACTCATAAGTCATAACTGTAGTTGGAGAATTACAAACCTGAAGTGTCAGTAACAATGGTAGCATTACTCCTTAAAACTAGTTGAACTCAAGTGGAGTCTAGTCTGAGTTGAGTTCCGTTCTTTTCACACATTTCATTTCTTCTATTGCAGCCATCAATGGAAGTGTTCAAGGACATGCTCCATCAGTTGGGTATTGGGAAAGACAATCCTGATGGTGCTGACCAGGGTTTTATTGGTGGTTACTTCCCTGACTTGCTTAGTCAGCCCTTATTCCATCAACCTCCTGATGGCTCCAAGCTTAATGGAACCTACAGACTTTCTTTGGGATATCAAATGGATGCTTCTTATTACTGTAAGTGAATATCAAATATTAGACCGCAGGTGTTTGCTTGTCAAACCTTGGTTTCTCATAGTTACTTGGCCTACTTCTATCTGATCCAGATCTTCGACTACACTGGAGCGTACCCTGCGGACCTAACAGCGTGATTACTTTCCCTGGTGCACCATGGTTGAAGCCATGGTATTGGTGGTCGTGGCCTGTGCTTCCATTGGGCATTTCGTGGCATAAACAACGTCATAATACTCTCGGGTAAGAGCAAATCCTTTAATATTACTCGGTTATCATTTGTCACCAAATTAACGAGTTGAGTACATGCCACTATCTTACTTGTTGTAAGTGATCAAGGTTCAGAACAGATAAAGAATTACACCAATGAATTACTTGTGTTCTTGTCTAAACACCTTTAAACTTGATCAATACAACCTGAGTGCTCCTTCCCTACCCGGAACTAACAATGTTTTTACCTCATTTGAGCAATAGACCCCTATTAATTTCTTGCGGTCTTAATTGTCCTCTGTGCTACAGGTATGGTGCAGAGATGCCTGTGTTCGTTTTCCAGGTCTTCATACTTTTTGGAATACTAGCAATGACACGACTAGCACGCCCCAACATGTCAAAATTGTGCTATAAGCGCTCGGACAAGGGCATAATACACACAGCCCTTAAGCTAATAGCTATGTTATCCATTCTAGCTGCTTACACAGTACCTTTCTTGGTCATTCCTCACACGATTCATCCAATATTAGGCTGGAGTCTATATTTCCTAGCTTCTTTCACTCTCTGCTTCATTGCAATCAATGCATTTTCGCTACCAATGCTGCCTGTATTAGTACCGTGGATTGGCATTTTCGGTGTCCTTTTGGTCATGGTCTGTCCTTGGTTTCCAAACGGTGTTGTAAGAGCTCTCTCAGTGTTTCTCTATGCATTCTGTGCAGCACCATTCTTATGGGTGGCCATCGTGAAGATCATGACATCTCTTCAAGCTTCACTTGAAAGGGAAGCATATTTTCCTAAAATTGGGTGAATCCTCTCCTAGGGTCTGAAGTTTGAACATTGATAAGGCATTTACAGGTCCTAGCAAGATACTGCTAGAACTGGAAGAGGAAGACAAGTTTCAGTCAGATGTAGCAACTTCGTTGGAAGTTTGTCAACTTTGGGGATGAGGCAGAATGAGTAAAATGGAAGCAGCGATTTTGCATAATTTTCCGTGGCCTTTGTACTAAAAATCGCATTGGTATTAGTTTGAACCGAACAGCAAGGGACTGGCACAAGGAAAACCATCTGTATTTATACCAAATTGCTATTATTTGATTTTGGCTTTATATGGTCTAGGATTAGTGGTAAGCCTATTTTGTTACAACGCCTACTTTACAAAGTAATACTTGGGTTATTTTACACTGAAACTCAAGTACACTTTCAAAAAAACAGTCGCCAAATTTGCAATGCATCAAAAGTGACAGGTTAAGTTCAGAACTCTTGTGAAAGAAGAGAAAACACTAGTTTGCAATGCATCAAAAGTGACGAGGTTTCCAAGCTAAAATTACTTCTTTTTTATTTGAAAGATATTATTCCAATGGGGAAAAAGAAAAAACACACCAAATGGCTAATTTATTCGAAAACAGAACTCCAAAAACAAAGAGTACCGTCGAAATCACATGCCTGACTGACTATAACTAACGAAGAGACGCAAATGAAAACAAAAACCATGGAAGAACAATCACCTAGCCCATTAGTCCAGAGATTTAACTTAATGGGAAGAGATTTTGAGGTTGAGGGACTTGTTGATCCACGCCTTCCAGCTCCCACTCCCCTTGCGAGAAATCGCAGCTGCTGGAATTTCAGCCTCAGGCATTTTCACAGGCTGAGGGCTTCTTGCATAGCATAAAGTTCCGAGATCCTTGTGATCCAATTGCGTCCCATGGACTCAGCATCAAGACCGGCTAAAATGACTTTGTTAAAGAGGTTATGCAATTCAAAATATACCACAATTAAAAGACAACAGTGCCAAAAATGGAGTCTCAAACATATCCTTGTCATTCATTAGTCTAAATAACTAATTAGCGCGCAATTTTTCCAGACTACGGATGAAGGCGCAGTTGCTTATGTGCAACTTTTAGGGGATGTACAATCTACCACTCGTACAAAACCCATTTCTACAAATCCTTGGAATTCCAAAAGCTGTATTACATTTACTTAGGATTCCTAAGTACAATAATCACAGAATCACCGCGGAGGAACATCTTGCTGATGAATCTATCTTTGTTGACCGGTTGTGCTTTCTTCTTGCCCTTTCCAGTTTTTGGGACCTGCATTTGGATACATAGATTAATACAGATAATTCACAAAAAATGAAGGAACATATTGAAAAAAAAAAACAAGGAATCATGAGTTGTGGAAAGTACCTCAGTCCACATCTCCTTAACATTCTCAAGGACCATGTTGCAATGCCTATCAAAAGCCCTCACACGGCCAAGAAGCTTCCTGTTATTACGACAATTGATGAGGACCTGCTTGCACAATTACAGCCAAACTGAATTAGAAATATAAACATTAACCAGTGATGAAAAGAACCCTAATATTGTAACCATATAGCTTACCTGAGTGTTGTTTTTGACACTCATCATCAGAACAGAAAGCGGACCAGTATTGAACTCCTCTTCCTCATTCTTGGTACCCTGATGCAATTAAGTTGGATGAGAACCAGTGGTTACAAAGAGATAGAAGCAGTTATAAGGTTAAGAATCACTATCTTTAACATTTTAATATTGATCCAGAGTGTGGTGAAACAATATTTAGTAAAATTAGCTCAAGGAAAGTATAACTTACATCTTCCTCCATTGGCCGACTGGAAAAGTGGGAATAATCACAAAACGAAAATGAATAGCAAATGTCAGTATTTCAGTGAAAAAGACATCCAACAACCAGATCAATAACAAGTCAAAGAGGTTATACAAATTCATACCTCATCTTGAGCCAATGGACAGGTTTCTACACTTAAAGTCAACCTGGCAAGGAACACATCAATCAGATTAGAAACAGTACTGAAGGACATTTCATGTTCTAAATGAATAACAGCATAAACATCATTTAAAACAAAAGACGAGCCATAAAAGAGTAATCCAATAGTCTAAAACATGGCCAAAATGACCAAACATTGTTGCAAACAAACAAACAGGAGAAGGTTTCACACATAAAATCTATCCCTAGAAATATAATTGTACCAGTATAAGTATAATTTTAATTTTAAGCAGGCATAAATAAGTTCCTTCAGATCAGGTCTCCAGAATTTTCTGCATCGAGCACCTCAGTAAGTTTTAATTCATCATCAGGACTTTACAGTAATATAAAAAATACCTAAAATGGACAGTCACCTAATCAAACAGGACAAAATATTCAAGAAACTCTCTATGGTACACATATACAAGCCTCTTCAGTTCAGGTCTCCAATATTTTTCCGCATGAAATATCTCGGAAGAACGAAAGTATTTTTTGATTCATCATCAGGGGCATACAATAGACATAAGAATCGATTCAAATACAGTGGTATACATCCTAGACTATATAAATTCAATATAAGTTCATAAAAACAGGCCCCCTTCAGTTCAGGTCTCCAAAATTCTTCCACACAGAGCATAAAGCATCTCAGAAGAACGAAAGTATTTTGTGAAATCATCATCAGGGGCACTACAGATTCATTAATCACATAACTTTTATTTTGCCAAAACATTTTCGAGTTTTAAATCACATAACCTAAAAGGAGATATAACAGTAGCCTCTTCAGTTCAGGTCTCCAAAATGTTTCCACATTGAGCATAACGCATCTCGGAAGAACGAAAGTATTTTTTTGAATCATCATCAGTGGCAACATTAAGTCTCAAAGTAGTCAACAGGAAAACAATGTTAACCGAAACTTCGTTAATTTCGGCAAACAAATCAACCTCAAGTTCATATCAGATTAAATTAATAAAAATAAAAAACCACAGCTGAATCACAAGAAAAATCGTAATGCTCGAATTGGATTCTAAATTTGTTTAAAAGAAAAAATAACTAATCCGGAACTGTGTGGAATACACCTGGAGCTTATATCAAAGCAGATCACAGAGAAGGCTTTTATTGATAAACCAAGTACTCAAAATGAGTTCATTATCAGCTTAAGATACAAGGACTGTTTCGATGCTTTTGAGCTACAACAGATCAAATAACCAGATCGAAAACAGATTCAAAGTAAGAAACTTCAATCAAAGGAGCGAAGAATAAAGAAGCTGAATTAAAAAGATGGGAGAGGTTCTTACCGATAAGGATAGAGAGAAGAAAGAGAGGCGGTGAGGAGTGAAAGAGTGAGGGAGCTAGGGTTTATGTAAAGGGTCGATGACAAAAGAGAGAGGGGAGACGAATTGAAATATAAGGGGAAAAATTTAGGTTCGGCCTATTTGGGCTTAAACATACAAAACTAATGGATGTGAAAGCCTATTTGTTTATTGACCAAAAAAAAAAGCCTATTTGTTTTTGATGAAACCGAAGGAGGAATTCAAGAAATTTTCTTCTCTGATAATGTTCAAATTGTTTGTTCAATAACTTAAAAAAATCGATTAAAAAAGGAAAGAGCTTATAAACAAATTTGTGTACTTTGGTACATTCCACGTTAGAATATGTCTAAATGGCACCTATCGTTTTAAAACATATCTTCTATTTGGGCGACATAAAATTTTAGCCTTTATTTTACTATATAAATGGTACGATTGATGTCGAAAATAAAAAATTCAATTCAATCAAAAACTTACGTGTTAATTTTGTGACTTTTGTCCAAAATGAAAATTTCAATTTGGCTAGTAAGTACTATGTTAAAATTTGTGTAAATGAGATATGTTGTTTAAAAACCAATCTTCTATTTGGGTGAGAAAAAACTCTTAATCCTTTTTTGACTTCATAAATAGTCCAATTGATGCCGAAAATAAAAAATTCAATTGGACTAGAAAATAATAGGTTAGTATATGTCGAAAATGAAAAATTCAAATTTGGCTAGAAAGAACCATGTTATAATGTGTCTAAATGAGACCTATCGTTTAAAAACTTATATTCTATTTGGACGAGATAAAATTTTAGTCCTTTTTGTGCTTTATAAATAGTCCAAGTGATGTCGGAAATGAAAAATTCAAGTTGTCCATAAAGTTACGTGTTAGTTTTTGTTCAAAACTAAAATTTCACTTTGGTTAGAAACTTATGCGTTAGTTTTATCCAAAATGAAAATTTCAATTCAGCCATAAATTACACGTCAGTTTTTGTCCCAGTTGGAAAATTCAAATTTACTAGATTGTACCACATTCGAATATGTTTAAATAAGACCTATCATTAAAAAACCATTCATCTATTTGATCTTAAACCTTTGTTTACTTTGTAAATGGTCCAAGTGTTGTCCAAAGAGAAAAATTCAATTTAGCTAGAAAGAACCATGTTTGTTTTTGAAATATGGATGAAATTATATTAATTAAATAAAGAATACATAGAGTGATGTCAAAACATCGAAAAAATAATAAAAGATAACAAAATGCACATATGTATCTAAGGTAACTGATAGAGCAACAACTCGTAACTAAATGCACAAACGCATCAAGGTGTAAAAGTAACTAGGTAACCATGTGACTTGATGCGCTAAGGCATCGCTGCACTGCATATATCACAGAAGCAGTGTAAAAATGAGAGTAAATGTAACTGTAACCATAACCAAGGAGATCGATAACCACTAAGAGCGACAAAAACTCAAGTGTTGGAAACCAACCTATCAAGCACAAATCCTAGGACAATAAGAGCAGTTGTTTCGGATTTATCCGAATACGTGCACATCATGGGTCCCAAATATGGATCCAAATCTGACTCGAAAATAAGTGAGCAACCATGAGAGGCAAGAACAACCTGATTCCACCAGCCCAAAAGGTTGGGCTTCCTGGGGGAGGTGGCCCAATTGGGTGTACTCGAGCCACCCAAGTGATTGGGCACCCAAACACTTCCGAACGGAGCAGCTGCCCCAGTCTCCTCTGATGGAGCAAGGAGACCATTCTTCGGTTGCCGCCAAAGCATCAACTGATGCCACCATTCACTGCTCGACGACGATGGGGCTAACCCACCTGGAACTAAGCACTGCCTCCGTCAGACTACAGACCAAGAACTCAACCTAGCCAGAACACGAACTCACCAACGCTCCAACCAAAGCCATCCATGCCCCCAGTCAACTCTGTCGGCTTGCACTTGATGACGACTTGGATCCCAGATTTGGATCTAGGAGCTCCAATCAGGCCCGCCACCTATCCGGTCTTCGACATCGTCGTCTAAAGCAATGCAGCCGCATTGTCCTTCTCCTCCACCTGTCTAGCACAAGGCTAGATTTTCTCCATAAGCCCAACGAGAAGACTCCCTGAGCCTTTGCCACTGCCACCCTCTAGTTTCAAATCAAAGGGAGAGGACAATTGTATTCCCCTCTAAGAGGAAGGGATTTTGCCAAAGTGATTAGGCAACCAACGGCCGCCACCCCCCTAACCCTAGCAGAGCTCTGCTAGGTATTTTCATGTAACATCTAATAAACTTAGAAAGAACCATGTTAGAATGTGTTTAAATGAGACCTATCATCAAAAAAGTTATTTTCTATTTGGACGAGATAAAATTTTAGTCCTTTTTGGGCTTTATAAATAGTCCAAGTGATGACGAAAATGAAATTTTCAATTTGCCCATAAAGTTGAGCGTTAATTTTTGTCCAAAATGAAAAGTTCAATTTTACTAGATTGTACCCGTTAGAATCTGTTTAAATAAGATCTATCATTTAAAAACCAATCATCTCTTTGATCTTAAACCTTTTTTACTTTGTAAATAGTCCAAGTGATGTCGAAAAAGAAAATTTTAATTTGACCAAAAAGTAGTACGTTAGTATATGTTTAAAATGAAAAATTCAATTTAGGTAGAAAGAACCATGATAGAATGTGTTTAATTGAGACATATCATTAAAAACTTATCTTCTATTTAGATGAGATAAAATTTTAGTGCTTTTTAGACTTTATAAATAGTCAAGTGATGTCGTAAATGAAAGTTTCAATTTTCCCATATAAAGTTACATGTTAGATTTTGTCTTAAATTAAAATTTGAATTTGGCCACAAACTTACGCATTAGGTTTTGTCTAAAATGAAAATATCAATTCAGTCAAAAACTTACGCGTTAGTATTCGTGCAAAATGAAAAATTTAATATGGCTAAAAAGTACTCCATTAGAATCTGTTTAAATGAGACGTATCGTTTAAAAACTAATCTTCTATTTGAGCTAGATAAAATCTTAGTCCTTATTAGACTTCATAAATAGTCCAAGTGATGTCTAAAATGAAAAATTCAATTTGATCAGAAAGTAATACGTTAGTATGTAACTATGTATACGTTGAAAGTGAAAAATTCAATTTGGCTAGAAAGAACCATGCTAGAATGTGTCTAAATGAGACCTACCGTTTAAAAACGTTTCTATTTAGACGAGATAATTTTTTAGTCCTTTTTGTGCTTTATAAATAGTCCAAGTGATGTCGAAAATGAAAAATTCAATTGCCATAAAGTTATGTGTTAGTCTTTTTCCAAAATTAAAATTAAAATTTGGACAGAAACTTACGCGCACGTTAGATGGATGGACCAATTTGTAAGTACATTTTTTGATCAAGAAGTTGTTATTGTATATTATGAAATGGTAGAATCAGAGAAAAAATTCTTCTTCGTTCCACCATTTCAAGAAGTAGCAAGTTATTGAATTAGCTTAGCACACAATATTATAGGTGAACCCACACTCAAATCATATATCAAGTACATTAATCCAGCTGATCGATCTGCCCTAAATAAATAATCGATATGTACAATCGAATTCACCTATAGAACATGGGTGGAACGAAGAATTCAAGATGGGTACGGCTACTTTTCACGTGCATAATTTTTTTTTTGTATTATATGCAGTACATAGACCGTAGTTATGCATGACATCTCAAATTCCTAATTAGAAATAAACATATTTATTCCTATTTACTATTTACCATTCTATATTTCTATTTCTAAATGACTAAAACATAAATAAGAATGAGTAAAGTAATGCCAGTAAGTAAGCTAGTAAGTTGGTTTGCCTCACCAGAACTTACTATGTGTAGAAACATATATGTCAAGTGGTTGATTAAAAATAATGATATCTTACAATCAACAAACTTTTATAAATAAAAAAAATACATGTTGTATCACTTGTATGAAATCCAAATTCAAGCAACTATACACAACCGGAGGATCATCTGATGCAGTCATCTTTTCCATCATTGTGCAACTCGAAAACTACCTAATCATACACAAGAGTGAAAGAGAGTCAGCTCAACACAAAACTAAAACAAGACAGTTATGCAAGTTAGGAACACTAATGATGCCTCTTCTATTGATATGTTCATATCTCCAGTATAAGAGTAATGCAAAATTCAAGCCAACAACATCCTATAAGCTCATTCGACTATGAAATTTGGTTATGCAAAGAGCTGGAAGCATGATGAAATAATCATATTGAAACACAAGCATTCAAACTCATGAAAATACAAACACAAACTCAATCCACTTATCAATATAACATGAAAAGCTCTTGTCTAGATAAAACGAAATCAAAAAATGATCAACACAAGGGGCTCTGTGATGTTTTACCACACTGTTGACCCAATTAGCATACCTGTCAATACGGGTTGGGTCTTGTTGTTTCGGTCTGACACCCTCCTTGCTACTTAGCATTTTCTTGGTGTCAAAATTCATGACACTGATGTATTCCCACACAAAACACCATCTCTTAGACTGATGCAACATATCAACAAAACACTAAATGCAAAACAAGTCATCTAATTGCTGAATTTAAGGATGTAACCACCAAAACCCATGATTAATTGCAAGCTAAACTTATAAATCTCAACAAGAATCAATGAAATTTGAAATACCCATACCTAATCGTAATGTGAAATCCTAATTTGGAGTTGGAGATTTGGATCAGTAAGCTAAATCAGGTGAGGAGTTGAGGACCCAAGGACGTGACGACTGAGGAGCTTCTTCAGGTCGGCCATGCAGGTCTTAGCAGCAGATTAGGAAGAAGTGAAGAAGAGAGAAGAATATTAGAAGAGATGAAGTGGAAGTGAGGAAGTCGACAAAATGAGGAGTTGAGGACTAATGGCAAGACTCTCTAATCATGTTTAGTTATTTTTTTTATTTGGGCTAGTATGAGATATATATATATATATATATGATGCAAGATGAAATAACTCTGTATTATTAAATGATATGGAGACCTATATATATGCATTACAAAACCACAATCTCGTAGGATTCAGAATTATAATCTATTACGGAGATGTTAATTTATCTCCTAACATGAAACCTATTAGGCTAAGACACACATAAGGGTAGAATAGTAATTCTCCCGGATTACTCCCCCTTGTGTCGCATGTCTAGGTTGCATGGCGCACAACGTTGTCTCGGTAAAAACTTTGTCAAGTAAAATAAAAACCTCTTGGGTAAAACAAAAGCTTGATCCAAGGGAAAAAAAGCATAATACACCAACTACTTAAAGATCTTAACATGTGATGTAAACTCCTCCTAAAGTCTACCAAACTCTAAAGTTCAGATAAACGACGCATGCCAATGCTCTTCACATGTTTCACAAAAGTAGATTTATGCAAAGATTTGGTGAACAAATCTGCAACATTAGATTCTGAACTCACTTGATTGATCTAAACATTCAAGAACTTCTGTTGTTGAACGTTGTAGAAAAACTTGGGCAAAATATGATTGGTGTTGTCTCCCTTAATGAAACCTAACTTTGTCTACTCTATGCAAGTAGCATTATCTTCATAAATGCACGTAGGTTGATCAGTTGTAGAGACTAATCCACAAGAATCACGAATATGATAAACGAGTGATCGTAGACAAACACATTCTTTAACTGCATCATGGAGAGCGATGATATCAGCGTGATTCGAAGAAGTAGCAACAAAAAATTGCTTCGTGGATCTCCAAGATATCGACGTATTCCCAATGGTAAACACATAACCAGTTTAAGAACGAACCTTGTGAGGGTCAGAGAGGTACCCTACGTCGGCATAACCAACTAACAAGTTGTTTGGAGTCTTTGCATCGGAGAAACGAGCTGCACGGGACCGGTTACTTCTCTCGGCACCGTGCACGGTCTCCACGCCATGGCGGCCGGCGGTGTCGCTGCGGCGTACGGCGGTGGTGTGGGGAGATACCGTGATGGTGTTCTCTCTGCAATAGGGGTAGAACAATCCCATGTCAAGGGAACATTTCAAGTACCTAAACAAATGCTTTATTCCATTCCAATGACATAGCATAGGTGCGGAGCTAGATCTAGCTAATAAGTTCACTGCGAAAGATATGTCTGGTCTAGTGCATTGAGCAAGATACAATAGTGCCCCAATTGCGCTAAGGTATGGAACTTCAGGACCAAAAACTTCTTCATCATCCTCTTTAAGACGGAATGGATCCTTCTTGATATCTAGACTTTGGACGACTATGGGAATAGATAATGGACTGCATAGATACATATTGAAACGTCGAAGCATCTTCTGTATGTAGTTCGACTGGTGAACAAAGATGTCGTCGGCCCTATGCACAAGCTTAAGGCCGAGACAAAATTTCGTCCTCCCTAGGTCCTTCATCTCAAATTCCGACTTCCAATAAGATACGGTCTCTTCAATCTCATCAAGAGTACCAATTATATTCATGTCATCAACGTAAACCGCAACGATGACGAATCCGGAATTTGTCTTTCGTATGAACACACATGGGCACAGTTCATCATTCTTATATCCTCTTCTCACCAAGTATCGATGCAACTGATTGTACCACATTCTTCCGGATTGCTTCAACCCGTACAACGAACGACGTAATCTGACTGCATGAGCACTCCGTGGTCTGAAGGTACTTGATGGAGGTAAATGTAGTCCCTCTGGAGCTTTCATGTATATCTCTGTGTCAAGATCCCCATAGAGATAAACTGTAACCACATCCATAAGCTGCATGTTTAGTCTTTCAGACACTACCAGACTAATGAGGTAGCGGAATGTAATGATGTCTATAACAGGAGAATAAGTCTCTTCATAGTCAATGCCTAGTCGTTGTGAGAATCCTTGCGCCACGAGTCTTTCTTTATAACGCACGATCTCGTTCATCTCATTACGCTTACGAACGAAGACCCATTTATGTCCAACTGGTTTGACATCTCTTGGAGTCAATTCAACCTTTCCGAAGACTTCTCTCTTCGCTAAAGAGTCAAGTTCTGCCTGAATTGTTTCCTTCCACTTCGGCCAATCTGCTCTGCGTCCGCATTCAGCTACAGAGCAGAGCGAGGTTCAACGTCGTCTTCAGAAATGATCTCATGTGCGACGAAATAAGCGAAAACACCATCAATGCATGTAGTGGCTCGATTTCGGATCGACTGCTCACTTATGTAGTTCACTGAGATTTCGTTGTTCTCTGACATCAAACAAGGTTCCATAGCATCCCACGGTAATACTTGTGTTGATTCATGAACATAGCTGTAATCAGAGACAATTTCATACGATGGTGATTCATCGTTGATGACGCGTTGTGCCTTGGTCATTCGCTTCTTTCTAGGCTTTGAATTCCTAGAGTTTATCGGTCTCCGCCTTTTCCTTTGAGGAGCCGAGGCCGAAGCTACTCCATGCAGGTCCATCTGGGCGACGCCGTCCATAGGGACGCCGACAAGACCACGACGTATGGTGGTGCCACCGCCGGCTTCCGTCCCACTGGCAGGGGCGGTGCCAACGTTGCTAGGTCCAGGAGCTTGTCTTCCACACCCGTATTTCGGGACATCCAACTGTGCCGGTACATTTGCAGCGGGTATGTTTGATCTCATCACTTTAACAATATCTACAAAGCCGCCGGGCATCAAATCTGTGACTTTATGAAGGTCGATAATGCGTTACACTTCTAACTCACTTTAAGCAGTGTGGGGATCATTATGAGACATAGTAGAGACACACCACGTCAATTCCTGACGTTCATTTGGAATGATAACATTCCCATCTCCCCCTAACGACGGGATGCATGTCTTATCAAACTAATAATATGCAAATCTTAAGATCTCCGGTGGTTAGTTCTAAGTAGCGGAAAATCGTTGGGGAATTATAGCCAACATAGATACCTAATCATTTTTGAGGACTCATCTTAGTACGCAGTGGAGGCGTAATAGGCACATAGATGGCGCAACCAAAAATGCATAAGTGTGAAATATTGGGTTCGTAACCAGTTAACATATAGTACACACTAAACGCTTGGTTAGCCGCGGGTCTGAAACGAATAAGTGTCGTTGGATGCAACACTGCATATCCCCACGCAGAGACCGGCATGTTAGTACCCATAATCATTTTCCGAGCAACAAGCTGAATACACTTGATGGTAGCCTCTGCTAGACCGTTTTGTGAATGAGCATGAGGACTAAGATGTTCAACTTTGATCCCAATAGACATGCAGTAATCATCAAAAGTTTTGGAGGTGAATTCTCCAGCATTATCCAAACGAATGGATTTAATAGGATAGTCGAGGTGGTGAGCCCGAAGTTTGATGATCTCAGCTAATAACTTAGCAAATGTAGCATTCATTGTGAATAGTAAAGCGACGTGTGACAAAGATAAAATAATTTAGCAATACCATAAAATATCTAAAAGGTCTGCATTCTGGTTGAATAGGTCCACAAATGTCACCTTGGATACGTTGTGAGAATTGAATGTTCTCGGTCGAAGCCTTAGCAAAAGAATGACTTACTCGAAATTTAGCAAGAGAACAAACTTTGCAAAATGAGCGATGAGCATTAGAAATTGCCATGGAGGCATTAGAAAGTATGAGATGCATCACAAGCTCCTGTGAAAGAGGGGATGCCACCACCGACGGCATGAAAGTCTTGGATCTTCCGAGAGAGGCAAGCTCGGCCACACCGTGCGGTGCACAGATAGGCACGGCTTCACTGTGTGGAGCACGGGTAAGGTGATCCTCTAATCACTTCCGGGACTTGAAAAATGGACGACTATGTGAATTCTTAAGAATTATAATCATCATATCACATCCGGGTGCCTGAGTCGGGTATGCCAAAGCATTAAAGAGTCTGAATCACAAAAGTTGCGTTCAACCGCATATGATTCAAAGATTCGAATGGAAGTAAGATACAAATCATTCCCGTGCCTCTTTATCTTCTCTAAGATGCGGCGCTGGCCTGCTTTCTCAGAGGTAACACAAAGATATTCCTCTCCATTCTCAACATAAGTATCTAGGTGAAAATCATTGGCACGCATATCCTTAAAACTTAGCAAGGTGCGGCGAGACTTCGGCGCATAAAGAGCATCTACGACATTGAGAGTCGTACCATTAGGCAACATGAAAGAAGCAGTACCTCTTCCTTGAATGATGGATTTCGAGCCAATCATTGTAGTCATCGAAGAAGTCGAAAACACTAGATCCGTGAACAGCTGCATGTGCCGTAGGACAGTGTTGGTGGTTTTGCAATCAGCTAGACATTCAATTTCGCCTTGAGACATTTACAAAATGACAATTAAGAGAGTCAGTGGCACGAGAATAATTATATACAATACGCCGTAAGATATTGCAAGAAAGGGAATCAGAACATAGTGCGATCCCATCGAATGTATCACATGGCAATAATACTACATTTTTCAACTAAAGAGTTGGAAAACATGGTATTGAAGTAGTAAAATACCAAACAATAAACTAGGGTGGTAGAAACCATCCAAAAACGGTGTAAAAACACACAAATAGAGTGTCGGTGAGTGCATATAACAGACTTGGAGAAAACCGGAAAACCATGTCATAAGAACTTACAACTGGGTGAAATTTGGACAAGGAAAACGTGGCAGCAAGTACTACTGGAAATATGCCAGAAAAATGATGAGAAACGACAAAAAATCGTCAAAAACCGGCGGCACCGATTACCGAACAACCGGCCGGTGGCAACCGGAGCTGACTGGTATGGGGGCCGGAGCTGCAGGTCCGACAGGGGACGCCGACAGTAACGGATGGCGGCGCCAGAAATGCCGGCAAGTGGTCGGAAGGTGGCCAAAGGCCAAACGACGTCATTTTTGACATTCCGAGGTCCATTTTCCAAATTTTGAAGTTCCAAATTCACAATGTAGTGTTATTGGGGTCTCATGTAACCCAAAAAGTCCAATTTAAAAACCATGTGAGTTGCACACGTTGATTATCATCCTATGTGTAAGGTAAATAAAATTCTCAAAGAGATCGTCTTGTAAACAAGAAAATGAGAAATTTTATTGAATGTTAATCTTTAATACATCACACATGAACTTCTAATTCCAAAATCAAAAGACTATTACAAAGTCAATGAAAATAATAATGGCGGTCGGCCATAACAATACTTGAAATTATGAAGCTAGGAGAAGATAAAAACGACTAATCAAAGTCGGGGTTATCCATGGTAGTGGCCGGAGGCTTAGCTTTGGAAGCAAGGGGCTCGGGCTTCATGGAGATGTGGTGAGTCTTGATCTCAGGGTCCTCATCCACATGATTCGGTTCGGGTTGTAGAAACTTCTTGTAGGCGGAGTATGTTTTGATCATCTCTTTACTAACGCGACAATCGCGATTAAAGTGTTTGAAGGAGCCACATTTGAAGCATGGAGACTTGCCATTACCGGAAGTAGAGGCACATGCCTCCTTGAGGTTTGGGATGGGGACGGCCTCCCCCGGAGGGTGCGGCGCTGCAACCATCATGAGTCCATGTATTGGACTTGGGCCGAGACCGGCCATGTTGCCTCCCACCACGAGAGTTGTTGTTTTGGTGCTGGTATGGAGCGTTCCTTGATTGATTCTTTTGCTTAAGAGCTTTCCCATAGTTAGACTGTGGCATATAAATCTTTTTTGTGCCAACATGTCTATTGTTGTTGCTTAGGAGGATCTCAGAATGTCTCTCCTTCTTAGCCAAGAGCGCCATTAAGTCGGCGAAAGACTAGATCTTCCCTTCCTCTACATGAGTGCGGTACGTATGAGCTTGAACCTTATAGTTGATTGGAAACATGTCTAATGTCTTATTGAGAAGATCTAGGTCATTTTGATGACACCAACGGTGCCAAGATCGGATTGCAGGCATATTATATCCTGATTAAAGTCATCCACTCTCTTATAGTCTAATAAACGGATGTTATCCCATTTAACGGTCAATTCAGAGAGAAGCTTATCATGAACGTTGTTGTACCGCAAGCGTAGTTTGTCCCATAATTCTTTAGGATCTTTTACGTTCAAGTATTGCCTCTTGAGAGTTGCATGGATGTGACGTCTCATGAAGATGAGAGTTTGAGTCTTGGCCATGGGTGGAAAATCAGTAGGAGGGTCGGCAAACATGCCTTCGATCCCTCGGCTCTCGAAAGCGACCTCCATGTCGGAAACCCATCGGTGGTATTCCTTGCCTTCTAGATCAAGAATGCCAATTTCTGGTCGAGATGACAATGACATCTACAAAAACAAATACATAATCGATTAGATCAAGTATAATAGGAATTAGAATGGGTGACGTATATGGTCACAAGAAAAATCGATGCAAACGACGATACTCACGATCGCACCCAAAACAGCGGTGCACTCAGGCGACCACACGAAAATCGATTAACTTCCCTTTCAAAACAATCATGACTCCCCCAGGACCGTCACACAAAAAACATCGACCAAGAGGGGAAACTCATCCCTTTATAGTCTCATCGGTGTTATAAGAAAGGCCGGAATGAAGACAAGAAGAAGGCTAATAGTGCCCGATATAATATATCTATACGTTCAAAAGCAGCAACGTTAATGAAAAATTTACCTTTGAAGGTGTGGAGAAGACGAGAGTAGCTTCTCTTGAGCGAAGACTTTGCTTGTGAAGTTCGCGTTTCTTGCGTGAATATGCGGGAAGAGCAATCTTGGATGCTTTGATGCGGGGACTTGCAGGGCAAAAATATGATTTTGCGGAGGAGACCCTGCGGAGCTGTGTGCAGGGAGGTCTATAGCGGTGGCGAACAAGAGCGGTGGGCAGGAGGAGCGTCGACGGGAAGATGTCGGAGGCCGGAGACGAAGACGACCGGCGGGAGAGAAAAAAAACCTAAGGCTCTAAAAGTTTAGGGTTTTAGGGCAAAATGCGTGCGTGATGCATGATGAAATAAATGTGTATTATTAAATGATATGGGGGCCTATATATAGGCATTACAAAACCACAATCCCGTAGGATTCAGAGTCCTAATCTATTATGGAGATGCTAATCTATCTCTTAACAAGAAACCTATTAAGTTAAAACATACAGAAGGGTATAATAGTAATTCTCCTGAAATAATATATATATAATTAAGAATATTTTAGCCCAAATTTCATGGGCTAATGACCATTTTTTCTATGCATTATATCGTGTATGTTTTGCCCTTTAATTTGCATATATAATCGATGATGCTATAGACAACTCATTGATAAAACGCAATCCATGTATATATAGATGTAGCCATTTAGGTACAATTCTAGAAAATTAGGGTTTGCAAATTGCAGCAGAATGGATACGACAACGGTAACCAAAAGGATGAGAGCTGTGGATATGCCGATCTTCCTCGAGTTTATTCACGATGGCCTTGGGAGGCGGTGGGCTGTGATCGAGGATGAAACAAACAAAGTACAAGCAGAAGGTGAGTCGGGCGATGAATTCATGATGATCCATAATAATGGAAAGGATAGAATCAATGGTTTGGATCTTCCCAATTTAGATCCTACTATCCATTTTAACTGCATCGCCGCCGCCGGGTCCCGTCTATTCATAATCGGTGGCTATTCCGAGCCATCGTTCTTGCTTTAAGGTTTTAAACCTAACGACATTCTCCAAGTTGACTTGGAGCAGAGCCCTCTCTCTTGGAAGAGAAGTGATGAGCATCCCATCAAGATTCCAAAATATCTCGACACTTGCAGTGCGTCGGCTCTTTCTGATGATGGGGATTGGATTTATGTAATCGGATCCTCAGATCTGGTCCGCTTCCACCGCCTCGATGTCGACAGAAGGAACTCTTTCCACGGTTTGCCTTCTCCTCCTCCTGTTCCACCTTGTTTGCTTGGGATCACCTCCTCTTCCAAGATTCTCCTGCTTTGGCGTGTACCCGGCGGCGGCGCTCTTCAATTGCGCTCCTACGATTTGGAGTCCAGTTCATTGAAAATCATTGATGAGTCCGTACCCTGGTGCAATCATGATTTCGCCAGCGCCGTCCTCGTGAGAGACTCGTATCTGATTTGCTTTGCACATTGCCATCCCGCGATAAAATAACTGCCCTCATCCGGCTTTGTATGTTTATGATCTTGGTCGCCGTCAATGGCTCCCGGAACCAGTTCAGGGTCTTGCAAACAATGGCATCGCCCTTCCCTTGTACGAAGAAGAGGTCATTTTTGCATCTCTGATGCAAGTTCGGAGAGCTGAACTGACATTAGCTCTGCTTTGGACCTTCCATGAGCGGAAGACTTCACTTCACTGGTCCAAATTCACACTCGCCATTCAAGAAAATGTTGATCAAGACATAGCCCCAACCTTTCATGCTAAAAGCTTGTACTCTGGAGCTTGTGTTTTTCCCAGCGATACTGGCCTTTTGATCAATAGCACAGCCGGATATGATTGTGATTGTTAAATGACCAGGTTTATCATAAGTTGTTTTTCAAGTGTCGCCATGGCTGTCCGTTACGTAGCTGTGTAGGGGATTTCTCAAGTTGTTTTTCGAGTGTTTTTCACCAACAATCCCTCAATTGTGGTGTACCTACCAATGTGATACCTCAACTCTTAATCGTACCAATGTGATACCCAGACTCTAGTATTGCTATCATTGAAGTACTTCCGTCAGTTTTTTTTCAACTTCTCCGTCATCTTAGTGACGTGGCAAGTACGTGAGACCCACAAACAAGGTTAAAAGACAAAATTAACCTCATCTGAGAGGAGCAATGTTTTTCCCGCCCTTTACCTTGAGAAAGACACCCAACAATTCCAATTTTGACGCAAATTTTCCCTCCATACTCCTTAATTTGTGTCTCTTATCTAAACTAAATAACTACCGCCAACCAGTCGACCACAATCTGATAAAACCTAGATCAATCTCATTTTCTATTTTTACCCTAGCACTTGTTAAACTAACAGAATAAATATAGAAATTTATATGGAACATCTCATTTCCACAATCTCATAAGAATATAGAAATACATAACTTAACGAAATTCAAATACATGTTTAAGTACCATTAGTTGCCACCTTTTATGTTGATCTGCCATGATTTTTGATTGTAAGAACTAATGGTACTTAAACATGTATTTGAATTTCGTTAAGTTATGTGTTTTTATATTCTTATGAGATTGTGGAAATGAGATGTTCCATATAAATTTATATATTTATTATGTTAGTTTAACAAGTGCTAGGGTAAAAATAGAAAATGAGATTGATCTAGGTTTTATCAGATTGTGGTCGACTGATTGGCGGTAGTTATTTAGTTAGATAAGAGACACAAATTAAGGAATATGGAGGGAAAATTGGCGCCAAAATTGGAATTGTTTGATGTATTTCTCAAGGTAAAGGGTGGGAAAAACATTGCTCCTCTCAGATGAGGTTAATTTTGTCTTTTAACCCTCTTTGTGGGCCTCACGTACTTGTCACGTCACCAAGATGACGGAGAAGTTGAAAAAAACTAACAGAAGTACTTTAATGATAGCAATACTAGAGTCTGGGTATCACATTGGTACGATTAAGAATTGAGGTATCACATTGGTATGTACACCAGAGTTAAGGGACTGTTGGTGAAAAAAACTCTTGTCTTTCATATGTATCCGTGAACTGTCAAGCAACTATAGTTTTATTAAATTTCCTCTTTAATTGTGTGTTAAATGTGTAAATATATAATTACACATACAAAAAGTACAAATATACATAAGAACTTACCAATTTATTGCATTTAGATATAATGAAATTCATAATCCAAACGTTTTAGATAGTTTTCTTCAAATTAAACACGTTATATAAATAAATATAAAAAATACTTAAAAAGATTATTTTCTAAGACGTAGTAAAATGCGTAAAAAACGTAACATAAGGCGTAAAAGACAAGCCTCAGTGTCCAGACCGAAAAACATAGGCGAAGTAGCTTAAAATTTTTTAAGCCCAGACAAGTCATAAGGCGAGTTTTTTTAAAACATTGAGTTCTACGTCCAAATTGGGTTTTCTATATTGATCAGTTTCTGTGTTGCCGGGCTCAAATCCCAACGTTCGGAATATAAGTGGGGACTGAAAATGTCTGTGGAACATAAAAGCCGATGAGCTAGAGCAAGAATACAAAATGGTATTTAACCATGCCTGGACCATAACCTATTGTTGCATCCTCATGCGCACCACCACCACCACCACCACCACCACCACCACCACCACCACCACCACATAACGTAATTTGATTAATTCGGATATTGTAGGGCAACTTACATAACCGTTTGAATATAATTTGAGCGAAGAAGAAGAAGAAGAACAGCAAGGAGTTGAAGAATGCATGAGATGTATGCTTGGACAAAGATGGGACTGTATGTTATTAATAACTCCATCTTTCTGTTGTCTCAGTCTGGACTATCAGCAGCTCTCTGGACCATTAAGTTATATATATGTTAACCATAACGGATCGAATACCCTTCCTATTGGGGACCCTGTGGGTTCTTCTAGCTAGAGTTCTTGAACTCAAATCTCATACACCATTGTGTTGCACCATATATAACACCATGTGTCCATTTACTCAAGTTAATTTAACTATCAGCTACTCGATCATCAAGACATTTTCTTCCTGGTTTTCTTATGATCGATATCTCTCCGGTAAGTGAAGTTCTTTTTGACTAGCCTGCATCATATATATTAAAGCTGCCGGTAAGAATACGACTTCTAAGATCAGCAAAATAATCTGATCGATATATGTATTGCTTCGAATAAAGTTTCAAGTTGGAAAAATATAGTCACAATGGGAATATTACATATGGGAAATAACGCAGATACTGCATGTATATATATTAATATCACATTGCTGGAAATGATATGAAATATGTGTATTTAGTCAAAGCTGTTGCCCGGACAAGATGATTTTATATCATCGCAGAAACCAGTTAGGTCAAGATCAGTTAATCTGCTACATTTGTTTTTTTTGTGATAAATCAATCTTATTAGCCACACATGTTTTCCCTTTAAAACTATTTAATAGGCACATGATGGCGATTACAACCTGAGAGCAAGGAACACCAATATATACTTAAAAGACTATTACCCTGGAGAAAACTAAGCAGCAGATGTAGCAACCCATAACTCAAGATAACCTAATCAATTAACCTCAGTTTCTGCATTATTCTAATAGTGGATTTAGCCTAGTGTCGTCAAGCAATATTTCTACAATCACGGATGCACAGTACTGGTGAGCTAGTGAGCTAGATTCCAAAGTTAGAGAGACATATTGTAAGATCTAGTTAGGTATCTGACTTACTTGTGCATTACAGCAAAGCTAGCCTAGAAGATAATGACAATAATAATTGAGAACTCAAAAGCCAAACCATGATAAGGTAGTAGGTACCTCCTTATCCGTACTATAAGGCAACTGTGGAAGGAAGCCTAAGAAAAAATGACCGTTGGAATCGAAGACAATTGTTTTTCCCCTAAAATACAAAAAATATGAGTAAAAACAGATTATAAATGTGTTAAGTTGTCTGTCTTCCACAGATATATTGCGTACTTGGTCCAGTAGTCGAATCTAACCTACAAGATCGAGCACACTAAAACATTCCTTCGATTCTCTTTCTATAATCTATCTGACCAATCCGCTTAATGCTATTCTAATTCACTTTCATTCGATGGCTTCTCTTCTATCATCTTCATTCCTTTATTTCCACTTCTTTTGTTTCATACTCACTTTGCTGTTGTTTCATGCAGAACAAGCTCAAGCTAGGAGAAGCAGTTTCGATATTCTCAGCTCTCCGGCGACAGGAAATAATATTAGTAGCAGTTCCTCCAACCGGACCAGCAACCAGCGGAAGTGGGTCGGGCCAGTCGGCTACCGCCACATCACCGTGGACATAAGAGGTTCCGGCGACTTCACGTCCGTCCAGTCCGCTGTCAATGCAGTTCCAGTCAACAATACGGTCAATGTCATCATCCACATCAAGCCTGGATGTTACATGTAAATGAGATTATGTATACATTGTTAAGCTTGTGAAAAAGGTCTGTTTAGTGTGGGAGATTATTTATTTACGCAGAGTTTTGTGGGGTGTGCAGAGAGAAAGTGGTGGTGCCGGCGACTAAGCCGTACATAACGTTTAAAGGAGGTGGGAAAGATGCGACGGTGATCGAATGGCACGACAGAGCCAGTGACCGTGGACCTAACGGACAGCAGCTGCGGACTTACAGAACTGCTTCTGTTACGGTGTTGGCCAACTATTTCTCAGCCAGAAACATCAGCTTCAAGGTACGTAGAACGGTAGAAGATAATGTTTTCTTGCCTGACAGCCTGACGGTTGTTATCAAATTCTTTTCATCTCGTGTAACTCTCCGTTTGACAATATAACATAACAACCATTAGATTTCCATACATCTAGCGTTCATGTAGTAAGTACGTAAATCTATCAATATTAACGTGTTATGAAAATGTGCGGGTGTGTTACAGAATACGGCACCGGCTCCGATGCCGGGAATGCAAGGATGGCAGGCGGTGGCGTTTCGTATATCTGGCGATAAGGCATACTTCTCGGGGTGTGGTTTCTATGGTGCCCAAGACACACTCTGCGACGATGTTGGACGCCATTACTTCAAAGAGTGCTACATCGAGGGTTCCATAGATTTCATCTTTGGAAATGGCCGTTCCATGTACAAAGTAAGGACCTAGCTAGCTAGCTGATTACTATTTTAAAAAGTACTACATTGCTAATTTGCTTGTTAAATAATTGTCCTCGTCTTAATGTCTTGCCCTCCAATCAAGATATAGTGCTTGTCTTGAAAAATGTGCATCAAACACACATACACGAGAGTGATGTGAGGAAAAATATGGAAACCCGTGACCTCGAATTGTTAGTACGGATAGCTTGATTTATATGCGCATTATTTGGTATCAATCTGGTAAAAGATAGAAAAAAAATTGTTGCAGACAGTGATCCGTCACTTTTGAAAATGAAGGAAGCATTTTATCACCTTCACCACCAGCTCCATGTATTAGCGTCAACACTTTTATCACCCAACCTGAAATATGTAATATGAGGCTACACCTTACAAAAAAAAAATCATAAACAAAGAGTGATTATGACGTCTAACCCTAAACTCTAACCACGATTTATATAGAATGATAAACGTTATATATCAAACAAGAAATAACACTTATAGCTTAATGGTTGGGAGCGTTTATCTTCACATCTAGGATTAAATTCAAATCGTGTTGACAGGTTCGACATCTTGTTGGGTAACAATGAAAGAGTGGTAGCAAAGCCATTTCTAAGCACAGATCCAAGTGGTGTGCGCCAAAACTCACCCTTATTTCTACAATTGTTACTGTACTACGATGCCTTTTTCTTGCAATGAGCTGGTCTGACGTTTTTCACTGTTGGCGCAGGACTGTGAGCTGCACTCGATAGCTTCCAAGTTCGGCTCCATTGCTGCACAGTTCAGAAAAATCACCGGACGATAAATCCGGCTTCGCATTTCTCAACTGCCGGGTAACGGGTAAGGGTCCACTCTATGTGGGTCGGGCCATGGGCAAGTACGCCAGAATTGTATACTCCTACACATACTTCGACGACGTGGTCGCACATGGTGCATGGGATGACTGGAACACAACCAGTACAAAGTGAGTGCTACACTAAACCCGGAAACTAGCAGAACTTTGCAAGTTCCTACGTGTTACGATTCTGAATTTCTGATTACGTTATCGCATTCTAATGATGTGTAATTATTTTTTGGTGCAGGACTGATTTTCTAGGAGTATACAAGTGCTGGGGTCCCGGAGCAGAGGCCCTGCGTGGTGTATCGTATGCGCCGGAGCTTGATTTCGACACGGCGCACCCATTTTTGAGGAAGAGCTTCGTCAACGGAAGACACTGGATAGCCCCAAATGATGCTTAACTTGGCTGTACATTGTGCCATTAGTTCTTCCAACATCCATTCTTTGGTTCATTCTTATTCTTATTCTCCATTCTTCATTCTAGCATTCTTTCATTCAATTCTGAACAGATTTTACAAAGATTTGTATTTCCTTACTTCAAATAATCCTGATGCCCCATTTGGCTCGTCAGCTCGTGTATTCATTACATGTAACATACATAAAAATAGTTCACAATTTTTACTTATACATTTCAACAAATATGGGAAATGGATCCATTTTTGCGGTCTAAGGGTTGTTTTGTTGCGCCTTACACCATCCCTACATCCATAACATATTATGGGAAAATCTATTCCAATAGATCAATAAACTAACAAAATGAACAATCTAGTTCAGTAGCCTTCAAGAAAATTTAAATTTTCCTTCTCATATCACCCCAAATTTTATACAAGCTCACATGTTCTAAACCTTGATCTGAAATTGGCAACTGAATTATAAATTGATGTAATAATACTGTAACTAGGAGCCTAATGACTTTATCTTTCACAAATATGAAAAAAGGAGGAGAGAAAGAAAGATATTCGTGTTCCCCCAAGGGATAAAGGAAACAATTAAGGGGATAACTGATAAATATCCCTGAGTGAAGACATCTGTCACATAATACAACAATTTCCCTGTGACTCTAGCAACTCTGGAGATCTGTAAAGGAAAACAACAGCAATGTTGGACACTAGCTTGATAGAACTGCTCAAAATTTTAAATGAATCATACAAATAGTGCCATAGGAAAGCAGTTTAGACACTGACAGTAATTTACAAACTGTAGGAAAACACGTTACACTGGGAAAGTAATTCACTGATTGTTGCATGAGCCATACAAAGTAGACAAAAAGAAAGCATTTTAGATTCCGGCTATGACAAGTACACATGCATAACAACTCATGCTCCAACCAGAATCCTTTAGTAAAAATTTGCATCTGAGTTTTTCTCTCATTCGTCCAATATCACACAATGAAGTTCTTCCCACCTTTAAGGAAGGGCTGGCCTCTAACACTTGACGAGTAGAACAGATTCTAGAATTCTATAACAGAATGACATTACCATTTGATAGAACAAGGTGGTGAACAATTCATTCATCAGCTTGAATTCTAAATCAATTTCTTTTTTTTTTCAAACAAAAATTTCCTAAAATTACCTAATCAACGGTCCTTCCAAAATCCCAAAGGAATATCTTGAATATTTTTTTTAGAAGAACAAATACAAAAAATACTAATGTGATTATCAATTAGATTCAAGATTTGTGAACTCTGGAACTTGCATGTATACTGCTAGTTATTATTTATCAACAGTAGAAGACTTACATTTGTCCAAGACTAGATAGATCAAAATCGGGAGCAAGTTCCTGCACAATAGCATTAGGTGGTTGGCCGCATTCTTGCATTTTCTGCATGATCTCAAAGATTTTGTTGTAGTTGCCAGAATCATTTTCATACACTCCATTAAGCTCTTTAATGAGTTCACACTGGTGGAAACAACGATCATATTCTTCTTTACTCAAAGTTGCTTCATTATCTTTCAACCACTTTGGATATTTTTCTCCGATTTCCTTCATTGGTTCATAAAGAATCTCCTTGGACAAAAGCTGTTGCATCATGGTCTCAACCACAGATCCCACATCCTATAGAAAAAGTGGAATTTTAACAATAAAAGTATATAAGAACTTGAGCACATAGAGATTTACCAGTTTAATAAAGTCTAAAGGGGGATATTGAACTTTTAATGCATATTTATCAAAGAAACAAAACATTAGTAACGAAGCACGCCATTAAGATCAACAAAGGGACACAGTACAGAAATATAAGAGTTCAATACTCTAAATAGTTTGATTTATAAATATAAACTCGTTTGGGTATAAAATCTCAGACTTTGAAAGCTAAATTAACATAAACAGGGTAGTCACACACATAACTTACATGAAAAGGAATAACATAGGAAAACTAATTCACTAAGTATTTAAGCTGTAGTACTCCTTCCGCCAAATGCAGGCCCTACGCTAAAGAACTAACTAATAAAAATGAAGTCAAAAGCACAAGGCACATAAATTCAGAAACCTACTTGCCTATCCCATTTGATTGGAAGTTAATAGTGGAAAGGAGTATTAAATGACAGCAATCTTTTTTTTTTAACCCAGGCAAAGATTTTTGTGTTAAGGTAATGGAAAGAAACATGCTAAACATGAACTGCTAAGAGACTTAAATTACAATTACTGCAACCTCCCCCCTCAAAGCAGCCTTCTTTTGCTACTGGTGGTAAGTACAATGTCTCAGTAACTATTAGATTCACTGTTCCACAAACTCTTAAGTTAAATACTCAAATAGATTGATTCTTGAATAATATTAGAAAAGTTATTTCTCTGTAGGCCAAAAGTGTTCTGTATAGGCATTGAACCATTTTGCTTCCGAACAAGATATTTCTTTTCTAATCAATACTCTTTCTAGATAAACTACTAAGCCCTTAAATGAACTCCACCTGATTAAGTCATGACCTCCAATGTATTCACGTAAGTATCAGCTGGTCAATTAACAGATATAACCTTTAGGTTATAGCCACAATTTTGAAAGAATATCGTAGTAGAAGCAGAGCCTACAATAATTTGTGCACTCATGGAGTAGAGGATTACCCCATGGTTGGTCGATTTTGTGATTATCTCATATTATATATAACTCGAGCACAACCATAAACCAAAGTTGGGCCTCTCCATCTATGAGAATATGGATCCAAGACACATCTATGAACCAGGCTAGAACAAGATCAACAGTAGATATTATAGTGCTAAACCAAACACAACACGTGATATGCAAAATCATAAGAGGGAGAGCATCACACACAACTCTTAACAATTTAAGCTTGAAATTCATCACAAACCCAAAAATTTGACATCTATAAGGGATGAGAAAGCAACGTACCTGACCGCCAGCAAGTTCCTCAAACTGCTTGACCCACTCATCCATCATCGGATCCTTAGAAAAATCATCTCCCCCAGCTTGTGGGCTCATGGTTTCCAGACCCCTAACAGCCTCTCTCGTCTGCTCTCTGAGCTTATCAAGCGCCTCTGTGACATGGGATCCCCCAGCAACCTTTTGCTTCCCCTTCTTCTTAGTTTTAAGGTCAGGTAATCCCATACCAAGTCCTTGAACCCCAGAGGGCAATGAAGGAAATTCTCGCTTGGTCTCTACAGCTTCTTTACTGCTACAATCGGCAAAAGAAAGTAAAACATTCAGTTTGGAGAATAAAACTTAAGCACTCCACCGGTACAACAAGATTCTTAAAAAGACATTACTTCACGCACCTTATTCTACCAAGTTCGCTATTGTTTGATGCGATCGAAAACATAACTTCATCAAATTGGCAATGACATTGAGCAAAGTAAACTTCAAACACCGATTGCGAAATTTCTTTACTGAACTAAAAACAAGATGCTATTCCTGGTTCTACTTTCACACAAGAATTCTAAACACAACCTTAGTGAATCATTAGAAACTGATTTGGCTATTTGGGAGCAAAATAATTAAGCTCTAGACACCCAAATTTATGATCTTAACACCCATAGAAACTCATGAAATTCTTAATTCCGCAGTAAAGCTTATAGCTTTGAAAGCTTTGAAGAAAAAGATGGAACCTTTCAAGGGAGGGTTTGCTGAGGTTGAGATTCTGGAAGTCATCTAAAGCACCTGCAAAAGCAAAATTGAAAAGGTTAAATAAATCAAGAATTACAGAGAGAGAGAGAGTAAAGGTTAAGTCTTTACTGTCAAGTAGTTGGTCTAAGTCGTCGGAGTGGTCAGCCATGGATGAAACTTTGGAGGGTTTTGTGTCGGGAAAGCAAATATGGAAGTGAAGGGAATTGAGGAGGCAACGCCGCAGTCAAGTAGTAGATATGGGCCGGCCGAGGTCTTCAGCTTTCAAGACATCTTTTCCACAAAGTATCTACCATGTTTTTTATTTTTTATTTTTACCTTCGTAGAAAAAAAACAAAAAACATATTTCGGCTCATAATAACAAGACTCGTTAGCTAAAACATAATTTTTTTACCAATATGAATCTTAGATATTAAAAAACTTTATGATAATTCTAATTAACAGGACTAAAATAGTAATTAAAAAGAAAATAAAAATACAACAATGGTAGTTACCTAAAAAGTCTCCTCACTACTTTGTAACTTCGCTAATTCGCTTGACACACCTTGAGTGTGTGTTGAGCTAGTTAAGTATTAACCCAGCATGTAAGGGCATTTCCAACAATATTAAAAATTTCAATAGCTAAAATTAGCTAAAAACAACATTTTAGTAAAACATATGCATCAACACCACAACTCACAAGTATAACGAAATTAGACCATAAATATTATGTCTAACATTCACAAACTATCCTTAGCTCAAGCTGCGTACGCGTGAAGACTCAATCAGGGACTTGGCAGGGTAAATCACATTACCTGAGATACACGCATTCTCCACCCATTCAGTCATTGTTTCTAGTTCCTGAAGTTGCTTCATTGTATTCTCCGCCTATTCCTTCCGTACTTTTTGTTTTTTAACAACCTCTTTGTCACCGTCCCGAAATTTTAAATCATAAAAATTCGAATTCAAAACCATGTAAAACTTTAAAATAATCTTAAATAAATCGAAATCATTTTATAGTCACATGATATCGTAACTGAGTCCATAGTACATCTCAGTCGATTTGATTATTACAAAACCAGTTTATAATTCAAACATTATAACAAATGGAAATATAAAATCCTCTCAATCCTCGCCACAAATAGAAATAATGAAAACTTCGAAATCTTCATAGTAGCCCTTCAATTCTGCTAATCCACACCTGCAGAACTATCCCTTACACTATCGAATATGTGCATTGGGATTGTAAACACAAACCTGGTAAGCTTTAAAGCTCGTATGAGTAAAACAATAATATAACACGCATAGAAATACAAGAGAAAAATAATGAAAACGTTTAATTATAAATGCCTTCATAAGCACAGGACTACCCATCTGGATGTCAAATAATATCTGAAAATATAAGTGTTCATGAGAAATTGGGCAACCCATCTGTTTACCCAAATACATTTATAATACGGGTACTCATGAGACCCAGGTACTTATTTGTTACCCCTCATGCAGTACGTCGTCAGACATTGGACAACCCATCTGTTACCAAATATCACAAAAATATGGGTACTCATGACACCTAGATAACCCATATGTTATCCCTCATGCAATATACCGGCAGACAGTCTAGGGCTCTAACTGAATCGTAACTATCACCCGGCCAAGGCTAGGTTCCGATATGCCATCACGTCCAAAGACAGGTCCGAAGACAAAAAAATGTTTTAACATGACTCAAGTTAAAACCACGTACAATAAAATCCTCACATATTATTGTACAAAAACCAAGCGACTCATGCTCAAATAAAATAAATATTAGTGCTGTAAATAAACTCATTTAGAAATAAGAATATGACAGTATATAATATAGCAACCCATATATATGTATCGTTTTTACCATTTATAAACATACACAACTCACTATATCATATACATATCATAGTTCAATCTTTTAAAATAAAACGTAATTATGAATCACCGCCAAGGGTAGACTCGTCATAGTGACATTTACTCACCTTATTATCCTGAGCGTAATTCCGCAATACTGACAGCAAATCATTCACTTGTTTTGTCGATCACCTAGTTGTATAATAAATTGGTTAGAAACGTTACGTAAAACCTCAAATGCCAAAACAATACTACTTTTTATTGTTAAGCAAATTACGGTTTTTTACGTAATTACTATTCACATATTACTGTACATGGACATACTATTTACGTATTCATGTACGCCAATGTACTGTTTCAATGTAATCACTGTTCCAGTAAATACTAATAACTGATTTACTATTTAGAAAATTACTTTTACAAATACTGTACGTAATTACATTTACTGCTCATCAATTACTTAATTTACTGTACAGAAGTTACTTTTATAATTTAATGTTATTTTTACTGTACATAAATTACTTTTTACAAAAATTACTGTTCAGAATCACTGTTCACGCGCCAAACCACTCACAGTAGCAGCACTTAGAGCTCACATGCCGCCCAAACCGGCGCGCATGGCTTGCCTACTGCCGCCCAAAACTCTCATTTCTTCTCCTCCCTTCCACGACCTAATACCGTCTCCTTGCACCTCCACAACTACCCACGCGCCACCTCCAACAACTCCGCCTAAAACTCCACAAAATCACAAACATTGAACATGAAAGATGAAAAACATGCAGAGCTGATCACAATCATACCTTCGTTGCAACCCAGATCGCCGGGGATTGGCCGGAAAGTCTGGGAGTTCCCAAGCTCACCTCCGACGCTAAAACCTCTGATTTGAGCTCCAATTTCGTGCTACACTCTACCCAAGGGTCAATTTGCAAGGATCTATGGCTCCATTCACGAGCGGCGAAGCTTGAATCGGCGGCGAGATTTTCCAAAAATCGCCACTTGTTGGCGGGGCTTCACGGCGGCGAGGGAGGACGCGTCTCGCCTGGGGATTGGAGCAATCGAACTTGCGACGGTCTTGGGACCGACGGTGAGAGCCACGCCGACCGGAGGTGCGAGATCGGCGAAGGAATTTTTTTTTGAGAAGGGGTCAGGGTCGAGAGAAGAGAGAGAAATTTCAGTTTTTGGAAACTAGGGTTTCCAAAAATCTCCTTTTATACAATTTCTAAAATCGGAAACAAACTTCTGTCGTCAATAACTTTCACATACGACGTCCGATTAAGACGCGTGACGTGTCCACGAAATCGTATCGACGAATTCTACAACTTTTGTGAATGAAGTTTTCGGAAATGAGCGACAGAGTAAAAATCGACTCCCGTGTCGCGGAACGTAACGTTTTTAACTTTTAACTTTCCGAAGTCAGTTTTTGTTTCGTTTGACATTGACGAGAAAACGAAAAATGCGATTTATTAAATTCTCAAGTTAAAAGACTTACAATAATTGTTTTACATCGCTGACCCAAAAATCGGGGTATTACATTCTACCCCCTTAAATGAATTTCGTCCCGAAATTCAAGTGATTTACTCAACAAACAACTGCGGATATCTTGTCTTCATATCCGACTCTAGTTCCAAAGAGGCAGACCCTCATCATGGTGACTCCATAACACTTTAACTAACTCTACCTCCTTCATACGAAGCTTCTTTGTGGATCTATCCAAAATACGAACCGGCTCAATAACAAAAGTGACATTTTCCCTCACCTCTATGGAGCTGTGATCAATCACATGCGACTCATCTAATACATACTTCCTCAACATGGAAACATGGACGACGTTGTGAACGCTCGACATGCTAGTAGGTAAAGCTAGTCGATAGGCCAATTCTCATACCTTCTCAAGAATCTAACTTTCCTTTCTTACCAAATCTCACTACACCCCTCATAGGTGAGACTTTTAGGAACACGTGATCGCCGATCTCGAACTCGACATGTGTCCTCTTTAAGTCAGCATGACTTTTCTGTCTACTCTGTGTCGTTCGGATCCTATCTCGAATGATCGAGATCTTCTCCATGGTTTCCTGAACCACCTCCGTGTCCATTAGTGCTTCATCACCAATTTCGACCTAATAGATATGTGATCTACATGGTCTACCGTAAAGAGCCTCATAAGGTGCCATGCCGATGGTAGAATGGTAACTATTGTTGTAGGCAAACTCAATCAACCTCAAGTGATCATCTCAACTTCTTTTAAAATCAAGCATACAAGCTCTCAACATATCATCCATCACCTGATTCACCCCTTCTGTATGTCTGTCAGTTTGAGGATGTAACGCGGTACTCATATCAAAGGTAGTACCTATAGCCTTTTGTAAACCACCCCATAACTTCGAAGTAAAACGTATGTCTCGGTCTAAAACAATCAAAACAAGTGCTCTATGAAGTCTCACTATCTCATCCACATATAGTTTCCCTAGCACATCCACTGAGTACTTCATTGATACTGGAAGAAAATGTGCCGACTTCGTCAATCGATCGATAATCACCCATATCACATCATGACCTTTCTTGGACTTAGGCAGTCCAATCACAAAGTCCATTGATATCTGTTCCCACTTCCAAAAAGGAATGGTCAATGGTTTCAACATGTCAGCAAGTCGTTGATGTTCTGCCTTCACTTACTGACACGTAAGGCACTTTGATACAAATTCAGCCACGTCTTTCTTCATCCCGTTCCACCAGAATTGCATGCATAGGTTTTTGTACATCTTAGTGCTCCCTGGATGTACTGTATAACGAGATCGGTGTGCTGTATGAAGGACCTACTCCTTGAGATCCGTACAATCTGGGACACACAATCTTGTCACAAACCTCAAACCTCCATCGGATTCAACTCTCCACTCGGATGGACAATCATCAAGTGAATCTACCACGAGATCTGCCAACTTAACTTGCGAGAATCTATTTTGTGCCTGACCCTGAATGATCCTTGAGATTAATGTAGGTTGCACTGAGACGCTACCAAGAAAGACCATGAGAGAAGCTACACCAAATCAAATTCTGATGCAGTTTCGAGCATAATCCATTCTTAAACCATGAGAGAAGCTATCATACCCCTTGGTTTCATGCTCAAGGCATCAACCACCACATTTGTTTTTACAGGGTGATACTCCAAGGTGAAGTCGTAATCGTTAAGGAGTTTCATCCATCTCATCTGCCTCATATTCAATTCCTTCTATGAGAACATATACTTCAAACTCTTATGATCAGAAAAGAATTGAAATTTCTCACCATACAAATAATGCCTCCAAATCTTCAAGGCAAAAACAATTGCAGTGAACTCTAGATCGTGAGTGGGGTAGTTATTCTCAGACCTTTAACTGTCTAGAGCCATATGCAACCACACCTCCATGCTGCATCAACACACACCTTAAGCCTTGATGCGAAGCATCACTATAAATGACATAGCCGCCCCCGCCAGTGGGAATTGTCAACACTAGAGCCGTGGTCAAGCTCGTCTTTAGTTTGTTGAAAGCCTCCTCACATGTCTCTGTCCACACAAACTGAACATCCTTCATAGTCAACTTGGTCAACGACGATGCAGTACTAGAAAACCCTTTAATGAACCTCCGGTAGTAACTTGCCAAACCAAAGAAATTGCGAATCTCATTAGGATTTTTTGGACGATTCCAACTTTTCACTGCCTCTACTTTTGACGGGTCTACTAATACACCATCCTTTGAGACTACATGACCAAAGAACTTGACTTCTTTCTTCAAGAACTCACACTTCTCAAGTTTGACATACAATTTTGTTTCCTTTAGAGTTTGCAATATCATCCTCAGATGCACCACATGCTCCTCTTGAGACTTGAAGTATATCAAAATGTCATCCACAAACACTACAACAAACTCATTCAAGTACGGACTAAAGATTTGGTTCATCAAAGTCATAAAGACAGCCGGTGCATTTGTCAGACCAAAGGGCATGACAACAAACTCATAGTCCATATCTGGTCCTGAAAGCCATTTTTGATATATCTTGTTTCTTCACCCTGAGTTGATGGTAACCGAATCTTAAATCAATCTTAGAGAATACCGTAGCCCCTCTAA
The DNA here is from genome assembly GCF_933775445.1 of Argentina anserina. Classification (NCBI taxonomy): domain Eukaryota; kingdom Viridiplantae; phylum Streptophyta; class Magnoliopsida; order Rosales; family Rosaceae; genus Argentina; species Argentina anserina. The sequence goes on from NC_065876.1 coordinate 10,338,619, forward strand.
ACTGATCGAACAAGTCATCAATCCTAGGCAAATGATACATATTCTTGATAGTCACCTTATTCAATTCCCTGTAGTCCACACATAACCGCAGAGAACCATCTTTCTTTTTCACGAACAACACCGGTGCACCCTAAGGTGAGACGCTAGATCTAATAAACCCTTGGTCCAATTGTTCATCTATATGCACCTTCAACTCTTTAAGTTCGTTTTGCTTCATTCTATAAGGCGTCTTTGACACTGGTGCCGTACCGGGTACCACATCTATGCAGAAGTTCACAACTATTCATAGGGGTAAACCTGGTATCTCCTAAAACACCTTACTATACTCAGATACTACCATAATGTCTGCAATAGTTACTTTATGATCTACAAATTCCGCATGTGCCAAAACTCTTGCTCTCATGACATTATCTGACTTGAGGCAACAATAACGAAAAACTAGTTCTCCGGGACTATGGAAGAACACTACCATGTCAAAGCAATTTATCAATGCGTGCTGCGGCCTCAACCAATCAATTCCTAAGATCACATCATATGTGTGGTCCGGAATCACTATCAAAGAAGCAGAAAATTATCTACCTCTGATCACAAGCCTTGCAAATTGTCTCTAGTTCGAGAGACACTCCAAGAGGTGAAGTGACACATAGAGAGTTCCCAAGAGGTGTATGAATAAATCATAATATCTCAACTACTGAACTAGCAATAAAAGAATACGATGCTCTTGTATCAAACAGTACTATAGTAAGGTAGTCAAAAATAGATAAGGTACCTTCTACTCCTGTGTCTCGTTGACCCACTACACACTCTAGCTTGGCCCGCTGGTAACTGCATCTGCTGATGTTCCTGTCTACCCTGCGGAGGTCGGGTGCAATCTCTAGCCATATGTCCCACTTGCCCACACTTAAAGCAGCATGTTCTCTTTGGTTTCGGACAAGTTGTGGCGCAGTGCCCCATTTCGTTGCAAACGAAACACCTTACTGATGCTAACTGTCTAACATGTGCAGTCCTAGCAGATGGACATGCAGCCTTAGCTGGAGTCTGGTAATAGGTTCTCGGCCTCTTCCAAGATCCACCTTTCGGTCCTGTGGACCCGTTGCCTGAATTAATTGCCTTGCATTTTCCTCGATTATCCATATTTTCCACATCTCCTCCGTGAGTCTTATTCGCCTGTTCCATATTCAGGGCACTCTCATACATCAGCTCTTTGGTAGACAAACAAAGTGCTGATATGATGGTCTTGTACTCTTGCTTAAGTCCCCGTAGAAATTTCTGGGCTAAGGAGGTTGCACCAATTGGCTTGACAAACCGATACAACTGTGCAAAACGGGCATCATACTCCCTGACGGTCATACCTCCTTGTACTAGATCAAGGAACTCTAGTTCTAATTCCTCCTGCACTGTAACTGGGAAGTACTTTTCTCGAAAGAGTGTCACAAAACCCTCCCAAGTCAGAGTGGACACATCTACAGTCCGTCTTGTACTCTTCCACCAATACATAGCATCATCTTTTAAGAAGAATGTGGCTATCATCCTCTTCTCGATCTCAGAGCACATCACTATGTCAAAGTAGGTTTCCATACTCTCAATCCAATGATCTGCCACCATATGATCCAGGCCTCCATGGAATGATGGCGCTGACAGACTACTAATGTCTTTGATCAGCTTTAGCACACGACCCTCGTCTCTAATGACTGCCCCGGGGTCAACCTGTTCATCCTGTGATGCCACCTCCTCATAGAGGTTCTCCACATTGCGGACTCGGCCTCTAGCCCTCGCTCGACTTCGGGCTCTTGCCCGTCCTTGACCTTGTGCACGACCCTTCTCTAGATTCATCACCTTGAAACATTTAAACACTTAGTCAATACATGAAAAATCTTGAACCCAAATAAACTAGATCCAACATATATTAACTAAGATATTTAGAGAGAAAGTGAATCATCGAAGTATTATCACAACACTTTTATTCAAAGGACCACACCTTAAGGTCAGATTAAAATGTAAGACCATGAATACCGTGAACAAGAGGGCACCGCAGTCAGATTAAATCAAGACCACTGCCATTCATCAATAGGTGTTCATTTATGTTGGTTCTTATATTAATTCTCAAGGTGCAATTTCTATCACATGAATGAACACTGCTATTCAGCATACTTATAAGGTTAGTACCAGGAATCAACGCTACCAGCTTGATTTTACCATATATGAGCAAAAAATAAAATAACAAAGGCAATAATAGTTAATATCAGCACAACCATTTGCACTTGTTTTGAGTTTAGACTTGTTTTCTAATAAGCATCATATCACCTAAACAGAAAAATTCTAAAAGAATGGGAAGAAGAAGGGGGCGGGAAGAGGAACATGATAGGGTCAAGTTAGAACAAGCAATTGCATATGGGATACATTTTGTTTTGTATACTTTGAGAAGAAGCGACCACATCATGACAGTTAAAAGGGCAACTCCAATTGTCCTGATAATTGCAACTTCATTCCTCAAGTATTAATAGAAAGTTCTTATCAATACTTTTTTTTTTAAAGAAAAAAAGTGCAGATAAGCTAAGAAGAAATAAGGGTATCTCACTTAATAAGAACCAAAAAGAGAAGAAGGAGATACCCCTCCCTCACTACTTATTTCTAAAGTCCAATATCCATGACTGTTTCAGGGGTGGGAATCTGTTATACCTGACATCAAATAGTGAACTAAGTGAAGATACAATCTTTCCTAAGATATAACACGAAGACCAAAAGTCATAAATCACCTAACTAAAAATTCAAACAAGAACCACAGTTAGAGACGTAAAGATTGACATTAGAAAGCAATATCAGCAAAATCAGAAATCATCACAACTTGGAAGTTGGGATTATAGCATAAGTCCTCACAACTAAGAAACAGACCAATCTGAACACTCCCTTAAAAGTTAAAACAGATGCCAATTGATCCCGAACATTGCACAGTAAAGTAGTTCGGTTGTTCCGGCCTAGATTACAAAAAAGATTAAATCTTTACATAGGACCTGCCCAAGTTAGCCCACCTAGCTCCCAATTGTGCATTCCAGTTCATGCAACTCAACAATAACCTCTCCCTCCCCAGACCCAAACTCAACATCATGCACCTCTTATAAACTTCCAAACACCCTGAAAATCAAATAAAACCGGTTCCACAATTGTATCCACCAAAAGACCAAACACTTCATTCTCAACATTACACAACAAAACATCAGACAAGAACAAATATTTAGCCAAGAGTATGACAATGCTACTATTCCCATGAACATTCAAGAATACAGAGAAGCACACTGTACCATTGGTGGAGCGTTCCACTGAGACCCCGAAGCCTCGGAGTATTGCACCAAAAGAGACTGCACAGCCACCGCCGCAGCCAGCGGTGGCACCGTGAGATCAGGTGGCCGGAGCACAGCCGACTGGGGGTAGAGATTTGATTGGTGGTAACCATTTTGGTGTGGGAATTGTGGGTGCTGGTATTGATATTGAGGAGGGTCGTGAGGTGGGTAGGTGTTGGGATTGTAAGGGGGTTGTGGGAATTGGAGTGGTTGGATGAAGTGGTGTTCTTGCTCTTGTTGGGCTTGGAGGAGGAGTTGCTGTTGCTGAAGCTGAAGCTGTTGGCGGTGGTCCATTGTTGTGTTGGGGAGGATGAAAGATTGGGGCTTTTGAGTTTTTTTTTTTCTGAAATCAACGGAGAGAGAGAGAGAGAGGTAGTTGTGTTTTTTTTTTGTTGCAGGGTGAGAGAGAGATGGAAGTACAATAGTGACATGAACTTGTGCCTTCGTGGTGTTGCAAATTATTCATCTATTACAACAACAACAACAAAAAAGCCACGTCACTAAGCACCCTAGGAAAATTCTGACATTGCAAAAACAAAAACGAAAACAAAAACGAAAACAAAAACGAAAAGAGAGAGAAAGAAAACAGAAAGCTACCGAGTGACTCGGTATATGGGTATTTACACAAGAGGAGGAGAAGCTCTGGTCTTAGGAGGCATCCCAGGTACGTCTGTTCTTCTAGCAAGTAAACCAACAACCATTTTATCCAACACGAGTATGTCTAGACTTTCACTTCGATCCGTTCTTGGTCTAAGTCGAATTGCAGAGCTTTAACTTTAGATTCATGAAATCATGAGTTTGGAGTCGAAATGTTTGGTTTCAAACTGAAACTGATATCCATGATTACATACCAATGTTGCTTCTAACAATCAATCTACATTTCAAGTTATAAAGGCCCTCCATTGACTCCCCTGCTTCACCAGGCCGATTACTTGTTTCTCTTGCTTTTGATCTTACCAATCTTTTGCCATTACATTTGGGCTTCGTTTTATACAGTAAAGATTCATAATTTGGTGTTCCTATTGATTTATGAGGTTTCTTAAGCCCACCATAGACCATGTAGTTCGTCAATTGATACCAAATCCTCACTGCCATTGATGATTTCTAATACTGTCATAGCGTTTCAGGTGTTTCAGTTGTAGCTCTTTTGTTATATGAATTGGGTATAGTTAAAGAAAGTTATGTTCTTTATTGCCTGCAGGTGCATTGTAGATGGCGTGGTTGTTGATTTTCTCGTCTGTGATTGTAATATGGATAGCTTCACTGTTCAAATTACTCCATGGTTCTTACTCACCTTCCAAGAGTGCTTTCTTAAATGAATCTAATGATGGTGGGTGGTCTGTACAATATCTATTTTAAAGGGCGCTTTTCGATTATTGGTTTTTGTAAAAGGTGATTCTGATATCAGGTGGCGGTGGCAAGAAGAGAAATGTGTTGCTGGTCGTTGCCCACCCAGATGATGAGTCCATGTAAGCATTGCTTTACAACTTGCTTTATCACGTTTCAAGTCCAATTGAAATGGCCGAGGTAGTCATCATATAAACATCAGATTGCCTCTTATGGCCTTGGACATTGATGAAACTCAATTGTAAGTCTTGATGATAAGGTTTAATTTGATTCCTAGAAAGTCATTTACTTATATGCAATTGGTGGAATTTTAGGTTTTGAGAGAGGATGCCTATTCTTGTTGGCTAAATTGTAAAATGTAACGCATTGGAATTTTAAAACTCTTTGTCACATTTGTGCAGGTTCTTTACTCCAACAATAAACTACCTTACTTCAAGACGGCATACTATTCACATTTTATGCTTGTCAGTTGGTAACACTCTATCATAGAAATCCATCCCTTTGATCTGAAGCGCTAGTCTTTTGCACTTTTCCTTTCCCTTTCTGGTATTCTGTTCAATCTATCTCACTACATAATACAAGCCATGAAGTCGCTCATAAAAATGTTGTGAATCAAGTTTTTCAATCAATATCTTTGAAAAATTGATTTTTACACCTGAAGTATAAACTTTGGCATTCCCATGCTAGATGAAGATAGGGAAGAAGTTGAAGCCTTGTTCGTAAATAGTATTTTCCTTTGATACATCAAGCGTATCAAGTTTACATTGCACACAACCTGACCTATTTGTGTAGATAGCTCAGGTCATATGTCAATAAAGTTTATGGAAATAGATATACTGCACTGAGACTCTATTTTTCAGAATTGAACAGTACATGAGCATTTGTAAGATGGTTATCTGTAACCAAATGCTTTTATTGTCTTCTTTTTTCTATGCATTTAAAGGATGAGTTATAGAATTTCTGGGCTATCTCTTTTTTTTGACAAAAGGGAAATTTTATACCACTAAATTAAGATACAGTTGGTGTGTGAATTATTACTACAACTTACATTGGATTGCATTTTCAGTAGCATTTATACATGGGGTGTTTTCCATCCATATGTGTAGTTAGGATAAATGTAAGCCTGTATGTTTGGATAGAAACTGCTTTCCAAATCTTTCTGTGAATACATTGTGTAGTGCCACGATAGTATCAGGCTTTGCCACTGTTTAAGCGATGGTAACTATTGCTATGCAAATTTCTAGGCAAGACGCAGATAAATTACAAATCCTCTCCTCTATCATGTATGGTACTTTCCAATTCCTTTTCTTTTTGATCTGTATTCAGGTGATGCAGATGGTAAAGGTAATACTAGAAAAGAAGAGCTCTACCAGGCTTCTGCAACCCTCAAGGTGATATAAAATTTGGAACTTGAGAGATAAGGCTTTTGTAATTGATTTGTAATAAACTTGTGACTGCAGCTAAGTTGCACCAGAACAGTGCGGAAGTTAATTGTGTGCTGTTCAATTTATTTTTGTTCCTTTCTGAAAACTTTATAAAGGGATATTGGTTGGAGAACTTCTCGTCTTTTTGAGCCTGTGATATCTTGTGGAGTACTTCCACCAAAGCATTCTTTTTTGAGAAGATCCACCAAAGCATTCATATTACTTTACAACGTTTGAAATTGGTTGTACAGGTTCCACAGCAACAAGTCAAGATTCTGGACCATCCAGATCTACAGGTTCTGCTTCAACTATGTAATTACCACCTATATTTGTAATATTTTGAGAGTCTATAACCCACTAATTCTTAAATCCTTAGGATGGTTTTGGCAACGTCTGGAACCACAATTTAGTGGCAAAAATTGTTGAAGAGGAAGTCATAACTCATGGAATTGACACGGTAAGATAATCTTTTTTTTTTAAAGTTACTTTGCTTTAGCTCTTCACCTTCTACTTTCAATGATGCACTGATGAATTTACAATTCTCTCTCTCTCTCTGTGATTTTTTTTGCTCATGAAATAAGCATCATTTAACACTCTTAACTGGTGATATGCACCCCTAATCTTGTTCTGATCACATGTTGCATTTCTTATAACTATTTCACATGGGCTTTACAGATACTTACTTTTGACAATTATGGAGTTTCGGGGCACTGTAACCACCGTGACGTGCATTATGGTGTAAGGTATGTTGAACTCCATATTTCCAATCATCTCCAGGCACTACTTATAAACTTCTAAATAAATTCATGGTAAACAAATACCCATGTATGCTTGATAACTTTTTAAGGTATTGAACATATATTACAAACTGATGACTCTTCACGTGACTTGTTGGTTGGATTGTCTACCCTTTGGACATTTATCCTTTTATATTTCACCACTTCTAGACAAATTATAAGTGGCATGCCTTAGGAAAAACTAGTATCAAATGTAAATCTCATGTATGAGGTGAAAATATCATGTTTGGAACTCCAGCGCGCTGATTGAGTTAGCACATTCAAGTGCTTATTCTGCTTTCCTCGAGTTAACTTTGTGAATAGTGCCAGTATATGTTTGCTAAAATATTCTGATAGAGTTTCTGAGTTGTAGTATTTTAGTAAGTTGTTCAACTCACGATTCCAATAGTTATCAAGGTTCAATTGTTTGCTTCTTTCTATATTACTGTTAACCTATATTCAGTTATTTCAGTCTTTACTACAACTTTTAGTTTTTCTGCATTCAGCTGTGAAGTATATGAAAACTAGTTAAAGCAGCTAAAACTAATTTTAAGCCTTTCACTCTATGTATTTCCAAAGGTGATAAGTTGAAAGAAATAAACCTATATTGTTGAGCAATTTTTTTGATGGGAAAGGTTTCCAGTTGTGTATTTTGCACAACCCATGATAAAAGATAATTTTATGCAAATTCTTTAACTTGTGCCTACGAGAAAATAAGAAAATGGTATAAATGTTTCTTTTTGGGCTGAGTTGTAATAAACTTAGCTCATGTCAGTGCCTACTCCATTTCTGTGGATGTACCATTTCCAGGATAGGCCATCTTGTGCTGTTATTTGTTTAGTTGCTGAATTGATTATTTGATTGCATTTACAGTATGCTTCAATCTATATTATAACTGATGATGTTACGAGCAGGAACCTTTTAATTGCATCGTCACAGAGGAATTTTGAAGCCTGGGAACTTGTATGATATCTTCTTCAGATTATTAGCTTTTTCATCTCTGACATTTTAGTTAAATGGCGCATTCTATGGTTACAGTATCCTAACATAGTGACATTGTGTGATCTGTCCCCCAGTTTTGATTTTTCTATTAACAATTATAAGCTGATACAGTTAAAGACTTTTCGTTTTAGTACTATAATGATTGTTGAAGAAGTACCATCAATATGTGAGATACGGTTTTCTTTTGTTGCCCTATCCACTTTCAGGTCAGTACTAATATATTACGCAAGTATAGCGGACCAATCGATATATGGTTGTCGAACTTATATTCCATGCAATGCTCAAATGAAATGTTGCATTGCTTGGTAAATGAGCAACCCCGAAAGAGCTTCCTGGCGATGGCACAACACGCAAGCCAATGGGTTTGGTAAGCTTTTTACTTGTAATCAATTGAAAACATTGAAATGTCCTTGTTATGCTCTTACATTCCTCCTTGTTTTTCTATCTTGTGGTGAATCTATTATACTTCTGTCAACTACAAGAACTCCAAGCAGTAACTTGTTCAACATCCCTAGATAGTACATATTTCTACAATCAAGATGGGAGCTTTCATTCTTTCTAAAGTTTGTTTTATCTTCAGGTTTCACAAGCTTTTTGTGGCATTTTCCAGTTGCACATATGTGAACACGCTTAGAAAGATGAAGTAGCTAGTGTGATGTTGTACTTGTGTGTTGGTAAGTCTCGTCTCATGGGTATACGGCAGCTAGAGACATGGTTATCTTCTTCTATATGCTGGTTCTTTCTCTTTTTGAAATATGATTATTTGGAAAATTGATTAGAGACATTACAATGAAAGTGTCTGATTCAGAAAAAAGATAGAATGAAGTGTTCTATATTCTTTTGCCCTTTTACTGTCCATGAAATAGAGACACAGCTATTCAAAAAAAAAAAAAAAAAGAAGAAGAGACGCAGAGAAGCTTCTCTCTTATTTTGATTTGTGTAATTGTTAAGCCTCTCTTCTAGTGCTTTAAAACTTTCATCATGGGAATAAATTGGTTGATTTGTGCAATTATTTCGAAAGATTAAAAAAAGTACATATAAGAAGAATCGAGTTCCCTTGGTGAGTCAGAGGCTCATTTTAATTGATGTTGTTGCATGTACTTGTTCTTACTAATTAGATTGTGATTCTCCTTTTGTCATGTTGGGCACTGTACTGGTGGAATCCCGAAAGACAATCAATTAGCTGAATTTATTTGGAATAAGTACATCTACTGGTGGTATCTTAATTTGCACCGTTGTGATTCAGGTAAGGGCTTTATTTTGGAACTTCAAATGTTTCTCCCAATTGCCCACTGCTGTAAAAGGGCCTTCCTCTTTTCTTTTCTTTCAGCAAGGAAATCATGGCTTCCTTAACGGATTATCTGATATTATATTCTTTAAAACACACTGCAAGTCATTTCCAAAAAAAAAAAAACACACTGCAAGTCTGCAAGTATTGAGAAAGCTAAATTGTTGTTCCATACTCCAACCGAAGGATCTTCGTATAAAGAAAAAAACCGAACAATCAATGATTGCTCTTTTTTTAATATTTACACGTACTTGTATAGTAATGCTGTAATATAGTATGGGAAAGGGTTAGATGACAGATGTTGTGGAAGTTATATTTGGTTCAATTTCCCCTCTCGATTCACCAGTTCGTCATGCGGGCTATGTTTAGGTTTTAAAAGGCTTGTATAGTTTGCAACTGGGATAAGGAATATCAGAGGCGTAGTTCATTATCCGCAAGACACCCGCTTCTTACCTTTCCATTTTATGTTGCCGTTTTCTCAACTTGCGTTTTACAAGAACCCCAGGTTGATTTGATTCTTCAGGCCTTAAAGTGAAGACCGATAATCTCATATAAGACCTAAATTGTGTATATAACAATAGTATTTCTGGTTTGTTTGGCAGTTTGGGACGACATTCTCATATTAGTTTGATTTTTTTTTTGTCGTCCAGTCAGTACATTTTCTTATGAGTTGGTAGTGTTTGTAACCTTAACCTTCAAAGTTCAAATTGCGAAAATAAAATGAGCAAGCTCTGTAACATGGCTGTGGACAAAACACATAATGCTGAGGAATATTGTCGATATTGGACCGTTTATTGTAAACATCAGGGGGTTGTCAGTAGTACTATAGACAATATACAATAGTGAAGATGCTGATGGATTGGGAGGTTATGCTTCAGAATCAAGTAAAGTTGTTTTCTTCTTCTTCTTTTTTCTTTATCGAATAAAGTTGAGTTGCTTATGCTTCAACAGTGTTGTCCACCCATCTTCAAGTTGGATTACAGTGAGAACTGATTGGCATTGCTTATGCCGGAGTGACCGATATCATTTCCCTTTTTTCTGTACACATTGGCTTGTTTCGTGATGCAGGAGAAGTTGTATGCAGCCTTCCAAAGACAATTTGGTCAATTTTCCAATGGAGCAGAAGATGAGATTCATTTAGAAAACGCAACAGACTAAGTTTTCTTCAGGGCTTCAGAGCCAAAAAGAATGAAAAGAAAACCGGATTATATTCTCAAAATTAAGAAATTGACTAGCAGGTAGGTCTATGTTGAAAAGAATGCATGCCATTCTACTCTTTTGCGCCAAGGCAAAAGCAATACAGCATGCAAAAACACATGCAGCGGAACACCATTACTCATTGCTTTGATGTTGAATGAAGACGCTTAGACGCAAATACAGCAAGAACGCAAATGAGCCATCACAATCTGTTGAGGAATCGATGAGATGCTAACCCTCGTAAATACTGTTGTCTAGCACTCACGCCACTCACGGCATCCATTCCTACCCTTTCTCTCAAGCAACTGAAGCAAGCTTAGTAACACAGTTTTGTTGTTGCTCTGCATTTGGATTTTCTACTTCTCTAAGAAACAAGTATTGCCTCTTGATGTTCCTGGTTTTTCTCTATTTGCTCATTTGTTGGTAACTTGTTATGATATGCATATGCATACGCTCTGTTCTTACTTGCAACTTTATTCGCATCTACAGACTGATTGATTGTTTTCGCATTCCTGATCTGGTGTCCTGAGGGAAGGACACAACATTTGCAGTGCCAACTACCTTCATTCATACCAAATAAGGTACGTTCTTTAGTTTGCATGTTTACTTGTAATTCCTTCATAACTAGGTCTAGAATTTACCCCAACTCTTCTAAGTTTTTTTTATGTCTCTATGTGCATGTTCATCCCGTCCTCATGTTTACTTGTTTGTATCTTTTCATGTCTGTACAGAGATGGAGATTCTTGCTGCAATTGCCGCAAAACTTGTCGAGTACACAGTGGCACCGATTGGACGTCAAGTGGGTTATCTAGCTCACTACAAAACACACCGTCAAAATCTGAAGACCAAACTGGATGACTTAAAAGCTGCCAGGGATGAGGTTCAACATAGATGGATCAAGTCGAGAGAGGAGGTAAAAGAATCGAGACTACTGTATGAAACTGGAAGACAAGAGTGGATGCAATCATCACAGAGGCAGAGGAATTCCTGAAAGACGGCCGCCATGCGCAGACCGAGTGTCTTCATGGTTTGTGTCCTGATCTGGTGCTCCGTTATCAACTAAGCAGGAATTTAACAAGACTGGTGGAGCAGATTGATCAACTTTATGGAAAGAAGGAGTTCTCCAACTTTGCATATGATGTTCCTTCACAAGAGGTATGTCTCTTATCTACCGGAGATTACAGTAAATTTGATTCAAGGAATTCAATTGTGACGAGAGTCATGAATGAACTGGGAAATCCTGATATACAGAAATGATTCTGGTATGTATAATCGGTGGAGTTGGGAAGACCACATGCACTTGTAGAAGAAGTTCTTAGGCAAGCTATGCATGAGAACTTATTTGATGATGTGGTCATGGTGAGAGATGTTAAAGAGAACCCAGACCTTGTAAAAATTCAAAAAGAAATTGCCAAAAAGTTAGGTCTGAGTATTGTTGAGAATCATACTCTAGCTGAAAGAGCACCCAAACTCTGTGATAGGATAAAAGACAGGAGGATTCTTGTAGCTTTAGATGATGTTTGGGAAGAAATTAACCTGGTGGCTATCGGGCTTCCCCGCTTGGTGAATTGTAAAGTATTGTTGACAAGTAGAAGCCGAAAGAAATTGTCATTGGATATGCGCACACAAGTAGATATTCCGCTTGATGTCTTGAATGAAGATGAAGCATGGGAATTATTTGAGAAGATGGCTGGTGATGTTGTCAAAGATAGCAGCATACGAAGTGTGGCGATTGAAGTAGCCAAGAAATGTGGAAGGTTGCCAATTTTGATTGTCACAGTTGCAAGAGCAATGAAAGACAGAAACAAGCTGAGTGCATGGAAAGACACCAGGAGGAAACGCCTTGGAGGGTTTGACAAAAAAGAACAGAAAAAAAAAGGCATATTTGGCTCTTGAATGGAGTTACAATCAATTGGAAGATAAAGAGCTCAGGCCGTTGTTCTTGCTTTGTGGGATTCTTGTAGTTCAAAACCATATTTGTTTAACAGACCTGTTGAAATATGGCTTTGGGTTGGGTTTGTTTAAAAATGTTGACACAATAGAAGAAGCACGAGATGCACTGAATGAACTGGTTGAAAAGCTTAAGGATTCTTGCTTGTTGCTGGAGAGTGATAAAAACATGCATGTTAGAATGCATGATCTTGTATGCGAGGTTGCTGCGTGGATTGCATACAAAGAACAACAAGTCTTATCAGTTGAATATGGAGGTGAAGAATGGCCTGATAAGGAGTTCTTTAGAGTGTGCAGTAAGGTGTCTTTAAAATCCAGCAACATTCCCATGCTTTCTCAAATACCTCCAGGGGAACGCCAGAGGCTAAAATGTTCTATTTGTACAGTAAAGATGTTGCATCAATGGAAATACCGTCCATTTTCTTCTCTGAGATGGAGAAGTTGAAAGTGTACGGTTTCACTAAAGTGTCTATGCTGTCACTTCCCTCATCTCTAGAGTTCTTGAAGAATCTTCAGACGTTGAGTTTAGAAGAATGCGTGTTGGGAGATGTAGCTCTAGTTGGGATATCTAATAAACTTGGAGATTCTTAGTTTTGCACGATCCAACATTAAGCTGCTACCCAAAGAAGTAGGGCAATTGATTCGACTGAGATGGTTGGATTTGAGTAATTGTCGCGAACTAGAAGTGATTTCACCTGGTGTTATTTCAAGTTTGGGAAAACTCGAAGACTTGAACTTGAGAAACGTCTCTCTCAACTGGGAGGCTAATAGGGGAGGAAGAAATGCTAGTCTTTTAGAGCTGAAAGACTTGTCTCAACTAACTGCATTGGAGATATATATTGGTGATGCCAATATTCTTCCATCAAACTTGTTCTTCAGTAACTTGGTGAGGTACCAAGTGTGTAATGGCTATTCAAGGTACTGGTCAATTGGGACTATGGCTGAAACGGCTCTCCACATGCTAAAACTAGAGCTCAGTAAGCTCACTACCAGTGATGTATTGGAGCATGTTATAATACCATTGTTGAAGAAATCTGAAGATTTATCTCTGGGGGGGATCAGAAAGTGTCAATTACATGTCGAAGATTTACAGCAACTGATACACCTCCGTCTTGAAAACAATGTTGATTTCACCTATATCATTATTATGAAGGTAAATCCTTTGACTTTATCTTGTTGTACTACTATGAAGTTATAATGGTATGTGCTCATTTGGAATTTACACAAAGGTTTGTAACAATAAATATGACATGTGTCTGTGCAGGTTAGGTTTCCCAACTTAACAACCTTGAGCGTTAGTGGGTGTGATCATCTAAAATTCTTGTTCTCAATCTCTGTGGCTAAAAGTCTGGTGGAGCTCAAGCATCTCGAAGCATCCCTATGTAGAGTGATGGAAGAAATAGTATCCACAAGAGATCAATCAAATGGAGAAATTGATGTCAATATGTTTTGTAAGTTGGAAAGTCTGACAGTATTTATACGCGTGTGTTATAGTCTGAAAAATATCTTTCCAGCCTCAGTAGTCAAAAATCTTCAGAAGCTACAATTACTAAGACTGCTTAATTGTCCACAACTGGAGGAAATCATTATTGGTGAACAAGGAGTAGAAATAGAGCTTCCTCAGTTTGTGTTTCCGAAAGTAACAAATGTGAAATTTGATTCTCTGCCCAAACTTTGTAGATTCTATTCAGGAATGCATGTTTCTGGGTGGCCGTCACTCAAACAACTTTCAGTATGTTCTTGTCGTAAAGTGAAGAGGCTTGCCGCAGAACTTTCTGTTTTTTCAGAAAAACGTGATTCGGAGCCCCTGATTGAAAACAATGGAGTCCGCCAGTAAGGATTACTAAAATGATCACTAGTTGAGGATTTTGTAAGCAATATATGGGTTATGAGACCCATTTTCTGATCTTATTTTTTGTAATCTCAATTTTTTTATGTTTATATGAGTGTATCACTTTTGTAACTGTGGCAGTCTCATTTTGTCCAAATTCATGTAATTTTTATCTAAAATGGATGATAATCCGGCATTTATTTATTAGAACACATAATTGGGAATGTAATAAACACAAATAATTGGGAATGAAAAACTGCCTCTCAGTAGAAGCACGCCTTGATTTGTATTCCAGGATTCCTTTACCAACTTGGAAGAATTAGCGCTGCATGTCTCGGAGATCTGGTACGGTCCATCATCGCCAGTACAGTTCTTCAGCAAAGTAAAATCTGTTAGGTTTGTGTACGAGATGACACCTTTCTCCAGCCGGGCCACATTTGATTTCCTCCTGAAATTACCCAAGCTTGAGAGACTTAGAGTGAGCGCCAATTCTTCCACGAAGATATTGTTTGTGAATCAAGAAATGACTGGCGGTGAGGAGGAGACCCTCTCAGCTGTCAAAGCTTTAGAGATCCGTCATATGGACACTCTTTCTGTTGAGTGTATAAACTTAAAGAGCATAGAGTCATCCGCAATCTAACAAGTCTGTCGGTACAGTTTTGTGGAGGAATGGAACACTTGGCGAGTTATGCTGTAGCTAAGAGCTTAACGCAACGGACAACACTGTATGTGGAGGGGTGTACTCAGAAATATTTAAAGGGGCAAGCAACGAAGATGATGATACACCAGGAGCAACTTGTGAGATTGTTTTCGACCGCTTGCAAACTTTGACACTTCTTGCTCTATTTCGTCTTCAAGCCCTTTGCTCCAGTTGCACTGTCAAAATCCCACCCTCAGCTGAGTTATATGTCAGTTACTGCCGGATTGAGTTCAAGATATCTTCTCAAGGGGTTCTTCTCACTAATCCATAACCAGGAAGATCTACATGATAATGATTTCCAAGGAACAGATGACCCTGTTGGCACGGTATGTGTTCTTTTTACAATAAAATGTGCTATACATTTCAACATATAATTAACCGGCTTTCAAGTTTCATACCAAGTTCTAATTACTGTAGTTGTGTTTATTGTTAGGCTCAGTCAATAAAATGTTTCAAGAGTGCCAGCCCTGCTAGTGAATTGCCAGCTGAAACATATATGGTTGAGGCAATTTAGTGGATAGGTCTATGGTTATTGGCAATTCATATTTCCTGGTTGTGCTGCTTGATCTTGTGCCAAGTCCTTGGTAATTATCATTTCCTTCCAATATTTTCTGTCACATAGATCATTATTAGTAACATACTTCTGCTGTATGTATGTGCTTGCAGCATTGCATTATTTGAATATATCGACTTGTAGAATTTGCACAGCAGATCACAACCAAGTAGCAGGAGATATTGTTGCTCATGATTCACCTCCTACTTAAAGGTTTGTGATCTATTTCAAGGACCCTGGTTCAACAAGTTGGAAAACTGAACTGATTACGGTGCATTGATGCATCAACATGATGATGATGAAGACCCATCTGCAAAGTCGTTACGCATTTGAATCTCGTTTCTGTACATTATAACAAATATTATCTCATTACAAACGTTGCCTTTGTTACACTACAGTGATGTTCATTGATGCAAATAGTGATCCTGCTGCCTAAAAAAAAAAAGACTTGTAGAATAACAGTAATAAACAAAAAGTGGTCTGTTGTTCGCTATCCAAGTTGGCAATTCATGTTTCCTGGTTATGCTTTTTGATCATGTGCTAAATCATATCATATTTATTGTTTGAGCTTCTTGCCAATTCAGATTATTATAATATATTGACAGAAAAACAGTGGAAGCATTGATATGCTACCACAATTGGATCAACTTTGAGTATGGTTTTGAGTATTTGTTAGCGCTCAGACCCTTGTCTTACCAAGAAGAACTCATCTGTGATTGAAAATGGCAGTAAGATATTCTCAGTTGGCAAATTCTTGTTACATGATGGTAACTGATCACATGCTTCCTAACTTAGATTTACACATTGATAACTTAAACACTCCAATTGGTAATCCTTAATTGATCTATGAGAAATCTTTAATGCATTTTGCAGATCTTAGTAGTGAACAAATGAACCATTGGTTTCCCTTTGTAATTCAGTTCTGCATTCTAAACTCTCGTTATGCCTCCTCATACCTGAAATGCTTCTCTCTGCTCAGTTCTGTATTAAAACTGAAAATGTGTCTACATCAATGTATCTATGATTCTGTGCAAGTAATGTGGTGATTATAATTTTATGGCTTGGAGTTTGTGATCCTAGGTCCCAATTGTCAGAGGTAAATGGTGATGACCTTAATCCTTATTGTCAATTCTGCATTCCACTTTGACTAAAAGGGATTCCTTCCCCTGTTCGGAACAATGTAAATAAGTACGACTGTACTGCAGGGCCGGCCCTGAGAGATTTGAGGCCCAGTGCGAAGAAAAAAAATGGGCCCTTACACATAAAAAAAACAAATTTTTTTTTCGGGGTTTGGAACCTAGCCAAGTGCAATGTTAGGATGCTCATCCCCACGCCTGAAATTTTTTATTGATATGTTAAAACATGGTACAATGGGGGGGACATTTCTGGAAGGTCAGTTAAGAGGCAAGAAAAAATTACTAAAAATAGTAGCTTACCAGCATGAAGCAATGAAACTGTGAAACAAAACCCGAAACTGCAGAGGCATATACTGGTAGTTCACCCAACCAACAATAGGCCAAAATTGCAACCATTATCAAAATTTTATTATATCAATTTCAATGAGGGCCTTGAGTACAAAGCAACAGAGACATGGTTCATCTTTCAAACACAAAATGCTACAAACAAGAAAATAACATTCATAGAAAGCCCAAGAATCCTACTCCAGAAAAGATTATACCTTCTTTGCGATAGTTTTATTGTCCTTCTTTGCCCTGAATATTATATCCACCAGTTTGTGGAGAAAGTGTCCAAACGGCCCAGTATATGCAAACCCATAGAGCTGGAAATAAGTCACAAATCCTTCAGATGCCAACATGATATACACAAGGCATGGCACAACATAATTACATATGTATAAACCTAGTGAATCCATGAGTTTATACGCGAGCCGCATATTTGAAATTGACAGTTGCCGGATGAGAAAAGACAAATGGGAAATTGGGAATCAAATCTTTCAATTCATAACTCTTGGCTTTCTTAATATGATAAAGACACGTACTTGTTATGATGATTTTACACCAAGAGGCCAAAAGCACATAAGACACAACAAAATAACACAACTTTGAACACCTTGATCAAAATAAGAATACCATCATAAGAAACAGTCTTCTGAGTTGAAGCTTTTTGATCCCAGAGATCTTCTGGGCTATTCCATCACTAAGCCCGACCAAAACTCCTGCTGTAATTGCCTAGAAAACCGAAAAATTCAAACCAAATTAAACAAAGACATCAACTTCATTACAGCAACATGGAAATCTTCAAAACCAGGCTCAAATAAATCATCTTTGAAACAAAACGAAATCTATACAAACAAGACTCCCTATAAACAGATTTAATGAAACAAGAACTGGGTCTCATTCAAGAGCGGAAATGAACCTTGGTCCTGAGAGGGTGGGACTGAAGTTGTATAAGGTATTTTCTCCAAGCCTCGCTGACTATCTCAGACATGGTGAGTCCAAAGCTTTCCTCTCTCTCCCTCTCTCCTTCTGATGTGAAATTGTGAAAATGAAATGGGGTTTTAACTAACCGAAGGCAAAGAAAAACTCCATACCACACACACAAAAAACAAAGAGAAAAAAAAAATTGGAATTTTGGGCCCTGGCCAGTGCGGTAGCACTGGCTGCCCTCCCTCAGGGCCGGCCCTGGTGTACTGCAACTGTGAAAGTTCTTTGAACTGTTTGTTCACCTTGATCTTTTATAATACAACTCTGAAGTCAGTAATGTCACATTAATATCACCTGAGTAAACTTCCTATAGTTATTTGTTTGTGTTTATGATTTAACTTCTGTTATCTGAATTTGACGAGTTGATAACATTAATGTAAGAGTTATGTGTGGAAATGGATCGAAACCATTGGAATGATTGGATTAACCTTCTGATACGCACTTATACTGCTCTTTATTTGCGAATGAAGACTGGAACTCTAAAAAGTTATCACGAGTATCAACAATGTTTAAAAAGGCGCGCCTTGAGACAAGGTGATTCAAACCATCGGCAGAAGTGTGGAGTTGTGGGGCTTTGCGTGTTTCAGCTAGCTAGTACTTTAGAATTGGGGTGTTGTATATATGAGCCATATTATGTCACAGCTGCAAAACTCACTTCCGGCTGAGAGCCTATTCAGCACACCATCGAGCACCAGCAGCCAGAGGCGGATCTAAGAGGAACCGCACCCAGCGGTTGCTGGGTAAACTTTGATTGCACCACCTTAGTTTTATTTTTCTGCTGGGTAAAAACCTAGCCTCCACTTGGTAAATTTGTGAGGTATTTCATTGTTTGTTGCTTTGCTGTTTAAATTCAACAGGTAATAACCAATACATTGGTTCATTCCATCCGTTCCGTACGCATGTATGATTGTGTCAAGTAACTTATGAGTTTGACATAATAAAATTTGGTAGCTTCTGATAACAAATGCACTTGCCCGAATTCATTAGCCACTAAACCAACAAGGTCTAAGTAAAAAAAATGAAGGAATATAACTTTTTTCCTATGCTTGATGAAAAAAATTTCCTCTTACCTAATTTTTGAACTCTAGATCCGCCACTATCAGCAGCACGTGGTCATGTGCACCGTTAGTTTAAAATACAGACGTTAGCTACAACTTCTACAAATCTGGGCAGGGAGAACCAGAGAAGTTCACTGACTTTGGCTATATTTGGTAAAGTTTTTTGCCTTCAGTGATTATAAGCAAAGTCCACATGAGTGTTTGATAAATCTGCTTCTCACTCGGGCTTTTAAGCTCGATAAGCACAAGTAAGGAGAGCCATAGAAGGCAGGTTTTAGAAGCAGAATCCGTGCGCAGAGATCACTGTAGCGACAATTAATGAAACTTTCAAAATTGGAGTGGGTACCCTGATGCAGTTAAAAGAATTACACGATCCGACCTTTGTCTTTTCGACGCCGATATCTATTTCAATACTCTTATCTTCTCCATCGACTCTTCTCTGATCGCTCTCTCAATCATCTTACATAGGCGCCCCTTTATTTTTTGTTCTCGTCCATGGTCGATCAACTCAAGTCTACGGGGTCTTGGTGATTTTGATTTTGATTGTATTTTCCAGGTCAGTCTCATCTTGCGTCAGCACATCAATGAACTCCTCAGTCTCCCAAGCCCTTCCTTCTCTCCTCAATCTCTTCGTAAAGTCTCCACCTTTTGATCTCAAAATTTTAACTTGGTTGTGTTTATTGTTAGTTTTTCAAGATTGAAGCTTGAATCTAAAACCCAATACTCTGCAGGCGTTTTCTCCCAATGCCCAAATTTTGAGTAGCATTCTTGGTAGGTGCAGAGGGGTTAGTAGCCTAAGCCTCAACTGCCTTTGCCTGAACAACTCGTCGTTGTGGATTTTTCTGGGCAAGCATCTCCAAGAACTGAACTTGTTGTGTTGCTCATTAATGTCGTATCAAGTCCTTGCTTCAATTGGAATCTATTGCCCCAATCTCAGGTGCTCTAGTTTTAGTTTTTTTGTAGCCAAAGATTGATTCTTGGGGGTTTTGGTGTGATGGGGTTCTAGTTAGCATATGAATTTTCAATCTTGTTTCCTTGTCCAGACTGAAAGATTATCTCATTTCGGGTGAGCACTGAATAATATATTAGATCAATTGCAATGTTTAATTACTTCTATGTTTAATTGAGATTGATTGCTGCATATCTAAATTGAACATATCAGTTCTAATTGATTACCTGGATTGTTGTTGTCCATTGATAATGTTCTCCTCATTGCACCCTTGATGTTCTCTTAGTATATGGGACCAAGAAGTAAGAACAGAACGTGTATAAGGAGGGACTAATTAGACACATATATAGGCAATGTGACCATAGCAGTTTCATCCATAAAACTGTAACGTCCTTTAACTGCCAATTTGAAATCTCAAATGTTTCTTTAACTGCAGCCAGAATTTGAATTCAAAATCAAAATTTTAAGCTCATCTAAATTCAATATGATTTACAGCTTTTATTTAAACTCAGATCAATACACATATTCGTATATGAGTGTTTATATATGTTATGCAGGTCTAATATAGTGTCCTAAGCTATATGAATAGCTTACACAGACTTCCTTAGAATTGGGGTATTTTTGTGTTTGAATGGTTATTGGTGTATGGTGTAATTATGTTCAAACTTGTCAAGAGAGAAGAGGACTTGAAGAATATTTCTTGAGGGTCTGGCAGAGAACATATCAGGTATACTAAATGCTGAGTCTTGAGTCCAATGGTTGTGTGAACAGAGCTTTACATGAGAAGGACGAGAGGCCTAGAGCTGGCTTTACAAGGAATCAGTTTTGCCTCATTGCTTTCATTTGTAGCTTTGCTTTTTATATTCTTCCCGGCTACTTATTCCTAATGTTATCTTCAATTTCCTGGGTTTGCTACTCATTGCTTTATATTTTGCTTGGCTACTGCCACTGTTGTTCACGTTCTCCTCTTCCATAGTAGGTAAGTTTTACATTCTAGAAGATATATATGATGCAATGTAATGGATATATGCTATTTTACTTAGCCTTAATAAACATGCAGAGGCATCTGGGAGCTAAGCAAGTATGCCTTCCAGGAAAAAAGACAGATATGCACACAAAGCTCATTTGAAGATACAAATCTCATTATAGGATATAGTATACATCTGCAAATTATTTTTGATATGCCGCGGAAGTCTAAATTTACTCAGTACAGTAGTTCTGTATCTACTTCAGTTAAA
This sequence comes from Argentina anserina, assembly GCF_933775445.1. Lineage (NCBI taxonomy): Eukaryota > Viridiplantae > Streptophyta > Magnoliopsida > Rosales > Rosaceae > Argentina > Argentina anserina. The sequence goes on from NC_065876.1 coordinate 10,359,714, forward strand.
TATGACAATGTGTAATATATGAAGATGTAAAACTATGTGTTACATAACAGCAATGTCTAACTGCAGCTGCTATATATATGAAGATGTATAACGATATGTAACATAGTATAACAGCAGCTCAGATCACTTCATTTGTTGTTTTTACTTATTTACATATTTAAATGAATGTTTAACTTCTTGGTAATATTTGAAATTTAACATCTCCATTAGAGATGAAATTAGTCAAATTAACTTCTTGTTGTAATTGACATGTCACATGTCAAAATTCAATTTTGACAACAAAATTAGACCTCCCCACTGGAGTTTCTCTTACTGGTCCAATATGTATAAGTTTATTTTCAAATGTCGCATAGTAATTGTAATGTCATTTAAGTTTTGAAAGTTAAGAAAAAATGATACATAAATAATACCCTTGAGTACGGTATATCACCAAACAATTCATGTAAAGTTTCTAAAACGTCTAAGTTGGTCATTTGACAAATTAAAAACATAAGCCAGTTTGAGTTTGCCAAACGTTTTGTTACTGCTTCTGTCACCTATAAAAGTCAGTTTACCAAATACTCAGTTACTTTACTTATCAGCCACTTATTTTCAGAAATCAGCATAAACTAATTTTTTTTATAAGTCCAGCTATACCAAACACAGCCTACAACCTTTGAATTCCTCTTCTTCTCACATCCTCAAACAAACAGTTTAATTATCATACTTCCATAGTTCCATCTACTCAATCCATATTCATAATCTATCATTTATTCTATGAGATTATTATTATCTGTTCTTATTATATATTCTGATTCCTAAAAAACCCCAATTTAAATCCACAGCTCGAAAGCCCTCGAAGGGTATAGAACACGAGGGCTTTCTCTCCCACCCGCTCACTTACCCAATTTCCTTATAATGGGGCAAACCATCATTAATACGAAAAACCCATTAAAAATATGAAGAACTATAAAAATTAGTACGATTTGTGTTGGTGAATCCTGGGATTGAGATAAATTTCTAGCCTCTTTGTTGGGATTCAGATATGATGAGGTTTACCTAGAAACAAGCTTAATTAGTTACTAGAAGCATGTAAGTGATGCAACCCCTTTCTTTCCCTTTCTGGTTATATTCATCTTCTTCGTCTTCAAATTCTCGTCCCTCTCTAAACCTTTTCGATTCCCAACGCTCAATTCTTCAAGAGATGATATGGATGAGGATTTGGGGCAAGAGGCTTTGGTTTCGTTTGTCGGAAGTAGTATCTTTAGCAACGTTAACGTTGACCGTCATTGCAAATGTTTGACTGACACACTGGAGTTATGCGGATGGTTGATCCGAATATTTTAATAGTCGGTGCCCATACTCTAAGGTGTATATTATCCGTTTCCATTCCGGCTATATATTTCTCATTTTACGTTCATGTGTTGTAGTGTTACTGTTACACCATCATATAATTTGGAGTTTAGGATTGATTGTCAATCTGCCCGAGTGTTGGACACAAGGACAGTGTATCTATGTATTTGTGAAATTGTGACTCATCATTACAAACTTATGCAGTTGATCATTTGATATATATGCATTTGCAGTTGATCATTTGATCACCAAGTGTTAAATGGACACATGCAACCACCTTTTATTATATACTAACCAGTAACTAGTAAACAAGATTCTGGTTAACATTGCTCCGGAGCAAATGACAATGTTGACGCACCAGCATCGAACAGAAACCTGTAATTTGCTTGCTGAGACGCGCCCAAGACGTTTGGACCATCTCCACCGACTGAAAAAATTGCCATGCAGAACTGATCGTGTTGTTCAAAGTCGACGAACAGTGTTCTTTTCTCCAGCTAAAGGTCTGCTTCCTCAAAGTGAAGCGTTATGGATGGCACATTATATATTGCATGAATCTGGTAACACAAATCAAACCCTTGGTCAGCCAGCTCACTCTTCTTCAATGGTTCCCATCCGTACTTGTTATTGAAGTACTCCACCATAGCTTGCATCAAGATCGAGAAAGCCCCCTCAATTATGAAACTGTATGGCGCTCCGGAATCAATGACCATTCCTCCGCCCGCGGTAAACAGGTTCGGGTCGATTTGGAGAAGATCCCCGTTTACGCTTATACCATTCAGCTTCAAGAAATAATGGCTACTCTGGCCTCCCAAAAATAGTGTGCTGCGTACGTTAGGACCTGTAAGTTGAGCATCATCACCGAAATGTAACAATGCTTCGTCCTCGAACCGTAATGGAAGGCAGTAGGAAAACTTTAAGAGGGTGATAGAGCTTAACTGCTGTAAGATACCAGTAGGGTCACCCCTCCCTAATCCGAGAATTCCTGAAATCAGATTTGGCTGGCCATGAGTAAAAGATCTGAGAAGTCCATCTTATTGTAGAATCCTAGACCAAATGCCACGTTCTGGATGGCTTGTTTTTGGCCACCTTCAGTCGAGAAGAAAAACACGTCAAGCGCAAAGAGACCTCTAGTTGTAGAGCCATCAGCGTAGAGCAGCTCATACATACAAAGACCAAATCCATCGTGGCAAAGATTTGGAGGAACACAAAGAGGGTTGTCAGACTTCATAGGTTGAGATGTGCTGATGTCAACCGATTGTACATACGTGACGACACTTCAATACAATCGACGCACGCTTCTTCTTGAACCCAAGTGCAAGCGCTGCCCGTATCCAAGGCTAAGTAGACCGTGACCGGAGGACTTCCAATGGAGATTTCAGCATAGAAGAAATCACTGAATGCATGTCTAGTTGGGGCTCTTATGGTGTTTGGCGAGAATGCTGCAGACGAATTGGTCATGTATTGAAGGTAAAGGGCGCGGGACTTAGAGATTTGAGCAAGTTTTTGGTGTTTCTCGGCGAGGTTGAGGTTTTGGGTGAAGGGCGTGTTAGACTAATTATGTGAATGACCACATCTTAACATCTCAAGCAAGAATTAATTCCACAAACATGGCACACAGAATATGAAAACAGAACATTATGAATTCCTGATAGTGTAGAAACTCACCAGTTGAAGAACTTCCTAAGCCTGCCATTGCTTCACGTTTTCTGCAACTGCACCAAGATACTCTTCTGAAACACAGCACAAGAACACAGTATGGGGCTGAACTTAATGTTTTTTCTCTTGTGTGTGATCAGGGAATATCTCTCTTATTTATACCGGTGTAAAACTCCACTTTGTGCTCACCCATAGAGAGTCCAAAGTAGACTGAAATATTATCTGTTAAGAGACCTAATTGTTATCACAATCTTCATATTGAACAGGTTGTCAATCTGATAAGACTTCTAGATTTATCAAGAGATATATATCTTGATAACTACTGTAATAGGATTACTGCATATATAATTTCTGCTATTCAACTTGATTTAATCCAATTGTATTATCTGAAGTGGTTGAGATAATGTCAAGTCCATTTTATTTCTAACAGGGCGACTTTGGTGAGAGTATGGTGTTGATTTTGATAATGAAGCTTTGTGTTGAAGCAAAAATGAGAAAGGATATTAGAACAGACAAGAGAGATGGAACGCCAGACATTTTGATGAGCATCTGTAGAGACTGTTATTTTGTAATGCAAAGCATGTGCAGGATATGGGAGCCTTAATTATGTATAAGAAGAGTATCACTACAAAAAAAAGTTAGCAAAGACCACAAATGAATTGTGGCTCTAATGTGGGTGTTGATGGTGTGGCCTTTACCTAAAATCTCACAAAACCCTCACAAATGTGACATGTTAATTATTAATAGCATTAAAATGCCACATTTGTGGGGGGTTTTGTGGGATTTGGGCAAATGCCACACCATCAACACCCACAATAGAGCCACAATTCATTTGTGGTCTTTGCTATCTTTTTTTGTAGTGTATTTATATGTATAATGCTAGTGTGATCACATATTGCAATGGGGTTAAACTGATCAACAGCAAAGGAATACCAGAGGAATAAGATTTGCCATTTGAACATCGATATAATGGTGTAAGTGTAAAATGGCGTAACCATCTCTGTAATTGATGCTCTTAATTGGACTGGTTGTTAGGTCTGAATATAGAGTATGTTTTCACAATGACTAATGCGTACGTGACTACATTTTGAGAGGAGGGGCATTATGAAATAGACATCTTTGGGTAAATCTGAAAGAGCCTCCAACTATAGAGAAGCCAAATCCCGTCGGAAAAGATGAGAGATGATTCAACACCCAACACACCAAGCTGGCAAAATCAAAAAATTCAACAAATTTAAAAAAGTCATTCAGTTTTAAGGCAAACATTTGGAGAGGAAATTGAACTTTTATTATTATTGTTCAATCATGAATGCTTTACGATTAGATGAAGTGAAGTTAATAATATGAGTGCACTTCTGATTTTTTACATTAGATGATCTAAGTAGTACCGAAAAATGAAGAATGTATATAAACAGAGAGATTGCGAATTCTAAGCAACAAGTTAGAGACTCCGCCAAAATAAAGCAAAAGCATCGATCTTCCCAAAGGATGTCTTACAGAACCAGCTATCTTAATGTCGTGCAACTCTAGATCTCATGCAATATGCATCAACATTGGTAGCAACGTTCATACTCTAATTTAGAAGTTTAGAAAGATTAACCAACACCCAAATCCCGATAGTTGTAAGAATAAATGAATAAATAACCAGAAACAGATAGCACCAGTAACACAAGTCGTTCCATATGCAATTGTGCTCAATTTTCAGGTTGGGGTAGTAACGTGTATTGAGGTCTATTAACTTTTTTAGGCAGGTCGTCGTTTGTTCTTCCATGATCGTTTTATCAATAGGTAGAGATGGGTCAGCAAGCAAATCACAACACAAGCAGTTCTTGTTCGACAAGAACGCGCATCACTTGAATTACGGCCTCGATTATTTGGTTGAATCTGGTCCTATGGAGCAGGATTCGGCATCTCTTCCACGAATATGATGAGAAAAGTGAGTCTCACCATTGCTGCCATATTTGCCGGCTTGATTTGTCACAAAATAATCGACAAGAGTTGCAAGTTCGGGAATCCCAGTATTGATTACTCAGTCTATCGGCCGGTCATCAAATCTGTGTACGGCAGCCAGAGTGACTAGTAAAAATGCCATTATGATGCTTCATTCCTCCCGGAGGAAGATCAACATGTTTTGCAGAACGCTTCTATCTCATTGCACAGAAAAGCAGTACATTCTAGCAACAATTGCAACTATCTCTTTATAGCGAGATGAAAAGGAACCTATTTCCCAAAAAAAAAAAAAACAAACAAACAAACAAATCGAGACATCTTATGTTTCTCTCTATTCAATACACTATCTTTTCCCCTTGAGAGGATCAATAGAGGTTCACATTCCATCTACCTCAAGGAACATTATCTGTTTTTTGTTTAAAATGAACAAATGATCTGTACATTGGTGCCAGCCCAGGCTTCTCCTTTCTTTTTAGGGTTCAGAACAAAAATAAAAAGATCTTTCTCCCAAGACACTTGGATCGTGGCAACTCTCAGGGAGTTTATATAAGCATTGGCTCAAAAGAAAGGGAATTGCGCCAATTACATTTCAAGATACATGTTAGGGTGGGAGAGTATGAAGAGTGGGAAAGAAAATAAACGTTCTATGAACTTACTCCTGGCACATACCACTATTTTGATCTCTTGCGTGATGCAGGAGCAGGAACGTCACAAGTATTTGTATTGATCACTAAGAGCAAAATTTGATATTTACATCTTCACTACTTCAGCTCAAAGTTCCACTTCATGAAGATCGTCACCATAACCCCCACCCCCATTCATTGGCGCATGCAACTGAAAAGGCGGCTCACTAGGCCTATATAAAGCAGAAGACATGCCTAATGCCTCCCCTAAAGGTTTTACTTCACCCATCTTTGGAGGGCTAAATATATCATTGGAGCTCCCACCCCATGATGCCGTCCTTCGTGAGTGAGGTGGAACAGGACCATTGGCATTTGATACAACTCCCATGGTATGGATATTACCCATGCTTGGAAACCTTTGCATACTCGGTGATGATGTTAGTGGTGGTGCATGGAAAGAGTCATTCCTGGCTGATGTTGAAGGATCTTCTTTGGCAGTTGTGCCATCTTGTTCATGTTCGGCAATAGCATCCATTGTCTGGTCACCTGATGACACTGGAGTGGGAATAAAAAACTTTGCATTGGCAGCAACAGCAGGCTTAACAGATGGAACAGAAGGTGACTGGAACAAGTTTGCCGGCATTCCGCCAGATTGGTTAAAAGTGTCAACATATCTGCCAAAAAACCATTAGTAGTGAAGTTATAGCAATAACGGGATGAAAGGGCAGAAAGTTTTAAGAATAATTGCTTTATTCTCAATTAATAAAAAATTAATCCTAAACATTGTTTGCTACTGCAACGAATTTTCAACTCATCCCTGAAAATTGAAAATAATTTATTTGCATTTTGAGCTTTATTATAAATTGCTTCATTAAATTACAATTATATAAATTACTGCTGCTACATAAAATCCACAGAAATATGGCTGTATAAAGAGTAACTTTAAATACTTCGTTACAAAATTGTATTCCCTACTTAGCATTTTATACATCATCAAATTTATAAGTAAAGAAAAAGAGGGGTACCTGGATCGAACGCCCATTCGCCCACGAGCTGAGAATTGATTTGAGCTGGGTGGAATAGGAGGGGTCCCTGAAGTTGGTCCCAGAGGAGTTGAATTATGTAACTCTGGGCCCCCTTTAGTGGGGGACCCTTCTTTCTTTAAGGCAGATCTCAAGTTGTAATCAGAAACACCATTCTGGAAGGCTGCAGTAGTTGGGGGAGGAGGCAATGCAGGTTCTTCAGCAGGAAATTCAGCACCTGGCTCAACCCATCTCTTAAGTTTTTCGTCATAGTAGAACTTATTTGTTACACCCAACTTAGCCTTCAATATCAAATGCAGGGCACAATTACAGAGCGTCACCATAAGAAAACTCCACATAGTTCTTATCTAGAAACAGGAAGGAAAGCCTACAATAGAAACTTCATGAGCTACCTGTTTTCCACGTCTCACAAACTTGTCAATGATACTACTAAAAGGAAAGCGGGAAGTCCCCCCTGAGGGTTTTCCCTGTCCATCAGACGAGTCAATATCCTTTGATGAATCAACCTGATCTTACAACAAGCTAGATGTCACATAGATTGTATAATCAATCATACATACCAATTAGGTGACCAAAATGCATATATAGGGTCTGATAGCAGGTTGCCAGAATTTGAAAATTCACCAGTTTGGAGTAGTACACACCTGAGTTCTGCCGAAGTCTGGCTCTGAAACACTTCTGTTATGCATTGGCTTTCTACTGCCAAAATCATTTGTGGGTTCCGTAGAAGCAGAAGGAATTAAGGACGACATTGCCATAGTTGACTGACTACTAGATACTCTGGGGCCCATTGGCTGATGGTATTGTTCATTACCGTGACCACTTCCTATGGATGTGGATGGTGCAGGTGGTGGTAGGCCGACAACACGATGGGCAGTACTATCGATAAAGTTGAGCAACTTACCTTTGAAAGAAGAAACCAGATTCACAGAGTATCCACCCTGCCATTGGAAAATGCATTCATAGAATGATCATAACAGCTCTAAAGTGATGAACATACCAAGCAACTGACAAAAAAGTACCTGCTGATGAGTTCGGATCCTCTCCTCGAGAGATAATACTAACTGCTTCCACATGTCTGCTTCAGCTGCTCTTACATTTTTTAAGGACTTCACTATTATTTGACAATACCTGTATAAAATTTACCTCATTAATTGAGGGAACACGTGTAGACTCGGAATAAGAAAAATACACCTACTTACTTCAATGAATCAGATACTCTTCCAACTTCAGCAAGCATGTATGCGTATATGAGCTTATATGGCTGGAATGGTAGAAGAATAAACTGAGAGTTTCCGAGAACCTTTGAATATTCATATAACTCAGTCCTCTGCCAAAATGATAAGGACGAATTAATTATAAATTCCAAAGAGTGTCACTAAATGAATTAACAACCAATATGTATTAAACAAGTATTAGGTCTCACTGAATATGAACACACAAATAACGACAAGTTACAAACGTCGAAACTACAGGGAATTTGCAGTGACAATTTTGAGTGGATATATTTACTGGTAAACTGCTATTCAGAAAACCAAGCCCTCTCCTGAAGCTCGACAGCAACAAAAGGTATATATAAGCTTTAGACAGGAATACTTAATCAAATTAATAAACTACACTTATTAACTGCTTATCAATGAATATGATCAAACAAATTAGAATCGCTGACGATAACACAGATTTTACATTTGTATACACACACACATATTTTGTTCATATACAGACCAGAGGACTACCAGACTACCACAAGTAACAACGCCAAAATACAATGTGTATAAAAAGAAAAAAGGTCTGGTCACGCATCTACTCAATACTACATTCATGTAGGATGATCTACCAATCAGCCAATCATGCTCAACACTACCAGAGATGATGACACAGTGTTGTGCTGGGGGCTTACCAACTATATTATATTTATATATATACCCAGGTGGCCAGGTAGAATAAAATAAGACGTTATGCCAAAATATAAGATTGGTTTGTGTGGTTTAAAGTCAAAAAGTTGAATTAAAAATTAGGACACAATAAACACGAGAGAAAGGACACTATTATTCTGCAGTCTCACAGCCTCCTTATTTGCACAATATGATGAGGCTACAGATAGCATCATCATTCACTACATTTTTTATCCCCGAAAGCTATACATCTTATGTTTATTTGGAGCTACACTTTATAGTTAAAAATTTAAATGTAGTGTTCTGCAAGGCTGAACCACCATATCAGATATGAGACATGCACTGAAAGATATTCTGAAGAGGATGAAAGAAAAAATTGCAGGAGTGATTGAATGCACCTGAATGGCCTCTGGACTAGCATATGTTCGAGGCAGTTTCCAGTGATCTGCTCCAATTAGACATAGTCTTGCAGTATCTGAGTATGAATCGAAATTTGCTTCTGCAATTAAATAACAGATGTGTGCTGCAGTAATCTAAAATAATACCATGTCAGATTAAGGAATAAAACAATTTGATATGCAAACTAGTAGTAACATGTTTGTGACATACCTCACTCCGATCCTTCCACAAGGTATCTCCAAGATGTATGATTACCAATTCATCATCTTTTGTTCTGTTTGCAGTTATCACAGCCAAATTCTCCTCCCAATCATCAAGCATTTTATTTGAACCAAACTGTATTTACACAAGAATACAGCATTCTTATTTAGGCATTGCTACGAAATTCAGCAAAGACTATTTCAGTACCAGCTTCAGCAGTACATATGATCTTGTTCCAATTTCATTGGAATTTTTACAAGGGACAGGTCATCATGTATGGATGTGATGAAGGAAGTAACAATCAATACGCAATAGATAAAAATCTCACCTGCATTGGCTGTTGAAAGGTATTAACAGCACATGGAACACTGATTTCAGATGTAGTGTCAGCAGAAAACACTTCTGCAGGTTGGCCTGCAATTAGCAGGCACAACGTTCGCAAAGGTGATCCTGGAATGAGCTGGCATACGGCCATTTTCTTAACAGTATCCACATAGAACTGGATTAGTTGACAACCACCATAGCCACCGGATGAAGAAACAAAGAAGAAAGAGTTAGAAGAGTGCATGCATTAGTATAAGCTGAAAACTTTACTCTATTTATCTCAAGTCGCTCAATATAATGATGAATGAGAATGAACCTGTTCACCAAGCTGTGAAGCAAGGACAAGCGCCGGCCCCCACAATTGACCTGCTTGGGCGCATTGTAAAGCGTCTTTCTTTCTACCAGAAACCAATAGATTTTGTACCTCAGAAGCAGTTGCCTAGGAATAAAACCAGATCTATTACAATAAGTAATATAATAGGAAAACAATAGGAGATTAATCATCCCATACCCGTATTTGTCCTTCTGAAGGAATGTTCTGTACACAGTGGCTGAGAGCATTATACACACCGAGCTGTGCACCATCGCTCTTCGCAGATGCAAAAAGCTTAGCAACTGCTGATTCAGGAGTATCATTTTCCTATGGAGAAGAGAATACCAAAATTACACCAGGCACATGAATGTGGCACTTAAAAGACACTATTGTTGGGAACAAAATTTGAGAAATCATTTTGGGATGATATGTACTTATCAAGGTAGAGAGATGACAATACGGGTGACTCGGTACCAATCACTTTAAATGATGAAGAATTCAACTTCAGACAAGTTTCCATTACATAAAAAAGAAAATAACATGAAAGGTGAACAATAGTAGGAAACCCATGTACACTAACAGCATTTTTCTTTTCTTTTATAATGCATTTCACTTTACTCAAGTGCATTGAGTCAGAACATAACCTTTTGGTGCTTAAGAACCCCCAGAGAACCATATTGATCTGTCAAATTCCTACTAACTTAAAGCATGAAGAATAAGAACTCAACATTTTATAGACTACACAACCAAATAGGATCCAAACAGGACATCATACCTAACCATACCCTATATAGAGACCCATAGTCACCAGTAAAAGCAACTGTGCAAAAAAAAAATCATAGAACTAAATGTGCACAGAAGGAGAGGGAGAGAAAAGAAACAAGATCAAAAGACATGAAGGTGATGTACCTTGGATAGAGTGTCGGTACCAAAAGGAGATCGAAATTTTCCATAGTGTTGACAACCTATCTTAAGCAAAGAAATAAGTAACCTCAATACTCTTCCTTTCCTATACTCCATGTCGGGTGATTCACAGTGAGCAATCCTTTCATCAATCCATTTGTTCAACTCTTTGCTTCCGACATTCCCTCCAACCAAGGGCCCTGGAAAGGATTGTTGGCACAAGGCCCGAAAATAATCACAAGTAGGCATCCCAAAACCTGAAGCATCAGGCCTTTGCATGAAAACTTCTGACAAGTTAAGGACAGAAACTGAGCCTGCTGCGGGATCCTTCACATGATAACAAAAATCCATAAATACACATTTAGCAAAAGCTCAAAACCAATGTAACCAAAATAGTTCAATGCTCACTCCATCCATGATTCAGAGAGTGAAAGCAAAGATGACGGGACAAAAGAGAATTGAACAAAAATACTAAACAAAACAAAACTCTCCACTCAAGAAATTCTAATAGATGTTATGACCCCATAAAACAATCACCTAAAATAACAACCTCAAGAATTTGGCTTTTGATGTCATTCAAATGGAAACTTATATATGTTAAAGCAAGAAGGTTTCAGGGCCTCACCTGGCTTCCATAAGACGAGTTCCCAAGACTACTGCTGTCCTTCATCACAATGAGTTTTCCACCAAATCCAAAAGTTACTAGTGCATGTGGAGGACGACCGTCAGAAGATCTTCCAACAGTTGGAGCATATGGAAACTGGTTGCCACCCTGGGGAGGTTGTTGCGGATAATTCGGTTGGTAATCATTATGAAATTGGGTAGGTCCATTCAGCTGTGTACTTCCTTGATTGAACTGTTGGTTATACAAATGTACTGCTCCCATCTGCTGATCCTTGTTCCCCGTAGAACCTAATGAATTACAATTTCCCAACTGCTGGTATCCACCAGAACTCGAAATAGGCTCGCTGGTAGATACATTCTCAGGTTGCCACACCTTAACAGGCTCATTGTAATTAACATGACTCGGCCAACCACCATCTTGATTTTGGTTACGGGCCCCATTGTCAAGAGGTATATAAGGATGATATACATTATCACCATTCTGCACCGGAGCTGCAGTTGGGACCGTGGTGGTTTGAATGGAAGCATGATACTCCTCCAACGAACCCCATTGCCCGGTAATTGTATCCCAGTACCAACCAGGGTGGTCAGGATAAAAAAGCATGTGTTCCGGGTACCCATTAGTCCATTGTGAAACGTGAACAGATTCAACCGAACCATCAGTGGTACTACTAGGTTCGGTCACACTTCCAGCAGCAGAGGGAGCTGCTGTTTGCTGCAAATGCGAAACCTCCGTTTTAGTATCAGTCACAGTGCTCCACGTGTCCACCTGATACCATTTCATTGTGTTGGGGTCAAGTTTCCACCCAGGATACAGACTTTCCAAATACTCGATACTGTTTACATCCACCACCCCATTGTTGTTTTCGCTTTCTCCTCCTCTGTAACCATCACCATGAAGCTCCTGATGATAATGCTGCTGCCCATTATTAACCGCATTGCCGCAATCTGTACTCGCAATCGTTTGCTGCTGCGCCGCCAGATTGGCGGGAAACTCTCCGGTGTCGTCCCCCAACTCACTGAAGAAATCCGAGTAGGATCCACCCAAGCCATTGCTCAAATTCTGACTCGATTTCACAGAAAACACACCCCAATCCACCTGCTTGATCCCCGAACCCTCGAAATCGTTCCCCTTACTCGTCCCCGAATCCGAATCCCAAACCGGCCTCAATCCACCATTGCTAAGCTCCATCACCGCCTCCTCCGCCGCCGCGCCATTGCTCAAATTACTCTGCTCCGCCGCATTTCCAACCCCAACCGCCTCTCCGACGTCCGAATCCACACCGCCTGTCGCCTCCTCCTTAATCTCCGCTGCGGAGTCAGCAACGCTCAGATTAGCAAACGCCCTGGCCTCGTCGGAATCACTCCCCTCGTTCAAACCGGGCCCCGCCGCCGCCGTTTGCGGCGGCTCGATGACGTCGTCCTCCACCAGTTTATCAAAGAAATCCTCATCCGTATCCTCCACCAGAAATGGAGGAGGATTGGAAGCCATCTAAAACCTAAACCACCAAAATCCAATCTTCCACAAACTTCACAGCACCGCCTCGAATAATTGAAGCCTCCAATCAAGATCCGGAGCCCACCTCCGGCCCCGAACCCGAACACAGACCAAGATCTAGGACTCCGGCATTCCCACCGCCTCAGAAACTCAAACCGGAGATCGCGGATTTCCCGTTGCTTTTCCCAGCTTCAATCCAACGCATTCTCGTCGCGCGAATTTCAGAATACTAAAAATTGAATCAAACCAAAAACGAGCATAACTTACAGATCGAGGGGATGAGAGAATAGAGAAAAGCAATGGTGTGTTTTAGAGAGAGAGAGAGAGAGAGAGAGAGAGAGAGAGAGAGGAAAGCCCACAAATTCGCACCTCCCACCCACCAAAGAGGAAGCGCTATTATAAATTTTTTACTGTTTTTCTTTTATTGTTTAATCTTAGTTTTCCTAAATTTACTGCCCCTGAAAATTAATGACGGTGGTGTTTTTGTCTGAGAATGGGAGCTGTAAAAAATAGAACTTAAGAATTTACTATCAATGTTATCAAGTATTTGGGTAACGTAGTGAGGAACAAAGCCACGTGGTATCGCAATTAGAAGGCTAATGATTAAACTAGGAGAGTAATAATTATTTTTCTAATAAGATGTATTGTTTATGTGACAGCTTTACAAATTTGGGGCTGATTGGGATCTATTGTTGGGTGATTGCATTTTTCTATCTTGTGGTAAAACCTTTTGACTACAGAGGGTATTGTTTGCGGTAATTCATTAAAAAAGTTATTAATTAAAATTTCTTAACTCATGTGTTGTATGAGTAAATGACCTGTAAGGTAAAAATTGGACTAGCTAACAAATAAGTTACGCCTAAATCTTGTAAAATTTGAGTCTAAATATAAATGGACCGTATTTTTGCTCATACAATTTTGTATATTTGACTTAAAACTATAGTGTTTTGTTTAGATTTTCAAGCAATATACGTAAATAAGAAGACAAAAGAGAACACTAAAAATATGAATATGTATTAGTATTAGTTTATGTGAAATAGCTGGTGCTCAAGTGAATAAAAATCAGACAAATGGAGGTAATATGAACGATATGCAACATATATTTAAATTTTTCAATCACATATATGTGATAATGAACTTCATGTGACGATTGATTACTGAAGGCATTTTCAAACTAAGTAAAAAAAAAGAATTGATTACAAAGGGAATGGAGAACCAACTTTGTAATGACACGTTTACTTATCCGGAATGAAATTAATATGAAATAAAAATCAGAATGAATGAGAAACGGAATGGAATAATACTGAGGAATAGAAATGAAACTAATTACGATTGTTTTTGTTTACTTACGATAAAGAACCAGAATTAAATTTTGATTAATTACCATAATAACCCTTTTTCTTTTCTTGAAGATTCACAATCTCTTTTGCTTCTGGATTGTCTTACGATCTCGGTGATTAATTGAAGTAAATTTTTGAAAATGTTTATTAGAGATTTTCTGTCATGTGAGTTCGTTGATCTAAGAGTATGGTATTAGAGTATACATTACAACGAGAACGTAGAAATATTCGGGAAATTCTCTAGATTCCCGAATTATTCCTTATGATTTTTCGAAGTATGGAAACATAAAAAAATTATTTGGAAAATCAGAATTGTTACGATGCAATCTGGGCCGTAGAAATTTGATCAAATAACTCTCGGCCTTTGGATTCAAGCTATATATATTGGTGAGAACACAATAAGGCTTCGGTGTTCCCAAAAACAGATCAAGCTCCCGACCTCCTCCTTCGCGACCCCAACGACTCAACGCCGTCCTCCACCATCGTCAGCTACGCTCCGGCCGCTGCGTCCCCTCCGTTCAAGCCTCCTCAGCGCCGCCGACGCATCTCAACTCCAATTTCTCCCGACCGGTGACCATGGACGAAGGATTTGCACTGAGGGGTGTCAAGCTTTGGGGTGCCATCAGTGTTTCAAGCTATCAATTATATCGATTTTGGATTCATTAGGCTTCGTATGCAGTTGGTGAGGTATCATTGAGCTGAGTTGATTATCCGACTTCACCTTGATGGATTTTGCTTCACCGAATTCATGAGGAAGCTTCTGCCATTTGGGAAATTTGAAGGTAGAATTATAACTTTGAATCTGAAGTTGATTTCCTTGTAATGGTTGCTTGCTAGAATTCAATGAAATTGTGAATTGAGAACTCCTTGGTTGTTTAGAGTCTATGGAGTTTGGTTAATCCCCTGCAAATGGAAATCGGTGGAGATGGTTCATAACATGTGAAACTTTGATCAAGTTCCTATAATTGAGATTTTGGAAATTTATGTTCCGTAAAAAAGAATCGGGTAGTTTTGGAAGAATTTTTCATTCCACCCCATTCCCACCTCCCTATTATGGGCCTTTTCCGGAATCGATTCCGGGTTTTGATGGTTGGTCCCACCATGAATTCTATTCCTATGTGCAAGTAAACGCCGGAATGGAATCGATTCCGGCGGAAGTGTGAGATGTGGGAGAAAAGCAACTTCTTATAACCAACTTCCTTATACCTATGTAACTGTATTCATGCACCGTACTATTATGTTTTCAAATAATCTTGCTTGTCTGAAAAGGGCCGGTCAAGCTCCATTGATCAATCTAGTCAAGGAACTGCCCACTATCACATGACTTTCTGAGATATATACTCTTTCTTATTCATGTTTGGTATTAATGTAAAACAATCTGTGAGAAGCTGAAGTGCTTGCGAATTGAGCACAATGCACAAAAACAATCTAGTAGCGAGGTCAGCATTGATTCATGAATGACAACTACGGTATTGTTTTGATTTTTGAGAGACTGGTAAAAACTGTTGATTAAGTACCTTATACATATTTGTGTGGATATACTAAACTGCACTTATATATGATCGTATACACATTCGGTTTGGTTTTCCAGTGTGTTAGTTGAATCCGAGTTGAAGGGTACTTTTATTGAGAGAGAGAGAGAGAGAGAGCAAATTAAAACTGAACATGCCAAGTTGCCAACATGTGATGAAAAATTAGCAATAGGTTGTTGCTAAATGGTTGGGTTTATCACAGTCTACAATTCGATAATGATGTATAGACGTATAGTTACTTGTTATACTCATTGTCATTAGAATATCAAGCTAGTTTATATTTCCATTGGATGGCGAACGAGTTTAACAAGTTATACTTGTGGTATCATCATCATATTATGATGAAAACTATATAATGAATCTTGGGCAACGGCTTACATGAATCTTATTGGTCTTCTTTCAAATAATCAAGTTATCAAGTCATTCAAGTGAACAATATGTTAGGATTGTGGGCTACAGCCCACTTTAAAGAACTAATCGGACCCATAACAATTGTCATGGTGCTCACCTTTGACATACATAAACGTACAATGAAAGTATGGTTTTCATGCAAGAAATTAGTTTTTTTTTTTACATAAGGGCTAAAAACGTCAACTCTCACACCGTTACTATTAATGAAACTGTATGATACAATTTGTAACAACATCTTGAAATAATATCATGAGTTAATACACAACTTATGCATTCGAGCGCGCACGTGTAGCAAGGAGTGCAACTACGGCAACTCCATATGCTTTTACAAAGGAGGCAACATCTGGGGAAGATAACAATATGACATAACGTGTGATCTATGTCTTTAGCAGTTAGGTATAACATAGCCTTCCAAAGATGCTGCTAATCCCTGCTATTGAGATATGCAGTGACACGAAGTTTCATCCTATCCCACAGAGGCTCTGATCAAGGAACAAGTCAAAGGATTCGCCATTTGAGGGTAGATATGGGACGTCAAAGATATTGATCCGGTACTTGCCTGATCGTCCCAACAACGAGACTTATGATCCAAAGAAAACAAACACGCAACATCTCCAGGGCCCACCAACCAAGGCCCAAAAGCATAGAAGGAGCCCAATAGGTTAGTCCATGACATCCAGCAGAGGCCACATTACCCCGAAAGAGTTGATGCTGACGAAACCGACGGAGGACCAACTGCAGGGAACCGGCAGGAACACCACCAAATTAGTTTGGTTCCACCAGGAGTGCTCTTGTTTAGCATGCAAATGTTGAAAGGGTTAAATCACGTGAAGAAGACAGTTCCTACTTGCTTGCAAAGCTATTGCACAACTGGCCAAAGATTCATATGCATTCCAATTTCCATCATCCTCCATACGCGTTTAATTAGTCTCCATCTACTATTATGTGATTGTTTAATTTCAAAATTCAAACACTGATTACAAGTCGATCTTATAGGGTTAGTAATTAAAAGTATTTTATTTTTATTTGTGCATGGAAACAAATGTACATTTTCAACAACAACAAAAAGAGAACAAAAGTACGCTGCTGGTTTGATACTACTTTTTCGTAGGTTTTTATTTGAAGGGGTTACAGTGTCCTCTATTATATTCGTCCGAATTATCTCGCCGAGCAAGAATTTTGTGTGGTTAATTACAGCACCTTTGCATCTTCAATTTTTGAAAGCATTTCGATCTTGAACAAAGAAATTTCTCAAAGAAGCATTTAAATTTTTATGTCTATGATCGGCTAGTGTTCTGAAATCAAATTCATTGCAATCAAATTAATAATGGAGACTAATGGATTGCCGTTTAAGGTGGCTAGAGACATAGCGAACTATAAATAATTGATAGCCAAAGTTTATAACTTGGTTGCCTATATATAAATAGTTACATAAATATCGAAGAGAACGACAGCTCACAATGACCAATTATCCATTTGTAAATTATCGTATTAGCTAGCCTGGGTGGTTGCGATGAAGCAAAAGATTAGCAGAACCATATATGGTCCATTTCCTATGTTCGAAAAGAACACAATTCCTTCAGGTGGGCATAGGACGGCTACATAGCCACAAATGAAAAATGCCACCGGAGAAAAATATACCATAATTTCATCCTCTACAATATCTATTTCAAACTCGATAGTATTTGATCGAAATTGCTGGTTTTGGTTCTAGTAAATTTTTCCGTCACTTCGTGCTACAAATACTATTCTCATTTACTCAAGTGATATAGAGCTTGACTTCATTACGTGAAATTTATTAGATTTTATCGGCACATCATATATATTTTCAACAAACTGAAATAATTCATAATTGCTAAATGTACAAATTAGTACAAAATTTAAAATATTTCAAAGCGACTCGTTCAATATTATTCTGTGTAAAAATAGATCAGACAACACAAATTTTTCAGAAATAAAATACTTGGAGGATATATAAGGTCGGAGTAAATCACAGGTAACAAGGAATCGTCTACCAAGTCATATAAAAGATAGACCTTATGTATATTCAGTCGGTAAGAACTATCTCAACCCCTTCTCCCCCGTCCACATCGTCTTAGATTTAAGGTCACATCGAAACAGAAAGATCGTCTTCAACCATGACTACATGTGAGCATGTTAATTCAACTATTGACCATATCATCTACTATGACCAGAACTTATCATTTAAACTAGTAGCAAAAGCTGAATTAAGCTGCCCGCAACTGGTTTTGAAAGCAAAAGAAACATTTCGCATTTGAATAACTAAAAGAGATCATCGATGACTTAAAGCAAAGATAGAAGAAGAGGAGAAGAAGAGGTAAAGGAGAAACAAACAATTTCCCAAAGCATAATTTTGGCTTTTGGTAGGAAAAATGCAGAATCATTAGGACTGCACAAAACTAAGAGCAGCCCAGACAAGTGCTTCCAAACACAGCTCTGCGTTCTCATCTTTCCGCAACTATTTTCTCCCACTTTTGCTCTTTCTTGTTTTGTCATTTTCTTTTCTTGGATTATAAAACAACAAGGGTGGTTGTTAGATGTGGGTATGCCACATGTGAGCAGATTAGAGTTGGCAATACTTGTTTTATACCATTGTTTGTTTGGATCACATTTATTAAGAACGAGATCTACTTGCATAGTCGAGTGTCACTTAGGTATCAGAACTTTCCTGGCTTAACCAGGTCTCCGCCTCTAGTGGAGCGGTTGAGGCCTTGAGGGTAAGAAAATTGGGAATATTGTGAATTTTATTTTAACAATTTTACTTTTACTTTCACACTGGGACTAGATTAAGTCTAGACCGTAAATGGAACAATAATCGAAATGTAGGAGTTCTGAGCAATGGGAGGAAAAACTCAACCGTGTCGTACAATTGTCATCTCAAGCAGGTGGAAAACTTATTTTCAAATGGGGATTGAGAACGTCATTAACAGTAGGCGGTGATACGACACAAATGGGAATGAGGACGGGGATCAGAATTGGACGACAAGTTATACCGTGTTGCCACCCTCGAAATTACCACCGACAGACGAAAATGGGGTACAAATGGGGATGAGGAAGCTCTACAAGAATAGGGTTCGGACCATCACTTCGTCCACCTCCGATGTAGTGTGATCCAAATAGCATATTCTAGTCGTAATGTCACAAGCCATCATTTGAGCAGGATCATGTGAAGCATGAAAAGCCACATGCACGAAAGAAGCCGTAAATCAATCCCACAAGGCCGTAATAAGGGCATTCAACTCCAAAGTGCCCCTTGTTTGTGGCATTGCTATTGACAACCAGTCTTCTTACCCATTAAAGAAAGCACACAAATCATTCATACGAGGATTTAACAAGTCTAAGTGTCTGACTGATTCTTCGTTAAGAATAGTAGCATCGGCAGATGGGCACTCTCCTTTTGCCCGGATACTTCGTTCATTTCAAGGCAGATTTTCATTTTTTTTTAATTATGAAATTCAGAAAATGAAGGATTGGGATCTTCTCCAGTCACAATCAAACATATCCCCATAAAAAATGTAATTTACTTCTTCATTCGAGGTCAGTTTGGTCAGTGAAAAAGCTTGCAGTTTGTTTGTGGATCACCCTCAAATCATTGACCCTATGCTTCAAAGCTAAAACAACCCCCACTGGAAGAGAGCGCAGTAGATAGGAGTAGGACAAGGAGAATACAAATGATAGAGAAAAGAACACTACATATTTTTTAGATTAAAGAAAAAGGAAATATTGGGAATTTGGTATAGGACAATTTACAAGCATAACTGGAAAACTGAACCTGAAACAGAAGGAAGCAGAAGCACATTATTAACAACTATGCACAACTCAACACTTTGGTCAGAAGTCAGAACCAAGTTTTACATCACAAGCAAAAGATGCTCTCAATCACTGCAATGGAGTAGACAAGACATGGGTTTTAAGAAAGAATGGTACTTTGCTTTCTGGCATGTGTAACAATCGAATAGTAAGTAGTGGTGCCGAAAGCTCGACAGAGTCGTGAGAGTAATCACTGTTTGAATGAACTAGTCGGATGGGCATTATGGAACAAACTCTTCTAACAATGAAAAGTTGTACCTAATTTCTAAACATAACTTGAACTAACACCTTGATCAAAAAAAAACTTGAACCAACACAAAAACTCAGTTGAACTAGTAACCCATTACTTGAATTTGCAATATAATAAGGAACTTTGATCAACTTTCTGATATATCCTAGGCTCCTAGCCACTGTCTTCTGGTCAACAACACATATAACAAGTTGTTACTGCAGTTGAACTTGACTAAACAGTACTTGAAAAGTTCAGAACAAATGAATTATGGTCAAGAATGAGCAAAACCCCAATAGCTGAAAGAGCATTATGATATTTGAATGGAAATGAACCAGTTTCTTTACCACCCAATTCTGCCACAATGCTCATGAAAAAATCAAATATTTTTTTACCTGATCCCAAGTTGAATCACATCCACCATGACAAGACTCTGCAACTCTTCTAAGCATCAGAAACAACACTGAAATCATCTTCTTCTTGTGGAGCAGGCATGTTGAGATCTATGAAACTCTCCCGAACTTCTTTAACTTCTGTGACAACCCTCGTGTAACCCGAAGTACGCGAAAGATGAGACCTTTTGTGACCCCCAAGTGCTTGTCCGGACCCAAAAATCTTGTTGCAAAATGGGCACTTGAACAGACTGGCACTGCTAGCTGCATTGTTGGCTTCTTCTTCGGTTCGAAAGCAAATCTTCATGTGTACGCACATTGCTTGATGAGATCGAAACAGCTTGCTGCATTTGTCGCAACGATTCTTACCTCTCACTTTCTTCAATTTGATCTCCTCCAATTGCTCGAACTCCTCACCTTTCACTGCAACCACCACCACCTCTTTCCCATTTTGTTCTTGATCTGCCTCCCCATATTTTGTTACCATCCAAACATCCCTCGACAGCATCATGAGGCACATGGCAACATCCTCTTCCGGTGAAGTGTCGGAGACTGAACTCAACGGCTCCGGCTCGGCCAGCGGCGAGTCAACCGTTGAAGTTGTCAACTTGGGTTTCTTCATCTCCAGTTTCCCTGTAAAACTCATTCTCCGGTTCCTCTTGGATCGTCTCCGAGTTGGGTTTCTCGACTCAGTCTCGCTCTCCCTGTCTTGAATAACAACAGAACCAGCATCAACCTGAAAAGCAAACTCAGGATCTGCAAGTCTGAAACTTTTCTTGGGATTCTCCCTCAACCCATAAGACAAAGCCTTCTGATCTTCCTCCTCTTGTTGATAACCACCTTTTTTCTGTTCATCTTCAGATGAAGAAGAAGAGGATGAAGCAGAGTGAGTAGACTCAGCAGGAGAGAGTTGTTGTTGGTGTGTCTTTGGAGGAAGAGGAAGGACAGCCATGTGAGCCTTCATGTGACCACCCAATGCTCTGCCAGTGCTGAAAACCCTGGAGCAGAGCTTGCATTGGTGCTTCTCCATGAGCAGAGCAGAGCAAAGATGAGAGTTTGAAGTTGCTCTCTCTCTCTCTCTCTCTAAAGACTGCAGCTTTGGCCTTTGAGAGAGAAACTAGTAGTAGTATGAAGAGATTGGGAACTTAAAAGGAGTAGGTGACAAGCATTCCTTCTCTAAAAGACACGCACAACCCAAAAATAATATATGATTTTAAGTAAACATATACAAAATATGATGGAGATATAAACAGTTGTAAAATTGTTTTTGAAAAAAGACCAAATCTTTTTTTATTTTTTGGTGCCTAAAATTTGTAAAAGTGTGATGATGAATGGAGGAAAGAGGAACAAGTAACATGCAATCCTTGCTCATTTCAGTAAATAACCTTTTCTTTTTACCACTTTTTAGATTTGGAGGATTAAACACCCTCCCATTCCATGTTCTTGAAGTTTTTTTTTAATGAATGTGTGTTTTATGGAAGTTGTACTCATTGCCAAACACCATTATTTTGTTGAGTTCAAGATCAAATCCATTGGGTGCCATGGTTTTGGTTTAAATCCTATGAGCGCCTATGCTCTTTGTGCTTCATTTGCAACCTTTCTTGGTGGTACATTGCATGATTGATCAAAGAAATTTAACTTTATATTGCAACATAATTTCAATTTGGCATCACTTGTAGGTTTTTTTTTTGGATAATTTAGGGTTGCCGTACTGAATAAAGTAAAGAAATTTCGTACTTGCCCATACACAAATTGTTCTTCCCTTGAATCCTTTTACTCGTTTTTTTTCTCAACAAGAATAGTTTTTTTTTATCTGAGACTTCTTGAATTGTCTAAAGGTGAGATTTGAGAACAGAATTGTCTCTAACTTAGAGAGCTTATAAAAGTCAATCAAACTGTTGGGTTTGTTGTAACAATAGACTAAAGGTCATCAGATCATGTGATTACAACTATGAACCAATAATTTTTCTACTTATTCATCTGAGTTACTAGTTTGTGGTTTCATCTCATACTTTTCAACTGCATACTCATGAATGGCAGTCTTCAGTTTTCTTATTTTTGAGAAAAATCTTAATTCTGTAACAGAAAATTAATTGGCGATGAATAGCTAGTTATGTGCATGGATAACGGAAATGTCAAGTAGATTTTTGTATTTACTAGAGCTTGATATTTTTAGCAAGAAGAGTATACTGATCACTCATCAGCAAATGTATGTTACCACCAACCTAAGAGAAACAGTGATATCCCAGCATTTACTATGCTAATTAATATTTAAGAATCTTCAACCTTTTGCCTTGGTTGTCAGCACCAACTCTTACATTATACAATTATAACCAGCAGCTTGCTTTGCCATGCCGGCCGGTGCTTTTCATATATGGATCGTTACATCGAAACTTATTCAGGACACCAAAGTCCATTTGCACCAACAAATATTGTGTAATCTCAGTCATTTATTTGATATGATATTTTTATGACACTAACACCAAAATTGACGCCGTTAAAAAAGACTAAAACAAGAAAATCTAGTCAAACTGTAAAAAAAAAATCAAATTAGAACTGGGAGCATTTCATGAACAATCGGAGATTTTGTTGAGTTGGTTGGAGAGATCGATAAGATGCCCCTGTGATTACTGACGAGCTTTGTAAAAGAGTTCTCGGCTGCAACGCAAGGAAAATGAGAAAGAAGCCCGAGAATAGCCAAGATCGATAGTCATTCACGTCGAAAAATAAGGAAGAGCAGAAGAAAACAACAACGAGAATCAATCAAATTATAACAAAAAAAGTGGAGGAGAATTTTGGTATGGGTCACCATAAAAACCCATGGCTTCCTGTGTTTGGTAATTATCATAGAGCAAGAAGGGGGTTTCCAGAGCCATCAAAAGATTTATGTAAATTTGAAGGTAATTTGAGATTCCTGCAAGTTTTGATGAATTTTTATTTCTGGGTTTGCTATTGATGTTTTGGGCTTGATGGAGGTGTTGAGATTGTGTTGTAAAGTTTGGGTTAATTAGAATATGAGGAGACGTTGATTCTTCGATATTTATTCATGGGAAATTATAATAGAAATCTCTCACTACCATTTGGAGTCAGGAGGACAGAGAAGACAATGAAATCAATCATATAAAACAAATAAATTGGATGACACTTCTTTTAGGTTTTTGTGTCCCCATTATCACTCAAATTAAGATAGTTAGGAAAGACTTTTTTTTTGTATGCAGTTGGTTGACTAACCAAACTCTGTTAGTGCAAGTTAGTGGGTTCAAGTAAATCTTGGTGCTCTTAATAAACTCCCTACATCCACTTGCAATATACAGTAGGTATGGAATCAAATTTGGGATCATTCCTTATTTACCCGGTTATGACCACTCCTTAGATTAATGACATGTGTCCTTTTTAAGTACCATGGTTATGTTATACCGTAGTTTACTCTAAAATTCTAAAATTTGTTATTGATTTATTTTCTTATTTTTACTTTATATTCGATAATATTATTAATAATAAATATATAACAAGTTTAGAGTTTCAAGTTTATAATTTAGTGTTTTAGAATTTTTAGAGTTTGCGATAATTAAGACTAAAAACCCTAAAACTCTAAACTCATAACCCTAAAACTCTAAACCCCTATTAAACTCTAAACCTGAAAAATTGTAAGAAAAATAAATTCTAAATTTTTTGTTAAATTTAAAATTAGAAGAAATATAATTTATTGTTATTAATTTATATAGATAATCATGTCATAATTAATCTATGACCATGTGTCATTAATCTAAGTGGGTGGGCATGAGTGCGGTTAAATAAAAGTGGTCGCCAAATTTACTTCTCAGTTGGTCTTCATTTTAGTAATTTTTCTTCTATCTTGTGCTACGTCCTAATTTTACAATTGAGCAATTCCGATGATCGTTAAAAAATCGATTTATAGTTATATAGTGAAGATTTAAGTTTGGACTTGCAAACTAGTTTTTGTTTAAAAATTGTCAATTATATCATTCGGAATTTTAAGTATATTCTGGAATATTGACAGAAGTATAAATGGTTTCTCGCCTTGTATTCAATATGTACGTGTTTATAGCAAAATGACCATTATTTCTTCAATGAGAAAAAAAATTCATCGATTAGAGTCTTATAACAGAACTTGGAAGAGCAGCCATAATATAACTGAAGGATTAGTACGTAAAAAACCAACATTAGCATTTGCATTTTGTCGTTGAGAAATGAATCAAAATTATTATGACACCGAACTTAAGGTGACTCAGGTTGATGGACTGGAATTGTATTCGTCAATAAGTAGCACAGTTATGACACTTGTCACAGTTTGTCTTTGCCTTCAATCCAATTCTCCGTTTGTTCATACAAAAGCCACAAACTGTACACCTAGATAAGTGTAGCTCACCTATATGGTACTTAGAAGCATGCAATCATGCACCTGCGCATTTAGCTTGTAAAGATTATCCCCCAAACAATTCATCGAATACTTTTACAGTTTTACCTACAAAAAAAAAACCATTCATGTAGGGTGAATTAATCAATTTTTCACCGAAAGCAACTCAAAACCTTGTGTGCATTTCATCGAAAACCTTACTTGCATGGCTACATGTGTTCAGTTCACCCTACCTGCCTAGTGCCTAGTGTTCGATTCAACTCACAACATTATTGAACCGCTGTGTATCTGCACAGTGAAAGGGATCGAGTGGACCGAGTCACACACTAACTGATGATCCAGAAAATGCAGGGAAAGGCTGTAACTCTGTGAGTAAACCAATTGTAGAATAAGGGCAGTGGTTGCACAGTGGTTAGCCATAGTACATCCACCATTACCATCCTACCCAATTTTGGCTCTGGACCCGTGTCTCGAGGCATGCATTCTGCCTATGCCGACAAACTGAAACAGAGTAGGATTGGCAAGAGATACCAATCTCCCATACTTCGCAGTTTACAGTTTTTCTCTGCGTCCCACAGTGCAATTCAAGTGTATAAACAAACCCAGAAACAAGAACGGCATCAGTGTTTCACTTGTATTGTATATCTCAATCTCTTTGAATATTTGGGCCCTTATGAGATTTGATTTTCCTTTTTGTTTTAATTTGTGGGAGGTATTCTACAAATATTGAGAAGCTCATGCACTAGAGAGTTTAGAGCTCATGCACTTGATAGTTGGTACGTTTTTTAGTTTTCATGTTTGGAATTTTTATTATTTATTTTTGCAAAGATTATGTAGGGGATATGAGGGTACGTTTAATGAAGGTAGGTCCATGCATACAGTATCATATGTGATTACAGTTGCATATAGTTAGTCGTGAAGACGATAGGACTCCTCATGAGTACGAATTTTTGTAATTTTCTTTTTTCCAAATTCCCAAATGGTACCCAAACAAGTTCATTGCATTGGATCAAAGCACCCGTCAGGCGACCAAAACCGAAGACCAGTGAGGTTGGAGGCCAACATCGGTCCGAGTGTTGTTGTGTGACGAGCCCAATTTTGTAATTAGGGAGAAGTCGGTCTTCGATTGTAGGGTTTCTCCAGATAGAGGAGTGTTATAGTTCTTGACAGAGGTGGGTACGAAAAGATTAAATTATTACATATGTGATAATTTATATTTAATCAAATTATTTTTTATTTATAAATAAAGATCATAACGCTTTCAGAACTTAAAGTAATGTGATCATTCCGAAAAAAAAAAAAGAAATAATCCGGATACAAAATTTCAAAGACGAAATTTATATAGACACCAACATAATATACTACTTAACTTTAATTGACAAAGAAAAACCAGACTCAAACATAAAATCAAACACACAAAAAACATCAAAATCTCTCCGATCGAGACAGATTGCAATTGGGGTTAGTCAACAACACTAAAAATTTAATTTAGTTCATGAGATCAATTTGCCTGACCTTGTGCATGTTAGAAGACTTTGATTGCTCGAGGGTTATGAACTTATGATAAGGTTTGCTAACGATAGACTTGACACCACAGTGTTTAAGTACGTCTATTTCTGGGTGTGAGTGGTTTTAAAGCTTAATTTAGAACCTACATGTATAAAAGGATTTATCATCACCAGCAGCCAGTAGCTATTTGGCTATATATAGCATGAGGGATTATACTGTCCACTTCAAAATTGCTCTCATTTTCTCATTTAGTTGGTTCATTCAATTGGATAACGGGAGATTCCCAGCGTTAGGTGAGATTCATCACATGTGTGACACATAGCTCTCTCTCCATATATGCACTTGCTTCTTGACCTCCAAGCTACACATGAACTAGCATGACTTGATAAATGCCTTCATCGGTTAGCTTTGTACGCTTCTTGATCGACTGTGATAGTTCATAGTTTTAGATTCTTTTAGAACTTTGGAGAAGTGTAAAGTATTTGTATTCAGAATGTAAATTTGTTGAAATGAAAAGAAGAAAAGTTCGGAAATTGAGAATGGTTCATGTACACTTATTTGGCTAAGAGATTATATATACATAGAGCCTTTGATACAAAATATGATGCGAAATCGGCGATGCTGAGTCTTCTATTTGTAGTTTTGTACATGCTCCTTTAGTTTCACCGAATGAAACTGAGTCTAACGTACCTTTTCTGGTCCACTTCGTATTCATCATCTAAGAAAAAATGTAATCTTGAGTAATATCTTTGTCTGTATGTCTTGTGAAGCAGACCAATAATTTGACACTCGATCATTTTGTGAAATTTAAGAGCAATGTTCATATGTCAAATGCATACGTACGCTTCCAAAAAAAAAAATTCGTTTATCAAAGTTTTCTTATATTTTCTCGAGAAAGAGTTCAAGCTTGAGTTTAAGTAGGTTTAATTTGGAACTGTCACACACACACACACACACATACATACATACATACATACATACATACATACATACATATACATATACAAGGGTTGTCATATGATTCAAATGAACTGCTCGCAACAATTAGTAAAAAAGAATAGAAACTAGCTAGGCCAAAATATATTAAGTTGTTTCATATAGTTCACTTTGTTGGCCAGCGAAAAGGAAGGTAGGTTTCTTTCAAAAAAGAAAAGAAAAGGAAAGGTTGATTCTTTGCTTGATGAAATGCATTTTGTTTGACAGTCGACAGTTTCATTCTCGTAAGGGGTCTTTATCGTGGTTCATGACCAACCACATAACGAGTGTTGAGATATAAAGATCAAGCCCCGGTGTAGTTGAGTGGTTCTGATTTTCAATGTTTCATTTTAATTTTCCCCTTTTGCAAATATCTACGTGAAGGTTCCACCCTATAAACATGTCTGGAAACTCACATTCACATATCTCTTGAATCTTCATAGTCTTGTGGATGTGACTTGCGTAGTCATCAAATCACTCCTCAGATCGGGGCTTTGCGTAGGTTCAAGGTTTCACGTATTAAGTCGACACAATAACTCATGAGTCTCCCTATTCCTGATTTCCTGCTAATATATCAATTGCTTCAAGCTCTACTATCTCCATTCGGTTATAACGTACAGTGGGCTGGGTTACATTCCTTCTGGACTAGCGAGGTTATACTTATCTCAGCTTCATATATGTGTTTTACACTATAATATCTTAACAGGAAAGATCCCAAGTGCCTTGGGGAAACTTACATCTCTGGAGGTGCTAGTTACATGACTTAAATCTAGTCGTAATTTGGTGTGGGAGACATATATCTCGATTCTAGTTCTTACTTAGGCCAGTTCCTTCAGAGTAAACCAACTTGATGGGAGTGATCCTCAAGTTCTGAGTTAAGAGTCTAAATTTAGGTTCTCAATCTCACGACTGCATTAATTACATCAATTTTTGGGCCTCTAAAACTATGAACTTTGCTTCTGCTTCTGGCATCTGTGTCTTGTATTATTAGTCGCCATTAATTTGTAGTTTTGTACCAACTTTAGCACATGGAAAAATTTCAGATTGCAGAAGTAGATACAGTTGATTGTATGAAGAGTGGACGAGTGGTAGTAGCTGCTTCCATAATTTGTATTAATTTAGGAATTCCAGTTTCAAACCTGATCAGAGTAGCTATACTAAAAGCTTTCCGGAGAATGCAACCCACCTTACCGGATCTTGGTCAAGTCCCTTGCTTGGCAGCCAACGTCCCAATTCGACTAATAGTAATAAATCGATATACTCAGCAACTCAGGTCAATAATGAATTCTTAGCATATGACTATGGAGGATAAATTTAACGTCATCTAATGTGCTTTGGTTTAAGTCTTGCGTCAATCTGAAAATGGAGAACCAAGCAAAATGGACAACGAAAGTATATATATATATATATATATATATATATAGTCCTTAGCCAGAGTGAAGTTTCACACTGAAATTACAGAGTGAACTTTCAATTATAGCACACTTTTCGGTTAAATGTTTTCACCATAAGTGATTCAATATTTAGGTATGCTATTCAAGATCATCTTTACAAAGTTTCATCTAATTCGACAATGGTTTAGGCTTTTAAAATTGAGATTTACACAAACAGTTCATGTTGAACATTTTTAATTCACTCATTGATTTAATTTAATTCCAATACTTTAGCGATGTCTGAATTAGATGAAATTTTGTAGAGATGATCTTGAATAACATACCTAAATATTGAATTACTTATGGTGAAAACATTTGACCGAAAAGTGTGTCAAAATTAGAACTTCACTCATTAATTTTAGAGTGAAGCTTCACTCTGGATATGAACTGTATATATATATATATATATATATATATATTCTCAGATGCAGACGTCCGGACAGTCCGCACCGTGCGGATTCGGCGATTTCGGTCACCGGCGACGCGCAACGATGACGCCGACCAGCTTAGCCGCACTCCCCTCCTCCCGACGCTCATGTCTGTGCTGATCGGAGATGCAGCACTGACCTACGGTGGCCAGAATCTCGAAATCTCTGCATTGTGCCCAAAATCTTGAAATCTCTGCATTGTGCCCAAAATCTTGAAATCTCCGCATTGTGCCCATAAACTTGAATTTTCGAGATTTCGGTCACCGTAGGCCAGTGCTGCAGCTCCGACCGGCACATACATGAGCGCCAGGAGGAGGGGAATGTGGCTGTGTTGGTTGGCGTCATCGTTGCGCGTCGTCGGTGGTCGGAATCTCCAAATCCGCACAGTGCGGACTGTCCGGACATCCATAGCAGAAACAAAGATGACAACAAAGGAGTGTAAGACTTAACGATTTTTTCATATTCTTTTTTTTGTTTAAAGATGACAACGAAGGAGTGTGATGGCTATTTCGGCATAAGGCCTACTTAACGATTGTTCAATCGATCTTCTTAAAATAATAATAATAACTTAAACACAACCAAAATTAACATGTATTGATAGTTCATAACACCGTCATATATATGTTGAATTGTACCAACTAGCTTGATCATGTAAGACTAAATTCAAGTCAGTAAAAATGATATTACATTGCCTTCTATGTTTTCTCTCTATCTCTATGTCTCCTTCTTCTAACTCAATTGCTTAGCTCTCAGGTCAAGATCTCGTATTCAGATTGTACCATTGCAGCTTCCTCACTGTGCTAAGTCAACAGAAAGATCGATATATATAAATGGAGGGAAGGAGCAAATTGAGGAAGCCAAAAAATTGATAAATGAAGTAATCAGTGTGATGCGTTTGTTAAATGCATATGGAACCAATAGCTATTTGCAACATGCATTGTATCCTAATGATAAGGTTACTAAAGCTGGATATAATAGTAACTGTCGGAGTCTTCTCGTTCTTGGTGTTATATGTCAAATATGTTCACAGTTGGTCACTTGGAAAGAATTTGTTCTCAAAGGTTTGCTCCTCGACATGTTGTTGTCTCTGGTTCTTCATTACAATGTCAAATTTGCCTAAAGACAAGTTATAGTGCAACATAATGCTTCCATAGGCATCACTTTGATTATTAACTACCTGCTTTTGCAGATCCTAAAGTTACAACAACTTCCCTCTCCTCTCATACAAGCCGATGTAACTCTTCGCCATATATCAGCACGTCTCAGTATCAATCTCTCATTCCTTCTGGTCAAATGCAGTGCCGCAATTGGCTTTTGAGCTTCTAACTCTATTGTTATTTCAAACACATGTTGGGGTTTGAAAGGGGGGGGGGGGGGGAATGTTAAGGGTATAATAGGTATAACAGGTTGATGTAGTTAGTATAAAAGCATTCCAGACTGTAAGACTAAATGCAAGTCAGTAAAAATCATATTACATTGCCTTCTACGTTTTTCTCTCTATCTCTCTGTCTCATTCTTCTACCTCAATTGCTTAGCTTTCAGATCAAAGAGAATTTCAGCAGATCTGACAAACAAAAACGAAACAAAGAAATTCCTAGAACAGTTAAAAAAATTGTTCCATAAAAAAAAATTGTTTTTTTTAGTTTGTCTTTGTTAAGAAGTCCGGTTAAGTGTCTTTTAGGTCCAAAGGTCATTATGGTCCAGGTCACAAGTCCAAGTCCAAATGTCCAGTCAAAGGGTCCGAGTCTGAAATCAAGTCAAAGTCTGTACGCATAAGTCGTTATGGAATGGGAACCTCTCTTAATATTGCCTAATAAGTCGAGTTTGACCGTCCGTTTTATAAATAGTAATTACATGAACAATAATTTTATGAACAGTAATCAGTCGTTCTGAATCGGCACCTGAGATTTTACGTATCGTTTTCTAAACACTTTATCATGCTATTAGGTGACCGATGAAACGAGTGAGGGAATCGTTCTCGGTGTCGTGGAAATTTCACGCAGGAAATAAGGTGAGTAAATCTCACTATGATGAGTTTACCCTTGGAGGTGACTCATTACGATTTTTTAAAAAGATTGAACCATGACATGTATATAATATAATGGGTTGTGTACGTGTATAAAAATGGTAAATACGATACATATATATGAGTTGCTATATTATATAATGTTACGTTTTTATTTCCAAATGAGTTTATATTGTGGCAACTATATTTATATTGTTGAGCAAAAGTCGCTTGGTTGTAAGTATAATAAACATGCGTTGATTGGTATTGTACGTGGTTTTAACATGAAGTATTGTTAAAACGTTTTTCTGGTCTTCAGACGTTGTTGTCAGTAATCGGAACCAAGCTTTAGCCGGGTGTCAGTTACAATCAGTTAGAGCTCTAGTTTGTCTACTTGTGTAATGCATGAGGGGTAACAGATGAGTTGCATGGGTCTCATGAATACCCATGTTTTTGTGTGATATTGGGTAACAGATATGTTGCCCAGTATTTGTCGGCGTACTGCATGAGGGGTAACAGATGAGTACCTTGGTCTCATGAGTACCCGTGTTTTAAATGGTATTACGGTAAACAGATGAGTTGCCCAATGTCTCATGAGTACATATTTTCTAATATTATTGGATAACCAGATGGGGCGTCTCATGAGTACATTTATCTTTAAATGTTATCAGTTATTTTCTTTTGTATGTGATGTGTGTTATACTGTTGGTTTACTCATACGAGCTGCAAATCTTACCGGATTTGTGTTTACAATCCCAGTGCACATATTTGATGGTGTAGGGGATAGTTTTGCAGGTGTGGATTAGCAGAATTGGAGGGCTTAACTATGAAGATTGTCGCAGTTTATTTCTTCTATTTGTGGTGAGGATTGAGAGAATTTTACATAACCTACTTGGTTATGCAGTAGTTGGCATGGTAATCCTACTTGTTTTCTTATAAAAGAATGCAGGATTAATTTGTGGTAAATGAGTCCATTCTATGGATATACTTGGAAGGAACTACAAATTCTGTAGAGCCTTCCAAATTAATCCACCCCTCTATAAGTCTATATAAGAAAAGAAAAGCCTATTCAGATCCATCCTCCTCCCCAAGCCTATTCTTACCGACTAATATTGAGCAAATATCAAGCAAAGAACGCAGTTCAAAATTTCTGGGCACAATGCAAAAGATGAAAAGGCCTTGATTAATCTTATTGTTTTGATAGATCTGAGAGCACATTGTGTAGGGGGCCAGTAGTCTATATCAGATTCTTACTCCCATAGAACCATTTCGTCCAGCATTCCTATGAGTTTACCAAAATATATGTACAAACCAGATGATGATGCTGAAACAAATTATCAACTTAAAAGAGGCTTCTCTGCATCAAACTCACTTTCCATGTCAATCCCTGGAAATCCTTCCTTTCCTTTCGCCCATAGGAAAAAGTAGAGGCCAGTAAACATGAGGCACATACCAGCAAGGCTGAAAGATATATTTACATATGTAGATTAAGTTAATACTTTTCTGCCATTTACAGAATTACAGCTCAGTGTAAAGATTATACTCAGTAAAGAAGTAGAAAATAGTTGAAGTACCTTCCAACACTGATGGATTCTCCTAAGGTGATAACTGAAAGAACAACTGAGCAGACAGTTCCAATGGGGCTAAACATCGACACCAAAACAGGCCCTCTCTTCTTCATTGCCCACCCATTGAAGCTAATACAAGCCCCACTCACTGTACCTCCCTGTGAAATAGAAAGTTATAGAAGAAAATCAAGAAATGTTACAGTACCTCTTATCTCTATCACGTTAACAGTTCAATTTTGCAAAAAAAGAACACAAGGCGAGTGCAATGCATTCCCGAAACCCATGTAGCAACTGTTTTGTTTGATGTATTATGTTATTTGCCAGCCTATTAGTATCAAAACCTTGATTGCAACTTAATAGAGACTTTAGGTTTGGAACCCCGATCCATATATTCCTAATTAATCTAATAATGTTAGGAAATAGGAATAGCTCTCAAAACTAAAGACAAGAAGTCATGCGTACCAGTACAGAAAAGCCAATCAAGTCTCGAGCACTGACGAGGGGCCAACCAAGTTCAATTTTATGAACTTGAATGAATTGTACAGCAGCAGTTATAAACACCCCTATCAAAGATGTTATGGCACACAAGGACATAGGTGCAGGAAAATCACCCAATGTTGTAGCCTGCAGTTATAAAATGAGCACAAATTTTACTGATTAATACTGCTCAATGTATAAGGGAAGATAACACTATTTTTTAGTTGTCAAGGATGATCACCACCTGCAAGACAATATTGCTGGATAAAACAAACACGGCAGCAAGGAGATACAAGCAACCGATAATTTTCTGCTTGTCGAAGATCACATCAGGAGAATGAGCTTGAAATTTAATCTCTGTTGCTTGGCTGGAAGTGGTGCTTTGCATCACGCTCATTATCAGAGCGCCTACCACACACAACATTGTGCCTAGAATCTTTACTTTGCTGTATAGACAACTAATTTTTATTTTCTCCAATCTGCATTTGCCATCAGAACAAAGTCGTGTTCTGTTATATATACCAGTGATTCTATAAAAGAAGTGGTGAAAGTTAAACTCTAGATACCTTACAGTACAAGCGATGACAAATATGAATCCCGGAGCAAGATTAGGCATGGCTGTTGCCATTGCTGGTGAAGTAAGCACGATCCCCTTTAAAAATAGAACCTGAAACAAAGTTACTCTGCAGCCAAACAAAGCAGAAATGTCATATTTTGTCAAATTAATTTACGATTAAGCTGAAGTACTGGACGTAGAGCAGGTCCATTCATGGTCAACCACCACCATGATTATACTATTAATCTACAAATTTTTTTTGCTGAAATACAAAAGTTGTTTTAGCCAGTAGGCAAAGGGTTAGGTTAACACTTCTATGTTCTTACAGAATAAAAAGGGATTGTGTATTTACTGCTTTAAGAAGAAACATTTTTTTGAGTAATCTATAAGAAGAAACATGTTCCTTGCGACTTGCGAGAATAAGTAGTACTAAATGGTAGACGAGAGTTTAAACTTTAAAGTTGATAGAAGTTCTCGTTTTAAGATGCAGCAACTAACTAACATTCAAAGTCAAAATCTTGTATACACTATACCTATGGAAACTAGAAGGTTAGGTTTCGAGGGCGTTGCTTTAGGCTTTGCCCAGTTGCCCATTGTAAGCTTATTCTGATGTTTTATACCAAACAAAACGAGTAGATTAATTGACAAACTATATGTCACACTAATATGAAGGTCTATCTAAGATCGAATACTCAAAACCCTCAAATGCCCTAGAATCCTAGACGAGTGGGCTTCAATTCTAAATACCTTTCAATATCAAATTAATTGATCTAATTCAAGAACGAAGAATATTTTGATTTTAGTTTGAGAACAGAATTAAAGAACAATTGTATTTGGCCTGGCTTCATAATATTGTTCGATTATTATAAACAAACATGAGATTTGTTACAAACTCGGGTTAACAAGGATATGTTTTTCTTTTGCCCGAGGTTCACCCCCTTTTAAATACCACAAGTTCAGAACTTTAATTTCAACACTAGACCAAAGTGATGAAATAGAATAATCCAACCAAGACTTGCTACTAGATTACGATGATTGATGCTTGTGGGTTGGGTAAGAAATGAGTATATAGCTAAACGGCATTCTAGGAAAAATACTACATTTCCGTCAAAATTAAAAAACAAACGTAAAATTTGACATACCCTCCAAAGGCGATCAAGACCAACTGAATCATAAACTTGAGGCTGATTTTGTTTGGCCATTTGCTCCTGCAATTAACAGAATCACAGATGAATACATCAAACCTAACCTAAAATAATGCATTTATTAATTCAGAAATATAACACTAATGATTTTCTATATCAAAACAAGGATTTACCTTTCAAAACAGTAAGCAATGGGAGAGAGGATGATGAAGGTAGCGAAGCTTGAGTAGATAACAATGGTGAGAGGGCCAAGGCCTAAAGACATAAAATAGCTCAGCAAAATAGAATTCCCAGCATACACAAATTGCACCCCTACCAGTCCCCCTATCAGAGCAACATCTTCGATCATCTCCCTCTTAAACCTCATTTTTTTTCCCTTTCCTCCTCACCCAACAAACCCTATTCTGGTTGGTGAAAATAAACACCCCAACACAAACTATGTAATATTCACTTCTTCTTCTCGATCTTCTTCTCTATCTCCTGTATTTCCATTCCTCTTCTGGGTTTTTGCTTTGAAGGGGGATATATCAGATTTTAACGTAAAAAACTTGTCTTTACAGCTTGGCCTTTTCCTCTCTACCTGTTTTTGATTTCTGAGCTAACCTTCATGACGGTTGGGTATGGAGGGGAGGTTTCTATATTCTATACCGGACGGTCTTTTCCTGGTTCGTCGCTTTCAAGAGTCTCTCAAATACTTTTTATAGGGGAGTGCTCGTTTCAAATGTCCTTTTCTCTCTTTGCGTTCTTCTGCTCTACCTAACTCTTTTTTTTTTTACCTCTTCGATCTCCTAACCTAGATTTGTGTAATGGTGTTGCTTTTCTTTAATTTATAGTTTATACCATATCGTATTACGTTTCCTAAATTTTCTGTTTTGAACTACTAATCACAATTATTAGCTAGCCGCCCTATTAATCACATTTTTAACAGAAAGTAAGGATAAATTTATTAAAAATGAAGTCACTAAATGTGTTAAATGACTGAATGAACTAAAATTAAATTGAGGTAAAACTTGAGTTACTAATGTAATAGCTTCTAAAGGTGAGGTTGAAAGTTTAAAATGACCAATACTTAGGGGGTTGTTTAGTTAAATCTCCCCACGAAATCAACCTGACATTATAGAAAGCTTAATTTTAACCATTAATAATCACAATTTTAACATAAAGTAAGGATGAATTTGTAACATAGGAACGAAATTGCAACAATGTAGCAAGATTCCAACCAACAACAATATACTTGGTGTGAATCGTTGTAATTACAACTTGTTTTGTAAAATTCTTGGGCTAGGAACTCCATCTTGTTGCTTTTTCCTTTGGTCTGACATTTCTATTGAGTCAACTTACCAGTTCCTTGAAAAATGTTTTTCATTCTTCAAAGCAATAAACACGGATCCATGGAGGAACTTGTGTGCTTCAAATATTGTAGACTTCAAAGATGGGGCCCATAGAGAAAGAATTTACTTGCTATTGAGAATTTCTACATTAAATATAATATACCATATCACGTGGGTTTATAAGGGTTTGTAGCTATACATTATGGGCTATGGGGCTGCCCAATACCCAGTTCATTTGACAGTCTTGTACGTATTGCATGCTAGATTATAGACAATGATTTTAAAGTTAGAGAACTGAGAACATATCTATTACTAACTCTATGTTGCTGCTTTTCGGGAGGAGATTAACGTAAGCAATAGTAATACTAAAAATAAATGACATGCATCACTAACCTTTATAGCACTACCAAGGCCAATTGATAGTCTGATACCATATATAGACCATCCAACATGTGTTAAGGCTGCTTTAACAATGACAGACGTCAGTTTTTCATACATTGCTATCACAAAGTAAAAACTTAAAGAATAAGGAAGTGATACCTAATTGATAACACAGATGTCTCAAGTTTTGGGTTTGGGAGGAGACTGAACAAGAGAACAACTATTTCGAGTATCTGATATTCGAAACTGCATTGAATAAATTCTAGTAAACCAGTATAGTTAGAGTTGAAAGACAGTTACAGGCCGGGAGTCTGCAACAGATATGTGCTACCTCACAATCATAGGGAGAAATTACCATATCATTATCTATAGCTGATGGAATGGCAAGCTTGATAAAGTTTAAGGAATCATCCAATGCATCTTTTGAGAATCATGTCCAAGTGTTTATGAAGACCGACAAGAACATCATATAACTTGTCAATAACAAATTTTTTTTGTGTATGTAAGAATCTGTGAGGCACTGGTGGAAGTAGGGCGAACGATTCAATCGGTATATATCAGCCATCGTTGATTCTTTTTTATATCGCGTGGTCTTGGCCAAGGGCAATGAGAATGGTGCTTGTGTACGTAGAAGTGGTAGAACCATATTGAGTGCCAAGGGAATATGCTCAGTGCTAACAATGTCAGCATTCCTCGTTGCATGTGAACTCCAAGCGTGCCCACTGCCCACTGCCCACATAGCGTCTGTGACGCACTTGCCGTTCCGACTGTATCAGATATCTTTCTTTATATATATTAACACAATTTGACGTGCCTAACCGCTAACTAGAAAATTCTCAATTTACCCTTATTAATTAAAACTTGTGAGGATGAAAAAATTGTGTATTATTGAATCATAATGGGGCCTATATATAGGCATTACAAAACCACAATCTCGTAGGATTCAGAGTCCTAATCTATTACGGAGATACTAATCTATCTCCTAACAGGAAACCTATTAAGCTAAGACACACACAAGAGTAGAATAATAATTCTCCCGGAACACTCCCCCTTGTGTCGCATGCCTAGGTTGCATGGTGCACACATCGTTGCCTCGGTAAAAACCTTGTCAAACAAAATAAAAACCTCTTGGGTAAAAATAAAAGCTTGATCAAAGGGAAAAAGAGCACAACGCACCGTCTACATTTGATAGCATCTTGTGAGGTAGACTCCCCCTGAAGTCTACGAAACAACTCCCCCTGACAAGTGTCATAATCATGGAGTACAAAGAACAACGTATACAACGTTCATTACATGCTTCTCAAACGTAGTCTTGGGCTAATGATTAATCATTAATCTAGTCACACATCCTTAGATCATACATGCTATGCTTAGCCAAACTTAGATCTTAGGAAACAAGATTGCATAACAACTCAAAACAAGAGTTTGCAATGAAAATCAGATTCTCGGGGAGAATGACCTTCACTCACTTAAACGGCCATAACTTCTTCATCAAAATAGGTATCAGCGAACCGTAAAATGTTCTGGAAAGTAGACACCCATGGCGTTACAGTGACATAAGGTTCACAACCTAATCCGATCGGAGCAGTTCACAGTGCTCTGTCGAAGTTGACTGACTTACAAATTTCCAGACAGAACTGTCATACTTTGCTAAAACGTCCATAACTCACTCAATATGATAGCTATGAACGAATGGTTTGTGTCCCTGGAAAGTAGACACATAGGCCTTTCCAACGGTACCAACTTCACCATATTTCATTTAGCGAGCTGTCTTGTAGGTCTCATTGATGTTGACCTACGAAACTGGACAGAATCTGATTTGTCACATTCAACGTGTCTTTCGCAAAAAGAATGGGGGAATGGACCAATGAAGGACTGATTTTGGTCCGAGATAGAACCGTACGCATCCTCTACGCTACCAGTGTCGACTACTACACCAAGGCGTACGTTGATGGTGCTGGAGCTGCTGGCGGCGTTGGTGTGGTTAGGATTTGTGTTGGCTCACTAAGTGTATAACTAAACCCATGTGAAAGGAGCAATGCAAGTCCAATGACGATGCATAGGCGCATAGTTAATTACGTTATAATGAAAGCAATAGTGTCCCAACAACACTTACATATATGAATGTATAGCTCATTGAATCTCTTTATCATCGATACTTAGACGGAATAGATAATCAAGAATCAGCTTTCATATGAACACATATGGGTATGAGTTCTTGCAATCGATTGTACTACATTCTCTTGAACGTCGCAATCTGATTACATAAGCTCTCCGTGGTCTGGAGGCATTTAAAGTCCCTCGGGCACTCTCATATCTGCGTCAAGATCCCTTTACATATATTCTATGACCACTATCATATGCTGCAAATCAGTTTTCATGGACACTACTACTGATCAAGTAGCGGAAAGCAATTATGTCCATAACAAGAGAATATAACTCATCGTAGTCAATACTAGGATACTGAGACAATCTTTGCGCCATAAGTCCTGCATATATCGCATGACTTCATCTTTCTCATTACACTTACGAACAACAACCAACATAACAAGTCTAGTTCGGCCTGTATTGATTCTTTCCACTTCGGTCAAGTTGCTCATCGTTGATACTTTACAACGGAATAAGATCATAAGCGAATACATCATCAATCATGGGAGATCAATCCATTAAACACATGCACGCGATGTATACGATCAATTTGTGAGAATTATATTCTTCTCTAACATCAACAAAAGGACTCTGTAGCGTCCCACATAAACTTAGTTGATACACATATTTAGAGAATATCTCTTGATGATGGACGAAATACTTGTGCCTACGCATCTCGCTTCTTTCTGGTTTTGATTCCAGAGAATAATGGTCTCCCCCTTATCCAGGTAGGAGCCAAGACCGAAGCTATGACCCTTATTAGTCCATCTTTGCGTTTGCCGCCCTTGTTTTGTGGTGCAATACCACGGGCGCCAACAACACCACAACGTACGATGGTGTCATCGCCAGCTTCCTTCCCACTGTCAGGGACGTTTATTGAATCACTTTAAGTGTGTCCCATAGAATGTGTTATTTTTGGAATCTTTTGTCAGCAAATAGTGCTGCTTCAGAGTAATGAATTTCAACTCAAATAAATGAGTACGTAGACCTTGGGATTATCGTTTATAGACATGAGTTTAAGAAAACTCAAACATTCAAATAACTGTCGCGAAGACGACTCATCCATAAGAAACGAGGGTTGTATAGGTTTCGAATAATCGAAACTATTCAAGTATGTAACCGGAATTAGAAAGAGTTGTGATGTATATGGTCACAAAATAATCGATGCATATCGGCGATTCTTATGATCGCACCCAAAACAGCGGTGTACTCAGACAACCACACGAAATCGATTTCTTCCTTTTAAATAATAACGTGACTCCCCCAGGACTGTCACACGAAAAATGTCGACCAAGAGGGGAATCATATCCCTCTTTGGTCTCATCGGCGTTATAAGAAAGGCCGGAAAAGAAGACATGAAAAAAAAGGCTAATAGCGCCCGATAATTTATATATATATCTTCAAAAGCAGCAACTTTAAGAAAAACATACTTATTGGTCTGCCAAATAGACCGCATATAATTAAATTTCTCTACAAATCGATCGTCATGCATGAATTTGCTTGATGAATTCCTTTTCGATCTTCGTCCGATGACATAAAAATCTTGGGAGGATACGATCGAAATCGTATGTAGATGACAAAAGTATCGTCCATCTCAGCATGAATGTCATCACCATAGTACGACGAGCAATGATTATACCCTGCGGGGCTGCGTGCAAGGGCTGCAGGGGAGTCGCAGGGGCGGCAGGGCAGAATCTGCGTGCGGGGCTGGCTGCGTGCAGGGGTGCGTGCAGGGCTGTTGCAGGGGCAACGTGCAGGGGCTACGAGCAGGGCCTGCAGGGGCTGCGATGCGGGGGCTGCAGGGGTAGCAGCGGGGGGACTGCAACAACGGTGAGCAGGGGCTGCGCCGACGAGGAGATGCTGGAGGCCGGAGATGACGGCGGCCGGCGGTAGAGAAAATAAAAAAAAATTCTAAGGCTCTAAAAGTTAAGGGTTTTAGGGCAAAGTGCGTGATAACGTGTTTCAGGATGAAAAAATTGTGTATTATTGAATGATAATGGGGCCTATATATAGACATTACAAAACCACAATCCCGTAGGATTCGGAGTCCTAATCTATTACGGAGATGCTAATCTATCTCCTAATAGGAAACCTATTAGGCTAAGACACACACAAGGGTATAATAGTAATTCTCCCGGAACAAAACTTTAAATATTAGACAATAGTTATAATTTAAGTAGCACAGACAGAGACACAAGTGTCCGTATTGGACACAATACGATACACGAACACGTAAAATGAAAATTATTTTGGACACAGTCACGTGATAGACATATTAATTAAATATAATTTTATCATATATATTTAAAAATAATTAGGGTGTCTATCTCATATAAAGATAATAATGTTGGGGTACTTATCTAATAGGCAATAGGTTTTTCCCTTTATTTGAAATCATAAAACATGTATTCAAATGGGTTGAAATCCATTTATCTAAAAAACAAATTAGTTGCAACTTAGTTGAAAAACCAAAGACTAGAGTAGTTGAAAATCTTGAAATTGACGGTTCTCTCTCTTTACTCAAACAACTTAACCTCTTTCCTCTTAATCCCTCACAACCGCCATGGTGTCTTCATTCTTCAACACCAGAACCTCCTTCGGTTCGTCCCCTCACCCAATTCCAAAACCTTTATGAATACATACCCAATTACAATTCTCCACATAGCAATAAGAATCATTAGACCCAACCAAGATTAAACATTCTAAATTGAAGAATTGAAGAACAGAGAATCGAAAGTCGAAAATTGAACGATGAGGAGACGTAAGGTGAGCTTCTCTGTCTATGAATCTCTGATGATATGGAAAGACCTTCACAAGATCTTCTCGCAACTTAAGGCCATGAATCCAATCAAAATCAGTGACCTTGTCAATCTTGGAGTGTCCGTTTGCGTGTCCATTCAGAATTTGCACGTGTCCAAGCCGTGTCTGAATAGAATACTCGTGTCCTTGCGTATTTGGACGTGTCCATGCGTGTCCGTGTCCGTGTCGGACACACGATACGCAATAAGACAGCCGTGTCCATGCAACATAGGTTATAATTGTAAATTAATAAATAAATAAACATCGGCGTGTGGGAGGAAATTTTGCCCACTGTCTATGATTACAACTCCTCAATTATTATTATTGTTATTATTATTATTAAATTTTATAAAGCAAATTAGTGTGCACGTAGTTAAAATGTTAGTATGTAGAAAAAAGAAATTGAGGAAAATTAGATCGTTAATCTTCGAATGTCAGTGAATTAATTTTTACTCGCATGCCTTTTTGAGTTGTTTCGCATCCATTCACGATCCATCAGGCCCAAATGCCCAATCCATGAAATTCAGTCCAAATAAATAATGGGGAACCAAACCCACATGACCTATGTTGGCTATGTATATAAATACTCGTTGCCTCTAGATCCCAAATAGAGAGAAGATGTTATGATCGATCTATAAGAAACTAACGAGAAGAAGGATTCTAAAAGGGGTGCTTCTAAATGTACCGAGTATCACAATTTTTGGCACATATTTTTACATTTTCCCCATTTATTAGAAAATCTAATAGAGTATTATTAGTGTAATTAAACAAGCATACCAAACACCAGGCTTGTGATTCAGGTGCAGTACGATCTTCAAGGCCAAACAATAGATCAAGCATTAAGTTTCTTCTTTAAATTTGTACTTCGATCATTTCAAAATTTTATATCCAACTGAAAAATAAAAAACTTATAAATTCCAAATAATCAGCAAATAAAGTAATTTGACAAAGAAAGGAAATAAGAATCATCAAGGAAGTGTGTGAGAGAGTCAAAGTCCTCCAATACAACCCATCGAGCGACCACGATCCATATGTATATCAAATCTGGGTACTTCCCAGATTCCCAATGAGAACCCACAATCATACTTCTTTCTCTTGAATAACATTAGTTATATTAGGAAACCATGTATAATTGTGCTTTCATGTATTCATGTCAATTGGAACCATGATTCAGAAACCATGGCCGATCATCGGGGATAGAGGATGCCTTGGGGTCATGAACTTAATTTTCAATTATCTTTTTTCATATTCAAATACAATATACAGTTTACAACCTACGATGATTATTTTGTATCTTTCTCCCTGAATTGTCTCTAACACTATTAGACTCTGTTCATAACGAGCCGCTTTTTAGTATGATTGGAGCTCATATTCTTGCTGAAACCCCTAGAGTTTGACCATTAAATGATTAGGCACTTCCCCAATATGTATGGTCCTAGTCCTATGTATTGAAATTTAGCCCAAGTTTGTCAGTTTAATGTCATTCTTATCAAAGTATTGTGATAAGATTATAGCCGGTGCTGATATTCTGAGAGGCCCAAGAGATTGAGCATGAACTAAATCATTAAGCCATTGCAAAGTGTTAACATATATTCTGTTAATTTTTGTCACAGTCCCGAATTTCGAATGATAAAAATTTGAATTCGAAGCAATGAAAACTCTAACATAATTCTAATATATATTGAAAACATCTTACAACAACAGTGTATCAAAACTGAGTTGAAGTACGACTCAGTCGACTTGAATAATACATTAAAAATTATCAAAACAATTGGAAAATATAATATTCACTCGATTTTCACTAAAAAAGAATGTGGGGATCCCTCAGAAAATCCTCTGTGTAAGCTCTACGAGCCTGCTAACCCTCATCTGCAGAACTATCATCTATACCATCGATTTGGTGCACCAGGATTGTAAACAAAAATCCAGTAAGCTCTACAGCTCGTATGAGTAAACCGACATTTAAACATACAACACAAAACAAAGGAAATGTAACAATTCATATTTTTAAAACATGTGTACTCATGAGATCCGGGCAGCCCATCTGGTTACCCCTCATGCTGTACACGATAAACATACTAGAGCTCTAACAGATCGTAACCAACACCCGACCAAAGGCTTGGTTCTCGATTTAAATGACATCACCAAGTCCGAAGACCATAAAACGTTTTAACAAGACTCAAAGTTAAAACCACATATAATAAAACAATCCTCACATGTTTATATCGTACTAAAACAAAGCGACTCTTACACAACAATTATATAACAGTCACACCAATAAAACA
Organism: Argentina anserina; assembly: GCF_933775445.1. Taxonomy (NCBI): domain Eukaryota; kingdom Viridiplantae; phylum Streptophyta; class Magnoliopsida; order Rosales; family Rosaceae; genus Argentina; species Argentina anserina. The sequence goes on from NC_065876.1 coordinate 10,403,628, forward strand.
TTATACTGGAAGGTACATTTTCTTCCCTTCCGGTCCCATCCGCCACAATTAATCGAAAACAATAAAAAAACATAGTTTAAATGAAAACTGAAACATTAACTTAAATGCGTCTTAACGTAAATACAAGTCACTGCCAAATGTAGACTTGTCGTAGTGAGATTTACTCACCTTAAATCATGCGTGAAACTTCTACAACCATAAGTGAGATTCTCTCACTCGTTTCGTCGGTCGCCTAGTGGCATAACAACGTGCTTAAAAAACAGATAATAATTACAGGTAAAAATACTGGTCAGACGAACACTGTTCACGCAAAACACTGTTCACGCGCCATCACAGGCAGTTGCTCGTGGTGCTCACACGCCGCCAAAACAGCCGCATGTGACCTCATTTTCGGCCACCAATCCACTCCTCCTTCCACCTGCATCAACTACGGCCTAACACTATCTCTCCGCCGCCCCACTTCCTCCCACGCGCTGTCTTAGGCGGTGGCACGCGCACCACGAACACTTCCACCCAAACTTCATCAAATCGAAAAAAACTTACAACATCAAAGACGTAGATCACAAGGAGGAGATTGTAACCGTACTTGTGTTAAGACCCAGATAGCTGGGAAGTGGCTGGAAAGTCGCTACATCCTCGATTCTCTGACGTTGCAGCTGCGGCCTTAAATTCTCATCAAGGTTGACGAAAACACCTTCAGAGTGAAGAAAGAGGCCGAAGATATTGTCAGAATCCAAAACGGGGTTATGACTAATGTGGTGGATTTAAGTATAAACAATAAGCATAAAAGTTCCTTTTAAACATCTAAACGTTTTTTTTATTTGACTTGAAGTAGAGAAGAATTCAAAACTTGATAAGGAAATAGAGCAAGAAAATATCAACTGAAATATTGAAATGTGGCCACAATTCCAGTTCTTGTACATGATTTTTACAAAGTTTTTAGTGAAACTAGAAGATAGACTAATTAAAAATAAAGAGCGAACTTTCATTCATAACAAAGAAGTACAATTTGACTTCAAAACAACTCCACCACACCTTAGTACCCTTTTCTCCATGTTTATATCTCAACTAAATATACAACATGTACACATCAAAAATAGAAGTACAACTCCTGAGATAGTTGCCTATCTACAACAATGCAAAAACAATGGCCAAAAGAAACACAGCCAAGGTTGTACTTTAACAAGGTAAGACTCCATATTTAAGCACCTCAAGACAACTCAGGGATAAATGAACCACTCCCATTTACAGAGTTCTTACCTGAAAGAACAAATATAATAAGGAATGAGTTTTACAAGTTCAGCAGGTATGATAAACAATCGACTTAACTAAGAATTCTAAATTAGCGTATAATATGAAATGAAAGGTGATCAACAAAATAAGAGAAGAGGAAGAAGGATCCAATTGTAAGGACTACTATAATGAACTGAATTGAATTGAATCTATGACATGGTAAATCTGAACAAGTAATAAGAGGCTCAGCACAAACTTAGAGGCATTAATAAATGAAACACATAAGAACTGCAACAAGGAGAAATGATGACTCGTCACATGAAACAATTGCAAATAACACTCTTCTGAAGACTGACGAATAATAACAACATAAATAATTTTAGCCTCCAATTCTGTAACAAAATTTAGAAAAGTCATTTTCATACAATTTGAAGGTTCAACAAATACTGCTTAGAGCCCACCGCTCAGCTAACCACTAAGCAACCTCTGCAAGGTAGCGAATCCTGATCAGGTTCTGGGTGTCTTTGCACCCTAGAGAGACAATCCTTCCATAATAACTTTCTTGGGCCTAATCGAATAAAAAAATCAAATCCAAACAACAATGCTTTCCAAGAGTTATTTACTCCCTTAAAGCGATATGTTATAGCTTGAAACCCCCTTCAAGCTTAGAATAGAATTCTGCCCAGAAATTGGCTTTTAGTCAAATCTGTTCTCTTACAAATCCGAACTCCAATGAAACTCAAATATGAAACATTCAATGAGTAATAAAGGAGACATGCTTTGGTAAGAAACGGAAGCATATGGAAATGAATTTATTAAAAAGCCTGAATGGAGTTCAAGGACTGAAGCTCAATAATATGGTAACATGACAGATACTAAGAATAACTGGATTCCATTTTAGTTTAACACATGATAAGGGAGTAGTACTACAATTGGAGATGGAATACCAACGTTAAACAATCTAGGACTACATATGACTATATATATATATATATATATATATATATATCTATGTAGCACCGACACTTCAAAGACTGAAGTGTCGAAGTGTCCAACACTGCCCGACACGGCAACACGTCCCGACACGGTGTCCGACACGCCACGTGGCGTGTCTGAAATTTTGACTTTTCCGATACTGACCGACACGTTGACAAAACGTTTCCGACACGCCACGTCACACTATTTTGAATTAAAAAGAAATAACAACAAAACCTACACCTCAGGGAGAGGCCGCAACTTTTCCAGTTTTTCCACTTTCAAAATTTCTTTTTGTTTTGCTGAACCAGAGCTTAGAACCAAGGCTAATGAATGGGATGTAAACAAATGGGTTTGTGAAGGAATACCGAAAGTCATAAGCAAAGAAGAAGACTGCATTATCAGACTTGAAGAGAAGAACACTGGTGAGAATACTTAATTTTACTATAACAAGTCTCATCATATCAACTTGTTGTATGGTTTCCATCTTTTTTTCCGACCATAACCTGATTTACTTATTAATAGGTGAACTATATGCTCGGGCATTTTTAAGAAAAAGAGAGATGCATCAGGTGGAACCTGTAATTGATAGCAGTAGGTTTGCATTATTTCTCCTAAAAACTTGTAAACTCTATGTGTCTCAACAGATTTATACATCAATCCACTGCAGTACTCACATAGATTGAATTTATAGAGCCTTAGAACCTAAATGAATTATATTTTATCATCTTGACTGTGTTTGACCAGTCGATGTATGTTTTGTTTTGCAGATACTTTGTTCTTCGTGTGGAGGAAAATAGGTACGTTGCTTGCCTCTTCTTTGATATTATCTATTATTACGAATTCTGTTAGCCTCCTTATGAAGATCATTTTGTGTTTATATATTTTTTGTATTAACTTGCAAGGTTAATCAATGCCCGTAGTCTATCTTATCATTGATTTATAACATATATAGAAGATAGGACAAGCAATGCATGATACATGAGAAACTAGCATGTATAGGTGTGTTCAAAATTAAAACAGCATAGCAAAACCTGTGAAATAATATGTACATCCATTCTAGACATGGAAGCCCGTGCGTACAAGGCCTTGAAACTTTTATAGATGCATGTAAATGGGACAGGCTTGAACTTTGAAAGCTTTGAATCCGTGCATCTTTGCTTAATAACATAGATGGGATTGTCTGCCTCTGAAAATAGTTGGAATTGTTACTGTGAATTCATATATATGGTTATTATAATATTGTCCTACAGATGATTTTTGTTGAATAGGAGAAAAATGTATATACAACGCCATTTGATGACTGTCATGATAAATAGGATGTGTTTATTTGAGTAGGATGAGCTCAAGTGCAGCTGAGACAAAACCAAGTGTTTAATCAGCTCAGCTGGAAAATCTAAATACACCACTTTGGAAGTATGTTACTAAGGAGACAATGGAAGGGGTAGTCAAAGGAGACAATGTTTCTGTTACATGTAAAATATGCAAAAGGAATTTTCATGGGTCACATTCAAGAGTGAAGGCTCATTTTCTTAAACTCAAAGGTTATGGTGTCATTGCTTGCCCCAAAGTCACATCAGAACAGCAGTCGGAAATGTTAGAACTTCTAGAGTCTTGTCAACAACAGTTGAGTAACCGAGCACCTAGAAAAGTTCCTTTGCCTCCCTCTTCAAGTTTGACAGGAAGTGGTTCGAGTTATTTTCCCTTAGAGGAGCGGGATAGTGCGACGAAGAAGAGAAGGGGAGTGAGTCCGCAACTAACCAAAGCTTTCAAGATTGAAGAAAGACAACAATGTGATGCTGAAGTTGCTAGAATGTTCTATACTAGTGGACTGCCATTCAATCTAGCAAAGAATCCTCACTACCAGAACTCTTATAGTCGTGCTTCACAGATTCTAGGCTATGTTTCTCCAGGGTACAATCAATTGAGAACCACACTTCTTGATAATGAAAGACATCATATTGAACGGATGCTACAACCTATTAAGAAGACTTGGAGAGAAACCGGTGTGAGTTTATGTTCGGATGGATGGACTGATGATCAAAGGAGGCCATTGATTAATATGATGGATGCATGTTCCAATGGGGCTATTATGTTGAAGGCAATAAATTGTGAAGGGCAATACAAAGACAAGTTTGAAGTTAGTAGATTGCTCTTGGAATCCATCAATGAAATTAGTTCCGATAATGTGGTTCAAGTAGTGACCGATAATGCACCTGTGTGCTCTGCTGCTGGTGCAATTGTTGAGAGTACTCACCCTCACATATTTTAGACACCATGTGTAGTTCATACCCTTAACCTTGTTTTAAAGGATACTTTGAAAGCAAAATCTCATTTACCGGGTGGCTTATGAAAGTTGTGAATAATGTTTATACCATTAAGAACTTTATCTTGAATCACAACATGCGGTTGTCTATGTATAATAACCATTGTACCTTGAAGTTGCTTAGTGTTTCCGAGACAAGATTTGCTTCTCATTATGTGAGTCTTAAAAGGTTTAAGGAAGTGAAGAGTGGCATGTAACAAATGGTCATAAGTCCAAGATGAGACATGTATAAAGAAGATGATGTTAGTAAAGCAAGAGATGTGAAGGCTCTGCTATTGAATGATTATTTTTGGGAGAAGATTGATTGTATGATTGGATTCATGGGTCATATATATGAGATGATAAGGATGGGGGATATGGATAGGCCTTGTCTTCACTTAGTTTATGAGTGGTGGGATACAATGATAGAGAAAGTAAAGACGGCTATCTACAAGCCCGAATTTGCACATGTCATAGAAGAGCATTGTTCCGTAACAAGGTTTTATGAAGTGGTGTACTCCACATTAATTGCAAGGTGGACCAAGAGTTCCACCCCACTTCATTGCATGGCTCACTCTTTGAATCCTAAGTACTATAGCTCTCAATGGCTTGAAGAGGACCCTAATCGGGTTGCTCCACATAGAGATGCCAAACTCAACAATGAAAGGAGGAAGTGTCTTCAAAGGCTCTTTCCGGATGGTCAAATTCGTAACAAAGTGATGGAAGAGTTTGCTTATTTTTCATTGAACATGAAAGATTATTCATCACCCGAAGCTTTGGAAAATAAGTTTCACTTTGAGCCTCTTGTTTGGTGGGGTAATTATGGAGCTTCCACCCCACTTCTCCAATCTTTGGCTTTTAAGTTGCTTAATCAACCTTGTTCATCTTCTTGTTGCGAAAGGAATTGGAGTACATATAGTTTCATATATGGTTTGAAGAGGAACAAGTTACAACCACAAAGAGCACAAGATTTGGTGTATGTTCACACAAATCTTCGTCTTTTGGCAAGGAGGGATCCTAGTTACAAAAAAGATTTGGATTCAATGTGGGATATTGCGGGAGATGGTCATGAGTCTATGTTATCGGGGAATGTTGATATGCTTCAACTTGTCACTTTGTCCCTTGATGAACCGGTGTTGGAGAGGACTATATTTTTTGAAGATGAGATAGAGTCTTGATCTACTTGTGAAGGTAAGTTTATGATATATATTGCTATTAGTCATCAATATTTTGTTGAACAATTACTTGGATCTACATGTTTTGATATTTGGTTGTTTGTATGTATAGGTGTTGGGGAAAGAGACATGTCTCTTGTTTGATTGAAGCCATGTGAAGGCTAGTTTAATCTTGTTATGAATATCAATTAAACTTCCCACTTTTATCACATGCTTTAGACATTGTTATGTAATTTCTTATGAATTATAATGTAATTGAATGAATTTGGAACTTTAATTTGATATTATAATTATTATGTAGGGTTATATATATATTTTTTACACATTAATATATATATATATTAAATTATATATAAATTGCCGTGTCGACGCCATGTCAGGATCTAGATTTTTAAGATTTCCCGTGTCGCGCCTTGTCGGTGCTACATAGATATATATATATATATATATATATTAATACAATAACAAGTTCATTTTGCAAGAATACACAGACCACATTGGCTTACTTCAACATCTCAAAAACAAAACTTCCAACAGATTTTCTCAAACTCACAGACCTCAAGTATCAAGACCATATCAGTAATTATATAAATATATTCCATAAAGCACGATAAACCAACAGAAGCAATGATTCCCAACTCAAGCTCAACAAAACACAGAGATGCCTCACAACCAATCACAACACATACACACCAAATTAAAATTCAAAGTTAAGAAGAGAGATTATTTTCCCTACCTCCTCAGAGAAAAACTCTCCAACTAGGAACAAGCAACACAAACCCAATCTACTCAAAGCACCAAATCTACTCACAACTCCTAATCACCTCAATCACCCAAATTTATTCAAGCAGCCCAGCCACCTAAACATGATTTGAAGACCAATGAATCCCAAAATCTCTTGAAGGACTGAGACCGCAAGAAGTGAATTCGAGGAGATTTCAGAAATTACTTACAGAGAATGATTGAAATTGAACAAGGGATTTGGGCAATGAATTCGGTGGTCTCTGTGGAGATTTTGCCTTGAGTGAATCTCTATTCAGTTGGGTTCTTTTCCAGGTGCAAGAAGGTAATAAGAAGAAAAGAAGAAGAAAAAGAAGAAGAAGACAACGAAAGAAGAAGGGAAGAAGGAATTCCACCGAGAAGAAGAAAATGGTGTCTGCCTCTTTTTAGTTAAGTGATAGAGATGTACCAAAATGGCACAAGAGAATGACATGTGTAGTGAGCAAAGGGAATGGTTGGGTGCTTTTACCAAAGTATTAAATATGTATTACTAGAGTAGTATTTGTTTACAATCAATAGAAAAAAACTAAAATAAATAGATCTAATTTAAAACTATTTTGGTAATTCAAAGTACTTATTCCTAATCGAAAAATAAAACACGCACATAAGCAAGCAAAACAGTGATACTTCCTAATTAGAGTCATATCTGTCACAGATATGAGCCCCGAGCCTTGGAGTCACAATAAAGGACGAGGACGACGGCGACAGAAACTTGCAGACGTCTTGGCTCAGTGAATGTTGCTTTACAAGGTGTGGATCTAGGCTTAGGTGAGAGAGAACGATGCAATGCGTCGTTTGGGACCAGTAGCGGCTTGATCGCCGGCCGGACGAGCGAGATCGACTAGATGAGGCGATTTCTGGGAAAAGGGGGTCGAGGGTCGAGCGACCGGTCTGGTTTCCATTTTTGCTTTTGTTATCTTTAGGGTTTCCCAAAATGTCCTTTCATATCTTTTCAAAATTGGAAACCCAACTTCCGTTGCTAATAACATTCACAAATGACATTCGATTAAAGTGTGCAGCGTGTCCACGAACTCGTATCGCCGATCTCTACAACTTTCGTGAAGGAAAGTTTCAAAGATGAGCGACGGGTTAAAAGTCAACTCTTGAGCCATTGAAACGTAAACGTTTTTCAACCTTAAATTTCTAAAATCGGTTTAATTTCGCAAAGACATCGACGAGAAGACATATAATGCGATTTTACCAAGCATAAAAATTTCGCAAAGATACCTTGTCCTCATATCCGACTCTAGTTCCTAAGAGGCATCACCCTCATCATGGTGACTCCACAAAACCTTAACCGACTGCACCTCTTTCCTACGAAGCTTATTTGTCGATCTATCCAAGATACTAACTGGCTCGACAACAAAAGTGGCATTCTCCTTCACCTAAATTGAGCTGTGATCAATCACATGTGACTCATCTGGTACATAATTCCTCAACATGGAAATATGAAAGATGTTGTGAACATCATACATGCTTGTGGGTAAAACTAGCCAATAGGCTAAATCTCCTACCTTCTCAAGAATCTCGAAAGACCCAACATATCTGGGAGTTAACTTTCACTTCTTGCCAACTCTCACCACATCCTTCATAGGAGAGACTTTTAGGAACACATGGTCACCAATCTCAAGCTCGACATGTCTCTTCTTTTAGTCTGCATAGCTCTTCTGTCTACTCTGGCTGTTTGGATCCTATCTCGAATAATCGAGATCTTCTCCAAGGTTTCATGAACAACCTCAGGACCCATTAGTCTTTTATCACCAACTTCAGCCCAACAGATAGGTGATCTACATGGCCTACTGTAAAGAGCCTCATAAGGTGCCATGCTGATACTAGAATGGTAACTATTGTTGTAGGCAAACTCAATCAACCTCAGGTGATCCTCCCAACTTCCCTTAAAATCAAGAACATTAGACCTCAACATATCCTCCATCACCTGATTCACCCTTTCTGTCTGCCTATCAGTTTGAGGATGAAATGTTGTACTCATATCCAAGGTAGTACCCAAAGCCTTATGTAAACTAACTTAGAACTTCGAAGTAAAATGTGCATCCCTATCCGAAACAGTGAAAACAGGTGCACCATGGAGTCTCACTATCTCATCCACATATAACTTCCCTAACACATCCACTGAGTACTTCATTGATACCGGAAGAAAGTGTGCTGACTTCATCAATCGATCAACAATCACTCACACTGCATCATGACCCTTTCCTGGACTTAGGCAATCCTGTCACAAAGTCTATGGAAATTTGCTCCCACTTCCAAAGCGGAATAGGCAATGGTTTCAACATGCCAGCAGGTCGCTGAGGCTCTGCCTTCACTTGATGACAAGTAAGGCACTTTGATACGAACTCAACCACATGTTTCTTCATCCCATTCCACTAAAATTGCCTACGGAGGTGTTTATACATCTTGGTGCTCCATGGGTGCACTGTATAACGAGATCGATGTACTACACAAAGGACCTCCTCCTTGAGATCGGCACAATCTGGAACATACAATCTTGTCCCAAACCTCAAACCTCTATCGGATCCAATTTTCCACTCATATGGACATTCATCAAGCTAATCTACCACGAGATCTGCCAACCTAGCTCATGAGAATCTATCTTGTGCCTGACTCTGAATGATCCTTGAAATTACTGTAGGCTGCATTGAAACACTACTAATATCGGTCGTTGGTTCTCCTTCTAATTTCACAAGATCAAACTCAGATGCAGTCTCAAGCATAATCCATTCCTGAACCATGAGAGAAGCTTTTATACTCCTCGGTCTCCTACTCAAGGCATCAGCAACCACATTTGTCTTTCCAGGATGATACTCTAAAGTGAAGTCATAATCCTTAAGAGCTCCATCTATATCCTTTGCCTCATGTTCAACTCCTTCTGTGAGAACAAATACTTCAAACTCTTATGATCAGAAAAAAATTGAAATTTCTCACCATACAAGTAATGCCTCCAAATCTTTAAGACAAAAACAACTCCAGCGAGTTCTAGATCGTGAGGGGTAGTTATTCTCACGAACATTCAACTGTCTAGAGCCATAAACAACCACACCTCCATGCTCATCAACATACACCCTAAGTCTTGATGCGAAGCATCGCTATAAATGACATAACCACCCCCACTAGTGGGAATTGTCAACATTGGAGCCGTAGTCAATCTAGTCTTTAGCTCGTTGAAGGCCTCCTCACACTCTTCTGCCCACACAAACTTAACATTCTTCTTGGTCAACTTGGTCGGAGGCGAAGCAATACTAGAGAACCCTTCAATGAATCTCCGGTAGTAACCCGCCAACCCAAGGAAACTACAAATCTCCGTATGAGTCTTAGGACGACTCCAACTCTTCACCGCCTCCACCTTTGATGGATCTACTAACATGCCGTCCTTTGAGACCACATGACCAAGGAACTTAACTTCTTCCTTCCAAAACTCACACTTCTCGAGATTGACATACAACTTTGCTTCCTTTAAAGTTTGTAGCACAATTCTCAAATGCTTCACATGTTCCTCTTGGGACTTGGAATATATCAAGATATCATCAACGAACACCACCACAAACTTATCCAAGTATTGGCTAAAGATTTGGTTCATCAAACTCATAAAAATGACAGGAGCATTTGTTAGACCAAAAGGCATGACAACAAACTCATAGTGTCCATACCTGGTCCTGAAAACCGTCTTAGGGATATCATCCTCCTTCACCCTGAGTTGATGGTATTTGGATCTCAGATCAATCTTATAGAACACCGTAGCTCCTCTAAGCTGATCAAACAAGTCATCAATCCTAGGCAAAGGATTCATATTCTTGATGGTCACCTTGTTCAACTCCCTGTAGTACACACACAACCGTAGTGAACCATCCTTTTTCTTCACGAACAACACAGGCGCACCCCAAGGTGAGACACTAGGTCTAATGAACCCTTGATCCAATAACCCATCCATCTGCACCTTCAACTCCTTAAGTTCGTTCTGCCCCATCCGATAAGGTGTATTCGACACAGGTGCAGTACCAGGTACAACATCAATGCATAAATCAAAAACTCTCCGAGGAGGTACGCCCGGTATCTCCTGAAACATCTCATTATACTCAGACACCACAACAATGTCTGCGATAACTATCTACCTATCCACAGACTCAACATGTGCCAAGACTCCTGTCCTCATGACATTATCTGACTTGAGGTAACGATAACGAAAAATTGGCTCTTCGGGGACATGGAAAAACACTACCATGTCAAAACAATCAATCAAGGCATGATGTGGCATCAACCAATCAATTCCTAAGATCATGTCATAGGTGTGGTCCGGAATCACTATCAAGGAAGCAGATAATTCTCTACCTCCGATCACAATAGGACAAGCATTGCAGATTGTCTCAAGCTCAAGAGACACTCCAAAAAGTGAAGTGATACACAAAGAGCTTCTAAGAGATGTAGGGATCAAACCTAGCACCTCCACTACCGAACTAGAAATAAAAGAATGTGATGCTCTCGTATCAAACAATACTCTAGCAATGTAGTCAAAAATAGACAAAGTACATTCCACTCCTGTGCCCCACTAACCCACTCCAAATACTTGAGTTTGTCCCCACAGGTAACTGCCTTTGCTGGTGCTCTTGTCCACCCTGCTGAGGTCGGGTGCAATCTCTAGCCATATGTTCCACATGCCCACACCTGAAACATCCCTGCTTTCTCGGCTTCGAGCAAGCTGAGGCATAATGACCCATTTCGCCGCAAGCGAAATACTTCACTGATGACAACTATCTGACAGGTGCAACCCTAACAGATGGAGTCGCCACCCTAGCTGGAGTCGGGTGATAGGTCCTCAGCTTCTTCCAACATCCACCTCCATGTCTCGTAGACCCACCACTTGAAGCGATTGCCTTCCCTTTTCCTCGAGCATCTCTAGACTCCACATTGGCTCCACTAGTCTTATTCACCTGCTCCAAATTCAAGGCACTCTCATAAATCCGCTCTTTTGTAGTCAGACAAGGTGTTGTTATGATGGTCTTATACTCGTGCCTAAGTCCCCGTAGGAACTTCTGAGCCAAAGAGGTCACATCCATCGGCCTAACAAACCGATACAACTGTGCAAAACGAGCCTTATACTCACTGACAGTCATATCTCTCTGCACTAGAGCAAGGAACTCAAGCTCAAGTTCCTCCTTCACCGTAGATGGAAAGTACTTCCAAGCACCTGGATATATGAAAGATTTGCACTAATCAAATTGTTCCTTGTTGAAATAAATTGCTTATGCTTAGGGTCAATTAATTGGTTGGTATTTCATTCAATCCATTTCCTTAAATAGAATCTGTTTATGTTTACAGTATTTTCCAAAAGAATAGTTGAGATTGAATTTGCTGTCAATCAAATCAATCTCCCATATTCAGTGGCACACTTAGTTTGGGATTCAGAAAATGTCAACGCTCCTAAGTTAGTCTGATTTGTTTCTACAAATCTCTCACTGATTATGGGGGAGTTGCTCTCTATATCTTGTATTTTCAGACAGAGAGATTGAAACGGTAAGGAATTAATCAAATTACAAAAGTCAGCATTTAAATATTGATTCTTTACATACAACTATTTGTTTATGTAAAAGCAAGTGTTTTTGTTGTTGTAGTTATAGTGAGAACATCTCCAACAACTCCTTTTAAAATTCTCTATTACTATTCTTTACCCGTGAATATTTTCACGGAAGTTAATTTTGATCATAACTTTCCACTACCAACTACTCAGGATTTTAGGTCCACAATTATCTCTTAATTTTATGTATTTTGTTTTTTACCTTACAATCTCTATGTTTATTTATGAGAAATTAATGATAGAAGGGTAAATCTGTCAGTTCGTAATTTGATGGTACTCTCCTTCTCACTTTATAGTAGTAGAGATAGATGATGAAAATACTAAATCTCTAAAAAAAAGGACTCAACTCCAACAACTCCTCTATTCTATTGTATAAAATTAAATGCAAATGTGTATAATTAAATGAAAATCAAATTGAATCTTATAATGTCATAATTTATACCAAGACCTGAGAATGAATGATAAATCATTCTTTATTTTTATTTTTTTAGGATGGAGAGTGATATTTTTTGTAAAAAATAAAGTTTAGAGATTGTTTTGAAAATTCTACAAATCTAAAGATTTTTGTTTCTCTCTTTTCTCATTTTCTTTAGTATAGAGAACGGTTTAGATGACCTATTAGAGCTAAAAAGTGATGTTTTTCTTCTATAATAGAGATTATTTGGGTTTTAGATTAGCTGTTGAAGATGCTCTAAAAAGTGAAGCTCTATAGTTGGAGTTTGGATTTCGTTAAAAAAAACAGATTAGTCAAAGTCTTCAACTCCAGAAGGAAGTCAAAAGATGGTGTGTTTGCTCCTGAAGTCCTGCCAACAAGAAAATAATCTTGAACGCAGAAGTGGTCATCCTGTCAAAGTAACAATGTACACAATAAACTCAATAAGTCATACCGGAAATTTTTCCAAAACAAAGAAAAGATTTTCAAAATTCACCTTTCCTTGTACACTAATTTTATGAGGAATCCATGAATTTAAAGACGAGAAAACCAATAAAGATGTCACTAACATAAGAGCAAAGTTGAATATAAATGAAACCATATGTCAAATACAGAACAAACAACAAATTTCATAGAATGTATAAGTCCTCTTGATGACTGACAGAATCAACATCCATGCATACACTCGCTTCCAAAAGGACCCAAGTACATTGGTGAGTGGACTAAGTCCACCCACTTCTCATGGCAAAAAAAATCCCTCATGCTATATATATATATATATATATATATATATAGTCCATATCCAGAGTGAAGCTTCACTCTGAAATTACAGAGTGAAGTTCCAATTTTGGCACACTTTTCGGTCAAATTTTTTCACCATAAGCGATTCAATATTTAGGTATGCTATTCAAGATCATCTCTATAAAATTTCATCTAATTCGGACATCGTTAAGATATTCAAATTAGATTATATTAATGAATGAATTAAAACAGTTCAACGTGAACCGTTCGTGTAAATCTCAATTTTAAAAACTCAAACCATTGTCAAAATTAGATGAAACTTTATAGAGATGATCTTGAATAACATACCTAAATATTAAATCGCTTATGGTGAGAAAATTTGATCGAAAAGTGTGCTAAAATTGGAACTTCACTCTGTAATTTCAGAGTGAAGCTTCATTCTGAAATTACAGAGTAAAGTTCCAATTTTGGCACACTTTTCGGTCAAATTTTTTCACCATAAGTGATTTAATATTTAGGTATTCTATTCAAGATCATCTATACAAAATCTCATTTAAATCGGACATCATTAAGGTATTGAAATTAGATTAAATCAATGAATGAATTAAAACTGTTCAACGTGAACCGTTCGTGTAAATCTCAATTTTAAAAGCTAAAACCATTGTCAAATTGGATGAAACTTTGTAGAGATGATCTTGAATAATATATCTAAATATTGAATCACTTATGGTGAAAACATTTGACCGAAAAGTGTGCCAAAATTGGAACTTCATTCTGTAATTTCAGAGTGAATCTTCACTCTGGATAGAGACTATATATATATATATATATATATATATATATATATATATATATATATATATATATAACCCTCAAAATAATTACACTTGGCCCATATACTTAGAAGCCCTGGCTGACTGGTTCAGTCAGCCAATAAGTCAATACATAATACCAAGCATAAATCGTAGCCAGTCAGCCACTTAAGCTTTTCTCTGCATTTTCAACATCGTCATCTCTCATCTCCTTAATTCCTTTGGTGCTCTTCGGCCTCCCTTGGTCTCTCCACAATTGAGTGTTTCAGTGAGTTCAGTCCCTCACTCCTTTGTCCCTCCTTTCACTCTATGTAAGTAATGTCAATTGATTTAACATAATCTAGTTTAACATAGTCTAATTTATATTTCAAGTAGTCATTTAGTTTTTAGAAGTAACACCATCTCTATTCGAACCACTAAACCATCTTGCATATATCCACCATGAATTTGGTTCACTTGTGAGCCTTAACTTGTAACTTGTACATTTGCATATTTTTCTAACATCCCTTAGGTTTTCCTATCAAGAGAGGGTTTTTCAATTCCTTGGATACAATATCACTTGGCCCTTATATTTGAGGGTGACCTTTGGTTCAACAGTTTCCTTGCTCTCTTTGATCTTCTAACCTCAAGAGTAGGTTCAGGATTTAGCTATGCAGCTTGGTTTTGGTCTACTAGATGATTTTGTATAGGTAAGTGTTCTAACTCATCTTGATCCTGCATATTTTCTTGAGGGTTAATAGCTTGTGTGCTATTATTATTTGCATAATCTACTTACATATTATCCTGAGCACCACCATCAACCACAGTTTCTCCAGAAAAAATGTATTGTGAATCTTTTCATTCTATCCTGAGTCGACTCTTGAGCACTGTTCTATAGTCGAATTATAATGGGGCAAAGAGTGGAGATGTGGAGAGTAGAGAAGCTATATTTCGGCTCGATTTTAGAGCGCACTAATCAATCTTGTGGAGCGTATGAGGTTTGATGGTTACAAAAATACAGCTGCAGAGGTGATACCATATTACCATTAGGAGGTGATGATGAATTTGTTTATGTTACGTTGTCCAACTTGTATGCACAGTATGCAAAGTGGATGATGTGAGGGTAGTGAGGAAGTTGATGAAGGAGAGACGAATGAGAAAGGAAAATGGTTATAGTTTGATTGAAAAGGAAAATGCGATCTCCAATTCTGAGGTTTAATGGAGATTGGTTACAGCTTGGGCAACTGTGATCCCAAATATGTTCTAACGGTGACAGACCCAGCTCTGTATCTACTATCAACCATCGAAAGAACACCATCTAAATTCTATAAATTTTCTGATTTGGACATTCGAAATAGGGAAACATAATTATTCTAAAATAAGGTCGACATATGAAATGGAAATGTACAAACAAGCACTTGACTTTTTTGCAGCAGACGAAGAGCCCCTGATATAATTTAATACGTACAGTGAACTGATTAAACTTCTATTCAGTATGCGAGGTCCAAATTCATCATTCTGGATTTCGATTATTACATGATTTTGAAAACAAAGGTCCATCACGAAAATCTCTGAATATCGTATGCAAAATGCGATTGAAAATTATAGATCAATTCACATTTTCGAGTATTTATATGGAGTTGCAGGTATTTCGGATCTAATATAGAAATGCTAATCGATTATTGCACCATAGAAAATAGTTTAGCAACATCAATTGACAATTGTTGTGGGTTCTGCTTTGAATCCTTTGACATATCTGTTCTCAAAATGCAGAAAAGTCAGCAACGCTGAAACAATCTTCCACTTCCATAGTTACATAGAAGAATTTGGTCACATGGAATGCCATGATCTCTGGAATTTCTCGGAACGGTAATGATTCACATGTGATGCTCCTCTATGAGCAGATGAGAGATGTCAAGCCTGATGAGATCACATTCCTTAATGCTATATGTGCATGTTCACATAATCAAATCACTGTACTTCGAATCAATGATTGAAGAGTATGGAATTGACCCGACTCTTGAGCACTTTTATAGTCAAATTACAATGGGGCAGAGAGTGGAGATGTAGAGAGCAGATGCTGATATTCAAGATCGGTTTTGGGACGCACGGTCCAGTTTGGAGGGCACTGCTCGGTACTGGTGGAGAGTATGAGGTTTGATGATTACCAAAAATGCAGCTTCAAAGGTGTACCCCTATTACCTATGTAGCACGGACACGGACACGAGTGTCCGTATTGGACACGATTCGATACGTAGACACGGCATATAGAAATTTTTTTAGACACGGACACGTGGTGGACACGTCAATTAAAAATATTTTAATCTATATATATATATATTAAAAAATTAATTTAAAAATTTGAAAGTATTTAGATGTATATATATATTAAAGTGTGCATAAATATAACAAAAACTGAATATGTTGGAATGGTTGAGGATTTGTTGGATCATTTGGATGACCAAGGTTCTAATCCCATCACAAGCATTCTTATTTTTATCATGAGTTTCTCTCCTTATATATATATATATATATATATATATATATATATTAAAGTGTGCATAAATATAACAAAAACAGAATCTGTTGGAATGGTTGAGGAGTTGTTGGGTGCCTTGGATGACCAAGGTTCGATTCTCACCATAAGCACTTTCAATTTTATTATGAGTTTGTGCGTATCCGCGTGTCCGGACCGTGTCCAAATTGAGTTCACGTGTCCGCGCGTGTCCGAGCGTGTCCGTGTCCGTGTCGGACACGCAATACGGACCCTTGTCCGCGTGTCCGTGCTTCCTAGCCTATTACCATGTAGGGAGGTGATGATGAATTTGTGTGTGTTACGATGTCCAATTTGTATGCATAGTATGGAAAGTGGGATGATGTGAGGGTAGTGAGGAAGCTGGTGAAGGAGAGACGAATGAGAAAGGAAGATTAAAATATTTGGATTGGAAAAGAAAATGCTATCTCAAATTCTGAGGTTCAATGGAGATTAGCATTAGCTTGGGTAGTTGTGATCCCAAACCCATATGGAACATGAAAGACCAAGCTGCCCATCAACTATCAACTATCCAAAGAACACTTTTTGTGATTTTGACATTCGAAATAGACAAAGATAACTATTCTAAAATAGGGTCATAGGGACATTTCACACCGTTATACCGTTAACTGTTGTCTAAACTCTAAGTAGAGACCAAAACCAAAATAGAAAGCGAAGCTGATATAGTATGAACAATAGAGGCATGAATAAGGGTGAAAAGTCTATCTACCCAACTTTGAAAGCATGGTTCTCCAAAGAAAGTAAAGAAAGTATTTCATTTATTTGTTTCTGATACTTGCGAAACTAATTCAATTATTTTAAGAATTTGGGAGAATCACAATTGTAAATTTACACATCGATCTGAAACTTGCTTTTAGGGATATGTTGATGATTACATTGGCGATGCTAGGAACCAAATGCATGAATGGCGATGCTAATAAGTAAATAAAGTATTATTTATGCAATTTAGACTAAGAGCAAATGCTAGAAACCAAATGCATGGGGCAGATATTGGCAACGGAATCAAGTCTGCATTACCATGCAAGAACTATATACAGAGGATGTTAGGGCAAGTCAGGGAGCATAGTCTAATTGAACTTGAAAGATAATACCATCAAAAATTCCCTTGTTATATTTAAATTTAATAAACATAAAAGTTGTGCTTTGTGAGCATGTTTGTGTGCAATCTATCAGCTGTACCAGACACGAAAGAGAGAGAACATAAAGAGTTTTCAGGAAGTGCTGAAAGTAGAATTTGGACTCCTGAATCCTGATAATGTTTGTGAAACCACTCAAAAACATGAAATGAACTACAATGTCTCCTACAATATCAATAATGAGAACTCAAACTGCATGCATACTGATTCATCAAAGTCATTGTATACCACACAAATATTAGTATTGAACAAGCCAACTGAGTTATTATTTTCAAGTGTGCCCTATCTTGTAGGAAGAATCAAATTTTGCTTTCAGTGCTCTAAAATGGTTTGACTAAATAAAACTACAAAATCTGTGAAATTTCCATTCCCGTGAGGGTAACTTCTGATCATGATGACAGCCAGCTGCAAATCACCTTGGAACAGACAAACCAAGCTCTGGATCACCAAAAGATACAAAGACTTGAATTAGGCCCAATATTTGTAACCCTCTTAATTGTAAATATATGCAGAGTCAGTGGCAGTCCAATTTCAAAAACCAAATGAACCAATCAAAAGGACTACAGGTTAGGACATGTTTTAGAAAAATTAGGCTGTACATCCTAGCATTCATTACAGCATTCACCAAATCTGCTTTCAGACGACGGTTCAAATGGCTTAGGTAGTATATAGTCCAATAAAAACTGGTCATCTTACTTTTAAGTTGGACTCAATGAGCATATGAAAAGTTGTTATGCAAAATCTTTTAAGTTGGACACAATGAGCATAGAAGGCCCACCTCCATATACAGCAAACATGTCAACATGTCTCACGTACCATCAATTCCATCTGGGAAAAGGAGAAGCTATGTTATCAAACCACTTCTACTTGTTTAGAAAGAATATATAAGTTCAGCAAATTGAAGTCAACATGCCAAAATATATAATGTTTGCATCAAGCTGTAACATTTTGCCATATCAGAAATAACTTAGCCAATTACTTAAGGTTCCCGGGTTTTAAGATACAGATACATATATTATATGGCGCACATACAAACACTATAGACAACTTACTAATACATGTCTCAAGTCTCAACATATACTGGCTAAAAACCGATGTAGCTTGATGATAATAAACTGTACCACATCCAAGTTGAAACTCATCATAACATCATCGTAGATTAAATCGTGCATTACTAATCTGCATAGTAAAATTTATGCATCAAAACATGGCAAGTACAGGTTCAGCCATTCAGCAAACCAAATTGAAAATCAATCTTCAGATGAAGATGAAATGGAAGTCTTTAAGTTAACATACTCAAACATTTTGAAGGTTTTTGAGTGAAAATTAATAGCTTCGTACTTGGTAATGAGCGGCAGGCCATAATTAGCGGGTCCAATTTATTTCTTTCAAGCATATGGATATTATGTGCCTGCAGGAACCAAATATTCCAGTCAGATAATACACCTCTTGATTTTCCATAGCCTCAAATGCCTATGCTCACTGTCCTAATTTTCCATTTCTAATGCTTCTAGATTATAAATCGCCCTACTACACTTCTATGTTAGACTCGAAACACCCTTAAAGGTAGACAAGGTTTCATTTATGTTCCAGCGCACACGGATCATATAAAAGTTAAAAACGAGGTAAGAAACTCAGTGATGTAATCCAACTTGAAACTTGCAACTGCAACTGTTTCAATGACAACAGAAATGAACCAACGAAATCGGATTCGAAACATAAAACAAGTAAGCTAACACATAACAAACACACAACAGAAATCGTGGTGGAAGCAAATAAAAAAAAGACTCACAATTGAAAAAGAAGCAAATATTTTTTTTAGAGGCTGGGAGAGGTGCAGCAGAGAGTACCCTGTGAGAGCGCCCGACAGCTCCTCGACGTTGTGCTCAGCGCTGACGTCAGCCTCGCCGCAGCCACCGCGCTGTGGAGCGGCAGGAGCGAATGTAAGCATCCCAACACTCCCGTAGACCTGGAAAATCCAAAAGCCAATATTTGAATTTTCAAAGAAACAGAAACCCAGAAAAGAGAAAAAAATGAGAGAGAGGAAGAGAAGGAGGAGACCTGGTGAGTGAGAAGCCGCGAGCTGGGGCGGAGGAGGGAGCAGCCGAGGCAGGGAGGGAGAAGCGTGAGGTTGGGGATTTGGGGGCGTTGGATCTGATGGCTGATCGGACGGACGAGAGGGATGCTCTGCTGGCCAACTGTCTGCAGGCGGAAGCCATTAGAGAGATTTGAGATCTGGGAGATGCTTTTGGATTGCAAGTTTCAGAGGGTTTTAAGGGTTTTAGCAGCAAGATATGAAGAAGATGGGATTGGTTTGGGCTTGGGCTGTTGTATCTAATTTCCTATATACTATTTCCCAATGCACTGCTCATCGGCTAACGAACAGTATCGGCTCCGAGCCGAGTTATTACTGTAAATACAAATTTGCCCCTGTTATTGTCAATTGCCAAAATACACCCTAAATTTCACTGAAATTGTCAATTTGTACCCCGAATTTATATTTCAGTCAATTTACCTTCTAAAATTGGTAAAAATTGCCGATTTGCACCACATCCGTTAAATTTAACTGTTTATATCCAATTTTGCATCACATGTCATGCACATGAGGGTAATATTGTTATTTTCTATTTATATTTTAATATTCTTCAAAAGAAGGATTATTTTTTAATCAAATTATTTATTTGCATCTATTTTCTACATACTTAACCATATTTCGAATTATATATTCAACATACTCACTCATTCAAATATAGTGTGTTGTGTATATATATATATATATATATATATATATTTTATATGTACACATTGTTAGAGGAGGAACGAAATGAGAATAATAACGACGTAATGAAACAGAACGTAACTGTTTATTGATTGATAATGCGGCCTATATATAGGCATTACATAACCACAATCTCGTAAGATTTGGATTCATAATCTATTACAGAGATGTGAATCTATCTTTAACAGGAAACCTAATTAGGCTAAGACACACACAATGGTAGAATAGTAATTCTCTCAGAACACACATTTATTTTTAATGTTCAATGTATTTATTTATATTTTTCTAATATCTTTTAACATACCATATCACGTAAAATAATAAATATATAAATCAATAACATGTTTCGCAAAAAAAAACATTGTAACAAGTGTTTCTCTTAAGTAATTTTATTAATTTATTTCATTATTAAATATGAATAAATATATAATGACAATATTGCCCCTCAAATGTATGACATGTGACTTAAAATTAGATGGAAAACATTAAATTTAACGGATATGATGCAAATTGACAATTTTTACTAAATTGAAGAGATAAATTAACTCAAATGCAAGTTCATGATGTAAATCGGTATTTTTGCCATATCTTTTCCACAACACTGTCACCCTTAGCCTAGTCTATTGTAAATATCAGCCTAAGTCGGTCTTTTTCTAACAAATCCTCGAGTCGAGCCGATAAGCACTATTGCCCTCTCTTTTTGATAGAATTACATCTCACTTTATGGGTAGGATGATAGGGCATAGCTCTCACAGTCTCACCTCCAGTGTTCTCGTGTTGATGCGCATCAGAATATCTAGAAGTGGCTGAAGAACTTGAAGCAGGAAATCTGATTTCCAAGACTGAAGCTTTTCTCACATTGGTAGTTCTTTCTTCTTGGAAAGATACCATCACTGTACTCGAGTCCTGTGAAACTCTATCTCCATGGGCTGAGAATCTTCAAATTGTGAGAAGATGCTGCGACTCAATTGCTTGGAAGGCTACTAGAAGAAACACCAATGCAGATGCTGATGGTCAAGAATAATGGTGGTTTCGTGAAGTGGCCACTTTTCGAATAGATCAGTACATGATGGTCATATCGGCAATAAAGGCAAAGAATACAAGGCCATAGTTTATAGGCAAATGCATTATGCACTATGCTGAAAGATGGTTGCCAGGCATGGATGTGGAATTTGAAGGACTAGGAGGATATGGAGTTGGAAGAAATGACCTGCAATTCAGTATTCTGAGTAACAGGAAAGAGGAAGGTGGCTCTGGACATAGCCAGGAGCAAAAAGCAATTATAGAAAGCCTCCTAAGCGTGCTTCCTCCCAACAAAGTTGTTCCATGTAATTTCTTATTGCATATGTTAAAGAGTGGGGATGATGTTAGAAGAAGCCACAGTCAATGATTTGATTTTTTGTTTCTGGCCTCCAGTGTTTTTTGTCCTTTGTATGAGAGGTTTTGTTTCTTAGTTAATACCAGCTTCATAGTTTATTTTCTGAGCTTTTCCATTTGTCAGCTGTTACAAAATGTCATTCAGTAGTGCACTACTGTGAATATATTCTCAAAGATGTTGTATCTAGCTTTTGAAATGGTTATCAATCTCCATTGGAATGTGATATTACTGGGTCAAGCTTCAATAATAATTTTTAGCATCGTTTTGGGATTTTTGCTGGTTTCATTTTAATAAATGGATACATAAATACTATAGGTTGTTTGAGAGAGAGAAATTGTTGATTTGGGGTTTTCGTTTCAATTCTGGCAAAAATTGTTTGCTTCTTTTCCTTATTCCCTGATGGTAGATTTTGTTGTTTGGGGTAAATATTAATATAAGCCGCGGGTTATGTATCTAGTTAGTGCTATTATCTCAATATAAATGTTGGAACCGACCATGCACAAATACGGCTCTTGAATCTCGTGAACAAATAGTTTGTTATTATATGGCTTCGAGTTCAAGAGACTTTTTGGTGCATGAAGTGTAAATACACGACTCATTGTGAATGATTAAATTGGATGATTTTTATATAGATGCATAGTGGTCAGAGTATATAAATGGCTAAGAGAAGTGTATTCAATCAAGATTAATCTTAAAAATCCATGGAATAAGCTGGATTGTGTTAATTCCATGGATTGTTTTCATTCCATAAAGAGTCTACCAGATTTTATTAGATTGATTTACTAGCATTCCATTGAATTTTAAAAATTTTAAAGTCCATGACTACTATAATAGCAATAAACAAAACAATATATCAACCAAAATACAAATAGTACAATGATTTTCTTTCATTTGGTGTGTGGGAAAGAAACTGTTCGATGTTCATACAAATGCTGAGAAACATTAGAGCTACATGGAGATGGTGATGTCAAATAGCCAGCTACTACGCAAAGTGCGATGAATTCAATCCCTTGAATTATATCAAGATCACATCAATATTTAGGGAAGAGCAGTACGATGAATAAAAAGGACAAGCTAATCAACTAAATTTCTGAGCTATGGTTTAAAGGTTTATATCACGCAAAGTTACAAAAAGATTCCTATAAATGTGTTCTACCATAATGTATTTTCCTTCGCTGAAATGAAATCAAGGCTTCAACAAACTTGGCCTTCCCAAAATCAAAATCAGGCTGTAGAGTTAGTCTTTGAATCACAGTTTCTGTAATGAATCTGGAAGATTTGAAACAAAATCACAATGACTGATATTTGAATGATTTTCCTTGTCATAACAAATCATATGCTTTCCAATATGAGATATAGTTAAAACAATATTGAATTAGCTAGATAGATATTGAAAGAATTTAAGCACGTTGTGCATTCATCCTCAACCTTCGAGTGTTCAAATGTAAGAGCTAAAATAAGCCAATGTTGCATCCTACGGGTCATAGATCATGACTCTTTCATATATATTGTTATACTTGAATTCACTGTCAAGTGTCCAGACATTGTAGGTACAACTCCAATGAGTGCACAATTTCCTACTAAAAAGGTAATTGCATGCACTTTGTATGAACTTATAACTATTAATTTGGTCACACCCTCAAAGCTTCATATCAGATTAGACATAAATACTTTCATCATATTTCCCAGATACTTTGGTAAGCAAGTGAATGCATTGATCAATACAACCATGGGCAGAGAGACAAACGCCAACATCACTACTGACTTTGTGTCAGGTAACTAGAACAAGTCTTAACAATAGGACTTCACACCAAAAAAGTACTGGAATTAAACAAGCAACAACAATGATGGAGATAAAGCAAAATCATTTATCAACAAGGAATGGCAGTACAAATCACTCTGTGGCTCAGAGCCTCACCAGAGTTTTCATCGAAGAACCTATCGACTGAGGAGATATGGAGCTCCCATCATGTTTTGAGTACTGAGTGCCTTTCAAAATCATAGCAGAATAAAAGAATAAGATAATATAGGATTGAAATTCTATTGAGGTGAGGTACCATAACACGAAGAACCCATAACATAATAGAAGACCAAAGCTTTGCAAACTTTCTAATAAATCTGGCTACTGTTCTCAACATTCACAATCATAGCAAACAACTCATCCATGTAAAAATTGATCGCGTTTAGGTCAAGAATGATAAGACCTAACTATGAATTGATCGCTATCATGTCATATTAACAATGAACCTTAAAATCACAATTCAATATGATTCTGAATTACGGCAAGAAAACTCATGGAAAGAAAGCTTGAATTAACAAAAACAATATGAATGAAGAAATTTTATGGAGAGTGGAGGAACTACCTACGGGGTCGGTCGAGAAAAGATATCCATGTATGCTCGTCGATCTACTGAGGTGAGAGTCATGTGAAATCTCTTGAGATGTGAGCAGATTTCTGAGGAGCTTAGATACTTATACTCAGGTCTCTAGAATCCTCTAAAATCAGCCATTTAATGAAATCTTTGAAATTCAATCAACTTTTGAATACCATAAGATTTAGATATATAATTTAAAATCATTATTGAATACCATCAGATTTTATAGGAATCTTAAAAATCCATATTGAATACCTATGGACTTTTTAAATACAAAACAATCACATAGAGTCTCCATTGAATACACCCCCTAAGATTACAACGTGTAGATGCAGACTGGCAAATAAGAGTTTTTACGATGTGTAAATGCATGACTCAATGTGAATGATTAAATTCAATAACTGTACTTTTATATAAATACACAACTCAATGCTCTTGAACAACTCGTGAATAATTAATTCGTTACACACAAAAATGTGCTCAACGCATGGCTCCGCTCGTATTCTTATCAATTAACTTGAGCTTAGAGTTGGTAGGTTTTGTCACAAGCAACATTT
Source organism: Argentina anserina (assembly GCF_933775445.1). Taxonomy (NCBI): domain Eukaryota; kingdom Viridiplantae; phylum Streptophyta; class Magnoliopsida; order Rosales; family Rosaceae; genus Argentina; species Argentina anserina. The sequence goes on from NC_065876.1 coordinate 10,428,427, forward strand.
TCAAAAAAAAAACAAAATTGGCTAATACCGATCAAACTCAATAGCAAAATTGATAAAACTCTACTTACACTTCAGTTTTGGTAGCTGGGTAATGCTATTCGTTGCATTTCTACACGAGCTAGCTTATTAAAGCGAATTATCTAAACTAATGCACTCTATTTTCTAGAGTGTAAACATTTACTAGCACTTCATTGACCATCAACGTTATGTACTAGAGAAGGCCTAATAATAATATAAAAAGCATTGATAAGGTGCTATAATATCATTGTCACATCAGTAATTAAATAATTATAATATGTTATTTTTAAATAAAAATACAATCATATCATTCTTTAATATATTCATTATGATTATTAAATTATGAAATATTTTTCGTTTAAAAAATGAAATATTTTCATGGACATAATTCGGACACCTAATTTAGTAAATAAATTATTTCTAAAACTCAGGACGATTTATAGCTACCTTACAACATTTATTTGAAAATTACTTTACGACATTTGTACAAAAAAAATTACCTTACAAGTGACAACAACAAGATTATAATTTATGACAATTTATTAGATTTTATGGGACAAGCAAGGTGACAAATGTTATTTTTTCCATGTATACTCTAATCTTAATTAATATTGTATGTTACTATGGTAATAAAAGAAAATTTTCATCATTCTGACACTAAATATGTCAATAAATTTTTTAAATTTAATTCATGACTTTTTTATTTTTTATTTTATTTACATTTACAAATTATATTAATGGCTATAATTAATGATTACAATTACCATATAATCCATATATTTTCTACTAAATTATTAAGTAAATTACAAAAATATGAAAAATTTCTTACAAAATTATTTCATATGAAATAGTTTTATTTTAAAATATTTTTTGCACACACGTCTATATTTTTCTCGGATGAAATAATTTTATTTTGAAAATATTTTTTTCATACACACACAATATATATATATATATATATATTCAAGCATACTTTCGTAAATATCGAATTTTTTAATTACATTTCAAAAGTGGGAAGTTCTATTTACACCTCTGAAAGTGTTGTGTATACCTCCCATCATTTGTTTTATATATGTTTTGACATTTTCAACTCACATAAAAATACTGATAAGGATAAATACATAAATTACATATATTATTTTTCCCATTCTCTATTTATTTCGTTTCGTCTACTATATCAAGTTCTATTGAATGAGAAGGGAAGATGCCAAATACAATTGTAGTGCAAGGATGCAATGAGATTTCTAGCCGGTGGTTTAACTATGAAGAAGAAAAGTTCGAGCTGTTCATTTATGAAGAGACCACATGACTGGACAATTTGGACCTCCTCTTGGAAATTAAGATGAGATAGTCCTGGTACAGGGACTCTTGTTGAATGTCCTTCAAATATAAAACTTAAGTTTACGAGTTTCAGCACTATAAATCTCCATGTACGCACAACCAATATCGAATGACAATAATGCTTAAACAAATTTACATGTGTAAAATATGCAACTATTTTATTACCACACAGCTAACTCCTCTATTGACCAACAACACGAAATTGAATGCAAAAGAATTTTAACCAAGAAACTCAGCCGCAAAAGATCCAACTACATTGTGTAACTACGAAAAGGAGTGAAATTTTAGATACCTGTAAAATCGCCGAACTTGATATCAATGATTATTAAGAAGAGAAGTAGAGAACTAAAACACATCAATTTGAGAATTAATCAGAATAAATGAAGCTAATGATGATCAAACAATAAGTAAAGCTCATTCTCTAATCTTTAACGCAAACAAAAGCTACTCTATCATGAACATATACAATCAGAACATGCTAGCTATAGCTCAATTCTCCTCAATTTTTAAAAACAGGTACTAACATCACAATTGAGATCGGACATCCACAAAACCAACACACATTAGAAAACTACCATTCCCATGTGTTCATTGGCATATATACGCTCATCCATTCCCATCTACCCTTCCCATTACTTCAAATGGTCGCAGCCATTAGAATGCAAACACACATTAAGACAAAATCAAAGTTGTAGTAGAAGACACAATAGAAACAATAAAAAAAATTATACACCAAAAACAATAGACCAAATCATCATTGCTTTACGCTGACAGAATTCAGAACATTTTGTCCTTATGTAACTCTACTAATAGCAAGATGAATTATAAGAAAATGAAATTTGCAGTGTAACACAGATAAGTTTGTATTAAATGCATACTGACTGATAAAAACGGTTGAACCTGCGATAAGGAAAGCAATTACCTATATCTTCTTCTTTAGTCCTCTTGATGGAAACTACCTTCAACCTTGCAAAAGAAGACATGAGTTATCAGCAAAGACAAACATATAAGGAATAACAAAGAAGACGGACTAACAAATTAAAAGAGATATCTGTTTCAACTCAACAACTCCATTTGATCTAAGCATACAATCATAACTCTTAGATCAAATTTTTAAGTCCAAAAATCACCATCGTACCTCCAGTACTGTCAAAACTGTTTCACTATTACCAGCAACCTAAACACAAACAAACAAAGTATACACCCTTAGACAAAACACATTAATAGCAAAACATAAAGACTAAAACAGTTCATAATGACACACATCATTAGAGAATATTTTTCCATTTATCCAAATGCAGATGCAACAATATGACCCAACTGATTACAAAATATGCTGAAATCCAATGATCTCATCAATCGGAAAAAAACCACAAAAATCAGAGAACCCAAACAAAAAATCACATTACAATAAAAAAGACCAAACAAAATCAAACAGAATCAAGCAAACAACAAAGAAACCAAAAAACTCTGCATTCTAACCACAGAACCATTTGAAGAATCCTGAATTTTCACCACTAATAAGTTAAACAACATTTACTCTTCCCCACTACTTGAAAGCAAGAAAGAAAACCAAATTAGTAAACTCAAATACAATTATACAATTATAAGTTTGTAAAAATATAGACAAAACTAACTGAAACAAAGAGACAAAATAAATCTGCATAAGCAATAAAATATGAGGTTGTGTAGGGGCCTATATAGTTACTTAGTATGGAGCACTCTTGTTTGTTTTTTCCTTTTCCACTATTGGTTTTCTGTTGTCTTTATTGTCACCATCTGTCATGAATCAACAAATTCCATTTTAGTAAAAGACTTATTTGGTTATCCATTACCATAGGAATTGAAGCCTAATAACTGTAAATTTTAATTCTAGCTGAATGAGCTTCTTCTCCCATTTTCCCGTATATGTTAGAAGATTCTCCTTAAAAGCTACCTTCACCTAGTGATTCATTTGGTTGTTTGGTTTCATTAAGTTGCTACCTTTGAGAAAGAATGCCAATATACCCCACCCACACAGAAAATCTAACTAATTATAAGCCTACAAACTCAGACCACTTAGCAGAGCAATCCACCCAGATATAAAATTATCAAAAACTCAGAATTAGTACCTGGAAATCATGATATCAAACCTTAAGAACAATGAACACTATTTAATTTTAGACAAACACTAAATAACCAAAATAGATTCAATCGTTAAATTGCCAAAAGAAAATGAACCATACCTATGATAAACAGATACCCAGGTGAGCACCTCAGCAGCCATAAAATATCAATAGGAAAAAAAACCAAATAGATAAATTCTATGAAAAAGAAACATAACTCACCTCAAATAGAGAGAAGAGGACAGAGGCAGAGAGCTTTTAGAGAATAGAATGTAGATGCAGATGACCTAGAGATCTCTTATACGTCGGAGAACCCCCAATTATTTTCCCACACGCCAACGCTGCCACCAGGAAGAGCAAAGTGATCATAACCAAACGAAAATATAGCAGAGGATGATTACCAAATGAAACAAAAGGAAAATTAACAATTCCAATTAAGTTCTGAAGACATACTGAATACAGGAACCGAAATCCTGTGAATGATCGTCGGAGAGCTTCCAGAATCAAGAGATTAACCAAATTGAGAAAGAGAGGTTTTTTTTTCAAACATTTATTCAGATTCTCAATGAAATTCTCAATAAAAAGTCAAACCCCCAAATAAATGTGATGACATACCTATGGCTATGAGGCAACCAGAGGAAGCCAAACTCCAAAGCTAGCTTATCGAATCGCACAGAAGAATGATCAAAGAGACGAAGAGATGATGCTAAAATTAAACAAAATGTCTAGGAATGAAATTTCAGTTGCTCAAAAAAAAAATTCTTTTTTGCTCCCTCAATCAGCCTTCGATTTCTTCACTAAGGGCAAAATCGTCCGTTCACTGTCATTTGTGAATAGTAATGCACGACTCCCCACGCTCACCAAATATAAGATAGTAAATATTGGATCATGTTGACATGATTTTGCCCAATCCAAACAGTTGAACGTGTATGATAACGAACACCCACACAATAATTCCCTGCAAGAAAGGAATTTGATGGGGGGGGGGACATCAAACGTCTTTGTGAATTTTCTACCTTCTTTGTTTTCTTTTTCTAATGGGAATTTTCTACCTTCTAGACTCCTAGGAAGCACGGACACGCAGACAAGGGTCCGTATTGCGTGTCCGACACAGACACGGACATGCGAACTCAATTTGGACACGGCCCGGACACGCACCAACTCATAATAAAAGTGAAAGTGCTTATGGTGAGAATCGAACATTAGTCATCCAAGGCACCCAACAACTCCTCAACCATTCCAACAGATTCATTTTTTGTTATATTTATGCACACTTTAATATATATAAGGAGAGAAACTCATGATAAAAATAAGAATGCTTGTGGTGAGATTTGAACCTTGGTTATCCAAATGATCCAACAAATCCTCAATCATTCCAACAGATTCAGTTTTTGTTATATTTATGCACACTTTAATATATATACATCTAAATACTTTCAAATTTTTAAATTAATTTTTTAATAAATATATATATATATATTAAAATAATTTTAATTGACGTGTCCACCATGTGTCTGTGTCCAAAAAAAATTTTATATGCCGTGTCTACGTATCGAATCGTGTCTGTGTCCGTGCTACATAGCTAGACTCTATTGATCGTCTTCTTCAACTTATCCTTTGACTCGATCAAAGCTTACCCACCACACACACACATATATATATATATATATATATAACTAGCAATACAAACAAACACACACACCGATTCCAATTCTATGACTATGAGTCTAACCAACTATCCTATTCAAGGCTCAGTAAACATCTTAGTATTTCTCCTCACCAACTCAATGAACTAATCAACCTCGAGAGAGATTGCAATTGCATCCACTGGTTCTACTCATATTTGCCGTTTCAGCAATGCTTCCTTTCTCTGACTTCTCTAAGAGAGAAAGATCAAAGATAGGTACCTTTCATACTTAAGCTATAAGTGATACTTTAATTTTCCCCAAAAATTCAGGTTAAGCATACTGCCATATTCTTTGCAACGCAAATTAGGTTTGGTAGACTTCAAAATCCCCTCCCACACAACAAATATTCCCCAAGGGCAATTAAGCTCACTTTCATTGAAGTCAAATTCTTCAATTTGATCACGCTTAAATTCCCATTGCAGGTGAATTCACCCTTTTCCATTCTCTTTTTCTATCAAATAAAATTCATGTCTTCAAATAGTCATGTAAAAAAGAATCCTCTATCTTTTTCTTTGTATAATTTGTGTCTACAACTCCATGAAATTTTTTAAAAAAAAGTATAAGAATTGGAATCAATCAGAAAAAGAGAAAAATCAAAGTTATGAGTGATAGAGAAATTGTCCACTTAGAAACAAAAGTGGTGTCCAGATTAGTAATTGCGTGGTTGTAAGAATTTTCCGACTGCAATGTGCTAAATTTGAAATTAGGGTTTGACCCATACAGGGCTTGGACGCCTGCCACGTCATCCATCTTAAGGTCCACTTTCTTAGTCCTAGGACGCAGACTCGGGTACATGACAGCTTCCTTGACCGAGGAGTGAGCCAACCCAAGAACATGCCCAATCTCATGCGTCGCCACGGACTCCAAATCCACGGCCACCTTCGACTTGTCGGATTCGAAATCGACGGCCCACTTTTCCTCCGCGTCTAGGTGGAACCTCCCGTTCTCGGGAGAGAAAGCATGAGCTAGAACACCCAACACACCATCAAACGGCTCGCCGTCGCCGTGGTCGCCTTTGTAAAACCCGATTTTGATGTCCGCGGAGGAGTAGTCTTTGGCTTTAGTAAAGTTCACCGGAATCACAGCCGACCAACGCGAAAAGGCGCGATGGAAGATTGCCTCTATCTCCGACGAGCTCACGTAGCTGATGACATGGTTGGGGCTGAAGGCGTATGTGAGGTACTTCGCAGGAGCCCAACGAGGCTTGCCGTAGAAGTAGGCGTAGCGACGCGTCGCGTGCAGTTTAACTGTAGGCTTGCGTAGCGCTGCGTCGCTGACGCCACATCTTGGGGAGGTTATGGCGGAGATGGTATCCGAGTCGAGCTTGCCCGTGACAGGCAAGCTAAGCTTGGATTGATATAGAGTCAGGGCCGTTTCGAGCTGCTTGTCGAAGACATCGGTGAAGTTGGTGGCTTTGGGCACCTGCAAGTAGCCAAATCGGTGGAAGTATCTCTTGAGCTCCGACATGCCGACCAGCTGGCTCCCCTTTCCGGCGTCCAGAAACTTGGTGAAGTCGTGCCACGCGGGGTTGTGGGATACGTTTGTGGTGGCAAGTATGACCGTTACTGCAGGGTCGGGTAGGATTCTGGCGGGAAAGCATGGGCGGGAAAGAAAGAGTAAGCAGAAGAATAATATGAAGGAGAAAAAAGAATTGTAACTGGTAATCGGAAACATGGTGTTGGTTATTTTTGGATGTGAGCCGATCGATCATGAAAAAGCTGAGAGCCTTTTTATCATGGAACTTTTGTAGGATTAGTAATTAGTGAATTTTTAATGATGGATATATAGAAAGTATCGAACGTTTGGCTAACAAGAAGAAGGTGTTTGAAGACCAGATAGAGATGCTGGGGAGAAGAGTTAAGGAAGATTCTGCCGTGTTTGTAGTTTAGTTGGAGAGATTCTGACTTTCAAGAGCTATTGATGGGTAAACCACTCGAGTCTGTTTTCTGTTGGTTTTAGTTGCATTCATTCTTTTCTTTTCTTTTCCTTTCTTTTCCTTTTTATTTTGATCAGGTGGAGTATCATACATGGATACTTGGATATGGTTGAACTAAGTTTTAGGGTCCTTTTTGTTTTTATTTTTGTTTTTGTGTTTTGTTGTTGTTGTTGTTGTTGTTGTAGTACGTAGATCCAATTTCTATTGGGAAATTAACATATGATTGGGAATACATATGTAGTTCGAGTTAGCTGATCAGCTAACCAATATTCTTTTTGGCTGACCAAATTAGGTGATTTAAAATCCTTATCTATAGTCTTCCTAAGAAGCTTTTAATCTATTTTAGGAATTAACTTGTGATGCAAGGTAACGTATCGTTATCTTGGACAAATGAAGCAATGTATAACTGATCGATCATGCACCAAGAATTCTTCAATTCTTTCGTTTCGATTCCCAGTGAATTCAAATCAGAGAAAGTGACTTAAAAATATGACACTAGATTCATGTATTCAAAATAAAGATGACTTCGTGGGTTCATGAATGAATTCGTACAACTTCCTCGTTCAGGAGAATACTTGCTTCTTTTACTCAAATATTAGAAAGCATTCACAAAATCAACATACATGGAGTACCAAGACTTCCCAATCGATATTAATCTGAAAACTACCCAAAATCGTATGAGTAGGAATGTAGAATGGTCTTGTACGTTAAAATAGACGGTGTTAATTGAGTCCGCGGTTGAATATAAATCTTTGCTGATTGAGTTTTGGTTATGACACGTTTACAAACTTGAAATAATATTGATTAGGGGATGAGAAAATTCTATCATTTACTAGCACGTCATCAAGGAATTGGAATTGATGTGGGTCTCACCTGCTCATTATAAATCGATTTCTTACAAACCATCTAACTTGATACCCGAGAGGGGAGATGAGTATTTGAATGGAAGCTGAGTATCAATTTTTGTTACCAAAATTAACTACCTTCGTGTAATTTCAACATCTCCGAATTATCTAACCCTATATATACACACGCACTATTAATAAAACCCAAAAACAAACAATACAAATATTTCGCCGGACTCAAGGTCAGTGACTGTTCTTGTATAGTAACATTCTCTAAAAAAATTATTTTATTTACAAATTATGTGATCGTAGATTTCACATATGTTGGTACTAGTTTGTACCGAGTTAGTAAATGTGCCAGTGGGATTAGTTTGTACCGATCGTTCATGCAGAAAATTTTGCTCGACTGATTGTTTGATATCGTTAACTTTCTACTTAATATTAGTTTGTCGTCACTTAATCTTGAGGAAACTTTTGAGAAAAAATTATGGTAATTAATTAATGGGTTAAATTTTACATTGCAAGTAACTTAATTTGATGATAAATTAATTATTTGATATGAAGTATTTTAATTAACTTCTCGTGTAAACCAGTTCTCTACGATGCACGGAATCTTCACCGGAGGTCCGATTCCCGCTTCGGAATCGGAATCGGAAACGGAAGCGCGGTTCTGAAAAAAAAGGTTTTGGAAGCGTTGCGGAAGCGCAAGCTTCCGAATCTGAAGCGTCGTGGAAGCGCAAGCTTCTAGATCGGAAGCGTCGTGAAAGCGCGAGAATTATTGGGTTTTTATAGTTTTCTTCTCTCTTTTCCGGCTCTAATATAAATCTCTCTTAAAATCTCGATAATTCATGAAGATAAATCAAAATTTAGAATTGAATGAAAACCCAGAAAACATACGGTTGAAGCCTCGTTCAAGCAAGTTGAATGAGATTCAAGGATTTATTTCAGCTTTTAGTTTTGTTTGAGACAACAAAGGCATATAAGATTATAGATGAATTTGATTTGGAGCAAGATACTGATTGAAACTAGATGAGTGAAAAATCAATGTTGTGGATTTTGGGGCTAGACTAGGATGAAGCTCATAGAGAGAGCGCAAAGTCATTCAGTTTTAGGGCGCGCCGCTCATTGCAAAATGTATATACATATATTTTTGATTCCACATACTTGGTCAGTGTGATTGGAGATATCGTTAGGTGTATGATGGATTAACTGAAATGTGATGCGCATCATTTGTGGTTAGCTACACTACTAGTATCATGTCAGTTATTGAAGTGTTTGTGTTGTTTATTCTAGGCCATTACAAAATATTTATTGAGCTCATTTTCTATCATATTGTTCTTCTATAATGTTTTAGTAATTAATTTGTTGTTTTATATAATATATATTTAGATATAAATATATATTATTTTATTATGATGCTTCCAAAACGTACCCGTTTCTTAAAAAAATTCAAAAAAATCGCTTCCACGTACCCGTATCCGATTCCATCAGCTTAGCCAGTTCTACTTCAACTAATATAATAACAAATGTGATGGACTCACAATCCCTCCTTGTGTTTGTAGGGTTATCTGCTTAGGTGTATTGTAACGTACGTCTGTCTTCGTTTTCTTGGCCACTTCTTCAGTTTGGCTAGGTGAAGATGATTCTTCATTGAACATTATTATATGAGGGTTGCGGAGGTTCTTTCCTCCACCTAGTGGATGATCATTTAACGTTATGTTAACTGACGGACTTGACCATGTAAAAAAAGGCAGTAGAATTTATTGTTTTTTTCCCAGTAGGATGGCATTCAACTAGTAGCGGATTCAGGAATTGGAGTTCGGGTGGGCTTTAGGGTTTTTTATGAAACAAAAAAATAATAATAATGAAAAATTTTGGCGGTGCCAGAGACTTATAGTAAGTGGGAAAAACACTTGGGGGATCACTACTACAATAACTCAATTACACAACACACATCAGACAACAGAATGAAGGTGTCCGATTGTCTCATGACTCGATTCTCTTTATACAACTAAACTTATTACTATGTGTTGTGTTATCAATGACTTTTCATTTTTTAATTTTATCATACAATACATTTGAAATTTGTGTGTTATATAAAAATCTTCTATCAAATTTTCGCAAAATGCAAAACTGTAGAGACAACGAATTCAAACTACTAGTTGCATGACTAGTACATTTACAACACACAATATATGTTTTGTTGTTTGAAAGAACTCATTTTACGTATAATTTGACCTGACCATGTTCCAATATGTGCTGGGAACGCCACTTGCAATAATGGGTGAAACACTAGTACAACATAACATAGTTTTTTAGTTGTAGGATTTTAGTTTAGTGTTTAGAGTTTAGGGTTTAGAGTTTTGAATAAGGGGTTAGGGTTTAGGGTTTCAAATGAAATTTAATTTTATATTTTGGTAAAAAACTGATATTATGAAATTATGAAAAATAATTTTAAAATAAAAATAAATTTAAAATAAATTGAATACAAGGTTAGTATTATGCCACATATGTCATATTTGACTATTAAATAATATTCAAATAATGAACATTCTTTAAAAAATCATAAAAAATAACTTAGGGGTCCGAAAATGTCGTCAAAAAATATTACGCTCAGACGGTAGTACGTTGTACGCACCCGTGTAAAATTTTATGAATATTTATTTTCGCGTAACGCGGCTACCCTTAGAGAGGTATAAAGATAGCTATAATAAGTAATTTATATATAAGGGTTGACCACATCGATCGAGATCTAATCATTCTCGAAAATACATGAAATTTGAACCTTAACTATTGTTTGGCTGATAAATAACTCACCTCACTTCTTGGTCTTCGACCCCTTCAGTCACTAAGAACGCCCCCGATCAGTGCAATGGGTTGTGTCTATTTATCTATCTCTTGACTCGAAATGGGAGCAGGTTTGAAAAAGGATCTTAGAGTGTCTAGGGTTGGGCAATAGTGTTCAAATAGTGAAATTTCAACTAAAAAAAGCTTTTCAGAACTGTATCGATTATTTTAACTATGACGATCACATCCTACGGTCGATTTTTGAAAATATGGTCTACTTGATGTAGTTGATTTAGAATGACACACGTCCATATATAACGTAGTAAAAATGTTATACCACATTAGTACACATGTTGGGATGTAAATGTCAATATTCATAAAATATAAAAATTTCTTGATTCACAAGGAAATTCGATAGTAGAATGTGATCACGTACTATAATGAAATACTCAGGTGGTACAAGATTCAAAATTTATGGCAACGTTCGGATTTGAATCGGCATGGTCAACCACAAATCGTGACAAACGGTATTAGGATTGACCGTATGGATCGAGAACGGAACATTATCAAAAGTTGGTGAATTTTGTACTATAAACATGTTTCACTATGATATGAGTATAATACATGTGGTTGAATATTTCTATGTTAGTGTCATTTGTATTGTTGGTGTAGAAAAAATTACATCTTATCTAAATAAATAATAAAATTAATAATATTTCCACAACAGATAATACTTGTTATGTTGTGCGATGAGGATGCTACAAGCAATTTGGCTCAAATGCGAGAGCGGGAATATTGCCTCATTCATTTTGACATTTGAAACTTTATCTTCTTCATACTTGCACAACTATGTGGACATTGGGTGTTGTGTAATGATGTTTGCATTTTCACTAGCTTCTAGTAAGTAAAAAGGTTATACAACATAATTTTTCATATCCCTTGTATCAAAGTTCTCATTCCCCCAAAACCAAATTGGTCAATTCCCTAAAATCTGCTGATGTTTCACAATCGCAAATTTCCCTCCCCCAATTTGGCTATTGAAAAATTTTCCACACTCCAAGTCCTACACGTCTAAAAAAAATTTAATTGAATCCTACTAAATTGAGTTTCACACTCTTCAACCACATCATTTTTTTTCTCTTTTCCCCTAATCTCTTTCATATTCATTCTTCTTACGTATCAGGAGAAAAAGAGAGAGAGAACAGAGAGCATAGCTCTCCACCGTCTCCCTCACACCGCGTCATCATGACTCCAACCGGTGCACCACCAATATTCGACTTCTCTCATCTTTCTCTATATATCCATGGTCTCGATTCCAACATGCGGTAACTTTTGGAGGAGATCAATGGATTAGCTCGATGTCCCCAATTTGCAAATTCTTTCTATCCAGGATTCCTCCTTTGTTTTTAAATGGTAATTTCTTGCTTCATTTTCCATTCTCTACATCCTAGAGTTCTTGAATCTCCAATTTAATCGAATTCTGACCAAATCCCTCTTTTCTGCATATTATTGTTTTCGTCGCTGTTATGCCCTTCTTCGCCGCTTCTTAGGGCCGTGTCCGCCTTGCTAGTCGTCACATTGTGACGGTGCTTTGTGGCGATATTGATGCTTCTGCTAGTGATCGGAAGTCAATCGGCGCCAGTGGCCTCATCACTACCACTCTCGGTTGCCTATCTCCTTTTCCTGCCAAAATCCATTTTGGTGAACTTGTAAGATTGTTCTTTCACTGTGGTTTTGTTATCGTTATGAATCTGTGATTGTTGCTCTTCTTCAAATTTAACTCTCGATATCAATTTCATGTTTAGTTCATAGTTTTTGATACATATCTGAGTTTTTCCTCTCTTTTTGATATTGAAACTCTTTTCCATTTGGGTGTGTTTACAAAAAAAAAAAACAAATGATGATGAATGTTTGTTGGGACTCATTTTCCCAATTCAGGCCATTCTACAAACGGGTTTTGAATTTTGGCAATGAGTTGATGAAGGGTTACTGGAAAGTTTGTAGATGACAGTTACTCTTTGTACAATGCAATATTGTGTCTGTTTCCAGAATGTGAATTTAATTGTTTGGCTAATGGAAGGGAAGACATGGGTTATGCCAAGTGGAAGTGGAAGCCTAATATTTGTGGAATGTAGGTTAAGCCTTCCATTTTTGATGCAGGGTATCCCCACATTCAGTTTTCAATTTTGGATTGTATTAGACCCTGAGAAGTTGTGTTATGGGATTTGGAATGCAGGTGGAGACTTGTGCAAGCTCAAGGAGACAAGTGGGTTGTATTTGAATGTGTTCATTCATACAGAGGTGTACGTATTGAGAAGCATGATTGTCATCAATGGGTGAGGTAATTGCAAGTTTTCATTTGATTCAGTTTTTCTCCAAATGTATATGGTTTCTCTAATAACAATATGATTTATAAATTCAGATCTCAAGTGTAAGAACAAATTGGACTTGTAATCATCTATTAGGACTTGAACATTTTGGCTACAATATACAACAAGTAAATTAACATGGAGTTTACGAGGTTTTTAGTTCCTTGTAGAGATTATATGTCTATAAGATCACATGATTGTAATAAATCTAATAAATATACAGTATAGTAATAAGTCTAACTCATATTTTGTTAAGAGTACAACTAATCTAGGACTTCTTATGGGGTGAGTCTCTCGTTTAGAATTTGCCAATATATGATGGAGATAAAGTATATGTACTTAACACTTGATTGCGATCATATAATTACATTCCCATTCTGTTGCTTGGTGTTGAGGCACATAAAACTTTCTCTCTATTACTAATCGTTCTACTTAGCATGCAGTTCCTTCTTGTGATCATCTTTTGGATCTGTTGCAGCTGGTGAGGGATGGAGGTAGGTTTGATTCTTAGTTCTTTGATTCTAAGAATAACTTTTGTTATTATAAAATTTTATAAATTATTTGGGAGCTTCCTGGATTGAGTGGGTCACGACTTCAAGTTGCTACACTCTGCCTTACTGAGTTCTTCGATAAGGCTTCACTGTTTTGGATTTTCCAAAGGTAGACTAACAGCTTTGGATACATGTTTTTACACTAGCATTGTGAAATTCTTATTTTTTGGTCTTTGGTCTATTTTGAATTTAAGTCTAGGTTGAATTAATTAATTTGGATTGCTTCCAAATTGTAGTACTTTGAATTGGAAACTCCTTGGTTATTTATGTAATGTTTGGTTAATTACATGCAAATCGAATTATAGAAATTTGTGAAGATTTTTGGACTCTACTGTGAAAATGGCTTTGGTGAAGATTTACCGCCTGACAATGTCAACGGCGACTTGTCGGTTGTGTGTATCATGCTAAGGAGGACCTTGTCTTTTGTTGCCAAGGTAAGATTGAAGTTGCTGCTGTGTTTTTTTCTGTCTTTGAACTGGTTTCTATTCAAATTTTTCTACGCAAAGTGTTATCATGCTCATGATTGAAGTTGCTGCTATGTTTTTTTAAATGCTTTGTATCCATGTCTTTGTGTCTAAGTGAATTCATGCCTATTATTGAAGTTGTTGCTGTGTTTTTTGTCTTTGAAATGCTTTGTATCCAAGTAAATTCATGCATTATCTTGAATGTTTTTTTTCCAGTGCGAACGCAGGTGCTGCCATGTTTACACCAGCTTATGGATGAGATTAAGGAGCAGGCTACATATATCCTCACCAAGTGCATGTTGGAGCTTGTGCGTATGTTTTTGAAAGCAGAAAATAGTAGACTTATTCATTCGGTAGCTATGAATCTAAACAAATATTGGTCTTACCTATATGAGTGATTCTTATATATATATTTTTCTTTCTTTTTTCCAGTACATTATCTATCTTATTGAAAGTTTAATATTAAGGATGTTTGAGTACCTAAATGCCGCTGTGACATTTATGATCTTTTAGTTTGAAGTAGTTATGGATTATTTATGGATCTATTTGCAGTTATTTTGGTTTTGTCATGATGATTTACCATATAAACAGTGAAAACAATAGATCACACAACTAGTTGAAGTCGATTCAAACTTTGGTTAGTTATGTGATGAAAGACTCACACCACTAAGTGAATATGGTTTGAACTTACATTAGTTGTGCAATGCAAACCATACAACTAAATGAGGTTGGTTCAAATGGTAATCCATACAACAAAAGGCAAAACTAGTTTTGATGTATGAGTGTCGTCCTCCCACAACTAACAAGGGTCTAAAATGAGTTAATTGTTTGACTCCACACTCCCCCAACCAAATGTGTAACAAAGTGTTAGTTGCATGAGTAAAAAAAACTTACAATCAATTCATAAAATAAGTTTTGTTGTACAATTGAAATCTTCCACAACTAAATGAATCAAATAATTAGTTGTACAAATAGAAGAATCTCAAGTAAATTAGAAACAATATTTGTTGTATGACTTCATCAAAGACAACTAATTGTAAAAATTACCTAAATAATTAGTTGTCTGATAAGAAACACACAACAAATATTGTATTGTATTTGTTGTCTGAAAGTCACTTGCCGAGGCGTTCTGCCGAGAGAGCTGTTGAGCAACTGCCGAGAGAGCTATCGAGCATTCTGCGAGCGTCACACAACTGAATTTTAATCTCTTGTATGAATGTTTCGATTAGACAATACCGCCATACACAACATTTTTGTTCTACATCACACAACTGTAAATAACTTTTGTGTGATGAAGTTATTGTAGTAGTGGATCCTTACCCATCAAATACAATATAAGAATAAACTAGCTAAATCTAACCCTACGGTTTGATAAATTTTCAAAGTCATGGATCACCATCTAATTGTCAATAGAATCAGTATACTCCTTCTCACCGTAGAGCAACATACAATCATCAAGAAACTCATCCTCCATCTTATTTCTAAGTCTATTCTTAATGATATTCATACCTGAGAATGTCTTTTCAGTGGTTGTCGAAGACACATGAATATTCAAAACTAAACAAATTAATCTGTAAAGCATAAGGTAAAATTCAGATTTCCTTGTTTGAGCCAAGGTGTGGGACAACTCAGCAATGGATTCCAACTTCTTGAATTGCAGATCATTATGCATATCCATCTCATAATATGCACACTCTAATTGTAGACTACACATTTCACCATCATCAAAATCAACAGGATAAAACTTCTTTGCAAGATTGCAAACATCTTCAGTTTTAAAACTCCTGCCACGAGAATCTAAGGTTGAACTAAGTGTAAGTAGTTCTGATGCCTGATCTGAGTATCTTCTGTTCAACTCACTCAACTGATAATCAATCAAAAAATTGAACAAACTTACACGGTAATGATGCTCAACTGAAATGAAATCATTTTGTTGACAATCACGACCAGTTCTAGATTTGTAACGAGCACTCAAATCAGGCATATCAAGCTCATGTATTTCACAAATTGATGTCACATCTTTTAGCAAACCATCCCATTCTTCATCTCTTGAAGGAGTGACTTTGTCATTCTAACAAAGCTCGTAGCTTTTACAAAGTCAAGAGATTTCCGCTGCAATGTTTGACAAAGTTAGTTCTATAATTCTCATTACTTTGTTCATAAGAAGCAAACATAACACAAAATCGAAAGACCTTAAAGCTTTAAGAATAGCTTCAGCTTCTCCTTCTACTCTTTGATCAATCATCACATTAAGAGTCTTTTTAACTGAACTAAACATTTCAATTAAACTCTTAATCAAACGGAAATGAGAACTCCACCGAGTAGTACCTGCTCGTTGTAAAGTACAAATCTGATTAGCACCACTGCCTGTTTGAAGCTCCCCACAAGCTACCAATTCTGTAATTTCCTCCTTTCTCATAACTATCAATGTCGAATGCCGCTTAGCAGAAGCATCAACAAAATTCACAATTAAACTCAAGGTTATAAAAAATTGCCAAATCTCATGTACCCCTTGAGCGGTAACATTCAATGTCAATTGCAAACGGTGAGTATAACAATGTACAAAATATGCACAAGGACATTCTTCAAGAAATAAAGCTTGCAACCCATTATAAATGCTTCTCATATTACTAGCACCGTCATACCATTGACCTCTCATGTTTTTCACTTGAAGATCGTACATTGTAAGTACTTTTAAGATTCCATTTTTAAGAGTTTGTGAGGTAGTGTCAAGAACACTCACAATCTTAAAAAATCGTTCTCGAATCAAGCCTTGGGAATCAACAAATCGCAAAATAATTGTCATATGTTCCTGACCAGAAACATCTTTTGCTTTATCAACAAGAATACAATACTTGGAAATGTCAACTTTTTCATGTATCTTGGTCCTTACTCTATGACCAATGATATTTAATATTTGTTTCTGTATTGTTGGACTAGTATACTTAGTATTACCAGGAACATTCAACACAACTCTCTCAACATCGACACTCATTCTTGTAAAAGAATTTAGAACTTCAAGAAAATATCCTTGGTTTAAGGAGCTTTTAGATTCATCATGGCCTCTAAAAGGAGCTATTTGTTTGGCTAACAATCTCACACTCTCTATTGAAGCCTTAAGCCTCAACCGATTGTCTTCCACATCCTTCAATGCTCTTGTCTCAAGAACTGCTTCAATGCCTTTATTTCGGCTTTTTAACAAATCCCATTTTTGCATTGCAGCATTATAGGGAGATGTTATGCCTCCCACGTGTTTCAGTAGCATATTATGACCGACACTAACCCTCTTCCAATTTTTAAACCCTTCCACAGTATATGTATGATGCTAAGGATCTGAAGTGTCAAAGAGATAACAAGGGAAGCAATATGCTTTATCAAGAGCAATTGAATAACAATTGAATACTCAAACCATGGATTATCCTTGAACCAAGAATATTGGAATCTTCGTTCTTGACCCCCATGATTTGACAAAGGAAATTACAATTGCGGTTGAAATGGCCCCAACAAAATGTAGGATTTCCGAACACTATCATGCTCATTCACTGGATATTTCCATATAGGACGACGTAATCTCAAATCACGTTCAAGAGCATTGATCCTATTTGGTGGCTCTTAAGGATGAGAATCATCCACTGGACTGATTGGTGGATGAGAATCATCCATTGGACTGATTGGATGATGAGAATCATCCACTGGGCTGAATGGAGACTCTAAAGGTAATGGTGCATCATCAAAGTTTGGAGAAGCTACGGAAGGAGTAGAAATCGGATTTGAACTTGAAGATGAGGCATTAGTTATTGGATACCATCTAGTAAGTTTTTTAAATCACTTTGACTTTGGCATTGAATCAGACAATTTTTTAGAGACTACCTATAGATTAAGAAACAATGCTTATATTAGACAAAATGTAGACAAACACAGTGACAAAGCAAAAATAGTAGCAATAATCATACCAATTAGGCAATTACCAATTACAAAAATTCATATTAATTGTGAATTTGTGATAGAAGTCATAGAACCTAAAAGACTAAAATTAAACTTTTGTATATCAATCAGAAGTATGAATTTTAACAATAATCATTTGACAAAGTTTAGAGTTCATACCAGAAAGCATAATCAAATTCTCAATTTAGTATTTGAAACCAATACACCATTGTTTGATACTTTGATTAGTCACTCCATGCCTACCTATGTCCATTTTCCAGGGACTAGGCAAAAACCCAATAAAATTAGAAACAAATTAAAACAGAATCAAATTTTAGAAAACTCAATTGAAAATAATCTATTGTATAAGCTTACAATCTGTTAAACCAGGGAGGAGAGATTGAGAGGGAGCCAGGGAGGAGAGACTTTGATGGAGGAATGGGAGGATGCGCAGTAGTAAGCAGTTGAACTTGATAAAGAGAGTGAGAGACCGAGAGTAATAGATCGGGAATGATAGAGAGAAGGATAAAGAGACTGTGAGAGTATTAGTGTATTACTAAAAAAAGATGATTATATCTAGTTTTTTTTTTAGCCTAAAATTCTCTAATAGGCTCAAGCCCACCCAACCTTTGTTTTAAATACGCGCCTGCATTCAACTCTGCCCCAGAATTCCAGAAACCAAGTCTGCTTGTTGAAGCCTCTCAATTTTTGCTATCTGAAAGATCAAGTTTCGAAAGTAATAATTTGAATCAAGGTGGCTCATATAGATAAGTAGGTTTTAAGTATGGGATCATTCTTTATCAGAACATAAGATCATTTCAATTCTGACAGGAGGAAGCAATTCAAGTATATCACAAGGAAGCAAATTACAATAGGAAATTTGGATTTGCAACTTGAATATTGAACATGAGGAAGCATGTCAGGTATATTCCAACTACACAGAAACTCAACCACTTTCCTAATCGATCTAGCATCATAAACATTGAACTCATGTCCTTTAATAATCAATGACTCCAAATTAACTAAAGGACTTAACTAAATGACATTCAAGACACTACCACCACCCATGTTGCGGCAGACCACTACCAAAAACCCATATCCTCAATATCTTCATTCCTCAACCGAACAGAAACCCAATCATACACAAAAACCCAATTATATATAACAATTCTTCTCTGATCCCTCAAATCCCTCCTTCCTCATCCTCGCCCCACCGTTTCTCGCCACCGAGATCGAGAGAAGGCGGTGGTCTTCGATTTTGTCTTCCCAATCGAAGTTGTCCCTTCGTCGATAGGTCCGGCTGGCATCAGATCTTGGTCTACTAGAGAGGAGAATTGTTCACCAGGGCCTTCAACAACCAAAAAGGAATGAATTCGTTAGGGAAGCTTTCCTTGATTTCACTGGGCCCTTTTACCAATAGTTTTTTTTTCACCTTCCACTTGCATTAAAAAAGCTAACAGACTAACATCAGATTCAATGATTTCAGAAGATGTGGTTGTAACTGTGCCGCGTAAGGCAATGTGAAGATTCACCCAATGAATGGAAGAATTTTCGTGAGGGTTGCGTATTAACATGAATTTTTGTCTGTTTGTAATTATTGGATATTCATCCATTGCAAACATCCTGAATCAGTTGCTTTCTTGCATAGTGCTTGCCCTATAAGTTTCCGCCTTGGCCTGATTTGTGTTTGTTATGCTGTTTCGAAAGATGCTATATATGACTGTTAATTATTTGCTTACAATTCCATTTGTTTAATTTAACTCGATCATGCATGTAGCTTGCGCGAGAATTGACACGGATGAACTATAAGCTTTGTATATTGATATCATTTGGGTTTCGAAGAAAGAATAAAATTTCATGAGTATGTACTTGAAATGTTTAAATTAGGAAGAACCGGACACCCGAGTCCAGGAACAATATTTCTTCGAATTTAGAAGGTGGTTTACGAAAGTTTAAGGGCCGGTGAATAACAAAAACATGCCCCCGATCATATATGAATTTGTAATATTAGCAACCGTTCCTTGCGATCGACAGCCGAATTTCAGAATAATGCTGAATTAGTTCCATCACTACCTCAACACATATAGCGAAATGAATAATTATGAATGCTTCAGACCAAACAAATAATAATTATTATTATGAATGCGTAAACAAGTTAATATTGGGATTTTTCTTAGATGTCTTACATCGCTGTTTAGGCAACTTGAGAAATGGCCACATCTTATTCATGACTATTTACTAAAAATATGGGCACACTCAACAATAGAGTTCGACGTCATTGACACATAATTAGTATAAAGATTGTTGATGTTGATCATCATCATCAACACCACTTGTTAAGTGAAAACATGAATGACAAAGACAATTGGGGAATGGGATGGAACAGATGCAAACAAGAACATCATCTTGCCTTTAGATAAAAAAAACTATCAAAGAACTGTGGCCACTAATCAACTGGAACAGATTCAGGTTTAAGCTGCGTTGTTTCAAGCTTTACTTAATTACCTTTTCACCTAACACAAACAATATCAATAGCTCAGCACGAGAAAATTATCTGTAGAACGGTAGTACTAGGTAAATTAAACAATCTCATTATAGACAAATTAGTTTTGGTACACACTGTTCATACCATATGTAGTTATAAATCTGATAATCATGTGTATGTATAGAGGTATAGAGCAAATTTGATGATAAAGGGTTAATGATCGTAATTGCATAATATGTCTGACTCACTCGATACTAGTTTCTAAAGCAAGCAGCCTAAGTGGAGAATTAATTAAAATATGATTCTACTATGTTGAAGTATGGGCCTGGTATATAAATTTGAAAACCTTTTTTTTTATCAAAATATAAATTTGAATACCTAAAGAGTAAAGACTAAACCAAATTTGTTGACTAATATGATACTTAAGACTTAAGAGGCCCATCATTATTAAGAGCCTAAAAGGCTAAAATAAGTTTAAAGTTGGACTTGTATCCATAACACACCATATGGTACCCCGCTAAACTGAGCGACTCACCATATGAAACCGTCTTCACTCTTCAATGAATTTTTCTTCCATCAAAAGCTCACTATATGAAAACACTTAATGGTAGAAAGTAGAAACCATGCTTTAATCAAGGCGTTTGTACAATGATGATAATTGAGGTAATGTGAATTAAAGATGAACTTTGTAAGTATAAAAGCCTTAAAGTAGGTTCCTAGTGAGAACAAGACATGACGGAGCTAATTGATTGGGATACCATGACTTGGGTTTTGGGTGGTGTCTCTACTCTTATTGCCCCGGATCTTTTGAGGCATATTTCTAAGAATCCACTTGGTAAGGGAAGTGGCAATGATCGTTTCTTATGGCCTTTAACTAAGAGTGGAGAGTACCCTGTCAGTAGTGCCTACCGCCTCATCCATCAAAGGTCTTCTATACCCTCTCAAGTGATTAGTAGCTCTCATATTGTCAGTAAGAAGTGCTGGAAGTTTAGTTTGGTCATTGCCTACACTGCCTAAGATCAAGCATTTTGTGTGGAAGGTAATCAATTCTGCTTACTCTACATTATCTACAATCTTTATAAGAGAAGATTATTAAAATCTCCTATGTACACTGTGTGGTGTGGAAACTGAAACATTGGAACATGTTATTTTACTTTGCTTATGGGTCGGGACGGTTTGGTTCGGATCTCCACTGGGTCTCAAGATCAACAAACAATCCATTACTTCCTTTGATCAATGGTTGATGAGGATTACTGAACAATACAAGAACAAAGGAGATAAAGAGTGGGTGCTAACCGTTATAAGCTTTTTCATCTGGGTAATTTGGAAAGCTCATTGTCATTTCTGTGTACTAGTCCTCCCCCATCCACCCTCCTCTGATTATTAGTTTGGGTTCCATTGTTGTGTCTGAGTTTCATGCTTTGAAGATAGCTCCTCCTACTCTGAAACAACCTCGGACTGGTTGTCAGTGCTACTTCCACATGTTGGCACTATGGTTGTGAATTCGGATACTTGCTGGATTGATTGCAATCGGGGAGGCGTCAGTGTCAGAAATCATGTAGGTGAGCTTGTAACATGATTCGATTAGTGTTGATTGGGCAGAGGCTCATGCTATCTTGGCTGGGGTCAATTTGGCGGTGGAAAAGAACCTAAAACATGTAGAATTTCGATCTGACTCTCTATCCATCGTGAAAGATCTACAACTTCCAATTGCATGCAAATACAAAAATTGGAGAACTTCCCTGGTGTTTGCTGAGATCAAATGGAGGAGCTCTTTTTTCTCAAATGTCAATTGGCATTTGTCTCCTAGAGAAGCTAATCACAGTGCTCATGTTGCTGCTCAATTGGAAGTAGGAAGGTGGGTCTCCACAGCTAGTGAGAGACTCCCCCACCTTCCCTTACCTTGGTTCTCCGAAATGATGGACTCCCTTGTTCGCATGTTGCTTCTGTGTAGGTTGAGTTGTTCTTCTAACTCCACTAAGCTTTTTGTGTGCATGCTATTCTTCTTCCTCTATATGTGACTGAGATTTGAGCAGCTACACTTTTTTTTTTGTATCTGTATGTATTTTAGCTCAGTATGGTATTTGGGCTTTCCTCCCTTTAATGAGGCATTATTATTAACCAACAAAAAAAAAAGAACAAGAGATGACTAGAGTACTTCTAGATAGACCATGCATATTTTTTTAAGGAAATTAGATAAGTAAATTTATCGACAAACTCTTATTTATTCACATTGTGCCCATTTCTTAAATGAATGACATGTATCTTTTTTTAACTAGGATCAAACTATGGTTATCTATATAATTTCTTCTAATTTCAATTTCAATTCATTTTAGATTTGACTTTAACTTCAACTCAAATTTATGTAAAAACATTTGTTATTCTTATATTTTTGTCCCAAGACCCACGCCAGGAGACAAAGCTTTATCCAAGACCTTCGTTAAGGTTGCTGAACATGTTCTCTCCTCTCTTTTTTTGTTTTTTTGTCTTGAATAGTGTATGGAAGGAATTTTATATATTAATTAAGAATATAACATCAAACTACAAATAATACATATAAGTAAGGATCTATACGAAAGTTAAATTTTTAGTAGAGGCTAAGGAATTACGTGACATTGAATGTATGTTGCATACATGAGCCTCAATTTTATTTATGATCATCGGAATAATTATATGGATGAAATTTATTTGATCGTTATCAACAAAACTTAACTGTGCGCTTTGGCACCTTGTAGCAAGACCACATCTAAGTTTTGAGGATGAAGTAATTTGTGACTTTCCTTCCAACAACAAATTGAAACGAGAACTAGAGCCAATGTGACATAGCAAGCACATACTTAAGTCACACTCCTCCCAACACAATTCCCAGCGGAAAACAACTGACTTAGAACACACACATCTGAAAAAAAAAATAGAACGTTGTTCTACGACATGGGTACCCAGTAAATATAGAAAAATATATGTGAGTGAAATTAAAATTACAAGAGAATATAATATAGTGTTATTGAAATTATATAGATGACCATGGTTTGATCTTAGTTAAAGAAAGACACATGTCATTAATTTAGGAGGTGGACAAATAAGAGATAGTTGACAAATTTGCTTCAAACTAGAGATGACTTGAGTAATTATTATATGTACACAGTCAATCATATTACTTTTGTGGTAAACATACACGCGGTGAAAAAAAAATATATATTTAAATATGAGTAACTAATCAAAAACAAATACAATAAAAATTAACTAATAACATTAAAAGAGTACGTCACATAGACTATATACCGGGTACATATAATAATTTTTCAACTAGTTAGATCATATATAAACTCCAAGGATACTTTTTGGAAACTTCATTGAGTACCAATTTGTTGGATAACTCCCGACATTTGTACAAATGATGATGGATTCACAATTAAGTTCAAAAGAAGAATGCAATAACAAAAGACATCTGAAATGCAACAACTTGGAAATGAAAAAGACGATAAAATTCAACTTAAAAAAAACAATAAAACTTGTATAAATATATACGATAAGTCAATGATGCAATTATTGATGCATTAGATATAACCCCTGGTATACAAGAAGTTACCGACTTATTGATTGTGTGATCAACAATAAGAGGAAAATCTACCAACAGTGTAACCGTGAATAAGTACCATCTGCCTAAACTTGCGCTGCCAAATTCTACGCATGTTATCATTTGTTTGAACTAGCTATGATCGTATAAATTTTCAATAGTGAAACGGTTAATATGGCCGACCAAACATATTTCAAGTAAAAAAAGAGACCAATAGGGAACAATCTTTTACTAATATAGCTGTCGACTCAGCTATTTTGCCAACTACTTTATATATTTCTCAGGAGCATAAACAAATTCTACAGCACGGATAGAGCATACATACATACATAGATCGTTACAATATTTGACTGTATTTTGCAGATCAATTTTGTTGCGTATTTTTCATTGTATTTTTCATTTTTCAGATGCAAAAAGAAAATAGTTGCTCCCTAGACGGAAGCATATTCGCAAAATGAGCAAACTGCCAGTCGATATTTATATATTTCTCAAAAAGTTACTAGAGACCTATGTAGCACGGACACAGACACGGACACGAGTGTCTGTATTAGACACAATATGATACGCGGACACGAGAAATTAATTAATTTTTGACACAGACACGTGGTGGATACGTCAATTAAATATTAATTTTAATATATAGAGTTTGAAAATATTTACATTCCTATATATATATATATTATATTAGAATATGCATTACTATTAATAAAAGTCATTATGCATGAGTGGTTAAGGAGTTACAAGGTAAATGAGACATCCATGGTTCGAATCTTATTGCTCACAATTTTAGATTTTCTCTATTAAATTGAGTATTTTTGTGTCCATTGCGTGTCTCATACAGGATACGCGTGTCCATGACGTGTCCACATCCGAGATACGCGTGTCAATTGCATGACCATATAAGATACGTGTGTCCGAGCTTATCCGTATCCATGTTCGTGTCGGACACGCGATACGGGGCTAAGTCACGTGTCTATGCAACCTAACTAGAGACAAATGCACGTGCATTTTGAAATAAGGTTCCTCCATGATGTATATGTCATATCTCCAAGTCCAATCATTTTATAGTCTATACTGTGTCTGGAATTCAGGACATCTTCTTTAAAATTTTGAGACCATAGTTATAGGCCTGCCTCTTCTTCAATCTCCACCCCCGTCTGCCACATTACCGGCAAACGTACGACCGGTCACTTCTGGCATGAACGCGCGGTTAGAAAACAAGAAGCAAAAAAAAAAAAATTTGTGTAACTGTAAGTTTGCTAGTTAGTACTCACGCAAGCCACAAGAAACAAACATAAATGAAAGAAGAGACTTGAGAGTTGAGACTAAGAATATGATATATAGGGGAGAAAAGCTACAAGCTTAATTTGCAGCGTTACTTATTCATGCAGAGCCCACCACGTGATGGCACGTGACAATGCAGCTTGAGTGAGACGTATTGATATGACCTAGTTGCGGAGAAGAATTGCATGCACGTCGCTATAGTGTCTACAGTACTGTAGATCGATTATTGGTGCAAATACTGAAATACGTACACATACACACACACGTCAAAATGTCAAGCCTGCAGCCTCTCTTCGATGAGTTCGATCTACTGTCCCAGCTGCTAGTTCTCCCAGACAAGGCCAGATGTCCTCAGTCCTCTCTTCTTCATCCACACTGTTTTAATGGCTTCTGCAAGCAACAGCATTTCAGAATAGCATTTACTCAGATCTGTATACGAAATAGCTAGCTATGGTTAACTATATTGAAGGTACACGCAATTGGCCTGCATGATGTTGATGAAGATTCAAAGTGTTCGAGTTGGGAAAAAGATTTTCTACAGAGAATAATCAACAAGTCACGATGTTGAACCCTAGACAGTTCCAACTTTCGTTCTCTGTTGTTGTTGGCGTGCCAGTACCTTTGAGTTAGGTACAACTCTTGCTTTGTTTGACAATGATCGCGCTCACAGACTGTCTTCTTCTCAAACGATTGCTCCGCAGTTGCTGATAAACCGCTGAAGTTCGAATGACCTATACACAACCGGAGTTGCTAGGTACCTTTCACTCCACCTCAAGTAGATGGCCGATCTTACTTTAGACTGCTTGGGGAAAAGCAGAGCTTATAATGTGTTGTTGATAGTGGGACTCTCTCGATGTAGGGATTTGCTGACTAGCGCAAACTTTTGTATTTGCTAGAAGCTAGGCTAGCGACTGATGGACTTGACTCTAGTTGCCGAGGTTAATCAGACTTGTTTGCTACATGCAGCACGAGGCGTACATCTGGGTAGCTCCGCTCCGATGGGAGACTTGGTTGCCGAATCGAATCGGACTTTTGCTCCGTGGGGAGACTTGACTATGCGGTTGCGCGATATTTTGTTTTGACGTTGTGTGTGTTATTCTGCACATTCGACCCCTTTATATAGAGAACACAAATTGTTCTTTCTTGCGGATCAAGTCTTGAGAATCTCCTAGTTGATTTAGATTCACATTCCTTAATCAACTCAGATTCTATACAGCGATAGTCCCCTAAATCTATTCCACTACGGCAGGTAATTTTGCTCTATAATAAATTTTCCCCAAATAACTGGTCCACAAGCCTAAATAGTCTAGATAATACCGGAGTATTATTTTAGGCCCAAACATTGCCCCACATGCCTTGAAATTGAAGACCCCGCGAAATTGAAAAGTGCTAGAAGAAAAACCCAAACGGTTATCTCTTTTTAAAAAAAAAATAATTCGAAACGCTTTACGTTCCCCCGTTGCCAACTGACGCGCGACCTCACCTCAAACCACTACAACCTTTCGAGCTGAAGTACGCGAGAAACACTTACTGTTTCAGAAACTCAAACCAGTTTCAATCGAGCAGACACGACTCTTCCCAAAACTCAATCGGTTTCGATTTCAGAAACCCCTTCAGTTCCTATATAAATTGCGATCCCGAACTCTACCAGTTCATCCAACCCGATTGCTCCATCATCAGAAAACCCAGAAAGCCCTCTTCTCGAAATTCTTAATCTCCAGCAACAATGGCACCGAGACCCAATCACAATGATGCCCAGGAAGGTGCAAGGCTTCTCCTTAGCTACCCAAACAACGAACCCACCAATTACACCACCATTGGAGTGATTAATGACAACATCGTATTCTTGGGCCCCTCTCTTAACGTAATCCCAAAACACATCAATGGCGACTATCACTACCGCTCGCGAATTCCTCTGCTTGCCTTTAGGAACACCCCGGCCACTTTCAATGGATGGTAATTGCAAAATCATCATGGGTCCCCCGTTGGAGCATGGCCAATTGTTTCCTCAGATATGCGAACATGGTATGAGGGTCGCCGCTTAATCGATCAATCCATCTGGGAAGCAACATGAATCTTGGAATGTATCGATCTCTCCTTCAAGCTTACTCAAGATGGAGGTAACATATGTGCCATCATGACCGCTGCTTGCTTCTGGAAGACCGCAAGTAATACCTTCGATTTTCAATTTGGTCAAATGTGTATATCTCTGCTAGATGTACATGTTATCTTAGGTTTACCAGTTGGTACCAAGCCTTATAGAGATCAAGATTATCTTGTTGTTGGATGCCCAGTCACAGCCACCCGTGCGGTTGGCATTTACCAATCGTATGGTTCTTGACTTTCCTATTTTAATCGCAACCATACCGCCAATGCTGGAATTACCTTCTTGGAATTTTGGCTATCAAAGTTTATGTTCTGCTCCAACTCCAAGAAGATGACTGGGTGCCACCTGCAACTCGCGATCCTCCTCTACAACGGCCACACTGTGGGCTTAGCACAAATAGTCCTGGTAGAACTCTACAGGATGATGCGTTCACTCACTATGGAACTTCTCGATTATCACAATCTCTCGGGGCCCATGTGGATTCTAGACCTCTGGATCCAGGTCTACTTTGTGCAATTGCGGAATGACAATGCAAGGGACTTTCGTCTGAATCAAGTATTGGGAGAGGCATTCGTTGGTTTGGAGCCCAAGTTTACTCTTCTCTATGTCGCATGCTTCGAGTACTTCTACACCCTGGATGCCTCTATTCTTGATTCAGCACGGCTGCTCCTAGACCGCACTCACCATGATGCCCTCCGTGGAAGTTTTCTAATCCTCAGAAGCTATGACGGGGAGAGCCGGCATATGTTTGAACATGCTGTTTCGATGGCGGACTTACCCCGACACCCCTGCAAGGGAGTGGAACTCTATTCCCCCCATCTCTTCGCAAGGAAACTAGGCATGGCTCAAATGGTTCCATTCCCTTCGATTGAGAGTCTGAAGTTGTTTTCATCATGGCGATGCCCCATGGTTCCTGCCACTGCTACCAATCCTGGGAACCAATCTCAGCTGCGACCTACACCATTCCCTGTGATAGCAAGTGGAAGTATCCTCCGCTGCTTCCGTGTCTACAACTCTTACCCTAATGGTGGAAAAAGATTAATTCTGACCAGTGGGAGCAACGATCGCGGGTCATTTTTTAATACATCTTCCAGGCTGGGCTTAGAAGATACTTGCAGGAAGATCTTGAGGTTCCCGGTGATGAGGATTTGCTGCGGACAATAATTCCAAATGCCGCAAGAATTGTCCCTTCAAGGGTAAAATCCTAACTCTCCTTAGAACTCCCACAGTTCTATTCCAACTTGATTAAAAACCGCTAACTGGTTCATGTTGCAGGTTTTTGAGAGCACAGCTGGTGCTTCCTCCTTCCAAGGCCGTAAACGAGGGATGATAATGGAATCTGACAACGACGAGGATGATCCTGACGCCATAGACTTCAATCCTGTAAGTTTTCATCCATATTTGATTAACAAACTTAAAGGCTGTTGCAACCTTCGCGCTGACCAACGTCTGTGACCATCAGCTGATTCAGAGGAGAAGAATAGCTGCCTCAAGCACCTCTGTCCCGCTCACGATCGAAGCAGTGCCGCGTGCATCAGCTGACCAGGTCAACCCTGAGCCAGTAACTGGGACCAGCAACCCAGAGACATCAATTGAGTTAAGAAGAGCACCCTATTTGTTTCAACTGGTTGTTCACTCATGAACCACTTTGACTGATTCTTATTTAATTTGTAGGTTCACGAGAACCCAACTTCACCACCTCTGTCTACCACTCAGGCTACCGCAACCGCGATGGAAGACATTCCTGTAAGTAGTTAAACATATTGTTGCCCCCCAAGCAACACTTTGTTGTTTTCTAAGGTGTAGTTCATTTACCTTTTATTGGTCGTCTGTGAATCAATCATGTACTACACAGGCTCATGCTGAAGCTCAGTCACCTACCATGGGAGTCGCGATTGCCATCCAACAGGCTGTGATCGCATATAGAGAACCAATTCAAGCTACTCCCCTCAACACGGTGGCGAGCACTCGGACCTTGGAGCCACAAACATCACTCAACCCAACAGCAGTACTCTCCCACTCCTCTTCAACCCAAAGTCTGGAGAATGAGGTAGGAGATGAAGAACGTGTAACCAGCGAAGGTGAAAATGTGGAGCCTTCCCTCGCGAATGCGGACTCAGCGAGCAATAATGCTGCACCAGAACCCCTTTCAGGAAACAACGTCCCCTCTTCCCAGTCTGATGGGGTAAAACCCTTAACCACCTCTTGGTTTATATGTTTCTATTCCCCTTCGTAAACACTTATTTGTCTTGCTAACTGTTCTTTACCCTCTGCAGGTTGTAGCAATCGCGACTACTTCCAGCCTGCCAATCATGCTAACTGTTGGAACCTCTGGATCGACACCAATTGTTGATCCATCAGAGCATCGTTCTAGTCTGTCCCTGGAAGACCTTCTAGATGATATGCTAGGTCCTGCCAGCCCCTTGACGCCCTTAGAGTCTCAAGAACTTGTCCAGGCCCGGGCACAACTTGCGGAGGTATCTGCTGAGGATTTAACTGATCCAGCGCGCCTGGCAATGGTCCAAGATGCCCTTCGTTTCCTCAAACTGCACTCACCTGATCCTAGCCTAGTAGCGAAGGCTGAACAGGAACTAAGCACCATTCTATACCTCATGGCAGAATGCCAAGCCTTGAGGAACCAATCTCAGAGTTTGTCGCAACGCAACGCTGATGCTAGAAACTTCATTGCGCAAAGCCCTGCCCAACTTAAGACCAAACTTTAGCATGCCAAGACCAGCAGTTCGCAACAAATTAGTGCATTGCGGCAACAAATAGCGGAGTTTGAAGCTGAGCAAGCTAGAGAACTTAAGGCTGTGGAGGAAGAAATAAGGAGTACTATACCCCAAGTACAGGAGCGCAAAAGCCAACTGGCAGCTTCTGAGGCTGAGGAAAGGAGGATCAACAACCTGATTTGCGATAAAGCTAGTGACACTGGAAAACGTCTCCTAGATATCCACCTTGTCGGACATAGAATGTAATTTGAACACCAAAGTATTTTAGTAGTAAGAATTACAGTTTATCTCTGTCTGTTCACCCTACTTGAGTCTCCTTGACCCGACAAAAACCCAAGTAAAGGCCCAAGGCCAGAGCCCAGCTTAACTCACCACCGTCCAAGTTTGCATGCAAACTCTCGAAAACAGGAGCAATCAATATCGGGAAACGCACAAATCGTTTCAGTTTGACCACTATTGCTGCAATAAATCCCGGGTGTGATCTCTAAATCTGTATATTTAATCTCAGCCCTTGAATCCAAGTTTCTTCTGCTATAAAACGAAACCCTAAGGTAAGAACACACAACACTCTCTTCTACAGCCTCCAACCATGTCTGTTCCATTTCTTCCCTTGAAACCCCTTAGGTTTCTTAAGTTTCATCCCCCAGATTTGCAAACTCTATAACAGCTTTTGAGAGCCTTATTCTACCCTCAAATGTGAGGTGGGAGTCTTATTCCACCCTCGCATCCTCCCTTCTTTGTAGTTCAGCACTAGGGATCTACCCTGCATTAAGAGTTGTTTCTGGTGAAGGACTACAAGTGAGAGAGGAAATGGCAGCCCTTCCTGAGCCCCGTTTATCGTTCTTTAATCGCCGGGCATCAGGAAGCAGGCGGCCATTTTTAGGACCAGAGCCAATAGGTGCTTCATGCTCGTTTCGTACCTCTTTTGATACGCAATGCGAGCTGTTGCATCTCCTATGTGCAATATCCTCCAATCTCTCTTATTTGAAGGAACCCGGGGAGAAGTGTACAAATCAAGGTTCTAGATCCCTCATGCTACCACCAGTCTTCCAATTAGAACCTATGTTTGGCACCAAGCTGGTTCCAATTGGCCTTCAAGTGGTGCAGCTTAATCTCGAGTTTCTCGAGGTGGTGGGATGAACAGGAGGACTCACGAAGACCTTTCCACCTAGCATAGATGGTATCAAAGCTTGTTAAAGCTCTCATGTAATAGTATAGGTCTTGTATAAAGTTTCTGGCCACAAAGCCATATGAATAAAACACAACTTGTTTCAAAAACACGTGTATTGTTTTATTACTGTGCAACAAAAGTTACAACATATGCTTGACCACAGGTATTGGTCCAATGCTGCTACAAGAAATGCCGAAGCATGAATTAAGAAACTCATAAGGTTTCAGAAACTCGAAATTTTAGTTTCAAAAAATTTTCTGGGTTCGCGATCGTAAATAACACTCGCGACCATAAGTACTACTCGCGAGCCTCAAAAATTTTCTGGGCTCGCGACCGTTAGGTACAAGTACTGATTATCCATGGTGTTGCCCCCTGTTTACTTGGTTGAAAGAATGGAAACCAAGGAAACACTAAGTCCGAACACTAGTTACTTGGATTGCACTGGTGCCGGTGGATCTTCATACTCCCAAACACTAGGAAAGTACTTCTTAAGATGACGACCATTCATGGGATTCCTGTGAACATTCCCATCAGTGTCGCGAAGATTGTAAGCGCCTTTGCCCATTACTCGATCAATCACGAAAGGACCTTCCCATTTAGCAGACCATTTACCACGACCATTAACTCGCTCACCGTAGGGCAAACAAGCTTTCCACACTAAGTCCCCAACTCCAAAGCTGTGTACTCTCGTGCGTTTGTCATATAGCCGTGCTATCTTCTGCTTTTCTGCCATAAGGCTGTCGAGAGTTTCCATCCGGCGAGAATCTAAGTCTTCATGTTCTTGATACATAGCCTGGACATAGTCCTCGCCAATCAACTGGTGCTGCTCGCGAACCCTCAGCGACTGAACATTAACCTCAATAGGAAGTACTGCTTCATGTTCATACATCAAGGCATAAGGTGTAGTACCAGTTGGAGTTCTTTTGGAAGTTCGATAAGCCCATAATGTGTAATCCAACTCGGTATGCCAAGATCGCGGATTTGCATCCAACATTCGTTTAAGGATAGACAAAATCACGGGGTTGCTAGCTTCTACTTGGCCATTCGATTGAGAATAATAAGGACTGGAATGCAGAAACTTGATCCCATAGCCAGCTAAGAACTTCTAAGTCTTGTCAGCCATGAAACATACCCCCCTGTATGCTACCAAACACTCTGGAATGCCATACATGGTGATAATATATTTGAAGATAAAGTCAGTGATCACCTCTGAAGATGTCGTCCTGACTGGTATAGCCTCGAACCACTTGGTGAAGAAATCTATGGCCAGTAAGATGTGTTTGTGCTGTAAGGAAGAATTTAGATGAATCTCCCCAATAAAGTCTAAAGCCCAACCGCGACCTGGCCAAGGTTTAATTATTGGTTGCAGAGGAACGTCTGGCACATGCTGGACTGGTCCATGCATTTGACATTCGATGCAACCTTGCGTAAAAGCTGATGCAGTCCTTGAGCATGGTAGACCAAAAGAAACCATATCGGCGAATGAGCCATCTCATCTCTGGACCAGCTTGGTGAGAACTACAATTGCCACAATGAACCTCTTGTAAGCACCTCTTAGCCTCAACTCCATAGATGCATCACAAGTACAAGCCGTCTTCTGCCCTGCGCAATAGTTCACTGCCTCGAAGGACGTAGTTAGTAGCAAAATATATAGCCCTCTTGTCCACTGGTGCCGAAGGATCAGTGAGGTACTGGATAATCGGTTGTCGCCAATCTACATCTATAGTGTCGAGGACAGTAACCGACCATTCATCGTTAACCTCTTTCCTTGCCATAAAGGAAGGTAATGTGCTTCTCTGAACCTTCAGAATCCTCTCGCGAACGTCATCTGCCAAGCGAATGCCCGTAGCCAACTGTGCTAATTCATTGGCAGCAAAATTTCGTTCCCTAGGAATATAATCAAGCACCACGTCTACAAATTGTTCTAACAATTCCGATGCTCGCTCCCAAAAAGGGAGTAATGTAAAATTATTGCACTTGTAGACACCCTTGAGCTGGTTAATGACTAGAAGTGAGTCACATAATACCTCAACCTCGGTTACTTCCAGATCAAGCAAAAGTTCTAGGCCAATGATGATTGCCTCATATTCTGTCTGATTATTAGTGCACTTCCATTCTAGTTGAAAAAAGTAACAATGTCTGACTCCGGAAGGGTTAACCAATGCAACACCCGCTCCTGATAAATGATAAGTGCTGCTTCCATCAAAATATAGAACCCAAGGCTGAGTGTAAACAAAGGGAACAACCAAGTTCTGGCTTTCGATGTCCTCCATAATAGGATGATGCAACAAAAAGTCGGACACTGCCTGTCCTGTGAGCGTCTTTAAGGGTGTATATTGTAAACAAAACTCTAATAACGCCAAGATCCACTTGCCAATCCGACCCCTAAGCATAGGTCTGGTAAGCATATACTTTACTAAATCAGTTTGTGCCACCACCACTGTAGTGAAGGACAACATGTAATGGCGGAGCTTAGTACAAGCAAAGTAGAAAGCTAAACACAACCATTTGATTGGCGAGTATCTAGTTTCAGCGTCTAATAAGGTCCGGCTCAAGTAATAAACTGCATGCTCAATCTTCATGCCCCCTCTCCATCACCATCTTATGCTAAGAGTCCTGCGATTGAGTAAAGGGAAGCTGAGATGTATAGCTTCAATGGTATTCCAAGCCGTGGGGGTCTAAGAACAGGTAGATAAGTAAGATATTCCTTGATTTTATCAAAAGCTGCCTGTTGCGCAGGTCCCCACTGAAATTCTTGATCCGCTTTGAGCTTCAGCAAAGGAGAAAAGACTGCGATTTTGCCAGCGGAATTAGAAATAAAGCGTCGAAGGAAGTTTATTTTCCCAAGCAAACTCTGAAGTTCCTTCTTGTTTCTAGGTGCCGGCGTGTCTAGAACCGCTTTTGCATTGTCCTCCTCGACTTCAATACCTCTTTCATGCATTATGAAACCCAAGAAGTCTCCTGCTCGAACCCCAAAAATGCATTTAGCTGGGGTCATCCTGAGCTTGTGCTTTCGCATCCTGGTGAACACTGTCCGTAAATTCTCGATGTGATCTCCTCTCTTCTTAGACTTGACCACCATGTCATCTATATATATTTCGAGAATTCCCCCTAGCACATCATGGAAAATCAGGTTCATCACTCGCTGGTATGTAGCCCTTGCATTGGTCAGACCAAATGGCATATTGTTATACTCAAACACTCTAGTGAACCCTGGACATCTAAACGTTGTTTTATGCCTGTCCAGTTCATAAACAGGAATCTGGTGATACCCAGCTGTGCCATCCATAAACGATAGTAGTTCGTGTCATGTGACTGCATCTACCAACATATCTGCCACAGACATATGATAGACATCTTTCGGTGTTGCAACTTTAAGATTCATATAGTCAACACAAACGCGAATTTTGCCATTCTTCTTCCGCACTGGTACTATGTTTGACAACCACTGAGAATATTTAGCTGGTCGGATAATGCCGGCCTGAAACATGTTTTGAACCTCTTTCTTGACTGCCGCTGTTGTGTCTGCTCTCATTCGCCGTGGGCTTTGTTGTACAGGCATGTACCCTTCCATTACGGGCAAGCGATGGCAAACCAAATCTGGTGACAAGCCCGGCATGTCCTCAAATTTCTCAGCAAAACAATCGCGGAACTCTTGCAACAACTCTATCAAACACTGTCTCAGTTCCTCATCCAAGTGTTTACTTATTCCAACCTCCATGGGATCTTCTGTAGTCCCAAGATTGATCTTTTCCACTGGATCTTTCACTTTAGGTGGAGTATCATCCAAAGCTGCAGGTGTTGGTTGAATGAACTCCTCCTCTTATTGAACCTCAGTTAAATCATCCTCGATGCACTCGACTAGTGCCACTGCCCCCCCCCCCCCAAGCCTCTTGTTCCTCTCTGTAAATAGATAAGCGTTGGAGAAAGGACACAAGGCCTGCTCTTGCTCTTTGGCCAGTGATGTACTCATGGATGATTATTTTTTACTTTCATGATGAAGCCAAGTCTATTGATGTCTGTTTTAACTTGTACTAAACCCCATCGCGTCAATTCTGTAGAAGTCACCCTAACTGGACGACCCTTGGTATCGATTCCGTCAACTCCTAAAGGCCTCATGTCACCATAATAGTATTCCGCATCCAAAATGCAGAAAGCGACTGAGTATGGTCGATCATCTGCTCTCACTAGCTCTGCCTTATCAGTTACGGGATCCCACATCAGCATTTCTTGGTGTAGAGTAGAAAGGATGCAGTAAGCTCTATGTATCTAATCCCTGCCAAGTATGATGTTGTACGGAGTGGTGCAATCTGTAACGAAGAATGTCTGGAACAACTCAGAAGATCCTATCTTGACTTTAAGGATCAACACTCCCAAGGTCTTAGTTAAGTTGCCAGTAAAACTCCTAACCTTAAGATTGCTATTGAGAACCTTTTCCTTTGCAATGTCAAGTGCTTCGACTGTTTTCACTGTAATGATGCGAACTGCTGCACCGCCGTCGACGAGGATTTTGTTCACTCTCTTACTCTCCATCTCAGCTGATATGTATAAAGGTTTAATGTGCTGAGTCATGGTCGCTGTAGGCTTTGTGAATATCATAAAGAATCTTTGGAGCTCTGTCATCGTGTGAGATTTATCAGCTCATTCTTTCCTCGTGTCTTTCTCAACAATTGGCACCTCTGTAGATGACAACTATGCGACTGTACCTACCTCCTGGGCAGGTATCTCACCTCCGATGGATAGATGAGATGACATCGGCCTTGGAATAACATACTTTGAAGACAAAGTGAACACCATGTTGCAACTAGGAACAGTATCGAGCACTGGTATTCCTCCCTCGACGCTATCTTCATGACAAAGGTTAAACATGTTGCAGTCTGGGGTACATGTTATTTCTTCATCATAACTGTCCTCAAGCTCGTCCTCTGGATCATAAAGTTCTAACCCTTGCTCATTACAACCTGGTTCCTCCATATTGTCGTCCGGAATTGACCCAGTTCGTGTTCGCGAGGGGAACTTGCTTCTGAGATACTCTGTTAACGATTACTCCTGATGGGCCTTTGGAGGAGTAACCACTGCCGCAGCATCAACTACCTCTGGAACCACAAGTGTTGGTTCTTTTACTGTTGGAACCACTGGTGCTGGTTCTTTGATCTTCAGCTTCCATTCAAACTGTGGCCTGATTTTCTCTGGAACTGGTTCCTGATGGCCTGGCTTACTTACAGACCTTTTTGGCACCCATTTAGATTGCACAGCTTATGCAACATTACTTCGTTGTTGTTTCTGCTGAATAGAAACACCTTGTACTTACTGCCTGTTTGTTGCTCTGCCGTCAGTATACGCGTAAGACAACCTATCATGGATTGAAACTCTTCGTTTGGGAGCAGTTGCCATTGGTCGTTCAATTCGATTATGAACGCTTTCCCTAGGGTATGGCTCCTTCCTGTGATTATTATTCTGACGAATGTGCACGTATGGCTTTAGACTAAGTTTTTCAATTAGTCTATCGCAACAACCAAGGTGGTTGTTCTAGCTGGTCGCGAGAGATTTCTCCTCTGTTATATGCCTCTAACATTCGCTTG
This sequence comes from Argentina anserina, assembly GCF_933775445.1. Classification (NCBI taxonomy): domain Eukaryota; kingdom Viridiplantae; phylum Streptophyta; class Magnoliopsida; order Rosales; family Rosaceae; genus Argentina; species Argentina anserina. The sequence continues at coordinate 10,465,393 of NC_065876.1, forward strand.
GCCCTACCGCATCTTTTCTATACGTTCCTCTTCTGAGTTTTTGTAGCTTCCATAGCTCTTCCATGTTCCTGAACGTATCAGACATCCAGCTTCAGTGACCTCGGTGCAGGCGGTATGTATGGCCGTTGTAGCGCCTCGCGGGAAGCTTGAGCTTCCGGGATATTCACCCCAACTCGCTGCCCTCCAAGAACGTTCGCGACCCCGCCAAGACCCGAGTGTGGCCTTTTCAACACTTGAGCATAAGTGTCTATCTGAACTCTTGATTTCTTAGGGTTCTCCCTCTTGGATAGATTTGTCGGCGAGCGAGGCCTCTGATGCCTTCGCGATTCCTCGTGCCTACCAGCATTGTCAGTTTATGGAACACTCTTTCTTGCATCGGTTGCAAAGGACATAAGTTTTTGCATTTTCTACATTCTGTTCCTTGTACTGGACAACGCCCTTTTGTTTACCCGGGTCAGATTGCTTGGCTCTTGCAACCTCTTTTGCCACGGGCACTCCCTTCGTTGTTGTCTTCATACCCGGCTCGGGATCTGAAGGAAAACACAACACTCCCTCATCTAACCACTGCTGGACCTGGTCCTTGAGCTGTATACAGATATGAGTATCATGAGTCCAAACGTTATGAAATTTACAATACTATTTACCTTTAACTTCTTTCACAGTTGGGAACTCAGTCCATGGTACAATGGTTTCACCCTTAGCAATAAGCTTATCTAAGATCTCATGAGCCAATGACGCATCATAAGTGTACTCAGCAAACTTGGAAGGGCGATGAGTCTTCAACAGTGTTGTCAATGGCGTAACCTCCACCATTGACACTGGGAATGGATCAATATCGACCCAAGCTGCAGCTCTTTCAGTGTATACCCCAAGCATAACTTTGTTAATCCAGGTCTGCAACTGATCCTTGAGCTTAACACAATCAGCTGTGTGGTGATTGAACAAGTTGTGAAACTTGCAGTACTTCTTCCCTTCAATTTGCGTTGCGGTAGGCATAGCAGTATCATGCTTCACTCTTCCACTCGCGAACAATTCATCCAGAATCTCTGGAGCCTTGTGATACTCGGGCTTGGTGAATGCTGTTGTAGAAATCTTGACAGGGTCCCTGGACATCTTCAAAGCCTTAGACTTCAATGCTTGTCTTCCGACTATCTCTATTGCAGCCACTTCATCATCTACCTCTTCGACCCACTGCTCTTCGTATGGATACGGGGTGTAGAAAGGATCTACATGGGAGTAGATAGTGGAAACCCTCTTAGTTCCGAATGGAACTACATAACGTGGTTTCAAAGTTCCAAGGTGATAGGATACATGTGGACCTTTTGGAACTGAGGCACTGTCTTCCATCTCCCTGAGGAACACTTGGTAGGAGCCTACCTTGTTCATTAAGTCCGACATGCTAGAAAAGTAGGTATCATGATGTTTGGCCCACTGACGGGTCTCCAAACCCTTTATAGCAATGCTAATGGCATCCTGTTCCGCGAGCGGTGTTCTGCACTTTGCTTGCTGAACCTTGAACCTCTTTAAGAACTCCACTGCCGACTCCATTGGTTGTTGATACATGGAAGTCAAAGATGAAAAATCCACTTCAGGCTCAACACTTCCAAAAGTCGTTTTAAACATTGTCTCGAGCATGGACCAATCTGAAATGGACCTTAGCACTAACTTGGAGAACCAAGATAGCGTTGGTCCTGACAGAGATGAACCGAAAGCCCTCATCTTGAAGACTGGATCAGATGCATATGGCCCACAATCGCTGTGGAAACGCAACATATGCTCAGCTGCATTCTCGGAACCCTCTCCTGGGAAAGTCTGGAACTTGATTGGTCGATAACCCGAGGGCCAAGGACATGCTGTCACCCATTCCGGGAATGGACTTGTATATGATATGTTCGCGGCAGCATGACCATGAATGGTCCCCACACTCTCTTGGATCATCTTCTGAACCTGCTCTTTGGTAAGGGTATGACCTTCTTCTATTTCATGCTCAGGCTCTTCTCGATGCTCTTCTCGTCACTCGCGATGGAACTGGTGTTGACGCTCTTGTCTTCCGCCTGGTTGAAGAAGTGTCAATGCTCGTTGTAGTGCCTCAACCTTGGGTGTGTTCGACCGTCTTGAACTTCCAAACGTGAACTTTCCCTTTATAGCCTTCGTCTTCTTCTTCCTTGTGAGTTTGACAAGCTCAACCTCTGATTTGTCAGCCTCATCACCTCTGGCCTCGTCCTCTTCACCACCGTCGTCATTACCGGCAGTATCTTTCTTGTTGGACCTAACCTTTTTGGTGGCATTAGGCTTGTCATGGTTCTGTTTCTCGTAAAGCCCGACGACAGTCCGTTAGATTCCCAACGCCTCTTTGATTTGCTTGAATCGCTCATCCTGGCATGCGAACTCTAAGCGAGCATTGTTCGCGTGCTCGTTAGCACCCATAACCAGCTTCTTCAATCTGTCGTTGGTCTCAGCCAGACGCTGACCCTGTGTCGACTGTAGTTGCGACACATTATCCAACGTTCTCTCGACCGCGGTCATTCGATCGCCGAATGACTCCTCTAACGACTTGACTACCTTCGTCAACTCCTTGAAAGCTAGTTGCATGTCTTCCGGTGTTGCCATCACTCCAAACTTCAGTAATGCCTCAACCGCTATTAAACCTCTGCAAGTCGCTGTGTTGTGAGGAACACAATACGAATGCTCTGGTTTCGAGCAAGGAGAATATCCTCGCGAGTAAGGATTTCGGCTTGCTATCTTGACACTGTCCACTGGGCGTGCCAAATTTTCGAGCTGGGAAAAAGATCTTCCTCAGAGAACAATCAGCAAGCCCCGGTGTTGAAACCTAGATGGTACATTTGAGTTAAGTACAACTCTTGCTTTGTTTGACAATGATCGCGCTCACAGATTGTCTTCTTCTCAAACGATTGCTCCGCAGTTGCTGATAAACCGCTAAAGTTCGAATGACCTATACACAACCGGAGTTGCTAGGTACCTTTCACTCCACCTCAAGTAGATGGCCGATCTTACTTTAAACTGCTTGGGGAAAAGCAGAGCTTATAATGTGTCGTTGATAGCGGGACTATCTCGCTGTAGGGATTTGCTGACTAGCGCAGACTTTTGTGTTTGCTAGAAGCTAGGCTAGCGACTCGATGGACTTGACTCTAGTTGCCGAGGTTAATCGGACTTGTTTGTTACATGCAGCGCGAGACGTACATCTGGGTAGCTCCGCTCCGATGAGAGACTTGGTTGCCGAAGCGAATCAGACTTTTGCTCCATGGGGAGACTTGACTATGCGGTTGCGCGATAGTTTGTTTTGACGTTGTGTGTGTTATTCTGCACATTCGACCCCTTTATATAGAGAACACAAATTGTTCTTTCTTGCGGATCAAGTCTTGAGAACCTCCTAGTTGATTTAGATTCACCTTCCTTAATCAACTCATATTATATACAGCGCTAGTCCCCTAAATCTATTCCACTATGGCAGGTAATCTTGCTCTATGATAAATTTTCCCCAAATAACCGGTCCACGAGCCTAAATAGTCTAGATAATACCGGAGTATTATTTTAGGCCCAAACACAAAAGAGTGAAGGAAAAGTCATGAATTCATAAAGGAATCAGATCGGTGAAAGGAGGAATTGATGGAGTTTCCTAGTTGGTCTAGGAAACAATTAAGGTTTGTTTTTCCTACAATGCCGATTGATTCACCAATGGTAGATTATATATATGTTTGGGAATACATATATTTAGTTAGATGGTGATTAGAAATTGATATAGAAAATGGATCTATATTAAAGGTGTATTCCATATTTGTATGAGTTTTTTTCCTTCTAGTTGAGTTGTATTAGAAAAGTAAGTTTTCCTAACTTTATGAAAACTTGAGCCATGAGACACAAAAAGATATATAGGCAGTAGGTTGGTTGTTCAAGAGAAGAGAGGACAGAAGAAAAAAAAAGGTGAAAATAAGAGAGAAGAATTTCATATCAAAGAAGAGTTTGTGCTATTAGATCTTAATGACTCCATTGAAGACCTTAGTGGCAACATCAACAAGCTTAGTGAAGTCGACGTACGTGTGATTACAACATTCTTAGTGAGGTTGTATTAGCACTCGAAGCAATGATCTTAGTAAGGTTGTTTCATACTTGATTGTGACTATCAAGTAATAAGTATTTTACTTTTGAGAATAGTATTATTATTGATTAAGGTGTAATCATTGTAATATTTGTTATTCAATAGAAAAGTAAAATTCTTCTACATATTCCGCTGCTATTACTTATTATTGTTCTATCTTGTATTTACATATATGATCGATCTATTTGAATGACCAGCGCTGGGACTATTATTATTTAAGCAAACTGAGTTTGTCAACTAAAAGAGTTGTAAAATCCCCTAATTTCCAAGTCTAAGTCTTGTTGTCTGTCATTTTACATTTGGTCCCTATTATCTCCATAAAAACCGGAGGGTTCTAGGCTTTTTCCTAGTTGAGGTTCGTGCTCGTCCGGCGACGCGTCCTATGATGGCATCGTCGGATGAGAGGTGTGGCGGGTCCATGGGGGCCTAGCTTGTGGGAAAAGCTGGCGGTGAAGCTCTGGAGAGTGGCGGCTCTGGTGTACTCGGTATCTTTGGTGCTAGTCTTGCGGTTGCAGCGGTGGGTTTGATGGAGATGTTTTGGCCTTGCCAACGTGGTGATGATCTATATTGTGTTGTCCAGTGTAGTGGGGATATGTGCGGTGGTTGGAGAAGGAGAAGTGACGATGACGTCGGTGGTTTACCTAGTTTGCTTCTAGGTCGGACCCTTGTGCTTCACCGCTAGGTTGTATCCGGATGGGTGGGGCGCTCTATCTATGCCACTGATATGGTTGGAGCTTTGGTAATGGTGGCTGACTTTGACGTGGGGCGGCCTTGTGGTTGAACAGTGGCACATATCTGGTTATCTAGGGTTCAATGTTTTCTTGCAGTTTCAAAGGAGGTGGCTTAGGCCGGAGTCACTTCTCTCTGATACCAAATTGTCACATCCCAGGACCGCTCCGCTGTAAGGCGATTATGTCCGTTTTGGGAATAACCCTCATAGTAGGTCACCCATCCTAGGATTGCTCTAGCAAGAACAAGCTTAACTTCATAGTTCTTATCATCTCCGAAGCCATTGAGCCTCCAAAAAGCCTCTTGTTAGATGAAGGTAGACATGTACATATAAGGCACATCATCCATTGACCGATGTGAGATATTACACTGGGTCTCTTAGGAGTGTTTAGGTGGGCTTGGGTCTTTGTAACCCAGGTCTGGTTTTTTTTTTTAAGTGGTTTTGTCGTCCCTCCTCCTTGAGCGAGGGTTTGGTCGTGTCGTTGAGTGCACATGTTTATGGTGCATGTCATTTCTAGGGATTTTTATAGTCGATTCTTTATGAGTGTCAATGTAATGGGGAGATTGTCTCTACAAATATGTCGGAGGTTTTGGTATGTGATGCTATTGCGGTTCTCTTCTTGAGATTGACAGTGAGTAAGCTATCGACTACTTCTAGACTCGAATTTGATTAGTTCGGGATTAGGCCTCATTGGCTCATGTCTATTGCTTCTTGCGATAGTCTTGTGACTAGCAGTGTTGGTCAAACGAAGTGTGGGATTATTTTAAAGTTGATTCTTTATTAGTGTCAATATAATGAGGAGGTTGACTCTGTAAATATGTCGGAGGTTTTGGTATGTGATTCTATTGGAGCGGTTCTCTTCTTGAGATTGACAGCGAGTAAGCTATCGACTACTTCTGGACTTGAATTTGATTAGTTCGGGATTGGGCCTCCTTGACTCATGTCTATTGCTTGTTAGGATAGTCTTGTGAGTTGTGACTAGCAGTGTGGTCAAATAAAGTGTGGGGAATCTAGTTCCACCACCGAGTGGTCTCTGTAATATTTTTATGATCAATTATATATTTTCTTTTCTAAAAAAAACTAAAAGTGTTGTAAAAAATACGTTAATAACCCTAGATCATAAGTTAATTTAAAATTATTTTATTATATGAAGAAGATAATAGTAAATAATTAAATATTAAATATAAAAAATAAAAAAATAGAGAGAATGAGAAGTTATTGTGCCCGATAACTTCGTGTAACTTTTCTATCCCACATTCTCACTATCAATCATGCCCACTAATTCTGATAACTTCTAACAGACTAAAAAATAGAGAGAAAAAAAGAAGAAGAAAGAAATTGCCTACACACGTTTGTGTCTAGTGTGCGTGTGTATATATCAAAGTGAACATTTACTCTAAAATTACAGAGTAAAATTTCAATTTTGACATATTTTTCGGTCATATTTTTTCATCACAAATTATTCAAATTTAGGTATGCTATTAAAGATCATCTCTACAAAGTTTCATCCAATTTAACAATAGTTTGAGCTTTCAAAATAGAAATTTACACGAACAGTTCACGTTGAATATTTTTAATTTATTTATTGATTTAATTTAATCTCAATACTTTAATGATAACTGAAATAGATAAAATTTTATAGAGATGATTTTTAATATCATATCTAAATATTAAATCATTTGTGATGAAAATATTTAACCGAAAAATGTGTCAAACCTAATACAACCTTTTGCTTTCAATTCATCGGCGGGATGCTGTTGTTACCTAAGAGTCCAAGACTGTCATTTTTAGCTTGAGAGCTAGCAAGCCACGGGTTTAGTTTCATGAAACCTAACCCTAGCTTCCTTATACTGATAAATTGAGCCACGTACACTTTACTATTTTTTGTCTCATTAGTAGTTTTATTATGATCATTCAAGTTGCACCTTTTTTTGGTCCAAAGTTTTAATTTTCTGAGACCTAACCTTAGCTTCTTTATGATTAATCAAGCCACTTTAATATATGTGCTTATGAATTATGATTATACTTCCCTTTATCAATGACGCCCATCATGATTAATTATCCTCGGCTTTCTTAATTCGAAACATTCAAATATATTGTTAGTATTTTATTTTATTTTAATCCAGATAAGAAAGAGTCTGCGTATCAGGAGAAAATGAGTTTTCCATATTCTGCATCCATTCCTGTCCACAGTAATAAGGCCCATCCAATACACAAATTATGTTGGATGCGGATACATGACACTCGATCCCTTTTGAATATTAGCTTCCAAAAATCCACTCAGTAATCAGTATATGTATAGTCTCACAGGGAGTCTATGCGATACACCTTAGAGTGTGGGCACCAGCAGCATGATAGTCACGTGCAGGTTAGTCTGTTAGTGAATTTGATTAGTCAATTTGGTCAAAAGTTGAATACTGTGTAAACAAAATAATTAAAAGACACCTTGGAATCAACTCAAACATCACTAACTACCATAATAATTCATTATTTTTTGTTCATTATTTTTGATATCAACAAAACTTGTTACACGCACTAAGACAAATTATTAATAAAGCTGTAACAAAAAATTTTATTAATAAGGGAATATTAACATAAATAAATTAAATTAAATTAAAAAATAACAACTGAAATCACACTTTAAGAAGGTATAGACTATAATTCAGTATTTTGTTCTATTTTATTAGTTTAGTTTTACAAACTATGACAATCTTATAGTCCATGTTCTTGCATGCACAAATATAATAAATTGCTAAACTTCAACGAAAACTACTAATTTTAAAAGTTAATGTGGTTAACAATTAAATAATGAATTTTGGGTTATAAGGTCACGAAAGTTGACCTTGTAGATCGAATTGTATCATTAATGACAAAATGTACTGTAAAGTTTCACGATACTATTATTTTAATTTTTTTAGAAGTGATTCACAACAAATTCATAAATTAGTATGAGAAAACTAAATGCTAAATAGTGGGATATGATATGAGGTTAGAAGTTAATTGAGGATAAAGTTTACTTGAATTTACGTTGTGGTATAAAATAAGATATCAAAGCTACTTGATTTACGTTTCCTCATATTTGTTTGTCTCAATGAAGTAATTTTTGAGAAAAATTAAGCATGAAAATAGGTTAACAAACTATTGGTGACAAATGAATCGAAGTCAAACTAAATGTGAAATTAACGGATTTTTTTTTTTACAAAATTCATAATTCATGCCAATCGTCCCATCTAACCGTCGGTTTTGTTCACGTTATTGTCATTTGAAAATATAAGTTAATAAATTTAATTTATAAGTATAAATTTGAGTTGGTTAAGTAGAATGAAGTCGAAACATGAACAAAAATGAATGTATTAGAATTAATAACCGAAAATGTTGTCATTCATTTTTAATTTTAAGTATCAACCTTTTCCATCATCATATATATTAAGTTTCTAACATTAACAACGATCAAATTAATAGTAGTACTCTACCATAAAATATTAGTAACCACTATCATCACCAACAATGGATGTTAACTATCATTTAATCTCACATGTAAGTAAACTCAAAAACTCTATCAATACATATTAAACAAAAACAATACTACGCTACTTGGATTAATTGATGAATATGACTTGATGTTATTATAAGTTTAACCTCTATAGCATTGAGTTTATTTTGTAAATATATACATGTGTAAAAAAAACCGTGTATAAAAAATGCAAAAGGTTGGAACTTGTAGTATTCTCATTATATTTATTTACAAGACAATTTTTCTCAATTTCTCCAAATAATGCAGTCTTTTTTGTCAAAATTTCTTTTATGCATGTTATATATGTAGGTTTAGTTAAGAAACAAATAAAGAAACTGCATTACATTTTTCTTTTAATTTAACATAATTTATTTTTGTTTTTAAAATATTAATGTAATTTCTTAATAATAAGTAGACTTTAAAATGTTTGGGCTCAAATGTTTTTTACAAAGAAAAAACAATACAAAAGGAAATAAGTACATTAATTAGATGATGTCAGCTGGGCCCATTCCAGTTACATTTTATTATTTTTTATTATGTGATCAACTTAACACCGTTAAATAGACAAGTTAGTCTTGATTTTTGGTTTGATGATTTGATTGGCTGACTTTGTTTTTCAGTATTATTATATTAGTCGGTGTGTAGTCACATAGGTGTATTGAATCCGTTTCCTAGTCTCATAATAGTGATCATTCTAGATTTAGATTTGATAAATGCCAGGTGCACATTTAATAAATTATCAACCAAATCAAGCCTAGCAAGTTGGTGATTAATTAGTAATTGAGTTGAACATGCTAGTTGGATGATTTTAAAGAAACCAATATCTTTTCCAAAATATTGAACTTATTATAGCACTTAATTCTATCCAATAAATTAGCCTGTACATCGACGAAATTGTAGAACTTGATGGATCTCTACATGCTCGTACGTTGTACCGAGTCTCATCTCGCTCTCCCTCCCGACCTCCCCCATAATCAAACAGAGTCAATAGATAATAAGAACAACTTTTGATAATCCAAACTTCCAAAGTAATTACTTAGCCAGTGAAGATTATGATATGCATGTTGATCTTTGTAAGCCTTTATCAATTTAAGAGTATGCCAAATTAATCCCAACATTGACTTGTGAACTGTGAGCACGTACGTGCTATGCAATATACACGTTGATACGAGATTTGACTATGATCTAACTTGCTGACAACGAGATTTATAATTGGCCGGAGTCACTTGATACTTATCTATGGATTAATTTGGCAATGTCAACCTGCTTGAAGAATATATTAAGTTTCTTTCAAAAGAAAAAGAAAAAAGAAGAATAATATATTAAGATCAGAAGCTATTCGCCTATCGATGAGCCATCATGTTGGTTTGGTACGCAGCGATAGCTAATTCGTAAAATTCAACACCCCGCGATATGCGAACATTAATCTATGGGTTCTGTCACTATAGTTTCTTAGTTAGTGCTTGGAAAATATTATAGAAGTTAGCTAGTAACTAATCCGACATGCAACAATGTGAAGGATCAGTTATGATCACTTGGTTTATATAGAGGCACATCATGTTGAAACTAATTTGATAAGATCGAGTTCATATATTGATATATATGTGTGCATAAGATAGTTTGGATTATCTGCGGCTGAACTACGGATTGATTGAGGATTGATTGATTAATTAATTAAGTACCTTAGTCGACAACATAAATTGAATTCAAGAGTTCGAATATCAAAATTGTATAAACTAATAAAACTGAAACCAGTGTGTGATACATGATGATGACAGAGCTAACAAGTCATAATTCATAACTATCAACGACACAATAACAATAGAAGGTCCAGATAATTGTTTGCTTTTTTGTTAGAAATGTCTCTTTTTTTTCCATATTTTTATTTGCAAAATTAATTATATTGTCAATAGCTTAAAAATTAATGAAGAGATTAATTTCTATATATAGCTTGGGACTCTCATCATGATCGATCATATGGGGTCCAACACCATGATGTATTTCCAAAGCCATCCCATCGACAATTCAATTTCTGCCTTGTAACGAAGGATTCAGTTTTCAAAATGACCCTTCTCTCCGCTAAGGACACTTCTTGAAACTTGAAAGTAATGCGTGCCTATCGCACTATGCAATATGCTGTGTACTGCGGCTAAAACCAAGCAGACTACGATGTCGATCAGCAGGTGTGTTTGGAAATGGTGGAGGCAAATCTCAAGGACCACAAACACAGGCTTGTCTTTGCCTTGCTAATTCACATTAGGGTTTATACAGGACCACTTGCACTCTTTCCTTGCTAACACTCCATGGGTGCTTTCTGAAAACGATGGTCTGCATTATATCTAATAAGTATCACTCAAACTCTCAGACACATAAATACAAGCCATCCAAATGTTTGAGACCTAGAAGATTCATAAGGCAAGTCCTTTTGGCTTCGGAGGTGAGGGTTCAGGGGTTTTCCACTTCTTTACATGAATGAGTGATGAGTCTTCTTTCCACTCAGAATGTTTCGCATCAATATTTAGTTTTGTATGTGTCGTGTATTATGAGGAGAGTCATAGACAGCTCAAATATCTATACCGACCTGAAAATTCGACACGTTCAGTTAAACGTAAGTTGAGTAAAACTCAAGAAATGTAGAATGCAAGTGAATGTATAAGTACCTCTGTTGACTCTGTTCAAATGACCGCAGCTATGGCCTATGGATTGATAGGATTGATCAAATTTTCGTAAACAAAATGAAGACACCAATATTCTTAAATCATACATAATTTGATCACTATAATACCAAGTTAGGCACCACCGACTACGAACTTGCACTGGATCATAGTGCATGAAGCCTAACATGGCAAATATCATTGAAAGTTTCCCTTTTCATACAAGTGAATAGATAGAGAACAACTGTCTAATTTCAAGAGGATCGGCAAACACTAAATTTCAGAAAACATTAACATAATCAATTTAGAATTAGTGCTTCGATGCGTTTCTTTAATATAAGATTTAGGTTAAGTGTAGGTCCCAAACTAGTGAAATATATTACAACAAAAATATACCATGTAAGACACTTGAATGATACCATACAATCATACACAGATGCTGGATCTCATAAATTCTTCCTTCAATGCACCTCTACTCTCCCTGCTTTACCCCTCATCCCAAAACGGAGTCGTCACCATTTCTGCCGCCGTTAGCCTCCTTAAACCCCGGAACGGAACGCCGGCCCCTCTTTTTCTTTCCCGAAATAAATCCTCCATTTCTTCCATCTTCTTCTACTTTATCCAAAACGGAGAGAATCCAGTAAAAATCTGCTTCGTTTGTTACTGTTCATAAAAGTAAAAAATAATTTTAATATATTTGATTAAAAACAAAAACAAATAGGTTTCCATTCTTTTCCAGTCTTCCCCATTCAATCTTTCTCTGCCTGTTTCTATTTTCCTCTCTGAAAAAACCTGCACTCTGTCTCTCACAAAGCACCAATTGCTGCTGTTGTCTCTAGGCTAGGGTTTGCAGAACAATTCGAGCTCGACATTTCGTATATTAAGGCAAAGCGCCCATCTTTTCTTAGCTCTCTTGCATTTTTGAGAATCTGATCAGAGAGAGGGAGGGGGCATGATTCGGATTTCGGAGGAAGAAGAAGGATGGCATTTTGGGTAAATAAGCTGCGAAAGTGAGGGCGGAGAGTTCTCTCGGGATGGGCGTGGCCAAATCGTGGAGGTTCAGCTTGACACCGGCGGCAGCGAAGCTGGCTCCGTTACAGCAACCCCACGGCTACAATGGCGGTGGTGCGGCGCCGCCCAAGCAGCTGAGCTCGAGATCGCCGAGAACGGCGACCAGGAGGTGGTCGTTAGCGTGTGGGCTGATGCTGTTTGGGCTGGGCCTGGTGTCGCTGTTCACTGGACACGTGGCCTCTGATCTCGAATGGTGGTACACTCAGCGCGTGGCCAGTCGCGGCTTCTACTTGAAGCTGGTAAACACTCTCTATCCACCTCTTCTTCAATTTCCGATGGTTGGTAAAGTCCGACGAGTTTGAATACAAGTTTCTTATTATTTTGATCTTGTTGGGGTGGGGGGTTTAGACCGGAAATGGTCGTGAGCCGATTGATGTATGGAAGTCAAAGTACTCGAAATTCTACTACGGTTGCAGTGATAGAGGCCGGCATTATACTCGTGAGTAGGAGAAATATAAAGGCCGTGAATTTGTCATTATCAGGCTTTTGTTTGTAACAGTTTAATTGATGACGTTTTCGGTGTTGAATCCAGCGGCGAAGAAAGAGAAGGCATCAAATGGATACTTGCTGATTGCAACAAGTGGAGGGTTGAACCAGCAAAGAACAGGAGTAATGAAACTCTTGTTTCCTTCTTTTACTCAACCATAATTTAGTTAATTACTGGCTTCAGATTGCCTAAAATGGAAAGTTTTTTTATTTTTCCTGTAATCCCAGATAACAGATGCAGTGGTTGTGGCTCGAATTCTTAATGCTACCTTAGTTGTGCCCGAGCTGGATCATAATTCCTACTGGAAGGATGATAGGTACCATTTTGTTCTATCAATGTTTTAGCCCTGCTAGGCACTGGTAGCCTTTCTATCAATGTCTTCTAGTAATCTTCTTATTTGTTCCACAATTTAACCATGCAGTGACTTTGTCAATATTTTTGATGCGGAATGGTTCATATCTTCTCTCGCAAAAGATGTCACCATTATTCGGAGAGTTCCTGAAAAAGTCATGAGGAGTATGGAAAAACCTCCATATACCATGCGTGTTCCTAGGAAATCTGAGCCTGAATATTATATTGATCAAGTTTTACCAATACTCTTGAGGAGACGTGTAAGTATACTAATTTTCCTCATGATATGTAAACCAGATATCCTTCAAAAATTTCTGTTATGATGACAGCAAAAGCCAGGCTAATACTTGCGTAATTTGACAGGTTCTGCAACTGACGAAGTTTGATTATAGACTTTCGAGTAACCTTGATGACGAGCTGCAGAAGTTACGTTGTCGTGTTAATTATCATGCACTAAGATTTACAAAATCTATCAATGAGCTCGGTCAGAAACTTGTTATGAGAATGCAACAGATGACAACACGTTTTGTTGCTGTTCACTTGAGGTTTGTTACGTATTACCTATCAATATAAACTAAGGCTAATAGATTCCAAAGTTATTTAATGTTCCTCGAGCATAGATATTCATTAAAGAGCACATTGTTCAGTTGCACTCTACCTTCTCAACTCTACTTTTCTTTTGGGGCCGTGCAAGCATGTTTAAGTTATCTTAGTGATCCACCCCTTTCTCCTTAAGTTGTCCTTTCTAGCTATAATGAAAATATCAATCTTGTTGACTTGTCAGATTTGCCTTTCCGCAAATTTATATAAATGGCTACAATATTTTTTAAGATATATGCCAACAGGCATGTAGTGCCTGATATGTAGTTTTTACTATAACCACAGTTTAGTTCTGCTGGGGTGTCGAACCATACACTTTTAGTTTGAGAATATAGGATTCTGAGTAATGACCACATATGTATTCTATTTCCCATGCTTATGGTGATTTTCATGAGTGCATCTTAGATCAATTTTGAGAAATATGAATATCTGCATTCAGTTTTGTGGTAGCAGCTTTCATTTTTGGTATTGTTAATTTGTCGTAGCTATTAAAATGCTTGCATATGTGTCTGATATCCATCAATTAAATATATGGTTTAATTTATGTTGATGGCTTGTTAATGTAAGAATTTCCTCTTTTTTTGACAGGTTTGAACCTGATATGCTAGCATTTTCTGGGTGTTACTATGGTGGGGGTGATAAAGAGAGATATGAGCTTTCTGAAATAAGAAAACGATGGGCGACTTTACCTGTGAGATTGCTATTTCCCTTTTTCCTTTTTTTTTTCTTTTCTATTTTGTTACTAACGCAAACAATATGTTCCCATTCAACTCATTAGACATTGAACAATTCATAATGTACCATACTTGTGATGACGATATTTGGTCCTTATCTGTATTATCTCTTGGCGTAATCTTTCTTATATTTTTAATAGGATTTGAGCCCTATTGATGAGCGAAAACGAGGAAAATGTCCGCTGACTCCTCATGAAGTTGGTCTAATGCTGCGTGCACTTGGTTTCACAAATGACACATACCTCTATGTAGCTTCTGGTGAAATATATGGAGGAGACGAGACTCTGAGGCCTCTAAGAGAACTGTTCCCAAACTTTTACACGAAGGAGATGCTTGCTAATGAAGAGCTAAAACCTTTTCTTCCTTTCTCTTCTCGTCTTGCTGCAGTTGACTACATTGTCTCTGACGAAAGTGATGTTTTTGTCACTAATAATAATGGGAATATGGCCAAGATTCTCGCGGGTCGAAGGTCAGTAATAATTTGCATTAAGTGTCATAAATTTAACGTTGTGTACAGTGCACTATTGAACTATATCTTGCTTTTGAGTTGAAAATACTAGCTGAATTATAAACTTAACCGTAACCTAGCAAGGATGAATATGTTCCTCCACATAAATTTTGTTGAACAGGCAGAAGATAGACTTCTGAACTACTAACTTAACAATTGCGGCTTCAGACAAAAAAAATTAACAATTGCGGTTGTCTTCACAAATCATAGTTATGCAGCACTGAGGTTGATTTCAGATTTAAAAGTGTTGTGGTCATTGTCATAGAGTTCAAGCTAGATTTTTGTATTCCATTTCTTGTACATCTTTGTCTTGGTAGGAGTATTTGCATTTTCTTTCTTCCATTTAACAAATCGTTTGAGATAACATTCCAGCTTGGGAGACACGGGTTTACATTGTCTTTAACCCTCATCAGCTGTCTGATATTAGGTTATTGCCTAATGAGTTTGCAGATGAGTGCTGTTCATTATCCAGTTGGGTGTTTGTTCAGCTATCATCTAAATAGTACCTGCCAGTAGAAAGTTGTATGCTGTAACTTGTAAGCAAACTAAATTTGAGTACTTAAAAGAATTTGAAACCATGTTCCACTTCATATCAAGCAGGAAATTCTGTGACTACCAAAGGATTATGGTTGTTCCTGACTTGGTCTTAGAATGACAATTTCTTCTTACAATGTTAATCTGTTTCATCATCATTTCTGTCTCCAATTGTAGCAATTGGTATATCATCTAAGCCGACAGAACATACAGATAATTGATGTCTATTATATGGTTAATAAATCGTACCGACTGAAAAATCTCTATGAACAGAAAATTTTCTCGAAGTAGTGGTATTTGTTTAATTGCATAATTTCTCAAGGAAAGGCTGCACTGAAAGAGATATTCATGTTTAGTCTCTAGATAAACGAGTACTTTGACATCGTGGTTATTATGTTCATAATCTCTACTACTGTTCCGCTCCTGCTCTGTTGAGAAGAAATTATATATAAAAGATCAAGTACAGGAGAGAACAAGAAGTTGGCAGAGCCTATAAACTTCTAAACAAGTAGAACAAGAAATTTGTCCTTCAGTACTTGTTTTTGCCTATTTGTTTTAATTTTTCTTTTCTTTCTTTGGGAGACCCTAATGTTGTTGCCTTCCCACAGGAGGTATATGGGTCATAAGAGGACAATCCGGCCGAATGCAAAGAGGCTCAGTGCTTTGTTCATGGCAAGGGATCAGATGGACTGGGGTACATTTGCCAAAAAAGTAAAGTCCTGCCAAAGAGGATTCATGGGCGAACCTGAGGACATGAAACTTGGACGAGGTGAATTTCATGAATTTCCATACGCTTGTATCTGTGAGAAACCATTAAGTAGTATTGACAACAACGATCATCACACATGAGTTGCGAAGGACTCGGCAGGGAAAACCAGGAATCCGTATAACGTAAGGGAGAAGGCCCTGCACATATCTATGAAGAGGAACTTGGGAAAATCTCAAAGAGAGAATGAGGATGACGAAGTTTTCCCAGACTAATTACATGCAGAACTGAAGCTAATCAAGGACATTATGGTGGTTGGAAGAAATTCTCATCTAAATTATTGGGGTATGACACTCGCTTTGCGGCTTCCTTAATATGGCATGTTTTTTTCCATCATGCCAACACAATTTTATGCACGGCTCGGGGCGATGTCAATATATCTGGTTGGATTGATGAATGACTGCATTGGATCCATGTATAGAAGAGTTCAGTGGCTGCAATTGTGTATAAGTAGCGTTGCTAGTAAATAACTTGTAGGTTTGACAGTAACTCGTTGTTGCCAGCTTTTGCATTAACCAAAGTTAATTGTGTTTGTATTTTCACTCAATATAGCTTCTACATTTCAATTGTGATCCGAGCTGCCAAGAGAGCTACTATATTTGTGTAGGTAAATCCCAAAACGACGTGAAGAATCAACTAGAAAGAACGCCATCTAACAAAAATAAAGTACATATTTGTCAAGATAATGCTTACTCGGGCAGAGCGGGGAAACTATTGATAAACTAAACTCCGACGTTTATGAAGATTGGAGAACATTTGACACCAATCACTGAACCCGATGATTCCCATGATCCCACCAAGTTGCTGGTTAATAATTTAATGATCATCTGAAAAGACTTCCTCGCATTACAACAGGCCAAACTACATGGACAATTTCCATATACAACCTATCCTAACAAGACCATCAACTGTCAAACAAAGGCTAAATCACTATGAACATCTATCCCCGACTAGTTCTTTATCAACCTTCAACCGTTAAAGCAAAAGTTTCCATCCTACGCTTCTCTATGATCAATATGCACAATATGCTGGGTATGTTTCCCTTGCCATCAAAAACCGATGTTCCTCTGACCAGAACCTGTCATCGCAAGAGTGCCTCTCAATCATGGTTATCACCTGTCACAATCTAACAGTCAGACTCAGAAATTTCAGGGGGAGGGGGGGGGGGGGGGGGGGGGGGGGTGGGAAGAACAAACCCTGAAGGATCATATCTAACCTCTAGGTGCATTTCTATTCTGACTTCTGGGACCCTTGTCATGTGAAACGGAAGGAATCTTTGAGATGCTCAATGAACTTTGCAGTCCTTCTAATAGCTGCGGCCAGCAAATTAACAGAATTTAGCCTTATGCATGCGAGATATTCAAAAAGACAACGTTTACATTACATGCAACAAAAGCAAGGGAGCTAGCATATACGCATGCAAAATGCAAGTATCCATAAAAGAGGAATTAGTGAAATAACATAATAGATGAATTCGTAGTTAGTTTTTTTTTTCAAGAGCTATAAAAAGAATTACAACTGAAAAAAAAAATCTCCAAGAACCCACGCCCATGCAAGAATCACACGTGAAAAACAACAACGCATTACATCTATATGCAAAAGAAATGAGGCATGCAAATTCAAATACTTACTCTTGATGTTGGCTGAATTCTGCGGTTTGATCTACGTGGCTCGACAACTTCAGAAGTTGACTTTACAGGATTACTACTCGTACCTTTGCCTTCCTCAATTTTACCCAACTTTCCAACAGCTGGTGCAATATTCCCTTTATTTGCCCGTTCAGATTTCGCACTTGAAGCGGCCACCTTTTTGGATGAAGGAAAATCGGATGCAGGATTTCGTGAAGAAAATACGGCTGAGCCATGTGCTCTTCCATCTGAGATATAACTTGATCCACTCTCAAATATGTTGCGCTTGCCAGATAGACCCTCAGCTTGTCTAACAGAGTCTTTGACCTTCCTTGTATGGTCCATCTTACTGGAGCCATCAGCAGCAGAATCCAAATCCATCGAAAAGTTGTCCTTCTGAGGAACTGTTTTATCCGATATATTACGCTGCTTTACAGATCTAAAACCCCTTAGCTTGTTATCAGCCACCCCTTTGTTCTTTGTATCAAATTTAGAGGTACTTTTCAATGCACGGAAACCTGATGTTTGTGGCATCAAATATTTGGGAAATTTTACCGAATCATTAGACTCATTGCCCTTAGTCGTCTGATTTGCTACATAATGCTTGCTAACTTCCATAAACTTTCTTTTGGGCTTCGGAATACCAAATTTCACTGATCCTTCCTTCTGCAACCCTGTCTGGTTAGTTCGGACTCCACCAAGCTTATTCTCAATCCTGGTATTCTTGCCTATATTAAATACCTTTTCATTTGCAGACAAATTCAGCAACCTTGGCTCTTCAGGTTTTCCTGAATCAAGAACATTGCTTTTTAAGTTCGTATCCTTCCCTTTTCCTTCCACTGTTGGACTGCCCAATCTGATTCGCTTTTCCTGTGGCAAACCATCCTGAATACCAAATTTGCATTTAGTGAAGTGCTAACAAATTACTTGGAAAAAAAACTACAAAACAAGCACAAGTGCCTGTAAAGATGGATACCTCCATGGAAGAGCCATCATTCTGGACACTGGACCATTCGACCCATTTCCCATCCTTCCAAATCAGAGAAGGCCGAAGATGCCAAGCTTTAACAAATGATGTTTCCCCTTGAGCTGTAAAAATTAATCAGCATAGGATCTTATAATACAATTGAAACCATTTAGATAAAAGAAAGTCATACCCAGAGCATTCCTATAACCAACACACTCTCCACATCCCCAAAAAAGGAAAATAAACAACAATATAATAAAAAGAATTCATAGACACCTGGAAAGTGCACTTTAAGTATTGTCTCATCTTTCTTGTTTTTTTCCATCACAACACCTTCCCACCAGCTGCAAATATAAATCGATAGTAATCAGATGAGTTAATGATACCAATGGCTCAAAAGAGAATATGGAAAGGAAAAAGCACCCAAGTTACAGTACATAAACAAAATAGATTCATCGACATATAAATTGTGGCGTTCTCATATTTCAACACTGTTGTTTTAATTATACAGGAATATTAAAGGAATGTAAATGAAAAGTCCAGTATTACCCAAATTGCAAATTAAGTTTTTTTTTTTTGGCAGGCAATAGTATATATCTGCCCTCCTCTATGATTACACACAGAAATAATTATAAACAAACTTGTCGTTACCTATTTTGTATCCACGCATCAACCTTGTCTCCAACAGACCAAGCGTAATCTGCCATTGCTTCCCTCCGCCTTTTCCTTGTTCCTTCAAGAGAGGGGGTAAGAAGGCGAGCAACACGTATTTTGGGTGGTTTATCTTCTTTGCTCTCAAGTGCCACCCATTCCTGTAGTTTCCCTGAGCCTATGACAATAGGAAACCAAGCATACATTAGCTGAACGTCTTGCATGTAGGCATTAGATATTATGTGTCAGACAAGTATAGTTATGTGTATAGAGTAAGGAAGGGGGCATTGCCAGAAAAAACATACAGCAAAACCTAGATCCTGAACCTAACAAAACAAATTGATCACTTAGAACGACAAAGCATAAATTGTTGAAGGAAGCATTACCTTCATCTGACTGAAGCTCAGTGTAACATACACAAGCTTTGCCATCCTGCAAACTCAATACAGTAGCTGTGAACCAGCCCACTGCAAATCCACCCCCTTCTTTAAAAACCTAGAAGTAAACAAGTAACATGTTAAACCCCATTCCATCTCAAGTTTCACAAGAGAGTTGCAAAAAAATTAAAAATAAAATACGATAACAAACTGCAACAGCAAAGATAAATATATAAAGATGTTCAATTGGTTATAAAAGGAAACATTTCAGATCATTCATAGTCATACCTCTACTTGAGAACCCTCCAAAATGCAGCTATCTTTGGATGCCTCAGCAGTTTTTCCAAAATTATTCCCAGCACTGGGCATAGCAGACGTTATAATCTCAGTAACCCTTTCATTGACGGTGGGTGATTTCTTAGCTGCAGATACCTGTGTTTCCTCCTTATCTGAATCTTCTGAACCAAGAGTGGAAAAATTCAACTGTTCCCTCATTCCGTCATTTGATGTCTTAGTAATCTCTGACGATACTTGGGGTGCTTTCCAATAACCTTCAGGACCAGCCTTTGCTAACTCGCTCAACGGCAAAGGATCACCCATAGCAACAACTGTTCCAGCTTGTGATACAGCTGCCGCTGCTAGCTCAGCTGCTTTTACTATGGCATCCATATTTTCAGCTCGCTTTGAGGCTGCAGATGCAGCTTCAACCCGCCTTCTAGCAGCCTCCCTAGCAGCAGAAAGGATTGAACTCGAACTGTTTGTTCCATCCTCAGCCCTAAAAGCTGTCCCTGGGGCAGCCAATCCCAACACATTCACTCCATCAGTACTCAAATCCATCATACTTTCACTTTGATTCCCATAGGCTTCCTCAGCCATCAGTACCGCTTGCATTGCAGCATTTGCTGCAACATTGGCAGCTGCAGCTGCAGCTTTTGCAACAGCAGCAGCGGCTGCTACAGCAACAGCAGCAGAAGCTAATTTTGCTTCAGCAACTGATGCCAATCTGGAATGTTTCTGCTTGTCCAACTGATTCCATATTTCCTGACTGTGACCAACAGCTGCAGCAGCATGGGCAGAAGCTTCCTCTGCTTGTTGCCTCGCCTCCTTTGCTTTACTAAGGGTCTCTGTTGATAAAGTTGCCCTCTGCAACACACCAAGATCTGCATTCTTGAGGTGATCGGAGGATACTGGGACAGAAAATGTTTCTGGCATGGCTTTAGACACATAGATACTAGGTGTAGTGACTGCAACAGATGTAGCTACACTACTAGAAACAGCAAGAGTTATAGCTGACTCAGGTTGAGATCGAGGCTGCAAACTAATCTGACCAAATTCCTTAGAATCTGTGATCTTTTTTCTTTTTCTAGACTTTGGTTGAGAAGATGGCTCGGCAGGTGAAGCTACTCCCACCTTTGGGTCAAGTAGTGGAGAAACCCCTGCAAAAACACTGGTTGTACCCCCAGTTTGACCAGTGACAACTGATGAGGCAAGCTTAATACTAGATACTTGTGATGAAGTTGTTTCTTTTACAGGAGTCAGCAGCACCGACTCTGTACTAGGAAATGCTGAGAACCGGATATTGGTTTCAGCTGCAGATGACTGTGGGGATGCAACCCACGGACCCCGAAACAAGGACTGTGACATCCACGAAGAGCTTTGTCCAACAGTGTTCGTCATGGGTGATGTTTGGAAAGGATGCAGGGGAGTAAGGGTCTGCTGATACTCCATTACCGAACTTCTCGGCAGCACACCATATTGAGGGGCCTCGCAAGCAGGGGTAGGAATACTCCAAAGTGGTGATGAAATTGGTATCATGGGACTCATAGGTGGAAGACCCTTGGTGCTGGCTCGACCAGCAGGTGAGGAGATAACTTTTCCCTGGAATGTGCTTTGTTTAACAGCTTGATCAGGAACCCTACCACCTGTAAATCTCAGGTCTGAAGAAAATTTACAAATTCAATAAAATCCACAAAGAATACTTTGAAAAAGAGAATTACACTAAAGAAAAAGAGAAGAAAATATAAGTACAGAATAATAGACTACGAATCCATGGAACAGGGATGGAGCATATATTCAAAAAGAATCAAACAGCTTAAATTTTGAAGGATGTACCGGAGGATGACTGCAAAGTGGTTTCTAGGTTAACAGGAGTGGATTTTTGACGATGCAGCCTCTCTACACACATACGCCACGCATTCTCCCATATACTCCTCCCACCATCTAAACGAACAAACTTAATAAGTTCCTATAGATTTTTAACATTTGTCCAGAGAAACAAAATTGACAACAATAACTTACCAGGTCCTCCATATGCTGACACCATGTAAGCTTCATCAGGTGCTGTTCCTTGACTGTAGAATAAAGGAAACAGAAAATATGTTAACTTCTCCCATATTTGAATAGCATAAGAGTTTGGTTCATACTAAGAAATTCACATCAATAAAAAAACTAACCATAATAAAATTCAGTAAATAACACAGAATTAGCAGGACGACTCACATCAAAGCTCCATAAACAAATATCTGAGCACGTAATTGCACTTGCTGCAGATCGGTGAAAGGCTGTTGAAATACTAGAGATGCTGCAGCAGAGGAATTCAGATCTGGCAGACTAGATGTTGAACTAGCATGAATCGGATAAGCTTTTGAGCTACTATCCACAAACCCATAGTACTGCATCTCATTTGGCTGTGCAAACTGGAAAATTCCAGATTTCCCCAGGGACATACTGCTAGATTTGTCTGCCCTATCTGCTTGTTTCATAGGAGTTGTCGCTTTCACAGTTACCTTCTTAGCAATCTCTTTACCCGTTCCCTTACTAGATGCTCGCCTTCTTTTCCGTTCTATGGTACCTTTAGAACCACCAGTTGCAACCTCTCCTTCACCTCCGCGAGAAATTTCTTGTGAGATCTTTGCATCTATCTGGCCTGAGCCAGAATTTGTTTGAGACCCCTCCACAGTCTTCAAAATAAAAATGAAATATTTGATTAAGAATTTTGAACAGTTAATGGTGTAGAACAACAAAATAAGTACAGATAAATACTAGATTAGTTAAGTATGAGGAAAGATAAGGTTAAAATATAATACTTTGGGAGTAGAAGTAGCAGGCAAGGGCTGTGAGCTGTTGGCAGAAAATCCTATAGGCAAATCTGCAAAAGAAGTGACATCTGAGGTGACATTTCTCTGAAATCTGGAGACATCATTTCCAGCTGGATTCGAGGAATTAGATGAACGTTTGCTGCTATCCCCAACTATGTCGGTATCTGCAATATTCTGATTTGTTGGCTCCTTGATATTGCCTCTTTCTTGTTTAGTACCAATCATCTCAGTCGTTCCAAAAACTTTGGGAGAACCATGACCAGGCTGGTCGAGATCAGCAGACTCGGAACAAGATTTGGGCAAACAAGCAGACAGACTTGGACCTTCAAAATTTCCAAAAGCATCACCTGGATAATGATCAAAACAATAATTAAAGCCAATTTGACATGGATGATGACTGAATAGGTAACGAAACAGCTTTCATATGTCACAATCCTCTCAGTAGAAGAAATCTAGACGGAGCTCAGTTCTGATTTATGGTTGAATCATAATAGAGCTAAATATGTTCCATCAAAATTTAGCAAACAATACAGCTGATATCATATGTCACATTACACAATGTAAAAAAGACCAAGTTAGGCTGGGGCTGGGTTCCAAACCCCTTTTCAAAAAAAAAAAGACCAAGTTTAATTATATTTGAAAGAAGTTAATACAGATATATGACTAGTTCAAGCTTGTCACATTGGAAGTGCAGAACTCATACAGATAATTTCAAAAGATCATACATGCGAGGTTACATTATTTTAGATCCAGAGTTTCTTCTAAAAAAAGGTAATGAATCTATCCTTATAAATTAAAATGAGTACCTGTTACATTTGCTGATGCCTTTTCAGATTTCTCTTCTGCGGTGGATTTGTTTTCTGTTGCTCCATCGTGACTTTCAGCATCATCACCTATTTTTGCTTCCATATCCGTTGTGCTTCTCTTGCCAATTTCATTCGCAACTGCTGTTCCGGATTCACCTTGGTTTTCAGTATTGCAACTAACTGAAGTTGGCAGAGACTGATCAAGCATCTTTGATAACAGTTGTCCAGCAGAATCACAGGAAGCACCTTTTTCAGTTTCACAAGTAAGCCCTGGGCCAGATTCTACCATAGGTGATGACACTGTACATGACAAACTTGCATCTTTAGATATTTCTGGAACTCCTTTATTGTCTGAGTGTGATCCCATGGCAGGAGAAGGTGCTGCAGGATCCACTGATACATTATGAATATATATGGTTGCACCATTTTCAGAAGACAAAGGAATAGCATCAGTTGTGCCATGAGAAACGAGATCACAACTTTCAAGGGGAACATCAGCCACTGAGAGAGAGAGAGAGAGAGGTCCAAGTTAGTACATGTACCTAATATGAAAATTCTGGCCATCTAGTCTCAATTTAAAAGCATACCTGGTGCACTGTCGTCAACATCATGTTTTAGAGTTGGAACAATTAACTCTTTTTCGGCAGAATCTTCATAAATCAATGTTGATCCATCTTCCTTACCAACAGATTCAACAAGCTCCACATCCATACTATTAGATTCAATGAGCGATTTTGAAGTATCATTTTCACTGCAAGAGAGATCCCGCTCACATTTGCCTGACACACCTTCTTTGTAAACTTCATTTTCGGAACACCTTTCTGCAGACTCCCCCAGATTAGAAGGTGATACGTTTATTACCTCACCAGAAACTCCAATATTATCATGAGGGCTTTTGGAAGTTCCAGCCACATGCATTTCACTGGGCATTTCAGCTGAAGAATAGACTTCCCTAGTGTCATCACTTTTTTCTTTTAAAACATCAGTTTCCTTGCTGACCGTCATAGAAGCCTCAGTCTTTCTGACCAAAATTTTACTATCAGGGGGTTGTCCGCCACTTTTTAATACATCCTCCTCACTGTTCTTTCCAGAATTCACCTGCAATCTAGGGTCTAGACCGGAAGAATTTCCAGAATTGATGTTCCCATCCTCAACTGAATTCACAGTATCACTTTTTTGGGCTACAGGAGATGAAACATGTAGGCTCGGGGTAAATTGATGATCGGCAGTATCTGTGCCTTTGGACAACACCATCTCTTCACAATTCGTGGTCTCTGCAGGAATAACAGCGCATTTCCTGTCACTGCTTGCATCCACTGTATGTAAGCCATTACCCTTTCTCAAGATAGGGCTTACATAGGCAGAAACACTATTGCAGGGTTCAACTGCATGTCCAGTGTCACTCCCGTAGGCCATTGGTGATAAGTTATATGGATGTATATTAGATTGATCACCACCAATATCTGTATCCTTCAACGGGACCGCATCTTCGTTTTTGTTGGTATCAGCAGGAACTTCACTGGATTCCTTGTCACTGCATCCGTCCACTATATGTGAGTTAGAATCCCCATTGATGGTAGGATCTAGACTAGACACTAGTCCAGCATTGCTGTTGTGGAGCTCAGTGCCACAACCATTGTCATTTTTGTCAGAATTAGATGAAACTCCACCAATATCTGTATCTTTTAAAGTGATAACTTCTTCACAATTTTTGGTCTCATCAAGAACTTCAGGGCATTCCCTGTCAGTGGATTTGTCCACTGCATGCAAATTAGATTCAACTTTCAAGATAGGATCAGGGATGGAATAAATTTCACCAAGGTTGTTCCTAAGCTCATTTGTGTTGGTCATTGTAGATTGATCACCACCGACACCAGTGTCCTTGAGCACTACCATATCTTCACATTTATTGGTCTCAGTAAGAACTCCGGGACATTCTCTATCACTGCATCCACCTGTTGTATGTAGAATTGAATCCCCTTGCAGCATAATTCTGGTCACTTCCCGCACGTCAGTGACAGTATCTTCATTTGCAATTTCTTTTTCTACAGACTCCACCTCTGACACTGGACACTGTGGTTTATCTAAATCATTACTACATTGAGCATCTATGCTTGCCACATGACTACCTGGATTCCCTACACCAATATCCATTAAATGATGTGGAACATCTTGACTATTCAACTCATCACTGCTGGTAATAATAGTTTGCACAGAAGACATAACATTATCAACTTGCATCTCTGAAGATGAATCCTCATGCAATTTATTATCTGGAGGATAATCAACCAAATTATCACATTCCATATTATCAACATCGTTGCCTTTCTCTTCAGACAGGCTTCCTGTAGTTACAGGCAGATCACCGAGAGAATTTGGATCCAACACACTTATGTTTCCATCAACTGGTAATTCAACTCCCTGAGTTTGTAAAGCATCCTCAAGCCGAGGCATATCTCCAACATCCTGTATGCCGGTTCGGGCAATCTCAACTGGCAGTAAAGTAGAATGTTGTAGATCTCTAACATCCCCGGTTTCGGTCTGAATGTTATCATCATTCTTCAAATATGGCTCCATCTTCTTTATACAACCCTCTTCCTTACAGGCATCTGATTCCTCAAAGATAGTCTGAGGGGTTATTATTTCTTCCTGCCCAACAGATTTCAATAGCATTTCGACGGACTCTGAGGAAGTGGCCTCAGACCAAACATTGTTCCGCCTTGATATAGAGCACGATTCTACCGCACTTGAGCCAAACTCTATCCCACTACTCCCACGAGAGAAATCCTCAATCCAGTTATCAGCTTCAGTACTTTCAATGCCAAGAAACACCTCAGTTTCAACCAAATTATCAAACCTCAAATGCCCCTGAAGGCTGTCATCAAAATCAAACTTGGGAAGACCAAATGGCTGTAAAACTGGAGGACAATTACTGCTCCCTTCACCGGCTAAATGAAGATTCTGGCAATCATTGTCATCATAATCCATGGGTGAATCCCTAATAACATAAAAAAAACAATATTGATACTCATAAAACAAATGATTCAAACCCAATGAAAATAAATAATAATAATAATAATAAAATTCAAGAATTAAAGTTCCAAAATAGCTGCTACAGTGAGATAAAACTATGTTCAAGTAGATAAGTAGATGCACACAAAAAAAACAGAATAACTCGTCACAATGCGTCATAGCATTACAAGTGACCATCAAAATATGTTTAATAAAAGCACAATCAATAATCAATGGAACCAAATAGATGTTAGCCTTGAAAAGGTGTTTACAAGCATACTTTTCAAAGAATAATGGCATAAGAAAAAAAGCCAATTGGTTTTCAAACCCCTACAAGATATCATGCAAAAAAGCAATGAAAAAGTACATAAGAAACTGAATCTAGGCAACAAAAAAAACGATAACTAAACGCATTATTGCCGACCTCTGCAATGCTGCAAGTCCCTAAAATCAAACAGTTCCTACACCCCCAAACATTGCTAAAACACCACTAAACCTAATACCTATCGCTCACTAGGAAGAGACAGCTCCCAAATAACTGCAAATGAAGACAATATTACAATTCCCTAAAACTTATTCTGGAAAAGACTCCACCTTTATTCACTAATCACTTATCGTTTATAAACAAATCGCTTCACTATTACTTACTAATTTTCACTATGAAGTGGAAAACTAAGCAGACCAATATTTACAGAAACCACAAATAATCATAAATTCAAAATCTAAAGCTTCGGCATTTCCAATGGTCTCGAACTACCGAAAAATATAAAGGGAAAAGCAGAAGCTTTGGGATTAAAACTCAAAGTTTTGATTCTCTCTAAATTCTAAGCCCTAATTTTACAAAGAGAAAGATAGAGATAAATGAACAGTACCAGAACAAGTAAGAAGTGTAGAGACGCTACCTCCCTCCATCCGGTGACGAAATCCGGCCCCGTTGACCTCTCAGCTGCTCCTCAATCGTGTGCTGCTCATCTGCAAAACCAAAGCCCGAACAACTCAGTCTCTCTCACCGCCTCACCTAACTTTCGATAACCACAGATTAGCGAGAGAGGAGGAGGATTAAGAGCCGCGAGGTGGAAAATGGAACTAAGCGCCGGCAGAGGGTTTTGGTTTGCTTACCGGAGCATTGGAGTTTCCGGCGGATCGAATTAGGGTTCCGGCGAAATCAAAATGAGGACTAACGAAGACGAAGAGAGAAGAAGAGTGAGTGTGATTGTTTTCTCTCGAGTTTTTTAGAGAGAAGAAGCGAATTTCGAATATTAAATATGAGATTTCAAAAAACGGAAATAGGAAAAACGACGGGCCGTATAAAGTGATAATATGAGGCAGCTGGGACGCGTGGCGCGTTTTGAGTGGTTGTGGGGAGGTTTCTGAAGTTGGAGGAAGGTTCATGGGTCGTACGCCACAGGCAAGTAAATCAGAGAAGATTCCTGGTGGGGACCACTTGGTGGGGGAACGGTTGTTGTCGATGGAGTTGGATGGGGTGATTCGAATCGGACGGTGAGGGGCGGGAGGTTGAGGGAGGATAGGTGACAGCAGGGTGAGGGGGGAGGTGGGAAAGATCCAAAAGAGGGTGACACGTGGCGGGAGTTATCGGATTGGGTCAGCGGAGTAGATAAGAGTGATTTTATTAAAGTCTACTTTTTTTTTATGTGGATTAATTGATGGACCCATGCGACGTGGATAAGAATTTCTTTCTTCTTTTGTTTTGTTCAGGTGAGAGTTGGGCTTTCACTTGAGCCTGAAAGAGTTCCATCTACTAAACACCAGTCACACCTACTTCAAAAATCCAGTGTGATACAATTAGTTATTGTGAAATCTCATCATCGGTAAACATTATAGTTTCATATTAGTTAACGTGACACTATACATATCGTTTACGTTGGGACTATACCATTATTAATAAGAATGTGTATGGTACTGTATTGTTGCTTTTAGAATGAGGGTAGTTGGAAACTATGCCATAGTTGGAAGCTAACAAATGTAGGCATGTTGGAAATGAAATGATTTAGCTGCCACCCGCCGAGTTGTTGCGTCATTTCTCGTGTAATTTTCGTAGTTCCGATATTGTGATTCCTCCTTATGATAGGGGTTTGGTTATGCTATCGGGGCTAACTCCAACTCTTTTTTGGCCCTTGACGTTATCATCGATCAACCATATATGCTGCCTTGCATTACATGATGATGATTTGCTCTGCCCATCACAATAGCGTAAAGATGTTACCATTCTATAGAGCTACAGGAATAAAGCTTGCCAGGCAAAAGTTCTTACCATGCTTGCCGTCTCTTTCGCACTGAAGTTTAGAGCTGCAACTCTGGCATAAGGAGGAAATGAGTAACTAAATTAGGAACAAATAAAATGAGATTAGTAAAAAGAGTGCCGCACGCAAAATGAGGGGCACTTACTATCTTTAACTGCAATAGAACTTAAGAGAGATGATGCTACGACATTATATACACCAGTCTCCCATTTACAAATGAAGGTCTGGAATTGAAACTACAACAGCTGCAAGCCTCAAGTGACGTTAATTAACTGTGTTAGATTGAACCCTATTAGGTTCATACAAAGCTCTTCTGAGCGGGAAGCTAGGATTCTAGGGACACATACATAGTGGTATTGAAATAAGATCAGATGCAGAAGAAGATTGTAGCCCGCTAGTGCTCATTGACCAGTGTAGTGAGCTATTAGCACCCTCAAATCTGACAAAGTTCAGAAACTTTTTTTCGCAGCATTGAGAAGACTCACAAGTCACAACCACCATGGTTTCTCTGCTAGATCCTTTGGGAACACGTATCGGAACCTTGAATTGTAAGGCAACCACTCTATAATCTGAGATGCTTTCTTACTGGATTTAAGATCAATGCATTTTCTAATTGAATCCTGAAGCTTCTTATCAACATTGTCAGTGACCCATTTGAGAAGATCATCAGTGCTAAAAGACGCTTCCCTTGAAAATCTTTCAAGCATCTTTGGTAGAAAAACTATCGACTTCTTTACCACTGCATTTGCTCTGATGAACTCGTTCTTTGCTTCTTCAAGCTCATCTCTAACATTTGAGGCTGTGTAGACTTTTAACTACCAGTAATAGACAGATCAGTTTGGATGTGTTTTGAAGAATGAATCCAATGATGAATGAAGCATATTGATAGTAAAAAATTTAATTAGATGCTTCTCAAAGATGATAAGAAAGACAAAGCGAACAGAAATTTCAAGGGGAAATCATGCCATAAATAGACTAATGATTGTTCCTATGTGATGGGCATGATAATAGGTTTCATACCAGTGGGCTTCTCTTGTATTCAGTATTGGAAGAAAAATAAAGTATTGCATTGTCCTTTGTTTCTATTTTCTTTTTCCAATTATATTTTCCACATTTTGGATGATTTTAATTGAAGTATCTTTGACTAAAAGAGAAAGAAAGACAACACAACACTACTAAAAGAACAAATCTGTGGACCAATAGGTAAGATCTCTAGTAATAGTTCATAAATTCTTCAGACAAACAGTGTAGCCTATCATTGTAAAACAAAAACGCAAACAGCAAAGAAGTTACCGCAGGATCAGAAAAAGCTCCGGTACACAGAGCAAAGCAAACAAGAGGTTCAGAAACTGGGAGACTCAATTTTGAATTTCGAAGCTGTCTGTCTTCGCCAAACTTCTTCCTCAAGGCAGTTGAAAGGAATGTTTGAAGCCACTGTTATCAAAGAAGCAGATTACTGAAAAGATATTTAATATGGTGTTTTTACTTTATATTTAAAATACCAAAGAAAAGAAAACCCACGGTTTAAGCCATCATTCAAGACGAGCTACCTGAGTTGCCTACCCAAATATTATTAATATAAGGAATACATCAAATAATATTTCTGAAAATAAGAGTCTGGTGAGTACCCATCCCATCCTGGGTGTTTGGAAGCCAAATATGGATTCCTCTATGGCATTTGCGCTGATGACAATGCCCCCAATGTTGTAAGCAGCCTGCACTATACCAGAAGTTCATCATCTATCATTCTTTCATCCAAAAAAACACCTTCTGGGCTGAAGAGTGGGGTCTATCCAATTAGCTTGAGAAGAAAGTATTCATTTATAGATGCAGTGTTTGTTTGTTTTTTTTTTTTTTTTTGGGATGCAACAACACCAGTTAACTAGCAAGTTATAGAACTACCTTATGGAACAAAGCCAACCTTCTTAAAGAGCTGTTGGGAATTCCATATGCCAAATAAGCCTGCATCAAGGTAAAGAGAATTTTATAAACAGTTAAATTGCAATTCTAATAGAGAGAGAAACAATGGTTGGTTAAGAGTTATTTACATGCATAAGCAAAGCATTGTAAACATTGATCCAAAATGCAATTTGAGCATTCAACTCCATCTGAGTGACATCCACCTTTTCCAGTTGCTCGACCAACATTCTGAGATGGAAATAGAAGCTTGTAATGTCAAAACTACTAGCAAATAAACATAAGAGGAAATCAAGTACATGTGTTCAGAGACACATACATACCTTGAACTATATGTGTCACATAAAGAATATTAATGTTTGTATGGGTCAAGAGTACACACATAATGTGCTCCAAAAGCTCATAAATCCATTCTTTAATTAGATAGTGCTAGATTTACTGGTTGCACTCTATTGTGCTTCATCACCATAATCTGAGATTTTTATCTTTTTAGTGGACTTACTCTTAAGCCAAACAACCACAGAGAAACAGAAACAGCCTGAAGTCAAACATGTCAGGGATTTGTAAAACAATGTAAAAGGATTCTACTGATGATGCTAGTCACCAAAACAAATGCACTAACCTGAATTTAGAGGAGTTGACAAACACTAGGTCCAATACTGTCATACTTAATCCTTAAATCCCCAGTAAAAACATATACAACACCTCCCTCCTTTCACTTATGCTATAACAGTTGTATGACTTTGCTAACTATTTATAGTCTATAGATGAATTGTACAGAAGTTTGGAACCAACCTATAATTATTAATGGCATAAGAAGCATGAGAAGATTTTCTCTTAACGGTTGATATCCAAGATATTTCTACCATAGATTGTCCAGACCAATCTTGGGAATCTTCAGTATTATGTGAAGGCTGTAAAACATTAGTAGATGACCTCGACTGCAAAGGCGATTGCTTTTTCTCAATCTTCTCAGAGGCTGCACTGCAAAGCCAACAGTAAACTAGAGACATACACCTGACCATCTCCTCAGCTAACCTGCTAGGGCACTGGTGGAGATGATCCTTCAGAGTTCGCAGCATAGAAGCTTTCTCCAGGACTGGAACCCTTTGATGAACCTGCAAAAGAAAAATGATAAATGCATCGACAAACATATAGCAGATATGACCAAACAGTTTTATGAAGCACATGCTAGTTTCCTGTCATAGAAATCACCATAACCCACATGTTAAAAACTCTGTTAACCATTTTAACGAAGAGTGAACAGAAAATTTTAATAACTATCTTCACATTTCAGCAAATTTAATATTTTGAACATACAAGTCATATTGTGTGCTAAAGAGTATCTTCAACAAGACAACACAGATATTAACAAATGTTCAACTGTAACCAAAACTTATGATATACCTTTTCTACCTTCGAAAGGTTTGAACGAGTCTTTGCATAATCAGTGTCACTTTTGCTACTAGATAGTGGAGTATGACTAGTCTTGGAAGTTTTTTTTCCCCAGTCGTCTGTGGCAACTAGAGTTCTGAAATGCCGGAAAGGAAAATTTTTTGCGGAACAAAATGCACTTGAAATGACACTGGGATGTTTCCTGGATCCATTTTTCATTTGAGTAGGGGAAACAACAAGTGAGTTCTGCTCCGAAGGTGGCTTACTAACACACTGTTCAAAAATACTCCTGTAGAGAGATAGAACATGCTGCTCGCGATTTGCAACTTCTTCTTCAAGTAATTCAATTTCAGAGATCAATTCCTTCGTCTAACGAAACAATTTATGGTTATGTTCTGCTTCGACGGAAAAGATTTGCAGTACAAGTAAGGAAGGGTGTTGGGTGTGTACGTATACTAAGCAACATGATTGTGCTAAGAGGACCAGGTTCTATATATTAAGTTCAAACACATGAGAAAAACTCAAAAGGAAAAAATGGAGCACAGATAAAAGTTTTACAACAGTGTATCAAAGTTCAATTATATGTAAACTTATCATAGCTATGAGACAGTTGCGTAAATTTCTCAAAAATCAAGCATCACATTCATTAGGGTTGACAAATGGTATATGTACCATTGTTCTGATGCTGGATCAATGCATAGATATCTCAATAATCAGACTTGAACTAATATAAGCTGTAAAATTGGTGTCCTTGTCAATATGCACAGCACTAATAGATAATCTAATAAAGGCTAGTAATTACCTGAACAGAAAAATGTCTGTGTCCAGGCGATAGAGTACTTGAAGCTCGGCCCATTGCCCTCTCAAGCATGTTACGCATAGATTTCTCTTCCCGCAAGCGTAACTGAAGCTGTTCAATCTGCAAATGGTGTATAATTATCAACAAATTATTTTCTGGTCAGATAAGAGATAGAAAATTGGGAATTCCGCAGTCTCAACAGTCATCACTTGCAACAACTTTCTAGTAAAAGATATCCGAATATACAACTACGTTAATGTGAGCCCCCACTTCATGCTATAGAAAGATTCATCTAACACAATGCTGAAAGAGACAGAAACCAAATCCATTTCTTACATCTTTTTCCAGGGACGCTCTATGGGTCGATGACATATTCTTGTTAAGATAAATAGGATGGTCGTGCCAAGGACTTTGTCCGGTAGAAGCACTTGTTGAAGGTGATGAAACCTATAAAGCACGTTCAGAAAATAGTAAATTATATCAGATTTTAATAACTCTAAAGATTAGAAATACGGTTAAATCTGTGGTCATTAAATGAATTTACACATGTTCAAGTTTGATTATAACAACATAGCAGGAGTCCTACATACATTTAAACCCTGAGAAGTGAGAACAATATTATTTTGTTATGTGGTCTCACCTGTCTTTCATTCTTGTTTTTCTTCCTGGAACTTACTCGGCCTCTTGTAATACCAAAATTCCTGTCAGAAGCACTGGAAGGGAAATAAATAAAGAAATATACGTCAAATGTGACTGCTGTTAACTTCTAATAAGCATGGTAAGAGGCAAAGCTCAATATATTCAATCTTATAGAGACTCATAAGTTACAACTGTAGATTACGAACAGCTCAACCAAAATGTTCTGATGGTCACTAATTTCTTTCATACTAAAAGTGTAGAACACGAATCTACGAATCTATACTCTTAAATTTCGACATTCTTTATTCACAACCAAATATAAGTAAACAGGTGGATTAAGAACGAGCAGACTGCAGAGAGCACCATGTGGAATACTCTCTAATCCTTACACCCTTGAAGAATAATAGAAGATCACATGCTGATATACTTTAACGGATCAGAGCATTTATCGCCTTAAGTTGGACCAAGAGGTTATAAACTGACATTAAGTTCTCTGAATATTAATTTCTTAATTGCATTGCATACTGTACTATCCATCCATTTAGTACTTGCCAATCTCCTCACACACTACCTAATTTATCTCCCAATTTGACAATAGAGACATCAGAATTCCTCGACTTCTCGATTTGAAACTAAGAAATATATGATGCCAAAACTCAAATAGTCAAATCCCTCCAAAGGGTTTTCTTTCTAAGTTTCCATGGTATGAAAGTGAAAACAATCCCATCTAATACAGAGATCTTAAGACCTAAACTGAATGAAATCTGAAAAAGGCATGCAAACATCCATCTTTAAATTATATATAGTCATGATAGTAGTCACAACAATCATCAGAGTGGTAAATCTATACCTTTTGGAGCGCCTGTGTTGGGATATATGAACATCTGAGCATGGCCCAGAATCTCCATTCTCTCTATTCCCACCTGCTTGTTCTTGAAACCCATCTTTCTCACCAACTGTGTTACAGACAGAACCCACCATTCTAAATCTTAATAATCATAAAACCCATAAAGCACTCACCCACTTCTCATAAACTATTCAGCTACCCAATCAATCTAATCAAGAACAACACCTGGTGACACAGAGTGTAAACCAGCCACTCATAATGTGATAAACATGGTGCAGTGGGTGTGCGGAATAAAGAAAGAATCCGTGTGAAAAATAAGGTAGTTCCTGAATGGGAAATGAATGAATGAATTTAAAGCTTGAAACTTTGAATGATTGTGTGTGGAATCTAAGAGAAAACTCAAACAATGAATATATTCTTAACAGAAATTAAGTGTGTGAAGTATAATCTAGTAATTTACCAAAGGCAGCTGCAGAGAATTAAATTTCTTCAGTTTCGGGTTGTTGAGGGCATTGAATTTGCTCCTGATCTGATGGAGTCAAGTCTCTGAGTAGTGTGTTTGAAATGAAAGAGAAAGGGGTTGCAGACTGCTCTCTCTGACTCTCTCCCTCTCTCTGTGGGCCTGGGGATGGTGATGGGTACTGGCTAGTAGGCTCACTTCCCGCCAGAACCATTCATGGCCTGCCACATTTCTGCTACGCATTTCAACTCTTGAATATCAAGTAGGGATTTTTTCTACCGAGTTTATTCGATTAAATTGCGAATGATGATGTCGATTCCCGGCAATTCAATTTGAAGAGAAGGAACTAGTCATCAACTCATAACGTTGTACACCTATATATGGATTCATCGGTTTCATTCACCATAAGTCAATAAAGCTCGAACTCTAATCACCATAATTGTCATTTTTTATGAGTTACTAATAAACAGATAATCTAGAGAGCCACAACTCACAATACGTTCTAATAATCTTTAACCGAATGAAACACACTTGGAAAATTTCAAATTTCAACAGAGGGTAAGGTTGGGGGTAAGGGTCATCATTTGGCCCGTGGGTAGCCCGGCCCAAGCCCCGTCCCGGCCCGGTCAAAGCCCAACCCTATGTGTATAAGGCCAGGTAGAGGCCGAGGGTTCAAAACTTCAGCCCGGTCAAAGCTCAACTCTATGTGTATAAGGCCATATAGAGGCCGAGGGTTCAAAGCTTCGACCCGGCCCAAAGCCCGGCCCGTTGAAGCTCATAA
Source organism: Argentina anserina (assembly GCF_933775445.1). Lineage (NCBI taxonomy): Eukaryota > Viridiplantae > Streptophyta > Magnoliopsida > Rosales > Rosaceae > Argentina > Argentina anserina. Next base: position 10,501,097 of record NC_065876.1, read on the forward strand.
GGAAAAAACCCGGCCCGGCCTAGCCTTAAAAAGCTCAATCATTTTTAAAATTAATAATTTTATATTTATTTATTATATATGTTAATTAGTTTAATTATTTAGTTATATTTCTTATTTTTTGTACTATGTTTAGTTAAATAATTATCATATTCTATTTTTTTATATTTGGTTATAAAAAAATATACATTACATATAAATATAATGGGACTCGCCCGGAAAAGCCCGTAAGACCCGGGCCCGTGTGTAGTCCGCGGGCCTCGATTTGATTAGTAAGTCCGGCCGGAAAAATTCAAAAAAAATCGTCAAAACCCAGCCCGGCCCATTGCCGACCCTTAGGCTGGGGTCTGTTGATGCATAATTTGCATCAATTTTATTGTAATATTAACATTGTAATCGTAAGTTGTAAAAGGAGTTAGTAAGTAATATTGTGTTCAATGTTATAACCGAGTTGATAAAGTTCTTAATATTAGAGGACTCCATTGGAATGGTCACATTTTTTAGTTTAGACTAATTAGTTTAATTGGTCATTTTCTCCTAAAATTTTAGCGTGTCAAATATGGATAAGATTAGACAGCGACTATATTGAATTGAAGGTGTCAAAAGGGCCTGGCCCGTTTTAAGCGGGCTAAAACCGTGCTCGTGCAATGTTCGAGCCGGCCTATGGCTCATATATATGTCGGGCCAGGAAACGAGTCGGCCTGACCTATTAGCATTCTATGACACAATTGAAATAAAAAATATTATATACTTAGAATATTTATTTTATATAACTATTTAGAATAGTAAATATAAATAAAATACTACAACATATTTCATAATCTTATTTGTAAAATGTTACGTATGTCAAAACAATGACGTTTTCTTCATTACTTTGATAATATTTGTGAAAAGTTGTAGTTAAAATAATAAAATAATCAAGCGATTTTAATTAAAAAAATCTATTACTCGAGTCTAATAATGATAATTATTTAAATATTTATATAAATAATATAAAATTATGTATATAACGGGTTGGCCCATGAATTTATCGTGCGCGGACCGTGTCGGTCTAAAAACGTACTCGAGCCGGGCCAGGCCCATAGGCCAAAATATCTCGTTCCGGCCCATTATAATAATAGGGTCGGGTCGGGCCGGGTTCGAGCTTTTGGGCCCATTTGCCACCTCTATATTGAATTAAAGTTTTTTGTTGACCAGGGCCTGTTTTGTACTAGGCATGTGACCGGTTCTAAAATACTGATTTTTTTCTGGAACCAAAACCAGAATCGAAAAAGAAAAAACGGTCCGGATTTAGCACAATTTGCTCCTGAAACCGGAATCGAATCATAAATAACGGGTCGGTTTTCGGGTTTTTACGATTCCAAAAGTTTACTGTAATATATATTTATCTCCAAGCCTTAAACAATAACCATATAAAATGTCAACTTCAAAATGAAAATACAGAACGTCAACAACCTCTTTAGTACAATTACCCAATGATCAACAATTAACATACTCAATTATTTCAAAAGGAATTGAGAGAGTGATAGAGACTGCAAACCTACAATAATTTAGATTTTAGGGAGTAACAAAATAATAGAGGAAATTAGGGCATAAGGCAAATCGAATATGGTTTTTTAGTTTATATAATGATTAGTCGGAGTATAAAAAGTAAAGAAAAAAAAATGATGAGGAATGCGGCGACGAAGATGTTTATTTTAAGGGTTTTTCTTATATAGTTTTAAATACTCGATTCTAACAGTTTCAAAATCATTTTCAAAAATATGAACCGGAATCAGATCGAATCGGTTGTTTCGGTGCGGTTCCTTTAGGGTTAGTAATTTATTTATTTTTTGAATCAAATCGAATAGACCATTTCGGTGCGGTTCTAAATAGTCTCGGGTCTAAAGTCTTAGACCTATTTTGTACAATAATGCATACCCACTTATTTGACTAATTCCCGAAACCCCATATTCCTACCACCAAAGTGATGAATAACCCATAAGTTATTAAATACATCGCATGGAAACAATTAATATTGATATAACGTATACAGTTGATAGCAAGCAAGATGTATTTCTTCTAACATTTTTCTTTGCTCGATGAATTCTTCGATTTGCCTCGTGGCATAAAAACATTAATATCGATATAACATATAAGAATTAATTTCAGTTTATTCCTCTAAACTTTACACTCAAAATCAGTTCACTCATAAAGTTTTATTTTAATCAGTTTTCCCCTTAAAACTTTTATAAGAGATAAAAAGACAAAATTCAGATTTTTTTGGTTCAAATCCGATCAAAAACTATTAAAATGAGGTTTCAAATCATAAATGCAAGACCAAAATAAAATTTCCAATAATTTCACAACAACACTAAAGCTTAAAAATTAGGTTTCGTAGCATAATTATCGATATAATACATATAAAAATTTGAATTTTGTCATTGTATGATGTTTTTTAAAAGTATAAGGGATAAACTTATTAAACTAAAAATTTAAAGAATGAGCTGATTTTAGGTGTTTAAGGAGGTAAACTGAAATTAATTCTAACATACAAAGTTGATATCGATATTAATTGCATGATATTCTGTGATTGATGTTTTGTTGACAGTGCATCATCGAATTTGCATGGTACGATCGATCTCGTACTTAAGCTGGGTGAAATAGTTTTTTTTTTAATGTCTGATGAACTAAGATTAATTGATGACTGATGAGGCACTCCCAATAGATCGAGGGTTTGATTTCCGGTCAACTGATTGATGAGCCACATCAAATTTTTGGCCAAATTACTATGCCCAAATAGTAATATGAGTAATTCAAGTAAATAAATTGGGTCGGGAAATAACATTGAGTACGAAATTGAGAATCACCAAGACGCAACAGCTAGCTAACTAGCTAGCATGCGATTTCATTCATGCATCCAATAAATTAGTAAATTAACATCATTTATTTCCAATCATGAACGATCGCTCACTTGAAGTAAAGCACGAACCCAGCTGAGGTGGGCAGACTCGTGGTATAAACACGATCAGCAAGCTGCATGTTCATGTCCTCAATTTGGATGAGCTAAATCGTGCTCAACTCAATACAATACAAACTAAGCGAAATCCGGAACTTGTTTACATCCCTAGCTACCTCCTTCCAATATCGTTAATTATTGTAATAGAGGTGAGGACGATCATTGTTAACACCTCTCCCTCACATGACATTTCCCGGCGAACCTCCTCCCATTATGGTTGCCGGACCGGCGGGAGAGGACTCAACTCAATGAGATGCCAAGCTGACATGACCTGCCACATAATCTCCAGTTCATGCGCTGTCATCGGCGCCATCTAAGTAGCTCGCTAGAACAATAAACGCACAGTGCTCAGACATGTTTTCCCACATCGAGAATATGGAATTGCATTTATCTCAATGTGCTTATAAAGACCTGCCAGAAATCTCCTAAAAATAGTAATGTATTCCTAAGTCCTTAATTCATGAACTTGAATTCCGTTGTAGATACTAACTTAAGATTTGGATGGTCAAAGGTCGGTGCACTATTGGCCATTTGACTTGACATATGTTATGTGCAAGTCATATTGAACTAATACATCGGAATACATGCTATGAGGCGCATGATCCCCGGATTCAACACTTGTAACAACATATTATACGAGAGCTACATAATAGAGATATACCTCTTCGCCCCCACTCGAATATTTATTGAAAGAAAAGAAGAAATATAGTCATGTCTTCCTAACTAAAATAATAAATCAATAACATATTTCGAAAAAACAAACATTGTAGCAAGTGTTACTCTTAAGTAATTTTATTAATTTATTTTATTATTAAATATGAATAAATATATAATGACAATACTGCCCCTTAAATGCATGACATGTGACTTAAAATTAGATTGAAAACATTAAATTTAACGGATATGGTGCAAATCAGCAATTTTTACCAAGTTTAAGAGGTAAATTGACTCAAATGCAAGTTCGGGGTGTAAATCGGCAATTTTTACCAAATTTAGGAGGTAAATTGATTCAAATGCAAATTCGGGGTGTAAATTGGCAATTAAGACCAAATTTAGAGTGCAAATCGGCATTTTTGCCTATGCACCATTATAAGAAGTACTTTTAGTTATCTAGAAGTGCTTTTGACACTTGCTAGTTTCCAAAGCATTTCCGATACACAGGTGTCTTGAACAATATGTTCTTATATCACACACCACCTACAACGTATAAAGGAAAATAACATAATATACCTCAAACTAATCACTAATAATGTAGTATAATGTTCATGGCCTCGATCATGTACACTCCATAAGAATTAACATGCTTATCTCCTAAGATTATAATACTCATTGTCGGTTCGTAATTAATACCAATTAAACTTAATTGTCCTATCTTCATAATGCCTACATAATATAATCTTAGCACATAAACTATAGAAATGGCGGTTGGTCGGCGGCCAGTCGGACAATGACAACCAATTCATGGGTCCGTCCTCTATGATTGCCGCCGGCTGAATTGGACGTTCTTACATAGTACCTACTACTACTAAGCACTATATTGTCTATATATATAGTCTATTCTCAAAGGGTGAAATGCATCTACCAAAACCTCGAGCTCTTCGAGTTTAAGTTGGCTTAGAATTTTGATTTGATTCATTTCATTAGTGTTTTTCCGGTGATCAAACAATGGTGAAAATTGCTTTTGGTAGCTTCGGTGACTCCTTCAGTGTTGGCTCCCTCAAGTCCTACCTAGCTGAGTTCATCGCTACCCTTCTTTTCGTGTTTGCTGGCGTTGGTTCTGCCATTGCTTATGGTAAGTTCAGAGCTGGGGTATAAAGTGGCAATGCACGGTTTCATCTAAAAGAATAATGACCGTCATTTATGTTTATTAAAATTCTTACACAACTATACATATGCAACGCAAGTTTTACATATGATTGTTTCGAGCTCAAAAACCCAATCGAGTATGTAACTACGTTCCTATAAGGTGCTAACCATGAGAGAGAAGTTGTATATATACAAGGGTTCATTGTACTATCCAAGATACTACATGCATGATATTACTCATGTAAAACATGTTATATGAGTGATGAGTTTGAATTTATACAAGTATGTCCAAACCTCCTCAAGTATCCTTGATTTTTTTTTTTTGAGAAATAAACCCTTCTTGTATAATCAAATCTAAGTCTTTGACATGCATGTGTAGGTAAGCTGACAACAGATGCAGCTTTAGACCCACCCGGCCTAGTCGCCGTGGCCGTCGCCCATGCGTTTGCTCTGTTTGTTGGGGTCTCCGTCGCAGCAAACATCTCCGGTGGCCATTTGAACCCAGCTGTCACTTTCGGATTGGCTGTAGGAGGCAATATCACCGTCCTCACCGGCATTTTCTACTGGATTGCTCAGCTCTTGGGCTCCACCGCCGCTTGCTTTCTCCTCAAGTTTGTCACCAGCGAGGTATATTTTCTGGAACAAATGTTATGTAGGAGTATAGTAATTTTTTGTTTGGCCAAGTAATTTTGGTCTTGGCCAAACTCTAATTTTCTTACTTAATTGCTTTTAATTTGCAGAGTGTGCCAACCCATGGACTTGCTTCTGGTGTAGGAGCTATTGAGGGTGTTGTGTTTGAAATCATCATAACCTTTGGCCTAGTCTACACTGTCTATGCCACAGCCGCAGACCCCAAGAAGGGTTCACTTGGAACCATAGCACCCATTGCAATAGGGTTCATTGTTGGTGCCAACATACTAGCGGCCGGACCGTTCAGCGGTGGATCCATGAACCCAGCTCGCTCATTCGGTCCGGCCGTTGTCAGCGGAGACTTCGCCTACAACTGGATCTATTGGGTTGGCCCATTAATTGGTGGAGGTTTGGCTGGCTTGGTCTATGGTGACATTTTCATTGGATCATACTCCGCAGTCCCAGTTTCAGAAGATTATGCCTAAGGGATCGGTTTTGTTTGGAGCCTTCTTCAAGTTATTTGCCTTTTGATTTTCTTATTGAGCATTTGGATTGTATGTACTTGTTAGGCCAATGGGAAAGAAAACTTGGAGCCGTTAATAATTTGTAAATAAGAAATCGGTTTTGTGAACAATGGGTCTCAACAAGTCTTCTGTAGAAGTAAAAATAACAAGTCTTATGAATCCGCTAAGCTCACACTTTACTTATTGCATTAACTTCATGAATAACAATCGAGCGGGACATAGAGCCTTGACCTCAAGCATCACAACAATCATCATAGCATACGACTTGGACAATTATCAAATGCTTAAGCTAGCAGACTGATTGGATGTCTCTATCTTGATAGAGGGGTTTGATTCTAACACATCACTATGAAAGTGACTATCATCTACATGTTTGATGCAAAGTGCTGTTCTTATTTGAGAGGATTAACACTAGTTTGTTAATTTCGATAATTTTTCACATCTAGTTCGTGGATTGTTGAATTGGACATATCTCTTCTATTAGCATGTAGAGTTAGAGCTTTATAATTATTAAAAAGCTAGAGCTTTATAATTATTAAAAAACTAGAGTTTTATAATTATTAATTAGATGGATCACGATGAATGTCAATGGGGTAACAGTGGGTGGAAAATGACAGGAGAACAACATAGTTCCTTTCACCATACAGTATTGGCTTTACTTTTATATCATAATAATGGCCTTGGCTAATCAAATGAATTAATTAGTAACTATTTTTTTGGATTCGTTATGCCTTCGGAGATTAAATGTCTCATTTGTGTTATTGAGAATAAAGTAATGATTATTGCCCTTGAGCATTCTTTGTTCTTATGTGTATCTTTGCTTTTGAGATGTCATCCGACACAAATTGGGATGCCTTTGGTACTCCATTGAATTTACAACTTAGCAATGTTTTGCTCGCAATTTATCATATAGCTCGGGATTCATGCTCTCTGTCCTCATCCGATGCAAGTTCTCTTTCAATAAACAGATCCTATCTTAGAGCATCCGCACCGGCGAGCTTCTGCAAGCGGCGTGCTCGAGCAGGAGGAGGGACCCGCCGGAGGAGCTCGAGCATGAGAAGATGAAACTCGCACCGGCGAGCAGGAGGAGGCGAGCTGCTCGCCCAGTCAACCGAGCTGCATTGCTCGCTCGATCGCTCGAGCAAGGTTTGCTCCGGCATTTGCTCGTCCGCCTGGCGGAACCCACCGCCCGTGGGTGACGTTAGGCACGGGCGAAAAAATTTTATGTTAGGCACGTGCATTGCAAGTGCTAGTTAAAAAAAATTTGCGAGCCAATGAATGGCTGACACGTGTCTCACCGAATGGGCCAACGGTTTAATAGATCTGGGCCTTCCATTTTAAATCAAAAATTTCGATCAAACGGCCAGAATTAATTGACAACGGCTACTATTTGATCATAACGGAAATAAACCCAAACAATTGTAAAAAAATCCCAAAAATTTCAAAACTCTCCCAAAAATTGCCTATAAATACTACTTCAATTTGTTATGAACTCACACCAATTTGTGCACAACAAATTTCACATCTTCCTCCATCTCCTCTCTCATTTCGTCTAGCATTTTTTTCCAAAACAATGGGCACCCATTGGCTTCCTTCCGAAGATTTACAAATCTGCATTTCTTTTGTTCGTCATAGCATTGATAAATATGACGGTAACAAACAAAAGAGGGACAAATTGTGGGAGACAATTCATGGCGATTATATGTAAAATTGGGTGCTAGCACCGAGTGAGAAACCTCCGAAGAAGCCGAGGACCCGAATCGCGCTCGCTTCACACTACAACAAGTTCAAGCTATTCTTGCAAAAATGGGGCGAATGTTTGGCGGCATCACGACAACGTATAGCTAACGGCACTTCGCTAATGGACGAAGTAAGTACATTGTTTTATCATATATTATAATTTTTATTTGATTATATGAATTAAATTATGTAATTTATATCTAATTTGTTTAAATATGTAGCATTATTTACATATTTAATTATTTTAATATATCTAATTTTTTTACATTATTTATTTTATTTAATTTGTTTAAATATGTAGCATTGTTTACATTATTTGTTTTAATATATCTAATTTGTTACATTATTTGTTTTATCCAATTTATTTAAATTATGTAATTAAATAAGTAATCATGTTATTATAATGCCAAGAAGAAAAAAGTTTACACACTTTGAATGTTGAGAAGTGGTTAAAGATCATCTATCTTTCGTTGCGGTGCTACCTACTACTCCATCTCCATATGCAAGTAGTTACCACGGTACTCCTTCCGCAACTGAATCATCTCCAACCATCAATTTGGATGACGACCAATTGAATGAGACACTTCAAAGCAACACGGCAACTCTATCGAGTCCACCTAGACCAATGGGAACCAAGGCAGCAAAGGAAGCTAGGCACCAAAAGAAACAGGGTAAGACTCATATTGAGCAACGGGTGGAGGTTTTGCATACCATTGCAAGTGACCAAGCATCATGGCATACCAAGAGGCTAGCCCATAATGAAAATGAGCTTAATTATTATTGGTTGTAAATATATCTGGTAAAAAAAAATAATTATTTCACGACAAGATAAAATTGAATTGCTCAAGCAAATTATAAATGGGTGTGTGAAAAAATCGATTTGCTTAAAAAAAATAATTATTTCACGACAAGATAAAATTGAATTGCTCAAGCAAATTATAAATGGGTGTGTGAAAAAATCGATTTGCTTGAGCAAAATATGAAATTGATTTGATTGAAGCAAATTTTACTTCTGGCCCTACCATTTGCTTGAACAAATCCAATTTATGGGTGTGGATGCTCTTAGGTACCTTTAATTCCCTCTCAATTTTTTTTTGAATCATTCAATATACTTACTTCGATTGTTACTGAGTTTGTGCAAAGTTTGTGTTCGATCATCACATTGTGTGGGACATTAACAAAGAATTTCTCGATAATACTTTTGGAGTCATTTTCAATTCCAGCTTTCATGATCCACATTCAAATTAAAAAGGGTTTTCACTAGGGGGAATGAACAAAAAGCTTTTGCTTATATTGGACATGTACCTTCCCACACCTTCAAACTCATTCTTAAAAAAAAAAAAAAAAAGGAATGTGATCATAGCTTGCTAGCTGTGCGATAAGAAAATAAAGGGCACCATACTATGCTAGTTCTACAAAACAACACAAGCTGTCAGCCTGAGTGGGACAATGGCCAATAATGGTACACATAATTGTGTGTGGCAGCGCGCAGCACATGAAAATTGTCCTTGGATAATCTTGGTACCAATATGTCTAAACAGCAGCCTAGCTTGGCCACACGAAGCTTCATTGCCTGGCTGAGAAAACATTATACCCCATACCAAATTGTCCTCGGAGTACATCTCATAATTGTTGAAAACATCACGAACGGCATCATGTATGTGACACCATACCTACTTCATTAAATTCACAATCTGAGATTGAAGGTCTGATCAATCTGGCATCCATTAGTTCATGTACATTGTCTTCCATGAGATAATGTTTGAATCTAGCATCTATTGAGGTACAACATGAGTAAGACATATCAAGTACACCGTATCAGTTCAGTTCCAATGGAAAGATTAAGAAACGATAAGAAGAATGGCAATACAACAATGCATGTTTCGTTGATTCGACTTTCAATCCAGTCAATACCTCATAATAAACACATTAGAAATGTATACAAAGGCATCGTGCATGTTTTAAATGTCACGGCGTTGTGTTAAAATAAAAATTAGGATAGTAAATTTACACTAACTAAGAGAATAGTTTACATATCGAAGTACAAACTAGTTATGTAGACATCGAAATGAATTAGCTAGTGTTATTTTTGGGTCATTTCCGAAAATAACTCCACCTCAACCTTCCAATCTAGCAAATGCTGGAATACATAAACCGTAAAATTCTTAGATGCAACTGTTTGCAATACAATCACCGCAGCAAACACCGTAGAAGGCACTGGATCATAGGGCAGGATTGGGGCTTCAGAAGATGGAAACTTCTTAGAAAGAAAAGGAGGAAAAAAAAAAAGAAGCCCTATCCCTAAATCTAAACAAAATCTTCATCCAGTCAACGTTCATGCATGGCTTTCGGCCATAGGTGATCTTATACAGTATTATCAACCGAAAACTAAAGCCTGCAACCCACAAAAAACCAAGAAACGATTCTCATTTCCATCAAACCTTTTGTTCGATACATTTTTGTGATCGTTGTAGTTTCAGACATCATCTCTATTGGTCTTGGCTCTAGTTTGCATGTGTGTTAAGAAACCATTCCCGGCTATCCTGGATTGTGTTTTGTCTCCCCCTTGTTCCTTAAATTGGAGATTCCTAGTTTTCGAGTTTCGTGAATTCCATTTCTGATTTGATTATTTCCCTTTGTTTTCTGCAAGCCCGACCTGAATTCATGGGAGTTCAAAGCACTGGGTTTCTGAAAGTGTTCGTGTGATATATTCTGTCTTTCTTTTCCGCGAAGACTGTGCCTCTTTCTCAGATATAACCTTTAGCTGCATCAGAAGGAAGAAAATGGATCGGAGCTTTCGAGATTGGAAGGTTAGTAAAGCAAATCTCACCTGGGTTTTTGACTGTTTCTTTGGATAATGCCTATGATTTTAAACCAAAAGTTCTGATCGAATTGGGTTTTCATGGTTTGTAGTAATTAAATGTTGTAATAGACTAGTGTGTTTGTATAATGAGAAGTCAGGGTCGAGCTTTATGATATTTGATTATTCATTTTGACAAAGCTATGTTGAAACAAGCAGAAAACTTTGAAGTCTTATCACTCTTATGCTTTTGCTTCAAGAAGAAAGCAAGAGAGTAGCTGCTAGTTATGCATTTCTACCCAAAACTAACCCTCATTATGGTTATCTGAACTGGAATATAGACTCTCTTGGGTCAGTTTCTATTCACTTTTGGTTGAACCACTAAACTAATTTGGTAATGATTTTGTTTTAGCATGATACTCAAGTAGTCCATGGAGTTTTTAGCCTTTTACCTTCAATTGATGTCACAGGAAAAAGAAAAAGCCGTCAATCGTGGAAGTTTTGATTAGGAGGAAAAGGGATATAGCGTTCCACCTCCAATCACCACAAAGAAGAGAAGCTTTTTGTTTATGTAGAGACATTTGAAATTCAGAAATGGAAGGTGGTCATCATAGTCTAGCTGGGAAGCAGGTTAGTGGTACAAGTGGTTCTTTGCATAAAGAGAAGTTACAGGAAGCAGATGACATGAAAATTGCGCCATATATGGCTGCAATTCCTCAACCGCAGACCCCACAGGAGCCTATGGAGTTCTTGTCAAGGTCATGGAGTATCTCTGCTTCAGAAATCTCGAAGGCTCTTGCTAAAAAACAGAAGCAATCTTTCACTGCCAAGAGTCCTGACACAGTCCTAAAATCAATAGATCCTTTACCACAGCTAGTAAGTGCACGTACAGTAGTATTTATCTTGCATCAAACTAATTTTGGGAGATTTGGTTTTGGTAATTGATGCCTTCTTCCTTTGAGTTCTGTTTACTTATGCATCATCCAATTGGTTTTGGGTTGGATGCTTAACTTTAGCACAATATTTATGAATCAAATGAAAGATCGATGTTTTGTAATGTTATACTCCATCCCCAACCAACTTAAAATAGAAGATACTGGACATTAGAAGGTAGCTGCGTGTTTTCAACTTGCTAATTCTACACTAGTATTTCTTGATACCTTAATCCTCCTTCAGTTCTCCAATCTCCGTTCCAGCACACATAACTTGTATAAGTTGTTACATTTGATTTTTTTTTCTTGCAGCAAGGCAAGGTCAGGAAATCAGTTACCACTAACAGTCGGAGAAAGGGGACAATTGGAAAATGGTTCAACAGTGAGTTCAGTTATAGCATAGTGAAGAAGAAAGACAAGGAACGGGTGGAAAGGGCGCGAGTGCATACTACGGTCTGCATTGCAGGAGTTGCTGCAGCCTTGGCTGCTGTTACAGCAAAAGATAACACCAGTGGCTCTCCCTCGAAAATGAGCATATCTCTGGCGTTGGCCACTGAGTTGCTGGCATCGCATTGCATTGAAATGGCGGAGTCAGCAGGAGCTGACCGCGACCATCTGGCATCTACTGTCAGATCTGCCCTTGACATTCAAAGTCCTGGTGATCTTATGACCCTTACAGCAGCAGCTGCAACAGGTACTTGCAGTATACATAAACTCTTATACAAAAAGTTGAAGCTTTTCTTGTTTTGCTTTTTTCTGTTCTCTTGTTTTTTTATCGTCAACGAAGTTGAGATTAAGGTCCATTGTTGGAAGGACTTGTTAATAAGAGATTTGGAATTCACAAGAGACACTAAGCAATAAAATTCTCTTGTAGTCTCTTTTTAACGATTACTAATAACAATTCATTGTCCTCCCATGCTGATCTTGTAAACACTAATTTCTTGAGGACAAAGTGCTATCCAACAGCCTTTTACATTGTAGTCATTATTATTGATACAAAGATTTTTTTTTAAAGCATTGCGAGGAGAGGAAGCATTGAGAGCTAGATTACCGAGAGAGCCAAGAAAGATTGCGGCCATTAGCCCCTATGATAGGGGAATGTCAGAAATTCATTCACCTTCGGCTTTTCATAGTCACATGTTGGAGAAGGATGGTCTTTGTGATGGAGACTTGCTGCAACTTTTGGGAAAAGGTAATGCCATTACATTTTCATGGCAATAACATTGGCATTGAACTTGAAAGAGTACAATCTTGAGTACAAACGTCAGAATTTTGAAGGACCAGAAGCTAAATTGTTTAACTGTGTAGAAATATATACAAATCATGTCATGCGTCTTTCAAACACTGTTAGCTAAATCTCATGCATTGTTGTAACTGATGTGCCCAGGTATTCAACAATGGAAGACTGTCTCTGTCTACATTAACAAAAAATCTCAGGTAATTGAACTGATAAATGTTATTTAAATTAGCCTCTTCCACTTTGTGTAGGACCCCATGGAGGACTGGAGGAGGCTAGGAATGTGTTCTAGTTCAGTATAAATTATCAGAGAAAGGGATAGAAGTCATAGAATATAGATCTGATCTGGTTTCTTTGTCTGATCAGGTCGTGATTAAACTCAAACGTAAACAGGTTGGGGGTGCCTTTGCCAAGAAGAGTAAAAGTAAGCTTGTTGTATATTTTACCTTGAAACTAAGTTTTATGTTACAATTCACAGTAAAGTTTCACTATCAGCTTTATGTATTACTTATCTGCCTGTATCAGGTGTTGTTTATGGAGTCTGTGATGAGAATTCTGCTTGGCCATATATGAAAGAAAGGGAAGTTCCAGAAGAGGTTTATTTTGGCCTCAAAACTGGACAGGGTTTAATAGAATTCAAGTGCAGGAGTAAAGCTCATAAGCAGCAATGGGTTGATGGGATCAAAAAACTTCTTCGTCGAGTGAGCTCTCTTGATGGAGCTGAGCGCTCTATAGGACTTTTAAGCATTAGCAGTATATGATTCTCTTATGTTATGTACTCGAGAACAGAGCTTATACGTTCAAGAATACATTTCTTCGGACCATAATATGTACTGCATTACCCAGCCGTCATGTATACAAGAGGATCGTTACTGCATTATTGACCATCGTGTAAACTCATTCACAAGGGTCAAAGGCATCAAGTAATGTAAATTCGGGGGTCGGATATGAACATTTGTAAAAAGGTCTGAGAGAGATTGTGTGTTCTCTGAGAACTTCATGTTCTGTATTAGCTAGAAATATTTATTCATATAAAAAAAATACAATTTTCAGCCATGACATCCACATGAACACTTGACCTCCCTCCCACATACAATTTTCAGGGTAAAAACATACAATTTACGAAACTATTACGACAAATCACATTAAAGGGTGCTATATAACTGTTCCACATATGTAAACAGTTAAAGTATACCACCAAGTACCAAATATCTATCTACAAATCTATAAAAAAGGAAGTGGAAATTATGTATCGATCAACATTTCCAAAGAATATTAGTGTACAAACAGAATTGAAGAACCAACACATTATATATCCGTTTTTTTTCCCTCAAAACACAACAGTCTTGTTATCTTCATAAGGTAACACCCGCAGTTCACAGTATGATTTGATGGTTCTTAAAAGGCATAGTTTTTCAAGATTTTCCGACTTCTGTATAAAACTCTGCAAGTTATCTTTGTGGGAAACTCTAGCAACCTGCATATTGAATTGAGATAATAAACTCCAAAGGATCTTACACAACCGGAGACATATTATCTCAAATCAATCTTGGTAACAACTTCCACAAATATGAAATCAGTAAGCTACAAGAATTAGTAAACAATGCCTGTATCATAGAATTATAATTTATGTCCTACTTCAACATGAAAAATCTTAGCCTAAGGCCAACGGGTGTATTGGATGCTATGACTAAAAGCCCAGAAAACAATAACTTCAGCCTAACAAATATGTTTAGTTCCTGTTCCAATTTATGTCAAGTTTTCATGTCCCTGCACCATCTTAGTCAAGACATTTAGCTTCACTACCGCACAAACTTTAGATTTCTCCCAATAACTGACAATGCAAGTTTTAATTTCAGATCCATAACTATCCAAGTACATTCTATTTGGAATTCATGATCCAGAAAAAGAGGTAGAACCTAGTAATCCAAATATTCTAACTTAAAACACAAAACTAAAAGCATACTAACTTCTAATAATTTTGATAAAATCAGTAGCTAAGCCTATCCCACCTCACAATTTCTTCAGTGTAGCAGTTCATTCCTTTCACTAGATGCAAATTGGTTTGGCTGTTTATTATCTCATTATATACTCCTCATCTAAATGTTCCTACATGAAGATGGAAGTCAAAGTTAAAATGGGGGGTGACTTCTAAATAGTAGCAACTATGAGAATAATGGTGCACAGAATCAATATCAGCCTATAATATCAGTGATATAAAATTACAGGAACACTATAAGGATGTCAAAGACTGAGTACCATCTGCTCAATGATAGGCCCTGCATCAAGTTCTTGGGTCACAAAATGCGTTGTTGCACCAATAAGCTTCACTCCTGCATCAAAAGCCTGCGAACATAATCTAGCAAATTAAACATGTGTAGATAGTTAGGGTGAAAGCACAGAAAAAGTTCAAAAGGTAACGTATAGTTTAAGTTTATAACACATGGAATGAAATGAAGTGTCAACCTGTTTAGATGGTCTTCCACCCTTGAATGATGGCAATAGACCATGATGAATGTTAATCACATCTTTTCCATAGCTACTTAAAAAATTGCCAGATAGAATCTGCAAAATGAAAACTTTCTTTGAAATGTTGTTCTCTTTTTTCAATTACAAGCCAAAGGAAAGATACTTGAGGATTTTCATAGTTTCAAGTTAACTGTGACTTGCACCATGAAAGAACAGGAAGAAGGTATTCCCTCCGTTTAGTACAGAAAACTTCATTAGCAACACAGTTAGAAACGGTGAGAACATATACAGAATCCATGGCCTGATTTACCTGCATGTACCTCGCAAGGACTAAAAAATCGGTATTTTGAACCAACTTCAGTATCTCCTCTTCTCTTTTATTCTCTTTGGTTGTGTGAAGAAAATGATACGGGATACCATGTCTTTCTAGAAACCGAGACACACTGGTGTTAGGACCTCTCTCGTGATTACTGAAAACAAAACAAAAATACAGCAGTTCAATTAATGGTCAAAGTTAAAGAACGAAATATAAGAACCAAGCCAGTGAAATGTCCAAAACCTCACCTTATTACACAAGCTATATCTACAGGCAGTTTTCCATCCTGCCACTGATGTAACAAATCAATCAGGCAATGATCCTGCAGTAACACAAAGATGGACTTAGTATGCACAACATTGCAATCCACGAAAACAAGCATGTGAAATTCGAAACAATCAATATAAGGTGAGTAAACATAAACGTAAGAAAACTCGCAATGTGCACACCTGCTTAGAGGCAAGGACACCAATTTTATATTTAGGGTCTTGATCTGGCACTCGGATGACAGATCTATGAGCGGCGTAAATTTGTGAAAGCTTACTGAAATCCTCATTCATTTGTGATCTTGTCCATTTAACAGGATCAAAAATAAACTCACTGCCAAGTTTCAACAAGACATTCAGAATTTTGGCTTCACTTCACTCATACAACAACACATTCCAAACAAACAAAAAACAAAAGTGGGTTCTCCGGAAAAACACTTCTTTCATCAAAACTAGCAGACACCCCAACCAAAACAGACAAAAGAAAGTTCAGTTCTTTATCAAAAAGGGTACCTTCTGGAATAGAAGACATGCTTGTTTTCCGGAACAAACACATTGGCAGCGAGTATGTTGCCTCCTCTGGAAGCAATGGACTCGGACAGCTTGGAGACAATCCCAACTGCATCCTATGCATTCATTCCAACACTCCCATTCTCAATTCAAGAAACCATAAATAGAAAAACCAAACATGAAGAAGACCCAGATGAACGTGACTTACAGGGCAATGAAAGACGTGGATTCCGTAAGCGAGAGTTGGAGAAGAAGAACAGTCGAGGGGGTCGCCGGGGAATCGTAAGGACCTGAGGGACCGCTTTGGGAATCCGAAAAGATTGGGGAGGCGTTTTGGTGAGGCTCTTTGGAGCAGAGCCATATCTATCTATCTATCTCTCTCTGTTGTGACTGTGGATGGTGACGCCTCCACAGATTTTAGTTTGCTTTCATTTTCGATGTGATAAAATGTGATGGTGAGCCCAACTAACCGGAACGGTTAATATTATATTAGTACATTTTTTTATTGTGATTGGTTTTTATATGTAAATAATATTTTATTATTTTCACCGCGTGTATGACGTAATATGACACATGACAGTAACACATGGTGTGGTGGATACACAGAATAATTACTCGTACCGACTATCAGTGATGTCATTAAGATATTTATCAATGTTCACAAGCTCAAAAATCGGGTTAATTACGTGATAGTTGGGCTTATTGGTTTCCCTGCCCCAACTAACCCAAAGAGTGAGGTCAGTAAACAACACATTATATATGTCGAGACTCGACTTCCTCTTCTCAGCAAAACACCGAAATAGGCTCAGCTCCGATCTTCTTCTCCCCGTCGTCGGAAATCCCCAACTCCCTTCCTGTGTCCCTCCGGAGCTGAAACCTCTACATCTCCAACAATGCCGGTAACTCTCTCTCTCTCTCTCTCTCTGTCAAATCACGGATCCAGATCTACATGTATTCTCTATAGAATCCCTAACAATCGGTGTGCAGCTCAGGAAATTGGTGGAGGTGGAGCCGCCGAGCATACTGAGGTACCTGATCGGAGTGGCGATCATGATGATCGGAGTAGTCTTACCCGTCGGTTACATGATGTTCCGTAACAAGCGCGTTCCTTCCGCCTCTTCCTACTCCAAACAGACGTAGGTGTGCCCTTTTCGAGTCTTCTTCCATTTTCCTCCCCCTTACTTTTCTCTATTTCCGAATTCGCCCCAGTTTTCAGCTCAGTGTTACAGTTTAATCTGATTTTAGGATTTTTGTGGTGGTGTGTTTCAGGAACAAAGTTTTGATTTAGACAAATTGGAAATTACGAAGGAGGACTCCGGTTTCGTTTTTTTTTTTTTGGTTGTTGTTGAGAAGTGGAGAGAGCAGGCAGGGATTGATGGGAAGCTACATTACGTTAGAAATGTAAATTTTATTGAGAATTGAATATGTTATATGGTTTCGTGTGGAGTTCTGGTTAGATTTTTGTACAATGATATTTGACTCTGTATTTTTACTGCTGGATTAGATTGATGATGCTTATCGTATACGTGCCCCTCTTGACTGGAATTTTTTTATTCCTATTGTTCTTGGTTTTGCCTCGGAATAGTTGTGGATATAAAGTTCGACAGTACATTTCTTGATATTGTTTTTGTTTTGAGATAAGTCAGATGTAGATTGGCTTGAATATTGGAAGCGGTGTCTGTAATCTACTGTGTGGTACTATGCGGTTATGGCATGACTGGTTTTTGAGTTTCCTTCTGTATTATTGTATGTTCATTCTGTAGTTTGAATTGGTTTATGACTGTGAAGAGCACATCTGTGATGGTAATGCTGCGTTTTGTGCTGTTTGTTGATTTAGAGTGTAAAATTGGGTGTACGTGCATATTCCCTAGTTTCACGAGGAAAATAGCATATGTTTTTTTTTTCCCAATGAGAAATAGCTTATGGTTTGGTTGCGTTTGGGTTTGTTCGGCTCAAGTTGTCAACTTATAGCTTTCATATTACTGAGCATTCTTTTAAGTTCCTGTCATCTCCTACATGTTCTTGCTTTTGGTGTGCCTTCTAGAAGAGGTTTGCCCTGGTAATGATAAATTCTTGCATTTGATGGGTGTAATTAATTTGAGAGACACAGAAGGATTTCAAGACAACAAGAGCTTTTCTGGGGAATGAAGACACACTAACTGCTGCATGCATATTTGAAGTTGAGTATTTAATCACCTTGTTTCTATTCATTTTGGTGCAAGATTTGCTGTTAAGAGTTGATGATTATTGCTGCATGCATCTTTGAAGTTGAGTATTTAATCGCCTTGTTTCTATTCATTTTGGTGCAAGATATGCTGTTAAGAGTTGATGATTATTGCTGCATGCATCTTTGAAGTTGAGTATTTAATCACCTTGTTTCTATTCATTTTGGTGCAAGATATGCTGTTAAGAGTTGATGATTATTGTTAAGTTATCAACACATGGTAACATCTGCAAACTGCTGTTTTGAATTTGAAATGGTTCGTAATCATTCCAAGATTGGAAGTTTATTGTGCTTTTTACAAGCATGAGATACACAGCATGTCCACCAAGGTATCAATAAAAACAAGAATTTGTAGTTGATCCGGGTTATACCTTGGTGACTTTGTGCCCCACACTTCATTATGCAACTGCTCGGTGATAATCATAGCTGTTCATGGAGCAAAACCTTTTACCATGGCTACTTCTGCTGTTGCATCATTATTTGGTGTAGAGCAATTTAAATGGTGAATTACACTAATATGTACTCAAATTTCTCAATTATATTCCCGTCGAACAACCGAGTTCCTTACAATATACATTTACATGAATGTAGTTATTTAAATGGCATTTGACAAAAGTTGAATCTGCAAAAGCATTACGGTGGCCAAGGGATTGAATTATGAACACACCATGTGACAAAGACTAATAGTGCCCTACTGATCTTGGACCAAAAACTTGAAATCTGATGAGGACTCCCCATTTTCTGGTGAAAGTGATATGGGAGCCTGGAAAACAAGCACAACTGTTGACCCCATGTTGAATGCAGCTACCTGAACTCCTGAAGTACAATATAAAAACTTTGAATAAGCAGAAATTAACACGGCAAAGTTGAAAACCAATGGAAGAGTAGTTCAAGAACCAGAATCATGGAACCATTAAAAGAAGTAAAAACCCAGATTTTATGGCTTTGTACGGGTTTTAAATTCCCCTAGCAGTATTATTTTGTTAATATTTCAGACAAGACAACGAAAACCAAGTCAATCATTCAACTTCAGGAAGACATTATTCTAACCTCATCGCCTTTCTTGAGTGTCCTACCAAACACCATCAGGTTCATACAATCGTTCTTCTGGACGCTCGGAGTGCAGTAACTTCTTTCTTGTCTGGTTTGTCTGAAGTACAGGTTCGATGGAAAGCTGCACATCCCAATTCAGAAAAAGTCAATAACAAGGTAAGCTATCAGAATGGCTGGCACAACTCATGAACTAGCGACATTTTTTCTTTTCCTTTTCGAGATTTGACTGCTTGAGCAGGTTGGTAAACAGTCTTTATTTATCAACTACATCCCATCTTGATTACCTTATTAACTGAAATGCCCATTTAAAAAAGAGTTTTTTTCACCAACAGTCCCTCAATTCTGGTGTACCTACCAATGTGATACCTCAACTCTTAATCGTACCAATGTAATACCCAGACTCTAGTATTGCTATCATTGAAGTACTTCCGTCAGTTTTTTTTCAACTTTTCCGTTATCTTGGTGACGTGGCAGGTACGTGAGGCCCACAAAGAGGGTTAAAAGACAAAATTAACCTCATCTGAGAGGAGCAATGTTTTTCCCGCCCTTTACCTTGAGAAAGACACCCAACAATTCCAATTTTGGCGCCAATTTTCACTCCCTACTCCTTAATTTGTGTCTAATATCTAAACTAAAAAACTACCGCCAACTAGTCGACCACAATCTGATAAAACCTAGATCAATCTCATTTTCTATTTTTACCCTAGCACTTGTTAAACTAACAGAATAAATATATAAATTTATATGGAACATCTCATTTCCACAATCTCATAAGAATATAGAAACACATAACTTAACGAAATTCAACTACATGTACCATTAGTTCTTACAAGCAAAAATCATGGCAGATCAACATAAAATGTGGCAACTAATGGTACTTAAACATGTATTTGAATTTCGTTAAGTTATGTGTTTTTATATTCTTATGAGATTGTGGAAATGAGATGTTCCATATAAATTTATATATTTATTCTGTTAGTTTAACAAGTGCTAGGGTAAAAATAGAAAATGAGATTGATCTAGGTTTTATCAGATTGTGGTCGACTAGTTGGCGCTAGTTCTTTAGTTTAGATATTAGACACAAATTAAGGAGTTGGGAGTGAAAATTGGCGCCAAAATTGGAATTGTTGGGTGTATTTCTCAAGGTAAAGGGCGGGAAAAACATTGCTCCTCTCAGATGAGGTTAATTTTGTCTTTTAACCCTCTTTGTGGGCCTCACGTACCTGCCACGTCACCAAGATAACGGAAAAGTTGAAAAAAACTGACGGAAGTACTTCAATGATAGCAATACTAGAGTCTGGGTATCACATTGGTACGATTAAGAGTTGAGGTATCACATTGGTAGGTACACCAGAGTTGAGGGACTGTTGGTGAAAAAAACTCTTTAAAAAATTTCTTGAAACAAAAGTATGTATTATCCCACCCTTCCATGCCAGTAAATGATTTTGTCCTACATTCTAGCCCATTTTCAACCTTTTGAGCTTAACTTGCCAACTTATTTTAAACCGGTAAATATCAACTCAGAAGTATCAGTAGAGGAAATATTTTTGTTCTACATTTACTGTCAGTGTGTGTACATCCATGCCCTGAAAAATTAACTTTTAATCTGCAAAGAGCTAACTCTACCTCAATTGATCCAATATTTGTCGCACCAACAGCAGCAAGGGCCATAAATCCTTCTTGCCATAGACCTTCCAGAACAACCTGATGACGTGAAAAAATAACATAGAAGTGTAGTTAATGAAATATCAGGGAAGGATGCACACAGAGTCCAATTCTAGCCTGAGAAAAAAAATAGGAAATGTAAAAGGCTGGAGCAAAGCAAATTCACATATTCAAACTATACAACTGTGGGAGAAGTGGAGCACTACAATGCACTAAGGGTTCAGCAAAATGCGATATATTGCAACTGCAAGGACCTTATGTTTTTATTGGTATAATGTGACACCTTGTCAAAAATTCCTTTTAAATGCATTAAATGTAGCGACCACTACCAGTTCAGCTAACTCAAAAGAGCCCTTATTATGTTCTTTATATTCATTGCCTGCATTTCACTTGGTTGGTCTTTGCAATTTTGCATACTTTGACATTAGATTAGTTCTTGAAACCTTGATTATACCATAAACTGTGATTAGTTTGATAATTTAGTTGCTCCATCTATTAATGCATCACACATACCAAAAATGAAATTGATAATACAGCAAATGAACATGGAGTTTAATAAAACAACCCTCAAATCGTAAGCAGTGGCGGATCTAAGATGACTAAATTGGGGATGCTTGAAATTTTAAACCAAAGAAGAAGAAAATAGTGAAAATATCGATAGTACTAAATAATTTTATTAATTGAAATACAAATGGATATGACAAAAAAGTTAAATTATTTAAATTTAACTCTACAAGTCGATAGTTCCTCAAACTCTCTTATCACCTCATCATTACCTATAGACTCAGCATACTCTTTCTCAATATGAAGGACCATACAATCACCAAGAAACTCATCTCTCATTTTAATTCTAAGTTTATTCTTGATGATGTTCATAACTGAAAATGCCCTTTCAGTTGTTGCCGTAGAAACATGAATAGTCAAAACTAAACAAATCAATTTATAAAGCATAGGAAACAATTCAGACTTCCTTGTTAGAACCAAAGTGTGGCACAAATCAGCAATGGATTCTAATTTCTGGAACTTTGGATCACGTCGCATATCTTTCTCATAATATGCACACTCTGATTGAAGAGTAAACATTTCACCATCATCAAAATCTTCAGGATAAAACTTCTTCACGAAATGTAGGCTTTTCGAACTTTATCTTGCTCATCCACTGGCCATTCCCAAATCGGACAACGTAATCCAGGATCACGTTGAAGAGCATTAATCCTATTTGGTGGCTCTAAAGGTTGAGAGTTGGGCAATGGAAAATGACTTGAAGGTTGTGGTTCATCATTAAAATTTGGAGAAGTAATGGAAGGAGTAGAATTCAAATTGGAACTTCCGGACTCAACATCCCTTGAAAACCATGAAGTAATTTCTTTTAATTGCTTCGATTTTGGCAGAGGGTCTGACATTTTTTAGATCTTAGACTAATAACCTATAATTATTGAATACCAATGCATATATTAGACAACTACTAACATTACAACTACCAAATTGATAAATGCACATAGCACAATTCGAAACAATTCAATATCACAACATCATGCTCATTACTGCCAATACTAGTTTTCAGTTTTCACAATAGATGAAATAACTACAGTTATAAAACAAGCACATCTTCATCACTAAAGACACTAATTTCAAATCAGTAAACATTACTTTAAGAAGAAAACATCAATAAAATTTCTTACCTGCTTTGTTGCTCAGTTTATTAGAATGTTGGATGATGAATTGATGATTCTCTATATTCTGGTCTCTGGAACTGGAGGTAAATTCTGTTAGGAAAATGAAGTAAATCAAGTAATGAATTACTAGATTTCCTATCTTGAATCACCATAAAATTAAAAAATCAGAAAAATTCAATATTTTTACAAACTAAAAGTTCAATTTAGTGAGCTTACGAAGTTACGAGGAGTGACTAGACAAGAGGGAGTGAGAGACGATTTTAATGAGGCCCTGAAACTTCTAGAAGAAGACTTAGAATGATGCAGGAACAACACCCTTGCAAAATCACCACTCACCATCACCAGTCAGTCAGTCACCAGATCAAATTGTTGATGAAGGTCGGCGCCATGCTCTTATAATGGTGGTCTGGTAGAGGACTAGAGGACCATGTAAGTGGAAATAAGTCAGATTATTGGTTACATTTGTGTTTGGGGATTTTAGGGATTTAAGATTTGGGGTCAGAGACTTGGGGTCGAAGAAGAAGAAGAGTTGAAGAGGGAAATTGGGTGATTTCACTTAGGGTATATTCTATTTTAATTATTCAATATATGGTATAATATAATGGGGAATTGAGGATAATTTGGGGATGTTAAGTCTACACAAGTCTAAAAAAAATAATTAGTACCGGGTGTTTTTTTTCCCTGTTGACTGGGGATGCTTAAGTCCCCCCACCTAACACATGAGATCCGCCCCTGATCGCAAGCGCTTGTATACTAGTAAATGAAATTCTATACAAGCAAAGTAGCATCCAATTAATGATGCATCAATAATAAAACAGGTAAGGAATTTATACTTGAATGGAATGCCCGAGCCCAAGCTCGATAAACATGCGAACGCAACGAGACTGGAATTTCCTGGAAATATAATATGTGGGTATATTATTATGATAAAAAGAACTAAGACATTACAGAAAAAAATTGTTTCTCTAAAAAGGAAAATGAAAGAAACAGAAAATGTAGCTTGAAAAAAAAAAGGAAACAGGGAGATCTTACCACACTTGTCAACACTCCCCAGCATCTTGAAATGGCGCGCAGAGGCAGCGACCTCAAGAATGAAGACTAATGTAACAACAAAAGTAAAAGTCAGAGCTCAAACCCTATCTGGCAACAAAAACATAGCAGCTACAAGTGAAATCAAGAATTACAAAATCAGGATTAGGTGTCGATACACATTACCCTTACATCAGGCTGGAACTCGAATTCAATTCCCTTCTCATGTGCCTCCCCAGCCTACCAATCAAGTAACGATTTGAGTGAATTTCATTGCAAGTAAATCGAAATGAAAGGGAGTGAATTTGAGTGACCTTTGGAGCTGCCACTTGCGCCATGGAGGGAAGCGCGAAACTGAGGGGACTTTTGAAGCAGCCACGGTGGCTATGGAGGTGGTTGAGGTGACATTTTATACATTATTACCAAATGCTTTAAATTTATCTGAATATTTTAATATTTTATTCTATTTAACATCCAAAACTTAAACACAGTACGAAAGTCTTCTGAGGCTGAGCTATGGCTGCCGTCAAGTACGGGATTGTAGGGGTGGGTATGATGGGTCGAGAGCACCTCATCAATTTATACCATCTTCGGTCTCAAGGGGTGGCCGTGGTAGCCATAGCTGACCCCCATGTTCCTTCCCAAAACCTGGCCTTGGACTTGGCTCACTCTTTCAATTGGCCTCTGAAGGTGTGAGCTTGCTTTACTTTTTCCACTCAGTTTTGCTTTAGATCAGTGTTTTCAATTGAGGGTGTTCAAGTTTTTGCCTTGTTTTTCTAAGGTTTTTGCAGGGCACAAGGAGCTGTTGGATAGTCTTGTCTGTGATGTGGTGGTTGTGTCAACTCCAAATATGACCCATCATCATATTCTAATGGATATCATTAAGCACCCCAAACCTTACCATGTACTGGTGGAGAAGCCATTGTGCACCACAGTGGCCCACTGCAAAGAGGTCAGTCAACTACCACACTCTCATGTCGATGATCTCTTAGTATGAATTCAATTTGTTCGAATGGAATGTTTTGGTCATGTCTTTGTGTTTGCTGTTCTTCAACTTTGGTTTGTTGAAAGGCTCATGATATAAGAGATGAATTCAGTAAAAATTACACTGAAAGAACAATATTCGGGGACTCTGGAGTCTAAACAAGTCAGGGATACATTTTTCCGTCTTGTTGTTGATTAGTGAGCCTAGAAGCCCCTATATTTAGCTGTATCTGATTTGGCACAACAACTGAAATTGTCTGTTACAATATTGTGGTTCTGTTTGTTTCTGTGGTAAATAATGTGTAACGAGAGTTGGTCACTGATTGACTTCCTATTCAAGTTTGTAGAACTTGTACTGACTAACTGTAAATGAGTTGCCTCCAAATAGGAAGAAAGTTTAAGATAATTGTCCAACCTGTTTCACAGATCCTCTGAAATATTTGGTTTCCAGTGTCTACAAAAGAACCCACTTTGAATGTACACAGATGAAATTCAGTAATGCAATGCTTTATCTTGATGTCTTCATTCCTGGTACATACTTAATTGATTTCTATAATATAGTGCGTTTGGATTAGGTTATTGAAGCCGCCAAAAAGAGGCAGGATATTTTGGTACAAGTTGGTCTGGAGTATAGATACATGCCACCTGTTGCGAAACTGATAAACATAGTGAAGGGTGGAAGTCTTGGTCAGGTCAAAATGGTGGCAATCCGAGAACACCGGTTCCCTTTCTTGGTTAAGGTGTGTCATGCATCTATAAATTTTAGTTCTTGTGATGTAGTAGGTGATCGTACATTCAAATGATGCATGTTTGTAATAGGTCAACAATTGGAATCGGTTCAATGTCAACTCTGGGGGGACACTGGTAGAGAAGTGTTGCCACTTCTTTGACTTAATGAGGTTGTTTGCTGGAGCTAATCCTCTTCGTGTGATGGCTTCTGGAGCCATTGATGTTAACCACAAAGATGAAATATATGATGGGAAGGTAAATTTATTATGTTGAGATTTAAAATAAGTGACATGATGTGCTGTATACTAATAACTTACAACTATTACTGTGTTTTAAAAATGACTACAATCCTTTAAGAATTTGAAAAAAAAAAATAAGCCTTATATTATAGCAATATTCAGGACTGATCTTCATATAAAAGAAATTGAACCAAGCTTGCTTTTGGTTTAGCCATCGAAACTGAGCCTGATGCAATAATTGCTAGAAACTGATAAATTCTTGTTTTTGTTTTACCTGATTTATGTAAATAATAGAGTTCACTGTTTAGGTAAATAAGCTTGTCCATCAGTGTACTTTTTTTGTGGTAAACTGTTCAATTCATATACAAGGACTGTTTCTTATGAAACTTACAAAGAGCAACCCTTGCCAATTGATTTATACCATGGAAGTACGGTCAGTAGATATTATTATTTACACTGGTCTCTTATTGTTTAGGTACCAGATATAATCGACAATGCATATGTTATTGTCGAATTTGATAATGGTTCTCGAGGGATGCTTGACCTTTGTATGTTTGCTGAAGGGAGTAAAAATGAGCAAGAAATATCTGTTGTTGGTGACATTGGAAAGGTACTTTTCTCTCTCCCTCTCCCTTGCATTATAGGTGGTGACCATTGCATTGCAATCGTTTACATGGATTTCTGGTAGATATATAACACATCACCATTAGCTATTTGTTGTACAAACATTACTACATTAGTTTGCAGTTTATCTGAACACCAAGGCCTCTTTGAATTCATTTTAACTAACAAGTTTCTAACAGGGAGAGGCCTTTGTTCCTGAGAGTATTGTACGTTGGAGTACTCGAGTAGCTGGGAGAGATGGTGTTGAGACTTTAAAAGCTGAGAATGATCAGATTAAGTATGTTTACTCTCCCTCTTGGCACCAACGGCATGTACTCCCAACATTCCCTCTGTCATTTCTCAATTTACTGCCAAAAACTTTCACCCAGTCTCCAATATTATACTGAACAAAATTATATTCAGATATGATGGGCTGCATCATGGATCTAGCTATTTGGAACACCTGCACTTCTTATCTGCAATTAGGGGTAAACAAGGTCCTGCTGTTGATCTGCGTGATGGACTAATTTCAGTTGCCATTGGAGTTGCAGCACAGCTTTCCATAGTGAACGGTCGATTTGTCACGATTGAAGAAGTCATGAATTAGTTCAATTGTATAATTTGTGTACAGGTCTTCATATTATTGGTGGGTTGGGGGATTCTTATTTGAGTTTCTATACATTCAATAACATTTACTTCTGTTTTGTATGAGTTTGTTTTGTGAACTTGAGTACAGTTGCCCCAATTCAAGTTTGCTATTCTTGCAATTTTAAAGTTAAACTAGTGT
Source organism: Argentina anserina (assembly GCF_933775445.1). Lineage (NCBI taxonomy): Eukaryota > Viridiplantae > Streptophyta > Magnoliopsida > Rosales > Rosaceae > Argentina > Argentina anserina. Next base: position 10,528,311 of record NC_065876.1, read on the forward strand.
TCGTATACTTGATCTCACTTGTAGACTTTAGGCGATCAGTTCATTCCTTTTTTTTTTGGTCTGAGATCAGTTCAGTCCTTGTAAGTTCATTCCTTGTACAAGTATATTTCGTATTTGGTAACATTTTTGTTTCTATTTAGTTACAAAAGATGAGTTTAAGGAGAATTCATGACAGAACATACTAGAAATGAGATTAGAGAGGTTACGAGGAAGAAATGCAGAACAAGTAAAGAGAGCAAGAATGGATGAAACCAACAAGAACATGTACAATTCAAAGTTTATACAAATAAATCAGTCTAAATTCTCATTGTGCCTTGATCAGTAATCATTGGCAAATAAATTGTTAAAAGCTTCTACTCCTCTACAGTCATAATTATATGACACCTGCAAATAGACTGATCACTCACACTCCTAGTATAGGCTCTCATCGGAGGAGCCTCATCAACACTCTGCGATTTGGTAAAGAAGGGATGCTGGAGAGCCTCGGAAGTACTAGGCCTCTTGGAAGGATCCCAGGCATAATCTGGCAGCACTGCCCGGAAACCCAGACCATTTGCCGGCTCAAGTTTGGGCACTTTCATCAACCTTGCTGCAATCATCCCTCCCGCCCATGTATCCCAAGTCGGAGCTCCAATCACCTCGCAAATCTTGTGGAGTTGATCAGCAGAGCTGTGGCCAATGAAGAGAGGGCCACAGCCCACATGTCGACCTTCTCGTCGTATAGGCAGGGCTCGAGCTCGTCCTTTCCCTCAAACGCTCAGAGAAGCAACTCCGGCGCTCTGTAGATTCTTGTGGTGACACAAGGGTGGAACGGGAGGTCGGTGTCAATCTCAGTAGCCGCACCCAAATCCTGAAATCCCCAATCTTGACCACCCCTCTATTCACCAAAACATTGTCAGGCTTCAAATCCCTGTGCATGAATCCCCCGGACTGAAAATGCATATAGTTCAAGCATTGCGAGAGTTGGAAGCTCGTCTTTCGGATTTCGGCCTCCGAGAACGGGGCTATGTGGGGTGAATATTTTTCACATGTCTAACCATGAAGGTTTTAAAGCCAAAGAGAGTACTTTGAGAAGAAGGTTACCTATTCAGGTTCCGCGCCGAGGAGAAATTTTATCGTGGCCTAATAAGTTCTGGTTTGGGTACACAGTTGACGATGTAAATCATGCAGCAGGAAAAATGCTTCGCGGCGAATATGGGCCATAGTAAATCTCTTTACGGTCTATTGGAGTCATAACAAATCTCTACATGGCTTAACTTGGCTTTGATTAAATCTAGTAATAGAGAGTTTGGACTTCTACCAGATTGTGTCACAAAGACAATTACGAGTAAATATCCACAGCATAAACTTGTTGTAGTTGAATCAGATTATGGAAATAAGTAAGAATGGGTCAAGTAAATAGTGGTTGAAATAACCTTCCCACAATCTAGGAACGAAGCATCGAGGATCCACTAACACAAAACTTGCGGTAAAAGAATACCACGACGCGCACTAAACATGAGAGATATTGAAATACAATTATAAATAGCACCATGGGTGGATGAAAAAAAGAGAGAAGGATTAGAGTAACAGCCTGATCAATTCACATTGAGAGCACTAAACCCAAAAGCTCATTTTCCTCAAACACTTGACCTACTAGACTAATAGTTACGTAATATTCCCGACGAGATCTTTCATTCCTGTTCAACTTGATCTTAAGTTGGTGAATACCTTCACAAATTTTTTTTCTGCACCAACAGGCTCTGTTCTTCCACCTCGCCTCAGTTAGATCACCAAGGCTGCCCCCCCCCCCCCCCCCTCCATGTACTCGAGAGCCATGAAAACTGTGCCTTCCTCACAATTTCGGGTGATCCAAGGCCGTCAGGGCATGAATCTCTTCTAGCGAGTGAAGTTAACGCGCTTCATATCAAATTCAAAATCCATTTATCAAAGAAGTGGATTATCACTTTATTCTTTTTTTTTTGGAACTGTGGATTATCACTTTATTCACTTACCATATATATACATTTTTTGATTTAGTTAATGTCCGAGTCCATAAGGTACAGTAGTTCGTCTCCAGACTCCAGTTCATAGCAAATGTCTTGTCTTCATATCACTTGCCATATTTTTATGAGATTTTTTCTTTCCTATTTTCTCGAGATAATTTATATTTTGACTTCTACTTTTTTTCACTTTTATGGTTAGAAGTAGTCAATATGCATACCATGTTTTCTATCACATTCAAAATAAATATTTATATCGAGTTTTTTTCAGACAAGAAACTGTCCCAAATTATAAATAAAATCAGGTCAAAATCACCTCATCTAATTGCACATATATTGAGATTCCGTTAATTTCCATCAATGGAATCAATTGCTCATAGACCAACCTGAATAAATAGATCGATCTTACCAGCCTTTGGCAATATATTCCTTGTAGGAGTTAGTGGAAATTAGTGGAATAGTTGGTGGAAATTAGTAGGTAGAATAGTGCTAGAATTAGCCTATATAATGAAGTGTAATATGTAAATGAATCATCAAGCAATAATCTGTTCAATTCAACTTGGTATCAGAGCCTTCGAGCTCTATTTCTTTTTCTGGGATTTTTTCCCGTTTTTTTCCGGCCGGGTTCTGCCTTCAACCCACCCGCTGCCTCACCGGTTTTTTCGGCTTTTCCGGCTTCCTTCCCTGTGCCCTCCAACGCTTTTCCCGTCCGGCTCCCTCACGAGTCACCCTGGTTTTTCTCCTCCGACGCCAGGCAAACCCGACGACCTCTGGTTCGCACTCGACTCGCCGCAGCCCCCCGCTCCTCGCCGCTGCTCCCTGCTCCTCGCCGCTCCTCGACCGCTCCACGCCGCTGCTCGCCGGACGTCCTCAGTCGCCGAAGCATTTCCCAGATCGGTCTCTCTGCACCGACCCGGTTACAGCTCGCCCCGGCCCGGCCCAAAAACCGCCCCGGCCCAAACTGCAACCCCGCACAGTCCAACCGAGACTGCGTGTAACCCGACCCGGTTCATCCGACCCGACCCGGTCCGGCAAGAATCAGTCGTCTTTTTCCTTGTCTGTGCATCCTCACCGTCAGTGCAAGTGCACCAAAGACAGATTCTTTTTTAATTGGTATGACTTTCAATATTTCTCACTCTGGTAGTTCTGATACATGGATTATTGATTCTGGTGCATCTGATCATATGACTTATGACAAATCTTATTTTACCATATTATCCCCTCCACCCGTACCCTATGTTACTAATGCTAATGGTGAGTCATTCCCCGTGGTGGGGACAGGGTCTGTTCGTATTACTCCTATCATAGAGCTTCACAATGTACTCTATGTATATGCTCTATCTCATCATTTGATATCTGTTCCCCAACTGAACACTGACGCTCAGTGCTCTGTGACATTTTTTCCTATGTATGTGATATTTCAGGATCTTCTCACCGGACGAGTAATTGGTCGGGGGTATTTGCGGGGCCGGTTGTTTCATTTGGATCTGACGTACGCAGGGGAAAAACCAGGGGGGCAGTCTCGGACTGCGTTACTCTCCACTTCTGACAAGCTAAGTGAAATTTGGTTATGGCATCGTCGCTTAGGGCATCCATCTTTTAGTGTTATGAAAAAATCCATGCCCACTTTGTTTATTAATGTGGACGAGTCTTGTTTATGTTGTGAGACATGTGTTTTGGGTAAGAGTCATCGATCAACTTATTTCCCTAGTATTTCAACTAAAAGTTTTCTTCCTTTTGAATTAATTTATTCTGATGTTTGGGGACCTTCTAAAGAATCTACTGTCTCAGACATGCGTTATTTTGTGTCATTCATTGATGAGTGCACACGTCTTTCATGGATTATTCTTCTTAAAAATAAAGATGAAGTTTTTCCAGCTTTTCGTACCTTCCATGCCTCTGTCCAAACCCAATATAATGCCACCATTCGAGTTCTTCGTTCTGATAATGGGGGGGGGGAATATGTGAATCATGTCTTTCAGGAGTTCTTTAACACACACGGAATTGTTCATCAACGTGTCCTTACACACCTGAGCAAAATGGGGTTTCTGAAAGAAAAAATCGTCATTTACTTGATATGGCTCGATGTATTCTTTTTAGTGCCCACATGCCTAAATACCTTTGGGGTGATGCTGCCATTACTTCCGCCCACCTCATTAATAGTCTTCCATCTCGTGTTCTTCAAGGGAAAGTTCCCTATGAGGTGTTTGCATCTCATGTCTCATTACCTTCTTTTCATAATCTTCCTGCCCGTGTTTTCGGTTGTGTCGCTTTTGTTCATCTTCCACAACATCAGCGTTCTAAGTTGGATGCCCGGGCAGTTAAATGTGTGTTTGTTGGGTACGGAGGCCATCAGAAAGGGTACCGGTGCTATCATCCTCCTACTCGGAAGTACTATGTCACTATGGATGTTACCTTTTTTTAGGACATGAGTTACTTTTCCTCTTCTGATACCACTCTTCAGGGGGGAATTCCTATTTTGAAGAGTTGTATCATGGAGAGGGGGAGACAAATGAGCCAGTCGATATGGTAACAAGTTCCGTTGAGATTACCAAGGTGTCAGCCACACATGCACCACCAGAGGTCGTCACTCAAGAGATTTAGGCACTAGAAACTGACAACACAACTGCCCCACATGTATCCCGTACTACTGTTTATACCCCTGACCAAAGCTCTCCTGGTACAAAAGATCACTTATCTGAGGTTAGTTATTCTATTGAGGCTAATAGTAGACAATATGTTTTGCCAAATAGGTCTACTCGAGGTCAACCCACAAAAAAAATATGAACCTACCCTTCAGACTAAAGCCAAGTATCCGGTGGCCAATTTTATATCTACCAAAAGATTATCTAAGTCATATGAGTCATTCGTGAATCAAATATCTACTGTATCAGTACCTAACAAAGTGCATGATGCATTGGGAGATCCGAAATGAAGGAAAGCAATGGAGGAAGAGATGTAAGCATTACAAAAGAACAATACTTGGGAGCTTGTACCTCCACCATATGGCAAGAAGACTGTAGGATGTCGATGGGTGTTTACAGTGAAGCACAATCCAGATGGGTCAGTAAGCCGGTATAAAGCACGCCTAGTAGCAAAAGGGTTCACCCAGACATATGGCATAGACTATGATGAGACATTTGCACCTGTTGCAAAGATAAACACTATCCGGGTATTGCTCTCTATCGCTGCTAACTTGAACTGGCCACTTAGGCAGTTTGATGTTAAGAATGCATTCCTTCATGGAGAACTAACAGAGGAAGTATACATGGATCTTCCACAGTCACCTCGTGCTTGGTTTGGAAGATTCTCACAATTCATGAGGAAAATTGGCTACATGCAGAGTAATTCAGACCACACATTGTTTCTCAAACACCAACAAGAGAAGGTAACAGTTCTAATCATATATGTTGACGATATGTTAGTTACTGGTAATGATACTATTGAGGTGGACAGATTACAAAAACAGCTTGCCACAGAGTTTGAAATGAAGGACCTAGGTACACTCAAGTACTTCTTAGAAATTGAGGTATCCCGGGGAAGTGATTGTATCTATCTGTGTCAGAGGAAGTACATCCTTGATCTACTAACGGAGACAGGTATGTTAGATTGCACTCCAATTGATACTCCTATTGAGGCAAAACCATCGGTTAGCAGAGTACCCAGATCAAGTGCCCACTGACAAAACTCGTTATCAGAGGCTAGTTGGATGCCTGATTTATTTGTCACATACCAGACCAGATGTTGCGTATGCAGTAAGTATAGTGAGTCAGTTTATGTATAATCCGAGTGTGGATCACATGGATGTTGTTGTGAGGATTTTAAGGTACTTGAAGTCAGCTCCAGGTAGAGGAGTAATGTTTTCTAATCACAACAATATCCTCGAGATTTGTGGCTTCACAGATGCAGACTGGGCTGGAAATATTACAGATCGAAGATCCACATCAGGGTACTTTACCTTTGTTGGAGGTAATCTTGTTACATGGAAGAGTAAGAAACAAAATGTGGTAGCACGATCTAGTGCTGAAGCAGAATACAGAGGTATGGCTCAGGGAGTGTGCGAATTGTTATGGCTTAGAAGTTTGCTACAAGATTTGGGTATTAAGCCTGAATGTGCTATGCAGCTATACTGTGACAACAAGGCAGCCATTGATATCTCCCATAATCTGGTGCAACATGATCGTACGAAACATGTGGAGGTTGATCATCATTTTATAAAGGAGAAGCTAAACGCGAAGATCATCAGTTTTCCTTTTGTTTCTACAGAAGAGCAACTTGCCGATATGCTCACAAAAGGAGTGTCTAAAAAGGCCTTTTATGATTCACTTAGCAAGTTGGGCATGGTTGATATGTATGCACCAACTTGAGGGGGAGTGTTGGAGTTAGTGGAAATTAGTGGTTGGAGTTAGTGGAAATTAGTGGAATAGTTGGTGGAAATTAGTAGGTAGAATAGTGCTAGAATTAGCCTATATAATGAAGTGTAATCTGTAAATGAATCATCAAGCAATAATCTGTTCAATTCAACTTCCTTCCAATATCTAGAGAAAGTTGAAGGTTAAAGATAACGAAATGTCTTACAGAAATACTTTGTTCATTGGAATTGCTCTAATTGTTTCCTCCTTGTTGCTCCAATGCCGTCAAATTCAAGGTAAGGACTAAGGAGTTCCTGGTAGGTGATGAGAAAGGATGGAGTGGGTATCCTGGCATATCCAACTGGCCAAATGGCAAGAACTTCACACCTGGAGATGTCCTAGGTAAATAACTCCAGTGATCAAACTCTAACTTATCATTATCTCTAAACATATATAGCCCCATGCATACTGCTCTTAATATGCATGTTGACCTAATCAAGTTTATGATCTGATGCTAGTTTTCAAGTACGATAACAAGACTACCAACATATGGCTTGTGAGTTATGTCATTCCATCACATGCCAAGGACTGTTATGACACGTGTGAAAATTATGTATGTGAATTTACTCGATATGACTCTGGAAATGATCGTGTGGTATTAAAGGAGGGTTTACATTACTTCCGATCCGGTGACTACACTGCTTGCGTCAAAGGTTTGAAGTTCAAAGTTTGTGCTGAGGTTGATGGCAAGAGAACAAATTGTGCTTAGTCATTACATGCTTATAAAATAACTGAACTAATGAATTTCGATCAGTTATTGGTTCGTATTTCCTTTAATAAAATAATTAAATTAATGAGTTTCGATCAGTTATTGGTTCGTTTGGCTTCTCTCGATCTCCTCAGTCTATTTTTGCTCGGTAGGATCATCCCTTAACGTTTGTGTATGTCTCATATTCCTAGCTGGAACAAACGCTCGGTAATTTTAATGACTTTATTTAAAGACATGATATAATACATCAATGATCGCACCTACAGGGCTAAACCGAGTGAATATCTTTGAGAAGGTGGTATAATGTGCAAGTCTCATTTACCTATCTAGCTTCGATGAAATGTTTTCCACTCGATCCCAATTCGCTATCAAGCATTCAAATATGGAAAATACAGAGCAGAAAAACACCAAGAAACATTTCTCCGAGGATGAAGACGTTTGTGAACATTAATTGTGGATGCATCGAATCTTTCTAGTAAGGTAAATTTTTTGAATTCAATATCAGAAATGTTGAGCTCTGATACAATATAGAGCTTATTGCTATCTGCTATGAAATATATGTAAATATTCAAGTTATCATCTGCAACAGTTCATACTATAAATGAAATAAACATCTTTCATCATGCAAAATATTTCCCAAATGTAGTACATAAAATTTGTTTAACCTTTAAGATTGAGAGATATACCCAGTAATGTTTGGTTCACATTGGATATAAAATTCTGGTTGCTATGGATGAACTTGAGAGGGCTACATCTTCCTCTAAGGGGTTTGGTATTGCATGGAGCTGCTGCGAAAATCTGTTATCAGTTATCACCGATACTCTTTGAGTATCTCATATGACGTTTTGAGCTTCAGAAATTTGGCTGGGGCATCAGGATCGGGGTTCTTGTCAGGGTGCAACTTCAAAGCCTTTTTTCTGTACGCATTTGTGATATCTTTCTCTGAAAACTTAGCGCCTTCCTCTCCGGATGGTAAACCAAGAACCTCATAATGATCTTCACTTGAATCCATTTCTTATGCTAACAAATTTACAGGTCCTGTCAAAGTGACAAGAATTAGAGTCAGTAAGGTTGTCCAGCATTCAAAGAAAATTACGGCAAGTGAAAACGTATGCAAACAGGAAACTATCAATCCAGAGTTATGAAACCAAAATTCCCAAAATATAACAAGACCAGTACAAGACTTACTGCCAAAATAACCTACTATGCTGATGATCAATTCCAATTATCAATCAGAGCACACATAACCAGCATCTTGTCGACATCGAAACTTTGTAACTTAATCAAAAGAAAACTTGAATTCCTTGCTTTTACTTAATATCAATTCAAATCAAAGTAAATTTGCAATTGACATAATGAAATTTCACCTCAACCAGAAAATTTACCGGGTCAAAAGCAAAGACTCCACAAATGTAACAATATGAAATCACACCCTCATCAACAGTCCAAAATTCACCACACAATCATAGAAAAGTTACCTCCAATTCCAAAACATAGAGTGAAAAACAGTACCAAGAGCAATCCAATACTCACAATCAAAACCCTAAAAAACACGAAATCAAAACCGTACAAACTCCCAAGTAAGTAAAAAATCACGGAGTCTAGGATCAACCGAATCTAACATGAAGAAGAAGCTTGAAGACTCAGCCCAACTACACCAAATCGAAGCTCGAATCAAATTGGGGAAGTCGAAGCTTTCTGTGTCTTTCTCTGCTCTCCTCTGCTTCTTCTTCGCTTTACTGATACTCTGATAGTGTGTAATCTCCTTGCCATTTTTCAGTTTACCAAGATTCCAGTAGACTGCCTAAGTTTGCTTGCTGAAGTTTCGAAATCTTGAGGATGTGGTTTTTAAAAATTGGTTCATATATGCACACTGTTTTTACCATCTGAAACATTTAAATATATTGTCTTGACAGTTCAAACAAGATAAGTGCGAGCAGTCATTGAAAATTCTCCATTAGTTTTTCCTGTAAAACTATATAAGAGATTAGATGCGTTATTTTATAATTCTCTTTAGTTTCGAGTTGTAGGAACTTGTTTTTTTTTTTTAAATCCTGCTGCTACTGCATCTATTTGATTATTTAGTTTACAATTCCTATGCTACTTTCATGTGAAATATGCAGTAATGAAATATGTGGTACTAAATATCATATGCTTTGCTAACATCCCATGTTACATATCTTTGTCAGGTACACTATATTTGCTACTTATATATATGGAGAACCTTTCTGAGTTAGTTACTGTTTATCCAAATGTGAAGATACTTCACTTTAATGTTGACATTAAAAATAACCATCTAGATTTCAAGGTCGGGTACTCGAGTTTCTGGTTCTTGGCGACCTTTCTTTTTAGACAGTCATGTGTACCTGTGTACTGTGTAGTTCCAACTCAGAGAAGGACCAAGACATTAGACATGTTCCCGATTATGGACTTCTATTACCAGAAGTGGCAGGATTACAAATCTTGGTGACTGAGACAGCAAGAAACATCACATCCAGTATCACAGAAAAGGTCACTTCTTCTGAGCAACCAAGCTTTTTTTAGTGCTAGTAATTACTGGATACATCTCTCCTTAAATACACTTTCTGTTTATATCGCTAAGTTTAATGACAGCATAAGGAAAAATTAAGTTGATTTAATCTCATTATATTATCCATTCAATTGTTGGCCTTCACATAGGCAATGAAAGTCTTTTTCTGATGAACTGGTAAATTGACAATTTACAACTTCAATCTTTAGGAAGTGAAGAGGATGAAAGTAAACTGACTGCAACATCAACCGATTCAGATGGCTTACCATGTTGCTCCGCGTCTCATATGTTTGAAATATTCCGGCCAGGATGAGGATTCGATCAGAGAAGCACTGCATAACCTGAAAGAGAGCTACAATACTCTTTCCTGAATATCAGTCAGGAGATGAAAATTTCAGTCTCTGTGTTGCATTCTCTTCAATTTATAATGAGCAGCACTATTACTCTTTCCTGGGGTTTCATGCTTCTTATCTCACTAGTATTACCTTTGAATATCAATCAGAGACGGAAAAACAATTCAGTCTCCAGAAATCCCACGTACATTGGCACCTCATTTATATAAAGGAGAAACTTACGTTTCTTGCAGCTGAAAATGAAGCCAACCACGTTAACATCGGCAACTAATTCCGTCAAAATCAAACCAAGCATTTCACTGATTTCAGTTCCTGTCGATTGTTACTGGTTTGTCCAATAATACTATAAACTCTACATAAACACCAAATCGAGTCCCAGTTTTCAGTCAAGGTCCTCAAGGATCTATAGTACTAATATTTTAAATTCCAATTTTCAGTTTACTGTTTTAAGTTCAGATTCAATTCTAATCTAAATCTAACACACAGCAACTGATCAGAGCTTAGAATCCAGCAATATGTCTACTTCTACTTGTTCAACTGCCTCGCATTTAGAACCGGGGGCAATAATCAGCCAATATATCAAAGCAATAACTCAAGGTAAACCCAACAGAACCTAGTAAAATCCTTAAAATGGAACAAGATCCAAGTGATTTGCATACATAATTAAAGTTCTGAACTGCGAAATCCCAACTCATAACAAAATATTGTCGTTCTCAAAATACCAATAAAAGCAAACCAAGCCCTAAGATTAAAAGACCAAAATCAACGGTAACGACGGAGGGAGAGGGTGTTGTTTCTCTTCCAGGTAGCCCTGCGAGACGGACGATTCTTGTGGTAACGGTGACCCTTTCCACGCAGTCCTCTGTACTTCTTTCCAGCAGAGGTAAGACCACGAAGCTCTCTGTGCTTGTGGACAGGGTTGACAATCCAGTTGATTCTTGGGTCCTTCTTGATGACAGTGTGGGCAACATCAACGAGAATAACCTCAAAGTACTTGTAGGTGGAATCCTGCATCCAAATGTCGGTAAGCAGCATTATATAAAATCATATTAACACAAACTCAAAAAGATCTACCAAAAGTCTGGCTCAGCAACAAACCTCATTGATCCAGTATGAATTGAGAACCCTAAGGCCTCCCAACTTGCGACCAGCACGCTCCTCAGCCACTGATCTCTTGCTGCGCTGGAACTTCAATTGTGTAACTCCCTGGTTGGTGGGCTTTCCATACACAATACCCTTAGAAACAGGCCTCTTGCGGCCACCACGCTTCACACGGACACGGTAGATAACATATCCCTGGATCAAAGTTCGACAAGAATACATAAGCAGAAGACTATCAACTCAACACCACAAAATTCAACAAGGTAATCGCAAATTCAACACACCAAGACAACAGGTAAACAAAACAAGGTGTATCGGATCACGACAGAGGCGAGAACCAAGGGGAGGAAACTCGCTTGGTAAGTGATCGACTGCTAGGTTTAGTGCAGCTGGTCACAGTAAAAGCATTCAATCACTGAACGCAAGCACCCTTTGACAGGATGCGATTCTTAGCCAGCAAAGCTTACTGGGTATCAGAAACAATCAAGTTCTACCAAATCCAACTACCCACTATAGCCAGTCGCAGAAAGCATTCAATAACAGCAGATAATAACAAAACTCCACAAAACTTTCAACAATGAATATACTGAAAATGGCAGACGAAGCATATCGTGTAGGGGTCAAATAAGGAGATTAGAGAGAAAAGAGGAACCTGCTTGGCCTTGTAGCCGAGACGGCGAGCCTTGTCAGGGCGAGTGGGGCGGGTGACACGGACGATGGAAGGGTGCTGGCGGTAGTCCCAGCAGCGGACCCTCTGAACGAACCCCATCACATCAGATTGCTTCTTCCTCCACATCTCGGACACATACGCGTAAGCTCCTGAATGACAACACCCAAAACCAAACGAGTTATACAACAGAGAATGATAGTATGACAATTGTTGAAAGATAGTGAACAAATTCTGTGAAACAAGAGAGAGAGAGAGAGAGAGAGAGAGAGAGAGAGAGAGAGAGAGAGAGAGGAGGTAGCCACCCATGGTTGGAGAGAAATGCAGGTGCGGCTCCTCTGCTAAAACTAAACCCTTCGCAAACGAGAAGACTAGGGTTACAAGGGATGCTATGATTTTATAAGACCCCAAGTCGATCACGGCCGTCAATCCATACAAAACCCTAATTGGGCCAGTCTGCCACTGAGGTGCTTTTTAGTTTTGGGCCAGTTTTTTTTTCTTTTTTTGGGTTTTCTAGCCCTTTCGATCCAAACATATTTACGAACCCTAATTTGTATTTATTTCATCTTCCACAAAGTTATTCTCACATTCTTCTTTTTCTTAAATTCAGCAGACGACATTATAATTATTGTTTGCTCCTTTAACTACACTTACTAAGTATTTAGCTCATATGGTATTAATCGGGACCAAGTAATTGTCATTTGGAAGTTGTGCTCTTGCGACATGTGCATTTTGTGGGTTTTCATATTCATATGTATTGCTTGATTTTACAATTTATATATGATTGATATTATTGCAATGATGAAATAAGTTATACTTAGTAATTGCAAAGTTCGATTATTTGTTAAATAAACATAAACGCAACTTCATTCATGAGATATTGAAGGAAAACTAAAAACCCTCATCATGAGCCTATTATTCCTAGTGGTTTTTCTCTAATTGTACGTTTATTCCGTCACATGCCTATGATGTACACGTAGGTTAAACTAAACATAGCAAATAAGAAAACAAATATTATTATAAATAAGTGATTCTGGTGGGAGAGGAAGATATCCATTGTCGAAAAAATGTAAGCTGCTATGCTAAAATTGGGGTTTTCAACTAAACTAGGTGTTACAACGGACTTAATTTTCATAAGCTCCCAATTGTATATGGACCATAACTTTTTATCACTAACACCCCTAGTATAAATCTAACACTACAAGTATTTTGGGTCATTAAGCACTTGAACGGATTTTATTATTTCTATTTATAACTCATTATTATTATTTCAAAACAATTGTTATTAGATTATAGCTTCTTAACCACAACACCCGTAGCAAGTTATACAAACAAAATCAACCATAACAATTTCATCTACGTCTAATTAAAGTTGACAGGAGTATATTTAATTTATAATTGTTTTGTATTTAAAAAGTCCAAATTGAATATAACGTGAGTCTATACGTATCAACGAAATATTTACATTGATGATTGATGTCGTTCCCGATGGCCGCCACCTCCCTCTCCCTCTCCCCAAACCCTACCTTCACCACCACCTCCGCCACCTCTCACAAATTCTCTCCCTATCTCTCAGCCAGTAACCACCTCAAATTCCCAACCACCTCCACCACTTCTCCCTTCCCCGCCCAATTCCTAACCACTCTCCACCTCTCATCCCAAACCACAACCCCACGCGCAGCCGCTGCATCCACCTCTCCCGCCACCACGTTCCACGGCCTCTGCTACGTCGTCGGCGACAACATCGACACCGACCAGATCATCCCCGCCGAGTACCTCACCCTCGTCCCCTCCAACCCCTCCGAGTACGAGAAGCTCGGCTCCTACGCCCTCTGCGGCCTCCCGGCGTCTTACTCCACGCGCTTCGTCGACCCCGACCAGACCAAGTCCAAGTTCTCCATCGTCATCGGCGGCGCCAACTTCGGCTGCGGCTCCTCCCGCGAGCACGCGCCTGTTGCTCTCGGCGCCGCCGGCGTGTCGGCGGTGGTGGCGGAGTCCTACGCGCGCATCTTCTTCAGGAACTCAGTGGCCACCGGCGAGGTGTACCCGCTGGAATCGGAAACGAGGATTTGCGAGGAGTGCAGCACCGGCGATGTGTTGAGCATTGAGCTGAGCGAGAGCCGTTTGATTAATCACACGACTGGGAAAGAGTATGTGTTGAAGCCGATTGGGGACGCCGGGCCGGTGATCAGAGCCGGTGGGATATTTGCTTATGCTAGAGAGGCTGGGATGATTCCAACTTTGTCTGGTTAGAAATTTCGGCTATGTTTTTAACTTATGATTCTCAGACTTTATGATGCTCATATTGATAGAATGCAATGTGTTTAGGTTTGCTTTTTGTTTGTTTGCTCTATCAGTTCTATGGTTTGTATCGTCTCGTAATTGTTGTATTTTGGGATTTAAGAAATAAAGGGCAATGGTTTTCGCAGATGATGTTGATCTGTTTGTTGCACATTTTGCTATCATGCCGCCATGGTTGCAATGCTACTATGGTTTTGTGGAGGTTTGAGTAGTTAGTGTTTGAAACAGATCGGGTAGGAAAGGAATGTTAATACTGTATATGCTATCTAGGAATCGAAATGAGTGTCTGCAATGGTGGTATTTAGATAGGAGAAATCATAAGTTATAAAACCCCATGTATAATTGGTATCAAGAGCTCTAAATCTTATTCTTTTTGTTGCCTGTACATGGCTGTGATGCTATGTAGTACTTCTTGCTCCCCCAAGTGACATAAAACCTTTTTTATACCCACCCGAATAGAGTTGAACTGAAACTCACTTTGTTGTAGTGAAACTATTTGTTATTTCTATTTCTACCACAGTCAATCCGAAAGCTACAAGCTTTGCCTAGATTGTATGTCTAGAGTACTTAATATTCTTAGTTGTTGAAAGGCAGGATTGGAAGGAATGGTCCTATAGCTGAATATAGCTAGATAAGAGCAATGCCAATCTTATTAGATGCGTCACCAGTTGGTCTTCTCTTATCTTGTTGAAGTTATGATTCACCATTGACGTATCAGATGCATATTCGCATTGCTTAGATAAAGTATTCTACAGTACCTTCTTAAAACTCTGTAGTTGTTTTATGCCTAGCTGGAGATTTGATGTGAAAAATTAGCGAACTCAAATAAATTGAGGAAACAAACTAAAGATAGTGACTAGTTGCCGATCATCTTTGATCGCTGCTATCAGTGCTATGGAATTTCAAGCATTTTTTCATTCATGACCTTTTGCTGGTTGCATGACACTTGCATTCAACCCTCAATTGTTGTCCTTAACTGCAAAACCTCCATACAAGTTATAGACTGTCTGCATTTCCGAAGGAGCCAACAGAATAATGAAGAGGCGGCCAGAAGAAGAGAGCGAGGTGTTGTTTAGTTTTTCATAAGCTTGCCGGGCCACACCAGCAATCTAATTAGCAGTATAATTGTGTAGTTTGTTATAGATATTGAGCAACCAGAGGTCTTCCTATTTCCTATTGAGCCTTGGTAAACTGAAATGCTTAATTGGATGTGCTAAAGCCACAACATATTAAACGGAGGATCACATTTAAAACCCTAGACGACAAGAACTGCAAAAGCACTAATACAACTCAACCAGTTTCTAACATTTCCAGCAACTCAACCAAATAGTCCAGTAACTCTGCATCTCTAGTTCTTTCAAAGTACCATCACACAAACACGGTGCTCAGCAACACAACTCTCACTTGACTTCTCAATTAAGTGCAAGAATCTCTTGCATTCCCTTAACAAATCTTCTTTTCACTGTTCGTCATTCACAATAGACTTTAAAAGTTTAAATCAAGGACATCCAAGCCCCATGAAACAGAAGGTCGAAACATTCAATACGTAATGAACTGCATGAATTTGCTAACAGTGCTCTCTTGTATTTCCGGCCACTGCCCCTCTCTCCAGTCTGCAACTTTCCGGCACCACAATCAACTCCAATGAATGGCATTGAAGCGCTAGGCTTTCAAAAGTAAATCCTAAATCATCAGCCTCAGGACCCATTAGCATAAGGCACCGCAAGCATTTGTGACCCAAAAATTGCATAAACTTGAAAAAGCATCTCCAAGTTTATGCAATTTTCAGCAACAGCTACAGAGGTTTTTTCTGTCCGGGAGATGAGGCAGATCATGCTCAACTTCTTGAGGGTTTGAATTGTGGAGATTGCATTTCCTCCATCATCAGTTAGGTTCTTACAAACAACTACTCATAAATTTCTCTCTTTTTTTTTTAACTTCCATTTGTGGATTGTTACTGATGTTCGGAGAAAGTAAATATCAAATAATATAGCGTAATGGTCTATTTTAATTTCCTCTGATAGCTCGATTTATAATTAAACAACTTTGCCCTCATATACCAACGAGATTCTAATTTAATTATGACCATAAATCCGTTTGTGTTTTCCCAGTATAAGGACTATAAACATCACAAAGATGTGAAATGTTAGTAGGTTTTCGATATACAGTTCGTGATTTCAGAAATAAGAATATTGTGAAATTGCCAACATTGTGGAATTGCTTAGTCATGTTATTTGCTAGCTATCAGAAAATAATAATAATAATAAATAATAACCGTCGGTGCAATTTTGCTTAATTTAAGGATCAGTGAGAATTAAAGTTGTGTGAATAGTTATGCATACGTGAAAACGAACAAAGATTGAGAATACAGAACCAAGTACTAGTACACTACCAAACTGACAACAGCAAGCTGAGATAAAGAAAGATTAAGCAAATTACTAAGAAAGCCATAGAAGGAAGCCATTGAGATATACAAAGAACTTGAACAGATAACTATTATTCATATTGTACTAAGTTTATTAATCCAAAACAATCAAATTCCAGAAAAACGTTCCCAGATCAAAGAGCAGGAAACATTAGCTACTGCCCTTGGGACAGCTGCAATACATCATAAAGCCCAAAGCGATAGTTTCAGCAGCAGCGGCATGCATGGACAGTAATGCCCTCCGTGGTTAATCTAAATATCTATCTTGGCCGCCTATGCTCCCGCTCTCGATCCCTGGAACCTCTCGAGTGCCTCGACGGCTCCTCCTCAACCTGCACCGCCGGCGGCGAGGCCTCAGCATACCTCGACGACTTCTTCTTCCTCTTAAAGTGTCTATCGTCGTCGCTTGACTCATAGTCCACAGCAGGAGAACTCACAGCACTAGTCGTCTTCCTGCTGCTTGTACTCACAGCCGGAGCAGCAGCAACCTTTGAAGACTTGCTATACTCGTGGTCGTGGAACCCATTTGCCAGCTCCTTCAAACCGCCCGGCGCCTCCTTCGCAGAGGGAGAGCTCTTCCTCTTCTTGTTAGCTTCACCCTCAGGGAAGCTAATCCTGGAGAACACGCTGGCCTTGCTCTTGGCTGAAGCAGTTTCAGCCGCTTGCTTGGCTGAGCTAGGCTTGGAGGGAGGTGGTGCAGTTTCAGCATCGGCGGGTTTCGAGGAGGAAGACTCGGAGCGGTGACGTTTCTGGCGGGGTTTCTCGTCGTCGTAGTCCTTGGCGCTGGGCTCTCGCTCTCTGTCTCTATCGTGGTGATGGTCGGATCTTCTCTTAGGAGGGCGGGGTGGCGGGAGAGGGTCGAGGATGTCACGTGAGGGTCTTCGTTCTCGGTCTCGATCTCTGGTGGGTTCAGGAGGAGGAGAGGACCTCTCGTACCGGTAGTGGCGATGGTGGTCGCGATCTCTGCTGTAGTCGGGGCTTGGAGATCGGGGGGCTAGAGACGACTTCTGTACAACCAGCCACAAAACAATCAAAATTTTGACAACAGAACCTCACACGTGGCAAGCTGCCATAATACCAACGTAAAAAAAAACTACCACGTGGACACAACAAATTTCGGACTACTTCGTTACTTTTCTTTTACATTAAAAAACCAAGCATCTTTTTCTTTTTTCTTTTGGGAAGTTTGAAAAACAAAGCACTGTAAAATGGTTTACTGAACCAGTGCAAAACTGAGACACAATCCCAGATGTGAAGTCAAGTGCAGCGCACTTTTGGGGAAGTAATTTTTTTTTCTCTGGGGTAAAATTTTGAGTCAGGGAAATACTTGGGTCGAGGGATTCACAACATGAATCTAATTTGACCTTAGTGAGATCTAGCTAGGCCAGTTTCCCTGGGTGCTCCAAGCAGGCAATTAAATTACCACAGTTGGAGAAAGAGAAACTGGAACATGTTCTCTCCGCCGGATAAAATGGAGCATAATAAGAAAATATAAAAATGAGAACAAAGACTGAAAGCCAAAAAATAGAAAGAACAAAAAAAGTAACTTGTACGAAAAAATGGTTTAATAAATCCTAGACCATTTTCCTCTAACTGCAGACACAGTACATATTTTCTTTCTCTCTTCTTGTCCAGAAAAGAGAAGTGCACTATCTGGCCAAATTGGTGGTCTATTGCTAACTTGGTGTCTCCTTGCAAAATTGTTGATAAAAACTTTGTGGACCTGCTGCTGCTGCTGCAGTATACAGATGATAAGAAGAGAATGAATTTGGCACAGTAAAAACGTACAGATTTGGACTTCATTGGAGGCATATCCCCATCACCGTGCACTTCTCTCCCATATTCCCGATCTTTAGAAAGCTCCCTGCTGGAAGAACAAAAATGTAAGTATAGATATCTACCGAGCTCCACATTTCCCATGTTCCAATAAAATCAATTTTCTTTCTAACTTACCTTTGGCCCCGTCTCTCATTTTCACGCTTTCTCCTCAAATCAGCTTTCCGAGCCTCGAATTCCTCTCTGCTCATGATAGGAGGAGGTCCAACATTCATCCCATTCATTCCCATACCCATACCAAAGTCTGCGAGATCCCTGAATAATGATAAAAGATTACACACATTAGCCCAACAGGTTAAAAGAACTTATTTAATAGAAAATGAAAGGAAAACAAAATTGGCATCTGTAAGCAACTGGCAATCAAACAAAGCACTCTATTTATCCGGTCCATGTTAAACAGCATTGTTAGGGTATTGGTTCCACCAGTAACCCACAGGCTATACACACCCTCCTCTCTGGGAAATGTTTGAAGCACAATCTTGTGCACCAAAAGAAATGACAATAAAGAAGAAAAGAGAAGACAATTATCAACACAAAATGCGTCATATCAAGTGTGAATGTAGGATACAACACATACCTCTGTGGTGGTGGAACCATAGGCATCATATAACCTTGACCACCAAATGCATCAGGTGGGAAAGGACCTCCAAATGGCATGTCCATGGGGCCCATTCCATACCCCATATACGGCATAGGAGCACCGTATGGTGGCATATATCCATCCATGCCCATGCCAGGTTGCATGCCATTCCAGTATGGATTATAAGCAGAAGGGCCCATGTGCATCATGTAGTTCTCTGCTGCAAGGTCTTGGGGAGTCTTCCATTGCATTTCTGCAGTGAATGAAAAAAGCACAAGAATGAATATGCTAAGTTCCCAAAGAGAGATTTCAATTGGGGAAAAAACCAAGTTGCGTACACAACAGAAAGAATTAGTCATACCGTTTGCAGGCATGCGGACCTTCTTCTTTTTCCTTTTCTTTCCTGAAATAAACGAACAAAAAACACTTAAATAACCACAACAACTTTCTTTGTGAAAAAAAAAAGATTACTTGAAAGTTTTGTATAAATCCATGCAACTCGTATAAGTAAAGTAAACATAACAAGACAGGAATAAGAAACCACACTAATAACACCAGAGAGACACATTACCTGCCTCCACAGAGGCCAGCCTCTGCTGCACTTCTTCGTCAACCAGGGGAGCACTCCCTTGGGATGCAGGTTCCTTTACGCTCATTGACTCATGCGTAGCTTCTGATGCATCGGCTACCTTTGTGTTCCTCACATTCTCTAGCATCTGCTGTGGGGCAAGAACAGGTTTTACCTCATCTACAGTCCCCTGTGTCTTCAGAGCTTCATCACTCAGAGGTAAAGGCTTATTCTCTCCCTTTGATGCAGCAGATAGAGTAGGGGAGGGAATCTTGGGTTGTGGGCAGCGTGCAGACTCCATATCTAAAAATTAAAATTCCGAAATTTTATCAATAACAGAATAAGTTTATTCTAATGGAAACAGAAATAGAAAGCACATCATCAAGGAACAAACCTTGAACTTGGAAAGCACTCCCTGCATTATCAGTACTGTCATTACCAGACTCCAAGATTCGATTAATTGTATCCCTGAGAGTCTTATTTGGCAGTAGATCATCAGCAAGGGTATTTGTAGCCCCACAGACACACACTGACTTTGAGGTAATGTAATTCCTGATACCTGATAATAAATGTGACTAGAGTAAATCCAAACGATACTGATGTGATAATAAAGCATACAAAAATTACATGCTTTAAATGCTAAAATGAACCAGACAAATTGGTTCTTCCACTAAAAACGAAAACATAACCTCAAGAGTCAGAGGTGAAAGTTGCACTATAACTCACATTTATCACAAAAGCTCTTGAAGCAACACTTGCTCGTTAAAACAGCATCTTTCATCACTTCCTTGCACAAGGGGCAGTGTAGCTCAGGTGGTAGATCACCAACAGAACGCGTAGATGGTAAGCCTTCAATCTCTTTCTCAAAAGCAGCCCTGTGAATGTATACCAAAATATTATTGTAAGTTCTCATAGCACAAATGCACGAACATAAAAAAGTATCAGGTCTAGACCAAAATATGAGCTTACTCATTTGGCCTCAATACAGCCACTGCACCGCTCGGCAATGCATATGAGCCATCTGGGGTTGCTATCAACATGGACTTGGGAATGCCAGTGGGAGGCTTCACTCTTTTGATGTCATAATTTGGATCACCATTTGTGGGGCAGTGCTGAATATAATGGCCTAAATATAAAATATCAATTATAAGCACAGCCAGAAATAACCATTGACCAACAAAGAAGCTATTTGATTTAAAAAGGTCACACAAACATACCAGGAACTTTACACCTGTGACATATGTAGCCCTGTGGAGGTGTTTTCTTCTCAAACACTCCTGTTCGACCTCAATCAAGCACAAGATCAAAAAGATATCAGTTTCATCACCTAAAAATGGGAGAGGGGAACAGAGGGGTTTTTTTTTAATTGAAAAAAAAAAGACATATAAACATATAAGACTCACCAAAACCACGTCCACCCATTCTTCCATTCATACCCCTGCCAAAACCTCTACCAGAGCCATAGCCATCAGGACCTTGACTGCAAATAAAGCAAAACATCATTCAATATAAGCGACAAAAACCCAACCATTATGATGTCACCAGCACAATAGAACTGAAATATAACATACTTTTGCCAGTCTAGTACTGGAGTGTCAATTAGAGCCTTAAGCTTGCTATCTTCATCGGCTTTATTTGTTGGTGGAATATCTGGAGCCGCATAACTTTGCTGCACTGGAAAGACTTCAGGAATATCATACAAATCACCCCCAAGATCATCCCAGTCTGGCTCAGGCTGTAATGTCACAATAAACAATCACTAGATTTTCCCTCAGAAGGCAAATTAGCAAACACAAATGCTCTGATATACTAAATCTTACATTCACTGAGGAATTAACTCCTAGAAAGCTAGTCCTTTCAGGTTCAGTGTTCTCCACCATATCTTCCACTCGATGCCTGCAATAATATAGATATAAATGGCCAACTCAACTAAATCTAAAAATAAGCCCTATCGGTCGTAAGAAACACCCAAACCCTATGAGAGGTTATCATTGGGCGCGCTCAAAATGATTACCCATAACACGGGTTTTAAAGTCAAAATGACAAACTATCCAATCAACGTAAAATTTCAAATTGAACCTTACAGCAACATAACTAAAGTCAAGTACTAAGAGGATTAAAAGGATCTGAGATAGTACTCTGAATCAGTAACAATGGGCATTCGAGGGCGTCCGGGAACACGGCGTATTAAAACTGAGGTATTTTTTGGAATCAACGTTGCTTCATCAAGATACTCTGAAATTCCACAATATAGAACATGAAGTCTATAAAAACACTGCATAATATTAATCTACATGTAAAACAATGAACGCCACCAAAAAGCATTGCCCAAAGGCGTAATCCATTGTTCCTATAAAGTTAAAAGTCAGATTAATCAATTCAGCAACCCAAATTTCAATTACACAGAACCTGCCCTCTCTAAGAATGATCATACCAGACAAAAGTTCCGATTGGCCAAATTGTGTACATTCGTACCAGCCAACAAAACCTTGACCATCCAATAACAATTGTTCAAGACATGTATGATGAAGTCACCCTAAATTCAAGGCGCATGCTGGCAACCAGTGAACTACATGTAAACTTCAGCGCGCAGCAATATAAGATCCTTCCTCAAATCTAAACAAGTATATAGCTTATCCAAGAACACCTAGTATCCCAACCCCCCCCCCCCCCCCCCCCCCCCAATAATCATAGATTACCAATATCTTAAATGAATCAGAACAAACAATTAACAAGTGGAATAACTTAAACTACTAAATGGAACCAACCTTCATTGGTCTGGGCATTGGTGACCACAAGGTCGAAATCAGTACCCTTCCCTAAATGCTTGGATTCAAATATTTTTTCTTTGAGTAAACCAACTGAGATGAAGGGACCATCCATAGCAATAGAATCATAATCTCTTGCACTCTTAAATTTATAGTACACCGCCATGGTCAAATATTTTTCTTTTCTTTTCTTTTCTTTTTTTCCTTCCAAATAAGATATTAGGTATAACACCTCAACAAGAACAGAACAAAACACCCAACGATGATGATAATCAAAGGCCTTTTCAAAAAATTATAAAGGCCTTTATATTAAACTCCACAAGAAAATTGATCAAAACAGTACAAAAATTCAAGCTCTTTTTTTTTTCCTCCGATTACTCTACTGAGATCAAATAATTCAAACCGCCGATCGATCGCCCTTGAACGCCTGAACCCTAGCTCTTCTCCGACCGCCGATTCGATCCTTCGCCACCAGAGAATCCTCCTGCAAACCTCCGCCGATTGACTGCCGCGGATTCGAATCGAACTCGGAAATCCCAGAGGCAATTGGAAAAACCCTCTGCGATTGCGACGAACAAAGGCTTCGCGATCCTTCAAGAAACTCCGAGTTGAATCAGACAACCCTAGGGTTAGGGAATCGATAAATTGAGAAGCGAAAACAACGTCGGATCGTGGAAGCGTAATCGCCGATTGAGCTGAACTCCGGGAGGGGATAATAATCGTCGAATAGCGAACTGTTGATTCCAAGCAAGTCGAGCGGAATCGAAAAACGCCGGGGGAATTTGACCGCGGGATTGAGAATCAAGGCCTGGGGGGTTTATATAGGTTGATAATCATGGCAGTAACAGCTGGGCTGCTAGGGTTTTGAGGAGGATAATCCCAATCTCTCTTGAGAGTTATAAGAGAGGGGCCTCGATCACAGAAAACCTGATAATCGATTTAACGACGCCGTTTGCGGGTACTCGTGTTGCGTTTGTCGAGTGCGAAACGGTGCCGCTTTGATGTTAGCTTCGATCCAACTATGTAGAGATTAGTGTTTGGTTTCACGTGCGGCTCACGCCAATTGGTTGCCGAAACTTGTACAAATACCAAAGCCGAACGGTAAAAGATGAAATTTACTATATACTAAGGCAGAGTTCGGGGCTATTCGGCTAATGAATAGTGCCGGCTCCCGCCGAGCTGTCTGCCATATACCTAAACTTCTTCTCCAGATGACTCACTCATCACCTATTCGGGAGCCTATTCCATGCACGGGCCGCCCATGTGCACGGGCCAAAAAAGCTGATGTGGCCGTTGAACTTGATGGAAACGGAAGAAAGTCTTACACGTTAGTTCCCGTTAGCTGATAGTTACTGTAAGCTCTCTAAATATCCCATCCAAAATCTCGCCAAGGAATCTGGATCCAGAACAGAGAGAGAGAGAGAGAGAGTGGAACTCATCCTGTCGCAGAAATGGTAGCTGTATATATCGATGTGGAAGGCAGTAAGTCTGCATAAAATGGCGGTGCCGGATTCTTGCCCAGTTTGTGATATCAGAGAATTGCAAGGTACAAATTAGTTATAAAGTTGGCTGTTGGATCGTAGTTTTGATTGGGCAGTAACGATCAAAAACCAGATTTAATTTTACCCACCCATTCAATCATTTGATCACTTGAGCTGAATTGTCGACCAGTACTAACTATATCAGATATAAGACATTTCATTAGCGAAAATGAAATTATCGAATGCGAGTGTTGAAATTCCGTGTGTTGGATCCCAGAACCCGGTGAGTATTAATTGTTGATCGTTTAATTGAGTTGAATTATGGAACTGATTCATGCATGTCATACCTACTTCTGTTGTTACTGATATTATGATTTTTGGCAGGGTGATTGTGGTGGCATTAAAACAGCCTGTTATCCAAGAGATTTCGAATTAGCATGCCAAGGGTTTTCAGCCGCTCAGAATGCCGCAGCAGAAGAAATGGGATTCGGCCCCTTATTGAAGATCGGGTGCTTAAGTCTGAACAGGGAGTTGTGCCAAATGGTTGTTGACAACCTTTATGTTGAAGGGGGAATGTTCCAGATTAGCATGAACGAGACATATGTCCCTGTAACTGCTGATGACTTTGGGCGCGTCATGGGTCTTAATAACTGCGGATCATATGTAGCTAGTGATTGTCCAGACTTTGTGGATGACCCTTATTTGGAAGGACTGAAAAAATGTGAGGATAGTGGAAACACAGTTCGTGAGCGTTTGAGGAATGCCATATGCCGGAATAAGGAAGCAGATGATAGTTTCCGAAAATATTTTGTGATGTACGCTCTTTTTGTACTGTTGTGCCCCAACAGACCTGACATAGTGGACAAGAAAATTGCAGCAGCAGTGTATGACATCCGGAACCTCCGCGGGAGCAATTGGGCTGCATTTTGCTTTGAACACCTATCGCAGGGTGTGGCGGAGTACAAAGAAAGAAGGTTTGGTTACATGAGCGGTTTCATGGTATTCTTACAATTATTCATCTTTGAATTAATCTATGATCATAGTATTTTGGAAATTGATAAATCTATTCACCCTGTCGTTGCTTGGACCAACGAGAATTGCAAGAAAATTATGAAATGGATAAACATGGAGGGGGGATTACACAAGAAGTTGATTTATGTCTTCGTAATGCGGAGTCTGAAAATAAGTTCTTATAACTCAGACGAGTCAGGTTCACCTTCAGAACCTGGTAACGCGATTGCAGAATTGGAGATTATTGAGAATGAAGCTATGAAAATTGAGTCAGTATTGGATAATATGGAGAGTCAGATTCAGGAGGTTAGAAACTGTGTGAAAGAAGTAGATTACATAGCATCTATTATGACTGAAGCAAGGGTGAGAAGCGTGATTGTGGAGGCTGTGAAATTTAAATTTGGGAAGTTGGGGAAAGGTATATTTTCTGCTGTCGATAGTGATCTGGGAGCGAATGATGATGCACTCATCGACATGGGAATGGAATACGAACCATTGTCAAGGGGTCAGCTTTCACCTATAACTGAAGAGGAAATGTACAACAACCCTGACGATCCAATAACAGAGGTAAGAATAATTAATATGTTGTAGAGATAAAATTTGTTAGTTTTCTAAAATATGGTGAACAATTTAGATTTGTCAACCAAACAACTTGTGGGAGCAATTTGAATAGGTATGTGGTGCACCTTAACGGAGAGAAAACTGTTTTCATAAAATCGTAACTCATTTATTTATACTTTGGATTTGTAATTAATAATGGATATATGCTATTTTGTATGATGGCAGGAAACGATATTTGATGAAGTGGATAATATTACTGGAGTTGACACCCAGTGTGATGACTTTGGTAGCTGGAATGAGCAGTGCGAGGTTACAAATGACAATCTTGTTTTTCCATATGTTGGAGAGATGTGTCCAACAAGTTTGGAATTAATGAGATTTATCTTCACCCAACCAGAGCAACAAGGTGATATTCCGAGGTAAGTGGGAGTAATCCAGCTGCGATAGTATGTGAATATATTCATAATGAAATAGATGATATAATTGGTAAGCCAGCATGTTAACTTCAACATGCCTACAGGGACGCCATAGCCCGGCACGGTGAAATTGTAATGAAAAAGGATGAATTTTATTGTCTTCGGCCCGGAAACTCCATAACAAGAAAGCTATTTATGATACTGGTTACCAGTCATGATTTGGTTCCTTACTTACTGGACCCTAATTACTAACCCGCATTCCATGTAATGTTGCTGATAAATATTGTAAGGTCATCAACCTATGTGCTGCATACTTGTGCGATCCGGACTCCACCTCCTGGTTTTTCCCGGCAGATTTCAGTGTACGTTATAATTTGTAATTCTGTTATAAGTATTATACTTTGGAACTGAGATAAAAATTTAAATTGTAATTTGGTGATCATATTAGGAACAGAGTCTACGATCACGAACAGATTTGGGAGGACATTCATCCTTAGATTCCATCTAAGACTATGTTCTCTGCAGATATTTAATAGGCGATTAAAACGGTGCTCCAAGGTATGTAATCCGTCAATTCCCAAAGTTACTGAATTCAATGCTGTAGGAGCAGATAGAGTATTACCCAGCAATAATTCATTATATGCAGATTTTCATCCCTGTGGAAGACGGAGTTTTACAACAGTGGTGGTTGGTTGTAATCAAATTGGAGGATAAAGTTGTTGTGATATGGGACAGTTGCTCAGACACTGCGCCCCTAACTCAGAGGCTTGAAGAAGCAACGCACGTGGTAAATTTTGTTTTCAACATATTACAGGTAACAACCTGATATGTTGATGTACATTTAATAAAACCACTTTACACGCAGGTTGACTTGGTTCAAACGGTCTTTGCGAGTGATATGAAAAAACCGGGGGATATATACTATAATTTAGGAGTTTTTGAAAAAATAGTTGCCCCTCATACACACGTCGTTTCAGACAAAGACGATACGGGCGTATCTGTCATAAGGAACATGCAGTGTTATGGGGAGCCTTGGTTTGAACAGGTATGTGAAGGTAGTGTGAAGCATGGTTTTTTTTATCAGCGTCACCTTCTTTTATGACCTTCAAATGGTAAATAAGACTTGTATTTATTTGTTTTGGACAGTTTCAGTCCATCAAGGAGAGGAGTGAAATAGCAGTATGAATTTTGAAAAACCAGAAAAATGAGGAACTGAAGTCAGTTGCTGCAGCGGTTGGTCTGTTTGTGAAAGATCTAATGCGGGAGGAGGTTCATACTGTGGAAGGAAAAAACCAGAACAATTGTAACGAAGGAGGGGAAAATGTTATTCCTTCGACTGAGGCTCGACAGGGAAAAAAACCCATTCCTACCGGGTGGAAACTGCAATCCCATCATAAGCGGAAGGACCGGGTTTGATTTAGAACCTTAATTTATTATAAACATATTAATATCATCTCTTTAAGTAAAAGTATGTGCATGTTAACAAAATTTATGTCCCTCCTCTCTGTTATGTAACTTGCTGATGATTAAGATGATTAGGTCCCTCTGTCCTGTGTTTTGCAAACAAAAATATTCTCACATTGGCACTTGTCGCTAGCACTTATGTTTTTTCAGCTGTTTCCGGGCATAAGGTTCTGAAAAATGGTAGGCGTTGGTTGGGCGAAAAGCTAGGGACTAGTACCTAGGTGGTTAGTCAGAGGACTAGATGGGAACTAGGTGACATTAAAATTTTTAATTTTTTTTTAAATTTATTGATGATATATAATGGTCTAATATAATAGATTAAAACATATGATTGTATGTATATAGTAATAAACAAGTCTCAAATGCTTTTGTTTAGACATTCAGGATGATTCCAAGGAACTAATGATCATCAATTTACTCTAAAATTTGAATTTGTATAAAAATATACTAAGTAGATAAGGGAGTGATTGATTTGGCTGAGTTCTCTCCACTGAGCCTCGTCCACCGAAAAGAATGGTTTAATTTGCAACCCAGTACTTGAAAAACAAAAAAAACAAAACCTAAAATTTCTAATCCAAAAATCTCACCGCACTATTTTTGCTTCTCTAAATTTCCATTATGATTCCTATCTGAACTTTGTTGTCTCAAATCCCAACCATCAGTCAATTCATCTATAGATCTAAGATGAGAGAAGGACAAATCAATCTCTTGCTTTCATATGATCGAGAGACCGAGAGTAGAGCGTTGTTGTCCTTCTGGCTTCTCCTTGTACTGTTATGCTTTTGTCGTCGTGCCGCTGCCGATAATAATTTTAGGACATCTGAGTTTCATATTTCAAGTGTTGAGAGAACAAGAGATAAAGTCATCTGATCGACGTAGCGCCTGAATCCCAACGCACGAGACTCCACCTAGACCGCCCAGAACGACTAGGCAGCTGCCGAGAAACCCAACGCCTAGTGCAAACGAATTGGCAAAACTCTGGGTTGTCACCCTACGGCTAGCAACTAGGTAGCGCCGAGTTGGCCGCGTAGACCATTTTTTAGAACATTGTCCGAGCATATTATTGAATCCATTGAGTCTTATCAGTCCTTTAGGGTACTCTATCAGAGTAAAAATGTTATTAACTGATTCCTTGCCAACATTTTCCTAATTGGTAACACTATTTAAACTATTTAGAAGCTGGGAGAGATTATAAATTAAATAATTACCAACTATAAAAAAAATTATAGGCAAACCGAACCCAAAAACGCGTGTTACCTAATACCTAGGCACAAAGAGGGCAGATATACATTAATACATTGCATTAGGAGGCCCTAAGCATGAAGGCCCATATAGCAACTATTTTATGGTTTGTAGCCCAGCTATTTTAAGGCTCTTTATCAACACTTTACTTCCAATTATTAAATGTAATAACATAAAAGCATTCAACATGGCCCAAAATGCAGTAATGGTCAGTGTCCCTCTTGAGTTAGGCTGATTTACACAATTTTGGGTTTCGATTATGTTACTAAAATAACCAAGTATGATTGTCGCTTTAGTTAAGTAAATATTACATTCAGGCGTATGAAACATAAAAATCCACCCGCATACATTATCTCTGAAGCCGAATAACCCATAAAAATTACCTAGCCAAAAAAAAAACCTACATGATATTAACAAGATATAAACACTTCATTATGTGAAAGACAATTAAGAGAGCATATTTTCCAGCACCTCTGCGTGCTAACTGGTTAAACTCTTTATACTGACTGAGTCACGGTGTTATAGTTATACGTCATGCGATAAAGATTTCTAGCTCTCAGTTTCTCCCTCAAATTCTATAGTCAATCACATTCTTTCACCGGAGAAAGTATGACCTTCTCTTTTCGTAGTTGTGGCTATAGCTTTTTCTTTGAAGTCCCAATTCAATGTACGGCCCGGATATACTGCCCAAAGTTTGTACTATCCATATAGTTTACTTAGCCCAGGGATGTCATGGATATCCCTCGTACAGTATAAAATTGAAGCGAAAGTCGGCATTGGTGTGAGGTGATTGAAAATGTAAATTAAGAAAATGGATCAAAATGTACTATTTTAAACTTTGAGTCTTTGAGGGACGACATGTGGTCGGATGGGAGTGTTGGGAGTGGGTATGAGTGGTATTATTGCATTTGGGTGAGAAACCCCAAAGTGATGAAATGACAGGAACCCTACCTATCTAATTATGGTTCGGCAGCGAAAGTACGAAGCACGTGTAGCTGGATGACCCCATACATTTGCGCCATTTATTAATGGCATGGGTTGTCAATGAGCAACATAAGTGTTTGGAAGCACTGGAAATATAATCTGATTGCACAGACATACAAGGCCGGAGTCTAACGTACTGCCGAAATCAAAGGAATCATCGTCAACCTCAAGAGTCTGTTGCCGTAAACTACAATTGTGTGGCAGCGGTCAAAGGTGGCCAATATGGTAAGGTTTGGTTAACAATAGTAGGAGAAAAAGCTGTATATCTTATAAAGGCTGGGGATGGTGACAGGAATATTAACTGCGAATATGTGTGTCAGGGAAGTATATATTCAGAGAACTAGGGCATTTAAGAAAGTACAATAGTAGATGAATGGAAGGTAAAATCATCATATAATTATGTTAATTCTTCTTCTTGGATCAAACTATCCTCCTGCATGTGTTAAATTCCAGATTCGCGTATTACAAACAATCATATTCATAGTAATAAGTTTATATAAATGAGGAAGGCAAGGTGTAGGATGAAATAAGGGTAATGATAGAATGAAAGATGAACCATACTTTTTTATCATAAGGTTATTTGCTAAGTAGGTCCGCATATCTGCTGCTGCTGTAGTTTATAATTGGAAGGGGTGGGTTTTTATAATTATGAAAATATGAAATGGAATAAAATACAAATAAATCATATGGTACATGAGATATGAATGGTCGAGGGATATCCCTTTTATGTAAGGAAGACAAATGCATGATTTAATGTCTGATTCATGCTCGGGAAACTTATTCAGGCAGGGGGTGAAGAGATCTGTTCAAACTGAAGAATTATAGCACCATGGGCAAGAAGAAGAGTTTGGATAAGGTGAGTTAGTCGTCCCCAGGGTTTAGTTTTAATGCAGACTGGACTCACGTGGAATATGTATGTTGACTGTATCTGAAAAAGATTCTTTTACAGAACTAAAATGAACAATGTTTGTGTACACATCAGAAAACCAAATCATGTCAATAAAAAAGGTAAATATAATTATTCATGGAATGGGTGGATTAAATTGAAATTGAATATGGTGAAAGAAATAAGGTGGGAACATATATGTTGGCCTATTTCATTGTTGTTGAATATTGAGCAGTGTGTATGTAGCCCTTTGCATGAACCATATATAAGAATATCAGCCGATGGTTGTCAACTCAGGTTATGGAAGAAACAAAAGGAAGATGTAATTTACAGAACCAGGATAATGAAGAGGAGGAAGAAGGATCTATTGTTAGAGAGAAAGAAGAAATGCAACATGTGTGGGGGATAATGGATGGCCTTCATAAAAATGTGTCTCTCTTGGCTGATAGAGTATCAATGCTTGAGCCGGCAATGAAAGAGATTAAAACAGGTATTGGGGCGGTCACAGCCGCGGTGGAACCATTCAAGGAAGGGAAATTTGAGACAATGATTAAGAGGATAATGACTGAGGTGTGAATGTCTGAAAAGAAAACTGAAGGAGTAAAGGGTCAAAAGTGCGACAACTACGGAGCACACGTTAGGAACGCTGGCCTACAAATGAAGAGATCACAGAGGACCCCTTTGTTGATCAACAAGACTGGGAAACAGGGTTTGGAAGATAATTCACATAAGAAAAAGGTTCACTACAATTTACTATATTGCTAGAATCATATTACAACCTATATTTCATTGAATGTCGCAAATGTCAGCTTGTAAGTTAAAAAAGAAAAATAAAAAAACCCAATTAATTGAGTTTTTATATGTACATGTGTGTAAATTAAATTTAATTAATATTGTCAGGGCCAAGATGGAGAATATGACCGAACTGCTTCGGGTTGCTCAGTTAGCCCAGTTGAAATCCCTAAGAAGAAGAATGAGACAGAGGCAAAGAAAAAAGGACAGCCTATATTGGCACAAACAAGGTTTAAGCGTGCTTTATTTAGGGATGAAGCAAATGAGGACCCGGTAATCAACCAGATAAAAAAATATGTTAATCGATCAAGGGTGTTTTGCAAAGCGGGACCATTCAACGTAAAGAGCGGACTTACAAAGGATGAGTGCCGCCTGATAAAGTTTGCTCTATTTGATTTGCCGCCAACTGAAGAAGGTTCCAAGTAAGGATCTTAATCTCCATGTAAGTATGTTATATGTTTACACATATGATATAGTATGTTGTACTAACAATTGAAATTTTATGTAAACAAAGTGAGGTGGTTAATTCTTGTGATGGATCGCATGTCACAAGACTAGAGCTCCAAACACTAGGACCGAGGGGATTAATTTGTTCAGGGGTAAGACATATTAGAATATATATTTGAAATTAAATAGGTAAGATGAATGCCATGTAAATAAGGAGAGATATATGCAAATTGATGTCTAAGTGATTTTAACTCACCTATGTACAATGGCAGGTCATCAATACATTTGCAAACTATCTCAACAATGATCTAGGGGACTGGTACCTGCCAACTTATATTTCTGTAAGTGAAAGACTTAATTGGTATAGTAGCAAGCATATTATAAGACCTTACAAATGAACAAGCTCATATTGTCAGGAGGCTGTTATTGGAGGGAGAGATCCGAAAACTTCGTACCAAATGTGGGTTGATCATGTAAGCATTGTTGGTCGTATGTACTGGTTCATTGGAAAACTGGCAGACTGTAATCGGGTAAGTTCCTTAATTGATCGTACTCACTATGACACATATGTAACTACTTATTTACTTTCATGCCTGGACTCGTGTCTTAATATTAAATAACAAAACATGGAGTGATGCCATAGTAATGGATAATGGTTGACAGATTTTTGCACCCATCAATGAGCCCAAGGAGAGTGGGGAAATTGGACACTGGTATGTCCTGCTCATTCATGTGAAGGAGCGATATGTGGAGTTGCTTGACAGTGCGGCATCTGACACTACATTGATTTCCAGACGCCGGAATGCAATACACACGGTAGGAACTCAACCCGGCCTAAACGTTTTCAAATACATGTTAACATATACTATATTTAGTCCGTACTCAGTCGTTAATAACCTGTTGAATTTATTTTATGAAGTTAAATCTCCTCGACAGCATATTCCTGGATGAAATTCTCGAAGTCATGGTACCTTTGTGCACAATGTCATTGTTCCCTTGGGCGTTCACTGCCGATGGATTTATCCAGCCCAATGGTGTAGACTGTGGGATATGTACCATGAAAAATATGGAAGATCATGCAGGGAGTTGGGCATTAGGGGTAAAAATGGTCTAATAAATGACAAGTCCTATAAAATGAAAATTTACTTGCACAAAAAATTTAATATTTCTTTTGTAATTCGCATTGTAGTACGATTCAGACAAAGAGCGCGCAAAGCTCATGCTGCAAATGCTGATGCATCCAAGGAATGAGGTGAAGAACCTCAAAGAGATGGTTGACAGATCATTTGTCCGTTGGGAAGGAAGAAATCTCCCAGATGGTCAACGAAACCAAGCAAAGAAACCACCTGCAAACCAAAAAAATGGAAAGCGTAAAGGAATGGACACAGTTTTGGGGGGTGATTCAAAATCACCAATTGAAATTCCAGAAGAATCACTTGTCAAACTGTCATGTGACGATACATGAAAGGTCGTAGGTAAAAAGGGAAGGAAAAAATGATAGGGAATCTACCAGAAAAAAGTTAGGGGTTAAGGGGTGGGGGTGTCATGAAAATTGGGTGTATTAAAAATTACTCCTTACTGTTAGTTGCAGGAATTCGTATTTTTGCTGGGAGTATTAAACCACTCCTCTCCCAGGATTATGATATCGATATTTCCAGGTTTTTGTAAACTTAATTAGACTGGAAATGGATGGACTATGATGGCATCGTTTTAGTTAGGGATTAAGTAGGTTAAGCAAGATGTCTGTGGTTGTAAGTTCGAAGTTTATCTTGTTTGTTGCAGTGCAAACACCACTCTAGTTGTGGTATTTAGCAACATGTTTATTTATAGGGACTCATCTTTTAAGTACTTGACGATATTGCAGTTTTAAACAATTAATGTTTAGTTGTTCTTTCTTGCCTTTATATAGATATATACTCGTTGTAGTCATACGGTATGTTTACATGAAATCAGGCCACCGTGCAAGCATCTCTTTGGAAAATAAGTCGATTTGTTTTGGCACATGTCTTCATATAAAGGTCATAATGGTGAAAGACCATCCTATATTTCTTATAATAAGGGTAATCAAAATATAACCCGTGCTCATCCTCTGCTATGTCTGATAAGAGCTCAAAATATATAAGGGTTATCCAATGCATAACCAATCTAAAACATCTGCAGGTTAAATCGCACGGTTCATTTATAAATATAGTGACAATTGTCTCCATCATATTACATAAATTTTACTGAAGTTAAAACACTTTGAACGACAGTCCAAACATTAAGCAAAAAATGCAGTCATTAACACATTCCAGTCTTACATCCAAAAATTTCCTCTGCACAAAATCCTAATTCATCGCCGCCTGAATTGTACACACAACAAACTATTGA
Organism: Argentina anserina; assembly: GCF_933775445.1. Lineage (NCBI taxonomy): Eukaryota > Viridiplantae > Streptophyta > Magnoliopsida > Rosales > Rosaceae > Argentina > Argentina anserina. Next base: position 10,562,197 of record NC_065876.1, read on the forward strand.
AAATAGACCAATTATCAGCATCATGAACGACATCATCAATGAATAACATAAAGTTCACAATAGAACATGGTTCAAATCGGAAATTAATAGACAACTGCATATAAGCTTAAAAAGGAATTAAGTACCTGGGTGGTAGACAAAATATGTGGCCTGACCCCTGGTCTTTCATGAAAAACATAAAGTACTCTTCGATTGAAGTTGTTAACATATGCTTTAAACAACTGTCGGACTACAGGCTATCAGGATGTGCGAATTTTTACTCATGATGTATTCCTGCTAATAAGGGATCATCAACACTGAATATACAACTGTCTTCTTCCATATCTCGGATGTGCGATTTACACTCAGCTGAAAACTTATCAGACCTATAATCATCATAAAGGGCACCGTTTCTTATATGACATGCAGTTTTCTCAAACCGAGGCAACAACTCATACAACCTCATACAACTGCCCAGCCCAATTTTCATATTTTTGTGCATCCCCTCACACCTTTGTGTGCTGTAAATACCACCAAAAAATACTTCTCTGAAAAATGCCTCGGCCCACCTGTCTTTTTTCTCATACATTCCATTAATCCAGCTGTTGTCTTCTAAATTGTTCATAGCAACAAAGTACTGCCAAGAAACCTCCCATTCGGCAGGTGTGAAACCTGCAAATATAAGGTGGAAGAAATCTCTTTTCATATCCACATCCTTAAGGTAAGATTTGACATTCCTTCCAACATGCCATGCACAGAGTCGGTATTTCACCTCCGGAATTACATTCACCACTGCATTCCTCATTGCTTCATCACTGTCGGTGATAACAGAGGATGGTTTTTGGCCATTCATAGACTTCAGAAAAGCTGTCAACACCCAATCGTATGTCTCTTCAATTTCGTCCGCCAGAAGTGCACAACCAAATATGACTGTGGCTCTATGGTTGTTAGTTCCAACGAACACAGCTAGAGACTTATCATAAATGTTGGTTTTATAGGTACTGTCAAATATGAGTACATCACCAAAGGTGCAGTAGTCATCATACGATTGTCCGTCGCGCCAAAACATATTGGCCAGCCTCCCAGTATCATCAACACTGAATATACAGAAGAAATTAGGGTCCCTGATGGCTTTTAATTTCATCCAAGTAATTGATGCTTGGGCGTCACCGTCCATTATAAGCTTCGAGTGCTCCCGCTGAACTCTGTTATACAAGTCCCTTTCAGTGAACCCAACAAATTCATGCCCTCTAGCTTGATGCACGAGATATTCGTAAGCACGCGCAGTTCCAACAGATACATTCCGAAGAGACATCACTTGAGCAATGTCATGATCTTTAACTGCTCGGTTTGACCTCACAAAATGCTTGTGTTTCCTTCTAGTGAGAGGGTGATTGTGCTTGGTTATGAACTGAGAAACATAGAAGAATGTACATGTTCTATCTTTTCTAAAGGTAATTGAAGCCGGACAATTGCAGCGAGACAAACGACATGACTTGTGTGACCGCTTACGGAGCCTCTTGAACAAACATAAACCATTATCAACCTCATCTGCCATGGACAGGCGCAAACGCTTGTCCTTTTTCCCCTTCACGTTATCAACAAGGATCTCCTCATCCGATTCATAATCAATTTCATTTTCACTACCACTACCGTCCTTACTCACACTACGCTCCCCTTCTCTGGAGCACACCATCACTCTTCGGATAACTGATGTCCTCTTACTGTTCCACTCAAGCATGTGCTTCCTGAACCCAAACCCTCTAGCCAATGCATAATAAGCGTAGAACCGCTATGCTTCTTCCTGACTGGAAAACTTGACGTCTCTCATGTCATCGAGTGTCAGATCCCCATATGGTTTACCGTTTAGCATCAGGCAGTCAATATCAATGTCTGTTCCAATCTTCCCACTTTCTTCCATGCAAGTGTTTGAATCTCCATTCCCACTGTCTTCCATCCTGTGTTTGATTCTCCATTACCACCGTTAAGCATGATGGGTACATCATCCGACGAGTGGCTATTGTTGTACTCCAGTGTGGCCAATTCAATCGAATCCATATCTATAACATGTACATACAAATTTCCAGTTTATAATTATATTACATTAACATTGTGTTAATCTTCAGAGTGTCAATTATCAATGTATAATCATCAAACGAAACTTCCAATATAATTTATATCAACCATAATATTAGCACCACTCGCACCAACAGATTATACCATATATCCACAGTAAAATAATGAATACATTGCAATCTGTGATATATTTCAAATAACATCATATACAATATATTCATTGGATCTGAATATTAGGGATACTTTGAATACAAACTGAGCACGATATTTTCCAGTCAAATACTTACTTGTTTTTGGAATTCGCAGCTTCGATCTGCATCCGCCAGCTCACACTAACCAAACTTTGAGTTTCAACCCAAATCACACTCCCGAAACCACCTTTCTGGTTGGACCTCGGAGCAAGCATCTACATCTGCGAAACTTGGTCAATCTCGTGTCAGGTCGACTGCGATTGGATAGATCTTCACATAAGACGTCTTTCAATTTCCTATTTCACAACCCAGATGGAAAAATACGACTTCGATTGCCTCTCTTCTGAATACGAATGATCTCTCCTCCTATCAGATATTTCTGAGTTCTTTAATTAACCCAACTTACCCTAACTCCGTCCAAGTCCGTCCCATCGAGAGAAACTTTAATTTTTTGGAACGATCTACCGCATTCTCCACGCGGCGATTTGGACGGTCAAGATGCCCCGCCCATATGGACGGCCAGCATATACAATAAGTTTAGCACCTCTTCACCCACAACCCCTATTTTTCGACACATTTATAGAACTTTCACTGGCCGCCTGTACATCTTCATACATTATCCTTAATTTTTTCCATCTTATCTGTTCCACCGCTTCAATATTACCACCGGCTCAAACCACCGCTTCCACTCAACCACAATCTGACATATATATAAATCTTTTCATCGGCTCATGTTTGTCACCCGTTCACCTTCTTTACTCTCGCATTTACATTTCTTGATCAACCTCACTGTTCAGGTTAGTGCAGTCATTAGTTCAACTCTTTTAATAATTCCCTAATTACTCAAACCTCTCAATTTATTTTTCATATAATTTGTCGATATCATGTAAGTGAATTTTTGTTTTGCCACCGTCTCATGATCTAATATAGAGAAATATGATTTCTGTTACGACAGATGACGGAACCAACATTATTCAGAGACATAGTACCATTTCGTTCCAATTTTAGGATCAGAGTACGGGTATGTAGAGTGTGGGGACCCTGAAAGTATGAGAGTGAAGAATATGACGGACTTCACTACGTGTTAGTGGATCAAATGGTTAGTTACTACCCATTACCAACCTATCTATTGTCAACATCATTATCAAATAAGCTAATACACAATTTTATTGTTTTCTTATACATGGGGACGCAATCCATGCGATGATAGCAGAAAGGACTCTTGCTCGCGTTCTTTACAAGATGCAGGAAGGAAGCATATATGATATCTTTTGTTTTCCCACACAAAGAGATCATGCTCGAGCAAGGGTTGTTGAGCATCACACCATAGTGTATTTCAATGCAAAAACACAGTTTTGTTTTGGTCTCAGAACCTGTTGCACCAATTCCATTACATTCCTTCCATCTCCTAGAGTTCAACCAACTATTGGCTGAAGTTGCCAAACAAGAGATCCTCACAGGTAACTCACAAAATCAGTTGTTTTTATGTATATTATTAACGCATTGATAGTGAACACATTATGTAGTTTCAATCAACATCAGATGTTTATGGGTGCATTAAAGATGTCGTGCCCCAACACATAGCATCTGTGAGGAGTGAAAAAAAACCGAATCAAAGTGTGTGATAACTCTTCACAATTACAGGTACTAATTATACCTCCATGTTCTATATATTGACGTCTCTTTTTTTTCTTTTATAAAGGAAACTGCTTCAAAACAACTTACTGACTGTCATATATTTTATACAGGAGAGAAACCCTTAAAATCACCCTTTGGGGAGATGTTGCTCGACAATTTCCTCTTGAAACCGTGCTAAGCTCAGATCCGTCGACGCTAGCTGTCATTACTTGCTTAAAATTAAGCACATACTACCGTAAACAATCTCTAAAAACTATCCATTACAGTTTTGTTAATACCAATGTCTATTACAAAACTGATGATATCTTGCACAGGTCATGCAAAAGGATCAAACACTAACCATACATGCATCATCATAGACCCAACTATTCCAAGACTACAAGACTGAGTAAGTGATTTGACCACCATTTTCACTACAACATATTTCAGCTGATCATTTTCTAATATCCACATTTACTTTTTTCCAGATTCAGTGGACCAGACGACAGAGTTAAAATGCTTCTAATACCATTTAGGTGTCTGACAGCTGAAGAACAAGACCAACAAGCTCGAATCAAATTATCGGAACTGAACGCCCTCAACTGAAGAACATCTGGTATCCAAAATTTCTTCATTCAACTTATATGCAAGCCTTTGTTTTTAAACACACTAACAAAATATATGACCAGCAAGGAGAACCCGTCTATGTTGTTGCTAAGATTATAGATTTTTCTGACAACGGCTGGGTGGTACAAGGGCTGCCCCATTCCCGAATGCTTTAAAGTTCTCAAGAAGAAAGAGGAGAACAATAAATACAATTGTCCAGACCATCTTTCTGAAATGATACCACTTCCATGGTAAATTCTAGAGTTTTTTTCACCAACAGTCCCTCAACTCTGGTATACCTACCAATGTGATACCTCAACTCTTAATCGTACCAATGTGATACCAAAACTCTAGTATTGCTATCATTGAAGTACTTCCGTCAGTTTTATTGAACTTCTCCGTCATCTTGGTGATGTGGCAAGTACGTGAGGCCCACAAAGAGGGTTAAAAGACAAAATTAACCACATCTGAGAGGAGCAATGTTTTTCCCGCCCTTTACCTTGAGAAAAACACCCAACAATTCCAATTTTGGCGCCAATTTTTCCTCCATACTCCTTAATTTGTGTCTCTTATCTAAACTAAAGAACTACCGCCAACCAGTCGACCACAATCTGATAAAACTTAGATCAATCTCATTTTCTATTTTTACCTTAGCACTTGTTAAACTAACAGAATAAATATAGAAATTTATATGGAACATCTCATTTCCACAATCTCATAAGAATATAGAAACACATAACTTAACGAAATTCAAATACATGTTTAAGTACCATTAGTTGCCACCTTTTATGTTGATCTGCCATGATCTACCATTAGTTCTTACAAGCAAAAATCATGGTAGATCAACATAAAAGGTGGCAACTAATGGTACTTAAACATGTATTTGAATTTCGTTAAGTTATGTGTTTCTATATTCTTATGAGATTGTGGAAATGAGATGTTCCATATAAATTTCTATATTTATTCTGTTAGTTTAACAAGTGCTAGGGTAAAAATAGAAAATGAGATTGATCTAGGTTTTATCAGATTGTGGTCGACTGGTTGGCGGTAGTTCTTTAGTTTAGATAAGAGACACAAATTAGGGAGTAGGGAGGGAAAATTGGCGCCAAAATTAAAATTATTGGGTGTCTTTATCAAAATAAAGGGCGGGAAAAACATTGCTCCTCTCAGATGTGGTTAATTTTGTCTTTTAACCCTCTTTGTGGGCCTCACGTACTTGCCACGTCACCAAGATGACGAAGAAGTTGAAAAAAACTGATATAAGTACTTCAATGATAGCAATACTAGAGTCTGGGTATCATATTGGTACGATTAAGAGTTGAGGTATCACATTGGTAGGTACACCAGAGTTGAAGGACTGTTAGTGAAAAAAACTCTAAATTCTATTCTCATATAACTTATGGATCAAACGAATTTGACCAAACATTTCTCATTCCAACAAACCTCCAACACTAATTTCATTTACCTTTCTTTTACTATCTTTGTTCACTAACCTCCACACTTGCATACAGCTACAAGGTCTACATGATAATTGAAGACGACACTAATGAATCCATGGTGACTTTAATGGGGAGACCAGCCGAGGAACTTTTCGGAGCGTCTTGCCGAGAACTCCTCAATAGAAGATTCTATGCAAGTGAGATAGAATTACCAGAGGAGATCACAAACACAATGGGTCAGACCCATCTATTTGAAATCAAAATGAGCTACAACAGTGAGTTCTCGGTCAAAGATGTGCACCAAGCCCCTCAGTCCACACAAACATCGGGCCATGCCGTCCACCCTACTGCTGAAACACCTGAATTATGAAAAAAACGAATAGGACAAACGACTGAAATATGCATGTTCACACCAGAGAGTGAGAAAAAAAATAAAGGGCAAGTCTGTGAATGACTTCAATTCAATTTGACAATGCATATCAGGTCTAATTAACTATTTCCATTTTATACATCTTCATAACAGGGAAGGAAACAAACATGCATCATCGTCACCAACCGGTCAGAGACTAAGCAAACATAAAATGAACTAGCTATTTGCATGAGTTTTGCTGCACTAACATCTTCATAACAGCTGCGACTGAAGTCAATAGTCTACATTTTTGGATGAGGTCCTAATTAATATGACATATCAAAATAGGAGTATTTTTTTGTGGAACTCCTCATGAACCTTCAATACACATCAGCTGCTTTAGTTTAGCTGGGGTGCTCATGTATAGTAGTGTGCTTATATATTATAGTGTGATGCTATTTTGTGAGCATAAACTCCAATGAAGATGTAAGTGAAACCTGCTAATATGACAAAGTATGATAGTCTCCTTATGTACGACAGTGTGATGTTGCTTCCTAACATACTAAACTTATTCATAGTACCTTCATCTTTTTTTATTGTGAAACACCATAATTAAGAACTAATTAACTAACTTTACAAACTTACCACCATCAATTAGCCATAGTAGGGGTGGGCACGGGACAGCACGGGGCTCATCCCACGTCCCGTCCCACTATTTTGAATCGGGACGGGACGAGGGTTTTTAAGAATGCATCCCACTTGGGATTAATCCCGGTTGGGACGGGATGGGATCGGGACGGGACAAATCTCACCTTCTTATGAAGTTAAATAAAAACCTATATTTTTACTTTTTCATAACAAAATAACATTCAATAATGAAATTTTAACAAAAAAAATGCATATTATGTTCAAAATATTATAATTTACCATTATTATTTGAGTTGATATAATTTTGGAGTTATTAAGAACACAAATTAGTTTCATTTTGATACAAATATATAAGAATTTTTAAGTTTTCATTAAAGGTGGGACGGGACGGGACGAAGCGGGATAGAAATTATTCATCCCACGTCCCATCTCACCATTATGAAACGGGACGGGACGAACGTTTTTAGACCTCCGTCCCGTCCCGTCCCGTCCCATCCCTATGAATTTCGGGATGGGATCGAGACGGGATCGGGATTTCCATTTTTTATGCCCACCCCTAAGCCATAGAAATAAACGGTCAACCATCAATAATCGCGCCTGGGCGCGGGCTTTCTATCTAGTATAAAACATGAATGGCACAACTAAAAAACGAGAATGAGAGAAGAACAAAACTCTAATTGCATTTTTTCCAATATAATAAAAGAAAACAAATAAATCAGGGCAAAAGCCTCTATTAGACTATTACAACCTAAGCCACAAACATAAAAAGAAATAGCCTTAGTTACAGAGGGAGGAAAAATATTTGTCCAGCTTTCAATTTCAATATGATAACCTAAATGAGCTATAGCATCGGCAGTGAAGTTGACTTCCTTTCAAACATGACGAAATTTGATTGATTGGAATTTTAAAGCCAATATTTTGGTGTCATGGATAAGAGAGTGAATTCTCCAAAGAATGTTGAAAACACCATTAATTAATGCAGTCCAATAATATTTTCGAATTTCCCTTCAACATGTAAATGTTTATGACCATTTAAAATGAGCAGCATAAATGTATGCTCTTAATGCTAAGGCTTCAGCCTTTAGGATGTGAGTTCTCCCAAACATCTTAGTAGATGCAAGAATTGGAGTACCATGAATTAGTATCACGGAAAATTAACACTGTTGCAGCAATCTTATCTTTCAAAACAGAACCATCAAAATTCATTTTAACAACACTAGAAGGAGGAGGTCTCCAAACTATGGTAGAAGAACCAGGACAGTTGTTGACAAGAGTATTGTGATCCATTAGATAATCATTTATCATATGACTTGCTATAAAAGAAACCTTATTTGGATCAGCATTGTCATTTCTGAAAACAACATTATTTCTCATCCTCCAAATATGATGAACAATAATTAAACACTTTGAAAACAAAATCTTATCAAAGGTAATTGACTCCAACCAATATAAAAAATTGGAATGCTGAATAAAAATATTAGCACGATTTGTCACAGAAGAAGCAAAAGAACAACGCGAAAAAAGGATGGTATGATCAGTGTTGTCCAAAGAATTCTGGATAAGAGGGCAATTTCTGTTAATAGGATAATAATTATAAACATGGTCTCTAGCAGTGGCGGATCTATATATTCAGTGGGCAATCTAGGCTGCAACTCAGAGAGATTTTACGAATAAACTTTATTTGTTCATATAGCATTGATAAGCATGTCAATTCAGTTGGTTTTCTTAGTATGTTTTCTTTTCTCCTTTTATCTTCACCACGTCCGGGGGTTCGATTCCTACGTTTTTCTTCTATTTTTTTCTGTTCTTCTTTGTTTTCCTATTTTCTAGTAGTATATAACTATATATCACCTTACGTCTTGTTTTCTTTCCCCATTTTCCCCCTCTTAACAAATTGAGTTTAAATATTATTTTGATCAAAATCAACAATCAAGGAAACACCAAAAGCAACACTTATAAAAATATTCTTATAAATGGGAGTTAATTAGCTTAGACAAAATCTAATTCCTAAATCCCCCTCTGGTCTCTAGTTTGGAGTCTATCCCTTAATAATTGCCATGCAAAAATTTTAAAACTTTTGGAGGGATTTTTAAAGACCAAATCCTTTTCATAAGATGAGCTCTAGAATGATGTAATTTATTAGTAAGAATTCATGAGCTCTAGGGTAAATATGTAACAAAAGATTTACTTTTTGTTTGAATACGAAGCCATTTTTTGAGTGATGGTAAACGCCGGGCACCACACTCTCCCTCCCGCGTTTTAGGGTTGCAGTCTTGCAGAGGAGGGTGTTCGACAAAAGTTCTCATACGGAGAAAAAAAAACGTTCTGTCAACACCGACTGGTTATATCCATATTTAAGTTGTCCACCTGTCGCGCTCCCATTGATCCGTACACCATCAGCTTGCCAGCTGGTGTTTCTAATAACTGGCTCTCCTAGTCCGTATCTAAGAAGGAAAGGAGTGAAAGAGTGAGTCAGATGAGTGCCCTTGCTTAATCTTGAGAGGAATCCTAGTCCGTATCTAATTAGGAAGGGAGTGAGTGAAAAAAGTATATATAAGGAACCCACTACTCTACGAATGAGCGTACTTCTATTCTTGCCATTTAGGAGTGTGTGAGAGTGATTTCTGTGCTCTAGGGTTTCCAATTCTTGCGTTGGAGTTTACGATCATATTTTCGGGCAAAGTCTCCTGAAAATGATGAGTTCCGTGGCAAAAGAATAGCCACACTGATTATGTAGTCTAGGACAGAACTGAGCTTATTCTTGTTTTGTGTCTGAGTTTTCTTCAATGGCTAGCTATAGATACCATCTCATCCAGGTTATTGGTGAAGGTAGTTTTGGGGTGGTTTATAAGGCGATCGACAACCACACCGGTCAATTTGTGGCGATCAAACAGTTGAAGCAAAAATCTGATCCGAAGGCAAATCAAATGGATTCAATGGAAGTACGTGCTCTCTCAATCTTGCAGCACCCCAACATTGTGAGACTCCAGGGAGGTTGGCATCAAGGCAAGACCGACTTCTTGGTTTTTGAGTACATGCAGGGCAGTCTTGGTGATCTCATTCACCAAAGGCTGAGCATGGGAGTCCCTTTCTCGGAAGCCGAGATCCGATCACTAATGATTCAAGTCTTGGGAGGGCTGGAATTCATGCACCACAAACACGGGTTCATGCACCGGGATTTGAAGCCGGCGAATCTTTTGATGAACAAGGGAGTCATCAAGATTTCTGATCTCGGTACAGCTACTGAGATAGGCTCGCTCCAGGCATTCCATCATTATGTAACCACAAGAAGCTACAGAGCGCCAGAGATGCTACTTGGGGTCTTCAAGAAAACCCAGAAGGGTCAACCCTTTGTGTATGACGAGAAAGTAGACATGTGGGCTGTGGGCGCGATTATGGCTGAACTGTATCTCATGCGGCCTCTCTTTAGAGGTCACACTTCACCTCATCAGTTGCACGAAATATGCAAAGTAATAGGGGCTCCAACTTGGGGTTCATGGATGGCTGGGATGCTTGCGACAAAATGTATGATCATGCCTAATAAAGTACTTGAGCCGCAGTATGGTCGTGGTTTCCGAGCATTGATGCCATATGCTAGTCAATCGGCTATCAATCTCATAGAGTCTCTCTGCTCTTGGAACCCTGCAAGGAGGCCCAGTGCTGCACAAGCGCTTCAGCATCCATTCTTCAAGAGAGTCCAGAAGCTTGAGGCTCCGCCTGGTTTTTCAAATTGCACTCATAGAAGGAACAGCGTGGTTCCGAAGCTTGAGGCTCCGCCTGGCTTTCCAAATTGTACTCATAGAAGGAACACCGCGGTTCCGAAGATGACGTACTTATCAACTATGCAGCATCCAGTACTAGGATTGTAATGAAGCAACGAGACCAAGAGTTGTACGTAATTGATGACCACGTTTTATGAAATTATGGACATAATGAGTCCTACCTATTTACTTTCCAATAATCAGGCACAAAGAGACCTCATTTTGAGTTGGAAGTAATGAAATTGTACAAACTTTCAATTGATCTCTTCTTTTAAAGAAGGTGACAGTGATCACCCTTAATGTTCCATTTTTTCTTACTCTCTTGTTGACTAGGTTGTTTTACTTGTTTAGCATTTCTTTCTTGTATTCTCTCTAATCTCAGTTATAGTTGATTAGTTTCTTTTGCATTTCTGTTATGTATTCTTCCTAAATTCTTGATACGCAAATGTATAACGGGAGAACTATTCGTACAAGCTTATATCCGATCACCTAAAGTCTACAAGTTAGAATAAGTATATGAACTATGGTTCAACCTTAAGATTGACAAGAAAGTCTGTTATACTCCTGTTTACTAGGTTCTGCATTTCAACCAAGAAATTTATCCAAACTCATCTGTTGTGTCGATGAAGAAACTAAAATGTTTTAAACTTGCTGTCTTACTCAAGGGGCCGACCTGAATATTGATTACTGTGAGTTGATGTAGAACGCCCACTATCTAAATTTACAGAACATCTTTCCAAAACAAAAAAGAAATTTACAAAGCAGTCAGTCCCACTGCCAAATTCTCTTCTAAAGTCCCTTGTTTCTATTGATCTGATCATATTGAAGCTGAATCAAGCTACAGCAACCATCATGTGTGAAGAACTGATATGACACTGTTGGTTGTCCCGTAAATGGTAGTTTCATACATCGGTCAGGATTAACGAAGATATAATCACAACATATGCCAGGAAAAAGAAAACGGCTATCTGCATAACGAACTTTGGATTTTCCCTCATATTTGGTGATGTAACTGCCCTGTAACCAGAATGCATACATTTGTCAAAAGCTTAAAAGCTGTACATATTTGAAAAATAAAGAAAATTCAAAAGGCAAGGAAGAAAAAATCATTCAAGATCATGTTCCAAGAAGTTATTACCTAGCGATACGCTGAGAAAATCGATGAAAAGGCAAACTCTGAATGAAGACGATGCCTGGTCCGGTTAAAACAGCCGTTACCAGATTGTCACCCTGAATTGGTAAAATAGTAAGCAAAAAGTTGTTTCTTCAGAAACAGAAAAGAAAACACACTAGAATGTAAAATTGGAAAGCCTAAAATCATTTAGCAGAGATACATCATTTTCCTAAAGGACAGACGTCCCCATAACAGGTCAATTGCATCCGAAAGAATTCATCAGCAGTGTGGAGCACTTTACTTAGTCATCCACTTTGTAAGGATACAATTTAATCACCTAATAGGTGGTCCACCATAACCCCTCAGCATTGGTATCCCAACACAAGATTCAAGGGCATGAAACCAAGCTATCAATATAGAAACAATACAGAAGGGGACTGCGAATTCCTCAAATTGAAGTAACTTACACCAAACACAGCTCTTCTCATGGGCCCATTGTATTTGATTTGGACATTGACTGAAGTAGTCACAGCTGCTATACAAGAAACATCAACAGATAATACCTCGCCCACCTCAAGATTTTTCTGGACAACTAGCAAAAATAGAGAAAGACAAAAAACCTGAGATTAGTTCAAGTCCAACTAAGTGATAGCTAGATTGACCAAGAAGGAAACATCACTCCACAAGTTTAACAAAAGTAGCAGAACTTTGTCCTTCTTTTGCTCGTATAGAAGCAAATAATGATACTGCAAAGAGCTTGTATCTCCCACTTTTATAAATGTCCGATGCATGTCCATCAGACTATATAACTGAAAAGTTCTATAAAAGAGTTCCATGAAAGATTTGTACGAGAGACAGAGAGAGACGTTTATGTTCTCATGCAAAAAAAGAAACTACAAACAATTTCACTTTCAGATCTGAGTTCAAACTTAAAGCAAAAATAGAGAAGAAAAAGAAAAAAAAATAAGAGAGATGGTTTGATTTCCAAATAAATAAAACAACACAATTAAATTGGCATATGACAACTACATATACTGAACAGTGGTATATCTGTGGCAGAACTAAACTCTAAAGAGTACCCAATCTAAAATACGCATACAAGACATATACATCAAGAAATGCTTACCAGATCCACCTGCAACTATAAATGCAAGCCCTTGGCCAGATAGCTTCTGTCTTAGAAAACCCTACAGTAACATTACCACTGCAATCAGATAATCTAAAAAACATGGAAATTTGCAAAACAAATGAAAGGGACAAGCTAGGGTAAACAAAGCAAAACAAATTAATTAACGGTATGAGCATCTCAAAAACCAAAATGAACAATTCTGATCTTACCTCTACACCAGGAATAATATTACGAGCCCTCTGGTCAACCGTATTACTGACTTTAACATCATTCACGGAACAAAGGAATGCATCTGGCTACAAAATTGACAAAGTTTGATATTCTAGTTATGGAACAAAAGAAAGTGAACAGAAAGGTGTATGTTGATTATAACAAAAGAAATGCATCAGAAAATTGTATGTTGAGTGAAGCAAAAGAAAATACGGACAATCACACTTAAATTAAACAGAAAGACTGACAGAAACTGAAAACAAATTAGTCAAACAAGGGATAAATTAGTTATACCTGGCACAAAATCTCTCCACCAAATACTGCCAAATCAATCTACCAAATAGAAAAGGAAATAGAAGGTTACAGATGGTGACTGGGATCAATATCTATACAAAAGTATTAAAATAAATCCTGTAATTTGGCAAGCTTAAGACCACGAACCGGGAGAATTCTGGCAAGAGAAGGTGCCGCAATGCCAACAAACCCATCGCCTTGACCATTATTGTGAAAGATTATGCTGCTCACAGTCTTGCCAAAGAGCCACTGCCACACCCCTACTTCATTTTCAGGAACAAAAACATTTTCCATTTCGATCGACCCAGACATGAAGCACATTGAACCTAAAATTCATTCATCCATCAGTTATAATTAAGAGACCAAAATTTAAATGTTCCCTTGTTTGGTTGGTGGAGCTATACTATTCTCAGTCAGATGTGACAACTATGATGCACCTTATGTTTTAAAGTCCAAGCTCGTCAGAACTTACCAGGCTTTGCCACAACCTTCTCTTCCGGCTTCAACATTATCTGAAATCAAAAAGCAGGAAGAAGTTTTAGGTTCCTATTAGAAACGTGATCGAGATGTACAGGGGAAAGACATGCATAAATAAATTGATATAGGTTGGGTTATTAGAGATCATACCTGTACCAGCTGAGCTTCACCGCCCAAAATTTGAAATGGTATCATAGCATCTTGTGGACTCTACAAGGGATTGGTAAAACATAATTCATGTGAGATAATGGTACTATAGCATATATCTTCAGGTGCTTGTTATTCTAATGTTTACAGGCACAACCCAACTTAAATATAAATATGTATGCCTTGATCAATGAGCAGAAGCTAGAGTTCTCAACAATACTCACCATCAAGAATAATTTCGAGTCAAAGCATGTGTTACTTTTATATGTAAATACTAGAAATTTGGGCTGAGGGATGGAAATAAGTAGCCGAAACTCTTTATATGTTACTTATACAGTTTGACATAAGTAACCAGATTACTTGTGCAAAGAGATGAACACAAGTAACCAAAAACACCTTGTTTCTATCAGATAAGTAGACATTGTGGATATCTCTATGCATCAAATATCCAGTGGCAACATTAGTAAAAGAACTATGATAAACAAGTAGATTGTATTCACGCTATAGTGTAAAATTTATACTTCGTATGATACATTCCAAGTCACCATCAACTTCTTTCCAAATCCACCAAAAAGCAGATGCATGTCTTATGTACAAGTTAATGGGAATGCTTATCAAATACATTTTACACTGCCATGAGCGACATACATAAAGGCAGTGTTTACTTGAGGTTTTCAAAACAGAGAGGGGTGGGGATTTATATATATAAGTTATAGCAGGCGAATGTATCAACCCAAGTTTGCATATATTTCATGAACCATCAAGCATCCTAAAACAAGTTTTGGAAATATAGGACTACATTACATATATGTGTGGACTAGTAGAAGTGAGATGAGTGAAATATGATCTACAAACACAGCAAATCAGATATCCTAATGTCATGGCTTTTAAGTAATGTAAGAAGATTAGAAGTCACCAATTGGTTTGTGAACTCAGCTAGCATCTTTATACCAAGATTTCTGTGCTTTTAATGATAAACTGAGAAATGAAACTTTATCTTATGCAATAAAATAAATTAGAGATCCTGATGGGTTATCCAGATAATGCCACTGTCAATCAGAAATTGATATGCAGAATTCTAAGCAACATAACAGAAAAAAAAAAGATTGTTTTATATCTTCCTGACATATGTATCACTTCTTAAATTGGCACAACTAATAAAAACTGAACTCATCTGTATTCAGCAATTAGCAAGCAAATTTATCTTATGTAATCAGGCCTTCATATCCATCATACAAAGGACAGTTTATGCCGACTAACTTATCCAAATAATCTAAGTTGTGTTAACTAGTAATTAGAGATCAAGACATCAAGTAACTACAAGCATATGTAATCTGAGATCACCATTAATGTGATTTTGTAAGTGATTTAGTATGTAGATTATTAATGTGATTGGCGTTTTTATGTCTAGAAAGACATGAAATGACTCTGAGAGTGCAGGATTGACACCTGTTTCTAGGATATGCTGAGGTTATAGAAGTTCGATTTTCGGCTGTACGTTACTTGGAGGATGCTTTCTTTCCAAATTCTAGCTTTACGGATCGTGAATGTGGTTTCTTAGAGGTTAATCACTGCACCAAGTGTGGATGGAAAACAGTGGTGAAGTACTGATTTCAGTATGCGTAATGCCTCGGTGGATGGGCATGCCGGCCTCTCTGAAGTCGAGTCAGTTAGGGATGATAGGTGCTGTGTTAATAGTATGATTGTGACACCACTACGCTATATATTCAACATAGGAACAAAGACCATCAGCCTCTCCCGGTTAGTGGCTTGCTTGCCATGGAACTAACACATTGACCTTGTTGCACTCATCTGCAGTCTGGGCAACGGGTGCAGTCCATTCATTTTAGGCTCTCATTAAAGAATCTTGATGCATCTAATGGTATGGGAATGTAGAGGTTGAAAGATTATGAGAACTTATCTAGCTTTCGACTAATTGATACCTAATCGACTCCATTTTCATCTTAAGCATCCTTAACAAATCTTACGCATCCTATCAAACTCTGAAATTCTCAATTACAACATTCACATTCAAAATTCCAAGCAGTAGCAAATCACACTACATCATCCACATTACACTCAACAAACGGAGATCAAATTCAGCTAATCCAAACACTAAACCTCAAACCCGAAGCAAAATTAACGGATCAAAAACCCTAAGATTTCAAAAGCAAACAGCGAACAGCAAGTACCTGGTACACGTAGGGCTGAAACGGCGTTGAGAAGAACGGTGCAGCCATGGCGGAGATAACGACGATTCAGCTCAGAATTCACCGAGATCAGAGCAGGACGACGAGTCAAAGTTCAGTTTTAACTTCTCAGTTTCCGCGCTCCATTTTGGTGTTTTGGCTTTCGTCTTCGATTTTCTTCTCTCTGTGTGATGTGCCTGGTTTTGAGGGGTACAGTAATAACTCTGATCGCTCCGGAAGAGAAGAAAGAGAGGAGAGGTAACTGCGTAGATGGAGACGAGAGTTGAATGACTTAAATGACCTTGGTGGGAGTGGTGTTATGGCTATTGAGTGAGGTTGGGGGTGGTGGCAGTTTCGTCAGTGCCGGTCGGGTGGCACTCAACGTCCGTGGACCTATTGAAGTGGCGGAGCGTGATTGGTTTCTGTTTCCAAAGTCGACGTGTTTTAGTGTTGACACTTGACAGTCGTTGTTCCTACGAAGCTTAAACGACGTCGTTCTTACCGGCCCATTTCACTCAAAATTCTGGCAAATCAGTTCAGGCAACATAGATCGATAGCAACTAGCTGCTCAGTCTTAAACAGACTCATTCATGAACTTCTATAAGAGAACTTGTATTAAAATGGCCAAAGCTGTGATCTTTATCAACTTATCATCATCCATGACTCCTTGTTGTTCTTCATTGATCATTCAGGTAAAAGAGAGTCTATTGTCCCCAAAATCCTGTCTCTTTCCCTGTCCCTCCGTTCATAGAACTGCTCTTTAGCTCTGTTAACTTCATAATATATTTAGAAATAAAATTAATTATAAATAAAACCAAATAATACCCAGAAATGTCAGAAGGGTTGTACAGATTTAAGGTTTATGGGCAGTATCCGATCAAAAATGGCTTTCTTCAACACATCTTAGTCGAACCCAGACCCAGGCCAAATGATTCTGGTCTAAAATTTTAGGTTTTGGACTTTTGGTGAAGACCAGGATTCCCGACATCGGCATCATCTCTAGAATCCATAAAGCATCTTAACTGAAAGTTCTTATATTTTCTCCATCTCGTACAACATCACAGGAATGTTTTGGGGTAGGGAAATAAAAATTAATTAATTTATCTTCTACACATAAGAGCGAAAATTTATCAATGGGTTGCAAACAAATCAAGTGGAAGGGGCTGGTAAAGATTAAAGAGGGAGGAGGAGTGATATTATACTATTCAAATCCTAAAGCTCAATGGCGTGTGAGTGCCTGAGCTTAATTCTTATACCAATCTGGTCTCATATAATTATTGATCGTGTTGTTGTTTAAGATTATCCGAAAACTTGAGTACATCTACCCGAGTGGGTCGCGAATTCACGTACTCAGTGCCTAATAAATCATTTTTCGTAGGATTCGATCGATAGTTGTTTTCAAAAATTGTTCTCTTCTCGGATTTTGTGACAACGAAGATTTTGAGCTTAGCTATCGATACAGTCAATCATTTTCTTAGTCCTGAGTTTTGAATCAGGGATTTTGGGTTTCCCAGGGAAAATTCAACTTTGATTTTTGTTTTAATTCATACCTTAACAGAAGAAGGATGGCCGACGTTTGGTGAGATGGAGGAGAAAAGACAAGTGTCAGCGCATGAATGGAGAGACAGGGAAAGAGACAGGACTTTGGGGACATCAGATTTTCTTCCCTAATCGAGTGAATGGGTGCATTACTGCAATTGATAACACAAGTGCGATGTCTGGTGTGTTAAGATTTGAAATTTATTGAAAGTAAATGCTGAAAATGTAAAATAACACTAGGAAGGTTTGGAGGCAACATGTTGATATTCTCATTGATTAGAAAATGAGGCTACAATAATTACATATAGTCAGGGTCGGCTCTGAGATTTTCGGGGCTCGAAGCGACGAGAAAAATTGGGGCCTCTTGTCAAAAAAAAATTGAAACAATCAAATTTTTGAAACAACAAAACATAGCAATAAAACTTTCAATAATAATAAAATGCTATGTTTGAAACAAAAATATAAAAGTTACAAATATCAGTACATTTTACTCAAAAATTGCCTTTCTTGCTTGAACCTTCTTTAGCGCCTCCCTACTCTGAATCTCTCTTCTTTTTTTAGACCCATAAGGATACTTCCTGATTGGAGCCATATAACACCCTGCAAAATATAACAAAATTGTTGTCATAATCTGATAAAACCATAGAAAACAGATAATAATGTTTAATTTGTATCATGAGCATGACCTCGCCACCATGTTTTTCATTCCAAAAACTAGGAAGCCCATACAATATAAATTTCTTGACGGCCAGAAAGTACAATATGGTATATAAAAGAAGAGATGCAATATGAATAACATGGAAATACTACCATAACTAGCAACTACACTATGTAAACAAAACGGCCAATTAAAACTAAGTTTCATCAAGCTAAGCACGCAATAATCTCCTGCAAATTCATTTTCCTTACAATCCATTCAATCATTTAGAGTTCTAGACATTTATACATCCTATATGAATCAAAAATTGACGAATTCTTTTCCATTCACCGGAAGATTGCTTCGGAAAAAACCAAATGAGCAAGAAATCCAAACACTGATGAAATCTATCAATCTAATATCTAAGCTCAGATCTGTATCGAAAAGCACACATACATATTAAACTTTACCAAACACCACAGATTCTCAATCTTTCTTCTTACTTTTTCCAAACAAAAGAATATACAAAATTGAAAAGAATTGAAAGGAGAGACCAGTAACGTACCGGAGAGAGATTGACCAAAGGGCCGGCAGTGTTGAGAATTTTCGAGAAGTCTCAGAGCTGTGACAACAATTTTTTTACAGATGAGAGAATTAGAGAAAGAGAGGAAGAGAGAAAGTCAGAAAACTGAAAAGGATAGAAAAACGTGACATCCCTCTTTCACGACCCAATTTTTTTTTACTATGTATATATGATTAATTTTGGGGGCCCTTAAAATTGGGGGCCCAAAGCTAGTGCTTTAGTGGCTTTAACCCAAGGTCGGCCCTGCATATAGTGCTCAAAATATAAAATGACAATTATACATTTGCCATATAATTGTTATAAACCTAGTATATTTCTAACACCCTCCCTAAACTAGGGGTGGGCACGGGACGAGATGGGACGAGACGAGGCTCATCTCACGTCTCATCCCACTCTTTTGAATCGGGACGAGATCGGGACGGAATGAGGGTTTTTAATAATGCATCCCACTGGGGATTAATCCCGGTTGAGACGGGACGGGATCGGGACGGGACAAATCTCACATTTCTATGAAATTAAATAAATACCTATATTTTTACTTTTTCATTAACAAAGTAACATTCAATAATGAAATTTTAACAAAAAAATGCATATTATGTTCAAAATATTATAATTTACCATTACTATTTGAGTTTATATAATTTTGGAGTTATTAAGAACATAAATTAGTTTCATTTTGATACAAAATATATAAAAAATTTAAAGTTTTTATCAAATGTGGGACGAGACGGGACGAAGCGGGATATAAATTATTCGTCCCACGTCCCGTTCCACTATTATGAAATGGGACGGGACGAACGTTTTTAGACCTTCGTCCCGTCCCTATAAATTTCGGGACGGGATCGGAATTTCCGTTTTTTATGCCCACCCTACCCTAAACCATATGCTAGAAACAAACATTATGGTTGGATCAAATTACACACAATTATAGCCAAAAATACAAGATATTTTCTCAATTTGAAAACCCAACAACATGATATCACAAGAATAGTTGCATCCAAGACATTCGGCTAATGTGATAAACAATAGACCTTGCTGGAAAGCTACTAATCATTATGGCGATAACAAAGGCAGTGCATCAATATGAGAAACACATCCCGACAGTAGAGCAGCAAATGATAGAAAAACTGTAATACTTCTTCATATTTGACTCACTAATATTGAATAGAAAATGAAAAACTGCAAACCACTGCCACAAAGTGTGATAAACTCTACACCAAGCTGAGCATATAAGGGACCAACCATGGAATAACTTTTAATAACGCCCACTGTATATGTGCAATTATAAACCAGCAGCTCAATAGGAACTTATCTCCAACATAGCAGAACCATTGAATCACTTCAGCAACAACATGACCAAACAAATGTTATATATGTTACTATATTACATGTCGAAACAAATGTTGCTCGTATATGGCGTGATCATTTCAATCATATTTTAATATTGCATGAACTGATATTCATTTGTTAGATTTGAAAATCGAGTTATCTAATTAGATATGTTGCAAAGAATATCAAAATTTACGATAGGTAAGAATATAACCACCTACCAAAATTAAACTTTTGAAAAACCATAACGATAGAACAATCGAAGAATGTACTTTGATATCTATGTAACAAATTGTTAAACATTAACCTCAACTAGCAATTCGACGACGTCACAATGATGTGATCCTACCAAAGCCTTGGTTTTCAATGATGACTTTTGTTTAACTTGTTCACATAATAAAGCTTAAAGGCCGAGCAGCGTGGCAGCCATGGCAGCGTGGCTGTTCAGTTTGACCTTTATCATATGAAATGTCATTACTATACTAGTTTGGTCGGTCCAGCCTGATTTTCTTCAATAGTCAATATTCAAATAAAGCTATTCGTATGCCAAAACTCCAGAAACCGTTTAGCGTGTCTCTCTCTCTTCTTCCCTTCTTCTCTCTCTACTCCATTGAAGCTGCCTCAGATCCCATGACTTCTTTCTGGCCTTCTGCTCCACTTCACTGAATCAAAGGTGCGATTTTTACTGTCATTCTTATTGGTTATGTATCAAAAAGGTGCCGACTGCTTAATTTCCAGCACTGGGTTTTTAAAGCTTTGATCAAGAATTGATATATTAATGTGATTTTGCCCAAAGCGCTATGCTTTATGCAAACCAATGTCAAGAGTGATTGATCAAGATGAATACTTTGTAGACTGCTATTGGGTTTTCAACTTTTTTGTGGGGATGAAGATAGAGGATGATTTGGTTTGGTGTTAGTGGTGGGAATTTTAATTTACTAAATTGGGTTTGCGCCAGGCTGTTGATTATAGTGTTTGGTATAGTTGGTTACAACTACAAGTCTATATGGTAAATATTCTAAGTAGTTTTGGTGTGACATTTTAGGATAAAATCTTGCTCCAAGCTTGAAACGTGTTCTGGGCGTTGCTTTTAGATAGAGCCGACTAATGTAGAATTGAATATCAGTTCTAACTGCACAAATTTTTTATGGTTCTCTTATTCTGTTTTGGTTATTTAGATTTTAGATTCTCTGTGCTTTAATGTTCAAAGTTAGTTGCTTTCATCACCATTTCTGCTATGTTTGGACAATGGTTGTAAGCTTTAAGTTGTAACAGCTCCTATAATTTCTTTTCTCACATATCTTCTTCTTGATTCTTTATCAGGAAGCTTCTTCAGACAACTCTTGTGGAGTATGCACCTTTCGGTGGAACGAGGAACTTAAGGCTTGGACATTATAAAGCACCTCAAACTATTGTATTTGGGTGGATGTTGTTAGTTGAGGAGAATTGTCGAATATGAGCACAATATATGGTTTTTGGGACCATCTCTGTTACATGTTCATGTGTTGCAAGATTAAGACCTTGTAGTATAATGAGATGAAAAATTTATTGCAGAGCCTCGCGGTGATTCTAATGAAAGAGTTCTTCCGGCTCTTTGCTGGGTTAAAAATCGACTGGAAAAGGGTAATCTTTGCTGGGGCCTTAATGACAACAGCCGGTGTGATTCTGCAAATGTTTCTACTTACCGATTCACTTGATATGTCGTCCCTCTCTCGACCTATTACAAATGTGTCAGACAAATCGTTGAACAGAATCAGTAGCTTCAATCAGACCATTAGTGAGGACAGAAACAAAAGATTGCAACTCATTTCTACTGATGTTCCCATTGTTCTGGCGAACTCTTCCCTTCAGTTGAACCTCTCAGTTCCAGGTATGCCAGACACTGGCCCAATTCCTACAGGGAGACCAAGAAGGAGAAAGAAAGGTGGAAATGTGGATAACGTGTCCAAGGTTCTACCTCCTCCTGATCCTCCAAGTGTACCTGTGCCTTACCGTTTGCAGGTAGTCATTCCATTTTCCATTGAATTACAGTACAGGAAGATGTTACTAGTTAGTTCTTACTACTCTGTCACATGTATTTTAGAAATTCATTTCATCCTTGACACCCCATGAGGCACTTGTGTATGCGAAGAAAGAGATTGCTCATCCCCCTGAAGTGATTGATGATCCTGATCTGTATGCCCCTGTGTTTCGAAATTTGTCTGTTTTCAAAAGGTAATCTCACGGCGCTGCCACCACTTTCGTTCATCATTCTTGGCTTCTAGTCATTCATTCATACCGATGTGTTGTGTCTTTTGTTTGAGACGTACAGCGGTAAGAGTAGTTGGAAATGAGGTTGTTCAGAAAATTATCTGCATTGCATCTCTTTTGGGTAAAATTTCAGAGATCTTGAAACAAAGTTGATGTCTTCAAACTCAAAAAAAAAAATCATATTATTTATGTCTTCTCTATTAATCTACACTTGATCGCCGTTACTCAGTGACCATATTGAAATTAATTTTAAAATCTTCTGAGACACTTGTAGATGGCTTCTAGTATTAAAGTTTCTGAAAATCTTTGAGGTTCTTATGTTTTTCACTTTTCACAGCCATTAAGGCTTGAACATTATGTAGATTATAGCTTGAAAGAAAAAGAAAAATGATAGTATTACATATACTTTGTTCCATTTTGGAATGTCGTTCATGTTTTTCTATCAATGCTTTTGATACTGTAACACCTTAATTTGCCTCATTTTTCACTGCCATATTGGTATCTGTCCAGATCCTAGTCAATACCTTTTTCTTTTTGCAAAAATGTCTCTAAAGTGCCTATTCACTTCAATTTCACAGCCATTAATGTGTGAAAGTTATCAATATACAATGTGGGAAGAAGATGAGAGATGAAATAATTTCATATGCTTTGTTTCATCTGGAAATGTTATTCATGATATCCCAAATAATGTGTCTCAATGACTTTGCGTACTTCTATCTCTAGTTATCTAACAGTACTCGCCAGAATATCTCTATTATTGGGTTAACTGGACGTCCTTTTCTTACGAAAACTGAAGCATGCTTTGCTGACTCATTAAGTTTCCTAAATTTCAGGAGCTATGAGTTGATGGAACTGATTCTTAAAGTTTACGTATACCATGAAGGGTCAAGGCCCATATTTCATGTACCTCATCTCAATGGAATTTATGCTTCTGAAGGATGGTTCATGAGGTTCATGGAGGGTAACAAGCAATTTGTCACAAGAGACCCAGAAGAGGCTCACTTATTTTATCTTCCTTACAGCATGCGCCAATTGGAGTTGAAGCTTTATGTACCTGGTTCACATCAAATTAAACCACTGGCAGAATTCCTCAGAGACTATGTGAACATGATTGCTGGGAAGTATCCTTTCTGGAATCGCACACATGGTTCAGATCATTTTCTTGTTGCTTGCCATGACTGGGTTGGTACTCTTTGATCCTTTTGAGTTCCTTTGTATGTCTTAAATATATAGTTTGCATTGAAATAGTTAATCTAGGAACTTAAAATACAATTTTCTTTTTGCATCTTTTATTGCACATTTTCTTTGAAATTCTCACTCTATAGTCTAGTTGGAAATGTTTGTTTGTAATTTGAGAATGATTTTGCAATCAAATAACGCTCAGCTTATAGCTGTTTTGTATGAAGATCAACATGACAAGTTCATGCAATTGTTATACTTATCTAAAATCTCTCCTCGTATGATCTTTTGCAGGGTCCATACACTCTTACTCAGCACAAGGAACTGGCTAACAATACGATAAAAGCTCTGTGCAATGCTGACACTTCAGAAGGAATTTTTGTTGCTGGGAAGGATGTTTCACTTCCAGAAACTACTATTAGAAACCCCAGGGTTCCCCTTCGAAATATAGGTGGGTTAAGAGTGTCACAGCGCCCCCTCCTTGCCTTCTTTGCAGGATACATGCATGGTAGAGTCCGCCCGATACTTTTGAAGTACTGGCGGGACAAACATGAGGACATGAAAATCTATGGGCCTCTGCCCTCTAGAATTTCCCGTAAGATGTCATATATCCACCATATGAAGTCAAGTAAATTTTGTATTTGCCCAATGGGGTACGAAGTGAACAGCCCTAGGATCATTGAATCCATATACTATGAGTGTGTCCCAGTGATAATTGCCGATAATTTCCCCCTTCCTTTGAGCGACGTGCTAGACTGGAGCAAGTTTTCTGTTATTGTGGCCGAGAAGGATATCCCCAAGTTACGAGAGATTTTACTAGCTATTCCTATGAGAAGATACATGGCTATGCAAACAAATGTTAAAATGGTGAAGAGGCATTTTCTTTGGAACCGAAGGCCAGTCAGATATGATTTATTCCATATGATTCTGCATTCCATTTGGTTAAGCAGATTGAACCAGATTCAAATCCCAGAATCCTAATATATTTTTGAAGTGCTGAAGAGGGTGTTACCTTCTGAAGATAGGTTTAGTTCGGATGAGGAGCTGATTAGAGCAAGATCAGAGACCAAGGGGAAAGTCCAAGAAGGGGAAGCAACTGCTAATATAATGGACTTCAAACGGCTCAGTGCCTGCAACAGATGTCTTTCTGATTAGTGTCCCAAGTTCTTTGAACTGAAACAAGGATGAGTATTTTGTAGGATGACCAGGGTGGATGCCAAAATGAAATTCTTACTGCAGGTAATCAGGTATGCATTTAATAATGCAAATGGATGCTTAACTATTTGGCTTGTGACTAATAGCTCCAAATTCGCAGTTTTTAAAATTTTATAAGGAGACTGCAATGCTGTTAGCATATGGGTTCTGGTCATATGCTTTGAAAGGGCTCTGCGTCTTTGTGGTTCTTTCTTTATTTTTATTTTTTTAAATTCGGAAAATAATAGGTGAGGGAAAAACAATAGTCACTATTGCATTTTAGGATATAGAAAAGCCACCGCCCTTTGATATGCTAATCAATTGCAAAAGAAAGGAACATAACATCTTATTGATTAGAGTATTTTCTGTACTTGTGCTGAGTTTAGTGTAAGTATATCTGACGTGTAAATTCTGAAATGACTACCTGATAATAAAACATTGATTTGCTAGCAGGAACACGTCATTCGCTGAGTTTCCACAGCTTCTCAGACAAAGCTCTGATGTTCCATCAAATTGATGATCGTTGTTCTCTATACCATATACAGATGACCCTATATACTTCCATTATACAAGTGGAGTTGGCATTATATACTCAATAATTCTTGATACTGAAATGTGAATCATTTAGGAACCTACATTTGGGATATTCAAACAAGTAGTATATACACAGGATATATGTGTTCTCGTTGTGGGGTGATGCAAGTTTGATGTTTTCTGCTTGTACGGATGCTGTCTTCTTTCTGTGAGAATATATATTTTGGAGGAAAGTCTGTAAATGCTGGTGCCGACTTGTAATTCATTTTCGTACAAAATCTTTTCTTAAAACCTTTAATTCATGCTGATCAATAAACATGTATTACAGCCTACGTGATATTGGATTCTTGTGTGTGAACTGATGTGACTTTTGATGCTTTCAAGTTGTATTTCTAGAATCAGTAATGAACTAAACTCCATTTTGGTTGTGTGATACTGTTGCTCTGCTAAAGAATGTCTCTAATGCTTCCTACTTCATCTTTTAACCATTCTAAACTTTTCCTGTCCAACTGTTATGATGTGACAGTACAAGGACATTGTCGTGTCTTCATTTGAACCAGTAATTTTTGTTATGTCCGATGTCAATTATTTTTGGGTCCCAAATCTAGCAGAGGATTTAGAATTTGCGGCTTCTGCCACAACTGATGCATGAGTAATTAATTTGCGACTCTTGCCGTCATCTACCCCATTAAATAAGAGTTGATGTGGCTATAAATTTGAGAACTAAATCACCGTGTGAAGTAGACTTATAGAGGAATGCTCTTACTTTCATAGTTCTGTTAAATATTGTCATTTGACATTGTCAATCATCATATATACAAAGAAATACTTTATGCAAATAGAAATGGCAAATTTTGGTTTGAATATTTTGTACATAGAATCGATCTCACGCAATTCTTCCTCTAGATCCAGAGGGAAGAACTTAAACAAGAGTAAAGACGTAAAGTCATAAACCTCGTGCTTTTAAATAAAAACAACAAAGTTGACTCAAATCTGCTATCTGTAATCTACACCAGCTATGCATGCACCAATTATAAAGGCTTCTTATCTGCAAGAGAAGAGCACTAGCATATGATGAATAAATCACGATGATGAAATGGTGGCCTTGGTTGATCGCTGCTGCTGAATCTTAAGGGCACTTAGATTTCTGCTGACCCTGGCTTTCCTTGGGACTTCCCTATATCATAAAATACTCAATTCTTTAATTATTTTAGCTGAAATTACAAACTTTCAGGAGTTCGATTGGAACAGATAATCATGATCATATAAGCAGTTGTATACTACTCGAGCGTCATTGTGTTCTTGAAGTAAAAATTTCTATAAGAGGCAAGGTGCATATGAGGTCAAAGGGAAAAGGAGGAACCACAAATGGCCGAATGGGACTGTGGGAGTGTGGCTTGCAAAATTGGGAGTGCAAATTTCACTACCAATTAAAAATGACAATTTTTGAGTTGAAGTATGAGATACAGTTTAACATCGTCGATGTATATAACTAGACATGATATGTGCATGTTAAGCTCAACATCAGTGAAGCTTCATATGTTGTTAGCCTGTTAAAAACTTGGAATGACACACGTATATTGCGCGTCCATTTTCAGAGAAATAGCTATCTGCTGTGACTCTGTGGAGTCACAATCAGATTATCCAATACACATCTGCCTCAAGCTCAAATTCTTTGAATATATATAGAGTTGCCACAAAAACAAACACATGCATGTTCAATAACTGAGCACTTATTGTCGTTAACATTGTACGTACACAATAAGAATCAAATTGTCTTCATTTTCCCTCTTTTCTTTGTTTCTTTCTTTTCTTGAAATGGGAAAAGAAAACTCACACTCATTATAAACAATTACATAATGCTCACCTTATTATTAATTTCTCTGTAAGCAGCAGCCATGGGGTCTTCATCAAGCTCAAGAAACTTGTTCACCCACTCCAACCCATACGAACCTTCAGTGGAGAAGTCAAAGAACTCGTTCACATCGAAGTTTCCATCCAAACTTGTTCCTAGTTTTACTCGTTCTTCTTCATCTTTGTCTACTCGAGCACTGCTGCTCTCGTCTACTGTCTTATGGGGAGGAGTAGTGGTCGTAGTACTAGTGGTGCTAGTCTCTTGCGTTGTCGAAGCCAATGTCGGTTTTTCATTCTTCTGCTTGATTTTCTTGCTCAAATGCGAATTCCAGTAGTTCTTTATTTCATTGTCTGTTCGGCCTGGGAGTCTCCCCGCAATCAATGACCACCTACACAAGTTCGACGTGTATACAACTTAAGTTTAGAACGACAATCTTAAAACATAACATCTGCGGTATCATTTAGATAATGCATACGCATGACGATGATGGCCGGGACTAACCCACCTGTTTCCAAGTAGCCTATGAAGACGAAGTATCAAGTCCTCTTCATCCTCAGAGATGTTTCCTCTCTTGATATTCGGTCTAAGGTAGTTCAGCCATCTCAGTCTGCAACTCTTTCCACATCGGTTCAAACCTGCAGCGTTAAAACCACAAACCATTAACCGTGAAGGACACGACGTGAATTGTTTAAGTAGCTAAATCTAGGTATAGCTAGGACTGAAAAGTAGCTAGACCTGCTATGGAAGCCACAGTCTTCCACCTCTTGGCACCATGGATTTCAATGTACTCTGCAAGTTTTCTATCTTCTTCTGCAGTCCAGGCTCCTTTGTTCATAACCTTTTTCGTGGATCCATCGTTCTTTGGAGCCATATCAGTTGTCGCAGAGCAAAAGCTTTGCTAGCCAGAGAGCAAAGATGCTTAAATTGGGTGGTGTTGGAAATTATCAGTTAGATAGTGAGAGAGAAACACTGATGGCTGTTGGTTGATCTATGTCACAGAAGTGAGTATATATATATATATATATATATATATATATGCTGCAGCGCGGCCCCTATTGCTCCCCCCAAAAAAACAAATTAAGGGTCAACAAGTCCATCTCTGATCCATCTACCCTTCTAGAGAGAGAGAGAGAGAGAGAGAGTCTCCCAAGTCCCAAGTCCCAACTACCAGTATCAAAACTTGAGAGAAAGGGAAGTGGCATATAACTATGCTTTCTATTGCCTTTCTGGCCAATGAAGTTGTTTGGCAACTGTGCACTGCCTTCATTTCTGCCTATACTTTATCAGATTATCATCACTATAATGAGATGAATTATTTGTTGTTTGTTTTTGAATGAATGAAAATTGAAAAAGGGTGCTTTTCCTAAAAAACAAGACACTTTCAGAGGAACCCAATATATTCAATGTGTTACATCTAATCATTGATGAATGCATCGGCGATTAAGAGAACAAGTTTGAATATTTTCTTCTAATTTGCCAAGAAAAGAAATGTGTTCTTCTTTGAGAAATAATGAGGAGGCTCTTCATATTTGAAGTATGGTTATAACTTATAACAAACTATAAGTCCTTCGGACATTTTGATGACCTTAATTGAGGAGGTTGGGGATTTGAGTGGGACACATATGGCCCTTATCTTCAGTCTCTATCATGTACCACTTTGCAGTTTGTGATCATATTTTTAACCTTAACTGTTCACAGGTAACCATTATTCTAGTTCACAATGAATCAAGAAGTTAGGTCCATGTGTTACACACATATTAAATTCATCGATGAGAGATGGATTCATATATGCTGGGTGACTTAAAAAATCATGTGAGAGTCTGCAAACAAAATTGTCAGGATATACCTAATACTATTTTCTTGTTTGCTAAGATAAACTAGATTAGAATAGGTGCAGGGCATCCTTATAATTTAAAACCACAATGCCATCATGAAACTCGAACATCAGATTTTTTGTTTCTTCTAAATTATATTGATTTCATCAGAGTTTGAGCTTATATGTTGGGAATTATAACGTGGATATTACAGAAGCTAGGTACGTTCCGATTCGTAAGAATAATCTTTTTCAATTTACGAAGAAGAGTTATGGGGTGAGTAATGAAGCTCAGTAGTTGACCAGATTAGGTATTGCATAAAGAGGTCCTGCATGATCTACGTCCAGATCCACTTAAAGGGAGCCTAATCGGTGGTAGTGGCGGATCCAGGATTTGATCATTGGGGATGTTTGAACTTAACTATAAAAATATAGTGAAAGTAATGAGGCTTACTCTTCTAACGTATATGTGCAAATAACATAAATTAATCAATCAAATATTCATATATTATGTACATCGTAATTCAGAATCATTTACAAAAGCATTCTATTAGCGGTTCGAAAGGTTAAGAACTGACCAACAAAAACTTAATTAAAGATCGTGATTTATTAATAAAGCTTCGGAAAGATAACAATGACAATAATTCAAATTTGAACCTATAGACTAGACCTTATTTTTTTTAGAAATGTAAACCGGACATTTCTTTGAAATCATGAAGAATTTTTTTTTTCAAACGCTTCAGTTTGGACTCAAAATTTATCAGTCTAGTCTAATTGACACCCCTATAGTGCCTACCCCATGCCTACCTCACAAAAAATTGCTAAGTACCATTTTTCTCAACAAATTTATAATTATGGTTATTATAAAAGACATTTGTAATTTATTTGTGAGGTGGGCATGAGGTAGGCACGGTAGGGGTGGGCAACAAATTTTTTCCCACTAATATATATCAAACAAAACGATGTATATAGTCAAAATCTAACACAATCAATACACAATTGAATATATTAACGGCGTAATAGCTAATAACCTAGCTAGCATTTTAGAAGAATATATATTTGGCTGAAGACACGCTATTGCTTAGGAGAATAGTAAAGTATAGAAGGGAAACAAATGAGTAGAGTTGGTTATTTGGTGATGCTTTCGCTAAGAAGAATCTCAAAATCAAAAAATTTAAAACCTAGTTTTTTTTCCTTGTCTTTGACCAATGGGGATGCTTGAGTCACCCCTAAATAAGCCTAAATCCGCCCTTGTTCGGTGGACCGTTATAGTATGAGCCCCAAGGTTCAAAATGTAGTACGTATTGGTAGATCTATTGTTTTTAAAAATAAAAATAAAACAGATATATTTGGGATATTGGAAAAAAAATATTGTTCTTGTTCCGAAATTATTTATTATTTATTATTGAATTACATACAAACAGATACAATTATTAACTTTATCTATCACCAAAATAAGGCTCTAAGTGCTTTAAAAGATGCACGTTGGTCAACAAAACTACAATACTCTGCCTAAGACATATGAGACATATAGTACGAATTGTAATTGTTAACATGATAATCATATATATCTTTTTCGAGCTGATGACAGTTTCTCCGAGAAAAGAATAGTAAGGATGAATCCAACTCGATGATTGATCATATATTTCTTCAAACTGACCATAATCGTATATATGATAACCAAATTGATAGTTGACTTCATATGATCCGTTTGACGTCCTACTGTGCTTTGTGCCTAAACTGATAGAATCAAAAAACTTTAGAGGACTTCAAGGAGACAAGGATTATAATGTAATTCATATTTTCTTAGTTTCTTACTATCCCTAATAGTGCTCAAGGAGAACACTTTTTATCTTGATATCTTTTTATGGGACATCAAGGAGACAATGATTGCTACTATTTCTATATCCCTCGAAGAGAACACTTGTTACTGAAATTACTCAAAAACTCACTCTTCATCTGGAATTCTAAAGATCCTCTTATAGCATTCATGAAACTATTTTGTGACTCTTTATTTTGGATTCCCTCAAGGTTAATGAGAGCACTTGTCACTAATATGGCTTGACTCTTAATAGTTAAGACTTGAATCTTCACTCTTCATCTGAATATCTTTTACGAAAAGTTAAAAATTAGCCAATTGAGAGACTACTTTTTCTTATTTTTTATATCATTCGAGGCTCAATGTGATTAATTGATAAAAACTCATTTCCAAGAGTTTGAGACATCCTCAAATTGAGATAAAAAAAATTAAGTGAAAATTTTCATTTATTTCTCCAAAATATCAAAAATATATCGGATATGTCGTAAATATATGAGAACTATTTAATATATTTTATGTTATTGGTGAAATATCGCAGATACGAAAAAAATAAAATATTTACTCCTAAGATATATATATATATATTTTTAAGAGATATGAAATGATATATCAGAAATATTAGGGAGATTTTGAACCTTTATGAGCACCCAGCAGCACCTAAATCACGTGGCTAATGTCAAAATAAGTGGTAAGAATACCATTTTCAGGATGCGATCAGGAGGTTTCTGACCAAAACCAGTTGAATTTAATTTGGCACAATAAAACAAAATCAGAAATTTAATGTCACATTCAAGAAAACATGTCAGAGGGAGAAAATAATTTATGTCGACAACAAATTATCAAAATTATAATCGAAGGTATGATAGATACCTTACTAATTACGTGTCAAATTATTGACCAAAAAAAACGTGTCAAATTAAATTCATTTCCAAACTGTATTTACTACTATATATTAAGAGATCGAACATGTTGAAGTAGTTAGGGTTTAAGCAAGCTAGGGTTCTGCGATTTTCTTTTCACACTCAAGGAAATAAATGCAGAAGCTAGCTAGGGTTCTGCGTTTTTCTTTTCACACTCAAGGAAATAAAATGCAGAAGCAGAGAGAGAAAAGAATTAACTTCAACATTCGTACATTTATATTGGAGACTGTAGGATGATGGATATCTCATTACCTATCAGATTAAGTAGTTTTAAGATACGTACATGCCAATGTTTTTCAGGTTATACATTCGTTTTAAGGTTCTCCATCGACACACTCACAATCTCAAAGACCAGTTCCTGTATCTCTATTCTCCGGCTGAAAGCAACCGGCGTTTTCACTATTCGTTACAGGTTAGTTTTTAATTAGGTGGAGTGTATGATGATTTTGTTTTGTGTCTGAAAAACAACTTGCTCCGGTTCAAGCTGCATAGTTACTAGTTTTAGTCTTGTTGTATTTAGGTTGTTGTTGTATTCAAGTTCTTCTTGAATGAATTATCATCTGATAAAAAATAAAAAAAAGTTCTCCATCATCTGTTATTGTCTCTCCATAGTACGAGATCATGAGAGGCTCTCATAGATGTGTCCGGTGGTCCAATCATGCTCATTTGATTAATTCTGAGACTATTTTTTTTTAATAATCGTAAGATAAATTCTGAGACTATTTTGATAGAGAAGAGTGTGTAATCATCGATCACCTACGTAACTAGTAAAAACTAAATGAGAACATATCACACAAATGAATTAACTTCGTATTCATCCAAATAGATAAAAAAACAAAAACAAAACCCAGCCATCATAGCCTGGAGGTCTCATCTCCAAACTTTGTCCCACATTACAAATTTGGACGCATGAATACTCTATATCGCTGAAAGGTTGTTATAGAAATAAATAAATAATAATAATAATAATTTATTTATTTATAATGTATGTACCTACTTGTCTCTAAATTTCTGCACTAAGTTGGTGGAGTAGCATGGATTTCTGCACTAAATATTTAACCTCAGTCCCGATCTCTCGGTAATCGGTACAATTATGGAAACAATTTTGGGCGACGAAATTCACGATTCAGTATGTCTAGTCCTTGACCTCCTAGAATAGTGGAACAAACCAATGTCTTTTGTAAGTTGCACGTAAAGGTTCTTGACTCATTGGCCGGGAACATGCAATATATGGTAGCTAGATAGTTCGTGTGTGGTGTAGAAATTAGAAAATAGACGTCATGGCGACAAGCTGGAAGGATTCGAAAATCCTTCAATACAAATTGATGCCGGTAGAAATAAGCTACATAAAGAAGAGAAAAACTTACGCTGAAGAAACCAACTGCATGCCCAACAAAGCAGCAAGTTAATTATTACAAGCAAAAATGTTGAAGACTATATAAAGAAGAGAGGGAAAAATAACTCTTTGCCCTTCGATGCGTAATTAAAGAACCTCTGTATTATAGATTTGATGCGTAGGCATGTCAATTTTTCTACGTTGCAACAAACAACACATACGCCACGGTATCATTCACGGAACAAAACAGGGTTAGAGAAAACATTTGATTGCTTCCTAAAAGCACACTATATGCCTGTTCAACAAAGAAACTTTAGAGAATAGGTTGCTCGATCTATTAGACCATTAATTAGAAATGACACAGGCAGGAAATGCAAAGACGAACTCGCACAAGATGACGCCTCCAACCGGCACAAACTGGGCCGCCACCGCCGCCTACGGCATGAAACCTAGGGTTTCAGTATGTACGGCTCCATTTGAAATCTTTGTTGGACACTTGGTTAGTTTGACGTAACAATAGATTGATTACTACAAGTAACAAAAAATATATATGAATTTTAGGTGATGCCCTATCCCGTACATTTACTATATATTAGACACGCTATAGGTGTTACTGTTCATAAGGGTTCTGTCAGAGAGCCCGTGTGTTTTCGGTAATTTACGTTGTTGCCATAGGATGGGTTATTGACGTGCATGCCCTTTCCCTTGCCAACTGTTGCTCTCCTCACCCACCATGCTACTGCCCCTAGGTCTTTTTTGGCCAGTTGTTTAGTTTATGCAGAAAATGATGCGATAAACACTCATGCCTCTCTTTCTCTCAGCGTTTCCCTCAGTTCCCTCTTCATCTCCAACCAACGCCTAATACTACTAAATGGCCATGTTTGCTCAGGACATAGTTTTCGATCGGATTCAAGAACGACGTGCGCTTCTGGTATGTTCTCTGATTAAAAAAAAACAATTCCATGCATCAGCAATAGGGAGAGCTTTGTGACTCATTGGTTTACATAGAGGCGGCTAAAGAGTTTGTTTCTGACTTTCAGTGAGTCTCCCTGATCGAAAGAGATAAAAAAGAAAGTAATTCGAGAGGTGATTCTAGGATTGAGATTTCTTTAGTAAAGCGCGAGAAAAAATTGATTGATTCCACAGTTTCTCGAGGTGATTTTAATTGGGGGATTCGACTGAATTTCAGTGCACGAAGCTTTTGGGTAATGAAAATGAATCTGGGTTCTTGAATTTTACTAAGGTTTTCAATTTATTTTTTGAGATTAATTGATCGGAAGAAAATTTCAGTTGTTTTGTGCTTTTACTTTTGGTTAAATTTCATATTTCTTCACCTCTCCAGATGCTTTTATCCTCTATAATCGTCATCCATTGTTGCTTTTTTTTTTTGCAATTGGAAATTTGTAAATTTGAGTTCGGGTAAGCTTGAATTTTGGGTGTGAATGTTTGGAACTTACTGATATTTGATTCCAACTTAACTGAAGGCACTTCAGCCAGCAAGCACGCTGGACTAAGTATATGGTGATCGATTCCAGTACAATGACACAAGACCACATCAAGAATAATTTAGATGAATTGACAGTGGAAGAGGTAATATCTTTCATTCATTTCCCTTTAAAAAATATATGTATACATATTTGCTGATATGCATTTT
Source organism: Argentina anserina (assembly GCF_933775445.1). Classification (NCBI taxonomy): domain Eukaryota; kingdom Viridiplantae; phylum Streptophyta; class Magnoliopsida; order Rosales; family Rosaceae; genus Argentina; species Argentina anserina. Next base: position 10,597,065 of record NC_065876.1, read on the forward strand.
TATGGAATTGTTGTATTCTACTTTGAGTTCTTTTTTGGTTATATGGGGGCTTCATGGTATCTTATTCATCTATGTTGTTGATTTCATCCTCCAGTGTTCAGTTTTATCTTCTGATTTATTTATTGGTCATCTTTTTTTTTTGCAGGTTGTTGTCTTTGATAAATTCAGCACTGTGATCACAATTAAGGAGGTAGGATAACAAACAAAACTCAAATCTAATGGCATTTGCTCATTTCTTTGCCTACCTAAATTAAGTGCTTACTTATCAAACGAAATATATATCATTAACCTCTCACAATATTAGTTTTTTTACCCCTGTTTAATTCTTCTTTCTTCAAATTATTTGTTTCATTATTATATTATCTTTTTACAGTATCACTTAGCAATTGCATGTTTGATTTCTATGAAATTTTCATTTTTTTATCTTACAGGAAATAAAGGAGCATGTTCAAAATTATAATGAAGGTTCAGTTGATTTAACCAGACTTGGGTCATTTAATCCTCAGAACTTGAGATTCGTTTATTGCCAAACTCATACTTAGGTATTGTTTGTGGGTTTGGGAGTTTGAAATCTAGCATACAAAAGTTTCAGTCTTGATTTCTAATTAATTGATATTGCAATACTTCCATTACACTAACTATATGTACGTCAATAATTAGTCTTCATTAATCTCTTTCACTGTGAATCAATCAATAGAAATCCTTTGACAAGTTACAGATTTGAAAGGAATTAGTAATTACTATAGAATTACACATTTTGGGTTGGGCTATCATCAATTTTTTTCATCTTCGTAATCAAATTCATGTTCGGTTGTGGACATTTTTTTTTTCGTTTTTGTACTCAGTTCATTCTGTATGTATGTTCAGGTCACTGCTTTTGAAATAGTTTGCTGGTTAGCAACTGCATTTTGAAGAGGTATATATTAGTTGTTTAGTCTTCTTTGTTATTTACAGTTGGTAAGCTACAATTTAAAGACGTATACCGGTCGGTTAGTTCGCGTTTGGAATAGTTCTTTTTTGAATTCACATCTTATTCATTTGAATAACGAACAAAGACTTCAGTGTTGAGTTCTCTCCTTGCTTTCACAGCAATAATGGAGAATTGAGCACAGAGGCGGCTGATTCAATTACTCGCCACCGTATTCCACTCCAATTCAACCATGGACTTAGAAAGGTACTGAATTCAAGATTGATTCTTTCACAAATCTCTCTTCGTTTTGTTTGTCAATCTACAACTTTGAATTTGATGATTTGTGACTACAATGTGGTTTTTTGTTTTTTCAGGTTTGTACTTTGTAATATTCCCTTCCAGACAGTTAGTGCATAGGCTATTGGAAGTTTCTGATATTATTATGGTTTAGGGTTGTTTTAAAATCTACCCTACCTTACAAAAGGTGAGAACACATAGACTACTGAGTCTATATTCTTAACAAAATCTTGAATTAGTGCATTTCTCTATTGTATGGTTGGTTTTTTTTGTCATTTGCTAATTACTGCCTATGTCTTTTACTTTAATTATATCAGATTCGAAAAGTCTCATACTTTTGATAAAGAGGAAGGCAGTGGAGCCTTTCATTATGCATTTGAGAAATGGAAGAAAGAGTTAGCTGTACAGATTTATTTGAGAAATGGAAGAAAGTGTGTTGTACAAGATGTCAGATTTTACTTCATCTGGAGGGGGCTGCATAGTCGAACTAGCTAGAGGAAGATTCAGATTTAGACCTTTCAAAAGGCATTATATGCCACTCCGGTGAGTATTTGCTCTATGCTTATCATTGACTGAAATGCTACATATGAGTACTATGAGAAGTTGAATGTAAAGCATGGCATATTCTCTTTCAATGGGATATCTATGTGTCCTACTTCCGGAAACTACTTTACATTTTATACGTACTTGATATGTTATGCTCTAAAATTCTTGCAAGGTAGAGATTGCTAAATGCAATCGACATTCATTGTGTTATGCAAAGGCTTTAATCTGCTTGGCATGGGCACAATTTAGAGGAATTATGAAGCTTATGTCAGTTATCCAACTGCTACCTTTTATGAAGCTTAATTCATGCCATTGTTAACTATTTGCTACTGTTATCTACTATAATATAGAAGTTGTCAAATAATTTTGAGCACAGGAATTCAAATGTATACGTAATTGCATAGACATGATTCTGCAATATTGGATCCTTCGTATGAATTGTATCTAAAGTTTCCTTCCATATCCCTCTTAAATGTAATAAACAATGTTATACAATAGATTATACTTCCAATTTCATAGCGGGAATTGCCAAAAGTTTTATATATATTAGTCCATCTTAAATTTATTTCTAGGTAAGTATTTTTTCCTTAATCCGCAAAGCCGCAGCAAAGTGCGGTCATGTTGACTAGTTAATCAAATTCAACTAGTAAACTACTGTAACTCTACAACAATTCCATAAACAATAGAAACGTTTGCCTAGAAGGTCAAGTAACACGCCAATTACATATAGTTGATGAAACCGGTGCGAGTAGTCGTTAGGCTGAGACGAATTATCAATCTCTAGAATCTTGATATTGTTCTCTCTTTTTCTTCTTCATTAAATTTTTTTTTTGACAATTCTTTTGAGTAATCAATGCACGTGTGTGTATATATATATATATTCAAGACTGTCCGAGAGCTCCGTGAAAGTCAGATCTGCGCTAGGGTTTCGAGGAAAACTATTTGGTTCCGTGAGACGGCACATCTATTGCCGTTGCCATCAGGCGGGAGATTGTGGCAAGTCTGATGGGGGATTTGCCTTCGGATGATGGTGGTAGATCTGTAGAGGTTAGTGGTTTTCGAGTGTGGCCAAGATGTCGTTCCCGACTTCGGTGGTAGTATTCATTTGGTGGCGAGGTCATTGTGTTGCTTTTGATGTTGCTGGTCATTTCTGTTGGTTGGTGGAGTTGCGGGTTGGGTGGAGATCGTAGATGGGGATGTGACGGCGCTTGGTGGAGTCGATGGTTTTGTGGTTTACTCTACGAAACTGGTTGGATCTTTGCACCGGTGTCGCGTTTGGATTGAATCCAGCTTTATCAATGACGCAAAAACGATAGGAAGATCTTGGGCGGCGGGTGACGTCGTTGTCAAGGTGAAGACCGACGATGGAAGGTGACGGCATGATGGCTGGATCTTGGATTGTCGATTTCTCTAATCTTGGTGGGGATCTGGGTTCTTTGGGCTTGGATTTGGGTCATATTTAGGTGGGCTTGGTTTTGGGCTAGTTCTTTTTGTCATATTTTCTAGGTTTGTTTTATTTTCTAGTTTTAGGTTGTCCCTCATTTGTGCGAGGGTTTAGATCTTAGTTGGTAGAGTGTGTCATGGTTATGGTGCATGTCATCTCCAAGGACTATTTAAATGTCGGTTCATTCTGGTTGTCAATGTAATATGGAAGTTGTCTCTGCAAATATGCCGAAGGTTTTGGTATGTGATGATATTGGAGTGGTTTCTTCTTAAGATTAGCGGCGAGTCGATATCGACTACTTCTGGAATCGTTTGGTTTGGTTCGGGATTGAGTCTTTTTGACTCATGTCTATTACTTCTTGCGATAGTTTTGTGACTAGCACTGTTGGTAGGGATGAGCGCGATGAATTTAGTTCCACCACCGAGTGATCCCTTGGTGTAATTGTTATATCTTTTGGTGCAATATAATTATTTCTTTTCTCAAAAAAAAAGCACGCATATATGATAGTATCTTGGGTGATGAGTCCAATGAATTTTTGGCAAAATTGGTAAACAAGTTGGCAGCATCGATCATATGTTCATATCAACTATAGATTTATAGTATTTGTATCGAAAAAAAAAATACATTATCACGTATTTATAGACCCAACATGTCTGCAAACTATATATAACATCATATAATATAAAATGTTTCGATATATGAATACCTTGACATTGAACAATGCCAATCACTAGGCCAAAACTCAATTAGACAATAGTTGATAGACAATATACAATAAAAGAAACTATTGTCTGAAAAATTAGACAATGGTTTCCATATAAGCATTGTTTGAAATTTTGGTGTAGACAATTGTTTTTTTTTTTAATTTCCTTGTCTGATTTCATTGAAGACAATGCTTTTTATCATGGATCAAAACACATTGTTAACATAGAGACTTGAGACAATGGTTTCGTATTCGGGTATTGTCTCAAAGCGAATTAAGGACAATGGTTCTGCCTATTTTCAAAGAATTGTCCGAGTTGTTTACAAACTATATGTGTTTCAAAATGATTGATTGATAACTTTATTTATATTGTATCAAGATTCTAACTAACAATGGTTTTTGAAAAAAAAAAAACAATTGTGTTAGAAACCATAATTCTCCCCTTCAGTCCAGAATAGGCCTTCACTTAAACACTTATAAATTTTTTCGCCGCTCACTTTCTCATTTCTTCATTTTCTCCCTCTCAGCATGCCTCTCCTTCCCTCTGCTATCCTCGAGCTCTTCTCCTAGAAGCACCAACTCCGGTCACCACCTCACCAAATCACCACCACCAAACAACTCAGCCTTCCTTTCTGACCGAAAGCAACCCAAAATCAGAGGCAAGGTCTCCGCCTTCACCTGTCATTTTTCCACTGAGAGTTCTTCTCTCTCTGGCCAAAATCTCGTCACAGCGGGGTCATAGCTCGACTCTAGAGCTAAAAAAGATTAAAACCCAGAAGTATAGGCGTCCCCTAACGCTAGGAGGTCGAGCCAACAACACTGCCGGAGCTACAAGCAATGTGTTATTCGATCTCTCGGAGTCTCAATGCCGGTGACAATCAAACCTCTTCACTACCAAATTCAAAGTCAGCGCCTCGTGTACATCAAAATCCCTAAATAAGTGCTTGAATTTAGCTAGCTTCGCCGCACCTACGTCGCACCTCTGCCTGATGCTCCACCGTCCATGGTGGCTAGGGTTTCCAAAGGGATCATAAAAGGTAATTTTTGCCTCCTTTGTTCATTTAGAGCTTCGTATATAGTTGAGAATGAACATTGATTCGATTATTTGGATTTTGGATGATTTTGAGACAATTGGAGGACATGAAGAAGCTCAGGATTAAGGGAGTTCTTCCACAACGATTTTTGGGTGAGAATCGAGCAAGGGACTGTTCTTTGGTTTTAGGTAAGGGAGATTCTATGTTTTCATGTATTGGAACTAATATTAGCTTTGTGCTCCACCTTTGTCTATAATTAAATTCCAGTTTGGTTTAGATTTAAAGAGTTGAGATTTTAAGGGTTATGTTCTTATGGTTTAGTAGTATTACTTGGGGGCTTTGATAAGATATTTTGATATAGATGGAAGCTATAGGTCATACGTCTGTTGTTGATTATGCCTTAATTTTGAAATTGGAAGACTTGGGTGTTTGATTAATTAGTTTGTGTTCTGTTACTTGCCTTCGATCATGATAAAGAAATGGGAAGCTTAGAGTTTTAAATATAGAGAAGTGGTGGCTGATCTTTATATAATTGTTATTTGGTTTGGATATGAAGAAGTTGGAATTTTGGAATTTTGGTTGATACCTATTGCGAATTCATGATTTACAGAGGCAGTGATGGGTTGTATTGGCCCATTTATACTTTCTACTTTATTATTAGCTCATATGGATGTTTATTTGGTTTCAATGAACAATTGAATGGTCTGGTATGTGTTGGTGATTAGAGGAGTAGAAGATCGGTTGCAATAAATTCTAGTTTTGCAATCGGGAAATTGAGTACTATTAAGGCTACTGGAGATCTTGCTTTGTTGCTATTGAGTATGCTTGATTTGGAGTTGACGTTTGAAAACAAGGGACTACTCTTTCTACTTTGTTGGTCAATTATGTTATGTTGTTCTGATATGCCTCTATAGATATGAATATGGATTTACTTTCGTAGTATGTTGTCTCAATGAATTGGCTTTCATCCACATGATGTGTATGTCTGCAATACGAGTATTAGTTAGTTAATTATGAGAAACAAATGAAATAGATTGTACATTGTAACCATTGTCAACCTTGATTTTTGGCCTAGTGCAAGCTTTCTTTGTCCAACATCGAAGACTGGTCTTGTTTCTACAAATTTGGGGGATAAGTACGAGTCTGTCACAACTTAAAATTTCGAGTGATAAAACTCAAAATCGAAACCATGAAAAACTCTAAAACAATCTCAAATATATTGAAATCATCTTGTAGTCACAGTGTATCGAAACTGAGTTCATAGTACGTCTCAGTTGATTTGATTATTACAAAACTAGTTTATAATTCAAGTATTATAACAAATTGAAATGTAAAATCTTCTCAATCTTCACCACTAAAAGAATAATAAACTTCGACAATCTTCAGAGTAGCCCTCCAATTCTGTTAATCCACACTTGCAGAACTATCCCATACACCATCGAATAGGTGCACCGGGATTGTAAACACAAACCCAGTAAGGTTTGCAGCTCGTATGAGTAAACCAACCGTATAACACACATAACATAAAAAGAAAATACTGATGACATTTAAAGATAAATGTACTCATAAGACACTGCACGGCCCATCTGGTCGTCTAATAATATCTGAAAATATGTGTACTCATGAGACATTGGGCAACCCATATGTTTTCCCAATTTACATTTAAAATGCGGGCACTCATAAGACCCAAGTACTCATCTGTTACCCATCATGCAGTACGCCGACAAATACTGGGCAACACATTTGTTACCCTATATCACAAAAATATGGGTACTTATGAGACCCAGGCAACACATCTGTTACCCCTCATGCAGTACATCGGAAAACAGACTAGAGCTCTAACTGAATCGTAACTGACACTCGGTTAAGACTTGGTTCCGATTACTGCCAACACGTCCGAAGACAGAAAAAAAAAACGTTTTAAAAAACACTCAATGTTAAAACCACGTATAATAACAATCACACATCTTATTGTACAACAACCAAGCGACTCTTGCTCAAATAAAATAAATATAGTTGCCACAGTACAAACACATTTGGAAATAAGAACGTTACAGTATATAATATAGCAACTCATATATATGTATCGTATTTACCTTTTCATACACATACACAACCAACTATATTATATAGATGTCATAGCTCGATCTTTTTAATAAAATGTAAATATAAATTACCGCTAAGGGTAGACTCGTCATAGTGTGATTTACTCACCTTATTTTCCTGAGCGAAATTTCCACGACACCAAAAGCGATTCCTTCACTTGTTTTGTCAGTCACCTAATTGTATAATAAACTGGTTAGAAATGTTATGTAAAACCTCAGATGCCGAAATCAAACAATATTACATTAAGATTCACTTAGGGCCTAATCTAAATTTGCATGCAATCGAATTCAATAACACTTAGAGTAGAAATCAAACAATATTACATTTAAGCAGCAAATCTTATTGGAGACATGTTTCATGTGTGGCGTCACCCACCATGGTTTCACATGCAAATTTCTAGAATTTTTACCACTTTTAATCAACACAAACCAAACCTACTTAGGGCATGATTTGATTTGTGTCAATATGGTTGATAAATCTAGCACTCAAACACAATCTTAGGGACTGCATCTAAGCACTAAATTCATATGAACATATCTGAAAATTATCTAAAAATATGAGAAAGATGATTAGAACACAACAATAGAAATACAAACTCAATAATTATAAAAAACCATCAATTCGGCAAAAATCCAAAAATCTAATAAAACAATCTAAAAATTTCGATTCTTAATACAAAACAATAATCTTACACAAACATCATACTACAATATTCATAGACAAAGCATTGTAGAAAATCAAAAATGAACAAACCCATGGAGATGAGTTGCGAGAATCACACGTTGTAGGAATCTTAGAGGTGTGTCTTCAATGGTGATTTCGCTAGAGATGGAATTGGTATATGGGGGAGAACGGCTTGCTTTATGGTGAATGATGTTTGAGATAATATTTTGGTAGAGTTTTGACTCTTAAATGCAAAAGAGAAGTGATATGGAGATGAGTTGAAGCCGTGTATATATGAGATGCACGGTTTGGTTTCTCTCTTTAATGTTACATATTCCTTCCTATTATAATGTCTTGCTTTATTCGTTTAATGACCATCTTCTATTCAATTGTGGTATAACTTGGCTCCATCTCTCTTCTTTTCACTTAATTAATCTTCACATTTATTTCTTCTTTCTTCTCTTCTTCTTCCCACGACAAAGGCTCATGCTTTAATCCTTAAATCATGTCATGCTTTATTCCCCCTAATGATCATCTTCTATTTAGTTGTTGCATGACTTGGCTCTATCTCTTTTTCTTTAATTATCTCTTCTATTTAATTGTTGCATGACTTGCCAAAATGATAGAACATTAATTAAAACGTCTATAATAAACCCTTTAAAACATCATTGTTAGTATACAATAAGCATGAATCATTCAGTCCGGTAAATTGAAGAGAACTCTAAACTTTTAGTGTTAACAAATAATGGGGGTTTGAAATTGATTATTAACTACTAAAATAAAACGTAAATTGCTATTTATATGATCGACTTCTCTGTTACAAACTTAAACCAAATTTACCATTATACCACATAATTACAATTTTGAACTTATCATGCATTCTAATTCGACCAATTACATATTTTTTAGAAACCAATACAATTAGAGCCTTAGGGGATCATCTAATCATGCAAGATTTCATTTAACATTTAGATTCACTTAGGGCCTAATCTAAATTTGCATGCAATCGAATTCAATAACACTTAGAGTAGAAATCAAACAATATTACATTTAAGCACCAAATCTTGTTGGAGACATGTTTCATGTGTGGCGCCACCCACCATGGTTTCACATGCAAATTTCCAGAATTTTTACCACTTTTAATCAACACAAACCGAACCTACTTAGGGCATGATTCGATTTGTGTCAATATGGTTGATGAATCTAGCACTCAGACATAATCTTAAGGACTGCATCCAAGCACTAAATTCATATGCACATATATGAAAATTATCTAAAAGTATGAGAAAGATGATTAGAACACAACAATAGAAATACAAACTCAATAATTATAGGAAACCATCAATTCGGCAAAGATCCAAAAATCCAATAAAACAATCTGAAAATTTCGATTCTTAATAAAAAACAATAATCTCACATAAACATTATACTACAATCTTCAGAGACAAAGTATTGTAGAAAATCAAAAACGAACAAACCCATGGAGATGAGTTGCAAGAATCACACGTTGTAGGAACCTTAGAGGTGTGTCTTCAATAGTGATTTCGGTGGAGATGGAATTGGTATATGGGGGAGAACAACTTGTTGTTTTGATGAAGGATGTTTGAGGTAGTATTTTGGTAGAGTTTTGACTCTTGAATGCATAGGAGAAGTTATATGGAGATGAGTTGAAGCCGTGTATATATAGGATGCACGGTTTGGTTTCTCTCTTTTATGTTGCATCTTCCTTCCTATTATAATGTCATCCTTTATTCCCTTAATGATCATCTTCTATTTAATTGTTGCATGACTTGGCTCCATCTCTTTTCTTTTCACTTAATTAATCTTCACATTTATTTCTTCATTCTTCTTTTCTTCCTCCCACGGCAAGGACTCATGCTTTAATCCCTTATATCATGTCATGATTTATTCCCTTAATGATCATCTTCTATTTAATGGTTGCATGACTTGACTCCATCTCTCTTCTTTTCACTTAATTAATCTTCACATTTATTTATTTCTTCTTCTTTTCTCCTTCCCACGGCAATGACTCATGCTTTAATCCCTTAAATCATGACATGCTTTATTCCCTTAATGATCTTCTCCTATTTAATTGTTACATGACTTGGCTCCATCTATTTTTCTTTAATTATCTCTTCTATTTAACTGTTACATGGCTTGGCTCCATCTATTTTTCTTTAATTATCTTTTCTATTTAATTATTGTATGTCTTGTTGATGATATGACTCCATGTGCATGGCTTCTCCTTGTTACACTCTATTTCCCTAGCCGTGAGTAATTCTCCATGTAGGCAAGACTCTCATTTAGTTTTTCTAGTATTATCTCTTAAATCAAATCTAAAAAAAGTAAGAGATAATTAGTTTTGAAAATTATGTCCTAATCTAGACAATTGTTGTCTTAAAAAGACACATGTAATATATGAGCTCAGCTAGATTAGGAAAGTTTCTAATTTACAAAAATGAAACTTATTAGAACAAGAAAGTTACTAGACATGAAAGTTCATTTAGAAAAGTTTTGCAAAAAGAGTTTCAGATCAAGTAGGACTCTCCCAAATGATACGTTTCCTAATCTAACAAGGATTTCTAGTGCAAGAAGGATTCTCAAAATATCGTTAATGCGACCAAAACGTAGAAAGATGAAGACTCCTAATCCAACTAGGTTTCCTAGTCCTACAAGGATTTCTACTCAAACTAGGACTCTAGATCAATTCTGCGTTTTTAACTCATGTAAGCACAAAAATGCATCCAATACCGCCCAAAACTCTTACTACGACTCAATGACTCAATAGTACAACAATAAGGACTAAGCAAAGTATAAATGGAGGTAAAAATATGTTAAGAACGTTGCACAAAATGCTCCTATCATACTCATATTCCAATTACAGTTTACATGAATTGATCGCTTATGGTACTCATATTCTACTAATCTTGCTCTTTCTCTCTAACTTCCAAATTTACAAACACAAATATGTCCACATTGGCAATCAAACATTCACTAGAATTAGGAAATTGTTCTAATCCGGGGGGCATCAATGCATAATTGCAAACCAATTCAAGCAATTCCCAATTAACCAGAATAACAAAAGTATGAGACTTTAAACTTAGATTTTAGATGTGTAAAAGATAAGTACCTGAATACGAGCAGTGGCGTCTTCATCTTATTCACCACCATCTTCGTCGTTGTTTTTCTATTTCCAGCAGACAAACACAAAACAATTCAATAAGCTTCAAACTCTACCAAATTCAAAGTAAGCCCAGAATAACTAAAGTGGAACCCAAAAAGAGAAGATTGCATAGAGACAAGAATAAGCCATTTAGATCAATATTCATTAAAAAGTCAATTAAACCCAAAAATCCATGGCTCAATTAAACCCATAACTCAATTAATCTTACAACTTCACAAATCACGAACATCGTAAGTTCTTAATTCATCTTAAGAAGAAGAAGAAGTTAGATAACATAACTGATGGGGAATCTCCAACTTAATCTTCCGGGTTCCTGACAAATATCAATCATGAACAAACAAAGAGAAGAATATTTCTTGATCGCAGCAGAGCTTTGATGACGAGACTAAGATTGTGAGAGAAGAGGTTGTGTCGGGTGACTAGCATTTTAGGTTTTCCTTTTCTTTTTACTATTGTAAACACAAAAATACCCAACGTGTCCAGCTTAATTACATGTCCATCAAGGATACCGGCATGTCCATTGTGTATCCGAACGTGTTCTTCGCGTGTTCGAAAGCTGACTCGCGTATCCAAGCTTGTCCTTGTGTGTCCATGTCCGTGTCGGAAACGCGATACGCGACCTATTTAGCGTGTATGTGCCTCATAGTTTGTTTTTTAATATGAATTAAAAAATAGAACAAGAAACAAAAAAATTAAAAAAAGGAAGAAGAAATTAAATAACTAGTTGTCAACTATATATATATATGATGCATAAATAACAAATATAGAGGGATACTTTTTGTAATTTTGTCTTTTACCATGGGAAATGGAATTGAAATATCACCCTTAACTAAGTAATTTAATTCAGGCTTTATGGTGAAATTTATTTCCAATTAGATCTCATTTTTTGTTTTCATTTCGGTTTCAATTTATAACCAAACAACACATCAGAATGAAAAACAAAATTATTTCTCATTCTATATCATAATTTCATGCATTCCAAACGGGGCCTAAGTGGAGTAAAACCTAACTTGAGACAGGTGCATGGATCTGTATTGGTTAAGTAGTATTGCTGGAGTCAATGATTTTTCAAGAGTTATCAGGCTAAGTAAATTTTTGCTACTGTTAGAGGGTGTTTTTTTCATAGGCTTTTATAATTGCTTGATTGTCTCTTGTATCCCCTTTTGAGTTCAAGAACTGGGTCCAAAGCATCAAAAAAGCTTGTTGTAGTGTTTTCCCCAAGTTTTCCCACAGTGATGTTGACATGTTCCTGTGACAAGATATGTATTGGCATGAGATTTTGATAATGAATAATCCGGAAAAGGCTTGAAAGAAGGCACGTGGAATGAGAGCTAGAAGTACATGAATCACATGAGATGAGATGCTTAAAGCTTGCTGGTGTGAATGTTTTGCTGCTATGTAGTCTACTATTGGGAGGAGAGAAGAAGGAATTTTAAGGTGCAAGGTTGAGCTTAAGGTTGTCTAGCGCTTGAAGATGATTTGGGATTTGATTTAGCATTTTTGCTTGTTGCTTGTGGATGCAATGCTTGATATTTGAGATCTGTGCATGGGAAGTTGTGTTGTTGTTGTTGGAGTAGAAACATCTATTTATAGGCTGAAGAAAGTGAAGCTAAGATACATGCTTATGGGATAAATTTGCAAGATAATAAAGAGAACTCCAATGCTATATGATAATATACAAAACACCACAATACCCTTAAGACTTAGAGGTGCAGCACATTGTGTTCTTATACGTGAAACATGATGTAGCAGATTTAGGATACAATGTGTAGAAAATATTGGTGTCTGTAATTGATAAAGAAATACTCATTGGCAATAGTTGTGTGCTATCTTTGAGAAAGCTAGTAGAAGGAGTGTACTTTGCGCAGGAGATGCAGGGTAAATGCAAATATTGTTGTTTTGATTGGCTGGAAACTAGGGTTAAGGTAGATAATTATATATAGTTTTATGAGTATGAGTTCTCATCTTTGCATGCCCATGTCAAGATTTAGATTATTCAGCTCCAATTTCGGTCTCAAGTCCAAAACCGTTAATAATCAAAAATCTAGACTAGGGTATCATGTATTTCTGTTACATTCCACGCCACACCTAAATTTGTAAATTCTAATAGCGTGATTGTGGCTTGGGTCTACGTCTGTGGCATGCAGGTAATATTTTGGCTTTCCGGATATAGTTATACATGTGTACATTCTTGTTGTGCCTAAATTTTGTGTACGATGTATTTGTGTTTATTTAAGTATCAACGCCTATGTACAATAGCTTTCTAGCTAGTTTTTTTTTTGTGTGTAACATGCAATGTCATGACGTGGCAAATAGGTGATGCATGTGTACGCTTAAAAATGACATGTCACATTAAAATGATTAAATTATTAATGCATGGCCTTGTTTGAGTCGACTATAATTTTATTATATATATACTAAATTTACAAACAAAAAAAATCATCTCTTGCTGAATATTAAAAGTGATGCATGCATGAGGGCTGCTGCTGCAATAATATGCAACTATCATATTGAAAGCTGATCAACCCATCGAAAGCCACAGCTAGCTAGAGTTATTGTAATTAACTGGATTCCGACTTGAAAATAAATTTAATATTTAAAAGCAATATATGTAGTTTTCAACTTAATTAAATAAAGCCGTTGAAGCACAAGTACGATCGACATTCAATGGGAATGGCCTAGCAGCCCTGTGGACGGAATTATATAAAAACAGATTATTTAAGATTGAAACATAAAAACAGTAGGCGTCATATATGAAGATCGGATACGGCATAGAGGTGCATGTTATCACTTTTTTTTTATGGGTGCATTTTATCACTTATTGCTAGCAGGAAGGGATACAGGCCCGGACTTGAGTTGAGGCGGCATCAGCGGCCTTCTTAGGCACCAAAACCTTGCTCAAAATTTTTTTATCGAAGAATTTTCATTTTCTAAAGATAAAAGTTATATATAATTTAATCAGATGCCGCGTTCCCGTCACTAGTATTACATATATGGATTCCAAGATTGTAGCAAGAGCAGGTATATCGATCATAGATACCAATTGTAAAAGAAAATGCAGAACATATTTTAAAACAAAGAAAAAAGAAAATGCAGAACATGTGTCGAATAAACTAAACAGTTCTACCTAAACCGAAATGATCGAGCGCTTATTGTGCCAAAATGTCTTCAAGTTACTTGGATTCCTCTGAGTTGGTGACTTCATTCGAAATCCTCGTAAACGAGATCGAGTATTGCATGGGTCGATTATAATTTGGGTTTGCTTTCGGGACGGCGAGAATTATGGTCAAGGCAGGTTATTGGTCGGGACTCGGGAATAAAATTTGAATGCATGCATGTTGCAGCCAACACTACAATAAGATCGATCAAGTGCATGCACACTCTAGTCAATAATTTATACCGAAAAATTATGTTAGACTCAAACATAATTTATAAGACCATCAATTGACTGATACTTTGAAAGCAGGGGTATTTGACCGTATTTCAAGTATACCGAAAAAGGTGCATGCATACGTAAAGTGTTAAGTAACTGTATAAGGTACTGTGTAACGAATACAGAATAAGAAAGCGAAAGGAACACTTTTTTTTTTACCACTAAATGATACTCGATCGGATACTCTAATGATTCTGCTTCGGGACATCAACTATTATTTCTCAACGATTTCGGAAGTCGAATTTGAACTTACAATAATTCATCAGACGACTAGAATAATGCTCTTATATATGGCACCTACTTGAACTACAAACGTTGCATTTTAATATAAGCAATCGGCCAGCACAAAATGAACCTTCGATTACTTGAATTGATTCAGATGGAAGATGACATGATCATAAATCTTTATGCTTCGGTAGCTACATATAAATCGATCTTCTCTATTATAAGCAAAACTGAAATATCGATGGAGAAAAAAACAAACGAAGTTTGTCCTTCGTATACTCCGCAAGAATTGTGGTCTTTATTCGATCGCCAAGTTAATTCTTCCTATCAAACCAATGAATCAAACGTGCCCAAATGAATTTTTTTTATCGTTACCTAACTCTCTCCTCATCAAGTCAATACAAGTCTTCTTCTTCCCAAAGCTTATTTGCAATGAACGCTGAAAATTGGCTGCTGAAAACCCTAATTCCCTAAACCTAGCCCATCAGATTGACCTTCCGATAGAAGAAACTGTAGACGACAGTATTTTAGGAAATAGCATGAAACTACGTACGTACCATGCACGAACGCACACAGGACAAATTAGCATATTATATATTGTCTTCATAAACACGTTGTCGTATGCTTTGAAATTATATATAATCATCCTCCTTGAAACATCGAGTTGCAGAAACATTGAAACCTGCTTCAAATTATATTTCGCTCGATGTTCTCTCAGAAACAAATATATTGGCTCGAATCCCGCTCGATGTTCTTGTTTTGTTTTTTTTTTTCTCCTTCTTTTATTTGCTGTGAGTTTTGTCCTTGTAAACGTGGTGAGATATATGTTGGAAAATGGTTAGAAAAATTATTTAAAACCAAATTTTAATTGATTAATTTAATTAAATTAAACTTATAATTAATTAAAGATGAACATGGATTTGAGTTCTTCATAATGAGGGCTACAAAATCATATGTTTGTTTGTGTAATTTGGTTTGTGGGTGAATAAGAAATTGTCACTTAAAGATGACTACTTAGAATGAGAGAAATGTGTTTGTCCCACATTGGAAAAGAGAAGTGTTGAAAACATTTTATATAGAATCCATTGTGTATGCCCCCTTATACCCTCTCGCGCACGCGCAGGGGGGGTGCAAATCTCAGGTCCCAAGGAAAACCCGTGTGACCTGCGGACACGAATGCAACACCGAATTGAGGGTCAGAACGCAGATTCTTTTTGCATTTCCGAAAATTCGGTTTTGACTTTTCAAATTCTCTTGACTGTTCAAATTCTTCTTTTGTAACAACTAAGTTATTGTGTGTTATGGAGAATTATAACAGAATTGAAATCAGTGTTTGTAACATATGTAACTCATATATGTTATGATCTTTTGATTTCTATAACATACATCTTATTTATTGCTGATTGCAAATCCTCACTGTATAAATAGTCACCATCCTTTCATTGTAAGATCATCCCATTCGAAACACAGTCCTCTCCCACTCTCAAAAGTCTTAGCTTTTCTCTGGTGATAGAAAGATGTACCTTTCGAGTTCGTTGAAGGTTCTAGTTAGTAGTGCAACTTCCTAGAATCGTTTAGTCGTTATATACTGGGAGACAAGCGCCAAACATCCTTGCACTGGTAGAGGAGGCGTAAACGTCTTAAGGACAGTGTGGTATCACACACGTCTCGACTAGTTCTTCCATCACCAATCGTTCGGTATTTTGGTTGAATTTCTTTTCGTGTTCTTCGTTTCTGATTTATAATTATTTATAATTCAACTTATTAAATTATATATGTAATATATCAATGTTTTTATAATAATATCATACGTATACTTTGGTATGAATGGTGCTGTCAAGGTCATGTTCTGGATCCAGACTATCTAGAGTCGATGCTTTATCGTATTGGGGAGTTTTGGGTCCGTCTGTGCTTTATATATCATTTTGGACAGAACTGTCCGTGTAATGAAAGTTAGTTGGCCGCTGACGTCTGATGGAGTTTGACAGGAAGTTATGAGATGATTGAACTTGCTAGTTGCTACCTCTTGGAGTTGAATAGAGAACACAGATGATGAAGTCTTACAAACCTTAATTCCGACAATGCACATATATAGTAGACGAACATATCATTCTAGATATGAATGTGCAGGAGAACACTTCAAGTAGGGTTAGTACTTCGTACAATTGGTGCAAGAGACGCTCTAAATTCAAGTGATAATTAGGAATTAATATCGAAATCCTCTAATACATCGGATTTCCGATGACCACGTACTTCTATAATGTAGTGATTTTCTGTGTAGTACGTACATCCATTGGCGGAGCCAATTAACGACGAGTGAGGGCCCGTGCCCTCAGTGGGATCTTAACATTTGTTCACTGTGATTTTGCCCCCCGTGGAAAATATGTTTTGCCTCAGCACAAAAATGTGGTGAAACCCCACGATATTGTGTACTTGGAATAAATAATCTAGCTCTTCCAGCCCCACAATGCTATTTGGGTTAACGCACAGACAGGCGGATCTAGGAAATATTTTTTGGCTAGTTTATTTCCTTATTTGTAATTGGTTTTGTCAATAGTTTTAGTGTTTCTATGTTAATATTTTAATTGATCAAAATGATATTTCAATACTAATGAGGTCATTAAACTCAACTTTAGAAAAAAAATGGGAAAGAAAATAAGAAGAAAAGTAAAAATACTAGAGGTTTTCTCTGTGAGGTTCTCCTAAAAGAAAAATTGTAAAAATAAGATCTAAACAAACAAGAGGAGGAAAAAAGAAAAATGTAAAAAGTGGGGAAAAGAATAGTGTTACAAAGTCTCGAACCCAGGCATGGGTGAGACATCCAACTACTTATGTAGACTTTGAGCCAAGTTCAATGAACTCTACAAATAACTTTATTATTCAATTCTCCCTGGGCTGCAGCCCATGCGACCATTCACACAGATCCGCACATGTGCACAAATGTGATTTGACACAACAATAGCCACATATTTGAGTTACATTATTCATTTTTACTAGTTATTTAAGTAAAGAAAGAATAGTCCCTAACTACGGGTGTAGTGTGTGGTTTCTGACCGTGACAACTCTTTGACGCGACAATTTCTTAAACGTGACATTAGTCAGAGATTCGATCGTTGGCAGAAGCATTACACACTCCAGTGTGTCTGATTGGCCTATTGTAGCGAAAAGCTCGGCCGTGTTGGGCCACTGGAGGCATTACTATCGTCAGGGCGCTCAGGCTGTAATGGCTTGCACTAGAACCATTTCACATGGGCCCTATCAGGGATTAGTCACATGTCGGAGGAATTACATTCGGTTGTGGGGATACTCTGATGTTCCGGATGTGGACTGCCTCTGCTCGCGCTCGTAAGAACCACATGAGACTAGGGGCCTCCATGTTATTGGGGTACATGTAGTGTTCGAAATATTGGATATATCGCCGATATTTAGAACACGGTACAATAAGGGCATACCGATCAACGCATAAAAGCTTGTTAACGACGATATATCGGGTTGACCCGATATTCACCCGTTATATCGGTGGATTTTGTGTTGTGAAACGGCGTCGTTTCACTCACAAATTGGAATAAAAAAAAGGCCGACGGCTTCAGCCTTCGTCATTGACCTTCGATTCCTTGGATCTGTAACTCTGCTTCAGCTGAGAAGAGAAGAAGAAGAAGAAGCTCGCCGTCTCGCCTTCTCCACCCACGGTATCGCAAGTTTGCAACAGGTATAAATGGCTTTATCTCCTTCTGGGTTTCAATCACAATCAATTTGTTTACTTGGGCTTGATTAGTTCTTGTTAATTTATGTTGTTGTCTGTGTTTTATATCTTGGATTCTTGGATTAATAGGATATGAGGAACTCAGATGTGTAGGTTGTCTAGTCGTAGGCAGTAGGTTCTATGATTTTGGATTTCTAGTTATATCATGAAGAACCTATGATTCTGGTTAGTTGGTCTTGGATATGAGGAACTGAGGAATTGAGGAACTCGGGCACAATTGACACTTGAAAGCATGTGGACATATAAATAAGTTTATAACATCACTAAGAGGATCTCTCTTTTTAGTTCTTTTTTGGCGTCTCTTCTAATTGGGGGATATGCATGCATTGATGAAATTGATGGTGCAGGGATGAACTTGATGGATATAAAGGAATGGACTTGGTCTAAAGTACTATTAGAGGTCTGTGATTATCACAGTAATCATCTGATCACTCCTTTTGTGATCCATTCTAAGTTGTTGCCTTGCTTAAATAATTTTTTTCTAAGAGTGCTATAATCAGTAGATTCCATTCTCAGTTTTGTTACCTCAGAGCTTGTCCAATTTGACACTAGTTTGCCTCATTACAGACCAATGTTTTTAAAGACGAAAGCGAAGGCAATTAGGGGTCGCCTCGTTAAAAAGAAGCCTCAAGGCGATAAGGCGACCGCCTTTCCAACAATGATTATTTTAATTAAATACATAGAAATATAATTTAATGTATATAAATAATATTTTTTATTTAAAATATGGTGTGATTTGAATGAAAATTTGGGGAAAAACTCAGCCCAAACAAAAACTCATGAGATAAGTCCACAAGATGTTTGAATTGGCCCAAAAGAGAGTTTAAATAGAAAAGTTGTCGTTTGACGTCGGTGTTGACGAAAAGAACGAAAAAAACCCAGAAAAGTAGAAGATGATCTTCCACCTCACGCCGCATCAGTTGTTGCCTTCTCCAAAAACGACCGCCCCGTCGCTTTTTCATTTGCTTTTCCAGCAACTCCCCAGGTTTGGACAAGCGAGGCATTTTGCCGTCGCCTTGCACCGGCAATGCCTCGGCGTCGCTTTTGAAAACACTGTTACAGTGACACGACCCGCCCCAAAAATGTACCATACTTTCGAGGCAAATCGTGCGGGGACCACTATCAAAAGAGATTTACCAAAATTTCGGCATAGTCTCCCCTGAAAAGTAGCCAACCCTACCTGCATGAAAATGACACTTCTAATATCTCAAAACCACCCTGAACTCCCGGAGCCATCTGCTCCTCCAGTCAAAACGGACTCCACAACATTTAGACAAATTCAAGCATCAACAATAAAAATTCTCAACCTATAACATTCATAAAAACGTCCATTTCGCTATGAGACGTTAGGACATAAGATATCAATCGATCCCTGGAGCTTTCCGCTCCTCTTACCATAACCTCCCAACCCATGTTACGACCACCAAAGTCGTCATTTAACATAATATATAATTCCTGAAATAAATTCTAAAATCCCGGAACTATCTAATCAATTTAGGGGATTTCTCAATCTCGAATAATCATTCGGCAAATAATAATAGAATAGCCCCGCTAGTCAAACTAATAACTCAATACACAACTGGACTAGCCCCGCTAATCAACTAATAATAATTAGAGATAGCTAGAAACTGACTAGCCCCGCTAGTCAACTAAATGACAACGTCCTACAATAGGCCCCCGGCCAAAATATATATACATAACAAATCTCAGGTTTTCAATACCGTCACGTTACATTCACGGAGAGGGTATTGAATCATCCTATCCTAGCCGGCTATATATCTTCGCCTCTCAGGCGGCATCGCCCACCAGGCGGAAAAACGATATCATGTAACCTCGCCCCTCGGGCGGCATCGCCCTCAGGCGGAATAATACTATCAAGTAACCTCGCCCCTCGGGCGGCATCGCCCTCAGGCGGAAAAGTGCTATCGAGTAACCTTGCCCCTCGGGCGGCATCGCCCTCAGGCGGAAAAGTACTAACAAGTAACCTCGCCCCCGGGCGGCATCGCCCTCTAGGCGGAAT
Source organism: Argentina anserina (assembly GCF_933775445.1). Taxonomy (NCBI): domain Eukaryota; kingdom Viridiplantae; phylum Streptophyta; class Magnoliopsida; order Rosales; family Rosaceae; genus Argentina; species Argentina anserina. The sequence goes on from NC_065876.1 coordinate 10,617,393, forward strand.
AGTGATATCACATAACCTCGCCCCTCGGGCGGCATCGCCCTCTAGGCGGAAAAGTAATACAGTCTACCAACACAGTCACACAAATAGGTATCATTCATATCCGTTGATCATGCCCCTTTTTTGATGTTGCTAAGGAGAGGATACCTGATAGAATGGAATATGATTCCGTTGATCGTGCCTCCTTAATAAGATTAAAGGAAAAGATAACGGAATAGGATATAAAATCATTCTTATCCATTGATTGTGCCCCCTTTAACTTAACAAGTTAGAGGAGAGGATACCGGATAAGAATAATTAGAACGAGTACGGTTCCCAACCGTACGTATAAATCTCAATATGAATATAAATATCACAAATCATGAGAACCCCGTTCCTGGATAAAAATCCACACTTTCCAATTAAATCAAATAAGGCGTTATAAACATATATATCTCATATATATATCCAAGTCAGCCAACTATCATTGCACAGCAATTAAATCATATAACGCCCGAAATCACATAAATAAATATTCATCCATGCATAAATTTAAATTAACGTCCACTCGTAGCCAGGAACCTAGCCTCAAAATTGAATACTTGCAAGCGTAACCCGATATCTAATCTAAAATAATTGTGGCTGCACCCAAACCTTGTTTGGGCTGCCTACGTACCCTTTACCGGGGATCAAGCCATTCGTAGTTCACCTAATATTTAACTAAAATTACTATGGACACCCAACACACCGAATTTACTAAATCACTCCTTCCGGCATTTCTAAGCCCATGCACCCTTGCACCGTTAATATCGTAAACCTTTCCCAACCAACACACATCAACACAACCATCATCATAATCATCATACACCAAGTATACCATAATCACAACAATCACAATAATCCTTTATACGATAATCTAAATTATCAACAACATACGACAACCAAATTCATCGATTAATATGTCGATAAGTTCATATCGACGAATACTACCCAAAGGAGCAACCCACTGCCCTAACAATAGGGGTGTTAATTGAAAACCGAAAACCGAAAAAAAAACCGAACCATAACCGAAAAAAACCGAAGAAAAAAAAAACCGCACCAAACCGCAAAAAAACCGCACCAAACCGAAAGATTTGGTGTGGTTTTGGTTTGGGACGTTTGGAAACCGAAACCGAACCGAAAAACCGAATATATATATATTATAAAGAAATTATATTATTTATATATATTTTTAATATACATAATTAAATATGTTATCGATCGAGACCCAAACTTTATCAAAATTCGATGAATTTTTTACCATATCTGTATTTATATATGCTGATCACATCCGACGGTCGAAATTTCATAATTTGAATTTTAGATATTGGAACCACAACATGTCTACTAATGTGGTATAACTTGTTTAGTGGTCTTTTTGCAAATGTATGCAGTTGTGAAGCAACTATATCTTATAAATAGAATTTTGCAAATTTGTCCGCATGATGCGTTACATATAGTGAAATATGGTTATAGTAAAAAAATCACATATTTTCGATAACGTTTGTGTCCCGATCGAGGCGGTCAACCATTTTTACGCTTATTATCCCCTATAGGTAGCCTTATCCCTGGAACGTAAAATTTTTGAAAATTTTACACGAGCTGCTACATCACATATATGTGAGAGTGTGTGCATGAAAAAATCCACCAAAACTAGTCAAGAAGGAGGGGGTAAGAACAAATTCACTTAATTAGATGAAATTAAGTTAATGTTGACCACATCGATCGAGACCCAAACTTTATCAAAATTCGGTGAATTGTTTACCATATCTGTATTTATATATGCTGATCACATCCGACAGTCGAAATTTCATAATTTGAATTTTAGATATTGGAACCACAACATGTCTACTAATGTGGTATAACTTGTTTAGTGGTCTTATTGCAAATGTATGCAGTTGTGAAGCAACTATATCTTATAAATAGAATTTTGCAAATTTGTCCGCATGATGCGTTACGTATAGTGAAATATGGTTATGGTAAAGAAATCACATATTTTCGATAACGTTTGTGTCCCGATCGAGGCGGTCAACCCTTTTTACGCTTATTATCACCTATGGGTGGCCTTATCCATGGAACGTAAAATTTTCGAAAATTTTACACTAGCTGCTACATCACATATATGTGAGAGTGTGTGCATGAAAAAATCCACCAAAACTAGTCAAGGAGGAGGGGGTAAGAACAAATTCACTTAATTAGATGAAATTAAGTTAATGTTAACCACATCGATCGAGACCCAAATATTATCAACATTAGATGAATTTTTTACCATATCCTTATTTAAATATGCTGATCACATCTGACGGTCAAAATTTAATATTTTGAATTTTAGACATTGGAACCACAACATTCCTACTAATGTGGTATAACTTGTTTAGTGGCTTTTTGCAAATGTATGCATTTGTGAAGCAACTATATCTTGTAAATATAATTTTGTAAATCTGTCCGCATGTTCTTTTTATTTCGTTAAGAATCAAGTAATTAGACAAGGAAAAAACTCCGATTTTCTTTACAAAATAACCGAAAGAAAAACCGATATAAACCAGAGAAAAACCAAACCGAACCAAACCGAACACAATTGGTTTTTTTTTAAAAAGTGAAAAACCAAACCGAATTAAACCGAATAAATAGAACGGTTTGGTGTTCGGTATCACCTATAAACCGAACCATTCAAACCGATTAACACCCCTACCTAACAATGTCACCACGCGCCGCCGGAACAGTGGCGGCGCCGCCACTACCGGCGATCTCCGATCATTACCAAATTTCATCAACACAATCTATACGACATTTCTAACAACTTTCTAGTTCACATCAACAACCAATTTCAACTTTATAACTATATATAACCTTGATCGACCAAAAACTGCTGCCTTTTTAGCTGCAAAGTCCATCTCCCGTGTATTTGTTGACACGAGGGAATAGAAGAATGCATTGTACTTGTCTTTACTCTGCCTTCTTGTCGTCTTGAACCGCCGTGCCATGAAATCTCAATGATCACATTCGCCTCTGGAATGTCCAAGGAGTTATCACCCACCTTAGACATGAACACTGTTTACTTCCGGGTTTATTTTGAACTGTTCTAGAATTATTGTAGTCTCGGCCTGAGAGGTAGCACCATAGATCATAGGTTTTCGGAGCTTGGTCGCATATTCCGTGAGTGTGAAGAGGTTTTCGGAAAAGACAATGATCTTATCACCGCGGCGCTGCTGCTCATGAAATTGTATAAGAAACTCACACATCCTAAACTTGTTTGGATTCATCAAAGAAAGTGCTTGCTTTCTTTCGTGGGAGATTTCTTTCTGATAGTACTCCGCAAAGGTCTCTGTCATCTCACACCTTACTTCAGCACACATCACATTTGCAATGTATCCGCGTTTCGCCAAGTCTAACCAGTTTGCTTCATACAATTTCGGTCCAATGAGGAAGTTGAGATCTGATATCTCGTCATCTTCTCTCAACAGCGTCGCAGTGAGGCCAAGCTTGCAGTGTGATTTGGTGATTTGGATGACATTTCGAAACGACTCGGCAGGAGTTACATGAACCTCATCCATTAAAATCAACCCCCATTGTCGATTTTTTATTTCCTCAATAATATTTTTAGACTGTTCGGACCTATTGCTACCACAGCCAAGCATGTTATATGTAGTCACAACCACCACTCCAGCAGCGTTGTCTTTCCGGCGGATTAACCGTACCTCTCTTCAGCTTCTTCTTTACAGTCAGATTTGAAACGACAAATCTGTTTATCTTGGATGGTCATCCACAACTTGAACTGATGAACCCACTGATCAACTGAAACACCATTTGTTGCTATACAAAGGCATCTCTTTCCTATCGTGGAGGCTGCAGAAACACCAACTAGGGATTTTCCTGCGCCGCAAGGTAGTACAATGTTACCAGATGGATCTCGCTCTTCCATTCCCAAACATTTTTCCCGAGCTCTTAAACTGATATGGTCGTATCGTCGCGCGTCCTTGGGGCTTTAGTTTAATACCAACATCAGGGTTTACATTATCGTTTCTGTAGTCGTACTCCTCCACCATGGGATAGTTCAACCCATCTTGCGAGCAACGTCACATGACATCTGGAACCTTTTCAGGATCAATTTCGAATTCTCTGCCATTATTTGTTATACTACTAACTTTTGCTTCAAATATAATTCTATACTTAAGCAATGTGATCAGTACCTCCGGGAATGTGGATTCCACAAAGTACCGATTGTTCTGGAGGACCAGCTTAGCTTTTCCGCAGTTAGAAGCAAAAGAATGAATGAAATCAATGAGTTCTTTCACTAGCTTGATCTTCGAGAGCTTATTCAAAACAGAAATAGTGGACTCTGTTTTGAGACCACTTGAGGCAGCCGCACACAATGACTCCGGGGTCAAGTTATACTCGTGGATCAACTGTGCCCTGCGAACTGGTTCGGCGACGCCAATAAGAAAATCGTGAGCGTGTTCGTAAAAAACCGAGCTTCCTTCCAAGATTACTCGACCATTAGGACAAACCCACAGAGGCCGATTGGGGTGGCCGGGCTTCCATTCTGATTCGCTGTAGTCAAATTGTTCGCTATCGTCGTCATAAGAGAGCTTGCGTTTTTACTAGATCGGTCTCCCATTATCACCGTGCCCCATTGATTTTGTCTTTGATCTGCAAAATTCTCAGAACCGATGAGATTGAATATAAGTACTCACGCATTGTATGATATATGTAGAGAAGCAGAATCCCTAACAATATAAGTTCTCACTTATTGGCTACAGACGTCGCACGGTGCCGATTCGGCGATTTCAGCCACCGGCGACGCGTAACTACGGCGCCGACCAGCATAGCCGCACTCTCCTTCTCCTGACGCTCATGTCTGTACTGGCTGACGTGGGGCGGCCGGAATCTCGAAATTTCAAGTTTCTAGGCACCGTGCAGAGATTTTGAAATTCCGACCGGAGTTGTTGAAACACAGACATGAGCGCCGAGAGGAGAGGAGTGCGGCTGTGCTGGTCAACGCCGTCGTTGAGCGTCGCCGGTGGTCGGAATCACCAAATCGACATCGTACGGACGGTGCGGACGTCCGCAACTGAGAATGAATTTATATATATATATATAATAACATTAGTAAACAAAAAAACAGAATTTTCATAAAAGTACACAAAAATTAATATTGAATTCTTGTAACAAAAAAAGTGATATTGAATTCTACGAATAGAGGGATATAGGTCCACCGCTTATGGAATCTCTTATTCAACCTTAAAATAATTTCCAAATAAAAAGAAAGCACACGTATTTTACTAATGAAACAGAATACGTACAACATACGATGCCATTACTTGCCCCTAATCGCCCACTGAAGCATTACTCTCATGCATACTTCTACTTTGCAATGATACTCTACCATATCGATCTAGCGAAGGACCAGAACATTATATACCACGTTTTTCTTGATCATTAAGAAGTTTCCATGACCTAATCTAACTCATATAAAGCAATTCATACTCTTTGACCTAGCTAGTTTTATTAATGAACGTAGTCGCATGGCTTTTGATGTATGTTAATTAGTTTCATATTGTTACTTCATATTGCATATACAGTAATTGGGTTACCAATTTATTTTACTGTAGCTTTACTCCAACTAACCATATGCAATCACTATCAGCCAACGTACTCAACTACATGCGATCAACATGCATGTAGTTTAAGCTTCACATGTACTGATCCCGACTTAATCAGTGAGTGAAAGTAAGTGCGCTTAAATCACTGTATGTACATATTAATTGCTGTTAATATATATGTAAATCGATCTGATTGAAGCTAAATACAAGATTTGTCTGATCTGGTTAAATCTACGGAGAGATGCCTAGTACGTTTAGATGAATAACTGAACATAATGATCATTGAGAAATAAAAAAAATTGAAACATAGTGTTAGTGAAGCCATAAAGAAAAGGGTTGGAACAAATTAAACTCGGCCATGGAGAAGTTTTTTTTTTCTTTTTGGTAATAAAATGATGAAGGTCATATGAAGAACCAAGAACGTAACCATTTGTGTACATTATTTTCAAAGGAATCTATGTCTCTTTTAACTCTTAATTATGGCCTCTTATGGGGTATATATATATATATGCACCTATAGCATACAAAGATTTGAATAACTGATAGTAAAAGCATTCCATGCATGCTGTTGTTCAAACTCAAGAGAGGGAATTTTTGCTTTCGAAACTCGAAACATTTAGAAATAAAAGTGATTGTTTTTTTCTTCTTTTAATCTCAGGAAACAAAGTCAATAAATTCGCTAGCTGGGCACCATGCGAAAGAGAACATTATCGTTGGCCGAAAACTAATTCTGTGAAATGCCCGGGCCGTGTACTTCTCATTAAGTTTCGGAAGAGGGAGAGAGATCAGCATCCGATCTCATCAAGTGTCTCCCGGTTCACTATCTTCTTTTCAGGCTTTCAGCTGCATGTACTTTTCCCATAAACTTCATTAGAAAATTAGATTTAAAAGATCATCTATTATGATAAATGACTTACTCCCAAGTGGCGAGGCCGGGACTGAAAACGCGATTGGAACGGAACTACATTTTTTTTAGGAGGGGAACTGGACTAAATTAGGCCGTTTGTATATAAAAAGTTCTGGTTCCACGATTTTTCGATCTCTCTACTCTACCCCAAGTTGCAACTAACTAGAATGTGACATAGGATGCTGCCATCATTTATCAAATCACTAGTCATTTCAATTCGACCTTAAATTTTCCAACTGTGTGGGGATAACTGTTCTACACTTCATCTATACCTATACAATTTAACTTTAATAAATAAATATTCAATAAATTAATAACCTCGCTTAAGTAATAATTTTTTTCGGTCTCGACTCGAGACTAATGTATATTATTAAGAACGTCGCTAAATGCATAAGATAATAATTTTTTTAAAATCTCTATAGGTCCCGTCGAATATATAAAATAATAATTAATGTAATAAAATTAAAAACAAATCAGTTAAAATGATTAATAATTGATCAAATAAAAAAATAGTGAATAAAATTCATAATAAAAATTAAGGAAAGTAATTATTTAAACTTATCATTTTAAAGTTACTTTTAAGCATAAAATTATACCAAATTTAGAAAATGAATAAATATATAGTCCTAGTTAAAATAGACATAGTAGTAAAACTAAATGATTATGATCAATTCAGCTGAAATAACAACAAAATTCTGTATAAATTAATAATTTATTAATTTATTGATAAATGAATAAATTATTTATTTATCAATAATACAATAATCATGTTAAAGTAATAATTTATTTTGGTCCTAACATTATTTATTTATAGAGGTTTTATAGTATAATTCAAAAAAGAAAAGAAAACTCTCAACTTTTTATTTTATCTGTCTAGCAGTTATTGATCATACGTACATTTATGCTGGGTTTCTATATATCAAAAGGTTATGATTTAAGAGCCTCTTTTAGAAAATGTGTATTCCGATTGTTTTCTTCCTTAAATGAACTAATAATTGATGCCTTTAATAAATGAAGAATCTATTTCCTTTTTCTTTTTTAATTATGAGTTGTGACTGTAAGACTTTGACATCAATGATATTTTGTTCCCAGATACACAAAAGTACTTTGAAAGCAATGCTTCGATCTCTTAGTTAATTGCCTTCGCAAATCATTAAAATTACTGGTGAAAATATAAATCTAATGTGTTTTTTGCTTGTATTATATGAATTTGTGTAAATCCTTCTATTACAAATTACGGCCTTACAAATTAATCATTGTATCCAACCATTGAACCATGCATATGATTAATTACTCCGATCCATAAAACAAGCAAACTGTATGTGGTCCAAAATACAAAAGAAATCTATTAATTATATGTCGTAACTAAAGCGAGAGATATGCACTAATCATATTTTATTTATTTATAATTCTATTTAGAATGGTCGATCTGGCATTTCGATCCATACAGTAATTCATGCAATCATGCATAGTGTATAAAACTATAATAGGAATTGAACTGTGAGTGATCCTGTAGCTCCAGTGCGTAGTGATCGAGAGGGATTATTTACCGTCAAGGCCATAGTTCGAATTCCTTCTCCGTTCCCTCGATCATCTTTGCTTCCGGATTTGAGCTCTAGCCAATGTACTCCAAAGACCAAACCGCAGCGTCAGCTAATCCGGCGCGGCGGTTGTTGACAGCGCGCTGACAACACGAAATATATATTGTGCTCTTTAATCCCAGAAGAAAGACTCTTCAATTCCGAGACTTGTATCCATCAGATCGGTTCTAGCGAGCTGCCACATCGCAACCGGAAAGTTGTACTCATGGTCACCGTGGTGACGCACAACATCTAACTGCAGATCAGGGAGGTCATAAAATGTGTCATCGTTATGTTCATCTGAAAATGGTGAAGACGTTAATGAATTTTGACCCGGCCGGGCTTCTTCCGCTTCTTGAGGTTCATGGCTACTGATGCAGTTAGAGTAGCTAAGAGCAGCCGCTTTCGCCGCAGCAGCTTGGATGTCCTTCGGCGATGAGCTAGCTGGACGCGGAAGCTCCTCAGCTAGCTCAGGGAAGTTTAAATAGGCTGACCGGCCTTTGATCGTCAGAGCCGCTACGTCATGAGCTCGAGCTGCCATTTCGGGTGTCTCAAATGTCCCGAGCCATATTCTCGACTTCTTTCTCGGCTCTCTGATTTCTGATACCCATTTCCCCCATTCACGCCTTCGAACGCCTCTATACATTGAATGCTGCTTACTACCTTCTTCACTCCCATCGCTCTTTGCTCTTTTCTCGTTTCCGTTTCCGACTACTTGCTGCTTATTCGCTCTGTTACACTTCTTCCCCGCTTCACATTCTGCAGAGCTGGTTGAACCAAGAGAAGAGGTAGTGGTGGTTGATTGCTCTTCTTCCATTGTGAAGAAAGGTGTGGTGTGGAGTGTTAATTTCTTCACTTATATATAAGAAAGTATGTGCGCGACAAAATTAATGCAATTAATGGGACCAAACCAGTGAAGGGTACGCTATAATTGAGTGGTTTTAATTTAACTATCACATATTTACAAGTATTTGTAAAGTAGAAGTGGCACGACCCGGCTCATTTTAAGTAAGCTAAAACCGTGTCGGTGTCTTGTTCGGGCAGGCGTATTTATTTTTCGTGTCGGGTTCAAGCCGGCCCATTAGGTTAAATATTAAGCTCGGGCCACTGCCTAAGCCCATGACTGGCCGGGCCGACCCATTAGCATTATAAGACACAATTAACATTAAAAAATTGTATAATTAGAATATTTATTTTATATAACTATTTATAATAGTAAAATAAATATAATAATACAACACATTTGATAATCTTATTTCTAAAACGTTACATATGTCAAAATTATGACTTTTTATCATTACTTTGATGATATTTGTGACATAATGTAATTAAAATAATGAAATAATCAAGAAGTTTATATCTAAAAGGTTTAATATTCAATTATCATTATTATAATTGTTTAAATATTTATATAAATAATATAAAATTATGTGTTTACGGATCCGCCCATAAATTTATCGTGTCCAGGCCGTGCCGAGTCTAAAACGGTTCGGGCCATGGGCTAAAATATCTAGGCCCAGCCTGGCCTATTATAATAACGGGCTCGGGCTTTTCGGCCTACTTGCCACCTCTATTATAAGCATATTTGGCATCTTTCTCTCTAGCGCCGCTCGCTAGATCCAACAAGTTGGAAAACATATTCGATCTCCCAATGGCCAAATCTCAAATCTCCTCTCGTCCTTGTATCTCGGTCTCTCATGCTCGTCTCTCTAAGCCAACTTGGGTGGGTTTGGGTGCGATAGGAAGGGTTGTACCCATCGACCAACTCTCTTTCTTGGTTGGTCGATTCCTTGGACATCGTGTGTAGTCTAGTGGCTTCATACAAATGATCTTGATTTTCTTTTTTATGTGGTTCTTTGTTGGCCTTGTCAATGGATCTCTGCTTGATTCGGGCCTGTGAGGGGTGTTTTAATGCTAGTGTGGTGGTTCCGTGGTGGTGGGGAGGATTTGTTTTCCACACTATCGACATGGTTCTCCGGCAAGAAATGTCTACGACTTGTTTTGGTGGCTCTCATGGCTTGGTTTGAGAAGTCGGTGACGGTGGTGTTTTCTGGTCGGACATCCTGTGTAGTCTAGTGGCTTCATACAAATGATCTTGATGGTGTTGTTGTAGCTCGAGGTCTTTTGATGGCTTGAGGCGGGAAACAGTGCCAATGAACTTCTTTTTTTTCTGGGCGGTCACTTTGGGGATGATCAAATCTGAATTTGACTGTAACTTTGATGGTGTTATTGGTAACCTCACCGATCTTGATTTTTGCTTGGAATTGATGTTGTGTTTGACTCTCAGAATGTTGGGCTTCTGCTCGGGAAGAAATTACTGGACCTTGATGGGACGATGTTTGAAGTGCAAGATGTGATGATTCATCCTGCCAAGAAGACGGTAGAGGTGGGGCAACCTATCTCTGCCGAGCTTTATTAGTCTTTTTGAATATGAGGGTAAGTCTATGTTTGTATGGTTGGGACATGTTAATCTTTATTCTACATTCACTTAGGCTTGTTATTTAAGTGCTATAAATGGTGCTGAAAAGATAGGTGAGTCGTGACCATATTGTAGGGCTAGACTTTATGACACCAAAAAAGCTGAAACCGGCCATAACTGAACCGCACCGAAACCGAGAAGCCGAAACTGGACGGAATCATTGCATTGGTGTTGGAAACCGAACTGAACCGAGCAGTTGGTGTCAGTTATCGGTTATATTCTTTTAGAAAATTGAAAACCGAACTGAACCGAGAATTAGGAGCTAAGGTTATAGCTTGTATTTGGTGAACATATATAATCGGGTGCTTATGCAAAGAATATATTTAGTAATAAATATATACATGCAGAGGTATGTGATTTTAATTTTTGTATGTGTATAATCATGCATGCAGAGATTTAATGTAATGCTTGAGGGTTTTGTCAACTAGCCCTCATGTTAAAACAAGTCTAGACGTCTAATGATGAAGCTGAAGAGGTTTAATGTGTATTTTGGTTAACTTGTGTTTCAACGAAGTACAATATTTTTGTTTAGTTAATATTTGAGTTCTGGATTATTCACTTGGTGAATGTAACTTAATTGAAATATTGAACTTGTAGCTTACTCCTTCACTTTTAATCTTTTTATTTTTATTAGTCAAGTACGAAAGGTCAATAAGGATATTAGGTTTTGTAACCGAAATGAAACCGAAACCGAACAGAATTATAAGTTAACCGAAACCGCGGTTTTTATATATATTTTTCGGTTTCGGTTTTGAAAAATATGAAACCGAGAGTTCGGTGTCGGTTTTCGGTTAGTGCTTATAAACCGAACCGTTGGCACCGAGTCCAATCCTACCATATTGATTAGTTTTGTCTAGACTTTATGGTCAAGAGATGGCTATTTCTGTCGACGCCTAAGAGTGTGTTATCTTGATTCTGCTTACTATAATTGGTTGACCTATTGATTCAAACAAATAATAATTGGGTGGTTTTAAAATTTGATGTTTGAATGATGTGTAATTGGCATGATCTCGCTTTTACATGTCTTTGTATTTTGGCCTCTACTATTGTCTCATTAAACAGCTCAGTTCGAGAATATTAAGGCACTTTAATCTGCTCATCATCATAATATAAACTCAATTGACGGGTATCGTAATAATTTTTAATTTGGGTCAATAAAAATTCAAAAAGTAGTGTTCGCGTGTTGCTAGCTAAAATTGCCCCGGCCCAGATGTACGTGTTTTGTTTTTTCTATGAAGCCAAGATTTTCACATGCAATCTGGGTTGAACAGAGCCAAAGATCCAGAATTTATGTTCACAGTAAAAGAAAATGCAACATCTCCCATGTAACAGATCTTTGTTAAATGATCACACCTTGTTAACTGTCTAAATTAAATCAAACCTTGGCAATGAAACATATAGATTTTTAAGTTTACGAAAACAAATTAATGACCAAAGAAACAATTATTTGTCATGCATGCATGTCTTAATTTTGTGAATGATCTTTCGCTTCCAGAGTTCCAGTAGGTTTGGAAACTCCAACAATATGTCTTATTTGGGGGTGTCATTTTCATTTTAACACTTCTTTATTTCACTATTAATGAGTCATATGATTCTCATCTCCAACGGTTAGTCTTATATAGAGGTATTATATTTACTAATGTTGGTTAAATATAATATGAGTACTATAGTTGTGAATATTGTAATACAAATATGTTATTTTAGTTAAACAAAGACGTTTGATTTTATCATAATATTTTAAATTTGCTCTTATCATACAATATATATTTGTTAAAAACAGAATAGTTGGTAAAATTGTTCCAACGAGTGGAATTATTTTTCTAATTATTCAAATAAATATTTTTATTTGTTTAGAAGTACCCATGTAAGTCTTTTTTTTTTTTGCCAAACATGGGAGACGTGCTGCGTCAGCGAAGCCCACCTAAACCCAACAACAGTTTTAGTTGCATTAAGAGCATCTCCAAATGGAGTATTCAAATTTTTTTTGTCAAATTCAAAATTTGACATGTGACATGGCAAATATAACTTTTGCTGATTTGGTTAATCTCTTCTCCAATGGAGATGTCAAATTTGAATATTTACATGGTATTTAAACAATCATTTAAACTTATCAACGAGTAAAAACAACATAGTTACTCATCTCCAACAAAGCTAATAAAATTAGCACCAACTCTATCTACTCAGTCATACATGTAATTCTTGGAGATAACAAGTTCCTCTATCAGCATGTCACTACTCTAGCAATCACAAGTTATTGCTCGATCTTGTTTGCTTGTCAAGGTTACTGCTGATTTTCTTAGAAGAAAAGTTGGACTGAAGCATCAACATTATTTCCCTCTTTATATAGAAGCAGTAGTACGACATGCTCAAAAACCACATAGTCCTTCCCCAACAACATTCCCATCACCATATCATTATACTTATCAAGAAAGTAATACCTAGTAGACTTGCAATCTTGTCTCCACATCAAATCCTGCAAGCTTACATACCCTCCTTGTACGTTTACTCCAAAGAAACAGGGCATGCAAATATATGTACGAAAGTGAAGTCAACAGAACAATCATGTACGAAAGTGAAATTCATGAAACAGAAAAAATGTATAACGATATGAAATTTGTGTTAAGAACTATATTTAGTTGAGCTAGTCATGTAAGCTTCTAGTCCTTTAATGCATGAGCATACCGGCTGACATATAGGGACAAAGTTTGAAGTTCCAAATTTATCATTAATTTGTCCAACAATTTCATGAACTTGACTCGAAAGCTTTTTATCTGTCAATGCCCCAGTAAGCAAGTTATAACTCCATGATAATCTAACAATACATGACAAAACAATTTGCAGCAAAACCACTTTGTCTAGGCAAATTGGGTTTTCCTTAATAAGCTTTTCAAAAGCCCATATCTTTTATCATATCAAGACGATCAAGAATATCACCTAATCAAACAATTATAATGAATTATAACAAAATGTATCCAACAACATCTTAAATCACAAGCTTAAGCACACACACTATCAGTTGAACAAGCCACAACAAATTATTCGAACTAATTCCCAGAAAGAAAAAAACCACGAACATTCCTAGAAAACTAATTCATGGTACATTTAATCAGAGAATTGAGTAAAAAAAACATAAAAAGCCATAGAGGAATAAAAGGGAACAAACAAATCTAGAAATTGACAAGGTAGACAGAAAAGAAAAGAACAATAATAAACCTAGAAAAAAAGAGAGAAAAGGAAAACATAAGCTGAAAGATTGAGGGAGAGGAACTACTCTGTACAAGACAAGTGCGGAACAAGGCAGATCTATCACCAAACTTGATGTATATTGAAATCAGAAGGTAAGGGGAAGTCGGGGAGAAGAGGGAGTGCTAAATCGAGGTGGTCCGTCGGACTGGACTGCTCGACGGCGGCACCGGTGGATTGGGTCTGAGTTGGTTATTCTAGGTGGGAGTTCCACTCTTTGTTCTGGTTGTTTGATGTTGAAAAGAGAGAGAGAGAGAGAGAGAGAGAGAGAGAGAGAGAGAGATGATGAACAACTAATAAAAAAAATATTGTCAGTTTGTCTTTGCTATGTCAATTTTGACATGGGCCTCCGTATGTCAATTACAGGTGGATCCACGTGTGAATAGCTAATCCATTGGAGTGGGTTCATTATTGTCAAATAGAAGCCGTTGGGCTGGGTTGTCAGAAATAACTTAACCGCTGGAGATGCTCTAAGACGCGTTCTAGCACACACCAGCCTTGTAAAACGCGCGTCTCTCTTCTTCTCCAATTTAGTGCATTAGCCAACTTATGCGGGCCCAATGTACTGTTTGAATATTGGTCTTGAAATTTGGCTAAATATAGGACTGAAAATGGAGCTAAGTCTTGGTCTTTTAGGCTGTTGGAGATGAGTTATGTAATTATAAGACAAGTCCTGGATTATGAAGTCACCGTTGGACTTGCCCTAATAATTCACTTGGTACAGTTCATGTATTAATTCACTTGGTACAGTTCATGTATTAATTCACTTGGTACTAACTACTAAACAAACGGAACTAAGACACTCTCACGTGAAAATGTACACAATCGAGCTAGCTGGTAGCATATTACCATGGTTGTGGGGTTAAGTTGTAATTAAATTATGAGTTTACAAAGACCACAGAAAACCAAGTGACTAGTACCCTCGCTCTCATCAGTCTCATGTACTTGTTTAACTTTGAATTTCATCATGTGCTGAATTGCTGATATTACTCATGTACTTGTTGAATGCATGTGCTCATCACAGCTACGTCATCAGTTGCGTGTAGTTCAATTGCAATCTCTGTCAGCAATTATTAGAATTTGTCTATATCAAATGGTATATAAACCTGTAGGTATGAAAGGACAATATATATGTATATAAAGTCATTGATAGGGAACGTTCACTCTATCGATGAACTCATTACTATTGAAAAATAATACTAGATATTGATACTTTACCCGTTATGCAGTTTCACATTTAAACAACGTGATGCGACATTAATACGGTCTTTAGATTAAAAGACACATGGTGTTACATGTGAAAAATTGCAATACCAATTGTCTATCAAATAATGCATGGGAAGAACTAATTAATGATAGATTAGACCACGTACAGAAGAGCAGAGAGGCTAAAGGATTACATCTTGTATTTTGTTAACATTACATAGTTTGCTTTTATAAGATAGGAATTGATATCAATAATCTCATTACTCTTACATGGTTAACAATATGCACCTCATATGTAATATTACTGGTAGGTCATGAGAAGCATAAATCGATATCGTATTAAAATCTGCATGGTCTTTTTTTTTGGTTACACAAATCTGTATGGTCTTTGTCACAATGAGTGTTAATTATGGCGTTCACCTCTTCATCATATAAATTTGTGCGATTATTAGTTAATTACTGTCAATCTTTCGGACTAGATGTATATGTGTCTTACATTTATACGTGATCAATCTCGAAAGAGAGAGATGAACTCCAAACAACTACATTCTTGAACTTCAAATTTATTGTGTTGCGATTTAACGAAGGAAACATATATTAATTATCGAAAGAATCATGTACAAAAGTTTTAAAGACTCGGCACTGTCTATTTAGTTGAAAAAAATGCCATGTAGTTGCACTTGATTGAAAATGGCAAAACATGTATATATGTAAGAGCAAAGATGACGACCTCCCACAATTTGCATAAAATTTTTCGCTTGCTATTTTTTAGCGCATGGAACAAAAACATGGTCGCACGCACACGTACGATTAACGTTTTCTTTAAATTTGTTGTTGGAGAAATATACGATATTTTAGCCATTTAGATTGATGATTACAGACTCCAAAGGACTTGCTGCATAATTACGTACTCTAAGAATATCCGATCATCTGCTCCGATCATAAAATCAGTTCGATCAAAGACAGATTGAGCTAGCGTTGCAGTGACGGAAGATAAGGCAGATGAAACAAGCTAGCTAGGGCAGAATCTCGTTCTCAGTTAAACCATAGATGATACATTGATATATGATTTTGCATATATTTTACTGTTTGTTGCTGGGCAATTTAACAACATAACATATAACAAGATTGCATAAGAAAAGATTTTTCTGCAATCATCACTCATTGCAGCTCTCTCATATAAAATAAAACATTAGTTCAGTGGCGGGTTTGGTTTATGAGAATGATCGAGCTGTACGGATCAGATAACATCCCAGATCGTCCTCATATAAATTAGGTGAAGCTATAAGAATCAGTAAGTGCGGGGCAGGAGTCCGCAGGACCACATTGATGCGATATACTCGAGAGACGTCGGAGACCGGCCGGACAGGCTAATCGGTGATTAAAGGCAATGAGGATAGTAACCTGGTCGCAGTAGGTGCCACACATGATTCAAAGGTCTCCTATGAAACAGGTAATAGATAGAGATACCTGCATTCATTTGAAAAACATACCATCAACGGACCAATATTCGTACTCTCCCAAACTGCAAGTCGACTCATCCGTTTGAGAACGTCACAGTATCGCGGTCTAACAACTGAAGATAATGACTCAATCTAACGACTCTAGCGGGTGAGTCGTTATGTTGTATTTGCGCTAAATAATAATCGAGTCGAGGATTCCTCTCAAATAAAAAACAATAAAAATTCACAATGTTGGGGATAGAAGAAAAATGACGAGGATGTGTACTAGTTTCTTTTCTTCTCTTCTTTGGAGCTTGGAGGTAAATAGTAGGCAAAAAAACCGATTTGCACCACAAATTTGGTCATAATTGTCAATTTGTACCTTGAACTTGCATTTGAGTTAATTTACCTCCTAAGCTTGATAAAAATTGTCGATTTGCACCATATTCGTTAAATTTAATGTTTTCCATCCAATTTTAAGTCACATGTCATGTATTTGAGGGGCAATATTGTCATTATATATTTATTCATATTTAATAATGAAATAAATTTAAAAAATTACTTAAGATGAACACTTGTTACAATTTTTTTTCGAAACATGTTATTGATTTATATATTTATTATTTTACATGATATAGTATGTTAAAAATATTAGAAAAATATAAATAAATACATTGAAAATTAAAAATAAATATGTGTTCTGGGAGAATTACTACTCTACCATTGTGTGTGTCTTAGCCTTATTAGGTTTTCTGTTAGAGATAGATTCGCATCTCTATAATAGATTAAGACTCTGAATCCTACGGGATTGTAGTTATGTAATGCCTATATATAAGCCCCATTATCAATAATTAAATGGTTACGTTTTGTTCCGTTACGTCATTATTATTCTCGTTTCGTTCCTCCTCCAACAATGTGTACATATATATATATATATATATACACACACAACACACTATATTTGAATGGGTGGGTATGTGAATATATAATTCGAAGTAGGGTTGAGTATGTAGAAAAAAGATGTAAATAAATATGATTAAAAAATAATCCTCCTTTTAAAAAATATTTGTATTTGTTTTTAAGAAAAATATAAATAGAAAATGACAACATTACCCCTCATGTGCATGATATTTGACGCAAAATTGGAGGAAAACAGTTAAATTTAACGAATGTGGTGCAAATCGACAATTTTTACAAAGTTTATGAAGTAAATTGATTCAAATATAAGTTAGGAGTGCAAATTGACAATTTTAATCAAATTAGGGTGTATTTTGATAATTTTGCCTAAATAGTAACGCACAAAAACCATATGGCCGGCCTTGCAGTTCACTGATGCGACTGTGAAATCGATGTACCGACTTATGAGGAAGTAATTCACATAGCCACCGATCAGAGCCGATTTTCAGCCATCAATTAATATCTCGCAGTTCAATTATATACATGGTGAGTTTTACCAAGTGGCAGGAGTCAGGCCCGGCCCTGGCTCAGTGTCAGCAGTGCGATCGCACTAGGTGCAAGACCAAGAGGAAACATAATTTTAGTATTAAATACTTATTGTTATAGATGATATTTAATTATATACCATAATAATGAAGAAAATCAGTCAGTTAATTCTCTAATACGAAGCATTCTCTAAACTGAATTAATTTGCTCGTTCAATTTGCCTCCTCTTGACTCATTAATTTCCCTTAATCTTCTCCCAATTTTCCAAATTATATATCTATTACTCATTAATTATGGAGAAGAATAAAAAAAATCCTTTTGCAACAATTAACAAAGCCAATTAATTTCTTTATAATCAACGAACATGATGAATTTCTCTATATAAATGGCTCAAAATCTTCCAAATATTTTCATCCTCTTGCAATTTTGTATATTTTTTTCTCAATTTTACATCTTTTTTTTCAATTCAATCTAGTCCGAATTTGCATGTCCGAATTCTTTTGTACGTGCAAGAGTTTTGAGTCATATCATGAATGCATTGTAATATTTCTTTTTTTCTTATTAGGGGTATTGGTTTTATGCCCCTTTTCACCCTTTGTATCATCATATTTTATTATATGAATAGGGGATGAGCCTCCTAGTTTTTTTTTGTCAACAACCTCCCCGTTAGTGTTTTTTAGAACATTTGAAAACCCAAAAAAAAAATAACTATTAAAAAATATTCTTTTACAATAAGGGGCACAATATTTCTTCTCTCACAGAGTATTAAATTATTCAGGACCGGTCCTGGCAGGAGTGCATCTACTATGAGATATTGAAAGCTAGATTAAAGATCAAGACGCGTTTATTGATAGAGCGTTCTAAGACATCTCACAATTAACCCTGTAAAATGTCATCGTTAATATAAAATAAGAAGAGATTGTTCAGTATGAGAAATTTAAGGGAACTCTAAACTTTTAGTGTTAACAAATAGTGGAGGGTTTAAGATTGATTATTAACTACTAAAATAATTACTATTTACATGATCGACTTCTTTTTACCAAACTAAACCAAATTCACCAATGCACCACATAATTACAAATTTGGTTATATCTTGCATTCTAATTCATCTGATTACATACTTTTAGACACCAATACAATTAGAGCTTTAAGGAAACATCTAATCATGCAATATTTATATTGACGTTTAGGTTGACTTAGGGCCTCACCTAAATTGCATGCAATCAAGTTTAACAACACTTATGGTAGAAATCAAACAAGATTACATTTAAGCATCAAATCTTTGTTGAAGACATGCTTCACGGTGGTGTCACTCACCATGGGGTACATGTAAATTTCTAGAATTTCTCACTTTAATTAACACAAACCGAACCTACTTAGGGCTTGATTCGATTTGTGTCAATATGGATGATGAAGATAGCACTCAAATACAATCTTAGGGACTGCATTCAGGCACTAAATTCATATGCACATATCGGAAAATTATCTAAGAGCAAGTAAAAGAAGAGTAGAACACAACAATAGAAATACAAACTTCAATAATTATAAGAACATAGATTCGGTATAGTCTCAAAAACATATCAAATATAATCTGAAAATTTTGAAACAAATACAAAAAAAATACTTCCACATAAACAAAAACTTACAATCTTCATAGACAAATAATTGTAGATTAACATAAATAAACGAAGCCATGGAGATGAGTTGCGAGAATCACACGTTGTAAGAACCTTAGAGGTACGGCTGCAATATGTGAAACTCGGTGGAGATGATGATGTTTTTGGGGTAGATGGCTTGGTTGATTTGTGAGGGAAGTTTATGGTGGTGTTTTGGTAGAGTTTCAACTCTTGAATGCTAAGGAGAAGTGATGATTTTTCTTTGTGAATGATGTGTTATTTATAGAAGAGTTTTGGCTCCTTGAATATTATAGCTTGAACTTTTTCTCCTCAATTTCTTTCACTTATTTTTGTCACTGGTGGGTGTTATCTCATTTGATAAATTTGTTCTTTTTCTACTTTTTAGGTGTCTTCTTCTTTCTCTCTTGCATTATCTCTTTTTATTCTCTTCCTTTTTTTTCTCCTCAATTTCTTTCACTTATTTTTGTCATTGGTGGGTGCAATCTCATTTGATAAATTCATTCTCTTTCTCCTTTTTAGGTGTCTCATTCTTTCTTTATTTTCCTCTATTTTTTCTTCATTCTAGCTACACAATCTCATATTTAAAATCTGAAAATAATAAAAGACAAGAATAAAGACAAGTAAGTTACAGAGTAGGAAAGTACGATTATGAAAGTTACAAAATAAGAGTTTCAGTTCAAGTAGGATTTCTCAAATGATACGTTACCTAGTCTATAAAGGAGTCCTAATACAAGTAGAATTCTCAATATATCACAATTATTATAGAAATATCGATTAATGAAGACTCCTAATTTAACTATATTTCCTAGTTACACAAGGAATGCTACTCTAAATAGAACTCTCGACAATTTCTGTGTTTTCAACCTGTTTTAGCACCAAAATGCAACCAACGCCACCATAGACTCCTAACTCGACTAAATGACTCAATACTACAACAATAAGAGCTAAGCAAAGTACAACTGGAAGTAAAAACATGTTAAGAACGTCACACAAAGTGCTTCTATCATTTATTGATCTAAAAGATAGATAATTGTGACATTATTCGAGTCAAACAAGACCTGTAGGCTGTCTCAAACAACCATTAACTGTTGCATGCATGCTGCGTAGTGTGCAGGTTTGGTTCATTTTGACATGAAGATCGAGAACGATCAAGAATGGAAGAGAAATAGAGAGCTAGATCGCAAATGCAGCCGGAGCCACTAAGGAAGTGGGTCACGTGCCCCACTGAACTTTGCATAGATATATCACCGTGTTAAAATACGCCATAAATAGCCTTGGTGCCCCAGTGGTTGGGCAACACTTTCTCTATTAGGAGGTCATGATTTCGAACCTCCTCAGCAACATTTGCTTTTCTTCTATTTTTTTTCTATGCGTGGTATATATTTTTGAACTGATGCTATTCTTTTTTTTTTAATGGGGTTTGGAACCTAGCCTAATTGGGAGGCTCAACCCCACGCCTGAAACCGTTTATTACTAAATTGACAGAGGGGTGCAACCGGGGGGGGGACATATTACTAAGACCTTGTGCTACATTGAAAGAACTACTACAATCCTCAAAGAGGACATCCTGAATAATAGCAGGTGCCTCATAAAACCAAACATCATCTAGATAACTAGAACTAGCAAGGT
Source organism: Argentina anserina (assembly GCF_933775445.1). Lineage (NCBI taxonomy): Eukaryota > Viridiplantae > Streptophyta > Magnoliopsida > Rosales > Rosaceae > Argentina > Argentina anserina. The sequence continues at coordinate 10,638,577 of NC_065876.1, forward strand.
GAGTAAGTCTATGAGCTACACCATTTGCTTCTCGAAAGACATGTGAAACTTGAACATAATGAAAAGACCTCAAGTAAAACTTACAGTCCTCTAAAAGTCTTCCAGACTTCGACATGTCCTCCATACCCTTCTGTAACGCTGCAACCATCAGTGAGCAATCACTTTCAAGCAAGGTTCTAAAAAGCGCTAGGCGGTATGCTGGCGGACAACCACCTCCTAGCGCCTAGACGGCGCCTAGGCGGTTTTAAATTATTAAATATTTTATTTATTTTTATACATATATTTTAAACTATTTTAATAATTAAAATATATATAATGAATTTGAAGAAAAGATAAATAATGAAACAAATGCAATAATACTAAATCTCAATTTATTTCTCTCCAAATTATTTCCTAACTCATTCAGTATCAAACTCAAACTTAATATTCATATTTCTTTCCTCTTCTTCTGTTGATGAGATTCAGTTTTCAGAAAATAGACAAAGAGTGAGAGTTGCGGCCTCTTTTAGTTTTTTTTTAATGTCAAATGATGGTTGACCGACTATGACTGAATAGAGCCAATTAGACCGCCTAGGATTGAATAGGGCCACCTAGACTGCCTAGGACTGAATAGAGCCGCCTAGGACCGCCTAGGACTGAATAGGGTCGCCTAAGACCGCTTAGAACCGCCTAGGACCGCCTAAGACCGCCTAGAACCGCCAAGGACCGCCAATGACCGCCTAGGCGGCCGCCTAATTCACAAAACGCCACAGATGGCCGCCGAGGCAAAAAGCGTGGCGGTGGGTGACCTCCTAGCGCCTAGGCGGCCGCCTAGACCGTTTTTTAGAACATTGGTTTCAACTATGAAATCATCCAACCCTTGGTACTCCGCTAAGAGTAGACCAGCCTTGCAAGCTTCAATCTCCATCTGGTAGCCCGAAATTACATGCTGAGAAGAGCAAATACAAAGATGCATCTACCCTGGTCATCCCTCGCCACAACTCCCACCCCATCCCACCATCTCCAGAATCATGTCTAAAACTCCCATCCACATTGATCTTAATTCTCCTAGAAGGAGGTGTTATCCACCGAGCTTGAGGAAATACTTTGCTTAAAACATTTGAGCAATCAACGAAGTAGGGTTTTGGATAATACGCCACCCTTGTTTTGCAAGTAAAGCCTGATTGAACTGAACCATATTACGAAAGCCAAGCCCACCCTCTGATTTTGGAATACACAACTTATCCCACGAAAGCCAATGGATCTTCTTATTATCACCCTTATCACCCCACCAAAACTTCGCCATCAAACGGTGCATCTCCAAACACAAATTCTTTAGAAGCTCGAAACAACTCATAACATAAGTTGGAATAGATTGAGCCACCGCTTTTATCATAACCTCCTTACTTGCCGCACTCAAAGTTTGTTCTCTCCACCCTTGTGTATGTTTTCTCACCTTCTCCGTAAAAAAAAAAAACCAAAGGCTAGAGTAACTAATTTCCGTCGGCAAACCCAAATACTTGTCATGTTTATCCACTCTAGCTACACCCAACAGCCCCGCCAATGTTTCTTGCTTTGAAAGAATCACATTTTTACTTAAACAAATACTACTCTTCTCCAAACTAACCTGCTGTCCCGAGGCCATCTCATACATATGAAGAATATCCGACACCACTTTACACTCCTCCTCTTCTGTCTTAAAGAAGATAAATGAGCCATCAGCAAAGAACAAATGCGAAATGGAGGGTGCCGTCGGACAGATCCTAACACCATGAAGCAAACCAGAATTTTCAGCCCTTAAAACCAATCTCGAGAGCGCCTCCGCACAAATAATAAATAGGTATGGAGAAATAGAATCACCTTGGTGAAGACCCCTAGTTGGAAAAATCTTTCCTCTTGGCTCACCATTCAACACAAACGAATACGACCTTGTACTGATACACTGCATAACCCACATAATCCAACGTGAACTGATGATATTCTTTTGGTATAAATGATTATTTCGTAAATGGTCATTATTCTTGCTTATTAAAAAGTCAGAATAGTTTTTATTAGTGTAATATTTTTATTTGACATACAATAAAACATTGTTATCAAAATATCAATAAGTCAATTACTTTTAATACTGATAAAGACATAGTTTTTTTTTTCAAATAATGAAAACACACTAGCAATTTAATCTTTAACTAGCGTTTAAGCACGCGCTATGCGCCTACAACAATGCTCAAGTGATGTAAACAAACTTGCAAAATGAAATTGCTCTCAAACTAAAATTAAAATCGTGCATAAAGTTATAAGGTTGCACGCTAAACCCTAAATTAATCGATGCCATGCAAAATTTTGATTGACACACCAAGCAGAAGACATATGCCAATAGGGGCAAATATCTTTTTCGTTGGCTTGATTAATCTCTAAATTGAGAAGGAGTTTTTGTTTATTGTGAAGATTGAAGTGAGAGTCTCAACTAAATGGGGAGTTGTGTTTCACGTGTGAGGGATATGGGCAGTTGATTTGAAATTTAGGATATTAGGATGGGAAAGATATCTCAGCTTTTTACTGTTTTATCTTTTTGCTATTCAATTAGAGCTTGATTAATATTTTGAAAGAGTGGCAGAAAAAGGAAAGATGAGGTTGAGTGGTTGACAGTTCCATAAGGCCTATTGACTTAATTAATACCGATATAGTGATTTTTGTATGTATTCAATAGTGTTTTTGTATGATTTTCAAAAAAATAAAGAAGTGTTTTTGTATGTAGAATCACTCGTATTCACTTGTCGACATGCATATATGACAAGCGACGTTAAGAGTGGGAAGAGAGCTGAGATAGTGGTGGTTGAAATGGTACACTCCATGAAATGAAATGATAGAGTACGCTGCATATGCTGCCGCATTCGAGACATTTTCGGCTGGACCGTTTGCATTATATGTGTACTTTAAGAGACAAAGCCATGAAGGATCGACAGATTTAAACTTGGTCAATTCATCAGATAGAGTAAGTTTCATGCCTGATCTTTAGGTCTGGCTCTGTAGCTGGCTCTATGGTTCTGTATTTGCTTCTAGATTAAATTTTGCTGCAAGAATTTTGTCTACGCAAAATTAGTCAAACTTATGATCATATGATCTCTAAAATGTGTACGCAAATATTGTCCCTCGAATATAATGGAATGAACAAGTTCAGATTGATATATACAAGGAGTTGGGGTGGAAAATTGATATACAAACGTCAGTATCCAATATCATATGTATTCAAAGAAAAGAAGAGGGGCTAAGGGTAGAGTTGGACTCCACCTCAACCTTCATCCCCAAACTCCTAGTCTCATTTATACCATGTCAATTACAAAGATCCCAACAATCAAAGCCAACACTGCATAAGCTGGAACCGGCTACCGCAAATTCATGGTAAACCAATTACAGGGCAATGGAATTCTTAATAATTGAAAGTTTGAGTCATTTTGAGACCACCATTTCTGAAATCTTATACTGAATTGTAAAAACGTTAAAACGGCCCTTTTTAATTCTCTAACCTTGTTTGGGAGGAGAGTTCCAAACTTAAAGAATTACTTTTATTAACGATCTACCACTGTTCAGTGTTTACAACATCCGGATCCCTGTTTTTTCCACTCTAATTATGTATGAAATGGTCTCCCTGACATGAGTATCACTTACAAATAGCTGCTAGCTTTATTGGCAACACCATAATCATAACAGTGTGTTTATAATCATAGCCTTGCATTTCGGAGCTGTTGCTTCAGCAAAGGTAATATGTACTCCTGATAGCCCTCTGGCACAACCGTGTCATTCAAAGGATCTTTCCAGGCCTCCTCGTAAAGTTTCGGGTAGACATTACCATCATATCGGCCAAGAATGGAGCTAAGGTAGTGGTCAGTGTAATTAAATGCATCAACAAGGGCAACAGCATTGGGGCGGACCTAAAATAAATAATGACACAGTAATCAGATGACAGCAAGATTCAAAGAACGAACAAGTAGATCTTATAAAAAGTCGCAAAGGGAAAACCTGGGAATATAGGGATCTAAGCTGATCATTAGCAAGTGAAGCTTGTTTGGCTGTGATACTTCCAGTCGCGAGAAAATCACCCAGATGTTTGTGAACAAGAAATAAAGCATATATGTTACAGAGGATCTGCAACTGTTCTTTCACTCCCAGAATTATAGGGGTTTTTAAGAATTTAATTCTCCCCAGTGGTGACCAACTCATCCAACATATAGAGCTTTACAAAGAACACCTTTATGCAATGAGGATCCCAAACCCAAGTAAATATGTGAAGCTCAAAAATCTACTAGAGTAACATGATAAAAATGAATGAGCTTTACTTTGAAACAACAATCAATTGGCAATGAGCAAGTGCTGCATCCACTAGATTAGGCGAGAGTTCTGCAAAGCCTGAAGTAGAAAACATGACAAATCATCAAATTCTTCAAAATGTAATGGCATAAGGTCAGGAAATATAAATGAAAAGAAATTTGTAGTTCTGAATACATAGTTGACGGGATACATAAAAACACCTAACTAAGGGGGAAAAAAAGGAAAAGAGATGATACTACCTGTGATAGTATTCTCTTTGGATACTAGGATAAAAGTTCTTTTACCAGTTCAAAAGTATATTCTGTGCTGAAAAAAAAAAGGGCCAAAAGAACTCAAACCCACCCTCTTCAGGATTTGCGAACTTGCTAAGGTCTTTAGCACAGGCAACAGACATTCTCAAAGCCCTTGCTTCGAAAGCCTCCAGTATTACACTAGGCTTCAACCAATCCTCAGCTGCATGAAGTTGGAAATACAGTAGTAAGCAATAGAAGCTTGTAGTTGAACTCTTCAAGGTATTGAAAAAGGATTAGCCAACCAGTATGAATATATGCATAAATATAGCACAGATTATCCTTCAGACTGTACAATTTAGAAACCCTTCTTTGACAAATAGCAAAGGGAAACCAACAACTCATAGATTAAAATAATTTTCAACACCGAACCTTTCTGCACATTAGAACGAGATTGGAGCAAATGTTCCGCACGCCCCATGTAGGAAGTTGTGCCAATGGGTTTTTTACCAGATGGTAGCTGAGAAACAGTCTTCATGAGAAATCTAGCAACCTGATGACATTTGTCAGCATTTCAGCGCACATAAGCAAATATTGATGGAATCCGTTGGATCCAATTTCAACCGAAGCAAATTTTATCTAGTAATCTATAGGGGCCAGGTCAAACAAGTAAAATTTCGAATTCTTAAGCCACAGACCTGTAGAAGTAAAACAACATTGTCTCCTTCATATGTACACGCCGGGATATAAACAGCAAATAACTCAGGGAGCCCACTGCTAGAAAGATAACCATGACCACCACATAATTTCCGGCATTCTTCAATGCCATCCTGCCAAACAAAAAGAGGGTAAAATTAGATAAATGAACAGCTGTAATGGTACGGGAATGACTATCTTTTTCGTGTACGCCAAATGGGTCCTTAAAATTATGAAAAAAGGACAAGATGCAAGGGCAGGAGTAATCACGTACAGCAGTTGCAGAAGTAGTCAATGACTTTAAACCCGCAGTGCATGCATGAGCCTCAGGCAATGTAGAAAAATCATTTGCTTGCAGTTTTTGCGTTACATCCGTATACAGCCATTTCAACCATTCACCAACAAATCTGAAAGCATAGGCGGAAGCCAGCAAAGGGAATAGTCTATTTTGTTGGGTCTTGTAATCAATCACCTAAAAGATCATGAACAAAAATCAGCTGATTAATCATGTTCAGTATAAACATAGAAACTGGGATCTCAAAATTTATGAAGAGGATGACTTTATATCATACCTGTGTCTCAACACCACTATCATTTGAACCAAATTGTCGACGAACAGCACTGTACCTTGTAGCAATACACACTGCCCGTGACAATGCAGAGGAAGCATCAGCTACAATTGTTTGGCGAACAAAAACCATAGTTCCATAAAGTAGTTGCCTTGGAACGTTGGACTGAACAACTTTTCCTTCTCTTGTAACTTGTGAGACTCTGACACATTCACAAGAATTATCAGAACGGTCATCTTATCCATCAATGCCAGTCCCTAATTATATATGAAATCTAAATTATTTAACCATCAGAACAAGCACACTAACTGTAATGAGAAGTACATACCTCATCAACATGCGATCCCTTGGGATGCGCACATGATTAAATCTTAGGACACCATTGTCCATGGAGTTGTATGCTCCACTTCCAAATTTCATTCCGATATCACCTATAGTTACGCCTGGAAGAGGCAAGTGATCATCCAAGCTCCGAAGTTGGACGATGAAACCTAAAAGTGAATATATTTACGCGGGCAAGCCCATTAATCATTTACTTTATAATAGAAGTTGCAAAAATTGTTTGCTGAGTAATTACCGTTCACTCCATGGTCTTGACCATCAGTAATAAGACGAGCAAAAACAACAGCGTGAGTCGAAACTTTTCCCAAGCCACCAGGCCACCACTACTCAAAACAAAAAAGGAAAACCAATAAGAACCTAATGCAGATATTGTGGCCATGGAGAATAAAAAAAATAGAACAACATGGTTTTTATTTTTTTTATTTCTTTCGAGAAGAATGCCACATCATGCTTGAAATGTGGACAAATTGCAAAAAGTGATCAAGAACAACTACCTGCCAATATTTTATTACAATTGATACTAAAGCATCACTAAAAACATGAGAAAGAACAGAGTAGATGAAAAATACTAGCAGAAGTACTTACTTTGCTTGAAGTCAGTGTAGGGCTATGAATAACAAACTCGTCAGTCTTTGGATCAAATGTTGCAGTGGTCTCAAGCCCTTGGACATTGGAGCCATGGCCAAGTTCAGTCTGTGCATAGCAACCAATAATTTGCAGCTTGTATGCCAGCGGCAACCACTTCTTTTGCTGTTCCTCAGTACCTGATCCTTTAATAAAAGGTATAAACATTCCCTGAAGAGAAAATCAGCTTCTTCAGAAACATCCTAATTTCTAACCTACTACATCCTAGAAGAAAATGCGCAAAGTTTATCCAACAGACTAACTCTAAGAAACAAGTGATTATCGCATATAAGACATGGCAATGCAGCAAAGTAGATTACGTTACGACTATAAAAGAACTAAGAAACAAGTGATTATCGCATATAAGACATGGCAATGCAGCAAAGTAGATTACGTTACGACTATAAAAGAACTCAGCTTACCCAGTGAAGATCCATATATGAAGGCTGATCGATATAAAACCTTAACTTAGATGCTTCTTCCTCTGCAATTAACAGTAGCACAATCAAATCATTCAACGAGGAAACCATAGACAGTGTGTAATAAATCCGTAAAACAAGAAACCTACCAGTAAGTTTAAGCTCATTGATCCGCTTCCAGACATGAGCTGCTTTTCTCAGAGTGTCCTTAAACAAGTCCTTCCTACTTAGCCTAGTCCTATCATCCTTCTTAAACACCTAACAACAAAACAAACATAATCACAAATTAAATAAAAAGAAGAAGAACAAAAAAAGAGACAATTTCGTACCCAATTCCAAACAAGCACAACTCATAATAAAGCTTCGAACTTTAACCACTAGAATCACAAAAACGAAAACTTGGATTGGACCCAATTGAGCTAAGAGCTTAAAGACTGAAACTTTAACCGAAAATAGTGAAAATATGGATGAGATTGAATCACCGGATCGGTGGCGACAAGGCGAGCAATCCGATCGGAGACTTCCAAAGCGTGGCGGGAGCCGGCCCAGACGACCTTCATTTGGTCCACATCGAACTGGGTCTTGCTCCTTTCGTGAGCCAAATGATCCACACCCTCCATTTCTTCTCAGACCAAGAAAACCAAAGACTAAGAATTGACAAAGGACACCAAGAACACTGGTTTTGTAAGAGAGTGGTGTTGGAGATGAGGGTAATTAGAATAAAAGGGTGGATGAAGGATGACTATGAGTTATTTATAATGGTCCTTCTAAAAGGAAAGAAAGGGGTCTACTTGATGATCATGGATAGAGAGATAAGCTGAGACGAGTTGGCTTTGAGTTTCCCAATGTTCATGTTTTTGGGTTTTTTTGACGGGTTTGGCTGCTGTGCAGTGCTGTATAATATAAATATCGAATCAGATGGTGGATATAGGATATCTTAAAATACACGTGGGCTTGTGGGGTGTATGAACAGTGGATTAGGGGCGCTGCACACATGCAGCGCTACACCGTAGAATTTCCCGTGTTTTGACTAGTTTTTTTTGTTTAATTGTTTCTCTCTACTAATAATTTTGCACGTGGTAAAAATGCGTCATATATGGACATGTACCGAAATTCATTCGTGTTTCTTTCAACTTTCACCGGTTTGCATTGTTAATTTGTGATCAATGAACTTAGAGCTATTAAAATGAATTTTGACAGTAAAGTTCTTTGAATTATTGAATAGTTAATTGTTAGTCGTTAATCTTTATTGAGGACCATGTCAAGTTGAACCTGCTCTACTTCTAGCATTGGTAATTAGACTCTGCATATTCAAAGTTGAAAGTTTAAGGGTTGTTGCTTCCTTAAAACAAAGCATCCAAAACGTTTAGCTTTCTTTACGTGTAAGACTAAGAGCCAGATGAACTCATCTGTATGCATTAATCTTATTTCGGTATGTATAATAATTAATTAATGACCAAATGTACACCAATTTGCTTGACGAATGATATGACTAGACTTTCTTTTGTCTGTAACACCATCATCTCTTCTCATCTATAATGTAGAATTTTAGCGTTTGAAGATACAATAGATGGGAAGCTAAGTAGCACGGACACAGACACGAGTGTCCGTATTGGACACGATTCGATATGTAGACACGACATATATAAATGTTTTTGGACACGGACACGTGGTAGAAACGTTAATTAAATATTATTTTTAATATATATATTAAAAAATTAATTTATAAATTTGAAAGTATTTTTAGAATTTTAGATGTATATATATGTCAAAGTGTGCATTAAAATGATGAAACATAACTTGTTAGAATGACTAAAAACTTGATAAGTACTTTGGATAACCAAGGTTCGAATCCCACCACAAACATTCTTATTTTTATCACGAGTTTCTCTTTTTATATATATTAAAGTGTGCATAAATATAACAAAAACTGAATCTATTGGAATGGTTGAGGAGTTGTTGAGTGCTTTGGATGACCAATGTTCGAATCTCACCATAAGCACTTTCCCTTTTATTATGAGTTGGTGCGTGTCCACGTGTCCGATTCGGATACTCGCGTGTGCGGGCCGTGTCCAAAGTTAGTTCGCGTGTCCGTGTCCGTGTCGGGCACGCAATACGCTGTCCATAGCACGTGTACGTGCTTCATAGATGGGAAGTGAATTTATTGACCACCCAAATTTTACCCATGTGTGTCCACTAAATTATAATTTCTTTTCAATTTCACTTTAACAAATTCTTCCAAATCACATCAATTAATTTCTCTATTAGTTAAAATATTAATAAATTCTAATTTCTTTTCAAATTTACTTGAAGAAATGCTTAATGACCACACCATGCATACACTTCCCAACAAGGTCCTTTTTTGGTCTATTGAAAATGGTTAATGGAAGAAGTTTTAAGCAAAACTAATATTGTTTAAGACTGATATATAAAAAAAACATTAAGCAAAACATTTGCCACGGCTGAAAAAACATTAGTTAACTCTAAAGATATCACGCCAACCTTTCTCTAATATCTTAAAATATCATGCCAACCAAAGTTATGGGTGACCGGTCATTTCTAAGTTCTAAAACACAAATTAGAATGCACAACCCCTTCCATCTCCTGCTTTTTTAAAAAAAAATCCCTCCCATTTCATGTAGGGAAGAGATTTTCATATATATATAGTCAATATCCAGAGTGAAGTTTCACTCTGAAAGTACAGAGAGAAGTTTCAATTTTGGCACATTTTCCGGTCAAAGTTTTTCACCATAAGTGATTCTATATTTAGGTATGCTATTCAAGATCATCTCTACAAAATTTCATCTAATTCGACAATGTTTTAAGCTTTTAAAATTGAGATTTACACGAACGGTTCATGTTGAATATTTTTAATTCATTCATTGATTTAATCTAATTTCAATACCTTAACGATGTCCGAATTGGATAAAATTTTGTATAGATGATCTTGAATAACATGCCTAAATATAGAATCACTTACGGTGAAAAAATTTGACCGAAAAATATGTAAAAATTGAAACTTCACTTTGTAATTTCAGAGTGAAGATTCACTCTAAATATGAACTATATATATATATATATATATATATATATATATATATATATATATATATATATATATATATCAGTCTCATAAATTGTAGCTCAAATGAATTCAATGAATACAATTAATGTGCATTAAAATTACTTTATTACTATTCCACAATTCATCCAAACACATACAATGTTGCATATCTTCAATCTAAGAGCTCGTTTCTCGAAATAAACAAATTTAGCATGAATTTCATGGATTTTGTAATCCAAAGAATAAAAATCCGGTGGTCTTCCTCTTCCACTCTTTCACTTCAGTGGCCAATCCTCTACAGTACATCTTGAAAGCTTTGCAATTCCATAACAATATCTTAAGAGAATCCGGAGTCCCTAAATTCGGCTGATCACTGTAATGGTCTACCTTAATATTGTTATATCCGTACATTAGTGTTCATAAGACTTTATCTGTCATGTTGGAACATGTATGGGGAGCACTGCAAGATCTGTAGGACATTTCACATTTCACTGTGCCAAACCATTGCCAGTACCAAACCCCCAATCTGCAGATGGTTTGCAAACATGCATTTGCACTTGATGATGGTCTGCATCAGTTCCTTCAGAATGGACTGCAAGCAACGCACAAAAGATGGATGGGTGAACAAAATGATGATCAAACACTGCATTATTAGACGGATAGAGCGATTCATTTCATTATTTAGTTTTCATTTAACAAGTTAGGCTAGCGTGAACTTACCAAAGCAGACTTAAACAACCAATTTCATGTATAATAGGGTTTAGTTATTAGGAAATTGCACAATTACGAAAACAATTCAACACCACAAAGTTTTATATATTGTATAGAAGGAAACTTGAACTTCATTTTTTTAGTCTAACTGGACCTCAAGTTTTTGAAGGCTGTTATCTTTTGCAGTTGTATCATCTTCAGATAACTATTGGCCAAAACATAAAGCTTCTCCCCAAACGCACCAAGCTGAACAAATGGTTTTCTTCTGAAATTGTTCAACGACTTTTCGGTTACCAGTTTCTCTACTTGATTTAGGATGATAAACTGACACAGGGCATGAAAAGTAAATTAAAATATCTCATTCTATCACTGCATAGATGATAGATCATACTGCAACAAGTATGATGGTCTATCTCAGAGGAGGAATTATACACATGAGTTTTCCCTTAGATTATCATCTATCAAAAATCAATCAATTAAGAGACAGGAGTAAGAAAAACCTGGTCAAAATATACAGTCCACTTATAATCCAAGCAAAAACAAGCAAAGTCAATATCAGGATTTCAAAACAAGAATGAAAGGAGAGCATACAGTACCTTGTCAACAATGAACTAATGACAGCATGACGAAATTCAAACTGGACAAGAGTTGAACCACTCTCTGATAGATGTCGTGACAATGCCAGAGATGAGCATGCAACAGATTGCTAAGCACCTACCTCCAGGGTGAAATCTTCCCAACACTTTGAGAACTCCTTTCTGCTGTATCTACATAATGAATCCCAAAACAAAATGAGGAAAAACTAAAAGTTCTTGCCATTCCCAAAATATCGAGGGTAGAAAAAAGATATTGAAACATATAGGCGGGTTATGGAGCGAACGTCCGTAACCCGCCGTAAAAATGTGATTTGGCGATTCCAGCGACGGCGAGGCCCAACGGCACAGCCGCACTCTCCATCTCCTGGCGCTCCTGTCTGTGCCAGTCGAAGCTCCATCGGCAACCCACAATGGCCGGAATTGGCAAAATCAATTTTCTTGATTTATTCCGGCGACTTTCTGACTCTGGCCACCGTTGGAGCTCCGGCCGGCACAGACATGATCAACTCGCCGTGGTGAGTCTCCTTGTGCCCCTCTGCTGTGCCTCGCCATTGCCGGAATCGGGACGTCCGTACTTGCAGACGTCCGCTCTCGATCGTCTATATTTATATATACATTGAGCGGATCAGGAACGGACGTCTGCACATGCAGATGTCCCGATTCTGGCGACGGCGAGGCGCATCGGTGTGGAGGACCAGCACAGGCGGACTCAGCACGGTGGGGCGATCCGGTCTGTGTCAGCAGGAGCTCCATCAGCTGCTGGAATCACAAAGTCACCAGAATAAACCCATAATTTGTTTTTTTGCCGATTCCAACTGCCGTGTATATTTGATGGAGCTCCGGCCGACACAGACGGGAGGTGGGTAGTGCGTTTGTGCCGGTCTGGCGCGCTATTGCGGCATGCGGTCGTCGAAATCAAGACGTCTGCACTTTAACGGCGGGTTACGGACGTCCGTTCTTGATCAGGCCTATATATATAAGGCGTTTCAAGTACGGACGTTCCGTTTCCGGCAATGATGGGCCACAACGGCGGGGCGCACCAACACAGCCGCACTACTCACATTCCAGCGATCCCTTCTGGGCTTTCCGGAGATCCATCGGCAACCCACGGCGGCTAAAATCACGAAATCTACCCAGAAAACTTGATTTTGTAGATTTCGGCTGCCGTAAGTCATCGATGGAGCTCCGGCTGGTACAAACGGGATCGCTGGAAGGTGGGTAGTGCGGTTGTGTTGGTCCGCCCCGTTGTTACGGCCTGCCATAGCCGAAATCAGAACGTCCGCACCTGATCACCGTGCTATATATATATATATATATATATATATATATAATTATTTTTTCAGTTAAGGAGGTCCTGCACCAATGGTTTTGGTGCGGATTTCTAATTTTCACCACTTTTCGATCGAATTTTCTCATCTTCACCGTCTAGTATCTAGATAATATTGTGTAGATAATCTTTGCAAAATTTCAGCCAATTTGGTGATCGTCAAGACCCTCAAAATTGAAAAAAAAATAGTCGAACTAAATTCTGTTAAATATGAACCGTTCATATTTTTAACAGAAAAACGCAATTTTGGGCCTTAACGATTACCAAATTGCTGAAATCTTGCAAAGATGATCTACACAATATTATCTAGGTACTAGACGGAAAAATGAGAAAATTCAATCGAAAAGTGGTGAAAAAATGAAAATCCGCACCAAAATATTGGTGTGGACCTCCGCAGCCAAGAAGGGCTATATATATATATATATATACAGTCCCTATCCAGAGTGAAGTTCCAATTTTGGCACACTTTTCGGTCAAATGTTTTCACCATAAGCGATTCAATATTTAGATATGTTATTCAAGATCATCTCTACAAAATTTCATCTAATTCGGACATTGTTAAGGTATTGAAATTAGATTAAATCAATGAATGAATTAAAACTGTTCAACGTGAACCGTTTGTGTAAATCTCAATTTTGAAAGCTCAAACCATTATCAAATTGAATGAAACTTTGTATGGATGATCTTGAATAACATACCTAAATATTGAATCGCTTATGTTGAAAAAATTTGACCGAAAAGTGTGCCAAAATTGGAACTTCACTATGTAATTTCAGAGTGAAGCTTCACTCTGGATAGGTACTATATATATATATATATATATATATATATATATAATACTCTTACAGAGATGTAGGTATAACTTCATAAAATGAAAGCAGTCCATTGGTCTACAATCTAAATGCACCACTGGTACAGTCACTACAGTGATCCTAAGACTATGATTACCCTAGCAGAATATCTATCTGGCTAAAATATTTCCCAGGTAATAAAGAAGGAATATGTCCTGGCATGGGAAAGTATAAAGATTGTTACAATTACAAGGATTGAATTTTATTATATGAGTACAAATTATCAGGAACAAGAAACAATCCCATGCATTCTGAACAGAAACAAGAGAATACTGGGAAAATTAAATTAATAATCAAGGTGGGGAAACAGCTTCTAATTCTAATGCAGAAAGATTTTTAATGTCTCAGTTAAAGTCCTTCAATCTTTTCTTAAGCATGTCCATTGATTTCTTACGAGCACTTTGCTTGGTATTCCTGTTCGAAAGGCTTCCGAAAATCCCATCAGCAGAATCCTTGAATTTCTCACAGATACTGGCCACCTTTTTATAATCCAAAGTACTGTAGTTTTTCTGCCTTATCACAGGATTCATGAAATTCTCTGGCTGACTGCTTGACAAAAGGTTTATCAATTGTCTTGCCTCTATCAAGCAACCTCTAAAACTTCCGTCTTTGTAAATTTCGCTCAAGCCAGTACTGTGAAACCTGTCATCTGCAAAATTCTCCAATTCATTCAGGTCATTGTTGATACCCATGACTGCATTTGCATTGAACCTCTTTATGCTATCATTTAGAAAAGCTGATACTATAGAGTTGGAGATGTGATCAAGAGCCCCACTCCCAACCTTGTACAGAGCATCCAGAGGTAATATTTGTTGGGCAGTGGACAGAAGAGTATCGAGGTAAATAACAACTTCATTTATGTACTCATTTGTGCCCTGTATTGGTTCCTCTGAAGTCCAATTAATATTTTCTGTAAGATGCATGAACTCATCCAACTTGGCATTCACCAAATTCAGCAAAGCAAGATAAGCTTCATCCCTAGCCGTCTTTAGAACTACCTTGGCAGTCAAACCAGCTTGAGGCCTTTCAACAGAACGACTTGGAATCCCACATAGTTGGGCTGCATGTCGAAGGAAAAAGTCACAAGCTCTTTCAAGTACAGATATGTTTGCAGCAATCTGCATGGCCTGAGAGACACCAATGCTGCCACCTTGAATAGTATTAAGTATCACCTCATTTAACACATCTATCAAGAATTTATCCACATATTTCTTCACAACATCGTAGACATTACTATGTGTCCCATAAGTCAAGTAATCAACAGACCCTTTGATGAATGATCTGACAATTCGGCATACATCAGGTACTGTGGAGGAGAATGGTGCAATGAATGGAAAAGCTGGTGTAATATCTGTTGTCTGGAGATTGAAGGACAATACATTATTTTCATAGTCAATTTCCTTCTTCAAGACCATCTGCTCATAGGTATCATTCGCAATAACACTAGCAATTTGTTGACGACACTCTTCTGAAAGAAGCTCGTGGTATTTGTCTCGGCTCTTGTTAAGTGTCTCAAGAAGAGGTCCCACTTCATACCCATATTGCCTAAGAGTACAGCCGAGCAGGGTCACATAATCCTTCACCAAGAGAAGATGGGTTGCAGAATTCATTTGGGAGAATTGAACTTCTAACAGAGATTTCAATTTTGCTACAGCTGTTTCCCACATTGTTTCAACTTGTTCGGCTAAAAGTAGGCCTCCAGCAGTCCTCAGGACCCGATCCTCCACTATGAAGTATCCTGCAATTTGAGCCAGAAATGTTTGATAGGATTCAATAAAGGGCTGTGTCGAAGAGATCTGTAAGTCTGAATTAAGCTGCAACAATCGATTTCGATAGTAATACTCCCAAAACTGCTCTTGGATTCCTAAGCAACTTTGGATGTGATAAGCCCTATATAGAGGGGTTAGGTCCACCTTTAACACAGATTCTTCCTCAATCTCTTCAACATCCAAAGTATACGCAAAATCTCCCAACCCCGGAAGGTTCTGTTCCTCAGCTTTCCTTTGCCGATCCAGCATTTCCTCATCTCTCTGGCGCGCAGAAGCAGCATGGCCTATTGCTGTTTGTCCAATATCCTTTGCAGAACTTCTTATCTGAACCAGCCATTCATTGAATTGACTAGTTACTTTCTTCTCAATGTGCAATTTAATCAATGGAATCCGCTTCTCTATGACCATTCTCAGTGTCCTGACAGGAACATTCTTCATGTAACTTTTCTCAATCATATCTAAGGTTTTCAATGCTGGGTAAAACTGGCCATCGGACAAGTGCTTGTTAAATTTGACGCAGAGCTCCAGCAGATGCACACAATTCTTAGACATTTTGATAGCTTCAGCCAAATTCTTTTTACTTGAATAAGACTCGAGAAGCTCCTCAAGTTTAACCAACAATGTACTCCCAACCTCTTGCAACTTAAAATTATCACTGGAGAGCTCGCCTTTCAACTCTTCAGCATCAACCAAAACCCCACGTAGCTCGTCAACTGCAAGAATGAACTCCTCGTAATGAGTTTTACAGAGGTCCTCAATCTCGACTTCCTTCTTTCTCACCACATGCTTAAGCTGCTGAAGGAGTGATTCCGGCCTCCCCATCTCAAATGCATGCCGGACAATAGGACCCAGGTCATCTCCATTCCCAATCAATGTAGCCAGAACCAAGTCCTCCGCGGCATCCCCATTCTCTACAGAAACTCTTCTCTTGGATTTTGATTCCATTTCTCAAGTAAACCCTTTCAAATCAAAACCATACCAAAAGAAACAGTAAATAAAAATTACAACTTGAGCAAACAACACATACTTTATCTCACTCATACTAATCAGGCAATGATCCCAAACATGGTATCAAACAGTGACATTAACTCATTCTGTTTAGAGATTGCTCATACTTAAAATGATTAAACTTTCACCGAGGAAAACACAGCCAAAAACCGAAATATATTGAACATATAAGGCATGTCAAAATAAAATCTTTAACAGAGCCCCAAATTTGAACTGTAAAATCCACACGCAAGAGCTTCCTAAAGTAGCAATCCTTCTCCAATATCCCAGTCATAAATAGCAACCCAACACAGAGAGAGAAAGAGAGGGATCAAAACTAGAAAGCTTACCAGTTGAAATGGCTGTAGGATTTGGTTGAACACAAGGGCTTGAATCCACTGGCCGAATCAGTAAGACACCAAACCCTAAAAAAAGTTGAATATTTTTAACCCATATGGGGTTTCCCACCTCTGAAAATCCCTAATTTTGGTGAATTTGCTTTATTTTGAAGCTAGGGCAGTCGTTTTTGGGCGAGTGTGAGCCTTTTACAGATGCTCTCTGATGCCTCCACGTGGCGTAGAGAGATGAAAAACATTCCTATTCTTTTTCTTCCTTTTTAAAGGAAAATATCTTGGATTAATTATGTAGAGTACATTGGTTTAATCGCTTATAGTGATTAGTGACCACCCAACAAGGCAAACGTTTGCATGCATCGGCAGACCGAATTGTATTGGTTTCTCAGACTGCTCTTCTCCTAGTATATTCATGTTTTAGCTGGAAGTATGGAACTCATCTAGTTCAGTTTTAATTAGTTCGGCTTTCAAACATTAGTACATAATGGGATTTTAACAGAGAAGAATGATTCTTTAAATCTGATAACTTTGCGGTTAATATACAACAATGGTTGCCTAGGAATGTATGCATAGCACCAGGTTCATATAAAGTGTGAAAAAATATGTTGTAAATATGCAGTCAGCCTTGAAATGGAGGCATTACCACCAAAGCCTAACACACTAAATAATCGCTACAGAACCATCGATGTCATCATGTCGAAATAGGTGGCAGAAGTTATTGACTTGAACTGAAGTTTGAACTGGGCATCCATGGATATGATGGGAATCACCCATTTTGTTTGCAGAGCATCAGATAACCTTAACAAACCTGCAACCCTCTCCAACTTCCACTCCCCTACACAGATCGCTTCCTTTCTGGCATCATGTGAAGATTCGCGACACCAAGTCTGCTGGTGCCATCAAGTCATGCACAGGAAGAGCCCAGATTGTTTTAAACTTTTATTGGCATGATAGTAACTGTTTCATCACTTTCACACGTGCCCAAAATTTTCACAAGTCAGCAGCTTTGTTGAACTAGAAATTATCGTGTCAAAAGACATTCATCAATGTCACCAGAGATTAGTCAAAACATGCACGAAACTTTCTCATTAGCTCTATACTCCCTGCAATAGTGGATCCTGCAGTCCCAACAAATCCAAGAGAAGCACAACTGCAAACAGTTTGCTCTATGTAGAGAAGAACATCGGGCATTACTGCAGACGGACAACTTTTCTTAATCTGATCAGTTCCATCATTAACATTTGCAAAATTATTGAACTTCATACCATGACCTGTATCAACAATTCTTTTAGCCGTTTCTATCACCAACTCATCACTTTCTTTCAGGATAAACAGTTTAAACTGATTTGAATCTCTAGCCAAATCCCCCAAGTAATTTCCGGTCCAATTACTTTCAGGAAGATCAGTCATCACAAAAATATGAATGGGAAGATTGCTCTGCATCAAAGTCTCCACCTTTTGTTTTAGCCCTTCAAAAGTAGTCTTCCAGTGATTCTTGAACTGCCCATCTAATAATCTAAGCTGTGCACATAGGAAAGGAGCCTTTATGGTATCCAAAGCAAATTTCTTTCCTGCACTCAATATCGCAGGGGTAAATGGAAGAAATTCAATCTCCTCCATTAGAGTACCTATCCTTAGATCTCTTGGAGATTCATGGATATCAATGAGTAGCTCCGAACCTTTGTATGGAGCAGTGAAAAGGCTTCCAAATGCCAGCACAGAAGCGGATTCAGCTTTGGAACCAGGTCCAAAAGTCTTATATACATCTCGTCGCTTCCTAACATATGGAATTTTCTTTTTCTTCAGTTTCTCATCAGGTTGAAAAGAATCTAATGCCCCATCCTCTTTGCCATTTTGGTATGTCCACACAGTGGTTCTGCAGTCTTCACTAACAGCATGTACACACTTGGCATTACCTTTCACCCCAGTTAGTACAGATCCACATTCCTTTAGTTTATCCAGCAAATAAGGCTGTGCATCAAACTCAGTGTGGCAAGCAAAATCTAACTTCACATTGCACCACAAGGACATAAAAACCCTGAAATCTATAACTCGAACTAATGGAGAAGAAACTAGGGATGATATATCAACAATGTCAGCCATGGATACATACCTGCAACAAAAGATGAATAAAGTTGAAACCAAGCAACTAAATAAATCTTCTATGACTATATACGAACATGACAGGTTTTTCTTAATTGGCAAATAAACTGCACAAACTTTTGGGTTCTCAACAAGCTTACTCAACAGAGCTTGATAAGACTATTTGGCCTATCTCATTTCTTCAGAAATGTAAAGACGACGAGCTAAAAGCACCAAACTTTACATTCCCTAATGCTTATCCTACATTGTTTCTATCAAGCAATGCCCAGCTTCAACTTTACATGTATCACCAAAGAAACTACGACACACCCAATTCATCATAAACTCACCTAGCAAAAACTCCAACAATACTAACCAAACACTGCATCCAACAGAGCCCCCAAATCGGTGGCATTGCCTTAAAAACTAATCCAAACATCCAAACCCACATTCCAATTCCAACCACATTAACCAATAGAAAAGCAAACAAGACTAATAAAAACCCACATACCTCCCACTCCTAATGAGCTCAACTACATGATCCCACACCTCACCCCTGATCTCATTCGGACCCGTAACCCGAAACTTGGGGCAACTCCCGAGCGCCACCGCGTGGTGATTCAGCACCGGCGGCACGACCAGGGTCCGGTTCAAGATTCCGGCCAACAAGATCCCATTTTTAAACTCCATGAGCTGGTTGTTGAATCCGCTGTGGGGCGCGTACCAGAGGAACCTGTCTCCATTGAGAGAGGGGCAGTTTGGGGAGTTGGGAAGTTGGGTTTTGAGGAGGGAAGAGAGGCTGAGGGAGAAGAAGTAGAGGAGGAAGAGGAGGGAGAAGATGAGGGTGAGGTAGAGGAGTGGGGATGTTTTGGTGGGGTATTTTTTGGGGTGGAATGATCTGAGGGAGGTGGGTTTGGAGGTTAAGAGCTTCATTGCTTTCTGGGTTTTTGAACTTGGGGAGAAAGTTTGGAGCTTTATGAATGTTTGTGATGAGGAAACTGGATCTCTGGGTAACTGGGTTGAACCAAAACTGATGACGGGTTACCGGGTCCGGGTCCGGGTCGTTTTAGTTTGGAGCTTGATCGATCAAAGAAGAAAAGTTGTGTTGGAAAAGTGACAAGCTAGTGAGGAAGCCTGATCAACAAACAAGCATGGTGTTCTGGTAAACCATAGTAACGTATCAAATGATTCAAACTTGAATGATTTGATTTCTTCTTTGGTTGCGGAAACTAGAGGTGGTGGTAAATTTACTTCGGGTTTCAAGTGAGAGCGAGCGAGCAAATAGAGATAGATAGTTTGGAAACTCAACTGTTTTAGAAGAATTGACATTTGTGTAAATAGAGATGGATGGTTTGGAAACTCAACTGTTTTAGAAGGATTGACATTGATGTAGTGGTTTATTGTGTGCTGATATATACGGTGTAATTACTAATTGTCACGTTTTAGTTTGTTCTTTAAATCACATAATTAACAGAAGGATTGAGATTGATGTAAATAGAGATGGATGGTTTGGAAACTCAACTATTTTAGAAGGATTGAGATTGATGTAGTGGTTTATTGCGTGTTGAAATATATGATGATACAAATTAGTAATTGTCACGTTTTAGTTTGTTCTTTAAATCACATATAATTAACAGAACTGGAGTGATTCTCAATGATACTTCACAGCAATAACAGCATTTCCATGAGTGGTAAGATACAAGAAGTTGGAGAATGACATTGTCGTATTAACCTTTTCTTGTGGCTGTGTTGAGAGGAAGTCTGAAGTATCTTCAAATTCTTTCATTTAGATAATAGATTAATAGGTAAGCCTGCAACGAGTATAAAGAAATTGCTAAGTTTTCAATAGTACAGAAGTTTTATTATGAGGCTTTGCTCACAAGTACTCTTTAAGGTTTTGAACTCGGTAGCCAAAACCCAAAAGTCTCCACTTTCCAGAACTTATTGAGAAAGTATATCCATGGATGAACCAAAAACAGAGATAGTAGACAATAACGTATCCATATTACAAGTAAATTACAATTCTACAGGTGAAGAGGTGTTCCTTAACTTTATATTGTCTACATAACTAATACTAGGAGGGGAGTACAAACAGTAGAGTTGGAGACAACACAAAATGTCAAAGATTTAATTTAATTTGACAAATGATGGTGCAGTCTAAATACTATATAGATTAAAGTTTCAAACGCCCCTTATTTAAGTGATCCCACAACTCACACCCAAAGCATACTACACATGACTAATCTTGTATTAACAACCATAACCTGTGAAATTCGAAGCCAAGAAGGCTAAACCACTAAAGCGCATGGATTGGACTACCACCTGATTTCATATTTGAACTGCCAGAACTTGGATTTGCATGGAACGCCGATTGCCTAGAGGACCCTTCAACAAGATTTAGTGAAAGTGAGGAGGGACCGGCTTGACCTTTGGGCTCTCCTAAACTCAGATTTGACATGCCAACTAGCTCATCAACATTAATTGGGCTCTTTGAATGTACTGCTGTCGGCTTAAGAACCTCGTGTGTATCCACCTTAGTTGGCTCAGTACTGTATCCAGGCCACATTGGAAAAGGAAATGGAAAGGGTGAGAAATAAGCGGGATACATCACTGGGTAACATGACTGTGAGTTATCAGGCTTAGGAGGGGAAGGTTCTCCGTCTGAGTTGGTAGATGCCATTGATTCACATTCTTCATCCAAAGCTGGAGGAACAGGCAGTGGGTGATTTCTTTCAGTTTCATCTTCTAGATGGTTTTCAGGTAAGAAGTCCAGTGGTTCCATTGGAGTATCAACTGACTGCGAAAAAAAAATCACAAACCATATAAAGATATTGCATCAACAAAAAGTATTGATAATCTTAGTAGAGATTTTAAATACAAACATGTTGTGAAATTAAGTATATTTAAATTGCAACTCTACTTTGAAGCAGACAAATGCTGCATTCCAGGTCAAGAAGGAAAGGAACTGCTAGTTACACAATAAAATAGAACACATAAGGACCAGGTACCTTAAATGTTTACAAATGTAAAGGATATGAGTTTTGTAACTAACTAGAATGGCTAGACAAGAAATATTAGCAAATTAGCATTTAATAGAAAAAATATTTCATGTTGTGTACCTGACCAGGTATCTATAATGTATAGGAATTTGGAACTAAATAGAAAAGCTAATTGAGACATTATAGATTAATTCTTTCATGCTGTGGATCTAATATGTGATATATGTGCACATAAGTTCTGAAAGACAAATGAAACTTACATCATCTGCTACAATATCAAACAGGCTAGAACGTCGTTTTCTCCTTGATACATTAGATTGCCTAATGAAATATTTCTGAGCATGGCTAGCGACTTGAGTAGGCGTTCTTGATATAACATAATTGCGAGCGATTCCACGCCAGTCTCCTTTACCAAGTTTCTGTAGTCCAAGCAAAAACATCCTATGTTCCTCCTCCGTCCATGGGGTGCCTAAAAAAAAGAAAAAAGAAACAGAAATCACAATCTGCTAAGACATGAGGTAAATGACTTCATGCATATTCAATGTTCTCTTTAGAAGTACAATTCCGAAAGGGCTCCATCCCAAAATCACAAGTTCAAAACACAAACTTAGGATCTCTTGAGTACTTTTTTCAGTTTTTTTATTTGATTACCATTCAAAAAAGCAATTCTGAAATCACCAGTTCAAAGCACAAACTTTATGATTAAATGAGTACATTTTTTTAACTTTTTATTTAATAACTGTTTGAGAAAGCAGCTCTATTTTACGAAGTCAATATTTTGTGTAACACCTTCACCTTGTAGATACTGGAACCAAATATACGACCAAGCCAAAATTTTATACCAAGAAAAAAATGGACATGTGAAAATAAGCCAACAAGAACATCTTGATCTAAAAGCCTTAGTTGGCCCTACACACTCCTTTTCTGTTATAAGGTTCTTTTTGCCTAAATTGACAAAACCATAATGTGCTAACTCCTGAGCAAAATTATAATGAACCCTATGCCTTGATCTCTGCCCTATCACAAATGTATTAATCTAACTAAACATTGTTCTTTGGACCATAACAAAAGAACATTTGTACCTCAATTTATCACTTAACAAAGCGTAAATAGGTACAGCATACTTAAAAATGAAGTTCAACATTAAACGTATAACTTTCATGTGATGTGAACTCTTCTAGCCTTCAAGAAAAAGTATTGCCTTTCAGAGGCACGCATATTTTCCCATCACCCACAGAATGTATGAAATACTAGTCCAAACCAACACGCTCTAAATTTCCTGGAACCCTATAGTACCACATCTGAAACTATTCACTTCTAAATTGACCTCATTTAACAAACCATGACACAAACCAACTTCCCAATTAAAATCAACAATTTCAGCATGAGCAGAACTGAATATTAATATCTTTGCTAACACAAATGCCTTCTTGTTACTCCTGTTGCAAATAATGTCTTCATTCTCTATCTTCATGCTTCATTAATGATCCCATTTCTCCCTTATCAATTACCATACTACCACCCCAAACAGACCAACCCCAACTTCAGATCACTATGCAAACACCCCTAGAAAATACATAATCCACAAATTGCCAAGCACCCAAATCAGGAACCTAACAAAACAGTAAACCCAACAACTATAACCCCCACTAATCAAACACAGTACTATGATCTTAATCAACCAATTATCCCAATATGAACACCTAAAAATCCAAACTTTAACCAAAACACAAAAAAAGGCACAAACGTTCAAGGTGATCAAATCAAAGCTTGAACCTTTTTTCCGTTCCCGGCAGCTAGAAGACGATCCGGGCACGAAGTCCTCAGAAGCATAGCCGTCAGCAGCACCAGAGTGATCAGCAGCGTCACCTGGAGAGTCCGGGTTGTTATGCAGCAGACCCGAACCCGACCCGGAATAGAGAGTTAGGTTGCCCATACTCGCACTCTTCCTGATGCCGCCGTCGGTGAGTCTTACGCCGAAGAGCTTGACGCCGCGGTTGGGGCACGTGCGGGAGTTGTGGCCATTGTGGCTGCAATGCGAGCACCGCCGCGTCATGGTGGCGGTGGAGTTGGATCGGATCAGGGAAAGCGGGTTGGATCAGGAGGATCCGGATGACATGAACGAGGTTGGGGGAGTTGTTGTTGCTGTTCCTGTGGGTCTGGCGGCAGAGACAAGAGACAAGTTGTGAATATATAAGAGGGAAGAAGGAGAACACTATCTATCCATATAAATCGTGGTTGGCGTGGATAAAGAGAAACACTAGAGATTAGAGAACTACTCTTTGGTGCTTCATCGACCTGGTTTTGGCAAGAAAATGAGTGCTTATCCCTTTGGTCAAACACTTCACACTTGTTGTGTTTAGGACAAGATTAATTCATTAACGTACATGGATCATCTTTTTCTTTAACAGTGAAGGGAGGTTTGGATCTGATACATTTTTATTTTAGATTTTATTGATCAAGCATAGTGCACAATTTTTGTTGCATATGTACTTACCAAATAAAATATCAATTTAAATGTGAGTTGAGTTGACACTGAATAAAATGTTAAATGAAAATTGAAGTGTGAAGTGAGCCACACGGTGTGGTGTATAGTTGGCAAACTCGACTCAAATTTTGGGTATGAAAGAAATTAAAAAACTAAAAGCGCATGTGATATACTAATAGATTCCAAAAGTGCATTATGTACATAACAAAGTGTAAGTCTGTCATGACTCATGAGAACTTATTCTAAACTCTTATTTGATCAAGCATAGTGCATCTCCACACGACATGTTGAATCTCATTTTGCCCTAACCATACCTTCGCCTCCCAACCACACTCGGATGAAAAGCACCAATGGTTACACTGAAATATGAAAGAAATTATTTATGTATGTAAATTATTTTCTGTATCAAACGAAATGAAATGTCTCGAGGGAAGTGGTCGGTGAAGATTGCGGCGTATAAACGGATCGAGGGAAGGGAATCAAATTATCTATCGTAAAGAGAGGGATTATAAAATCGCTACCCACCTTATCTCCAAACCCTCGGATAATGTATCTCTTATCCTCTCATGGGCCCCACTCGGTTGATCAATCTCAGATCCATATGCCGCCATCCCCTTCACGTTGTTGCAACGACGCCGTATCTTAACAAGTTAACAGTTCTATTTGATTTCTTCACAAGCTTCCATCAATTCTGTATCTAAAGTCATACCTGCGTGCGTATGAGTCTTGTCTTGTGTATCTGATTGCATGAACAAAACGTGGGTTAATTAGGTCTCGTTCTTATGCTTGTTCTCTAAACAAAGCAAATTGGTCAGACTTGTTTTACAAGCATTAGGATCCTCTTTCCCAATCGCAGCGGCTCCGATCCATTCCTAAGCTTCCTATGGTTTGGTGTGCGGCGTCCCCATTATTAAACTGTCTTTGGCATATTGACTTGCTGTCCCGCATTCTGCACCACTCGATCTTATTTGAAGATAACCGAGAGATGCGAGAACTGAAGCTGCGGGGTAAAATCAAACTGCGTACGTATATATACGTGGGTCACTCCTTCCATCTCTTCGATTCTTAATCATTGCCGGCCAGTTGGTGATGTCATAGGGCATGCCATACCTTTTACACATTGGACAACTAGAAAATTAAATATGGAAATGCGTATGTAGCTTTGCACCTTCCAAAGTCTGATACTTGCAAAAAATAAACCTGTCTAGCTACAAAACTCTGTATTTAACCAATTCATTTAACTTATGGTAGTTTGGAGGAGTGACATATAACAAACTAGAGTAAAAAAGGCTCCAATTTTCTTGAAGCGATTCCAAAACCTTCTCCGACCTCGCTTGCAACAAGACGCTTCAGCGTCGATCCTCTGGAAAGAGAAAGTAACCAGGTTTCGGTAAGGGGATGATCGGGAGCTGAGCAGTGATTTCGTCGGATTTGGAGTAGCGTTGAAATCAAGTGGTGGCTTTTGACGGAGTCAGTTAGAACCTAACTTCTTAGTGGTGAGAATCTTTGAAAGTGCCTAGATATTGAGTGACTGACGTTGTTTTGCAGCGATGATCGACGATATCTACCTTCTAATCCTAAATCCCAAATCTACCAGAGACAAAGTTGGTGGGTGAGCAGACAACATCTTGGACCTAAACCATGACGTCTTGGTTCTCTAACAACGGCGTTTCAGGCTTCCTTAGCAGTGAAGGAGATGAGTTCCACTTTCACAATAGCCTCAAGGCTAGGCAGGCCACCAGACTGAGGTGGTGGAGAAAACCATGTAGTCAGTGCCAACCAAATCTACTAAGGGAGAAGGAGGTTTTGGGCTTTTGGGCCTTAATCTTTTAGGCTGGCTGAGTCCAATTCTCTTTCTTCCCATGTTGGTTTGGTTTGTTTTTGACTCATGGCGAAAAATCCTCCTCAATCTATAAGTTTTGCCCAAATCAGTTGGTTGATTTATCGGAACTTTGTGTTTTGAGGAGTTATAAATTTGCTTTGCATTATCATTCCTAGTTTGTCCGCTTGCTTGGACTTATTTCAAACTTTGGTTTGTTAATAAACACGTTTTTGCATCTATTTGTTTTGCTTAGGTTTAACATGTATGAGAGGTGTCATGTCACCTCTTATATTTAGTTCTTGTGATTGTATATAACGTTCTCCTAAAAAAAATTACAATAAGTTCCAACTTTCGATCACTGATGATGTATGTCATTATATTAGTATAATAAGTTTTGAAGTCAACATCATCTTAAAGATGTTGATCATATTAAATATATGGACACGTACGTATCCATTCACGACAACAAAGCCATTATCAATTAAAGAATAGATGACAGATTCCCCGTAAGATCAACCCAAGATCAAATAGGCACATAAACCGGCCTAATCATAATTAGTCACTACTACGTTCACAACTATGAAGGGATCGGAAAAACATAGGCAATCTGCTTGGCCTGCACTTGCAGTGATGAATCTAGGAGGGAACCACAACTCCCAACCAGCAGCAGGTCCACTCTTACCAAATTTGGAGAGACTAGTCGTTCGTTTCTGGACACGGTTGAAGAATCTTGAATCATCGGCAATATCCTTCCGTAATCTAATTACGTTGGAAGTAACGTACTGTGAAGAGATGAGATATTTAACTACCTACGAGGTAGCTAAAAGTTTAGTGCAACTCACAACATTGGAAGTTCGTGGTTGTGAAGTAAGGACGGAAATTATAGTGGCAAGCAGCAACCGAGATGATGATGGTGACAACGAGGATGCAGGAGAAATTGTGTTCAATCGGTTACAGAGTTTGTCACTTACCGATCTACCAAGTCTGCAAGGATTTTGCTCGAAAAGAAACTTCATTGTCAAATTTCCATCCTTGGAAACGTTGAATATCAGCGAGCGCCTCAATGAGCTAAACATTGTCCCTCATCATGGCCAACACCTTCAAATAATAGAGTGGACAGATAAATTACGGAGAAAGTGTGTTCCTGGTGATGGCGATATGAAGAACAAGGACAATGCCTAGGACGAGGTCACTAATGAACCAGTGATTTTTTTTTAATACGAGAACAACAGTGTGTTTTATATATGCATGATGCGTGTTTTATATATGCATGATGCATCTGTTGATGACTATTGTTATTACAGTTCTTTCCAAGCTAGCTGTAAGAATTTTCCACTTGCAAGTGCCTCTACTTGATTTGAAATTATTTCTTCTACTTGATTTGACTGGTATATGGCCTCTTAATTTGTGACTTATTTGTACTTGTTGAAATCTGTTGCAGGTCTGTGACAGCACAAAATTCATAGCATTCTAGGGTTAACAAAAAAATTTATCTACCACTCCCAACTTCATTGTCAAAAAGATTTAACTACCGTTCTCAACTCTGAAGGTAAAAACTGCTTCATTTTTATCCTCCATTTTCTTCGGTCCTGGTTCATGGTATAGTTATAACCCTTGGTCCTAACTACAGGGTGTGGTGTAGTAGTTTTTAGAGGTATACACGGGTCAATACGATTCGGTTTTAGATAAAACCCATAACTTAATCTGAATTTTAAATTTGGTTCGGTTCGGTTTTTCTATTTTAGAGACCGTGACCCATAACCCAACCCGTACAGTTCGGTTCGGTTTTTTTTTTTCAGTTTTATCCATATGTAAAATACGTAATATTATATATTACTTTTAAAGTACAAAAATTAACATAAAGATGAAAAACAAATGATCTAATGATTATTTCATACCTATCTCCACAGTACATATTTAGCTCAAATACAAAAAACTCTACTACATTAAAATCAGATAGGAACAAAATGTTGCATTCCCTATGTGTTTAGGTAATTGAACCTCACTAAGTCCATCATGTAGGTCATTTGGTCAGTCCAAGTCTTCTTTCACGTCTCATGTGAGCCGTTATTAATACTTATTTGCTGAGAATATAAAATATTAATAAAATCATTGATTAAGAATTCAATTTTTAGAGTCACTGTACAAAAAGAAGCGACGAGAAATGGAGATCGAAGGAGGATGGAGTAGAGAAGAGGAAGGAGAGAGGAGTTATATGGACTGGTTTTGTGGAATGAAGTGAACTTTTAATATAGTGCTAAACTAAGGAGTGAAGATTTAGAAAGAGAGAGGGCCATAAGTTGTTTTTTGTCTGACATGAGAGAGACCGCAAGATTGATTAGATCAATTAAGTTTATGTTGGTTTTAGTTTTACTTTTTTTTTAAATAAGAAAAGTAAAATATATCAAAACGATGATGTTGATAGTTGACTTCGGGTTATTCGGGTCGGTTCGGTTTCGTTTGGTTTATGAGGAATTAAACCCAAAACCCAACCCAAACATAATCGGTTCGGTTTTTGGTTTTTTTTTTCGAATTCGGTTTGAATTCGGATATGATTTTTTAAGGTTTTCAGATCTGCGTGTCCACCCCTAGTGGTTTCTGACTGCGGCAATTCTTTGACTAGAGCTTAAACATGGCATTGGTCAGGGGTTTGATCGTTGGCGGAGGCATTGCACACATCTTTGTTTTCTAACTTGGCATGAGTTAAGGCATTGAAGACATTATTGTGGCCAGGGTATCCGATTTTTGGAATACCGGGTTGGAACCATTTCACATGGGCCCCGTCAGGGATTAGTCTCATGCTTGAGGAATTACCTTCGGCTATGGGGATATCCTGATGCCCAGTTTCTGGACTGGCCCCAACGCTTCGGTATGTAACGGTGTACCACCGTGGAGCATTGATGGGTTTTCCTCCGCTGGGTTTACCTTCGAGCCTCACATAAGAAATGTCTTGGAACTAGAAATAAATAAATAAACCCTCAGTCCTTTTTCGACTTGGCATGTTAATCAGTTCCAAATCCAGACCAAACTTTTATTAACGTCACAATTATTTGATATTGGAAGCTAGAGAGATTTTCCAATGAGAACCATCTTGTTGAGGACTTTTATAATTAATTGTTAATTAGACGTATTTTTCGGTCATATTTTTTCATCTTAGCCATTTAGATAGTAGGTATATAAATGTAGATTATATATACAAATTTTCAGCAATTTAATAATCATTAAGGTATTAAAGTAGATCAAATGAGTGAACGAACTAAAATTGTCAAATATGAACCGTTCAAGTTCATAATGAGTAAATCACATTTAAGAATGTCTTAATGATTGTCAATTTTAATGAAATTTTGCATAGATAATTTACCACATATATATCTAAAAATTAAACGGTCGAGATATGAATATGAAATCGAAAAATTGGTAAATCAAATTGGTTCTCAATAAGTCCTCAATAAGATGGTTCTTATTCGAAAAGTGGGTGAAGCTGTTCTTATTAGTTTTATTAACTTGTGTATGTATCGTGTTATGATGCGCCCATGGTTTCTGTTCGGTCGTATTCTTGTCCCCAAATTTAAGAGCAAATGTGTTTATGCAGTGGCAGAGCCAGGAATTTGAGCTTAATAGTGCATAAAATTTTCTTACAATTCCTAATAAACAAGGATATAAAGGGCTTGAAAATTAACAATTTTAAAAGGCTTAAAATCTTGATTATGTATGATCTTCAATAAAAAATAGAAAAATATAGAATGTTTCTCATCATTATTGAACCAAAAAAACAAAAACACTTAATTAAAAGGCACATGAATTTTTTTTTCATAATAGGAAACATGTATCCAAGAGACCAAAACAAAAGATGAGTATAAATGAATAGACAAAAAGAAAATAAATAATGCTGCAGTTTGACCTGAAGACAAGAGAATGGATACAAGCACCCATCCACTACATCAAACAATCATATATGCCTTGTGTCAAAGAAAGAAATACATTACACCTTACTGGTGCACAGGAACCGGTAGGTTCCTACGTGCCTCCGCCCTTGTGTTTCTGTTATTGGATGCAAATTCAGCAAGTGAGTGAAGATTACCGGTATTCACAAAGTGGGGATATTTGCCAAAGAAATTTGGGGACGGTCGACGCCCAACAGGGTTAATATGTATCTGGATCCTCTGGGATGGCCATTTCCGCCATTGCTTTTTAGTTTTGTAGAATAAAAGGTTGCTAGCTGCTGAATCAAGTGTCTAATCCAAAAGCCAATCCTGGTTGGTAGTTTGTGCGCGGCGTGTCATGTGTGCCCCAAGACCTTTTTTGTAACATTTGTGTACACATAAGAGGTTCAAGTGTGGATATATTGCTGCAAGCTTCACACGCTAAAAGAGTAAAAGTACATCCATATGCCAAATTCTTCTTTCAGGGCTCCGGACTTCTTCACCCAGTTGGCTAGTTCTACTATCTATTACTCGATAAGTAAAACAAAGAAATCATCCAAGTCGTGCCACATATTAAATCCGGTCATTCTTCTGAGACATATGTAAGCCTAAGCCGTTCTTGCAGGTAGTCTCCGCTGCTGATGGGAGGAAATCTGCAGGCAAAGCCTTGTCAGATATCACATCTCCAATGCAACTGGAGTAAAAAAAACTAAATGGGAGAGGCGAAAAGAACAAAAAGAAGTAAGGAAGTGGTTCGTATTTAATGCCATTTAGTCATTTTACAGCCCAAATATTTTTTGAGTAAACTAGTCGTACATATGCATAACTAGTTCTTAACAAAAATTTAGTATCACATAAATTAGTGGCATAGTTTCTGTTTCTTTGTTTAGTCCAAAAAGAAGCGGAACTGTAGTGAATGGCAACATATGCCATCACAATTGGTATCAACAGTACAGGTGCAGGGCTATTAGCAACATATGAGTTGGTTAAAAGGGATTAGTACTATCACTATTATGTTTGGTTGTATGGACATGATACCAACTCATCAAGTAGTGGTAAATGGTAGGTGAATGAAAACTACTTTCAAGCTATTGGGCCAGTCATGATAAAGATGCAGATGATGACTCCAGGGACTGGAGGCATGCTGGACTTTGATGTTCCCAATTCTGTTATCACTGGGAGTCTTAAGACTATACGCACAAGCACACATGTACACACGGGCATAGTATATGAGCCTTAGGTGCCCATCCCCACTGAAACAGTTTTGCAAGGATAAGATCTAAAATAGAGAATGATACCATAGACCACGATGATAAAAAAAAAATACAAATTAAAACATAAAAAGGCTAAATGAAAGCAATGTGGTGCAACACCATGGGCGATTACCTTGGCGGAAATGATTCATTGCAACAACTTGGCAGGCATTCTACCACGGAGTCATCATTGGGCTCTAAGAAGAAAGCTACCTGAGAAAATGAAAACCTTCATGACAATCAATAGTTGCACATATAAGTATACAACCTAGGAAGACAGGGCCAATAGGAAAAATCATGTAGTTTAATGTCCACTGCTAAGAACTTAATTTAGTTATTCCAACAATGAAAAAAAAAACCACCATTCCTATTCTTTATTTTTTTGGCCAACGCACTTAGGTTGTCCTTCAGAACATAAGATACATTTCAATTTTGCAGCATCCCATGTTGATTGTTCAGTAAGAATCATGTCCAACTAATTAGGTGCGTGCAGACAACCAGAAAATTTGACAGCAATTCTATGACAGGCCTAACCCAAAAACTAGCGCACAGTACAAATGTTTTTCAGCAACATTAGAGGGCCCAACTCCCAGATGTAGAGCCGAACCATTTGCATAACAAAATTATGCCATATACACATTAACATAAACTTGAATTGAATTGGAATATTTCTTTACCAAACCAATGGAAACTAATCACATAATTAGGAAGAAAAGTGCCAAAAAGATTTTACTAACATGAAAATATAAATAAAAGAAATCAATTGATAGATAGTTACTGAGTAGCGTTCTTGTCCTGCTGGTATAACTCTGTGCACCGTTGACCTAAACATAGATAAGAGAAAATAAAATTTCTACTGGATTAGATATATAAGTTTGAAAGTGTTAAAGCTTTAAAAGAAGAAACATGAAAGCCCTTCAAGTTATTAGGATAAGGACTTACTGGAACAAACAATTGGTCCACCTCTCCATCAAATCCCCAATGTTAACAATGAATGCTCTGCATATTCAAATTTGAACATCGAAGGTCCAAGAAAAACTTTATTATTTTAGGTATTTATTAAAGTCTTTTACAAATGCTCTTTCACATATATGCATGATAAAGGTATTTATATTCAATACTCAGAAGAAAATCCTTCTTCAATGTTAGGCTAACAGTATCAAATATATGAGAATTAACATCACAATCTAAACGATTCACATCTAACAAAAGCGATGGAACTATATCAATTTACATATTCGTTAATATTGCAGGACAGTAAAAATTCATGGACCTCATTGAAGAACAGATACAACAGTTCATCATTGGCGTACCAAACTACGAATAACTACCAATTTAATTTAAAATTATGCCCTGGTGCTTACCCATCTATGTGAAGAAAATCTTCCCAAACCCGTGGTTGCTTAGATTTTTCCCTACATATCTGTGATTGTTAAAGCAAATCCCAGATAAGAGTTTCAGACTTCAGCAGAGTCACGAGACTAAACTTTTGGCAGAAACAGCAATTAACTAGCAGAAACACACCTGGAGTCCTGGGACACCATTGGATACCAGGAGTATGACCATCCCATAATCTGAGTGGGCAGAAGCACCAAGTACTTCTTCATCAGATGATCCCAGTTGACCTGAATTTATACGAGTAAGCCAAAGGATTGACAGATAGGAAAATGAAAAAGATGAAACAAACTTGAGATTAAATGCAGCAGAGAAACATGCAAGGAAAAATACAGGAGTAGTAATTAAAACATAAAAGCAGGCAGCTATGAAGCTGAACTGTCTACCTTACCTGGATAGTGCAAAAGGCGAAGAAATGCATTATGTTTATTCAGACCCCCCACTTTCTCAAAAAAATCCTCATCTAGGTTCAAAGCCAGGGCAATCAGAGGTACTAATCTTTTCCCAGTGGAACTGAAAACAACTATAAATTATCAAAGGTGAACAACAACTATTACCAGATATAGATACAAAGATCAAAGGTAAAAAATCATCATCAAGGTGACACAATGAAACTCACAGAACTTGGTTAAAGTAGTATTCCATTGTGTCTCCAGGATGGAAGGATATCTGTACATATCATTAAAATGAAAATGTACTTAGAGGAGTGCCACTTTGAAGTAAAAAATAATTCACTCTCCTATCGTAATTAACATTTCTAAAAATATGTTCCATACCTTCTGACGGCCATTGATTTAACTTATTTTGTGTTACATCTTCAAGAGGGCCAATGTAAAAACTCTCTTTTGAATCACCTGTTTCCAAATTAACACAAAAAAATTTAAATCGCAAAATCCTTTGTTGTCTCCCATTCAGCTCAACTCAAAACAAATCCACAATAATCCCACAGATGCTACGTCAACATTTCCAATAATATCTCACATTGCAACTAGCATTTTCGTATGCACATTATATTAAAGTCTTCGATAATCAACAGTGTCAACAGCACAAAACCCTCTTGACATTTTATCCCAATAAATTTTCATAAGCACCTTTAGAAATAATTTAAAGTTTAAAACTCCAGTAAACATAACTGAGGATGCACACTATATCCCATTCTAGAGCTTCAACTTCCAATTGGGTACCTACATTTCACTCCCAATCTCTCACCTCTCAGTCTCTCACTCACCCACAACCAAAATTACCAAAAAGATCAAAACTTTAAGCAAAATGAAACAAAGAAAAGACCTTTAGAGCTTGAAGTGGGATCAAGATTCTCAGCAAAGAGTGCTGTGTAGCCTCTGTGTTGCTTGCGCGCCAATCTGGACTTCTCCTCCAAAGGCAGTGAAAAATACTTACTGCTCTGATAAAAAACTTGGCCCAGTAACTCTTCCTCAACACCATGATTCACCAAGTAAAAGAAACCACACACTATGCAAGCCTGTGCTTTTTACTTGTTAAAACAAACAATTTCTGGGTAAAATTCGAAGCTTTAATAAAGAATTTCAAAAATTTCAAAACTTTAGTACAGTAATGGAAGAATAAGAAGGACCTGACGGATTGAATCGGCGGAGGAGTTCCGATCCGGCGAGGACAGGTCTATGATAGGCAGCTTCAGACCCTCACCCATCTTCTTCCTCAAACTCCAGTCAACGTTTGACTCTATTAAAAGAGAAAATATTTCTATTGCAGTTACTATCTTACCCTCATTTCTGACGTGGCACGACCAGAGCAAGCAAACCAGAATCAAAGTGGAATATTAAATGTCGGCGAATGACTATAATATCCTTGCCTCTTTAAGGAAATTATAAGGGTTATATTAGTGGTCTGTTATGGTCGTCTTCTTCTCCACAGAGACAGACGCCACTCTTTTTGTTTCAGTGAGGGTTTGGCTCTAAAACCCTAGAGCCGCAAAGACCCAGGTGAAGTTATTATCAGTTTTCATCTTATGATACTTACCCATTACTTCTTATTCTCTTGGCTTTAATCTATTTTTCTACTCTTATGTTCAGTTCAGTCTTCACAGACTCTGTTTCTTCAACCTCTCACAGCCGCAGTGCAAGGTAACCTCTCTTCATTGTTAAGTTTGAACTCTAAATGTTAAAATTACTCGTTAGAAATATATGTTTTTAGTGTTTTTGATGAGTTTTGTAGTTTCTATAGTACTAGATTGTCATAGATGAATGTCAGTAATCAAATAGGTCATAAGTTTTTACTGATGTATGTTTGTTTCATTGGAAAAACAGATTGTGATTGAATTTTTGGATTAATTTTATCCTTGAAGGTTGAGGAGATGGCTGGTGTTCGGGAGATAACAGCTGGTGAATTTATAAAAGTATGCGTTCTTCATTACCCATGTTCGGTTACTGAGAAATTTAGTTTATGTTGAAAAGTAATAAATAATTGATTGAAATTTTAAAACTGAAATTTGATTTTATTACAGAGTGGCCACAAACAAGGCCTGTTTTCTAATAGAGGTCCTTTGAGAGGAAGAAGCCCTATGCTTTGGGGCACACTGCAGAGTTCCGTGCGGAGTCCTGCTAATAAGAGAAATGCTTTATTGAGATGCCATGCTCAGGAGAAGCCCGCAGCTGTTGTTTCGGCTGTGAGCAGTTCGGTAGAGGCGCTTCCAAGTGTGGTCGAGAAGCCTTCATCCTCGGTTATTCATTTTTATCGTGTACCTCTCATTCAGGAGAGTGCAACTTCGGAGCTTCTCAAAAGCGTTCAGTCAAAGATTTCGAGCCAGATAGTTGGTTTGAAAACGGAGCAGTGTTTCAACATTGGGCTCCATTCACAGCTTTCTAGTGATCAGCTTTCAGTACTTAAGTGGCTTCTTCAGGAGACTTATGAGCCGGAGAATTTGGGGGTCGACAGCTTTCTTGAAATGAAAAGTCAGGAAGGACTGGACACAGTTATTGTTGAGGTTGGTCCTCGGTTGTCATTTACAACAGCGTGGTCGTCCAATGCTGTCTCAATATGTAAAGCTTGTGGTTTGACAGAGGTGACTCGTTTGGAACGGTCAAGGAGATACTTGTTGTTTAGTAAGGGGAAGTTGCAGGATCAACAGATTAATGAGTTTGCTGCAATGGTTCATGATCGGATGACTGAGTGTGTTTACACCCAACAGCTCACTTCCTTTGAAACTAGTGTGGTTCCTGACAAAGTACGCTACATTCCTGTCATGGAGAGAGGCCGGAAGGCATTAGAGGAGATTAATCAGGAAATGGGTTTGGCATTTGATGAGCAAGATCTCCAATACTATACCAGGCTATTCAAGGAAGAAATCAAGCGGAATCCAACCACAGTTGAACTCTTTGATATTGCACAGTCCAACAGTGAACATAGCAGGCACTGGTTTTTTACTGGTAAAATTTTCATAGATGGACAACCTATGGACAAAACACTGATGCAGATTGTGAAGAGCACTTTGCTAGCAAACCCAAATAATTCTGTCATTGGGTTCAAGGACAACTCAAGTGCAATCAGGGGATTTCTAGTGAACCAATTGCGACCAGTTCAGCCAGGTTCAACATCTGCGTTGGAAATGTCAGCACGCGACCTTGATATATTATTTACCGCAGAGACCCATAATTTTCCATGTGCTGTAGCACCTTACCCTGGTGCAGAGACAGGTGCAGGAGGTAGAATCAGGGACACACATGCAACTGGAAGGGGGTCTTTTGTGGTAGCATCTACTGCTGGTTATTGTGTCGGGAATCTTAATATGGAAGGGTCTTATGCTCCCTGGGAAGATTCTTCTTTCATGTATCCATCAAATTTGGCCTCACCTTTGCAGATCCTCATAGATGCTAGTAATGGTGCATCAGACTATGGCAACAAATTTGGTGAGCCCTTGATTCAGGGTTACACTAGAACCTTTGGAATGAGACTACCAAGTGGTGAGAGGCGGGAATGGTTGAAGCCAATCATGTTCAGTGCAGGAATTGGCCAAATTGATCACACACATATAACAAAAGGTGAGCCTGATATCGGTATGCTGGTTGTAAAGATTGGAGGCCCTGCTTACCGTATTGGTATGGGTGGTGGGGCAGCGTCGAGCATGGTTAGTGGTCAAAATGATGCGGAGCTTGATTTCAATGCCGTACAGCGTGGAGATGCAGAGATGGCACAAAAATTGTATCGTGTTGTTCGTGCCTGCATTGAGATGGGAGAGGGTAACCCAATCATTAGCATTCATGACCAAGGAGCTGGTGGAAACTGCAATGTGGTTAAGGAAATTATTTACCCAAAAGGTGGTGAGATTGATATCAGGGCAATTGTGGTTGGTGATTACACAATGTCTGTTTTGGAGATATGGGGTGCAGAATATCAGGAACAAGATGCCATCTTGGTTAAGCCTGAAAGTCGCGAACTTTTACGAGCAATATGTGAAAGAGAAAGGTGTTCTATGGCTGTTATTGGAACAATTAATGGTGAGGGACGTATTGTTTTAATTGATAGCTTAGCTATTGAAAAATCTAAATCAAGTGGCCTCCCTCCCCCTGATCCTGCTGTCAATTTGGAGCTTGAGAAAGTACTTGGTGATATGCCACAAAAAAGCTTCGAGTTTCAGCGGATGGCTGATGCACGAGAGCCACTTGATATTGCCCCTGGAATTACTGTAATGGATGCTCTTAAGAGAGTTTTAAGACTTCCATCCATCTGTTCGAAGCGCTTCTTGACATCTAAAGTAGACAGGTGTGTCACAGGTCTGGTAGCTCAGCAGCAAACTGTTGGGCCCCTGCAGATTCCTCTCTCTGATGTTGCAGTAATTGCTCAGACTTTTACTGGCTTGACTGGAGGTGCATGTGCAATTGGGGAGCAGCCAATCAAAGGTTTGTTGGATCCAAAAGCAATGGCGAGATTGGCAGTCGGAGAAGCACTCACAAATCTTGTTTGGGCAAAGGTCACTTCTCTGTCTGATGTTAAAGCAAGTGGGAATTGGATGTATGCTGCCAAGCTTGATGGTGAAGGAGCAGCTATGTATGATGCTGCTAGTGCTCTTTCAGATGCAATGATCACACTTGGAATTGCTATTGATGGTGGAAAGGACAGTCTTTCCATGGCAGCGCACTCTGCAGGAGAGGTTGTTAAGGCTCCTGGAAATCTTGTAATCAGTGTTTATTGTACTTGTCCTGACATAACAAAAACAGTAACCCCAGATTTGAAGCTTGGAGATGATGGTGTTCTGCTTCACCTTGATTTGGCGGCAGGAAAGCAGCGATTAGGTGGCTCTGCTCTTGCTCAGGTCTTTGACCAAATTGGGAACGATTGTCCTGACCTTGAGGATGTTCCGTATCTGAAGCGAGTGTTTGAGGGGGTCCAGGGCCTTCTGGATGATGAACTGATCTCTGCTGGCCATGATATCAGTGATGGTGGGCTTCTGGTCTGTGCCCTTGAGATGGCATTTGCTGGAAATTGTGGCATTGATTTGGACTTGACTTCTCACGGGAAGAGCCTCTTCCAAACAATCTTTTCCGAAGAGCTTGGTCTGATTATTGAGGTCAGCAAGAAGAACTTAGATTTGATAATGGAAAAGCTAAGCAGCGGAGGTATTTCAGCAGAGATTATTGGAAAGGTAACTGCCACACCTTCAATAGAATTAAAGGTGGATGGGATAACTCATTTGAATGAAAGTACTTCTTTGGTAAGGGACATGTGGGAGGACACTAGTTTTCAACTGGAAAAGCTTCAGAGATTGGCTTCTTGTGTTGATCTAGAGAAAGAAGGGTTGAAAGATAGGCATGAGCCTTTGTGGCAGTTGTCTTTTACTCCGTCCTTCACAGATGAAAAGTATATGACCACAACCTCCAAACCTAAAGTGGCTGTTATTCGGGAAGAAGGAAGCAATGGGGATAGAGAAATGGCTGCGGCATTTTATGCCGCTGGCTTTGAGCCATGGGATATTACAATGTCAGACCTTCTTAATGGGGCAGTATCACTGCAAGAGTTCCGTGGAATTGTATTTGTTGGAGGTTTTAGCTACGCGGATGTCCTTGATTCTGCAAAAGGTTGGTCTGCTTCAATTAGATTTAATCAACCCCTTCTAAATCAATTTCAGGAGTTTTACAAGAGGCATGACACCTTCAGTCTTGGCGTTTGCAATGGGTGTCAGCTTATGGCTCTTTTGGGTTGGGTCCCAGGTCCTCAAGTTGGGGGTGTGCATGGTGGTGGTGGGGATCCATCACAGCCAAGGTTCATTCACAATGAATCGGGACGGTTTGAGTGTCGCTTTACTAGTGTAAAAATTAAGGACTCTCCATCTATTATGTTAAAAGGAATGGAAGGCAGTACCTTGGGCGTGTGGGCTGCCCATGGGGAGGGAAGAGCCTATTTCCCAGATGATGGTGTTTTTGATCGTGTGCTCCACTCCAAGTTAGCTCCAGTACGATATTGTGATGATGATGGGATTGAAACGGAGCTTTATCCCTTCAACCTAAATGGCTCTCCGTTGGGAGTTGCAGCAGTTTGTTCACCAGATGGGAGGCATCTTGCCATGATGCCTCATCCAGAGCGCTGCTTCTTAATGTGGCAGTACCCATGGTATCCCAAGCAATGGGATGTCGAAAAAAAAGGCCCTAGTCCATGGCTACGGATGTTCCAGAATGCCAGAGAGTGGTGTTCCGAAAATGGTTAGTATTTGAAAGTTTATTTATGTAAAATTGTTTTTGAATCTCTTCGCTTTGTCTGGAGCCTGATAACAAGTCTATTTATTTTATTGTAGATGCCTGAACAGACTGGCTGATGTGAGCAATCTCATAGACGACTTGAAAATTGAAACCTTGAAGCCCAGAGCTGGAAAAGTATGCCCTTCTTTTGCTACCTGAAGTGTGGTCAGACAACAACACATTGAGCATTTCCTATAGGTATGTCCAGCAAGACAACTACACAGAATTGGGCAATTCTGCTATAATACACATTTACACAGGCCCCTGATGATTTCCGACTCAAAGTTTCACTTGGTAAAACTTGCTTACCAAGCCCGCCCTTGTTTTTCTTTCCCTGATTTTGACTTGTCTCTGTTGTAGTTAATAAAATTAGATAGAGATTTTGAGTTCTGCAATGCTATCTGTGTGCTTTGCATCTTGTTGTTGGTCTATTTTCAGGATTTCTCCGAAATAAAACTTGATTGCACAATGAAGTGCTGCAAATGATCAATCTGCAATCAAGCTGGCAACATGGGATTAAAAAGGGGAACAATCAAGTTTTTTTTTTTTTCAATTTGTAACCCCTATATTTAGTGAAAACAAAATAATACCACATGATGAAGGAATTTAGTGATTTTGAGACTCGAGATACTTCTTAAATCAAGAACTGTCATCCTTTTATTACTGCTGAATGAATACAAATGGGTTCTTTCTTCGTTATGCATTACAATTCTGATCCATATTTATGTCTTCAAATACAGAAGTATCAAAATTTGGAACTACCGAAACTCCAGAAGGCTTTTGCCCGAGCACATTAGATTACTTCCATAATACAAAATCTCATCAGTTATGATCAACTCGGACAAAGGCAATCACATGAAGCAAAATAGATCTCATTTAACTGCTGCATCTTAGCTGTACTGAGAAAAAGTATCATGTTTGTTGCTATGATTCCTTGCCTTCCAATGGGTACCCTAATAACTCAACCAGCACAAACCTGATGTACAATGGAGCAGCTGTGCTCCCACTTGCCCATGAAGGTTTACTCAAACATTACTGAGGACAATATAACCGTTCAACTTTGTGTTAATAATAAATCTTCATCTCTTGGAAAACCTGCTTCTACGAACTCCCCTTGCGGCAGGGGTATGATTAATACTCCCAAAAGCTTTCTCTTGACTCTGATCCTCTTCCTCATCACTTGTTTCATCAGACCTCCATCTTGCTCCATTGTTCAGAATTTTGTCCTCTGCTCCATAGCTGAAGATCAGGAAAATAATATAAGAGAAGAAAATAGGAACCACAACGCAGTGTAAGCAAAGAAAAAGTTGAACGATCACCTCAAGGATGTGTCCATTGGATCATCCTTGGAAGCTGTAAGCCAAGGTCTAACATCCCTATCTGATCGAAAATTCTTCCTAGACAAATTTGGATATAGGTTCCTCGTGGGATCTTCAAACAAACCATTGTTGCTGCTGGTTGTAGTTACTGGATTTGTAGTAATTCTTTGGTAGTGTGAAGGACTTGCATTTTGGAATGTTTGGAATGGAGTAAGAAACACATCATGTTCCACTTCGGGTGATAATGTGCCATATTGATTGTCGCAGAGATGGTAACTTGAAAATAGATCTGATGAACTTCTATTCGTGTCCCTAGCTGCTGGTGCGCGACCAACTCGACTAAGCGGAGTTGATGCATCCTCAAAATTGAAAGTCTTCTTTATACTAATGTCAGCCTTTAACCTTGTTTCAGAATAGGTAGATAACCTTCCATGCAGACCTGAAGGACTAAAGTTACCAATTTCAGAGAGGTAGGCAGTTCCACCTCTTTTTTGGGGGGTTTCAGATATTGCAGGGTTCCACAAAGTAGTCTTCTGATCCGTCCATAATGCGGCGGAAGAATCAGTGGACGAAGGAATCAATAAACTAGTCGACTTTGACCCTTGCACATTGGGAATAGATGTTTCTAACATTTCGACATCACTAGAGGTGTTGGTCGCTATTTCAGGCGCTTTTCCATCCTTCACTTGTTGCCGTTGGACTTCTGGTAGCAAGTCCATGCATTTATCCTGTTCATCCACAGCATCTAAATGTTATGAGTTATGACAAATCAAGGAGATACGGTATGAACCCTAACGGATTCCAAATACACGCCTCAATCACCGAATTATTAGCAAGAGTTTAGCATTAAAGAATACACCAGAAAATCACAAAAGTTTTAACCCAATAACAAATCCCGCAGTGCACAGCCACTTAATTGAGTTCTTTCTTCAAGAAAAACAGATTATCAACATAGACTCAAATAACTACTCATTTGGATGACATATAGCAGCACAAAAACTCATTATAAAAGATAAAGAATAAAGCAAAAAACCACAATGAGCCCAATGCCTATTATTCAAACTATTGTGGCACCTACATAGGGCACAAATGACTAAGGTTGACTACACTGTCTCATTGAGAGATAGATTATCACCATCGACTCAAATATCTACATATGGAAAGAAAACCATAAAAGACAGAATAAAGCAAAAAACCACTTACAATTAACCCTGCTCTCCAGCCACTCACTGATTTCATTCTAGATAGAACTTCTTCACTGACAGCATTCTTTGAGATAAACTCCTGCTCCAAGTTTTGAAGTATTTGATTAACTCGGTAGGCTTCAGAATACCTGTAGCGCTGAAATGGCAGAAAGTGATTAATGTCAGAAATGTCATCCGGGAACTTGCTCTCAGAAAAACAATCACCGAATTGTTTCTAGAAGTAGATAAGCGCAAATAAATCAACAAATCAAAGATTTGGAAAGAGTTGTACTCCTTTAAATACATATATTCCACAAAATAAATTCTAAAGGGCTGCAATCACTTTCAGTTGCAGACCAGACTTCCCACAAAGGTGTGGATATATAGTTGCAGCAATTGGGGTCTCCTAAACCAACAAAACTAAAAGCTAAATGTTCTTTCTTACAGTTCCACGAAGCATCAAGATGGCCCACAAAGAAAAAAGCAAGTTCTTTCCTCAAAGCTAGGTTAGTTCTTCCTTACACCACTCAGATGGGCACTGGAAGAAATACAATCAATCATGAAGATTATACAGATAGCAAAACTATTAATGATGCCTTCTTAAGATTAATATCCCAACTTATGTAGCAATATTAATGCCTGATTAAGAGCCACATATAGTACTTAATTTTAAATAGAAGTAGGCAGAAAATTACCTGGATATAAAATACCACAAGAAGGCTTCCAATAGTTGAGGACGAATCACCATTAGCATAATCTAATAGACACTTGTGAAGATGTTTCTCTTCATTGGAGTTCCACGGCAACTCTATCATTCTATCAATCATGTTCCGTCGAATACAAAGGAAACAAATTTCAGAAACCAAAATCTCCACCCAGTCCTCCCACATATATCTGTCGTTTGAATCATCAGTCACACCCCCTAATTGACCAATCTTTAACTTCTTCTCCTTGAATTTGGTGCACAGCATTCTTTGATGTATGAATGCCTCAGTAAAGAGTCCACACTCTACCCTCACCCGAACTGCAGTTACAGCCTCACCAAGTGAAACAGAATTTGAAGTACCATCACGCCCTGACCACCGTAAAACTGAAAGAGCAGTATCAGGGTTTCCCCTTTCAAGTAGTACTTGTGCAATCTTAGGATGAGTTGCTGGGCCTGAGATCTCTGGAAGTAGGTGACAAGCTTCCTGAGATTTGTTTCATATATAATTTAGCAAATTTTTTGTTTTGAATAAAGGTGATCCAGCAATTATATTCCAGAAAAATAACATAATTCCAGAACAGAAAACAAACTTGATCATCTCTATAGTATACAACATGCAACAATCCTGCAATGCTGCAATACTTCAATATGTTCCCCCGTAATTAAGTCATTAACTATTGAATTTGAAACATTGACATTCCAAAATTATGCATACCGATTAGCTCGACTCATATTGATAAACTACCATAAACCAATTTAAGAGTTCCAATGTAGAAATACATGGTTTACTGCAACTCAATCTATATGTCATTCTCAAGTCAAACTCTTAAAATTTCTACATTAGTAAAATTTATGAACCCTTTCATGCCTGACCATAGAGTTATGTACTTATTGCAGTATTTGAAGTACGAGAATATTGTCAAACTGTTTGCACATGACTCAGATGGCATTGACAGCAACAAAAATGGGCATTTAAAGCAATGGCCATCAGAAAAATTAAGCAGTACTTACCTGTAAAGCCTCATCTGTGTGATCATCCAAGAGATAAAAGATTAAGGATTCAAGTAATAAATGCCCGGAGATACCAAAGGTAGCTCCAAAGTCCTCTAGAATGTGTCTCCAGTCCTCATCAGGCAGCGTCCAATGCCGATCGTATAGATAATATAGAAACTATCATAAATTAAGGAAGTACTGATATCCATGTGTATGTGTCCATTGGATAGCAAGATAGATATATGTATAGTTTTGGAGAAAACCACAGAACTTACAAATATAATAAAAATATAACAAAAGACTAAAAAAGGATACAGTTGCTTGCTTTGCAACAACCAAATCTGAACTACCACATAGAAAAAGTACATCAACAGCAGCTCGAACATTTTCAAATGGATAACAACCTCTAATGCCTTCAATCTTAGACTTGTAAACAGATGAACGACCATCCTTCTGTGCAAATGCAAGTTTCAATTCCTCAACCATTGTATCTCCTTGCTCAGTCTCTAAATTTGTTAGAGCATCTTCAATAAACAGGGAACCTTCCTGTCCATTGGACTCTTCAGAGTTATTTAAAGCATCAGGCCACGAACGCTTTACTGCAGCTGATTTCCTTTCAC
Source organism: Argentina anserina (assembly GCF_933775445.1). Classification (NCBI taxonomy): domain Eukaryota; kingdom Viridiplantae; phylum Streptophyta; class Magnoliopsida; order Rosales; family Rosaceae; genus Argentina; species Argentina anserina. The sequence goes on from NC_065876.1 coordinate 10,682,911, forward strand.
AAACAAGAGTGTGCCATGTTGTGATATCAGTATGACGAGGCTTTACATTCTTAAGGAACTCATGTCGTATGCACCATATCATAATCTCCAGATGCTGAGGACCAAACGGCAAATTTAGAAGATTAAATTACAAACTATTTGCAGACATATAAGATATTATATTGGCAACGTGGTCAATTTAAAAATTCCTGATTAAAAGATTTGAAAGGAAACACTCAAAGATTTGATCATACTGATAAGGTTTTGAATGTTAAGATATATACTGTTGGTAAGATGAGACCTTACTACAAGAGAGCTCAAGGTTAATATATGCCACACTACAACCTATGATTACATGATTCTTCTATGAACTAAAGTCCCGTACACCATCACTTACACTATAGTTACCAAATTGCACAGGCCATTCAGATGGTGCATAATACAACTTTTCCTATGGATTTCTACGGAAGGATACTAATTGTAAAATCAGGTTAAGGTCAACTATCCCAAAAAAAAGGGTAAGGTCTTATATCAATAACCTGCTTTGTCTTTAATATGGTTTCTAGAAGCTGGTGCAAGTCATGAAGCTGAGATGAAAGAGACCCCTTAAAAGACAAATCCAAAACTTCGAGAACATTGGAAATGCCTGCCAGCTGTGCTGAGAACTTAAGGAGTTGGCCCAACATAGTTTTCATTTCTTCTGCTTCAAAGTTATCTAAGCATACGATTTAAGGAAACATAAACTGTTCATATATGCAACATATACTTAAGATGAAAATAAAAGGCATTGTATATCAAAAGGCCAAAATGTATATAAAGGATACAAATCACTTGAAGTTCTGTGGTGATGTTCTGGAATGCTCGCTTGCACCAATCCTTCACGACCACCTCATCCAACAAAAATGCAATTACAGGATCACTGGAGACAGCACTTTCATCCAAACAAACATCTGTAACATCTGTTAAATCTCTGTTAAAGATAACATAGATTTGTCGACACAGAAACATTTTTGCAAAAAGATGGAAAAAAATAAACAGACACCTATATGCTTTAATGTGAACACGAATGAAATGATTCCTAGTTCGCTCATTAGCTGTTCATTTTCCAGATTATTCAGAGTGAACCATATATATTACTTGCCCCCACAAAAAGATATAGAGACGAACAGATCTCATTATTTTTCCAGTACTTTCCTTACCATATGTATATCATAGCAGAACCAGTGTGGTCATATCAAAAGTAAACTAAAATCTGTACGGTTCTATCATGAACTTGAAATAAGAGTAAAGAAGGTATAGGCTTCATCAAAGGATACAGTGACATATCAATGAAGCCAGGTTATTCTCCAGAGCGACATCAAATAATGAATATAGGCGCAGGACATCATTAGTTATAGGCTCCTCCCCATCCTCCTTCTCTTGAAATCTCTTATCACTTCTTTTGGATATCAATCGAGCTTCAGAACACTGATCATAAAGGCGGCGACGTAGCCTCGCGCCGGTATTTAGAATCGGAATCCTACAAATTGGGCAAACATCACACCGCTGGCTACACTCTGCACATAACGAAGCATGCCCACATGAGTTCAACACGTCCGTCACATAACGCCCGCAGCTTCTCAAGTCTCTTGTTGCGCGGCAGTGCTCCACTTTAGCCTCATTACACAAGTCAATCAGATCGATCGATGCCAACTGTTCTAATGCTTCCTGCAACAAAAACAGTAAATCACTACATATACACAAATTACGATTTGTAACAATTAACACCTAAACAATTGAATAAAGTCCAGCTCAATCCAGCTCTCTCAGTACTCTCTCTGTTCAATCAAACACTTGTAGATATAAACTCTTCAAAACCATCACCATTATCGCCCTGCCTAAAGCTTCCTAGGGTTTCCAGAACAATTACACACACAAAACTGAACGGTGGCAAAACTAGTGAGCTAGGGTTTTAGGTTATAACTACGCAGCAGAAGAAAAAAAAACGACGCATTGAAATAGGGAATGGAACCTGAACGGCGGGACTATTGTAGTCAGGTTGCAGAGTCCGGGAACCAGATCTTGTGGCGGAGCCGCCGTTGGTGGAGCTCGAAGGTCCGGTAGGGCCGTTGTTGATTCTCCTATTCATTTTTCCGGTGAGCTGATTCCGGGGATGACGAATTGGAGAAGTGAAGATTGGGCGGTCGCGGTGGTTTTAGGGTTGAGTCGATATAGACATTAGAGTAGAGTTGCAGAAGCTTCAGAGAGAGAGAGAGAGAGAGAGAGGAGGGAGGGTTTTGGGAGAAAAGGGTTTCAAATCCTAGACGCCCACTGTAACTTTGAGCTGTAACAACTACATTTTTTGGGTACAGGATGGATAATAGGCCCGGTCTATAAACCAAAAAGAGATATTCAGTATTTTTATGCTGATTAAAATCATGTATATTCATTTACTTAACATTAAAAAAAACATAACAAAACTATAAACGAAGATGATAACTTAAACTAGGCAGGTTTGAGTTCATAAGATGGTAGAAATTTCATACTTTCTAACCTTGAAACTCAATCTCTTTTTAAGTGCGGTTAACATTAAGTGCCAAAAACCTAACAACTAGCACCAAATTCATTCCTAATAAGTGTGCAACATGTTTTAGGTACACATCTCGTCATATTGCAAAAAGATGAGAAAGAATTGGACTATAAGCAACAATAAAAAGGCTTTTAAGTTTGTAGTAGTGAGTCGCATGCTGAAAGTATCAAACATCATATCTTCATAAATACTAGATAAACGTCGGGTAAACTCAATTGAAAAAAAAAAACAAAATCAATCTTTCCCGGTTAGAAATGTCTTAAATTAAATTACATATATATATATATATTTTTTTTTGATCGAATTAAATTACATATATTAATGAATCCAATTTTAGTTATATTAGACCGGCAAAATCTTTAACCTATCTCTATTTCATAAGACGCGTATGTAATTCCCCTTATTAGCATCACGACGGCCTGACATCATGTCTTTTAATGTCGTTTTCAAATATAATTAATTGCACTCAAACTCATCGAAAGATATCTCAATTAAAAACATACCGAGAAGTCATCCTAATACTAAAACTAAAACTAATACTAATACTAATACTGGTACCGGGTCTCGTAACACTTTAGACTAAAAACTCCCCGTAATTAGTCCATACGTACAAAAGATAGTAGAGAGTAAGGAGGGTAAAACAGTAAAATAGAGATGTAAACCCGTAGACGTAGAGAGTAGAAAACCAGGTATTCGTGTATATAAAGCCCCTCTCTCTTTCTCTCCATCGCCTCTCCTCTCGCAGATTAAGCCTTTCTCTCTCTAAAAAACCAGAGAGAGAGAGAGAAACCAGAAGAAGAAGACGAGCTGCGTTAGGGTTTTCGATATCAGATTAGTAGGTAGAGATTGTTTGATGTAAACCACAGGTGGTGGTTTGTTTTGGCAGAAGAAGAAGAAGACGACGAGCAATGGCAACCGCTCCGGTGAAGCCGCCGCTGCACAACTTCCCGCTATCGTTTTTGAAATGGGGGAGCAAGAACCACACCAACACCAACCACCGCTACCGCCGCCCCATCTCCGCCGAGCCTGACCCCGACCCGTCTGCCGCCGACGACGACCACCACAGCAACGACTCCTCCGAGCCGCACAACCACCGCGTCGGATCCCGCACCGCGCGCCACCGCTTCAACCTCGCCACCTGCTCCTCCGAGAAGCCTCCCAAGCCGCCGCAGAATCCCGAGAAAGCGAGCGAGGAGAGCGACGACGACGACGAGGACCGTAAGGCCGCCGCCGCCCTGGAGGAGGCTGAGGTTCAGAACCGGTGGAATCTGAGGCCGAGGCGAGCGCCGGCGATGATGACGTCGAAGGGGAATACGAACGGCGGCGAGGTGCATGAGGCGGAGGGGGCGAAGCAGAGCGATCAGCTGGCGCCGAAGTCGTTGAGGCTGAGGGGCTTGGCGGCCGCGGCGGAAGGACCGAGCACGGAGAAGAAGAAGGAGAAGAGGAGGTTCTGGATCGCTTTGTCTAAGGATGAAATTGAAGAGGACATATTCATCATGACCGGGTCACGACCCGCCCGGCGGCCCAAGAAGCGCCCGAAGAACGTCCAGAAGCAACTCGATGTATGCTTTACCTCTACTCTTTTGATCATATACGCTTTGGTTCAGTTTTTTACCATCTTCAAATTACTCATGTATTTTTGGTAATTCTTTTTGGTGTGTTGAAATTTGCAGAACTGTTTTCCGGGATTATGGCTGGTGGGGTTTAGTGCTGATGCTTATCGAGGCTCCGAATCTCCGACTAAGGTATGTTCTTTCCTTGCTTCTCTATTGTTCTCTCTGTCTAGGGGGTTCACTTTTTCTGAAAGTTTAGTTGCTGATTTGGTGGTCTGGTGCTTTTGGCAGAAGTAGAAGATTGTGTGTGCTTATTTGAAAGCTGGCGAGCGAAAAGTTGTGGTGTGTAAACCTCGATTTCGAGGTATAATGTGCTGAACTTTACGATAGAGCAAGTGGCGTTACCTATAGTAGTTAAAAGAAGGTATATTAGGGAGAAAAGGTATCTAATTTCGTTGTTTTTGGTTGTTATATGGGTCTGGTTTTGTATTGCTCATAGGAGCAGGATGCAGGGCTGCTTTAGTTGCTTTGCGTTCAAGTAGTTCTAGTATGTAAAAAATGGGCGACTTATATATATATGTAAATGATAGAGTCTATTTCAGTCCTTTTCCTTTTTAATGGTATCAGGCTTGTGGGAGATTCGTTGTGTTTGTGCTATTCTGTTTTGGTGCAAGATTGTTTGATAATATACTAGGTTTGACAGGCTTCCCCGCCGTTGGGGGGCAGAGTAGCATAACTCGAAAACCCTTTTTCAATACAAGGTTTATTGACTGCCTGCTTCCCTATTCCGGAGAGTTACTCAGTTCAACTGGGCTATCACAAAAGTCATGAAGGGTTGAATGTTAAGTGTTAGACTACATGTGTAATCTTTTCACATCCTTTCATATTTCGCATTGATGCTTGTAGCCATTATGACGTTTGCATGCTAATAGGTTTAGAAATATAGGTTTTTTTCTGCTACTGTGTATGCTTCTAAAGTTTTGCAGCTCATACTTGGTTTGATCTTGAACTTAATACTGCCAGAACAAAATGGGGTTTTATGTCTAATATTTTTGCACGTGCTTCATTTGTGGTATTCTTTCATACATATAGGTTTTTCATATGTATAGGCAGTTTCATTCTATTATTCTAATGTGAAGAATCGCCGTGAACTGCCTCATTATCATCTCCAGGCAATCTCGTTTTGCAAATTTGACAGGGTTGTGTTCATCAGGTGTACTGACTTCCTGTGGATATCAGTCTTTCTGATTTATGCTTTTCCGAGAGATATTCTAGTTTTGTAGTGTTCATGATATCTGTCCCTTAGTTCCAGCCGTCTTGCAGAAGACACCATACACATTTTAAGGAGAAAGAAATAATGAAGGTTCTAGCCAGTCTCCACACTAGCTTTCTAGATGTTATACGCTTTTAGGTCAGAATTGGTCTGGAATTCTTTCGATGAGAATATACAAATCCTTTTTGTAGTTGTTGATTACAGTTGGGTAATTAGTATCATACGAAAATAGTCTGGTAACCCCATTGATTTTGCACTTGAAATGGTTTTCGGTTAGTTTTCTCCAGCTTACTTCATTCTTTATGTCTTGTTCTTATTTCATAATGGAACAGTTCTAATTAAAGCTTGCTGGAGGTTATAGTCCTTTTTAGCTCTGACATTTGGGTCTTGGATTGAACAGTCTCTCCCTGAGAATTCATAAACTCTATACACTGATAACATATCTGATGTGATTAGTGAGAAAAAACAGTTTGCTTAGCCAATTTTTGAAGTATCAGGAAATTGTTACATTATTTTGCTTCATGAGTGGTTGTGAAATCGTTCAATTTCATTGACCGTGCAGAGATTTCTGTTGTTCACTGTGGTCAGGCCTCTGACAGCTGAAGAAATGTGTATAGTCCTATTTGTGCACATAATTTAGAGTCCTGTTTGTGCACATAACGTGCGTATGTACGTATCAGGTTTCGTAAATGGGTTTATTTCTATATTGAAGATATTTACTCTGTCCAATTTCCGTTGAGATTTTATCTAGGAAGCATTAACTTGTTGGAGATGATTGGTCACTAAAGTATTCTTTGTGAAACTTAATAAGTGCAAGCTCTTGCATGAATCATGTGTTCTGTATGCATAAACCAACAACTTGCTCTTTCTTTCCTCTCCCATATCGATGGCCGAAGGTGCCGTAGTCCTGTTTTCTCAGGTTGGGGTTCACGGGGTATTGTTTATTTGCTTATGATACAGGAGTCCAGGGACACTGGACATTCAAATTCCCTGGTTTCTATTTTCTCAAGCCAGGTTCTGCTTATGAAGCCATGTCACCAAGCTTGACCTGAACTGTGGCCACCTTGAGAGAGAAATATATTGCCACATTTTTTTAATTTCCAACAGTTGAATATGGTATGCTATTATGATTTTTAAAAATAGTAAAATAACCTCTTTTGATGAATTTTGAGCTCAAGTCTTGACACCATCGAATCAAACGAGGAGACAATGATGAAGCCATGAAGGCAAGAACATTTTCCTCATTTTTCAATCTCCCTACGAATGAGCATTCAAATTTCTTGGCCATCATCATGCATGGCGGAATGCACAAAGAGTGATGAGGTGCACATGGCCGGCCTTGACGCAGTGCAGCCGATGCGACCGCACTGGCCCAGGGTCCAGAGTTTTAATTTTTTTATATATAATATTAATTAAAACCCACAAATTGATTGATAACTCCTACTAGTGCTTCTCTCGACTTCTCAGCTTTTGCTCTTCTTTTTCTTCAGTCAATCAATCCTTCACAATTCCACTTCTCTTAAATTCTTGATCTTCTCAACTTTCCTCTTCATTTTATGAAGAATACCCATTACAGGAATCAAGGATTCCTAAACCAAAAAGTGTTTCTCTGCTACTTCTATAAATTGATGGACTTGATGGTTACCCTTCACAATTCTTCATCCTCTCTCAATTTTACTCTCAAGAAGGTTGTGAATTCGATGGCTTTGGAGTTATGGTTTTTCCATTGAAGAAAGTTTTAAGGTCTCGTTCGAATCTTTTTGTTTTACTTTTTTTTCCTTTACGAGATTGCATATATCAGATAAGATTATATGAAATTGGTTTATATCTGATATTGCATGTAGTTTGGATTTTCCTTATGTGGGGTTATAGTTTTATGTCCCCCCCCCCCCATTGTACCATGTTTTAACATATCAATAAAAAATTTCAGACGTGTGATGAGCTTTCTAGCATTATATGGCTAGGTTCTAAATCCCGAATAAAAAATTTATTTTTTTTCTTTTGAATTAATTTTTTTGTATAATGGCCATTTTTCCGCATTGTGTCTTGAATCCCTCAGGGCCGGCCTTGGAGGTGCAACAAAAGAACCGTAATACCTGAGTAGAATCGAAAGATTCCAAATATTGTGCTTCTGTGATGATCCTTGATCACACTTTCGTATGTGCAAAATCCCTGAGTTCCCTAATTATAAAAATTATTTATTTGTTGCCTTCATAGTTTATATCTTCTTGTCCGGGTGCTAAAATTATCCAATTTTACGGGTGTATAACTTAAGTCCGTATAGTCTGATGCATCAATAATGAGTTTGTTGATTGTAGAAATAGTAATGTTTTCTTATAAAATTAGCATCATATTGAGTGTCGTCTATAACCCTCAAGAGTGCCCACTTTGCTGTTTCGAGCTTCCAGTCCTACTAATATTTCATTTACTTGCTTTATGTTCTTCAGAGAGACTTAATAAACACACTTTCGAGGGAATATCACTTGCTGTACACGCAAGTAGCTTGAGGGTTTTCCTTGCAGTATTTCTCATGTGCGACCTCGTGAAATTGTAGACACTCGCTATCGGAACATATTAGCTTGCGATAAGTGGACGATTTTCTCGGGTCAAAAATGCCAAATTGCGTCTTGTAACAATCTTTACAGTTTACATGGCTCGCATTGCGTCCATAGTAAATTGCTAATATATATCAAACGGCGGGGTTCCTACTGAAAGCTTCAGTAGATCATATCCAGATTTATGATCGGGAATTAGGCACTACTGCGGTATATCTGTACCCAGCAAACATCGAAAAGCTCTATTTTTGTTGTTGTGCAAGGGTGAATTTGGAGAGTTTTTTTTTTTTGGATAAGAGGGGCACTGAATCCACCATCGAAATTGTTCATAGATTCCACTGTTGTGTAAGATAAACATAAGAGATGTATAAAAAATTAGCAATGACCACCATGCTTGAGTAACAAAATGTAGTATTATGGTTTGTGAGTGTCACTCACAATTATGTAATCAACCAATTGGAAAAATAGTAAGAAGATTGAGTTGCAGGGATCAAGTTTTTAAATAAGAAGTAATAGGCTTTGTTTTTGTGTCTAAAAATCAAGCATGACAAGGTCATATCTGAGAACCTCGTACGATATGGTATAATTCTTATTTTAGAAAATTTAGAACAAAATACCCGGCCAAAAAACCGGTCAAATCCTCTCTTTTTTACTTATGTTTTCTTAATAACAGTCAAAACCTCATTTATTGTCTCAATTTTTTCGCTCTTGATTTTCTTTTCTTTTTTTCTCGTTACAATTTTTCTCTATTATGTGTAGCTGATTTTGGCTCAATTTTACACTTCTCAATTTCCTAGTAAATAAAATTATTTTGGGATTATTGTGCAAATATAGCCTATAAAACTACAATGGTGATTGGTGAAAATGGGATTGAAATGGGTTTTCGTAAAAGAACCGAAATCACATATTATCCAAGCCCAAAATGACATACTCGGTATAAAAGCAATGTAACCAGCGTTTACTCATGCAAATCAAAGACAAGTGTATTCAAATGATTTAAATTTCAAAATGGAAAATTATACAAATATACAAGTTATAACAACGTGTAGCCTAGGCGTGGAATTGTTCGAATACTACCAACCTGATTGCAGCTTTAAACTACAAGTCATTCATGGTTGATAGAGAGGGGATAGTGTTCTGGCAAGACCTCCTGGCACGGATTATAAATTGAGATTTGATAAAAGGCTCATATCATATCTTTCCCTAAAAATTGAGCAACATATAAATAATAAACAAATTACGATGAGCACTTGAGCAGGCCACCCAAATAAATGCCTCTTCAATGCAAGCAAGTTTGCAAGATTAAAGATATGAAGCTCGCATTCAAGCTTGCATTTCTCGATAACGACTTGCCGCCGCCTTCTTTAAGGTGTAGTAGTCTTCCTCCAACGAACCCTTCGGTTCTCAAACCACAACCACTTCATCGACGAGGATCATGTTAGAAAGACAGTGATATATTGCATATATAATTTAACAAACTGAATTATAAATAATTATAAAACAAAAATTAAACATGTAACTCTAATAACGAAGAACACGAAAAGAAATTCAACCAAAATACCGAACGATTGGTGATGGAAGAACTAGTCGAGACGTGTGTGATACCACACTGTCCTTAAGACGTTTACGCCTCTATCGGTGCAAGGATGATTAACGCTTGTCTCCCAGGATACAACGACTAAACAATTCTAGGAAGTTGCACTACTAACTAGAATCCTCAACGAACTCGAAAGGTATCCATTTTTATCACCAGAGAATAGCTAAGAACTTTGAGAGGAGTGGAAGAGCAGATTGTGTTTCGAATGGATGATTTTACAATGAAAAGATGATGGCTATTTATACAGTGAGGATTTGCAATCAGCAATGAATAAGATGGTTGTTATAGAAATCAAAAGATCATAACATATATGAGTTACATATGTTACAAGTATTGATTTCAATTCTGTTATAATTATCCATAACACACAGTTGTTACAAAAAAGAATTTGAACAGTCAAGAGAATTTGAAATGTCAAAACCGAATTTTCGGAAATGCAAAAAGAATCTGCGTTCTGAACCTCAATTCGGTGTTGCATTCGTGTCCGCAGGTCGCACGGGCATACACGAGTTTCCCTTGTAACCTGGGATTTGCACCCCCCCCTGCGCGTGCGCGAGATGGTATAAGGGGGCTTACACACTTTACAATCCATACACAATAGATTCTATATAAAGTCTTTTCAACACTTCTCTTTTCCAATGTGGGACAAACACTTTTCCCTCATTCTAAGTAGCCATCTTTGAGTGACAATTTCTTATTCACCCACAAACCAAATTACACAAACAAACATATGATCTTGTAGCCCTCATTATGGAGAACTCAAATCTATGTTCATCTTTGATTAATTATAAGTTTAACTTAATTTAATTAATCAATTAAAATTTGGTTTTAAATGGTTTATAAACCATTTTTCCAACAATTCCCCACATGAATGAAATTGGCCACCAAAGACTCGATAGATTTGGTGATAGATTTCTACGATTGAAACCTGCATATGATAAGTAGGTTTGACCCTTTGAACCTTCCCTTATGAAAGTATGCTTACTTTACTAACTAAATAGTAGACGCGATGTCTTTGAACTATTCGTCATTTGTGTAAATGATGACATACTTCACACAGGAGTCTCCCTAGTACACTTCGGTTCTCATTTTTGTGCCTATTTTAGCCATGGAACACACGCCTGGTTCTGCAAGTAGTTTGATAAGAGTTATGCCCTCATTAACTCCCCTAGAAGCGGCCACACTTCTCTCTTGCATAGGTGATCTCTTAATTAAGAGTAACCCGTATTACTCTGCTCGATTTCTCGACGCATAAGAATCATTAAAAGTTTTAGCTTAACCTCATCCTTACGGGTATCACTGTTTTTCATCATAGGAATGGACTTGGGGAACTCCCCACAGTGATCCGAACTCATCTCCACAATTTGGTTTTCCTTTTTGAACCTAGATCTTGGGATCTCCAGTCAGTTAGGTTGGGTATCCAATATAGTGATTTTAATTTCTAATGGGCTTTAGTCTCATTCCCTTCGATGATTTTTCAACTAACTCTTTGTTTAACCCTTTAGTTAAAGGATCAGCAATATTATCCTTAGACTTTACATAGTCTATAGAGATAACTCCAGTTGAGAGTAGTTGTCTAGTAGTATTATGTCTTCGACAAATGTGTCTAGACTTACCATTATACATCCTGCTTTGTGCCCTGCTAATTGCAGATTGACTATCACAATGTATACCAATCGCATGCACAGGTTTTGTCCATCTAGGAATGTCCTCTATGAACTGGCGTAACCATTCTGCTTCCTCCCCACATTTGTCTAGTGCTACAAACTCAGACTCCATTGTGGATCTAGTTATAACTGTTTGTTTTGAGGACTTCCAGGACACGGCTGCACCCCCTAGTGTAGATACATATCCGCTAGTAGACTCTGAGTCTTTCATGTCGGATATCCAGTTCGCATCAGTGAACCCTTCTATAACAGCTGGGTATGATGTGTAGTGTAACCCATAGGTACGAGTATACCTTAGGTATTTGAGTACTCTTCCAATTTCTTGCAAATGCATAGCTCCAGGATTACTCGTGTACCTACTTAGCTTATGAACCGCATAAGCTAGATCTGGTCTTGTACAACTTGTTAAGTACATTAGACTCCCAATTATTCTTGCATACTCTAATTGAGAAACACTTTCACATTTATTCTTGGACAAATGTAGATTCATATCTACAGGAGTTCTGACAATTCTAGAACCTTCCTTGTCAAATTTCCCAAGAATATTGTCCACATAGTGTGTTTGATTCAACACAAGCCCTTCTGATGTTCTCGTAATTTTAATTTCTAAAATGACATCAGCAAGTCCCAAGTCTTTCATGTCAAACTTAGAATTCAACATGTCCTTAGTGGATTTTATCATCTTATCGTTGCTCCCAACGATAAGCATATCATCCACATACAGACATAGTATGATATATCTATTTTTAGTGTCTTTGACATATACACACTTATCACCTTCATTTATTCTAAATCCACTGGTGATCATGGCATTATCAAATTTCTCATGCCATTGTTTTGGTGCTTGTTTTAAGCCATATAATGACTTAACCAATCTGCACACCTTCTTACTCTGAGAAGGAGCAGAAAAAACCTTCTGGATGTTCCATGTAGATTTCTTCTTCTACATCTCCATTTAAGAAAGCGGTCTTTACATCCATTTGGTGTACTTCAAGTTTGCGCAACGCTGTAATTGCAAGTACCATCCGTATGGAGGTTATTCTCATCACAGGAGAATAAGTGTTAAAATAATTCAAACCCTACTTTTGCCTATAGCCTTTAATAACAAGTCTAGCCTTATATTTGTCTACTGACCCATCAGCTTTTAATTTCTTTTTGAAAATCCACTTGGAAGTCAAAGGCTTACACCCAGGTGACAAATCCACTAATTCCCAAGTGTGATTTTGCATGATAGAGTCAACCTCACTTTTGATTGCTTCTTCCCACAGAGGACCATCAGTAGAGCTTACTGCCTCTTTGAAGGTACGGGGATCACCTTCAACCATATATGACAAGAAGTCAGGTCCATAGGATTTTAAGGTCCTTGCCCTTTTACTTCGTCTAGGTTTGACCTCAGACTCAGATTCGGACTCCGACTCAGATTCTTGATCCTCTGAGCATCATCAGTTTCGGCTCGGTTGTCTTCACATGTCTGTTTAGAATAACTAAATTCCTCTCTAGACTTCCGTGGAAATACATTTTCAAAGAATGATGCATTTCTCGATTCCATTATCGTATCCTTATGGATTTCAGGAATACTCGAATCGTGGACTAGGAATTGATGAATGCTCGATTACTCGATATCAATATTTAACCCTGAACACATCATTAGTAGTATAAAGCAAGAGGGTATCGTTCACAAACCGGGGATCCAGCCAGGGCTTAGGATCACAACACTTAACACGAATTCATAAAGGTATAAATGGATTGAGATATAAGTTTCGGATTAAATCATAAAAACAGTAAATAAAACCTAAACTAGTATATACATGTGATCATCCAACCAACACATAAGCAATCACCAAACAAATCATACAAAGCTAACGAAAATCAAGTTCTAGTCCTCCTTTCAGAGTCATGCCGAGACACTATTATGAATAACTAAGGTTGGATCATGCAATTAGGGTCCTAAGCAGTAACCTAAACACATAGACACTTAACACATTTGATTCTTCCCACGCGGTCTTAATCGAAATCTAACATGCTTATCCTACCATACAACTCCGAAGCCACACATATTGAATTCATTAAGCATGTCACCTACTTAACCCTCAATCATGCAATTTCGAAAATCATATAGAAAAGATAAACATGTTCATAGCATAAGTCATAAATCCAACAACTTAAATATCATGCTACAAGCGCATACATAACATAAAGATACTTTCGAAATCACTCAAGAATAGATCACGGCAGAAACCAAAATCATAGAACAAAAACCTAAAATCGCAACCTTATATAATTTGAAACAAGTAACTATCTCATAGACAAAATCGAAACAAGTTTACTCTACACAAATCGCATGCTCATCCAAGAACAAGAAAAACCAAAAACCGAATTGAAACAAAGAGTGAATCATGGTTACACTTTATAAATCAAGCAATCCACACCACAAGTGTAGCCGTGACTTCTATGGGATGAAACCTTCTTCACAAGCGTGCTTGAAGGCTATTGATTGGTGGGGAATGATGGAATCGGTTTTAGGATTTCTTGGAAGGTTGAGGAATGAATTCGGCAGAGCTATGGCTTGTATTTGTGTGTAAGGCTGATGATGTGGGGAGGCCGAGCCTCTATATATAGGAGTCAATGAAGCCCTCTTGCCATCTCAATTAGGAGATAGAATCCAATTGGGAAGCTGAAATCTTCTTTGTTATGGATTTTGATTCATGTACTCCATATCCAACTTGATGTAGGAAACCAAGTCCAATAAGGAGATTACTTAAGGCTGCACGGCATCATTCTTGGTCCAACTAGGAGTAGCTAGGCCGCCTCCTCTTTTTCTTCTTCAACTCGGACATGATTTCCTTGTCTCACTAGGAATGCATCTCGGCATCTCTTCTTCCTTTCCAAATATGATTTGTCTTTCCTGAAAAGAATCGTCGATTAAGGAATAGGAAAGAATGAAAATAGGAAAGTAGAATCATAGTCGAGTAAGGAATCCTAGCTCAATAAGGATTTGTAACACTTAGCACAATTTCATCATCAATTCATCTAAATTCGAAATAGCTCTACTTAGAACATACAAATGATAAATATGAACCTAAAACAACTAAATAAGAAGTAACAAACCATAAGAATAGGGCATATAAACATTAAGAACGTCACACTTTATGCTCCTATCAGGAATCGATAAGCCGAACTGTTATGTGCATATCTAATAAAGATGCAATCAACCGTTTTAGGCTCATTCTTCACCTTTTTAGGTTTAAGAATTTTCACTTTTGCCAAACATCCTCATACTTTTAAGTATTTGTATGATGGTTTTCTCCCTTCCATAACTCATATGGAGTTTTCTCTTCTTTCTTTTTGGGCACCTTATTTAAAATGTAATTTGCCGTGAGAATCGCGTCTCCCCACATGTTGGGTGGCATCCCAGAACTGAGTAGCATACCATTCATCATATTCTTTAGAGTACGATTTTTGCGTTCTGCTACACCATTGGATTGTGGTGAGTATGGAGCAGTCCTTTGATGTATAATCCCATTATGAGCACAAATCTCAGCAAATGGCGATTCATACTCATCCCCTTGGTCACTTCTTAGTGCCTTAATTTTCTTGTTAAGTTGGTTCTCAACCTCATTTTTATAGAGAATGAACTTCTCTATAGCCTCACTTTTGCATTTTAGCAAATACACATAGCAATATTTCGTGCTATCATCTATGAAGGTAATAAAAATATATTTATTATTCCCTCTAGATAACGTTGATTTTAAATCACACATATCTGTATGAATCAGATCAAGGGGTTCACTGTTTCTTTCAACACTTTGGAAGATGATCTAGTCAGTTTTGTCTCTACACAAGTTCACACTTGTGCATGTTAATTGACATATATTATAGTCTTCACTACCATAAATTAGGAAGACTCATCCATATAGGTGAAAACGCTAGTCTTTGACAATTGTCATTTTAAACAATCCACCACCCATGACTCTATATCAATTTCAGACAAAACACATTTGTCAACCTTGAGTTTTATACTCATAAAAACCTTAAGAACATACATCAATTTATTCAATAATTTCAGTTCCGTTCTACAGATCAATCTAAAAACTTGGCTTGATCATACCAAAGCTCTAAGTCATTTAGTCCCCAGTCATAATCACTGACTTTTTCCATGCTATCATCCGATATCATACAACAGAGGTTCATGTCAGCAACCTCATGAGTGACGACTTCAATCAAGTTTGCCTCCTTCTTTTTGTTCCTCTTCGGTTTGTTGTAGTCGACAAACTTGTGACCAGTCTTGTCACAGTTGTAGCACTTGCCTTCAAACCTTGGCTTCTTGGAGATGCATCCTTTCGGCCCCACCTTGGACCCTTGATACTTGCCTTTTTTGTTTTTAGAACCTTGACATGTTCCATCATGTTTGCCTTGGCAGAGACGTCATTGATCCATGCTTTCTTTTTAGATCCTCGGTTGTCTTCCTCAATGCGAAGCCTAACCTCTAGATCCTCCATGGTCATTTTCTTTCGCTTGTGCTTCAAATAATTCTTGAAGTCCTTCCAAGCAGGTGGTAACTTTTCAATAGCACATGCCACTTGAAAACTTTCACCTAGTTGCATTCCTTCAGCGTGAATCTCATGCAGGATTAGCTGAATCGCAGAGAATTGACTCATCACGGTCTTTGAATCCACCATTTTATAATCAAGGAAGCGACCCACAATAAACTTATTGGCACCGGCATCCTCGGTCTTATATTTTTTCTCCAATGATTCCCATAGCTCTTTTGTCGTGCCCATGCTAATGTACACATTGTACAATGAGTCGGCTAGACCATTCATGATATAATTCCTACATAAGTAGTCAGAATTATTCCATGCATTCATAGCAGCAATCTTTGCTTGATCGCCATGGTCATCTTCCTTCAACTCAGGAGCATTCTCAATCAAAAATCTTGCCAGATTCAGAGTGGTCATATAAAACATCATCTTTTGTTGCCACCTCTTGAAATACAAACCGTTGAACTTCTCTGATTTTTCCCCATGGGATACTGAGACAGGTACAACGGGGGCAGCAGGCACAATTGGCACCAAAGGTCCTTTGCCATTTCCATAATTTTCTCTGTTGGTCATTTTCAGAAATGAAACACACACACAAGGTGTAAGTTTACTTGAAAATTTGTATAAAAATATCTAATACAAATTATATAAGAAATATCAAAATTAAACGTCTTAAGATTGTTAGAAAGACAGTGATATATTGCATATATAATTTAACAAACTGAATTATAAATAATTATAAAACAGAAATTAAACATGTAACTCTAATAACGAAGAACACGAAAAGAAATTCAACCAAAATACCGAACGATTGGTGATGGAAGAACTAGTCGAGACGTGTGTGATACCACACTGTCCTTAAGATATTTACGCCTCCTCTACCGGTGCAAGGATGCTTAGCGCTTGTCTCCCAGGATACAACGACTAAACAATTCTAGAAAGTTGCACTACTAACTAGAATCTTCAATGAACTCGAAATGTACCTCTTTCTATCACCAGAGAATAGCTAAGAACTTTGAGAGGAGTGGGAGAGGAGATTGTGTTTCGAATGGATGATTTTACAATGAAAGGATGGTGGCTATTTATACAGTGAGGATTTGCAATCAGCAATGAATAAGATGGCTGTTATAGAAATCAAAAGATCATAACATATATGAGTTACATATGTTACCAGCATTGATTTCAATTCTGTTATAATTCTTCATAACACACAATTGTTACAAAAGAAGAATTTGAACAGTCAAGAGAATTTGAAATGTCAAAACCGAATTTTCGAAAATGCAAAAAGAATCTGCGTTCTGACCCTCAATTCGGTGTTGCATTCGTGTCCGCATGTCGCACGGGCTTACATGAGTTTCCCTTGTAACCTGGGATTTGCACCCACCCCTGCACGTGCGCGAAAGGGTATAAAGGGACTTACACACTTTACAATCCATACACAATGGATTTTATATAAAGTTTTTTCAACACTTCTCTTTTCCAATGTGGGACAAACACTTTTCTCTCATTCTAAGTAGTCATCTTTGAGTGACAATTTCTTATTCACCCACAAACCAAATTACACAAACAAACATATGATCTTGTAGCCCTCATTATGGAGAACTCAAATCTATGTTCATCTTTGATTAATTATAAATTTAACTTAATTTAATTAATCAATTAAAATTTTGTTTTAAATGGTTTATAAACCATTTTTCCAACATATCCAAGCTCAGAACTCAGCGGGTTCTTCTCAGACTCCAAAAAACAGCTGGTGGCCATATTCTACTATTCATGAAATCCTCACTTTCGGCTTGAAGCTTAGAATTCATCAATATGGAGTTCTTGCACAAAAACTTATATTTAACGCGGAGAATTATTTTCTAATTTTCTAGTTATATATACATAACCTTTATAATTTTCTAGATCACATATGCAGATATGCTGGAGCAACTGGACAATAGTTTATAGTGAGATATGAGATGCAGTAGACTATTGGAAGAAAAAATAGTTATGCAAGTCATAAACTAAAATTATTGGTGCATATATAGCAAGGGACAAAAGAAACTCATCGATATTCAGGGTCAGAAAAACGTACAGAAGTCTATCCTTGATTAATTTCAATAAGGGATTTAATGATTACAATCCATCAATAATTATATACACGCATTCAACAATGTTTTATCCTTGAAAAAGAAGTAATACAAAACATCGATACACACTTGATTTACATACCCATATTAAGGGTTTTGAAGTTGATCGCCATAAGCCTATCGTTTTTAGAGGAATATGATCAAATTAATTATCTGCACTATAGGTACAAATCTCCATTCTTGTGAAGTCGATCACCTAATATGATTATGCAGTGCTATGCCCGAACTAGATTAAAAACCTTTTGCTGAGCCATTTTCACCACCATGTTTCATTTCTTCAAATTCTCTGGCTCCTGTACGGTTGTGCGTGCTGACCTGAGACCAAAGAGGCACGACATGTACGGTGATAAGTTCTTCCTCTGACTTCAGAGTTTTAAAAGATGCATCTTAATCTCTCAATACGCATGGAGCTACTAATGATCCTTCCATTATCATATTTTGGTAAATCGTTGATCCGATATGATCTCAAAAACTATTGATAAACCCTCGATTATTTAATTTGATTTTCTTTCTTACTTACTGGAAAATATGAAAGTTGGTAGTTATAAGGATAGTAAAGAGAGTGCTCAAGAATTCAAAATACGATTTTAAGGACAACGAACCCAACTGATACTACATGACTACATGTGAAAGAAAACAAGACTTGAACGTACTCTAAGTTAGTACAATTCAGGAGGTAATAGAAACTTGACGACAAACTATAATTGAAGAGGAGAGATAATCTGGAAAACAAAATGCATATATGTATGAAACTTTTGTGGAAGGAGCCTCAGGTCCCTCAATTTATAACACTGTCTTGAGGTAGGCATGTATCTACATTCTACGCACCAATTAAATTTTTTGAATTAGATTCTATATGAGATCCATATGCATGGTATCAGGTAAAACCATAACCCGAATTAGATTCTAATGTATTTTCAAACCTTTAGGGAAGAATAATGAACTTTTTACTACACCGATATAAGTGTCTTTCTTCAGAGAAAAAATTTGAGTAATATAGTAACGTCAACTACACTCTAACCATGTTGTTATCAATTAAACTCGAGTTTATTATAAATAAGAAATAATTGTTTTCTTCTATGAAATCATATAAAATTAACAGCTGTCAATAATCTGTTACTGATGACATTTAACATCATGCTTAGCACAATATTGAGTTGAACCAATATTGACATCCAACAATAGGTTTATAAAAAGTTGAGTAAACTTGTATTCTGAAGTATACTCGTACGTATTTGTTTAGTTATATTTACAAAATTACAACTGGAAACAAGAACTGAGCAGCTTCTGGTGTTGATCATCACACTGATGGGCCCAATAGTAGACGGAATTGGGCTAATGAATGTTGATCAGAACGGTCAATATGTGGGCTGTGGGCATCAAAATTCGATGTCTACACTTCTGTATATGAATCAAAATCTCATTACATAATATGATTAATACCAAAATCCCTACAAGATCGAGTGGACCAGAGAAACTCCAACAGATTTGAACACCCAAGAACAAAGTTCATCATTAGCCAAGTTTATTAAAGTGCTTTAGTTTAATGGTAACCTCGTGCAACCATTAGGAGCCTTCTTTAATAATGTTAAGTAATGGTACTTTTGCACCAGGACAAGCTCATAACAGCTTAAGATTGTTTCACTTAGTATAATGATGCAACTAGACCACGTTTAAGCCCCTAAATAATTCAAAACCTCACTAATTTAGTTTACTCAAAGTCATAGGAAACATCCTTGCTAGGAAATCTAGAAGTTGGAAATAGAAGAAGGCCAGATGGGGCGCTTTTGTTTATTCCACATGGTCTCCCTCATGCTTACAACAAGGCAAGAAATAGTTGTCTCCTAAATAATGATTAGCAGTTTCACCTAAACAATCATATCATCTCTCATATTTCTTTTTAGATATTCTCAATATATTCTAGTACATCTGAGTTTCTTTTTTAAGCTACTACATCTGAGTTCAGTTCTCAATCGATTTTTCACTCGGTTTTATTCAACCATTTTGGTTCCAATTTCGACACTGGTGAGCGGTGAAATAGTCTGAATTAGAACAACAGTATTTACCTCATAATCTGCATCTCGTTTAGAACTAACCATCCTCGAAGATATAAAATTGGATACGTGAGCATAAGAACTCAATCTTTATATTCCAATGATTTAAACTTTAATTTTTTGAAGTAATGGGCATGATTGAGCTTGAGTGCTAATTACATTTCCAAAGATTAGCCTCAATCTTGTAGCCAACAAATAAATAACTCAAATGATTTAACTAATGATAGCCTAATATAACCTGTCATTCCCCACTTATATAATCCAAAGCCCACCAACAAAACATGCTTTTCCAAACACAATCCTTAAAATCATTTACACTTTTCCACATTCCAAAAACCACCCTTCACTACCCGGCATGGACCTGCCCCATGATTAAACCAACCATGGGCTTAATCGTCAACACATCTCAAACTCGCGTACGTGCGACCCAATCCAAACATCGATTAACGGAAAAAACCGAATTAAAGCATTAACCACATGGTGACCAGCTCAGCAGGTCAGACACGTGGGACCCAACAAAAATGCTTGAAGGGAGTATCAAAGCAAAAGCTGGCCTTGGGGTTAATGGTCGCACGTGCACGTGTGGAGAATCGTAAAATCACGGCTGAGATTGGTATCAGACGGTGAGGGGTTAGCGGAACCGACTCGGCCGGTGAAGGAGGTGAGAAGGAAGGCCTGAGGGATAATAATGAAATATAAAAAATTGGGTGGCAAATGATTTGGGTTGGGGTTTTGACCTTTGACCAGATCCAGCAAACACAGGGGGAGTTGAGTTTGACCGAAGGTGCACGTGTGGGTGGGCGGGGATACACGTGTGCTTTGCTGTTTCATTGAGAACTGTGCTCCACGTAGGTTCCACATGAGTCGTAATAATAGAGAGGCCCAAGTTGGGTACCGTCTACGAAGGTAAAGGAGAATTTTATCAAGGTGTGTTGTGAAATTAATCAAATTATTGGGTTACCCTTGTTCGTACGTTCATAACTTAAATTTATTTCCTTGTTCTCGGTCTTCGTCATTACTAAAAAAAATCATTGATTCGGGGAAATCAATTTTGGATTCGGTAGATAAAGCTGATGGCGAATTAAGAACGTGAGATCGCATGGACTCCATAAAAACAAGTCACATTTGATATCCCACATAAAATAGGAAAATTCACCAACAGTCTCTGAATTTATGTGGTAAGGATAATTTAATCTCTGACCTTTAAAAAATATTAAATAGATCCCTGAACTCTTATTCTGATATCAAAAAGATACTTCTGTCAAAACTTTTGAAATATTCTGTTAAAATATTTTTTTCTGATAATTTTTGTCATTTTGTTAAAATTTTGACGGAGCATGGTGGACCTAATTCTTAAAATTTATTTTTCTAAGCAGTTTGCTAATCCTTAAATCTACCCTCTATACTCAAAGGTAAACATTTATTTTATCATCATAGCAATTATCATAGCTTCTAGACTTAGGCTTTTAGCGTTTCCTAAACTGTATTTAAAAGAACTGCAACAAGAAAAAGAAAAATATAAAAAATTAATAAGAAATAGAAAGAACATTCCAAGAAATACCAAAAATTATTGGGATATTATCTACAGAATACAACGTAGAATCTACGCATCCCAAGAAAATATTGACGTTCTTCAAGAAATTTTTGAAGAATATCATAAACCTCTTCACATTTTGAGCATCGGTTAGATTCGCTCTATCTGGTATCAGAGCTTGTTTCGCTCAGAAACAAGTGAAGATCATGCTTATGCCACAAAATTGGCTCTTTTTATCCAATAAAAAAGAAGTCAGTCCTAAAAATTACCAGTCTTTTTGTACTGAAAAAGCTACTGATAAGTGGCAAGTGTGTTTTCATTCAAAATATATTCAAGAAAGCCAGTACTTCATAGAATACGTTTGTAGAATATTAAATATCTTATACGACGAACATATTCATCTCCAAAAGAAGATTGGAGTAGCAGATATTGATCCATCAAGACCTAGTCTGATTGAATTTCTAGATTATCTATATAGAGAAAAAGGCAATAACAAAGTTGCAGAACAACTCGAAACGTTTAATCTTCGATTAGATCAACTCAAATAAATAAATTCCCAACTAACAAATAACAAAATGACAAAATTAACAGAAAAATGAATATTTTAACGGAATATTCCAAACGTTTTAACATAAGTACCTTATTGATATCAGAATAAGAGTTCAGGGATCTCTTTGATTCTTTTTAAAGGTCAGGGATCAAATTGTCCTTACCACATAAGTTCAGGGACTGTTGGTGAATTTTCCTCTAAAATATATCATATTTGTAAGTAAACATATGCTCAATTTTGACGAGAGAATAACGACGTTTTTTTTAATTAATATAGAGTTCGCGCGAGCTAAGCAGTTTCATGACTACTTTGACAGCTGCATGAGTCGAACTGTACATAAGGGTCTCAAATAGAATTTTCGACCATTGAGGCCTAGTTTGGTATTTAATTTAGAAGAAAATAAACACTTTGTTGGCACCCCTACTAGCACAGAGCTAGTATGGCATGTCACTGAGCATAAGCATCACTCTCTAGGCGGATCTACAAGTCACTATGTGGCTCAACCATGATATTCATAGCGTACCTCGTCATACAAGCTTTCCAATGATATTCGGAACTCACCAAGACACCACTGGGAAGTCACCTTTCCGACCTCATCAAGATGACTCCATAGTAAGCCTAGAGGAGCACTTGTCCTACATTAAGAATATGTAAATTAGAGGGGTTCCCTCACCTATAAAAAGGACCCCTCATCCCACTTAGAAAAGAGGATGACTACTTGTATAACTCAAGGCTATTTGCTTATACTAGTGGATTCAAGTGGACGTAGCCTACCCCAAGAGAGGGAGGTGAACCACTATACTTCTTCTGTCAAACTAACACTCACTAATAGCTAACCGTGTGATCAACCACCCATCTGGTAATCACTACGTTAACACACTTATAATTAACTCACACCAAAATGGCTCAACTCACTGATATGAGCATTTCTGCGACATTCTTAACATGTTTTTACCTTCAGTTGTACTTTGTTTAGCTCTTATTGAGTCATATAGTCGAGTTAGGAGTTTATGGTGGCGTTGGTTGAATTTTGGTGTTAAAACAGGTTGAAAACACATCGAGAATCCTATTTAGAGTAGGATTCCTTGTGTAACTAAGAAACCTAGTTAAATTAGGAGTCTTCATTAATCGGTATTTCTATAAAATTTGTGATATATTGAGAATCCTACTTGCATTAGGAGTCCTTTTTGGACTAGGAAACGTACTATTTAGAAAAATCTTACTTGAACGGAAACTCTTATTCCGTAACTTTCATAATCATACTTTCTTATTCCGTAACTTACTTGTCTTTTATTTTTTTATTTTAAGGAAGAGATAATGCAAGAGAGAAAGAATGAAACAGATTAAAAGGAGAAAAAAAATGGAATTGATCAAAGGAGATTGCATCCACAAATGACAAAAATAAGTAAAAGAAATTAAGGAGAAAAAGTCCAAGCTATAATATTCAAGAAGCCAAAACACCTTACCATAAATAGCACATCATTCACAAAGGAAAATCATCACTTCTCCTTATCATTCAAGAGTTGAAACTCTACCAAAACACCACCATAAACTTCCCTCACAAATCAGCCAAGTCGTCCACCCCAAAACCATCATCATCTCCACCGAGTTTCACTTATTGCAGCCATACCTCTAAGGTTCCTACAACGTATGATTCTCGCAACTCATCTCTATGACTTCGTTTATTTGTGTTAATCTACAATTCTTTGTCTATGAAGATTGTAAGTTGTTGTTTATGTGGAAGTATTGGTTTTGTATTTGTTTCAAAGTTTTCAGATTGTATTTGATATGTTTTTAAGACTGTGTCGAATTTATGTTCATATAATTATTGAAGTTTATATTTCTATTGTTGTGTTCTACTCTTCTTTTACTTGCTCTTAGATAATTTTCAGATATGTGCATACGAATTTAGTGCTTGAATGCAGTCCCTAAGATTGTATTTGAGTGCTATCTTCGTCATCCATATTGACACAAATCGAATCATGCCCTAAGTAGGTTTAGTTTTTATTAATTAAAGTGGAAAATTCTGGAAATTTACATGTATCTCATGGTGAGTGACGCCACCATGAAGCACGTCTCCAACAAAAATTTGGTGTTTAAATGTAATATTGTTTGATTTCTACCATAAATGTTCTTAAACTTGATTGCATGTAATTTAGGTAAGGCCCTAAGTCAAACTAAACATCAATAGAAATATTGCATGATTAGATGTTCCCTAAAACTCTCATTGTATTGGTGTCTAAAAGTATGCAATAAGATGAATATGATGCATGATATAACTAAACTTGTAATTATGTGGTACATTGGTGAATTTGGTTTAGTTTAATAAAGAGAAGTCGATCATGTAAATAGTAATTTAGGTTTTATTTTAGTAGTTAATAATCAATCTCAAACCCCTCATTATTTGTTAACACTAAAAGTTTAGAGTTCTGTTCAATTTATCGGATTGAACAATCTCTGCTTATTCTATACTAACGATGACATTTTACAGGATTAATTATAAGACGTCTTAAAACGCTCTATCACTCACTCAAATCATACATTACTTTTACACATTGTTCTAAAAAAGCGACAGCTTAGGCGGTAGGAAGCAAGTCACCACCACGAATTTTGTCTTGGCGTTTTGTGAATTAGGCAACCGCCTAGGCAGTCCGAGGTGCCCCTAAGCGGTCCTAGGCACCCCTAGGTAGTCAAAAATCAGTTAACTAAAAAAAACTTTAAAAAACTTGAGGTTTAGTATTTTATTTGTTTTATAATTTATTTTTTGTTCTAATATTTTTATAAGGACTCTACACTTAAGTTATTTTAAATTTAGACTATTTTCAAAATTAATATTGAGTATTATTATATATTTTAATCATAAAAATAATTTAAATAAAAATAATAAAATAAATAAATATTTAATAATTTAAAACTAACTATGCGTTAAAAGATGGATGTCCGCTGCACACTACCTAATGTTTTTTTTACATTATGCACGTAGAGAAATTCGGTGCATAACCCCTGGTTCTGAAAATTCTCTGGCATGGGATTGAAGGGTTGTGTTGCATACCAAGAGAAATCTGACCCCTACAAAGATCTCAAAATCTCTTGGACTAGAGCAGGATAAGATACAATCCAGAGTACACGGTCTGATCAACCAAAAGCTCCCAAGGATGGCCCTAGTCCCATCTGATCACATCGTTAGAAGGGCAATTTGGTCATTTTAAGACCAGATAGAAACAGGCACCCAAAGGTAGGGGGAGGGGGTTCACGTGCCGTTCACATGGGGATGGAACCGTAGACGGCCCATGGTGGAATGGATGGAAAGGGCGGGTCCTATTATCGGGTTGTCGGATAAGTCGGACAAGACCAATCCATTTCGCTTATTATTGGAAGCTAATTTTTTTTTGGGAAATTTTTATTATGAGGTAAAGGTGATCCAAGAGGGAGCTCTCTGCTATGATCTATGAGTGATTCTCTCTGTCGTGTTGTAATATGTACTTGGGAAAGATCTCTATGGGTTTCCCAATCATCGTCGGCAATGAGAGAGGCATCTGCTACATTCTTAAACAGTTTTTGAGGCTCCATGTATGGTCCAAAACCGGTCGAAAGTGATGATTACAAGTTTATAACCTATATCGATCAATCACTCTATTTAAAAGGCAACGAGGTGAGAAGTCACCTTCGCTGCCGGAGGGGTGCTCTGAAAAGAAAAAGGAAGAAGGCAATTTACTCACATGACAAATCTCATTAACAAATTTTTTTTTCTTAATCCCTGATATACTTGGACATTGACCGTCAATGAAAAATAATGCTAAACCAACTGCTGGTTCTAATGTATGGTTCGAATAGCTATTTGAGTTCACTTTTATGTCTCGGTGCTTTGAATAATTTTCTAACAAAAAACGAGAAAAGGGTGTTATACGTGAAAAATAGAAAATAGCCAAAAAGATAAAAATAGATGTCAAATTTGGGTGATGGAACAAGTGCAATGGGAGGGACCAATTTCACGTGAGAATCAGGTGGGAAGTAGGGAAAGCGCCTCGTACGGGCAAAGCGGCCAAGCGAAGGGCATGATGATGGAGGCCGGATTTTGTCGGCTAGTGGGAAGGCCAAAAATGACTTAAATCAAGTAATTATGACTAATTATGACGTGGCAATTGAAGGGAACACGTGGGACAGCTAGCATGCACCCGTGGGGACACGCTTAATCATCAACCCGACACATTGTCTGCCCTTGTACCAATTATTACTAAATTAATCCCCCATGACCTTTCTTCTCTAATTTTTGTGATGCCCACTCTACGATGATGATGATATCATTAGCATCATGATCATCCCCATCATGCTCGTCATCATGATTTTTCTGAGTTTCAACTGCATCTAGCTTTGCCTCTGATGTACGGCGTTCTACAGGCCACGTTCTCATAGTGGGGATCACAGTGGCGGCCCTTAAGGACCCGAGAGAGAGAAATTAATGTGTAAATTAGGAAACTTCAACCGGTTGTTTATATTTTGATTTCTTTGGTTTTGGAGAAAATACGGCCATTTCACTCCAATAGATTTATAAAAACTATTTCGCGAAGAACTGGAAAATTTGATTTCCTCACCTTACATTATTCTCTAAAATTTTAAGCACAAATATGAATATTTCTAATAAAACTCTAAAATAAAATAAAAACTATTAGAGTTTGAAGCATGAGGAATAGAGAAGTATTCATGTATTGCTTCTCTATATATAGAGTATAAATGATAGAGAAACACTAACAATTGCTCTTAGGATTGAAGCATCATAGTACATGACTATTTCGCTAGTTTTGTAGATGACCGTGTGTGGAAGTTTCTCATGACGTTCAACCATAAATCAACTTGTCGTGGTTAGTAATTACATCTAAATATAGCTAATTTCACTAAAAATACTGATAATTTTTCCATCATTTGCGTGAGGCTATTATATAAAAGAAAGTACTGATGAGTTATAGAAAAGGATGTATACATATTTATCTTGATTATGATCTGATGCTTCGGTCTCTGCAAATTACTTTGACCCGTTAACCATAAATTTCGAGAAAAAGAAAATTACTTAGACGTTTTTTCTTCCTCAACAATGTAAGCTCGAGCTTCGCTTCGCTTCACTCGATTCACATGCTCTTTGTAATCTCACTTGATAATTCGAAGAAAAAAACTAATGTGATAAGGATCACTATTCCCCGATATTAGGAAACGATAAGCACAAAACCGACAAGTAGTACAAGCTAGTAATCCCTAGTACAATGGATATGACGATAAGCCAACGCTAAGACCTTTGGAAATGGGCACTAGTCACTATAGTAGATGTCACAATAATGTTTCCCCATAAATCATGGTGCGTCATGCGGTCATGAGGGTCATCATTGACACTGAGTTTAGTGATGTGCTTGGCCTCAAAGATATCGATTAGTCTTCTCACTCTAAAGTGTTTGTCGGTTTTGTCTAAATATATTTCTTTTCCAAAAAACAACACGTAATAATTTACATCATGCGATGCTAATGAACATGATATGTTTCGTTATATGCTTGTCAAATTAGACCAGTTAAGTAGTTAAGGACGAAAGAAAAAGTATACTTCTATGAAATGTCGAAATTACAATGAATTAAGGTTTAATATATAACAAACCACGAGACTATGAGTGTGACTACTTATTTACTGGGTTGTATGTAGTAGTACCATCAATCAAAAATTTGTTGTACATTTGGTGCACATGTCAAGTTAACTGTAACAAAACCGGCAAGTATGACCTAATTCTTTAAAACTTAACAATTCATGTGAGGAGTCGTGCGAAAGTGACTTTAGGACGAAACAATTTCAAAATTGTTGAAGAAAAAACATAATTAGTATGTATTCGTTAAAACAAATAAAAATGAGTTAATAACGTTTATAATCAATAGATATAACAGATAAATCACAATTATGTAACCTTAATTATCATTTTAATTATAATTTACTTCTATTGTAATCATAACCTTTATATAAAAGAGATTATCAATGAAATGAGTAGATCATTCTATTTTTCCTACAACACGTTATCAACACGTTACTTTACCTTCGAGTTTTCAGGCAAAAGAAAAAAATATGTGGACCCTAAAAACGTTTTGTCGAAAAATGGCAGAAGAAGACAAAAAGGCAGAAATCGTTTTTTGTCTAATGGCACTCAGAAATTCGATCTAGGCACCCATCATCTCCGACTTGCAATTTTGCTAGCAACCTCTAGAGGCTCCGTTCTCCGGACGCGCTGCTCGGCGTCATCAAACCAGCGCATCCCAGCGCCGCCTCTGTTCGATAATATCGAGGTCTTGCTCCGACCTGAACCTCGTCGTCGTGTTCAATCCCAGCAAGCCCTGTGGCCGCCAATGCTCAATCCCGATCTCGACGAGGCATCAATGATCCTCATCAGCAACGCTGCAACACAGACATCACAAAGCGGCGATGGTCATCCAACCCATAACAACGGCAGATCTAGCGACGAAAGCCTAGCAATGCACGGCGGCCCTAGCCAAGTCTGGTATCCTACAGCCTGACGATCTGATTGTCCTATGTTGGAAGACGTTCCGTCTTGCATTCCAGATATCTGACGTCCGACGCACCTCGAAGACAGCGCCCTAAAACGGTTGTTTTCCGACGTAAAACCGGCGGCTCTCTCTTCCGGCCAATGTGCCAACGACGCCTTCCGGTGATCTGCCGTTGCAGATCTACAGTTGTAGACCTCCACCCGGCCACCTCCAACCCGGATCTGCCCAACCCGACCCACGAAGAAAAAATGAGATCCTACCCATGGTAAATTTGGGATTTACCGCTGTTGGTAAAACAATTTTTTAAGACTTTGTTACTCAAATGTAAATTCATTTAAATTAGACATGTCCAGTTACAACTGACTAATCATTTACATATGGTTGTTTTTGCATGTGATTAATTAATTGTCATTCACAATGGAATAGTGAGAGCAACCATTTCGCATGACAATCAAATTCGACGTATGTAAGAACAACCGTATTATATACAGTTTATTTAGCAAAATGACAAGTAAGATCTACACTAGCATTGCCGGTTTTATTGAATTTCATTCATATAAATGAAATTATATATGTTACGTGAGTAAAGTAGTGTCTGAATATCATGACATGTTATATGCTATGCTGATTTAAATTTATTTTTAATTGCTTAACATGTAATTGCATCGTAATGTTATGATTTACGTTTCACGCATTATATTTTTACATAGTCTTTGGCACGAGTACAATAATTGCCTTAGCCTTGTATATTATGTAACCATGTTACATGCTATGCTTATTATTAAAATTTAATTACTCAGCATGTCATTAAATCGTGATGCTATGATTTAAAATTTTAAGCATTATATATTTATATATGGTCATTGGCATGTGTCATGAATATGATAATTGCCTAAGTTTTGTAAATTACTTAACCATGTTAAATGATATGCTCTATTTGTTGCATATGCTATGTTTATATAATTTTTATAATTATGTTATTTAGCATATGATATGAGCATTGCAATGATAACAAAATTTCATGATAATTTTATAATTCAATAATAAATAGAGGACAAACATATGCTTGTGATAAAGTATTTCCATGAAGCATCGAAAAATACGACAATTTCAATACCGATTTGTATTTCTTGGAAATTCATTAAATTGTATATCTTTACTGTGATAAAGCAACTTCATAAAGCTTCAAAGTGACCATAATTTATCTTGGTATGTTTAATATTCGTGTAAGTCTATTTAGATTTTTAGATTGCAATATTAATAAGTATCGTACTCCATCTACAATTGGTTAAACCAACACAACATATATTGGACTCTAAAGAATTTAAGTATCAACCTTCCCTACAAGCTAACCAAGGCTCAACCATGATCAAATTATGCAAACATGTTTTCATGCGCGTAGCTTGGAAGCATAATTAAAATCTTGAATGACAAAGAAATGTCTCTCAAGACTAGGGGTGGGCATGGGACGGGGCTCATCCTACGTCTCATCCCACTCTTTTGAATCGGGACAGGATCAGGATGGGACGAGGGTTTTTAAGAATGCATCCCACTCGGGATTAGTCTCGGTTGGGACGGGACAAATCCCATCTTCTTATGAAGTTAAATAAAAATCTATATTTTTACTTTTTTCTTAACAAAGTAACATTCATTAATGAAATTTTAACAAAACAAAATGCATATTATGTTCAAAATATTATAATTTACCATTATTATTTGAGTTGATATAATTTTAGAGTTATTAATAACATAAATTAGTTTCATTTTGAGACAAATATATAAGAATTTTTAAGTTTTCATTAAAGGTGCGACGGGACGGGACGGGACGAAGCGGGATATAAATTATTCGTCTCACGTCTCATCCCACTATTATGA
Source organism: Argentina anserina (assembly GCF_933775445.1). Classification (NCBI taxonomy): domain Eukaryota; kingdom Viridiplantae; phylum Streptophyta; class Magnoliopsida; order Rosales; family Rosaceae; genus Argentina; species Argentina anserina. The sequence continues at coordinate 10,713,321 of NC_065876.1, forward strand.
AATGAGACGGGATCGGGACGGAAGGAACATTTTTAGACCTTCGTCCTGTTCTTATGAATTTCGGGACGGGACCGGCATTTCCGTTTTTTATGCCCACCCCTACTCAAGACAAAGAAATTTTTCAGAATAAACTAATAAAGAAGTAATAACCCAAAAACAAAGGGCAAATATTCTGTACATGTAGGTTCTTATAAACCGATCAATGACAATTGATAATAATGTACCCTTTGAAGAATGCATAGAAGATATGGCATGAGCAATGCAACACCCTATTACAAAAAGAGTATAGAAGAATGAAAGTACGGTAATTTAAAAAAGTATATTCAATATCAAACTACGAGGAGAAAGCTCCTCAATTTTAAGAGCGACACAAATCTATGTCAATTTAAAATGTTTCAAACTTCGATTACAGTCTGCCACTAATTTTTCAAGATATATTTGTAATGGCGATTATATGTGCTTAAAATTTCATTAAACTTCGGTATTGAAGTACCTTTTGATTGGACAAGACTTCGATGCAATCGTTGACATACAACCAAGATTATGAATTTTCTCAATGAATTTAGAATATTCGCATATTAATATACGTAGTTTGATTTTTAATATTTTGACTTTGCGAAGTACCACATAGAGTAAAACAACTTTACAAAATATTAGTATGACATGAATACCTGAATGCAAAGAAATGCATTATGTGATTCCCAAAAGCAGTAGTACTAAAGAATAATAGTACTATATATGTGGTTAAACCTAATAATATTAATTGATCATTAATTTCTAATCATTTGGGATTCACAAAGTACATACCTTATGGAATGACCATATCGTTTTACCATTCTATCAAATTACTCTAAAGAAATTGAGTTATATTCAATTTTGATGTCCCAACTATGTCTATTGGCACTTTATGTAACAAGAGCCAACAAGAGACAATCGAACCGTTATACATTTTTAAATGTTTTATATCAACGACTTTTTCATGTGAAATGAATAAGTGAGATTATAGTTAACTTCCTTTGTATTATTTCTAATGACTACGAATGTAACCAAGTATTAGAGAAGTGTATAAGTCCATTTACCAAGTATATAAGAATTTGCTTAATTAATCCAACAACGTCAACATAAATTGACCTTCGAGATTTTGACATATTTGGGCTTTGACACGATTTACTGGGATACCCAAGTTGTGATATGTGTGTCTATATATTAGAGGAGTTACACCAAGACACTTATATTTTGGATAAATATAAGCAAGAACAAAAGAAACAAAGAATTGTGATAATTCTTAAAATATACTTTTGTGGAGGAATTGAAGATGTGATTTCGTTCCCATATTTCGTCGCTCCCCTAAGACGGAACCGTGAAATGTTTAATGTACAAGTATATGCACTAACACCATATTATACTTCTTATATCCATTGTGATTAGGTATGTAAAACTAATCATTCAAATCTTATCGATCTCTTAAAGAAATTTGGATTGAAATCATCATATGCAAAGGACATGTATTCTCATTGTGTTCAAGGATTGAATCTAACGAAAATTATGTGAATTAATTCAACTAACTTGCGGACACTTTAAATAATTTATGGTGTTGGTTGATGTGTCGACACTCTGGTCACGTGTCATCACACTATTAACTACTAAAACTAATGTTGCTTATACTAGTTACAAACCCACATGGTCTTACGGAAAATGGGAAAATAAAACGGAACACCTAACAACGTATCTCTATTTGACTCGGACCTGTTCTAAAAAAGTCGAGGCAATCATTAAAGTACTAGTCTTGATATTGGTAAATGGTAATGCGCACCAATCTTTCCGTTTAGGGTAATGTAATTTTTGCATATACAACTTACTAATCACTAGTTCTTGGCTATCACCTTAATCATTGTTAAATGAATTACAATCTATCACATCGAAGGATCAAAATACTTGTGCTCGCCAGGATTGACACGGATCTGCAATCCTTAACCTCAACTAGATTAACATACGTGCTAAATTGCGACGCCACATCGCTAAATGATGAAACCAATTAATGTGAATAAATATTCTTATTGGAAACGAGCATCCAGATAGTCCGCTATATTGCAACTTTGACAAGCGATCTCTTTTTCCGCTAGATATGTAGAATATCACTTTCATAAGACAGTATTCCCGTCGTTAGGGGGAGATAAGAACAAAGAATGTTTAAGTGGAACAACAAGAATTATCGTGGTTTGTCCCCAATGTGTCTCTTATTGATCCCCACTATTGCACAAAGTGATGAGATCACAGATATTAGCTGCAAATATGCTTGCAAGGTTCAATGTCCTAAGAAGAGGATATGACATCACCCAAAAGGAATTGGGTATTGCGTTGCCACAATAGATGGTGACATGTTGACACCATAAAGTGGCATAAATGGTGTCATAGGCCGTGGCTCCCCAAGGAAGAGGGGAAGACCACATTATGTTCGATATATACTCGATTAAAGGAAGAAACTGAGTTTGGCACAATTGGATCAATTGATCCATAATCTCAAATCCGCCTCATAAGAATTCCTGGATTTTGATTATCACTAGGGGACACCTCAGATGGTGGACAAATCCTTGCAAATACAGAGATCTCTACAAATAAAAACCACATGAGGATGTAGGATATTGAGTCTTGATATTAAACCATACTTCGTTGAGAAATAACAACGTAGTAATTTTGGTCCTAATGGAAAAAAGCGATCTAGCATGAATTAAAGATCACTAACAAAGAGATAGGTATTTGGGCAGGTGAAGCCGACACAGCAAGTGTAAACCCTATCATATATCTTTGTTAGGATACGTATGAGAATTAAGAGTATAGATTCACCTTATGGCGCAATGTATCTCACAAACGCACTTGAATCGACTACGAAGAAATATTCTTTTGTAATTGACCACAATGAGATATTCTCGTAATAGATGTGATTGCACTCCACTATCTTATCAGTTTGGTTGTTTCCGAAAAACTGATAAATACAGCTTATGAATGTTGTAATAAGATATCTCTATAGGGATCAAAATTAAGAAATATACATGAAAGTCACAGAACAGACTTTATTCACCCAAGAAATGGTACTAGACCACGTTACGCTACAGAATGAATTGAAACGTGCACGAATAAATGCTTATTTTGGAATAGGGATCAAAAGAATGATGTCATTGCGTATTCAATATGGATTTGCATAGTTTTTTGATGAACTAAAAAGATGTCGTTATTACAAATCCTAAGTCGATAATGAAAAAGATCATTTGGAAGACACAGTCTCAAAATAGATCTTAAGGACAGTAATATTGATGATTAATCATCAATCGGCTTCAAGCACTCTAAAGGTTAAAAGTGAGGCTTTCATAACTCTCATGATCAGTTGAAGTCTTTAAAGATAGATTCGTTTTCGTCTAATTGAAAGATGACGAATAAGTGTCAGGAAATGAGATTCCTTATACAAGTGCAAAGACGCATTATTGCACTTAACACAATATACTTGACTCGACCTCTTATTCATTGTATAGCTTAGCACCCACGCAACAACAATACCTAAAGGTTTAGGATTATAATCGCTATAAAGAAAAGAGAAAAAGACATGATGAGAATGAATACTATTCATGTCATTGCATTTTTGACATAAATAAACGTACCAAATAAAACACATAATAAAATATGCAAAAGTTATCAAAAAGCTCCCATGATTAATGTAAAGATTAATGGGAGATGCAGACATCATGAGGAGTCTAACACATATATGTTAATCCTAAATGTAGTAGGTGTTTTGTGCTCTTTTCTCTTTCGACCAAGGTTTTATTTTCTCCCATTGGATTTTGTTACTTGTCAAGGTTTTTAATGAGGCAACACCTTATGCACCATTATATCTTTAAACTCGACACAAGGGGGAGTGTTGAAGGAAAAACATCATTATTGTGTCTTCGTTAAAGCAAATAAAGGAATGAGTTAATGACGTTTATAGTCAACGGATGTAACGGATCAATCACCATTATATAGTCTTAATTACCATTGTAATTACTATTTACTTCTATTGTAATCTTGACACCTATATAAAGGGGATTATTAATGAGATGAGTAGATCATTCTATTTTCCCTACAACAAAACCTAATATTTCATGAGAATTATATGTAGATTAATGTGTGGGCTGAATAATGAAGTCTATAACCGTGTTTATCTATACTAGCTTCGTATCCGTACGATACATGTGTTTTGATAGCACGGGTTTGTAGAATTTAATGTAATATTTGAAGGACAATAATTTTATGCAATTATGTTTTCTACATATGATAGTTTTGGTAAAACACATTGATGAAATATTTGTATTTTTACATAATTATCATTTTGTCTAAGTATGAGGATAAAATTGTATAGGGGTATATTTGATAGTTCACAATTTCTTAAAGATTTTGGATGCTCACTTTATAGTAGTAGAGATGTAATGTAAATATCACTCATCATAACAGTGACTTATTATCGAGGGAATGATTTCTCATATCACAGTAAAGGGGCAAAAACCAAGATGACATATATAGAATAATCAAAATACAACGTCGAGATTTATATCAAGGGAGATTTAATAAAACATTTTCTCAATTATTGACCATTCTAAATTTTGGTACGTTACATTTTAAAACTATCATATTAATACCTTAAGTCTCTCCCTTAGCCTAATTATAGTTCATTCTATCAATTAACACCGTTAGTGGCTTTATTTTTCACTAATTGTCATAGGTATTTTCGTCACTTCATTTCCTTTTGATTTCACCTTTCATTTTCATCCAATTACAACTTATATTTATTTATCTAAAAAAAGACCTCTATTGACAAACTAAAGACATGTTGATTAATGTATCTCATTTCATAACAAATTGAACAAAACATCTTTCATTTACCGTAACTATTATAAATAAGCTAAAGTTAGCATATAGCAAAATAAATATCAGCATATATTTCATATTGTAAATGTTTATCAACCAACAATCATATTGTTACAATAAAATATATGAAATATGAAATATATGATGGTTTATTTTGTTATAATTTAATTTTAACTTGTTTGTAATAATTGTGGTAAGTGAAAAGTGTTTATTTAATTTCTTATGTAATTGGAGGAAAATGAACGTTGAAATCAGAGGAAAATGAATTGACAAAAATACTCCTGAAATCGGTGGGAAATACAATCACTAACGATGTTAATTGATAGAAATAACTACAATTAGGAGAGAGAGCCTTCAGGTATTAATGCGATAGTTTTAAAATGTGAGGTACCAAAATTTAGAATGGTTAATAATTCAGGTATTGTTTAATTAAATCTCCCTTATATTAAATATGTGATATGTTAACATTTCTCATGTATGTTTTTGGTATGGTCACACTTTTTTCTTCTAATTTTTGAATTCTTAATTTTTTTAAATGATGAATCGTCACAATATATTGATGATTATGAAAGTTGTATAAATATGGAACACCCTCCATATAACTTCGAGATAATAGAACCATGTGGAACAAATTAAGTTAAAACTTAGCTAACTAAATTCTAATAGTTTCAATGCAAACAAACCATGACATGAATTCAGAAAGAACAAGTAATCAATATTGCCTTTGAATGCAAGACTACACTCACTTATTGAAGAAAAAAAAAACTAGAATCACCATATGTAGAAGGGGTTTCCTTGGTAGCAATCATTGAACCTGAAGCTCCAAGACCATCAACCGCCCCAATTACACTGCCACCACTATCAACGTCCTCACCAACCTTGTCAACAAGAACCAAAGCACGTCGGGTCTTGTACTTATGCTTCTTAGCTCTCTGAGGTCCCGAATTTGCCTCCCATTCTTGGGTTTATTAGTAGAGCCCGTAGGCCGGCCAACTTTCCTTTTCATGATCTCTTTCTTAGTCGGGGACACCACCAGGCTACCATTAACAATAGGCAAAGAAAGATTAGCATCAAAAGAGACACCAAAAGGAACAATTTCCATACTCTTTCCAAGTAGCTTCGATCATTTGCTAAAACCATCAACCTTGCCACTAGCTCCACACTTCGACCCCAAAACACATATAACATTGTTCTCCACTGTTTCCAAAATCTCCGCATGAAATATCACCACCTTTGGAGAATTCACTGCTACCGACTGAGGGAAGATCCGAGCAAGCTGGGTTGCCAACTCCGCTGCTGACATACCTGGCAACGAAAGTGGCAATTGAGAACCTGAGGAAGATGACGGGTCACCCACACCACCTCCAAACAGAGAGAGGCTAGCAGCACCAATCGGGTTCAAACTGGATCTTAACCCTCGAGGGCGATCAATTGACCAGTGAGGCACAATGGATAAGCCCCGCAAGCTAAGGTTAGGAATTTGAGCTTTTCCTTTCCCCTTACCCCCACTTAAGCCAACAACTACCATTCCCCGGCTAGGAATCGGCGCACCACCCATAACCTAAGGCTCCGATAATTCAGGAGGGCCGCCACAACCAGAATCCGGATGCTCCAAAAGGCAACATACCCTGCAAAAGCCGGTCACTCTAAGATATTTAAAGGAGAGAGTTGCCTTTCTTTTTATCCAGGCCAAACTCAAAAACCATCGGCGGATACTCCTCCTTGATTGGATCAACAACTCAATGTGGTATTTGAAGCTTTGCACGATAACCACGCTTGATACACAGTCGATCGATCTCCTTGATAACCCACAAGTTTGACGTCTTCATTTGTGAAAAGCTTAGGTGGAAGACCTAAGCTCTCCACCGAAACCAAAAAAGAATCGCAGACCACAGAGTTCACGTCTGTAAGGCCGTCGTAAGGTGCCATGATGAACAAGGACTGTCCATTGAACCAAGGGCCATCGGAGAGGAGTTGCTTTCGGTCCGCTTCTCTGGTGAACTGTGAAACAAAACAGTTCCCAACTGCTCGCATCTGCAGGCAATCCTTATTCCTTAGTTACCAGACCGAGACTGGAGTCCTCATGACCGCTTTGGCCTCCGGACGACGGCGCTTATTAGATAGAAGACGTCCAACTGCGAAGACATTTGGTGAGATAGTAGCTGCCCTTGCAGCAGAAGTAAAAGAGACTCGCCCTCCCTCAAATAAGTAAAAGAATTCGAAAATTTGTTAATTTTGGACGATTCTTAGAATTTAATTCTTGAAGTATCGGATTATTTTATTTGACATTGGAATATAGTACATCTCCATCTCAATGAAACATAAAAATATTAAAACTAGCATTGTATGTACACCCTAGTTCGGTTCGCGTGGTTTACAATTAAGGCAGAGTCGATTATCTATAGATTCTTGTATTATTGTACTTCCCTATCAAATGATTAGACCAAGTTGCTAAAAATAAACGGAAGAAATAGGGTGGAAAATGAAATAAATGATTGGCTGATATTTTTCTTAAAAGAATAAATGATTGGCTCATTATCTCAGGACATATTTGTCATTTCGGCAGGGCTGGCTACTCATCACCTCCAACTTGCCTAAATCAACACCTGGGAGATGGAGATACAGAACCTCCAATATCCCAATCGATTCAATGGACAGTGACCCTCACGCGATTCCTAAACCCCCCAGCAGCCTGGAAGTGCGCTACACGCCCATGAGGAGGCGAGAGTGGAGACGGGAAGTGATGAGTTCAAATGATTGTGATGAGGAGGGTGTCGGGAAGTGGAGGGACAAGTTGACACGCACGACTGTGGTGGTGTGTGGGGTTTCACAAGTGCGGCCCATCAAGGGGGAAGGAAGAGCGTGGGAGAGCACGTGCCTTGAGGCCCAAGGGGCCAACGAGAGTCGGATGGTTTCTCTCAGAAATTCGTACACGCTTTCCCTTCATTTTCAAACTCCTCCCTCTCTCCCCCCCACGTGAACCTCCACTCTCCTCTGCCCCAGTTCCTTTCCCTGTCTGTCTCTCCTTTCTTTCTCTTTTTTTGGTTCCGCTGTAAAAGCTCAAAGTTACTGTAACTTTATTTATAGGATTTAACCCTTTCCAATCTGCTGGACGGCACACATGACATTTTTACTGATAGGATCATGTGATGATATGAAATGATGCTGTAAACTTACCGCCTTTGTAGATTCTTAATGGATGCGTAATGTAAAAATTATAACCAATACTGCATTTTATAATCAATACGATATCCCAAAGACTTAATACCATTCAGTAGCATAAGTCTCATATAATAAGTGAACTGTTGTGAGTTGAACATAGTGGTTGTAACACATTAACTGTTGTAAAACAAATACAGTATCCCTAAGGCTAAACACGTTTCGATCGATCGTTCTTAAACGCTTAATTTACTTAGCATCAATAATTGTTGGAGATTTAATCCAATCAATTTATTTCAGCCGGATTCTAACCAACCGAGGTGCTGTTGGGACAAAGTAATCACAAAGGTTAATCACCGCCAACATGTTGTCTACCACAAACAAGTGAACAACATGTAATCTACATTACTACATTCTACATAGCTACATCCGCCGCATGGTTATAGCCTCAGCTCGGGCACTCAAATCTGTCCATTCCACCAGGCTCGCTCTCGCCGGTGGTAGCTAGAAATTTCTCTATGAAAAGCAAGATGCCCCACTATACTTTCTTCTGAGTAAGAATTCTCGCAAGAACAAGGTCTACTTGACAATCTCTAATTGAGTAATTTCTAAGTTTTTAACCCCCAATCTCAATTGAGCGTGGCCAACAGTAAAGAGAACCAAACGCACCGGTTTAAAAGTTGGAACTTTGAACCGGAATAAAAGGTTGAGAAAGCGACGGTTTTGGCCGAGACCCAAAAGAGCCCAGCCGCTCGCCCCGATCCCCACTGCCCTCGTGGGAATCGCATGGGACATAAAACAAAGGATTGGAAAAGATAGGCCATGAATCCAGAGGAAAGGAAAAAAAAGTGAAAAAGAAAAGATAAAGACCACGATGGGAGAAGGGCGCCACAAGGAAGAACCAGAAGCTTATCTGTCTGTTTTGCCGCCAATCATGGCCATCCGTTCCACCTGATTTGATGGTTTGCATATGTTGGTTGCGGGCCCCACACACCGAGGTGCGAAGGTGTTTCCAGCCGTGTGATTTTTTTACCGCATTGATTTCGGTGTGGGTCGCGTGTGGTAATTAATGGCGTGGGATACGATTGTGATGTGCATCGGTATAGACTTTAGGCGAGCTCCATCACCTTTATGTATATATACGGGGCGGCTACATGACCTACTCGGTTGCCCGCGTTGCGTTGATAAAATTTTGGGGGTTCTAGTATTCCTGATAATTCCCTCCATCAAAGTTACTAGTTAAGTGGTAAATCTCTCTTTCGTAAGTAAGAATGTAAGATAATGTAAATTTGGTCCACGACATACTTTTGGTTTTAGTGGTTTTACCTTTACATTTCAACATATACGATATTTCCATTGTTCAATGCTTACAAATTTAACTTGATCTCATAATGTGTTCTTTTCTTTGTAATTTTTGTTTAAAAAGGTGTAACGGAAAGAGTAATTAGATTAGTAAACGATTGTAAAGAAATTCATAACTGAATCACAAAGTTTAACGTTTTAGTTGTTGCACTCGAGTGAGTAAGAACACATGCTTATTGACATGTTTATTTATGACTCACACGTGTCTGCATAGTCTTACGTTAAATTCAGTGTATGTGATAACAAACCATGTGAGTTTTTCGATGTTACAAACATAAAGAGAAGTGCAGACATACAGATACGTGAGCAATGACGTTTCAAACTAGTCATTTTACAAGCTTTGAAACCATGATGTTACTTGTTATTAATAATTTTAACTGATTGAGTGCACGACAATTTTTTTTTTAAATCATACTTTGAGCGATTGATATGTCACATGAGCATTCTTCATTAACAAAAATAAGGAGCTCAGTAAGAACAAAGGATATAAACTCTTCCGTGGCTACTATCACAATATTATCCGACGAAATATCATATTAATTTGGCTATCAGTATATCAATTTCTTAATTTCAAAAGAGAATAATAACTATGACCAAGAGAATTTGACCTACTAGCTAATGATCTTTAGAGCATCTCCAATAAATTATGTATTTTAGAGAAAAAGAGAAATTTTGGAGATTATTAAATTTTTTCCACTCCAATAGCTTATGCATCACATTCTTTAAAATAGAGAAATAGATAAAAGAGAATTTTATAGTTGATTATCTAATTTTACAGTAATTTGCAAAATTCTTTTTATAGTATAAGTAATAAATTCTCACACATTCTAACACACAATAACCACAAACTCTCAAAATCTATTGGACTAGAATAGAAAAAATAAATGCAAAAGATAGTAATAAATGCATAAAATATGAAATTAGCTATGAATCTAGAAAATAGTAATAAAATTGCTTTAATTGTATAATATTTTAATATAATAATAAATGTACAGGTCAGCCGTATATATAAATTGTTGAAATTGATGTTGAAAAATTATGGAAATTTTGAATTTTTCTTCTCCATAATAAAGAAAATATGTCGTTATTACCACCTTACAGTGCACTCTGTTCACCCCACAACCTATTGACTTATTGAAAGATTGTAATACCATGATGTAAAATTACTGTAATAGATAATAAGTTATTAAATTTGTAATTTATTTGTGATTATTTCACAAAACACACATTTATTAAATAGTTAAAATTGAAACTAATGAATGTGTTTTTTTAAGAATGTGTTAAAATTACTGTAATATACAATAAGTTATTAAATTTGTAATTCATTTTTGTTTATTTCACCCCACAACTTTATACTTATGCAATATTGTGAAATTGAAGAATGTGTTTTTATTTTTTTGTTAGGATTTGGACTTTTATGTGATTGAATTTGTTTTCTTGGCTATTTTGAACTTTAACTAAATTATACTATTGATATACGTACAAAAGAGAATACTACACTACGTGAGCCCATTTTATATTTACAAAACCTAGTTATATGTGGTAGTAATTGCAAGTTTTTTTCTTAATAGAGATTGTCAAAATAAATCTGAAATAAAATATGAACAAAGTAGGTTTAAAATTGAAAAAAAAATTGTGTAATGTAAGAAGAGTATGTAGGGTGAACAAACCAAACTTAAAATTGAAGAAATTATGTTGAGTTATTGAAAAATTGGCAATTTAAGTATTATAATTGGGTGAATAAAGTAATTTGAAAATAGTAAAAGATATAGGTGTGGTGAAGAGAGAAAATGTGAGGTTAACAAAGTGGACTGTGGTGGGGTGACAATAGCCGCACCATAAAGAAATTAAAGAAAAGCTTTTGGAGATACTCTTATAATTGTTTTTATTATCTAAAATTTATGTAGGGTTTCTTCCCTATTCCAACCATGCATTGTAAATAGTAACTAAACCTGCATCGCATCGATAATTGAATGCATTACGTATTATGCGATTCATACCCGATTTATTCAGTCGAATTATGAATGATAAACATGTGTAAACTTATGCCAATTAAAACCTAGTTGACAATTTTTACCAATTATGAAAATTTCTTAATTTAGGGTTGTTTGATGATTTTAAGTCCAGATCCATAGTAAATGAGATCACAACGTTATCGAAAACATTAATTGTGAAAAACTGATTTTTTTTTTAAATTTCAGTTTCCATGAGAAGGTTATAAAAATTAGGTTTCCCAACTCATATGTCAAAATCAAATAATTAGAGAGAATTCACAAAACAGTACCATAATTATTGGTCATTCGATCTTTTAATAATTTATATTTGAAAACTATTACATTTGTACACTATATTTGAAAACTATCTCATTAGTACATGAAATTTTTATTTGAGCCTAATTTTAGTTCATTCAGTCAATTAACAGCGTTAGTGGTTTCATCTCCCACCAATTTAGGGGCATTTTTGTCACTTCATTTACCTCCAATTTCAACTTGTATTAAAAAAGTTGATTAATTCATATCATTTTATTATTAAATTAATAATTTTACTTCATTTTGCATAACTATTACAAACAAGCTAAAGTTCGTAATTACAAAATAAACCATCATATATTTTATATTATATATGTCATCAACTAATAACCATATTGTTATAATCATATGCTCAAAAACTCTATCATAGACATTTAAATGTTTCAAAAACAAAAGAAAATTCATATATAACAATTTATTTGAATGGTAGAAATGCTGGCTATAAACTAAGATAAATAAGTGGGAAATAAAGTGACAAAAATATATTTAAAAATTGGTGAGAATAAAGCTACTAACGGTGTTAATTGATGGAATGAACTAAAATTAACCTGAAATAAAAACTTGAGTTACCAATACAATAATTTTTAAATATTAAATATCAAAAATTATAATGAATAATAATTGAGCTACTGTTAGTAGAATTTACCCCAAATAATTAATTCTGATACCAATCAGTAACCTATAATTATACCTGTTATTGATTTTGCCACGGTCAAGGGTCAGACCCTAGTTAGTGCCCAATTTACCGTAATGTTTCCCAAACCCAGGTAAAAAGGTGGCCCTTTAATCCAGTTTTTTTAATTTACCATGGTTAAATGAAGGTATTAGAGAGAGAGAGAGAGAGAGAGAGAGAGAGAGAGAGAGAGAGGAGAGAGAGAGAGAGAGAGAGAGAGAGAGAGAGGGGAGGTAGACTACAAGTGCCATGATTGAGATAATTGGGCTTCCTTCCCTGACACCTTAGTCATGATTGAACTTCCACACCCATCTCCTCAGTTTCTATAAAACCCATTCAACATCCCCACCACTCTTCTCCAAAACCAAAACATCTCTATCCCCTCCTCTCTTCCTTTCTCTTCTTTTTTCTCCCAAAGCAAACAAGAAGCTCATACAAATCAAGCAACTAAGCTCTGAGAGTTTTTCTTTGGCAGAGAAAACCACCAACCAACCATGATGGTTGAAAGAGAAGATTTGGGTCTCAGTCTCAGCTTGAGTGCTTTCCCTCACCAGAATCACCATCCCAACAACAACAACAACAACAACAACAACAACCCCATTCAGCTCAATCTCATGCCCTCTTTGGTCCCAACTTCATCTTCTCCTACTAGTGCTTCTCTCGACTTCTCAGCTTTTGCTCTTCTTTTTCTTCAGTCAATCAATCCTTCACAATTCCACTTCTCTTAAATTCTTGATCTTCTCAACTTTCCTCTTCATTTTATGAAGAATACCCATTACAGGAATCAAGGATTCCTAAACCAAAAAGTGTTTCTCTGCTACTTCTATAAATTGATGGACTTGATGGTTACCCTTCACAATTCTTCATCCTCTCTCAATTTTACTCTCAAGAAGGTTGTGAATTCGATGGCTTTGGAGTTATGGTTTTTCCATTGAAGAAAGTTTTAAGTTCTCGTTCGAATCTTTTTGTTTTACTTTTTTTTCCTTTACGAGATTGCATATATCAGATAAGATTATATGAAATTGGTTTATATCTGATATTGCATGTAGTTTGGATTTTCCTTATGTGGGGTTATAGTTTTATGTCCCCCCCCATTGTACCATGTTTTAACATATCAATAAAAAATTTCAGACGTGTGATGAGCTTTCTAACATTATATGGCTAGGTTCTAAATCCCGAATAAAAAATTTATTTTTTTTCTTTTGAATTAATTTTTTTGTATAATGGCCATTTTTCCGCATTGTGTCTTGAATCCCTCAGGGCCGGCCTTGGAGGTGCAACAAAAGAACCGTAATACCTGAGTAGAATCGAAAGATTCCAAATATTGTGCTTCTGTGATGATCCTTGATCACACTTTCGTATGTGCAAAATCCCTGAGTTCCCTAATTATAAAAATTATTTATTTGTTGCCTTCATAGTTTATATCTTCTTGTCCGGGTGCTAAAATTATCCAATTTTACGGGTGTATAACTTAAGTCCGTATAGTCTGATGCATCAATAATGAGTTTGTTGATTGTAGAAATAGTAATGTTTTCTTATAAAATTAGCATCATATTGAGTGTCGTCTATAACCCTCAAGAGTGCCCACTTTGCTGTTTCGAGCTTCCAGTCCTACTAATATTTCATTTACTTGCTTTATGTTCTTCAGAGAGACTTAATAAACACACTTTCGAGGGAATATCACTTGCTGTACACGCAAGTAGCTTGAGGGTTTTCCTTGCAGTATTTCTCATGTGCGACCTCGTGAAATTGTAGACACTCGCTATCGGAACATATTAGCTTGCGATAAGTGGACGATTTTCTCGGGTCAAAAATGCCAAATTGCGTCTTGTAACAATCTTTACAGTTTACATGGCTCGCATTGCGTCCATAGTAAATTGCTAATATATATCAAACGGCGGGGTTCCTACTGAAAGCTTCAGTAGATCATATCCAGATTTATGATCGGGAATTAGGCACTACTGCGGTATATCTGTACCCAGCAAACATCGAAAAGCTCTATTTTTGTTGTTGTGCAAGGGTGAATTTGGAGAGTTTTTTTTTTTTGGATAAGAGGGGCACTGAATCCACCATCGAAATTGTTCATAGATTCCACTGTTGTGTAAGATAAACATAAGAGATGTATAAAAAATTAGCAATGACCACCATGCTTGAGTAACAAAATGTAGTATTATGGTTTGTGAGTGTCACTCACAATTATGTAATCAACCAATTGGAAAAATAGTAAGAAGATTGAGTTGCAGGGATCAAGTTTTTAAATAAGAAGTAATAGGCTTTGTTTTTGTGTCTAAAAATCAAGCATGACAAGGTCATATCTGAGAACCTCGTACGATATGGTATAATTCTTATTTTAGAAAATTTAGAACAAAATACCCGGCCAAAAAACCGGTCAAATCCTCTCTTTTTTACTTATGTTTTCTTAATAACAGTCAAAACCTCATTTATTGTCTCAATTTTTTCGCTCTTGATTTTCTTTTCTTTTTTTCTCGTTACAATTTTTCTCTATTATGTGTAGCTGATTTTGGCTCAATTTTACACTTCTCAATTTCCTAGTAAATAAAATTATTTTGGGATTATTGTGCAAATATAGCCTATAAAACTACAATGGTGATTGGTGAAAATGGGATTGAAATGGGTTTTCGTAAAAGAACCGAAATCACATATTATCCAAGCCCAAAATGACATACTCGGTATAAAAGCAATGTAACCAGCGTTTACTCATGCAAATCAAAGACAAGTGTATTCAAATGATTTAAATTTCAAAATGGAAAATTATACAAATATACAAGTTATAACAACGTGTAGCCTAGGCGTGGAATTGTTCGAATACTACCAACCTGATTGCAGCTTTAAACTACAAGTCATTCATGGTTGATAGAGAGGGGATAGTGTTCTGGCAAGACCTCCTGGCACGGATTATAAATTGAGATTTGATAAAAGGCTCATATCATATCTTTCCCTAAAAATTGAGCAACATATAAATAATAAACAAATTACGATGAGCACTTGAGCAGGCCACCCAAATAAATGCCTCTTCAATGCAAGCAAGTTTGCAAGATTAAAGATATGAAGCTCGCATTCAAGCTTGCATTTCTCGATAACGACTTGCCGCCGCCTTCTTTAAGGTGTAGTAGTCTTCCTCCAACGAACCCTTCGGTTCTCAAACCACAACCACTTCATCGACGAGGATCATGTTAGAAAGACAGTGATATATTGCATATATAATTTAACAAACTGAATTATAAATAATTATAAAACAAAAATTAAACATGTAACTCTAATAACGAAGAACACGAAAAGAAATTCAACCAAAATACCGAACGATTGGTGATGGAAGAACTAGTCGAGACGTGTGTGATACCACACTGTCCTTAAGACGTTTACGCCTCTATCGGTGCAAGGATGATTAACGCTTGTCTCCCAGGATACAACGACTAAACAATTCTAGGAAGTTGCACTACTAACTAGAATCCTCAACGAACTCGAAAGGTATCCATTTTTATCACCAGAGAATAGCTAAGAACTTTGAGAGGAGTGGAAGAGCAGATTGTGTTTCGAATGGATGATTTTACAATGAAAAGATGATGGCTATTTATACAGTGAGGATTTGCAATCAGCAATGAATAAGATGGTTGTTATAGAAATCAAAAGATCATAACATATATGAGTTACATATGTTACAAGTATTGATTTCAATTCTGTTATAATTATCCATAACACACAGTTGTTACAAAAAAGAATTTGAACAGTCAAGAGAATTTGAAATGTCAAAACCGAATTTTCGGAAATGCAAAAAGAATCTGCGTTCTGAACCTCAATTCGGTGTTGCATTCGTGTCCGCAGGTCGCACGGGCATACACGAGTTTCCCTTGTAACCTGGGATTTGCACCCCCCCCTGCGCGTGCGCGAGATGGTATAAGGGGGCTTACACACTTTACAATCCATACACAATAGATTCTATATAAAGTCTTTTCAACACTTCTCTTTTCCAATGTGGGACAAACACTTTTCCCTCATTCTAAGTAGCCATCTTTGAGTGACAATTTCTTATTCACCCACAAACCAAATTACACAAACAAACATATGATCTTGTAGCCCTCATTATGGAGAACTCAAATCTATGTTCATCTTTGATTAATTATAAGTTTAACTTAA
Organism: Argentina anserina; assembly: GCF_933775445.1. Taxonomy (NCBI): domain Eukaryota; kingdom Viridiplantae; phylum Streptophyta; class Magnoliopsida; order Rosales; family Rosaceae; genus Argentina; species Argentina anserina. Next base: position 10,729,875 of record NC_065876.1, read on the forward strand.
TTTAATTAATCAATTAAAATTTGGTTTTAAATGGTTTATAAACCATTTTTCCAACAATTCCCCACATGAATGAAATTGGCCACCAAAGACTCGATAGATTTGGTGATAGATTTCTACGATTGAAACCTGCATATGATAAGTAGGTTTGACCCTTTGAACCTTCCCTTATGAAAGTATGCTTACTTTACTAACTAAATAGTAGACGCGATGTCTTTGAACTATTCGTCATTTGTGTAAATGATGACATACTTCACACAGGAGTCTCCCTAGTACACTTCGGTTCTCATTTTTGTGCCTATTTTAGCCATGGAACACACGCCTGGTTCTGCAAGTAGTTTGATAAGAGTTATGCCCTCATTAACTCCCCTAGAAGCGGCCACACTTCTCTCTTGCATAGGTGATCTCTTAATTAAGAGTAACCCGTATTACTCTGCTCGATTTCTCGACGCATAAGAATCATTAAAAGTTTTAGCTTAACCTCATCCTTACGGGTATCACTGTTTTTCATCATAGGAATGGACTTGGGGAACTCCCCACAGTGATCCGAACTCATCTCCACAATTTGGTTTTCCTTTTTGAACCTAGATCTTGGGATCTCCAGTCAGTTAGGTTGGGTATCCAATATAGTGATTTTAATTTCTAATGGGCTTTAGTCTCATTCCCTTCGATGATTTTTCAACTAACTCTTTGTTTAACCCTTTAGTTAAAGGATCAGCAATATTATCCTTAGACTTTACATAGTCTATAGAGATAACTCCAGTTGAGAGTAGTTGTCTAGTAGTATTATGTCTTCGACAAATGTGTCTAGACTTACCATTATACATCCTGCTTTGTGCCCTGCTAATTGCAGATTGACTATCACAATGTATACCAATCGCATGCACAGGTTTTGTCCATCTAGGAATGTCCTCTATGAACTGGCGTAACCATTCTGCTTCCTCCCCACATTTGTCTAGTGCTACAAACTCAGACTCCATTGTGGATCTAGTTATAACTGTTTGTTTTGAGGACTTCCAGGACACGGCTGCACCCCCTAGTGTAGATACATATCCGCTAGTAGACTCTGAGTCTTTCATGTCGGATATCCAGTTCGCATCAGTGAACCCTTCTATAACAGCTGGGTATGATGTGTAGTGTAACCCATAGGTACGAGTATACCTTAGGTATTTGAGTACTCTTCCAATTTCTTGCAAATGCATAGCTCCAGGATTACTCGTGTACCTACTTAGCTTATGAACCGCATAAGCTAGATCTGGTCTTGTACAACTTGTTAAGTACATTAGACTCCCAATTATTCTTGCATACTCTAATTGAGAAACACTTTCACATTTATTCTTGGACAAATGTAGATTCATATCTACAGGAGTTCTGACAATTCTAGAACCTTCCTTGTCAAATTTCCCAAGAATATTGTCCACATAGTGTGTTTGATTCAACACAAGCCCTTCTGATGTTCTCGTAATTTTAATTTCTAAAATGACATCAGCAAGTCCCAAGTCTTTCATGTCAAACTTAGAATTCAACATGTCCTTAGTGGATTTTATCATCTTATCGTTGCTCCCAACGATAAGCATATCATCCACATACAGACATAGTATGATATATCTATTTTTAGTGTCTTTGACATATACACACTTATCACCTTCATTTATTCTAAATCCACTGGTGATCATGGCATTATCAAATTTCTCATGCCATTGTTTTGGTGCTTGTTTTAAGCCATATAATGACTTAACCAATCTGCACACCTTCTTACTCTGAGAAGGAGCAGAAAAAACCTTCTGGATGTTCCATGTAGATTTCTTCTTCTACATCTCCATTTAAGAAAGCGGTCTTTACATCCATTTGGTGTACTTCAAGTTTGCGCAACGCTGTAATTGCAAGTACCATCCGTATGGAGGTTATTCTCATCACAGGAGAATAAGTGTTAAAATAATTCAAACCCTACTTTTGCCTATAGCCTTTAATAACAAGTCTAGCCTTATATTTGTCTACTGACCCATCAGCTTTTAATTTCTTTTTGAAAATCCACTTGGAAGTCAAAGGCTTACACCCAGGTGACAAATCCACTAATTCCCAAGTGTGATTTTGCATGATAGAGTCAACCTCACTTTTGATTGCTTCTTCCCACAGAGGACCATCAGTAGAGCTTACTGCCTCTTTGAAGGTACGGGGATCACCTTCAACCATATATGACAAGAAGTCAGGTCCATAGGATTTTAAGGTCCTTGCCCTTTTACTTCGTCTAGGTTTGACCTCAGACTCAGATTCGGACTCCGACTCAGATTCTTGATCCTCTGAGCATCATCAGTTTCGGCTCGGTTGTCTTCACATGTCTGTTTAGAATAACTAAATTCCTCTCTAGACTTCCGTGGAAATACATTTTCAAAGAATGATGCATTTCTCGATTCCATTATCGTATCCTTATGGATTTCAGGAATACTCGAATCGTGGACTAGGAATTGATGAATGCTCGATTACTCGATATCAATATTTAACCCTGAACACATCATTAGTAGTATAAAGCAAGAGGGTATCGTTCACAAACCGGGGATCCAGCCAGGGCTTAGGATCACAACACTTAACACGAATTCATAAAGGTATAAATGGATTGAGATATAAGTTTCGGATTAAATCATAAAAACAGTAAATAAAACCTAAACTAGTATATACATGTGATCATCCAACCAACACATAAGCAATCACCAAACAAATCATACAAAGCTAACGAAAATCAAGTTCTAGTCCTCCTTTCAGAGTCATGCCGAGACACTATTATGAATAACTAAGGTTGGATCATGCAATTAGGGTCCTAAGCAGTAACCTAAACACATAGACACTTAACACATTTGATTCTTCCCACGCGGTCTTAATCGAAATCTAACATGCTTATCCTACCATACAACTCCGAAGCCACACATATTGAATTCATTAAGCATGTCACCTACTTAACCCTCAATCATGCAATTTCGAAAATCATATAGAAAAGATAAACATGTTCATAGCATAAGTCATAAATCCAACAACTTAAATATCATGCTACAAGCGCATACATAACATAAAGATACTTTCGAAATCACTCAAGAATAGATCACGGCAGAAACCAAAATCATAGAACAAAAACCTAAAATCGCAACCTTATATAATTTGAAACAAGTAACTATCTCATAGACAAAATCGAAACAAGTTTACTCTACACAAATCGCATGCTCATCCAAGAACAAGAAAAACCAAAAACCGAATTGAAACAAAGAGTGAATCATGGTTACACTTTATAAATCAAGCAATCCACACCACAAGTGTAGCCGTGACTTCTATGGGATGAAACCTTCTTCACAAGCGTGCTTGAAGGCTATTGATTGGTGGGGAATGATGGAATCGGTTTTAGGATTTCTTGGAAGGTTGAGGAATGAATTCGGCAGAGCTATGGCTTGTATTTGTGTGTAAGGCTGATGATGTGGGGAGGCCGAGCCTCTATATATAGGAGTCAATGAAGCCCTCTTGCCATCTCAATTAGGAGATAGAATCCAATTGGGAAGCTGAAATCTTCTTTGTTATGGATTTTGATTCATGTACTCCATATCCAACTTGATGTAGGAAACCAAGTCCAATAAGGAGATTACTTAAGGCTGCACGGCATCATTCTTGGTCCAACTAGGAGTAGCTAGGCCGCCTCCTCTTTTTCTTCTTCAACTCGGACATGATTTCCTTGTCTCACTAGGAATGCATCTCGGCATCTCTTCTTCCTTTCCAAATATGATTTGTCTTTCCTGAAAAGAATCGTCGATTAAGGAATAGGAAAGAATGAAAATAGGAAAGTAGAATCATAGTCGAGTAAGGAATCCTAGCTCAATAAGGATTTGTAACACTTAGCACAATTTCATCATCAATTCATCTAAATTCGAAATAGCTCTACTTAGAACATACAAATGATAAATATGAACCTAAAACAACTAAATAAGAAGTAACAAACCATAAGAATAGGGCATATAAACATTAAGAACGTCACACTTTATGCTCCTATCAGGAATCGATAAGCCGAACTGTTATGTGCATATCTAATAAAGATGCAATCAACCGTTTTAGGCTCATTCTTCACCTTTTTAGGTTTAAGAATTTTCACTTTTGCCAAACATCCTCATACTTTTAAGTATTTGTATGATGGTTTTCTCCCTTCCATAACTCATATGGAGTTTTCTCTTCTTTCTTTTTGGGCACCTTATTTAAAATGTAATTTGCCGTGAGAATCGCGTCTCCCCACATGTTGGGTGGCATCCCAGAACTGAGTAGCATACCATTCATCATATTCTTTAGAGTACGATTTTTGCGTTCTGCTACACCATTGGATTGTGGTGAGTATGGAGCAGTCCTTTGATGTATAATCCCATTATGAGCACAAATCTCAGCAAATGGCGATTCATACTCATCCCCTTGGTCACTTCTTAGTGCCTTAATTTTCTTGTTAAGTTGGTTCTCAACCTCATTTTTATAGAGAATGAACTTCTCTATAGCCTCACTTTTGCATTTTAGCAAATACACATAGCAATATTTCGTGCTATCATCTATGAAGGTAATAAAAATATATTTATTATTCCCTCTAGATAACGTTGATTTTAAATCACACATATCTGTATGAATCAGATCAAGGGGTTCACTGTTTCTTTCAACACTTTGGAAGATGATCTAGTCAGTTTTGTCTCTACACAAGTTCACACTTGTGCATGTTAATTGACATATATTATAGTCTTCACTACCATAAATTAGGAAGACTCATCCATATAGGTGAAAACGCTAGTCTTTGACAATTGTCATTTTAAACAATCCACCACCCATGACTCTATATCAATTTCAGACAAAACACATTTGTCAACCTTGAGTTTTATACTCATAAAAACCTTAAGAACATACATCAATTTATTCAATAATTTCAGTTCCGTTCTACAGATCAATCTAAAAACTTGGCTTGATCATACCAAAGCTCTAAGTCATTTAGTCCCCAGTCATAATCACTGACTTTTTCCATGCTATCATCCGATATCATACAACAGAGGTTCATGTCAGCAACCTCATGAGTGACGACTTCAATCAAGTTTGCCTCCTTCTTTTTGTTCCTCTTCGGTTTGTTGTAGTCGACAAACTTGTGACCAGTCTTGTCACAGTTGTAGCACTTGCCTTCAAACCTTGGCTTCTTGGAGATGCATCCTTTCGGCCCCACCTTGGACCCTTGATACTTGCCTTTTTTGTTTTTAGAACCTTGACATGTTCCATCATGTTTGTCTTGGCAGAGACGTCATTGATCCATGCTTTCTTTTTAGATCCTCGGTTGTCTTCCTCAATGCGAAGCCTAACCTCTAGATCCTCCATGGTCATTTTCTTTCGCTTGTGCTTCAAATAATTCTTGAAGTCCTTCCAAGCAGGTGGTAACTTTTCAATAGCACATGCCACTTGAAAACTTTCACCTAGTTGCATTCCTTCAGCGTGAATCTCATGCAGGATTAGCTGAATCGCAGAGAATTGACTCATCACGGTCTTTGAATCCACCATTTTATAATCAAGGAAGCGACCCACAATAAACTTATTGGCACCGGCATCCTCGGTCTTATATTTTTTCTCCAATGATTCCCATAGCTCTTTTGTCGTGCCCATGCTAATGTACACATTGTACAATGAGTCGGCTAGACCATTCATGATATAATTCCTACATAAGTAGTCAGAATTATTCCATGCATTCATAGCAGCAATCTTTGCTTGATCGCCATGGTCATCTTCCTTCAACTCAGGAGCATTCTCAATCAAAAATCTTGCCAGATTCAGAGTGGTCATATAAAACATCATCTTTTGTTGCCACCTCTTGAAATACAAACCGTTGAACTTCTCTGATTTTTCCCCATGGGATACTGAGACAGGTACAACGGGGGCAGCAGGCACAATTGGCACCAAAGGTCCTTTGCCATTTCCATAATTTTCTCTGTTGGTCATTTTCAGAAATGAAACACACACACAAGGTGTAAGTTTACTTGAAAATTTGTATAAAAATATCTAATACAAATTATATAAGAAATATCAAAATTAAACGTCTTAAGATTGTTAGAAAGACAGTGATATATTGCATATATAATTTAACAAACTGAATTATAAATAATTATAAAACAGAAATTAAACATGTAACTCTAATAACGAAGAACACGAAAAGAAATTCAACCAAAATACCGAACGATTGGTGATGGAAGAACTAGTCGAGACGTGTGTGATACCACACTGTCCTTAAGATATTTACGCCTCCTCTACCGGTGCAAGGATGCTTAGCGCTTGTCTCCCAGGATACAACGACTAAACAATTCTAGAAAGTTGCACTACTAACTAGAATCTTCAATGAACTCGAAATGTACCTCTTTCTATCACTAGAGAATAGCTAAGAACTTTGAGAGGAGTGGGAGAGGAGATTGTGTTTCGAATGGATGATTTTACAATGAAAGGATGGTGGCTATTTATACAGTGAGGATTTGCAATCAGCAATGAATAAGATGGCTGTTATAGAAATCAAAAGATCATAACATATATGAGTTACATATGTTACCAGCATTGATTTCAATTCTGTTATAATTCTTCATAACACACAATTGTTACAAAAGAAGAATTTGAACAGTCAAGAGAATTTGAAATGTCAAAACCGAATTTTCGAAAATGCAAAAAGAATCTGCGTTCTGACCCTCAATTCGGTGTTGCATTCGTGTCCGCATGTCGCACGGGCTTACATGAGTTTCCCTTGTAACCTGGGATTTGCACCCACCCCTGCACGTGCGCGAAAGGGTATAAAGGGACTTACACACTTTACAATCCATACACAATGGATTTTATATAAAGTTTTTTCAACACTTCTCTTTTCCAATGTGGGACAAACACTTTTCTCTCATTCTAAGTAGTCATCTTTGAGTGACAATTTCTTATTCACCCACAAACCAAATTACACAAACAAACATATGATCTTGTAGCCCTCATTATGGAGAACTCAAATCTATGTTCATCTTTGATTAATTATAAATTTAACTTAATTTAATTAATCAATTAAAATTTTGTTTTAAATGGTTTATAAACCATTTTTCCAACATATCCAAGCTCAGAACTCAGCGGGTTCTTCTCAGACTCCAAAAAACAGCTGGTGGCCATATTCTACTATTCATGAAATCCTCACTTTCGGCTTGAAGCTTAGAATTCATCAATATGGAGTTCTTGCACAAAAACTTATATTTAACGCGGAGAATTATTTTCTAATTTTCTAGTTATATATACATAACCTTTATAATTTTCTAGATCACATATGCAGATATGCTGGAGCAACTGGACAATAGTTTATAGTGAGATATGAGATGCAGTAGACTATTGGAAGAAAAAATAGTTATGCAAGTCATAAACTAAAATTATTGGTGCATATATAGCAAGGGACAAAAGAAACTCATCGATATTCAGGGTCAGAAAAACGTACAGAAGTCTATCCTTGATTAATTTCAATAAGGGATTTAATGATTACAATCCATCAATAATTATATACACGCATTCAACAATGTTTTATCCTTGAAAAAGAAGTAATACAAAACATCGATACACACTTGATTTACATACCCATATTAAGGGTTTTGAAGTTGATCGCCATAAGCCTATCGTTTTTAGAGGAATATGATCAAATTAATTATCTGCACTATAGGTACAAATCTCCATTCTTGTGAAGTCGATCACCTAATATGATTATGCAGTGCTATGCCCGAACTAGATTAAAAACCTTTTGCTGAGCCATTTTCACCACCATGTTTCATTTCTTCAAATTCTCTGGCTCCTGTACGGTTGTGCGTGCTGACCTGAGACCAAAGAGGCACGACATGTACGGTGATAAGTTCTTCCTCTGACTTCAGAGTTTTAAAAGATGCATCTTAATCTCTCAATACGCATGGAGCTACTAATGATCCTTCCATTATCATATTTTGGTAAATCGTTGATCCGATATGATCTCAAAAACTATTGATAAACCCTCGATTATTTAATTTGATTTTCTTTCTTACTTACTGGAAAATATGAAAGTTGGTAGTTATAAGGATAGTAAAGAGAGTGCTCAAGAATTCAAAATACGATTTTAAGGACAACGAACCCAACTGATACTACATGACTACATGTGAAAGAAAACAAGACTTGAACGTACTCTAAGTTAGTACAATTCAGGAGGTAATAGAAACTTGACGACAAACTATAATTGAAGAGGAGAGATAATCTGGAAAACAAAATGCATATATGTATGAAACTTTTGTGGAAGGAGCCTCAGGTCCCTCAATTTATAACACTGTCTTGAGGTAGGCATGTATCTACATTCTACGCACCAATTAAATTTTTTGAATTAGATTCTATATGAGATCCATATGCATGGTATCAGGTAAAACCATAACCCGAATTAGATTCTAATGTATTTTCAAACCTTTAGGGAAGAATAATGAACTTTTTACTACACCGATATAAGTGTCTTTCTTCAGAGAAAAAATTTGAGTAATATAGTAACGTCAACTACACTCTAACCATGTTGTTATCAATTAAACTCGAGTTTATTATAAATAAGAAATAATTGTTTTCTTCTATGAAATCATATAAAATTAACAGCTGTCAATAATCTGTTACTGATGACATTTAACATCATGCTTAGCACAATATTGAGTTGAACCAATATTGACATCCAACAATAGGTTTATAAAAAGTTGAGTAAACTTGTATTCTGAAGTATACTCGTACGTATTTGTTTAGTTATATTTACAAAATTACAACTGGAAACAAGAACTGAGCAGCTTCTGGTGTTGATCATCACACTGATGGGCCCAATAGTAGACGGAATTGGGCTAATGAATGTTGATCAGAACGGTCAATATGTGGGCTGTGGGCATCAAAATTCGATGTCTACACTTCTGTATATGAATCAAAATCTCATTACATAATATGATTAATACCAAAATCCCTACAAGATCGAGTGGACCAGAGAAACTCCAACAGATTTGAACACCCAAGAACAAAGTTCATCATTAGCCAAGTTTATTAAAGTGCTTTAGTTTAATGGTAACCTCGTGCAACCATTAGGAGCCTTCTTTAATAATGTTAAGTAATGGTACTTTTGCACCAGGACAAGCTCATAACAGCTTAAGATTGTTTCACTTAGTATAATGATGCAACTAGACCACGTTTAAGCCCCTAAATAATTCAAAACCTCACTAATTTAGTTTACTCAAAGTCATAGGAAACATCCTTGCTAGGAAATCTAGAAGTTGGAAATAGAAGAAGGCCAGATGGGGCGCTTTTGTTTATTCCACATGGTCTCCCTCATGCTTACAACAAGGCAAGAAATAGTTGTCTCCTAAATAATGATTAGCAGTTTCACCTAAACAATCATATCATCTCTCATATTTCTTTTTAGATATTCTCAATATATTCTAGTACATCTGAGTTTCTTTTTTAAGCTACTACATCTGAGTTCAGTTCTCAATCGATTTTTCACTCGGTTTTATTCAACCATTTTGGTTCCAATTTCGACACTGGTGAGCGGTGAAATAGTCTGAATTAGAACAACAGTATTTACCTCATAATCTGCATCTCGTTTAGAACTAACCATCCTCGAAGATATAAAATTGGATACGTGAGCATAAGAACTCAATCTTTATATTCCAATGATTTAAACTTTAATTTTTTGAAGTAATGGGCATGATTGAGCTTGAGTGCTAATTACATTTCCAAAGATTAGCCTCAATCTTGTAGCCAACAAATAAATAACTCAAATGATTTAACTAATGATAGCCTAATATAACCTGTCATTCCCCACTTATATAATCCAAAGCCCACCAACAAAACATGCTTTTCCAAACACAATCCTTAAAATCATTTACACTTTTCCACATTCCAAAAACCACCCTTCACTACCCGGCATGGACCTGCCCCATGATTAAACCAACCATGGGCTTAATCGTCAACACATCTCAAACTCGCGTACGTGCGACCCAATCCAAACATCGATTAACGGAAAAAACCGAATTAAAGCATTAACCACATGGTGACCAGCTCAGCAGGTCAGACACGTGGGACCCAACAAAAATGCTTGAAGGGAGTATCAAAGCAAAAGCTGGCCTTGGGGTTAATGGTCGCACGTGCACGTGTGGAGAATCGTAAAATCACGGCTGAGATTGGTATCAGACGGTGAGGGGTTAGCGGAACCGACTCGGCCGGTGAAGGAGGTGAGAAGGAAGGCCTGAGGGATAATAATGAAATATAAAAAATTGGGTGGCAAATGATTTGGGTTGGGGTTTTGACCTTTGACCAGATCCAGCAAACACAGGGGGAGTTGAGTTTGACCGAAGGTGCACGTGTGGGTGGGCGGGGATACACGTGTGCTTTGCTGTTTCATTGAGAACTGTGCTCCACGTAGGTTCCACATGAGTCGTAATAATAGAGAGGCCCAAGTTGGGTACCGTCTACGAAGGTAAAGGAGAATTTTATCAAGGTGTGTTGTGAAATTAATCAAATTATTGGGTTACCCTTGTTCGTACGTTCATAACTTAAATTTATTTCCTTGTTCTCGGTCTTCGTCATTACTAAAAAAAATCATTGATTCGGGGAAATCAATTTTGGATTCGGTAGATAAAGCTGATGGCGAATTAAGAACGTGAGATCGCATGGACTCCATAAAAACAAGTCACATTTGATATCCCACATAAAATAGGAAAATTCACCAACAGTCTCTGAATTTATGTGGTAAGGATAATTTAATCTCTGACCTTTAAAAAATATTAAATAGATCCCTGAACTCTTATTCTGATATCAAAAAGATACTTCTGTCAAAACTTTTGAAATATTCTGTTAAAATATTTTTTTCTGATAATTTTTGTCATTTTGTTAAAATTTTGACGGAGCATGGTGGACCTAATTCTTAAAATTTATTTTTCTAAGCAGTTTGCTAATCCTTAAATCTACCCTCTATACTCAAAGGTAAACATTTATTTTATCATCATAGCAATTATCATAGCTTCTAGACTTAGGCTTTTAGCGTTTCCTAAACTGTATTTAAAAGAACTGCAACAAGAAAAAGAAAAATATAAAAAATTAATAAGAAATAGAAAGAACATTCCAAGAAATACCAAAAATTATTGGGATATTATCTACAGAATACAACGTAGAATCTACGCATCCCAAGAAAATATTGACGTTCTTCAAGAAATTTTTGAAGAATATCATAAACCTCTTCACATTTTGAGCATCGGTTAGATTCGCTCTATCTGGTATCAGAGCTTGTTTCGCTCAGAAACAAGTGAAGATCATGCTTATGCCACAAAATTGGCTCTTTTTATCCAATAAAAAAGAAGTCAGTCCTAAAAATTACCAGTCTTTTTGTACTGAAAAAGCTACTGATAAGTGGCAAGTGTGCTTTCATTCAAAATATATTCAAGAAAGCCAGTACTTCATAGAATACGTTTGTAGAATATTAAATATCTTATACGACGAACATATTCATCTCCAAAAGAAGATTGGAGTAGCAGATATTGATCCATCAAGACCTAGTCTGATTGAATTTCTAGATTATCTATATAGAGAAAAAGGCAATAACAAAGTTGCAGAACAACTCGAAACGTTTAATCTTCGATTAGATCAACTCAAATAAATAAATTCCCAACTAACAAATAACAAAATGACAAAATTAACAGAAAAATGAATATTTTAACGGAATATTCCAAACGTTTTAACATAAGTACCTTATTGATATCAGAATAAGAGTTCAGGGATCTCTTTGATTCTTTTTAAAGGTCAGGGATCAAATTGTCCTTACCACATAAGTTCAGGGACTGTTGGTGAATTTTCCTCTAAAATATATCATATTTGTAAGTAAACATATGCTCAATTTTGACGAGAGAATAACGACGTTTTTTTTAATTAATATAGAGTTCGCGCGAGCTAAGCAGTTTCATGACTACTTTGACAGCTGCATGAGTCGAACTGTACATAAGGGTCTCAAATAGAATTTTCGACCATTGAGGCCTAGTTTGGTATTTAATTTAGAAGAAAATAAACACTTTGTTGGCACCCCTACTAGCACAGAGCTAGTATGGCATGTCACTGAGCATAAGCATCACTCTCTAGGCGGATCTACAAGTCACTATGTGGCTCAACCATGATATTCATAGCGTACCTCGTCATACAAGCTTTCCAATGATATTCGGAACTCACCAAGACACCACTGGGAAGTCACCTTTCCGACCTCATCAAGATGACTCCATAGTAAGCCTAGAGGAGCACTTGTCCTACATTAAGAATATGTAAATTAGAGGGGTTCCCTCACCTATAAAAAGGACCCCTCATCCCACTTAGAAAAGAGGATGACTACTTGTATAACTCAAGGCTATTTGCTTATACTAGTGGATTCAAGTGGACGTAGCCTACCCCAAGAGAGGGAGGTGAACCACTATACTTCTTCTGTCAAACTAACACTCACTAATAGCTAACCGTGTGATCAACCACCCATCTGGTAATCACTACGTTAACACACTTATAATTAACTCACACCAAAATGGCTCAACTCACTGATATGAGCATTTCTGCGACATTCTTAACATGTTTTTACCTTCAGTTGTACTTTGTTTAGCTCTTATTGAGTCATATAGTCGAGTTAGGAGTTTATGGTGGCGTTGGTTGAATTTTGGTGTTAAAACAGGTTGAAAACACATCGAGAATCCTATTTAGAGTAGGATTCCTTGTGTAACTAAGAAACCTAGTTAAATTAGGAGTCTTCATTAATCGGTATTTCTATAAAATTTGTGATATATTGAGAATCCTACTTGCATTAGGAGTCCTTTTTGGACTAGGAAACGTACTATTTAGAAAAATCTTACTTGAACGGAAACTCTTATTCCGTAACTTTCATAATCATACTTTCTTATTCCGTAACTTACTTGTCTTTTATTTTTTTATTTTAAGGAAGAGATAATGCAAGAGAGAAAGAATGAAACAGATTAAAAGGAGAAAAAAAATGGAATTGATCAAAGGAGATTGCATCCACAAATGACAAAAATAAGTAAAAGAAATTAAGGAGAAAAAGTCCAAGCTATAATATTCAAGAAGCCAAAACACCTTACCATAAATAGCACATCATTCACAAAGGAAAATCATCACTTCTCCTTATCATTCAAGAGTTGAAACTCTACCAAAACACCACCATAAACTTCCCTCACAAATCAGCCAAGTCGTCCACCCCAAAACCATCATCATCTCCACCGAGTTTCACTTATTGCAGCCATACCTCTAAGGTTCCTACAACGTATGATTCTCGCAACTCATCTCTATGACTTCGTTTATTTGTGTTAATCTACAATTCTTTGTCTATGAAGATTGTAAGTTGTTGTTTATGTGGAAGTATTGGTTTTGTATTTGTTTCAAAGTTTTCAGATTGTATTTGATATGTTTTTAAGACTGTGTCGAATTTATGTTCATATAATTATTGAAGTTTATATTTCTATTGTTGTGTTCTACTCTTCTTTTACTTGCTCTTAGATAATTTTCAGATATGTGCATACGAATTTAGTGCTTGAATGCAGTCCCTAAGATTGTATTTGAGTGCTATCTTCGTCATCCATATTGACACAAATCGAATCATGCCCTAAGTAGGTTTAGTTTTTATTAATTAAAGTGGAAAATTCTGGAAATTTACATGTATCTCATGGTGAGTGACGCCACCATGAAGCACGTCTCCAACAAAAATTTGGTGTTTAAATGTAATATTGTTTGATTTCTACCATAAATGTTCTTAAACTTGATTGCATGTAATTTAGGTAAGGCCCTAAGTCAAACTAAACATCAATAGAAATATTGCATGATTAGATGTTCCCTAAAACTCTCATTGTATTGGTGTCTAAAAGTATGCAATAAGATGAATATGATGCATGATATAACTAAACTTGTAATTATGTGGTACATTGGTGAATTTGGTTTAGTTTAATAAAGAGAAGTCGATCATGTAAATAGTAATTTAGGTTTTATTTTAGTAGTTAATAATCAATCTCAAACCCCTCATTATTTGTTAACACTAAAAGTTTAGAGTTCTGTTCAATTTATCGGATTGAACAATCTCTGCTTATTCTATACTAACGATGACATTTTACAGGATTAATTATAAGACGTCTTAAAACGCTCTATCACTCACTCAAATCATACATTACTTTTACACATTGTTCTAAAAAAGCGACAGCTTAGGCGGTAGGAAGCAAGTCACCACCACGAATTTTGTCTTGGCGTTTTGTGAATTAGGCAACCGCCTAGGCAGTCCGAGGTGCCCCTAAGCGGTCCTAGGCACCCCTAGGTAGTCAAAAATCAGTTAACTAAAAAAAACTTTAAAAAACTTGAGGTTTAGTATTTTATTTGTTTTATAATTTATTTTTTGTTCTAATATTTTTATAAGGACTCTACACTTAAGTTATTTTAAATTTAGACTATTTTCAAAATTAATATTGAGTATTATTATATATTTTAATCATAAAAATAATTTAAATAAAAATAATAAAATAAATAAATATTTAATAATTTAAAACTAACTATGCGTTAAAAGATGGATGTCCGCTGCACACTACCTAATGTTTTTTTTACATTATGCACGTAGAGAAATTCGGTGCATAACCCCTGGTTCTGAAAATTCTCTGGCATGGGATTGAAGGGTTGTGTTGCATACCAAGAGAAATCTGACCCCTACAAAGATCTCAAAATCTCTTGGACTAGAGCAGGATAAGATACAATCCAGAGTACACGGTCTGATCAACCAAAAGCTCCCAAGGATGGCCCTAGTCCCATCTGATCACATCGTTAGAAGGGCAATTTGGTCATTTTAAGACCAGATAGAAACAGGCACCCAAAGGTAGGGGGAGGGGGTTCACGTGCCGTTCACATGGGGATGGAACCGTAGACGGCCCATGGTGGAATGGATGGAAAGGGCGGGTCCTATTATCGGGTTGTCGGATAAGTCGGACAAGACCAATCCATTTCGCTTATTATTGGAAGCTAATTTTTTTTTGGGAAATTTTTATTATGAGGTAAAGGTGATCCAAGAGGGAGCTCTCTGCTATGATCTATGAGTGATTCTCTCTGTCGTGTTGTAATATGTACTTGGGAAAGATCTCTATGGGTTTCCCAATCATCGTCGGCAATGAGAGAGGCATCTGCTACATTCTTAAACAGTTTTTGAGGCTCCATGTATGGTCCAAAACCGGTCGAAAGTGATGATTACAAGTTTATAACCTATATCGATCAATCACTCTATTTAAAAGGCAACGAGGTGAGAAGTCACCTTCGCTGCCGGAGGGGTGCTCTGAAAAGAAAAAGGAAGAAGGCAATTTACTCACATGACAAATCTCATTAACAAATTTTTTTTTCTTAATCCCTGATATACTTGGACATTGACCGTCAATGAAAAATAATGCTAAACCAACTGCTGGTTCTAATGTATGGTTCGAATAGCTATTTGAGTTCACTTTTATGTCTCGGTGCTTTGAATAATTTTCTAACAAAAAACGAGAAAAGGGTGTTATACGTGAAAAATAGAAAATAGCCAAAAAGATAAAAATAGATGTCAAATTTGGGTGATGGAACAAGTGCAATGGGAGGGACCAATTTCACGTGAGAATCAGGTGGGAAGTAGGGAAAGCGCCTCGTACGGGCAAAGCGGCCAAGCGAAGGGCATGATGATGGAGGCCGGATTTTGTCGGCTAGTGGGAAGGCCAAAAATGACTTAAATCAAGTAATTATGACTAATTATGACGTGGCAATTGAAGGGAACACGTGGGACAGCTAGCATGCACCCGTGGGGACACGCTTAATCATCAACCCGACACATTGTCTGCCCTTGTACCAATTATTACTAAATTAATCCCCCATGACCTTTCTTCTCTAATTTTTGTGATGCCCACTCTACGATGATGATGATATCATTAGCATCATGATCATCCCCATCATGCTCGTCATCATGATTTTTCTGAGTTTCAACTGCATCTAGCTTTGCCTCTGATGTACGGCGTTCTACAGGCCACGTTCTCATAGTGGGGATCACAGTGGCGGCCCTTAAGGACCCGAGAGAGAGAAATTAATGTGTAAATTAGGAAACTTCAACCGGTTGTTTATATTTTGATTTCTTTGGTTTTGGAGAAAATACGGCCATTTCACTCCAATAGATTTATAAAAACTATTTCGCGAAGAACTGGAAAATTTGATTTCCTCACCTTACATTATTCTCTAAAATTTTAAGCACAAATATGAATATTTCTAATAAAACTCTAAAATAAAATAAAAACTATTAGAGTTTGAAGCATGAGGAATAGAGAAGTATTCATGTATTGCTTCTCTATATATAGAGTATAAATGATAGAGAAACACTAACAATTGCTCTTAGGATTGAAGCATCATAGTACATGACTATTTCGCTAGTTTTGTAGATGACCGTGTGTGGAAGTTTCTCATGACGTTCAACCATAAATCAACTTGTCGTGGTTAGTAATTACATCTAAATATAGCTAATTTCACTAAAAATACTGATAATTTTTCCATCATTTGCGTGAGGCTATTATATAAAAGAAAGTACTGATGAGTTATAGAAAAGGATGTATACATATTTATCTTGATTATGATCTGATGCTTCGGTCTCTGCAAATTACTTTGACCCGTTAACCATAAATTTCGAGAAAAAGAAAATTACTTAGACGTTTTTTCTTCCTCAACAATGTAAGCTCGAGCTTCGCTTCGCTTCACTCGATTCACATGCTCTTTGTAATCTCACTTGATAATTCGAAGAAAAAAACTAATGTGATAAGGATCACTATTCCCCGATATTAGGAAACGATAAGCACAAAACCGACAAGTAGTACAAGCTAGTAATCCCTAGTACAATGGATATGACGATAAGCCAACGCTAAGACCTTTGGAAATGGGCACTAGTCACTATAGTAGATGTCACAATAATGTTTCCCCATAAATCATGGTGCGTCATGCGGTCATGAGGGTCATCATTGACACTGAGTTTAGTGATGTGCTTGGCCTCAAAGATATCGATTAGTCTTCTCACTCTAAAGTGTTTGTCGGTTTTGTCTAAATATATTTCTTTTCCAAAAAACAACACGTAATAATTTACATCATGCGATGCTAATGAACATGATATGTTTCGTTATATGCTTGTCAAATTAGACCAGTTAAGTAGTTAAGGACGAAAGAAAAAGTATACTTCTATGAAATGTCGAAATTACAATGAATTAAGGTTTAATATATAACAAACCACGAGACTATGAGTGTGACTACTTATTTACTGGGTTGTATGTAGTAGTACCATCAATCAAAAATTTGTTGTACATTTGGTGCACATGTCAAGTTAACTGTAACAAAACCGGCAAGTATGACCTAATTCTTTAAAACTTAACAATTCATGTGAGGAGTCGTGCGAAAGTGACTTTAGGACGAAACAATTTCAAAATTGTTGAAGAAAAAACATAATTAGTATGTATTCGTTAAAACAAATAAAAATGAGTTAATAACGTTTATAATCAATAGATATAACAGATAAATCACAATTATGTAACCTTAATTATCATTTTAATTATAATTTACTTCTATTGTAATCATAACCTTTATATAAAAGAGATTATCAATGAAATGAGTAGATCATTCTATTTTTCCTACAACACGTTATCAACACGTTACTTTACCTTCGAGTTTTCAGGCAAAAGAAAAAAATATGTGGACCCTAAAAACGTTTTGTCGAAAAATGGCAGAAGAAGACAAAAAGGCAGAAATCGTTTTTTGTCTAATGGCACTCAGAAATTCGATCTAGGCACCCATCATCTCCGACTTGCAATTTTGCTAGCAACCTCTAGAGGCTCCGTTCTCCGGACGCGCTGCTCGGCGTCATCAAACCAGCGCATCCCAGCGCCGCCTCTGTTCGATAATATCGAGGTCTTGCTCCGACCTGAACCTCGTCGTCGTGTTCAATCCCAGCAAGCCCTGTGGCCGCCAATGCTCAATCCCGATCTCGACGAGGCATCAATGATCCTCATCAGCAACGCTGCAACACAGACATCACAAAGCGGCGATGGTCATCCAACCCATAACAACGGCAGATCTAGCGACGAAAGCCTAGCAATGCACGGCGGCCCTAGCCAAGTCTGGTATCCTACAGCCTGACGATCTGATTGTCCTATGTTGGAAGACGTTCCGTCTTGCATTCCAGATATCTGACGTCCGACGCACCTCGAAGACAGCGCCCTAAAACGGTTGTTTTCCGACGTAAAACCGGCGGCTCTCTCTTCCGGCCAATGTGCCAACGACGCCTTCCGGTGATCTGCCGTTGCAGATCTACAGTTGTAGACCTCCACCCGGCCACCTCCAACCCGGATCTGCCCAACCCGACCCACGAAGAAAAAATGAGATCCTACCCATGGTAAATTTGGGATTTACCGCTGTTGGTAAAACAATTTTTTAAGACTTTGTTACTCAAATGTAAATTCATTTAAATTAGACATGTCCAGTTACAACTGACTAATCATTTACATATGGTTGTTTTTGCATGTGATTAATTAATTGTCATTCACAATGGAATAGTGAGAGCAACCATTTCGCATGACAATCAAATTCGACGTATGTAAGAACAACCGTATTATATACAGTTTATTTAGCAAAATGACAAGTAAGATCTACACTAGCATTGCCGGTTTTATTGAATTTCATTCATATAAATGAAATTATATATGTTACGTGAGTAAAGTAGTGTCTGAATATCATGACATGTTATATGCTATGCTGATTTAAATTTATTTTTAATTGCTTAACATGTAATTGCATCGTAATGTTATGATTTACGTTTCACGCATTATATTTTTACATAGTCTTTGGCACGAGTACAATAATTGCCTTAGCCTTGTATATTATGTAACCATGTTACATGCTATGCTTATTATTAAAATTTAATTACTCAGCATGTCATTAAATCGTGATGCTATGATTTAAAATTTTAAGCATTATATATTTATATATGGTCATTGGCATGTGTCATGAATATGATAATTGCCTAAGTTTTGTAAATTACTTAACCATGTTAAATGATATGCTCTATTTGTTGCATATGCTATGTTTATATAATTTTTATAATTATGTTATTTAGCATATGATATGAGCATTGCAATGATAACAAAATTTCATGATAATTTTATAATTCAATAATAAATAGAGGACAAACATATGCTTGTGATAAAGTATTTCCATGAAGCATCGAAAAATACGACAATTTCAATACCGATTTGTATTTCTTGGAAATTCATTAAATTGTATATCTTTACTGTGATAAAGCAACTTCATAAAGCTTCAAAGTGACCATAATTTATCTTGGTATGTTTAATATTCGTGTAAGTCTATTTAGATTTTTAGATTGCAATATTAATAAGTATCGTACTCCATCTACAATTGGTTAAACCAACACAACATATATTGGACTCTAAAGAATTTAAGTATCAACCTTCCCTACAAGCTAACCAAGGCTCAACCATGATCAAATTATGCAAACATGTTTTCATGCGCGTAGCTTGGAAGCATAATTAAAATCTTGAATGACAAAGAAATGTCTCTCAAGACTAGGGGTGGGCATGGGACGGGGCTCATCCTACGTCTCATCCCACTCTTTTGAATCGGGACAGGATCAGGATGGGACGAGGGTTTTTAAGAATGCATCCCACTCGGGATTAGTCTCGGTTGGGACGGGACAAATCCCATCTTCTTATGAAGTTAAATAAAAATCTATATTTTTACTTTTTTCTTAACAAAGTAACATTCATTAATGAAATTTTAACAAAACAAAATGCATATTATGTTCAAAATATTATAATTTACCATTATTATTTGAGTTGATATAATTTTAGAGTTATTAATAACATAAATTAGTTTCATTTTGAGACAAATATATAAGAATTTTTAAGTTTTCATTAAAGGTGCGACGGGACGGGACGGGACGAAGCGGGATATAAATTATTCGTCTCACGTCTCATCCCACTATTATGAAATGAGACGGGATCGGGACGGAAGGAACATTTTTAGACCTTCGTCCTGTTCTTATGAATTTCGGGACGGGACCGGCATTTCCGTTTTTTATGCCCACCCCTACTCAAGACAAAGAAATTTTTCAGAATAAACTAATAAAGAAGTAATAACCCAAAAACAAAGGGCAAATATTCTGTACATGTAGGTTCTTATAAACCGATCAATGACAATTGATAATAATGTACCCTTTGAAGAATGCATAGAAGATATGGCATGAGCAATGCAACACCCTATTACAAAAAGAGTATAGAAGAATGAAAGTACGGTAATTTAAAAAAGTATATTCAATATCAAACTACGAGGAGAAAGCTCCTCAATTTTAAGAGCGACACAAATCTATGTCAATTTAAAATGTTTCAAACTTCGATTACAGTCTGCCACTAATTTTTCAAGATATATTTGTAATGGCGATTATATGTGCTTAAAATTTCATTAAACTTCGGTATTGAAGTACCTTTTGATTGGACAAGACTTCGATGCAATCGTTGACATACAACCAAGATTATGAATTTTCTCAATGAATTTAGAATATTCGCATATTAATATACGTAGTTTGATTTTTAATATTTTGACTTTGCGAAGTACCACATAGAGTAAAACAACTTTACAAAATATTAGTATGACATGAATACCTGAATGCAAAGAAATGCATTATGTGATTCCCAAAAGCAGTAGTACTAAAGAATAATAGTACTATATATGTGGTTAAACCTAATAATATTAATTGATCATTAATTTCTAATCATTTGGGATTCACAAAGTACATACCTTATGGAATGACCATATCGTTTTACCATTCTATCAAATTACTCTAAAGAAATTGAGTTATATTTAATTTTGATGTCCCAACTATGTCTATTGGCACTTTATGTAACAAGAGCCAACAAGAGACAATCGAACCGTTATACATTTTTAAATGTTTTATATCAACGACTTTTTCATGTGAAATGAATAAGTGAGATTATAGTTAACTTCCTTTGTATTATTTCTAATGACTACGAATGTAACCAAGTATTAGAGAAGTGTATAAGTCCATTTACCAAGTATATAAGAATTTGCTTAATTAATCCAACAACGTCAACATAAATTGACCTTCGAGATTTTGACATATTTGGGCTTTGACACGATTTACTGGGATACCCAAGTTGTGATATGTGTGTCTATATATTAGAGGAGTTACACCAAGACACTTATATTTTGGATAAATATAAGCAAGAACAAAAGAAACAAAGAATTGTGATAATTCTTAAAATATACTTTTGTGGAGGAATTGAAGATGTGATTTCGTTCCCATATTTCGTCGCTCCCCTAAGACGGAACCGTGAAATGTTTAATGTACAAGTATATGCACTAACACCATATTATACTTCTTATATCCATTGTGATTAGGTATGTAAAACTAATCATTCAAATCTTATCGATCTCTTAAAGAAATTTGGATTGAAATCATCATATGCAAAGGACATGTATTCTCATTGTGTTCAAGGATTGAATCTAACGAAAATTATGTGAATTAATTCAACTAACTTGCGGACACTTTAAATAATTTATGGTGTTGGTTGATGTGTCGACACTCTGGTCACGTGTCATCACACTATTAACTACTAAAACTAATGTTGCTTATACTAGTTACAAACCCACATGGTCTTACGGAAAATGGGAAAATAAAACGGAACACCTAACAACGTATCTCTATTTGACTCGGACCTGTTCTAAAAAAGTCGAGGCAATCATTAAAGTACTAGTCTTGATATTGGTAAATGGTAATGCGCACCAATCTTTCCGTTTAGGGTAATGTAATTTTTGCATATACAACTTACTAATCACTAGTTCTTGGCTATCACCTTAATCATTGTTAAATGAATTACAATCTATCACATCGAAGGATCAAAATACTTGTGCTCGCCAGGATTGACACGGATCTGCAATCCTTAACCTCAACTAGATTAACATACGTGCTAAATTGCGACGCCACATCGCTAAATGATGAAACCAATTAATGTGAATAAATATTCTTATTGGAAACGAGCATCCAGATAGTCCGCTATATTGCAACTTTGACAAGCGATCTCTTTTTCCGCTAGATATGTAGAATATCACTTTCATAAGACAGTATTCCCGTCGTTAGGGGGAGATAAGAACAAAGAATGTTTAAGTGGAACAACAAGAATTATCGTGGTTTGTCCCCAATGTGTCTCTTATTGATCCCCACTATTGCACAAAGTGATGAGATCACAGATATTAGCTGCAAATATGCTTGCAAGGTTCAATGTCCTAAGAAGAGGATATGACATCACCCAAAAGGAATTGGGTATTGCGTTGCCACAATAGATGGTGACATGTTGACACCATAAAGTGGCATAAATGGTGTCATAGGCCGTGGCTCCCCAAGGAAGAGGGGAAGACCACATTATGTTCGATATATACTCGATTAAAGGAAGAAACTGAGTTTGGCACAATTGGATCAATTGATCCATAATCTCAAATCCGCCTCATAAGAATTCCTGGATTTTGATTATCACTAGGGGACACCTCAGATGGTGGACAAATCCTTGCAAATACAGAGATCTCTACAAATAAAAACCACATGAGGATGTAGGATATTGAGTCTTGATATTAAACCATACTTCGTTGAGAAATAACAACGTAGTAATTTTGGTCCTAATGGAAAAAAGCGATCTAGCATGAATTAAAGATCACTAACAAAGAGATAGGTATTTGGGCAGGTGAAGCCGACACAGCAAGTGTAAACCCTATCATATATCTTTGTTAGGATACGTATGAGAATTAAGAGTATAGATTCACCTTATGGCGCAATGTATCTCACAAACGCACTTGAATCGACTACGAAGAAATATTCTTTTGTAATTGACCACAATGAGATATTCTCGTAATAGATGTGATTGCACTCCACTATCTTATCAGTTTGGTTGTTTCCGAAAAACTGATAAATACAGCTTATGAATGTTGTAATAAGATATCTCTATAGGGATCAAAATTAAGAAATATACATGAAAGTCACAGAACAGACTTTATTCACCCAAGAAATGGTACTAGACCACGTTACGCTACAGAATGAATTGAAACGTGCACGAATAAATGCTTATTTTGGAATAGGGATCAAAAGAATGATGTCATTGCGTATTCAATATGGATTTGCATAGTTTTTTGATGAACTAAAAAGATGTCGTTATTACAAATCCTAAGTCGATAATGAAAAAGATCATTTGGAAGACACAGTCTCAAAATAGATCTTAAGGACAGTAATATTGATGATTAATCATCAATCGGCTTCAAGCACTCTAAAGGTTAAAAGTGAGGCTTTCATAACTCTCATGATCAGTTGAAGTCTTTAAAGATAGATTCGTTTTCGTCTAATTGAAAGATGACGAATAAGTGTCAGGAAATGAGATTCCTTATACAAGTGCAAAGACGCATTATTGCACTTAACACAATATACTTGACTCGACCTCTTATTCATTGTATAGCTTAGCACCCACGCAACAACAATACCTAAAGGTTTAGGATTATAATCGCTATAAAGAAAAGAGAAAAAGACATGATGAGAATGAATACTATTCATGTCATTGCATTTTTGACATAAATAAACGTACCAAATAAAACACATAATAAAATATGCAAAAGTTATCAAAAAGCTCCCATGATTAATGTAAAGATTAATGGGAGATGCAGACATCATGAGGAGTCTAACACATATATGTTAATCCTAAATGTAGTAGGTGTTTTGTGCTCTTTTCTCTTTCGACCAAGGTTTTATTTTCTCCCATTGGATTTTGTTACTTGTCAAGGTTTTTAATGAGGCAACACCTTATGCACCATTATATCTTTAAACTCGACACAAGGGGGAGTGTTGAAGGAAAAACATCATTATTGTGTCTTCGTTAAAGCAAATAAAGGAATGAGTTAATGACGTTTATAGTCAACGGATGTAATGGATCAATCACCATTATATAGTCTTAATTACCATTGTAATTACTATTTACTTCTATTGTAATCTTGACACCTATATAAAGGGGATTATTAATGAGATGAGTAGATCATTCTATTTTCCCTACAACAAAACCTAATATTTCATGAGAATTATATGTAGATTAATGTGTGGGCTGAATAATGAAGTCTATAACCGTGTTTATCTATACTAGCTTCGTATCCGTACGATACATGTGTTTTGATAGCACGGGTTTGTAGAATTTAATGTAATATTTGAAGGACAATAATTTTATGCAATTATGTTTTCTACATATGATAGTTTTGGTAAAACACATTGATGAAATATTTGTATTTTTACATAATTATCATTTTGTCTAAGTATGAGGATAAAATTGTATAGGGGTATATTTGATAGTTCACAATTTCTTAAAGATTTTGGATGCTCACTTTATAGTAGTAGAGATGTAATGTAAATATCACTCATCATAACAGTGACTTATTATCGAGGGAATGATTTCTCATATCACAGTAAAGGGGCAAAAACCAAGATGACATATATAGAATAATCAAAATACAACGTCGAGATTTATATCAAGGGAGATTTAATAAAACATTTTCTCAATTATTGACCATTCTAAATTTTGGTACGTTACATTTTAAAACTATCATATTAATACCTTAAGTCTCTCCCTTAGCCTAATTATAGTTCATTCTATCAATTAACACCGTTAGTGGCTTTATTTTTCACTAATTGTCATAGGTATTTTCGTCACTTCATTTCCTTTTGATTTCACCTTTCATTTTCATCCAATTACAACTTATATTTATTTATCTAAAAAAAGACCTCTATTGACAAACTAAAGACATGTTGATTAATGTATCTCATTTCATAACAAATTGAACAAAACATCTTTCATTTACCGTAACTATTATAAATAAGCTAAAGTTAGCATATAGCAAAATAAATATCAGCATATATTTCATATTGTAAATGTTTATCAACCAACAATCATATTGTTACAATAAAATATATGAAATATGAAATATATGATGGTTTATTTTGTTATAATTTAATTTTAACTTGTTTGTAATAATTGTGGTAAGTGAAAAGTGTTTATTTAATTTCTTATGTAATTGGAGGAAAATGAACGTTGAAATCAGAGGAAAATGAATTGACAAAAATACTCCTGAAATCGGTGGGAAATACAATCACTAACGATGTTAATTGATAGAAATAACTACAATTAGGAGAGAGAGCCTTCAGGTATTAATGCGATAGTTTTAAAATGTGAGGTACCAAAATTTAGAATGGTTAATAATTCAGGTATTGTTTAATTAAATCTCCCTTATATTAAATATGTGATATGTTAACATTTCTCATGTATGTTTTTGGTATGGTCACACTTTTTTCTTCTAATTTTTGAATTCTTAATTTTTTTAAATGATGAATCGTCACAATATATTGATGATTATGAAAGTTGTATAAATATGGAACACCCTCCATATAACTTCGAGATAATAGAACCATGTGGAACAAATTAAGTTAAAACTTAGCTAACTAAATTCTAATAGTTTCAATGCAAACAAACCATGACATGAATTCAGAAAGAACAAGTAATCAATATTGCCTTTGAATGCAAGACTACACTCACTTATTGAAGAAAAAAAAAACTAGAATCACCATATGTAGAAGGGGTTTCCTTGGTAGCAATCATTGAACCTGAAGCTCCAAGACCATCAACCGCCCCAATTACACTGCCACCACTATCAACGTCCTCACCAACCTTGTCAACAAGAACCAAAGCACGTCGGGTCTTGTACTTATGCTTCTTAGCTCTCTGAGGTCCCGAATTTGCCTCCCATTCTTGGGTTTATTAGTAGAGCCCGTAGGCCGGCCAACTTTCCTTTTCATGATCTCTTTCTTAGTCGGGGACACCACCAGGCTACCATTAACAATAGGCAAAGAAAGATTAGCATCAAAAGAGACACCAAAAGGAACAATTTCCATACTCTTTCCAAGTAGCTTCGATCATTTGCTAAAACCATCAACCTTGCCACTAGCTCCACACTTCGACCCCAAAACACATATAACATTGTTCTCCACTGTTTCCAAAATCTCCGCATGAAATATCACCACCTTTGGAGAATTCACTGCTACCGACTGAGGGAAGATCCGAGCAAGCTGGGTTGCCAACTCCGCTGCTGACATACCTGGCAACGAAAGTGGCAATTGAGAACCTGAGGAAGATGACGGGTCACCCACACCACCTCCAAACAGAGAGAGGCTAGCAGCACCAATCGGGTTCAAACTGGATCTTAACCCTCGAGGGCGATCAATTGACCAGTGAGGCACAATGGATAAGCCCCGCAAGCTAAGGTTAGGAATTTGAGCTTTTCCTTTCCCCTTACCCCCACTTAAGCCAACAACTACCATTCCCCGGCTAGGAATCGGCGCACCACCCATAACCTAAGGCTCCGATAATTCAGGAGGGCCGCCACAACCAGAATCCGGATGCTCCAAAAGGCAACATACCCTGCAAAAGCCGGTCACTCTAAGATATTTAAAGGAGAGAGTTGCCTTTCTTTTTATCCAGGCCAAACTCAAAAACCATCGGCGGATACTCCTCCTTGATTGGATCAACAACTCAATGTGGTATTTGAAGCTTTGCACGATAACCACGCTTGATACACAGTCGATCGATCTCCTTGATAACCCACAAGTTTGACGTCTTCATTTGTGAAAAGCTTAGGTGGAAGACCTAAGCTCTCCACCGAAACCAAAAAAGAATCGCAGACCACAGAGTTCACGTCTGTAAGGCCGTCGTAAGGTGCCATGATGAACAAGGACTGTCCATTGAACCAAGGGCCATCGGAGAGGAGTTGCTTTCGGTCCGCTTCTCTGGTGAACTGTGAAACAAAACAGTTCCCAACTTCTCGCATCTGCAGGCAATCCTTATTCCTTAGTTACCAGACCGAGACTGGAGTCCTCATGACCGCTTTGGCCTCCGGACGACGGCGCTTATTAGATAGAAGACGTCCAACTGCGAAGACATTTGGTGAGATAGTAGCTGCCCTTGCAGCAGAAGTAAAAGAGACTCGCCCTCCCTCAAATAAGTAAAAGAATTCGAAAATTTGTTAATTTTGGACGATTCTTAGAATTTAATTCTTGAAGTATCGGATTATTTTATTTGACATTGGAATATAGTACATCTCCATCTCAATGAAACATAAAAATATTAAAACTAGCATTGTATGTACACCCTAGTTCGGTTCGCGTGGTTTACAATTAAGGCAGAGTCGATTATCTATAGATTCTTGTATTATTGTACTTCCCTATCAAATGATTAGACCAAGTTGCTAAAAATAAACGGAAGAAATAGGGTGGAAAATGAAATAAATGATTGGCTGATATTTTTCTTAAAAGAATAAATGATTGGCTCATTATCTCAGGACATATTTGTCATTTCGGCAGGGCTGGCTACTCATCACCTCCAACTTGCCTAAATCAACACCTGGGAGATGGAGATACAGAACCTCCAATATCCCAATCGATTCAATGGACAGTGACCCTCACGCGATTCCTAAACCCCCCAGCAGCCTGGAAGTGCGCTACACGCCCATGAGGAGGCGAGAGTGGAGACGGGAAGTGATGAGTTCAAATGATTGTGATGAGGAGGGTGTCGGGAAGTGGAGGGACAAGTTGACACGCACGACTGTGGTGGTGTGTGGGGTTTCACAAGTGCGGCCCATCAAGGGGGAAGGAAGAGCGTGGGAGAGCACGTGCCTTGAGGCCCAAGGGGCCAACGAGAGTCGGATGGTTTCTCTCAGAAATTCGTACACGCTTTCCCTTCATTTTCAAACTCCTCCCTCTCTCCCCCCCACGTGAACCTCCACTCTCCTCTGCCCCAGTTCCTTTCCCTGTCTGTCTCTCCTTTCTTTCTCTTTTTTTGGTTCCGCTGTAAAAGCTCAAAGTTACTGTAACTTTATTTATAGGATTTAACCCTTTCCAATCTGCTGGACGGCACACATGACATTTTTACTGATAGGATCATGTGATGATATGAAATGATGCTGTAAACTTACCGCCTTTGTAGATTCTTAATGGATGCGTAATGTAAAAATTATAACCAATACTGCATTTTATAATCAATACGATATCCCAAAGACTTAATACCATTCAGTAGCATAAGTCTCATATAATAAGTGAACTGTTGTGAGTTGAACATAGTGGTTGTAACACATTAACTGTTGTAAAACAAATACAGTATCCCTAAGGCTAAACACGTTTCGATCGATCGTTCTTAAACGCTTAATTTACTTAGCATCAATAATTGTTGGAGATTTAATCCAATCAATTTATTTCAGCCGGATTCTAACCAACCGAGGTGCTGTTGGGACAAAGTAATCACAAAGGTTAATCACCGCCAACATGTTGTCTACCACAAACAAGTGAACAACATGTAATCTACATTACTACATTCTACATAGCTACATCCGCCGCATGGTTATAGCCTCAGCTCGGGCACTCAAATCTGTCCATTCCACCAGGCTCGCTCTCGCCGGTGGTAGCTAGAAATTTCTCTATGAAAAGCAAGATGCCCCACTATACTTTCTTCTGAGTAAGAATTCTCGCAAGAACAAGGTCTACTTGACAATCTCTAATTGAGTAATTTCTAAGTTTTTAACCCCCAATCTCAATTGAGCGTGGCCAACAGTAAAGAGAACCAAACGCACCGGTTTAAAAGTTGGAACTTTGAACCGGAATAAAAGGTTGAGAAAGCGACGGTTTTGGCCGAGACCCAAAAGAGCCCAGCCGCTCGCCCCGATCCCCACTGCCCTCGTGGGAATCGCATGGGACATAAAACAAAGGATTGGAAAAGATAGGCCATGAATCCAGAGGAAAGGAAAAAAAAGTGAAAAAGAAAAGATAAAGACCACGATGGGAGAAGGGCGCCACAAGGAAGAACCAGAAGCTTATCTGTCTGTTTTGCCGCCAATCATGGCCATCCGTTCCACCTGATTTGATGGTTTGCATATGTTGGTTGCGGGCCCCACACACCGAGGTGCGAAGGTGTTTCCAGCCGTGTGATTTTTTTACCGCATTGATTTCGGTGTGGGTCGCGTGTGGTAATTAATGGCGTGGGATACGATTGTGATGTGCATCGGTATAGACTTTAGGCGAGCTCCATCACCTTTATGTATATATACGGGGCGGCTACATGACCTACTCGGTTGCCCGCGTTGCGTTGATAAAATTTTGGGGGTTCTAGTATTCCTGATAATTCCCTCCATCAAAGTTACTAGTTAAGTGGTAAATCTCTCTTTCGTAAGTAAGAATGTAAGATAATGTAAATTTGGTCCACGACATACTTTTGGTTTTAGTGGTTTTACCTTTACATTTCAACATATACGATATTTCCATTGTTCAATGCTTACAAATTTAACTTGATCTCATAATGTGTTCTTTTCTTTGTAATTTTTGTTTAAAAAGGTGTAACGGAAAGAGTAATTAGATTAGTAAACGATTGTAAAGAAATTCATAACTGAATCACAAAGTTTAACGTTTTAGTTGTTGCACTCGAGTGAGTAAGAACACATGCTTATTGACATGTTTATTTATGACTCACACGTGTCTGCATAGTCTTACGTTAAATTCAGTGTATGTGATAACAAACCATGTGAGTTTTTCGATGTTACAAACATAAAGAGAAGTGCAGACATACAGATACGTGAGCAATGACGTTTCAAACTAGTCATTTTACAAGCTTTGAAACCATGATGTTACTTGTTATTAATAATTTTAACTGATTGAGTGCACGACAATTTTTTTTTTAAATCATACTTTGAGCGATTGATATGTCACATGAGCATTCTTCATTAACAAAAATAAGGAGCTCAGTAAGAACAAAGGATATAAACTCTTCCGTGGCTACTATCACAATATTATCCGACGAAATATCATATTAATTTGGCTATCAGTATATCAATTTCTTAATTTCAAAAGAGAATAATAACTATGACCAAGAGAATTTGACCTACTAGCTAATGATCTTTAGAGCATCTCCAATAAATTATGTATTTTAGAGAAAAAGAGAAATTTTGGAGATTATTAAATTTTTTCCACTCCAATAGCTTATGCATCACATTCTTTAAAATAGAGAAATAGATAAAAGAGAATTTTATAGTTGATTATCTAATTTTACAGTAATTTGCAAAATTCTTTTTATAGTATAAGTAATAAATTCTCACACATTCTAACACACAATAACCACAAACTCTCAAAATCTATTGGACTAGAATAGAAAAAATAAATGCAAAAGATAGTAATAAATGCATAAAATATGAAATTAGCTATGAATCTAGAAAATAGTAATAAAATTGCTTTAATTGTATAATATTTTAATATAATAATAAATGTACAGGTCAGCCGTATATATAAATTGTTGAAATTGATGTTGAAAAATTATGGAAATTTTGAATTTTTCTTCTCCATAATAAAGAAAATATGTCGTTATTACCACCTTACAGTGCACTCTGTTCACCCCACAACCTATTGACTTATTGAAAGATTGTAATACCATGATGTAAAATTACTGTAATAGATAATAAGTTATTAAATTTGTAATTTATTTGTGATTATTTCACAAAACACACATTTATTAAATAGTTAAAATTGAAACTAATGAATGTGTTTTTTTAAGAATGTGTTAAAATTACTGTAATATACAATAAGTTATTAAATTTGTAATTCATTTTTGTTTATTTCACCCCACAACTTTATACTTATGCAATATTGTGAAATTGAAGAATGTGTTTTTATTTTTTTGTTAGGATTTGGACTTTTATGTGATTGAATTTGTTTTCTTGGCTATTTTGAACTTTAACTAAATTATACTATTGATATACGTACAAAAGAGAATACTACACTACGTGAGCCCATTTTATATTTACAAAACCTAGTTATATGTGGTAGTAATTGCAAGTTTTTTTCTTAATAGAGATTGTCAAAATAAATCTGAAATAAAATATGAACAAAGTAGGTTTAAAATTGAAAAAAAAATTGTGTAATGTAAGAAGAGTATGTAGGGTGAACAAACCAAACTTAAAATTGAAGAAATTATGTTGAGTTATTGAAAAATTGGCAATTTAAGTATTATAATTGGGTGAATAAAGTAATTTGAAAATAGTAAAAGATATAGGTGTGGTGAAGAGAGAAAATGTGAGGTTAACAAAGTGGACTGTGGTGGGGTGACAATAGCCGCACCATAAAGAAATTAAAGAAAAGCTTTTGGAGATACTCTTATAATTGTTTTTATTATCTAAAATTTATGTAGGGTTTCTTCCCTATTCCAACCATGCATTGTAAATAGTAACTAAACCTGCATCGCATCGATAATTGAATGCATTACGTATTATGCGATTCATACCCGATTTATTCAGTCGAATTATGAATGATAAACATGTGTAAACTTATGCCAATTAAAACCTAGTTGACAATTTTTACCAATTATGAAAATTTCTTAATTTAGGGTTGTTTGATGATTTTAAGTCCAGATCCATAGTAAATGAGATCACAACGTTATCGAAAACATTAATTGTGAAAAACTGATTTTTTTTTTAAATTTCAGTTTCCATGAGAAGGTTATAAAAATTAGGTTTCCCAACTCATATGTCAAAATCAAATAATTAGAGAGAATTCACAAAACAGTACCATAATTATTGGTCATTCGATCTTTTAATAATTTATATTTGAAAACTATTACATTTGTACACTATATTTGAAAACTATCTCATTAGTACATGAAATTTTTATTTGAGCCTAATTTTAGTTCATTCAGTCAATTAACAGCGTTAGTGGTTTCATCTCCCACCAATTTAGGGGCATTTTTGTCACTTCATTTACCTCCAATTTCAACTTGTATTAAAAAAGTTGATTAATTCATATCATTTTATTATTAAATTAATAATTTTACTTCATTTTGCATAACTATTACAAACAAGCTAAAGTTCGTAATTACAAAATAAACCATCATATATTTTATATTATATATGTCATCAACTAATAACCATATTGTTATAATCATATGCTCAAAAACTCTATCATAGACATTTAAATGTTTCAAAAACAAAAGAAAATTCATATATAACAATTTATTTGAATGGTAGAAATGCTGGCTATAAACTAAGATAAATAAGTGGGAAATAAAGTGACAAAAATATATTTAAAAATTGGTGAGAATAAAGCTACTAACGGTGTTAATTGATGGAATGAACTAAAATTAACCTGAAATAAAAACTTGAGTTACCAATACAATAATTTTTAAATATTAAATATCAAAAATTATAATGAATAATAATTGAGCTACTGTTAGTAGAATTTACCCCAAATAATTAATTCTGATACCAATCAGTAACCTATAATTATACCTGTTATTGATTTTGCCACGGTCAAGGGTCAGACCCTAGTTAGTGCCCAATTTACCGTAATGTTTCCCAAACCCAGGTAAAAAGGTGGCCCTTTAATCCAGTTTTTTTAATTTACCATGGTTAAATGAAGGTATTAGAGAGAGAGAGAGAGAGAGAGAGAGAGAGAGAGAGAGAGAGAGGAGAGAGAGAGAGAGAGAGAGAGAGAGAGAGGGGAGGTAGACTACAAGTGCCATGATTGAGATAATTGGGCTTCCTTCCCTGACACCTTAGTCATGATTGAACTTCCACACCCATCTCCTCAGTTTCTATAAAACCCATTCAACATCCCCACCACTCTTCTCCAAAACCAAAACATCTCTATCCCCTCCTCTCTTCCTTTCTCTTCTTTTTTCTCCCAAAGCAAACAAGAAGCTCATACAAATCAAGCAACTAAGCTCTGAGAGTTTTTCTTTGGCAGAGAAAAAACCATGATGGTTGAAAGAGAAGATTTGGGTCTCAGTCTCAGCTTGAGTGCTTTCCCTCACCAGAATCACCATCCCAACAACAACAACAACAACAACAACAACAACAACAACAACAACAACAACCCCATTCAGCTCAATCTCATGCCCTCTTTGGTCCCAACTTCATCTTCTCCTCCTCATTCTGGGTTCAATCCCCAAAAGCCCTCTTGGACTGATGCCTTTGCTTCTTCAGGTTTCTACATCCTATGGAGTTTCCCCATCACTTTTATGTATTTGCATGGCTTCCTTTTTTAGATCTGGCTTTCTTTCACCCCTTTTCATCGGTTTTCTCTGCTCATCTTTCCCCCTTTTCCTTTTTCTCAGTTCTTTCAGATCTGTGCGACTTTCGATCAATTTAAAACCGGACCCTTGATTTGTTACACTTCCGAATTCAAAACCCGTTATTTATTTTCGTCACTAATGCATCTTGATCCAAACATGCAGATCGGAACACGGACACGTGTCGCGCCGCGGCCCGGTCTTTTCTCCGGGGCATCGACGTGAACCGCCTCCCCTCAACAGGCGACTGTGACGACGTGTCGTCGCCGAACAGCACTGTATCGAGCGTGAGCGGGAAACGAAGCGAGAGAGAGGCCAATGGTGAAGATCTCGATCTCGACCTCGACAGAGACGGCTCGCGAGGCATGAGCGATGAAGAGGACGGCGAGACCTCGAGAAAGAAGCTCAGGCTCTCCAAGGACCAGTCGGCCATCCTCGAAGAGAGCTTTAAGGAGCACAACACTCTCAACCCTGTAAGTGTAGAAAACTGGAGAAAGAGCTAAAATCTGACGTTGGGGGTGTTTTTTTTTTGGCTAATTATGAGAGGAAGTTTCTCTTTTGGTTCTGACATATATGGTTTTGTCTTTGTTGATGCAGAAGCAAAAGCTGGCTTTGGCCAAGCAGCTGGGGCTCAGGCCTAGACAGGTGGAGGTCTGGTTTCAGAACAGAAGGGCAAGGTGAGCTATTTCTTCCTTGTCTCATTAGTATTTTGGGTTTTAATTTTTGATGGACATTTTACCCTTTTTGGATTATGGTTATTTACTTGGGTTGCGTTGTGGTTTGCAGGACTAAGTTGAAGCAGACGGAGGTGGACTGTGAGTTCCTAAAGAGGTGCTGCGAGAATCTGACGGAGGAGAACCGGCGGCTGCAGAAAGAAGTTCAGGAGCTGAGAGCACTGAAACTCTCCCCACAGTTCTACATGCAGATGACCCCACCAACCACCCTCACCATGTGCCCCTCGTGTGAGCGTGTCGCGGTCCCACCCAACTCCATCTCACCCTCCGCCACCGTCGATCCCCGGGCCCACCATCACCCCCACCACCACCCGATGGTGCCCGTCCACCACCCGCGGGCCATCCCCGCCGCCGGCCCTTGGGCCGCCGCCGCCATCCCGCAACAACAACCGCGGCCGTTCGAAGCCTTCCGTGCCACTCGGCTGTGATCCGGAGCTCGGCTGAGGGTATTTCAGTCATATTAGTAGGTCGGACGTGTCTCCGTACGGACTATGATGCAAAAAAGAAGCGGGTTGTAATAGCGTACGGATTCTTATATGTAGCCTCAGCTCCAAGTTTAGGTCTGGTTCTCTAAGATATGGTGGTTAGAATATGTGATTTGGTGGGTCTTATGTGTTTTCTAGTAATTCATCCATCATTCTCATGATCTGGCTTCTTCCTCTGTGCTTTGTAGATTAGGGTTTGGTGGTGCTACTAATATTTCTTCCCCTGCCTTTTTTCAGAAACAATTTGTAGGGGAAAAGGGAAGGGGAAGAAGAGGAGGACTTTTGATGTAAAGTGTTAATGTCTAATTATAATTTGATTTTAACAAATGTTAAAAAGAAAGGAACTTGTGTTTAAATTAATCATGATTATGATAGGATCTCTCTCTTATTGTCCCTTTTGTTTAATGTTTTTGAAGAAAGAACCCCGAATTTGTGGGATTAGGGATTTGGTGGTGACTTACCTTGTGGGATTTCGGAGTTTGAATATTAAGATCAAGATGGACCCAGAAGTTGTATTTCTAGTTATAGTGGTGCGGATCCTAGTTCTAGGGGTTTTTTTGAGGGTTTTGACTAAAAACTTGTTCCCTAAATGTTTGTTGCTTTCTCTTGTCAAGAATGTCAAAACTCTTAAATTTGGGGTTTGATATTGGATCACTTTTCAATCAGCTAATTATTTGCTTGCCTTAGATTGCTAGTCACTAAGGTAGCTGGAGTGGTTCATACTCCATAACATATTTTGGTTTAGTTGGTACTAAAGAAATATGCTCAATGATTTATGGTGTAAAGAAAAAGCCAGTAAATTGGGCTCATTCTTGGGATATTATTATAGTAATCTTTGAAATTCGAGTTCTTGAAGCCCAATTTCTCTTGCTCTACTTCCTGAGCAGATAATTGAGAACTGAAAGAAAAGTTACAAACAGAAGAATCAATACTTCCCATAGCTAAAAAAAAAAAAAAACTTAAATCCTTTCTACTTTGCATTTTTTTCATAGTCGTACTCTGTAGCACTAACCCCGGGGTTTGTAAAGTTACTGCTTGGTTATAATTTTTCAGTTACCATTAACGATTAACCTTGTCACTTATGTTGGTTATGCAAATATGCAAAGACAATAAGATATGGATATATATAACTTCGGAGTTCGGAACCAAGAGTCCAAAGAGTACTGATAATTGCATTCTTACGTACGTACTTTAAGTACCAGCTGATACCAGATCGATCGGACCGTAATACTGGCTGTAGAACGCAAATATGAAAACAAATAAGAATGCAAACACGTGTACAAATAAAAATGTGATTTATTTATAATCAAGCGCGGGGTTACAATCTTTGTGAACTATTTTGATTCTATCTCCGTATATGACTTGGCTGAAGGATCACGTGCACTTGATCTTGAGAATTTGATTTTGACTTGGATTTGAATTTGATGAAGAACGATCGATTTGACAGCTTGATGGTTCTTCGTGGACTTGAGTTTGGATTTGGATTTGATGAAAGAACGATCGATTTGGTCGCTTGATGATTCTTCGTGGACTTGAGTTCGGATTTAGACTTGATGAGGAACGATCGATTTGGCAGCTTGATGATTCTTCGTGGACTTGAGTTCAGATTTGGACTTGATGAAGAACGATCGATTTGGCAGCTTGATGATTCTTCGTGGACTTGAATTTGGATTTGAATTTGATGAAGAACGATCAATTTGACAGCTTGATGATTTTTTGTGGACTCGAGAGACTTCGGGATTTGTCGAGAGTGATTTTGCTCAAGTGATTTTCTCTCTTCTTCTCAAGTCTGTTGAAGGGGGTATTTATAGTGTCAAGGTTTATATTTTGTAAAATATTTTAATGACACTAAATAATAAATTTCTTTAATTGTATAATTAAATCAATATGTATTTTCTGATTAATTTAAAATTAGTTATTCTTATAACTAAATTAAACAGATTCAAATAATTGATTTAATTATAACCATTAAGAAATTTATTAATTTAATTAAATGTCCGATTACCATTTTGACTCGTCAATAACATTCAATTTTCGATTTAAGTCGGAATCACGTAGCTTCAATTACGATCATCCATTTATGTGCTGAGACGAGTTTTGTTTGGATCCGCACCAACTTTGTTGACTTTTGGGCCACGTGTGTAATTTTGTCGGATTCTTGATCGATTTTTAATTATTTAATGAAGATGATTTACTTTATTAAATTTCATGTGTCTACACTGGCAAATCCAGAAAGCTAGACATGGTTAGGGTTTCATTTAATTGAACTAATTTTATTAATTTTATTTTCCGTGAAGAAT
The DNA here is from genome assembly GCF_933775445.1 of Argentina anserina. Classification (NCBI taxonomy): domain Eukaryota; kingdom Viridiplantae; phylum Streptophyta; class Magnoliopsida; order Rosales; family Rosaceae; genus Argentina; species Argentina anserina. The sequence goes on from NC_065876.1 coordinate 10,766,675, forward strand.
ATATGTTTACACTCTCGATAGGGTTATGAAGAAATTCATTAACATAACAAACTGGAACGAGCACCAAACTACCAATATCAACGTTACTTTAATTTAAACACGTATCAAATCGTAAAAAATTGACCTGTAGATGATATATGAAGATTTTTAATGAGATGACGTATCACAATATATAATGATCCTGCTTGCACATATATTATACAAGACATGTTAGACCAGCTTCAGCAGTTATATTGGCTACCATGTCTCTGCTTGACTCCTATTGTTTAGTTGGACTTGAACAACGATTACGTTTTCAAAATACTCGTACTGGATTTGTTGGCTTGTTGCCCATCATCTGCACTTTTAGATTATGATTATGTGAATATCTACAGTGATATGAATTATGTACAAAGTGCAAGAATGCAATTACCAGACACTTCCAAAGAAAAAGAAGTAGGGATTTTAAATTTTTAATCAGAATAAGTAGACATGGAATGAAGAAATTAAGTTTCAGTGGCTGATACATTTGCTTTGTGTTTGTTCGACAGTCTATATGTAAAGTCCTCCAACAGGTAATTAAGCACACACAAATGTACACAAACACATTGCATTGAAAAGATTTGAGCTCAATAATTTCTGTTAATATATTGAGGTACACCTTTATTACCTGAATTTGTAATTACAGAGGATGTGGTTGCTTCACTTTTCTTTTTCAAAAACACTAGGTAGAATATTTCGATAACCATCACAAGATGGTAAAGTCTTAACAAGAAATGTAACGTTATGCATATGATGATCATAATTCAAAATAAAAGCTACAATTTACCAAGTCAATTTCAACGTAAAACCATGAATCTAAACTTCAACAACAACTTTTCATCCTTCCTGCAGTTTTAACACTAATGGGGCTGAACCGCGGGAATATCTTTACAACTTATCTGACTAGTATATGAGCACTCGATTTCCTGATCGAATCTGTTCTCTCTGAAGCCTTATCTGCTCCCTGAATTCAGCTATGAACTCGATCATCTGCCTTCTTAAGTTCTTATCCACATCATATTATTATTTTATAATACAGGATTGAAATCAGTGACATTATTAGCTCATCTATATTTATTAAATTCTTGATGAGTTGCAAAATGATTTCCTAGTTGGCTTTGGTTGTTGTTGTTGTGAGGCCAAATCCAAAGGGGAAGAGAGGATCATAATTCGGATCTCCAACATTCATAGGTAGCTGGTCAACTGTTTTCAACCATCAGGTCCGATCCTCCATGGCTTACACTGGCAGAAACAGGTTGATAGGGCCTAGGACTTGGCTTTGGGCTCTCTCCAATGTCTTTAGAAGCAAAGCCACCTTCAGTGCCATCACCCTCGCTTTCGGTTTCCTTATCCGAGTCCACAACCACCTAGCTTGTCCAAAAGATCCCCTTCTCATGTTCTTCAGAGAATTCCTCAAAAGGTAATGATTTGATGTTGTTGGAAATGCTGCTTTCAGGGGGCTCTGTTTCTCAGATTTATTCTGGAATCAGAGTTTACGGTTTGCATGCATTCATGGACAGTTAACACTGTTCTTTTTTCCTTGAGATAGAAGAGAGTTCAGTTCAATTGAAATAATAGTTTTTTTAGGGGAATGAATTAACTTCAATTAGCATTAAGCATTCCACGATCACAATAGTCAGATATAAGAGGTGACTGACCACCTCTTATACATGCTAAACTAGGAAGCTAAATGCGTAAAAACGCTCTTATTATACAAATTAAAGTTTGAAAATATTTGAAACTAAATGGAAAACACTAAAGCAAAAACTAACTATGCTTAACTCCCTTAAGTCTAATTTAATGACACATAACACTAACACATCAAGCCCAGGGCATCAATTGCGTACTCTCAATGTTAGTGAAATTTAAAGAAAAAAAAGGAGGAACTTCCTAACAAAGCTAGAATCTAGATTCAAACAATGTGAGATTCACAACCCTAATTTTCCACAAACAACTTCAAACTAGGACTGCGGGTGGTTTAAGTCGTGCTTAGCCTAAGTGAAACAGATGAAGCAAAGGAAATGGAAAACAAAAGGGACATAAGGCCCAATCCGATTAGGCCAGATCCTAAGCCCAACCACCCACCTAGGACCAGCCGTATGGCCTAACAGGGAGATGGTCCATTGCAAAAGCAAAAGCTAGATCATGGTGATGCCGCCTAACTCGAAATCCTTTGGCGTCGTGGACCTGGTTCTCAAGACAAGGACGACAGATAGGGCACAACAACGGCGCGGCTGCGATGACAACTCGAGCGGATCAAATACAACTATGGCCGGAATTGAACACCAAGGCGAAAACAGATATGCAGGCTAAGCTCGGCAACACATTACCTAGCGCTGGTTTCAACTACCACACTGACGAACAAACTTGACAAGAACACGAATCAAGGTTCTTTAAAATCTGAAAACATATTCAATCTCTCCACCAACGTATTAAACCGGGATCCATAATCGTGCTCAGCCCGAGGGAGAGCGTCGTTGCCTTAGTTTACCGCTAGCTTCGCCCTGTCAAAACAAGAGCGTCGCCGCCTCCACGAAACCCTAGGAAGGACTTCGACACACGGCCTCGGGAAGAACGAAGCTTTTTCCATGTGAATATTACTTTTTTTAGGAGATGATTAATTGGTTTAATTGAAAGTTTTGGTTTTGTGTTAAACGAGAATAATATAAAAGAAAGTCACTCTAAAAAAACACAAGAATAATATACAAAAGTCTAAGTAATAAAAATTTGTTCAAACATCGATCATATGTAATATAAAGAAGAAAGCGGTATTCAGTATACAATTGTTTGTACAACACTTAGAAATATACTTCACCATGTCTCTAGATAGAGGAATGATCGAGTACGAGCACAGCTATTTAATTATTCTGATTAGCTGCAACATCATCCCCATTGAGCAGCAACACCTGCTGGTCCTTTGGGTAGTCTGATCCAAATCCAATTATCTTTTCAGGTAATGCCGTCGAACGCCTTTCGTTTTCTTTTACATTTTGAAGAATCTTTACAGTAGTTTTCATAAAAGCCTCCTCAACGTTAACATCAGTTTTTGAAGATGTGTCCGAGTATAATAGTCCATTCCGCAAAGCGAATTCCATCCCTTCGGAAGAAAGGACATCCCTTTTTCGACTATCACACTTGTTTCCTACGAGCATGATTGTGAGGTTAGTCATCTTCCGTATATAGTCTACATGCTTTAGCCAGACCGAGAGAGTATTAAATGTCTCCCTTCTGGTTACGTCGAAAACCAGAAGCACTCCAGCTACCTTTCGGCTGAGATATTTTTGGGATGTCCACATTTTTTCTCCACCAATGTCCTTGATCTCGAGCTTAACGGGTGTACCCTCAACTGTGACCTTGCTAATGGCGGTATCATACTCATGCTGAAACTTCTTATTATTGATGAATCTCAAGAAAAGGGACGATTTCCCTACAGACGTGGCCCCAACGACGATGTACTTGAAGTGGTAGGCGTATTCATCAGACATGATTCTTAAGAGCTAGGGAGGAGTGAGGTTTTTTTTTTCGATATTAGAATGTTGTTGTAGGAGATGATCAATTAACTAAAGAACTTTTGCATTTATAGGCGTATGAATGTTGCGTTACAAATCCAGTCAGGATTAGGATCGTAATCCAACTACGAATAGGAAAACTGTTTGAATTTGGACAAATCCAGTCAGGATTAGGAACGTAATCCAACTACGAACTGGAAAACTGTTTGAAAATGGACTTTTCCTGCTGAAAACATACACAGAAACACTGAGCAAGGCGGGCCTCGGCATAGGCCAAAGTTATCATCATGTTGTTCTTATTTAAAAGTCCTAATATGTAAAGTGGCGGATCCAGGATCTAGACTAGTTATAAGTGTAATTTTTTTTTACAATTTCTTAATGTATATATATAAGAAACTCATCAAAGGAAAATTCTATTAAAAACACTAAGGAAATGTGTATGAGAAAACATTTTAGAATTTCAATGAAATTAATTGAAAAGTGAAAATTTGGCAAAACAATAGTTCAAAATATATTAACTAAAGAAGAAAATGAAGAAAATGAGAAGGAGAAAAAAATTGCATGATATATTAAAAAAGAAATGGAGGACAAGGTGTTTGATTGTGTGGTTAAAGTATTAAAGGGAGAATAATATAATATATGGGAAAAAATAGAAGACAATCTAAAACTGAGTTAACATGGATTCGGACCCAAGACGAGGAATATCATGTGCTAGACAACTAGCCAATTGAACCAAAGGTGCTTTAGTTACTCCTAAGTACTTAAATATTATCTATTGGAAATAAATTTGTCTAGGCTTGAGCCCATACAGCCTTCCACATACATCCGCCTCTGAATATATAGGTTATGTTTTTTTGTAAAATAAAATTTTGTCATGGACTTATGTATAGTTTGTCGGATACAAATTTGCACCACACCCTTTATTCATCACTTTCACCCTCTCCCACCTACGTTCGTGTCATATGTCTTTTATACTCAGCCATTTTAACTATGGTTAACTCTATCTAAATTATTTATATTATAATGTTTTACAAATCAATTCTAAATAAAATTACTCATTTATTTATTTATTTATTTTACTGAACAAGAAGAATAAATTATATTATTTATAAAGGAAACCCAAATGTTGAGGAGTCCTTTAATTCGAATATTGACAAACAAGTTTTGATCAACTAAAAAAGATTTAAAGGCAAGGGTTTGATTATATATATATATATATATATATATATATATATATATATATATATATATAAAAGCTTGCAATAAAAATTCATAGCAAGGGTTTGATTATTTGCCCAACCATGGTGATTGACGTATAGAGCTTCATCTCCGCTACTATAATTGAAAGCGCTCTTTTGGTGTCAACAACTTCACCAATTTTTTAAAATTCCCAAATTATCCCATGCAAATACAAAGTTCACTAAACTTAATGAAAATCAGAAGGGGTTATTACCATAACATACTAGAATAATTCTTGAAATATAAATACGAAAGTCTAGAACCGTGCGGCATGAAGAGAAGAATTGCACGATCTGAAGATGAGGGAAACCGTCAGGCACACGATCTCAAACGAAGACTACCCTCTCCCAATTTACAATTCACAATTCATACAAAAGAGAGGTAGAGCGAAATCAAGATCAAATTATCATGCATTGACCAACTGTTTGCAGATTTGTTGATGTCAAATTATCTTAGACGTGTAATTCTTGTACAACGTGAAGGAGTTGGATAATTTGTTTTCATATGTATTCCAATTCTCAGGTAATCTTAGATTTTAAGAATTAATTATGGGAAGAATGTGTATGTGTTTTTTTGGTGAATTAGATACATAGAAATGAGTTCGTTGGTTATGATAATTGGGTTATCAAGTAGGGAATTAGATTTTCATTCTGATTGAGATTTTATTGACTTCGATAAGTTGATGAAAGTGTTTTTATGATTTTGTTCATTTTTTGACCTGTTTGGTTTTAGGGCTCGTCAACGCGCCGGGCCAGGCTTTGCGGGTTTGTATTAGAAAAAATATATAATAATCTAATTTAAGGGTTTAAAACAATAAAAGAATTATTAGAAAACATTCTAAAAGAAAGTCACAAATAAATTCTAGTTTCGAAATATTGTCGATCGACACCAATAGATGTGATAAATATATATATTTAGGGACCATGTAAAAATTTCATCAAATTCGGACCTCGTTTGACCGTCGAGATTTTCGTTCAACAAAAAAAAGGCGTTTTCACATAATAAAACCCTATTGACCGGGACTTTGCCAAATGGTTTTTCTCGTTGTGACCACGCACGATCAGTGACAAAAATTAGGTGATTTCAAATATGTAAACAGCTTTCCGCATTCGCATCTTGGTAATGGGTCCCCTTAGGGCATATTAGTGTTGTTTTTGGTTTTACCGGAAATTCCGACGATCAAATGAGATCCGAATTGGATGAAATTTTAAAATAATCATTAAATATATATACTGATCACATCGGATGGTGTCGATCGATTCCGAGAAGTTTCCTTCATATAGTCGCTTCATAATGTGATAGTTTTATTATAAACCCATTAGTGGACACTTTGGCAATCGACAACTCTAGTTCGAAATATGGTCGACCGACACCAGTAGATGTGATCGGTATATATATTTAGGGAACCCGTAAAAATTTCATCCATTTTGGACATGGTTTGACCGTTCGTACCAACGGTGAACTAAAAAAGAGGCGTTTTGCCATATTGAAACCCTATTGACCGGGGCTTTGCCAAATAGATTTCTTCAGTTCGACTGCGCACGATAGGTAACAAAAATGAGGTGATTTTATATATGCAAATAGCTTTCGACATTCGCATATTTGTAAAAGGTCATCCCTTAGGGCATATTAGTGGTGTTTTCGATTTACCGAAAATTCCGACGGTCAAACGAAATCCGAATTGGATGAAATTTTTACAGGGTCACTTAATATATATACCAATCACATCGGCTGACGTCGATCGATCCCAATAAGTTTCTTTCATATAGTCGCTTCATAATGCGATAGTTTTATTATAAACTGAATATAAAGGTTATGATACATTAGTAGACGCTTCGGCGATCAATAACTACAGTTCGAAATATGGTCGATCGACACCAGTCGATGTGATCGGTATATATATTTAGAGAACCCGTAAAAATTTTGTCCGTTTTGGATATGGTTTAACCGTCTGTACCTACGGTCAACAAAAAAATGCGTTTTGACATATTAAAATCCTCATTGACCGGGGCTTGGCGAAATGGATTTCCTTGGTGATTTCAGATATGCAAACGACTTTCGGTGTTCGTATTTTGGTAATGCGTCTTCCCTTATGACATATTAGTGTTGTTTTTGGTTTACTTGAAATTCCGACGGTCAAACGAGATCCGAATTGGATGGAATTTTTACAAGGTCACTAAATATATATACTGATCATATCGCCTAGTGTCGATCGATCCCGAGAAGTTTCCTCCATATATTTGCTTCATAATGCGATAATTTTATTCTAAACCTAATAAAATATGCATGTATAATATTTTATTATTTGGCGGGTTTTTACGGGCCGGGCTGGGTTTCACATCTCTGATTTAAGCCCGGCTCTCTACTCATGGAAGCAGGCTTTCTCGCGGGCCGGGCTGGGTAAAAGCGCGTTGGGCTTGCGGGCTTCCGCGGACTTTTCGGATCCGCGGGCTAAATGATGAGGCCTATTTGGTTTAGTATGAAACTAATTTGCTATGAATGTGATAAAATATTATTCCATCAATCATGATTTCTCATGGTCTGTCTTTGGTGATTGAGGGGTCATGACTGAAATTATAATAGGGAGACTTGAGGTATAAGAAGGTAAGGCATGCTTAACTAGTTGTGCTTATTTCATATCAAAGTTTTATTCACGCAATTGACGGTGTTTTCTTCCCCTTCAAGTCTTGGAGAATTTATATAAGGGGGTTTAAACCAGGTGAGTCTTCTCTAAATCTCTATAATTGATGTAGAGATAATGGATTTTGGTAACAGTACAATGCCCTACAGTGACTTACTGAGTTCTCATATGTTATATTTGGATTAGAGAAAATCTTTGAATGGATCTGAAGAGCTTTGATTGGATCCTAACCCATGTTGGTTTGGTTCTTTGATTATTCTCTTTAGTATTGCAATTTATCTTTTCCAAATGACTACAATAACTATGTTGTACTTCTTTCCAAAATGCTTCCACTTGCAACTGCCATAACTCATTATTGCATATTAAGTTAGATCGGAAACTGAGTTATAATGGATCAAAACAATAAGATCGCATTGTACTATACTAGGAAGCAATGACAACATGTCTTAGTAGTGGTCATTCCATGATGTCATTTAATATGTTTGTGGCTCCATTGAGATGTTTGTTCTAATTGGGTCAGTTTATTCACTCTATTAACTAATGTTTAATTGCATATCACCAATTGGGTAGCTTTCCAACTGTAGAAAAACGGTTGGTTTTAATTTGTTAGTTGCTCTGAAATTATATGCATGGAAGTTATACTAGAGTTTTTTTTTAAATCAAAGCAAGATGATGAGTGTTTAAATGCATATATCATTGATCAATAATTCAATATGATCAATTACACATATTGGTATATGTTATCACCCCTTAAAAGTATTCAATTCTTTTTTCAGTGACACAGTTGTGAACTGCTCCATAATATGTTCCTATTTCGCTCCAAATTATAGTTTGCAACTCTTTATTTGTTCTTTACATGATTTTTTTATAAAAATTATACTATGTCATATTTATGCGCCACTTCTCATAGACAAATTTTAAAATTTGCAATATGATTTGGTGACAGTTTTACGTTGAAGATGGTAAATAGAAATCTGCAATAAACTCAAAAATAACTTATCAATTTTAGTTACACATTGACCTTCAAATGAGTATTCAGTGATACATCAAACACATATAGTACATGCATGATCACAAATAGATTGACATCAGGAGTAAATCTACGATCAAATACAAGACAATTACGCAGGGAAAAAATGACATGAGACACTTCAACAATAAATGATTCGGCTTACACGCTAGAACACTGTCATTTCATACGTGCGAAGATATTACTCAATTTTTTGAAAGTTTGCAATGATTGCGTTCAAGGTAGAATTGTCAATCTTTAAAATTTGGTAATGACATTTTCACACGCGTGAGCGCGCCCTTCCACACGTGCATCGGCATTCCACACGTGCATCGGCATCACATGGGCAAGAAGGCTAGTAAGAGATAAAGCTAGGTGAAACTTTATGAAAACAATGACAAAAGTCAATAAACCCTTAAAAAAACCCAACAACAGAAAATTTTAGTAGTTTTCAAAACCTTATTTGGAGTCATATGAGGACTCATTTGTAGTTGCTTTTCTATATAAGAGAGTCCTAAAGTTATTAAGCTTTGATATTTATTTATAAAAAAAGGAAAAGATTGTTAAATTAAAAAATAATATGCAGTTTACCATAGTAAAAATGATTGAGTTGAAAATACACGTGTCACTCACATAGGTGGGTGGGGATGAAAGTTGAGAACTAAAAGTAGGGAGAAAATTTGCTTCCATAGTTTGTCCCATTACGAAATCAACTATTTTGACAAATTTACTGATTTGAACTCCACACATATTTTTGTTTGAAGCAAAATAAGGATGGATGAGTGGTTAAGAAATTCAGGAGAAGGAGAGTGAGCTTCAGCAGAAAGAGAGGTGGATTAAGGTTGAATTGAAAGAAGAGCATTTGTGTTTGGTGGAGAAGTTGATTGAATATATTGGTTTGGACTTGCTCATGAAGACTTCCAAAAGAAAGGGAGTTGGATGATTCCAAATTTGAAGCAAAAGGTCCCAGCAATTTGACGATTGTTTATCCAGTTCAACTTTATTGTGAGGTTTCGAGTCTGTAACAGTGCACTGCAGAATTACAAAGGCTTTAATGTTCGATCTATAGGTACAAAGAACCTGAAGATCATATTACTCCAGAGCTTTTCTTTATACACAATAGCATAATGCCCAGAGTTGGACAATAATTTTTTGGAACAGAAGCAACAGGAGATACGGAATCATGGAATTAGAGAAGTCTGATGTACATGTGAAATTAAAAACACCAGGATATCAATATTCTTATCTCTGAGAGTATATATTTCCTTACAATGTCAATAAACCCTGAACAAAACAAGCATAAAAAAGATTGACCCTTTGAATCATCTATTCCCAAAAAGTAGGGGGCAATGGTGAGAAGTCCTATCAATATTACTGTCATCACCTGGTGACTATAATTCTTCAAGATCAAAGGAAGCAAACTTCTAAACAATAAACTGATTTTGAGGCAACATCATGTATGAAGCAAATTACATTTTTCCCAAGGTGGTTTCACCTTGTACCTTTACTCTTCTGCTTTTGGATCACAAACCAAGACCCCGTTAGGAGAAATCTTCAACTGAATTGGGCATTCCCGACCAACTTCCAGGACTGTGGAGGATGGGAGTCTGACTATGCAATTTGCTGAACAAAACCCTTGTAGTCTCGGTAATAATGAAAGTTCACAATATTGCAAGCGGCTGAAAACAACATCACCTTTTCCTTCGTCGTTTGCCTCTATGATCACTTGCAGTGCAACACAATCTGACACATCCAATCTTGTCAGTTGAACTAAGCTCTTAGCCATGGAATAACTCATCATGCACACCAAACTGCCACAACCAGAGACTGTCAAAACTGTTAGATTGTGGAAGGATATGGCGGATGAGTAGAGACTCCTCAAACTCTCACAGGAAAGCAAAACTAGAGACTCCAAGTTTGTGAAAATTGGGTCCACTGTTCCATTTCCTAATTGCAAGAGCACGGGCATATCATTGAATGACAAACTTTTTACACCTGAGAGGGTCTGAACTGCTTGAATCTCCTCACCATTAATGGCTTCGTTGACAAATATCTCCGTGCAATCATTATCACACACTTCAAGCGTAACAAGCTTATGTAGTTTCTGTAAGAACTCTGTTGTGTCTTGCTGGGAGAAAGGAGACCAGAACTGATACACAACATGTTCTAATTTCCTAAAGATGTGTGCAGGGGATGATGCACCATAGAATATCTCAGAGGCGTCCAACGCTAACAGTTCCAAGTTGGGAAATGAATCCTGAAATATAACACATTCATCTAATGAGTATCATCAATGTTAACAAAGAATTTGATACAGGTACTCAAACCTCATAAAATCATTCCCATGTAGTTCTGATATTTTTTTAGAGAATGTAGTTGAAAAGCTCTAAATTTTAACAAAGAATATAATCATAATTTAAATTAACAGTTTAGTACAAAAATTTGAAAAGAAATTATGTCTGGGATAAGTTTCATATATTAAATGTGTGTGTGCACCTTGTAAATAAGAAATAGAGCATCTTTAGTTCGAGGGCTGATAACATGATTCTCTGGAGATACCAGAATCTCTGCGGCTAACAACTTCACCTTATCACACTTACTAACATTCAGCTTTTCGAGTAATGGCCACCTAGAAGCACGCAGTCCTGGATCTAATCTACACAAGTTTGGCATATTGAAAAATCTTATCGATGTTACTTCTGGGAACACTAGCTCTGTTTCCGGGTCACCAAAAATTATCTCCTCCACTTCACCACAGAGACTCACAGAAAGGCTTTGTAGCTTGTGAAGGCCTATTGCTACTGAGGCAGGAATGATGCTTTTCAAACTTCTACAATTGTGTACAAGAACTGAACCAAGACGGTGAAGAGGTCTCAGTACGTGGGGGACTCCAACTTCAAATATGACTTCTACTGAGTTGCAGTCTTGTATCGCTAATGTTTCCAAAGCATCCAATCTACTCATCATAAGGGGAACAAAGATACTGACTAGACCAGCACATGATCCAACATAAAAAATTTTGAGCCTGCAAAATGTAGTTTGATCATAAAGCTCATTATTCCACAGTATCTGCAACTTGTCTAGCTCACTGATCAGCAAACTCTCCAACCTCGGAAATTTTACCTACAGCACAAATTTAATGTAGTGAAGTAGTGCAAAAATGTATCACATATTTTAGAAGTCATTGCACCATCACTATTTAAATTACCTGTGTACTAAAAAGACATGCTTGTCCAGCACCCTCACTCTCGCCTTCCTGTTCAAGGGAACTTTCGGTACAGAATCTCAAGAGATTTGAGAGTTGTATCAATTCAAGGGTCACAAGGTTACCGAATAAGATGTTGGTAGTTTCTCCACTGGGGGCTTGATCGCTTATTGTAACAATTTCTTCCAACCTTTCACATGCTGTAATCCTGAGTTCCTTGAGGTGGACCAGGCTTCTAGCCATCGACAATGATAACAAATATCGCAGTTGATGGCAGCCATAGACGTGCATTGTTGTCAAGTTTGGAAACACAATCTGCATGTTATAACCATTTATATACTACGTTACAAACTGATAAAACGCAAAATGATATAATTCTCATAAAAAAGTAAGAAAAAGAAAATATTCAAGGACTGAAAACATTTCAATATTATTCATAACTCTAAAAATTAACTGAACAATAATCCAAAGGAGTTTACCTTCCTATCAATGAAATATGTGAAATTCACATCGGAAATAGAGAGGAATATCAGTTGCAAGAATCCTTCAACAGGATCAAAGACAGTATAATCAGTACACTTTGGCCTTTCAAAAACAATATTTCAACTCTTCTCAGCAACCCTATAACACCTTGGTTCACATCATCACTAAGCTCCAATCTTAGAGTATTCCTCGTTGGTGGAGGCATATACGTCCAGTTCAAAATATCTCCAATTCGTATGTTGAATGTCACCAGGTTCAATGGGAGGATACTTGGTTCTGGTATATGAATTTCTAATGCACGAAGGTTGGAACAATCTTTCAGCTCACATATACCATCAGTCCTTTCAGCTTCCCAAATACTGAATACATTTCTCATTCTGAGTTCTTCAAGTTTTTCCAATCTTCTCAAGACATTGGGTGAAATGATTCTCAATGTGAAACAATCGGTCAAATCTAACCATCTTAAATGCAATAATTCTCCTATCTCCTTGGGCAGCAGTTCAAAACTGGATGCCACAAGACTCAGAACCTCCAAGTTAGTTATCTGCCCCACTCGACTTATATCCTTCAACTTGCAATTCTCCAAGCACAAGGTTCGAAGACTCATCAAGAACTCTACAGAAGAGGGAAGTTGCAGCAAAGACACATTAGTGAAACCCAACACTCTCAACTTCTCCATTTGACAGAAGAAAATGGATGGTATTTCCATTGATGCAACATCTTCCCTGTACAAATAGAACATTTCTAGCCTCTGGCGCTCCCCTGGAGGTATTAGAGAAAGCATGGGAATGTTGCTTGATTTTAAAGACACCTTACTGCACATTCTAAAGAACTCTTTATCAGGCCAAACTTTCAGTTCACCTCCATATTCAACTGATAAGACTTGTTGTTCTTTGGGCGCAATCCACACAGCAACCTCGCATACAAGATCATGCATTCTAACATGCGTGTTCTTATCACTGTCCAGCAACAAGCAAGAATCTCTAAGCTTTTCAACCAGTGCATTCAGTGCATCTCGTGCTTCGTCAATTGTATCAACATTTTTAAACAAACCCAAACCAAATCCATAGTTCAACAGGTCTGTTAAAGAAATATGGTTTTGAACTACAAGAATCCCACAAAGCAAGAACAACGGCCTGAGCTCTTTATCTTCCAATTGATTGTAACTCCATTCCAGAGCCAAATATGCCTTTTCCTTTAGTTCTTTTTTGTCAAACCCTCCGAGGCGTCTCCTGGTGTCTTTCCATGTACTCAGCTTGTTTCTGTCTTTCATTGCTCTTGCAACTGTGACGATCAAAATTGGCAACCTTCCACAATTCTTGGCTACTTCAATTGCCACACTTCGTATGCTGCTATCTTTGACAACATCACCAGCCATCTTCTCAAATAATTCCCATGCTTCGTCTTCATTCAAAACATCAAGCGGAATATCTACTTGTGTGCGCATATCCAATGACAATTTCTTTCGGCTTCTACTTGTCAACAATACTTTACAATTCACCAAGCGAGGAAGACCGATAGCCATGAGGTTAATTTCTTCCCAAACATCATCTAAAGCTATGAGAATCCTACTGCATTTTATCCTATCACATAGTTTGGGTGCTCTTTCAGCAAGAGTATCCTTCTCATCAATACACAGACATAACTTTTTGGCAATTTCTTTTTGGATTTTTACAAGGTCTGGGTTCTCTTTAACATCTCTCACCATGACCACATCATCAAATAAGTTCTCATTCATAGCATGCCTAAGAACTTCTTCCACGAGTGTGGTCTTGCCTACTCCCCCGATTCCCCACACCAGAATCATTTCTGCATCAGGGTTTCTCAGTTCATTCATCACTTTCAACACAGTATCATTTCTCGAATCAAATTCATAGTAATGCCCGGTAGATAAGAGATACGTATCTAGTAGGGGAACTTTATATGACAAGCTCGAGAACTGCTTCTTTCCATGAAGTTCATCAATCTCCTTGACAAGCTTCTTTGACTTCTTACTTAGCTGATAACGAAGCACCGGATGAAGAAAAAGACCATGAAAACACACGGTATGTGCATGGCGGCCATCCTTCATGAACTCCTCTACCCTTGTGATGATTTCATCCGCTCTTCTCTTCCAGATTAGAACAGTTGTCTCAATTCTTTCACCCCCTGCAGACTCAATTTGATCCATCTGATGTTGAACTTCCTCCCTAGCAGCACTTATATCCTCCAATTTGGTCTGCAGTTTCTGATAATTTTTTTTGTAGTAGAGTATATAACCCAGTTGCCAACCAATCGATAAAATTGTTAAATCAAAAAGTTTTACAACTACTCCGGAGGCTATTCCAGGGGCAATCTTATCCATCTTTGTGCAAAAACATATATTCAAACCCACTTTTATCAACCAAATATAATGTATATGAGGACAAGACAAGAGGCATAGAAAATTTAGCGTTGGGATAAAGAATTGGTAAAACAAGGAAACTGAAGAATGTACCTTATCTGTTGAGAGATGAAGTAACAAGTAAAAACAGAGAGCCTGCGGGATATATTGAAAGCATTTAAGAACAGATGATCAGAATAAGAAAAACCAGGAAATCAAGAGGCAATTCTTGTATCTCAGAGACGTAGATTATCCAAACATATTGAGTTTCCAACATTATCAATAATTGAAGAATTTCAAGTTCTTATGATCTTACTTAACAACATATACCGAAGTGTGAGCAGAGATCAGTACCATAAGGCTTTTAAAATTCCATTTGTTAGCAGTCTGAATGAAGCAAAGCAAATAAAATTGAATCCAATTATCTGAAGCTAAGATGACAAACTAAGCTTTCAGACATATCACAACTTTAATTCATTGATTACTCCTAACCAAACAATATAACAAATAAGTAACTAGCAAACCTTCAACCTCAAATTCTGTGTCAACTGTCGAGAATGAGCACTGAGCTAAAGAACAAAAGAAGCAAAAGGGCAATTTGAATGAGGCAATTCTGCAAAAATACCCAGTAACCCATTAAGACCCTGGTCCCAAACGTGAAAAGGCAAAGGGTTTTGAGCCCATTCTAAGTAACATATTCATAAACCCAATCCTCTGAAACAGAATCAATCTACATTTTCTTACTCAAGATTGGTTCTCTTTCAAATCTTGGCCAGTACACCAGTTGAAGCAACAACAGAAACCCAATAACCAAAGGAAAACTCGTCTGAATTCTAAGAAACAAAACCAAAAGTTACTGAAACAACAAACGAAGGAAGCAATAAAGAGGGTTGAGGGGTAACCTTCCAGAAATGCAAGCTTCGCTTCGCGCGAGAAAGATTACAACAGAGTCGAACGCTTGGGTTTGATACGCGTTTTGGTTCTCACCATTGTTGCAGAGAGAGAGAGAGAGAGAGAGAGAGAGAGAGAGAATGGGCAAAATTGGAAATATGCTAGTTCACAGCAGACTGAGGGTTTAGGGTTTAGGGTTTATAGGGTTTTCACACCAGCTGGTTGGACATTTCTGTTCCTCTGTGTTAGTAGTAGACAGCAATGAAGGAGCCCGGAGCCATTGAGAAGGTGCCGCGTGACCCCTGAAAGAAAAAGACGAGTTTTGTTGAGCTCGTTCTTCCTATGAGGTAAAAATCTTGATGCATTCCGTCTATATTTACCAGGATTCAAGTGTTACATTTTTGGATTACCTGCAGTTCATTTCGTAAAATTACATAAGCGGGGATATTTGTAAGGTGTTCTGGTTACTTGATTTGAGCAATGTTGCCTCAAATTTAGATTTTTAATCAATAACAGTGGCTTGTCTAACTTGTGTTTTGTTTGTCTATGTGTTAACGCATACTTGTGATGCCCAGAACAAAGGGATTCATGTTTCTTTTTTTTTTGTTCTTCGACGTTCCCTCTTTAATGGGCCATAGTGTTTTATTTTATGATTACTTGCTACTTAAGTAAAGGAATTTAGCGGTATTAATTTGCTAGTGATTTCGATCATCGAAGAAGTGAAATTGCCAACTTGGTATATGATTGATTTAACGTCCACGAAGACGTGAAGGTTTATTATTTTTCCTTGTAATTTTTATCAATGCGATTTCTTCAAAAATTTCATTGCGATTTAAGTTTAAGTTTGCATGCATTCATAAATTGTTGACACAATGTTCTTTTCCTTGAGAAGAGAGAGTTCGCTGGTTTTGGTTTAGAAGGAATGAGTGCACATCAATTTCTTCCATTCTAATTAGCTGCGATAGAGCAACAAAACCTGCTTCATGTACCCAATCTTTTCAGCAGGTGACACAGTCGACATTTATAGTTTGAAGAATCTTTTCAGTAGTTTTCATGAAAGCCTTCTCAACGTTAACAGCGTTTTTGAAGATGTTTCCAAGTATAATAGTCCCCTCTCCTTTGCCAAGTTCTCCCATTCCTCTATGCTGACAACCCTTTTCCAACCAGGATCACACGTATTCCAAATAGTTGAAGAGGTAGGCGTAATCTTTAGACATTCTAATAAGAGCTAGCATGTTGTACATTTTTAGATGGATCTTGATCTTGGGGGTATTTATAGGCAGTACACTTGATTCAATTCATCTGGATTAAACCAACTTAGAATAGGAAAACTAAACGAAACTCGAGTTAAATCATTTTGGATACAGAAACACTACCAATATTTGATTTCTATTATACAAGACAAGGTTAGCTTAGCTGAAGTTATAGCTAGCTACTAGTAGGAGAGTTGATCGGGCTTGGCTGTCCTCATCAACAATTTTCTGGAAATTTTCATTAAAAAGAATCCTGTTGTGATGCATGGTCTTGATGATGTATGATATTATTGAAATAATATATAGTTTTTCTGAGCAATTTGGAGCAGACATGAGACATCTATCAACCAGATTTTGAATTCCGATCATTTTTGCACAATCTAACTTGTCCGGTGTTGTAATTGCCTAGTAGTTGTTCTTCCCTATGAGAAACAGGCTATATAGAAGAAGGATTGCCATGATCATTGATCGATCTAGACAAGAATAAGCTTTGATAAGTACTTGCTGAATCTTTTCATGGAGAATTATGTCTAATTTCTGCAATGCACTTACAAATCCTGCAAGCTCTGATGAGTGATGTTGTCCAAAAATGCAAAAGCTCAAGAGCTTCAGTTCATCCAACTCCATCACCTTGTATAGTGTTGAACAAGCATTTTTCGTGTCTAATTATGATTTTACTTCCTGGATGAAGCCACTCTCTCATCCTTCAAGAAGTGATTCACATCATCAAGTACAATGAGTACTCTTTTGAAGCATACCATGTTTAATCTTAGTTTTACGGTTTTTCCTCCATCAAAGCTGTGTAGATTTCCTTAATTTTCAGCTTTTGGATATCCCAATTAAAGTTGTATTCTTTGCAAGTGAACTAAACGATGAGTTTGTTCTGAAGTTGCTCTAAGATTTCTGGATATAAGCTGCTTTGGCAATGGTGCAATTGGCAATTTCACCCATCCCATAGATCACAGCTACATCAAAACATCATTTTATCCATCCTTAACCACATATTTATGCCTTGCATACGGCGATCCATAGCGATCCAGATATTGTGATCTTCAACAATATCTGCAACTCATACCCATAAATTGTTGTATGAAGCAAAATAGTAGTGTCTTTTTCATTTTGGCATACAGGAGCGAAATTGAACAATAATACTAACAAAAAAGATGAAATAAAACTACAAGACTAGGGTCTCTTTAATTCCAAATAGTCCTCAAACAAATTACGAGAGCCGATCTAATCCATGTAAAACCTGATAGTAACTCCTACCCACTCCATGATCATGCAATTTTCTTTCACCGAACACAACCAAGGCAAAAGATGTAATAACCCGATTTTCTCGGTGTCAATTTGTACAAATTTGTAGAAAGTTATAAACTTAGTAAATTTAATACATCGCATTTTCTCGCTTCACGACGATGTCGATTCGAAAACGGAACCGTCTTCGGAAAGCTAAATTGGAAAAACGTTATGTTTCCGAGATGCGAGAGTTGACATTTATTTCATCGCTCGTTTTCAATAACTTCATTCACGAAAGTTATAGAGCTCGTCGATACGATTTCGTGGATACGTCACCGTTCTAATCGGACGTCGTACGTGAAAGTTATTAGTGACGGAAATTAGATTCCGATTTTGGAAGAAGTATAAAAGGAAATTTTAAGGAATTAGGGTTTCCAAAAAGAGAAACCCTATTTTCCCTCTCTCTCCCCCGCATCCTTCTCTCTCCCCCGCATCCTTCTCTCTCTCCCTTCCTCTCACCTTCGCCGATGATCTCCACACCCCGGCCTCCGTGGCTCTCACCGCCACATCCACGACCTCCACAAGCTCGATCGCAGCAAACCCCGAGCAGGACGCATCCTCCCTCACTGTCATGACTCCGCGTGACAACCCGAGGCCCTGCGACCTCCTCCGCTGTCCAAACTCCACCTTTGGCGACGCAAACACTCGGCGATCGTTCCACTCCACCGCGCCTCATCCTCCGACGCCTTTTGCGATCGATTTGGAACTCAATCCAAGCCGTAGCAGATTCCCTCCGAAAAGTCGATCCCGCCGGTATCTCGAGCTTCTCCGGCGACAATCCGGCGGTTTCAAGGTCCAATCTAGGTAAGGGTT
Organism: Argentina anserina; assembly: GCF_933775445.1. NCBI lineage: Eukaryota > Viridiplantae > Streptophyta > Magnoliopsida > Rosales > Rosaceae > Argentina > Argentina anserina. The sequence goes on from NC_065876.1 coordinate 10,785,397, forward strand.
CGTTTAATTCGATTGTTGTGATGGATTGTTTGTGAGATTGGTGGAGAATCGGAGGAGGTGGATGGAGTATTGCCGCCTTAGGCGGCGCGTGAAGGAAGGTGAGATGGGCTAGAGGCGGCCTTGGGCCGTGGAAGAGGAGGAGAGGAAGAAATGAGAGGTTTTGGGCACCGCGTGAGCGCCACACGCGGTCCCCGGAGGTGGCACGTGAACATTAAATTTTTGTAAAAGTAATTTTTGTACGGTAAATGTAAAAAGTAACTACGTACAGTAATTGTAAAAAGTAAATTTCTAAAAGGTAAATCGGTAATTAATATTTACGATGGAATAGTTCATATATGAAAAGTAATACGTAAACAATATGTATATGAAAAGTAATACGTAAACAATACGTAAATGAATAGTAATACGTGAATAGTATTTACGTGAACAATAATTTCGTAAAAACCGAAAATTGCTGAACAGTAAACATTAGTACTGTTTCGGCATTTGAGGTTTTACGTAACGTTTCTAATCACTTCTTATTCAATCTAGGTGATCGATTAATCAAGTGAATGAATTGCTTTCAATATTGTGGAAAATACGCTCAGGAAAATAAGGTGAGTAAAATCTCACAGTGATGAATCTACCCTTAGCGGAGATTCATAATTACACATATTTAAAAAGATTGAACTATGATACGTATATGATATAGTGGGTTGTGTATGTGTATAATTGATAAAATCGATACATATATATGGATTGCTATAATATATACTGTCATATTTTCGTTTTCAAATAAGTTCATTATAGCATTGGTGTTTATTTTATTTGAGCATGTCACTTGGTTTTGTACAATAACATGTGAGGACTGTTTTGTACATGGTTTTAACTTGAGTTTGTTAAAACATTTTTATTGTCTTCGGACCTGTCTTCGGATGTGTTGGCATGTCAGAACCTAGCCTTGGGCGGGCGACCGTTACTATACAGTTAGAGCTCTAGTCTGTCTGCCGGTGTACTGGCATGAGAGGTAACAAATGAGTTATCGGTTTATGACTACCCATATTTTTGGATATTGGGTAACAGATGGTTGCCTAATGTCTGGCGGCGTACTGCATGAGGAGTAACAGATGAGTACCTGGTTCTCATGAGTACCCGTATTATAAATGTATTCGGGTAAACAGATCGGTTGCCCGATTCTCATGAGCACTTATATTTCAGATATTATTGGACAACCAGATGGGCCGTCCAATGACTCATGAGTACATTTATAATTAAATGTTTTTAGTATTTTTTTCTGTTGTATTTATATACGAGTTATATTGTTGATTTACTCATACGAGCTACAAAGCTTACCAGATTTGTGTTTACAATCCCGGTGCACCTATTCAATGGTGTATGAGATAATTCTGCAGGTGTAGATTAACAAAATTGAAGGACTACTATGAAGATTTCAAAGTTCATTTGTTGTATTTTGTGGTGAGGATTGAGATGACTTTACACTTCCATTTGATATAATGATTGAATTATATGTTGGTTTTATAATAATCAATTTGACTGAGATGATCTATGAACTCAGTAACGATACGCTATGACGATAAAATGATTTCGATTTATTTGAGATTGTTTTAGAATTTTTGATGGCTTTAATTTTCGAGTTTCATACTCGAAATTTCGAGCTCGTGACAGAAGAAAATCTTCTTCATTTTGTTTACCTTTTCTATAACATAGTAGAAAGAGCTATTGATAGCCTGAAGCTGATGAACACAATCCAGCCTATGGGATTTCCAGTATTCACTCTTAAATCCACATGCCTGAAAATGAAACGAGCGAGCAAACGACTTCAAATAAATAAGAACCTAAAAAATAATTTACAACACAGAAAGATAAGATATGCTTTTCCATAACTGCACTATTGTAAATGTGTATACTGTATACTTGTGCCGATGAGGGTCATACTTATGCAACGCTCTAGTAACAATAATTTAAACTCCTAAAGAACATGTCTTAACAATTTTTTAACCAAATAAATAATGCTGCACATTCTAGACATGTCATTGGTATAAGGATTTAGTGTGAGGGAGAAGAGACTACACTAACATTCACTTACTTTCGGTTTACCAGTCTGCAACGAAGGATAAGACTTTATCAACAAAGTACTCGAATTAGGCATTCCTTTCAGAAGAGACACCATTGGAAGGACAAGGTCATCGCTCAAGCTCATATTTTGCATACTTAAGAAAGTAACTTCATTCAATGGCGCATGCACCAAAACTTTCCTGAGCAAAATCTGCAATATCACAATAATTAAGGACACCAACAAAATTTTAGGACATGATAAATCTTGAAAATAAATAAGCTGAATCAAGAATATAAACCCATATCGAGATACAATATTTATAGTCTCATTCATGAAATTGCCATAAAAAGGAAAAGTTTTGACTTGAAAGAGAAAAAAAAAACTGTAGTTTTAGTTCTAAACTTCTAATTCTACTTGTTATGCTAGGCACTCATATCTCTGTCCGCCTCTTCCCTCCAGGACTCGCATAAAATTTGTGATAAAATATATTTACAGAATAAACACTATGAAAGGGCCCCTTATATGAGTCTCAAAATTAGATTTCTTTCAGACTGATAAGTCACATACATGCTCTCTAACAAATCTGAGGCAGCAATATGAATTTCACAATCATCACTAATTAGTAATATATCAGCAATGGCATCACTCAAAGATCAAAACATTCTGGAGTTTGAGAAACAGAATTTCACAATGTTAACGATCATTCCCATTCAATAGCCACATACAGTCATACTCTTTAAACAACCAGGAAAATAACGAACATGAGTATATGAACTTCATGTACAATTCTTGGATCGACTAAATTGGTACACAAGTTATAACATGGGAAAACCACAGAAAACACAACTTGTTTTTTTTGTTTGTTACCATAGTGGTCTCGCTCACACAAGCAATTTAACCCTGTGTAAACTGCAAAGAACCTCAAACGATGTTGGAGATGAGAGATCCCACATTTAAGAAGTGACAAAGAAAATAAAACTTATAAGTGGGTGGATAATAACCAATTGTACCGAGGCATTTTGTGATTAAAACCCAACACATGTGAGGTGGCTAAATTGGGACAATATCGGTACAGTTGGTCCACGGGCCACGCTTGTCGCTGTTTAACATGGTATCAGAGCGGGTCCCTCTCCAGTCGCTCCTCCAATCTTTCGTGGGCCCGAATTGGGTGCCACTTTGTCATGCCATCGGAGGATTTCCGATTGGATGACCACTAAGTGTCGTTGGTTACTGGACCTTAGTTTCTTTCATCCCAGTATGTGAGATGTTAATCTGTCACGTGCAGACCTAAAAATTAGGTTGCACGTGAGGGGGCGTGTTGGAGAGAAGATATCCCACATCTAAGAAATGACAAAGAAAATAAAGCTTATAAGTGAGTGGATAATAACTAATTGTACCGAGGCCTTTTGTGATTAAAACTCAACACCTGTGAGGTGACTAAGTTGGGACAATATCGGTACAGTTGGTCCACGGACCACGCTTGTCGCTGTTTAACAAACGCATTGTCAAAGTCATAGTCATCTCCCTTATGCTTCAGAAAAATGTGAGCTTGTTCCAAACACATAAATTTCCCCAGATCTTGGTAAGTCAACAAACTTTCAACCCATTTCAAACGTTTAAGATTCGGAGCAGAAGCATTTAACGATCTGGTTGTGCCACTGCTAGTTTCATAGAATCCCCACTCTATCCTTATAGTTGTAAGCTTCTCACCTGAGATGCTAAAATGGCAGGGGTCATTGTTATGTTCGTAGACAAAGATAAATGTTTCCAAAGAAGAGCTTTCCACAGTGAAACTTTCTACTTTAACTTCAAATAACAATAACTCCTTAATGCAGTCGCATGAGCGGGAGATCCATTTTCTAAAGCCATCATCCATTCTAACATTCGTTAACTTTAAGTATTGGAGATTATTGGAACAAGTACCGGAGGATGTTTTAAGAATTGTCTGTGTCAATCGATAGGGACCTCAAAGATTCGCAACAATAAAAGCAAGATGGCAATTCAAGCACCGTCCCTACCGGTTCAAGCTTAGTCAATTCAGGCGCCCACAACCTAAGTTTAAGCACTTCAACATTACACCTTACTGCAATAACGATCCATGTAATGACTCGGAAACCTCTTCAGAAAAGCCTGAACTGAAACTCCAATCAACAAGAAAGTGCTTAATTTTATCACCCCCTCAATGAATCATGTACCGGTCTACAGACTTCAACAAGGTAAGTTGCTGCCACCTGTCTCCTGCCTCAGATGAAGAAACTTCCAGTGATGGGGATGATAGAAAAAAAACTCTACACATGTTGGACACATTTCCCAGTCGAATGAGATTTTTAAAATCAAGAAATGCAGTAATATGATTTGCAACTTCGCGTGGAACCTTACTCAATCTATCTACCGTGAAGTTAGCACAAAGACCTTCGGACTGAGAACTCGCAGTTGCCAATGATTTATTCATGTGCTCCGTAGTACTTGGTTTATGTTCTGTCTTTGCAAGAGCAACTTACACCTACAAGGATCAACAGCCAAAAAGCAGAACTAAGGTAAAGACATAACACAGCTAACACTTAACACCAACCCTACAATCATTCAATCTCTATATGCCTCTAATCTAGAGAATTAAATTTAATATACACCAACAACAACAAAATTGCAAGTCATGGAAATTGTGGGATCAAATTCAATTTTAGCCAGTCCCTAAAAAAGAAGAAGCAAAATTATAAATGTAAAAGGGCATTATGTGCTAATAAGTGTTATGGGTCTATCAGTGATGGGTCAACAGAACCAGAAATTGTACAAGAGTAGGGATGAGTCTAAGCTCTGCTAAAGTTGGAAGCTTTCACTTTGAATGAAATTGAACACGAAACTAATAGAACAAAAAAAACAAACAAAACTGTAATACAAAGATTGAGTATTCGAATATTAAGATAATGGATTACCCAAAATGCAGAGCTCTGCGGCGAAGTTGAAAACCAACTGAGAATTTGGGAGGGAAGCGCCAAGAGTTCTAGGGTTGCAGCGGGAAACTCGAAATGAGGGATAGGCGCTCGTTTTACAGTATCCCCCGCTTTAAATAGAAAGTTTGGGCCGAAAAGGCAATATCATGGTGAAGGCCCATCACCCTCGAAATTTCCTTTTTTGTCTAGTTGTTTTTTTTTGGTCTAGTTGCTTCTTAGAAAGAAGTATTGCTAGTAGAGTACAGTAGTACTCATACATGGCTTATTGGCTTTGCTTAGTTGCTACTTGCTACTCATGCTTAAAACTCGAGTTAATAGAGCCTAGTACAGCACTAAGCTATTAACTCTAGTTCCTTTGATCTTAATCTTAGAATTATGATACATTGTGGTTTTACTCTTTCGTGTAACCCACACATGTTTATGAAAAATCTATGGCTGATTCTGCAACAACTGAATCCGCAAGAACAACAGATTAACAATGATCGAAGCACTTCCAGCAAGAAGAACGAGCCTGCTGGAGACGGTACACTCTTCAGGGAAATGGGTAAAGAATAGAAGTTGGCTCAAATGTTGGATCGAATTCCAGACCAGAAAGGATATCTGCTAATTCCTCCTCAGAAGCACGATACTCGTTTAGTTTTGGTTCGGTTGTGAGATCATATCATGTGGTTTCCAGGGTCCAAAATCCGTTGTAGGTTGCATATAATTACTCGCATCATCCAACACGTATTGATTCGGCTGCGAGCTGATATCATCGAGCTCCGACGATACAAAGAAACAAACTCCTCGGCAGACTTTGAATGAGTTTGGTTTGAAAAAAGCTTTAGTGGCATACTTAGAATAAAATGTATGATGTGCATAGTCCATCAACAAGGGTGAAGGGATCACACACATGCACACACAAACACTTGAATTTGCATCAAAATGAACGTGACTAGGTAGCAGATTTGGAAAACCATAACAAAGAGGGTAAGGTCTTATTAACAAGAACATGCAATTCTATGTATACCGGCGATCATAATTTGAAACAACAGATATAGTTCAAAATAAGACCAAGAAAGTAGACTTAAATAACAAGTTTTCATCCAACCTGTTTTTACAATAATGGGGTATCTTCACATATTACCTTGACAAGTTTTTACTAATCTGTGCACTCGATTTCTTGATTGAATCTATTCTCTGAAGCCTTATCTGCTCCCTGAATTTAGCAATGAACTCATCTGCCTTCTTATCCACATCAGGTCCTCCATCACTTGAACTGCCAGAAGCAGGTTGATAGGGCCTAGGACTTGGCTTTGGGCTCTCTCCAATGTCTTTAGAAGCAAAACCACCTTCACTGTCATCATCCTCGCTTTCGGTTTCCTCATCCGATTCCATAACCACCTTGTCGAAAAGATCTTCCTTCTCATCTTCCTCTGAAAATTCCTCAAAAGGAGATGATTTGATGTTGTTGGGAATGCTGCTTTCATGGCTCAAATCTTCAGTCCAGAATGAAGATTCATCAAACCCCACCCTTTTTCTTGTTACATTCTCCACCATGTCTGCTCCAACTTCCTTAGCGCTTTGCTCCAGCTTCCCATTTACATATCCTTGTTCTCCACCTCTGGTTGTCCTGACAAACTTCCCCATTGAAATGCCATCAACATGGCTCAGCCTATGCTTTGTTTCAACCCCTGAATTAACTCTGCCCATCATAGATTCTCCATTGCTCCTATCCAAGTTGTTTGCTTCAGTTGTGATGCTTCTTCTCAAATCCTTATACAAAACCTCATCACTGCTTGGCCTCATAGATGATGACTTATAGAACATCGGTGGAGGAGGAGGTGGGGGAATAGAAGCCTTGTAAAAGTTCCTCTTCCTCCCCATATCCTCAACACTCTTGGCTTGAACTTCTGGTGACAATGAGGGTGCAGGAGATAACTTCTTCGGAGAAGAAAGTGATGTTGAAGGAGACAGCTTTGGTGATGAAGTCACTGACTCAGATCGAGATGAACGAGAGCTTTGGGACCTCGAAACACCACCAGGATCTAGGCGGTTAAATTCAGCTTCCTCCATTGGAGTACTACTAACAAGATCCTCTTTCACTTCCAACCTTCCTGATCTTGATCTCCACGGAATTGGGGAAGGAAGCACAATACTCTCCTTCAACTTCTCCTTCAACTTCTCCTCCAACTCTTGATGATCTAGATCCCCAGTTTCACCAGCTCTAGCCTTACTCGATTTTCTCGAAAACCTTCTTGAACCAGACCTAGAATTAGACCTACTCAGAGCACCACCAGAAGTACTAACACTAGATTCATCAATAGACTCTATCTTCTCCTGGTCAGGAACACGTTGCTTTAGGCTCCTAACAGGCAAAAGCAAAGGCTTTTCACCAAATATTGAGCTGCTATGTCTCTGTTCATCAAGAACAGAGTGTTCTTGAGCCACAACCACTACAGGTTCATTCCTAAAATACTGACTACTCCATGCCTGGACCTTGTTTTCATCAGGCCCATGCACAGGTGAGGCTTCTGCCTCATCATCAAAAACTGAGGACACCTCAAGAATCCTAGACACATAGGAATGAGCATTATCGAACTTCGTATTGTTTTCTTTCTCTACTTTTTCGTTTAGTCTGCTAAATAAGCCATAAGACACAGCTATACCAACTAGGAGAAGATGAAGAAGCTCCCAGCTTCTGGTGATGACACTCTGGTTTATGAACTCAGGAGCTTGTGATGGAAAAAGAGGGAGAACAACGAAGAAAACTACAACTAGAGCAATCTTGTAGAGAAAATGATTGTAGAACTTACTTTGGTTTTCATGGTTTTGATCTGGTGACATCACCTTTTGGGGTTTGGTGTTGTTAGACTCATCTGATTCTGGCTCAGCCATTGAAGAACACATGGATAGAATGGAATTCTTAATGCTTCAGCAGAATTTTAGGGAAGAAGAAGCTGAGGAAGAAGGTAAGGAAGAACTTAAGGATTAAGGAAAACTGTGAAGAGAGGAAAGTAGAGACAGTGGAGAGGAAAGTTTTGGAGAAGTGTGAGAAGAAATTTTGCAGGCTTTGGCTTTTAAATTTACCTCTCTTTCCAATTACATATATAGCCTTTCCTTTACTTAACTAATTGATCATATTCAAAATGTTTTTTTTTAATCTGTGAATTTATTCAGCAATTGGAGAAAAGGGTTATATACTGTAATGGTGAACAACTAAGATAGCTAGCTAAAAATTGCTTCCTGAACCATCATCCCACCTTAGAAATGAGTCAAACCAATTGGCTATTCTGGAAACCTACTATTCCTTTAAGTTAAAAAATCAAAGATGCTTCTTAAACGTTCTAGTGGTCGGTAATGGACTGTAGTGAGAACATAATACCATTCAGAGCACTTTGAATCCAGCACATTTTGTTGAATATGGATGTAGAAAAAGCAGTCTTATCCCAGTTTTGCTCAAGAAAGCTCGCATGCTAAGGAAAAGTGATACTTGATCGAGGTTGGCTCCTTAATATTTTGTAGTTCCTAGATGGTATTTATGCAGTTGATCGATATCCATGAAGGAGCAGCTCATCCTCGCTTGACATTTCTTATAAGTACATTATAGTATTTTGAAACTCATGTATTCTTTGTTTTCATTAATGAAGCGCACTTTGATTTAAAAAAAAAATGTTGCCCAAAAGTTGGGATGGTTTTATGATTTTCATGACGATGAGCACGATTACCTTATGGCACAAAAGCAGCATAACATCATTAACATGCAAACTTTGTCTCACTCGAGTGAATCTCTAATTTTATTACCTGTCGACAGTCGACTACAACTTCTGCATGTGTAAGGAAAAAGCAATGACTGTCTAATCTTATTCTCCACAATTATCAAACAAAAAGTCCAACATAACCTAGTCAGGTTATCGCAATACTGACGTGAATGTGATCTTGGCATGGAGATATATATACGAAACACAGATCTGAGTAGGAATCGTAGAGTATTCAAGATAAGCTTGGCTGGAAATCCAAACTTTCCACATTACATACTGGTTTCTTTCGGCTTTACATATAAGCATCGGAGGAATGAAGTGGAAAGTTAAGCACAGCCAGTAATATTATTAGGGTTTGTTAAACTTGATAAGAAAATAGACTACTGGGGCAATTCGGGGAATGTGGCAGAATAGAAGTGGCAAATAGGTTGCGTGGCTGTGGTCTGGAACCCTGGATTCTTCTTTTGGCATGCCTACGCTAAGCTTTTCTGTGGAGGTATAATTTTTATTTTACTTCTCAATTCTTCAGACGCTAGCAAGGCTGGGGAATCAGGATGATGTAAAATCTGGATGCTCGATCTTAAAAGACACGCAGTTGATCAGTTGGTTATTAATATCTTAGAATTCTAATTCTAATAAATAATCAGATCGAGAAATTGAAGTCAAAGGAATTGACTGGTACAAATTTGCTAGTGACACATTTTCCATGAAACCGATCGAAAGGTGGAATATTTTGAGAATCATGGTCCAAAAACTTGATAGACTTCAAAAGTTCTGGATCTTATGCATGCATTATATGTTAGGACAATTGAAAATTTGAAATAGAATCAAAGTATCAAAGTAAAGGCCGGGTCGGCTATATATGCTGCTTTAACAAATACTACTCAGGTCACAAACATTTTACATTTGACCCTTAAATTACCAAATTCATAACAAAGCATTATTTCCAATTTGTACGTATATGGTTTCATGATTCAGTTTAGTACCATCTTTTGGCAACGTAAATAATTTTAAGCCACATCTTGGATCATCCAAACATGAATGCTATTGATGCATGCTTGTAAAGAGTACTGCTTATCCAAATAATTATACTGTACATGTGGTTAGGCACTAATTAAGCAGCTTTGGAGAAAAGGGTAAAGAAGGATTAATAAGATAATCCTCATCTTATGATGAAGAAGGATGATGAAGGGCGATAAGGTATCCTTCTTTTCTCACATCTGTGGCCAAAAGCCCAAAAGAATACGTTGGGTAAATAGAGATCCGTAGGGAATGAATCTGATTCTCATACATATACATTGCTTTAATTTTTTTGTAATGTCCAGAACTGAATTTGTGATTCGGCACTGATTCCTTTCTCTAGCCTAAAACAAAAAGGGGCCATTGATCTTAATTAAACATATATATTGTATACTAATTACATTCATATAAATTAAGAAACAAACGGAATTGAACTTGCAGAGACAAATGCCATAGGCATTGACCAAAAAAGAAAAAGAAAAGACAAATGCCCTAGGTATCCGTATATATGCGAACCTGAAATGGAAGGCTGGCGAGTAAGGCTTTCGGGACCTCATTTTAAGCTTGGAACTTGCAGAGCACCAACAACAATATAGTAATAAATAAATATTTAAGTTTTTTTTAGTCAAGATAAATAAATATCAAGTTTGAAATAACATATCGGGGTAGACAAACCGAAGATAGGAGGAGAATTGTTTCCGACCTACTGTAGTGAGTTCGAGCTCCGTAGAAGCCGGATCTAGGGTTTTAGGGAAAAAAATTACGTCTCCATCCGACGGTGTGTCTTTTGACGTTGATGTTGGACGAGAGTTTATGGCGGGTCAACAGGGGGCCTAGCAAAACAGATGGCTAGTGGGGATTGAGAGAAGGGTGGTAGGTCTTTTGCGTTCAATGTGGTGCTCTTTTTCTGGTTTGGTAGTGGTCGGTTCCGACGACGATTTCATAGCATCTCTCTAAGTCGCTGGTCGGATTGAGTTTGTGGGTGGAGCTAGTATCAGCATGGTGGTCTGAGATAGGGAGACGAAGGTGGCGACGACTGGCGTGGTTCGTTTTGCGAATTTGAGTCGGATCTTGGCTCCTTGGTTCTAGGTTGTTTTTTTGATGGGTGGTGAGCTGCACCCACACCACCATCACGAGCAGAGGTTTATGGCGGCGACCGGCGTCAGCAACGGGGGCTGTATTTTAGGAAAAAGATGGCGGCCTATCGATTGCAGTCATGGTCGGCTGGTCTCCTTAAGATCCATTGAGGTGGACCTGGGCTCAATGGGTCTGGGATGGGTCAACCGTAGGGTGGGCTTGGGTTGTTTGACCCAAGTCTGATTTCTATTTTTTAGGTGGTTGTTTCATCTCTCCTCTTTGAGCGAGGGTTTTGGTTGTTGGTAGGTAGGGTTTGGTCGAGTCGTTGAGTTCACATGTTTATAGTGTAAGTCATGTCCAGAGATTATTTAAAAGTCGGTTCTTTCTGAGTGTCAATATAATGGGGAGGTTGTCTCTGCAAATATGCCGGAGGTTTTGGTATGTGATGCTATTAGAGTGGTTCTTTTCTTGAGATTAACGGGGAATAGGTCATCGACTACTTCTGTAATCAGTTTTTGATTAGTTCAGAATTGGGCCTCTTTGGCTTATGTCTATTACTTCTTGCGATAATCCTACTCATCGTTTATTGCAAGTTCTCCTGGTTTTTCCCATGCCACTCATTTCTACGGTAGAATAAAATTGTTTGAGAAACTTTCCCTCACCTTCCCCTTTTCCCATGGGCTTTCTCCATTTCCTCATCCCTTACTTCTAAGAAGATTCCTCTAAAATTCGAATAGATCTATGATCACGATACAACCAATCGGTTATAGTTTGAAGTTTTCAAAAACTATCGGTAAAAATAAGCAAAAAATTAATTGAAATGGATTTTGACACACCTATTAACTTTCACGACATTCAGAGTAAATGTTTGCTAAATTTATAGTAAATCACTGACTAATTTTACATGGAAATGCAATGTCCCTGAAAAGTAAATACCATCAGACCAATTGGCAATTCAATTAACATTGCAAAATTGTAATATCCCGTAAATTTATAATTATTTTCTAATTATTATTCGGAGATATTTAAATTGGTGGTGATTCGATTATATAGTACGAGGGAGAAAAATGAAGTGTTCGAGCTATTTATACTCAGAAACGTTACCGTGAGGGGTGAAGAGTTGACTTTTTATCCATTAGGAATCTCATAAAACTTCAATCATGAAAGTCGTATAGTTCGTCAATACAGTTTCGTAGACGTGCGACATGCTTTAATCAGATGTCGTATGTGAAAGTTGTTAGCAACAGAAGTTTGGTTTCCGATTTTGGAAAAAGTACAAAAGGAAAGAGAGGAGATCAAAAATCAGAAAATCAGTTTTTCCCAAAAATCAGCTCGGTTACTGTTCACTAAGCTCAGGTACTGTTCACGAGATTTTTCCCTCTTTGTTGCCGAATCTTTCTCCGGCCATATCTCTGTTGTCCGGTGACGGAATTGAGTAAGATCGGTAGCGTTGGAACCGTCTCTTCGTCCCTTACCGATCTGAGTTAGTGTTTGGGGGAGATTTGAGATGTTTGAAGCCCAGAAATGAAGAAACTATACGGCTGTTCCGTTTGAAGAAGTGAGGAGAACTCCCTCCTCCGGCAACCAATCAAGGTGATTCTTCTTGTGTTTTGAAGCTTGTAAGATGTATATCAACCATCTAAAACAATTTTTATCTATTTCAAAACACACAAGGAGAATCAACGATATCTTTTTCTAGGGTCTGTGAATAGTGCCGATTTTATGTTCTTCGTCGATTGGACTGTTTAGGCTTCGATTTAGACTTTAGTATCAACTAGAAAGTTGTTGGAAATGTTGTTTACATTATGCTGGTAAATTTTGGTGGTCACCGGAATGGTGGCAGCGCATGAACAGTTGTGTGTGAACAATGATTTGTGAACAATGTTTCATGAACAGTGTTTTGTTTACAATGTTCAACTGTACTGAATCGTCACCTGAGATTTTACGTCGTTTTCTAAGCACTTTATCATGCTATTAGGTGACCGACGAAACGAGTGAGAGAATCGCTCTCGGTGTTGTGGAAGTTGCATGCAGGAAATAAGGTGAGTAAACCTCACAACGATCATCATGATCGAAGTAGTGTTATAATTATTGAATTTAGTTTGAGTTGTTAACATAGTCATTGCATCACTAGCTTATAAAAATTGTTCAAAAAAATATGTTTTGGTTTAAATTATGTGAACTTGATCATCTACGGTTTATGGATAAGTGAAACGCTATTTTAATATATAATTTTTAAAAGTTTTAGTGATTATGGACTATGGTGAATGTGAGTAAATCTCAATATGACAAGTTTACCCTTGACGGTGACTTATATGTTTAAATTATTAAAAAGATTCAATTGTGACATTTATATCTCTCGATTTCTCTCCTCCTCAATTCGCCTCAAGAATCCCAATCTCTCAATCTCTCACCTCTACTGCCTCGTCAGCCGAGACGGTCCTCAACCGCCTCCACAAAAATGGCGGCAAAATTGAGAATACCCTAAACTCAATGAGGCTCAATTTGGACTCCAAACGTGTAAGTTAGGTGTTGGAGAGGAGATATCTCATATTTAAGAAGTAACAAATAAAATAGAGATTATAAGTGGGTGGTTAATAATCAATTGTACCGAGACATTTTGTGATTAAAACCCAACACCTGTGAGGTGGCTAAGTTGAGACAATATCGGTACAGTTGGTTCATGTGCCACGTTTATCGCTGTTTAACATGGTATCAGAGCGGGTCCCTCTACAGTTGCGCCTCCAATCTGTCGTGGGCTCGAGTTGGGTGTCACTTTGTCATGGCCCATGATGGGTGCCATTATCATGTCATCGGAGGGTTTTCCGATTGGATGATCACCAAGTGTCGTTGGTTACTGGACCTTGGTTTATTTCGTCCCAGTGTGTGAGATGTTAATCTGTCACGTGCAGACCTAAAAATTAGATTGCATGTGTGTGAGTGTGTTGGAGAGGAGATATTCCACATCTAAGAAGTGACAAATAAAATAGAGATTATAAGTGGGTGGATAATAACCAATTGTACCGAGGCCTTTTGTGATTAAAACCCAACACCTGTGAGATGACTAAGTTGGGCCAATATCGGTACAGTTGGTCCATGAACCACGCTTGTCGCTGTGTAACATCAGGTTCTTCATAGATGTTATTCCACCCAATCTCAATTGGGTCTTAGATTTTTCATATAGGCATAGCTACTTTATGTTTAGTAAAGTTTGTGGCTTGTTTAGGATTAGGGAAAACCCAAGTTTGATTTTTGATGTTTTGGAGGCTTATAGTGCTGAAGGTTACTATGTTAGTGTTAAGATGTTTAAGGTTTTGATTAATATGTGTAAGGAAGCTAAGCTTGCTGATGAGGCTTTGAGGGTTCTGCTCGAGTTCAGGTTGCGAGGGGATAATGTGGTGATAATGTTGTTATAACGCTGTTTTGTGAGAAGGGTGATTTGGATATGGGTGAGAGTTTGGTGAGGGAGATGAGAGCGGTTGAGCTTTGTCCGGATGTGATCACATATATGGTGATGATTAAAGGGTTTTGTAATGCAGGTCGGTTGGCTGATGCGTACAGGTTGTTTAAGTTAATGAAGGAAGATGGCTGTTTGCTTAATGTTGTGGTGTACTCTGTGCTTCTGGATGGATTCTGTAAGTCTGGGGATATGGAGAGAGCCTTATTGTTGTTGGAGGAGATGGAGAATGAAGGTGGGGATTGTAGTCCTAATGTAGTCGCATATACGACTGTGATTCAATATCTATGTGCCAAGGGTCTGTCGGTGGAGGCATTGCATGTTTTGGACCGGATGGACGCTCGTGGCTGGTTACCAACTCGTGTCACGGTTAGTACTTTAATCACGGGTTTTGTTAAGGAGGATCAAGTTGAGCAGGCTTATAAGTTGGCTGATAGAGTTTTAGAAAGTGGAAGTGTCAATAAAACTGATTGTTATAGTACTTTTGTCGTGTCTTTGGAAAGATTTGGAAAACCTGAGGAGGCAGAGAAAGTCCTTAGGACAATGCTTGAGGTTGGGATTAAACCGAACAGTGTGGTGTGTACCATTATGTTAAATAAGCGTAGTTTGGAGGGACGTATGCTGGATGCATAGTGCTTGTTTGATGAACTTGAGAAGATGAAATGCTTATCTTCTATTGACACCAATACATATTATATTATTTTAATGGGGCTCTGTAAGCAATATCACTTGATGGAGGCTGCGAAGCTTGCTAGGGTAATGCTCAGTAAAGGAATTAAACTAAAAGCTCCATATGCTGATACTATAGCTGAGGTTTTGAGTTAGTTAAACAGTTGATAAGAAATTAGAGGTGGCATTAAAGAAAATTTAGTGTTCATCTGTCTCTTTGGCTCTTGTTTGTTAACAATATGAAATCATGTCTGTTGACCTGGGTTTTTCAGCTCAAGGAGAATACAATGCTTGAGTTGAGTTGGTAGTATTCACAACAGATAGAGTACTTGTTCCATTCTGGCATACAAATTAACTGTGGAAGTGGAAGTAAATAAAGGTACATCCTCATAAACGATGTGTTCATCTGAATTTTTGCTATCCTAACTTTTCATCTATTACCTGCTAGCTATTTTAATGGCATAATGAATACTGCTCATAAGTTGTAGGTTTTGCCTCGTATATAAGTCCACTGTTCATAGTTTCTTTTGAAAAACTAAATTGCATAGCCTGCTTACTCTTTTTGGTTCATCATTTGCTTTCAGTTGTATTTTTTGATGCACGGGAGTTGTGTTGGACATAGTGACTGCTGATACCCAACTAATAACACAGGTTCTTCGCTAGCATAGATAATGACAGTCTCATTCCTCAGTGATTCTGTGTTGTATGTTTTGTTTTTGTTCTCTATCTCTCTCTAATAGATACAGGGTTAACCTTTTCAATTATAGAAATACTTAAAGGGGTTTCTCTTTGTGGTTGACCTTGTGCATATACTGCTTTTCTGCCTCTTTCTACGAAATGTCTTAATGATTTTCTAGCACTGATCTCATGTATATAAGTCTTCTTTCTCCTGGTTAGACCAGAAGGTTAAGATGACACAATTATAATAGCCATACTGATTTTGAAGTAGCTTATAATGAAGGAATATCATGCACTTTCATGTAGTTGTTGCCATTGCTCTCTTTAAATGTGCAGAATTCCACCTGATTTATGATTCATATAGTCGACCATACATTACGCTGTTGCTTAATTTACTTTTAATTACATATATTAAGTGTTGCAGGATTTCCTTTTATGGTTCAGCCATAAGCATCTCTCACTCTCATTTTGACACATTGTTCCGTTGCAGAGTTAAGGAAAGACTTACATTGTGGGCCCGGATCATTTTGGAAACTGTAAAAGAACCTGAGAGGGTGTAAATTTGTGGTCCAAGAAGAATTGTGGAAGATTTGTGTTAAGAAAATAAGAAATGCTAATCAGAGAGGTAGTTATTCTGAGTGCGTGGAGTTCATCATAAAGTTGGTGGGTTATAATAGGGAGCAAGCTGCACTTCAATTTGATAGCAAGCACCAACAGTAGTACTTGAAATTTCATCATATCCAGGTGCACCTCATCAACCAAAAGTTTCTCTTATTAGCTACTGGGGCTCATTGCCTTGTTGGTTAGGATTATCACATGGATTTTAACCAAGGTCACTGGATGATCAATGCTAACTGTATATGAAATCTATTATTTGCCCTCATAATCATGCGATGAAACTCATATTGAAGTTGTCTATCTTATCTGTCAGAAATAGATAATTAAATGAAAATCTCCCAACGCGAAGCATCCATAGTTTCGGTATTTGTGGTATTTTCCAGATGAGATAAGTGATGATCGATCTAGTATTCTAGTACCACTACGCTAGTAGAAACTAGTCTTGCTTGTTGACACTTTCATGCTTCTATGGCACTGAAAAATGAATAGAGCAAGTTAGAGTATATATAGAAAATAAAGCAATCGATACAGAAACTCCCCGTCATCCCAGTCAGATACCAGAAGCAATGGCTGTAAAAAAATGGACGGTTGTGAAACTTCCATATCTGTGGTTTCCTACAAAAGGTACATCTATGATGTCTTAGCTTACTAGAGGCCGGTGGCTTTGTCATGGAAATTTCCAGTTTGTTGATCTTAGTGAGGCATTTAGTATTTGGACCTCTTATAATTTTAGACATCAGTGTGTGACCTACATCTTTGTCCTAATTGTTTTGGATGATGAGGATGATTACATGAGTTTCATTCACAAGGAGAACTTGACATAATGTGCTTTTGTTTGTTCTAGAATTCCATCAAAGCCTACTTGTTTTCTGGTCCCTTTGTTCAGCATCTTTATCTGCATTTGTATTCTCCATCTCCATCTCCACCATACTTTTGCTTTCTTCCTTCATCTGGATTTACCCAAGGGGGTGGGCCTCTTTCTTATGCAGAGGCTCTTGGTGGGTAAGATAAGACTCCAATCAATATTTTAAGGGATTCTAACTGGAAATTACCAACTCCAGTTGGTTTTGTTGGTGTTTTTTTGGGTTGTTGGTACAGTAGCTCCTAAATTGAGGATGAGAATGTTACAGAGAGAAGGACTCCAACTCTCTTTTGGTGTGGCTTTTTAAGTATCCATATGAGGTCAGGCGAGGTATTTCAGACTGGAAGAACTCGAATTTGACAAAGCTCTCCTGTCACTCTACTTCCTTAAGCAACTTAAATTGCCGTTCATATGAATTCTCACTTTGCTTGCAAGTATAAAAAAAAAAGTACTTCATCTGCTTTCAATGTTGGTAAGAGCTTCATTGGCTACCTAATCTTACAATGTTTTCCTCTCTAATTAATTTAAAGTCAATGCTTCCTACTATAAGAAAAAGAGAGAAATTTGACTCGCACTCATTCACAAATTCACATCCCACAACACTAGGGCCAAGTCATGAGGACCTCTCTCACCACTCGTTTGAAAAAAACTGCCTTACCAGTTACCACTGCAACACCCTAGGGAATTTCACTATCTAATCACAATTCTAACCTTCACAGAAATTACCTTTTTGGTGTGGATAGACTAAATTAAGAATTTTTCTAATTTCACAAAATTTAATTGTAATATCTTATTATCCAAAATCCCATACATGTCGGCAAAACCCCACCATTACCTCCAAAACTCCACAAAATATCAGGAGAAAAATAATTTCCAAAATGCTTCCATATAATCCACGTGTCAATCCCTCGCCATCTCCGAAGGTTTCGGTTTATGTCACCCGCTCGTGATTCTACCCCCCCCCCTCCCTCTCTCCTCTTTCGGTTTTCTCTTATTTCATAGATAGAAGCGAAGAGAGTTTGTTAGAGCAAAAAAAGGTGGACTAGAATCTCGTGCTATCCTCTCATCCTAAGCAATCTCAATTCTCTAGGGTTAGGTTTCCCCCTGAACTTCCAGTCCCTCTTTGATTCCCTCGCTTTTCTCGATCTCATCGCCGCCGTCCGATCGACCCTGTTTTCGCGAAATATGGTCGCGATTCCCCTCAGGGTTCAGAATTTCTCTCTCTTCAACTCGAGTCTGCTCCCGATCCTTCATCTCTCCCGCTCTTGTAGACGCTACAGGCTCTCTCTCTCTTGATTCTGTGATTTTCTGGAACGATCTAGGGTTTCTGTTTGATGCTGGATATTGTGTAAATAGTGTGGAAAATTAGGGGCGTTTTGGAGATTTACGGTGCGATTAGGAGTGATCTGGTTAGGGTTTGACTTGAGAGGCTATGTATATTGAGGAGTTGAAAGGAGGCGAAGGTGGAGAAGGAGTGGAGTTAGGGCATGGGAGTGATCGGAGCGGCGTCGTAGGTTCGGATGTCAAGAGGGTGTTGATCGGCGCCGGGGCTCGGGCGCTGTTTTATCCGACTTTGCTTTACAATGTCATTCGGAATAAGCTTCAGGCTGAGTTTCGCTGGTGGGATAAGGTCGATGAGGTACTATCTGGTCTTTCGAGTAGTTTTCGTGTATGGTTTGAGTTGAATTATGGTCTTGATTTGATTGGTTATGTATGCATTTTATGGTTTATTGTGAAATTCGTTTTCTTATGTCAATTGGATATGTGATTGAAGATTGAATGAGCGAAATTATAATGTATGTGATCGAGTGATTTATGCGACTGTTGAGGCGGTTATACTGGTGTTGTGTTGTTTTAGACTTGCAGCATGTGTTTAGTTCAGTTTATATCGCTCGTGAACCGTTGACCTATGTAGATAAATCCATGATTTTAACAGTTCTGTTTTCAGTTTGTATTGTTAGGTGCAGTTCCGTTCCCTACTGATGTGCCTCGCTTAAAGGAGGTCGGAGTTCGTGGAGTTATCACACTTAATGAGCCATACGAGACTTTGGTTCCAACGTCTCTTTATCAGGTTTGTGATTCATTTGTTTCACATACCTTCCTTACAGTATGCTTGCTGGTATATTATTATTAGGTGTATCTAACGTTCTTATTAATTTTTTTGCAGTCCAATGGCATTAGGCATATGGTGATTCCTACAAGAGACTACTGCTTTGCACCATCGCCGAATGATATTTGTCGAGCTGTAAACTTCATTAGTGGTAAGCGTTCTTGCAACTTGGGTGTGAGTGTATCTAATAATCTGTTTTGCAATGGTGGAGGCATATGATGGAGTAGCTTGTTGTGATTTAAATTTGAGGGGCTTACAAATTATTTGATGGGCTTCATAGCAGTACTATGTTTTATTTTGTGAAAGGGCTTAGGAGTTCTGATACTTCTGCCTATATTTGCTTTGTTATTTTAATCTATATGAGGACATCTGTGGACTATAATCTGATGGTATATTTCTTTTTTGTTTTGTTTTGTTTTTGTTTTGAAGAAAATGCATCAAATGGGACAACTACATATGTTCACTGTAAAGCTGGAAGGGGCCGCAGCACGACCATTGTTATCTGCTACTTGGTTAGTGTGATTCAGAAATAGTAAAAAAATTACTTAAGATTGCCAGCTTTCTGATCTTTCCTTCTTTTATAGGTCCATCACAGGCAGATGACCCCTGATTCTGCCTATGAATATTTGAAGTCAATTCGGCCACGTGTGCTTTTGGCGTCTGCTCAGTGGCAGGTAGCTTACATGATTACTGCTCTTATTGTCTGGGTGTGTTTTGCCTGTTGGTTTTCAGAACATGGATCTATACATTTACCTTTTGCCTCTGCTGTAATGGTCATCTTCTTTCCAATTATTTAATTTTCATTTATACATTTTTTGTGTTAATAGTTGTTTTTGGGTGATCATAATAATATGGAAACAACTGTTGAGTGCAATTTCTGGGTGTGAATCACGCTAGTGTTTGTATATAGAGTTGAAATTTTTGTTCTATATCGCTAGTAAACCTGCGAGTATCTCGAATTACTGCTCTATACTGGAGACATCACGTTGTCGGTCAGGTTGATAGAAGTGTACTGAAATGGATTTACATTGATGTCTGAAATGATTTATCGTACTTCCTGACACTTCTTTAATTGTTGTTATGCAGGCTGTTCAGGAATACTACTATTTCTTGGTGAAAAAAGCTGTGGTTTACAGCAATTTGACAAATCTGATACTGAATCCCCCATGTTCAGCTCCCTCACATGATCTGCTTGCATTTGACGAGGGCTCTGTAGTTGTGGTGACCGAATCAGATCTTGAAGGATATGATGCTACTATTGAGGCAGGTGCTGTGGGAAATCAGATATGGGCCGACTTAAGTGTGGTCTATCGGGTTCGAGTAGCTGGTCAGGCAGCTCTCACAAGGATTTCATGCCTGTGGCTCCGCTGCCATGCTCAAAAGAAGATTTCAGCAGAGAAGTTGGGCAGGGAAAGTAGCTGCTCGATTACAGCTGATCATCTGGGAGGCATTAGTGTGGACATACAAGTTTACTGAGGAAAACCTCACTAAATTGTAAATACAAGAAATATGTTTGCCAAGTGTTTTATATTTTCCTTGTACAGAAAATATGGGAAATAACGTTATGTTAAGCTCTGCAATAAACTCGCTTTTTCTCCGTCCTGTAAATTGAGTTAGTAATCGAATGAAAGAGAGTTGAGCTTAAACCTTGTTTGTATCTTTTAGTTTGCAATGCAAGATTTTAATCCACAGGATCCTATTATTTTCACAGTTCTGTGCTCCTTACCCCCTTGGCATTACTTTAGAAAGACCCGAGACACAAGTACGAACATGTCACCAGAATTTCCAAGGAAAGTCTGAAACACTTGTACAAACACAAACCATAGATGAAAGAACAAGTTTAGATCATATGTATGATATGCGTTTTGGTCATTCTACTTTCTTGATCAGCATATCAGAGATGCCATGGTTTCTAGTGACAACAATGACTGGTTTTGGCACTGTTGATTAGTATCAAGTTTGAATCAAAACTAGATTGCACTTCTGTACGATGCAGCCCCATCGACCGCTATAATTTTGTTTTATAGTTCCTTTCAGCAATTAGTTTCAGTTGATTTCGTATACAAAACAAATCTACTGAACAAGTTCAGCTTATCTGCTTTCTCATCAACTGAGAATCACACGATTTCCTCATTGCTTTCCACAACTCCATGCTAAAGCCCATAAACCTTGCTGTATCCATTCTTTGGCCTGGTTGAACTTACCAAGTAAGGCACTACGTGATTCTTCATATCACTTTTTGAGATTCCAAGATGACCTCCTGAAACACTAATGTATTTGACCCTTCCAGATTCATCCAATGTTCGCAAACCAATCCAGTCTTCAGTGTACAGATCAGTCTGCATGAGAATAGAAATTCAGATCAAAGTGATAAAACAAATACATCTGTGGCTACTTATAAAGGTATTGTATTGTAATAGGATAGTTAATTTCTAAATACGAGGTCAATTTCACAGGAAGAAAATTTGTGACTAACTTCAACGGCATCGATTGTATAATTACCTTCTGTGGACCTACAATTGAGTTGAAGGCATCATCGTGGTAATATCCAAACCACGAGGTTTCTCTAGGTACCAAAACATTGTCATGCTCAAACTGTGGACAATACAAAGATGATACGATATTCTTTAGCTAAAGTAAATGATTCTATAAATGTAACAAGCGATTTAAGTATTCAACTAACGTTATATACATTTTTTTTCCAACATACCATAATAAGGACCAGGTTTTGTAAGCTACTAAATCTTTCCTTGTAAGTAGAGTTTCTCTCATCAGGGAGTTCATTGTTGAGTTTTGGAAGAAACCTACACCTCCCTAAATAATCAGTCATAGCCTGGAAACACACATTGGTGAGTCAGATGCTTAGGTTAGCCATCATCATAACAAAACTGAGATAATTACATGAATTGTAAGAGAATATGAATGCGTATGTAACTAGCTTTATATGACAATTGGAAACTTGAGTTATGTGAGCACTGCTTCAACGAGTGAGCAGAAACAACTTTGTTTCAAGTTAATTATAAGTCCATTTAAAAAGGGAAAGAGACAAATAAGCAGGATGTACAATAATTCGGTAAGCTTATGATTGCAAGGTTACTTCTATGTATTAATTCTGTAAGAATATTGCTGTAAAAAGCCTTAAATGTCTCTAATTCTCCACAAAAAAAAAAAAGGTTACCTACTTACATTTGGCAATTTAATATAACCACTGGGAGCCAAGTGTTCCTGGACATTTAAATCAAGATTAAAAAAGGCCAGGCTTCACCAAAAACATACTGAAGAAATTGTAAATTGACATCAGCTGAGGATGAAAGAATTAGCAGAGGATGCATACTTGGATATAGTCACTATATATCTCCCCTTTGATTAGCTTGTTTGCAATAATGCAAATTATGCCAGACTGCAAAGTCACAAAACGAGTTCAAGTAAGCTGGTAAAATGACATATCAAAAGAAGCCAAAGATGTCATGCTTTCCGCAGAAATGTTATCTGTTTTTAACTTTTTATTATATGTCTGATTTGAGGAATGAGCATTACATATGAAGTGGAATTACTTCAAATAGACATCACCTGAAAGGTCGGCACCTTCAGTATGATTAGTGGAAATATATGTTGGAGGTGCCATTCTTGAAGTGGACAATTATACAAGTTTATAAAATATTATGTTAAGTTAAGCAATCATGGCACTTCAGACAGCCCTGATTCACATCAGAAGCAGAAATCCCATATTTCTCCAAAAAAAAAAAAAACAATTCACAACCCCCATGTAACACACCTCCAAGCTTGTCCCAGATGAGAAACTATCAAGCTCACATACCATAAACACACCCTAAATCAGTCCAATTATAGTTCATAGGTACTCTAAAAACCAGAAGATATCCAGTAAATCAGATGCGATAGTTTATATAGTGAGTTGAGAGCCATAACGTAGTGCAAAACTTACACCGCAGAGAGGCACAGAAGCAATACCCGCATGAGGCCCTCCTAAAGAGACAAAGTTCTTAACCTGCATCAAATAGATATAGTACAATTTTCATGTTGCAAATGGTAAAGTTTGAACGTGGAATCTTGACAATGAGAGAAAAAACTATGACAATCAATCATTGACTCTGAAGTTTTTTTTTTCATGAATAAATCCTATTCACAATAACAAAACTACATACTGAATGAATATCCTGACTAATTTGTGAACACCATTTCACGTGCTTTATCCAGATGAGTTTGAAAGAATGTAGCACAATGTATAAGGTAACTAAGGTTCAGCCACAACTATAATACCAATTTATGTAGTTAGTTGAACGAAATGAGAAGTTGGAATGTTGGTTGATAAGTCTTACCGGAGGTCCATTGTCGCAAAATTCTACAACACCTCTGCCTATTAAATTTCCCTGCCAAATTTAAAAAGAAGGTATGAGTAACTATTTACTTTTTGAAAATCTTACACTTTATACAAGCTGCCCGATTTGATAAGATCCATTCACTGGACCAAGATCAAGGCAGCACTTTATTTACAACACATGAGCCTCCCAGTTCGGTTTAATGAGAGAGAGGCCACATTGTATGTTGGATATATTCTTGAGGTTTAACTTTTAACTGCAATCATATTGTGAATTAATCAAAGTGTAGAGAATTAGAACATGCTGTATCAAAATAATAGTTACCAGAAAGCTGATGATAACAATTACCTGGGAGAGACCAACAATATTGTAACCTTCTCTGAGTTCATCCATTTCTTTAACCTATGGTTACAGTAGATCAACGTTAAAAGTGATGAAACATTTCAAAGCCCTGGCCAACTATGTATGTGTAAGTGATAGAGGTTAGTACCTTCTCACACACAATTCTGGTCTGCAAACATTTGGGGAAATGTTTAATTAGAAGACATGAATAATATCATTTCAAAGATGAAAAATGTTGTTTGCAGTTTACCTGTTCCTCAAGAGGCACAAACCAAGAATCCCATGTTCCAGCCCCAACTTCTCTGTAAGAAGGTAGTAAAAATAAGCAGCATCATTACAAGTACAATAACTAAACTGACAAGTCAAGGATGCCCAGAAAAGAACTGAGAGACAAAAATACATCTGGCCCAAAGTACCTAAAAAGAGACTTTAATAACCACGTTTAAGTATAATTTCATTTTGTTCTATAAAAGATAAGTGCCAAAATTGGTATTATAAATTCATTTGTTCTGGCAACCATATAGATTAAACTGTGTAATAGGCATAACTAGATCAAAATTATAAAAAGCAAAGTGCGGCATAAACAGATAGAAATTCTCTTGCAGTGCACAAATTAGAACAATCAGGAGATATATATATATATATATATATATATATATATATATATATATATGACGAAAGAATGTACTTACATGCAATATCCTTTCACACCGGAAAAGTCCCTCAGTCGCTCTGTAAATTGTTTAACTCCTCTATTGGCACACTGATCTCCAATACCTATCCACGATGAAGCACCAGAAGGAGTAAAGAAAACAGAAATGTTATGTAACTTCCAAGTTAAACTAGTATTATGATAAAAATAACTCCTATTACAAGAACATAAACTATCCCAAACAGGATGCGAGAGGGAGAGACTTGGAATGCATTCAAGTTATACATTATACCCTACAATTTTTAAATGGCTATGCAGATTAAGGAATCTTGGTGCAAAATTATCCCGGTGAATGAAAACAGTTGGCTGCAGTCAAAGGTTGCATGTTGAGGAAAGCACAGCAGATGACAAAAGCCATGCTGCTGCTGGTTTTCCTCTCCTTGGCCGTTAAAAGTTCATAATTCAGCACAATGTCAGCTTTTCAACTGAATTTTCTCCTGATATAACTTCACAGTAATTATATAAATTCAATGTTCATGACAAAATCAAACTTCAACCTAAAACACAGTAAAGACGTAAACTTCAACCAGATCTCAAGTGTTTCTCCATAGTAGAAGCACATAGGATACAACTTGGGGTAAGGTTCTGTACTCTATCAGGGGAATAGGTAAACTGAGACCAAAGTTACTAAGCGTGATCATCTTCATAATACCGGTTTGACTAATCAGTTCATTTATTAAAATTTTTGCACAACAGACAAGAATTCGAGTTTGGAGAAAAAAGAAAAAAACTGGAGACCAATTTTTGATAATTAAATCAACACGTTACATATGTATAGACATACTGACAAGTGACAATCAGACGTTGGTGTCTATATGAACTCCTTCAATACCACATCAAACTAATAAAACCCAAGTTCCCATTAGTTCTTAAGAATCTCTAAATCACACCAATGCCCACAAGAAGCAGCATTACTGCAATACAGAACATTGATCAACAGTAGTCAAATTATACAGAAAACATAACAATATAAAGAGCCCAGATTAGATAAGCAAAACCCAGATACAAAAACAGATTCATTTGCATAAAGATTGAATCTTTCAGCTGATAAACTGCAAACAATAGAGTCCAGAAATCACCATGAAGTACTATGAAGGGTACTGAAACTGAACAAGGGATGAACACTAAGGCCAAGATGAAGACGAAGCCAATGGAAGAGAGTGAATCAACCTTCATGATCGTATTGGGTACTAAGTGTAATCTATCTCTGAAAAAATCTTGATATTTCTCTACACCAATCACTGTGTGTAAGAATTAAAAGAATTGATCTTTGATTAGAATAAGGGACAGTTGGCGGTGTGGGATTGGTGGATGAAGCAGAAAATACGGAGGTACGTATGGGCGGAGCGGAGTGCTCAGAATTTATTGAGGTAAAATGATCAGGTTTGCTCGTGTAAGTAACCGGAGGAATTTTAATTGCTCAACTATAAACTGATAAAAGCCACCAATGAGGAAATGGGCTGTGTCAGGTTGTTTGGGATATTGTCTACTTGGTTTTATTGGTGCCGGATACACAGAGGATTGTATATCGGCCGTCGAAAGAGAGAAAACGGCTTGGATAATGCCACGTCATCTATAATTATTGCCGTCGTTTTAGGGATATGGTTGATCGGAAAGTGATATAGTCCGTTGCTTGGTGAGAATACCGATCCACTAATCGATGTTACCGCTAATGTAACATTGATGTTGAGTGCTTTGGAACAAAATGTGAAATACACGTTTTTTTTTAAGGAAAATGAATAATTTTATTAGGCATCAAGTTAATATCGACAAACTATTGCTAGGTCAAACATGAGCAAGTTCAACACAACGTATAAAACAAGCTCATTATTTCTAACAACTTCAAAGAAAAAACAAACCAAAGTTCGAATCAAAACAAATTTAAAAAACTCAAAACCGAAACAAAGCAATAACCTACACATCGAAGCTAGGACTCAACACAAAGATCTCCAGGCTTGCGACAAGGTGTACCTTTAAGATCCAAGTGTCAAGTGAAACCCTAACTCCAAAGTGTAGGCATCTGGTTTTTTTAGGAGCAATAGGTTACTCCGTGCCATTGGCACCAGTGTCCTCCTTCGGGGCTGGAATAAGAACCTCCACCCCAACATCCTTAGTAGAGAACAAAACTAAACGAAGAGCTAGAGAAGAAAACAAGTTAGCTCAGCTGATGCCCTGAAAACTGACCCAAGCTTAAGTGAGGCCCACAAGCCCACAAGCCCAAAACCCATCTCTCCTCTCACTTCTCCCTTCAGATTGACTTGCCAAGGGCCGTTGTCTCGGCTGAATGACACAGCTGCCACCGTTGTCAAGTTCCGGTGGTCGAACTCGACCCTCCACCATTGGGTTCTAAACCCAACCTACTTTTAACCTTAGGACCAACTCAAATCAAATCCGGGTAACACCAACACACTAAAATATAAAGATTGCCATTGTCGTCGATGTTAGATCTTCCCTCACAGGACGTTGTCCCACCATACTCAGGAACTTTTGCCAATGCCCAAAGAAAGTCGCCTTCACTAAACGAAAACAGTACCACTCCACTGCCCCACAATCTTGAGCTTCACCCCTCCAAAGGATGAGCGTTGCCGGAATAGTCGAGTTCGGCCAAAGGATCCTTCACCGGTGCTAATCTCAGAGACTGCAAACATCACTCCTCCCGAGGATGAGTGTCGTTGCTTCATAACCCACAAACACCGCCTCACCAGAGGTGAAGCACCGCCACGTCGCAAAACTCTAGAATGGTTTCGTATTATTTTTTTTCTCAGGTGAAATATAGTTGTGTTGATAAATTATCGTGACGCTTTAATATTGTTAATTTTGTGTATAATAGGTTATTTTTATTTTTCAATAAAAGCTTATTTAAGTCAATTTATAACCTAGGATTACTCACACGTACGTTTTGGATAACAAAACTTGTTTGCCTTTGTTAATAATAGTATAGATATGCTAGGTCCTTTGGTTATAAATAACTCAATAATATGACTGAATTACAAGCTTTAAGTACTTATACACATAAAACAAACTAAATTCTTACCAACTAAAATCCCATATAAACTGGATATGTATTTCTAAAGTAGCAGCTTAAATATGGAAACAAGAACTAGCTGCAAAAGTTAGCAGAAAACCAGTTGACACTAAAACAAGGATGTTGCTTGCAGAGCACGCAACAAATCCTAACTGCTCCGCAACCTTCTTAAACCCTTGCACTCTCTCAATACTCCCTCTCAAGCTGGATCGAGGGAACATCTGGATCCAAGCTTGAAAGAAGACGATCAAACTGTATAGATGCAAGAATCTTGGTAAAGATGTCTGCAAGTTGATCCCATGATCTGGTGTACAATGTTTCGATGACTTTGGCCTGCACTTGATTTCAGATGAAATGGCAATCGACTTCTATATGTTTGGTGCATTCATGGAATACATGATTAGTGCATTGCAACTCGATTATCACAATACAACATCATATGAGATGAATGATGAATTCCCAAATCATGTAACAAGGCTTTCAACCAGATTAACTCACAAGCAATAGAGGCCATGGCTCTATATTCTGCCTATGCACTGCTTCTTGCTACATCCAGACTGCTTTTTACTCTTTCAAGTAACAAGATTGCCACCAAAAAAAGTGTAGTACCATGTAGTGGACTTTCTATCCAATGAATTTCCTGCCCAATCAGAATTAGAATACCCAACAATTTGAAAATGATCATTCTTCTGCATTGCAATGCCTCTACTGAGTGAACCTTTGAGATAGCTCAAGATGTGTTTGACAATGCCAAGATGATATGAGTTAGGAGAATGCATGAATTGACTTACTAAACTCACGACATAAGTTAAATCAGGACTGGTGATTGTAAGATAAATCAGTTTGCCAATAAGCCGCTGGTATGTACTTACATTCTGAAGAGCAATAGCTTGGGTGTCGAAATCAATTTTGCTTCCTAGTGGAGTTTTTGCAGGCTTGCAGTTTGTCATTTCTACTTCTTCTAATAGGTTAACAACATATTTGTGCTGATTTAAGAACAAACCTTTTGATGAATGATCCATTTCAATGCTTAAGAAATACTTTAATTTGTCAAGATCTTTAATGGCAAAGGAATCATGTAGAGCCTTCTTAAGTGACATAATCTCATCAGAATTGTTACATGTAACAATGAGATCATCAACATACACCAACACAACCAATTTTCCAGCCTTGCAATTTCTTACAAACAAAGAGAAGTCAGAGTGACTTCTCTGAAATCTAGAAGAGAGAAGCACTGAGCTAAGTTTTGAATACCAAGCTCTAAGCGACTGCTTCAATCCATATAGAGCTTTGTGAAGTTTTCAAATCATCCCAGCTTCATGCTCTCGAGGGTGGCCTAGAGGAATTTTCATGTAAACGTCTTCTTCTAACTCACCATGCAAAAAAAAAAAATCTTGACATCCATCTGTGACAAAGACCAACCACAATTCACAGCAACAGACAAAAGAACACGAAGAGTGTTCATTTTGGCAACTGGAGCAAAAGTCTCCTTGTAGTCAACACCAAAGGTTTGAGTAAACCCTCTAGCAACCGGTCGAGCTTTATGTCTCTCAAGAGATCCATCAGAGTTATATTTGAGCTTATAAATCCATCTTGCTCCCACAAGTTTTTAATCACGAGAGAGAGGTACAGTGCTCCATGTCTGATTATCATCAAGAGCTTGTAATTCTTCATTCATAGCATTTTTGCCACTGTGGCATTTTAATTGCATCAAAGAAACTCATTGGTTCATGGTCTACAAGGATTTTGTTGAGAAATGCACAGTGAACTGGAAGACTTTTTGTGAGCCCAAGATTTAGTGGATACCTAGTGGAGTAGGTAACATAATCTTGCAGCTTCACAAGAGGATTTCTATCTCGAGAAGGATTTCTCCTAGGCAAACTAGGAGAAGTAGGTGGATTTTCTGGATTCATGACTTTCTTCATCAACATCTACTGTCAGTTCACCATTTGTAGGATGAATATCTTATACTGTATTTTCTGAGGTTGGACACTACTCAACATCTTCTTAGTTTCAGTTGACGTTGAAGAGGGAAATAAATCACTGAGAAACTCTCCCTTAAGTTGTTCACCATTTCCATAGTAAAAAGGATGATTTTCATGAAAAATAACATCTCTAGATACTATAATTTTCCTAGTTGTAGGATTGTAGCATTTATACCCTTTATATGTAGATGAATATCTAAGAAACATGCATTTAGTTGATCTTGGATCCAATTTATCTCTTTTATCTGCCTGAACATACACATAATATATGCAACAAAAAATTCTGAGATGACTAATATCAATCTTCCTGCCTTTAAGAGCATCTCCAACCAATTAACTATTTGGTTTTGACAAATTCAAAATTTGATATATGACATGGCAAGTATAACATGTTCATATTTTGGCTAATCTCATCTCCAATGGAAATATCTAATTTGAATGTTGAAATAATAATTTACCAAGTTTGAATATTATTTTACTAATTGTATCAGTTTTGTTTTTTTAAACGATTGTATCAGTTTCTTCTGGTCTCCAAGTTTTTGCAGATAAGAAAAGGCAAACCGTGATCTTCTCAAACTCAGTTAATTTAAGATAATTAGATAAAATGATAAATGAAAACAATAGATAGAAATTGAGACAAGATTACATACAGATTGATTAACCAGTAGATTCCCCCCTAAAATCAAACTTTAGTAGATTTACCAGAGGAAGAAATAATCACAATCCACTAGTTCTAGTCTTAAATCAAAATATTCCACACAAACTCGTCTCGTAACCACGTATAAACCCAGAAAATAAGCCACCTGAATCTAAATTTTGAAACCAATTGACAAGC
Source organism: Argentina anserina (assembly GCF_933775445.1). Classification (NCBI taxonomy): domain Eukaryota; kingdom Viridiplantae; phylum Streptophyta; class Magnoliopsida; order Rosales; family Rosaceae; genus Argentina; species Argentina anserina. Next base: position 10,815,871 of record NC_065876.1, read on the forward strand.
CTATTTATATCAGACCCAGAAGATGCAAATTCTTCTTATCCCCAATTAACAACATCGATCTCACATAATAATCTTTATACGTAAATAGAAAAGTAGAAAACCCAATATGAATTCAAACCAAACAAGAAAACCCATCTCATTGATCTTTGGGACTGACCCTATAATTTTCCAATCTCCATGCACCCTGATAATTTTGGCATGTTGCATCTAAGGATTAATCCATTACCTCAGATGAGATCTAAGTTCTAGAAAAGAAGAGATATGAGTTGAAGAGGTTGTGTGTGTATTCTGGGTTTCAAAAGAGAGATGTTGAACACTAGAAAAGAGAGAGAGAGAGAGAGAGAGAGAGAGAATAAATATTTTTGATAGTTTGGCTCGGATTAGTCAAATTTGACTAATCCTTCTCCTTAGTCATTTCCACATGTAACAAACAAACCGGTTGGAAGGTGGAATACTGAGTCAATTGTTAACGTTATGATGACGTGTCAACGAATAGCTACTCGAATGGAGATGCTCTAACTTCAAATGGTGATTTAAAATCAAGAACACTGCTAGGCAACCTATTGATTATATATGCTGCTGTTTAAATTTCTTGCGACCAAAATCTCTTAGGAACTTGATTTTACAAGAGTAAAGCTCTAGCCTTTTCCAATAAATCCCTATTCTTTCTTTATGTGATTCCATTTTGTTGTGGTGTGCCAACACAACTAATTTGATGCACAATACCTTGCTCACTTAGATAATTAGTCATGGTATTAGAAGTGTACTCAGTGCCATTATCAGATCTTAAAATTGAAATTTTGGAAGAAAAATGATTTTTGACCAGATTAAGAAAATCTTGAAAGCACTTAAACACTTCACTTTTGTATTTTAGCAGATACACAATGGTGGAACGAGAGAAGTCATCAATAAAAGTTACATAAAAACGATAACCATCAAAGGAATTCATTGAAGCAGGTCTTCCATATATCTAAATGAACAAGCTCAAGGGGCATGGTTGCTCTTGAGTGTGAAAGTGAAAAAGGAATCCTAGCCTGTTTGGACATATGACATATTTCACACTCACTAGCAACCTTACAAAAATGAGGAAAAAGTCATGATAAAACTGGAAATGAGGGATGATCAAGTCGATTATGCCACAATAGCTACTGAGATGCTAACTTGGAGTTCATTAAAAAACATGTTGACAAATGTGGAGTGATGAAGATGAAATAAATGCCATTTAGGAAGAATCCCTGACCAATCTCTATTTTTGTGGCACAATCTTGGAAAATAATATTATGAGGTGAGAAAATGGCTAAACAATCTAGTAGGTGAGTGCATTTTCCAACTGAAATTACTTTAAAAGGAAATGAGGGAACAAACAAGGGAGATGACTCAATGGTATTTGAATTTTTTTTTCCTTTTCCACATATTTGCATAGGATGTCCATTTGCAATTGACACATGAGAAAGCTTTGTAAGTTTTTTAAAATCACTGAGATTTGAGGAATTATTGGTTATGTGTTCTGAAGCACTTGAATCCACTATCCAAATATCACCATTTCTACTAACATCTAAAGCAGTAGAAAGAGCAGTAATGATACATGGGATATCTTTTTTTGGAGCAAGATCTGAGTTTTCCAGAAAACCAACAAATTTCCCAAGCATAGCAGTTGTATTATCACTACCTCTCACACCTTATTGTCTGCTTTGAATAAACTCAGCAAAATCATTGATGAGTGAAATTGGATTTGAGGTATAGTTACCCATCTGCTCAGAGACACTACTCAAATTTTCCTTTGGAGTTGACTTGTGTGCAAAAGCTTTTTGTCCTTTCTGATCTTCATGTCACTGAGGCTTCAGTTCTGGATGAGAATCCAATAGGTTTCCTTTTGGTGGCCAATGCCAGCTCCTCCCGATTGACACACAGTGTGTGCACTTCAGATCAAGTCTCTTCTCTTTGTACACTCTATTATTTGTTGTAGACTTCCTTGCAACAAATGCTCTTGCATCATTGCTTGTAGACCCAACTTCAACATTTATGACTTTTCTGCGTGTTTCTTCTCTGTGAACAGTAGTAGTCACTGTGTTAAGACTTGAAAATTCAGAACTCATCATGAGGTAGTTCCTCAAGTCTTCATAGTCAGATCCCATACTAGTTAGGAGTTGAAAAACTTTGTCTTCATCAGCTCTTTTTTCTTAAAACAACTCCATTAGTAGTGAAAGGGCTAAGATGATCGATATCATTCTATTTTGATTTCATAATACTAAGATGCTGAATAAAAGAATTTGTACCTTGTTGAAGTTGAAACACTCATGCATCATTGTTGACGCTTCCATATAAATCCTTTAATACTTCCCACATGTCATATACAGACTCATGGTAGTTGAAAACTTCTGCAATGCTTGGCTTTATAGAATTAAGAATCCAAGCTCGAACTTGTTGATCCTTGCTCATTTCTTTCTCAAAGTTTTCAGAACCAACAACTAGAGTCTTTTTTTCTTTGATGCAACTTAACCTGGATCTTCCTCCGATTGCAAGTACCAAGTTCCTCGACCAGTTCAAGAAATTGAACTGATTAAGTCTGGTGGCAACAATGCTCTGATTAGAACCTCCATCAACATATTTAATTCTCACTGATAAAGCATCAGTGACAACTATTTCAGAATTACCAGGAGCCATGATTAGCTAAAATATAAAATGGTAGTAATTGGCAAGTGTAGAAGCAGGTCCTATGAGGATCACTGCTCTGATAACATGAAGAAAATGATACTGAGAAAAATAACTCAAATGTATTGATATGATGATGATAATATGACTGATTTACAAGATTTAAGTACTTATATACACAGAAAACAAACTAACCTACTCTTACCAACTAAAATCCCACATTAAATGGATATCTGTTTCTAAAGTAGCAGCCTAAATAAGGAAACAAGAACTAGCTGCAAAAGCTAGTAGAAAACCAGTTGACAGAAAACAAGGATGTTGCGTGCAGAGCACACAACAAATCCTAACTGCTCCGCAGCCTTCTCAGACCCTTGCACTTTCTCAATAGTTATGCTAGGCCAAAGATGTTTTTTGATTCCTTGGTATTTTCTAATAAAGAAACCTAATTGATCACAATCAGTTAGAGTTCTTCACAACGATGAGTTCAATCATATTAGCATGGTACGTCTGCATCAGTTGCATCACGGTCGTCTTCCTCCTCGTATTCTTGTACCAATATATTTTTGGCCCCTCTATCCTTTAATCCTGACTTCTGGGTCAACTCAGCCTTCATTTCCTCACTCACACCACCATCTCCGACAAACTCACATTCACTTGGAACATGACCCTTCCTCGTCATATATAAGTCCGACCACAAGCTCGTTGTACATTGCCATGTCGTCTAGGCCGGTGTGGCTCTACTACAAGACCATTACACAATTTTTGACAGACTCATCCTCGCAACGACGCTTATTCCTCCTTTTTTTTGAGCCAGACCTGACTTCAAGCTTGTCACTTTGTAGAGGGTTAGCTTAAGTGGGGGATGACGTTGTGAAGAGCATGAACCGAGCTGCAAGGAGGGTTTCGACTGTGGTTTGGGCTTAAGGTGGTTGCTGAGTATGGGCATTGGACTAAGGCATGTCAAGGTCCGTACGTAGTTAAAGGTGTGATATATGATTCTGTCATAGGTCACTGTCAATGGCAATATGGCATGCAACTGATGCAAGAGACATGGTTCTTCCAATTGTATAGCTTATGGTGTTGTACGTGGTAGTGTACAATGCCAGATCCAGCAAAATTGGTCAGTAGGAAAAAAAAATGTTCATTTGATAATTGTAGAGAAAATTTGTTGATTTATCTCCTTCTACGTTCCCAAGAGAAGCTCTCCTGACCCCCTCCCCCATAAACTCACTTCCACCTCCATAGTAGTCTCAGACCGCACCTCCAACTCTCACCTCCATCCTTGTTCCTTCACTCATATGTCCCAAAACTTCAATTTGTTTTTTGCAACATGTACCAATACCAACTTCACTCACTCATATGTACCAATCAGACTTAGAACTCCTAATGCTCATCAACACAAACGAACTCAAATGACTGATGAACAACCCATGTGGGAATGGGAGGCCGAAGCAAGAGTACTAAATAACCCATATGGGAGGCCCCCAAGTTCAAAATTAAACCCAAATTTCTGAATTAAACATTTTGAAGGTATGGAGATTACCCAGATTAGTGCCCATCTTGTAATACCCATGAAATCTGACTTCCGATTGAGATAGCATATGAACACAAAGATCAAGAAAACTGAAGTGTTTGACAAAAAACCCTACAGAAGACTAAGAAGGAACAAAATTGAGAAAGGGAAAGAGAACGACGCCATATACGAGAATGAGAAAATTTCCACCAAAAATAAAGTAAGAGGGATCACGGCCATCCATGAAGAATGAACGGTCTAGATTAACTTATGAGACAATATTAGGAGAAGATTCAAGTCCCTCTGCAAGTCGTCTTCTTCCTCTCACATTCGCCGGATTCTGCCATTTTTATATTGATTTTCTTCAAAAAACTCTATTCCAAGTCCAGTGTCAAAAACCCAGGCTCACCCATGAATGATTCCGCCCTTGAATACAAGAACACACTCATAGAATTCAATGTAGGTCATAGAATATAATTTAGGAATGTAATTGAGGTAGTTAGTATGATACAAACCTATTATGTATGTGGTATTATTCAATTAGTACATAGGATTGTAGGTAGTACAATTGTATTCTCTATGTATAGCCTTTATCAGATGATTCATTTGTAATCTAGTTATATTTGACTATTACAACAATCCTTTTAGCATTGTATCAAAAAAAAAAACAATCCTTTTAGCAGTTTCTTCCAGCGCAGTGGCCATTTATAATGACATTTACAACTATCTGACATACAATTATCAATTTTTTTTTGTTTACTCAGAAGAAACGCACTCGTGCTTTTTATAAGAAATAAAACTAGATCGACCCTTTTTCCCGATATTTTCTTAATTCAAATTTTCAAGCACCATATAGCTCTCACGGCATTATTTAATCACTGCCGATGTCCCTTGTTCAGTCAAAATATGAGTATTTATCATATCCTATCCCATTACCATTTGGAAAAGGGAATTTATTGGCGTAATAATTAATGTTGTTAATGTTGTTCACTATTAAGATGGTTCGTGTGTTGTTAAGCTTCCATCTGCTTCAAAATGAAGCAATGTCCTGCAATGTAGGGACACTAACTCATGGAAAAATCAAAATGACAAAGCGATAATGCATTGGTCTTTTTAAGCACGATGTTACACAGTTACAGCAATGCATTGTGATCTATAGACCACTGTAATCAAAATTCGGAGCAACCACCGCACAACTTTTTACATGGGAAGTTTTCATTTCAGATTCACCAGATAGCAGTTCTCAGATATTCTAAAAAGTTTTAACTTGGGTAAGATGTAGCTTGCTCTATTGCTCTGTTTGGCTAGTAAACAATAAATAGACAATTCCCGAATTACATTTGGTCATATAGCTGCAGAACATGTTGTCTTGGTTCAGTATGAATGTAGGATGCAAGATCCATAACGTGAAGTTGGATAGTTAGCTTAGTTGACCGCGTGCCCTGTTTCTCTAGCTGGTTTACGTTTTACTGATGTAGTTTATTTATGAGCTTCTATCTATAGATTGGAACACCAGTAAGCTAATGGTTTCTAGATTCGAATTCATGGAATGTTTGTCTCCATAACATGACGAATACGTAAACCTAGATTTGCATGTCCTAGTGTATCTGGAGCTGTTTTTCTCCATTATTTGCTTCAGTTTCAGCTGATAACAGAAATACCCAACATCAAAAATTACATGAAGAATATCGTGAATCGTCATACAAACACATCACGCCTCAAACAGCAAATCAAGGTGCAATCAGAGAGCACATACATATAACTGATATAAGGGTGCATCTTCTAGAGTATGTCATGACATGCAGATTCAAATCAAAGAACAGAGCAAAAAAAGAATAACAGACTCATCATTTCATGTAAATATCCTTGGGTTAATCTTACAAAACTGGCTGTAATAGGTGGCAGTAAAAAAGGTACACTCTCCCTGTGAAGTCATAATTTCTAATATACATACTTTACAGCAATTCTAACATTCAAAGAAACTATAATTACATATATTCCTGAACTTCCACTCTATTCAAAGTTATACGAGGAATCCAGCGCTTGAATTATGCAAGATACCTGATCATCTTAAGGTTTTCCTTGTCCCTCTCCAGGTAGTCGCGGGTTATGAGATCCTCAATCCGCTTCTTAATTGCTCGGATGTCAGGCTTGAACATATGTTGCAACTGCTCGACGCACTCCACAACTAATTCATGATGACGCAAAGCTTTACGGCTCTTCATTATCCGCACAACTGCAGCATCAATAGCATATCGCTTATCTTTGTCAACATCTTCGATCACCTCCTTCGTTTCATCTACTGGTGGGAGAGGAATCTTTATTCTTCTCATTTTGTGTGTGAACTTAGAGTTGAACCCAAAGGTGTCATCCGGCAAGATAGTGTTTGTATTTGGCTCCTTAACAAGGATCTTGTACTTGGCACATGACAAAGAATGAAGAATTCTAACCAAGTCGTCATGTTTAAGGTTCAACTGAGTGGATATTTCTGAATAGCTCCATCTATCCGCATTATTGAACAACAGAAGGAGAGCAGCCTGGTAGGTGGATACAACCAATTCAATCACTTTCGTCTCAAACCTTCCAGTGATGTTGCAAGTGCCCAATGAGTAAATCCAAGTGAGTCTTCTGTTTTTCGTTTTGGTTTCATAGAATCCCTTAAAAACTTCGACACACTTCACAAGTTCTACAGGAAGGTTAAGATCAAATGACTTATAACTTGGCCAGAAGCCAGTTGTAAGAACAGTGACTGTCAAATCCATCCCAGGATTCACATTTGGATTACTGTGAAGATATTCCTCAAAGCCAGTCCGATTCTCCCGAGCCAATGTCAAATCAGTGACCATCCCCTCCATTTTTGAAGTAAACTGTCCACCACATTGCTGCTTAAGCTTTGCTAAAGTACTCTTTTCAAGGTCTTCATTCGAACTCTGATTAAAAATTAGACGACGAGCAAGTTTTTTCCTGTAGAATTCTACAAAAAGGTTTTTATCACTGATATAATGCAGCAGCTTAACAACCTTCTCAAGAGTTTCTTCTATAGCATCATCACTTGAATTCTCACGGCCACCTGTTTTGAGGATATTATCACATAGCGCAACAAGTAATTCCGCAAAAGAACTCCCTGCAACAGTTTTGTTGCAAATTTCCTCAAAAGCTTCTTTGATAGCCCTGCGAAGGGAAGAGTGGTTCACAAAGCAATCACTGACGTATGCCACATACTTACCATGCAGCTTGGCTATTTCTTTGACAAGAACTTGTTCCTGCATTCCTGATCCATTTGAAGAGTGGTCATTTGAAACAGTTTCTGTTTGTTGGACCAAGGTTAAACCTTCAGTGATAACATGCTCTCTAAACAACTTAGCAATTGGTTCCAAGCCTCGTGGAATCTTATTATACAGTCTATAAAGCCTTGAAAGATCATCCACCTGATCATCTCTAAGCAAAGCATGAAATCCAGAGAGGTCCTTTTCAAGCAGTGGACCTGAATAAACCACCAACAACTCGAATTGCATTTTCTCCACCAGCTTCTGCTCACTACTCGAATGCAGGTAATGAGATACTCTATCTCTCTCCCTTCTCAAGCATTCCTCTGCCTTACAAATGTAATCTGGACACGAATCCTTTAGAATCCAACTTGATGCTTTTCGAGAATAGTACTCAGATGTATCTTTCAACATGTGAGCTTCAAAGTCTTCCTCATAAACATGAGTTTGTCCCATTCCCATTTCAACAAATATATTTACCACATTCTTCAATAGTGCCACGTCAATCTGCTCCCCTTCACGCTCTTTATTGATAATAGCAATAACGGAAACTCTCACATTAGCTTTCACAGCCCGATAAACCAAATCACGGAAGCGGGTAAGTCCAACTTCCCTTAGCTTTGGAAGTGATCTTCGACAGACGAAGAAACGGTCGAGATAATTAAAGAAGAATGATAGCCACTTCACCATAACTTTATGAGTCTCCCATCTTTTCACAAACTCCAGCAGAAGAAACTCATCATGCTTGTTTCTAAGAGAAGGCAAAACGGCTGAAGTGATGTATTCATCCAATACCTCCCGGTACTTGTCATAAAGTTGCCAAGAATAATCATATGGGGGCTTTTGAGTACACATGTTATAGATAGTTGTGTAAAGCATCATATTTTCTTCTGATGTAAACTGAGAGTCGGACAATCCTTCCAGAATTCTCTTTAGCTTTGTAAACCCCTTCTGCATATAGTCCCATCCTTGATCCCACTCGATAACTTCGAGTTCGGTTTTTGTGGTCACAAATATTCCAAATCCTGCAACTAGAATGATAGCACATAAGAGAAATGTAACAAGTTCACAAGCGAATATGCTTTCGTAAAAACAAACTGTTAGCATGAGTGGTCAAATTCTACAATATATTCTTTTATGAGTGGTAAATCATATGAAAGAAGGTTCTACACAATATCTCCTTGTTGTTAATGGAATTCATACACTCAACAGAAGATGATATTACTAAAGCATTACCTGACTCCCTCGCCATGGTTTGAGAAATCTTCTGTCTTCAAACTCTGTACATAAAAATCCTAATCAGAGCACAAACCTTTAATAAACTACATACCAGGACGTGTCTATATTATCAAAATGTGTTAATAACTTAATATTCACATCTACCTAGTATTTCAAGACACGCGTGTGTGTGTGTGTGTGTGTGTGTGTGTGTTAAACATACAACAGCAACCCCATCAATGAAATGGACAGAATAGGCTCCAGAGCAGTGACCGGACTCACCAAGAAATATCTGTCTATGAAAGTTTCTATGCATAGAGACTATACCTTTAATGGGCAGCCACTTCATCATATACTGATAACACATATGAAAGTTTTGCCCGTAAACTAATCACATGCATATGAAATCCCAATTCCTCAATACATTTCCAACTTTTTTATCATACTCACTGAAATATTATAACAACATAACAAGCATAAAACTCATACACATAACTACAGCTACATAACAAGCATATAACTTTAGTTGATCAACACTAAAGTTACAGTCCTGGAAGTTTTTCCCAACTTCTATCAATTTCATAAGAAAAACAACACGTAATCACGTATAGCAGTCTAGACCCAAACTTAACACCAAAATCCCAGTTCTTCATCCTCATGAAACTCTCCTCAATTTTATACACAAAACAATTGGGTATCTGATTCATTTCAATACTCAACTCACAAATCAATGGAAACTGGTACAGATGAAAGTAAAGGTCTCACCTTTTACAACTGCTTTGGTGAAGAAGAAGAAGAAGAAGCATCATCCCTTCTGTTGTGTATTATGGGTGTGATTAATTGTGACCCAGATTGATCCCAAATGAGACATATAGGAAGAACGAGCTCTCTTAATCAGAAGCAATATAACCCAATTCAGAAATGGTGCCCAATACCCTAATTCAATCCCTCTTTCCTGGTTCTTCAGTTTTTTTTTTGTATTATATACACTGTTTCTTTCTTTTTTGGTTATACCAAATGTACCCCTCTCAAGTCTCATGTAACAAAGAAAACAACTTTACCTCCTTAGTTTTCAACGCTTAAGTTCTTACTTGCAAATATCACCCAGGTGGGTCACTCTGGGTTTTTTTTACTGTGGAAATCCGCAAGGCTTTGTGGTTTTCTTACTTCTTTTAAAACATGTAAAGGTGAATTCTTTCTCTTTCTCTGTTGGAAATGTCATTGAAGGGTCCTTGTTTTGTTGGTTTGTATTGGATTGGAAAGGTAATCTACCCAGGTCCAGTGTGTGTGTCGTTTTTGTTTGTTAGCTGTCGTTTGATCTGTTCTTGAGTCGTACAGGAGGATTGTTTCTGGGTTTAATGCTTGGATTTTGGTATTTGGTTGATTTAACTCAGTTGTCATTTTTTTAATAACCCATGTTTGATTTTATAAGGAAAGGAAGTGACTGAGTAATGGGGTTTGTTCCAATTGTGGTTTTGGTGTAGTTTCTGGTAAAACAGTTTGTGCCCTGATTGATTAAAAATTTAAAATGCAATTGCAGATGGTTTAGTGTTAAGCAAAGAGGTTGTCAGATTGGTTTGGCTGATTGGGTAGTAAGTAGATTGCGCAATGGGGGACTGAAGGTTGTTCATAATGTAATTTTGGTGTTGCATGTACTGAAAAGGTATGCTTATGGAGCATTTGCACCTGAAGGCCATGATCTTGCATCTTCAGCATGAGAAACAAGAGTCATCAGTATGAACACTACGTAAGAATGATGTACTGCAGCCAAACGAGTTAGATGCTTATTCACAAAGTTATATTGTGCACTTTACTGTGCTCAGTTTTTTTGATAAGATTGGGTATATGACCAGATCAGAGGTGAATTATAGGAATGTTCTTTTTATTTTATTTTGCAGTCAACCTCATAAACAAATTGATCACATTGTTAGGCCTGAGGCTATTGGCCTCGTACTTGGAAATGAAATCCCAAACTGGGAGCCTTTCAACTGCAATTTGGTATTGAGCTGTTTCATGTGAAAAGCTCTATATCAGATGCTGGAACTGAAGAAGATGATTTGAATTAAGGAGGGCCAGAAATATATGTTGCTATGCAAAGTGTACGTGCTTTGTTGCCATGGGAAAGACAGTACACTGCTAAGAGATGTACACAACTCTGTCCCTCCTTCCCTCATGAATTTCAATGATTATATCCTGCTATACCTCTTGAGTCACTGATTTTTATGAGGAAATAACTCAATTTGTTTCTTGTAAGATACAGCTGCTGTTATTGCACGCCTCTACTACAATTTCTAGATGAATGAAGTGGTGGATTCTTCATGTCTGGATACATTGTTATTCAAAAACAACCTGAAAAAGGTAAAGGTATATGGTTGGTTAGAATTTCTCTATTTTAGGCACATCACTGAAAATTTGGTACCTAAAGGACCCTTGTAGACCAATTTCTGATATATACTTGACTTTGAAATGTGCCTTTGTATAGTAGCTAATAACTAGTAAATTTATATTAGTAACAACATAACTTCTTTTATTCACTACCTCTGTGTCAATAATTATATGAATTATATCCATCCATCTGTAGGCACTGTTCTCCCTCCCCTCCAACTGTCACTTGCTCACTCTCCCTTACTCTCGGTTCATAGCAGTATGGTTGAATTAGGGAATCAAAAGCAATGATTTAGATTTCGTAGCCACTTAAGTGCAGTTGCTTGTGATGCAATTACTATTGAAGATTAATATATATCAGGGAAGATGAATATGAAGAAGAGGACGATACCTTTATTTGATCTAAGGAGGACCAATGGGGCTTATCATACAGTTGTTGTTTTGATTTGTGTTCATTGAAGACTAGTAGTAGAAAATAAACATACTCTCTGTCATTGACTTTTCTCTTTAGCCAATTGCATCATGTTTGCTTGCTGTTGATCGGATTTGCACTATGTTTAGAACCTAACATACTCTCTGTCATCGTAGTTCTTTCCATTTTCATATACTCATAGCACAGTTTGTGGTTTCAAATTAGATGATGCTTACTCTAACTGCAGACACATATCACGCTGGAATAAAATTCTGGGGTGACTGCTTCAACTTTGGATGGTTATTACGACTGAAAACAGGTAAAACTATAGGGTACTGAAATCTCTATCCTATTACACAACGGAAAATATATTATCCAACGGATCCTTTTAGATTAATGCCTTTTGTGTATTGGCCCGATCTTCTTTCCATAGGAGGCGTGGTGTAGAACATCAACATCACAACTGCAACTTAACATGCAAGATATTTGTTTTGCTTTAAATCTCATACTTGCACTTTCTGGTTCTTCAATATCTTAATATCTATAACTGTTTGATGCTGACTGTTGCTTTGCTTAAGGTCAGCTTCATCTGATCTTCCACTCATATTAGCGATGTACTCTCCTAGTAGTTCCTCAACCTGAATTTGATTTTCCCTTTGTTTCTGATAATGAAGTTTTCTGGTCTGATTCATGTTTACTCGTATGATAACTGCTGCCGCCACAAAAATAAGAATTGCAATACACACTGCACAGATTGAACCACAAGTATAAGAGACCATTTCAATGCATAAGTACAAATCTATAGAATAGTATAGAACTCTGACAAAAATTCCTTGAATGGCTGGGAAGGTGGCTAGGAAGGTCAGAAGGGGGACACAGTGACTAGAACAGAAGTTTCCTTCGGTTTATAACTTATATGTGATTAGTGAGTCAAAGTCTAGTTTGTCAATTAATCACCTTCAGCTACAGAAAATGATATCTTGACATAATATAATACATGGTGGGACATAATTCTACAATATTTGGAATCATCTATCAGATTCTCACCTGGTAGCTGGTACAATGGATTCAGTTTTGCTTATACATATGATAGATGATTAATGAGAAAATTGTTGCTCACATTTGATGTCCTTTTAGATAATTTAACCAACATGTCGATAAATTGTTGCTCATTATACTGAAGTGCTGCGTTATATTCCTGTTTATCATATGTGCATATACATGCCACTGATTGTGCTATACCTTAGCTAATAATGTTCTAGCTCTATGTCTTTTTTGTTTTTGTTTTATGTATGTGCTTTTCTGGAAAGTGAATACTTGTGTGAGTTGTGTCCTAAGATATCATATATACAGTCTCTTCCCTCAAAAGTATGTAATGGTTTCTAATCTTCCGAGTTGAACTAGATTTCTTTTGTTTTCACTTTAGTTGTATTAATAACATGTAAGTGGATTACTAATTTTCCTATATAGTTTTTAAGGAGTTGAAAAAGTAAAAGAAAAGGAAAAAAAATTTCTGCTGGATGATATTGTTGGTCTTTCTAGAGCTAGGGAGTTTATGACTTGTAGCTCTGGCTAGTTTCTTCTCTACTTTCTTTTGCTTGAGCTAATGACCGACCCCATTTGTACAAAAAAAAAGTAAAAGAAAAGGGAAGATGTAATTTACCTTTAACATGTGCCATAGTGAAGCAATCCGTTTCCTGTTCTTTTTCAGTCTGCAATGAACCTACTTTTGCTTCATGAGAATCTTCATGCCCAAGTAAGTTCCAGGTTAATCCCAGACCAAAACTATTGTCAGCCAGATAGGGACTATACTTGAATGGAATAGGAACAGTTTTCACTACCCTGCAAGAATTTGGTACGGCGAATGTTGGCTTAACAGTGTAAACATGGTATCCAGAGCCACTCAAGCAGGGAATTTCTGTGAAAGATCTCGGTAGCCTAACAGAACAGTTGAGATATGAGTACTCTTTCATGACATAGTAGTATTGAAATGGTGTGAGGGAGAGATTGAGATTAAGAAAGACTCCATGGACACAATTCTTGGGGTCAATAAGCTCAAGTTTCATGCTATCATAGGAGATAGATTTCACAGCCAATTCACCATAAGATGGGATGTGGATTGTGGTTTCGTTGTTGCTGCAGTCAAGATCAAAACCACAGTGACCACAGTGTTGGGGGTGCTGGCTTTTTACTCGGAAAGGAAAACGGATTTCAGGAGCCCCAGTAGCACACTTCTTTGTTTCACAGATTTCAGTGGAGGCTTCGGTCTTAAGAAAGATGGAAGTACAGAAGAGGATGAAGAAGATGAAGGAATGCATAGCTTGGCAATGAGAAACACAACTGCAAGGGCTTCCTACAATACTTATATCAGGACAAAATGTAATGCACGGAAAAAGCAGAACTTGGAATAAATCTAGGATAGGATACACAAGAAGACTCCCAAGTGGGGAAGACCTAAAGACTTAAGCTTTGGCCGCCTAGAACTAGAAGACATTGAGAGAAAAAATAAACAATTCCTGGTAAATATAAAGAAATGGGGGTTGATTTGATCTTTAACAGACTTTTGGGTGGAGTGTTTATTGGGGTAGATTTTTCAGTTAAGAAATTGAGGTTTCTTGTAGACTGGTATCTACGGGCACTTTCTTTGCTTCCCCCTAACCTTTCCAACACGGTAATAGAGGGTCTATAATTCTCAAATTCTCTCACTTTATAATGTTTGCTTTGATTGAGTTTGTGTAATGCCATCTAATTCCATGTTATTATAATACTAAATATATTGTAAACAACAAGTATGAACTATATATATAGTACAAAGAAAGACTAAAAGAGCTACCAATAAGTCCTTAATTGTAGTCTTCACAAAATGATATAATCAAATTCTTTATTACACTTTTTTTTTTGAGAATGAAAATGTTTATTGCACTCGGAAAGCAAATAGAACAAAAATTGTATCCATTACTTAATGTCTTTGCTTTCATAAACCAGAAGCAACTCATCTTTGACTCTGTTCACCAGCTTCTGCTCACTGATTGAATACAGGTAATGAACTATATATATAGTACAAAGAAAGACTGAAAGAGCTACCAATAAGTCCTTAATTGTAGTCTTCACAAAATGATATAATCAAATTCTTTATTACACTTTTCTTTTGAGAATGAAAATCTTTATTGCACTTGGAAAGCTAATAGAACAAAAATTGTGTTAAGATTGAATTTCCATTGATTTGAATGAATACATTTGTTACACATATATACTGCTGTAAATATAATTACAATGAATAACATTCCTAACTGAGATGATTGACATTCCTAAACTGAGATGAACACATTAATGTTGATTGCATATAATCAGGATTCAATTAGGAGAGGTGAATCACTCTTGATTTGGAAATCAGAGGGAATCACTCTAATATCCCCCCTCAAACATTGCGGGCCTGCACGGATAAGTTTGCAAGCATGGAAAAGATGCTTTGGCTTGAGGAGAGGCTTGGTGAGAAGATCAGCTGGTTGGTCCTGTGAAGGGATGAAGCACACACGGTGGCTGCCAAGAGCTACTTTCTCGCGAACAAAATGATAATCAGGATCGCTGTGTTTGGTTCGAGCATGGAACACGGGATTGGAAGCCATGTATGTGGCATTGAGATTGTCACAGTAGAGAAGAATGAGAAAGTGTACTTTAGCCCCAAGTTCATACAACAAATAGCTTAACCATGTGGTTTCAGAACTAGCATGAGCAAGTGATCGGTATTTTGACTCGGCACTAGAGCGGGCAATAGTTGGTTGCTTCTTGGAGCACCAAGAAATGAGATTAGAGCCCAAGAATATCAGATAACCGGAGGTGGAACGACGAGAATCCTGACAACCTGCCCAATCGACATCAGAATAGGCTGTGAGCCGTACCAGATGAGTTTGTGGACTGAAATGCAAGCCTTGATCGAGAGTGCCCTTGATATAACGCATAACACGTTTCACTGTTACAAGATGAGGAGCTCTAGGCTGACTCATGTACTGAAACAAGGAGTTGACGGCGAAGGAAATGTCAGGACGAGTGATGGTGAGGTACTGTAATGAGCCTACCATCTCACGAAAGATAGTAGAATTAAGAAATAAGTCTCCATCATTTGCAGTGAGGATTGATTTGGCCGACATGGGGGTGGCAGCAGGTTTAGAATGCATCAGATCATGCTTGATAAGGAGATCATGAGCATACTTGAGTTGATTAATATGAAGACCTCCAGAATCACCTGTCACCTGTAAACTAAGGAAGTAATGGAGAGGGCCAAGGTCTTTAATATCAAAACCACGGCCTAAAGCATCAATGAAGCTTTGTAAAAGTTAATCATGGCTCCCAGTAACCACAATATCATCCACATACAGCAAAAAGAATATGGTGTGGACACCCTGCTGAAAGATGAACAAAGAGGAATCTGCCTTACTTTGTCGGAAACCAATGGATATGAGAAAGAGACTCATACGCTGAAACCAAGCGCGAGGAGCTTGTTTGAGGCCATAGAGAGCTTTGTGAAGACGACAGACATAGTGAGGACGTGATTGATCAACAAAGCCAGGAGGTTGAATCATGTACACATCTTCATTCAAGAAACCATGCAAGAAAGCATTCTTGACGTCTAATTGACGAAGAGGCCAGTGACGGAAAACAACAAGGCATAAGACTGTACGAATGATGGCGGGTTTGATAACTGGGCTGTAGGTTTCGTCATAGTCAATGCCGTGCTTCTGGTGAAAGCCTTTGGCGACGAGCCGAGCTTTATAACGCTCAACAAAACCATCAGGATTACGCTTGATTTTGAAGACCCATTTACAGCCGACCACATGGTGAGATTTTAAGGGTGGAACCAGAGACCATGTTTCATTTTTCAGCAAGGCATTAATTTCAGCAGCCATAGCATCATGCCACTTTGCATGTTTAGAGGCCTGGGAATAACAAGTAGGTTCCACAGAGTCAATTGTAGTAATCAAAGCTTTAGGGATCAGATACGTTACAGTGCCATCTTGACGTTCTCTTGGCTTGCTGATGTCGTCCTTGAGTCTGGTACGCATGGAATGAGTAGATGGGGCGGGTGGAGCATGGGGAGGATGAGGAGCGGGAGCCGGCGGAGGAGGAGCTGATTGTAGATTGGCGGTATGGGATTCGCCGGATTGAGACAGAATGGGAGATGGAACAGGGCAGGATTGGGATGGGGATCGGCGGTGTGAAAATTGGAGGCGGACTGGCGCCGGCTGTAGGTCAGGATGACAGGGCGGGGGGGGGGGGGGAGGCACTGGTGGAGGAGTCGGAGCAGAAGAAGAAGATGAAGATGGAGAATGGCTTGAAAGCGCTGGGCGCGTGGGATCTGTGTTGGAGTTTGATGGTGATACCGAGTCATATGGAGGAGATGTTGGGCTCGGCAGGTGGGCCTGTGGAGGTGTAGATTGGGCCAGCGTACTAACTAGTGTGAATTCCACATAGTCAGAAGCCGTGGGAGGTGGTACCTGTAATTCTTTATATGGAAAGTGATTCTCGTTAAATAAAACATGACGCGACACATAGACTCAACTGGATTTGGGATTGAGACACCGATAGCCTTTATGAATGGGACTATAACTGAGGAAGATACACTCTAGACTACGACTGTTGAATTTGTTGGATTCATTTTGACCAAGGTGAGGAAAGCACAAACACCCAAAAACTCGAAGAGATGAATAAAAAGGATGATTGCCATTGAGGCGGAAATGAGGAGTGTCCCAATTGAGTGTGAGAGTAGGAAGGAGATTTATGAGATAGACCGAAGTATTTACAGCATCAACCCACAATTGTTGCGGAACCCCGGAGGTAAGAAGAAGAGTGCGACCAATGGTGGCAATGTGACGATGTTTCGTTCAGCAAGTCCATTTTGTTGGTGAGTATATGGACAAGAAAAGCATTGTTGGATTCCCAAAGACTGACAGAATTGAGAGAAGGCATGATTCACATATTCAGTACCGTTGTCACTTTGAAGATATTGAATAGATCCAGAAAAATATTGCGGATCAACGCCATTAGAGTTTGAAAATGCGTGAGGACCTCATTTTCTGATGCATAGGATAAACCCAGGTATATCGGGAATGCTCATATGTAAACATAACATAATATCGGAAACCAGTGACAGATGTTGTAGGGGACATCCAAACATCACTATGAATAATAGAGAATAAGTTGGAGGAAAAAGTATTATTAGCAACAAAAGGCAATGTTTGTGACTTGCTAAGAGCACACTTATTACAAAAGGAAGTAAAAGACAATTTGAAACCAATAGATCACCCTAAACGAGTGAGAATAGAAGACGAAGGATGACCCAAACGATTGTGCCAAAGAGACGAGTGAACAGAAGCAAGAGCTTGAAGAGCAGAAGATGCGGAAGACAAGGAGAGAGGATAGAGACCATCTTTACATGGGCCCTGAAACAACAAACGACTAGAACGTAAACAATATATCTGATAAAAGTCAGGAGCAAACAAGAAGAAGACAAGATTATGTTCAGTGAAACGAGCAACAGACAATAGATTTTTACGAATAGATGGAATATGGAAACATTACATAAGGAAAAACTATACGATTTTAAAGGAAGAGGAAGAGTACCGGTATGGGAGATAGGCATAGAACTGCCATCACCCATGTAGACATTGTGGGGACCAGTGTAAGGTTGAGGCTGATTGAGAGGCAAAGCAGTCATGTGATGAGTAGCTCCCGTGTCGGGATACCAGTTAGGATCACCAATGAAATGAGCACCAGCAAAAGGAACAGCAGCTGACGGACCCTGGTACCGGTGAGGACATTGTGTTGCACCATGCTGATTGGAATGACAATTGGGGCACCATTGAGGAGCAGATCCAAGAAGCCCATTAGCCCATGGAGGGCGGGAAGCCCAATTAAATGGCTAAGAAGTTGGGGTCACGTGATATTGAGGTTGTGTACTCGGATAGGATCGTGAGGTATTAGAAGAGGAGCCTGAACTGTTGCAATTATTGTTGCGGTTATTGGGATTAGTGGTGTGATGGCCGGAGTTGGAATTCCGACCAAACTGGGCATAGCGGGGTTGGGACTCACGATTATCACGCCGGGAAGAGCTATTGTGATGGAAAATGGCAGTGGCTGGCGGAACTTCTGAGATTCAAAAGCAAGGATGCGAGCCCAGAGATCTGTGAAATCAGGAAGAGAGGCTTGCTGAGTTAAAGCCGTGCGGAGCATAAGGTAGTTAGATCCAAGACCTCGAAGGGTGGCAAGCACGAGATCTTCATCAGAGACAGGCTTATTGATTGTGGTTAGCGAATCGGCAATGGATTTGGCATGACGAAGATAATCGTCAATAGTTTAGGAGCCTTTCTGAAGGTCAATGAGCTGCAACTTGAGACTGGAGGTGCTAGCTGCCGAGCGTTGGGAGTAATTACGAGCAAGAAAATTCCAGATCTCTTTGGAGGTATTGAACCCAACGGTGAGCTGGAGAACTTTTGCAGTCAGCGTGGTGCGAAGGAGATTCACAATTTTCTGATCAACCTTAAACCATGCTTTGTACTCTGGAGGAAGGGTGGTTTTAGCGGGCTCAGTGGTGGTAGCGAGGGTGTGGTGGTTTTAGGAGTAGGCTGAGGAACTGAGCCATCAACATAGCCCCAAAGGTCAGTCCCATTGAGATATGGTTGAATCTGGTTAAGCCAGGAGAGATAATTGGTTTCGGTCAGCTTTATGAATTAAGAGGTATGTTGGGAGGGAGGGGTGGTCTCGGCCATGGAGGATGGAAAAGGGGAAGACGGACGCAGAGGGAAAGGACACAGAAGAAGCTAAACTTGAAAGGTTAGGATCTATTTTTAGGCTGATACCATGTTAAGATTGAATTTCCATTGATCTGAATGAATACTTTTGATACACATATATACTGCTGCAAATATAATTACAATGAATAACATTCCTAACTGAGATGAACACATTAATGTTGATTGCATATAATCAGGATTCAATTAGGAGAGGTGAATCACTCTTGATTTGGGAATCAGAGGGAATCATTCTAATAAAATTGTATCCATTACTTAATGTCTTTGCTTTCATAAACCAGAAGCAACTCATATTTGACTCTGTTCACCAGCTTCTGCTCACTGATTGAATACAAGTAATGAGCAACTCGATGCTTTCAGAGCATAGTAATTGCGAGGGGTTTCCAGTATGTGAGCCTCCAAGTCATTTTCATAAGCATCCATTTTCCCATTTCCGATTTCAACAAATATATCTACCACATTTTTCACTAGCTCTCTGTCAATCAGCTCTCCTTCGCGTTCTTTGTGTATCAGATCAATCACAGCAGCTCTGGCAGTGGCATTCACCTCAATATAAACCAAATCCTTGAAGGAGTTGAGTCCAACTTCTTTTAGGGTTGGAAGTAAGGCTGTAAACGGTTCCAAAACAGCCAAAAATAGGCGGAACCGTAAACCGAACCGTGTTATTTAAACGGTTCAGTTCTTGTATTTTTCAGAATAGGAACCGAACGGTTCGATTCCTAACGGTTCCATGGCGGTTCCGGTTCCAAAACGGTTCGAAACGGTTCAAAAAAAATTGTCTTAAATTCAAGAATGATGTTAGTTTGAGCATATCATACTTATATACGGTGACAAGAAATGAGGGAAGATTGATAATTCGAGACAAGATAATTCCAAAACAGGGGATAGTCTATGTCCTCCACCAAATGGAGTATGACTAGTACTTTAGTTTAAAGCAATTCCTCCACCAAAACGGTTCCAAACGGTTCCTATATATTTTTTTTCTAGTAACCGAACTGAACCGAATTGTTTTAAAAACGGTTCGGTTCTACTGTATAACTTCAATTTTTTTCTAGGAACCGAACCGAGCTGCTGTTAAACAGTTCGGTTTCAACGGTTCCTTCAGGAACCGGAACCGATTAATAGCCCTAGTTGGAAGTGACCTCCTCAGGATGAAGTAGCGATCAAGAAAATGAAAGAAGCGTGACAGCCAGCTTACCATAACCTTGTGGTTTTTCCATCTTTTGACAAGTTCCTGCAACATCGATTCTTGAGGCTTCTCTCTTAGAGAAGGCAGCACCGTCGAAGTAATGTAAACCTCACATGTCTCCCGATATTTGTCATAAAGCTTTTGACAGTAATCGTTGTTGGGATCCTGAGTACACATTTTGTAAACAATGGTGTAGAGAATCATATACTCCTATGAGCTGAATTGAGTTTGTTAATGTGAATGACGGAGTAAATCATGGGCGTGATTCAATGAGTGATTTGTGGTTAATTATACTCTTGTTAGATTATATATAGAACAATTATGTGTATGAAGTAATATAACAATCTATATACATTTCTACTTGGCATCAGAGCCAATTTTTTTTCATCCTCTATTTTTTTGGGTTTGTGTTTTTGTCGTGGAACTGCTGCATCACGTGAAATAAGCAGCCACATTTGGCGACGCTGTTGTCTCAACGACGTAGGTGCTTTGCCGAGACGTGCCCGTCCGCCCATCCGATTTCTCCCGTCCGGTTCTGGCTCTGCGTGTCGGTGTCCGCTGCCCTCGTCGACGTTTGCTTCTAGCGTCGTCTCTCTTGGCGTCTTCCTTCCTCCGACCAACGTAGTTGTCTCAGGGTGAGGAACGACTCCTCGTCCTGCGCTGCCCAGATCACTTGCGCCGTCGCCGCTGCCCTCAGGCCTCTACCGTCTCCTCTGCTCTTCGACGGTCCCTCTGCCCTCTGCCCAGATCACTTGCGCCATCGCGCTCCCCTCCAACGTCGTCCGACGCCGCACTCTCCTCAACTTCGGCGTTGCTTCTGCCTTCCGACGCCCCCTCCGACGACGCCCACTCCTTTCCGGCCGTTTTTCAGCTATTTCGACAAATTTCTGCCCTGACCCGACCTGACCCATATTCGACCCGACCCGGCCGACACAACTTCGGCCTGACCTAACCCGAATTTTATGGTCTTGGTTGTCAGTATAGGTTCACCGATAGAGTAGGTGCACCCTCGACAGGTTCAAATCCGTTTGTTTTTGTGTTTTCGCTGCATCAATCCTGATTTTTTATTTTCAATGGGTTCTGAAGACGACACATAGAGTTCTCAGATCAATAACATTCCGCAAGTTCTGAAAGTGGTTCCTTTTGGGGCGCCAAACTCAATGGGACCAATTTCCGTAAATGGAAGAGAATTATGGCCGCTCATCTTCAAGACATGCACAAGATGTGGCATGTAACCGGAGTAACTACGGCTCCTAGTGAAGATGATATTGTTGCCTACACTAAGTTGGACAACAATGATGGTTTTGTCGTGTCAGTCTTGTGGAAAGATATAAATGACGAGATAGTTGATCTGGTGGAGGCATGTACCACTGCGCAGGCAATATGGCAAACACTGGAAGGCTTATATACTAATGACTTTGATTTCATACAGGTTCATGAGTTAATGTGCACAGTTTTGGCGATGCAACAAGATGGGCAACCGGTGGCGTAATATTTCACCAAACTGAAAAATATTTGGGCTGAGATTGATGTGAAACGTCCTTACATGATCAAGAATAAGGAGGATATTGTTTGGTACTAAAAAGAGAAGGAGCTTGAGCGAGTTCACCATTTCCTAAAAGGTCTTGATGCAAAGCATAACAGTGTGAAAAGAGAATTGCTCAGACAGATCGAACCCTCTAGCTTAATCACCGCTTTCACATATATCTGTAAGGATGAGTCTCAGTAGGAGAGTCTTTATCAGGAACAAGTTGTAGTTTCCAGCCTTACTGTTCATGCTAGATCTCCAGCACCATCCCTTCCGCAAGCAACTTCGGCAACACTTCATCAGCAAGCCCACCACCAGACTTCGGGAATCAGCCCCGCCCTCTTTGCTCTTATTGTCATGATACTAACCATGCTCGTGCGACCTGTTGAAAGTTGTATCCACACCTTAGGCCTAAGAGGCCTATTTATCGTCCCAAGGCGAAAGCAACTATTTAATTAGTCCAGGAACCAGATTTTTATGGTGTGGTTGGCCATGATCATCATACAGCCGGAGGCGCTACACCTACCGCATCCATAGCTGGTCGTGGTAAGATTGGTATGCCTTTAAATATTTCTAACTTTGTTGGTTTTGATACTTGAATTATTGATTCTAGTGCGTCTGATCATATGACTTATGACTCATCTTATTTTATCATATTGTCTCTTCCACTAGTATCTTATGTTACTAATGCTAATTGTGAGGATTTACCCGTGTTAGGGAAATGGTCAGTTCGTATTACTCCCACAATAGAGATTCACAATGTACTATATGTACCTGCTTTATCTCATCATTTGATATTTGTCCCACAATTGAACACTAACGCTAAGTGTTATGTGACATTTGTTTCCTATGTATGTGATATTTCAGGATCTTCTCACCGGGGAGTTAATTAGTCGGGGGAATCTGAGGGGCATGTTATTTCATCTGGATCTGACATATGCGGGGGAGAAACCAGGAGCACAGTCTCGGACCACTTTACGAAATTACTGTTAACTGAGTTACTATTCACGTATTATTGTACAAATACCCATCAATTACATATTCATGTACGAGAACATATTGTTTACGTATTTCTGTACGTATACATACTATTCAATAGTAAATACTATCTCAGTAATTTACCGTATGTGAAAGAAATTCACAATTATTGTATGTAAATCACTTTTTACATTCACCAACGTAAAAATAAATTTTTACAAATTTACTGTTTCAAAAACACTATTCACGCGCCGCCGCACGTGGCGGTGCGTGGGGTACACGCGCTACTCACTGTGGCAGCGCGTGGGGCCCACGCGCCGAGCCTATGGCCGGCGAGTAGCACGCCACCGCCGCTCCATTTCTCCTCCTTTCTTCCCCCTCTTCCTCCCCACGGCCTCACGCCGGCTCCCAAGATGCATCACCTTCATCATGATGGCTCCACAACAGCTTGACTAACTCTACTTCCTTCCTTCGAAGCTTCTTTGTGGATCTATCCAGAATACGAACCGGCTCAATAACAAAAGTGACATTTTCCTTCACCTCATTGGTGCTATGATCGATCACATGCGACTCATCTGGTACATATTTCCTCAACATGGAAATGTGGAAGACATTGTGAACGCCCGACATGCTAGTAGGCAAGGCTAGTCGATATGCTAGTTCTCCCACCTTCTCGAGAATCTCAAAGGGCCCAACATACCTCGGAGCCAACTTTCCTTTCTTGCCAAATCTCACTACACCCCTCATAAGTGACACTTTTAAGAACACATGATTGCCTATCTCAAATTCCACATGTCTCCTCTTTAAGTCTGCATAGCTCTTATGTCTACTTTCACGTACGACGTCCGATTAGGACGCGTAACATGTCCACGAACTCGTATAGACGAGCCCTACAACATTCATGAAGGAAGTTTTCACAAACGAGCGACGGAGAAAAAGTCGATACTCATGTCGCAGAAACGAAACGTTTTTCTAAATAAACGTTCCGAGAACGTTTTCGTTTTCGTTTCGAAACGTCGCAAGCAACCGAATGTCATTTAAATGAATTTCACAAATTTAATAAATTTAAAACAAGCCAATAGTTGGTTCCGAAAAATAGGGTTATTACAATCACCAATTATCTCACGATCCGAATAGCTCCAATTTGACCACAAGCATCGATCCAAGTCCATATCTTGTGACCCCAATTCAACTAGGAGCTCTACCAATTTGATCGACGAGACACCAAGTCCCAAGTGTAACTTGAGCTCTGATACCAATTGTTGTGCGGAAGCAGCCAACAATCCTACATACACAGGTTTAATAATGCCGATACTTTCCCCACTTTAGTCACCTGGAGTTCGGGTATGAGGTTTTACACAAAAGGCCTCGACATTAGTGTGTGTGGTATCAATCCTTATGACCCAAAGATGACTCTTCACTTTTTCTAATATAAAATTCCAAATGACTCAAATCTAAGCCAATCTATTTCCAATAATTTTACACTCTCTTCATGTAACGACGAGTGAATGAGTAATATCTTCAATGCGTTTCTTGATCGCTTGGATCCCAAGCTTGAACATGTGTCTTAAATGTTCGACACACTCCATAACTAATTGTAGATAACCCAAAACTTTAAGATCAACTCGGAGCTACTTGACTGAAGTAAAAACTGTAGAGATCGACAGATAATCAAATGGAAGATGAATTTTACCTCTAACGTAACAGTTATGTGTTCTGATTTCGGCTGCGATAACTGTCGCCTGACTACCCTCATAATCAAACCAAACAATGTCTACTAATAAGCCTCATTTTGCCTAAAAAATGGGTAAAAATAGTTCATCAAAGAAGACTAACAAGAATGAGACTTGTTTGTGTAGGACGCCATGTCGCATGCACTTCCGATGTGAATTTGACGCTGTTGTGTATTCTAGCAATCTAAAGTGACCACGTAATGCCCCCATAGTCCCTTGTGTTGTCCCAACTTATACTATACAATCGACGCCGCTGCCACTTGACACTGCCAATAGGCTGCTACCTGAGCATTTTAAACCACATCACAGACATGGGTTCTAATAGCCACATTTCCCTTCTTTGTTGTCTATTCAATGGCCTGAAATGGCGCTTGCCCAAAGCTTGCGAGCAAAGCATGGCAGCACACAAATGAGCAACTCTAATTCTCTCTATTAGTCTGGATCAGTTCTGTTTCTTACACATGCTAGATACCCAATGCTTGCGAGCAAAGCATGGCACACAAATGAACAACTCTAATTCTAATAGTCTGGATCAGTCCTGTTTCTTAGAGTAAAGAATTTTCAGATGGTGCAACCTACATAGCGTCACATACATCTTCCATAAAATCAATCATCGTACAGTATAAATACAATAGCAGTGAGTATTTCTAAACCATTAACAAATTAGTTTTCAGAAAAAAACGACGGCCTCCCAATACAGCTAAAGGAATAAGGAAAGAGCCTAAGAATCAAATCAGACAAGCCAAAACTGAAAGCAATGAAATGAGGGAAAACAAGGCATACCACGCCATGAAATATCTCACAATAATTAACCTTTTTGACAGAGATAAAAAAAAGTAAATCGTACAAGGAAATTTTTTCAGAACAGCTAATAACTCCGAACAGTTTAAACAAAATAGTGAGAACAGTGGAGGTTAAGACAACCATGGAATAGAAACTCCCATTTCGGAATATTCAAGTATTCCTACAGTGGAGATAATCAGTGGAAATAACATGATATCTAACAAATGGAAAGGCAAAAAGGTTCAAAACTAAAGCAGTTAAGTTGATATCAAGTTATCAGCAGCAGCTCAGATATATGACTTATAATAGGTAGGTTTTACACCAATCATTATATCAACATTTCATATCATAAATTATAATCAGAACTGTGGCTCTCATCAGAAGAATGGACATGTAGATAACAAGAACATTGCAGTCCATTCAATTAACAAATAAAACCTAAGATTGTAACTCTACTTCATCAGCACAAGATGGAACCACTTAAAGACTAAATTCACGTCATAATGGTTGTTTGAATTGCACAAAACTGGCTTCAGTGGTAAACTGAACACACCCTATCTACTTTTAAAGTCCTAGAATCCCTACAATCTACAATGAAGCCCATACAGCCAATCATGGTTCATATCCTACAATCTAAACAAAATTGGTTTTAGCTGCAACAATTGACAGCAATCTAATATCAATATAAACTATATGTCATGTTCATGTATCTACAGCATATCTTCAGATATTATGAAGACTCAAACACTTGAATTACACAACATACCTATACACTTTTTGGTTTTCCTTGTCTCTCTCCAAGTAGTCACGAGTCATAAGATCTTCAAGGCGCTTCTTAATTGTTTTGATGTCAGGCTTGAACATAGGTCTCAACTGCTCCACACATTCTATAACTAATTCTTGGTGACCAAACACTTTCCGACTCTTCATAATCCTCACAATTGCAGCATCAATTGCATATCGCCTGTCTTTATCCACATCTTTCATTACCTCCTTCCTTTCATGATCCACAGGCGGGAGAAGAATCTTAATTCTTATCAGCCTGTCAGTGAACATAGAGTTGAACTCAAAGGTGTCATTTGGGGAGATAATCTTTGTAGTTGGCTCCTTAATAAGGATCTTGAACTTTCCACATGACAGTGAATGAAGAATTCTAACCAAGGCATTCTCGGGAAGGTTTAACTGACATGAGATTTCTGAATAGCTCAATCTATCTGCTGCATTAAAGAGTAGCAAGAGAGCTGCTTGATAGGTTGACACAACCAATTCAATTGTTTTCGTATCAAAGTTGCCAATAATGTGGCAACTGCCCAATGAGTAAACCCACGTAAGTTTTCTGTGTTTCGTTTTAGTTTCATAGTATCCCTTGAATATTTCAACACACCTCCTCATCTCTGAAGGAAGGTTCAGATTAAAGGATTCATAGCTTGGCCAAGAACCAGTTGTAAGGACAGTGACTGCCAAATCCATTCCAGTATTTATATTCGGGTAACAATGGAGATATTCCTCAAAGCTCTTCTGAGTGTCCTGAGCCAAGGTCCAATCTGTGACCATTCCCTCCATCTTTGAGGTAAACTGTCCACCACATTGCTGTTTCATCTTTGTTATGGTGCTCTTTTCATGGTCCTTGTTGGCACTCCGATCAAACAGTAGCCGGCGAGCAAGTCTTTTCCTGTACAATTCTGCAAAATGATCCTTATCACCGATGTAGGGAAGCAACGTTTTAATAGCCCTCTCAAGTGTTTCTTCTATGCCCAGCTCACCACTCAATTTTTCACCCCCACCCTTTTTTAGAAGATCATCACAGAATGCAGCAAGCAATTCAGCACACGAACTGCCAACAACAGCTTTATTGCAAAATACCTCAAAAGCCTCATTCAGGGCCTTGTGAAAATGATAGTAGTTTCTAAAGCAATCATTGACACATGTTGTATACTTAACATGCAATTCAACTAAATCTGTGATAAGAACCTGAGCTGGCATCCCGGATCCAACAGAAGAAGCTTGTTTTGTTGCAGCATCTTCAAGGTGTTGAAACAAAGGTGCCAGTTCGGCAGTAACTTTCTGTCTTATTAATACATCAGCAAGAGGTTCAAACAGCTCATGTTGAACTGTGCGCACCAACTTCTGCTCACTGCTTAGAGGCAGGTAATGAGAAGCACTTTCTCTCTCCTTTCTCAAGCACTCCTCAGCTTTTACCATGTAATCTGCATACGAATATTCCTCCAAAATCCATCCAGATGTTTTCCGAGAATAGTACTCCCCTGTATCTTTTAGCAAGCACGCTTCAAGATCCTCTATGTAAACATCCATCTGCCCCCTGCCAATCTCCACGAACACATCTATCACTTTCTTCAACAACTCCCTGTCAATTTCCTCTCCCTCCCGCTCCTTATGCACAAGCCCAAGCACAGCATTCCTCACATTAACACTCAAGTCCCGACAAACCATATTCCTGAAACAGTTCCTCCCAACATCACTCAACCTACGCAACGACTTCCTAGGAATAAAGTACCTATCCAGATAATGAAAGAACCTCGACAGCCATGTCTCCAAAACCTTATGCTTCTCCCAACTCCTAACAAGCACCTGCAACATTACAACCTCATTCTGCCCCTCTCTTAATGGAGGCAGCACCGCGGAAGTAATGTAGTCCTCGAAAGTCTCCCCATACTTCTCATAAAGCCGCTGCGAGTAATCGAAAGGCGGTCTTTGAGTGCACATGTTGTAGATAGTATTGTAAAGCGTCATTCGTTCTTCAGAGTTGAAATCCGGCTCCGTAGAGCCTTCCACAATCCTCTTGAGCTTCTTAATCCCCTTCTGGATGAACTCCCATCCTTCATTGAACTCTATATACTTGTACTCTATTGCCATCGACACAAATTCTCAACTGGAATACAATTTCAAGTTAAAATTGTCCAAAATTCACCATGGTGCTTCAATTTTCACCCAATTAAAATTAATTAGTTTCGACTGAAGTGATATATTAACAGTAAATATCATGGGAAATCAAGGATTACATATCATCATCAGTTACGAAATCAAAGATTACATATTTACATAGCAGTTAAGGGTTTCATTTTATTCTAAAAATCGGCGAGTCTGTTTGTGAAGGACGAAATGAAAGACGAAGAAATGGAAGATGGAATTTTTACCTTTTCGAACTGGAGAGGTTGTTGTGGTCTGAGTAAATTGCAGGCGAGAGAGAGAGAGAGGGTTTTGGAGACGAAGAGGTGAGACAGTGACTATTGGAATTTTCTACATCTGTAGAATGCTTTTTTTGTAGTTTCTATTTTATCATAACAGTCACTTTCCAGATATGGTATTAATTATAGTAGTTGTTTTTCACACTGTCTATTTGTTTTTTAAAGAAAAATAAAATTACAACGAAATGAGTCCGGTAGAAAACAACATGAATTTGACAGCAACGTCATATAGGTATGGTGTGAGTATATTCAGTGTAGTGTGAACAGTTTAGATTAGAGGAAAATATATATATAGTGAGTCATGAATATATATTATTTTCAATAACTAAGATTTGACCGTATATTATACGTCATGCATACTATATTTTCTAGGTATGAGATCCTCCTTTAAAGAAATGTAGGGAGCTTTTTAGGAACACACGCATTAGGGAGCTTCATACGCACCAGAATAGCAGGGCTAGCCTAAGTTGTCTCTGATGACATAAACTGCAACTGTATACAAAGAGAAAACAAAACCATCGGAGTTCAGCACTTTCAGCCTGAACCGATTGCTTTAAAGAATACCATCACTTCAACAAGGCCCTGAGTCAGATATTTTGCTATGAAGCTGTTCCTGGGAGTTAAATGTAAAAGAGAATGTTTGAGAGGTGGTGATCAGGTCATAACAGAAACTCATTTGCCTTTTAACTTACTTCATATGTCGATGCATAGTTTTTAGTGTTTTTGAATGTACTATTTAGAATTCTTATAGCTGTCAATTATGTGCATCCCTCTACGATATTCAATTTGGCAGAAGTTTTTAATCAAATGCCTACAGCACAAGGCTCATAAACTAAATTCTTTTAATGAAACGCGTCGAAATTGCAAGGTATACTCAACAACAAAGGCAACTGTAAACATATAAAATGCAGTTTTCATTTCAGCCGCTTCTAAGTCCTAGTCAATTTAGTCACTTAATGAGAATTAAAGGCCAGAAACTTACTGAATTAAAGTATAAATGTTCTTTGTTTCAAACTCACTCTTCAGGTGAATTATTAGCAGAAAATGTATCAAACATCTAAAATTTAGAAGACCAGCATACGATAGCATCGGATCATGCAAGGTACCTATACAAGTTATAGTTTCCCTGGTCCCTTTCAAGGTACTCGCGGTCGATGAGATCGTCAATCCGCTGCTTAATGGCTTTGATGTTAGGCTTGAAAGACTGTCTCAGCTGCTCGACAAGCCCCAGAAGCAATTATTGATGACCTAGAATTTTCTGCTCCTTCATAATCCACACGATTGCAGCATCAATAGCATATCGCCTGTCTTTGTTAACACTACCTTTCACCTCCGTAGATTCATTTACTACTGATGGGAGAGGAATCTTAATTCTCCTCATTGTGTATTTGAATTTAGAGTTAAACTCAAATGTGTCATTCGGCGATATTGTCAATATTGTATCTGAATTCTTCTTGATGAGGATCTTGTACTTCGCGCATGACAGCGGATGAAGGATTCTGACCAAGTCATCATGATGAAGATTTAACTGAGTTGCAATCTCTGAATAGCTCAAAGCATCAGCAGTATTAAATAGTAGCAGAAGAGCAGCCTGCTGGGTAGACAGAACTAATTCAATCGCTTTGGCATCAAACTTCCCAATAACGCTGCAAGTGCCGAGTGAGTATATCCATGTAAGCTTTCTGTGTTTAGTTTTTGAAGTATAGAACCCTTTGAAAACTTCAACACACTTCACCAACTCTGCAGGAAGGTTAACATCAAATGATTTATAGCTTGGCCAGAAACCAGTTGTAAGAACAGTAACGGACAGATCCATGGTTCTGTTTTACGCAGCTGTTAACTATAAACATAAGAATCATCATCTGGTGGTTACCATTGCACCGGCTTGATTTCCAGTAATGGCGTTGAGGCTGGTGCGGGAAACCATAATCACATTCCGAAACTCATTCCTAGCTTGCCAGATTTGCCAACATAAGACCAGCACTTCGGATAAATCAATAATTGGGGGCTGGTATAACACCGTCTGACGGTGACTAGATTTAAGGTCAGACTTTCCTCTGGAACTTGTTCTACTTGATGATGGCCTCAAATATATATACCTTCCATAATATAGCTACAAAACCTGAAAAAAGGAGAAAAAGAAAAACAAAAGAAAAAGAAAAAAGAAACAACCTTGGAAGCAAATGGAAGAACTACAATGTTTTCTTCACTTCCATTTCTTAGATCATGGCAAGCTTTCATAGTGCAATGTACAAAAATCCTAGATATTTAAATCCTCATCCATACAATTCATCCATACGACAACACTCTAAAAGCTGCACCTAGTATCATAAATGATTTCGCACTTGCAGCATATCCACAGATATATGAACACTACAACAGTACTTGCATTACAAATTGTACCTATATTCGGTTGCATTATTTTTAGAGAAAATTAGATATAAGCCCAATATTATCCCTGTCCAAGTAGTCACGACTGACAAGGTCTTCAATGCGTTTCTTGATTGCTTTGATGTCAGGCTTGAATGTATGTCTCAACAGCTCAACACACTCTGTAACTAATTGTCGATGATCCAAAACCTTTTGCCGCTTCATAATGCGCACGATTGCAGCATCAATAGCATATCGCCTATCGTTGTTTACATTACCTATTACTTCTTTCCTTTCTTCCACCACACGTGGGAGAGGAATCTTGATTTTCCTCATTCTATGTGTGAACTTAGAATTGAACTCAAAGTCATCATTTGGCGAGATAGTCATTGTATTTGGCTTCTTGATAAGAATCTTGTACTGAGTACATGAGAGTTAATGAAGAATTCTAACCAGGTCGTCGTGGTTAAGGTTCAACAGAGTTGCAATTTCTGGATAACTCAATTTATCTGTAGAATTAAAGAGTAGGAGTAGAGCAACCTGATAGGTAGATACAACCAATTCAACACTTTTTGGCACAAACCTCCCAACAATGTTGCAGGAGCCTAATGAATAAAGCCATGTAAGCTTTCTGTGCTTAGTGTTTGCTTCATAGAATCCTTTGAAAACTTCTATACATCTCACCATCTCTTCAGGAATGTTAACATCAAATGATATATAGCTCGGCCAGAAACCAGTTGTAAGAACAGTCACTGTCAATTCCATCCCCAGATGATTTACATTTGGATTACTTTTCAAATATTCCTGAAACCTCATCTTAGTGTTCTCAGACAATGTCCAATCCATGACCATTCCTTCCATCTTTGAAGTGAAAGGTGCACCGAATTGTTGTTTCATCTGTGTCAGAATTCTTAGTTCAAGGTCCTTGCTAAGACAACGATCAAACAAGAGACGACTAGCAAGTCTTTTCCTGTAGAATTCCTGAAATATGTCTTTGTCATTGTGATAAGGAAGTAAAATGTTCACAACTCTCAAGAGTTTGCTCTATTTCCTGGACACTCATCAACCTCCCTCCCCTTATATATATATATATATTTTAACTCTAAACAAAAAATGGGGTGAGAGAGGCTCGAACTCTCGACCTCAGGATAACTCACTATTTTCAGCTATGAGACCTACGCGCTAGCCAACTGCGCCACCACCCCGTTGTTACGTGTATAATCTTTCAAATTGTATTACTATTTTTCACTTCAATCATGCACAACATCTGGGAAATTGACAGTATCTAGAGACAGGGATATGTATATATATACTAATTTGTGACATATTCATTGTGAAGAAAAATAAACTGAAAACTCAATGATATTTAAAGACATTACATTTTCGGAAAATATCAGCATAGAAAGTTACAATTTACAAACATAAGTCGGTAAGATGTTGAAAGCAAGATTAACACAAAACACAACAGACCAATTGTTAATTGCTGCTTTAAAGCCAAGTAACTATAGTTAGGCTTCATCGTCAAAACACTCCCGATCATCCAGCACTCAGGAGCCATCATCCATTTGGATCATACACTTATTCTTCTCGGTCCACCACCGAGCCACTACATTGTGATCATCCTTAAGGCCATCAATAACTTGTTTTTACCGGTGCGAGATCATGATCAACTTCCAATTTGAAATCAGTTCTTTTGATTCCTTGTGTCCCTGCAACTCCATGCAAGCAAGCCTCCGGATTGTGCAAATTGCCAAAAATTTTCTGTGACAAGATCGTCAGGAATTACTTTCAGGAACGGCGACTTGAGAGTGTCGATTCTTAACTCTTTTCCAACATGAACATAATCCTCCAAATCTGGTAATTTGGCAACTATATCTTGGTCATTTTTTACTCGCAAGACGTGAAGATTTTCGAGACCGGAAAATACAATTTCGAAAACCATGGTTCCTAGACGGGGGCTAGCAAACACAATGGCTGTGACAGGAACGACCTTATTTGGTTCACCTGCCAGTTTATTGTATCCTTTACGAACAATATCGGTGGCGTTTAAAGTTGCCATGGCAGCACCCATGCTGTGACCAGTGATGGTAATGCTTATTTCTTCACCCTTGTATTCATCTAGTACTTCTTCAAGTGCAGCTAAAACCTGAGAAAGTGAAAACAAATGCACTTGAACATTCTTAAAAATATTACGTGCATTGTTACATTGTATATATCCATTGAAATATATTTTGTAATTATGTTGCAGTGTTAGTAGATACGTAATAAATACATCTCTAATAGTTAGGCTTGGTTGCCTATGGTACTTGGATGATAATCAAACCCTCATTTTACAACTAACTAAACCAAATTAACAAATTATTGAACGTACCAAATTTCAACATTGACAACAGAGACCACATTTTTTTTATAACTTTATATATAATTGAACCAAGTTACTACATTGGAAATAATTTGTTCATAAACTTGTAAGAAATGTTATAGATGAAGTGGTTTTACCACTCGCCTCAAAAAAATAATATTAGCACTAAAATTACTGGAGCTATTCTATCTACATGACTACATCAATGTACGTATTGATCAATTAACATGGTACGGCGACTAGTACATTAGTCTGATTGTGCTATAGTACGTTGAACTCAGAAGAAAAAGTACCTGATCTCTGCAACTAGAAAGTTGATTGTGGGGAGACGAAAGATTGATATATATTAGTGCAATAGGAAAGCCAACCCTGGTGCACCAAAGGATCATTCTCCTCTCCCAAAATGTGAGAAGCTGAGGCTAAATCGGTTTCCTTGTCAACATCCCACTCATGTACCAATTGGGTTCCTCTCCAAGAAATCAAAACATCCCTCCTCCCCAACACTTTGGCTCCTTCATCTATTGTTACCGCAACATAACCCAGAAAGTTGGATTTCTTGGACGACAATAACATGTGGCCTGCATACAAATATGGAATGCCACTCTCCAAACACATCATTGAGAACAAATTTACCCTTGCGTACCGTGCAAGTCTGTAGTTCTTCAATTCTGCCTAGTTCACCACGGCTATCGCCCCAGCCCTTTCCCCATAACGAATGATATAGCGGCGAAGATCTATATCGAGAGGGTCCAATAGACCATCTCACTCGTCCAGTCGTCCTCGCCGCTTAGAGCCTTCCACCTTGTTGCTATGCTACCCATAATTTAATTTTTTATCATTTATTTATTAAAGATGATTTCAGCATTAATTCAGAGATAATTGATTACCAAAACAAAATAATCTTACTAAAAAGTTTTCATGTAATTGAATTAATCAATTATCTTTGAATTTGCGTATCCTCGTAGTTAAGAATCTTACCTAAAAAATCTGATTTTTCTATCATTAAATATGTCAAGAAAATTTTTCATGTTGTAGGGAAAATGGAATGGTCTACTCATCTCATTGATAATCCCTTTTATATAGAGGTCAAGATTACAATAAAAATAAATAGTAATTACAATGGTAATTAAGGCTACATAATGGTGATTGATCCGTTACATCCATTAACCATAAACGTCATTAACTCATTCACTTATTTACTTTAACGAATGCACACTAATGGTCTTTTTCCTTCAACACTCCCCCTTGTGCCGAGTTTAAAGATATAATGGTGCATAAGGTGTTGTCTCGTTAAAAACCTTGTCAAGTAACAAAACCCAGTGGGAGAAAATAAAACCTTGGTCGAAGGAGAAAATAGCACAACACACCTATTACATTTAAAATGAACATATATGTGCTAGACTCTCCCTGATGTCTGCACCTCCACCTGATCTTTACATTAATCATGAGAATTTTGATAATTTTTGCATATTTAATGATGCATCTTATTTGGTACATATTTCTTTAGCCAAATATGCAACAACGTAGATAGTATTCATTCTCATCATGTCGTTTTCTCTTTTCTTTATAGGGACTATAAACCTAAACTTTTAGGTATTGTTGTTGCGTGGGCGCTAAGCTATACAACGAATGAGAGGTCGAGTCAAGTATATTAATGTGTTAAGTGTAATAATGTGTGTTTTGCACTTGTATAGGGAATCTCATTTCCCAACACTTATTCGTCATCTTTCTATTACATGAAAACGGATCTATCTTTAAAGATTTCGACTGATCATGAGAGCTATGGAAGCATCACTTATAACCTTTAGAGTGCTTAAAAGCCAATTGATGGTTTAATCATTAATATTATAGTCTTCAAGATCCATTTTGAGACTCTGTCTTCCAAATGATCTTTTTCATTCTCAACTTAGGATTTGTAATGACGACATATTTTTAGTTCATCAAAAGACTCTGCAAATCCATATTGAATATGCAATGACATAACACATCTGATCCCTATTCATAATCAAGTATTTTACTTTGTGAACGTTTCAATTCCTTTTGTAACGCTACGTGATCTAGAACCATTTCTTGGGTGGATAAAGTCTGTTCTATGACTTTCATGTATATCTCTTAATTTCGATCCCACATAGAGATACCTTATTTTACCATAAGCTGCATTTGTCAGTTTTTCGGAAACTACCAAACTGATAACGTAGTGGAGTGCAATAACATCCATTACGAGAATATCTTTTTGTGGTCCATTACAAAAGAATATCTCCTCGTTGTCGATTTTAGTGCGTTAGTGAGAGACCTTGCGTCATAAAGTGAGTCTATACTCTTAATTCTCATACGCATCGTAATAAAGATATATGATAGGGTTTACATTTGCGGTGTCGGCTTCACCTGCCCAAATACCTATCTCTTTGTTAGTGAACTTTAGTTCATGCTGGATCGCTTCTTTCCATTGGGCCAAAATTACTACGTTGTTATTTCTCAACGAAGTATGGTTCGATATGAAGACTCAATATCCTACATCCTCATGTGGTTTGTATTTGGTAGAGATCTCTATATATTCAAGGATTTGTTCTAACATCTGAGGCGTCCCCTAGTGATAACCAAAATCCATGAATTCTCATGAGGCGGATTTGAGATTATGGATCAATGGATCCAATTGTGCTAAACTCGTTTTCTTCCTTTAATCGAGTATATATCGAACATAAGGTGGTCTCCCCTCTTCCTTTTTAGAGCCACGGGCTATGACACCATTTATGTCACTTTATGGTGTCTATGGTGGCAACGCAATGCCCAATTCCTTTTGGGTGTCGTCATGTCCTCTTCTTAGGACATTGAACCTTGCAAGCCAATTTGCAGCTAATATATGTGATCTCATCACTTTGTGCAATAGTGGGGATCAAGATGAGACACAATGGGGACAAAGCACGACAATTCATGTCGTTCCACTTGAACATTCTTTGTTCTTATCTCCCCTGAACAACGGGAAGATTGTCTCATCAAAGTGATATTGTCACGACCCCGAAATTTCGAGTGTTAAACTCGAAATCGAAGCTATGAAAAACTCTAAAATAATCTCAAATAAATCAAAATCATCTTATAGTCACAGTGCTTCGTAACTGAGTTCATAGTACATCTCTGTCGATTTGACTACTACAAAACCAGTTTATAATTCAAGCATTATAACAAATGGAAATGTAAAATTCTCTCAATCCTCACCACAAATAGAAATAATGAACTTCAAAATCTTCAGAATAGCCCTCTAATTCTGCTAATCCACACATGCAGAACTATGCCCTACACCATCGAATAGGTGCACCGGGATTGTAAACACAAACCCGGTAAGCTTTGCAGCTCGTATGAGTAAATCAATAGTATAACACACATAATATACAAGAGAAAATACTGAAAATATTTAATTATAAATGCACTCATAAGTCACAGGACTATCCTCTACACCATCGAATAGGTGCACCGGGATTGTAAACACAAACCCGATAAGCTTTGCAGCTCGTATGAGTAAATCAACAGTATAACACGCATAGTATACAAGAGAAAATACTGAAAACATTTAATTATAAATGCACTCATAAGTTACAGGACGGTCTATCTGGATGTCCAATAATATCTAAAAATATAAGTGCTCATGAGCATTGGGCAACCCATCTGTTTACCCAAATTACATTTATAATACGGGTACTCATGAGACCCATGTACTCATCTGTTACCACTCATGCAGTACGCCGTCAGACATTGGGCAACCCATATGTTACCCAATATCACAAAAATATGGGTACTCATAAGCAGGTAACTCATATGTTACCCCTCATGCAGTACACCGGCAGACAGACTAGAGCTCTAACTGAATCATAACTGTCACCCGGCCAAGGCTAAGTTCTGATATGCCAACACATCCAAAGACAAAAAACGTTTTAACATGACTCGAAGTTAAAACCACGTACAATACAATCCTAACATGTTATTGTACAAAAATCCAAGCGACTCATGCTCAAACAAAATAAATATTGATGTTATAAATAAACTCATTAGAAATCAGAATATGATAGTGTATAATATAGCAACCTATATATATGTAACGTATTTACCATTTATACACATACACAACCCACTATATCATATACATATCATAGTTCAGTCTTTTAAATAAAGCGTAATTATGAATCACCGCCAACGGTAGACTCGTCATAGTGAGATTTACTTACCTTATTTTCCTGAGCGTAATTTCCACAATACCGAAAGCAAATCTTTCACTTGGTTAGAAACATTACGTAAAACCTCAAATGCCGAATCAGTACTACTGTTTACTGATCAACAATTTACGGTTTTTACGTAATTACTGTTCACGTAAATACTGTTCATGTACATACTCTTTACGTATACTGTACACCAATGTACTGTTTCATTGTAATTACTGTTTCAGTAAACTAATCACCGATTTACTATTCAAAAAATTACTTTTACAATTACTGTACATAAATCACTTTTATATTATTACTGTACATAAATTACTTTTTACATTTTGATGTACATAAATTATTTTTTTTATAATTTACCATACAAGAAATTACTTTTTACATTTACCGTACATAAATTACTTTTACAACAAAAATTATTGTTTAGAAACACTGTTCACGCGCCGCATCACGTGGCAGCGCGTGGGGTTTACCGGCCACCCAAACTGGCACGTATGGCTTGCCTACTACTGCCAAAAACTCCCTCATTTCTTCTCCTCCACCCTTCCACGGTCTAATGTCGTCTCCCTGCACCTCCACAACCATCCACACGCGCCACCACCTCTTCTTCTGAAACCACATCAAATCCAACAATTTCAATATCAAATATGTAGATCGCACTAAGGTAGACATTTTCATACCTAAATCGGGCCCTAGGACAGTCAGGAAGTCGCCGGAGGAGCTCCAATCGCCGACTGTGCTCGATTTCATGGAGGACGAAGTGCTGATTTCGAGTCCCAATCCGCTTACAGGTGGCACCGGGGGTGAGAAGCGGTGGAGACGTGCTATCCCCGTGCACTGGTGTTGCCGGATGAGAAGCTTGGACGGCGGCGGTTTCTGCAAAATCTTCGAGTCGCCGGTTGAGCTCCGATGCGGCGTGGGGCGGCGTGTCGTGTTCAGGGGCTGCTGATGAGGACCGCGCGATGCCTTTGGGGCAGGCGGTGAGGGCCACGGAGGACGGAGACGTGAGATCACCGGAGGCGATTTTGGGGGAGCGAGAGATTCGGGGGAGAGAAAGAAGGATGGCTGCGGGGGAGAGAGAGAGAGAGAGAGAGAGAGAGTTTCTGTTTTAGGAAACTCTAGTTTGCTAAAAAAACTTCTTTTATACTTTTTTCAAAATCGGAAACCAACTTCCGTCGATGATAACTCCCACATACAACGTCTGATTAAGGTGCGTGATATGTCCATGAACTCGTATTGACGAGCTCTACAACTTTCGTGAATGAAGTTTTCGGAAACGAGCGACGGAGTAAAAATCGACTCCCGTGTTGCGAAAACGTAACGTTTTTAACTTTTAAATTTCTGAAAACGATTTCGTTTCGTTTGACATCGTCAACGAAAGCAAAAAAATATGCGATTTATTCAATTTTCATGTTTAATAATTTCCAAGAATTCATACAATTTGAACCCGAAAATTCGGGGTATTACAGATATTCCACATATCTAGCGGAAAAAGAGATCGCTTGTCAAACTTGCAATATAGTGGACTATCTGGATGCTCGTATCTAGTAAGAACATTTATTCAGATTAGTTGGCTTCACTATTATGCGATGTAGCGTCGCAATTTGTCACGTAGGTTCTCTAGTTGAGCTCAAGGATTGTAGATCCGTGTCAATCCTGGCGAGCTCAAGTATTTCAATCCTTCGATGTTATCGATTGTAATTCCTTTGACAATGATTAAGGTGATAGCCAAGAACTAGTGAGTAATAAGTTGTTTATGCAAAAATTACATTACCATAAACGGAAAGATTGGTGCGCATTACCATTTACCAATACCAAGACTAGTACTTTAGTCATTTTCCGTGCGACCAAGTGGGTTTGTAACTAGCATAAGTAACATTAGTTTTAGTAGTGAATGGTGTGATGACACATGACCAGCGTGTCGACACATCAACCAACACCATAAATTATTTAAAGTGTCCGCACGTTGGTTGAACTAATCCAAATAATTTTTGTTTGATTCAATCCTTGAACACATTGACAATACATGTCATTTGCATAAGATGATCTCAATCCAAATTTCTTTAAGAGATCGATAAGCTTTGAATGATTAGTTTTACAAACGTAATCACAATGAATATAAGAAGCATAATATGATGTTAGTGCATATATGTGTGCATCAAACATTTCACGATTCAGCCTCAAGGGGCTATGAAATATGGGGATGAAATAATTTCTTCAATTCCTCCATAAAATTATATTTCGAGGATTTTTACAGTTCTTTGTTTCGTTTGTTTTTACTTCTATTTATCCAAAATATGAGTGTCTGTTTATAATTTTTTAAATATACAGATACACATATATGTCAAAGCCCAAATATGTCAAGATCCCGAAATTCATTTTCTTTTGATGTTGTGGGATTCAATTTAGCAATTTCATATATACTTTCTAAATGGACATATAAACTTCTGTAATAGGCGGTTACATCCGCTAATCATTAGATAATGCAAAGGATGTCAATCGTAATTTCACTTATTCTTTTCATATGGAAAGTCGTTGACATAAATATTTAAAACATATGAGGGTTCGATTGTCTCTTGTTGGCTCTTGTTACATAAAGTGCCAATGGACATAGTTTGGACATAAAAATTGAATATAAACTCAATTTATTTAGAGTAATTTGATAAAATCGTAAAACGATATGCTCATCCCATAAGGTATGTATTTTGTGAATCCCAAAGGATTAAAATTAATGATCTTTATTAATATTATTAGGTTTAACCACGTATATAGTACTATTATTCTTCAATACTACTACTTTAGGGAATCACATGATGCATTTCTTTACATTTAGGTATTCATGTCATACTAATATTTTGTAAAGTTGTTTTACTTTATGTGGTACTTCGCAAAGTCAAATATTAAAAATCGAACCCGAAAATCGAACCCTAAAATCGAACCTTGTATATCTCGATTAATATTCGAATATTTTCAATTCATTGAGAAAAATTCATAACCTTGGTTGTATGTCAACGATTGCATCAAGGTCTTGTCCATTCCAAAGGTACTTCAATACCGAAATGTTAGGCATATATAATAGCCATTACAATTATTTCTTGGGAAATTAGTGACAGACTGCAATCGAAGTCTGAAACATTT
Source organism: Argentina anserina (assembly GCF_933775445.1). Lineage (NCBI taxonomy): Eukaryota > Viridiplantae > Streptophyta > Magnoliopsida > Rosales > Rosaceae > Argentina > Argentina anserina. The sequence goes on from NC_065876.1 coordinate 10,856,617, forward strand.
TGAATTGACATAAATTTGTGTCGCTCTTAAAATTGAGGAGCTTTCTCTTCGTAGTTTGATATTGAATATACTTTTTCAAATTGTCGTACTCTCATTATTTTATACTCTTTTTGTAAGAGGGCATTCCATTGCTCATATCATATCCCCTATGTATTTTTCAAACGGTACATTGTTATCAATTGTCATTTATCAGTTTGTATAAACCTACATGTTCATAATATTTACCCTTTGCTTTAGGGATATTACTTATTTATTATCCATAGTTCATTCTGAGAAAATTTCTTTCTTCTGAGAGACATTTCTTTATCATTCAAGATTTTAATTATGCTTCCAAGCGACATGCAGGAAAACATGTTTGGATAATTTGATCATGGTTAAGCCTTGGTTGGCTTGTGGGGAAGGTTGGTACTCAAATTCTTTAGAGTCCAATATATGTTGTGTTGGTTTAACCAACTGTAAATAGAGTACGAGACTTATTAGTTTCGCAGTCTAAAATTTTAAATAGACTTACACGAAATTAAACATACAAAATACATTATGACCACTTAGGAGTTTTATGAAGTTGCTTTATCACAGTAAAGATATACAATTTAATTAATTTCCAAGAAATACAAATCGGATTGCAAGACCAATAATTGAAATGGTCGTATTTTTCGATGCTTCATGAAAATACTTTATCATAAGAATATGTTTGTCCTCTCTTTGTTTTTGAATTATAAAATTCTCATGAAATTTCGTTGTCATAGTAATGCTCATATAATATGCTAAATAACATAATTATATAAACATAGCATATGAAATTAATAGAGCATATCATTTAACGTAGTTAAGTAATTTACAAAACTTAGGCAATTATCGTATTCATGATACATGTCAATGACCATGTATAAATATATAATGCTTTAAAAATTTAAATCATAGCATCACGATTTAATGACATGCTAAGTAATTAAATTTTAATAATAAGCATAGCATGTATCATGGTTACATAATACACAAGGCTAAGACAATTATTGTACTCGTGCCAAAGACCATGTATAAATATAATGCGTAAAACATAAATCATAACATTATGATGCAATTACATGCTAAGCAATCAAAAATAAATTTAAATCTGCATAGCATATAACATGTCACGATCTTCAGAGACAACTTTACTCACGTAACATATATAATTTCATTTATGTAATACCCCGAATTTTTTGGTTCGAACTATATGAATTCTTGGAAATTATTAAACTTGGGAAAATTGAATAATCACATGTTTCGTTTTCTCAACGATGTCAAACGAAACGGAACCGTCTTCGGAAAGTTAAATTGGGAAAAAGTTACGTTTTGTGACTTGAGAGTTGACTTCTATTTTCATCGTTCGTTTCCGAAAACTTCATTCACGAAAGTTGTAGAGCTTGTTGATACGAGTTCATGGACACGTCTCGCACCTTATGTGGAAGTTATCGCCGACGGAAGTTGGTTTCCAATTTTGGAAAAAGTATAAAAGGAGTTTTTAGGAAACTACGGTTTTCTAAAACAGAAACCCCTCCCTCTCTCCCTCCCCCGGCAGCCTCCCTCTCTCTCAACCCCGACCCCCTCTCCAGAAAACTCCTTTGCCAATATCACGCCTCTGGCCAGCGTGGCTCTCACCGCCGCTCCCAAGACCGCCGTAAGCTCAACTACTCCAACCCCCGGGTGAGACGCACCCTCCCTTGCCGTCGTGAAATTCGAGCAACGACCCAAAGATCCTGCAACTTCCACCGCCGTCCAAGCTCTTCACCGACGAGACTAGAGCATGGGGGCTAGCTCATCATCGCTAATCCTCGCCACTGGTGCCACCTGCAAGCTTTGGGGAGCTCAAATCGCGCCGCCACCTCACCCCTTCACCAATTCGACCGCCGCCAACATTCAAGCTTCTCCGACGACTTCCTGGCAGTTCTAGGGTTCGATATAGGTATGGAAATATTTTAAATCGTTTGATATACATGTTGTGTGAAGATTGTGGTGATTTGTGGAGTTTTGGACAAGGAGAAGGAGGGAGAGTGAGTGGTGCAAGAGACGACATTAGGCCGTGGAAGGGATGAGGAGAGGAGAAGAGAAAGTTTTAGGTGGTGGTGGGAAAGCCACGCGCGGGTTTTGAGGCGGCGCATGAGCACCACACATGGCTGTCGGAGGTGGCGCGTAAACCCCACGTGCGGCGGCGCGTGAACAGTGTTTCTGAACAGTAATTTTTATAAAAGTAATTTCTGTACCGTAAATGTAAAAAGTCATTTCTGTACAGTAAAAATATAAAAGTAATTTTGTATAGTAAATTATAAAAGTGATCTCTGAGCAGTAATTGTAAAAGTAAAATTTTGAATAGTAATTCAGTGATTAGTATTTACATGAACAGTAATAAGTGAACAGTAATTACGTAAAAACCGTAATTTGCTGAACTGTAAACAGTAGTACTGATTCAGCATCTGAGGTTTTACGTAACGTCTCTAACCGCTTTATTATACAACTAGGTGATCGACAAAACAAGTGAAGGATTTATTTTCAGTATTGTGGAAATTTCGCTCAGGCGGTGATTCATATTTACGTTTTATTTAAAAAACGGAACTATGACATGTATATGATATAGTGAGTTGTATATAAATAGTAAATATGATACATATATATGGGTTGCTATATTATATACTGTCACATTCTTATTTTCAAATGAGTTTATTTACAACACCAATATTTATTTTATTTGAGCATGAGAAGCTTGGTTGTTGTACAATAACATGTGAGAATTGTATTGTACGTGGTTTTAACTTTGAGTCATGTTAAAACGTTTTATGTCTTCAGACGTATTGGTAGTATCGGAACTAAGCCTTGGCCGGGTGACAGTTACGATTCAGTTAGAGCTTTAGTTTGTCTGTCGGTGTACTGCATGTGGGGTAACATATGGGTTACATGGGTCTCATGAGTACCCATATTTTTGTGATATTGGGTAACAGATGGGTTGCCCAGTGTCTGACGGCGTACTGCATGAGTGGTAACAGATGAGTACATGAGTCTTATGAGTACCCGTATGATAAATGTAATTTGGGTAAACAGATGGGTTGCCCAATGTCTCATGAGCACTTTATTTTCAGATATTATTGGACATCCTGATGTCGTCATGTGACTTATGAGTGCATTTATAATTACATGTTTTCAGTATTTTCTCTTGTATACTATGCGTGTTATACTGTTGATTTACTCATACGAGCTGCAAAGCTTACCAGGTTTGTGTTTACAATCCCGGTACACCTATTCGATGGTGTAGGGCATAGTTCTGCATGTGTGGATTAGCAGAATTAGAGGGCTATTTTGAATATTTCGAAGTTCAGTATTTCTATTTGTGGTGAGGATTGAGAGGATTTTACATTTCCATTTGTTATAATGCTTGAATTATAAACTGGTTTTGTAGTAGTCAAATCGACTGAGATGTACTATGAGATCAGTTGCGACACACTGCGACTATAAGATGATTTTGATTTATTTGAGATTGATTTAGAGTTTTTCATGGCTTTGATTTTTGAGTTTAACACTTGAAATTTCGGGGTTGTGACAATTGGTATCACAGCCTAGTTTGTGTATTTGGTGATCTATCAATATCATCCAGGAGCGATGGTTCAACTGCAGCGGACCCCCATCATATGCTCTTCGGTATTGATATGTCACTGGGTACGCAAGAGCGTTAGGAGCCAGACCTTAAGTTTTGGTCCTCTAAATAGAAGTGTTGTGATAATACTTCGATGATTCACCTTCTCTCTAAATATCTTAGTTAATATATGATTGGATCTATTTTATTTGGGTTCAAGACTTTACATGTATTGACGAAGTGTTTAAATGTTTCAAGGTGATGAATTTGGAGAAGGGCCGTGCACAAGGCCGAGGACGGGCAAGAGGTCGAGGCCGAGCTAGGGTTGGAGGTCGAGTCCGCAATGTGGAGAACATTTATGAGGAGGTGGCGCCACATGATGAGCAGGTTGACCCCAAGGCTGTCATTAGAGATGAGGGCCGTGTGCTAAAGTTGATGAAGGACATTAGTAGTCTGTCAGTGCCATCATTTCATGGTGGCAAATTATTGGATCGAGAGTATGGAAACCTACTTTGAGATGGTAATGCGCTCGTAGATCGAGAAGAGAATGATAGCCACATTCTTCTTAAAGGATGATGTTATGGATTGGTGGAAGAGTACAAGACGGACTGTGAATGTGTCCACTCTGACTTGGGAGGGTTTTGTGGCACTCTATCGAAAAAAGTACTTCCCAGCTACAGTGCAAGAGGAATTAGAACTTGAGTTCCTTAATCTAGTACAGGGAGATATGACCGTCACGGAGTATGATGCTCGTTTTGCACAGGTGTATCGGTTTATCAGGCCAATGGGTGCGACCTCTTTAGCCTAGAAATTTCTATGGGGACTTAAACAAGAGTACAAGACCATCATATCAGCACTTTGTTTGTCTACTAAAGAGCTGATGTATGAGAGTGCCCTTAATTTGGAACAGGTGAATAAGACTCGTGGAGGAGATGTGGAAGTTAGGGATACTCGAGGAAAAAGGAAGGCAATCAGTTCAGGCAGTGGGTCAGCGGGACCGAAAGGTGGATCTTGGAAGAGGCAGGGGACCTATTACAGACTCCTGTTAAGGCTGCATCTCCATCTGTTAGGACCGCACCTGTTAGACAATTAGCATCAGTAATGGGGCACTACACCACAACTTGTCTAAAACCGAAGAAAACAGGTTGTTTTAAGTGTGGGAAAGTGGGACGTATGGCTAGAGACTGCACCCGACCTTAGCAAGGTAGACAAGAACATCAGCATAGGCAGTTACCTGCTAGCCAAGCTAGAGTGTTTCTAGTGGGTCAGCGAGACACATGAGTGGAATGTACCTTATCTATTTTTGACTACCTTGCTAGAGTACTATTTGATACAGGAGCATCACATTCTTTCATTGCTAGTTCGGTAGTGGAGATGTTAGGATTGATTCCTACACCTCTTGGAAACTCTCTATGTGTCACCTCACCTCTTGGAGTGTCTCTCGAAATGGAGACAATCTGCAAGGCTTGTCCTATTGTGATCGGAGGTAGATAATTCTCTGCTTCTTTGATAGTGATTCTAGAATGTACCTATGATGTGATCTTAGGAATTGATTGGTTGAGGCCGCAGCACGCATTGATGGATTGCTTTGACATGGTAGTGTTTTTCCATAGCCCGGAGAACTAGTTTTTCGTTATCGTTGCCTCAAGTCAGATAATGCCATGAGAGCAAGAGTCTTAGCACATGTGGAATCTGTAGATCAGAAGGTAACTATTGCAGACATTGTTGTAGTATATCAGTATAGTGAGGTGTTCCAGGAGATACCAGGTTTACCTCCTCGGAGAGTTGTGGATTTCTGCATAGATGTGGTACCTGGTACGACACCAGTGTCAAAGGCGCCTTATAGAATGGGGCAAAACGAACTTAAAGAGTTGAAGGTGCAGATAGATGAATTATTGGACCAAGGGTTCATTAGACCTAGTGTCTCACCTAGGGGTGCACCAATGTTGTTCGTGAAAAAGAAAGATGGTTCTTTGTGGTTATGTGTGGACTACATGGAATTAAATAAGGTGACCATCAAGAATAGGTATCCCTTCCCTAGGATTGATGACTTGTTCAATCAGCTTAGTGGGGCTACGGTATTCTCTAAGATTGATTTGAGATCTGGTTACCATTAAATCAGGGTGAAGGAAGAAGATATATCAAAGACGGCTTTCAGGACCAGGTATGGACATTATGAGTTTGTTGTCATACCCTTTGGTCTGACAAATGCACCGGCTATCTTTATGAGTTTGATAAACCAAATCTTTAGCCCGTACTTGGATGAGTTTGTTGTAGTGTTTATGGATGACATTCTGATATACTCCAAGTCTCAAGAGGAGCATGTGGTGCATCTGAGAATGGTGTTGCAAACTCTAAAGGAAGCAAGATTGTATGTCAAACTCGAGAAGTGTGAGTTCTTGAAGGAAGAAATCAAGTTCCTTGGTCATGTAGTCTCAAAAGATGGTGTATTAGTAGACCCGTCAAAAGTGGAGGCAGTGAAGAGTTGGAGTCGTCCAAAGAACCCTACCGAGATTCGTAGTTTCTTTGGTTTGGCAGGTTACTACCGAAGGTTCATTGAAGAGTTTTCTAGTATTGCATTGTCATTGACCAAGTTGACTAAGAAGGATGTTCAGTTTGCGTGGAATTCAATAAAACTGGCAATACTAATTTAGATTTTACTTGTCAGTCTGCCAAATAAACTGCATATTAAGCGAATCTTGATCTCATGATTCCATGTTGCTCGTCACGTTTTTGGTAATAAATTACATACAAAACAACGATATTTAAATGATTAGTCACTTTTTATTCATTATGAATTGAATTTACATAACCATAAAAAGTAAATAATATTACTGTGAAACAATAAATTTTAAATAGTAAATTAAGATTAATTATCCGGTAATTTCGAGAATTATCTTTAATTTTCTTTTACCATTATAGGTAAATTTCATGTTACCATGGGAAAAATCTATTTTATGTGGGTCTGGTTGAGCACATCCACTCTAGATCGGATCCGGAGCTTCTGGGTCGAGTGTGCTGGATGCAGCACTGGTTTTTCGTCGGAATAGAGGCAATGCAAGACACCAGATAGACAACGATCATGTCTTGGCTCGGACGATCTGCCTTAGTTGCTTGAACGCCAATCAGGATACGATCGAAGTTAGGGTGGCGTCGAGAAGGTTCTGCAGCCGCAGATATGTGCAGGGCATCATCGGCGTGCCGACTGGAAGAGAGACGTTTGGGTTGCCGATCATGTCGATCTGGATCGGACGATCGTCAAGGACGCTTGGAAGCGTCGGTTCTAGGCGGCGCTCTAGGCTGAGAGCAGGACTGTGGGTCTAGGAAGCAGGGGCTAAACCCACCGAGTCAACGTGGAGGCTTGTCGTGCGTACAAATCAGAGATGGGGAAGGGTTCCCAGATTAATTGTCTGGGTGTCCGGAAAAAACTTCAAGGTTGTTTTTTTTCAATAGAATGAATTTTTTTCTTTGACATTTTCAAAACACATTCAACGTTAGAGCAACGTGCTGATAACATGTTGTCGGGAAAATGGAATGGTCTGCTCATCTCATTGATAATCCTCTTTATATAGGGGTGAGGATTACAATGGTCCGTTATATCCGTTATATCCATTAACGGCACACTAACAGTATTTATCCTTCAACATTTCAAATTTAATTCATGACTTTTTCAATTTCTAACTTTTATTTACATTTACGAATTACATTAGTGGCTATAATTAATTACTACAATTACCATATATTCTTAATCAAATTATTAATTAGATTACAAAAATATGAAAAAATCTATAATTACTCCGGAAGAATTATTATTATATCCTTGTGTGTATCTTAGTCTATTTAGGTTTCTTTATTAGTGTAGATTATGTTTTCATGTAATAGATATGAATCTCTGATTCTTCGGGATACTCCATATGTAATGTCTATATATAGGCATCATTATGAATCAAGAAAGAATTCGGTTATATTCTTCTACGTTATTATTATTCTCGTTTTGTTCTCCTTGATTAGGTTATCATGTACTTTGTTATAAAGTGTCTAAGCGATTAGACCACCACCATAAAAATTGACCCTAGCTATGAAAATACTTATCCCGATAGCCTTTTTTCTTGGTATCGCCGGAAATTTTGAGCGTTTTTGACAGGTTGTTGTCGGAAAAGAAACAAAAGTTAGAGATCGAATGTTCTCAAGGCACCCAAACTTTTTCTCTAGGCACCTTATCCCTTTCGATTTGCGTCCTCCACGTCTGACCCAACTTCAACCCCTCTGGTCGCTTTGAAAACCCACTCGACCTGCCTCACCGACCTGGTTTCCTTCGCCGCCGAGCCTAGAACGACAACATAGGTCATCAGCGATACTCCTAGCGTCGTGGGCGCCCTCGACTACCGCCTCCCTTGCTCTGATCGTCAACTCCAACATCGTCTTGGAGACAGCCTTCTACATCGATCTTGACAATGGTTTTCCAATCAAAATTTGCAAATTGAGAGCTCCGGAGTGCAGCCTCTGCTCGACCCATTTCTTTGGGTCTGACATGGCCAACTACTAGCCCGGCAACCCCTTCGGGCCTCAGACTCTACCGAGCCTTATAGGCCTATTTGGCTTTTAAACTATTCTCTTTCCTTTTTTTTCCTATTTATTTCTCTGTTTATTTCCACGTTTTACTTTCTAACTATAAATTTCACGTGCTCATATAGGAAAAATGATTCATCGTCATACTACTGTGATGACATGCATGCATAAGATGGACATTACTCAAGATATTTTGATGTCATCAGTACGAAGATCGACAAGTAAAAGGAAATCATCAAGAAGCTTTCCTGCATGACAATCGATTTGCAGAGCAATTTAATTAAATGCAGTCTATTTGGCAGACCAAGAAGTATGTTTTTTCTTAAAGTTGCTGCTTTTGAACACATATATATATATAAATTATCGGGCGCTATTAGCCTTATTCATGTCTCATTTTTGGCCTTTATTATAATGCCGATGAGACCAAAGAGGGATATGATTCCCCTCTTGGCCAACGTTTTTCTTGTGACGGTTCTGGGGAGTCACGTTATTATTTAAAGGGAAGAAATCAATTTCGTGTGGTCGCCTAAGTGCACCACGGTTTTGGGTGCGATCATGAGAATCGCCGTTATGCATCGATTAGTTTGTAACCATATACATCACAACCCTTCTAATTCTGGTTTCATACTTGAATTGTTTCGTTTATTCGAAACCAATACAACCCTCGTTTCTTGTTGATGCGTCACCATCGCGACTATTATTTGAATTTTTGAGTTTCTTCAACTCATGTCTATAGATGACAATCCCACAGTCTTTTTACGTACTCATTTATTTGACTTGAAATTCATACTGCTCTGAAGCGGCAATATTTGCTGATAAAATATCTCAAAGTCTATGGCACGCACTTAAAGTGATTCAATAAACATCTATCACGTTGTTTTTCCTAGAGTTGATCTTGATGCATGTTCCACATCCAAGAAACACAAGCCATTTTTGACACTTGTTTCTACTGAGGGTACATTTGAAATGGAAACGTAGCATTCTTCCAATCTCTAGATAACAGATTTTTGAGTCACAGGCTAAGACTCCACCAATCCAATATGCAAGATTTTGTTGCTATGGACTTTTGATTAGTCAATCTATTTTGACTATGTTTTCTGCTTAATATTTTTTTAAGTATAATGTTGGCATTGCCATGTTTCTTATTCGACTTTACCTCAAATCGTCTAGTGGAATTGAAAGTTTGATTTTGATGTCTTAAAGCTTGATATATTCAATACAAAATCTCGTATTCCTTGTTTACAAGTTGAATTCTTGAGAATTTTATTTATCTTAAACCTAGCATGAATGATCAATATTTGCAACTCACGTAGTTTTTAAATTGGTCGCTTTTGGGTTACATGAGACCCCAATAGCACTACATTGTGAATTTTTCGCACTTAATATTTGGAAAACTAACATTGAAAACGTCAAAATTGACGTCGTTTTGTTCTCCTTGGCCATTTCCGGAATGTTTTTTCGGTGTTTTGCCACCGTTTGGCCCCATTCTTGGCCCTTTCTGGCGTTTCCGACAACATTGACCGGTTCCTACTGGCACTCCCTATCGGATATGAAGTCCGGCCTCCAAACCGGCTAGATTCCGGCCGTCGCCAACTGATTTTCCAATCACCAGCCCCGCCGGTTTTTCATCGAGTTTTCTGATGATTTTTCGCTGTTTTCTCGTTGTTTTCTGGTACATTTCCAACATTATTTGTTGAAGTGTTTTTCCACCAAAGTTTCATTCTGTTTTGAGCATTCTTTGACATGGTTTTCCGATTTTCACCAAATCATTTTTCATATCTCAATTGACTTTAATTATTGGTGACCACCTGCACCATTTAGATGGTTTATTTCTAACATCTATTTCCAACGTGTAAGTTGAAGAATTTAGTACTATTTCCATGTGATACACTTGATGGGATTGCACTTTGTTTTTCTCCCCCTTCTTATAATATTTTACGGTATGTTGTCTAGACAAGTTTACCGTATTGTTGACTCTCTTAATTTATTTTAATGATGTCTCGCAGTGAAATCGAGTGTCTTACTGATTGCGCAACCACCCACACTGATTGTAAAGTATTAAGAATAAGCAACTTGACCGAAGTTGAAAGAATCAATACAAGGTGAACTAGCTTGTTATATTAGTCATTGTTCGTAAGTGTAATGAGAAAGATGAAGTCATGCAATATTTGCAGGACTTATGGTGCAAAGATTGTCTCGTTATCCTAGTATTGACTACGATGAGTTATATTCTCTCATTATGGACATAATTGTTTTCCGCTACTTGATTGGTAGTAGTGTCCATGAAAACTGATTTGCAACATATGATAATGGTCATAACATATCTGTAAAGGGATCTTGACATAGATATGAAAGTGTCTGAGGAACCTTAATTGCTCAATTAAATGCCTCCAGATCACAGAGAGCTTATGCAGTCAGATTGCGATGTTCGAGAGAACATAGTACAATCGGTTGCAAGAACTCATACACATACGTGTTTATATGAAAACTAATTCTTGATTGTCTATTATGTCTAAGTATAGATGATGAAGAGATTCAATGAGCTATAGATTCATATATGTAAGTGTTGTTGGGACACTATTGTTTTTATTATGATGTGAGTAACTATGCATTTATACATCGTCATTAGACTTGAATTGCTCTTTTGACATGGGTCTAGTTCTATATTTATTAAATCAATACATTCCTCCCCACACCAATGCTGCCAACAGCTCATACATACTAGCGTACGCGTTAGTGTTTAATTTGACACTGGTAGCGTAGAGGATATGTATGATTTCGCCTCGGACCAAAATCAGTCATTCATTGGTTCATTCCCCTATTCTTTTAAGAAAGACATATTGAATGTGACAAATCAAAATATGTCCAGTTTTATAGGTCAACTTCAATAATATCTACATGACAGCTCACTCAATGAAAAATAGTGAAATTGCTAACGTTGGAAATGTCTATGTGTTTACTTTCCAGGGACATAAACCAATCAATTATAGCTATCGCATTGAGTGAGTTATGGCTGTTTTAGCAAAGTATGACAGTTCTGTCTGAGAATTTACAAGTCAGTCAACTTCGACAGAGTTTTGTGAAGAACTCTGGTCGAGTTAGATTGTGAGCTTTATGTCACTAGAAAGCCACGAGTACTTACTTTCCAAGAAATTTTATAGTTCAGTGATATTTATTGTGACAAATAAGTTATGACCGTCTGAGTGGGTGGAGATCATTCCACGTGGGAATCTGATTTTCATTGTAAACTCTTGTTTTGAGTTGTTATGCAATCTTATTTCCTAAAATCTAAGTTTTGTTATGTATAGCATGTATGATATAAGAATGTGTAGTTAGATTAATGATTAATCATTAGCCCAATACTACTTTTGAGAAGCATGTAATGAACGTTGTATACGTTGTTTTTTGTACTCCATGATTATAGCACTAATCAGGGAGAGTTGTTTCGTAAACTTCAGGAAAAGTCTACCACATGATATTATAAAATATAGACAGTGTGTTGTACTCTTTTTCTCCTTTAATTAAGCTTTTGTTTTTCACCCAAGAGGTTTTTATTTGCTTAACAAGGTTTTTACCAATGCAACGTTATGTGCACCATGCAACCTAGGCATGCGACATAAGGGGGAGTGTTTCAGAAGAATTATTATTCTATCATTGTGTGTGTCTTAGCCTATTTAGGTTTCCTTATTAGAGTAGATTATGTTTTAATGTAATAGATATGAATCCCTGATTCTTCGGGATACTATATATGTAATGTCTATATATAAGGCTCATTATCAATCAATAAAGAGTTCAGTTATGTTCTTCTACGTTGTTATTATTCTCATTTCGCTCCTCTTCGATCACTAACAAAATTATTTAAGATACACATGTCTATATTTTAATCGGATGAATTTAATTTTGAAAATATTTTTTACGCACATACACATCCACAATATATATATATATATATATCAAACATACTTTCATAAATATATTAAAATTTTAATTATATCTTAGAAGTATTATCGTGATGAAAAAATAATAATAAAAAAATCACAAAAATATAATTTTATAATGATATAGAGTCGTTAGATTAATAAGGATATATCTGTTTTTTCATTTAAAATGACATTTAATAATTATTTTAATTACTGATGTGACAATAAGAACAGTATATGTCACGTAAAATTATGGCGCTGAATTTGACATTATATTATTGATCATGTGCGTCTATAAATTTTTAATCTTGTTATATTGATCACGAGAACAACGTAAAATTGTTGACGAGTATACAATTCTGAACGTAAGGTAAACGTGAAATTATTTTTCTTTTGTTACTTCGACATTATGTTTCTACAGGTTTTTTGTGAAAACGAGTTGTGATCCGGCAGCTGATCCTCTATCCCCAATTTTCTATTCCCTTCCCTATTCCCCATTCCAGTTTTGACATGTGGCATGCCACCTCAAATAGTTAAGCGCATTTTAACTCTGATTACTCATTTTGTTTGGCAATGAAAATAGGGATAGAGTTTGAAAGTCGTTTTTTTAACTGAGAATAAAACAAGTAAATATATGGATAAAGATCTAACTCAGCACTAGAACTAAAAACGTGGAATCCTCTTCTTCATCCTCCACCTCCCTCTATTCATAATAAAGAACAAAAATGCAGCATATGGTTAATAGATTTGCCGGCAAATTGCACTTGAAGAGAAGCCCGACTGGTATCAAAATTCAATTTGCTCGCTCGTCATTTTCCCAAAGGCTAATTCGAAGATGGGTTCTCTAAGGTAAATATGAATATCCGATGTTGAAATCTGGGTTCATGTTGGAAATCAAGGTACATGTTGAAATATTAGAATCTGGGTCTGCGTTGATGAAATTAAAAGACTCCCCTTGGTATGACCTAGGCAAAAAAAGTTCTAGAAATTGAATAATGCAGCAGTCTGCCATAATTTTCAATCGTCGAGATCTTCATAAAAATTCATATGGGTCTATTCATGAATTCATAAAGAGAGATGAGAGAAGCTGAGATGCAGCCGATCAAAAAAGAAAAGCCTAAATGAGTAACCGGAGTTAGATTGCTGTTAACTATCTGAGGTGGCAGGACACGTATCAAAAATTGAATGGGGAATAGGGAAGGAAATATAAAATTAGGAATAGAGGATCGGGTTTGGCTGCTGTGCAGCGCTGCATGCCATACAAACCGAATCGGACAGTAGATATAGGGTGTCTTGAAATGCACGTGGGATTTGTAGGAGGTATGAACAGTAAATTAGAGCCACTGCACGCATACAGCGCTGCACCATAGAATTTTCCATAGAGGATCAGTTGCCTGTGAGCTTTTCGTTTTGGAGTGCTTGCTAATTAAGTGCTGGTTAACTTGGTTTTATACGAATTATTAGTTGTTCTGTTCTTGATATTCCAGGCTGATTAACATCTTTCAGGCAAGGTCGATTCCTCAGCTGACAGTGATAGATGAATTTATGTTTGGAAATTTAACCATCAAAATCTTCATTTCTAATGAAAAATAAATAAAGTAACTAAAGGATATGAAAGTCACATACTAACATGATAACATCACTAACATCACTAACATGCATGTGTACGCGAGTTCTAGTTTTGGACTAATTCGATCATTAAAATGACGAACTTCCTTAAATGGCCAGATCGACTTTCGTACTGCAGGGGCTAAAGATACATGCATGATCTGTATTATGGTCTTCGAAGAACCCTAGCTAGCCATATCAAGGCTTGAGTATTAACGTTCATACTTCATACATATACAAAATTACAAGTTTTTGGTGTAAAAGTTTCAATTAATTATTGTTATTAACTTTGTGCTCGTGACTTCGATAAAACTCTGCATTTAATTGTAATTGAGGAAGTAATGTCTGCATGCAATTAAAGTTTATCTAATACAACATACTTCAGTGCATCAATAAACAAGACATATTAGAAGAAGGAAACAACATGAGAATGGAGGGACCTCAAATTAAGACTGAAAGATCGACCCCTATCCCCAGCGACACACAAAGCTTAACAGAATTGGAAGGAAACCTTATTCGAATTATAATAGAGCTTATATGCTTTATTTAAAGCTGGATTAGCATTCCAACGGTGCCATTTAGATCATGGCCGGACTCTTATCTTTCTCGTGATCATCCAACACCCAGGAGCCATCATTCATTTGGATCATAGACTTATTCTTCTCGATCCACCACTCAGCAACTATATTATACTCGTCCTTCACGCCATCAGTATACTTGTTCACAAGTGCGAGATCACGATCAACTTCTAATTTGAAAGCAGAACTATTGATCCCTTGAGTCCCTGCAACTCCATGCAAGTAAACCTCCAGGTCGTGCAAAGCGCCAAGGTTTTCTGTGACATCAGGAATAACTTTCAAGAACGGCGACTTAACAGTGTCGATTCTCAACTCTTTTCCAACATGAATATAGTCCCCCGTTTCTGGTTGATTAGGGACTAGATCTTTTTCATTTGATATACGCAAGACGTGAAGATTTTTCAGACCGGAAAATACATCTCTGAAACCCTTGTTTCCGAGACAGGGACTAGCAAACCCAAAGACCGTGACAGGAATGATCTTGTTTGGTTGATCTGCCATTTTATTGTAACCGTTGTGAACTATATCAGTTGCATTTAGAGTTGCGAGGACAGCCCCCATGCTGTGACCAGTGACGGTAATGCTGATTTCTTCAGCCTTGTATTCATTGAGTACTTCTTGAAGTGCAGCTATAGCCTGAGACATAGTGATGATAATACGTTGTAGCAACTTATTTTTTTAGGTTAAGTATGAACTTCGTACTAAAGGAGAAATATTAAGATTACCTGATCTCTGGAACTCGTAACTTGATTGTGTGAAGACACAGGGTCGACATCAGTGTAGTAGGAAAACCAACCATTGTGCACCTTAGGATCATTCTGCTCTCCCAGAATTTGAGAAGCTGAGACTAAATTGAACTTCACATCAATAAGCCACTCATGTTTCAATTGGGTTCCTCTCCATGAAATCAATACATCCTTCCTGCCTAGCAGTTTAGTTCCTTCATCAGTTGTCACCGCAACAAAACCTATAAAGTTTGATTTCTTGGGCGAAAATTCTGCATGAGCTGCATAAAAATACTTTTTCACCACATACTTGTATGGATTACCACTGTCCAAACCCACCTTTGGGAACAAATTTCCCTTTGCGTATCGTGGAAGTCCATAGTTTTTCGACTTTTTCTCAGTCACCACGGTAGCTATTGATCCAGCCCTTTCACCATAGTGAATGATATAGCGGCGAAGATTGATGTCGAGAGGGTCCAGAAGACCTTCCCACTCTTTCTCGCCGCTTAGGTCTCTCCAATTTGTTGCAAAGCTAGCCATCACCTTAATTAAGTTTTTCTTGCTTGAGTAACAAAACTAGCTTGAAAAGAGTGAGTTCTCGTTCTTGTTGTGAGATTCTTATAACATCCCGGCTCTTATATTTATAGTAG
Source organism: Argentina anserina (assembly GCF_933775445.1). Lineage (NCBI taxonomy): Eukaryota > Viridiplantae > Streptophyta > Magnoliopsida > Rosales > Rosaceae > Argentina > Argentina anserina. The sequence continues at coordinate 10,872,271 of NC_065876.1, forward strand.
TATACTGTCATGAATGGTGCTTCGTGCTAAATTTTATTCTTTTGATACGTAATACAACGTCCGCTTCTTATGTAATCTGAAAGGATGATACCTCGTTGAAGTCGTAGAGAAATCATATCAACTTGTAGATATTCTTTTTGTTTGTTTGTAGTCATGTACGTAATGGTAGTGGTAAGTAAATATGATATCACGAAGTGAAAACAAATGTGGCGTTCTGTTCTGGGCACTGTGTTTCCAGACTTGCATCATTGCCTAAAATTGAAAATGAAATTTAATGTAACCTCACATTTTCATGGGCGTATTAGACTTGGTGATTAGATTTTCAGTTTTTGATCGAAGCACAAATATATGGGAAGGTTCGATCATAATCAGCTTGATAGAGTACAAGTTTCCTATATACATATAGAATCATAAACTAAGTACAGGTCGATCATAAAGGTCACAACTTCACAATTCGTAAACATAGATGACAGTCCTCTCTATATATGTTCACTGTATACGTTTTTTTAACTCAGACACGGTATACACAGTCACAAATTACAGGTCATATTATCATACATCATGCTCATGATGGTAAGGTTGATTTTATTTCGATTGCTTGGATCAGTAGGAAAGACTTTTACGTTTGAAGTACGGTGAATACAAAGATGCTTCAATCTTTTCACTTCTCCATCACGTCTTCCCTCCCACCAATTCCAAAGATAAACAAGCTAATATATATTGAGCTTGTGCAATCCTGCAAGGGCTAAAATTATTCCATATAATCCTTAACTGGTTCTGAAGCGTCAGATTGTCTACGGTTAGATCGTGTCCAAGGGCTAATTATGTCTAGGATTGCGGGGCATGATAAGTAAAGCTGGGCAGTGCCGGTTTCTAATTCTGTGCTGCTTGGGAGAGCTTTTCACCACCAAGCTTCATTGCACTGAATCATACTGTCGTTCAATATTGGTGAACGAGGTGCTCACTTGTCTCTCTATTTCCCCTTATAAGACCTGATCATTCTCAATCATTAATACCAAGAAAGTGAAACGAGAAAAAAAATAAGACTGAAAAGTAAAAACCATTCTTCTCCTAATATCCAATAAACCATTTACTACGAATAAGTACCAAATAAAAATACATAAATAGTTTCAAATAATAAAATAAATGTCTAAATAAGAATTGAGGCACACATGCAATGATTTGGCTTCACATATAAAGTTGGAGGTTTCACGTGATGATGTTTTTGCCTTTTCTGATTAAGGTTTTGACGTTCGAATATGAATATGGGGTTTTTGTGTTCTAAAAAAAATGAATTTTTTCACTTATTTGAGACGCAACTCGTCTTAATTTTAAAATGTAGACATTTTTTATTTCCTCGCAAAAGTAAAACGATACCGTTATTTTTTGAAATATAATGAAAAAATATCCGATATATCGAGTCAAAATTGAGTTGACCCAATATATCGGATTTTAACTATGAAATTAACGTTGACTGATAACTTGAAATGATATGAAAAATATCATATCGTTTTCTTAATTTTACCGATATGTCAGGAATACATCGAGAATATATCGGGATATTTAGAACCGAGAGTGGTTGTGAATGAAGCACGTTGTAAAGAAGGATATGCTTCAGAACTATTTCGTGAGATATCAACTCCCTCTGGTACTTTTTTTTGCCTCAGAATGCTTGAGTCTGGTACTTGATTTCTTCAAATACTCGAAGATATAGTACTACTTATGAATTTATAATATAGCAATAGGTTTCAATAGAAAGCTCCATGATTCAACATTCAACCTACTAAACCAAAAATATTATATTTGGCGACTGAAGAATCATCAAGATTTTAATAATAAAACAAGGCCATGGCAAGACATTAGCAGCCTTGCACGCAAATACAATATTGCAATTTCTTTTTAATCAAATAGCATCTCAGGTAACATCTATTATATTAAGAATGATTATATAACAACTACATATTTATGCCTGGTTTGGATATCGGTTGGAGCATTCACATAAATTTCTGAACAAAACAGGCAGCAGACGAATCTCGAGCACCATCAGGGCAACTCTGGCCTTCTTTTTTTTTTTTTTGTAATAAGAATCAACGAACCATTTCTAAGATTGGAAATGCTCAAATAGCTGAACATGTTTCGTGGTACATAAGAATCATACAAAGGCACACATAGAGACAAGAATACCACACAAGTAATGATGGGAGTTACATGAGCTCCCTTGCTAACCTCACTGGTGGCGTTTCCTTCACGAAAGCTACATCACTGATTGGTGCAGCTAACAGGTGATGATTTGAACCCTCCTCACTTCCTGTTCCGGATGAAGCAATTGACTCTGATCCATCATCATCTTCTTCTTCTTGTTCTGTATTCACATAAAAATAAAGGAAAACCATAACATGTAAGAAACACATGTGGAGCACCAAAAACCTACAAACATAAATAATTTCACTCAAAAAATATATCAAAAGATTCTACAACAGATGTATAGCCATACACAGTCGATGTCAGCCTGCCAAGCAGTATGTTCTCAAGATCAACAACTACCACTGAACATACCACAAGTTCACAACAAAAAGCTTAACCAACTAAAGTTGCTAACTGTAGATTAGTAGATCAAGTCAAAATCAAAAGCTAATATGCCAGCAATCTTGAGTCCTTCTTCATGGTGTTTGAGTTTGACACGACTCCCCACAAAATTCACATACGCATTCTCATACTCTAGGCTAACAGTTATGGCCTACAAAAAGTTGTTGTGTTACTTTTGCAAACCAAATTAAGCTACACGATTATTGAAGAGATTCCGGCTGATGCTAATTTGACTCCAAAACGATAGTAGTCCCCTCTTAGTGCAAATTTCAATACCCAGATTACACTATGATAAAATGATACGCATAAAAAAGATAAATCCAGGTCATGAAACTAAAATGCTATCCCACCACCTATCTCTATACTTCATTTCTCCTACCACACTCTCGACTAACTGCGATGTGCATCTCATGAAAGGCCGCAACTTAGTATATGTTGATATATTTGGCAGATGAAATATAATATTTATTTATAATAGTTTTTTTTAACTTATAATAGTTGATTAAAAATGCGGACAAATGGTAATGCACCTAATTTGGCAATCAAAAAATTCTGTATGTTCCATGCTTGTAGACCAATATGTTCTATTTCATGCCCGTTCAATTAAGGGGCATCTGAAAGAACATTCAAGAATCATAGAGTACACATGCAATGGATCTTATCAAGCAATTTCAGGTAAGCCGTAAATCAACAATACATCGTAAAGTACTCTGATGGGTGCAGACTGCAGAGTACTGAGGGAGTGAGCTTGAATGAAATTATGGGTCTTGACTCTCAACTCTTGAGAGGAATTGCAAGCATAAGGAGCAAATATATCCATCATATTGCTTAATTGAGGTAGTTTTGGTTGAGTATTTATGAAATAAACTATTAATATCACGGGTGGGCCTACTGCGCACTTCTTGTGTGTGTATGAAATGTTGAATAGACCTGAATTGTTTTTAATAATCCTAGCAGTACATTGAAGAGGACATGACTACCCTACTTCGAATCTATGTTTCCTGTTTATTCTCATCTTCCTCCGTCACACCAACCTCTCTTTCACATCACAACTTTGACCACATTGCATACTTATCTTTTGTACTATGAAGTTTTCCTTTTCTGTGGGATACCACTTACTAATCTATGATATAAAGAGGAAGATCAAATCCATATACCAGCTTCGTTTCACTTTCCTTGACACAGCTGAGGATAAATCTCTAGGATTAGAGAAGTATGCAATATTGTGATTCAAAAAATTGTTAGAAACATACCAGAATAATGCGGATGATCAGGAAGATGTCTGACTGCTGATAATTGAATGTTTTCTGGCAGAAGACAATTACAAAAAGAACCTGAAACTTGAGAAGAATCTCTACTCAGTATCGGAAAGCCAGATTAGGTACTTTTTAATTTATTGAAGTAGATGATTTTTACTCTCACCTACTCGTGCCAGCCGATTGACCCATCCAGGGATAGGTTTTCCAGTTAGCCGCAAACAGACTTCAGCAGTAAAATGGTTGCAATTCTTGGCAATTAAATGATAGGTATCACCGTGATACCTTGCAGAAAGGCGTTCCATAAATGACCTAAGTTCTGTACGAGACATATCAGTGCTGCCCAGCAGGAGTGACCTTCTGAATATGAAGCCAGGGCAACTCCTTGGTTCCACCTCAAAAACTCCACTGCTAGGATACTCATGAGCTCCAAAGCCATACTCCAAACCATGCACTGCTTATAAGAACAGGTAGAACTGTATCATGCTTCTGAGGTTAATCATCAGAAGGCTGCACAGGGGTGCCACCCATCCAACACTCATGTATTAAATAAATAAACAACCATAAATGTAATAATCCAAATCAAAATATTACTGCAATCTCTGGGTATTCATGTCCTACAATTTTACTATCATTGTGAAAAAGTAACAAGATGACTATCAGCTTTCTAATCATAGTTAGCTGACACTTCACATAAAGTATATGTTCCGTCCGTCTACTTTGATGCTTGAAAGACCATACAGATTCTACTAGTTTCTACTAAGGAGCTTGCAAAATCTCTATCCCCTCGTGCCAAATTATCTTTCCTATGAGGCTATGACAGAACCTCAAACTACCCTTTAAATTTTAGTTTAGCAATATATTAAACTCCTTATTATAATATATGGCACTACTATATCTATTTATGCACGCAAAGGCACATTCACATGATAATAAAAAAATTAACAGAAACTTCTCAGAGTAATTCAAGTTTGTTCAAGCTGTACTGATGTTTGTAATAGAAAGGAGTGAAGGCAACTAGAGGATATTCCATGCAGTCATGCACACACGAGTTAAAAATCTCTGGTTGCCAGTGATTGTATTATTACACGATGAAGTTCTTCACTATGACTGCTGATTATGTTCTTCATGTTGCTGAATTGAAAATTATAAACAACATTATGATATCTGGTGTACATTTAGACTCTTGTTAGACTGAACTCCGCGGACTCTGCTATCCTAATGGCTTGTTATTAAACAAGTTACTAACTGGCAAGTAGAAGAGATTGCATGCATGGAAGAATCATAATTCAATTGTTTGCACTGATTTCGACTATACACCACGCAATTTCGCAGAACATAATCTAACAACCATCAAACTCCCCACTGACATCACTTCCTCAACCAGTGAACAAATCAACATACCATAATTTCAACGAAAAAAGAAACTCCTAACCTAAAAATCTTTCTTCCAAAGAACCCCGAAAAAAGCTGCATTGTATATCAACACAGATCAACAAAAACAACTCGATTTCGATCTTTTCGTGCATGCATTCTCTTCTCAGTTCCCAGCTCTCTCACTCTTCCCTCTCTCCCAAACATCACTACAGCAATCAACACACTACAGAATCACCACAGTATAGCTCAATCATTACATCAAAACACTAAAGAACACCACAAAATACATCAAGCTTCAAACTTTAACACCTAAAAATCCAAAAACTGAATAAGCAAGAACCCTAATTTCCTGATTACCTTCGATTCCAGAGTGGAAGACCCCAAATCCAAACCAGTAGAGGTAGTTATTTACAGGGGTGAGATCGTAGACATTGAGGTACAAAAGGGCGCGAGTCCTTTTCAGATCAGTCTGCTCCTTCTCTACGCCAGAGCTCGAGCTAGGGCTCGAGTTTAATGGGAACAACCGCATTGGGATCGAGTCGCTAAAACCCTAATTTTTTTTTATCCCCAATTGGGGTTTTGCGATGCGATCACAAGCTGATCATATTTGATTGAAATTGTAGGGTTGGGTATGACTGGGGGTTTGAAATTTGAAAGCTAAAATGGCAAAGAAGGTTTCTTTAATTGGGGCTTTGGACAATGCCCTCGGTTTTTATGGTTCATCACCCAAAAAAAATTTAAAAATATACAAATTATAGGTCTTTGTTTATATTTTTGTTTTTTATTTAAATTTACGGCAATATTTTTAAAAAAATTTAGGGTGCGCTACTATATACTATACAACATATCCATCCACCACACATTCACACTACCACTCTACGTGCATCAACATCTTCCTCCTCTATCCACCTTCAGATCCTGTTGTATGGCATACAACAACTGTACAACAGACGAACCCAATGTTTTTTGTTTTTTTGTTTCAAATCTTTCAAATGATTTCTTAGTTTTGTGATCATGATGTTCTTCATGTGCACAATAGGGTGATCATCAAGACAACGAGTGATTGATGTCTGCATTCCGCAAGATCAAGTTGAGTTGTGAGTTAGTAGGGTGAATGTTTTTTAATCGAAGAAAGTGATAGTGATGTGAAGTCAGATTCTCTTAGAATTGTACGTAGCAGTATACACAATTCATGAATGTTTTTAGAGTGAGCCCTTTCAATTAGTGTGAGCCCAAGCTAAATCAAACGATCCTGCCTTATCTCAACCAGTTTGGAGATCGAAGCTTCCATCAAAGAGGCACCATTTCACAAACTCGACATGTTGTCTTCACTTTGTCTCTTAACAGTTATATCATCCCAACATTCGCTTCAACACCAGATAAGCCAGTTTTCAAAACACTTTTTTATTTTACAAACATCGTGTTTAAATGGTTTGGTTTTCGACTCAAGATGTTGACTCTATCATAACATTTAAATTACACGTGTTAACTCAGCTACATGACTTTAAAGAGACAAAAAAAATGAATTTATGGAACTTGATGATACTATTTACAACATGGGAGGATATACATTGTTGTTACCATGCGACCGGCTTATACAATAAGACATATTTACATCATTAAGAGGCAGAACCATTGTGATTACATGTTAAGTGTACAATACACCACTTGTAACCACGAGTGAAGCCCCAAAGAGTTTGCTTTGGTAACAACTGTACATATGCATCAACAGAGTGAACATACAGGAAGGTTTCTGGGCAGTGAGTCTGCCACATCAACAATCTGAACAGTTGAAATCTTGCGTATCGACGACGTTATAGTACGATGAAGACAATCTGCCATCAAACTTGGAGACGACTTGATGAGAAGATAAACCACAGTAACGCTTTCCTAGCCGGGCAATGCATATAGAAATGACCTTCTTGAACATGGAATCTTCTTTTACTAGTGGTTGCTCCACAAACTCAGCCAGAGGCATCCACTGCACAGTACCATATATGCTTCAAGTCAGCGTACTAATCAGATATTTGAGTGACGCATATGAGCAAATAGCTTATTGCCTCAAAATTTCATGCATTTAGCAAATTTTAAATCACAACTTTCTTGCAGAAAAAAAAAAGATAAGGTGTGGTAATCGGTAATAAGCAAGAACTGTAGACAGTAGGCTTGGTTTCTGTTTTAGTACAAATTCTTACCTTGGCTGCTTCAATTTCAAGATCATCAACTATTATCTGAGTCGATACTGGTTTTAGCATGCAGATAAAGAACAAATCAGACTTTTCGAAAGCTACATTGTGAGCATGCCTGGAAATGAAGTTACGGAAGATATTAGATACTGGAAATTTATAGAGAAAATCAGTTCCCAGCATTTATATGAATTCTTATATTGCATTGGTTTCAATTTTTTCATTTCTTAAAATTCTTTCTGCTGAGGAACACATGCAGCATTCCTTTATGGCAATGATGATTACATGTAAGTGATGTAACACAAAAAAAGTTAAATCCTAGAGTGATCAGCTTCAACCACATGTCTATAAGAATAAGAATCACATATTTGTGGTTTTACCTGAATGCAATAACTTCCACAAACTCGGTATCAATCTGTAACAAAATAGAATGCAGATACTTCTGTTAGACGAAGAGCTTGATTAGAAAAGTGGAATTTTGCATTTCAATGGTACACTTGTACAAATAGATGATACAAATAATACTTCTTACCCCAGTTTCCTCCTTAACTTCTCTCACAGTTCCTGTGAAAATCTCCTCTGACTGATACCAAGGAAACATTAGTAATTCCAAGCAGAAAATGGTGAAACTTATTAATTTGTGTTCAAGCTCCAAAGTTGGATAGATCTAGTACCTCAAGGATGAAACCAGTTGGTATTTTCCAGAAACCAACACACGCGGGATCACAGTGTTTCTCTTGTACAACAAGAACCTGCAGTCAGTCAACTGTTCATTAGTACTTGATTTAAGTCTAAACAAGCATACAAAAAGGTAGCCTGATAGAAATCATGCTGAATCTAAATTAATAATGTGGAGGACTACAATTATAATCAGTGGAACAAACCAAAGAATTGTTTCACAACTAGGGTCAAGTGGTGGCCATATGGCTTTTTACCAACAGATTTATGTATAGGTTTGCTGCTTAATACTCCAGAATAGCTAGGCCAGTTGAACAATGCAGAACTAAATGGAGCAACAAGAATTAGGCTATCCTTTCAAACCAGAAAGGATATTAATCAAGAAAATGACATATAATGCAACAATCAGAACAGAAGCAACCATACCTCATTATTGTTATTGACGACAAATCCCCCAACCCCTACTTGATGTGAAGCATTAGCTGGAATCATGCAAGGCCCCTCTGGTATCCAGTATGTCAACATCACATATCCTTGTTCTGCGTGGTGGTACTGGAAGCCTTCCTGAAACCAAAGAACTTATCTCAGGTACTCCCAGATTCAACACTTTTAGTAAATAGTTTAGAAAAAAATGGGAATAGCTGGCATTTATCACTCTGATGCTAGAACATTCTTTTTTTTTATACTTGAACTAAAATGATTGTGCAATTTAGAAATAACTTTATTCTAGTGAACACCATATCAAGAAATAATAGATTAATACCTTGCAGTCATGTGTAGAGATGTTACCTTAATAGCAACTGGAACAAGCTCAGCTCGTTCTACGGGCAGCTTGAGCCATATTCCTTTCTTTCTCTGTAACCAAATGAAATTATTGATGTTTAATTAAGTTTAGACTAGTAACCTCTTTGCTAAACAAGGATATAATAATCACTAAACATGATTCAACAGGCTCGAAGCTTGATGAGTGGAACTCTGGTTATGTAAATAAGCAAAGCATAGATGCTGACTTCAGAATATACAAAACTAAGTAGAAGCTACATTTGCTGCAACTATGTTTGAGAAGAAACAATTCAATGGTTTGAGCTTTCAAAATTGTAGTCCTCCACTCCAATGAGAAAGGGAGGAGTTGAGGATGTAAGCAAAGGCATCTGCATTTTCTGGCAGTCGTTCTGGATCAACGATAACTCCGCCATACTCGTCATCAAAGGCATCAAGTACTCTAATGTCTCTAGGAAACAAATTTGATCTTGCACCATTTGTTCCAAAGATTTGAAATAACGATGTTTCAGCTGCAAGTTTATCCCCTGCAATACTGACAATGGCATTTGTTGACAGATATCTATTGTTTGAACTAGAAGGATGAGAAGAGAAAGAAGCCTTCAGAGGATTACCTAAAAAGAACCCGGAAAACAGAAGAAATCATTCCAAACGTTCTTCAAATCCTCAATTCCCACTAAGATTTAAATTTCATAGTGCACTAAAAGAGAAATGACATCCAAGATTATCACCTTGATATACCTGATGGGGAACAGAAGTACATACTATGATAGTATTTGTCAATTCCACATATATCTCCTAGTCGAATTAGGAGACTTGGTTCTCCTAGTCGAAATAGGAGACTTGGTTTGGTAAGATCGTCTACTGCATATATTTGAATTTCTGCATTGATATCTTCTTTCAATCAGTATGTGCTGTTTTTGGAAACTTTAATCTGTATGACTTTGTATCATGCCATATATGTATACCGATCCATGTTTTATGGCGTTAAATGAGATCTAAACTGATATGTTTTCTGCCTATATATACGGCATTGCTGTAACTGATGAATTGTGGCAAAACAAGAATATTTTTCTTGGTATACAGGTCTGATAGTGCAAGATATCTGCATATATGTCGACTGAATACACTTATGAGAATTAGTATAATTCTTCTCTTCAATCTTAGATTGAGAATCACCTGTGTATTTATCTCATTGAGATCAACTGGTTTATGCAGGTGCATGTGGTACTTTCTACAGCAAAGGGTTGCTGACCTATGAATGAAGTTTAGAATATAATTATGTGAATTAAGTTAGTCTTGTTGGCTTGTAAAGAGATCTCTTGGGAGACTCTACTTGAGGAAGATTATTGTAAATCTCATTCTTAGTGAAAGTTTTGTGTGGTCTGCGTGAAAGTCCCGCAGTGGTTTTTTACCAAGAGTTTGGTTTCCATTGTAGTGAAAAATATTGTCTGTGTGTGATTGTTTCTGTGTGATTGCCTACTGTTATTACTCTCCTATACTTTTATACTAAGATTAATTTCTGCCACATAATAGAGAGAATAATCAACTAAGGTTTTTGTTCCATCACTTCTATGATAGATCGGGTCTTTTTCTCAAATGTTGTACTTATTAGCTACTTTACAGGGCAAAACTAGCTGCAAACTCATCAAGAGTCGCCAAGTTACTTGATAAACCAATACACAACAAATCAGGACATAACAAAACAAAACAAAATTTGGAACAAAGTATAAGATTATAATATCAATTACCTAAGCAAGAGCAGAACTGTGGACATACTTTGACACCAGCCGGTAAGTACCTGATACTCGAAAACAGATTGGAGTACATCCTCCCCACCTGAGCCATCTCCGAAGTAGACATAGAATTCGATTGAAACAAGCTCATCTCCATTACAGACATTATCCGAAATCCCAACTACCTTAAACAAATAACCACAGATGTACCATCCAATGAAATCTACAACTTAAAATAACATTCCCTGAATATCCACATTCCCATCACTCATAACGCTCAATAACAAGAAATCGCCATAGGATTCACCGTTCCGTGTGATCTAGTGTTGGTATTTAGGTAGATTATTATCTGATATTTGCTTCTGTCAATAATCTCTAGTTTATAGGGACATGTTGTTAGATTTGACTATTTCCTTGTAATCGTGTACCACGCACTTGAGTAGTGGAAGACGTGGGCTGCTTTGTCTTTTAGTTTTCTTTGTAAGGCTATTTAAAGGCCAGACTGCAAATAATGTAGATAGAGAGGTATTCTCCTAATTCCAGTTTGTGTAGTTATGCTTCTGATATCAACAAATCTGGTATAAGAGCCCTATCAAGGGGCCTGATTGAAAGGGAGAAAGAGTGTTAGAAACTGCAGTTCTCTTATAAGAGTGATTGAGAGAAAAAGGTGAGAAGAGTGATTGAGAAATGGCATCGGAGGAGAGAGATTTTGTGCCCAAGTTCGATGGGTACTACGACCATTGGTCTATGCTCATGGAGAACTTTATTCGATCCAAACAGTGCTGGAATCTTATTCAGTTTGGAATTCCGACGGAGGTGCAAGGAGCAGTCTCAATTAGAACTCAAGAGTCATCTTCACCTGCATCCTTCTCTTTGGTGGTTTATGGAGAAGAACAGCCCTCTGAAACCCGGCGTAAGGCAATGGAGGATCAGCGTAAGGCTATGGAGGATCAACGCAAGGTGATTGAAGATGCTGAATTGAAGGATTTGAAGGTAAAAAACTACTTGTTTCAAGCAATAGATAGAAAGATTATGGAGACAATCTTGAACAAGCAGACGAGTAAGGGAATTTGGGACTCAATGAAGCAGAAGTACCAAGGTTCCACTAGGGTGAAAAGAGCTCAGTTACAAGCTCTTAGGAGGGAGTTTGAGCTACTGGGAATGAAAGAAGGAGAAAAGGTAGATGATTACTTTGCAAGAACTCTCACTATTGCTAACAAAATGAAAGCAAATGATGAGAAGATGGAGGAGTTGGTGATAGTTGAGAAGATTTTGAGGTCAATGACTGCCAAATTTGACTATGTTGTGTGTTCTATCGAAGAATCGAACAATCTCGAAACCTTGACCATTGATGAGTTGCAGAGTAGTCTCTTGGTACATGAGCAACGAATGCTTGGCCATAGGAGTGAAAGTGGAGAAGAACAGGTGTTGAAAGTAACCTTGGAGGGAAGAAATGATGGAATGAGTAATGACAACTTTGCAACCAGAGGCAGAGGACGTGGTGGCTTACGAGGACGTGGTAGAGGCAGAGGAAGGCCAGGGTTCAGTAAAGCTTTGATTGAATGCTTCAAGTGTCATAAACTAGGGCATTACCAATATGAATGTCCTAGTTGGGAGAAGGCAGCAAATTATGCAGAACTTGATGAGGATGAGCTTTTACTAATGGCCTATGTGGAGTTGAACAATTCGAAACGAGAGGATGTATGGTTTCTTGACAGTGGCTGCAGCAATCATATGTGTGGAAAATATAAATGGTTTACTACTCTAGATGAGGGATTTCGACACTCAGTCAAATTAGGCAACAACACAAGAATGCAAGTGATGGGGAAAGGAAATATCAAGCTGGAAGTCGATGGTCTAATTCAGGTAATCAGTGATGTCTACTTTGTTCTTGAATTGAAAAACAACTTGCTAAGCATAGGTCAACTACAAGAAAAGAAGCTAGCAATTTTGATCCAAGATGATGCTTGTAAGATTTATCATCCAAGTAGAGGGCTTATTATACAAACTCAAATGACTGCAAATCGTATGTTTTTACTTCTTGCAAACATGGTATCTGAGGGTTCGTCCACATGCATGTTAGCAACCTCTGATGATCTAGCATATCTATGGCATTGTCGTTATGGACATTTGAACTACAAAGGCCTCAGAACTTTGCAATACAGAAAGATGGTGAAAGGAATGCCTCAATTTCAATCATCTACAGCAGTGTGTCAGGACTGTTTGGTGGGAAAGCAAAAGCGAGACTCATTTCCAAAACAGAGCTCATGGAGGGCTTCACACAAGTTACAGTTGGTGCACGCAGATATTTGTGGACCAATTACACCCACCTCCAATAGTCACAAGAGGTACCTTCTCAGTTTTATTGATGATTACAGTAGAAAAATGTGGAGTTACTTTCTAGCTGAGAAGTATGAAGCACTCAAAATGTTCAAATGCTACAAAGCTTTAGTTGAAAAAGAAATTGGGTCCTCTATTTGTTGTCTAAGAACTGACAGGGATGGAGAGTTCACTTCAAACGAATTCAATGAGTTTTGCAAGTCTGAAGGAATCAAAAGACAGCTCACAGCTGCCTACACTCCCCAACAGAATGGGGTTGCAGAACGAAGGAACAGGACTATTATGAATCTAGTTCGAAGCATCTTGTCTGAGAAGAAAGTTCCAAAGGATTTTTGGGCAGAAGCAGTGAATTGGATCACACATGTTCTCAATAGAAGTCCAACTGTAGCAGTACGAGATATGACACCTGAAGAGGCTTGGAGTGGAGCCAAACCTAGTGTTGGTCATTTCAGAGTGTTTGGATGCATAGGTCATGTCCACATTCCTGATGTTAAAAGAAAGAAACTCGATGATAAAAGTTGCAAATGTGTCTTCTTTGGTGTCAGTGAAGAATCAAAAGCCTACCGACTGTACAATCCCACCTCAAAGAAAGTTATTGTAAGTCGAGATGTTGTCTTTGAAGAAACTGAATGTTGGGATTGGGGAAGGAGTATGGAGGAAGTTAGACTGGATGTGTTGACTTGGGGAGACAGTGAGGAAGTTTTGGTAGAAAAAGGGCATGATGATGGAGAAGAAGACAATGAGGATGATGATGTTGTCAATGAGCAAGGACATGGGGAGCATGGTGAGTCTAATTCATCCTCAAACAGCTCCATACAGCTCCATACAAGAAGATACTCGACCTGACTTGAACGTAGAGGCAAGACCAAGCAGAAATAGAAAACAACCACCTTACCTGCAAGATTATGTTCCTGGAGATGGACTGGGATTGTCTAATGATGAAACTGAACCACATAGCCTTGCTGTTTTCTTTGCAAATGAAGATCCAGTTACCTATGATGATGCAGCCAAATGTCCTAAATGGAGAGATGCTATGAAGTCCGAGATAAAAGCTATCGAAAGAAACAATACATGGGAGCTTACTAATTTGCCTGAAGGTGTAAGAACAATTGGTGTGAAGTGGGTTTTTAAGACAAAATATGATGAACATGGTGAGTTGGTAAAGTGTAAGGCTCGGCTAGTTGCAAAGGGTTATGCTCAGAAGAAGGGAATAGATTACACTGAGGTTTATGCACCAGTAGCTCGTTGGGACACAATCAGGATGATTATTGCTTTGGCAGCACATAAAAGCTGGACCATTTATCAGTTAGATGTTAAAAGTGCTTTCTTACATGGAGAACTCACTGAAGCAGTGTATGTTGAGCAACCACAGGGTTTTGAAGTCAAAGGAGAAGAAAGGAAAGTGTACAAGCTCAAGAAAGCACTCTATGGGCTCAAACAAACTCCTAGAGCTTGGTACAGCAGAATTGAGAATTACTTCTTGAAGGAAGGATTTGAGAAGTGTGACTTTGAGCATACATTGTTTATTAAGGCTGGTACAAGAGGTACGTTCTTAATTTTAAGTCTGTACGTGGATGATTTGATTTTTACTGGAAATAGTGAGCATATGTTTACTGAGTTTAAGGAGTCCATGAAGAATGAGTTTGATATGAGTGATCTCGGTAAGATGAGATACTTTCTTGGTGTGGAAGTTCTGCAATGCACTGAAGGCATTTATATTAGTCAAAAGAAGTTTGCAACAGAGCTACTTGAGAGGTTTGGAATGGAGCAAAGCAATCATGTAAATAATTCCATTGTTCCAGGGGTTAAGTTGTTTAAAGATGAAGGGGGAGTTAAAGTGGATGATACTTTGTATAAACAAATGGTTGGAAGCTTGATGTATCTAACTCTGACTAGGCCGGATTTGATGTTTGTTGTATGCCTTTCTAGTAGGTTCATGGCAAATCCCACTGAGTTTCATTATCAAGTTGTAAAAAGGGTGTTGAGGTATGTCAGAGGCACAGTTGAGCTGGGAATATTTTATAAAAGGAAAGGAGATGGGAGGCTGCTGGCTTACACTGACAGTGATTATGCAGGAGATGTGGATGACAGAAAGAGTACATCAGGGTATGTCTTCTCTTTGAGTGGGGGAGCTGTGTCATGGACATCCAAGAAGCAGCCTATTGTGACCTTATCAACCACTGAGGCAGAGTATGTAGTAGCTGCTTCTTGTGCCACACAAGGTATTTGGATGAAAGGAGTACTGGAAAGGTTAGGTCATTTACAAAACAATAAAATCACTATTCTTTGTGACAATAGTTCCACTATTAAACTTTCAAAGAATCCAGTGCTTCATGGCAGAAGCAAACATATAGATGTGAGGTTTCATTTCCTTCGTGACCTTACTAGAGATGGAAAAGTGCGTCTTGTTCATTGTGGTACAAAGGATCAGGTGGCTGATATTATGACCAAACTATTGAAGTTGGAGCAATTTGTGAAGCAGCGAGAAATGTTGAGAGTCTGTGAGGTTCCAAATTTAAACTGATTGCTCACATCAATTAGTTTAAGGGAGGATATGTTGGTATTTAGGTAGATTATTATCTGATATTTGCTTCTGAGTAGTGCAAGACGTGGGCTGCTTTGTCTTTCAGTTTTCTTTGTAAG
The DNA here is from genome assembly GCF_933775445.1 of Argentina anserina. Classification (NCBI taxonomy): domain Eukaryota; kingdom Viridiplantae; phylum Streptophyta; class Magnoliopsida; order Rosales; family Rosaceae; genus Argentina; species Argentina anserina. Next base: position 10,887,853 of record NC_065876.1, read on the forward strand.
GCTATTTAAAGGCCAGACTGCAAATAATGTAGATAGAGAGGTATTCTCCTAATTCCAGTTTGTGTAGTTATGCTTCTGATATCAACATCTAGAACGTATTTGGAAGCTAGCTTGCAGATTAAGCAAGTTGATTGTAAGTTACATAAACAACTGAACAAGTACAGCCAAGCAAGCAAGGCCAAGTTTAACAAAGTAGTTTTGGAAAAGGGGTGTGAAGAAAACGAGGGAAGTGACTACAATATATGCAATGACTTGGAAATTTAGAGCAGAAAGTCAGAGAAGGCGCTAAAAGAGATGGAAAATGCAGAAGGAGAAAGTTAAGCACAAACCTAAGTGAAGACAACCAATAGAATCCATGTTTAAAGCATGCATCTTATCTGGAAATCAAGATTTTTCTGGTGGGGATGCTTGTTTGATTTGTGGTGTAAAATGCGTGGGGTGCAGTTCTGATCTAGACAAATGGCCTAACTAATGCGTATACATGCATTATATGCAATATCATATAATTCATTCCAAACAAAGAGAAGAGCTTTATTATGTGAGATGGGAAAGATGATGAGGGAAGGATTGGTAAACTTGCCAAAAAGGTGGGAAGTTTTGGTAATGTGGGAAAGAGACATATAGGCCAGTTCTGACCCAAGGGTTGAGGAATGCAATTCAAAAATGAGGGTCTAGTCATACACGTGAATTGAAGGAAGTGGTGCATTTCATACTCATCATGGTCGGCAATGTGAAATTGCATTCCAGTTTTACTCAATGAGGGATTATAAAAGCTTAGACAAAAGATATAAGTTTTCTCTGAACACGTTCATGGCGCATAAACACACGATATTATGTGGAAGCATTAGCCCATTACATTATTGGTAACACATAGGGTGGTTCCATGCAAAAAATTATTCGAGTCCAGTTCAAACCTGCTGTTGAAATGTAATATCACACAACATGTGAATTCACTGAATTGCATAGACATGTTGGGAGAGCATTAGAGGCCTGTCACACTTTATTGGTCTGTTTCTCTATTCTTCTTCTTATTCTTCTTTTCTTTTTAGTTATATTGACTAGAGTAGTCCGGCTTCAGGGGCATCATATGTGATTAGGGGTTGGACCCGATTGGCTTATAGATGTCATGTCAACTGACAAATCCAAATCTGTAACTAATGTTAGCCGTAGCCTCGTAGGGATGCAAGTGGGGACATCTTTGTCTATCACCGACTCTTTTTTTTAATAAGACAAATTGTCTTTAATTTATTGAAATCAAACTAACAAATAAGGGGGACAAAATAACCTGACCTCCTATGTCTGATAAACTCCAACAAAGAGAATAAACAAAAACTCAATCCGGCATGTATACACTCACACATGCAAAACCATATATATAAAAAACTCTTAGCAAATAGCAAACCCTCAGCCAAGAAACCCTTAATTAAAGGACGGGATGAAGCTGGTAGCATTAGCAGACAGTTGTGAGATACCAAAAATAGAGAAAATAGACATATCGTGATGCTTCTTGTAAGGATGAAAAGAATGCATAGCAGACTCTCTGAACAATTCCAAAAGATGACGTTGGGCTTCCAACACATTAAAAATATTACCTTCGAAACGCACCAAATTTCTAGTGATCCAAATAAACCAAATTAGATTACAGAAAACTAGAAACCAAAGTTGACGTTTAGGTTTTGGGAACGCTGAAACACCAACATTATTAAACACTTCATCAAGGATACCCCAAGGCGAGAATGAATGAGAAAATAGAATGCAAACTCATTTCCATAAAGCCACAATTTCATAACAATGCAAAAGAAGATGTGTACCCGATTCCGCATGACTTCCACAAAAGGAGCAACGAGATAGAAGTGAAAAATCTCGCCGTTGTAAAACTTCATCAGTTAGTAAACGCTCATGAAGAGCTTTCAAAACAACAAGAGTTTTACGAAGTTGAATTGCTTTACTCCAGATCACTTTACCTCTCATATTCTAATTCTCTCTTTGAATGAAAGTTTTACCATTCTAAAAAATAAAGAAGTTATATTGATTGGAGGAGGATCAAAGGCTAATCTATTGGCTAACAAGTTTCTGTGTGCAGCATCCTGTAACCATATAGACTAAGCTAGGATTTAGGTACAAATTAATTAATGATTGCTTACAAGGATCACAATATCTCTCAAGATATTTAAAAATATATATTATGCAATAATTTTAGTGGTTGTGGTGGAATGATTGTTGAGATGGATAGGGACTCTTTTGTGGCCATTGTATATGCTGGCATTGTGATGCATGGATGCTAGGGATGGGTCCCAATTACTAGAAAGAGTACTTCTATACTGAAACATTTCCTAATGCAGTAGAAAATGAGATCATTTCTCTTATACTTCTGCGGTTTTTGCGATAAAGCCAATGTCATCAACACTATCAACACATAATAAACAAAGAGATAACATTGGAACAATAATGTTGAAGTGGGAAGAGTTTCAAACAATGAATTAATATTGTTGTAATCAATGTCATTAGAAGAAATATTTCTCCAACACTACTTCAAACCGGGAATGTGTATATTAGTAGTTTAGTACACTTATCAAGTTGTGTCAAATGATGCATTTTTCTGTATTTAACAAGGTATGTATGGAGATTATATCAACATGAAAAATCGGCGATCATGAAAGGGAAAGCTCTTATTAATTATATTATTTGGAATCGTCAAGATACATGTGCCATCAAACTCGTACATGGAAAAAGATTGATAACAACAAAGAAAACAAAGGGGGAAAAATCAAAGTGGAACACAATGAGGGAATAGCTGCAAATGATGTGGAAAATGAGTTTAGACTGTGTAATGTGGGTTGACTTCAATGTCCAATCCCCTTAACTTTGCATAGGACTCCACCTTTCCTTTGAGAGTGTGAAGTTCCCTTAGTCTGCATTGTACAGCAGAAAACATGAGCAAAGTTTATGCATATCCATGCTGTTATTACTAGCTTGAAGAAAAATTGAACTAGCTAGCAATATCCAAACTTGAAAAGAGACCAACCTTGCAATCTCTGCCCGTCGTCGGGCTTCTTCAGCCATCATGCTAACGTCCCTGAATGTATGCCTCTCATGGAAGATATTTGTGTCCATAGTTGGAAGGCCATGAAGTGTACGCTGTTCTGTTGCCCATGCAGCCTCACGAGCTTCCCTACCAAAGTCCTTTTGGGTGGTGAAAGCCGTCTGCAGAAACATAGATGATAGATGTATATAAGTACTCTTAGAAAGATTAATAGAAGCCTGTATAGGAGTCTCGAAAATCAAGCACATACTTTTGTTCGATCTAGATGTCTAATCAAATGCACAATATGGAAGGATTGAACTCACTCACCCTTTTGTTCAGTACCAAACTCCAGGCCCTTCCACTGAGAGCATACCGTACAAAAAACTTAATGGGATCAAGAAGCATATAAATTATAATGTTGTACACCCAAACAGCTCCAGTCCAACCCCAGCCAACTTTATGAATTTGAGCAAATTTTATGGAAACCTCAGCTGTTATTACTGTTGCAACCTGTGAGCATGAAGCATTTCATAAAATATGAACCTTTGTTAGTTTGCTTGTGAAGAAACGAATGCATGAACTCTGAATAATATGAAAGCATTATGTGATCCCACATAATTTTTATCCAATATTATTTCTTAAAAAGGGCAAGAGATCATTACCATTTGAGCAATTATGAAGGCACTAACAAGAAGAAGACCAGGTCTTTCCATGAACGACCAACCTCTGGAGCGAGTTACAAAAATTAGAGCCTGGCTGATGGTGCTAACTTGAAGGTACACAACAGATGCTAGCTGGCCATTCAGTGTCTTTGTATAACTGGAATCATTGCGATCAACAAGTTCCTTGAAGTTCGGTTTGACACCAAAATGTTTCTAAGAGACAGATAGAGATGTTAATAGAGTCTTCGATCTTTGCCATCAAGTATAGAATATGAGCGCTCAAAATTATATCTAGACCTAACACAATAAGCATTCAACACTGATTACATATGCAGGATGGCAAAATTACCGGGAAGAGGTGGGTTTCGTAAATGATATAGAAAAATATAGCTGTGGTAACAGCAAGGTAACTCCCTAAGACAATCCCAGTTGCAAATATTTCACTGAGCTTCCAACTGTCTGGAACTGGAGATGGCTTAACCTTGTCTTTGGATATTGTCATAATAGTACCTGGAAAATAGTTCAAAGTTCAAATTTATGTTCAGCACCTGGAAAATAGTGAAATAACTGAAAACAATAATAGAATATGAGAATTATTCAAATCAACTGGATTACAGACAAAGCCAAAAGAACTGGAAAGGTTAGTAATGCTCACCATCATTAAGAATGGCTATGATGAGGACCATAAAAGGAGGGAAATCGAATCTCCAGAATGCAGTTAGCAACAAGAAACCTAGCTGTTATACAAAATTACAAACACAGTTAGAAATGAGAACTGAGAATTATGTTTGTTTGTATGTTACATAATCTAATGTAAATACAAAATACTCACCACAATACGTATTGTTATCGACACTGCATATATCTGAAAAAGGAAACCATAACATAAGCAATTAGTGTAATCCTGACCAGGCTGGTCCAATATCTATAACAATGAGAAGAGAGAATCCCCTTACTGTGTAGTTCTTCATTCTCTGAAAGATTGCACGGCTTGTCAGAACAGCACTAATAATAACACTCAATCCAGGTTCTGTTAGTACTATATCAGACGCACTACGAGCAGCATCTGTGGCGTCTGCCACAGCAATTCCTATGTCTGCTTTCTTCAAGGCAGGTGCATCATTAACTCCATCACCAGTCATTCCAACTATGTGCTTCTTAACTTGTAATCGCTGAACAATCTCATATTTATGCTCTGAAATAAAGCCTCCAGTCAAATAATAGCAATGCAAAGCATGTTAGGAAATTGTAACGCAAGTTTGTAACCAACATTACCCGGAAAGACACCAGCAAATCCATCAGCATTCTCAATGAGTTCATCAATTTGTAGACTAGCATCTAAGCCTTTCTTATTTTCACCGAGCAATGAAGATGATGGATACATGTTTGAGCCCATCCCAAGTCGTCTCCCTGTCTCTTTAGCAATTGCCAGTTGATCGCCTTCGTAAAGTAAAACGAATAGAGCAGTCAGAAGAAAATTTAAATATTAATTATTAGTTAGATTTTGATATGGATGGAGTGAATCAATAATTATGTATGAAGTTGCATCAGAAGGCTAGACAAGTGAATCACTTGTATTACACTGACGTCACTGAGCAGTCCTCATAGAAGAGAATACAGGGAAAAGGTCATTTAAAATACCTGTAATCATCTTTACACTCACACCAAGATCTAGAGCTCTTCTAATAGTTTCAGCACTGTCGTGACGTGGTGGATCAAACAAGGGGAGAAGACCAATAAACTCCCAAGGTCCACCAGGACTGTCTTTGGTTCCAGCAGGTACTTCCTGTGTATTAAAGAAATAATCATTGATTAGCATCTAAGGAAGAAAATGTATTATCAGGGACATGATTATATTTCGGTTACCTGTTGTGCAACAGCAAGGGATCGAAGGCCACGTTCTGCAAATTTGTCAATTACAGTGTGTGCTCTCTTTTCAATATCTGATTTATTCCACGCCAAGTTGAGTATCTGCAAATTACACATAGAAGGTTTTGAAGGTTAGATTATTTTGTATGTGACTATATATGAAGTCAATATATGGAAATGATATATTAAGTACCTGCTCTGGTGCCCCTTTGCTCACTCTGTGCATTTTACCATCTTTGTCTAGGTATGTAAGTGCTGTCCTCTTATCAGTCGGATTGAAAGGAAGAAAGTGAACTTCTGTAATTCCGGCTCGTGCCTTACAATTGCCAATGAAGAAAACACCAGCTCAGTAAAGCCTTTAATGAAGAAATCACTATATTGAAATCACATATTCTTGTCTGGTTTCACCAAAAAAAAAATGTGACTTTCCACAAGCATATAAGAAGTGCATTAACATTCAGTTATATGATTTACTACCTCCTTAGAATCAGCCAGCATTGAAACAATTGCTGCATCAATGGCATCTTGATTTTCCAACCTTGAAGCTCTTGCTGCCATCAATACAACGGTGTCTTTTTCAGCATCTTTAGCAAAAACCTGCAACGAAGTGGAAGCCAAACGTCAACATAATCCAATATTCATTCCAAAATCTATATTTGAAGAAGATACAATAAGATTCATCTTTTTTTCCTTTTTTTTTTTTTCTAACGACCTAAGCAGCTGGAAAATTAATCATGATGCATACGGTCACAAGAAGGCAACTCCAGAGAACATGTATTTATTAATAGTTGAAGTTCATATGACAGGTAAAATAAGTATCACCTCTATCAAATTCTTGTCCACTGTTAACTTGTTGAGAGTTAAAGTTCCTGTTTTATCACTGCATAGCACATCCATCCCAGCCATTTCTTCAATTGCTGTCATTCTCTTTGTGATTGCACCCTGAAAGGAGACTCAAGCAAACTCCCACTTTAATTTCTGTACTAAATAGACCTAACTCAAAAGCTGAAATTTCATGTTTTTATATTAAACAAAGCTTCTTATACCTGCTGAGACAAACGATGAGAGCCAATGGCCATGGTAACGGAGAGAACTGTTGGCATAGCAATTGGGATGCCACCAATAAGTAGGACAAGAAGGTTATCTATTTTAGTACGATAATTTCTTCCTTGACGAACTAGGATAATAAGTTCAATCACAATGCCTATAGCAATTGAGCAGATGCAAAAGTTTCCAATGCTTGTCAAGACCTGAAACAGGTAGTCAGTAATCTAAAAACCACTAGCAAATTCTCACATTCAAAATCCAACAAAATGAAATTGGTTATGCATCTGATCCCTATATGCAGACGATTATCATAGGAAGCCACCTATCAAATCTTAAAATTGAGTTTCGTAACTTCAGAATTATCAGAAGAATATGGATTGCAAGGAAACCACCTGGTTATGCCTTCATTGATTTTTTTTCCACATGAGAGATGTTGAGAGTGCTATATGCATGTGTCCCTATATGCACTCAATTTCAAGATTGGCTTCACAGTCTACCAAAACATGATTTGACTCAATTATCCCCTTAAGTTTATTAAACAAACCTTTTGAAAGTGCCCAACATGTGTTGTGTTTTCCACAAGATGAGCAGCTTTTCCAAAGAAAGTATGTACTCCAGTTGCAATTACGACTGCTTCAATTTCACCTTGTTTACATGTTGAGCCAGAGTAAACTCCATCACCTGCATGCTTACTTACTGGGAGAGACTCGCCTGTAAGAGCAGACTGAAGAGAAAAGAAAACAATTATTAAACTAAAAGAAGCCTGGAACTAAACGCCTGAAATAACAGAACAATAAGGTATAGTGATGCATCTTACCATATTCCAAATTTGGTACATATGAATAAACGATCTTGAGATACTGTATGATTCCAAAGTATGAATGAGAGTATAGGACATGATTTAATACACAAAAGCTACCTGGTCGATTTTCAAAGGATCTCCTTGAAGAAGGCGTGCATCAGCTGGAATTATATCCCCTAATTTGATACTAATAATGTCACCAGGAACCAGCACAGATGCATCTTCCTCATTCCATTTCCCATCGCGTAAAATCTGTTGAGAATTGGTGAATTGTCAATTTCACATGAAGATCACCAAAAGTCATTCTGAGTGGCAAAGGAAGAACATGTATGTAGTCAAGCGGTTGGTCGAGAAAGGAAACATAATTCATCAAAATGTAAGGTAACCTTTGCTTTTGGAGCAAGCCGCGCCATAAGGGCTGCAGCTGCATTTCCAGCATTGTTTTCCTCTATAAAGCTTATTGTTGAGTTGATAATGAGTAGTGCAAAGATTCCACAAAAATCCTGAAAATCTCTTGTCCTTCCCTGGAAGAAATTTTTTCTGAGAAGTCAGTCCAGAAACCTAACTTTTTTTTCTGAACAATAATGTGTACGTCTAGGCACTTACGCCTCCATATGCGAGAGTTATTGACATCACTGCAGCTGCTTCCATAACCCAAGACAAAGGATTCCACATAAAGCCCAGAAAGTTGAGTATTTTACTTTCCTGCAGAACAAAAGACAGTTATCAAGAAGAAGGTGGAGCCTTTGGAAAGAAAAGTAATTACAATAGACATAAAGATCACCAGCTGAAATCAGTTCTTTGAAACCTTTTTCTCTTGAAGTTTGTTATAACCAAAAACCTCCAGACGCTTTTGCACCTCAACAGAATTGAGACCCTCTGCTGTACATTTCAAGTGTTCAAAAACTTCCTCCACAGGGATGTTCTCCTGCCAGCATATTAAGTTTAGATAAGGCTACAGCCTTTGAAAAAATGGATTAAAGCAGAGATTCCTAGTCGATCAGGCATGAAAAAAAAAAAGCCTTAGTTCGTATTACACGCATTAGACTCTTTAAGCAACTGATGAAAGTAGTTAACACTCTCAAGCTGCGATCAAAAGTAAACAAAAATTGCTCCTTTCATCAGCAAACTATGATTGTTCCAAGAGGATTGTTGACAAGTTATTAATAACAGAAGTAATCGAATTGATCTCATGCGATAAGTAAATAGGTACTAGATGAGGAAATAATCTTGCACACCAGCTGGCTTAATTAATAGTACTTCATCAGCATAAGAATTGGGGATGGTTTAACACTTAAAGCCAACATAATGAAAATAGGTCAAGAACATTCACCAGGTCAACAGCTTCCTGCGTAATAGGCTGAAGAGCAATTGACGTATCCATTGCGGCCATAGAGTCTTAGCCTCAACGAGAAACACAAGGATGGAAAACCTGTAGAATCGGAAAGTAGTCATTACAAGATGTTGTGTTTCAAAACTTATTTAAAAAGAGCAAATACACAAACATGTATATATGGGTAGGTCTTCTAGTGATTCCTCCAACTTCTTGAGACCATAGCTTCTTATATGAGAAATCAGGGCTTCGATATTTCTACAATTTATTAAAATTAATCCTCTTATTCATCATTACCTGAAGGAAGTCAAGGAACTAATATGCACAAGCATGGACTGAGTCTCTAATGCACCTCACTACTGGTAAATAATCTCATGATTCCTATCTCGCTTGTCAAAGATAATATATATAAACATGGAAGACTAAAATGTAAACATACAGATTAACCAAAAACTCCCAGAGACATTCATTCAAACAGCTGGTGGCAACACAAACACAGCCATCAGCAGAAAGGTGATTAAGATGCGAAAAAGTACCGAATCCAGTACAAGACTCAAGCAGACTACTTTGTCCACTTGAGATAATCACCAAACACCAAAACCCTTAAAAGCGAGAAGCCGAAAACGAGGGAGAGAGTCTGCGAATGGAGAGAGTGCTTGGAGAACAGAAGAAACAATGGAATATATAAGAGTCATGCAAGCCAGGGATCCACCATATAAGACATGAGAGATGAAAAAACAAGTATGCCAGTGAGAGACCAGATGATGATGAGGGCTTTTCACCTTCGAAAGAACAAGACAAAGATTGAGCATCTGAAACAACGTCGCCAGCATCAACATAGCTGCTCAAACAACTCATCTGCTGTTTGGAAAGATACGAGAAATTGACGTCGATGCATGTGATGATCATTGGATGAACGCTGTTGCAGATGGTGACAAATTGGCAGAGCCGTACGGGTTGACATACTCTTTGGGCTTAACGAGTGACGTCCTTAGTCGTCTCGGTACTTTCTTGGTTGGGAGTTTGGAGTCTTGTTTTGATAATAACACAAAGGTCGACATCACGGCGCGCAGTCTATCTAATACTCGATTCAAATCCCGGAAATAACTTTGAGTACAACAACGGTTTTTTACTTCATTTTGTTTTAATTATGCCACTAATCCCACCATGGTGTTTGAAAACCTTTGTCACAGATTGGACTGTTGGGATTTGGAAACGTAATCAAGGTGGGATTTCTTGTTTAATTTGGGTATGGACAATCTAGATCAAATGTACTTTTTTATGTTTGTGATTAATATATAAGCAAGGATTTGTGTTTTGCAAGTAGCAACGTCTCTTGAATACCATTAACCACTGAGCTCTGATCAGGTTACCAAACCGATAGGCAAAGTGGTATTGCGTGTAGTAATTTCTCTGTTATCGTACCACTTAATGATGGATGCTATATATGTTGAATCACTCAACCAATTTCCACTGAAGAAAGAATAAGCTTGAATCTAATAAATTACACATAGCAAATAATGGAGTTCATAAATTTGATCGAGTCACCCAAAAGTTGAACAAAATTTCACAACAAATGGGTTGTTCTTCCAATTTCATTAAACAACGTGTTGATGATCGAGTTGTTCTTCTAATCACAATAAACAATCACGTACGGTTCTATCAAGTCATGCGTGGTTACGGTTATTATAAGGATAGGGACTAATCCTGATCATAGGGATCAACTCCAATTGTACTAAAGGGACTCCTCTGTACCAATTGTACGATCGGATTGAATTTGACAGTACCATTGCTTGGCATCCTTTCGAGTAAAGGAAAACGTACAATACCAATGGTAATCGTTACTACTCTATTTTTCATAGAAATAATCAATCAAAATGCTCGTGGTTTTGTTTCTTGCGTCCTCAAAATTCCTCTAGCCAAAAGTTCTCTTAATATCTTGGGCCACGAGTTAAATTATACATGATCCAAATGGTAACTGAATCACCGTGTTTTAACGTTTATTCTGGTTTGAGCATGAGAACAAAAAGAAATTGATGAAAAAGACTTGCAATAATGCCTATGCATGCTTCTTTGTTTCACAATGAGAAAAAACCAATGCGAGTCGCATTAGTGAGAGATTCGATATACTGAACTGGTATTGGCTGGAAAGCTTATTGTAATGGGAACAAGAATATAAGTTTGGCTTCAAACAAAGCCTCCAAGCTTACCACGAAATCCATCTCGATCATCATATATTATTTCCGATACGATATGGTTTTTCTACTACTATAAAGCGAGTTTTCAAAAGTTTCACCAAATTGTGAACTGTCAAATTTATCCCTCTATAATTTTATCCTCATACATAGACAAAAAACCAATTATGTAAAAATACAAATATATCACTAACGTGTTTTACTAAAATTATCATTCGTATAAAACAAAATTACATAAAATCTTTTCAAGAATACACTTCAAATAAAATTCTGCAAATCGTGCGATCAAAACACGTGCATCACACATGTACGAGGCTAGTATAGATAAAAACAACAAAAGTTAGACCCACACGGGTAAACTTATATGTTAAATTTAAATTTGTCATCACGTCTGTGAAATAACATAAACAAATGGACATGGAATCGGTGCCGGCCATGGGGAGTGCTGCTAGTGCAGTCACATAAGGCCCCCTAATCCGGCCAATGCCCCAAATTCAGATTTTACAAAACACTAAAACTCTAATAAATACTTATTAAAACTATTTTATACATATTATGAATTTATCTCTCGTTGGCAATAAATTAAGCTTACATTTTCTTTGCTAAGTTTGCAAACGTCTTGAGTTCAAGACCCAACACTCACATTTTAAAAAATATATATATTTTCTAAATCAGCGTATATTATAATTTTCAATCGATAATTTGATACTTTAATTTAATATTTGCGTAGAAACACCAGAAAGCCCCCACAATCATATTCTTGTTATTACCTATAGAATTCTCAATGGCTCGTTGATACTAGAAAATATCAACTAAACTCATGAAAAATAGAAGAAACAGTGAACTAATTCATATCTTAAAAGGGGGCTTTTGATAATTTCTTATTAAGGAACCACAAAAATAAGCCAATAAAGTCGTTAATTTATAACAAAATCTCAATGAAAAATCAAATGCTATCTTTTTTTTAATAATCATTTTTATATAAGCCTCATTTCAAATTTCGCATTAGGCTCTCGAATGCTCAAGACCGGCCTTACATGAGATGATGAGAACTAGCTAGTTAACTAGTTTTGTGAAATGACACCTGTTGAATACATCTCTGAGATTCAAACCCCAATTTTTTGTTGTGTACTTGGTTTGGAAACTGATTTGCCTATAAACATATTTGGATGTGAGCGGACTACTCGAGAGATTATATACGCATGATTGCTGTTGCGGTTATGGAAAATGGAAAGGGCCGGGTCAGAAATTGTCACGCTTTTTCTACGTACAAGTATCAAAATTAGCATTACTCTAACTCAAGTTTACATTAGAAGGAAAGTAGATGCCATGATGTATTTTCTGATGGAAATTGCATGGTTTTAGAAAACTTCTAAGCTCACAGGCTAATCATTTGTTGGTATATCAAGTCAGAACGCTTCCTTCTTGCATTTTATACTACTAAACTAACCCTAAAATTTCAAGCTTAAAAACTCAAAATTTCAAAGTCGTTAAACACTAAACAATTTCAATGAAATCGAAATCATTTAAAATGCACAGCGGATCATTACTGAGTTCTCAGTACAACTCAGAAAACTAATTATTACAACCCAAATTATAATTCAACATTACATAAGATGGAAATGTAATAATCCTCACAATCTCTCACAAATCTCACAAATAAATCCACACCAATTCTCACACACAAATCCACGCTAAAAACCTCACCACAAGCAGGATACGAATGACTTCGAGTCTCCGGAGTCATCACTCAATCTCCACTAGTCAACACCTGCGGAATTATCCCCTACACCATCGAATTGGTGCACCGGGATTGTAAACACAAACCCGGTAAGCTTATAGCTCGTATGAGTAAAATGAAAATATATTTCGCATATCAATATATATACGAAAAATCACAAATCAGCAAATATAAATGCCCTCATGAGTCAATGGACGGCCCATCTGGTTGTCCCAAAAATATATGAAATGAAAGTGCGCATGAGAAATCGGGCAACCCTTCTGGTTACCCAAAAACATTTATAATACGGGTACTAATGAACGCTGGTACACATACGTTACCCCTCACGTAGTACACCGCTGATATTGGGTAACCACCCGCTACCCAATATCCAAAACAATCTGAGTACTCATGAGCCGATAACCACCCGTTACCTCACATGCAGTACTACGGCAGACAGACTAGAGCTCTAACTGTATCGTAACTTTCGCCCGGCCAAAGGCTAGGTTCCGACTTGCCAAACACGTACAATAATCTCACATCATATTGTACAAAAATCAAGTCCGAAGACAATCAACATTTTAACAATCTCCATGTTAAAATTCATATACAATAATCTCACATCATATTGTACAAATCAAAATCACATGCTCGATAATATCTTGTCATCGAAATGACATCATCACGATAAAATCATAACAGTATATTATATAGCAAACTATATATATATGTACTTATTTACCATTTATACAATATATATAATCTATTATATCATATACATGTCATAATTCATAAACACGTCCGAAGACAAAACGTTTAACAACACATTAAAATCACGCACAATAATTACACCTCATATTGTACAAATTAATTCACATGCTCGTCATATAATTCTCGTCTTCGAAATGACCAATTCCAATGAATTCATAACAGTATATAATATAGCAAACTATATATATAAGTACGTATTTACCATTTATACAAATATATATATTCCACTATATCAGATACATGTCGTATTTCAATATTTAAAACTCTTGCAAAAATCTTGAATTCACCGCAAGGGTTGATTCGTAAATATGTGAGATTTTACTCACCTTATCGACTCGAGCGTAATTCCACAATTTCCGAAGATAATTCCGTTCCTTGATTTATCGATCACCTTTAAAAGATAAGAAAAGAATTTAGAAACGTTTCGTAAACCTTTAAATGCCGTAACAGTAATAATCGGTTACTGTTCAGCAATTTTCGGTTTTACGAATTTACTGTTCACTGAGTACTACTCACTGTTACTATTCACTGCATACTATTCACGTATTTACTATTTATGTATTAATGTATAAATACACATCTAATACGTATCTCTGTACGAATACATACTGTTTACGTATTTCTGTACATATATTTACTATTCAAATGTAAGTACTATTTCAGTAAATAATAATTACCAAATTACCCTTCCAAAATTACTTTTACCTTTACTAAAAGTAATTTACATTTACATTTACCGTACGTAATTAAAAATTACATTTACCGTACGTAAATCACCTTTTTACATTTACCGTACATAAAAATAAATTACAAAATTACCCTTTTCAGAAACACTGTTCACGCCGCCGCACGTGGCGGCGCGTGGGGTACACGCGCCACCAGCCGGCAGGCTGCGCGTGGGGCTCACGCGCCGACGCCACCAACATCGCGTATCACGCCACCGCCGCCCCATTCTCTTCTCCTTCCTCCCCTCTTCCTTCCCACGGCATCACACCGTGCCTAGGCACCACCATGCGTTCACACGCGCCGCCTAAGGCGGCGGCATCTCCTCCAAAACCCTCCTCCTCCAATCTCTTCCAAATCGCAACCAAACAACCACAAATCGACAATCAAGCACCACAACAACCTAATCATGCTAACCCTCACCTCAATTAAGCTTGGAGACCACCGGAGTTTGGCTTTGACACGGCGGAGGAAACGCAGCAACTTGGAGATGTTGGTGGAGCTCCGGCGCGGCGCGAGAGGGTGCGTCCTCCTTGGGGGTTGCCTGCGGAGGGTGGTGTGGTGCCTCCTAGGCCGGCGGTGAGGACCACGTCTCCCTAAGATGGGAGATCGGTGGTGAAGCCGAGAGGGGAGAGGGAGAATCGGGTGAGAGGGAGAGAAAGGAGGCGCGGGGTGGATGAAGGAAGTGGGTTTCTGAAAATGGAAACTCTATTTCACAAAGTTTCCTTTTATACCCCCCTCTAAAATCGGAAACTAACTTCTGTCGTTAATAACTTTTACGTACGACGTCCGATTCGAACGCGTCACATACTCACGAACTCGTATCGACGAGCTCTACAACTTTCGTGAAGAAAGTTTTCGCAACCGAGCAACGGAATAAAAGTCGATATACTAATTAAACGTTCCGAAAACATTTCCGTTTTCGTTTCGTAAAGTCGCAACCAATTCAATTCATTGTAATTAAATTTCACAACTTTATAAAATTTAATCAAACCAAATATCGTTTTGAAAAAATAGGGTTATTACAACTAATAATTGCTCATCCTTGAGTTGGGTTGTTCCCATCGTTTTCGTTGGAAGTTTCTTTTATAAAAGTTGAGAAAAAGATATACAATGTGCTCCAGAAGCCTAATATATTACCCTTCTGAAGTCAGATTGTTAGAACTTAGAACGTCTTCTTGTATGGGGAGGTAATCTACATGGCCCGTTCTTATGGTGTTCCCGTATTGTACACTTCCTCCGAGAGGCCCAATAGGATACTCGCGGCCTGAAAACATTAACGTAATTACCAAAATTATATGATAATGAGGTCTAGAACCACCTTCTAGTATTGATTATATATTTTAGTTCCTTTCATATTTAAATCGTTTTACTTCCCCGCATTTTCAATAATTGGATTAGCTTAGGCAAACTACCGTAATGATTTCCAAGTAATTTGCCTCAAAATTTTATTCACCAAACCATAAAAAAATCTTCCCTACAAATCTGATAGTAGCAGCTCATCGATCCTATTGTATGCTTAATTAGCAACAAAAGGCCAAAGCTAGCTTAGTCTCAATAAGAATGAATCGGCATATTATTTGGACATATTGTATCACTATCTACATTCTTGAATGTTGTAATAACAACAAAAGAGGTAAAAACAAAAATCGAGAACCAATCTATTGAGGGCAAGACGTACTATAGCTCGATCAAGCTTGTTCGGTAGTTCTGTCTTGTTTATATATTTACGAAGTATAGTCCGATTAGTCCCCTGGTGATAGGAGTGGAGTGGCTTTGCAAATTGTACATGGTAATGACAGCTCTAGGTATTGACCTACATTTGCACGCCTCCAATCAAGCAATAATTAAGTCATTTAGGTAAGGCATGCAATGAGGTCACTCGCATAACAGTCAAATTCAAAAGGTTCACTTGACTTCATATTGAAACTCTAGAATTGATATTCTGATCCATGCCACTAAATAAGTAAACAGTCAAATGTATATCGATCTACAAGGTTAATTTACGTGCGCATGCCTATTTGTTGAACTTCTTTGGCACTTATCAATCACAATCGATTATTACTGTAATCATAGTCATAATATAGCTCTCTTTAATTACAAGGGAGCTTAGTATATATATGTCATGCATGGTGGGGAGATGTAGTTTTTAATTATCTATATTTATCTATATACCAGAACATGCTTTGTCAACTAAAAAGTACTATGAAAAATCAAAAAATTCTTTTATACCATATATATGTTAAAATAAATTTTAATATTATAAGGATACCATGGTAAATAAATAAATACTGATAAATTAAAAGAAAAGAAGAGAAATTTCTCCACCACCTCAACTATCCCATCAGATAACTTCTCATCTTCTCACTTTGATAATCATCTCTAAAAAAACTATAAAATTATTTTACATATGCGATGGGTAAGGCTAGTATTATTATAACTAGAACATGATTTATCAACTAAAACAAGTTTGAAAATACGTATAGGTCTCTACATCATATATTAATTTAAAATTATGTTGAATATTTAAGGCATCAAAAGGTAAAAATAAAAATGAAAACAGAGAAAACAATTTTTCTTTTTACAAATAAATTCCATGTGATGTAAGTTCTGTAACTACCCCCGCTATCACTACCACTACTTTGTAGTAAATCTCTAATTATTCTGAAAAAAAAAATATACTCATCGGGTGTGTATTGATTATCTCTCAAAAGAAGAAGACCAAAAGAAAAAATGTTAAACATCTGAATTACCAAAGTGGACTAGACAGCTCGCTTGTAAAGCCTTGGTCTCTTTTTTATTGTTGTAGGCAGCACTAGTATTCTTTTTTTATATTTTTTGTAGTTTTTATATGAAACTTATTCTTCATGTAATTTTTATACTTATAACTATTTGTTTTTTATTTAAAAAAATCAAAATAAACGACATGTATTTTTACTAATAATATTTATAGTTGGAATTTGCTCAAATAATTTTTGGTTAAAGCATTTTTTAAATAACGCTATAAAATATTAATTCTATAGAACCACGATTTTTTTATGCACGAGTACACTTAAATTCTTGGCTCGCCACTGGTCATCATTTACTTATCAATCAATCTTTCTAACTTCTTCTGTAGAAACACATGTTCGACGTCCTGTGAGTAGTCTGAATCTTAATTACTTAAAAAATAAAATCGATATCTCAGTCTAGCAATATCGATCACAACCTTGTATCTTTAGGGAAATCCGATTCTTTTCTTGTAGCATATAATAATGCTGCGGCTGGTAGGTTCCTGATCAACATCAAGGCGCACGACCCAAGCTGAATAATAAATATAGTCAGCAAACAATTAAAATTAGTGAATATACCACAATGAATAGTTAATTAAGTATTCTTATTGCATTATTTGCATGTACATGAGTAGATTAACTCGATCAATTAGTTCCTTCCTTCTTGGTAGAAAATGACCGGTACTCTTTCCAATAAACAAGAGTGCTTGATGAAACGATATCCTCTTTTACGGTTCTCTTCGGTCTTCATTTTGTACGAGTCTTAATTCTCGTGGTCTGTGACAGTTCTCTCACTCTCAATAGATGATCTGATAGGGGCGGATCCAGAATTCAAAAGCCGTCTAGGCTAATTTATATACCACACTAAATTTTTTTTTTTTAGGTTTAGAACTCAATGGATGAATGATTCTCACTTATGTAACTTTCAATCAAAATATACACCGAAAAGATGTAAAACGAAACTTTGTGAATTGAAAACTACAAACATCACAACATTGCAAGTATGCAATAACAAGCTAACTAAACGTACCCTACGAGGCTCCCTCAATTTTCAAACTCTTCAATTATGGAATCATTATCAATGATATCGGCAAGTTTGTTCAATATAGAGAATCATTAAATTATCAAGAAAAGAAATCCATTCAGTTGGCAACTATAGAACCAGGTAATTGTATTGAATCATCGCAAAACACTCACATAAAAGAAAGCATCAAGCAATTCATATCTTCTTATTATCTTAAACTATTGAGACCTATGACACATTTATTAATTTGATCATAACATACAAGGAAGATGAAAAAAAATATCTATTAAAACCATATACAACAAACACAATCTTGACGACAAGAAAGAAGACCAGACAACAAAACTGACAAAAATTCCAAAAATCTTTGAAACAAAGCATTAAAACCTCAAATAAGCGTCACCAAAACAAGCAAGTGAAGCCACACGTACTAAACTAATCATGTAGCCTTAAATCAGGCAACACTTTGACATATTTTTAACAATAAACTGTATGGAACACTCAAAAATTTAATTAAAGAATTGGGAATAGTGGAATTGAGGCATAGAGGGTTATGAAGCAATTGCTGTGTGCGAGGTGCGGTAGAGAGTTGGTATCTTGTGGCTTCAAACGATACTCATAGATTTTTTTAGTGGACACCATATAATCATATATATATCTGATGGTTTTGTACCTAAAATCTCGTACGGGCTCAAGCCCATATAGTCTTCCACTTCTCTCTGCCCCTGCTGATAGGCTTTGTAAGGTTGCACTAACATAATCAAATGCGAAGAATAAATTTTAAGAACAATACACGAACTTTTGTCCACTGATAATTGTAGTTACTAGCATGCCATTATTAAATTTATGAAGGGTACAAATGTATATTTCATCCCCACCTCTTTCTTTTTTCACCTTCTCCCTCTCCATCACTTTCCCTCTATATTTGCCATGCCTGAGAAGATGAGAAGAAAAGAAAAATAAGCCAACATCTCAATCGAAACCAAGTCAGTGGCAACAACGATACCAATTCCAACCAGATATGGGTTCGACTCAATGAAGGATATGACAAGATCGAGCTACGATTCACAGCGGCTTTCTCACGTCAATGGTCCAGATCCTTCTCGCCCTCGTTGGAAATTCACAGTATTTCCGTGAGAGAGAGAGAGAGAGAGAGAGAGAGAGAGAGAGAGTCGGCAACGACTTCTAGCGTGTGGAGTTAGATGAGAGCTTCAGCCTGAGGCTACTTCTTGCGTTTGTGTCTAGGTATCTCCACCAACCATCACTTTTGTGGGTGGTGTTGACGATCTGCACTTCAAAATTAAAATGGACCTTAATTAACATTTTGTTTTGGGATGATGATTAATGGTCACAAAACTTTCTTTTGTGTGGATTCATTTGAACTTAGCTTCATAACCTTCCTTACAGAGAGAGACAAAATGAGAAGAAAAAGAACGGATTGAGAGATCGAATAGGACCGCTGAAAATGTCATCACTGAAGAGACAATATTAACCCTGAAAATATGACGGAAATTATACAAACTAACGGATGTATCTAAAATGTATCGAGTTATATAATGCATGTACTAATGTGATAGTTTCGAGAGTTAAGTTACTACACTTAGTAGTGACAAAAGTCAATATACTATTTTTAAAATTTTCTCAAATGGAAATGTTGGACTAATTAACCGGAAAACAAAAACTAGGTAAGCTTTGTCAACTCATCCATAAAACAGACACTAAAAGGGAGTAAAAGATCATTACCCAGCATGTCATAGTATCCGTCCAATTTCAATAACCTTCAAATAAACAGAACTCATGCGGTGACCTTTATTGGCCGGTAAGTTGTAAATCTAACATTATAAAAATCATGCATTCGAATCTCGTATATATAAGCGCGGTGTGGGCTCTGTGGGAAGAAAACCAAAACATGCAATAATAGAACTCAAGGCATACACATAGCGAGTTTGGTTTTGATTGATGATTAATAATTACATCATATCTTTTTGTCTGTGGACTCTGATCATATAAGCTGGCTAAATTGTTTCAAAAAGTAGTACAACTTTCATTGCAAATATATAGTTGAAAACCAGCACGCGATCGTTGTTGAAGGAAATGAAAAGAGAGGTTAGAGCATCCGCACCCATAAATTGCATTTGCTCAAGCAAATGGTAGGGCCAGAAGCAAATTTTGCTTCAAGCAAATCGATTTCATATTTTGATCAAGCAAATCGATTTTTTCACACACCCATTTACAATTTGCTTGAGCAATTCAATTTTGTCTTGTTGTGAAATAATTAAATTTTTTTATCAGATATATTTACAACCAATAATAATGTGCCACGTGTCATTATCGACTCGATATTATTCAAAATTTCCGATAAGATTTTCGACTAATAGATAATTGACACGTGTCACTACCACGTGTCATTGTCGCTAAAATAATTGGAGCAGATTTCCGATAAGATTTTCGACTAGTAGAGAATTGACACGTGTCACTGTCAGCAAAATAATTGGACCAAATTTCTGATAAGATTTTCGACCAATTTGCTATAAAAACGTCTAATATCACTCATTATAACTCATCCTTCAATCTAAACACTTAGCAACATTTCCTTGTTCATCACTCTGATGAATCCTTTCAGCTTTCACAATTTTTTCAGGCGGAGACAACGTCAACAAGAAGAGGATGACGATATGGAGCAATCATTCGTGAATCAGGTGGTCATGCGGAAGCACAACACGATGATGAATCAACACGATCAAGCGGTTCACGTCGCGGTAAAAAACCGAATAAGCCACGTCAAAGGCTATCTAGGGGACACAATCTCATGGAAGATTACTTCATCGAACGTCCAATTTTCGACGCTCAAGACTTTCGTCGGAGGTACAGGATGAGCAGAGACCGATTCAACATTATCATGACGGACCTCTGCAACCACGACATGTCTTGGCATCAAAGAGAAGACGCCACTGGTTTGCTAGGGCTACTTCCCCAACAAAAGATGACCGGGGCTCTACGAATGCTAGCGTACGGGTCAGCCGCAGATCAGTGTACTGAAATTACAAGGATGGGGGAATCGACTACCCTGAAATGTATGAAGGAGTTTTGCAGCCAAGTTGTTCATCTCTATGGTCCAAGATACCTCCGCAGTCCAACACCGGCAGACCTCACGCGACTATTAGCTAAAGCAGAACGCCGAGGTTTTCCAGGTATGATTGGAAGCATCGACTGCATGCATTGGGAGTGGAAGAACTGCCCAACCGCCTATCAAGGGGCATACTCGGGCCGAAAGGGTCGCCCAACGGTTATCCTAGAGGCAGTGGCCTCGTATGATACGTGGATATGGCACAGTTTTTTTGGCTGTCCTGGAGCTAAAAATGACATTAATGTGCTCCACCTATCGAATGTGTTCTCAGAGATCCTTGCCGGAAGAGGCCCAACTGTCGTCTACGAAGTCCACGGACAGAGGTACACCACAGCTTATTATCTGGCTGACGGAATATATCCAAGGTACTCTACATTTGTCAAAACAATTTCCAATCCCCAGACGCCGCAAGATAAGCTCTTCGCAAAGAAACAAGAGGCATACCGGAAAGATGTGGAGAGGGCATTTGGCATCTTGCAATCTCGATGGGCAATTATACGTCATAGTTGTACATTGCACCACAAATCGGTAATGACTACCATCATGTTAGCTTGCATTATATTGTATAACATGATTGTTGAGGAAGAGTATGTGGATGATGAGGATGATGATGAGGAATAAGAAGAAGACTTGCAAAACCCATCGAGGGCTTTCCGGGTTTATGATGGGCCGGTGAATGCACAAGGGAATCGAGTTCTTTTTGAGCCAATCAGTAGAGATGGAGCTAATATACAACGGTTTCACGACCGTGTTGCCGATCTCGAATCCGCTTACATCCATCGAGAGCTCCAGAAAGACTTGGTGAAACACATTTGGAGAGTGGAAACCGGTGAAATACTTTAAATATGTTTTATTGTGTGTTTTCATGATGTTTGTGTTTAATTATTAAGCTTGTGTTTAATTTCAGTATGTGTTTTAATTTAATGTGTATTTCAATTTCAACTTAATAAATAAATTGCATTTTATTTCTCGAAAAATTTAAATTACATAAAATGACGAGCCAAGCCCAGATTTATTCTTAGTACAATACTATAACTACTATGGAAAAAGCACGCGATTTGGGTGATAACAATCCGAATATGTTTCATCGGTAGGTTGATCTTGACTAGCTTCTCCTTCATTAAGGATTGCTAGTTTCCTCTTGGTAAAATACCTTTTCGAGATTGGGGTCATAGCCTCCAAATCCATTGTCATGATCCTTGTGTCATTCTCTTGTTTCTTCAATCGTAACTCTTCTTCCGCCCTTGCTTCTTTTCGCTTTTGAATGTCTATGTACTCCGCATAATAATTAAGCTCACTTTCATTATGGGCTAGCCTCTTGGTATGCCATGATGCTTGGTCACTTGCAATGGTATGCAAAACCTCCACCCGTTGCTCAATAGGAGTCTTACCATGTTTCTTTTGGCGCCTAACTTCCTTTGCCGCCTTGGTTCCCATTGGTCTAGGTGGACTCGATGGAGTTGCCGTGTTGCTTTGAGGTGTCTCATTCAATTGGTCGTCATCCAAATTGATGGTTGGAGATGATTCAGTTGCGGAAGGAGTACCGTGGTAACTACTTGCATATGGAGATGGAGTAGTAGGTAGCACCGCAACGAAAGATGGATGATCTTTAACCACTTCCCAACATTCAAAGTGTGTAAACTTTTTCTTCTTGGCATTATAGTAACATGATTGAGCTTGTCGTTCCTGATGTAAAAAACTTATATTAGGTATTTATTTAATTACATAATTTAAATAAATTAGATAAAACAAATAATGTAACCAATTAGATATATTAAAACAAATAATGTAAACAATGCTACATATTTAAACAAATAAAATAAAATAAATAATGTAAATAAAATTAGATATATTCAAATAATTAAATATGTAAACAATGTTATATATTTAAACAAATTAGATATAAATTACATAATTTAATTCATATAATCAAATAAAAATTATAATATATGATAACACAATGTACTTACTTCGTCCATTAGCGAAGTGCCGCTAGCTATACGTTGTCGTGATGCCGCCAAACATTCGCCCCATTTTTGCAAGAGTAGCTTGAACTTGTTGTAGTGAGAAGCGAGCGCGATTCGGGTCCTTGGCTCCTTCGGAGGTTTCTCACCCGGTGCTAGCACCCAATTTTGCATATAATCGCCATGAATTGTCTCCCACAATTTGTCCCTCTTTTGTTTGTTACCATCATATTCATCAATGCTATGACGGACAAAAGAAATGCACATTTGTAAATCTTCGGAAGGAAGCCAATGGGTGCCCATTGTTTTAGAAAAAAATGCTAAACGAAAAGAGAGAGGAGATACGAAAAGAGAGAGGAGATGGAGGAAGATGTGAAATTTGTTGTGCACAAATTGGTGTGAGTTCATAACAAATTGAAGTAGTATTTATAGGCAATTTTTTGGGAGAATTTTGAAATTTTGGGGATTTTTTTACAATTTTTTGGGTTTATTTCCGTTATGATCAAATAGTAGCCGTTGCCAATTAATTCTGACCGTTTGATCGAAATTTCTGATTCAAAATGGAAGGCCCAGATCAATTGGACCGTTGGCCAATCTTCTTGACACGTGGCAGCCATTCATTGGCTCGCTTTTTTTTTTTGGCGCGTGCGTTGCACGCGCCTAACATAAAAAAAATTCGCCCGTGCCTGACGTCACCCACGGGCGGTGGGCTCCGCCAGGCGATCGAGCAAACGCCGGAGCAAAATTTGCTCGAGCGATCGGACGAGCACCGCGGCTGGGTTGACTGGGCGAGCAGCTCGCCTCCTTCTGCTCGCCGGTGCGAGCCTCCCCTTCTCCTGCTCGAGCTCCTCCGGCTGGTCCCTCCTCCTGCTCGAGCACGCCGGCAAAATTGCTCGCCGCTGCGGATGCTCTTAAGGAGATAACGAGAGTGTGAGCGAGAATTGTTTTTTTTCTTTTGCTTATATAAGAGTTTGAGAAATTTTATATACACTCCACTAACCTCTTAACACACACCCCCTAAAATTTTCTTTTACAAATAGATTTTATAAATAGGTTAAATGACTAAATTAGACATATATTATTATAACGAAATGTAATAATTCTAAATGGCGTAATACAACTATAAACCTAGACGTGTTTTTTCTTCGTCTTCTTGAAGATCTCTTCATCACCTAACCAGTACTCACATCTCCATACCTATTTGAAAAAATTTCAAGTGAGGTATGTGTTCTTTGTCATTTTAACATTATTATGTTGCTTAATTATTTTTTATTTAATTATTAATTGGCCAATGATCTTTTGAAAATAGAATGATGTTTATACCCAAAATTTATTCTTATTATTATTTTTTGAGAATACTATACCCGAAACTAGTAAAGAGTATGCTCTAAAAATTATTTTTCATAAATATAAATATTGAATATAGTCATATTAAATAATATGATATTTAATAAATTTTTAGCATAAGGGTATTTTGGGTACTTTGGGGGTGTTTATTGAGTAATATATTGAAACAAAAAATTTAGTTGTTGGTATATTAAGTAAGGAGTGTGTATTAAGAGTTTAATGGAGTTTATACAAAATTTCTCTAGCTAGAAGTCGATATGGATAACATTAATATATGAAAATTCATCCTTAAGTTTTTTTTTAAACTATTACGCGAAGTCTTATATTAATCAGTCTCGTACGAAACAACATGAACACGTTCCCGCCTTTTTTTAGGGCAACATCAATTGAAACGTGCGAAATAACCAAGAACTTGACTACAGTTCTAATTATAAAAAAAAGAACTATGTAAAACTAGGCCTTAGCCATTTATATGTTGAGACTCTGCAGTCGACTCATAAATCATCACCAAGGAACCAAATGAGCCGGTTACTAAGGAGAGTGTAATATGTAGGAATACACCATAAACATGGAACACTCATGTGCACCACCGAGAGACCATGCGAAAAAACTGAGAAAATTCCAAACAATCTCAAAGATGCAAACCCTAAAATGTAACCCTTGAGGAACCAAAAAAAAAAACACGGAGTGATAACCCATCTTTAAGTTAGTTTTGATCAATTTCAAGTTATAGGCGTGCTAATTTATTTCCGTGTAACTGTTTAGGTTTCCAAAAGTAAGAAACTTCTATACTAATTTACTTGTCTAATTTTCAATCAACAATGGATAGAAGACAGAAGGTATACTCATATATCTTTCTCAAAAACAAAAACAAAACAAAATAGACAGAAGTTATATATCATACTATGTATATTTCAACTCTATCAGCTTTTTTTTATTTCGTCAGACGTACAACTCTATCAGCTCAGTTTTGTTAATTCAAAGGTGCTAGCTTAATCATATTATCGTATTGGTTGACTGTGAGAGATTTATATGCATGCATTGAAAATTTTATATTAATAAGTTAATTTTAAACACAAGTCAATTTGCCAAATGATGAGTGAAGCTTGTAACAAATTGATCCCTAACCACACGACAGCACTATTATATCAATGCATGTTCAACATATTGCTTTCCTTAACTCATCATGTTAAGTTATTAAGTCCTCATTAATTGAGTCATATACAAATCAACACAAAGGACATATAGGTCATCGAGGATGAGATTAACAGGAACTTAGGAATTCAAAGTCTTTGACTCATTAATTAATTTAGTAAACTTGAAATAACGTATAAGCATTGTTAAGCATGTACAGTCAATAATGATATAATCAAGTCGACCAAGAATCAAGCCTTGATATCTTCATGTATAACTTCAGTCGTATCCAGGAGAAGATACTGTCCTTGACTCCTTGATATATAATTTTAGGCTTTCAGCAATTCATCGATCTATGATTGATTGCGAGTCCGGTAATTGATCTATACATAGTAACTTCTGATCGAAGTCAGTAGGACACGTACAGTAGAATATGATATTCGGTGGCTTCGTATCACTGGCTAAAGCACCGGTAATGTTGCTAGCTCTAAGAGTATCCCAAACAGTTTTTACATAAATTCTCTATCATAAATAAAGTAGGAAATCACAAAATCTCTATAAAAAAATCACAACTCCAACAGCTCTTTTATAATATTTGTCAAAATTAAATGCATTAATGCATAATTAAATGAATTTATAAAATTATTGTATATTTGTTCATAATAGAGAAATGATTTTATTAGTTTAGAGAGTGAATTCTATGGGCAAGTATTAAAATTTAGAGATTTTTTAATAAATTATATAAATTTTGAAAATTCTATAAATCTAAAGATTTTCATATTCTCTATTTCCACTTTTTTTATAATAGAGAACGTTTTACATAAGTTGTTGGGGGTAAAAATTGTTAGAATTGATTGGCTTAGATTTGAGCCATTTGGAATCCCACATTGGAAAAAATGAAGAGTCATCATTGGGTTATAAGGATTGATACCACGCACACTAATGTCGAGGCCTTTTGTGGAAAACCCCATACCCGAACTCCACCAGTGGGGGGAGTATCGACATTATTGGACCCGTGTGTGTGAGATTGTTGGCCGCTTCCGCACAACAATTGGTATCAGAGCCCAAGTTACGTTTGAGACTTTGTGTCTCATACGATCGAATTTGGTGAAGCTCTCATTTGAATTGGGGTCACAAGATTTGAACTTAGATTGATGCTTGTGGTCGAGGTAGAACTATTTAGATCGTGAGACAATTAGTGATGACTCGAATCACGCCAAGGTGGAGACTGTTAGAATTGATTGGCTTAGATTTGAGCCATTTGGAATCTCACATTGGAAAAGATGAAGAGTCATCATTGGGTTATAAGGATTGATACCACGCATACTAATATGGACATACCCGAACTCCACCGGGTGGCTAAAGTGGGGGGAGTATCGACATTATTGGACCCGTGTGTGTGGGCCGTGTGTGTGGGATTGTTGGCCGCTTCCGTACAACAAAAATAAGGTGTTTATCTTTTAAAATATAAATTGTTATAATTTTATAAGAGTTATTAGAGATGCTCATGACCTTGCCAATAATTCCAACATTAATTGATCGGGGCAGTCCAATAAGGAGCTGGCTTCTC
Source organism: Argentina anserina (assembly GCF_933775445.1). Lineage (NCBI taxonomy): Eukaryota > Viridiplantae > Streptophyta > Magnoliopsida > Rosales > Rosaceae > Argentina > Argentina anserina. The sequence continues at coordinate 10,914,937 of NC_065876.1, forward strand.
ATGTGTTTAAGCTATGTGATTCCCAGATTATAGAGACCTGAATATGATATGTGACTCGCAAGAAAATGAGATCGAACTGATCGAGAGTGTTCACAACATACGATTCGATCGTTGAAATTAATCCGTCTATATCTTTTTATCCAACGTTAAGCTCGATCGCCTGGAGGCAACTATATAACTCTACCTGGCCTGCATCTATCTTGATCTTTTCAAAAATGAGGGAGTTGTATCAGAAAAGCATATATAAGAGAAACACACGTATCTTTACAGTAACCAATAGATTCACCATTATGAAGTAGACTTTAATTAGGAGTTGTGCAGGGCCCTGGAAGCCAAGTGGCTACGAGGTTTTGAAGTTAAATGGTGTTGATCGATTACACTGCTGCAAAAGAAGGGTTGTATCGTAGTACTGTAACTAAGGGCCCTTAGTCCTTTACAAAGGTGAAGATATATGCATGAAAAGTTGAAAACATCGTGAACCCTAAACCCTAAAGCCCTTAGTTCTAACTTAACTAGGGTATAACGCCAGACAAAGAAGTTAATTGGAGTTGATTATACTGATACATATATGCAGTAGTAGGATTATAGCTAGCTATCTAATATTTTAACTTTAAGTCTCAAAATCTCGTTTCATAAATAAGCGAGTGTTATTATAACTTTTTTGTGGTTGATGATTTTGCATTTCACATTAATAATTGTGTTATTGTGGGCGATGAAAACAACATCCACTGTTAATTATGTCAAAAAAAACATTCACTGTTGAAAAGAAATGATACAGAATGAGATAAGTGTGAATTTTTCAAAATTAATTCTCAAGGTAGAGGGGGGAAAATATGGAGAGACATATATAAATTGATGCAAGCCATACGACGCAGTGACGTCCCAATGGGAAGTTATAATATGTTTGAAGCCAGCAAAACAAAACGAAAACGAATGAATTAGTCATAGGTTTATTGACCCATTAATTAATTTATTATGATCGATCACGGGGATGTATATCGATCACGGGGATGTATATCAACGATCACACTTAATTAGTTTCTCAAAAGTTGAGGATTTACCAATCTTATCTATACTCTAATAACCAAAAGTGGTTTTGTCAACCAATTTGGCTGTGAAAATACAACAACACCCCTAGATCTTATATTAATTTTGAATAATAAATAGACAATCAGGTAAATAAAAAATTAAGCAGTAAAATAAAATAAAAATTTATTTTTCAAATCGGTAACTATTTTATAATCAGAACCACCCATGATCCAGATAACCTCTCACTTCTTTTTCTTTAATAATCCCTTATGTTTTTATTCTCATAATTCAAAATATAATTATAAAAAATAATACACATGCAGAGCATGTAAGTAGGGATAGTGACTATAATTAATTTTGAATAATAACAACGTCAGAAGAATGTATGTGGAGATTACATTTCACCTGATTTTCTACCGTTTGTTGTTAATTTTCTACTATATTATGGCATTAAAATATTTTCCTATACATATATATTCATTTCTTCAACCTCATAATATGACTCCAATTTTCAGAATCGTTCCATTTAATAATGTTTCTAACTTTATACATTTTGAGTATTTACTAGGTATGCTCAACGTAGAGATTTTAGTTTTCACGTCTAAATGTCACTCGTAACATAAAGAAACAGTGGTTCAATTGCCAGCTTAAAATATACAGTAAACTTGAAGCATACAACAAAACAAGGGATTAACGATTTGGAAAAGCGTATATGACGGCGGATAAATCTCTAGCTACGACGACAAAGCAATGGTCTGGTCTGCCTGACGGTGACGACGGCGGTGCTGTCAGAACATAAGTAAAAGTAACCGCGCGCCGTGGTCGGATCGCTGTTAGTTGGAACTTGGAACCCGGAGCTTCCTCCACGTACGAGCCATGCCGTGCATGCAGCAAGCTAGGTAGGTCAAAATAGATGCATGCTGGCACTATCATGAACGTGTTTCTCATCAGTGTCTCTGGAACTGGTGTTTCAAGCACACGCAGTTTATACATCTTTTTTTTTTAGATAATTTTGGCAAATTATCGAAGGTGTTACGATTTCAAAGTGCAGCAATAAACCGACAGTAGAATGGTTCTCTAACATGGTGACAACACTATATTCAAAAATCAAAGGGGTTTAGTCAACCTGAAGCCACGAGAATTTGTTTGTTTGAAACTTTGAACAGTCAGATAAAAGAGAAGTCAAAGCTCTGATAAATAATCAAACAAAAAAATAAAAAAATAAAATTGAGTTTGAACAATAATCGAAAGACGATTGTTCTTGCACAACTTGCATCCTCGAAAACAATATATATCTTTTTTTATTTATGTCGAATATAGCAAGGTCGAATTAACCTTTATTTCATTCGTTTAGAAATATTTATACATACAATTCTGAGAATAGATCCCTAGACTACAGAGCTCCAACAGATACGCTCAAGGGTGACCAGTAAATTCTGTTTTTGAGGATATACTAGGGTTCTACACACCTTTTATCTTAATAATATTTGAAACAGTTGACTTCACCGCCGGCCAGTTTCTATTTTCCGTGAGCGTCTGGCATGGAGTTTTCTCCTTCACTTTCACTAGCAACTTCAGTCTTCATACGTCTTCGTGTCATTTAAAAGAAAAACTTCATGCGTATGTGGGAATCTGCAACCCATGAACAACCTCGATCACCTCTTACCGTTAAATATTTCATATGAAGAGATGATTTGATACACCACATTACCCACAACAAAATATTAATTAAGTATCGACAGTTTTGGCAAAGAAGATGCGTCCCCGGCCCTACTATATGGCCACGTTACATTAATATCACGTATATCACAATCTTGTTCATACGATTAGTAGTTAATTATGGAATTCATATTCAACTATCATTTGATGTAAATCCAAGAGTTGAAAATAAAATAACTTAATTTTAAAAAGATTTTCTTTATATTTGAATTTACATCTAATAGTAATTAAGCATGAATTTCATAGTCAGCTACTGACCATATGAACGAGACTGATATCTTATATATTTGTTCATGACAACTGGTATAATCTATTAGATTCTTCCGATCCTGTTTCAATTCCATGCCATTTCAGTTCAAGCAATTTATAGGTGGGAAATGGTACTCAGTGGCTCAGTATATGTACTGATGTAATTAAGCACTCGATCGTCAGAATATGTGGTACATGAGACAGTGAACACTTATATATGGTGCGATCTATAATGATATCTTTGTATTTAATTTTACAGAATAGTTGCCCATGACTGTCTCTTTCAACAAAAGGTCTTTGATTGTTAGTTCATTTTTAGAAAGTGCTTTCAGAAATCAGTACCTACGCCGAATACCATTTGATCTAGTGTGGTATAACCTCCCATTTGAAAGAGGGAAGTCGTAAAATTAGTTTTTATCTTCTTTTTAAGTAAAGGAAATTCGATCTACAACTTATAACCTGCACCCTTAAAGCGGCAACTTCCTACGTACACCACGTACGTAGTAGGATTTGCAGCTTAACGACCCAAATTAGTGATCGAATCAGCAATGAAATTGCCTTCACAGGGAAACTAACAAATGGAAGCTGATTTTCTCAAACTAAGACGCCAAATAGATCGAAGATGTCTTTGAAGTTTGAATTAAGGCTGTGTTTGGCCTCGAGTTTAGCCCAGATTATGAGCTTAAATTCTCAAATAATCTGATTAAGGTGTTTGGTAAATCAGCTTATTTCCGAAGTTCACGAACTCTGATGCAACTTTTAGGCAAATTATGAAAACTGCAAAATGGATATTTTAGGAACTACTGCTGATTAAATCTGCAAACACATATTTTTTTCAATCTCACCTCGAGGCCAAACTGGGTGTAAGTCTTCATGGACGTGAAAAATTCTTGATATATAATAACATCAATTGAAATCTTGAAATTCTTCTCAACGAGTAATTATTCTGTGTACCCGGAACACCATGTAGTATTGTCATTTGGTGTACTCATGTTACTCCATGGTGTGATAAAAATGCACGCATGAAAAAGAAAAATATTATTTAAATATAAATAACTAATAAAAATAAGAGAAATTTTATATACACTCCACTAACCTTAATTTTATATAAGGAAATTCAAATATAGGGTGTGTATTAAAAGGATAGTGGAGTGTATAAAATTTCTCTAAAAACAAACACAATAAAAATAAACCAACAATATTAAAATGGTACGCCACATATTACTAGTTACATATAATAATTTTTCCCTCCTCAACATAGATTATTTTGCAATTATAAAGCAGAGGATGATACTATTGTCACGACCAATAATATTAATGCATTCGGGCACATGAATTAATTGAAGCTGAACCCATTTTTTCGGAACCAGCAAATTAAAACAAGCTAACACTCCACTGCGATTTATGATGACAATTCCATACAACAACATTTTCTGATGAATTCCCAAAATAATTGTAGCATTTGAATAGAAATCTGGCACATGGATCGGCACACATTAGGTTTTGATAATATTGTGGAGCTAAGAAGTTGCTAATTTCATATAGCATGTCCTTATCAAGTATGTTTGTAGTATTATTTCTGTATCTCTAAATTTTTGCGTTATGATCCTCCGGATTCGCTAATTTCTAGTCATATGAATAATGGAAGTAGGGTTGAGCCTAATATCAGCTAGTTATCACTGATTCCTTTTTTTTTTTTAAATACGATATGATGATATGGTACAAAGTTCTGTTTTCTATTTCCCTTTTTATTTTCGTTTCTCTTTACTTTTAGGTATAAGATCCTTCATTCATTTCTTCATAATTGAACTAATGATAATGGGACTCTGGAGAATACAAATTAAAGTTTATCAACACAAAGCTCTTCATTATCGAAAGTTCCCACGTATATATATCAGTCCATAGTCAGAGTGAAGCTTCACTCTGAAATTTCATAATGAAGTTTCAATTTTGGCACACTTTTCGGTCAAATTTTTTCAGCATAAGCGATTCAATATTTAGGTATGCTATTCAAGATCATCTCTACAAAATTTCATCCAATTTGACAATGATTTGAGCTTTCAAAATTGAAATTTACACGAACGGTTCACGTTGAACAGTTTTAATTCATTTATTGATTTAATCTAATTTCAATACCTTAACGATGTCTGAATTAGATGAAATTTTATATAGATGATCTTGAATAGCATACCTAAATATTGAATCGCTTATGTTGAAAAAAATTGACCGAAAAGTGTGCCAAAATTAAAACTTCACTCTATCAATCACATATATATCAGAACAATAAATACTTTCTTCCTTTTAAAAGAATTTAAAAGTCTATGACAACTCGGGCGATGAATATGAGATTAGTTTTTTTTTTTAATCTTTCATACGACCATAAGCTGTGAAAAACCCATCGGCGGATGGGGAGATAACGGCGACAACGGCGGAACATTGAAAATCCCTTTCACATCCTCATCGGAGTCAAAAAACGCTGCCGTCCAATTGGACGGTGTCAACGGAATATCCTTTATGTAACTCACGGCCTGCTGATCCGACACCGTTACTTTCTCCTTCTTCACCACCACGGATTCCGATTTCACTTCCTCCTCACGACGTCGTTTTCTCTCAACCACGGCCCCTGTCTCACTCCGTTGCGGGTCATGTTTCCCGGCTTCAAGAGGAAAGTTAAGGATTGCTTTGGAGCCTCGGAGTTTAAACGCCGACCGGTCGTAAGCCTTGGCGGCCTCGATGGCTGTGTCAAAGGTTCCAAGCCAGACCCGGGAGCCTCTCCGGTTAGGGTCTCTGATCTCCGCTGCGTACTTACCCCACGGTCGTTGTCGGACCCCCCGGTAGTGTTTCTTCTTCTGCTCACTCTGAACCGTCTTCTGGACCACCTGAGGCTTCTCGGAATTCGAGAACTGGATCCACTCGGTCTTATTCGGCAGAGAGATAGTGAGAGCCGGTTTCCGGGTAGAAGCGATTTGTCTGGGAGCTGTTTGGTTTAAGATCTGAACCTCCGGTTGGAGATCAAAGAAACTAAAGTTGTTAACTTGAGGCTTGGAGTCAAACTCAAAGGACGTTTGGGAGGTCAAATCAGCTGGCTTGGGGTTTGTGAGGTTAATCTCTTGAGGCTTGGTTTCGAACTCGAAGAAGTCATTAGGGATTAAATTGTTGGAGGTGAAGTCGAGGAGTTCATTGTCAAAGTAATCAGAGACTTCGATGGAAGATTGAGAAGTGGACAAGGAACTGGACTGGGATCTGGATAGATCGGAGGATGTGGAGGATGAGGAGGAGCTTAGCTCATCAGTAGAAGCAAAGCTTCTGCTCATGGGGGAGAACTCGCCGAGAAGATGGTTCTTGATGAAATCCAGGGCAGCCATGTCTGAGCTGATGAGAGCAGCTTCCATTGATGAAGCTAGAGAATAATTTCAAATTTGTTTAAGAGGGAGATTATATTAGAGATGTTGAGACTAAAGAAAGAGTGGAAAGTTGAGAGTGGAATGGGAATGGAGAAGCGAGAGGCTTCTATATATACAATCGGTTTTGCAAGGGTTGAGCTTTGACCCAGAAAACAAATTGGAAATGAAGACTTTAGTGCCCGGAGTGAGAGAGACGAAGCATCCTATCTTAATTACCTTTCCAATATGGCCCGATCCGGTTCATGCTTCTACGTAAATCAATGCCAGAGGCTCTTTTACAATATTTGGATGGTGGGGTCCACTAGCAAGTTGTCAGGTATTACATCGACTTTTTGACCCTTTTTTATATGTCGTGTCGTTTTTATGGAGGGGAGTGGTGTACTTCCTTCCTGGACGCTTCTATTAAAGCGAAGCTGCTGGTTACAATATTATTTAGGGTTCGTCATGGGAGGATTGGCTCATAGATTGCACATTTTACTGTTGGCATTTAGTTTATACTGTAATTTTCTGATTCTATGGGTATTAGGCGATTTAGGCCAGTAATTTTGTACGTTAAACTAAGTAATTAATATGGGTGAAAGAAAATATAAAGTAATAATTAAGATTGTTCTTTTTGCGGTACAAAATAATTAAGTTGATATTAATTAATGACTTCCATTCACACACGTATTTTCTTTTTGAAGTTAAAGTAAGAGATTATGCGATATAAGTTAATTGGAAGTACCTTAGCTAGTCCTCAAAGTGACAAATCTACCCAGATTTCGAATTAGTGAGTGATCATATGATCCTTCATTTTGTTTCTGTTCAAGTTTCGCTCCATTGTTAATCCTCATCTTCTTCTTTATTAACTTGGCGGGAGGATATCACTACAAAAAGTCAAAACACACATTTTATGTGACATTTGATCATGTGGGCATTGTAAAAAATATATCACATATCTGGTTTTCATTATTATATCATAATACAAAAAGCACATTTGTTGTGATATGTGAGATCTTTTTTTTTACAATGCCCACATATTAAAAGACCACATAAAAATGTGTCTTTTGCCATATTTTTTCGTAGTGTATGTATATGTTGCAATGTGGACAAAAGTATCAAGATTAAATCAAATCTCTAGTCCACTTAACTCCTAAACATGTTCCGTCTCTATGCTAACACACCGCTTATCAGGCATATCTCGAGCTAAGCAAAAACAATTTGGATATTCGAATGGTATCTAATTAAGTTAATTAGAGAAGAAAATTAGTGTATGTTTCGATACTTTTGGATATATGCTTTGTTAATTGTATTGTAGAGATAATGCCTTTCTCATATCAAACCTAGGTTGCTCGATTCTCACTTTGGATTTGGTCATGTTCATTATTGATTTCATGCTTGAGTTTGCAAGCTTCCAGGTTTCGATAGCTTGAGATTCTAGACAAAGCACAAAATACGTGCAAGCAAGCAACGAACTTATTGGTTCTCTCTTGTCTTTTTTGTTCCAGAAACATTATAGATTTCAACCCCCAAGATTCTTTATTTCAGTTATTTTACTCGTGACTTGAATTCTAGTTTATCGCGTATTAAATCTTTGTGAACTTCCTACAAACTTTATTTTCATCGCGTGATGTGTGAACAGGATGACCTTCTCATTCTGCTCCTTAATTTTACATTAGCGTTTCGACACGGTAATCGGATTTTATATTCATCTTACCTCCTTTTGAACATGCATGCTGACTTAACCTGAGTAGTGAAAACTCTCTTACGTAGCTAGTACTCATATATTTTTAATACAAATTAAACGTATGTATTTGTCAAAATGCATAAGAGTAGACAAAGAATACTCTGTACGTTTCTGGGGCGAAGAATTTGATTTCTGGAGTTGAGTAACTTGTAAGAGTGCTGACTAGTTTAGTTGATAAAGTCTATAATATTGGTACGTTGTTACACTACAGGTACCGAGGTGCGTATGTGGTTGAAATATGTCTTTCACATTAATGACGATCAGAAGGTTCTTGCATCAAGTTGTGTTGTGCTTCCTTTTCAAAGCAATCTATTTTTTCAGGATAGAATCATGACATTTTCTTCATATGGAGGAAATGAAATTAGGATCAAAAACAACATATATAGCTGTACATGGAGAAAGAAATTGGCTGCTTCAAGAAAAACTGGATAGTGAAATACAATTACACAAACGCTCCTACAACTTGCATTCGGATCAACCACCCTTCGAAGTTCGAACACGAACTTGAACAGAGAACCTCTACAACTGATGATGTTGAGGGTTGCAGGGAGAGAATAGAATTTCATTACTAGAGCTATGAGCCTCTAGAACTACTGATGAAGTAATGATAATTCTTTAGTTTAGTTAGTAATGGACAACCGTTTTGCTCATGGAAATGACTGTATTCAATTATTAAACATTTAAGAGATTTTAGTATTACTGAGATAGGGAGGTAGACCAACTTCAATGTATGATAGCCATTAGACAAATTAAGCAGGAAGAGTTAGTTATACGTACCCTAGCTAGAATTGATCTACATTTAGTCATTTATATGAGCGAAAGATTAATCACCGTTGAAATCAAGGTGTATCATAACGAGTTTGTCTACATTTACTATACTATTTTCTTTATGATTACTTGGTGTTTGATACAGCTTCATGAAATTGAAGTTATGGATCCACATATATCCGCCTGACCGATTTTGTGTCATTATATCGACAAAATCTCCATATATAAACTTAAACTAGGGTACGTAAGGGTGGTAAAAGTCCAAATCATTTAGCCCACAGATCTGAAAAGCCCGCAGAGCCTCGTAAGTTTGATGGGCTTCTACCCGGCCCGGCCCACGAGAAAACCAGCCAAACCCCGCTTCCATGGGTAGAGGGCCGGGTTTAGTTTAGAGGTGTGAAACCCGTCCCGGCCCGTAAAACCCCGCAAAAAAATAAAATATTATACATGCATATAATATATTATACAAATATCAATTATATGTCTTTTGTTGTAATAATTATACATAAAATATTATATATATTAATAATATTAGATTTAAAATTTTATTTTCTTTATATTATAACTTTATACTAGATTTAAAATAAAATTATACCATTATGAAACAACTATATGAAGTAAACTTCTCGGGAATAATCGACACCAGCCGATGTTATCGGTACTAATATTTAGGGACCATGTTAAAACTTCATATAATTTGGACCTCGTCTGACCGTCAGAATATTCGGTAAACCGAAAACACCACTAATATGCCCTAAGGGAGGACCTATAACCAGGATGCGAACATCAAAAGCCGTTTGCATATATGAAATCATCTAACTTTTGTCACCGATCGTGCGCAGTCGCACCAAGGAAACTCATTTGGCAAAGCCCCGGTCAATGAGGTTTTAATATGTCAAAATGCCTCTTTTTTTGTTAACCGTAGGTACGGACGGTCAAACTATGTCCAAAACGGACACAATTTTTATGGGGTCCCTAAATATATATAGCGAACACATCAGTTGTGTCGATCGACCGTATTTAGAACCTGAGTTGTCGATCGCCGAAGTGTCCCTAATGTATCATAACTTTTATACTAAGTTTAAACTAAAACTATTGCATTATGAAGTGATTATATGAAGGACCTTCTCGGGAATAATCAACACCAACTGGTGATATCGGTAGTAATATCTAGGGAGCCTGGTAAAACTTCATATAATTTGGACCTCGTCTGATCGTCAGAATTTCCGGTAAACCGAAAACACCACTAATATGCTCTAAGGAGGACCTATAACCAGGATGCGAACGTCGAGACCGTTTGCATCTATGAAATCATCTAATTTTTGTCACCGATCGTGCGCGATCGCACTGAGGAAACTCATTTGGCAAACCCCCGGTCAATGGGGTTTTAATATGTCGAAATGCCTTTTTTTTGTTGACCGTAGGTATGGACGTTCAAACTATGTCTAAAACGGACAAAATTTTTATGGGTCCCTAAATATATATACAGATCACATGTGTTGGTGTCGATCGATCGTATTTAGAACCGAAGTTGTCGATCGCCGAAGTGTCCACTAATGTATCATAACTGTTATACTAGGTTTAAACTAAAACTATTGCATTATGAAGTGACTATATAAAGGAACTTCTCTAGAATAATCGACACTAGCTGATGTTATCGGTACTAATATTTAGGGACCTTGTTAAAACTTCATATAATTTGGTCCTCATCTAACCGTCAAAATTTCCGGTAAACCGAAAACACCACTAATATGCCATAAAGGAGAATATATAACCAGAATGTCGAAAGCCATTTGCATATATGAAATCATCTAATTTCTGTTACCGATCGTGCACGGTCGCACCGAAGAAATTCATTTGGCAAAACCCCGGTCAATGGGGTTAATATGTCAAAATGCCTCTTTTCTTGTTAACCGTAGGTCCGGACGGTCAAACTATTTCCAAAACGGAAAAAACATTTATGGGGTCCCTAAATATATATACCGATCACATCAGTTGGTGTAGATCGACCGTATTTAGAACCGGAGTTGTCGATCGCCGAAGTGTCTACTAATGTATCATAACTTTTATACTAGCTTTAAACTAAAACTATTGCATTATGAGGTAATTATATGAAGGAACTTCTCGGGAATAATCGACACCAGCTGATGTTATCAGTACTAATATTTAGTGACCCTCTTAAAACTTCATATAATTCGGACATCGTCTGACCGTCAGAATTTCCGGTAAACCGAAAACACCACTACTATGTCCTAAGGGAGGACCCATTACAAAGATGCGAACGCCGAAAACCGTTTACATATCTGAAATCATCTAAATTTTATTACCTATCGTGCGCGGTCGTACTGAGGAAACTCATTTGGCAAAGCCCCGGTCAATGGGGTTTCAATAGTCAAAACGCCTATTTTTTTGTTGACCGTAGGTATGAACGGTCAAATCATTCCAAAACTGACACAATTTTTACGGGGTCCCTAAATAAATATACTAATCACATCTGTTTTTGTCGATCGACTATATGTCGAAATGGAGTTGTTGATCGCCTAAGTGTCCACTAATGTATCATAACTTTTACATTAGGTTTATAATAAAACTATCGCATTATGAAGCGACTACATGAAAGAAACTTCTTGGAATCAATCAACACCAGCCGATGTGATCGGTATATATATTTAGTGAACCTATAAAAATTTAATGCAATTCAGAACTCGTTTGATCGTTGGAATTTTCGATAAAGCAAAAACATCATTAATATGCCCTAAGGGATGACCTATTACCAAGATGCGAACATCGAAAGCCATTTGCATATTTGAAATTACCTATTTTTTGTCACTGATCGTGCGCAGTCAAAATGAGGATATTCATTTGGCAAAGCCCCGATCAATGGGGGTTTTAATATGTCAAAATGCTTCTTTTTTTGTTGGCTGTAGGTACGGATGGTCAAACCATGTCCAAAACTGATGAAATTTTTACAGGTTCTCTAAATATATATACCGATCACATATGCTGGTGTCGATCGACCATATTTCGAACTAAAGTTGTCGATCACTGAAGTGTCCACTAATGCATCATAACCTTTATATTAGGTTTATAATAAAAAAATCGCATTATGAAGCGACTATATGAAGGAAACTTCTTGGAATCGATCGACACCATCTGATGTGATCGGTATACATATTTAGTGACCATTTTAAAATTTCATCCAATTCAAACATCGTTTGACCATCGGAATTTCCGGTAAACCAAAAACACCAATAATATGCCCTATGGGATGACCTATTACCAAGATGCGAATGCCGAAAGCTGTTTACATATTCGAAATCATTTAGTTTTTGTCACCAATCACGCATGGTCATAACAAGGAAATCCATTTGGCAAATCCCCGGTCACTAGAGTTTTATTATGTCAAAACACATCTTTTTTTGTTAACCGTAGGTACGAACGGTCAAACCATGTTCAAAACGGGCGAAATTTTTACAGGGTCCCTAAATATATATATCGATCACTTCTATCGGTGTCGATCGACAATATTTAGAAACTAGAATTTATTTGTGATTTTTTTAGAATGTTTTGTAATAATTATTTTATTGTTCCAAATCCTTAAATAAGAGTATTATGTTTTTTTTTCTAATATAAGTCCGCAAGGCCCGCTTTAGGTGAGACTGTGAGAGGGCTTGGATCTTCATATTTGTGAAAATAGTTGGTCCGGCCCAGCCTGTTACTTATTTAAACTTACTTAGGCCCGATCATTTGACGAGCCTTGGGTTGTATGACATCTCTTACGCCTTACTTGTCACAATCCCGAAATTTCGAATGATAAAAATTCGAATTTGAAGCCATGAAAACGCTAAAACAATCTTAAATATATTGAAATCATCTTATAATAACAGTGTATCGAAACTGAGTCCACAGCACGACTCAGTCGACTTGAATAATACATAATCAGTTTATACCTTAGTATTATAACCAATGAAAATGTAAAATTTACTCAATCCTCACCACAAACAGAAGAAAAAAAATCTTCAGAGTAAGCCCTTCGAATCTGCTAATCCCCACCTGCAAAACTATCTCCTACACCATCGAATTGGTGCACCGAAATTGTAAACACATACCCGGTAAGCTTTTCAGCCCGTATGAGTAAACCAACAGTAAACATACATAACATACAAAGAAAATATGTCAAATAACATTTAAAGATAAACGTACTCATGTGACACTGGGTAACACATCTGTTACCCAATATCATTTAAAAATATGTGTAATCATGAGACATTGAGCAACCCATCTATTATCCAGAATCATTTAAAAACATGGGTAGTCATGAGACCTAGGTACCTATCTGTTACCCCTCATGCAGTACACTGACAGACACTGGGCAACCCATCTGTTACCCCTCATGCATTACACCAACAGGCACTGAGAAACCCATATGGTTACCTAAAATCATGTAAAACATGGGTACTCATGAGACACAGGTACCTATCTGTTACCCTTCATGCAGTACACCGACAGACACTGGGCAGCGCATCTGTTACCCAATATCACTCAAAAATATGTGTACTCATGAGAGACAGGCAACGCATCATGTTACCCCTCATGCAGTACACCGGCAGACAGACTAGAGCTCTAACTGATCCTAACTGACACCCGGCCAAGGTTTGGTTCCGATTACTACCAACAACGTCCGAAGACCATAAAATATTTTAACAAGACTCAATGTTAAAACCACGTACAGTATAACAATCAACACATGTTTATTGTACTACAACCAAACGACTCTTACACAACAATATAAATATAGTCACAACATTATAATCTCACATTTCAAATAAAACCGAAACATTATATAATATAGGAACCCACATATATATATCGTATTTACCATTTTTGTACACATACATAACCCACTATATTATATAAATATCACAGTTCAAATTTTTTTTAATAATTCAAACATATAAGTCACCGCCAATGCTAGACTTGTCATAGTGAGATTTACTCACATTCACCATAGTCCATAATCACTAAAACCTTTTTTAAATCACTTACCCATGAACCGTAGACGATTAAGTTCATGTAATTTAAACCAAAACATATTTTTAGAATAATTTTTATAACCTAGTGATGCAACAACTATACTAACAACTCAAACTAAATTCAATAATTATGACACTACTTCGATCGTGGTGATCATTGTGAGGTTTACTCACTTTATTTCTTACGTGCAACTTCCATGACACCAAAAGCAATTCATTCACTTGTTTCGTCGGTCACCTAATAGCATGATAAAATGCTTAGAAAATGATACGTAAAATATCAGGTGACGATTTCATTACAGCTAAACAATGTTCACAGAACACTGTTCACAATTATTGTTCATGCATCGCCACCGTTTTCCGACCACCACCAATGACCACCAAATTCCACTACCACAATCTAAATGACATTCCTAACAACTTTCTAGTTCTCCACAAAATCCAATTCGGAGCCTAAACACTTTAATTTAGCAAAAACCGAAAAGTCCCAATTTAAAACCTATAATTTCTTTTCTTCAATTCTCCTAGCACAAAACGATTTGGGTTAAATCTTTTGGAGGGTTTGTAGTATGGAATGAGACCTTCAAAATGGGACAAGAATCTCACCGATTGGTGGACGGAGGAGGGAGATCCGGCGAGGTGAAGTTTGGTAAAATGTGCACTTTCGGGTGAACTTCTGGGTTTCACCGCTCCCAAACCGCGGTGAAATAGCGGGTGGCGCTGCCACCAATCAACAGGGGACGCAACAACCTTTCAAACGGGACCGATGCGCCGTTTTATGGTGACCGCACAATGGAGATCCGGGGCCCAAAGTCTGCCGCTCGGGAGGGAAAAATCTAGGTTTTTTTTGGGTGAACAGTACTTAATTCGAATTTCTAATTTTTCTCCCATTTTTTCTCTTTAATTCCCCTATTTATATTATTTTCCAAAAATGTCCAAATACCTTTTGATTCGTAACTTCTTCATACGAATTCCGATTTAGGCTTGTCGCCTGTCCACAAATTCATATTGACGAACTCTACAACTTTCATGAATGAAGTTTTCTGAGATTCCTAACGGATAAAAAAGTCAACTCTTGACCCGTCACGGTAACGTTTATGTGTATAATCGATCGAATACTTTCGTTGTCTCTCTCATACTATATAATCAGATCACCACCAATTTAAATATCTCCGAACAATAATTAGAAAATAATTATAAATTTCCGGGATATTACATTACCCATTCTCAAAAGAACATAAACCAATGGAGAAAATTAAGCAACAAGATTGTAGAAGATAGTGTCTTCAGGAATTTGTCTATGGTGAAGTGCTCCATACTATGGAGATTAAAATCCTCACCATTTAAATCCAAATTTCCAAAATCTAGTGGTCTTCATTACTTCATTACATTTTATGGTTAATTTTTTGATTGACTTCTTTTTATACAAACACACTAAATAATCTCCATATATTGGAGTGCTTCATAGTAGAATTTTCCGTGTCTCCAGGTGATATAAGACAAAGAATAATTCATAAACTTCGGATTTAGTTTGAACTGACCCAATCCCATTTTTCTTAAAGGGTCTATCAACAAGTTTAATGATGTAGGGTCATCGGGGTCAGTGCTGAAACCGAAAGAAAGAAAGATAGATATATTGGAAGAAGTCAATCACTGCAATTTGGTGCTAATAATCCAAAGACCCCAACAAGCTCAACCACTTCAATATAAAATACAACGATGAAGAAGCAGCTAATCATAGCAATCAATCCAATTATTATAGTCATAATGCTCCCAAATCAGCACTTAGGAAGTGAAGTAGTAGAGGGGAGGATTTTACCAAGTCCAAGGAGTTTGCCAAGTCCTTATTCCCTTTTAGTTTATATAAATCATAGATAGGAACAAGAACAACACAATTCATGGCTTCATGCTAATCCAAGATCACCAGTTTGCTAAAACATATAGCCGGCCGGGCTTGGTCATAATGGGGCCAACAAAAATATTTATACCTAGATTCGAGCTACGCTTTTTATCAATTACTGGTCATTTTGTATGTTGGCTAAACATCTTGTTTGATACTGTTAGTCTGTGATCACCAACCTGGCCCTTAAAAATTCCATGGAAGTGTATATATATTGCATGCTTTTGTTTTCCAGTACGTTATATAGTAGTAGCTGTAATAAGATTCTGAGATGACCGAGTTTTAAGGGGTATTTCGATCTCAAAGAAGGGAATCAAGCGAAACATTGAATGATTCATAGTGATTGAATCAGTCACACACTGTTTGTATTTTAGCTGTGCTGATGAAGAAGATACTCTTAATCTTCTCCAAATCTCCGTACTGATCTTCCCCTCCAGAATTAACTTGATTAGCATATATCCATACAAATATACACGTCCATATAATAGAGGACAAAATTGTACATCTTGTCGTAACTCAAGAATTTCTTCAGAACTGGCTGTCTTGATACACTTCAATACTAAATTCTGGACTGCAGGATTTTTGTGCATGTACTGTTAGAATCAGACAGTACTACAGTATCTCATGTGGATTGAGATACAAAGCCTTGCTTAACAAACACGGAACAATGAACAGGTCCGTACGCGGCTACTAGCGAGGCTTTAGTTGTTGAAGTGTATATAGACTCTGCTTCATTCGCCGGTAGCGTCCCTAACAATGTAAATGATACTTTGCCTCTCTAGTCTGAGTGTCTGACCAATTAATTAGTCGTTTTTGTGTACGCGGTTACTAATTGATCATATGAGATTCTTTATAGAGATTATTATGGTTATATGACTTATATCCTCCAAAAATTTTAAAGGAACGAAAGCAAGTCAGTGATCCCGGCCCTTTACTGATTGGAGTGACCCTAGCCAGCTGGTTTGAGTGATTGGTGGCATAAATCGTGTTAGTTATTAGCATTATGGCTTTCCCAGGATAGAGCTCGGTACAGTGCTATTAGCATTATATCTGTGTATAACCAGAGCTGCTGTACTCAATTCGATTTGTGTCAAACAATAATTCGATACACAATATTCAAACTAAGATTTTGTTAGAAATAGTGGGTGTCACAACCATGGAAATAAAAGTTATCAAAGTCAGAAATGATCGATCTTGCCTTGTAAACTTCTATATCTGTAATTTAACTGAAAAATAACAGAATTGTGTTTAAGATTTCTCAATAATAGTCACACCCTTTTTCCACATCTAAACATATGCAAGGTTGATGACATCGTTTGGAATCTTTCAATGGTGAAGCTCGATCTTCGTTTGTTGATCTTGGAATTTTGTTTGGACTTTGGAATTCCAAAAGAAAATCAACAGAACATTCAAACGTCAAGGTCTGATTACGGACCTTTCCTAAGATCTGTTCCAGGACTCGAGAGTAAATTGTTTTGCTCAATATTGAACTAGCACAGGGTTTGCCACTTTTGAAACCATACAGTTTGTAATTAATTTCATGTTTGAACTAATGGATGAATACTTATTCTTATTGTATAGTGTTTCTTGAATTGTATGGTATGGACTATGGAGATGTGCAAAATTAAAAGCTTAGGTGCTGTTCAAAATTTGGAGTACACGAATGAAGGATCGATAAGGATTAAATGCAGACATGAGTATAATTTCTACAACATTTTTTTTACGACGATTCTACAAAAAGTTGAGTTTGAAAAGTTAGGAATTCATGAATTTATATCAGCCTCTATGTGATTACACGCAGCAAACGCAGTTGGTTAGGAAGAACAATTTGGTACGTACCAGACAGTTTTATGAAAGAATGCATGAGTGTTCCTGTTTGAAAATGTTCGATTTGATTTCTGTTTAGTGTGCTTAAAGCTACTGGTCCTGTTTCAGCAGCATCAACGGCCAAGTTTTCTTTAAGGGAATGCGCAGCAACCGATGCATGGGAATAGCTTGATATGATTAGTAGCCTTCTAAATATTTGAGGAAAATTACAGCATAATTCAGAGAGTTCTCTAAGATGGACAAAGATGTAGAGTACCCAATGAACTAATTAGGTAAGGTACCGGTACCGGTTACAAGTATAACTTAAGTAAACAATAGACAGCCTTTAGTCTCAAGCTTCCTGTTTCAGCAGCATCAACGGCCAAATTGAATTCAAACGTTTGAATTGGATATGACTCTTGTTTATGTGATTAACGGTGAATTTATATAACTATTTGATTTACTCATACGGGCTGTAAAGCTTACCGGGTTTGTGTTTAAAATCCCGGTGCACCAACCAATAGTGTATGGGATAGACTTGTAGGTGGGAGTTAGCGGGCTACAGGACCACATATGACATCCGATTTGAGTGTACCGCATGTCTACAAACTCGTATCGACAAGCTCTATAATTTTCATGAATGAAGTTTTCAGAGATGAATGATGAATTAAAAGTCAACTCTTGAGTAAAAAAGAACTTAATATTTTTCGACTTTGAAATTCCGAAAACACTTCTGTTTCGTAATGTCAACTATCGAGAAGACGTAGAATGTGAATTTACTCAAGAATCCATTTTAATAAATTACAATAATTTACAAAAATGGATATCGAAAATTTGAGTTATTACAAAGATACCGGTACCGGTTACTTGATACTGCAGGCTCACTCTCTTGAGCTTTTGATGAAGATTGTCGACAACATAAAATAAACTTCAATCAGAATGCTCGTTTATAGCTAAGACATACAGGTTGATTTGACTAATTGTGCACCTGTGAACTTTCTTTTACAGTGTGCTTTCTGCTAAATTTAGCTAGTGTAGCAGCTTTCACTTCATCAGATGTGGCAGTTTGGATTAGTGCTTCATCTAACTAATTCTGCATGAACTGGTCAATCATCGTTGCATAATGAATAGCTAGCTCATAGAACTTGCAAAGCATGTCATCCCATAAATATAGGTTTCAGCGCCAAAGGAGTCACATGAATACTTCCTGATTTTTAATCATAAGACCTCCTCATCCCTTCTACATGCACCTGTTCCATGCTAGCTGCGCCCAAGTATATCACTATTACTATTACTCTTCACGCAGTTCTACGAAATCTATGTCACTACCAGATGTTCTTTACTTCATTTCTTTGTGATTTCACAGGTTTCATTTCTGTTTTCCTATCATCCACGGGCAACATGAAATTGGGTCTTGGCCTGGGATCAATTTGGTGAAGCGTTGAAAAACAGTACAATTTGGAAGATATTGTTCAAGATTTCCCGTACTTTGATATCGATATGATCCCTCAGTTTGTATAGTCCCCATATACACGAAGTAGGCTAGATCAATTTCCACACTACTAGATATTTACAATGAACAAGAAAAAATATATTAGATATATAAGGCCATCCAGAAGATTTATTTGAGTCCTTAGACTGGAGAGAAAATGTACCCTTGTCAATTGTCATCAATTTCTACTCAGCAACCTCAAACATGCAGGGGTACTATACATTATGTAGTACTACAGAAACTATTTTTAACACATGCTTTTCACAACACTAATTACGTATTGTATGGAGCCTAGTCCGGCCAAGTGAGAAGTAGAGACTGATCGATCATCGATCTGTACATAATGCTCCTAAACGTACATTATGACTGTAGAAATTCTGAAATTGACTGTCATGGCATTTCTCTGAACATGTATACAGCAACTTATATAGCAATTGATGTATATGCTGCTGTTAGATATCAGCAGTTTCTAAACTGATGCTACTGTTACATATCAGTATAGACAACATTTACACAGAAAATCCTCAATTAGTTGTTGCTACAACAGCAATTACACAGCAAACAGATTCCTGTTCTAAATTATTTCTTGATTGTAGCCAATGATTTATTGTCTGTAATAATAATGTATGCTGTAACTTAATGGTAAGCCATGGCATCTCATTAGCTTGCATGTGACTATAAGATGGTTATTCAGCTGTTCTTACACCGGTGATGATCGATTAAAACTCAGATCTTCTGCACCTGGAATCCTGGATGCTGTATGCTTGTAGCTGACAAGGCCCATATGCCGCCCATATGTACTACTTTAAGCTGCAGCGTCTTCTTCTGAGATGTACGTCTGTTTCACTTTGATGGACTAAATTTTGTAAGCAACGCTAGAGACACCTCTGAATGATTTGTCATCACAAATTCTTTGTCAGGCTCGATCAGCATTCTCCTTTCTGCTCTTAATTTCATACTTGCTGCAGAAGGCCGGCCATAGGACGGCATATATGAACACAATCCTACAAACATCAGGATCTACACAAAGTCCTAAATAGCGTACATTTTCAGCCTGCAATAGTTACTTACAGAAGCTGGGTTTCATTCATGTAAAATACCAAGGTACATTACTTCTGGATGTCGTGGCCTAATTTCATTCAAATTACTTAGAACCATTTTAGTCTCCATCACTGAGATCCTCTAACCCAATATATTTTAGGGTCGTGGCTTTAATATGCAAACCATTAGCCTGTCCTAAAGAACTATTTCATTTGAGCTAAAAGGGTGGGTCGGGCAGCCCTCCAATAGGGCTAAATAGGATCAAAAAATATCAAATATGACCTTTTTTAATTAAAATAATAATAATAATATGTCTATTGAAGTTCTTTCATCAAAATGTTGTTAATTAGTGCATACAAGATCTCTTTTTTAATTATATAATTATATTTTACATATATATACATTAATTTCAACTTTGTACATTTATAAATATAAATTTAAGTGATTATATCACTTATATGTATATATTATCTATTTAAATCACCTAAAATCAATTATTATTTCTCACAACAAATAGATAAAAGAAATAAAACTTACAAAAGATGGTAATTATATTGTATATAAAATATGAAAAACTATTAAAATAAATTAATTAAAAAGACCTAGACGGGCAGTATAGAGCGGGCGGGTCGGAGAGTAAGACGGGATTTCATCTTCTAAATCCTAATCCTATCTTATTTGAAAAATGATCGAACTAACCCGCCCTTAAAAATAGCCGGATTTCGGTCTTATCTTATCGGGTAGGGCGGGGTAGGGCTTGTGGCCAAATGATGACCCCAGTTGAAACCAAAATAATAGCCAGCTGCAGGCTGCCGCATAACCACAATTATTATGTCCAAGCCAAAACGTGCTTCTTTTCCAATATTCAAGTCCAAGATAAATATTACCCGTCACACAATGCCATGAAATTATATGAATCTGATCTGTATGATGTATCTGAAACCAATATATTGTTGCGTGCATGATGATAATGTTTTCTTATATACATCGATCTCTATCTTGTGCCTTTGAGCCTTTCTTTAATAATTTGATTTAACATTTTATTTTCTGATGCTGATGGATTGATTAACTTTGAAACTCTGACTCTCTCATAAACTGTATTAAAATACAAGATTCTAACCCAATCTTTTCGATATTTGTTGGGGTTTCTTATTTTATGCCGTGAATGCTGACAATATTAATTGGTTTTGAAGAAAACCCCAAAACCCTTTTTTTCCCTTCACAAATGCTGATTCTTCACGACTCGATTGCTAGCTCATTAGGGACCGGTGTCTGTCATTCATGGTGTTTTTTTTTAAATTAGTGTAGAGAATCGGAATAGCTTAATTTCTAAACTGGGAAAGTCGTCGATGACGATCATGTGGTAGTGGTATGAAGGAAGAACTTGGAACTTGGCCTCTTAGGAGTTGAATACGTATAATTTATCAATCATACATGATTAGATAAAAGCGTATAATAATAGGTTGTAATTTTGTATACATGAAGGAAGAACTTGCATGGTCTTATAGGAGTTCTAATTTGTATAATTTAATTCCCGGCATACATGATTAGACAAAAGCGTATAATTAAGGTTGAAGCACATTGATCGAGTCTATTATATTTGCACATTGCACACCATCAAATCATCAAATTCAAACTCAGAATGTGGAAATTAAATTATTAAATGTATAAAATCCACCAAATTATGTAGAAATTAGCGGCTTATGGTCATATATTTCATTGAATTCAATTCCACAGATATACTATTACTTTTTAGTTGTTATCACCCAAAATAATAATATAAAATCCACTGTTAATCTATGGGTATTCACACATACAGTATACTTAAAGAATAAGGTTAATTATGAGTATTCAATTTGTGCATATATGGGTATCCACTTTGTTCTCCAGTATATCTTTCGCTTCACGGATGCCACTCTTTACAAAGCTTAATAAGTTCGTAAAAGCTTTTGACAAGAAGTTTGTACCCTCCTCGGACGAATATGTATGTGGATTTTAGGTGCAAATTGTGATTGAATGTGGCAATCAATACTTCCTCCCCTAAACACTTGAAAACACATGAATTGTTTAGTTACGTGTAGACAAATGGATAATTTAGGACTAGATTAGTCTTGAAGTTGTATAAAATTTTGTATTTATGTTGTTATTTAGATTGACGTTTAAATTTTTGGGTCATAAACATATTGGTAGAAACTTATTACCAACCGTATCAACCGAATATCAACTGTGTCAATTAGTTGATATACCAACGTTATTAGTTAGTTTAAATAGTAAATTTTTTATACTGATTATATGTTGATTGGTACGTGATATTGAAAAAATAAAATTTGTATACTTACCAATTCACCCTAATTAATAGGTATAAAGGGACCGAAATGACCAAGTCGTCGTTAGCTCTAACGTAATCAACTAATTAATTTTATAAATCTATGATGCCCCATCAATAAGAAACAGCCATGCAATATCCTAATTCCATCACGTGTTTGAAATCAATATTATTATTCTGATTTTTTATTTAATATTTCTCCCTTGTCGCGTTTGTCATCTTGTTGGATTCATGCATCCGCGATCAACCCATATTATTGGGTTTTGTCGTTTTACATCAAGTTGCAGTTGGCACGTGCGGGTGGCTTGCTATTTTTGGAAACCCGGGAAAGAATTGTTCTTCTAGGTCAGAGTCTCTCCTGCGACCGTAACGGTCTATGGTCAACGATTCAACGTCAATTGTTGATGTTTCGCCCTGAAATGGTGCCTATTTTTTTGTTCTCCCTCACCTATGAGCGCTTATTATCATCTAACCAGGAAAAGTACGACATTCTTTTTTGTTAAAGTAGTTCTATACATATCGCTAAAAATGATATTTATACTTTTTAACTTATTAAATGTCTATTTTTCTTTGATAAATACTTAAAAGGCTATTTAAATCTCATAATTTTTTTTAAAATGTCTATTATCTAATTTGATATATCAAATCAGACTACTATTTATTAATTTATTTCATACTCTATTTTAAATCCATTTATTATCTACAACTCGAAAAAAAACATAATAATTACACAAACTATTTTGTCAAATTAATTCACTCTTTCACTTGTTTTTAAAAATTCACAAAAAAATTGGTAAACTATTTTCTAAAATCATTATATATATATATATATGCAACTCACCAAGAAATAACATTAACTAACGTATATGAAATATTCTAACCTCTAATGAACGAGTTTTGTTATTTGGCTTTAACCGAAGTTTATGAGAAATTCTAGATAGTTATATAGTTTATACATTAAATCGTCTACATTCAATTTGTTGTGAATCATTTACTTTAAATTTTTGACTAACAATGTTTGTTAAAAAAAAAGTAATCAACTAAACCATTTAATGAAATTTGATATCCCATTTTGGGATTTTCTAGCAATAATATAAAAGATAATTATCTACATTTGTATTTTAGAATAGATGAGTTCAAAATTATTTCCTGTATTTTTATTGTTATATGTTTTTGTGTTGTAATTTCATATGTATTGATTAAGTCAAAACTATCTATGAAAAAGATGGAGGTTTAAGTGTCATTCTAGGAGGTATAAATAGAACCTCCATTTGGTTAAACCGTTAACTTTTTTTTTTACCTAAAGATAAGGCTTCGAATTCTCACTTCTTCTCTACTTCCCTTTGCTTCTTTCTAAAAATAAAATAGACATTCGTTTTAATCATCTGGTGAAAAGTTACACAACTCAGAACAACTCTAGCGGCTCTGTCTTTTAGCTTGTCGCAATTTCAATTTTGACAGTCTTGTCAGCAATGTCAAATTTACAAGGTTTATCCTCCAATGTTTAAATCTTTTGGCAAATTTCAAATATTAGAATGAATTGTATTAAAAAAAACCCAATATTTGAAAATTAAGCTCCATAAAACTCTGCTTGACGTCTTCTCTGACCGGGCAAATTGACCGAAAGTCCGGAACTTCATCTAGCGACAACAATACAGAGCGCATAGGCTGGGTTTGGTGCATCTCTTTGTCTAAGTACCTTTTGTGGTGGTGGATCATTTATATGGCGAATGAAGAGCGAGAAGATCCATACCGATCCTTCACTGCCTTCTAACAAATCCGGCCACTCCATCCTTCACGGCCCAAACCCGATCCGTCACTACATGCCCCGCCCAGGCAGCAGATCTCTGCGCGCCGTAACCCTAATCCTTGGTGACGGAATCAGATCGCTCGTGACCAACACCGTCAAGCAGGTGATGGACACGATGCAAGTGCCACTCTGCTTCAAGAAGTACGAGGTCAACGACGACATGCTACGGGTGCTAGAGGAGGTGATCGAGTCAATCAGGAGGAACAAGATGTGCTTGAAAGGTATGGCAGATGGTGGTGGATTGGTATGGCAGGTGGTGGTGGATCGCATTCCTCTCATCGGGCTCTACATGACTATATCAGGGTATTACTTGGTTCTTTGATCTATGATTTTGGATCTGGGTAAGAAGAAAAATATCACAGAAAGAGTATGAAATTGAGAGAAGAATAAGAGGAATAAATTGACAGCTTCGGAGAGAACTGTCGAATTTGACAGTCAAAAGACAGAGCCGCTAGAGTTGCTCTCACCTTACCTCAATACAGATTTGTGAGTAGAAATGTAGAATAGAAGCTCCAAGTTTCCAAAGTGTACATGTAGAAAAATTAATTCCCTCAACATGTATATAATGTAATTAAATTACGAAATTTCATCACCAAAATATGACGTGGTAGTGATAATGCTCATGAGTCAGGAAAAGCTTATCCCAACGTACGTACACTACAAATGAGAAATCGAGTAAGTGCAAGTGCAAACCTACTGGCTACCGCCCACAAGAAGAAAACTACCCACCTACTAGCAAGTAGCTACTACACACACAAGTTGCAATATTGCAACACCACACAAAATACGTACCTTGTTTAGCTGTATTCATTTGACCTCACCATCTTATCCATTTCCAAAACAATAAGCCCCAAATTGGGCACTCAAATTGATTCAGAAAAGGATGTGCACAAGGCACATCAATATAATGAGCTAGTGGCTCGATCCCGCGCGCTCGATCACCGTGAGTTTTGTACAACTTGATCCAATAAGAATTTTTTTAAAGAATGATACCAACTAACAACATGAAAGCTACACTAGTGCACTTTGGGAGCCTATTTAACAAAAGAACTTTGATTAACATTAAAGAGTGACTCACTTTCCTTGAAGGGATGTTAAAAAGACAAAAGAGCCCCCCCCATTTGATTTGTTGGAGTTGAACGACTTTCTAGAGCCTGCCTTATCCATGTAGGAAAATAGATATACATTCATGACATTGTGTCCAGGAGGAATGTATCCCTGTATATTCCAAAACGTATGTCCTTTTCGGTTCGGTTTGTTCCCTTTGTTTCTTGCAAGTTACTCACCAGATAGACTTGGCTTGTGTCCTTCCCGTTTTATTTTCTCAACCATTGACTCACTGACAATAACTTGGTTGGCACTTGGCACCAAGTTTCTGTACTCACTTTATCGAGCAATCGAGTCTTGCGGCCGTTGGTTTACAAAGTTATATTTCTTTGTTTAATTTGTCTATAAAAGGCTCTAAGTTAAAATTTAGATGCGATAAAATAATTGTACAGTATCATTTGGTTCAGCAGATAAATATATTTGTTACGATACTATT
The DNA here is from genome assembly GCF_933775445.1 of Argentina anserina. Classification (NCBI taxonomy): domain Eukaryota; kingdom Viridiplantae; phylum Streptophyta; class Magnoliopsida; order Rosales; family Rosaceae; genus Argentina; species Argentina anserina. Next base: position 10,940,783 of record NC_065876.1, read on the forward strand.
ATTAGGGCCTTAACATAATGCAAAATAGAATCAGGAAATGATATATATCTAAATTTGGTTACAAAATAAGAACTATGATACTTATTCTTTTTGGTCTATAAATAAGTATAGATGATACTAATTTAATTAGTAGTTAGTAGTTAGTACAACATTTAACTTTGGACGTGAACCGCAACATTTGCTGACAGAACAATGTCCAGTTGGAAAAACCGGAACAAAAACAACAAGTTTGCATCGGTTAAGAAGCTGACGTCGGGCCTCCCTCGCAGGTTAATTCCTCACGTGTTAATACAAAAATCATGATACCCCACCACACACACCCCATTTGCACACTCGCTCGAACTTTCACCGAAGCTCCAGCCCAGAAAAAGAAGAAATAAAAATATCGTCCACATTAAAACATTAAAATATGTTCCCATTTTTCTTTCAAGTGCATGAACCTTCTCACCTATATAAGCCTTTCCTACTCTTCTTCCACAAAGGAAATCCAAAACCAACTCTTCTTCTTCTTCTTCTTCTCTTCTTCTTTCTCAGCTTCAACACACAGTCTTCTGACTCTTCTCTACTCTAAAGCTTCAATTTGTGATACACTAAGAGTTTAAGAGCTACCAGAATGTACGGACAGAGCGCTACTGACGCGGACTTCACACTCCTCGACTCGATTCGGCGACACTTGCTCGGCGAGAGTAGTCATAATCCTGTGAGGAACTCCGGTGCCGGTCCGATTTTCTTGCGGAGCTCCAGCTTCAGCAGCTTGTACCCTTGCTTGACGGAGAATTGGGGCGAGCTGCCGTTAAAGGAGGACGACTCGGAAGATATGGTGCTCTACGGAGTTCTAAGAGACGCCGTCAGCGTCGGGTGGGTCCCCTCTCTCGGGTCTGGTGCTGCTGACGGTTGTGGATATGAGTTTCCTGTGAAATCGGAGCCGTGGTCGTTTGACTTCGAGGTGAAGTCGGAGCCGCAGGAGGCGGAGGTGAGTAGAGCGCCGGAGATGAATTCGGCGGTTGTGGCGTGTCAGCAGTCTACGGCGGTTCAGGCGAAGCCGGCGGTGGTGGTGGCGTCGAAGGGGAAGCATTACAGGGGAGTGAGACAACGGCCGTGGGGGAAGTTCGCGGCGGAAATCCGTGATCCGGCGAAGAACGGCGCCAGAGTTTGGCTCGGGACTTTCGAGACGGCGGAGGACGCGGCGTTGGCTTATGATAGAGCCGCTTACAGAATGCGCGGCTCTAGAGCGCTATTGAATTTCCCGCTCCGGGTTAATTCGGGCGAGCCCGACCCTGTTCGGGTGACGTCGAAGCGGTCGTCACCCGAACCGACCTCGTCTTCAGAGAGCGGTTCTCCGAAGAGGAGGAAGAAGGCTGCGGCTGCGGTAGCGGCGGTGGTGGCTCAAGCCGGAATGGAAATGGGGAGTGGGATTGGGATTGGGCAGCAACAAGTGGGAGGGCAAGTGGGGATGTCGTGTACGCGTGGAGAGCAGTTATTGGCGGTTTGATGGTGAGGAGTGTGAGCTGGGAAGCAGTACACTTGCACATTTGTAAATTACCTGAGAAATGTAAAATGTAGGATTTCAGCTTTTTCACTTTTGGGTTTCCATGATTTTATGGTTTTGTTTCTCAAAAATGAGAAAAGAAAATGAAGAACAATAAGAGGGATATTGGTTGGGTTTTATCACTTTAATTATGAGTAAGGTTTTTGGGTACTGAAATATGTGTTGCTGAAGTATTAAAATTCGAAACTGAAAAATTACAGTGAGCAGTCTGAGTGTCTGACCTTGAAGTCATAAAATTTCTACGGTAGTATTCTTTGAACTGTAACTTGAAGGAGTTAAAGCTAAACTCTAGAAAATTTAATTGAGATAAGAAAGAAATTAAGGACGTCAAACTTTAATATGACATCGTACATTTAAATCGAGTCTCACTAATACTCAGAATTAGCCCGTACTCTTCTGCAACTTCCTTCTAAATAATCAGAATTAGCTTTCCATAGAAATGGATTAAGTAGTATATATTACTTGCTGGAAAAGAGATGGATGCCAATCTAATGGTGGCCTGCAGGTCGTGTCTTTAGGTGCTCATTAGCCAATTGAAACCGATCCCTTCTTAATCAAGTCAAGAAGCTTCTTGAATTGAAGCCTAATTGTTAAATCGTATACACAAATTAATCTATATGTAAACTATTAAACTTGGTTAAGCATGTGAAATCATGGTTCAGATAACAACAAATCGAGTCTCACTAATACTCGTGGTAAATCACACAATTTTTTTTACCATAGAAACCTGCATTTGTTCTTATCAACAAGGCAAGAAGCCAAGAACAATCAACAAAACATCGAAGTTTTTTTTTTTTCATTTATGTCATTTCTCGTTTTAAACAAAAATAGGCATGGAAGGGGTGTGCTAATTTTCACCACCTCACTATAAACTAGATAAACGTGAACGGCATATGGCTTACAGTGACTTTCACCATTTGATGATTTCAACTGTTAATGTACACTTTAGGTCCAATTAATTAACCGTAATATAACAACAAATCAAATCAATTAGCAACTAATTAACCAAATCAAATCAATTAGCAACTAATTAACCCACACTGGGGTGGTAGTCAGGAACTCGATTATGACGTGGTGCGGTCCACGGAGTTTGTTGCAAGGTTAGCCATGTCACCTCTCCTATTAAGATTGAAGCTTCATCTCCGTGTGCCTTTGCTACTGATTTTGGATTTGCTCCTATTTTTTTTTTCGAATCTGATTGTCAATTTTTATTAAATCTATTAGTGCATGCTTACAGAGATTCTAACGTAGTTGCCCATAGGATAGCTAAGTTAGCTTTACAGGATGATGTTTCTGCTATGTGGTATGGACCTCCTCCTTCTGCCTTAGCTAGTTTCTTGACCTCTTCCTTGTAATCCTTTGTTCTTGCAATATATATCGTCCATTTCTCACTTGAACCTAACAATATCTCAATTAGACAATTCACTTGTGATGAACTGTTTTATTGAAAACTTAGAATTTGTGATGTGATGTTATAATGATGAAAGACACTGTAACACTTTGGTTAATTTTACGGTTTATACCTATGTGAACTTGCACCTTGATTCCTTGAACACTTTGGTTATTATATACTTCTTCGGGAACTTTGACACCCCAATGTAATGTAAAGTAAAGTAATAAACTATGCTTGAGAAGTTGAGAATGTCGTAACACGATCCGGTGAATAAATGAGCTAATCAACTAGCTAGTTAGTCATATTCACACACAAATTCAATTCATGGATTCCATTCATTCGTGCCCTTACATTAAAAAAATGATATATTCAACCGATCCTGGTCTGATTAGCCTCCTCAGTCAATTTCCACATGTTATTTGACATTAGGCATATGCACTGAACTAAGCACTAGACATTAAGCATATGAACATACCTTTCTCACATGGCTACTGTGGTATGTATTTCTCTATCGCAAGTTCGCAACAAGCTAGCTATGAACAGCAAAGAAGAAAGAAACAGAGAAAGAATCCAACTCGAAAAGACGAAACACTAACTGCGATATTTTCTGGTGGTATACTTCAAATTTCTACTAGCTGAGGAAGAAAATACTCTATATAGACATCCTAAGATAAATCTATGTAAAATTCATGTTTATCAGGAAACATGATCGTTGTTTGCGCATGCATGATTGTATTCTTATAGTTTTGAGGGTTCTAAGCTTTTAATCTCTACACATGAGGTCAAGAATTCATGTATGGGACGAGATATAAACGATTCGACGTTTATATAATCAAGTAATTTTTTCAAGTACGGATGATAATGAGTGATACAGTAGAACCTCTATAAATTAATAGGCTCGGGATTGATAAAATTAATTATTTTAACAAGATATTAATATATTAATAAATTAATAATTTATTAATTTATCGATTAATTAATAACTTATTAATTTATGAAAGTATAATAAATATTTTTTTTTACTTTTTCAAAGAAAAAAAGTTTTATTTCGTTCATGCACCACATTGCTTGATTTATCACGCATACTGTTATTCAAACTATTATGTTTTATATTATTTTTATTTGATAATAATTAAATCAACAAAATTCTTCAATGAAATTATTGAAAATGTAAAATTTATTGTACAAATTTTGTCATTATTGATTTATATATTCAATGAGGTCTATATGAATTCTCAAAATTTTTATTATCTTACAAATTTAACGAATTATTAATTTAGAACGTTAACCCGGAGTCGAAACCGACAAAAAGTATTATTTTAGCAAAATTATTAATCAGTTAGATATTAATTTAACGAAGTTCTACTATAGTTTGTTGATCGGACTTTTTAAACTTGGAGTTCTTGATTACCCAATTTCAACAAATATGAATGGAAAGTGGTCAAACAATAAATACAAAACCACGTAGGAGGAGAATGATCCATGTTCAAACTTCAAAGATGCTTAGCAAGTAGCAGCTAGAGGGAGCTAAGCAGAGACAAAGCAGCAGACAACAACAAGAAGTGGCATGACATTCAATCTCATACAACTCTTCACAGCTCAAATTAGCACGTTGGGGAGATCGAGCAAAGTACGGTCATGCAAAACACAAAAAAGCTTATTTCATTCCTTGACTTTCAAATTTTGGACCTTGACTGAGATCCAGTTTTGACGTTTTCTTCGATTTTCAAACTTCTTGGAGACAAAACAGGTTGATAGGAACAGCAGTGGATCTGTCGAGGACTCTTCTAGACTTGCAATCAGTGCTTATTCTTCTTCGGTATCCTGTTCTTCCAGTCCTATTCAAGCCTCCAAAATCTACTCGCATGGTTTTGAAATCAGACACTAGAAAGTAGAAATAGCTCCTATTGCTCCAAGAGCGGTTTACAAACTTTACAAGTGTTTCTCAAAACCATCTTTTAAGTGCTAGTGTGCTACTAAAACCCCAAGAATTTCATTGCGGTTCTTTTGCAATTTTTGTTGATTCAAGCTTTTGAACTTGTCACAAGACAATCAAGGGGGTCTTGTTTGCTCAAAAAAGCTTATTTCATTCCTTGACTTTCAAATTTTGGACCTTGACTGAGATCCAGTTTTGACGTTTTCTTCGATTTTCAAACTTCTTGGAGACAAAACAGGTTGATAGGAACAGCAGTGGATCTGTCGAGGACTCTTCTAGACTTGCAATCAGTGCTTATTCTTCTTCGGTATCCTGTTCTTCCAGTCCTATTCAAGCCTCCAAAATCTACTCGCATGGTTTTGAAATCAGACACTAGAAAGTAGAAATAGCTCCTATTGCTCCAAGAGCGGTTTACAAACTTTACAAGTGTTTCTCAAAACCATCTTTTAAGTGCTAGTGTGCTACTAAAACCCCAAGAATTTCATTGCGGTTCTTTTGCAATTTTTGTTGATTCAAGCTTTTGAACTTGTCACAAGACAATCAAGGGGGTCTTGTTTGCTCATTTACAAAGTTCAAGTTCCCCAGGCATTCTGTGTTGGAAACTACACCATGACAATTATGAAGTATTGGCATGATATATATGGACTAGACTAGTAGGGCAAACTAATTTCCTAATGTGAAATACAGTCGAGCACAGCACTGAGCAGTGCACTTTTTGAAAAGTGATTAATTTTGGAACCTTAAACAAACCCCCCCCCCCCCTCCCCCCCCCCCCAACAAACACACACACACAAACCCCAATGAGTAATTTTCCAATAGACATGCACAGAGGACACATGCAAGAAGGAGGGGTGCCAAATTCACTCTTCATTTAGAAAAATACAGAACTCAACAAAGCTACCAAGTGAAGATGCATTAGTTATAATTCTCCAAAAAAAAAAGGATTAGTTACAGGATATAAAATTTATCAATACATGGGATGCTGTGCAATCCTATACCATCACCCTACCATGAACAATGCATTGTGCTAAGCAAAATCCTCACCTCGCCTTCTCCATGGTTCTATTGAAACATAAAAGATCATACCCGACAGTTTTAGCATATGAATGCCATGAAAATGAAAATCTGATCGGCAACTTTCACTTTCAATACCTTGGCGACCTTCTCCTGCAAAACAATCTTAATGAGACAGTGGGAATAATGAGCTAAGATACATGAATTATACTCGACCATAAACAAAAAATGAGCTAAGATGCATGAATTAAAAACTCAAACAAATACGGGAACTGATATTGTCAATGTGCAAGCAACACAGGATCCTTCAATTACAGGGAATCACCAGTTGAATAATCCACTATTTGGCTCTTCAATATGGTGAGGACAAATTTCAAAAATATTGCCACAAATAATACACAATATTGCGACACAGTTATTCTGATCACAGAGCAATATGGGCTCTTGCCTAGTGGGTCACTAATTGAAAACAATTTGCCTTAATTACTGGATGAATTGCCATTAATTGCTTCAGGCCAATAGTCCATGTTTCAGAGGTTCAGGGACAAAAAGTTTTAGAGGTACAATTAAGCATATAGATTGTCTCGGAAGTAAATTGGCCACCAACATAGAGAAAAATAAGAGTGAAGATTTGATTAAATGCCAGGAATCGAATTATACCTCTTCATCCTGGTTCGATCTTCTTCATAGTCCATTAACCCACCTTGTTCACCAAGCATAAAATCTTCAACACGGTATTCACGGGGCAACTGTTGACATGTCAGTATAACAACTTAACATTATCAGTATCACAAGAGAGAAAATTATTCCCACATCTCTCTCCGGATCAGTTTTCCAGGTGAAATTACTATAGCTTTTCAGCTTTATTTAAAACGAGAAGTGAATGAGCGAAACACTAACCTAGAGGTTTTTTTAATGTGATGTAAACATTAAATTCTTTTCTTCTATAGTTTCAATTTTTACAAGAAGCGTAAGTTTAACTACATGGAAGTACAGCACAAAAGTAGACAAAGTATCCAACAACAGAAATACTAGAAATTAAATATAAAGAAATTGCAAAACAATCAAGAACATTAAGCAAACCAATACAAGAACAACATTTCATTTGTTGGAGGATACAAGAACAAGTCAGAAGGAACAATCCCTACGCTCTGAATATAAAGATGATACATGTGCAGGAACTCCCTAAGCGTTTGAAATAAATCAATTATATCTAGTTAACAGATCCTTTGAAACAAATGTAAACAGTATAACTTATAAAAAATACAATCTGCAGATGTATGATAAAATTCAATTGCTTCCCTCTTTATCTTGTATAAGTGTGAAGTTTGGCATGTTCAAGCTGTTTGATTTTGGTCAACTAGATTCAACTTACCCTGTTGTGACTAATAGACTTCTTCATTTCTTCCACTCTGTCCTTGACTTCCTTTTGGTGTGTTGTATTCAACTCACACTTCTTATCAGCCCATTTGATCTTCTCCTCAATTGTGACAAGTACATCGTCGGTAGTGGCTAACCTGATTATTGCAAATCAATATTGTAATAAATTTTTTACCGTCCGGAATTTCTTACCAAAAGGAACACATAAAGTATAAAAATTAAAGGGATGCTGCAGCTAAAGTCAGAATACAAACCAATCCGTTAAGGTCTCTATTATATTCCCAAGCTGGCCAGGTTTAAGATCCCTCCCAGCTGCAAACTGAACCTGCAAATAAAATGATTGTCAAGATTATGGATGTGGGTTAAAATCATGTGACCAAGAAATTATAACAGAAACATAATTAAGCGAGATATCAAACCTCAACAGATCTTTTCAAATGATCTAACTTCCCCTTGATTATGCCCTATAAAACAAAAATATCAGGATTATCAGTCCAGGATCATCTTAAATTTAGAAAATACATGCACTACCATGTATCAACTCTTTTTACTCTTTTATTTACTGGTCCTAAGACAATCACGTGATGGAAACAAAATATTATATAAGAGATGAATAAGGAGCACCCTACCATATACATGCATTCATTGATAAGAAAGTCTTCAAGTTCGCGTACATTTGAAAGATCAAGTTGCTCAAGGAGTTGATCATAGGATAAAACCTGGAAGAAAAAGAGAAATTAAAAACTAGTAAAAAAGTACAGGTCCTCGTATCCAATTTACTCCATGAAAAATCAATTAGGGGTAAGGAAAACTAGCTACAAGCATGATTGACAAGATCTTCATCACCATAAGTCTATAATTGAAAAGGGAACCATTTCATTGAACTACAATACTACAAATATAAGATTTGATCCTTTTAATAGCTTCAACAAAGAGTTTTCTTCAGAAGCTAAAACCATCTTAAAATGAATGTACATTCTTTGCCATCATGAATAAAAAACTGAGGTAATCGTCGACCAGAGTAGCAATTCAGATTCCTTAGGTCACACACTATAAACAAATGCCTGGAGTTTTGAAGAAAAATTGAAAATCAAGATCTCAATTTCAAAAGTTATCAGAAGCACTGGCAACAATTTATTTTTGCCATTTTTTTAATTACTTCTTTACCCAAAAAACAAATGGGGAGATATGACTCACATTATAAATGATTTACCCTCTCTTCATTAAGAAAACCCTTGGTAATTGGTTACCAACTTACCATACTTCCCGCAGTTTCCTTCCATCCTCCTTGCATATAAGTAGAACTCCCAGAAAACCCTGAGGAGTTTTTATTTCCAAAGAAGGCCCTTGTACAAGGGACATGATTACCTATAGCTTCTCCTTTGGAAGCCACAGTTGTTCCTTTCTATTTGTCTCTATTAGTATTTCATACTACAAAGGGGTACACATTGCCTTGGGGAGCCAAAATTTCCACTCTATAGTGTGACACAAAAAAACCAAACTTGGGAGGAGGCAGTAACTCCGATATTAGCTACCCTTATCCTTTTCGCTTTTTTTGTATACTCTTTTTCCAAAACTCAATCTTTTACTTATATTTATTAACTGAAGAATTTAAGAGCTCAAGGAGAATGAAATTTGCAGCACAGACTTTTGGCTTTTGCAACAAGACACTGTAAATTCTCTAAAGCAAAATGATTCAAGAAATACGAAACTGAAGTAAACAGTCTAAACAACTCAATACAGGGTAGCACTATAAATTTTGCAAACAGAAAAATCATATGGCCTTTTTGGCTGCTTTATGTGTCGAATAATTTGAATCATGAAAAACCACATACTGACTTGTAATTCAGATTGCAACTATGAAAAGGGATGTTCAGCGATATCAGGTATGATAAATTAGTACTTGTTCTTAAGAAAAAAAAATTGGTATACCTTATTTGTCTCAGCTAGAGACAGCACAGTAAGTTGCTTCAGCTTGATAATTTGATCTGGGACTAGTGGTGGAAGAAGGCTAGCATTACCTGCCATTCACTATTTTAGTAATATTCAAATGTATGCAGAACAAGGAAGTGAAATTGCAAAGTGACACAGACAACACCATTATCAACAAACGTTAAGAAATGGTGGTATCAAGAGAAGTAGACCTGACAGTGACACACTTATAGATTTGGAACAGTCCACTTAATTGGAAATTTAAGCTGCCTTACAGAAAAAGGGTATACAAGTGAAAGTTGACTGTTCAATTTCGTTATTATGCTGTTTCGAAGCAAGTGTTATAAAAGAAAAGGAATATCATATGTTGCTAATGTTTGCACATATAGGTATAACAAGTGGGCTTCCAGCAGTAAAGGATGACAATTATAACAACCTAGAAAACAATATGAAGTAGTCTAACTCATGAAATTTTCTTCATATGATAGTACCCTAAAGATGCAATTGACGGATGAAAAAAGAATAGTGAACATAACAGAATTAATTTTCTAGTCCAGATGGTGGAGGGGAGCTTTGAAGAATAGTTGCTTACTTTTATAATCGCTCCATGTACCATGAGCAAAGAGGCGAAGCACATCAATGTATACAGCGTATTCAGTTCCTTGAAGCTGCATTCACATTAATTTGTTAGGACAGTAGCCCATTATGGTCAAAAATATGATATTGGTGTAAGCACAAAATTGAAAAAAGATAAGGAAAAAGTGGTTTATTAGTAAAATCAAGAATCATCTACCGGAATTTAATTGAGTTAACTAAGACATAAAATGAAATGGCGCACCCCTTTGCCCCTTCTTTCCCCTTTTGCATTTCATGATTTCATGCGAATAAACTTTAAAAACTAGCCCAAAAAAGAAAAAAATTTAAGTTCAACTTCACACGTAGCACTCTATATAATTGATTACCTAATATCGAACAAAGTCTGTGCAGACAAACTCAGTTTATCAAAGTCAGTTCTACAAAATTCCAGTTGCGACTAGGGATTTATTAGCTGAAAAGTTATCTCCTTTGTGGGTGACCCTATTTCATCAAACTCACATCCTACAAACCTCATCAATAATAACCACTATCACTCAGTACACAAAACAAATGAATGGATATAATGAAACTCATCACAATTTCAGTATTCAAAACCACATTTGAATCACACACTAGCCAACCAAACCCAAATTGACAATATACCCACCAAGTACATTAACAAAAAAAAAACAATCTTGACATGAACCTAGCAAAATTCCAAAGCTTCTAAATTGCAATCATAAGCTAATCAGGAACCCACAAACATCGTATACCAGAGAGCACAGAATCCACAGCAATTAAGCAAAAAGCACAAAACTTTCACAGACCCAAAGCTGTACCAGGCAAAAGCAACAGTAGCATAATCAAAACCCACCAAGGAAATTCAACCATGAAATAGAGGAATGCGGGTAAAGACTGACCTGGAGGACATTGGGGACAGCAAGAATCTCAGAGAAAGCGAAGAGGGAATTGTGGGAGGTGACTTGGACGATGAGGGTGACGAGAGAAGAGCCTTGGAGAGTAGAGGCTTGCTTCACAAAGTGATCGATCAGCTGGGCTTGTTTCTGCTCTATCTCCATCTGAGACGACGACAAGAACAAAAAACAACCAAAGGGTTTTTGGTTTTGGAACCAAGAGTGAAAGAGGTTGTTTTTTCTGATACCAAACTTGAAGGGTTTTAGGCGGAGAAAATTTTGTGTAACACACTGCGAATTTTGGGTTATATATATGTTTGTAACTTTGTATTTTCCAATTTTAGCTTGTGTAGGGTTCATGTTTTCTTTGTCCCTTGACATCGTCCAGGTCCGGGTCCGGGTATCAGATTTCGGGCGGGGGTCCTTCTCCTCTTCGGGTTATGATTTTTGATGAGAGATTTAACTAAATAACCCTCTAATTATTATCCATTCTAAAATCCATACCTCACTTTTGGATAATTATCACATTAATATCTCAATTTTTTTTATCTCAACCCAGTTTTGGTTCATTTTGGCCTGAATTTTCCGACACGAACTCATCAATGAAAACTTGCGCGGTTTGTGCCCAAGCAAAGACGAGTATCAATGCAAAAGTACAAAAAATATATATTTCATGTTAGAATCCAATTGAATTTTAACTTAAGCATGGGAATTAAGATTAAACAAGTTTGAGAAAAGCTAAATGACATTGAAGTTGAGAAGTGTCGACAGTTCAGTATGATAAAGTTGTGGAATTAGCTGATAATTATACTGATCCGAAAAGAGTCATTTATAAGGAAAGGGAGATATATACCATAATGACCATATTAGAGATGAATGTTATTAATAGAAAAAGTGATGAGTTCTCTTTAATAAATTCATCATCTAATTTTTTTGTAATCTTGAATCATAATAATTATTTTAATACAAGCGGTAAACATATATTGATAGCGCTTATATGTGGTTTGTTGTATGCAATGGCGAATCCTAGATACTTGCTTAGGGGATGTTTGAAGTTTTAAAATGAAGAAGAAGAAGAAAATATTGATAATCTCAACAGTGTGAGAACATTTTATTAATCGAAGCCAAAATGGATACACCTAGTCAAAGGGAACGTAATGAGTCTAACTCCTCAAATGCATACAATAGAAAAAGTTTAAACTAACTAAATTTAACTCTACGAGTCGATAGTTTTTCAAACTCTTTTATGACATCTTCATTCCCTATAGATTCAACATACTCTTTCTCAATATGAAGAACCATACAATTGCCAAGAAACTCATCTTCCATTTTATTTATAACCTTCAAACTCAGTCCAGATTCGAACCTCCAGACTTAGTCCTTGAAAACCATTAAGTAATTTTTCCAACCTCATCATTGGCCTTATTTTGACGCTTCCGTTTTGGTTATGAGCTTTCTAACATTATATTTACTTAATCTAATAACCAATAATCAGTGAACACAAACCTAAATTAAACAACTACCAAATACTGACATACATAACCAAACAATTCGGTTCAACACAAGTCACATAACAATTCAAAAATCTAAAATTCTATTTAACACAATTCATATATCAAGTTCATTGGATGAAGAAAACATAATGAATTCAGAACTACTTACAATCATATGTAATCGAGGATAGATGGAAAGCAAACGCAGAAACCCCAAATGACAAAATCCTCAATTTGATCATGACATCCAGTACTCGCTGGAGGAGTGGAGGCCGCACATAACTCGTTGGTGGAGTGAGCTCAATCCTAAGGTCCTAACTCCCAAGTGCGATCAATTACTCTAATTTAGGAATTAGAGATTTTTAGGTTTAGGAATTTAATTTTGGGGAAAAAAAAGAAGGGGAAGAAGACACATAGAGAAGAAGAATACAAAGAAAAGAAAAAAATTTGTCGTCCGTGTGAGATTGGAGAGGTTGGTGTGGGAGGGGATTGAGTGTGTGTGGGTGTAGATGTAAGTGTGGGTAATGGGATTAAGTGTGGAAGAGAGATAGGAGATGCTCCAGTTAAAAGAAATTAATACTAGTATCTTTTTTATATTGGCTTGGGGATGCTTGAGCATCCCCTCCTTACATAGAGGATCCGCCCTTGACTTTATGTGTAGTTTTTTCAATCTTAATGTCACAAGGTCATATACATATATATAATCTCATTTAAGAGAGGACATCCTCACTTACCCTCGAGGATTTTAACCATTCTACACAAATATATGACTTAATTTAATGATTTTAATCATTCATCAATCTAAATTCTCATGCAAGAAGATAATTTAGTCATTCAAATTTATACAAACAACTGTAGACTGTTCGACAAAATAGGTACAATTTTTTTGCTAATCAAATAGTTAAACGTCATCTGTAAATTATAGAATTAATAAGATCAAATAAGTCCTAATGAATTTTATAATTAGTAGAGTTATACCAATGAACATAAACAGAAAAATCATCGTTTGAAAAAAAAAATAGGGGAAGAATAAGAAATATTTTTTTTGCGTGGTTGATATTTATAAAGATACCTAATTAGTGAATGATTGATTTACATTGTTGAAATGCATGCTAAAATGAAAACATCCTCACTTTTGGAATTTAATGACATCATCTTTTATATTGGACTATATATATTGTTCCTATCAATAACAAACCCTCATTTTAAAACTACATAGTGAAGTTCTTCATATAGCTCACTTTTTAGTAAAAACATTCCATCATAAGCCACTAATTATGTTGATATATATATATATATATATATATATATATATAACACGATCATTTACCAACTTTTAGCTAATTTGAAGATTAAATCAATAAAACAACATAAATTGTTCGATCCGGATCGTTCGTATAAATCACGATTTTGAAAGCCCATCTTATCGTTAAATTGGATGAACATGTAATTGAATGTCTTATGATCATGTCATATATACCTAAGTACATAATGACTTATGATAGAAAAATTTGATCAAAAAGTGAGTCAAATAAGAACATCGCTATAAATATATAGGAACTGTCATCGTTGATGTAAATCACGGTTTTGAAGGCTTAAACGATCGTTAAATTGGATGAAAAGTTTGTAAATATAATCATTCATGTATATTTTAATATTGCATAGTTTAGGATAGTTAAATTTGACTAGACAGTGAGACAAATAAGAACTTTCCTTCTGTAATTTTAATACTAAAGTTCGTTTTGCATAGGATAGTATATATGTAATTGTATATACTAATAAACACATAACAAAATTACTAAAAAAATTAAAAATCCAGGAGTTGGGTTTTCCGTCCTAGTGATGGTGCTTTGTAGCTCATCTTCTAGTCAACTACTTTTATGTTTTTTTATGTGTCTATACATCTTCAAATTCATTTGGTGTGTGAATTTGTGTACTTCCTCCATGATAACTCCTCATACTACCATGCTAGTGTTTATGATTCTTAATTGGTGATTTAATTGTTGTCTTTGAAAATCTGTGTTTTGTGTCCCAATAGTTGCCCATCATTGGCTAATTGGTTATATACTCCCCTCTCACAAACTAACTGTTAAAGTGACAATATGCACTATTCGATAAACTTTCTCATACCATATCATCTATATTCTTCAATATAGCCATATATGATAATAGAGTAAAAGGTCATAAAACATGTTGCATTACTTATGTTGCTCGTAATGATGGTTTGATCCATTCCTTTCTCCAGTGATTGTCAAGTTGGTATTCTTTGCTCCGATAGTAATATATTCATTATATATTTTCATGATCTTGATGTGGATTTGCTTGACACTATAGTTTGGTGCAGCCTTAATGGTATCATCAATTGTCGTAAAGTTTGCCGAACCATCTTGTGTTACCCCAATGTCAAAATCATATTCTCCTTGTTACGCCTCCCACATTATTGGGAACATTATCATCATCATGATGATCCAATGTTGTTTTTTCATTGACATTTTTGTGTTGTTTGAGCGATCGCATCAAGTTCACATTTTATGGATATTAGCTTTATGTACTTGCCTTTCATCATAGATACATTAGTACCATCAATTTTGTTGAAACACAAATAAAATGCAATGAAATATATCATCTTAGATTCAATGTTCTTAGCTCAGTTAGCAATTAAAAATGATGCTTAATTACCTCCTTTACTCTGAAATATTTCTTGTTTGAGCCAATAACAACTTATCTTACAAATTGTTGAATGCTAGCTAATAGTTCTATTGCAATTTCAGTGGAAGCTATATAGTTATCCTCTTACAAACTCATTTGTTTGAATCGTTTCTAGCATTGATACTTTTGACATAAATGGTATCTCAATATGTTTTTGTTTTTTTAAATAATTCTGCATACAACATATATGGAAGTCTTCAAAAGAAACCATGAACAAATGAACTCTTAGTGAGATTCAACACATGATAGAATATAATATCTGGTTCTATTCACCATAAAGTTTATAGTAAAACTATTTCCTGTATAAATTTTAATTAATATATAGTCTAGAACAAAACAATATATAGTATATATAGTCATAACTCATAAGTAGATTTAGGTTCGCTGGTTACACTTTACTTATTTTCTTCCATTTATATCTAAAATATGCATGTGCTTCCACTTTTCTTGTTTAAATTTTGAATATTTTTTATTACTTAAAGTATCCTTCTTTGAAGCATAGATGTAAAAGACATGGAGAACGATTTTATGTTGGAGAATCGTTTATAGCATTGATACTCATGACATAGATGGTCTCTCTATATGTTTTTTTTAAAATAATTATGCATACGACATATATGTAAATATTCAAAAGAAATCATGAACAAATAAACTCTTAGTAAGATTCAACACATGATAGAATGTTATATATGGTTATAGTCACCATAAAGTTTGGTACTACATTCCCGTGTGAAGTTCAATTAATAGTCTAGAACAAAACAATATATAGTATATGTAGTCATAACTTATTAGTAGATTTAGATCCGCTAGTTATACTGTAGTTCTTTTCTTCCATTTGGATCTAAAATCTGCATGTGCTTCCACTTTTCTTGCTTTAAATTTTGAATATTTATTTTTTTATTACTTGTATCCCGTTTGAAACATATATGTAAAATCTTGGAGAAAGATTTTTATGTTGGAGAAATTAGAGAAATCAAACAAACTATAACCAAATTAGTATTATTCTCATGATCAACTATATAATATATATAGTTGACTTGACCATTAAAGTCAATATATATATATATATATATCATTTGTCTTTTCTTTGTCAGTGAATTGCCGTCGTCTTTGCACTTTTTATTGACCATGAAAAATTAGGGTTGAATATTTTTGAGGGAAAAA
The DNA here is from genome assembly GCF_933775445.1 of Argentina anserina. NCBI lineage: Eukaryota > Viridiplantae > Streptophyta > Magnoliopsida > Rosales > Rosaceae > Argentina > Argentina anserina. Next base: position 10,956,843 of record NC_065876.1, read on the forward strand.
CTGTATTTGACGCCGAAGAGATTTGCAGCTTAGTTAACTTGTATTTCATTCATAAATAAAAAGTTTAAGTAAATTACTTATAATACTTTAAAAGTTGTACCCGAGAGTTTGACTTCGGAGTGGTAGCGGCGGGCCTTATGCTTTTCCAAAATCAGGCAAGATCGGAGTTTTCATGGTTTGTTGGTAGGGAGGCAAGGCTCTCTTTGTTGCCGGCATCAAATTTTTAGTAACAGAGACTCAAAGATTGGGAGTAAGCGTTTGTGCATCTAGTTACGAGTTATTGCTCTTGCAGTTATCTAAGATGCGTTTGTACATCTCGCTACGTTTTATTTTTTTATTAATGCTTTTGCATCAATGTACTTTTTAATTAATTAATATAATTTTTATCTTTGTAAAAAAACTATTATTTTTCAAGTAAACAAATGAATCAAGAAAGGTCAAACTTCACTTTTATTATTGAATTTTGAAACAATACATGATAAGAAAACATTATACCAGAACAAAAAAAACACTCTTAAGAAAAGTTTTTAGTAGATGATGATATGCATCAGGGGAAATCCGAGAAATATAAATCACACAAAAATGTCATGTGAAATATGAGGTATGTAACTTGTATGAAGTATTGTTCAAGATAAGGCAACGTCTGTTAAAGGCCCACTCTCCGAGCGCCTCGCCGTTATTTCGCAGACGTCGTTATAAGGCTAAGCAGGTCAATTCTCTCTTCTTCGAGAGCAAGACCGATTCGCACAAGTCTCTCTGCTCCGTCTTCTCCCCGGCACAGCTCCGCGTCCAGTCACCAATCTTTCGAGTTTCCTCCTCAGCTTCTCATTCTCCCCGCCGCTATTTCGTTCCGACAAAACCGACCCGATCACTTTGCTGCTTCTTCAGCCTGGAGTTCATTGGACCACAATTCGACGGTGCCGCTGAAGATGTAGTAGGAGATGAGAAGTAGACAGACCTATAACTAATTGACACGTTGGGAATTTAAATTTGGGCTCTCGGAGAGTGGGTTGCTTCCAGAACTTGCCTCAAGATAATAAGTATGTCTCTTATACTTGTTAACATAAGTCCATAATTCTGATCAAGGTTTCCATGATATTATCTTTAGCAGTACATGCCATCATTACTAATTTCTTAGTTGACGATCAACAACAAATGATAAGCAAGTGCTAACTCGGATGTAGTATGCGAGGATTTTGTAACTTTATTTCTTCGTTGACTATTTATTATTTGTCTGACTTTCTATGGAAATAATCAATCAAATAAGTGTTTGTTAGGAACATAAACTCATGAATGTGATTGATGGGTGGAACAGAAAAGAGAAAAAAAAAAGTAAAATATTTTATAAAATAAAAGAATCCTAAAAGTACTAAAAAAAACTCTTCCCAACGACCCCGGGTATTCATCTTGATTCATGGTATTAATATATTCATAAGACAAATCTCAAAACAACAGACTCTTTGTTGCTAATTTAACATAGAGAATTTCAAAGAGAGAGAAGACAATAATTTTTATTACTTCGAGTATAAAGCAAGATTCCCTTTTAAGCGAATGATTTGATTTTGGATTATACAAAATTATAAATTTTTTATTTTCATATATCATATATTTTGAAACTTTTATCACTAACATTTTTGCCTATGCTGTTTTGAATTCATGGCTCCTTTCCTATTGGCGATATATAACCAAATAGCTGGTAATCTAGCTAGTAAATCTGAGACTCTTTAGATGCAATGACGAGCTAATATCTAATATTTCAAACTATATTATGGGAGTTTGTATGTATGCCATTGTAACTTCAAAATATACATAATTGAACAAGATCTTATGCCTAATAAAAGTTAAGTGTAAAACAACCAGGATCCTTGGGGCCCTACAACTGACGTGTGCCTTAGCATGGACACGTCTCTCAGCTCACGTATCGCGTGTTTGACATGAACACGATATGTCCCAATACTGTCTAAATACACGCGGACATGCGTATTACATTTAAGACATGGTTTGGACACGCTTTGCCCATCTGGGACACAATTAAATAAGAGACATGAGGTTATTTTTGTCATTTGTATTTTAAACAGAAAAACAAAACATTAAATCAATCTCATTCACACCTATTAGCTATTTTTATTTGTGTTTAAATTTGGTTATGTATTTTATTCAAACTTTGTTGGATTTGTATTTGGAATTTTGGGTGGATTATGTTTTAATCTAAAAACCCATATTGCTTATGTTTCAATTTTTTTTCTTAATTTGGTATATACATTTAAAATAATGTTTAATTAACGTGTTCATTATGTGTTTGTATCCAACAAAAGTTTTTTTGGTCGTGTCCATGAATCGTACGGTGCTAAAATGGAAATTCGTGTCCGTGCTTTTTAGGCTTTCTATAACCTACTTTTAGCAATTATATTACTCTTGATTCTGCAAAATCAACTTCCTCATTTCCCAGCGTGGCTTGATACAAATTCTTATGAATTTCCAAGGCGAGGTGAGAATCTTAAAACTATGCATGTTTCTTAGGCTGCACGAAATCGGGTACGGGTACGTGGAAGCGAAACGTTTGGAAACGAGGAAACGTGTTTTTCAAAATTTTTAGGAAGCGGGTACGTTTTGGAAACGTCGAAAATATATATATATATAAATTATACAAAAAATAAATATAATAACAAATTTTTGGTTTAAGTAACTCAAAATCTTAAATAACTTAAATAACTTGGTGTTCAATATTCGAAATAATACAAATATAATGAGAGATTTAAGAATCAACAAGAGAGAAGGAGGGTCGGCGACTCGGCGGGAGGTCAAAAATATGTCGAAATAAGTCATTTGACTCGACGAAGGTAGGTCTAGCCCTTCATTTAAAAAATAATAAAAAACATAAAAAAAACCTTTATTTTTTGGAAACTCGCGTTTTTACCGCATTTTCAATTCGGAAACTCGCGTTTCCAAAACACATTTTTCTGGAAACACGTTTCCGGGCGTTTCCGAGCATTTCCGGGCGTTTCCGAGCGTTTCCGGACGTTTCCGTCGTGTTTCTGAAGTGATTCCACTTCGGAAGCGGGAAACGTGGGTGTAGGTACGTTTTCGTGCTTGCTAACATGTTTCCAATTATCGGAAGGTCTAGAAGACTAGAACCACACAAAAATCGAGTATACCACAGTTTAGAGCCATTTTACTATCAAAATGGAAAATGTAGACCATAAAAGTGGGGGACAGATAAAGGAGGATTTCATTTAATATTACACCGAGGACGGCGATGAGGACCTGTAAGAGCTGAAGTAATCCTTTCAAAGCATATAGCATGCACCACAGGTCCACAATTGAGAGCATAAAGATTTAAAGACTTTCAAAACCTGTTTTAATCTATAATTAGCAGAAGTGGGTGCCCGTGTCATCAAGTGCTGCTATTGATAATGCAGCAGTTGTTGTCAGCTTTTAGATTTCAGAATTTCAGGCAGAGAGAACGAAATAGAAGAGTGGCATACACAGGTGTCAGCCAAAAACGCTTCCCATGCAGTTGCACGCTTTCGCGCTAACATGCACCTTGCTGAAGATAACCATGCCCTCTATCTTCACGTGTGCCTCACCACCCTTTGCCATATTAGATATGCTTGCCCCGACACCCTACACCCACCAAGCTCATCGAACCAGAAAACTTTCTCTGATAATGGCTGAAATCCATAAAACCCAACACAACCTTCCTCACCAAGTGGCTAAGGCTTCCACTGCGTTAGCCCTAGGTGGGTCTCTCTCAGTCCTCTCGGGGCTAACTCTCACTGCAGTCATCATTGGTTTGACAGCAGTGACACCACTGCTGGTGATCTTCAGCCCAGTTTTGGTCGCAGCTACTATTGGGATCCTTCTGCTGGCTGCCAGCCTTTTGTCGTCAGGCGGGCTTGGGGTGATGGCAGCGTTTGTGTTTTACTGGCTGCACAGTTACTTGGCCGGAAAGCACCCAGTTGGTGCTGATATGCTTGATCAGGTGGTTGCAAAGTTGGCGAGCGGGGCTAGGGGCATCAAGGACCGAGCAAGCCAAACTGGTCAGCACCTCATAAAGAGTTCAGAGCATGACGGTTAAGGACTCTTAAGGTCCTCCACTAATGACCTCGGTATCACTCTGGAGATGACAATAGTAGTCTGATGTACTATGTACCAGCACAATCATGTAATAGACTAGTAGTAAACTAATTTCCAATCTATGTACGCTGTTTATCATTGCACAATACACACGTACTACAGTACCCTAGTATAAAACCAATTCATTTCACACTAACACCTAGTCGGGGAGTTGATCTGGAATGACGTGCTAGAGGCTTGAAAACTTGCGACTGTCATATAGGGACTTGTATCAACATCCTTTTAGATTGTGACGCTCTAGGCTTGAAATTTGAAAACCATAAGAGCTAGGGGCTTGAAAATAAAGTTGCTTGAAAACCAATTTTTTAAAAACGAAGATGATTGTTCTTTCAGACAAAAAAAAAAGAAAAAAGATGATTGTTCTTGTTTGCAATAGAAATAGAAAATCTTCAAGTAATGAATATTAGGACTTGTTGCCACTAACAGTACTGAATACGAGGACTTGTATCAACATCCTTTTAGATTGTGGTGAATTAAAGCAGAAATTTATCAAAATAATTGTTTGGGTTGTCAGGTCTAACTTCTGGTTTGGTGATAGTGAACATGTAGCTGATAAACAGCATAAGCAGGTGATTGAGAATCTTGCGATAACACTTCATGCTATATATCCGCCAAAACACTATTGCTTGTGCATTGGTTTCAACATTCCTATCCCTCCATCAAACACACATTGCTTTCGACCAGGAAAAATTTAACTTAACATTCAGCTTAGCAAAACAAGGTTACTCACTGATCAATGCCATATGGTTACAGTGATTCAGGATTGTTTACCATGGACTAAATCCAGGCAGCTTATGATAAAAGATGAAGCTAGCAAACATTAACTAGGATAAGATATTGCTCAGTTTGAAATACCTACATCGAACCTTCGACCATTTTGAGCCTCCAACTTAAGAAAATCCACCTGATTTCTTCGAAATGGCAATGACGTTGAAGTTGAGGGACTCGGGATTTTTCTGGATCACGCCCTGTATGACTTTAGCTGCATCCTGTTGATCATGAAATGGATATTACATATTCAGACGGGTCAATCACAAAGTATACCAACGAAAATATACTATAATGAAGAGCTGAGACTGAGCATAAAGACTTCTCATGAAACTATAAATTTAGGTTATACAATTTCAAGAAATGGGTATGTCTAAGAGAAATCCACAAGAAATCCAGAAAAATTTATTCTCTCTAAACTTTAGCATGATAACAAATCAGTTCTCAAACTAAGTAGATATTAGGTACAATAAGTTTGAGAAGGATAAAACAGAAAGAAAATTCATTAGACTTGAAGTTAGAAATGATCTTACAGTTAATTTCTATAGCTTCATTTTAACAATCAGACATTGACTTTTCATCTATCTACTCCTTGCTGTTTCCGTAATCTCTATATAGGTTTGCTGTTTTGGCACTATGTGTTTTATCCATTCCTCTTATTAATCAATCAAAGTGCAAAATAACTTTTCAAATACCTGCAATAGAGTGTTTGGTGAAGATGGACCATGAGAGATTGGCCCTGACTTCCTCCCATCAAGCTCATATAGTTCCCCTAGATGTCCAAAAATTTCATTTGTCAAGATAGAGCGGAAAAAACAAGGAAAATAAAGAGAGAGAGAGAGAGAGAGATGTATACCATCCACACATGCATAGCAGATAAAGTGAGTGTCAACATCATCTGAAGCCTGAAAGAACAATAGCCGCATGGTATGAAGAGTAGAAGCAATCAATACCCAGAAGAGAGAAAAAAAAAGATTTGCTACTTCGCATAATACTTTTGCTACTTAAGATTACATCACCTCTGTGTCACCAGCAGTAGCTGCTACTGAATGGGCAACTTCCATTTCATTGTCATTTTCAAGAAATGCTGCACGCTGTATAAGCAGGAGAACTAGATTATATAGGTATCGCAATTGGATAATAATGTCAGGCAAGAACAATATCACTGGAGCTATCAAGTATCAACCAGTCAAAATGGAAGGACTCTGAAGATGATAGGGAGAATAAATTACCTGCAATGGATCCATGTTTGCAGTACTTTTGAAAAATCTATCCAAGAATGACCCATCAGCTGGAACAAGAGAAAAATGCAGACACAAAGGAAAAATCAACTACTGTCATGAAAACTAAAGGACATAATGAAAAAATCCAGAAAAACATTAAAATCACTGATTTGGTTCGGCCAGGTAAATATGTTCTTAATAGATCGCAAAATTTCAGAACACAATAGCCTTCAATCAAGGCAGCAGTAACGATGTCTACAACTGCCTAGTTTAAGGAGATGGTTGGTATCTACAAATGTCTCAATTTCCTCCATAAGTGTTATCCTCTTCAAAACTTAACATGTAGAACAACCTAGGTTCTTGGTAGTATTGGTATATAGAGCTGCTTAGTTTCAAGAAAGTGCGTAATGCAGTAGCTACTGCTCGGTTAGTTAGCTTCCAGACCATTGGCCCAATCATAATTAGGCCAATATGGTTCTAATTGAAATGTCAATTGTAATACACGATTCATGAAATAATAATAATAATAATAATAATAACCCTTAAATGATAAAAAAATAGTCCCACTATTTATATTGGGTAACAAAATCCTATCACTTTATTAGTTTTGGGAATCTTAATGTGCCTATGCTATTTCTAGGATAGAACAGTGTTGTTACTTGGTATCTCTTATACTTTCTCCTTTTTTGTTGTTCTACAGTCTTTCTATCCATTTTCAGCAGTCACAAACCTTCTTTGTTCTGTAAAAGTACAATTATTCTAAATCTCTATCATACTGAGCACCTCACTCACTACAAATTGTTACCAGAGCAAAATTCCACTCCATTCTTGTTCTCTCTTCAAATACGTGGTTAAAAATGCAGAACATGCATCTAAAGTTAAACCTTAGTTTCAACTCTCAAGATAATGAAGGCAATAAGAAGGTTTGAATCAGTTTTCAAAAGCGCGAACAGCTAGAATATATGATTACACCAAACTTGAATGTAAAAGGGAAACTAGTATGAGATAGAAACCCCAGTGTCTTCCTCAATTGGCTAGCATAGGCGTCCAAAGAAAACTAAGATTTCCAAGGCAGTAGCACATTTGCAGAAGTACAAAAACCTCGAACATATACTATTCAGCACCACGATTAAGTTACTCGTGAGCAATGAGTACACTACCATGATGGTGAATGCATATCTAACATGCATCTCTACTATAATAAAGCCAGGCAGGGGAAAGTACCAAGTTTGATCTCTGAAGTGATGTTTCCAACAGCATGAAGGAGTCCAATAGTTCCACAAGCATTGCCCACGGTTTGTTTCATGAAATAAACATTACCTTTGGTTTCCTACAACCAGAATTGGATGCAAAATAATTTCACATAACTCCGGAAAAAAAAAAACAATCTGTTATCACAAATTAGTAATTCATGAGAAACATTAGAAATGTCAAAGTACAAAATATACAAGATATACCTCCTGGATGTGAGTGTAAATAGATGCATAGATAGAATTAGAATAGAAGGTCAATATTCATACATGTCATCTAATTAAATTCCCTTGCACTTACCCGTTTATCATCTAACTGTTTCATTCTCTCCTCTTCAGTCTGAAAAGGATATAAAATTTCCTCAAGTCAGGAGACAAACATACTTCCATATTGTGTAACGAAACAGATAGCTGAAAAGACCTCAAGTTTTAAATAATTATAGCCATCCACAAATTTAAATATTCGAAAAACATTAAAAAAAAAATTGGAGGAAGAACCTTAGGGGTTAAAGGATAAAGAAACAGCACAGCAAGTACAGGCTTTGGAACCATTTCTAAGAGTTCTCCATCTAAACCGTAAACGTCATAGCATTCTGCGTCATCCTCTTGAAGACCCAGTCCCCAAAGAAACTGCATTTCAAAGTTAAGATAAACACATAAAATAAAAAAGTTATGACAAAACAGTAACGAGAATCATGAACTCATATTAGTCATATAGCCCAGAATAGGAGAGAGACTCGACATGGTGCTCATGGAACTCCCCGTAATGCATCATTGCTTTCTCAGGAATCCGATGATTTAACAATGAAGCTACTGTACGCAATTTCCTTAACTAAAAAGTCTGTCCTAATAGGCCGAATACTTTCTCTCTTGACATCATAGCTCATACAAAATCAACATCATCCACCAAACTTACAGAAACTATCTAATCTAAGTTTCTATAGAAACCTGTCAAATTCATAACCAATGGTAGAGCCCAAGGCTTGCATTTCTTCTCTTTAGCTATCTAAACAAGTCCAAGTTCCTATCAACAAGAGTCTTTAAGTAATCCCAAACTAACAGATACTGATCTTGTTAAACCTTCGTCCACGTTTTTCCCAGAAGAATCACAACTCACAAATTTCCACATCAAAATCAAATATTCGTTCTGGGTTTACAAAAGTTTCAATCTTTATTGAGAAATACAAATGAAAGCATGATAGAAAAACTAAGAGAGCAGATAATGAAGAGGGATTGAGATATCTGAACCTGGTTCATAACATCGGGATTAGCTTCAAGAGGAAGCCATCTCTTAGCGGACTGGGTTCTGTACGAAGAAGCCATAGATTCTCCGATTCGATCTCTGCTGTTTTCTCTCTTAGACTTGTTGTTGTTAGTTGTTATGTTGGTATGGAAACTCCGGTTTATATATAGGTTTTGGGTAGTGGGCATCAACTTTCAACTAGTCACTCCCATCATCTTTTTCCACTTTTTTTTTTGTTACAATCATCTTTTTCCTTTTCTATTCTCTTTTACTTATTTTCTTTGGTGAATGAATACCTATTAGGCTATTATCATCACAAGCCGCCTAACATCCGTTCAGACGCTTTATTTTGCGACCTTTTTGCCTGCTTAGGCACTTTTCTTTCGACTGTCTTGCCCGTCTAGGCGTCCATCTAGCACGGCTAAGAGCATCTCCGTTGATAGCATGTGTTTAGATTTGAATTTGGCAGCTCCTTTTACTCACATCTGACCTTCAATCCAACAACCAAATATTTATATTAATTAATTACCTTGATATGGATAAAGAGGAAGAAAAAGGGAGGAAGAGAGATAGAAGACAAAGAGAAATAATAATAAAAGAATTAACTACAACTTTTAGAGATGTCAAATTTGACACCCGATTAGAGGATGCCAAATCCACATCAGATTTTAGCTACTCAGTTGAAAGGATTACAAATGTCTTTTATTTATGTTGGCACTCCACATGGATTTCTCATCTCCATTAGAGATATTATAAGCGTTTTATTTTATACCGTTTATCCCGTCTAGGCAGTTTCTATAACATTGGGTAAATTAAATAGAAATTTAGATATAAACCCAATAATGTTAAGCCTCAACTAAAATAAACCCATGCACATTTTTTTTTTCATTTTATATCCATTTCACATAAGCAAACTTACCATATTTAGCGTATGTTTATAATTAATAGTGTTTTACATTTTTCGTGTCACTAATTTGCCATTATGGTATGTTTCTCAAAATTAGCATCAATTTAAATTTCAAACAGTAAAGTTGAATTTAACTTTATATATCATTAATATTACATTCTTAATTTCTTACCTTATTTTGTATTTTCATTACACTTGATTGTATATATACTCTATATAGAAAAGTATTCCATTTGTAATAGATTAGTAGCTAGCTAGATATTTCTGAGTAAAATTTCAGTTCTTTTAAAAGATGAAAAGAGACTTTGATTAGAATATGCAGAAAGTATGCTATGTTCTTTTTCTTGCCTTCAATCCATAGTACTTCTTGCATGCATCTCTATGAGATGATTTAAGAAATATTTGGAAACAAAAGAAGGAGATTGAAGCAGATGAAGAATTGGTAAAAGAGTTGGGACATTGATGTCTATGTGTACTACAAAGTACACAATTTTGTTATTTGACAGTTTATTCTCTATATGGTAGGTATGTTATTATTTCATGTCTAAACCTGAACGACATAACTTTTTTTTACTCTCAAAATTACATAATCTACGTATAACCAAGTACTCAAGACTTGAGTAACTTAATGTTCAACCTAAAGAAAATGATAACAATAGTATATATCTATACCACAATCATAGGCATAATTTAGAATAAAACCTAGCTAATAGGTACAATCAAAATACGAGTAATATATAGGTAAACTATGTGAAACTCAAGTTACTTGATACTTAGAGCATCTCCAACAAGCCTACTCAATTTTTTTAAAGTCAAATTTGAATTTGACATGTGTGTTGGCAATTTTGAAATTTGACATTTTATTGATTGTTCTACTCCAACTAAACTGTCAAAACTCTTGGTTTAAAACTTGAAATTGTTAGTTTTTTTTGGGCAACCTCATTTCTTTTTCATGGTTTCCTTCATTTCATCTTCCTTTTATTTCTCAAGCCTCAAGGTATTCAATACTTGCCCAGTTTCTTTCTCATCTTCCTTTTATTTCTCTCAGTAATGAAACTGCCCATAGACAATTCTTTTGATCTTCCCAAATATTGATCAATTGAAAGATCAATATGCATAACCATATGAAAATCAAGATCTCACAATTCAGTTCCACCAAATCATGCCCCAAATAAATCCAGATTTCAAAATTAAATCCCACCAAATTACACCCATAATAGATTCACTTGTAGTCTCCAACCGTGCTTGGTCTCTATCCAAGCTCCAGAGAGTCCAGACCATATTGATCAACACGTACTCTTCCCAAATCAATATGTCGTTATCAAGTTCTCATTGGAATAAAATCCTCAACTCTTCCCAAATCAAGCCCAGATCGAGTTCGTTTGAATTATGCATTTTTCTCTAGATTTACCGCCTCCACTCTCCTTCATTAAGTGGTTGTTATGATAAGAGAAGAAAGAATGCAGAAGAGAGAAGAAAGAAAGAAACAATAAAATATCATTTGACAGTTTCCTTTCGTAATGTCAAATTTGACACTGCCCTCTCAATGTCAAAACCACGTTGAATTTGACATTGCCACATCATATTTAACATTATTGTTGGAGAGGTTCATAATTGTCAAAATTAACCGTTGGATATTCCACCTATCATTTGACAGTTTTGTTGGAGTTTCTCTTACACAACTAATATATATATATATATATATATATATATATTTATTTATATATTCAACCCTCGTCCAATGAGGGATCCATTTTTTTGTTTTAAAAAGGGATAGCTCATTCACCAACCTTTCGATTACATTTTCACATCTCCACCGTTCAACTTTTAGAGTCTAATGTGTAGATCACCTCTGTAAAATTTCAGCCAAAATGGTGATTGTTAAAGTCTCAAACGTGGTGAAAGCAATGAACACACATTGTCAAACCTGAACCGTTCATGTTTATAAGTTTAATTTCCAATTTTAAATGCCTTAAACACCTCTATTTTTGCTGAAATTGTACAGAGGTGATCTACACATTATACTCTAAAAGTTGAACGGTGGAGCTGTGAAAATGTAATCGAAAAGTTGGTGAATGAGCTATCCATTTTTTAAACCAAAAAAACGGATCCCTCACTAGAAGGACCTTGTATATATATTATCATATTTATGATTACATATTATGTATAGATAATGAATTCTCTTTCACTTACCAAATTTTTTGTTATAAATTTATAGAAACAATGCATGATTCTAGCCATAATAATTAAATTGAAAACAACAAAATAATTAACATTATAAGAAACTAATAATTAAGGTATTTATGACATTGAGTTAATTAAGCATTTTTATAATGTTAATGTTATAATTATATAGTGGTACTTTGTAAATATTACAAAAGTTAGGACATAAAATGTATCATAGTTAGCACATTTAGGTTTGGAAATATATGCTGTTTCATCTGGGCTGTTGTTAAAAACCTCAGTTGCGAATTGAAAGAAACTTAGTGTGCCATGACTACAGCAGCAGCTTCTTGATTAAATCCAGCAATTATGTCCTACAGGCTTCCAGTACCGGATTGTGAGACGAACTATCATCTGACCACTATATGCTGATAACATGTTTTTCTCTGGAAGCAGGATTAATTGCTGGTTGGTTGAACAGTAGCAACTGGAATTTCCTACTTCACAATTTTAAATGTTAGACATAATTACATAAAGATGTACAGCAATACAGGGACACTCATCTTCGACAAACTCACGCTACCCTGGCCAATTACTTTCCAGGGAAACACATGATCTTAATTTCAAGGAGTTATATGGAAACCTACTGGATCATTATCACATCAGGGATTTTGTTACGTACAATTGAGATTACAGAAATTTGCTTTCAGATAGATAAAAGCAATATATTCTGTTTTATATAAATGTTTGGCAATCCATTTCTCATGCTAAGTTAACAACAAAACAAGCAACCAGAAGTGATCAAACAAAACAGTATCTGCAAAGCATAATGCAACTGAAGGGAAAATGTACATATGAACTAATTAATGAACCTAACCAGCAGACATTATCAAATTTAATTTTCAATAAAGGTGGACACACACTATTTGCAGTTCAATTTAGCATACTCGCATATATTCTAACCACAATAATTAGGCCTCATCATTTAGCACGCGGAGGCCCGCAAGCCCGATGGATTTTTACCTGGCCCGGCCTGCGAGAAAGGCCGCCAAAGCCCGATTTCGTGGGTAGATGACCGAACTTAGTTTAGAGATGTGAAACCCAGCCGGGCCTGCCAAAAGCCCGCAAGGCCGGTCTATAAAAGCTTACCAAGACATAAAATATTATACATACATATAATATATTATACATATATCAATTCTAGTTTTTTTGTAATAATTATACATAAAATATTATATATGTTAATAATATTATATTTAAAATTTTATATTTCTTTATATTATAACTTTATACAAGATTTAAAATAAAATTGTAGCCGTATGAAGAAACTATATGAAATAAACTTCTCGGGATTAATCGACACAACTGATGTTATCAGTACTAATATTTAGTGACCTTGAAAAAATTGCATCCGATTCAGACCTTTTTGACAGTCGAAATTTCTGGTAAACCAAAAACACCACTAATATGTCCTAAGGGAAAACCTATTACCAAAATGCGAACACCGAAACCGTTTGTAAATCTGAAATCACCTAATTTTTGTCACCATCGTGCGTGGTCGCACCGAGGAAACCTATTTGGCAAAGTCCCGGTCAATGGGTGTTTTAATATGTCAAAATGCCTATTTTTTAGTTGTCTGTAGGTACGGACGGTCAAACCATATCCAAAATGGATGAAAATTTTACGGGTTCCCTAAATATATATACCGATCACATTTTCTAGTGTCGATCAACCATATTTCGAACTGGAGTTGTCGATTACCGAAGTGTTTACTAATGTATTAAAACCTTTATATTATGTTTATAATAAAACTATCGCATTATGTAGCGACTATATAATTGAAACTTCTCGGAATCAATCGACATCATTCGATGTGATCGGTATATATATTTAGTGATCATTTTAAAATTTCATCCAATTCAGACCTCGTTTAACCGTCGGAATTTCCGGTAAATCAAAAACACTACTAATATGTCCTAAGGGAGGACCCATTACCAAGATGCGAATGTCGAAAGCTGTTTACATATTCGAAATCACTTAGTTTTTGTCACCAATCACGCGTGGTCATAACAAGGAAATCTATTTGGCAAATCCCCGGTCAATAGAGTTTTATTATGTCAAAACACATCTTTTTTAGTTAACCGTAGGTACGGACGGTCAAACCATGTTCAAAATGGATGAAATTTTTACAGGGTCCCTAAATATATATATCGATCACATCTATCGGTGTCGATCGACAATATTTCAAATTGGAGTTATCGATCGCCGAAGTGTCCACTAATGTATCATAACTTTTATATTAGGTTTACAATAAAACTATCGCATTATGAAGCCACTATATGAAGAAAACTTCTCGGGGTCGATCGACACCAGCCGATGTGATCGATATATATATTTAGTGACCATGTAAAAATTTCATCCAATCGGACCTAGTTTGACTGTCGGAATTTCCTGTAAACAAAAAACACCACTAATATGCCCTAAGGGAGAACCAATTACCAAGATGCGAATACCGAAATCCGTTTGCATATTTGAAATCACCTAATTTTTGTCACCTATCGTGCGCAGTCGCACTAAGTAAATCCATTTGGCAAAGCCCCGGTCAATGGGGTAAAATATGTCCAAACGCCTATTTTTTGGTTGACCGTAGGTACGGACAATAAAACCATGTCCAAAATGGACGAAAATTTTATGGGTTTTAAATATATATACCGATCACATCTTCTGCTGTCGATCGACCATATTTCGAACTGGAATTGTCGATCGCCGAAGTGTACACTAATGTATCATAACCTTTTATATTAGGTTTATAATAAAACTATTGCATTATGAAGTGACTATATAAAGGAAATTTCTCGGAATCGATCGACACCATCTGATGTGATCGGTATACATATTTTTAGTGACCAGTTTAATATTTCATCCAATTCGGACCTCGTTTAACCGCGGAATTTCCAGTAAACCAAAAACACCACTAATATGCCCTAAGGGATGACCCATTACCAAAATGCGAATGCCGGAATCTATATACATATTTGAAATCACCTAATTTTTGTCACCAATCGTGCATGGTTGCAACGAGGAAACCCATTTGACAAAGTCCCGATCAATGAGATTTTATTATGTTAAAACGCCTATTTTTTGTTGACCGTAGGTACGGACGGTCAAACTATTTCAAAACGGTCAAACCATGAATTTATTTTATTTTTTCCACTATTCTAAAAAGCGGTGGCCTAAGCGCTAGAAGGTCGGTCACCGCTGCGATTTTTACCTCAGCGGCCATCCTCGACGTTTTGCAAATTAGGCGGCCCTAGACGGTCAAAAATCAGTTGACTAAAAAAAAACCTAAAAGAACTTGAGATTTAGTATTGCATTTATTTTATAATTTATCTTTTATTTTAATATTTTAAATGGACTCTGTACTTAAGTTATTGTGATTTTAGACTATTTTCAAAATTAATATTGAACATCATTATATATTTTTAATCATAAAAATAATTTAAATACATGTATAAAAATAAATAAATATTAAAAAATTTGAAATAGCCTAGAAGACGCTTAGTCGTCTAGGCGCTATGACCTAAGAGGTGGTTGTCTGCCTGCACATCGCATATCGCTTTTTCAAACTTTGTTTTTTGCTGAATAAAACATTAAAAATTAAGTTTTCAGAGGAAGATTCTATAGTGCAGCGCTGCATGCGTGCAACGCACTTAATCCACCGTCCATACACCCACACACTCCACGTGCATTTGAAGACACCCTCTATCCACCGTCCGATTTGGTATGTATGGTATGCATTGCTGCACCATAGACGAATCCCTTAATTCATGACAAAAAAGCTTAAGAGAGAAATGTGTGTAGGTAACAACTAAGTCACTCGTACTCATTCACTATCCTTGTTTTCCTCCTCCTCTTGGCTCCCACACGATTTGAGTCGGTTTCATCTCTGGGTTCTCATTGGGTCTTTTTCCGCACGAGCATGGATCTCCATTTCTGAGTAGCGAGATCATAAGTAGCTTTACTATTGGTGAATCCTTTTAATTTGTACTCCTCCAGGAATACAAAGAAGCCCATAGTTCTACCATTTTTCGTTCTGTAGTTTCCACAAAAAGTACAACCGAATCGTCCACAATAGAAGTTGAAATAAACTCCGCACCTGCATTGTATTTTTGTGCAGCCTTCTGTTTTCTCGACATAGATCCCACACTTACGGCACCTTCTCCAGTTCTTCTTGAA
Source organism: Argentina anserina (assembly GCF_933775445.1). Classification (NCBI taxonomy): domain Eukaryota; kingdom Viridiplantae; phylum Streptophyta; class Magnoliopsida; order Rosales; family Rosaceae; genus Argentina; species Argentina anserina. The sequence goes on from NC_065876.1 coordinate 10,972,770, forward strand.
AGCAAGTTTCTCCATCATAATATCCTCCTTAATTTGCAGCATCACCCTTATTTGATTAGCCTCTTAAACTCAGCACAAGTAATACCGGCGTGCCAAGGAACCTTGCACTGCGCGCAGACCAATTTTTACAATGAGGGCACTCTGATTCTCTCACCTCCTCTGTCCCATCGTCAATAAACATTGCCGAGCAGTCCTTAAAAGGGGCAGTAAAATTTCTGAGACCCAATAATCAAATCCTCGCACAACCTCGCTCCCCATTTTTCAAACACCCCGGGTTCCAGAATGGAATGGCAATAGTCGGGTCTAGTGACCCTTTGTAACCAGGTACAAGGTACTCTATGCTTGCTCTATTTTCCTCGAGCTTCGAGTCCACGTATTTGACCACACAATCAGTACAGAAAACATGGCTGCAGATTTTGATTCCAAATGAGTCGTGCCCCGACTTAGTCTCTAGGCAAATTTCACATGCAAAAGATGGCAGGGGTTTGAAATTGGAACAAGATCCCTCGTCTCGCTTCCTTTTCCCGAAAGAGATATTGGAGGGTTTGAACCTAAGAACCGTAACCTCTTCATCACTATTGTAATAGTTTAGGGTTTCATCAGCGGTGAGATCGATGAAGTTACCTGCTATAGTGTGGTTTTTGTGAAGGTATATTGCATTTTAGCTCTTCATACAACACGATTTTTTGTTGGACTAGGAGTACTTGCTGTGTGGATTTATTTCTGATTCACTCAGATTTATTTGGTACAAGTATTGTGCCTTTATAGAATTTCTAATAAATTGTCTTAAATCAAGGTTGAATTGATTTATTGGTTATGTTATTTGATTCTATCCTTTTCGGTGCAGGAAGATCCGAATTAGGGGGAGTTGAGTTCCTCTATATATATCAGCATGTTATCTTTGTGCTTGTGTGGTTTTTTCCCTGAGTTTATTTTGCTTCTGATATATTGTATTGCTTAGTCTCTACAGAGTTGTGAAAAAACATAAAGTGTGTTGCGTTGAGTTCTTGACTCATATTGACTTACTTGTGTGATTGCTTAATAGGTTATTCAAGATCGAGATATTGGAGGATCTCTTCAGAGTATGGTTGTCTGCAACTGAGTTCATTGAGTAGTAGATCTGTTTAAATCAAGTATGCTTAGTAGCTTGTAAAAGAGATTCAGTTTATATCTCTACTTGTGTAAACATCTCCAACTATGGTGGATTTGCAGTGTGTGGACTACATCAAATGTCCCGTAGTGGTTTTTATCTATTGGAGATTTCCACTATAGTTAAACTTCTGTGTTCTTGCATTGATTTAGTTTTTCTTTATACATTCATTTAAACAAGAGTTGATCCATCAAGTACAATTTTGTTATGACTTTGATTCCTGAGAGATACTGGATTAACGTCATCCGGCAATTCACGGGCTTCAAATGTGTTCAGGCATATTTGACATACGAGGAAGCGAATGAGAAACTCAATGTGGTATTGCAACTTTGCGCGACAAGAGAGGCATTTTGTCTAGAATGTGTTTTGTTCTAGGCTGCACGGAATCGGATACGGGTACGTAGAAGCGAAACGTTTGGAAACGCGGAAGTGTGTTTTTCAAAAATTTTAGGAAGCGGGTACGTTTTGGAAACGTCGAAAAAAAAAATAAATATATATAAATTATACAAAAAAAATAAATATAATAACAAATTTTTAGTTTAAGTAACTCAAAATCTCAAATAAAAAAAAACCTTTATTTTTTGAAAACTCGCGTTTCCACCGCGTTTCCAAAACTCATTTTTCTGGAAACGCGTTTCCGGGCGTTTCCGGCACGTTTCCGGGCGTTTCCGGCACGTTTCCGGGCGTTTCCGGCACGTTTCCGGGTGTTTCCGGCGCGTTTCCGAGCGTTTCCGGACGTTTCCGAAATGGTTCCGAAGTGGTTCCGCTTTGGAAGCGGGAAACGTGGGTGTATGCACGTTTCCGTGCTTCCTAGGTTTTGTTGCTCCTGGACGACACTGCTACCAGAATGGTGGCCATAACATTAGGAACAGAGATCTAATGTCTCTTTTCGTTTTATTGGAAGAGGGTGATCTGATTTCTTGGTATGCAAGTGTTTGGTTTTGATAGTCCTTTCCATTATGGATTAAAGCCTATGTTTCTATAATCTACTCAATTTTTTTTCATACGACTTGCTCATTTTGTTATACAATCCTTCTTTCGTTTGGCTTTACATGTCCTTGTTGTTAGAGGATTGGAATCCTTTTCGGTCCTCTATTCGGCTAAAGCAGGCACTATATAGACACGCAACTGGCCACAACATTTTTCATTCGAATCTTCACTAATTCAATCGCACACCTCTCGTTTCTTGCGCACTCCTTTTGCTTACTTCTCTCTTTCCTTGTTTCATCATGGCCTTGAGAAACACCATAATGATTTTCTTTGTGGCAACGGCTTGTTTGGGCGTTTGTTCGGGTGCTTCTTCATCTAGTCCAGTTCACAGTGGAGTTGTTCATAAAGTTGGCGACTCATTTGGGTGGAGCATCTTTGGTGATTACAAGAAGTGGACTGCTACAAAACAGTTTCACGTCGGAGATGTTCTACTTTTCGCTTATGATAAGGAATTTCATAACTTAATGGAAGTGAATGGAGAAGATTACCAATCTTGCAACATAAAAACTCCTCTAGCTCTCCATGCCGCCGGACTCGATTCTATCCTCTTGATAAACCTGGGGACTATTACTTCATCTGCGGTAGAAATTTCGAACCCGACTGGTATGCTATGACTCTCAAGGAACCAGGCCACTGCCAAGCAGGACAAAAACTTCACGTCAGGGTCACTCTGTTGGCATGTATAGTGGCGGGAAACATAATCCGTGTTTTACGGAGTGAATCCCGGAAAGTGAATTCGTAGATTAGTATATATAGGTTGATATGTGTATGAAGAAATCATCAAGTTATATGTTCAATTAATTCCATTTGGTATCAGAGCCGTGCTCTGTTTTACCTGGTTTTGGTGTTTGGAGCTTCCGGTAATTAGTCGGAATAACCGACTGTTTTTTTTTTTGTTCCCGGCGTCGTCCTCCAGAAGTCAACACGTTGCCGTCTTCCTCGTCGCTCCCGCTGCTGCAACCTCACCTCCTCGACGAGCGCCGTTCTCCTCGACGAGCGCCGTTCTCTTCGACACAGACGACCTCCGGTTTAGACGACCCACCGACGAGCGCCGTTATCCACATCACCCACAACCACCACCTCTGCTTCTTTCGGCTCCTCAACCTCACTGCCATTCTCCACAACCTCATCTCCGAATCGACCCGCCGATCCCGCCGATTCACTGCTCCTCATCTCCGAGACGCCCTCCGGTGGTCCCTCCCTCCGGTGGTCCCTCATCTCCGAGACGCCCTCCGGTGCTCCTCATCTCCGAGACGCCGATTCATTCACCCTAGCTCGGAGCCGCCGCTGTCCCTTTCTCTCTGCTCTGCACCTCCATCTCTTTCTTCTCCTCTCCGAAATCTTTCCCGAAATTTTCCTTCAGAAACCCTACATTTATCTCTCAACCCGACCCGACCCGGCCCGCTCTCGACTCGACCCGGTCCGCCGATCCGACCCGGTCCGCCGATCCGACCCGGTCCACCCGACCCGGTCCACCCGACCCGACCCGGTCCACCCGACCCGATCCGGTCCACCCGACCCGACCCGGTACACCCGACCCGACCCGGTCCATCCGACCCGACCCGGTCCGGCAAGAATCATTTGTCTTTTTCCTTGTCTGTGCATCCTCACTGCAGTGCAAGTGCACCAAAGACCGATTCTTCTTTAATTGGTATGGCTTTTAATATTTCTCACTCTGGTAGTTCTGATACATGGATTATTGATTCTGGTGCGTCTGATCATATGACTTATGACAAATCTTATTTTACCATATTATCCCCTCCACCCGTACCCTATGTTACTAATGCTAATGGTGAGCCATTTCCTGTGGTAGGGACAGGGTCTGTTCGTATTACTCCTACCATAGAGCTTCACAATGTACTTTATGTACCTGCTCTATCTCACCATTTGATATCTGTTCCCCAACTGAACGCTGACGCTCAGTGCTATGTGACCTTTTTTCCTATGTATGTGATATTTCAGGATCTTCTCACCGGACGAGTAATTGGTCGGGGGTATTTGCGGGGCCGGTTGTTTCATTTGGATCTGACGTACGCAGGGGAAAAACCAGGCGGGCAGTCTCGGACCGCGTTACTCTCCACTTCTGACAAGTTAAGTGAAATTTGGTTATGGCATCGTCGCTTAGGGCATCCATCTTTTAGTATTATGAAAAAATCCATGCCCACTTTGTTTATTAATGTGGACGAGTCTTGTTTATGTTGTGAGACATGTGTTTTGGGCAAGAGTCATCGATCAACTTATTCCCCTAGTAGTTCACCTAAAAGCTTTCTTCCTTTTGAATTAATTCATTCTGATGTTTGGGGACCCTCTAAAGAATCTACTGTCTCAGGCATGCGTTATTTTGTGTCATTCATTGATGAGTGCACACGTCTTTCATGGATTATTCTTCTTAAAAATAAAAATGAAGTTTTTCCAGCTTTTCGTACCTTCCATGCCACTGTCCAAACCCAATATAATGCCACCATTCGAGTTCTTCGTTCTGATAATAGGGGGGAATATGTGAATCATGTCTTTCAGGAGTTCTTTAACACACACGGAATTGTTCATCAAACAACGTGTCCTTACACACCTGAGCAAAATGGGGTTTCTGAACGGAAAAATCGTCATTTACTTGATATGGCTCGGTGTATTCTTTTTAGTGCCCACATGCCTAAATACCTTTGGGGTGATGCTGTCATTACTTCCGCCCACCTTATTAATCGTCTTCCATCTCGTGTTCTTCAAGGGAAAGTTCCATATGAGGTGCTTGCATCTCATGTCAAATTACCCTCGTTTCACAATCTTCCTGCCCGTGTTTTCGGTTGTGTTGCTTTTGTTCATCTTCCACAACATCAGCGTTCTAAGTTAGATGCCCGGGCAGTTAAATGTGTTTTTGTTGGGTACGGCAGCCATCAGAAAGGGTACCGGTGCTACCATCCCCCTACTCGGAAGTACTATGTCACTATGGATGTTACCTTTTTTGAGGATATGAGTTATTTTTCCCCTTCTGATACTGCTCTTCAGGAGGAGAATTCCTATTTTGAAGAGCTGTATCATAGAGAGGGGGAGACAAGTGAGCCAGTCGATATGGTAACAAGATCTGTTGAGATTACCAAAGTGTCAGCCACACAGGCACCACCGGAGGTCGTCACTCAAGAGATTCAGGCACCAGAAGCTGACAACACAACTGCCCCTCATGTATCTCGTACTACTTATACCCCTGATCAATGCTCTCCTGGTGCAGAAGATCACTCATATGAGGTTAGTCATTCTATTCAGGCTAATAGTAGACAATATGTTTTGCCAAATAGGTCTACTCGAGGTCAACCAACAAAAAAATATGAACCTACCCTTCAGACTAAATCCAAGTATCCGGTGGCCAATTTTATATCTACTAAAAGATTATCTAAGTCATATGAGTCATTTGTGAATCAAATATCTACTGTATCAGTACCTAACAAAGTGCAGGATGCATTGGGCGATCCAAAATGGAGGAAAGCAATGGAGGAAGAGATGGAAGCATTACAAAAGAACAATACTTGGGAGCTTGTACCTCCACCATATGGCAAGAAGACTGTAGGATGTCGATGGGTGTTTACAGTGAAGCATAATCCAGATGGGTCAGTAAGCCGGTATAAAGCACGCCTAGTAGCAAAGGGGTTCACCCAGACATATGGCATAGACTATGATGAGACATTTGCACCTGTTGCAAAGATAAACACTATCCGGGTATTGCTCTCTATCGCTGCTAACTTGAACTGGCCACTTAGGCAGTTTGATGTTAAGAATGCATTCCTTCATGGAGAACTAACAGAGGAAGTATACATGGATCTTCCGCCTGGATATGTGGCCACTTCTCCAAGTAACTCCGTATGCAGATTGAGAAAGTCTTTGTATGGTCTTAAACAGTCACCTCGTGCTTGGTTTGGAAGATTCTCACAATTCATGAGGAAAATTGGATACGTGCAGAGTAATTCAGACCACACATTATTTCTCAAACACCAACAAGGGAAGGTAACAGCCCTAATCATATATGTTGACGATATGGTAGTTACTGGTAATGATACTATTGAGGTGGACAGATTACAAAAGCAGCTAGCCACAGAGTTTGAGATGAAGGACCTAGGTACACTCAAGTACTTCTTGGGTATTGAGGTAGCCCGGGGAAGTGATGGTATCTATCTGTGTCAGAGGAAGTACATCCTTGATCTACTAACGGAGACAGGGATGTTAGATTGCACTCCAATTGATACTCCAATTGAGCAGAACCATCGGTTAGCAGAGTATCCAGATCAAGTTCCCACTGACAAAGCTCGATATCAGAGGCTAGTTGGACGCCTGATTTATTTGTCACATACCAGGCCAGATGTTGCATATGCAGTAAGTGTAGTGAGTCAGTTCATGCATAATCCAAGTGTGGATCATATGGATGCTGTTGTAAGGATTTTGAGATACTTGAAGTCAGCTCCAGGGAGAGGAGTAATGTTTTCTAATCACAACAATATCTTTGAGATTTGTGGCTTCACAGATGCAGACTGGGCTGGAAATGTTACCGATCGGAGGTCCACATCAGGGTACTATACCTTTGTTGGAGGCAATCTTGTTACGTGGAGGAGTAAGAAACAAAATGTGGTAGCTCGATCTAGTGCTGAAGCAGAATACAGAGGTATGGCTCAGGGAGTGTGCGAATTATTATGGCTTAGAAATCTACTAGAAGACTTGGGTATTAAGCCTAAAAGTGCTATGCAGCTGTACTGTGACAACAAGGCAGCTATTGATATTTCGCATAACCCTGTGCAACATGATCGTACAAAACATGTGGAGGTTGATCGTCATTTTATAAAGGAAAAGCTAGACGCAAAGATCATTAGTTTTCCTTTTGTTTCCACAGAAGAGCAACTTGCCGATATGCTCACAAAAGGAGTGTCAAAAAGAGTTTTTTATGATTCACTTAGCAAGTTGGGCATGGTCGATATGTATGCACCAACTTGAGGGGGAGTGTTGGCATGTATAGTGGCGGGAAACATAATCCGTGTTTTACGGAGTGAATCCCGGAAAGTGAATTCGTAGATTAGTATATATAGGTTGATATGTGTATGAAGAAATCATCAAGTTATATGTTCAATTAATTCCATTCACTCTACCAGTATCAGATCACCATGCAATTGCAAGTCCAACCCCAGCACCAACGCCATAGTGATGATTCCATGTCCAAGCCGACGTTTTTACTTATTTAATTCGAATTCTTCAAGCTAGCCGATTAATCTTTATATGTATAATAGTCAAATATATAGCATGTACCAGTACCACAACAAAAATTGATCTTTTATATATGTTCAAAACTATGTAGCTAATAAACAAAGTTCCATTACCAAATTCCCGTGTATTTCTCTTCCCTTCCATCTGTCAGTTCCTGCATTTCTCGTTCCTGTTTCAGATTCTGTTACTTTGATCTCTTTCATGTAAGTGCTTCCCCAGGTAGTCAATAATCAACAAAAAGTAAAGAAAAATTGTTCAGATGACCCTGTAGCATTTTATATAAATTCTGCTGAGAACTTATTTCTAGCTAGACCACATCATCAATACTTCCCATAACTTGTTCAGATGGTTGTTAATTCTTACATTGTTCGTATGGAGTGGCCATTCTGTAACAGACAAATTATGACTCAGAGAAACTCGAATTAGTGGAGATCAACTAATTACATCTTCTGCACATTTCGGCCAATAATAGTCTGACCAAACTCTTAAAGAAAAATAATAAGAATAGGGTCTCCGACTCCGAAGAATAATCTGTTTCATCTTACAGAAGTATCTATGTCTGACTTGCAGATTGGCAAGAAATTGTATTACTGATTTTTTGTTGTTTTTTATTCTGCAAAATGTGATATACTTCCTTAAGCAGCTGAAATTACTGATGTCCAAATATTTATTGGTAGACATAGCTCATAAAATTTGGCGGCCGGCCATGGACGAGGTATCTTAAAAAGAATAAAGTAAAAATAAACACCTAAAACTGAAAATAGGAACCGAAAGACGCAGAAGAAAATACTGATGGGCAGTATTGAATTGGCATTCATAATAAGTTCTGCAAAACTATAAGTATCGAGAATACATACTCAAAAGTTCTCTAAGAAACAGTCTTAAAATTTCAAAAAACTACTTTTTTTTTGGTCCAAAAAAAAAACTACTCAACCCCTGAAAAGTTGAGATACAGACATGGCTATTTAATTTCAAATGAGCAAAGCACAAAACTGTGTATAGCTGAGATAACCAAAGGAAAATAAAAATAAAAAATCCTCAAACTCAGGTCGTAACTAATTGTTAACCACTAATCCTAACACCAAAGAGCTTAAACCCTCTCTTTTTCCCCTCTTCTGAACAATCAGCTTCCAACTCCTTGTTTGAGCTTCCTTCCTCAGCGTTCTTACCCACAATATAGCTTTCTGCATTTCTTTTCAGCACATTTATTAAGTAAAATGATTTGCTGCAGGCAGCATCCCATTGGTACTAGCAACGGTAAAATATTACCGAATCTTTCTTGAGCAGGTTATACTTCTTGAGAAAGTCCCCCCAGCCACTTGTAAACATAAAGCTTTGGTTATGATGCCAATATGAACATCCAAATGTCCATGAGAGGCCATGCACATTATAAGAAAGTGGCAGAGATATTCCGGCCTTCATGTTCTGTTGGGGGTACATGTAGGGAAGCATAAACTCCTCGAACCAGGAAGCACTTCTGAGCGATATCCATATTACTCATTTCTTTCTTGAAGAGAAATTCATATAAAATCCCTTGTTCCTTCAAGAAGGTTTCTGCATGATATCCCACGTTACATGAATACTTAAGTATGAAGGAGTACATTTTACCCTGCAACATACTCAGAATTTCCTTAATTGAGTACTGACTTTGGAAAGCGCTCTCTTCTAGAGTAATTACTCCGGTGAAAGTTGAGGGAATGAGCTCTCGGCATCGTCATCGCAGCTCTATCATATGCTATAGCTGCCTCGATCTCTGTTTTGTATGTCCCGAGGCTGTATCGCTTGTAGTTATAGGCGATCTTTGCCCCCACATACCACCTTTCAGTGGCATCACTCCTTTGTATCTAACAGAAGAACCTAGTTGACTAATCCTCGCACCAATATTTTGATGAGATGGAGAGGTTGGAGGTAAGTTTCGATCTCCCACCACCATCTCTACTGTCGAGTCAGAACTGATATCAATCGACATCAAAATAGATCGAGGAGGTTTGAAAATACTACAGGGAATCAGAAACTGGAGAGAATAGCAAAGGGGCAAAGATGAATGTGGTAGAATTATGCAAGGCCGGTGTCCATTTTAAAAGAGTGGCATTTAATTTTCCAATTAATACTGCATCCCACACCGATGATGGTTATGGTAAATAATCTGTACGCTTAAATTTGGTTTTAATATTTTGAGCTTATCCCAGCTCCCATTCTACAAAAGGCATTTGTTTGTTTCTGGAAGTATCTGTAAGAACCTAACTCAGGGATATAAATATACATACAATGCATAATAACCACCATTTTCTACTTTCCACTGAACTAGATGTGTTTCCTCCTAATTTTCCTGCCCAAATATAACTTCAAATCAATTAGTTATCTTTCCAATGTTGAAGATGCTGAGAGACCATCATATTATCAATAAGGACATGCAATGACACAAAGAAAAGACAGTGATAAAGCCACAAGACTGAACAGTTATAATGCGCGCTACTCGATACATTTCTAATAGATTGAACTGAAGAAAAGAGATGAGGAAAGCGTCTACAAAAGCTTCAGTTTGCAGAATTAATTTGCCTTACTATATCTGCAAGGACCAAAAAGGTAATAGGCAGGGCAAAAGTGACCAGGGCACAAAAATTAGCTAAATGGTTATTCAGGTATTATAATGATGAGGCTCCAAAGAGTTTCATGGCAATATTCGAGTCATTTTCTCATTACGAACATAAGGATTCTAAATTTACAAATATATCTTATTTATAATTAACAGGTTTGGTGGATTCATTGGAGATTACAATTCAGGTTTGTCTATCATTTATTCTCAAGGTGCCTATAACGAAGTTAAGGGTATAGGATTTCTCCAGTCAAAGACTGATCCTTTATCTGTGAACTATAGTCCTAGATTTCTGCTTTATTTATCTAAGTATGACTAAGTATTCATGGAGGTAAACAAAAAAAAAAATCTATTTGTTGATGACTTATCAGCAAAAGGGAAAATTGCTGCAGTTGACATAACTCACGAGCATGCAGCACCCTAAAATGCATGAATATGGAAGTAGAAACGGTGATTATGTCTTGATGAGCAGAAGCAAAATGACACTGATAATAAGTTAAGTGAAGCAGGTCAAATACATAAGATGCAACTCATGCAAGTATTTTCACATGAAGCAACTTGAACAGCAATGATGATTTCTTTTTTGAAATAACAATACAATAATGATTTATATGTTGAGACAAGTTGCAATTGTTTTGTCCTTAGGCATAAAGCACAAATAGGGTAAATTTCTTTTGTGCTTTATTTTGTTTCCTTTCTAGTACAAGCTGTACTCAGTTAATCGCTTCTAATACATAGGCAATTAGGAAATATAAGTTGTTCAGCCTGAGAGACATTCTAAAAGAGCCCCTGGACCAGATTGGATGCTAGCAGTGAGACACTGTGACATAGTATAGGGACTAGAGGGTACACTGCCACTTGAATGGTCGGGGGGAATGGAAACTTTAGTGTAGGAGCTTTGAACCATGATCTAGGTTGTCCTAAGAGTTCGGATAATGCCTAATGGAGGTTTTGATTATTCTCTATGATAATTATAATAAAATATAAGAATTCATAAGCAACCTACAAGAAAGTTATCATGTCAAAAAAAAAACCTACAAGAAAGTTGGTTTCATGATGAAAATGATTATTTTCTGAAGTCAATATTGGCTGTTAAAGTTTTCATTCTTGTCGCTAATGAAGAAAATGGCTACATGAGCACTACAAAGAAGAAATAGTTATTTAAAAAGGCATTTTGTGGCACCTTTTATACTTCACAGTCATAACATAAGCTCTTCCTCAATAGAATAAACGGAAGCAAGGGCAATCATGGTATTAGATGACTGGATGAAAATCGAAAGAGACTCTGAACATCATTCCTAACAGTAGTATTAAAGTTTCAATTTTATTACTTCACTGATACATTATCAATCTTCTTGAATGCAAGAGGTTCCACACCTAACAGACACCAACTATTTCACTGACCCCTAAAATTTAAAAGGTTGCTAAATGTATATTATCATGATTTACAAAATTAGGGCCTCTACAATCTGTTATTTCTTCATTGCCTGAAAATTAATTTATTTCCATTCCACCAGTTAACTCCTCCCAGGACAGATTATAGCAAATCCTCCATATTATTCTCCGGTATACCTTGGTTTCCGCTTCTCAGCAAATGCTGCCAGGGCTTCCAAACGATCCTTTGTGTGCAAGGTCTGCTCATAGCAATATTCTTCAAGTGCCAGAGCTGATGACCTATCTACCTCAAGTCCCTGGTCAATAGCTCTTTTTGCCATCCTTATCGCTATTGGACCCTGCCAAAACTACATATATAAATTTGATTGCAAAGTGATTTATAAACTGCTCTTTCCTTTAACTAGTATGATGACTTAACACAGATGCTTAGTTCAGTATTTTCTTTCTGGTTTTTGGAGTTAATTTTTCTTTCTTTGTTTTTTTTTTCTTGAATGTTATGGGGTAGGACAAGTCATAAATTTAATCCTAAAAACTACAAGCATGGTAGGGTCGGGATGAAGGGTAAGGGTCAGGGTCAGGGTTACGAAGGGGTCATGGGTTTTACTGTTCAAACAGGAGGTAAGTATATTCAGTCTTTAGCCTTTACCTAAGTAGGGAAGTTTCAGCTGCTTACATGCACTATAATAGATTCTTTTGAACTGCAGTTATCATTGGAAAGCCCATATTACATAGTTATGTTTTCGTCCTATATGAAAATTATAGGACATATATAACCAAACTCTAAGGAACTTGACAAAAGGAAAAAGAACGGGTTCTATTTGTAAAATAATTTACCTTGTCATTTATACTGCGAGCAACTTCAAGTGCCTTTACATAAACTTCACCGGCATGGACACAGTAATTTACCAGACCTGTATTAAAGGAAGGTGCAATTTTAGTGCCAGTGGGAGGGCAGAGGAAGAGGACTAAAACCAAAGAAGCAACCAAGTAGACATACCCATTGACATTGCTTCTCGACCATCAATCTTCCTCCCAGTCAATATGAGTTCCTTTGCGATTGATCGACCAACCAATCTAGGAAGATGCTGAGTCCCACCTGCCCTGTTAAAGGATTTAATCAAGAGTGGTTGATCTGTCACTGAATGGAGGGAAACTAAAAGAAAATGTATAAGACAGAAAACAAATAAATCAAGAAACAATTTGGTTTAATATTTTTTGTACAAGAAAGTATTTATATTTTCGAATCCACTAAACTATTCGGTTTGACCAGGATAAGAAGTTAAAATTCATATGTTATGAGTTGTAGGAAATCTCTGATATATAATCTACTGATGAAAATCTCTGATATATAGTTGGAAGAAAAATGGCAGTCTACTTAGATGTGTGTCAATTTAAATTTAGTACATACCCGGGAATTATAGCTAGTCCAGTTTCTGGCAATCCCAGTACCACATCTTCTCCTGAGGGAGGAAGCAATTAGAGTCTAATCATTGTAACACATTGATGATTGATGACGCCTGTTTTTTGTACAAGCACTTCAATGTAGATTGGACATACCACATATCCGAAGATCGCAAGATAGAGCCATCTCAAGTCCACCTCCTAATGTGGCCCCTTCAATGACAGCAATGGTAGGAATGGGAAGTACCTAATAAGATAGTGTCAACAAATAGGAAACAAAAAAGGAAAAGTTTTGCACCATGACATTTAAGACATGGTCCTCATTGCAAACTATGATCTTTAGGACTTAAAGTTTTTAGCCTCCATTATACCAATTTAGGCAGATCCCACAGAGAACTCGTTTAAGGAGTTTAGAACTAATTTTGTGAAACTTTTAGGCTTCACTGAAATTCTGTAATGGAATTAGGTTGAGGAAAAGAGAGATACATAAAAGACTATGTTCTCTTCATTTTTCAAATATCTGAAAAGCTATGGTACATAAATGACCATATATTGACCTTCGGCTGAGCACATTCAAACTCGAAACTACGGACGAGTGCAAGGATTAGATAATTTTAATAACATACAGTGTATGACAAGACAAAAAAAGGTACAAGAAATCTTGAAAATCTCAGGTGAAGGAAACAATGCACCCTTCAGCACAAGTGAGCATACAAAGTATCAGCGCTCAAAACCAACTACTCACCTCATACATATATTCCGGTTCTTATCATTACTAAAGACATTGTTAACAACAAGCAATTACAGAAAACCACAAGGAAAAACAAGAAGAATGACCTCAAGAAATGAGAATGTGGCACCAGCTTGTTCACGAAATCTCGAACCTCAGTTGCAGTCATCATCTTCCGTTCCTACCAATCAAATCAAGAGCCATTGACAATTCAGTTATTGAGAACTACCTTCTTCAGTTATACACTCATCGCAATTTGAAATTACATGAACAACAGAGGTAATGCAAATCAAGAAAGCCACAAACATAACAGAAAAGGCATAAACTTGAATACCCAAAGATGTACATAACACATGCATTGACTCTAGGAATTGGATTGGTTTACCTTCAAATCTGCTCCAGCACAAAACACCTTAGGAACTTTACTGCGGAGCAACAGAACATTAGCAGATGAATCATTACTGATAGCTTCAAGCCTGTTCTCTAAACCTTTGAGCATATCTTTCCCTATTGCATTTCTCACTCGGGGTCTATCCAAACTAACTTCAACGATTCCTGTCACCCCAAATACCCAATTGGGTTCATACTCTACATTCAAGAAATACATAAAGCACAAGAAAGAAATAAACTTTAAGAATTAAACTAACCGGAATCGGCGTCGGAGAGTCTTGGAGGTTGACGGAGTGAGAGGGTGCCGACTCCAGAATCAGAGTGCGGCGAGTTTGGTGAAGCCATTGGTTGGGTGTGGGAGTGAGTGAGTTGTCTGGGAAGATAGAGGCTTTGGGTTTGTAATGTCTGAGGGACTTGCTTAGAACTCTGAAAGCAGTCAAAGCACCCACCATTGTTGCACCACAAAGCTAATCAAAGGACACTGACTCAAAGTAGTAGTTCTCTTATAGGAAGAACTCACATCATACGACCATTGAAACATGACAAGTGGAAAGTATGAGGGTACTATCGGTAGTTATGATAACTTCAGGGGTATGGATTCTATCTCTTATTGGTTGTTTTGTTTGATGGGAGATACTTGTTACAATGAAATCAAGATGTAGTGGAAGGAAGGATAAGTATGAAACTCACTCCAAACAAATTGCTTGAAAACCTGTTTAGGCCCCCTTTATTCTTTTAAATCAGAACTCTTCAAATTCCAAAACTCTAGTTCTAGATATCCAATTTTTAGGCTTTATGTCTTTCACGACTTCGGAATCCAGTGCTCATGTGCAAGTCTGCTTTAAATGACTAAAATGAGGTCCCAAATTCGGCTTGCGTTGGTGAGGACACTTTTCCCAGTGATCATTGTCACTGGAGAATGATGAGAATTTGTTGCATCTGTCAAGAGGCCTTTCTGTCAATAACATCCTTTCCTTCACTAATCTCAGGTGTAGTTATGTGCTATATGCAAAATAATTATTGCTTGTTGTTAAGCTGACTTCTCATTTTATTTCAACTTAATTTCTTACATATGTTTGCCTGTGCGCCCGTCTTCAATTCTTCATATCCAATAATTATGCTAGTTGCAGGCACTCACAAGTTCTAGTAATCAGTATGTGCAAAGTTTTGAATCTGCTTTGTGACAACTTAATTTCAATCAGAGAATGCAATTGGAAGGTTGAATACAGATGTAGAATGAAGAGTACGTTGCTCATGCTTTCTTAAAGTAAATCAAGGATGTACTTTGTTTGACTCAGCAAAGGG
This sequence comes from Argentina anserina, assembly GCF_933775445.1. Taxonomy (NCBI): domain Eukaryota; kingdom Viridiplantae; phylum Streptophyta; class Magnoliopsida; order Rosales; family Rosaceae; genus Argentina; species Argentina anserina. The sequence goes on from NC_065876.1 coordinate 10,987,965, forward strand.
GGACGAAAAGCATGGACATACTGACCAAACATGAAAAGAGAAAGAAATCTGCAGAGTTATGTACAAAACCAGTCTATCACAAATTCACAATCACCATATCCTTCCTTTTTTAGATCTTCACATTTTGTGGTTTTTTCAGTGTCACCTGAACATCTCTGCACCAATCTTCATGATGTAATATGTTGTTATGTTATACCAATTGATGCCTACTTATATGACATTCAAAATATATAGGTCTAATAGCATCATCTATCAGCTGCCGCTTAATATGATTGAAGAAGAACAAATTTCCTCCACCTATTATTTTTTCAGCACCATCAATGAGTTTACAGCGCCTGGCTATGGAACTTAATCAGCAACTAAAACAGAAAACTTTAGTGCAGTGTCAAGAGCAAGCAAAGGATGTGATTAAACACATAATCGACAAGAAAAAAAGCCATCAAGTGCAAGGAACGTATTAAGCTCAATAAACTTATGATGTAGTCCTTCTGGAGATTGCAACTTCCTCTTCAAGCTTCGGTCGCATAAAGAAGGCTATTAAAAAACAAACGGTTCTAGTAGACATAGTTACATCCTTGCATGAACAATTTTCCAGATCTACAGCTATAGGAGTACAGATGAAAAGAACATTTTATATCAAGTACACTGAGTACACTGGAGTTGCATCATCAATTCTGCAGATACCACATTCATTTAGCTATATAAAGTAATACAGTACCCAGCTGAACTATGTAAAAGTGTAAAACACAACTGATAAGCCTGCACGGATAATAGGGTAGAGAATATATTTTTTTACTATGTCGTCATTAATATGTTGTTCTGCAAAACATCTATTAAATTACTATCTTGTTTCAAAGGAAGTAATTATGTAGATCGAAGCTTAGGTATATATTAGCTGCAAAAACCATTTTGTGAGCTGCTAATCTATTTAAAAACTTAAATTGCTGGGTTGCTTACTTGACAAGAGGTTAATGGTGACCTCAACTTACACAAGGAATAACAATATCGATGTAAACTGTCTGTGTCTTGTTCTTTTTTCTCTCTTTTCCAGCAGTTGGACAGAACGTTAAAGGATACAGGTAAAACTTATGTTGACACTTACGAAATGCATCATAAACTGAATTGACAAAAAAATTGTAAAGAACATCTATCATTTGCAATTCCGCATTGACGTCCTTATCGGCCACTCATTTCCTCAGCATGGACAAATGATCTCCAATGATCATATACTCCCTCGGATTCTTTTCCAGTCTTCCTTAACCGTCAATAAAATTTCTCACATATCATGCTTGCAGCCACACGTACGTTACTCGCATCTTGTTGATCGAAACTGCATTATATTACATTATTCCTTCAAATGCGCGAGTTACGTGATGGTGTCTTACCATTTTGCTCCGAATAGATCGATATCAAATTCGTTAGTTGGTGAAAGCTTGCTTTCAATGTCGAGAAGGTGATAGATAGTCGAATGAGATGAAACAGAACGATAAGGAAGGTAGGGGAGCCGTAGCTGGCGCGGTGAACCACACCAATAAAAACATTTTCTTATTTCATTCGTTACGTACGACTGTTTGTTAAAGTAAAATGGTTTTGGTTAAAGATATGGATGTAGGAGTAAATCGTAAGAATGCTAGTTCATGCTACTAACCTCACCCAGATATTAAGAGGTACAACTGTACGTACATGAGTGATCCCAAAAGAAATAGAGCATTTCCAGCCTTATAAATTTGGTTACTTCATGATCAAGAAATAGGTCATTAGTTCAGATCAATATGATCAGTTAGATTAATCTAAGTCGTCCACGTAATAATCATGTATTATACCCCTAGTAAGTCGGTTCTGCTTGTTTTCTACGCCGCATCAGCTTCTATAAATCCATCAGGTTTTGCGAAGGTCACTTTCAGTTTCTAAAACACATTTTGCACTCTTTACGTAAAACAATTCTTTCAGCCGCAAAAGAATCGATCGATCGAGTTCTTTCATTCATGGAGTCTGGTCCTATGCTTCTTCCAGGCCAAAGGTTTTGCCCCATGGAAGATGAGCTACTCATGTTCTACCTTAAGCCTAAGGTGAACGGGATGGCAGTTCCCGGCAATGAAGCCCTTATCCCTGAGTTGGATCTTTACGGCGACCAAGATCCTTGGAAGATATGGGAAAGATTTGAAGCAAGAAGAGCAAACGACTTGAGGAGGAACAAAGATCTCTACTTCTTCACTCAACAGAAGAAGAAGACGGCAAGAAGCTCTAGGGCCAGCCGAACAGTGGGGAAAGGTGGTACATGGAAAGGCCAAAACGCAGCCAAGGAGGTATATCTTGTTGATCAGAATCAGCGGCCAACATCTACTCTTCTTGGTTTCAAGAAGACCTACACCTACAAGAACAAAGGCTCTAAACATCATGGTCGCTGGATCATGTACGAGTTTGAACTTGATGAGTCTCAAATCCAGCGCAAGAAACAAGTAAACAAGGATTATGTTCTTTGTTTGCTTAGGAAGAACGATGTGCTTCCGGAAAAGAAGAGGAGAAGGCAAGAATTAGAAGATGAGATTCTTGAAGACTATGTCGGGATCAACGAAGATGGTGAAACCGATCTTGCTGATTCGGTTATTGAGGAGCCCCAAAAGAAACGACAACGTCCTGATGTGCCAACATCGTCATTGGAAGCTGAACAAGAACAACTCGCGGTAAGAGACCACCAAGAAGGTGAACCACTTTTGGCGATGGATGAGAGTATGGGATTGCCAATACCACCGATGTTGGATGAGGCTGAACTACAACAATTGTTCAACGAAGACATCGAAGAGTTCTTGCAGCCAAGACCTGCATTAGAAGCTGAGCGAGGAGTAGAAACGCTACTAGAGGCCTCATGGGAAGTTGATGTGAGTGGAGGGGGCTTCAGTGACGCTATGGTTGGTGAAGACTGGTCTAGGGATTTGATGGAAGGTCTGATTAATGGAGAACAGCAAAATGCCATGGAAGTCGGAGACTGGAATGCTGCTTGTTTAGATTTTGGCTATAATTCAGCATTTTAGATTATAGTTTTCTCTAAGAGAATTGAATTATGTAATTTTCATGGGGTTCAGGCGATGTTTAATCCAGGTTTATGATGAAAAGGCTTCAAAAAGTTCCATGGCGATGTTTGAGTCATTTTCCATCATTACGAATGGGAATATCTTATTCAGAATTGACTGGTTTGGTGGACTAATTGGAGATTCTGATTCATCTTTCATTAATTCTCAAGTTGCCTATATCGAAGTTATAAAGAATTGAGTTCTCACGTCAAAGGCTCGATTTACTAGGATATACTGAACTAAGATTTAGTATTCATGCCTATCAGGTAAAAAATCTAGTTGATCACTAATAAACAAAAGTCGAAATTGCTGCCATGGACATAAGCATGCAGAACTCTAAAATGCGAGAAATTTATGTAGCTAGAGAAGGTGATAATATGGAGAATTTTGATGAAACTGATAATTAGTTGTGTGAAGCAGGTCAATAATTAGTTATTTGCTTCCCAATGATCTTTTGTGTGCAAGGTTTTCTCATAGCTCTCTTCTTCCAGTGCCAAAGCTCAAGCTCTATCTACCTCAAGTCCCTGGTCAAAAGTTCTTTTCACCATTTTTTATTGCTATTGGACCCTGCTATAACTAGATACATAAACCTGATTGCAAAGTGATTGATAAACTGCACTTTTCTTTAACTAATATGATGACTTAGAGTGAGGCTTAGTCCAGTGACTTAAGTCATATTTACTTTCTGGTTTCTGTGGTTGTTTATTATTTTTTACCTTTGATGGTGAAAATTTAAAGAAGCACTGTAGGGTAGGGATGAGGAAAAGGGTTAGGGTTGACGTTACGAAGGGCCGGAAGGGGTCAGTATGCGCCAAAAGAGGTAAATATTCAGTCTATACTCAAGTACAGAAGTATCAGTTTATTTATATTCACTATGATAGACATGTTTGAACTGCTGTTATTATGGGAAGGCCAAACTTTCATTATTAGGTTGCCGTCCTTGATTAATTTATAAGAGCATACTTGGGATCTCTATGTAACATGACAAAAAGATAAAGAACGCAGCTCTATTGTAAGATAATTTCATACCGTGTTATTTATAGTGCGAGCAACTTCAAGTAGCTCTAAATAAGCTTCACCAGCATGGACACAGTAAATTACCAGACATGTATTAAGGTACAGTTTTAGTGCTGGGGTGAAAGGAGGAAGAGGAAATAAAATCAAGGAACCTACCAAGTAGACTGCATAGTGCATACATACCCACAGACATTGCTTCTCTGCCGGTTAACATCCTCCCAGTCAATATGAGTTCTTTGCTACTGATCTTCCAACCAATCCAGGAAGTTAGCTGAGTCCCACCTGCCCTGATAAATCATGTGAACAAGAGAGGTTGATCTGTCACTGCATGGATCATTTATGATGAGGGAAACTATAAAACTATGAAAAGGTATAACTGTATAAGATTTGTTTTAAAAATTATAAGTAATACGAAATAGTCTTGTTCTGAAAATTTGTGATATAAAGTTGAAGGAGAATTGGCTCGCCAAATAAGAGGCGGGATGCAACAGCAGCCTATGACTAGAACAGCAAGAGCTATAGTGTCTCAATTAAAATTTAGCAGACCCAGGCATAAATGCATAATAGCAAGTTCAGTTTCTGGAAATCTCAATACTGCATCTTCTCCCGAATCATAAGGATGGAAACAATCAGAGTCTAGCCATACTAACACATTGACGAAGCTTGTTATTTTACAAGCATAATTAGTTTTTCTGTTAAAATAAAAGAACCACATAACCGAATATCACATGATAAAGCCATTTCAAGTCCACCACCTAGAGCTGCCCCTTTCTGTTAAAGCCAATAATTCATCGACTATAAAAAGGCCTTAATGTAGCATCTGTTAAGAATTTGATGTTTATTTGGTGCAAGTACATATTAGTTCTGATATGCTGTAAATACCCTGTATTGTCTCTTTGTAACAGTATCATAGAGGTAGCACAAATGCTGCTACATAATCTGTAAACTTGTATCCAAAGGGTGAATAAATCACTGTCTACACCTTCAATAACAGCAATCGTAGGAATGGGAAGTACCTAATAAGATGGTATTAAGAAAATTTAAAGGAAAAAAAAAAAACTTTTCACCATAACATATATGGTTCTTATTACAAACTATGGTCTTTAACTCCATTGTACCAATTTAGCCAGATCCTTCAGAGTTCAGAGGAACTCTTTTAAGGACCTTTAAAGTTAGTTTTGTGAAACTCATAGGCTTAAGTGAGATTCTGTATTGTTAATTAGGGTGAGGAAAAGAGAGATTCATAAAAGCCTGTACTCTCTTCAATTGTGAAGAATCTGAAACAGATACAGTACAAGAATGACCATCAACCTTACGATGCTGAGCACATTTAAACTTATATTGACTTAGAGATGGTTGCAAATTATTTATATGACAAGACAAAAAGGCAACAGGAATTTTGAAAAATCTCAGGTGAAAGAAACAATGCTAGCCTTCAGCACGAGAGAGCATACCAAGTATTAGCATGCAAACCAACTACTCATCTCATACAGGAATTTCAATTCTTATTATTCCCAACACCATTGTTAAAATTTAAAAACAAGCAATTGAGAGCAACAAAGGTAAAACACAAAGAATTACCTCTAGAATGAGATTATGAAATGCAGCTTGTTCACGAAATCTCGCGCCTCGGTTGCACTCATCATCATGCATTCCTGCCAAAGTGCCAATGAAATTTAAAGCCATTGACAATTTGTCTAGTGAGCGCTACCTCTAAAAATAATGCAAATCAAGAATGTTACAAACATAACATCAATTTGAATACCCAAAGACAAATATATACATATACACAGACATGCATTTATTTTAGATTAGATACAGTTCGATTGCTAACCTACCAATAGGCATTTGTGGATACAACCGAGTAACTTTAACTTGAAAGCACAAAAGAAATAATGTAATTGATGCTTGAATTGCCACATTAAATCTACATGTACAGTCATTTACTCCATCCCTGCACTAGAATGAGCATATATATAAGTGATAAAACCTGATCGACAATTGATATGAAAAGCAAATACCTGCATCATGGAGTTACAGTCTAAATATAAATCAAGAAAAGATATACAAGTTAAAGATATAAGTTATAGCCATTACTTTAACTTTCGATGTAATATACATCAAGATGTGGAGAATCATGAAATGCTTCGTTTAGTCCTTTATTTTATTATGTCAAAGATCCTTCAAACTCCAAAGCTCGAGTCTTCAGATTATGTTGGCCTCTCTGCATTCTTACTGTCCAATTTAGGTTTCAGTCTTCACGACTTCCGAAACCAGTGCTCAAGTCCAAGCTGCTTCAAAGGAGGTCCCAAATTTGGCTTACATTGCTGAGGACACTTCCATTTCCCAGTGATCAATGGTGCCGGAGAATGATGAAAATTTGTTGTGTCCGCCAAGAAAATTCTTTCAATAACAGCATCATTTCCTGCTAATGTAACTGTTCCTTTATTTCTCTTTGGTGGTCCTTTTGAAGAGTTCTCATCATTTTTGCAGTAAATTTGGGTTTCCTTGTTGTAATGAAACCATCTTCTGATATTCTTTTTCCATCATATGTTATTTCTTTGCTTCCATGAGCTGAGTTGCTTACTGATGCTTCATTTACTGGAATTAACTTCTGATTGGTTGCGAGTAGTAAACAATCTTTTGCATTGATCTTTGCTTCTGAGCTCTCTTGTAGAGTGCAACCCTTACAGTGAATCAAGTTTTCTGGACATTTTCCATCATCACTGCACGAACGTCTCTGGTTACTCGATGACTTAAATCTGGTTCCATGGAAAATCTCTTGATGTTACTTGCATTGAGGATGCCCTTTGTCGAAGCTTGATGTATCACCATGTTTTGCTCGACTAATATTATTGCTTTGCACTGTTTTAGGCCCATATTCGAGACACAAATCATTCTCACCAAATAGATTCTCATCTATGCCAGTGGTTGAGTCAATATGTTATTGGCATTTTTGAAATAAGTAATTTGAACAGGACAACTTAATAATAGATTCAGCCAGAAGATAGACTGATTGAAAAAAAAAACGAGAGAAGGGATCTCAAAAGGGAAGAAAGGCTACCACACTTACAGGAGGCTTGTCCTGCTCTTCTGACTGTATCTTCTCAACATTATCCGCTTCACTATCACTTTCTATTTTACTAAAACCCTTCAAACACACTCTCTTCTCTCGGTTGCTAGTTTCAACCAAAACTTCATCCTTCTCATCTATTCTATGTCTACAAACAAAATCTCCAAAACCATCAGTTGTATCCAAAGACAGAGAGTCATAAACATAGCTTGAAAACCAGTTTCGGATGTCAGTAGGCTCTGCAAGATTAAGAGGCACAAATATATAATTTAAAGACTCGCTTCTAATGTACAAATTTGTGTCGATAGATTGCTAACATATACATATACATATATATATATATATATATATATATATATATATATTCTCTCAGCAGCCATATATTTTGGAAAAAAAAAAAAGAGCTTCAAGAGTAACATATGCAAACCTGACAAATGTGATGACAATCCAAAGGCCCTGGAACCTACAAAAAGAAATTCTGTCAGACTATTGAAGGTAAATAAAATAAAACTAAAACAATGATTCCTACAAAAATTATTGAGAGGAAGTAGACTCTTCTTTGCAAAGAGCAGTTTCAAAAGGACTAATGCAACATCCTTGAGAAAAATTGGTTGTCAACTGATCGGAATGGTGGAAAACTTCATGAAGTTGTTGATAAAGTTTGAGGTTTCTATGATGAAATAACTGGTGTACAACCAATGATCATCTTGAAGTAAAATACATATCTGTCTGACACGTTTGGAATACAGTTCAGTGACTTAGCTTGTTGAACTCGTGAAAAGAAATGTATTTTTCTGGGATATTGGGGCTTAGAATTTTGAGCCTGGAGGCCTGTGATAATATCTTTTAAGACTTCTTTGTGCAGTAGACCATATTGGGGTTCACTACTGATTTATTGCAATATCCTGGACTTCAGATCTTTTTGTTAGTTTTCACTATTAGATCTTCAAAATGTGGATTTATTTCTTCAGGTTATTGAAATTAGCTACAAGATAGAAGAGATATACAGAAAGTTACCTCACTTACAGGCTGCCTTGCCTGCTTAGTGACTCTCCAAGAGCTGTCACAAATTGGAAGCCCTCTTGACTGTTCCTTCTCACCTACAGCCTCTTTACTGACACTTCTCTTTATTCTTAACTTCCTCAATTCCTCTCCATTTTGTCTCTTACTGCTTTCAACCAAAACCCCATCCTTCTTGCATTTACTTTGTTCATTGAGAGAATCTCCAATACCATCAGAAGCATCCAGTGAAGAAGACTCGTACACATAACTTGAAAACCAGTTTTTGATATCCGTAGGCTCTAACATATCAGAATGCAAAAGGAGATCAATAACAATGTTTAGAGTACCACATGTAACAATATTTTTTTAACGACTCCCATTACTAATCCTCATGTTTCTAATAAGCAGAGAATCATTTCAGTGAAATTAGGGGAAAGATAACACCATCACAGGGATAAGTATCACATACCTGAAAGGGACAAAATTGACTCAGAAGAACCTGAAACCTAAACAAGTAAATTTTGCCAAATGTTAGAAGTTGGACATCACTACTTTTTCAATACAATGTTGAAATCCAATTCAGAATCACAAATTAATGAAATAAATAGGAACAAGAAGCAAGAGTGCCTTAGTTAAACATTGGTCTCCTGAAGATTTGCCACATTTGACAACCTCATCCGAGTTCTTCTTCTTCTTATGAACAAAGACTCCCATCTTTATTTCCAAGCTCCCCAAACCCACATGAATTTCCTTCATCTACTCTTTCACTGGCGTCAAACACAAGGCGAAAAGAATCCGAATTCATTGCAGGAGATTCATACTGGTAGCTTGCAAACCAATTGCCCACATCAGGAGGTTCTGACATCACCAAACAAAAGTTGTATAAGTACAAACTAAACTAAACAAATACAAACCAAACCATTCGGAGAATCTGAAAAGAGATGCATACCGGAAGGGACCGAGAGAGAGCTGGAAGAACCAGGAATCCACAAGCCCAGAAACAAAGAACATGTCAGCAAATCTAAATCCCTTTCAAAGTTGTAATGTAGTGTGGGGAATCAAGTGGGACCATTTCAACCTGCCACTCGGAGGTTTGAAGTTTCTGGTTCGAAAGCTCCATCAGATTTCAGAAACAGCAAAGCGGTGTGTCGTGTTTGGGGAGTTTCGTTTTGGATTGTAGCGATGAGAGTTGGCGCGCGGCAAACTCTTTTTGGGTATTTCGATTTTCAGTTGAATCTCCCGCCGTTTGACAATATGACTGTGTACTTTGTCTGAGCAGATTCTGAAAAACATAATCAGTGGATACTTGACAAGTGGAAGAAGATCGATCTTTTACTCTCTTTTTTGGGTGCCAAAGTGTATTTTAATTGGTACATTAACGAATTGGTGATTTACCAGTAAACATATATTGGTTATTAAGTCCATTCAATTAATTTAGAATTTTAGATACTAGCTAGATGTTAGTTCATGTATAACCTATGAATCTTGATTGGCGAGAATGGTAAAATTTTATCTTGGTATGAAACTTAATATGGTAATTTCTATATGAGAAACAAAATAAAGGGGTTCATGCACTTCAGTCATGATATAGCAATTGAAATCTGACTTTATGTTCTTTGCGTATTTGGTTCAATTGGTTGGATCATTTTGGATTTTGTCCACTGCATTTTCAAGCATCCAAGCGTTAAGTAGACTTTTATGGTGTGTTAGCCACTCAAATCTTAAACCCCCTATCATGTTGATCAATCTTAGTCTTGGCCGCTCAAATCTCGTACCCTCTTTTCATGTTGATAAATATTTATTTGTGTACCACTTCCCGCTAGTTTACTCATATCGTAGAAACATCTATGGAAGAAATCCTAAACACAATTTCTTTATTTTAAGAAAGAAAAACTATCGAATCAATGATTTACCAAAGTCTCAGAGCTACTAGTAAACGAAAAGCTTTGACTACCCATAAGAACCTGCAAATGTCCATGAGAGGCCATGTACGTCATAGAGAGTGGCAGAGCTACTCTTTCATTTCTCTCGGGGGAAAATTCAGTGATGCATAAGCAATTCAAGGAAGCACTAGTGAGTTGTGGCTGACACCCATACGACTCGGTTTATTCTGAAAGAGGTAGAAAATCTCTTATTGAGTACTGACTTTGGAATGTGCTCTCTTCTACAATGTAATTACTCCGGTGGAAGTGGAGGGAATGAACTCTTGACATCATTATCGGAGCTCTATGCCTCTATCGTATGAAACGAGCGGGCATGGGACATAGAAAACGGAGACTGAGATATACGCTACGATTTTATGTCCTGAGCCTGTATCGTTAATTGTAATTATTATGAGGAGATCCTTGCTCCTCACATTTCTTTACTTTATGGAAGTAGATGGGGAAGATTACCCCGTGTACATGTAACATTAAGTCTTTATTTTTATTTTTTTTATTGAAACATTAAGTCTTATTTTGTACGCTTTTTTAGTTGTAATTTTATTAAGGGATCTATTTTTAACATTTATACCGACAGAAGAAGTCCGTTATTCTCCACTTGATGGAAATAGTAGATTATGTCCTCAATAACTCCATCTCATTTTTCAATGGATGATCCCTTTGATTGGGAGTCCTTTGAACCCCAAAACTTTTGTAGGTAACTAAAAAGTAAAAAGTCCTGCTAAATTCAAAGTGATAAACAGTTTAACTCTAGCTAGAAAACTGGACTTAGGGAGAGTAAGAGAACTACATCATCATAATCGCCCCACTTGGGTAAGGTATGTTTCAGACGTTCTTGCTTACTATATAGTCTTTCATCTTTGCAATAAGTAGCTTAAAAGAACTGATCTGGACAGACTCAATTTAAACTAGTTACATCATTATCATTACCAATGATCACATAAAAAACAGAAGCAGAATGCTTTCTAGCCTCTGAAAATTTCTTATCGTTTCGCATGCGCAGTCTGATATCAGTTGAAAACAAGATTCAGTTGCCAAGTGCGAAGATCATGATGTGCTATGTTTGCGGAGAAAGTCAGGATTACCTAGGAGATCAATCGATCTGATTTCTTGATATGCAATATTTGTTAGGCTGTGGTAATCCTTTTTCATTATGGTTTATGGGTTGATATGTGCATGTTTCTATATTCCAGTCATTTTGTTCTGTAATCCTTCTTTTGTTTGGCTTTACAAATGACAAATCCTAGTTGCTTTAGGATTTGGAAACCTTTTCAGTCCCCATTTTGGCTAAAGCACGCACAATATAAAATATGTAAACTGGCCACACCATTTTTCTTTCAGAACTTCAGTAGCACACCTCTCTTTGATCGGTCATAGTCAGCTTCTGATTTCTTGCAAACACTCCTATTACTTTCTCTCTACCGGTGTCCTTGTTTCAGTATGGCCTTGAGAAAAACCATGAAAATCGTTGCAATGGCTTGTATGGGCGTGTGTTCGGGTGCTTCTTCATCTGAGCCTGTTCACAGTGAAGTTGTTCACAAAGTTGGCGACTCACTTGGGTGGAGCATTTTTGGTAATTAAAAGAATTGGACTTCCACGAAAGAGTTTCACGTCGGAGATGCTCTACTTTTCGCTTACGATAAGGAATTTCATAACTTGATGGAAGTGAATGGAGAAGATTACAAATCTTGCAACACAAAATCTCCTCTAGCACTCTATGCTGCCGGACTCGATTATATCCCTCTTGACAAACCTGGGGACTATTACTTCATCTGTGGTAGAAATTTCGAACCAGACTGGTATGCTATGACTCTCAAGGAACTAGGCCACTGCCAAGCAGGACAAACACTTCACGTCCGGGTCACTTTACCAGTATCAGATCACCATGCCATTGCAAGTCCAATTCCAGCACCAGCGACCCAGTGATAGTGTCCATGTCGAAGCCTTATTCTTTTCCTTTTTGTAATTTCAATTTCTCGTGTTAATGTAGATAAATCTAATAATATAGCATGTACCACAAACAAAAGATGACTTTTGTTCATAACTATAAGCCAATTGAACAGAGTTCCATTTCTCTTCCTATACACATAATCTTACTTTAATGTCTTTCATATTGACCAACAGAAATAAGGAAAATGTACAGATGACTCTACAGCATAGAGAGATTTCATTTTAATTAGAATCACTATCAATACAATAAACCAAGAGATTGAAAATTAGTAGAGATGTAAGGGAGACACTCATGTAGCAGTAACCTCTTGCAGGTAAATTAGAATCACTCACTACGGCCTACGCTCGATTCTATTATATCTCTGTAAAGAAGAATGGGAGGCTCGTCCAAAATAAATTACAATGCTAGAAAACCAACCACCCCAATCTCATGTATAAAATAAGTTGCTTCTATCTCTAGTCCAATAAATATTGGAAGGTGTTAATAAAAATGAAGAACACAATATGCGGAGAACACACTAGAATTCCCCATCTTACCACTAGCCTAGTATTTAGAGCCGAATAACTGAAGTATCTCCTATACCATCTGATCCCTACTTCTTGCAATCATTGAGAATGGCATTGCAACTATTCATTGTGCAGGCATCAAGAAGACCGTGATTCCAAAGTTTGATCATGAATAACCTCCAACACCTGTGTAGTTATAGCATTTGATGATTTCAACACAAATATCAAATAACTTAAATTGACAAATGCATGATTCATGCTACCTAGTGTTGGCCTAACATACTCTACAACATAAATCGTGGTTTATACACAATTAACAAGACAGTTTAGGTTTTTTGGTACATGATTATGGGAGTTACGAATTTATTGCACTAGTACCAGAAAAGAGCCGGAGAGGAGATTAGCTCCTGTCCATGAAGTCTTGAAAATGCCTCACATGCCCAGGGAACATGAGCATCTGCCAGCACACTGCACGAGATATTACTTCTAACATTAAACCAAATCCCAATAGACTGACCATTATGCCAAAGATACCACCATCTTTATCAAATTGACTAGTACCAATAGAAGAAAAAAACAATTAAGAAATTAAAGGCTATGAGAAAGCCTAAAGAAGCAAGAGTACCTTTGCCTCCGCCCGAAAGAGTTCCAAAGGTGCATCAGCTGCTTTTCATCTTTGGTAACATCTACAAAATCGTCAAGCATCTGCAACATAATGTACAATTGAATATTAGTTTTGAGTTCCTATAAGTAGCAGAGTAAAAGTTTGAATAAGTAGGAGTGTCCAACCCCAGACCAGTTGAATACAGATATAAAACCTTTTTAAATTTTCCAATATTCTGATCAGACTTCGAATATCATTCTTACCACAATGTATCAAGTGTGGTCAAACAAATTTAATCGTGTGATCATTTACGCATGACCTTGTGCATGTACTGCGAAAATGGACAGTACATTTATTGAAATGTCCAATATGATGCCACTAAGGGTCCTCCAACCCAAAACCAGTTAATTTTGAGTGGAAATCCCATGGATTTTGTATATTATTATGTCAATATTAGAATTCTCAACGATAAATTTATGTTAAACATCACACTTGAAAATACAATTGAGGGAGTCCAACTAGATCTTTCAGCCAAAATTAAAGTACCTTTTGGAGAGATAAACCGAAAGATTCTGATTTTAGTGAAAAAAGAAAAAGACAAAGGTCCTCATTGCCAGCTTCTAATATTATAAGTCATTAGAAAGAAATGAATCAAAATGATTTAGTAAACCAGAAGTTGATTAATATTTTTTTTCTTTTCTTTTTTGAAATATTATTATTATTATTATTATATTCTTTGGTGGGTGGGAGAGGAAGGAGGTTTCTGCCAGGCAAGAGAAGCCTAAAAAATGTTATTTTTTAGTGTAACAAGCATCAGAGATAAAGTAGGCAAAACTAACTGGAAGAACCATTAAACTTACCCTCCGATCTTCAAGATCTGCAATGTCATCATCAACTTCATCTTCGCTATCCATATCCGATAATACTTGTTCTAACTCCATTGGCTTCATACAAACAAGTCACGTGTATTTTCTCAAAAGTTTTTGGTAACAAAAAAATAAGCAATAGTCCATAGTACATCATAAGTTTCCACTAGGGTCCAATTTACAAATAACAAAATTATTGAAAAACCAATTAACAGTAAATTGATAATTTGTTAAAACGTATCCTTTTCAACTGAAAAGATGGATTGTACAGTCGTACAGATATCCAAATAAGTGTTGTTAATACATTAAGCTATTAACGCAATATAAAATGTTTGAATTAACAACCTGGCTACATGTGAAATGATAAACAAACTTACAAGCAAAGAAAGATGCAAAAACAAAACAAAAAAGCTTTGAAGCAGCTAAACACATCTAAACATCAATAATCACCTGGACTCTGTGAGAATGATAGAATTGTCGCTTCTGCAGGAGCATACGGCTGCTGGACAACATAAAAGACCAGTTAAATACGGAACATAATTCTCTATTTTTCACTGTAAAACCATATCCAAAGTTAATTATAGAAATAACAAGGGACCAGTTAAAAAAATAATTAAGTAATGACAATGAAATGAACAGGGCCCGCTGGAAAATAATAGATATAAACTAGCAAAAATAGCCTCTGGCATACTTTTTTGGGTCTGACCGCTCTCCATTTAACTTCCGCAGTTTCGCAGGGGCACAGTCACTTCCAGATTGCAATTTAACCCAATTAGGTTCTAGAGATGATTGAGTACCGGCAATTGGAACACCAGGAGCACTGGAACTTGATGTACCATTTTCTATGGATTCCCTCAATCTAGAATTATAAGGACCATAGATTTCTTGTCCTTGTCTTCCATTTTGCATATCTAACCCACTGGGAAGCAGACCAGGAGCCTTCTCACCATTATAGGATAGAACTTCAACAAAACGAAGATATGGTCATTCTTCCAAACCAGGGCATATGAGGATAGATAAAATAGAGTAAATCGTTATATAGCATACCCAGTTCTTAGACAAAAACTAAAAGAGTTGCAACTGTAGGTACTATGCTACACCTCAGAACTTGAACTCAAAAGAAAGACCATGTAATCACCCTTTCTGCCCGAGCAAAAGCTAATTTTAAACTCAACACATACTATCCACTTCAAGTTCATGCCTCTTCACAACAAATTAAGGTGCAGTTGCTGTTTCATACTTTCATTCACTACTCTTTCTGAAATGATTCTCTTGGAGACTGAACAGTCATAGGATGCGATACAAATATAGTTGATAGAATCAAGCTGGTAGTCCAATTCGGGTTACAAAATAAAGACAGATACCACATATTTGATGGAAGATCATAGAATTCTTAATTCATTATTTCCTACCACAATAAGACTTTATTTCCTGTCTCAGAAATTGGCTGACTTTCCAGCAAGACTATCTAGTGTATTTACAGTACAGTACAGCAGAAATTTAGCAATGGTACCAGCTTGACAAGACATTTTCTACATTTACAAAATAAACAAATAAAATGTGAGGCAGCTAATGACCTAAAGTAAGGAGTTCAATTATGCATAAAAACTGATAAAAGAATAAGGAACCCCAGATCTAAATGTGCAAAACAAATTGCCTTATCTACGGTAAATCTAAAAATTTGGTAATACATTCTTGGCAGATAATAGAAACTCCAAGGGTGATACAAGCTTCATTAAAAGACTAAATGAAATTCTTGTGACGTAATTTGCTTTTCCTTCTTCAGTAACTGAAAATGATCAATGCAATGGATCACAAGAACAAAGAAACTTACCATTGCCATTCACTGAAAGTCCTTTCTGTGCACCTTCGCTGGTTAGTATACATGAGTCAAACTCCAAGAATTGTACAGTAACATGCTTTGTATTTTGATCATAGTTCAGTGACCTGCGTTTCTTTGGCCTTGAACTGTTCAAACAAGTCGTTTGACCAATATAAACCTTGTAATTGTTTAAAAAAAAAGAAGGGAAAATAGGATATTAACAAGTAGCTTAAGTTGAACCAACTACCAACAGATTTAACCGACCAGAAGAAGAATGTTTGAAGTTGTGGTCCTGCACCTTCTGCTACACTCTGTATAAATACATGTAAAGGAAATAAATCATCATTTTGATCGTCACATGCATCATCACTACTGATGCTACATTAAGAAATACACAAATTGATACTACTTCAGGATGAAAACAAGTTCTTACTTCAGATCTCAATGCATCAGTTTTAACAGAAACGTTCACCGCCTGATACTCTCCAGTTACCTACAAAAGAAATGCTACTTGAACATCCACTTCTGAACAAGCAGAAAGAGACTATATATGCTGAAATACCAACCCAAAACTCAAAGTTGAATAAATCATGTGAAGAGCACAAGTGATACCGCAGACCCTACAAGGGAAAATAAGCTCTTCTTCAGCCTCAAGCGAAATAAATAACTGAGAACTACTAACCGAACTATATGACCTGTTAAAGGACATGGAAGTAGCCACCGAGAAAGAATGAGTAATGGAAAAGAGGTGCATCTGGAATATACCTACCTTAAAGCTTGCACATTGCATCAAGCAAAAGGGACATGTGAAGTCTTCAGTGACTGTATGTTTAAAAGCAAAATTAAACATAAAGTTGAATTCTTCAATCATGTTGCTGAAACAAAGACTGAATAAAACAAAGTTTATACAATTTTGACTTGAAATTTACCACCAGCAAGAAATCACTTATTGCCAATTTTTGAGGCGCGATCTAAATTATAAGAAACTAAATTATACATTTTATGGGTATACAAAAGCAAATTCATTACACAAGAAGAAAACAGTACAATAGACAGGATTTTCACTTTGTTGTGCCTCGAAAATTGATATCCCTGTGCACTGCTTTTTGGCTACATTTTAACTTGAATTTTGTATTAATTATCATCACGCCAACGAGGGCAGGTTTTCAGTGGGAGGATAGAACCAAAAAAACATATCGTATAAAAATAATAAAAGGTAACAACATTGCTCAAAATCCATTCTTTTCCGTTTTATTTGAGAAAAAGGTATTATATTCTATCTTTACCACCCTTACGAACAACTTAAAACTCCTTGGCCCCTCACAAGACAAAAAAAATCTTGTAATGCTCACAAACAGTTGCTCAGACAGAGAGAAACAAGATACCTTCAGTTTTTTGTAAAATGTTGCTGTAGTCCCTATAGTTGAATATAACAGTCCCAGCATTGAACCTATACAAGAACATGCAACCAAATTTATCAATTCCCCTATATCCCTTGCAGAAGAAAAAGAACAATATCATATCTCTTAGTTTATGACCAAATGAGACTACACGTCAAACAAACGAGCTCAGGTGGACTGCCAAATGGTCAAAAATCGTACTCTATTAGGCATCAAAAAACTAAAACCAGTTCCCCTTCGAGATAAGAAGGATGGGCCCAATGAACAGAAGTACCAGACACAAACTTATACGAGTGTTTAAAAAAATGAGCTCGTACCTCCGTTTATGCTTTGCCTGGATTTTGTACCGCAAACATCTACGCAGAAACAAAGGCTACAACATACAAGGAGCTCATCAGAACACAGAAACATAGATTGTACAACACATTCGGCATCCAGATTGCAGCACTCAAAACTCAAAAGCAAGAATCACACAATCACACCGAAATGCAAACAACAAATCATCATAAAACCGATAAGCACACGAAATTAACAATGCATTTGGTACATTAATGCACAAATACAACTAAATCGAAACGATTTTCTGTCGAATCGGAACCGTGTGCGACTCTGATTGAAACAAGCAATCATTGTAGAAATTAAAGCATTGATAATATGATGCATTGAATTAAATTACGAGCTGAAAATTCGAGCTGGAAGAGAATGTGGGGGGGGGGGGAGAGAGAGAGAGGCGAACATTGTGCAAAGAACGAGGGCGAAGAATGTTGTAGAGCTCAACGGGCTTGCAATAAATCAACAGATTCTCTTCGATTGAAACGGCATCGCCTGCTGACGAATCATGACGACACATCTTAATTCTCCCTACAGAAAATCACAATTTCAGAGATCGGAAAAACAAACGGATTCTAATTCGACAGCTCAAATTAGTCGTAAAGCTTCACAATTATTATTCGGGAAGAAAGAAGAAACTAAAAGGGTGAGCAATTGGTGTGTTTGAATGAGAATCGGACCAAGGTCGGGTAAGGGAGATCAGGCGAGAAGGAATGATGCGAAGGTAATCGGAATCTGGTGTAATGGACTTTTTTGGATTTTGGTGGATTTTATAGTCTGAAGAAGAAGAGACGAGACGAACAATTACTTTCTTACTCACAAGCTGGTATCATTTTCAGGAGAGAAGTTTTAAATACACGCCCCCCAGACTCTAGTTATTTTATTTTTCACATAATTTAATTTAAATAGATTAATGACTAATAAATATATTGTTATAGGAAATAGATGGTGCGTACAAGTTATGTTTAATAAATGACTATGAAATTCATGTCTAACTACCATTGAATATAAATTTAAGGGTTAAAAATAAAATAACTCAATTTAAAAAGATTTATTTCACCTTTAGATTTACATCCAATGATAGTTGAGCATGAATTTTATGTCAGTTACTAACCGTGTGAACGGTATTATGGTGCGTATAAAGTAAGACATAAAGTTTGCTCCTTTATAAAACTTCTCATACTACATTTGTGTACCTTTGGTGATGAGGTATTGGCGTTCATAATAAACTTCTCATACATCCACGAGGTTTCGGAAGCTTATATCGATCAATTCTGATTTTTTTATTGATTCTTTTCCAATTGACAGTATGGATCCATGGGTGTTTCTTTTTTTTCCTAATATATATAAATATATACAAGGGTGCAAAACCCGACTTTGCTTGCAAGTTAGTTTCTAACCATTAATTGGTTGAAAAGGCAAGGTCAATCTTTTGCTCGGTAACTTATGACTAGTGTATCCCATTTCACAATCAAGCTACTGTTTCTGTGATGTATGACATGGTAGAGGAACATATTCACAAACCACAACAACAATAGTAAGCAACAGCCATTCTTGTTGTGACTTGTGAATGGACTTTTTTCTTTGGGGAACCTTTTTTTTTAAATTGAAACAGCATATATTGACTTCAAAGAAAAACATCAACTGGGAATAGAGGTCTTAGTCGAGCACCCCCTATTGTTTCGGGAACTTAGCAACAACCATGGTGAAAAAAAAAAACTCAAATTTTCAGACCGGAACATTGGACTTCATAAAAATTATGTAAGAAACATAAAATCATCATATCTAGAACATTATTTGAAAAAAAAAAGTTTTACTAGGATTTTAGCACTGTGTATACTAAAGTAATTGACATGAATCAGTAATTTCCAACTTAAGTGATATAGCTAGGCCGCATGTATATATTAATTTGCATCAATTATACATATTGCAGTAAAACGGCATTTATGCCTTATTATAATAATAAAATAATTACGACATAAATGCCGATTTACACCTCAAATTTGGCTGAAATTATCAATTTGCATCTCAAACTTGCATTTAAGTCAATTTACCTCCTAAATTTGGTAAAAATTGTCAATTTACACCCCGAACTTGTATTTGAGTCAATTTACCTCCTAAACTTAGTAAAAATTACCGATTTACACCACATCCGTTAAATTTAACTGTTTTTATACAATTTTGCGTCACATGTCATGCACATGAGGGGTAATGTTGTCATTTTCTATTTCTATTTTTCTTAAAAATAAATAAAATATTCTTTAAAATGAGGATTATTTTGTTAATCAAATTATTTATTTACATTTTTTTTCTACCTACTTAACCCTACTTTGAATTATATATTCAATATACCCACCCATTCAAATATAGTGTGTTGTGTATAAATATATGTTTATATGTACACATTGTTGGAGGATGAACAAAATGAGAATAATAACGACGTAATAGAACAGAACGTAACCGTTTATTCATTGATAATGAGGCCAATATATAGGTATTACATAACCATAATCCCGTAGGATTTGGAGTCCTAATCTATTACAGAGATACGAATCTATCTCTAACAGGAAACATAATAAGGCTAAGACACACACAATGGTAGAATAGTAATTCTTTTGGAACACACATTTTTTAATTTTCAATGTATTTATTTATTTATATTTTTTCTAATATCTTTTAACATACCATATCACATAAAATAATAAATATATAAATCAATAACATGTTTCGAAAAAACAACATTGTAGCAAGTGTTCCTCTTAAGTAATTTTATTAATTTATTTCATTATTCAATATGAATAAATATATAATGACAATACTACCCCTTAAATGCATGACATGTGACGCAAAATTGGATAGAAACAGTTAAATTTAACGGATGGGGTGCAAATCGGCAATTTTTACCAAGTTTAGGAGGTAAATTGACTCAAATACAAGTTCGGGGTGTAAATCGGCAATTTTTACCAAGTTTAGGAGGTAAATTGACTCAAATGCAAGTTCGGGGTACAAATTGACAATTTCAGTCAAGTTTGAGGTGCAAATCGGCATTTATGCCTTATAATAAATATCAGCCACTAGTATCTAAATACGGTTATTAATGTTAATGTTCTTTAAACAGTCAACTTCCATTTAAAAATATTATATAAAAGAATAAAATTATAAAAAGAATAAGTCCATAATGGAAATAAGGGTTTAGTTATTTCCGTTAAACCCAAATTAGTATAGCTACATGATCAAACAAATGGGTCAAAGTTGTCCTTATATTTTTCTTTAATGCTCTTAAAAGATAAATCAAGTGAACAATACCCAGCTTTTACCAAGTATTATATCATCAACTACTTAATTTTTAACTAAATGGATTTCTTAGAATTATTGTCATAATACACGATATGTGGCATAACTCCTTTTTGTAAATTAGAAAATTTTGAGTTTGACTCACGCTAAACTGGTTATAACATTTTAATTATTTATTTATTCATAAAAAAAGTATTTGCCATTTTAGTTAGTTTGGTTGACACAGTATAAATTAAAAAGAGAAGGAAATTGGTAAAATTATTTGTAACACGCATAGAATATTTGGATCCTCTTATCCAAATGTTTTTAGTGTATTTAGTATCCTCATTTCGTATGTTGATGATTTTACCTTTTAAGAACCCGATAATTATATTAATGGTACTACAATTGAGCAAGTGCATATGAATCAAAGTCATTAGTTTCTCTTATTTATATTCACCTTGTTGTCACTTTGGAAACGTTCACATGACTTCATACCATTGCGTGAACATTACACAACATCATTAGACACATTGGTTTCTTTTTGCCCGTAATATTGAAAAAGAAAAAGTAATTTTTGACCATTCATATGTCACCGGCGCAACTATATATGTTGTGTAAATTATATATGTTACTTCGAGTTTTCGACAAATTAAAAATCATTTAAAAACTATAATTAAACTGACAAATTACATGCAAATAGTACTCTAGTCCTCTTATATACCGTTGTTTAATTAGTTGAACAAAGTTGAATTGAGAATTAAATTAGTTTATTTTTTGGTTGGGTCAAATATATTTATTCTCAATATTACATGAGAGTTGATATTTGCCCTCCCAAATTTATAATCCACACTCTTATTTGGTTAAAATTCTTATAAAAAGACAAAACTTGAGCTAAGTAATGACAAAACTTTAAGTTACAAAATTTTAAAAAGAGTACATAAACTATGCTAATTTTAGAATATTAAGGTTACCCTACTTTGAAAACTAAAGCATAAGTATATCAACTATTTATCTCTACTCAGTTTCAATAAATTTGTCAACTACCTAATTACGGTCCATGTATATTATCAGCTTGAGTTGTAAGTTTATCTTCCTTTAGATTGAATTAGAAAGTTCATGCACATAAGTTGTAGTTTTTAAAGTAAGATACCATTACATAACTGATTTAACTATAAGTGAAGCATAGTTCATGTACTATTCTTACAATTTTGCCTATTTGAAAAGAAAATGTGGAGTGTGCACTGTAAAATGAGTAATGTTAATTTCAACTCTCATTTTCATTACATGTAAAAAAAAATTAGGAAAAAACAATTGTTTGTCTTTGTAAATGCACCGGTCACGTCATACATATTCTTTGTGATTTTGTATGGCAAAGCAGTTCGTTGCATATTGTTACTCTTATAAAAATATTATGGAAACTAAGAGTTATCATGGTCTTAAGAGTACATCTCCATAATTGAAATTTGTATATATGTATACATTTTGATATACAATATTTAATGCAATTTTAGTGGTATAAATAATGTATGGTACGTTCTTTTTTTTTTTTTACTTTTTACAATTTGTATATTTTGAATATAATCTTAATTTCTACAAATTTTTTGTTAAGTGACATCATTTTGTTTGTTTGCAGGAGATGAGCTAACGTCTGTTTGATTGGGTAACTGCCACGTCATTAGTATTTGCTGGTGCCCATGCTCCGGTGGAGTGCAGAATACACTCCCTGCTTTTGAGATCATAGAGAGATTCAAAGGAAGTATGAATGAGCTGTTTGATCTTCCCATGGAGCAGAAGCTGAAGGGTGCTACCACTGGGATACTGTGCAACAAATTAATCTAGATTATGCGAAGAATTTACCTTGGGTTTGCAACAAAGGTTTTTGGTGATCAACGTCAGCCATTTAGGTATCCATCTATCATGGTAGATATAATTCCTCTAGCAACTTTCTAACATACTGATCGACAATTATCAAGGTGCATGTGAGCTAATTACTTTTAATTCTCTGACTGATTAATTACTTTACTTTAAGCCAATTTATTGGGGCATTTAGATATACACACCCAAAAATGGGTTCTTATGAATTTATTCTTTGTAATGTATCAGTGATGCAATGATTGGTTATTTCAATGCATTAGATAATCTGTGAATGACCATATTGGAGATGCTAGCTAGCTCACGGTTTAGGTCTTCCAGACAACTTTTTCACAAGAAAATTTGAAGCAAAAGAGGCTACAATGATCCGAGTTAACAGATACCCTCCTTGTCCTCTCCCAGAAAAATGTCTTGGCCTGGGAAGCCATTCAGACCCTCACACCTTAACAATATTGTTGCAAGATGATGTTGGTTGGCTTCAAGTTCTTATAAATGACAACAAATGGATTGGCATCCGTCCTGTTCCAAATTCTTTCATCATCAACATTGGTGACACTCTTGAGGTAATTTGTCGATCATATCTTACATGCATGTTTTCATATCATCTATTAATAGTTCCAGTGCATTGATATTCCTATATCCCCAATATGCTTGCAGGCTTGGACTAATGGAAGGTTAAAGAGTAGTGCATAGAGCAGTTGTGAACAAGGAGAAGAATAGGCTATCAGCAGCCTATTTCATGAGCCCTTGTGATTCTCCACAATTGAGAGCCCTCCAAAGCTCATGGATCCAATAACTAACCTAAGAAAGTATGAGTCATTCACTTGGGAGAACTTCAAGAAGCAACTTTTGATTCAGAAAAGGGTCATTGGTAAAACGGCCCTTGAAAGATATCTAATTTCCAACCAATCATGCTTGAATATCTAATTAAGGTTTAGTCTCTGTAGCACCGACACTTCTAATGTTGGAGTGTCGGAGTATCTGACACTCTGACACAGCTTGACACACCACGTGGCGTGTTAGTAATATTGACTTTTTCAACACTTCTCCGACACTTTGACCAACACGCCACATCATAATTCAGACACGTCACATCATAATTCTGACACGCCACATCAAAATTAATCCCAAGGGAGACTCTCAAATTACCCTACAAGAAAGAGGTTAATAATATAGGATAAGCAAGGATCATTCTTACACCGGGGAACTAAGTCAGGGGATTTTAGGCTAAGGTTTATAAAGAATAAGTAAACAAAGTAACAAGCACAAAAGAGAGTTTTAGGTTTTAAAAAAGAAACTAAAGATTGAAAGACAAATTATAAAGATGCTAAAGCATTGAATCCACCATCTAATACTCATATCCTCCTCTCTCATTGATAGAAATTGAATTCCCTAGATTGCATGCTAAAGATTTTCATACATAAGCTTTATTGATCTCGGGCATATGCCAAAGTACTTCTAACTAATGAGTTCTAACTTATTGATCTAGTACAAAACCAAGTAGCCAAACTATAATTTACTTCACGTAATGTTCACATACAAGTAAACATGTTCAACTCCATTAAGCACAAAAGAACTAGGAAATCCTACAAACAAGAATATATACTATGATCAAGCACTTGTATTCAGTGGCGGATCTTAAAACGAGTATCCAGATGGGCTAAAATTTTCAAAAGGGTCAATATATACCAATTTAAAATTAAATATTGATTAATGCACAATTCTACTATATATAAAATATAATTTTATCATTATTATACACAATTATGTCTTAATTATATATAATTATACCATAATTATAGTAATTTAACCATAATTAAACAAAAAAAATTAACTTCCCCGGGGCCATAACTCCCTCTGGGCCTCTGGCTTCTTCATAGTTCCACCACTACTCGTATTCTTAATTCACAACTATGTAATCACAAGATAAAAAAAATCTTTTGGCACTCTATAAAACATCTACTCATTGATCAAGCCTCATGTTCTCAAACCAAATAACTCATAAACAAAACCTATGTCTTATTGATCCCAATTAAATATTTTGAATAAGTATTTCAATGAAAAAAGTGATTAAGAGTTTAACATAGCAATTTGGAAATCCAATAGCAAATCAACTAAACAAATAGGATAGTCATACTAGGGGCTTCATCTCAGCCCTAGCTAGAAGTTTAGAAATTCATAATCAAAGAAATCATGACAAAGACAATGGAAGAATGGAGGAACATGTCCAATGAAGTTGAGTGCCTCTCCTTCTCCTCCGCGTCCCATAATCTCTCTGTTAAAGAACTCTTTTCTTTTATAGCTCAAAACCCTACTTTGACTTGGGCGTTTAAAAGTATCCTTGTCCAACTTAGAATATGTTTCTTCTCTCAAAGTAACACAAGTTATTGTAGTAAATGCAAGGAAATATTCCAAATACCTTCTCTCCTTCAGACAAGATTAATAGACTCGGGCCTCACAAACTGAATTTCAAGAAGATAGGCAAATTTTGTCATAATATGTCATCCTGAACTAGGTTCACTCAAACCATCATAACTCTAGAAGAATCCAAATCCACTTCCGTAAATTTCCACATAAAGTTAACATTTGTATCTTTCCAATGGTGTATAGCACACCTTCTAATTCCTTGTGAGTAGGTGCAGTTTAATCCTAAAAGTTAACGCACATTAGAGACAGTTTATGGATATCTAGGATAAATAAGAGTATAATCTAGTATATAAGATATATAAATATATGAAATTATTAGTAAATCAAATTCTGACACGCCATGTCATCATTTTAGATTTAAAAAAAAAACAAGATAGAAAATAACTCAAGTTTTGTTTCAGCCCAATCATTTCTTTTTTTTATTTCTTTTGAATTGTTATACAATTGAATGAACTTGAATCTTTAATTTGACATTATTTCATATGTTATATATATTTTTTATACATTAATAAACATATTAAATTATATATAAATTGTCGTGTAGACGCCTTGTTGGAATCTAGGTTTTTTAGATTTGTTGTGTCGCGCCGTGTCAGTGTCGCAGTATCTGTATCGGTGCCCGTGCTACACAGGGTGTAGTTAATCAAGATTGTTTTCGTCGTCTACAATGTGATGTGAAAATGAAGATCATTCAGGAATAAAAGCACAAAATTTATATTCATCACCGACAAATTGTATACTAATTATTTCATACAAATAATGTCAGTAAAATGCAGCATCCCTTCTAATCAATATTCCGTTGTCAAAAATAGGAAAGACTGATGGATGTTTCTGATCAGATATCATATCATCAAAAATCGAGAGCAATGCATGTAGACGTCCTCTTAATTAGCTAGCTAGTATTAAACAAACATAAACTTTGTCAACTCATCAACGTACAAATTTTAGTACAAGGTCTTCGTATATTAGTCTTTCCTTTGCCGTTTGCTTGTTGTTGTTGTTTTTGGCTCTTGTTGCCTTTTAATGGAAATCTCTTTCGTTCAAAAAAAAACTCAATTGTCAACAACCCAAGATGAACAAAGACACATAAGAACCGATTAAGAGCTAGTAGATAACGGCAGAACTCACCATTTGTACGTTGAAACACAATTTCGATCTTTCAGACTAAGCTAGCTAGCTTGGTTAATTCGATGTTGAAAAGTACTGCATGTAGAATGGATCATGGATATATATGTAGACTGATTCTACATCATGACTTGGTGGTGCAAGGTACACATATAATAGACTTTTTCGATCCTTCTTTTTTATGTCTCCATCACCATCTTTGATTTGTGAGCACTGTCGATTGTTCTGAGGTTTTACATGTTATTTCAATAATAAATTTTGATGAATGAAGATATAAAAGATCAAGTATTTGAAACTTTTTTTTTTAATTTTCTTGTATATACGTGGTTCTCTATACTACTAACGCGTAGAGTAATGCGTGAAGAACTATAGATGTGGGAGCGATGTTGAATACGACCATTATATACAAAAATTCGCTCGATCTCGTTCCGTGTGATTTGAACTTTACATGTAATGCAGAAATAACAAATTTTACAGAACCCCCATGTACGTATTTGATACAATAATATCCTCGCTCATGAATTTACATGGGGAAAGTGGTGCTTGATTTATTGCAACCAAAATGGAATTTATCCTTCTGGTCGGAAGGCAAGCGAAGAGGTGACATAAGTTGCATTTCTCGGTGTTTTCACCATGCCATGCTAAATCACTCATTCGTATAGTAGTTTCTGGTCCATCAATTAACATTTATCGCTATACGGTGAAAACTAAGAGTAAATTAAATTAAATGCAAGTCTCTAAATATCTGGTTTTAGATGTACGGCTTTGTCAACGTACTTTTTCTAGCTCTTCTGCTCGGTCATTAGATGCTTAGTGTTCCATAATTTATCGCTTCAAAGGTTTGTTGTTTGGTCATTACCTGCAGACATTTCCACCAAATTTGGTCAATGTACGTGTGTTGTATTTTTGGCTCGTTGATACATGCAGGAGAGTTAGGATTCAGTAATTAAATCCCGCTTTATAAATGAAAGAAGTTAGCACAGTTTTTCTATATGTTTTAGGAGAGTATATCTTCCAATATTCTATTAGGATTTGTGTTAGGTTTAGTATCCTAGTCCATATTGTATCAGCAGCCCCTATTGATATATATATAGGGCTGCAAGGGGGTTTTTAGACTGAGAAACAGAAATCCTAAAGAGAGGAAAGGGTGATAGAGAGATAGGAGCTAGACAGTGAGGGGTTAAGGTCTGCAATAAGTAATTGTACCTAAATTCTTCAGTACTTGTAAATCTCTCAAGAGAGATCATAGTGAAAATAGGCTTCGACTGAACCACTATGGGTGTGTTTGGTACAGCTGGGCTTATAAAAAAAGTCGGCTTATGCTGATTTCTGAAAATAAGTGGCTGATAAATAAAGTTGCAGACTGTTTGGTAAACTGGCTTATATAAGTAGCTGTTAATGACAGAAGTAATGACAAAGCGTTTGGTAAACTCAAACTAGCTTATGCTTTTAATTTGTCAAATGACAAATTTAGACATGTAAGATAATTTTTAGTTAATTTTAGTTTAAAACAATGCCTAAAAATATATGGCATATTAATATTAGATAATTTTAAAATTATCTTAAACCAATATACTCTGATATTGATAATTTGGTTTTGATTAGGATCATGTCAATACATAAATACTCAATCACGTGCATTCATCAAACTTTGAGCAATCATGTCTCTTAATATATCAATTTCTTGTGCGCCATGATGATTTTGTTCATCATCATCATCTTCTTCTTCTTTCTCATCTCCACCACCTTCCCTTTCTTCGCCTCGGACAAAATGTCTATCACGATGTGCATATCTTCGGATATAATTATGAAGTGTCATAGTAGCGATGACAATCTTCACTTGTTTCTCCAATGAATATCCTTGCATGTCTTTTAAAATCTTCCATTTTTTTTTTCAAACTCCAAATGAGCGTTCTATAACTCCTCTAAGTGAAGAGTGTGAGTGGTTAAATAGTTCTCTTTTATTTCTTGGTTCTCGGCCACGATATTGTTGGAAGTGTTGTGGTGGCCATTTATAAGGTCCCAAATACCCTGGCAGAGTGGGATATCCTGAATCCACAACATAATATTTTCCTACAAAATTATCATGTAATAAAATTTGTGAAAATGTCATTTGAAGCATGAATTGAAATGAAATTTTTGACTAAAATTAAATATATTACCTGGTGGAGGATGAGGAAAGTTCATATTAGGATTTCGAAGAACGGATTGTAATACTCTTGTATCATGAGCTGACCCTTCCCAACCCGCACATACAAAGATAAATTGCATATCAAAATTGCATACCGCCATAACATTTTGTGATGGAAATCCTTTCCTATTAATGTATGGAGTTTTTTCGCAGAGACACTGTCAAATTTGACAGCCTCCCTATCTCTGTCTTTTGCGTTTCACTTGCTCCTTCACTGAAAATTTCACCCATCTCGCATCCTCACTTTCTCGCCCAAAAATTTCCTGAAACAAGAACTCATCCACATCCAATCTGTTTTTCAAGTTTAATACCCCCAGTAGAAGTTTACTACCTCTAGTAAACTTTAGTAAAAAATTTACTAACCCCAGTAAACTTTATTTTTTTGCATCTAAATTGATTTTTCTCCGTTTTAAGGTGTGTTATGGCCTTTATAAATACTGTTTTTCAAGTTTAATACCCCCAGTAGAATTTTACTAGAGGTAGTAAACTTTAGTAAATTTTTACTACCCCCAGTAAACTTTATTTTTTTTGCATCTAAGTTGATTTTTCTCCGTTTTAAGGTGTGTTATGGCCTTTAGAAACACTGTTTTTCAAGTTTAATACCCCCAGTAGAAGTTTACTAGAGGTAGTAAACTTTAGTAAATTTTTACTACCCCCCAGTAAACTTTATTTTTTTGCATCTAAGTTGATTTTTCTTCGTTTTAAGGTGTTATGGTCTTTAGAAACACTGTTTTTCAAGTTTAATACCCCCAGTAGAAGTTTACTACCTCTAGTAAACTTTAGTAAATTTTTACTACCCCAGTAAACTTTATTTTTTTGCATCTAAGTTGATTTTTCTCCGTTTTAAGGTGTGTTATGGCATTTGGAAATACTGTTTTTCAAGTTTAATATCCACAGTAGAAGCTTACTACCTCTAGTAAACTTTAGTAAATTTTTACTACCCCAGTAAACTTTATTTTTTGCATCTAAATTGATTTTTCTCCGTTTTAAGGTGTGTTATGACCTTTAGAAATACTGTTTTTCAAGTTTAATACCCCAAGTAGAAGTTTACTACCTCTAGTAAACTTTAGTAAATTTTTACTACCCCCAGTAAACTTTATTTTTTTGCATTTAAGTTGATTTTTCTCCATTTTAAGGTGTGTTATGGCCTTTAGAAGTACTGTTTTTCAAATTTAATACCCCCAGTAGAAGTTTACTACCTCTAGTAAACTTTAGTAAATTTTTACTACCCCCAGTAACCTTTATTTTTTTGCATCTAAGTTGATTTTTCTCCGTTTTAAGGTGTGTTATTGCCTTTAGAAATACTGTTTTTCAAGTTTAATACCTCCAGTAGAAGTTTACTACCTCTAGTAAACTTTAGTACATTTTTACTACCCCCAGTAAACTTTATTTTTTTGCATCTAAGTTGATTTTTCTCCGTTTTAAGGTGTGTTATGGCCTTTAGAAAACTCCAGAATATATTTAATAAAAAATTTAAAACCATTCAATATTAATCATGGAGTTTTCCTCATCCGACTCAACCCTTGAATACTTGTTCTTCAAATTCACATCGTTCCTAATCAAGTACAAGAATAACATTAACATTTTAGGAATGCAAAAACCCTATAATTCAAGATAGCCAACCCAAAGGTGCCCATGGGTAGAAGAAGAGAGAAGGAACAAAGCTAGTTGAAGACGAAGGAGGAGGGCCGTCGTCGGGGGTCGAAGGTGGGAGGGAGAGGACGAAGTCTTTAGGGGTGTACTGCCCGGAGAGAGGGAAGTCGCCCTTGGCGGTGGGTTTGGCCTAGTTGATGGTATTTCTGTTTGATATGTGGTGGGTCGTAATTAGTTGAAACCACCAAGGGTACCCATTGGTATTTTGGAATGTTCATTAATTCGCCGCTACAGTGCGCGCGTTAAGAAGTAGAAGCAGCTTCTAAAAGGAGGGTAGGAGCTACTTCTACTTTTGGCTTGAAAAAGCCCCAGCTTTTGGAAGTTGGAAGGCAGAAGCCAGTTTACCAAACAGGTTGTTGGGCTTCACTTATAATCACCGGAGCTCATAAGCTCTACCAAACACAGCCTATAACTTTGGTGTGTTTCTGTTTACTTTTCTTTGCTTATATCGCGAATAACCATTAATATCTAAAGGCGCTTATAACAACACGTGCTATCAAGAGTTGGTTTATTTTGCGATGTCGATTGGCAAAGGAATGGCTATGGCATGAGAGGTGAGAGCGTCCATAAAGCTATTCATTGGCAAGGACAACTTCACACTTTGGCAGAGGAAGATGAGGAACGTTCTAATCCAACATAAGGTTGATGTAGCTCTTGAAGAATCAAAGCCTACAACAATGTCTGGTGCAGATTGGGCGAAAAAGTGTAAGATAGCAAACAACCGCATTGAGTTGCATCTTGCTAATAATGTTGTGCTTCAGATCGAAGAGGAGTTGACATCAAAGCAGGCATGGGACAAACTGCAAAGTGTTTATATAGGTACAACCATCAGCAACAAGCTACTCTTGATGGAACAACTCTTTGGCCTCAAGATGGAGGAAGGGGATTATCTTACTGATCATATATCCAAGTTTCAAAACTGCATAATTAACTTGGAGAAGGTTAGGGCAAAAATGGAAGATGAGGACTCGGTTATGATGCTACTACAGACTTTTCCATCATCATTCAAACACTTCAAGACCACCATGATATTCAACAAAGAGACCATCACACTTGCAGGAGTGTGTGAGAACCTGGAACAATATGTCAGGATGTAGAGGGAAGAAGATAATTTCCAAGCACGAGGACTAAGTGTCAGAGGGAAAGAGAGAGGAAGGTCTAAGAGTAAAAGTGGTGGATTTGAAGAAAATGGCAGGTCTAAATCCAAGGGAAAAAGCAAAGAAAAGAAGAATGATAGTTGCTTCGTATGTGGTTCACCCGACCACTGGAAAAGAAATTGCGAACAATTGAAGGAAAAGAATGCGCAGATGCTTGAAGGAAGCTCCCAGTCAGCCAATGTTGTTTTTAGGAATGATAGCGATCATGAAGAACTCATTACAATCTCAGCCAGCTTTGGTACGCCTAGACATTAGACCTTGGACACAGCCTGCACATTTCACATGTGTGCACACAGAGATTGGTTTGACACATATAAAGACAGGGACACCAGATCAGTTTTGATGGGGAATGATTCACCAAGTAGAATCATGAGAATCGGCACAGTAAAGATCTCAATATATGATGGCATTGTCATGACATTGGGAAAGGTCAGGCACATTCCACATTTGAGCAAAAATCTAATTTCTCCAAGTCTAATGGATATGGAAGGATTGTGGCATAAAGGTAACAATAGAGTGCTCAAAGTTGGAAAAGGGTCAGTTGGTCTACATGAAAGGTGTGTTACATCATGATAATATGTATAAACACACATGTTCTACAGTAGTAAATGGAGCATTAGTTTGTACGGAAGAAGACAAGACTGAGCTATGGCACAGACGGCTAGGGCACATGAGTCAAATGGGGCTGCAAGAACTACACAAGCAAGATAAGCTATAAGGCATAACGAGTTGCAGACTAACTTCTGCAAGTATTGCACACTCAGTAAATAAACCAAGGTATCATTCAAAGTAAGCAGCAGTGAGAACAAATCCAAATAAGCATTAGACTATATTCACACAGATGTTTGGGGGCATGCATCAACAAAATCGTTGGGTAAGGCCAGATACTTTGTCTCTTTCATAGATGATTTTTCAAGGAAGGTTTGGGTTTACTTTATGAAGACAAAAGATAAAGTCTTTTCGAAGTTCAAGGAGTGGAAGGCTGAAATCGAGAACCAACAGGCAGGAAAATCAAAGTGTTGAGAAGCGACACTGGAGGTGAATATAGAAGTAATCAGTTTTTACAATTATGCAAGAATGAAGGCATTACAAGACACTTTACTGTTAAGAAAACTCCCCAGCAAAACGGTGTTGCAGAGAGGATGAACAAAACTCTCTTGGAGAGAGAAAGAAGCATGAGGCTTCATGCAGGGTTGCCTGAAGAGTTTTGGGCAGAATTGTGTAATCATGCTTGTTACTTGATTAATCGATCACCTTCAAAAACTATTAACTTCAAGTGTGAAGAGGGGAGGTATGGTCTGAAAAACCAGTTGATTATTTTAACCTGAGAGTGTTTGGATGCAGCGCCTTTGCGCATATTCCCAGGGATGAAAGAACCAAGCTGGAACCAAAGTCACTTGAATGTGTGTTTATTGGTTTTCAGAGAGGAGTAAAAGGTTATGAGTTGTGGGATATAATCAACGAGAAAAAGGTACTCAGCAGGGATGTTATTTTTGATGAGAAGATTGTGTCGTTTAATTTTGAAGCTAATAGCAAGGAAGAGAAGATGATTGTTGCTGAAAAAGATGAAGAAGCAATTGAGATATCATTAGCTAAACGATCAGTTGAAGATTCTCAAGCTCAAGTGGAGCAAGTAGAGAGTGATCAAGTAGCTATTGAGGAACCAGAGCATCAACAAAGTCACCAATTAGGGCCACGTAGGAGTCAAAATCCTCCTATCCCACAAGAACCTGAGCCAGTGAGGAGAGTCATAGCACTTGACAAACCAAAGAGGAATTTAAAGAAGGTACAACGGTACGGATTCGAAACCAAAGAAGATGTGAGTCATGCACTGACCATAAGTCAAGGTGGTCCAAGAGGGAAGGTTGGATTGGTGCTATGGTAGAAGAGATGGAATCTTTGCATAAGAATTCCGTGTGGGAGCTGGTTCCTAGACCCAAAGAAAGAAAACTTGTTGGCTGCAAATGGGTGTTTAGGAAGAAAGAAGGAATACATGATGAAGATGTCATAAAGTACAAAGCACGTTTGGTGGCAAAAGGGTATTCGCAGAAAGAATGAGTGGACTATGATGAGATTTTCTCTCTGGTCATTAAACACACTTCAATATGGTTGTTATTGTCTATAGAAACTCAGTATGATATGGAGATTGAGCATATTGATGTTAAAACTGTGTTTCTTCATGAGGACCTCGAAGAAGACATTTACATGTCGCAGCCGGAGGGTTTTGTCGAAACAAGGAAAGAGAATCTGGTTTGTTGACTAAAGAAGTCTCTATATGGACTCAAGCAATCGCCAAGGCAGTGGTACAAGCATTTCGACACATACATGCTGAAGATAGGCTACCCAAGGTGTCAATATGACTGTTATGTTTACTACCATGTATTCGAAGAGGGGGAGGTAATTCTATTACTACTGTATGTTGATAAAATGCTGATTGCATGCAAGGATATGTTGAAAATTCAGAAACTTAAGGAAAAGTTAGGAGCTGAATTCGACATTAAGGATATAGGAGCTGCACAGAAGATCCTTGGACTTGAAATAAGAAGGGATAGAAACACAAGTGAAATGTGGTTGTCACAAGAGAAGTACATTATGAAGGTACTTGAACAGTTCAACATGGATGAAGCTAAGGTTGTTTCTACCCCATTAGCTGCACACTTTCGGCTGAGTGCAGAGCATAGGCCATCAAATCAAAAGGAGATTGATGCGATGAAAAATGTTCCATATGCTAATGCAGTAGGGTGTCTCATGTATGCAATAATATGCACAAGACCAGATTTAGCTCAAGCATTGAGTGTTGTCTCTAAGTACATGTCAAATCCGGGAAAGCGTCATTGGGTAACAGTGAAGTGGATTCTGAGGTACTTAAAGAGAACGAGGCAGTTTGGAATCAAGTTTGAAAGAAAACAAGAAGAAGCATGTGTGGTTGGTTTTCTTAACTCTGATTTTGCAAGAGACTTAGATAGAAAAAAGTCTACAACAGATTATGTTTTCACTTGTGGTGGAAGGCCTGTGAGCTGGAAAGCAAATCTTCAACAGGTTACAGCTCTATCTACTACTGAGGCAGAGTATATGTCGTTAACAGAAGCTTCTAAGGAAGCTATTTGGTTGAATGGACTGGCAGGTCAGTTTGGTATTCACCAGGAAGGTGTGGTAGTGAAGTGTGACAGCCAAAGTGTCATACATTTGGCGAAGAATCAAGTGTTTCATGCAAGGACAAAGCACATTGATGTTCGCTATCACCAGATCAGAGATTGGATAGAAGCTGAATCTATTATTGTGGAGAAAGTTCACACAAATGACAATGCAGCAGATTGTCTAACCAAGCATGTTTCTGTGGAGAAGTTCAAGCACTGCTTGAACTTGCTTAGTGTCATAACATGCTGAGTTGTGGTTGAGCACCTCCTCACTTGAGGTGTGATGATGCAAGAGGAGAATTGCCAAGGTGAATGATCTTGGAGGTTTGTTCAGGGTTACTTCAAGAGATACAAGACATCCTGAAGGTTGCAGCAATCATTTGGTATCAACTCACCAAGGTGGAGATTGTTGTGTTTTTGGCTCGTTCATACATGCTGGAGAGTTAGGATTCAGTAATCAAATCCAGGTTTAGAAAAGAAAAAAGCTAGCACAACTTTTCTATATGTTTTATGAGAGTATATCTTCTAATATTATATTAGGATTTTGTGTTAGGTTTAGTAATCTTAGTCCATATTGTATCAGTAGCCCCTATTGATATAAATAGGGCTGTAAGGGGGTTTTTAGACTGAGAGACATGAATCTTAAAGAGAGCAAAGGGTGATAGAGAGATATGAGCTAGACATGGAGGGGTTAAAGTCTGCAATAAGTACTTGTACCTAAACGTTGGTGCCAATTGGGTGGTATGTGGACTTTTGTCGCTCTCCACGGAGCTCTTCAGTACTAGTAAATCTCTCAAGAGAGATCATAGTGGAGGTAGGATTCGGCTGAACCAGTATAACTTTGGTGTGTTTCTGTTTACTTTTCTTTTCTTATATCGCGAATAACTATTAAGATCTAAAGGCTCTTATAACAACAATGTGAAACTGTGAAAAGTAAACATTAAGAACGACCCAGAGCACTTTGGTTTGTCAAAATGACAACCAATGAACACAATGTCGAAGCCCGAAGACAGGGAAATATCTGAGTCACACAAAGCCCTTCTCAGTTTTCCAAAGGAAAAATGTTTTGGCGCCACAATATGGCGCCACAATATGGCGCCAGACCCGACACCACAATTCTACGTGGCATGCCACGTCATATTGACATGTCAGTATTTATAATAATCACAAAATGTTATTTTTAAATAAAAAGACAATCTTATCCTTGTTAATCTAACGGTTCTAAATTATTATAAAAATATTTTTTTCTTTTTTATATCATTTATTTTTCAAAACTTCTTTCAAAATGTAATTAAAAAATTCGATATTAACAAGATATACTTGAAATATATATATATATATTTGTATGTATATATATATGAGCCCTATACTATATATAGACACACACATATATACATATATATATATATGTGTGTGTGTGCGCATCTATATATATGTATATATATATAGTATAGGGCTAATATATACATACATACAAATAAATATATATATATATATATATATATACACACATATATATATATTATATATATCAGTTTCTATCCAGAGTGAAGGTTCACTCTGAAGTTTCAGAGTGAAGTTCTAATTTTGGCACACTTTTCGGTCAAATTTTTTCAGTATAAGTGATTCAATATTTAAGTATGCTATTCAAGATCATCTCTACAAAATTTCATCTAATTCGGACATCGTTAAGGTATTGAAATTAGATTAAGTCAATGAATGAATTAAAACTGTTCAACGTGAACCGTTTGTATAAATCTCAATTTTGAAAGTTCAAATCATTGTCAAATTGGATGAAACTTTATAGAGATTATCTTGAATAGCATATCTAAATATTGAATCACTTATGGTGAAAAAAATTGACCGAAAAGTGTGCCAAAATTGGAACTTCACTCTGGATAGGGACTGTTATATATATAATATATATGTGTGTGTGGGTGTCTATATGGTAATTGTATTAATTAATCGTAAATGTAAATAAATTAAATATTAGAAAGTCATGAATCGTAAATATGATATTAATTCATATATGTATACTCTAAGAAAAATAATATTTATTACCTTACATATCCCCTTAAATCGATTATACCCTAATAAGAGAATATTTCATTTCAGAAAAAAAAAATAATCTTACCAAAATTTTTCATCTAAATAAATGTTGTAAGGTAACTAAATCGTTTGAAATTAAAAAAAAAGTATCTGAATTATATATATATCTCCATGAAAATATTTCCTTAAGAAAAATAAAATATTTCCTAATATAATAATTATAATGAATAAATTAAATGTCGTATATATCTCATGTCGTAATTAGTAGAATAAAATCCATATTAGTCAACTGAATTGAATCACATTAGGAGAGTTGAAAATGGTGAGTAATGATATTTAAAATTCCATAATTTCATCCGGTATGATTGAAGAGGTATATAAGATCTCTATAATAATTGAATTGATGAAGTATTAGAGTTTATCAGTTCATAAATAGTTATTCGAACACAACTTTGAAAGCATTATTCAAATGTCAAGTGAGACTTCATTGATAGTTTCAAGCTATTGCTCATTTGTTTTTACATGGAAAAATAATCATAACACTACTTAGAGTTTGAATGAACCATATGTTTATAACATATGCACCATCAATGAAAGAAATAGTAATAAATGAATGTGTAAAAAAAGTCATCATCCACATTAACATAATTAAGCTAATAAATGTCATGCCAGTAATGAGTTCAATTTGAGTAATTTCATCCATTTCACATATATGAGCACTAAAATAGATGTTAGTCATCACCAACATTGCGATTTCATCCATGGGCATGTCTTTTAATTATAAATAAGTACTAAAGTTAGGGTTGAAATGGAAATTGAAATAACTTACAATCTTAACTTACAATTTTTCCTAGTGTACATCTTAGATATTGACATACATTGAAATGGAAGTCTATTTTCACACTGAATTTAAAGTCAGGTGATATTAGACTAACAAAAAAGTGCTCAACCAGCCAATATGAGGTAGTAAAATCAATGTGATAGTTCGATTATTTTGCTATAGTAATAAAAACAAAGCCATTGGAATTTGCAGTCATCTAAGTATTTAGTTAAGACTCTAAACCTAAACTAAAATAAAAGCTTTGTTATCCACATTACCTAAACTCTTAGCTGATAAAGAGTTAGCCAGTAATGTTCACTTGAAACCTTTTCCTAGTTAATGGTATATTTACTTTGAAACAAAGGTCATTATTCATGGTGACCAAGCTGATATGAGCCCTTTGTGCGACGTTCTTAACATGTTTTTACCTCAATTTGTACTTTGTTTGGCCCTTATTGTTATACTATTGAGTCATTGAGTCGTATTAATAGTCTTGGGCGGTATTGGATGCATTTTTGTGCTTACATGAGTTAAAAATGCATAATTGGTCTAGAGTCTTAATTTGACTAAGAATCCTTGTTAGGTTTCGAAACTAATTATCTCTTACTTATGATTTAATTTTCTTATTTTCAGATTGGATTGAATAGATAATTTAAAAAAAGTGATGGAGCCAAATCATGCAACAATTAAATAGAAAATGATCATTAAAGGCATAAAACATAGCTTGATTTAGGGAATAAAGCATGACATGATTTAAGGAATAAAACATGACATGATTTATGGAATAAAACATTGCATGATTTATGGAATAAAACATGACATGATTTAGGGAATAAAGTATGACATTGATTATAAGAACTTGCTCTCTCTTTCCTCTATATACAAGGCTTCACCTCTCAAATAAAATCACTTCTCATTTGCATTCAAGAGCCAAAACTCTACCAAAATACTACCTCAAACATTCTTCACCAAAACAGCAAAACGTTCTCCCCCATATACCAATTCCATCTCCACCGAAGTCACCATTGAAGACACACATCCAAGGTTCCTACAACGTGTGATTCTCGCTAGGGCTGGGCAAAAAGCCCGAAAAAGAAAAAAAACCCGGACCGAACCGACGGGCCCGTCCGGGCGAGCCGGCTTTTTCCGGGCTCGTGTGTTGTTATGTGATAAACGGGCCGGGCTCTTTTATGTTCGGGCCGGTCCCGGGCCTTCAAATCCTTAAACAAAAAAAACCCGGAAACCCAGGACATTAGGTGTCAATATGTAATTGTCTTTCGTAAGTGATCCTAAGCTTATAGAATAGATACAATGACACTGGAACATAACCAAAAACAGAGTTAGGCCCGGAAAACCGGGCGGGCTCGGCCCAGATGCTACCGGTCCGGGTTTTATCTGGGCCCTGCAATTAACTGACCCGGGCCCTAATTTTTTAAGAACAAAGGCCGGCCCGTCATACTACAACAGGGCCGGGCTCGGGCCCTGCAAAAAATAGCCCGGGCTGAACCCGCGCCCAGCCCTAATTCTCGCAACTCTTCTCAATGGGTTTGTTCGTTTTTTATTTC
Organism: Argentina anserina; assembly: GCF_933775445.1. Classification (NCBI taxonomy): domain Eukaryota; kingdom Viridiplantae; phylum Streptophyta; class Magnoliopsida; order Rosales; family Rosaceae; genus Argentina; species Argentina anserina. The sequence continues at coordinate 11,026,819 of NC_065876.1, forward strand.
TACAATAGTTTGTCTATGAAGATTGTAGTATGATGTTTGTGTGGGATTATTGTTTTGTATTAAGAATCAAAAATTTCATATTGTTTTATTGGATTTTTGGATCTTTGCCGAATTGATGGTTTCCTATAACTAATGAATTTGTATTTCTATTGTTGTGTTCTAATCATCTTTATCATACTTTTAGATAATTTTCAGTTATGTGCATATGAATTTAGTGCTTGGATGCAGTCCCTAAGATTCATCGACCATATTGACATAAATCGAATCATGCCCTAAGTAGGTTCGGTTTGTGTTGATTAAAAGTGGTAAAAATTCTGGAAATTTGCATGTGACACCATGGTGGGTGACGTCATACATGAAACATGTCTCCAACAAAGATTTGGTGCATAAATGTAATCTTGTTTGATTTATACTCTAAGTGTTAGTGAATTCGATTGCATGCAAATTTAGATTAGGTCCTAAATCAATCTAAATGTTAATTGAAATCTTGCATGATTAGATGATCCCCTAAGTCTCTAATTATATTGGTGTTTAAAAATTATGTAATTGGTCGAATTAGAATGCATGATAGGTTCGAAATTGTAATTATGTGGTGTAATAGTAAATTTAGTTTGTTAAAGAGAAGTCGATCATGTAAATAGTAATTTAGGTTTTATTTTAGTAGTTAATAATCAATCTCAAACTCCCCATTATTTGTTAACACTAAAAGTTTAGAGTTCCCTTCAATTCTCAGGACTGAACGATCTCTGCTTATTCTATACTAACAATGATGTTTTACAGGGTTTATTATAGACGTTTTAATTAACGTTCTATCACAAGCACGTACTAAGGTACGTAAACACAATTTAAATTTAATTTTATAAATTAATATATTTAGGGTTTAGGATTTAGGATTTAGAGTTCAGAGTTTAGAGTTTATAATTTAGGCTATGAAAGTTTATTGGAAATCAATTTAAGTAGTATTTCACACTAAAATATAAATAAGCATTAAATATGTAATCATGGATACTACGTATATTACCAAGGACATATATAGAAGGCACCGCACAAGTCTCCTTCATCATTTTTGAATCAATTTTGATCGTGCAAATTTAATTACTTTGCAGATTTAATAAACATATGATGGCCTTATGGCCCTTACTTTCCTTAATTGTGCACATCATATGCGCGTCGTCTTTGTATATTAAAAGAAAACGTGTTGGTGTTTTTCCATAATATTGTCCCACATATTCATGTTTACCGGAAAGACTGAAAATAACAAAATGGGGAATAATATCTTTAATCTTCTAAATTTGTAGTACAATATGGTGCTAATGTAATGCATTCATTTGCAGTTTTTCTTATGCTAATAAACTTCAGAAATTTGTAATTTTCTTTGTTGCTTTTTGGATGATCTCATATCTGAGCTCATTGTGGTGACTTAAAATAATTGAAGAGGCTATCTCAAGACAATATTTATCCGCCAGGTCCTGCTAATTTTAAACGCAAAAGTTAGAAAAATATACGAATCTCAATAGAAATATAAGCATTCATTTGGAAGCATAGAAAAGGGTATAGTGCTCATATACCTTATTGATCTCTGTGGTAATTTTACCATAGCATTACTCCATTGCTTTAATCAATAGTACTCCACAATCATAACTGAAAGTTCATCAAGCTTAATCACATTAGGTCACTGATAGAGCGTTAATTAAAACGTTTATAATAAATCCTGTAAAACATCATCGTTAGTATAGAATAAGCAGGAATCGTTCTGTCCGGGAAATTGAAGGGAATTCTAAACTTTTAGTGTTAACAAATAATTAGGGGTTTGAGATTGATTATTAACTACTAAAATAAAACCTAAATTACTATTTACATGATCGACTTCTCTTTAACAAACTTAAACCAAATTTACCATTACACTACATAATTACAAGTTCGAACCTATCATGCATTTTAATTCGACCAATTACATACTTTTTAGACACCAATACAATTAGAGCCTTAGGGGATCATCTAATCATGCAAGATTTCAATTAACATTTAGATTGACTTAGGGCCTAATCTAAATTTGCATGCAATCGAATTCAATAACACGTAGAGTAGAAATCAAACAAGATTACATTTAAGCACCAAATCTTTGTTGGAGACATGTTTCATGTGTGGCGTCACCCACCATGGTTTCACATGCAAATTTTCAGAATTTTTACCACTTTTAATCAACACAAACCGAACCTACTTAGGGCATGATTCGATATGTGTCAATATGGTTGATGAATCTAGCACTTAAAAACAATCTTAGGGACTGCATCCAAGAACTAAATTCATATGCACATATCTGAAAATTATCTAAAAGTATGAGAAAGATGATTAGAACACAATAATAGAAATACAAACTTCAATAATTATAAGAACATAAATTCGGTATAGTCTAAAAAAATATCAAATACAATCTGAAAATTCTAAAACAAATACAAAACCAATATTTTCCACATAAATAACAACTTACAATCTTCATAGACAAAGAATTGTAGATTAACACAAATAGACGAAGTCATGGAGATGAGTTGCGAGAATCACACGTTGTAGGAACGTTTGAGGTGTGTCTTCAATAGTGAAACTCGGTGGAGATGATGATAGTTTTGGGGTGGACGGCTTGGCTAATTTGTGAGGGAAATTTATGGTGGTGTTTTGCTAGAGTTTTGGCTCTTGAATGCTAATGAGAAGTGATCATATTTGAGAGGTGAAGCCATGTATATATAGAGGAAAGATGGAGGGTTTGAAATTGCTTCTTTCTTCCTATAATAATGCCATACTTTAATCCCTTAAAACATGGAAAGTTTTATTCCCTAAAACATGCCATGCTTTAATCCCTAAAACATGCCATGCTTTAATCCCTAAAACATGCCATGTTTTATTCCCTAAAACAGGCCATGTTTTATTCCCTAAAACAGGCCATGTTTTATTTCCTAAAACAGGCCATGTTTTATTCCCTAAAACATGCCATGTTTTATGTCTTTAATGATCATCTTCTATTTAATTGTTGCATGACTTGGCTCCATCTTTTTTTCTTTAATTATCTCTTCAATCCAATCTGAAAATAAGAAAATAAAATCATAAGTAAGAGATAATTAGTTTTATAACCTAACAAGGATTCCTAGTCAAACTAGGACTCTAAACCAATTATGCGTTTTAACTCATGTAAGCACAAAAATACATCCAATACCGCTCAAGACTCTTACTACGACTCAATGACTCAATAGTACAATAATAATGACTAAGCAAATTACAAATTGAGATAAAAACATGTTAAGAACGTCGCACAAAGTGCTCCTATCAGTCACATACGAGTTGTGTTGGATTTAGCTAGCAGGATCTACAAAATTTACTTACACATTTTCTTGCTTCACAACCTTTGCATGTGTGATTGCATCCATCGAGTACATCTTGTGATCGAATATTACCCCACCATAATCTTTATCTTCTTCTAGTTTTATTAACTGCATAAGATAATAAAACTGATTAACAATTATGCCAAAACAATTATTTTATCCTCAAATTAGGAAAACGAAATAAGTGCTCAAGATTTAGTGCACCAACCACTCCATATATGAATTGATCGAATCCTGAAAACATCTGGTCATATAAGGTATCCAATATCTCAATCTTATGCTCCATTAAATCAATAGAAAAAGCCAACCAATACCGGTGTAAGATTACGGGAAAAACAACTACAAATTAGACACAGCAAAAGAATCATATCAAATCTTGTTAGTTCCTTTTAAGTCATACGTATCATTTTCCATCATAAAGACTTTATGTCAATAAATATTTGAAGATTTGTTTCCAACTTAACTTCATGACTTTTTTCAATTTTTAAATTTTATTTACATTTACAAATTATATTAATGACTATAATTAATTAATACAATTACCATATATTCTCTACCAAATTATTAATTAAATTTCAAAAAAATAGAAAATCTCTAACTGTTCCGGGAGAATTATTATTCTACCCTTGTGTGTGTCTTAGCCTAATAGGTTTCCTGTTAGGAGATAGATTAGCATCTCCGTAATAGATTAGGACTCTGAATCCTACGGGATTGTGATTTTGTAATGCCTATATATATGCCCCCATATCATTCAATAATACACAATTATTTTCATCCTAAAACACGTTATCAGCACGTTGCCCTAAAACCCTGAACTTTTAGAGTCCTAGAAATTTTTTTTCTCTTCTCCACCGCCGGCCACCGTCGTCTCCGGCCTCCGGCATCTCCCCGTCGGCGCTCCTCGTCGGCGTAGCCCCTGCTCGCCGTTGTTGCAACCCCCCCCCCCCGCTGCCCCGCATCCCTGCACGCAGCCAGCCTTGCTGCCCCTGCAACTTCTGCCTTGCTGCCCTGCACGCAGCCCCCGCATCGCAGTCCCTGCAGGCCCTGCTCGCTGCCCCTGCATGCACGCACGCTGCCCCTGCACGCACCCCTGCAGTCCCCGCATCGCAGCCCCTGCAGGCCCTGCTCACTGCCCCTACATGCACGCACGCAGCCCCTGCACGCACGCACGCAGCCCCGCACGCTGCCCCTGCACGCAGCCCCCCCTACTGCCCCTGCATGCAGCCCCTGCACGTAGCCTCTGCAGCCCCGCAGGGTCTCTTCCGCATTCGCTCCGCAAAAACATCTTTTTGCCCCGCAAGACCCCACATCAGAGGATTCAAAATTGCTCCTCCCGCATATCTACGCAAGAAACGCGTACTGCACAAGCAAACTCTTCGCCCAAGAGAAGCTACTCCCGTCTTCTCTACCCTTTTGGGCCTATGGCCTGCCGAGCACAATAGCCATTTGGGCTTCATACTATATTTTCTTTTCCTTTTTCTTTTTCCTATTTCATTATTTAAATGTTCATTGGCACGTTTTTATTTCTAACGATATTTCATGTGCTCGTATAGGAAAAATCATTGCCCGTCATACTATGGTGATGACATTCATGCCGCGATGGACGATACTTTTGCCATCTACATACGATTTCGATCGTATCCTCCCAAGATTTTTATGTCATCGGACGAAGATCGAAAAAGGAATTCAACAAGTAACTTCATGCATGACGATCGATTTGCAGAGCAATTTACTTATATGCGGTCTATTTGGCAGACCAACAAGTATGTTTTTCTTAAAGTTGCTGCTTTTGAAGATATATATATAAATTATCGGGCACTATTAGCCTTTTTTTCATGTCTTCTTTTCCGGCCTTTCTTATAATGCCGATGAGACCAAAGAGGGATATGATTCCCCTCTTGGTCGACCTTTTTCGTGTGACGGTCCTGGGGGAGTCACGTTATTATTTAAAATGGAAGATATCGATTTCGTGTGGTCGCCTGAGTGCACCGCTGTTTTGGGTGCGATCATGAGAATCGCCGATATGCATCGTTTATTTTGTGACCATATACATCACAACCCTTCTAATTCCGGTTACATACTTGAATAGTTTCGATTATTCGAAACCTATACAACCCTCATTTCTTATGGATGCGTCGCCATCGCGACTGTTGTTTGAATGTTTGAGTTTTCTTAAACTCATAAACGATAATCCCAAGGTCCACGTACTCATTTATTTGAGTTGATTCATTACTCTGATGCAACACTATTTGCTGACAAAAGATCCCAAAAATAACACATTCTATGGGACACACTTAAATTGATTCAATAAACGTCTATGACGTATTACCAGAGTTGACCTTGAAACATGCTCCACATCCGAGAAACACATGTCATTTTTGGCACCTGTATCTATTTCTTGAGGACATTTTGGAGATGGAAACGTAACATTCTTCCATTCTCAAGTAAGCACATTTTTGAGCCTCATGCTAAGGCTCCGCCCAATCCGATATGCAAGATTTTGTTGCTACGGACTTTTGATTAGTCACTATATTTTGACTATGTCTTCTGCTTACTATTTTTCAAGTATGACGTTGGCATTGCCATGATTATTGCTCGACTTTATCCTAAGTCGTCTATTGGAATTGGAAGCTTGTTTGTGTTGTATTAAATATTAGCATATTCTATAAAATTTCTCATCTTTCTTGGACTCGTGAGAATTTTATTTGCCTTAGCTTAGCATGCATGGTCAACGTTTGCAACTCACGTGGTTTTTAAATTGGCCGCTTTTGGGTTACATGGGACCCCAATAGCACTACATTGCGATTTCGGACTTTGAAATTTGGAAAACGGACCTCGGAACGTCAAAATTGACGTCGTTTTTCCCGGTTACTGTTCTGGCGTTTCTGGAACGTTTTTTGGCGTTTTACGGGCGTATTCGCCGCCTTCCGGCCATTGTCCGGCGTTTCCGGAACCGCCATCCGGTTCCGGAAGGCGTTCCCTGTCGGACCTGAAGTTACGGCTTCCATACCGGCCAGGTCCGGCCACCGCCGGCCGGATTTCCGGCAATCGGTGAAGCCGGCTTCCGACGAGTTTTTCCAACGTTTTTTTTCGTTGTTTCTCGTCATTTTTCCGGCATATCTCAGCAGTTCTTGCTGCCATGTTTTCCTAGTCCAAAATTCACCCGGTTTTGAGTTAATTTGACATGGTTTTCCGGTTAATTTTCCGGTTTTCTCCAAGTCGTTTCATAGCTCAAATGATTTTATTATTATTGGTGACCACCCGCACTAATTGGATGGTTTTTACCACCCAAATTGTTTGGTATTCAACTGCTCCAATACCATGTTTTTCCAACTCTTGAGTTGAAGAATGTAGTTCTATTGCCATGTGATACATTCGATGGGATTGCCATTTGTTTCAATCCCCTCTCTTACAATATCCTACAGCGTATTGTGTAGATAAGTTCACCGCGTCGTTGACTCTCTTAATCTTCATTTTGAGATTGTCCCGCCATGAAATCGAGTGTCTTGCTAATTGCGTAACCACCCACACTGTCCTACGGCGCAGGTAGTTGTTTTACGGATCTCGTGCGGAGATTGTGTTCTATATCTTCGTGCCTTGCTAAGTTTTAAAGGCCATACATGCCAATGATGGATTTTCATCTTGATATTTGTGTTAAGAATGGAGAGGAATAAATCTGTCAGATTTCATTGACAGTATCTTTTTCAAGCTTTGACAGTATCTTTTTCAAGCTTCGACAGTAGCTTTGTTAGCCTGCATACATCGTTTTTGCTTGCCTGCAGTAGTAGCTTTATGTAACTCAAGATTCTTTGAATCATGGGTTCGGTTTTACTATCTTCTAGGTTTTGACATGATCATTTTTTGGGCATTTTGAACAAGATATGATGATTCGAGTTCTTTGAAATTCTTATTATCATCTATTTTTCATGTTCACGAAGCGATTGGAGGACCACCTCACCCATGCTTTACACGGTGAGGCCGAGCCTGCCTATTTCTGCGGCTCCATGGCATTAAGGCCGTCGGTGGCGGCATCCCATCCTTCACAGGAGCTTGTGATGTCTCCCGTGTTTTCTAATGCCTCCTTGGTAATCTCTGATGCTCATCGTTCATTTTGCAAAGCTTATTCTTTTGCTAGATTTCAAGGAAGTCCTTATTTGCTAAGGCTCCAACCGAGAACATTCCATTCTTACGAAGTATTTAAGGTGACATTAGTGGACCCTATCTAACTGAATGCGAACATGTTTCAGTATTTTTATGGTATAAGTTAAGAGCATCGACGCGTTGGTCACACGTCACTTTGCTTTCCACAAGAAACGCTGCATTCGCTAAAGTTTTTAGCTATGATCATCATCCTAAGGGCTCACCACCCTTCCTATCCTCCCAAATCTATATGAATGGATACTATTGGAGAGTTCACCTCCAGGACTTTGATGATTTCGTTTTGCATATCTACTGGGATCGTCGTTGAACATATTATTCCTCATGTTCATTCACTGTACGATCTAGCAGAGCTCGGACTTGGTTATGGGTACTAACCTGCCGATTTTTGCATGGAGATATGTAATGATGTTGCATGCAACGACACTTATTCGTTTCAGACCCACAACTTGCCAAGCGTTTAGTGCGTACCAGATGGTCACTGGATACGATCCCAACGTTATTTTCACTAACGCCTATTTGGTTAAAGTTATTTATGTGCCTCTATTGTAGTTATCTCAATGGGTCTACTTGAAACGATTAAGTATTCTGGTTGGTTATGATTTATGAATCACCAACACTTGTCCGCTATTTCCAATCTACAACCGTTGATCTCTATCCTGCGATATTAGCAGACGGTCACTTTGATGAGACATATTTCCCGTCGTTAGGGGGAGATATGGAATGCTCCCATTCTGATTTTAACGCCAGGAATTGACGTGGTGTGGCACTATGTCTCATTAAGATCCCGCACTACTCAAAGTGAGTAAATGTGCAACGCATTATCGACCTCTAGAAAGTCAAAAATTTGATGCTCAATGAATTTACCGATATTGCGAAAGTGACGAGATCGCACATAAATGCTGTGATGTGCCGGTAAGGTTGGGACTCTCAGAATATGGGAGAATTTCATATGACCTGGTCCTAGCACCGTTAGCACCATCCCTGACAGTGGGAAGGAAGCTGGCGATGGCACCATCGTACGCTGTGGTGTTGTCGGCGCCCGTGGTATTGTACCACAAAACAAGGGCGGCAAACGCAAAGATGGACTAGTAAAGGTCATAGCTTCGGTCTTGGCTCCTGCCTAGATAAGGGGGAGACCATTATTCTCTGGAATCAAAACCAGAAAGAAGCGAGATGCGTAGGCACAAGTATTTCGCCCATCATCAAGAGATATTCTCTAAACATGTGTATCAACTAAGTTTCTGTGGGACGCTACAGACTCCTTTTGTTGATGTTAGAGAAGAATAGAAATCTCACAAATTGATCGTATACAGCGCGCGCGTGTGTTTAATAGATTGATCTCCCATGATTGATGATGTATTCGCTTATGCTCTTATTCCGTTGTAAAGCATCAACGATGAGCAACTTGACCGAAGTGGAAAGAATCAATACAGGCTGAACTAGACTTGTTATGTTGGTCGTTGTTCATAAGTGTAATGAGAAAGATGAAGTAATGCGATATATGCAGGACTTATGGCGCAAAGATTGTCTCATTATCCTAGTATTGACTACGATGAGTTATATTCTCTCGTTATGGACATAATTGCTTTCCGCTACTTGATCAGTAGTAGTGTCCATGAAAACTGATTTGTAGCATATGATAGTAGTCATATAATATCTGTAAAGGGATCTTGACACAGATATGAGAGTGCCCGAGGGACTTTAAATGCCTCCAGACCACGGAGAGATTATGTAATCAAATTACGACGTTCGAGAGAACGTATTACAATCGGTTGTAAGAACTCATACCCATATGTGTTCATATGAAGCTAATTCTTGATTCTCTATTCCATCTAAGTATAGATGATGAAGAGATTCAATGAGCTATACATTCATACATGCTAGTGTTGTTGGGCACTATTGCTTTCATTATGACGTGATTAACTATGCGCCTATGTATTGTCATTGGACTTGCATTGCTTTTTTGACATGGGTTTAGTTCTACACTTAGTGAACCAACACAAATCCTATCCACACCAACGCCGCCAGCAGCTCCAGCAACATCAACGTACGCCTTGGTGTAGCAGTCGACACTGGTAGCGTAGAGGATGCGTATGGTTCTGTCTTGGACCAAAATCAGTCATTTATTGGTTCATTCCCCCATTCTTTTCGCGAAAGACACATTAAATGTGACAAATCAGAATCTGTCCAGTTTCGTAGGTCAACTTCAACGAGACCTACAGGACAGCTCGCTCGATGAAATATGGTGAAATCAGTACCGTTGGAAAGGTCTATGTGTCTACTTTCAAGGGACATCAACCTTTCGTTCATAGCTATCATATTGAGTGAGTTATGGCCGTTTTAGCAAAGTAGGACAGTCCTGTCCGGAAATTTGCAAGTCAGTCAACTTCGACAGAGCATTGTGAACTCCTCCGATCGGATGAGGTTGTGAACCTTATGTCACTGGAAAGCCACGGGTGTCTACTTTTCAGAACATTTTACGGTTTGCTGATACCTATTTTGACGAAGAAGTTATGGCCGTTTAAGTGAGTGAAGGTCATTCTACCCGAGAATCTGATTTTCATTACAAACTCTTGTTTTGAGTTGTTATGCAATCTTGTTTCCTAAGATCTAAATTTGGTTAAGTATAGCATGTATGATCTAAGGATGTGTGTCTAGATTAATGATTAATCATTAGCCCAAAACTACGTTTGTGAAGCATGTAATGAACGTTGTATACGTTGTTCTTTGTACTCCATGATTATGGCACTAATCAGGGGGACTTGTTTCGTAGACTTCAGGGGGAGTCTACCTCACATGATGCTATCAAATGTAGACGGTGCGTTGTGCTCTTTTTCCCTTCGATCAAGCTTTTGTTTTTACCCAAGAGGTTTTTATTTTGCTTGACAAGGTTTTTAACGAGGCAACAATGTGTGCACCATGCAACCTAGGCATGCGACACAAGGGGGAGTGTTCCGGGAGAATTATTATTCTACCCTTGTGTGTGTCTTAGCCTAATAGGTTTCCTGTTAGGAGATAGATTAGCATCTCCGTAATAGATTAGGACTCCGAATCTTACGGGATTGTGGTTTTGTAATGCCTATATATAGGCCCACATATCATTCAATAATACACAATTATTTTCATCCTGAAACACTAACAAAATTATTTAGTACAAAATAATTTTATTTTGAAAATATATTTGCGTGCACACACATATTTCAAGCATATTTTCGTAAGTTTTAATTTTTTTAATTATATTTTAGAAGTATTATTGTGATGACAAAATTAAAATGATAAAAAAACAAAAAAAATAATTTTATAATAATTTATAACCGTTGGATTAATAAGGATATGATTATTTTTTCATTCAAAAATGACATTTTGTGATTATTGTAATTGCTGACATGGCAGTGTGACATAGCATGTCACGTAGAATTGCGGTGCCAAATTTGGCGCCATAACTAGCATTCCTCTTTTCCAAATTAAGGCCTAGGTATATCTATTCATCGTTGTTTTCTTTTTGTTATCTGTAGTTCTTTAATGCTAATTTATTTTAAAATGAAAACATCTACAAGCAGAGAAAGTCGACGGAACTCCATCGCCAAACGTAAAACACGATTTTAAGGTAAGACTAGGAATCTGATGAGCTTTGTAAGGCGAGGGTGGACTTACTCAATCAAACGTGTATCGCGCTTGCCTAGTTTAAATGTGACTTGTAAGTCCGTTTCAGACTAGCTAGATTTGTTTGGTTCTACTACAAAACTATGCAGAATAATGAATTGTACGTGGATAGATATATAGAACGCGTACGGTTCAACAGAGACTTAGTTAATAAATTCTGACTTGGCTTGCGAGGTAACAGAGAAGAAACTAGGGTTTATAACTCGTATGATGAGTTCAGTACTGACGTAAAATGTCGGTCTTATTATATGTACATGTAGACCTGGAATTGAAGTGCAATAATATTGTTTCAAAATAAAATACTAGTGGTTCAAGATAAAATGTCGGTTCAACAGATACGTAAGTATTCTAATAGGGTATGATCGTCGACTTACAGAAGGTCGATTAATGCAAATATGCAATGATGCATTAAGAGATTGCACGCGCGTACGTCTTTGTCAACTTACGTATATAGTCACATCACTCTCTCCTAGGGTTTTGGTCAATAAGGGAATTTCGGGGAATGCTTCTAGGTCTTTAGAAACCTGATATTTGGTGTAAAAAGTAAACATAAGATGGACAAATAAACCACTTGCAAACTTTTCCCGACTCATAGTCACCGCCACCCTTCTTGGTCTCTGAAGGAGGCAAATTAATCCTTTTATTTTTTTTCAAAATAAAATAAGTTACACCAATTGCCGCTAAAACCACACCACAACTCCACAAGCATCTCACTCGGAGTCACCCTAACTAGCTCTCACCGGCACTACCAAGTCGAAGGGAGGCATGACCTCCAACTATTGCCTATGCGCTTGACAAATTCAAGTCGAAGTGAAATATTTGTACGCTTCATCATTACAAATTATCTCCGAATTAAAAAGGACTTCATTCAAACTCAATGGCCGGTCGAAGAAATGTCTAATTATCTTGTATATTCTGGTCACATTGTCTCTTTTTTAGTCGATCACTGTATTGATTCTGTATTAGTTTAAGACTAATTTCAGTTGATTTTGTAGCTATAACATTCTTGTTGTTGATATCTTTATCTGACTATATGTAAACCTAACATATATATGTTTGGTAAGGTCAGACAAGATTGACTAATCAACATCAGCATTTTATTTCCATAAATCTAACAACTTTGAGTGTGAATCTGCATATTAAGTCTCTTAGACAAGAAAAAATCATCATGAACAATGAATACTTAATTAGTTCATCAAGCTCGATCTCTATGCTTTGGAGAAGATCTTGAAGTTAAATTCTAAATAATATTATGCAGAAATTAATCTAGTAAAACTCCCCAATTCAAATAATCTTAATTAATTGTCAGTTTGGTAGTTGGGATTTCATTACTTCCTCACATCGTTGTTGCTTACTGTAGAGAGGATAATCTTTTCTTCGGAATTCCTAATCCCAGCTACAATTTTTAGTCTCTTTGTAATCAATCTGTTATTGGAAAACGTTTTGGGTCTAAAACTCTAAATGTTTCCTCTTATATCTTATAGCTCTTCAATTCAATAAAAGACGTGACAGAGACAGGCATGAGTGAGTTTCCTTAAGGATAGTAGCTCGCGCGAAGATATATAATTTGCAAAGAGATACCCTAGCTAGGTAGGTAGAAGGAACTGATCTGAAGGATCTCCGCACGATCGATAGTACTTATTTTCAGGGCTGATTCAATATCTAAGAGGAGAGGAGAACTAGAGTATTTCATAGGTGCATTTTTCCATGCTGATGTCCTAATAAGATGACTGCTCCCCTTCAGTACTTCCACCAACCAAAAGAACACCTTAGCGGGGAATAGCGGCTATATGGTATATGCAACTTTTGTTAATTAACCTGGTCTTCTGGAGCATCCAACTATACGACGCCGCTGGGGAACTTGACATATTTTTAGTCTCAAAATTAACCAACATATGGACTACTTAGAATGTTAATTAAAACGCTATCAAGTAAACTTTTTTTTACTTATTTCGGACAACGTACTCTTTCAGTACGTAAACACTGTTGAAATAAGCAGTGTATATGATTTCTTATTTCTGGTTCGTCAAAATTTTAAGAATAGTACACCACTTATGCTCCACTCATAAGATTGATACATTTTTTTTTCGAATCATTCAAAACAGTACATGATGTTCTAATTACAACGTAAAATAGTTACACACCGTTATTTTCTTCGTCATTTGGTTTGATCTCCGTCAAATGTTGAGGACAATTCCGTCTCTTCAAGAAGTGATGAAATAATGAAAGAAAAAAAAAACAAATAAAACGCAACCATTACCCTGCATTCCTGCTCACATCGTCTTGTGTGTTGCAATGTTGGCGGCTATTAACTTTGCTAGCGCTGGTGCCTGGCGGAGCAAACTTATTTTCTTCTCCTTTTTCTCAATGATGGCGATGTTTTCTTATTCTTTTTTTTTAGTTTGCATTTTAGTTTGCTTTGAAGTCTAGCAAATGTTTGATTGATCGAAGCACATCAGTCTTGTGAAACTTGGCACGTGCTGAAGAGAGATCTTAGCCATAGCGGTGCTGGGTTGCTGATTGTCTTGAGCAATATTGACTCCAAATGCACCCAGATTGGGCAAAAGAAGCAAGATTACAAGAATGCATAAGCTTTTCAACGATGCGTGTGTTAGATCTCTGCATATTTTAGATTAGATCCAAAATATTGATCTGGAAGTGTGTATAATATCTATGAGCCTTTATTGGAGAGAGAGGTAACTATAGGAATTGAATATAATCCTCAAAGATGATATATGATTGAGTTTTGAGCCACCATCACAAAACTTACAGCGAAGAAATTGAATTGCATAAGAGTACTGGGTTTCTCTTTCGTGAAAAAGAGAGGAGAATATGAAAATGAATGAATTGGTAAGTGGAGGTGTCAACAAATGGGTGGGTAAGAGGGTAAGAGAAAATAGAAAAATGAAATTAAAAAAGAATGACATAGATATGTGTTTATCATTAAGAGACAATTTACCCTTAAAATTATGTCAGAGTAATGGAGTTATTGACGGTGACGGACTGTACTATAACCGGATCAAATTATCAACCTTGGGTACTATTGAGATTGTTTTGAAACAATATACACCGATTTTATGAGTCGGTTAAATATCGTGTACTGTTTTTTAAATTTTGTCATCTGGTTCAAGTGGAAGCATGGTGCAAAAGTTGTTGAGCTGTTGTGTCTAAATTCTAAATCAAATTGTGATTGAAGATTATACAGCATGGCTTGGATTGCGGCAGCATGGTTCTTTTTCCAATCACCAAAAGCTAAAGCATGGGCTTTGTATAGTTATAGTTTTTTTATCTGCAAGTCGGTTAAACAGTGTTTTATTTCTTCTCCTATAAATTGCTCATCCTTGTAATGTATTATACACTCAATATATTCAAAGTGAGAGAAAATTGCTCCAAAGATCTGTGTTGATGTCTCTTAATTTCTTCAAACACCTTGAGCAACATGAAATCTTTCACTTTTCTGATTCTTATCGTTCCAAAACTTCTAGATTACCAAGGACGTCTTCTTACAAACTGTACGTAAAGATGATAAGAATGATATACAAATCAGCTAGCTGCTTGCGATTTAGATGAAAGTATGCTCAGGGTTCTGACATGCTCAAGTGCTCAAGTGCATGCTCGGCAACTATTAATTAGGAGTTTTCATTAAGTAATTGGTAGTTTAAGAACTCGATCAGGACTCTTCTCTATTACAATATATGTATATCCAATTTCTCTGTTTGTGATTGCCGTGATTCTATATATGTTGATGCACTCCGGCCCCTCCCACTTTAGTACTATCTAAACAAAAGAGCTTTTTTTTTTTTTTGAGAAAGAAACAAAAGAGCTTGCATCTGCAAATCTCTATTAATTTTTCCTCATCTTCTTCTTCGTCCTCCTCCTCCACCCTTTTCGATTATAGCCCTCACTACTCGTAACTCATTCGTTTGGTCTCATTTGGAACTCCATGTAGTTAATTAGGTTAATTAGTTGTGTTTATATTTGGAGCAGGTAGCCGTATTTTTATCATCTTTTTTATTATTATTATAATACAATTCATGTGGGTCGGTAGTGTATTTTTGTTGAATATAAGAATAAAAGGGTGATGCCACTGATGCGCATCAAATATTTACATATGTTCATAGTGTACATGAATCCATTTCCATATGTAATTTAGTAAATTGCTTAATTTGTCAATGAAGTTGGACATTATAGTAGTACATCATTGATAATTTGCTCGCAATCAAGGTGACATAAAAACACAGTGCGAAAATGCAGACCTCCTTGAAGTTTGGCTAGATCAACTTGTATATCTTGATGAAATGAAAATCGATCTGTCTCTCAATATTATTCCAACTTCTGTTGTAATCAAAATCAAGGCTAGTTTAGTAGTTGGGATATATATAAGGATGTCTCGCGATCTTCTTCTTTCTCACGTCTGCATGTTTCTTGCTTATTTGCATAATTGCACGTTAAAGCTGCGCCTTTAATTTTAATTAGATCTTTCGTTTGTCTTAACTAAATTTTCCAGGCATCTCTTTGTCACTGTCCTTTTGCTCACGACTGTATTATATCTGATATGCACGCGCGTCTGCAGTAGTCACTTTCAGTCTCTGGTGCACCACCATTGAATCTAGTATATATTGGAGCTATACAAGCAGGAAATAAAGTTTTTTTTTTTGACAACAAGGAAATAAAGTATATGCTCCCGAACCCGACCACCAAAGTGAGTTTTTATTCCCACCCAGCGAAAAAGCTGGAGGACCGATAATAACTAGTCTCGTGTGATATACATGTTTTCATCAGGTTTACAGAGTTTTATTTGAAAAGATTATATTTTTATATAATTTAGTATATTACGAATGATAGTTTTGGTAAAATACATTGTTTAATCATGTGTGTTTTTGTGTAAATTATTCTTATGCTTATGCTTATGTGTGAGGGTAAGTTTACTGAGGGCATATTTGAAAGTTCATAATTTAGTGGTTTTTTTGGGTGTTGATTTTATAGTAGGAGAGATTGAGTGTAGTACGTTAACTATACGTATTGCTCATCCAGAAACAAAACAACGAGAAATGAGGTAACCCAAGAAGACATGGAGAGAACCTGATGAAATTCTTGAACCATATATAGCGAAATGAGGTAATTACTATATAGGAAAACTGACCGATGCCGGAGCACCGATAAGATGAAAACAACTAATTAACCATAATTAGTTAAGACAAATATTACATGCATGCAAACCGCAGCTAACAAGACACTAACTAAGATCGAGAGAATAGTTTCTCACTGAATCAGCTCGTTTTTAAACACCCTGCCCTTGCTATTAGCTTAAATCTATAAAGCGCTCGATCTGCACAATTTGTTCTGATCGAACGAAAAACGTGTGATACAGTGATAGTGCTATATATTTTACATTTGTACTAATTCCACTTGTAAAAAATGAGAGTGTCATGTCTAGCTAAGTATTTATAGTTACGAGTTAGGACCAAAACATTATTCGTATGGCCCTCACCGGCCATGCTTTGATTCCTCACTTTCTAAGGACAAACAAATGGGTGATTCCCATGATATACTCAAGAGTATGACCCCGGCCTCATCTCTTCACTTAAAACGAACTGTAACCAAATCAGAAAATCGCATTTATATCTTTCTCGATTTCTCCTTTCTTTAGAAAAGAAAAAATATAATGTACCTTCTTCATTTTCCTGTACAATGAACTTAAACATAATTTAATCAAGTTCATTATAATCGTGTGCTAAATTAATTGAGAGGAAGTCGCTGCTTATTGATCTTGATCAGCTGTAAGATTAGGAATTCCGATATTCGAGTAGCTGTGTGGGTCGGTAGTGTATCTGATATTCTGATTAATGAACAAACTAATATAAAGTTAAATCCACGCCATGGGCAATTGGGCAATTGGGCATGTGGCACGTTGTACATGTTCCACTATACAGTAACAATAGTTCAACCATGCTTAATAATTTAGAGATATATCGGCAAAGAAGTCATTTTAACACGGATTTCTGTTTTTCTTTTGTTGAATATCCCCACTCTCCCACATTGCGCACTATAAAGCTAATCATATATTCATATAGTAAACACGATGATGAGTGAGTATGTGGACTAAGATTTTGTATCTTTCGTTGTCACCATTATTGCAGCTTTTGAGTGAGAAAGTGAAAGGCATTTCCCAACTCAAAACAAAGGCGGCACCCATTGTAGCTTTGATACTGTTTTAAATAGGTCAATCCTAGCAAAGAGGCAGCACGAAAAACTGCATGTCCCCATCAACAGGGTAAGTGAACGGAGAAGGAAAACATGGCCACCGCGTAATAGATACATGTGTATAGCGAGAGTTCGCACGCGATTCATAATACGCCCAAAGATATATGTGAGCGTACATGACGAACAAAATTTTTCCGTCCTAAAAATAATGACATGTGCATGCGATGCTTACAATACTTACTGTGTATTCGTTTTCTTTTATGTCGACCCATACTAATTAGGTTAATTACGAGCCAGGATTCCGGGGAGGCGGGAACCAATTTGATTTCGAAGCAAATTATGGGATCTTATAAGGACTTGTAGCTAGTCAGTCTCACATAGCGGCGTCGTAAAATTAGTACTGTGACTTCTGTCAAAACGTGCAAGAAAAAGTGAAAAGAGTTAGATATGGGCGACGATTCCTGATAGAATGAAATTATTCTATATATTCACTATATAGTTTAATATTAATGATACATTTTTATTGTATTTATTTTTAATTGATTATTTATATTTAAGATAATATTTTTTCATTTTTCACCACATACATATTTATCACAAACTTAGAGTAATATGATTGGTCATGTACACCATATGACAGTTTACATATACACATAATTACTCTGATTGCCGATAGATTATTTCACAAATTGTAAATAGTAACATTGATACGGTCAAGCTATGTGTACGTGTATATTTGGTTTATGTACATGGGCAATAAAATGAGAAGTGAAGAGAACGAATTGATTGCCGCTTTGACCTATGCTTGTTGGTAGGTATTCATTAAATTTCACATTTTGACGTTTGTCATGACGAACGATCTCCACGTATTATTGAAGTACGTAGTCTGAACCCTAGGTTATTGTCCATTTCATTTTCATTGAAACATCGAGGGATGGAGATTCAGATAAAAGATCGTAATCTCACGTACAACATCAAGAAAAATACTACGTACTTGATCAATCAAATAATATGTTAGATGCTCGGTTTTTCTGACGTGATTAACAGGATCGAGCTAATTTGTATTAGGAGATAAGTACCATTTAATTATTCAGTATTGTCATAAGACCTAAGGCAAGCAAGTGTTGCTTTCTTCTATAATGCGGAATTGTGGAGAGGTACCTTTTGGTTTAGCACTAGGTATTATATAATCAACTAGAATGAAAACATATCTTGATGATTATGTGAAGGATATATTTCGTCCCTACATGGTGTGCACTTTAACCTTTTTTATCATCATCTCCCGAGGAAATGAAGGTGAAAATGAAAGGAGGCCAATTGTTTGGTCATGATGTAGTAAATGAAGGGACTGTAATTGTATAAATGGCTATTTAGCTTCGAAGCCTTCGATTATGCCTCAGGTACAGTGGAAAATAAAAATGTTTTAGTTTATCAAAAACATCATGAATAGTTGAATACACATGCAGCTTCATATGCATGTGCTAGCAGTACATAACAGCATATAATTGCACGATTGCATGATGTATCATTAATTAGCTAGGTTTATGCGACAAATCCAGATGTTAACGTACCTATACTGTTATATTCAACTATTTAAACTCTATTAATACACGATATATATTCCAGGTGATGCTTTTAATTAGTTCAACACAGCTTAATTGTAAGCCTTCACTGGCCCCTCTAATGTTCTTTTTTCCCAAATCATGTCATATTTGTCATTGTAATATTGTTAATTTCAAATGGCCATTTATATACATTCCAGGTATGTGAGACATGAAAGCTGTGATGATCGACGTACTTCCTATTTCCTGAATTCTCGTTTCATTAGGACCACAAAATGAACTTCATTCCAAACTAAACAATGCTATATATATATATATAATATTGTTAATTTCAAATGGCCATTTATATACATTCCAGGTATGTGAGACATGAAAGCTGTGATGATCGACGTACTTCCTATTTCCTGAATTCTCGTTTCATTAGGACAACAAAATGAACTTCATTCCAAACTAAACAATGCTATATATATATATATATATATATATATATGCAGAGAGAGAGAGGAAGGATCACAAACGGACATTTGCAAACTTGAAAAAGTGTGGACGTCTCTGTTTCTCAGTCATCACAGTCCGACGACGGCGCCTCTCTTGTTGGACGGTGTCCAGGCCTTCACCTGAAGCTTCTTCTTGATAGGGGAGCCACCAGTTACCAGTTTCTGATCGAGTTTCGATCGATTTGAAGTTTCAGTCATGGTTGTTGCCCAAAATCTTTGATCCTCGATCGAATTGGCTTTCATCTTCAATGAGACGTCTTTTGAGATTCCCAAGGCCTCAATCCGACAAGAGAAGTGCATCTGTCGGCGCCGAATGCAGCTGAGAAGCAAGACGTTTGCACGTTTTTTGGGTTTGTGGACGTCCGAGTTTGAACATCCCTTTGTGTGTGTGTAGCACTTCTTAGTTGCGGAGGTCCGCACTAATGGTTTTGATGCAGATTTCCATTTTCACCACTTTTCGATTGAATTTCCTCATTTCCACCATCTAATATTTAGACAATATTGTGTAGATCAT
Organism: Argentina anserina; assembly: GCF_933775445.1. Lineage (NCBI taxonomy): Eukaryota > Viridiplantae > Streptophyta > Magnoliopsida > Rosales > Rosaceae > Argentina > Argentina anserina. Next base: position 11,046,794 of record NC_065876.1, read on the forward strand.
ATATGTAAAATTTCAGCCAAGTTAACCATCGTAAAACCCTCAAAAATATGTTTTTCTGTTAAAATATTGAACTGTTCATGTTTGACAGAATTCAGTAAGTTCATTTAGTTTTCGATTTTGATAGCCTTAACAATCAACAAATTAGTTGAGAAAAATCATATATATATATATATATATATATCTTTCACATATCTTTTGTTTACCGTTTCTTGTATATATTATAGTCTTTCACACGTTCTTAAAGATATTGAACTTGAAAATCGTTACCACGCAGAATGGATTTGATTGAAATGGGATATATGACGAGCATTATTCTATTAAGAGAATCGTGATAAGATAATCTTCTCAGTACGCATTACAATTAGTTCATCTCTCGATTAAAAATCACAAAATTAAGCTCATGCAGCTGCATGCAATACTTGAGAAAATCTGTCATGGGTTTCTCTCTCTCTCTCTCTCTCTCTGTTTTTTTTGAAAGGTCTGGGCAACATATGACGAACAACGTATCACTAAAGATCGTTTATGAGCAACATATGTCGTACATGGAAGTGATGGAACATTACTCGCACATACAAAGACTACTTAACTGTACGTAGTTGTTCGTCACTGTTTTGAATTATGACGAACAATGGTTTTAGGGTAAATCGGTTAACTTACAATTACTATAATTAACCGATTTCGTACATTGTCGTCATAATTCAAAAATAATAATAATGGTAATTATAACATGAACACATGTAGTTCACTCCATTTGATTAGACCTAGTAATCAATCCTCAAGTCTAGGTCTTATTCTTTTTGTTGAACGCCAGTTCTTCCCTTTGATTATTGTTCCCATAATAAACTACGTGGAAACCTGCTCTTCTTCTGTTCTCCTGGCTGCTTCTGCCTTCAATAGGTCATGGTCCGTACACCGTTAGACGTTTACCAAAACTAGCTACCGCCTTTGTGAAATGCTCAGAACTGGCTGCTGCTTCCACCTTCCTTCTCCGTTGTCCCTAAACTACATAACTGAGAAAAGTCCAGACACTCGAAGATCTGTGTTTATGTGAAAGAGAGAAACTGCATTTATTATCAGACTCTATAATTAACAAGTCCACACACCTCAACCAAACATGATCCAGTCAACCCATAAGCATTCAGCAACAATAAAGGGTATAATCGTCGAATACCTCGAATAGTCTGTAGTCCTGGAGTTTGATTGAATTCCCTCGCAGACTTTTATGAACAATATCGCTTTCGGGTATCCGAAATACGAAACTACGTAAATGCCTTGTTGTTAAAAACAAAAATACAGATAGCGTAGTTGAGAAAAGGTCAATACTATTTCTTTACAAGGAAGTCAGAATCTCAGACCTAAAACAATGGCAATTTCGTAGAAATACACTAATCCATGGCCATATTCGAACGTACCGGTTTATATATACCTTAGTTGATCATTTCAATCCCACTAGCCTTCTAACTTGAAAATACTCTCTTCTTCTTCTTCTTCTTCTTCTTCTCTCTCTCTCTCTAACCGGACACGTAGATTTCACGATGCTAGTTGGATCGCACAGCGTGAACCTTTTTCAGGCGAGAAAGCCGAGCTTCAGGAACTACACGTCTCCGTTGAACCCCTTGACAAGAACTCTGTCTTCTTGTTCCTATTCAGCTTCTGTCTCGAGTTGTTTTCCTATTAAAGCTTCTGCTGCAACCACCTCAACCTCAAAAACTGAGTTGACTCTTGCCAATCTCGACAAGCTGCTCCCGAAGCCGGCTCCACCTCAACCTCCACAGCTCTACCCACAACCTGATCAGAAAAAGAAAGGGTCGACGGAAAACAAGGCAAAGGGGTTTCTAGAAGGGCTCAGTCTCGCCAAGCTTTGGCCGCAGGTGAAGGCTGTGGCGGAGGAAATGTCTCCGAGGCATTTGAAGACCCTCAGGAGGCTTCTGTCCAAGACAGCAGAGTATTCTCCCCGGAATAACTTGGGTTCCCGGTGGAGGGAATATCACGGTAGCAACAACTGGGCCGGACTACTTGACCCTCTTGATGAGAATCTCCGGCGAGAGGTCGTCAGGTACGGCGAGTTCATCCAGGCAGCTTATCAGTCATTTCATTCTAATCCGGCTATGTCGGTGGAGGAAACTCAGATGCCGCGTAACGTTGCCCTGCCGGATAGGTCATATAAAGTAACCAAGAGTCTTTATGCAACGTCAGCAATTGGGTTGCCTGACTGGGTCGATGATGTGGCCCCGGATCTCGGGTGGATGACCCAGCGGTCGAGCTGGATCGGGTATGTGGCGGTTTGTGACGACAGGCGGGAGATTGCGCGAATGGGCCGACGAGATATTGTCATCGCTCTCCGTGGAACCTCGACATGTCTTGAGTGGGCTGAAAACATGAGGGCCCAACTCATTCAAATGCCTCCCACCGAGGAGGAGGGTGGAGAGGAGGCACAAGCAAAGGTGGAGTGCGGGTTCCAAAGCCTCTTCAAGACCCCCGGTGCTCACGTGCCAAGCCTCTCACAGTCCGTGGTCGAAGAAATCAAAAGATTGAAGGAGTTGTACAAGGGCGAGCAACTGAGCATAACCGTCACGGGTCATAGTCTCGGCGCAGCTATTGCTCTCTTAGTAGGCGACGAGCTCAAGACCTGCGACAAGGATATGCCACCAGTGGCGGTGTTCTCTTTTGGAGGGCCCCGAGTAGGAAACCGGGGATTCGCAAACCGAATGGAAGCAAAGAACGTGAAGGTCTTGCGGATCGTGAACTCCCAAGACTTGATCACAAGGGTACCCGGCATCTTCGTTGGGGAAGGAGTGTTAGAAGAGAAGATCAAGAACTCCAAACTCGCAGACTTGCTCGACGAGAAAATGCCGCTGGCCTACTCCCACGTTGGAACGGAGTTGAGGGTAGACACAAAAATGTCACCGTACTTGAAGCCCAACGCTGATGTAGCTTGCTGCCATGACTTGGAAGCATACTTGCATTTGGTGGATGGGTTCCTGGCATCTAACTGTCCTTTTAGACAGAATGCGAAGAGGAGTTTAGTGAGGTTGCTTCAAGATCAAGGATCTAATGTGAAAAAATTGTATATCAGTAAGGCAAACAACTTGAGTAGTTTGAAACTTGAAAGGGAGGGACTTATGGCTAGTTGTTTGCCTAGTCCCTCTTAGTACCAATCCAATAAAAACTTTGCACATATACTCTAATAGTCAAATGATAAGCTTATGTGTATGATGGTTTATATTGTGAAATATTGGCTTCGATTTATATCGTTCTAAAATATAATTGTCAAAATAATTTCACAAATCCCACCTCCCAATATCGATCATCACATATATACTTCAACACTTAATTTTTCATGACAATTTAAGTTCATTGCTCATAATACGAATAATTAAATTATAGAGCAATTACAGAAAAACAAAATTCAGAATCAGAGGCGATCAAAACACTCATTTCACGTAGAAACTTGACCATATTTTCTCACTATCTTCATTACATTCTACAAATTCCATATGTAGTAGATTTAATCTACTACATATGGAATGAAGTATAATTTTCTGATATGATGATTTATCTATTTAATAATCGTCACTGATTATCAATAGAAGATAATACTGAATCAGTAAACTATAAGCATGTATCACTAGTACAACTTTTTAGCTTCCACCAATATCTTATCTCACATATTTTTCAACACAAATTTTGCTAGTTTTGTCTCTTTTAGATTGTATATATGGGAATAATAACATTTCGAAAGAAACAATATGAGAATTTCATATAACTGTACTAAAATTTCACTCTAATATAACATGCCCCAACCGAATTGGCAAAGTCACACCACGCATGTGAAAATAAGATATCATGCATAGCATATATATGACAAGTTATCACAAGTCCTATATATGCAAAGAATATGTTATTCATTGAGTTTGTTTTGTTGAACACCAAAGTGATTAAAAAAAAAACAGTATACGCACTTACACTTCCCCTCTCTGACAGTTTTTGCTCGATCCTTGTAAGTGAATTCACAATTTAGATTTCAAAATGAATAACATCTCGTAACAATAATATTAAAGAAGACCTCTGATCAACATGCATCTACCCTTTAACCCTTATATGGTCTAACATCGATGCATATATATTTAGAACTCGTAAGTATTGGGATTTAGTGAAGAAGTGTGTCATCGGAGCGCCAAGCCGCCAACTACATCACACAGCTGCAGACGTACTTAGCATTTTACCTCGTCAACCGCAAAAGGGTTCATTACTCTGTAGTCCGTAGATACATGATTTATGTTCTACTCAAATCTATGAACTTATTCGCCAGACAGAATAACCAGAGAAACTAAGCACTAAAACAAGTACGTATGATCAACCCCTTTTTTATTAATTTAAAAACTTTCAGGTCAGGAGACTTTTGGTTATGTACTTGTTTATATCATATACACACTAACACACATAGTTGGTTTCTCAGGGTGATGCAGCACCGGACGCTGTGGTGAGTGTGGTCTACGGCGTTCAGGCCACTGCGAATGAAATTATGTGCTATGATATTTTCTTACATCCCATTGTCCCAATCGGTTGCCACTTAATTGTACTTTTAGATGGGAACAGTGATACCGAATTATCGATGCCATTCTTCATGAGTGCATGAATGAGGAAAAATGAATATATACAGAAAGAAACATAACTGAATTCATGAAGAAATGTGAGAAGTGGAACTTCATAGGGCTTAGGGTCAGTGGTTCGTCACTTCGTTGAGATTGAGATCACTCCTAATTTTCACCTTCTCACCTATAATAGTGCTTTTGGTTGGGCTTATAACAGATTAATAATTACATTCTGTACAATAGGTAGAATACATTCACTACCTGAATGCCTTCCTTTCACTTCATACAGTATCCCGGGCAGAGATTTACACATCTTACAATCGAAACCTCAAACCAGGGGCTCCATAATAACTCTGAGAAAGAACTATTTTATGGAATGCTGTCAAGAAATGATAGAAACACAAGGATCTGTTGATCTTCTAAAACTTGGGGGGGGGGGGGGGGGGGGGGGGGGGGGGGGTTAAGTTTTTCTTACAACTTCAAGACACGTCCTGTAATGCAGAACTTAGATGAAACAGAATTTAACAGTAGCCATTTGTCATGCCCCCAATTTTTTACATTTTTCTTACGATTTTACGTCTATCTTTTTACTCAGATCGAGAGTCGTACTAAGTGTGATGACTCTAAAAGTTGACTTTTTGATGCATAAGTTTTCCGAGGAAACTTCATTCACGAAAGTTGTAGGGTTCGTCGATACAAATTTGTGGACACGCAGCACGCCTAAATCAGAGTTCGTATGAAGAAGTTACGAATCAAAAGAGCATTTGGGTATTTTTGGAATTTAGTATAAATAGAGGCTAAATTAAGAAAAAGGGAGAAGAAAATTTAAAAAATCGAATTTGAGCGTTACTGTTCATCCCAAACTCAGAAATTTCTCCTCCGGTGCTCTCCGCCGTCCGACCACGGATCGAGACGCCATTGGTCCCATTCGCTCTGACTCATCATTTCCAGTCGACTCGTACTTGTCTCACACCTCGCTGACCGCCATACACGGCGCTGCAACGACCGCAACATCTGGCAAAAGTCAACGCCCCCGTGCGGCCTCTTTCCGGCAACACCGGAGCTCGGGCTATTGCGGATCAGCATATCCTTCCCCTCTGGGCTCGAATCGACCGGTTTGGAGCTTCGAATCGAGCTAGATCACGATTTGGATTTCAGTGCACTGTTCCGACATTCCCTTACGTTTTCTGGCCACTTCCCGGCCGATCTGGGCTTCGACGCCGTTGTGAAAAAGGTTTGTTTTCTGGTGATCTATAACTTTCATGTTGGGATCGAGTTGATTTGGATAGGTTTGAGAGTGGTGGTGCGTGGGGTCCATGAGCAACCACTGTGGCGGTGCGTGCTGCCATTTTTGGAGCAATGTGTCACTCCATTGTGTAATATACGTCGATACGAACTTATCGATGTCTTAACTGTTGAATTGGTTATCATATGAGGTTGTGGATTTAGATTATCGTGATAAAGAATATTGTGCAATTGTCGTAGGCTTTGAGTTCATTTATTGTTGGTTGTAATGTGATTATCGTGATTGATAATGGATGTGGTGTTGTGTATTTGATGGGTGATGGTTATGATACTAATTGTGTGTGTGTCGGTTGTGATGTTGTGTTTGTGATACAAATCAGAATGGTTATGAGGTCGCGTTGTTATGGTGAATAGTTGAACTACGAGTGGCTTGATCCTTTTCTAAAAAGGTTCTTAGGTAGCCCGAATAAGGTTTGGGCGCAACCATCTTTATTATAAAGTACCTATCGTTCTTTAATGAACTAACTTGGGTTCGAAACATAAACTCAAGTTGGGTTATCATAGTGGTATTAACAGCGTACTAGTGAAATGGTGTGTTTAAACGTTTAGTTAGTTGATTATGAATATGTTGATGCTTTTGTGATGGGTTGATGTTATGCCTGGGACGGTGACTGTATATTGTTTACGAGTAGGACTTGGGGTCATGTTCTAGAGCTTGTGTTGGATACTTTGAGGAGAGTCTGCCGAATCGGAAGAGATGAGATGAACCGGGAGAACTGGAAGAGAGTGGATGAACCGGAAGCGGATGTATTAGCCGACTCCCGATAGAGATTAGAAAGGAGAGGACTAGTGACTCGTCGAGTGTCATATGGTCTCGTGTTTGCTTCCCGAGTGGACGTCATTATAAATATAAAATTACACAATTCGGTGTTTATAGAATGTTGTATGATTGTTTTGACCCCGTCGTCTTAGTGGGTTGGGCGGCTACGATATAAGACGGACTATGAGCTCCAGAGGTCCAATGAGATTAGGTAACGAACATTGCATACTCCGTCAGACATTTTGAATTATAATTATGATTTGTGTTTGTGGAGGTTGTGAAATTTTAGGGAGCACGGAGGCTCCAGGTGTTAAGGTTAGATTTGAGATATAGAGTCTAATTGTGCAGGTAGAGTTGACTACTTTTGGTGGAAACTATGCCGAAATTTTTAGTATATCTCTTTTGATAATGGATCCCTCACGATTTGTCTCGATATTACATGTCACTATTTGTCACCAATTTGTTCTTGAAAATCATAGATACCAATAAATAATGTTTTGATACACATCAGGCTTACTTCTCCAGGCTATAATGCTTGTTCACACCTTCAATAACATCCCAGGTGACCTTCATTCCTTTAGGGAATACAACCAAATCACCAGCCTCAATCTCAAAATATCCTTCATGCCCGTCGACTTCTACATTGACCTTCCCCTTCAGCAAGTACATAGTTTCTGTAGTTTTGAAACTCCATGGGAATTTGCTTGGACCACATTCCCATCTGTTCATGAATTCACAATTGGGTTATTGCATAAAACTTTCAGCTTTTACACAATGAACTAGGAAGTGTACATGAAACCATAAAATATATAGCTAAGAACCGGGATAGATCATTTAGATGGATCGGCTTAGTTAGCAAAAGTGAGTAGATTCTGATACTGAATACAATCCTCAATCCTGCATTCAACTCTGAAAGTACTAAATGAAGAATCATGAAAAACTGTACAATACATCATAGACTAGTGTTATTATTGACTTATTAAGCAACAGCAGCAGCAACAACTGCAATTTGAGCATATATACAACTCATGAGTACATAGGCAATTCATAGAATCACAGAAAGAGTCATGAAATGCAAACAAATTCAAAATATGCATGTTCTGGCCCTTGGTTATACCACTACAGCTGTGCCTTCCCACAGATCTTTTCTTATGAATTCACAATTGGGATTATTGCAAAAGACAGTATATGCCGTTTCTACAAAATGAACTAAGAAGAATACAGGAAACAATTTAATATAAAGCTAGGAAACAGGTTAGATGGATCAGTCTAATTGGTGTACTCTGACATTGAATACTATCCCGCATACAACTCTGAAAGTACTGAACGAAAAATTAACAAGAACTATATATATAACACCTCAAAGGCTAGTCCGCTAGTGTAATGTAAGGAGGAGGAGGAGGAAGAGGAGGAGGAGGAGGAGCAGCAACTGTAATCAGAGCACAGTTGCAACTCATGAGTACAAAGGAAATCCACAGAACCACAGAAAGAGTCACAAAATGCAAACAAATTCATCATATGCATGTAATGGCACTTAATCCTTTTTGGTTATGCACTTATGCCAACACAGTCGTGCCTCCACACAGGTCGTTTCTTAAAAGGAGACTATATACAGCTAAAACTTCTTTAGTTTCATGTACATACCATGTTCTTCAAACCAGTGAAACAACATTTTACCAGATTGAGAACAAGAGGTGGGAACTTGGGATAACCAGAAAGTGTCCTCCTTAGGTGATAATCCATATTTAAGTAATTGCAAGCTAGCGTGATACATTATCCTGAAATTAAGACCCCACTATTTAAAAAGAATTTAGATATTGTCGCTGTCCGTCAGCCTCAAGAGCATTACACTACCACACATAGGGAAACCCATAGCACCTTTTATGTGATGTACCAGGCTATAGTAAAAAATGCAAAATGAATCATAAAGTGCAGTACTGAGACAAGTATTATAAAGTGCAGTACTGAGAGAAGTGGGTTTCATTATCATCAGTATGTAATCACAATCTACTCCATTCTGTTGATAAAAGAGTACATATATGAGGTACGCCAAAATATTACATTGATTCTTCCCTTTCACAAACAAGCTACTGGAAGCCTCCATTTCTAGATATATCATGATACTCCCTTGAACCAGAACAGTATGAAAGAAGAATTACTAAATACTAACAAAAACTCTAAGCAGTAAAGTATGTGAAGTTCCATAATTATCACCCAAAAAGTTAAGAATTTTCACACTAGCCACACCAAGTGTACCCATCATTCAAATTAGCAGAAACAAAAGCTCTACTCAGTAACTCAGATAATCTGAATTCCTATATCTTTTACAACCATAAGCCTTTCAACCTCAGTCGAATAAAGCACAGCCAAATATCCAAAATTCCAGACAGAGAAACTCAGTAGTTAAAGAATTATTCAATGTTTCTTTCATTTTCTCCAAAAACATAAGCATTATCATACCAGTCGAATTACGCATATCAAACACCCAAAATGTTATATAAAATACACTCAGAAATGGAAAGACCTGAGGTACATAAGTATCCCCCATAAACTACTAACACTATCACTCTAGTCTCAAGTATTAGACACAAAAGATCCACCCAGTACTTGAAGCTTAACCTTTCCCACACTAATCAAACCAAGCACTCTTCTTCCTTATGAAAAGCAAATACACCACCATAAGCAGCCTCCAAGAACCATAACCAATGTGATACAAGCCAAAACTAAGCATACCCACAATCTAAATATTACAGACATAGAGATTTCTTGCGATCACAAACATTAAAGTCGAACTATATTCAACTTGGGATGAAAAAGTAAAGGTAAAGAGGCATACTTTGGCCATGTGGTGACTCCAAGCTCAGTGAGTTGGGATTGAGTTGGATTCTTTTCAACCTTGACGCCAAATGCGTTGGTGGGAAGGGTGGCCATAGGGGTTGGTTTTGGTGGTGCTGTTGTTGTGGAGTTGAGAGAGAGATAAAGAGGGACTGCAATTACAAGTATTAGAGATCCAGAGATGTAGAGCAATTGCTTGACTTGCTTTGTTAATAAAAGGTGGAACATGTCTATCACCCTCATCAAACGGCAAATGGTCTTTCTGGGAAATCACTAGCACACTTGCTGCTTTTTTATCTACGTTGCTTTAAATGGAGATGTTGAATTGCTAGAGAGCAACTACATGAGTCACTATTGATCTTTGTTGTCATTTCACTCATTTGCTATCCAAATTACGTATTACCGAAGAGTAAGTCAGCGGCGGATCCATGATTCACAACTTGAGAGGACTTGAATTTTTTTCTCAAAACGGCCGAAATGATAAAAATTTTGTAGTGCATAAAATATTCAACTATAATATATTAAATGAATACCTTATTGATATGAAAATAGCAATTCATTCAAAATTATCATAAATTTAGTCAATTATTGTAAATATTTTTTTTAGAATTGATCAAAAACCTTAATTAAAATGAATGCACAATAAAAATAAAATAAATAAATTACATGTTGAAGAAATCAAGAAAGATTTGAAATAAATAGAAAAATAGACACACAAATATGTATTTGTTGAAATTTGATCTTGAATTGGCTTGATATTAACAAACTTCAAAACCAAACATGCAAAACTACACCATATGAATTTATAACATGTACTTAGGTAAGTATTTTCCAAATTCTTGGAGGGACTTGAGTCCCCCTACCGGTGCCCTAGATCCGACCCTGGTCAAGTCCATGATGCAGGTAAAAGATGACAAATTTAATTGGTCAAATCAATGTTATATGATACTCGATCATATGCTATTGAGTTAAATGGGGTAAAAAACTGAGTTTAAACCAGAAAATAGGAAACTCTGTTGATAGAAGTTGAAATATGAGTCGGGGCAGCTGCCCAAAGAAATAAAATCATATAAAATCCCCAAAATCTTTCCAAACCCTAAAGTGCAAGAGGGAGACGCAAACGCAGCCCTCGACTTTGAGCCCGAGGACGATGACCGAAGGCCGAGCGCAACACTATGCTCTAGACGGCGTTGAGCCCCAGCGATGTAAGAACCCTCTCTTTTGAACACATATCATTTTGTGCAAGAAAGTGTGCTAACACATCATCTGATTCTCAGGGTTCTGAAAACGATAAACGCAGGGAAGCTGCGGAGAAGGAGGAGAGGATCAGTTGTGTAAATATTGATTGAATCTTTGTTTTCATATGTTTTGTTGCTCAGCCATGATTGCTACTTTGAATATGCACATATCAGGTCTCTTGTAGTTTAGTTTTGCCTGATATTACAATTTTGAATTGCTTGGTTGGTGCCAGTTTCTCGTTTACACAGCTTATTATTATTTTCCTGCTATTTGCCCAGTGATGGAGTCCAAATCTAAGGAGCGGTGTGGTGGTTATTCGTTCATTAGCCTTGCACTTCATCAATCTCATTCTCTCACTCTCTCACTCTCTCTCTCTCTCTCTATATATATATATATATCTATCTCTCTCTCCCCCCCCCTCTCTCTGATGGAGGATAAGGCTTTTGATGAATTCCACACTATAAACTGTGAATGACGGTTGTATCTAGAATTTAGTAACATCACTCTGTTTTAACCTTGTGCGTAATGGTAATGTGGATTGTTGACTGAGTGATTGATATTTTTGTGTAGTCTGTTAGCATAAATGGCTTCCTGAAGCCTGCTGAAGGGGAGAACCAGAGGTGCTATGGTGGTCGTAATCGGGTCCAAGAGGCGGAACAACGGGGAGCGTGGAGGTTACTCGAGCAGTACTAAAGCACCCCCATTGCAGATCCTACAGTCATCCCATCTCTAGGTGGCAAATGAGAGCCCGGCTCATCTAGTTCCAGCTCTACGGGTATCATAAGAAATTTTTTTATCTTAAGAAGTATTTTTATTATCAGTGTTTTTTGAGTGTTCATTTTATGTCATGGGCAAATGGATCTTGCATCAGTTTTGAGTTGGAATAGAGAATCCCTGCGTTTGAAATCTACTTTGATTATATCTGGTTTTTATAGGAATTATAATTCTCGAGTTTGTTATGTTTCTGTCAGAATACCCGTATGATCATTCCTATATGACCACACGGTTTATGAATGTGAGGCTGATATCTTGATGAAGAGTTTAAAGTATAGCCCAGGTTGGGAGTTCAATTGTACGAGGCTACTGAACTTTTAACATTTGACTCTTGGTATTGGTATGATCTGCTCGAGTAAACATCAGTGCAAGTATGCACCCCTCAATTGCTAGAATGGTGACATCTGATTCCAAGAGAGGATCATCCTGACCCTGCAATAGTGAAAGGTGACACATGCTTTCAGGATCACCATTAGAGACAATAAGCTTGACTTCAAAAAAATGAAAACTTGAATATAAAGTCAGGGGAAAATTCTAGTTGCACCTCCAAAATTACTGTTTATACCTCAATTACTTAATACACCTCCATTTTACTCTAAACCCAGCAAGAATCATGACCAACATCCATGTGAACCTCAACAACATAACGATTGGACAAAATAGAAGTCAATTCTAATTTGTAATGACCGAAACCAGCTATATTGCGTTTCATAATAAACTGTTTACCCCAATTAGATTATATGTTCTTAATAGTCTTTTCATATCTGTTGGAAAAGTTAAACGATATCAGAAAAATTGTGGTAGTGATTTTAGAGGTGCAAATAGAACCCCTCTAAGGTCAGGTACTGAACCACTTACATCACACCATTCACACGTCAAAACGTAGAAAATAGTTGCAGCAGCCAGATCGCTAGGTTCATCATCAAAACTGAGACCCAATTTAGCCTCGATTATCGTTTTCGCCATCCTGATAACATAGCACTTCATATCAGCACATACCCCTGAAAACAGATTTCAGTTTAGAACACTAACAAACCAAAAACTTGGTACAGTTAACAACTAGGCTGCATGGAATCGGAAGCAGGGACGTGGAAGCGAAGCGTTTAGAAACGCGGAAGCGTTTTTTTTCAAAATTTCTTGGAAGCGGGGACGTTTCGGAAACGCGAAATAAAATAATATATAATTAAAGATATCAACCTGTATATATAATATTACAAAAACACAAAAATAGCAAATTCAAAGTCATTATCCGATTCATAGCAAATTCAATGTTATTGTTACACAACCAAATAAACTCAATAAAAATAAAGACAATACTACTTATACATCAACGACATCATCCTCATGAACATTCTCCTGAACATTATCAAACAAAACAGCCTCCAAAGTCGGTTCATCAAGAGAAAGATCCTCAAACTCAAGCCTTCCAAGATTAGTTTCATCTAATGAATCAAATTGATCACCTCCAACATCCCACATGTGAAACGGACCTTCCTTGTAAGAGTTACTACATCTAGATACGGACCTCCAACATCCCATAACTATCTGCCTCTAAAATACTCTTAGCAAAAGTATGCTTTGATCGAGAACACAATTTCAATACTTTGGAAAGGAGAAAAGTGCTGAACCTGCAACCAAAATAACCAGTGCAAATTATGGATCACAAAATCATTCACCATACTTTTATCATCAGACTATCGAATTGTAAAGAACAAACAAACCTCATTTTGCTACTACATTACCACCTTTTTTTCGGAATCGCGCTTCCGACGTGTTTCCGGCGTGCTTCTGCTTCGCTTCCGCTTCGGAAGCACGAAGCGCGACTGCAGGCAAGCTTCCGTGCTTCTTAGGTTAACAACCTAAAGTAGTCAATCAAAACAGAGTTTCAAACATAGTACCCATAACAAGACACAAATACTTGAAACTCTGTTTTGTGACACAAACCCATCACCAAAGTTCAGATTTTGAGGCGGAAAACGGAGCAAGAGCCTACCCCTGAGTAGTTTGAATCTTGAAAGTGAGGGACTTATGGCTAGTTGTTTGCCTAGTCCCTCTTCTTAGTACCAATCCAATACAACTTTGCACCTATATACTCTTCTAGTCAAATGATAAGCTTATGTGTTGGTAATTTATATTGTGAAACGAAGTCACCAATTTCTATCGTTCTAAAATCTAACTGTCAAAACAATTTCACAAACCTCACCTCCCAATATCGATCATCACATGTATACTTCAACACTCAAAAATGGTCACGACAATTTACAATCAATACGAATAAACAAAATTTAGGATCAAAGGCGAATCAAAATAGAGCTAGTCCACATAAACTTGACAATATTTTCTCGCTATCTTCATAACGTTCTACAATTTCGTAGTCTCCTTGATCACAACCGATTTCATTCTTGATCATTAACTTATACAAAAACGACTAGCTTAAATCTATAACAAATGGAATGAATTATAGTTTTATGATTTCATGATATATATATATATATATATATATATATATATATTTAACTATTGTCACTAATTATCAATCTCGCACATAGTACTGAATAAGAAAACTATATGTATCGCTAGCACAACCTTTTAGCTTCCATGACTATCTTATCTCACAAATTTTGCTGGCAGTTTTGTCTCTTTTAGATCTGTATATATGGGAATAATAACATTTCAAACGAAAACAATATAAGAATTTCGTATAACTATACAGAAATTTCATTCTAATAACATGCCCCAACCAAATTGGCAAAATCACACCACGCATGAGAAAATAAGATATCATACAAAGCATGAATATGCCAAGTTATCACAAGTCCTATATATGCAAAGAATATGATATTCCTATGAGTGTTTTTGTTGACCACCAAAGTGATATGTGTACGCGGTTACGCACTTACCCAACTCACCACTTCAAATTCCCCTCTCTGGCAGGTTTCGCTCGATCCTTGTTAATGAATTCACAGAATCACAGTTTAAATTTCAAAATGAATAACAGCTCTTAACAATAATATAAAAGAAGACCTTTGATCAACCTCTTTACCCTTATATGGTCTTTACCTTATATGGTCAAATATCGATGCATATACATACATATATATATATATATATATATTACTCTTATAACCAGAACTCACTTCGTCAACTAAAATGTGTGTGAAATCAGGCTCTAATTCTTACACCATAAACTATATCATGATATATTATAATAAACAAAAGATAATGTAGTAATAAACAAAATAATGTAAAAATCAATTATAATTTCTTCCCCTAAAATCTCTTTGTAACGTCTCACTCCATTTTTTTTCTAACACCCACGTTTTTTATTCAATAATAATTTTTCAAAAACTTAATTACACACCCATCGTGTGTGTTTTGTTTCTAGTATTGAGAACTAGAACTTATTTAAAAATAAAACAGTGAAGTTTGTGAAAAAGTGTGTCATCGGAGCGCCAACTAAATCACACAACTACAAACTTAGCATTGTACATTGTCAACCAAAAGGGTTCATTACTCTGTAGTCTGTAAAGAAATTCAATACCATATATCCTATATATTCTACTTAAATCCATGAACTTATTCGCCAGATCGAGAACCCAAACACGTACTTATAATTAACTCCTTTATTTCAATTTCAAAACTTCAGGTCAGAAGAATAGTAAAGTGGTAAAGGCAGAATGAATAACTCGCTTGCACGCGCTAAGGTAGAAACCAGATTTTTCTTCCCCTGTTCGACGATGAGCCCATTCGCCGTCGTCGGACGGGACTTGTCGTCCTTGGGTTGGACTAATATGTTGTCGTGTCTCTCGATTAGGTTCGATTGCGGCGTCAGTGTTTAACAAGAGGAGTGGGAGAGATCGCTACAACATTCAAAGGTGGTGGCGGCGGCAGCGGCATTGTGGCGAGGAAACAGGCAGATCCGCGTCTTGGTTCCCTCCGATTTGGGGGTGGGGGCCTAGTCTGATTCGCTCGGGATTGTGGATCTGGGGTGGGTCACTCAGTTCTGACGGCTTCGACTTGGGGACGAACCGGATTTGGTGCGCATGTGTTCTCATTATGTTGTTTCTTTCATGGCAGGGGCACAACGATGTGATCTGTGGCAAGGTTGTTAGCATTGTTTAGGTTGTGGCGGTCGGGACCATCTGACATGAAGGGGCGGCGTCAGTCGTGACTTGGTTGGTAGCAGTGGTACTCCCATCTCCTTGATGTGGGCTTGGGGTTGGGCCCTCGTTTTGGGCCTGGCCTGGGCTTCTATTATATTTTCTATTTTCAGTTTTATTTTCATTAGTTTTTTGGTTTTGTCACTGTTAGTTTTTTGTTTCGTATTTTGCGTGAAATAAGTCTCTACATCAGTTTTTTGGGACTACTCGGGTTTCGGGTCCGTGTGTGCACTTTTTGTGCCTTGTCTGCTCTAGGTAGGCGGCGAGTTCCTTGTTTCGTCAAATAGTTATTGCCGCCTAGTGGCAGGGTGAGACTAACTATCGCCGGATTTATTTTTCGGCGGCAACATAGTTGGAGAGCTATTGTATTTAATATTAGGATATGTTACTGTTGTTTCATCATTGATATGGTCTCATATCTATTGTCCTCTTTATTTATGTCACCGCTGTTTCAAAGCAAATAAAGTCGCCATTAGAGTAGTACTATTTGCTAGTTGGTACTTTGTTGGGTACTTGTTTGTATGGATCTTTGATATTATGTCAGGTCTTTATAATCAAGGGTTTAAGCTTTATGTCCCCGTTGTATTCGACATTTTCATTAATGAATGTTTGAGGGTGGCTGCACTAGCCCTCCCATAAAAAAAAATTCAGGTCCGAAAGCTTTTCGTTGATATATACATACACACTAAGACACACAGTTGGTTCCTCAGGGTGATGCAGCACTGGACGCTGTGGTCTACGGCGTTCAGGCCACTGCGAATGAAATTATGTGCTATGATATTTTCTCACATCCCTTCTCCCAATTGGTTACAAGTTGCAACTTAATTGTACTTCTAGAAGAGATATACAGATTGTGCTTGAAACCTAGTCGGCACAGTGATATCGAATTATCGATGCCATTCTTCATGAGTGCATGAATCAACATTATTGTTTGAACGAGGAAAAATGAATATACAGTAGAACTTCGTTAAATTAATACTCGATTAATTAATAATCTCATTAAAATAATATTTTTTACCGAACCGACTCGGGGCTAACGTGTTAAATTAATATTTCGCTAAATTTATAAGATAATAGAAATTTGAGAATTTATATAGACCCCATCGAATATATAAATTAATAATGACATGATTTATATAATAAATTTTACATTTATGAGGATTTCATTGAAGAATTTGGTTGATTTAATTATCATCAAATAAAATAATACATCAGACAATATAATATTTAGAACCCTAGACAGTTTTTTTTTCCGCCAGCAATTTTCCCGTCGACGCTCCTTGTCGGCGACTGCCTTGCACAACACCGCAGCTCCACTCGCAGCTCCCTGCAACCCTCTGTATCCCCTGCATACCTCATGAAGTCCCTGCAGACCCCCGCAGCTCCTGCTCGCAGCCTCGCAGCTCCATAGAGCCTCCTATGCATTCGCCCCGCAAAATCAAGTTTTTTCCCCGCAAGACCCCGCATCAAAACATTCAAGAGTGCTTATCCGGTATATTCACGCAAGCAACGCGAACTTAGCAAGCAACGTCTTCACTCAAGAGAAGCTACTCCCGTCTTCTCCACACCTTCAAAGGTAATTTTTAATTAACGTTCCCGCTTTTGAACATATAGATATATTATATCGGGCACTATTCGCCTTACTTCAATCTCCGACCGTTCTTATACCGTGGATGAGGCCAAACGAGGGAACTCGCCACTCTTCTCTTTGGTCGATGTTTTTCGTGGATAGTCCTGGGGAAGTCATGATTGTTTTGAAAGGGAAGTTAATCGATTTTGTGTGGTCGCCTGAATGCACCGCTGTTTTGGATGCGATCATGAGTATCACCATTCACATCGATTTTCTTGTGACCATATACATCACCTTTCTAATTCTTGATATACTTGAATCTAATCGATTCCGTATTCATTTTGTAGATGTCGTCGCCATCGCAACCGGAATTTGGCTTTCTTGATTTAGAAGACAAAGAGTACTACCACTGGATTTCTGACATAGAGCTCGCTTTTGAGAGCTGAGGGATCCAAGGCATGTTTGCCGACCCTCCTGCTAATTTCCCACCTATGACCAAGACTCAAGCTCTCATCTTTATGAGACGTCACATCCATGCAACTCTCAAGAGGCAATACTTGAATGTAAAAGATCCTAAAGAATTATGGGACAAACTTTGCTTGCGGTCAACAACGTTCATGATAAGTTTCTCCCTGAATTGACTGTTAGATGAGATAACATATGTCTATTGGAATATAAGAGAGTGGATGGCTGTGTTTGGTAAGGCTTTTTACACAGGTGATTATAAGTTAAGCTTAGCTCTTCCGTTTGGTAACTTGGCTTATCATCTGTGGCTTGAAGAAGCCGGGGCTTTTAAGCTCAAAAAGCATAAGTTCCTCAATACCTCCTTTTAGAAGCATAAGACTGCGTTTCAACTGTAGCGCTAGATACTGTAGTTAAATGAACGTTTCGCAATACCAGTTCCTACCCTTATGTTCTTTGATGAATTACATGGAATCACCATTGAAAGCCTCGTCTTCACTCTCTCTTCTCCGCCGTCTCTTCACTCTCTTTTCTCTCTCTCTCTCTCTCTCTCTCTCTCTCTCTCTCTCTCTCTCTCTCTCTCTCAACGACATCGATCACGATTTTGGGCAAGAATCAAAATCAAGCAATAGGTCCTGGAAATTTGATTGAAGGTTAGTGATTTAGCAAAATCAGTGTCAAATTTATTTAATTATGTTGTAAATTTGGCTTCAAGTTTGATCTGGGTTGTATGTGATTTGGGATATGAGTGGTATTGTCGTCGTCGGAGTGAAAACATGGCAGGTAGGCTTCTTCAAGTAGGCACCAGGATCATCGTTGTCGGCAGAAACTACACCGCCCACGCCAAAGAGCTTGGCAACGCCGTCCCCAAGGCCCCCTTATTTTTCTTCTCTTTTCCGCATCTCATTTTCCCTTTCAATTTCCAATCTTGATTGTTATGATCTGTGAAGGAGCCCCTGATATTCCTCAAACCGACATTATTTTACTTGGAGAATGGAGGCACAATCAAAATCTCTCACCCTCTTAAGTCGTTGGACTATGAGGTCGAGCTGGCCGTCATTATAGTCAAGAAAGCTTGCGACGTTCCTCAGAGCAAGGCCATGGACTAAGTTGGTGGTAATTGTTTTTTTTTTAATCTTAAAAGAGATTAGTTGGTTGAATGTTGTGCTAATTTGATGTTAAAGAGATGATCTTGTTTGAGTTGGAATCTGATTAGTTACAGTCACATTGCTTTAAGGTTATACACTTGCTCTTGATATGACTGCCAGAAAAATTCAAGCTACTGCCAAGGCTCAGTTTTATGACGTTATAATTCATAGTGTGTGCATATTAGGATGCTGTACTCCAGTCTCTAGGTAGTTTTTGAGCTATGATTAACTAAATCTGATAAGTGGATGCACAAAACATGATGATTGGTACACACAACTAAACGTTGAATGAGGAATTTTGATAGAAAAATCAACTTAGATGCAAATAAATAAAGTTTACTGGGGGTATAAAAATTTATTAAAGTTTACTACCTCTAGTAAACTTTTACTGGGGGTATTAAACTTGAAAAACAGTATTTCTAAAGGCCATAACACACCTTTAAATGGAGAAAAATCAACTTAGATGCAAAAAATTAAGTTTACTGGGGGTAGTAAAAATTTACTAAAGTTTACTACCTCTAGTAAACTTCTACTGGGGGTATTAAACTTGAAAAACAGTATTTCTAAAGACCATAACACACCTTAAAACGGAGAAAAATCAACTTAGATGCAAAAAAATAAAGTTTATTGGGGGTAGTAAAAATTTACTAAAGTTTACTACCTTTAGTAAACTTCTACTGGGGGTATTAAACTTGAAAAACAGTATTTCTAAAGGCCATAACACACCTTAAAACGGAGAAAAATCAACTTAGATGAAAAAAAATAAAGTTTACTAGGGGTAGTAAAAATTTACTAAAGTTTACTAGAGGTAGTAAACTTCTACTTGGAGTATTAAATTTGAAAAACAGCATTTCTGAAGGCCATAACACACTTTAAAACAGAGAAAAATCAACTTAGATGCAAAAAAATAAAGTTTACTGGGGGTAGTAAAAATTTACTAAAGTTTATTAGAGGTAGTAAACTTCTACTGGGAATATTAAACTTGAAAAACAGCAATTTACTAAAGTTTCATGTCACTTCCTTTTGCTATCTCATCAGCAATTTACCATGATGCCTGCATCTGTAATATTGATTTAGGCCTTACATAATAAAAGGTATGAAACTACTTGATGAAGGTTTTCCATGATTGTCACCTTCTTGCTGTGGCAGCTTGACTGCTGTTTAGGTTTTCCTAAAAGCAGATGTCTAGGTTACCACCCTATAGAGTGCCCCAATAATTGGTGCATTGTGATATAATGATAGTCGGATATACCATATAGGTTCAAGCAGTCTGTCCAATCAATTAACCAAATACACAGGTGCTTGCTTGTACCTTATGATTACATTCTGGTTTAGTTTTCTTCCTCCATTTTTTAGTTCATATGTCGACCCTCATATACAGATATTATGAGATGCTTCATTACAAAATGTTATGGCGGTATGCAATTTTGATATGCAATTTATCTTTGTATGTGTGGGTTGGGAATGGTCAGCTCATGATACAAGAGTATTACAATCGGTTCTTCGAAATCCTAATATGAACTTTCCTCATCCTCCACCAGGTAATATATTTAATTTTAGTCAAAAATTTCATTTCAATTCATGCTTTAAATGACATTTTCACAAATTTTATTACATGATAATTTTGTAGGAAAATATTATGTTGTGGATTCAGGATATCCCACTCTGCCAGGGTATTTGGGACCTTATAAAGGGCCACCACAACACTTCCAACAATATCGTGGCCGAGAACCAAGAAATAAAAGAGAACTATTTAACCAAGCACACTCTTCACTTAGAGGAGTTATAGACGCTCATTTGGAGTTTGGAAAAAAATGGAAGATTTTAAAAGACATGCAAGGATATTCATTCGAGAAACAAGTGAAGATTGTCATCGCTACTATGACACTTCATAATTATATCCAAAGATATGCACATCGTGATAGACATTTATTTCTGAGACAAAGAAAGGGAAGGTGGTGGAGATGAGGAAGATGATGATGATGAACAAAATCATCATGGCGCACAAGAAATTGATATATTAAGAGACAAGATTGCTCAAAGTTTGATGAATGCACGTGATTGAGTATTTATGTATTGACATGATCCTAATTAAAACCAAATTATCAATATCAGAGTATATTGGTTTAAGATAATTTTAAAATTATCCAATATTAATATGTCATATATTTTTAGGCATTGTTTTAAACTAAAATTAACTAAAAATTATCTTACATGTCTAAATTGGTCATTTGACAAATTAAAAGCATAAGCTAGTTTGAGTTTACCAAACGCTTTGCCATTACTTCTGTCACTAACAGCTACTTATATAAGCCAGTTTACCAAACAGTCTGCAACTTTATTTATCAGCCACTTATTTTCAGAAATCAGCATAAGCCGACTTTTTTTATAAGCCCAGCTGTACCAAACACACCCGATGACTTCAATCAGAATATATTATGCCTGCAATCTGACCTTGGCACCGTTGGTGTCATCAAGATCGACCTAGATCTTCTCAATAAGACATTAGACATGTTTCCGATCATTAGAAATATATACATGTGCTTCATAGTATTGTATCATTATTCTGGCTTGCAAGATTGAGAGAATAAAAAGGCACTTATTAATTACTGAAGTTGTGGTGAAGTGACAGATGCACGTATGTGAAGATGAATCAATGTCCATACTTGATTTTGAAGAGTATATCTTCCTTTTCTTGTTTCTATTTATTTAATTGCACAATTGTATATTTGTGGTACATCCGTACATGGCTACGCATTTGTATATATAATCATATATGTACATCCTCCAATTAAGTCAGCACATCATCCGTGAATCTTAGCTTCCAGGTACTACCCTGACTTGGTTTGCTTCCCTTTCACTATTCTGGATATGTCTATAGATTCTTATGAACATATTTATATGCATGGTGATCTCTATTTATGTTTAAATGAATTTTCATTTATATGATATACAGGTTCCGGCCTTATGGTTGAGGTTGAAATTTTTTATCAGTTAATGATTTTACTTTAGTTGAACAGAGTATGAAGTGGAATAAACATCAAGTATGAGATGAGCTTGAATCCGGTTTGGTCCAGGATGAATAATTAAGTAGAGATTATGCCTCCCTAAGGTGAAAAAATCAAAACCCTATCGGGATTCCACTTAGTATGGATTGTGCTAGGTGGCCTTAATGCGAGTAAAAAGTCTAACCAAGAATGAATTTGGTTAGTTAGGTTAAATTAAGGTAAAAAGGCCGATTTGCACCCCAAATTTGGTCATAATTGTCAATTTGCACCATGAACTTGCATTTGAGTCAATTTACCTCCTAAACTTGGTAAAAATTGCCATTTTACACCATATTCATTAAATTTAATGTTTTCCATTCAATTTTAAGTCACATGTCACGCATTTGAGGGGCAATACTGTCATTATATATTTATTCATATTTAATAATGAAATAAATTAATAAAATTACTTAAGATGAACACTTGTTACAATTTTTTTTCGAAACATGTTATTGATTTATATATTTATTATTTTACGTGATATAGTATGTTAAAAGATATTAGAAAAATATAAATAAATACATTGAAAATTAAAAATAAATGTGTGTTCTGAGAGAATTACTATTCTACCATTGTGTATGTCTTAGCCTTATTAGGTTTCCTGTTAGAGATAGATTCACATTTATGTAATAGATTAGGACTCCGAATCCTACGGGATTGTAGTAATGTAATACATATATATGTGCCCCATTATCAATAATTAAATGGTTACGTTTTGTTCCATTACGTCGTTATTATTCTCGTTTTGTTCCTCCTCCAACAATGTGTACATATATATATATATATATATATATATACACAACACACTATATTTGAATGAGTGGGTATGTTGAATATATAATTCGAAGTAGGGTTAAGTTTGTAGAAAAAAGATGTAAATAAATAATTTGATTAAAAAATAATCCTCCTTTTAAAGAATGTTTGTATTTGTTTTTAAGAAAAATATAAATAGAAAATGACAACATTACCCCTCATGTGCATGACATTTGACGCAAATTGGATGAAAACAGTTAAATTTAACGGATGGGGTGTAAATCGGCAATTTTTACCAAGTTTAGGAGGTAAATTGACTCAAATACAAGTTTGGGGTGCAAATTGACAATTTTAGCCAAATTTGAGGTGTATTTTGGCAATTTTGCCTTGAATTAAAATAGGGATTGTGTCTCCCTAGGGTGAAATTCCCAAAACCCGATTGGGAATCCGCTTAGTATGGAGTGTTCTAGTTGGCCTAAACACGAGGATTTCAGCTTGTTCGGGGTGTTCTCGATAACCTTAATTCAAGAGGTAATGGGCCTAACTAGGATGAAGTGGTGCAAAAAAAAAAAAAAGAGGTGGAATGAAAACTCGGTAAAAATATGATTTCTCGTAAACTTCAGTATGCCTTGGGCTTACAAACAATGGCAGTTGAGTGATTTATTTACATTTGGTATCCATGGG
Source organism: Argentina anserina (assembly GCF_933775445.1). NCBI lineage: Eukaryota > Viridiplantae > Streptophyta > Magnoliopsida > Rosales > Rosaceae > Argentina > Argentina anserina. The sequence continues at coordinate 11,070,126 of NC_065876.1, forward strand.
ATTAAACCAGGTGAACAAACTACTCCCTTTGAAGTTCTATATATGTTTTTTTTTTAAACAAATGAGATCATATTTACTGGATTTTGGTAACGTATTGTCCATTTGCGTTTACATGCTATGGCATGTTTGTGTTTATTTTATTTACTATTATTCATTAAGGAGGAGTCGCACTTAGTTTTGGGCTATTGTGTACAAATAGAATTAGTCAGTTGATCCCCTTCATGATCTATAAATTGATCAATTTGTGATGCCTCTATAAGAGAGTTTCGGGTGCTTTATTTTAGTATTATTAGTTGAATATCACTGTGACATAGTTTGACTATTCTGTGTTTTGATCATCAGTAATAGACTTCTATTTTGAAGCTAATAGCTACATTACTCTCTTTTCTAATTGTTAACTTTGGTATAAATATTGTATCAAGGTTAGGCAGTATCAAGGCTATATATCTTTTTAATGGTCTTGAACCATTCAATATTTTAATTCTTAGTTCCTGCTTTGCTAATTACACTATTTAGCATTATTGTAAGGTATCTCTAGTTAAATGGTATATATTTGGTATATTTCCCCTTTAAGTCTTAATGAAGTGCTAATGACGCCTGATGTTCTAGCGTTGTAAATGTATGTTATCTTCTTGGACTAAAGCTTAGGACTTAACAGAATAATTGATAACTAGCAAGAGGAGTTGACTACTATTTTGATTATGAATTGGTTACTGTCTCAATTATATTCAGAATAGCATGTTTACTGCTAGTTTTAGCTGTAATATGTGGAAATCACATACTTAGACGGTTCAATTTATATTTTGAAATCATTTACTTTCCATCATTGGAAATATATACATGTGCTTCATATATCGCTTGCAACAAACTAATTAATTGTCATTCGAGAAAGAGAGGTAGATTCTGATAACCCATATTTATATATTATAATTAAGTCACAAAAGAGTATATATGGTACTTGTTTTTGAACTTAATCTTTGGTTACACACTCTTGACAATAAAAAGAAGAACAATAGATTTAGATAAAGAAGGGAAATAAAGAAAAGTTAAAAGGGAAAGAGATAAGGGTTAAGTGAGGGAGCTCTAGAGATCAGAACGAGAGAGAAAGAAAGGGGGGGGGGGAACTAGAACCTTAAGGTTTTCTATCTATCATCCTCTCTCGATATCTTGCTCACAAACCGATTGGAGGGAGTAGAGAATTTTAGAGACGTCCCAAGGAATCATCGCCAATTACCTAGACTTCTCGTCGCGAATTGCTTCCCTGATCATTGTTCTTGGTCAAGTCGCAATAGATATTGAACCTCATTAAGATTTTTTTCGGGGTTGGGATGTCACACTTGTCCACTGAAATGACTGAGTTTTTGGGTAGGAAAGCAAGTGGGGAAGTCAAGTAAAAGTAAATTTGCCGACCACCTCTTATTTGATCATCCTTATGCACACCCATCTAGATTAATGACACGTGTCATATATTAACCATAGTATAACCATAATTATCTATAATAATATTAATAATAAATTATATTTATCTAATTTATTTTTTAAAATTTAATATTTATTTATACAATTTTTCGGGTTTAGAATTTAGTATTTAGGGTTTGTAATTTTTAGTCTTAATCATTACAAACTCTAAAAATTCTAAAACCATGAACTCTTAATTTTAAACTCTATCCTAAAACCCTTAACTCTTTGTATATAATATATTTATTATTATTTAATTTAAGGTAAAAATAAATCAATAATTAATTTCATAAATTTAAAAATTAACTATCGTATAACCATGATAAGTAAAAATGACATATGGACTAATCTAAATATGTGGACATGAGTGATTAAATAAGGAGGGTCGGTAAATTTGTTTTCCAAATTATATTATCCATCAATGTCTCCAATTGTTGTACTTATATTTATATATATATATTAATTTATTTCTTTTTTTCTTTTCAAAGAGAGAGAGAGAGAGAGAAATGGACACATGTCCCATGTTTCATATATCAATGAGTTTTTTGCTTCTCTTAAAAACTCATTTAATAAGACTTTCTATGTTTGGCTCATCTCTTTTCTTCCCCCTTATACAACGAAGGGAGATGTAAGAGTGAGAGCGTCTCTCTCTAAAACCCAGGGAGAGAAACACACAAATATCATATCTCTTCCCTTCCCCATTCTCTTTTGCCCAGATCCACCCGGATCTAGATTATGGGCTTAAGAGGGGGGGGGGGGGGGGGGGGGGGGGTGTTTTGCCTTGTCGGTTATTCAGTTCTTTTGAAGCTTTTTCAGATCGTCTTCATCCTGGTGGTGTTATTTTGTACCCGTTGTCAGGGGCGGATCTAGCCTATTTTTGGGGTAACTCAAGCATTCCCAAGCTCAAGACAAGGGAAAAAAAAATTAGGTTTTAAATCTTTTATTTTTGGAATTCTCCTAATCTCCGCAGCCAAGCATTCCCAAATAACCAACCCTACGTACTTATTTGTTTCCCATTCAAACCTTACTCTTCTTCCTCAATAACGGGTTCTCAGCCAAATACCTCTTCTTCTAGAATGCTAGATAGGTTAATTACTAGCTAGTATGCTGCTTATTTATTTAAATGTGTATTTGTGTTAGATTTTGACTATGTACACCGTTTTTTCTGATATATATGAGTATTATTATTCAATAGTTATAGGTGTCTATTAGACTAAAATGACAAATTTGAGTCTAAACCAAAGCGTTCGAAAAAAAATTACATGGTTTTATGAAATGTCTCGTCTACAAGTCCAGATCTAAATTATATTCATTTCTTATCTTTCCTAATATTTATTGATCAATTGAGATCTTTAATTCAATTTTCATTGGTTATTTCTTAACCTTTCGAACCGCTAATAAAATGCTAACTCTTGTAAATGATTTTGGATTACAATGTGCTACATGAATATTTATTTAGTTAGTTTATGTTATTTGTATATATGCATTAGAAGAGGAAGCATCATTACATTCATTGACTAGGTAGATCGATTTTGATTTCAATTAGTAAAATTCTTTCACACCGTCGAGATTCTCCATTATCTTTTTATTATTAAGTTTAAGCATCCCCAATGATCCAATCATAGATCCGCCACTGCCCGTTGTGGTTATTTCTGGTTAATGTCGAGTTGTTTCTAGCTTGTGTCCAGATCAGAAAGACCTTGTTCCTTGAATTTTCTTTTCATATTTTCACTATGCTTACTAATTTCATATGTTTCCAGATCTTAACCTCTTAACATGTCATCTCTCTCTACCACAAACCTGCAAGGAGATTCGTATGGCTGTCATAAAGTGCAAATCACTTACCACGGTGAGTATGGGTGCTCACACATGGGTTTTCCGCCCCCTGTTCTCTATCGGTGTTGTTCTTATTTGGGTTCATTGCTCTGTTCTTTGATTCCATCTCTGCAATCATGGTTTCTTCTTAATTTGGGTGTCGATGGTAGAGGGATTGACTTTGTTTTGAGGATTTATCTTCTTTTGGTTGGTATATTACAGGTATGTTCCTTGAGATTCTATAGGCATCGAATAATCAATACAGAACTCGACGTTGATATGCTTCTGCCGATGCTTCAACTGCTTCATGCTCTTGACGACGTTTAAATGGTTGTATTAGCTAGGGTTTCTGCTTTGTATGAGGCTCTATTTGGACCTATGTTTAGTTTTATTTTTTTAAGGCTCAATATTATGTTACTAACTTTTTATTCGAGTCTAGTGGAATTTAAGTTTCCTTCCAATTATTAGTTCGTATGGGCATATCCATTGTAGTTCTATTATCAGCCCTATAGGCACACTTGGGGCAGCTTAATTGATTCCCTGATCACCAAAAAAACGTTATTTAGATTTTATTACATCTCATGTGAAAAAGAAGAAGAAGATTTTATTACATCAATTGCACCAAAAAGATCTAATCTCAACATCCATGTAACTTCGGACCTCTCCTGACCTCCTTTATCACCTGACCTACCTGAGCTTTATAGAGATGATGACATTTGGAATACTAAATCTAATGGTGTACAACACAACTGAAATGTTTTTCTCTCTTTTTCTCACTCTTCAGCACTGGCTCTTTTTTTTTTCCAGCCTCTCTCTCTCTCTCTCTCTCTCTCTAACCTCCAGGCTCCCGTCTTCATCCTTCTCAATTTCTTGACTGGAAGATGAAATTCTCTATTTCTACCTATCTCTCTGTTTTTTTTTTTTGCCTTTTCCTTTTTCAAGCTTCAATTTTTATCCCTATCACAGTTCGCAACCCAGAATCACAGAGAAGCTTCATGACTTTTTCTGAATTAAATTCTAATATATGAGGATGCCAATGAGATTGAGAGAGATCAGCTTGATTGATCGTAGTTCAATTATTGTACTCTGGGTTGTTGTGGCAGTGGTTTTATCGCCCAACAACATGACAAATCAGGTTGATTAATTGTTCTTTTTTTTTCTTTTTTAATTCACCAGCTATTAATTTTTTAATTAAGACCAATAATTGATGGGTGTAGATAATTTATTCAATCTAAGAAAATCAATGGAGCACCCACACCTAAATTATGAGTCTTAATCCCAAACACAAGGGAAGACGGGGAAGTGAAGTCGAGAGTGAGCTAGGAGAAAGGAAGTAAGAGAGGAAAAGTGAGGAGAAAGGAAGTGAAGTCATCAAAGGAAAACGAAGCATTTCAAATTTGATCATTGCATTATTCATGGCTTACCAGAATTTCTTCTTCGTTGGACTTTCTTCTTGAAAAAAAAAAAAAAGGAGGGAGGGAGAGAGAGAGAATTGATAGCCATCAAATTTGATTTTTCCGCGTGATGACATCTCTTCAATAATTCAGGTGGGTCAGGTAAAAAAGAAGATCAGGAGAGCATTCAGACCCGTACATTCACCCTGGAATAGTAATTACTCTGCCGACTTATTCCGGTGCATATCTTTCAAGTTTTAATAATATATAATTAGTCACATCTTGAGTTGTACATAACCGAGTGGCTTTCCATTTCGGTGGTGGCGGCCCACAACCGTCTGAGGGATGAGTTGATTAATGAGACGTGTATGTCTTTATACATCCAGTAGGGGCTGATCATTACTCTCAATTATCTTACTTCTCCATTATCTTCTTGCCTGAGTTTCTGTTCCCATGGAATCTTTCCTATTTGATAGGGCCTCAATTTCAAGCAATTCTTATTCAGATGATGGTAATCATGAACTCATCAACCCCCTTTTCATTCAAACCAATCTAGACCTCCCGAGTGATCGTTGTACATCTTTGAACCCGACCTCAGGCGAGTATGCCGGTGACAGTTATGACTACAACACTCCTGTTCTCAGGTATGTAAGTGATATTCTTCTTCAAGAGGACATTGAGGATAAATCATGTATGTTGTATGATTGTATAGCTCTCAAAGCCGCTGAGAAATCTTTCTATGATGTCCTTAATCAAAATGATTCTACAACACTAGACCAAAATTATGAGAACCCGGAAGATGACAATAATGAGAGGTTTTTCAGCTCTGGTGGCGGTATTTATGGCAAGACATATCCGGTTGCTGATGTCCAGTATTCTCATGTTGAGTGTCAGCCGGATACCTCTTTAGTTTCCGATTCACTTTCAAAGCTACAAAGTCTTGAGAATTCTGAAAGAGTAGAGGAAGACAACAACGGGCATGACAAGTTTAAAATACTTCAGGCAGAGAGGTTCCAACCAATGCCTCAAGGTCCTCAAACACATATAGGATCAACTTCGGTTTATGAGCAACAAAGTGACGGGCACAACTCAGAAAATGGATCAGAGGCAAAGAAAGATCGTCAAAGGCGGGATAATCATTGTCTAGAAGAGTGGAGGAGCAACAAGCAGTCGGCTGTTGCATATTCGGCTGACGACTCTGAGCTGCAAGAAATGTTTGATAAGGCTATGTTCTTTCAAACTGTGAATTATCAATCCGTTGAGAGAAGCAGACATTCAAAAGGATCTAAGCTGGTGTATCCAAAGATACAGAGTAAAGAGGAGAAAGTAGTAGATTTGTGCACAATGTTAATTCAATGTGCGCAAGCTGTTGCTAGTTATGACCAGCAAAATGCTAGGGAAATACTTAACCAGATCAGGCACCACTCGTCTCCCTATGGTGACGCAACCCAGAGACTAGCTCATTACTTTGCCGATGCTCTCCAGGTACGCTTGACTGGTACTAGAGTCCCCTCGTTTTCATATACTATAGGTCCGCTGATGTCAACCGGTGAAATATTGAAATATATTCAAACGTTTTTCAATGCAATGCCTTTCAGGACCCATACAGAATTTTTTGCCAATATGACAATTATGAAACTAGCAGAAAAAGCAACAAGTGTTCACATTATTGATTTTGGTATTGCTTTTGGTTTCCAATGGCCCTCCCTCATCCAGTGGCTATCAGAGAGACATGGTGGACCTCCTAAGCTTCGTATTACTGCGATTGAGCCTCCACAACCAGGTTTTAGACCCACAGAGAGGGTTGAGGAATCCGGTCGTCGCTTAGCAAAGTATTCTGCGAGATTTGGTGTGCCGTTTGAGTTCGATGTCATTGCTAAGAAATGGGAAACTATAGAATTTGATGATCTTAAAATAGACAGAAATAAGGTGATTGTGGTGAACTGTCTGCACCGGTTAAGGCACGTTCCTGAGCTGACAATTATGGGAAACAGTCCAAGAGATGATGTCCTCAAGTTGATCAGGAAAATCAATCCAGAAATATTCATCCATGGGGTTGTCAATGGAGCACACAATTCATCTTTCTTTCTCACACGTTTCAAACAAGCTATCTCGTACTTTAGTGCATACTTTGATATCACTGAGACCACATTGCCTTGTGAGGATCAACAACGGCTTTTTTATGAAAGAGCAGCTATCGCTAGAGAGATAATGAATGTAGTGGCGTGTGAGGGATTTGAAATTGTTGAAAGGCCTGAAACATATCGGAAGTGGCAGTCAAGGAATGTGAGGGCTGGATTCAAGCAGCTACCGTTAGACCATGTGCTTTTGGAAAAGGTGAGGACCGTGTCAAAATCGATAGGTTATCACGATGGTTTTAGTATTGATGAAGATGACAATTGGATGGTCCAGGGATGGAGAGGGAAAGTCCTCCTGGCCCTTTCCTTCTGGAAAGCCGAGTAAGATTTTCACAATCTCTTGTTCTCAATGTTGTTTTTTTATCCTCGAATTTTTTAGTAATTTTTCATATTGGAAATGCCCTTTTATGCTATTATTTTACTCTATAATGTATAACTTTTTTTCTAATATTCATTTATTCATCACTTCATATGCAACAGGGTATAATACCAGTCTTTACGAGTTATACTGAGCTTGTTATTAGGGTACGTATCAGCTTATGGAAACAACAGTCTTTGTTGCAAGTGCTCTGTTATCTATTATCACTATATATTGAAGATGTTGGATATGTGTGTGAATTGAAGAATCAACTTGTCCACATCTGTGTGTTGCTTAGTCCACATATGTGTGCTACTTAGTCTATTTGAGTAAGCAATTGTTCTGTTTTTCTGGAATGACATTGCTGCACTAAAACCGAAAATGGGATTGACTCAGACCTCCGAATCTAATTCTGTAAAAAGGTACAGAAACTAGACACAGAGAGCTTTCCCGGCATATATGGCTCATGGTCTCAGGTTGTCAAAGTAGAAAGTGGGAGCCATCCAAAGTGAACGGACATATCTGCCAGAATTTGTTTCACGTGTTCATATCCATCCTCCTATTCATAACTTCTTTAACCATACTTGGAGATTGTCGGTCAAGTTTCCTTTCAGCCTTAGCTTGAGGGGGAGTAGTGAAGATATTGGATGTGTGTGTGAATTAAAGAATCAATTGGTCCACATTTGTGTGTTGCTTAGTCCACATTTGTGTGTTGCTTAGTCCACATCTATATGTTGCTTAGTCCACATCTATATGTTGCTTAGTCCACATCTATGTGCTCTTGTCTTGGAGTAATTCTAAGCATTAATTCTCGTTTTGTGTATATATATCAGTAGTTGTAGCTTTGCTTAACTCATGAAATATATCAAGAGAAATACAATTGAGTTTCATCTTCTTGTTACATCTCATATTTCAATACAATAGTATATAGAATTTTTTTGTTTTTATTCCACCATCACAATTTTCTCATATAAAATCATTTGTCATTTCCACACATGTGCACTACATTAATTTGTTGTTGTTCTATCATAATTTCGTTATCCAAACTTTCAACTTCAATTGCTAAGAAACAATTCTCGCATGAATTAATATATTGTAGTATTGATAAATTAGACCAGCTAAATATAGTTGAAAAATCATTAAAATGTTTCCAATGATTTTAGTAATTTGGGGTTTTAGGGTTTATGTTGGAGTTTCTCATTGAAGATGGAGGTGATTTGGGGTATTAGGATTCATGTTAGAAGTTTTTCATTGAAGATTATGGTGGGGAATGTTTTAGAGTGTTTATGCTGTATTAGTAATTTGGCAAAAGAAAAATCAATTATAGAATGGAAAAACAAAGAGGTCTAAATATTATTTCTGAAAGCAAGAATAGAAACTCCAGATGATCTAATCTCAACATCCATACACATTGGCGTAGCTACATTGGGCCGATGGGTCTTCTCAATTACTCACATCAACATCTGATTGGCTGAATAGATGTGGTAGTTTAATGTAAAGATTGACCCCTCAGTCATGATAAGAAAGACATGATGAACGAGAAGGTTGTTTACAAGGCTGTCTCATTTACTAGGGGTGGGCATAAACCGAATTAAATAAGCAAAACCGACCGAACCGAACTGAAAATATGCGGTTAACCAAACCGAAGAGATGTAGTTTAAAAATGAAGAAAACCGAACCGAAACCGGTTTAAACGGTTTGAAAATGGTTTACGTGATCAAACTAACTGATTTAAAACCGAACCAACCGAATTTAATTTAATGATTTAAAAAATAATAAATAATGGGTATTAGTACAAAAAAAATAACAAAACTTAACATAGAAGGTTGTCTAGTGTAGTTGGTTGTTATATTATAGGTCAGGAGTTTGAATCCCAACATTGGCATTTTGATGTTTTATTGAAAATCTATCAAAATGAGAAAAATATAATCTTTACATAGTTATTAATGAGACGTGCGTATGATGTACTGATTTGTGACATCAACTTTGGGTAGGAATTTGAGTCTCACCTCTTGAAAAATTAAAAAAATTACGTATGAGGTGTGAACCGAAACCGAACCGAATTTTGGTTCAACCGATTGTTTCGGTTCAGATTAATTTGATTCGGTAAATAGTTTGAATTTCTAGAAAACCGATTAAAGTGGTTCGGTTTCGGTTTAGACTAAAAACCGAACCGAACCGATATATGCCCAGCCCTATCATTTACTCACAAGTGCACAACATGGGACATGGCTATACCATCTTTTAAGTTTTTAGTTATTAATATATGTTTACGTTGTACTCGATTGTGGATGATATTTCAAGGGTCATGCTATATACACACACAAATTGGCTATGCACACACCTCTACCCTATATTCTTTACATAATACCCAAATTACCCTTAAAATTATTTTTCCTTATTTTTTTTATTTTTTCCATTTTTTTTCTCTCAAACCTAACTTTGTCTCAGACGTGCACATCCCACAGCCTTTGTTCTCAAAACTATACTTTAAAGATCTAATGGCCAAGCAAGCAACTATAAACCTACCTTTAGAGAAAATTTTACATTTGGTTTGCAATGAAGACATGGAAGAACCATACGAATTTCATGATTCGATCTCCAATGAATTCATCATTCCAGACAAGATTTGATTAATATTATTTGGTGTATTTCAATCCATCACTCTCTGTATTTTGTGTTTCTCGTTGATAAGCTCTAATTTAATTTGTGGGTTTTGATCATCTTAGCTTGATTTTCATATAAGGTGCTTGCTACTTGTGGTACAGGACTTGTCAATTGATAACAATAACAAGAGGGTCATGCTATTAACAAGAATAACTAGTTTGATATTCTACTGAGGTAGTTGTGAGGGTGAGGAATTGGAAAAATTATGGTTAACGATTACTATTATAAGGTCATTAGGGGACCTCTTGTGGTAACCATAATCAACTTTCATTTTATTACGATTTGAATCAATTTCATTTGTTAATATAAAGATGGGGTTTGGCAAGATATGAGGGAAGAATTAATTCAAGAGAATTTTTCAATCACATAAACCACTTGTTCATGATAATGTATAATCAAGAAGATATTACAATGTTTTTTAGTTTTGATTCTTATTTGTGTCACAATTCAAGTGTTTATTTTCTGGAAAATTAATATTATTACTAGTTGTCATTATATATGAATGTTTTACAATTTTGATGATCCATAAAATAAAGGGATAAATGAAGCAAACAACATGTGTTCTTTGCTGGAAGTAAATTTTAATAGTCGGGAATACCTTCTTGTGGTTGTTCATAAAATTGCATTCAGGGAAGGGTATGTAACTGTTATAAGAAGATCAAAACCTAATAAGTGTGTGTTCATCGGCTGTGATAGAGGTGGCAAGTATCGAGACAATATGATGGTTCCATTAGAGAAGAGAAAAAGGAAGACATCATCTCGCCTAATAAACTGTCCTTATGAAATTGTGGGGAGAAAAAATGCAAAAGGGTTCTGGAAAGTGGAAGTCAAAAATCTGGCATATAACCATGAACCTTCAAAAGACATGTATGGACATCCATATTGTCGCCGGTTTACAAAAGAGGAGATAGTAAAGATCAAAGAGATGAGTAAAATCGGCGTATCACCCCGTCAAATAATGTCTTCACTTCGGCAGAGTAATCCGGATTTGCAAGCAATTACCAAAACCATTTACAATGAGAATAACAAAATTATTAAGGAGAGCTTAGCAGGTCGTAGAGTTATTCAAGCCTTATTGGAGGAACTTGGTCAAGCTAGTTTCAGCTATGACATTGAGTATTATCAAGATGGTCGGCTGACTCATTTGATGTTTTCCCATCCACTTTCAATTGCTTTGACTAAGAGCTATTCAAATGTCTTTGTGATGGATTGTACGTACAAGACTAACAAGTACAAGATGTCATTACTAGACATCGTTGGAGTCACAAGTTTCAATACAACTTCTATTCATGTTTTATCTTCATGCAAAGGGAGGAAGAAGAGAACTACGTACGAGCTTTAACATTATTTAGCAAAATTTTGGGAGCCGACGTTCATCCTTTGGTGATCATATATGATAGAGAATTGGCATTGATGAATGCTAATAATATTGTATTTCCAAGAACCGCCAGCATTTTATGTGTTTGGCATATTGAGAAAAACATAGCTACAAACTGTAAGCGTCATATTGAAGAAGAAACTGATTGGGTCGCTTTCTTGTCTACGTGGACAACTTTGATAAATTCTTATGACGAATCGTCATCTAATGCAGCTTTGTAATTTTGAAGTTGAGTACAAACATAAGGGTGTTATTCTTGATTATATTAGAGGTACTTGGCTCCCATTAAAAGAAAAGTTTGTGATTGCATGGATGGTGATCTCACATTTTGGTAATCGTACTACTTCAAGAGGTGAAGGCATGCAATCTTTCATCTCAATGAAAAGGTCTTTTCACAAAACAATGGACATTCCTTGTGAACATATGATCAAGGATCGTAATTTTGAAGCACTGCAATTGAATAGCATTCATGAACAGTGGAGGATTGATATAAGATCATTTGGTGTAAGGTTGGAAGAGGGAGATGAGATAGATGTTCTTTTATCAGAAGTCAAGAGTAAGTATGAAAGTATGCCTCTTATTGAGAAAGACAATACCAAACGAAAGCTTACTCAGTTTCTTAGTACTTATCTTCCATTGTTATTGGAGCATAGTGTCCAAGCTCATAAAATTCATCCAATAGGGTCTAAAAACAAAAAGTCATCTAGCTCTACAAAACGTGATCATTCAGCCTTTGAGATAGTAGAGAAAAAGTCTCGGAAATGTAGCTTTTGTCCTGATGAAGGCCATGATCTTCGAAATTGTAAAGTAAAGGGCAGAGATGTTGGGCATTCATTTGGCTCTTTAACTGCTGCCTAGTTAGTAATGTAAGTTACATCTCCTATTACATTTTATAGTTACATTTGATGTTCATACTATTTTTGTTGAAATTCATTTGAGGCAGATTATTATGCTTTGTTGTTATTAAAAATGTCGCTATCATGGTTATAACTCAGTGCTAACTTAGATAACACTACATGAATCATTATATGATCTTGGATTCTTATTGTTTCTATTTCTAATATCTCAGTTTCATTGTTATTTGTTTGTTGCCCGTTTACATCATTTTATGTGCTTGCAGATAGCTCTTTTAAGACTTGATGAATACAAGAAGTCTATTTGGTTTAGAAATGGGAGGACTATCAGTTGTAGGGGTGGGCACAGGACATGATGGGACAGGACGGGGCTCATCCCACGTCCTGTCCCACTTTTTTGAATCCGGACGAGATCGGGACGGGACGAGGGTTTTTAAGAATGCATCCCACTCGGGATTAATCCCGATTGGGACAAGACGGGACAAATCCCACCTTCATATGAAGTTAAATAAAAACCTATATTTTTACTTTTTTATCAACAAAATAACATTTAATAATTAAATTTTAACAAAAAATGCATATTATGTTCAAAATATTATAATTTACCATTATTATTTGAGTTGATATAATTTTAGAGTTATTAAGAACATAAATTAGTTTCATTTTGATACAAATATATAAGAATTTTTAAATTTTTATTAAAGGTGGGACGAGACGGGACGAAGCGGGATAGAAATAATTCGTCGCATGTCCCATCCCACTATTATGAAGGATTGAAGTAGTCACCCCTAATCAGTTGTGCTTTTGAAGGATTGAAGTAGTATTGTCTAGAGCACTGCTATGAAGGAGATGTGTGTCACTCATATAGTTATATATCCCAGAGTGACTTGTATTTTGTTTAGTGTGTTTACAACATACTTCTATGGCAGTTTATTTGATCCAAAATTCTCTTTGCACCATATCGACTATCTTTTATTATCTTGCAATCACACTTTAGTTAAATAGCAATGTTGTGGAAAATTTTCAGAATTCTATGTATGTGGTTTAATTTCTCATCGTCAATTGGGTTGTCGGCTAGATAGTTCTCACTATATGTTGAGTTTAATTAATAAGTTTGAGAGAAAGAGAAAGGGAAGAAATAAGAAAAATGAAGAAAAAAATTTGAAGGGTAATTTGGGTATTCTGTAAACGAATATGAAGTAAGGGTTTGTCCATAGAAAATTTGGGTGTGTGCATAACATGACCCTATTTCAAACATGCATAATGGTATTTTTATTGATTTCTAAACCAAGACACCATCTATTTTAGAATCAATAAAGAAAACGCATCAAACTCAATATAGAATACTCGTTGATATATGCTTTCTATGTATGTTCATACTGTTTTATAGATTTTTTTTTTGGGTATGAAGTCATATAAGATTTTATTCAACGAGCAGCAAAGAGACAACACATTCTAATTGGACTGATAATAAGAGCTATCTCTATGACTCTCTAAACCTAGAGAACTAGACTTAAAGTGTCAAAAATGCACCCACCTTTTAGTATAGTTTATAGCACAATTTAAGATTACAACCACATCACTTAAGTACTGTGACCGGTCCCTCAAAAGAAAAACAAAAAAATCCCACCTCCCTTCGGAAAGGAATGAAGATGGAATACATCTACACCAGCTTTAATTGTGAAGCCAGCCCAAACTGAAAGAAACCAATTGAACTCAAGCACAACAAAAGCCCAAAACAAATAGGCCCAAGCCCAAAATTGATTAGAAACAACAAATTTGGGCACTCACCGAATGAGCCCAATCTCATGCCCAAATCCATTTGACAACCACCCAACCTTGAGACCGAAGTCTGCAACAGGAATGAAACCACCACCGACAAGTCGAACCAAAATTGCATTGATCAACTGTTGACGATGATGAGGAACCACCTTCACCGTCCAACCAAAAGAAGAAGCATAATGCCCCTCTGCTCTTGCGCCCTAGACTAGGCTATGCCGCCAGATCGCCGAACCAGGCTTCCCCAAGCATAAATTGTTTATTATGTTTAAATAAGAAACGAAATCAATGCATTGTAGAGTGCATGCACCAACAATTATTTTATTGTTATAGATCAATTTCAGTCATTAGTATATAAGCACGGTTATTGATGTTAACTTTTTTAAACAGTCAAAATAAATAGTCAACTTCCATTTAAAAATATTATATAAAAGGATAAAAGTATAAAAAGAATAAGTCCATAATAGTTATTTCCATTCAACCCAAATTAGTATAGCTACATGAGCAAACTAATGGGTAAAGGTTGTCTTTAGATTTTTCTTTAATGCTCTTAAAAAATAAATCAAGTGTACAATCTCCGGTTCTTACCAATTATTATATCATCAACTACTTATTTTTAGCTAATAGATTTCTTAGAATTATTATCATAATACACGATATGTGGCATAACTCCATTTTGTAAGTAAAAAAATTATGAGTTTGACTCACGCTAGACTGGCTATAGCATTTGAATTATTTATTTATTCATAAAAAGGTATTTGACCTTTTAGTTACTATGGTTGACACAGTAAAATTAAAAAGAGAATGAAATTAGTAAAATTATTTATAGTACGCATAGAATATTTTGATCCTCTTCTCCAAATGTTAGTTTAGTGTATTTCATATCCTCATTTCGTATGTTGATGAATTTACATTTTAGGAACCCGATAATTATATTAATGGTACTACAATTGAGCAAGTGGATATGAATCAAAGTCATTAGATTCTCTTATTTATATTCACCTTGTTGTCACTTTGGAAATGTTCAGATGACTTCATATGCAATGTGACTGTTACACAATATCATCAAACACATTGGTTTCTTTCTACCCATAATATAGAAAACGAAAAAGTAATTATTGACCATTCATATGTCACCGGCGCAGTTATACATGTTATGTAAAATTATATATGTTACTTCGAGTCTTCGACAAATTAAAAAAAATCATTTAACAACTATAATTAAACTAACAAAGTACATGCATATAGTAAATATAGTCTTCTTATATACCGTTGTTTAATTAGTTAAACAAAGTTGAATTGAGAATTAAATTAGTTTATTTTTCGGTTGGTTCAAATATATTTATTCTCAATATTACATAAGAGTTGATGTTTACCCTCCCAAATTTGTAATCCAGAATCCTTATAATCATTTGATAGTAACGATGATAAAAGTAACGTATATAACCATTGTCATCCTTACTCAATCCGGCAAACCTTCAAGGCTTAAATGGATGGTGGTGAAAGCTATAAAGTATGAGCATGAAGTAATGCATACTAGGTGATCAAGTGAGTAAGATAGATAAAAAAGTAAGAGGTAAGGTTTATGTTCACCGTAAAATATGAATATATGGTATTATGCTAATGGATTTGGTACGTACGTAGGAATTATATTCCACTCTACCATCTAATCAACAACATCTTGAATTCATCACTCGCTATACTCTCCATTATTAAGTAAAAATAGTTCTTGTTGCCTAGTTGGCGTGCCTTGAGAAGAAAAAAAGTTATTATGAATGTTAAAACAATTGTTTGAGACCAAGCTCGATCAATATATCATAAAAGACTTTTATATACTAATTTTTTTTAACATTGTGCAAGTTGCTTATAGTGCCATCTCAAGAATCTGAACCTCCAAGGCAGCTAGTTCATCTATCTTCAACTGCTCGTTCCTATTCTATAGGATGATTCGGTTACCTTCATGCTAAGAGGTTAACTGAAGTTGAATATCATAAAAACTAAAAAAACTGAAGTTGTATTAGCCTTCTTACAAGCGCAATGCGCATGCGTTTATTTATTTTTCAGAAAACACATTAAACATATAAAAGAGAAAAATAGAAGAGTTAAGGGTAGAGTTCGTGGGCAAAAATTTATCCCACATCTAATTTCTATTTTATTTGTTAATTTACTATTCTAACCATCGTCAATATATTTTATCTCATTCATGGCTCATCTTCTTCTCTCATTATTAACCCCAGCCGCTCTCTCCTTCTTTGGTCAAGACGATGGTTCTCAAGCTAGCGGAGGCGGCGGCAACATATTTAAGGATGACGACCTTGACTTGTCTCCGGCATCGAGAGGGCTATGTCCTCCTTATGTATTTCTTTATCTCTGTCAATCCAAGGCTGTGAGGGTGAAGGTGGACTGCTTTTGGGGTTGTTATCTCCGATCTCTAATAGGATTGCAGGAATCCAAGGCTGCGAGGGTGAAGGTGAAGGTGGTTCACAAGCTAGCGGAGGCGGCGGCAACATATTTAAGGATGACAACCTTGGCCTATCTCCGGCATCGAGAGGGCTATGTCCTCCTTCTGTGTTTCTTTATCTCTGTCGAGGGTGAAGATGGACTGCTTTTGGGGTTGTAATCTCCGATCTCTAATAGGATTGCAGCAATTTGGTTAACTGCAATGATGGGTGATGGTGACCAGGCCTTGGTGGTGGCGACCATCATCCTCTAGTTGGCGACAACCTGTCTGACGACAATGATGGAGTGCTTTCGACTAGAGATGGCGTTTTGGCCAGTGGAGTGCTTAATTTTTGTCCATGGTGGCGATGCGATGGTCGTGGTTTGGGCGGCTGGGACGGCTAGTACCCATGACGGCTGGTTTTTCAAGATAGGCCTTAGGCCCGATTTACAGCTAGGATTTTATAATAAGGGTTGGGCCTCATGCCTAATTCATTTCTTTGGACTCTGATGAGTTCAATGTCAAGGCATCAATAAGTTAGGGTTATCCTAACAGTAGTTGGTTTTGATTCTTTGTGCATGTCCTCAAAGATTCAACAGAGGAGTGATTAGGGACGATTTAGGGTTATAGTTGCTAGGGTTTTGATTAGTCTGCATATTTCAATTCTATCATAGTTCGTAAGGGCGGAATGTGTTCATGTTGTTTCACTTTTCAAAAACATTGTCTAATATATTTTATAATTTCAAAGTTTTAATTAATAAAAGGTGATTATGGTATTTTCTGATTAGGCAGTTCCATAGGTAGATTGCTTTAATTAATAAAGATGTCATCATAGTCGGAGCTTATTCTGTCCACGACCGTGAACCTTTACGGGGTAAATTTTCAACGCGTGCCAAACCCGTTTCCTTTGATTACCGACGACATGTGATGCCCCAAATCTTTTTCTCAAACCCAAATTCTTCATCAACTCAACACTTCCTCTTTCTCCACCAAAATTATTGATCTAACTCCCCATATTACCAAGCTCTCTCATCCAGTTCACAAGTAGGTATGTCTCTCTTCCTTTCCCTTAAATCTAGACGATGTAAATCTTTGAAACCGTCGTTGCCCAAAATCCCTTAGTATTCACATCAAACTCCTTCATCCCTTATTCTTTGCCAACAACACTAATATAATGATTTGAGGTTTACATCTAAAATCAATTAACAATGGATGAAGTTGCTCAAACCCTTATAAACTCACAGGCCATGTCCTAATTCCCAATATGATATGTATATTCTCAACACGCCCCCGCACGTGTAGCGAATTTTCAAGCCATACACATGGACAACATTTTGGTAACGTGGAGTGCGTGTGACCATTTGGGCTTCACACGTGGACATGAACAACCTGCTTTAATACTATGATAAGGTGATTTGAGGTTCACATCTAAAATCAATTGGTAATGGATGGAGTGGCACAAACCCTTATAATCCCACAGACTAGATCTCAATTCCCAATACGGGATGTATATTCTCAACACACCTCGATTTCCCTATCAATATTTGATCACCTCCTTGCCAAAAGGATTGGAGAAGATTTGGAGAAGAGACTCCTGATATCAATCTTGCCAAAAGGGAATGAGTTAGAGTAGCAGATTCTAATTGCCGGAAAATTTTGATTTTGCTAATAAGAAGAAAGATTTGCGGTGGATGTGTGATGGAGCAAAAGCTTATCAAAAGAAAGATTATGACATTGACCAAAAGATCTTCTCTTGTTTTTTTTAAAGGAGAGAATTGAGGTTATTTTGGTATTCGTGGTGCTCGTTGGAGATCAAGGTTTTGGATCCAAATCCAGACCTCACCAACTGCGACGAAAATTCAGAGCACACAGAGGGAAGGGACACAACGCTATTGATCATGGGCGCTTAACAGTCGTCTGATATGGTCAAACAGTGACCAAACAGTCAGATTGGACGGCTGTTGAGCGTCACCTGGTGCTCAACAACTAACCAGGTGATCAGTAGTTAGAGACACAATAGACGAATCCATCTCACGCGCATAAAACAGTGTAATTGTTACTGATTGTCACTGCACCAACCACTAACTGACACATGTCCTTTTACGGCTGTGGTGGAGGGAATAATTTTCACGTTATAGTAGGATTCTTAGCACTACATTAAAAGATTAGGAAAGTTCACCAACAGTCCCTGAACTCATGTGGTAAGGACAGTTTGATCCCTGACCTTTAAAAAGGATCAAAGAGATCCCTGAACTCTTATTCTGATATCAATAAGGTACTTCTGTTAAAACTTTTGGAATATTCCGTTAAAATATTCTTTTTATGTTAATTTTGTCATTTTGTTAAAATTTTGACGGTGCATGGTGGACCTAATTCTTAAAATTTATTTTTCTAAGAAGTTTACTAATCTTTAAATCTACCCTCTATACTCAAAGGTAAACAGTTATTTTATCATCATAGCAATTATCATAGCTTCTAGACTTAGACTTTTAGCGTTTGCTAAACTGTCTTTAAAAAAACTGCAACAAGAAAAAGAAAAATATAAAAAACTAATAAGAAATAGGAAGAACCTTCCAAGAAATACCAAAAATTATTAGGATATTATCTACAGAATACAGCGTAGAATCTACGCATCCCAAGAAAATATCGAAGTTCTTCAAGAAATTTTTAAAGAAGATCATAAACCTCTTCACATTTTGAGCATCGGTTGGATTCGCCCTAGCTGGTATCAGAGCTTGTTTCGCTCAGAAACAAGTGAAGATCAGGCTTATGCCACAAAATTGGCTCATTTTATCCAATAAAAAAGAAGTCAGACATAAAAATTACCAGTCTTTTTTTACTGAAAAAGCTACTGATAAGTGGCAAATGTGCTTTCATTCAAAACATATTCAAGAAAGTCAGTACTCCATAGAATACGTTTGTAGAATATTAAATGTCTTATACGACGAACATATTCATCTCCAAAAAGAGATTGGAGTAGCAGATATTGATCTGTTAAGACCTAGCCGGATTGAATTTCTAGATTATCTATATAGAGAAAAAGGCAATAACAAAGTTGCAGAACAACTCGAAAGGTTTAATCTTCGATTAGATCAATTCAAAGAAATAAATTCCCAACTAACAAATAACAAAATGACAATATTTTAACGGAATATTCCAAAAGTTTTAAGAGATCTTTTTGATTCTTTTTAAAAGTCAGGGATCATACTGTCATTACCACATAAATTCAAGGACTGTTAGTGAATTTTCCTCTTAAAAGATTACTGAGAACAGAATGATGCTGATAGTTGCCTTGAAAGTTTTTCAATACGGAAATTTTAATTTTATTTATTTTATCCTTGATCTTTTGCCTCCACACCCTCTTCAAATTTAAAAATTTTGAAAATTCATAATCCCAGCATTACAAATTCAACAACCTCATTCAGACATTCATGATTCATTGCAGTCATGCTCTTCTCAATCTCTTGACATATACCATGACATGTGTTAGAACAAGCTCAAGAGGACAGCCGCTCACAAATTTCCCTAATGCCAAAAGCCAAAGCTCTTCCCTCTCCACCATCACAACCCAAAACCCACTACCCAATCAAAACAAACAAGCCACTCCAACCCAATATTGCAATGACTCTAAACACTTTGATTAATTGCGCAATGTGATCACTTCGAATAAGTTGATCACCACTTCACCAGCCACATTCGGTTTGGGGATTTAGATTCTGCGCTTAAGGTGTTTGAGAAAATGTCTGTTAGAACCACAACTAGTTGGAACTCGATGTTAGCCGGGTTTGCAAAAATTCCAGGGAAATTGGAAAAAGCCCGCCAACTGTTTGATAAAATTCCTCAACCAGACACTTGCTCGTATAATAGTATGTTGGCTTGTTACTTACGTAATCTTGGTGTTGGCTCTGCTATGGAGTTCTTTGATACAATGCCGGTTAAGCACATTGCGTCTTGGAATACCATGATATCGGGTTTTGCTCATAATGGGGAGATAGGAAAGCACAGAAGTTGTTTTTGTTGATGCCGGAGAGGAATGGTGTATCGTGGAATGCGTTGGCTTCGGGGTATGTGACATGTGGGGATTTGGACTTGGCGGTGAAGTGGTTTGAGCTTGCACCGGTTAAGAGTGTTGTGGCGTGGACGGCAATGGTTACTGGGTATATGAAGTTTGGGAAGATTGGAGTGGCTGAGAAGTTGTTTAGAGAGATGCCTGAAAAGAATTTAGTAACATGGAATGCTATGGTTGCCGGGTATGTGGAGAACTGTCGAGCTGAAGAGGGTTTGAAGCTTTTTAGGTCGATGATTGGATATGGGGTTAGACCAAATGCATCGAGTTTGAGTAGTGCACTACTGGGTTGTTGCAACCTGTCGGCACTGCAAATGGGTAGGCAAGTACATCAGCTGCTCTATAAGTTTAAATTATGCAATGATACAACTTCAGGAACTGCATTGGTTAGTATGTATTCTAAGTGTGGGAATTTGGAGGATGCGAGGAAGTTTATCTTTGAGATGATACGAAAAGATGTTGTTACTTGGAATGCAATGATTGCCGGCTATGCTCAACATGGGGAAGGTTTAAAAGCTCTCAGTTTGTTTGACCAGATGAGGAAAGAGGGAGTAAAACCAGATTGGATCACGTTTGTGTCTGTGTTGATGGCTTGCAAATTTGCAATCATGCAGGACTGGTAGATCTTGTGGTTCAATATTTTGATTCTATGACACCAGAGTATCAAGTTGAAGCTAAGAGAGAGCACTATACATGTATGGTCGACCTTCTTGGTCGTGCTGGTAAGCTAGTTGAAGCTGTAGCTTTGATAAAGGAGATGTCATTTGAACCACTTTCTGCTATTTTTGGAACTCTGTTGGGTGCCTGTCGGATGCACAAGAACTTACAGTTAGCTGAATTTGCTGCCAAGAAATTGCTTGATCTTGATCCGACATGTGCAGCAGCTTATGTTCAACTTGCTAATGTTTATGCTGCCAAGAAATTGCTTGATCTTGATCCGACATGTGCAGCAGCTTATGTTCAACTTGCTAATGTTTATGCTGCAAGCCTGCAACAAACAGATGGGACCTTGTGGAAAAGGTCAGGCGATCGATGAGAGAAAATAGGGTCGTGAAGACACCTGGCTGTAGTTGGATTGAGGTAAAGAATGTAGTCCATGAGTTCAGATCAGGTGACAGGGCTCACCCAGAATTGGCATCTATACATGGAAAACTGTGAGCTGGATCAGAAAATGAAGTTGGCAGGCCATGTTCCGAATCTTGAATATGCATTACATGATGTTGGGGAAGGGCAGAAACATCAGCTGCTATTATGGCAGTGAAAAACTAGCAATTGCTTTTGGGCTTATACACGTGCCCTAGGGATGCCAATTCGCATAATCAAAAACTTGAGGGTATGTGGGTACTGCCATCATGCAACCAAGTAGGTATCAGCAATTGAGAAAAGAGAAATCATTCTCAGAGATACTACAAGGTTCCATCATTTCAAAAATGGGGTTTGTTCTTGTGGAGATTACTGGTAGCAGTCAAATAGTGCTCCCCTTGATGTTTCCTCAAGTAGACTAGGAAACAATTAGGCTTGCAGCAAAAAAAAAAATCTGCTGAGGCAGATCACCCCACATGTCATCCCAGATTCCCAGTCAAGGTTGGATCCAGGAAACAAAGGCGGGCTAGTTTGTGGTCTTTTTCTCAGGTTCCCTCCATAGTTGAAGGTTCCATAGGTTGAAGACTTGGAGCTGGTGGGGGTGTCTGTTGATTCCAAAAAACAAAGGCAGGCTAGTTATGCTTCAGTCTCAATCCTTCATGTCAGTACGCGGACATATCAAATTCTTTACTAATGCGTCGGAGACATGAGGATAGAGGCACGGTATTCTAGTTCATGGGTCCTCTGCGATTGTTCAAGTGTCATGGCAGAGCATTAGAGCCGCCACCCGATATTGGCATACCGTGGAATGCTAAGGTTTGCGCTCTCTGTAATGTTGAACATCCAGGCCACTATGCCTTCTACTTCTCTGAACCGCAAGGATTCTAGACAAGTAACACTTTCTCCGCTGTTGCTTTCTCCGAGCTTCTACCTGGTTATGTTTGAGATTACATGGTCAAAATGTCAAATGATACATCGGCAAACAATCATTCAGCAGCTCACTCCATTGGAGCTTTATACTATGTTTCACTATATGAAATTTGAAACTAAACAAGCTGACTGCATTGATCGTTATAGAAGCTGCTTGGACAGCAAAATGCTCAACGCCATTTTGGCTTTCGGTAAATATATAGGTGTCTTCCCCCAGAGCTTGAGAGATGATCAATTTTGTATAATGGTTGCGCCTTGCTTGCAGATACGAACTAACTTGAGAGAACCTCTTCTCATTGATCTTGAATTACTTGTTTCAGTAGCGCGTAAATTGTAGCGAATTACAATAAATTGGGTTAAAAAAGTTCCTAGTGGTGATGTTAGGAAACAAATGGTATCAGAGCTAGGTTAGGCTTGAAGCAACCGAACCAAGGTGCATCCTAGTTCAACATAGCCCGATACCACTTATTTGATTAAGCACCAATGTTGTCCGGTAGTGAGGACTTCTTCAGCTATTAACATTGTTTTCTCAGTTCATTTTCCGATGTGGGATTAGCTCTCTATTCCTTTATCATATCAAACTCAAAGCAACAATGGTTTGTAGTAGATTACAAAACAGAGTATTTGATACAGTTGGCAATTCAAACGGACTACCTATATTTGGCACATTTCAATCTCTTAAGGGGCTACTGAGTGGTGCATAGCAAATCCCTGACGTTCTTTCAGTTTCCATTAGCGACGAGATACAGGAGATCCCAGTAGAAATAAACAGATATTGGCAAGTTTGCATCTAAACTGAAACTTCAAATATTCATTTCCTGATCAACTGAAAGTAAAAAATAATTCCTACGGCGAAAACGATTAATGCGTTTGACAAGAATTAGAACAGAACAAGGCAAATACTGCTATTCACCAATATTCCTAATTTTTGTACAAAAAGTTTTTAAAACAAATACATTGAAAAGAATGGAAGGCTTTAACAAAGTGCTGACCACTGACGATAAAAGAAATCTTCATATCAAAGCGTTAACTAAGTTTTACATTTCATGAAAACACCCATAAACATCATTCCCCCCACCAATTTTCTTTTCCCCCTTAAGAAGAGCAGCAACCGGACTTTTGGTTCACAGGCTGGCCACGAATCTGCACTGTTGGAGGCCTGGCATTGTTCATTGGTTGGCTTGCCATCCTGCAATGGAAACCAAAACATATAAATATGTTAAAAATCAAGGATGCAAGATCTAAATGTTTCAGCAGCTTAATCACCAACAACATCACATTTAATACAGAGATAAAAAGTCTGGTTGCAATCGTCTTCACAATTTGCATATTCACTATTTTGTAAGTTACATGGATGATTGATCCAGTAATGACAAAAAAAACTGGATACACACGACGTACCTGTTTTTAATCTCTGCAGCCATAGCCATGAAGGCCTGCTCAACATTGGTGGAATTCTTAGCACTGGTTTCCATAAAAGGGATTCCAATTTCATCTGCGAATGCCTAAGCAAAGTAAACAAAGAGTTAAATCATTACATTTGCACTCGTATACTACACATGGATAAGAGTAGTCTGTCAACAATACACAATGGAAAACCTGAACATGGTCATCAATTTACCTTGGCTGTCTCAGTGGACACAACTTTATTCGCTGTGAGATCACACTTGTTTCCAACTAGAAGCTTGTTCACATTTTCACTTGCATAACGGTCAATTTCATTCAACCATTGCTTAACATTGTTGAAACTCTCTTGGTCTGTGACATCATAAACAACCTGCAAGAACCCAAAAAATACCTATCATACATAGCAAGTCCAGGGAAACAAAGAAGCATGAGTACCAACTAGTGAACAACCCACTTACAATGATACCATGAGCACCACGATAGTAGCTGCTAGTGATTGTCCTGAAACGTTCTTGGCCAGCTGTGTCCCACTGCAAATCCCAAAACCAATTCACCATTAACAACAGTGAGAAACCAATATTCTCAACACTTATTGGACTAAACTAGCCAGATGTATACATACTGAACAACTCCAGAACACTAGTAGTATCATTTAAATGAGCAACAAATTCACTACACATGGCAGAGGGTTCATATACTTACAATTTGAAGCTTGATTGTCTTTCCATCCTGCTCCACAGTGCGGATTTTCTAAACAAGCAAAACAACACAACACGATTCAATTAGAGTCGAACCATATGAATGACTTCCCCTATCGAGGCTCAAATGAACCACACTATGTAAAACCAAGGTAATTGCTTACAAAGTCAACTCCAATTGTGCTGATGTAGCTATCCAAGTATGAATCATCCTAATTTCCACAAAACACACATAAAAAATCAGCCGCAAACATCGTAAATCGCCTACTATAACTCCTCGATAAACGAAAACTAGAATATAAGAACAAAGCTGACAACAACTTACAGCAAACCGCAGAAGTAAACACGACTTGCCGACACCGGAATCACCAATCAGCAAAAGCTTAAACAGGTAGTCACTGCATCCAATTCACCACAGAATTTAGCAACTACGTGATCCAAAACAATAATCAGACTATTATAAACAGCACAACCTCACTGATCAAAATCAACAATCCAATAATCAACTATAAACCTAACAAGCACCGATACAACAACTCTACCAGTCGCAATGATTGAATTAAATTCCGAATCTAAAGCAAAACCTACACGGATCTGACTGATTCCGAAGCTTCTAGATCTAAATTCAATAAAACTTAATTCGAGCGTATAACAGACATAAATATCCAGGAATTAAACAAAATCAAAGCCTCCAAGAAGCTAGGGATATAAAGATCATCTCATAAATAATCAAACTCGAAAGAAGAGAAAGTAGATGGAATTATGGAAATCGGACTCACTATTCGGGATTCATGGCTGAGCCGGTGAGTGAATCGCGAGAACTCGGTGAGAAGATGGATTCCGGCGAGAAATTGCGTCGGAGGTGATAGCCTTCGCCGGAGTGAGAGAGAAGGTGGAAGAAGAATAATAGAAGAAGAAGAAGAAGAAGAAGGTGGAGGAGGAAATAAGAGAGAGGGTGGGGGTTTTGTATTATATAAAAAGGACCCCTAAAATGCCGGAATTCTCTAATAGTGCCTGTGACGTAGTATCGGGGGACTAGATTCCGCCACGTGTAGACAATCAGTGATTAATTTTGAGAGTACGATTTTGGGCGTCTGCATTATGCACTAGCACAGTTGCATAATACAACCAACTTTTAATTTTTTTGGGAGAGATTTACAACCAACTTAAACCTAACTGGTTTAAGTGGAAAGCACGCAAGTTAGCTCATTCATTGTTCTTCAGTTGAATGAAATTATCTATAACCTAGTTCTTACATATGTGAATTGTATGCGGTTAAGAAAAGTGTGAATTGTACTTGCTTGGGAGGAAGATTGTTGAGACGAGAGTGTTTTCATATTTTCTACAATTGAAAAAAAAAACCCTTTAAAAAAGGAAGATTGATGTCAAAATTTCTCAAAGTGTGAATCAAATGGAAAAGCATAAATCATATAAGCAGTAGTGACTCGGACCTCAACAGCACTATAAACATGATAACCCACTAAGACCAGAGCCCTTCAAATTCAATTTGAATGCGACTAATAGAGGGGTGTTTAAGTCCTTTCCAAATACATAAAGAAAGTGTTTGAATTCCAAAGAAGCCGAATGTGTGAATCAACCAAAGCCTGGCACAGTTGTTTCTGAGTTGCTTCGTCCTCGTGCTTCAAAATCTTAAGGCCAAAGGCAAATAAATCCAAACAAAGACATGAATGAAATGCACGTCGTCAAAAGCACAAGAGGGAAAGGAAGGCAAAAAGCCAAAGCCAATACGTGCGCGTTCGTGTTTACGCAACCTAGCCTTTAGTCTGCACTTCCTCTCGTCGCTCATAGATCTCAATTTTGCAAGTGGTTCCGCCCCTGCTTCTGTGTTGGATTTGTTTAGATCCTTATAATTATTTAATTGAGTAAGGATAAATGGTTATATATTATTTGCATTATCTCTAATCCTTAGTTATTCTAACGGTTATGAAAATTTTATACAAATTCAAGCACACGAAAATCCTAAGCAGATTAGTTAAATCACAATTTATCATATACCAAATAACAAACTTTGTGTGTCACGGGTGAAAATTTTGAAGTCTTATGTTTGATTGTTTCATGTAAGGTCCAATTGTTTCACAATTAACCATTTTGACGGTGCGTGGTAAAAATAAAAATTTACCCGCCGAGACCAATAATGGCGTGCCATTCTTGACCCGTTGACGAGTGCATTTGGGTGTTGAAGCCAAAGATGCACAGATCCGCCAGTGCTCCCCGAGTCTCCGGGGACTTCCCGGTCAACTCGTCATCAACTTCACCGCAGCAACAGCAACAGAAATCTTCAGCCGCTGCAACCCATGACTTAGAGCACCACCACCATCATGACGTGGATCTGCCCACATACGATCCCCTATCTCATGCCGCCAAGAGAGAACGTTCTCGCATCAGGTCCGCAGAGAACGTCATCCACTTAATACCTCTCATCCTCGCTCTCTGTGCCATCATCCTCTGGTTCTTCTCCAATCCAGGTACACAATTACAATCATGTCCGTCTTCCTCATCTCTTGTCTTACTTTTCTGTCTTGTAGTTGTAAGTTGTAACACTCTTTGAGATGTGTGGATGTAGTTATTTAGATAATGACTTGGTTCTTTGTTAGTTCAAGTTGGAAGTTAGAACTTCAACTGTAGTTTGAACTGATTGGGTTTGAAGATGAAGCTGTTTGCTTTTGGATAGTTCTTCAGTGGACCAACTGTTCGATATTTGTCGCCAAGCGTGTTCTTATACTTATATATTGAAAAGTGATTTATCAATTTTTTTTCGAAGAGACGAAGCTTTGTTTAGGGAATCATCATCAAGCTGCGGGATTAACAAGAACTGTTATTTTGGAACATACTTAAGAAATGTATGTGAACAATGTATGCTTAAGAAGAAACTGTTGTGATTTGCTGTAGGCTTCTAGTGCTTGTTGTAAGCTTCAAAAATGTTTTAGGCCTGTGATATCCCTTCGAATAAGAACTTGCTTCTACTGCTTCCGTGAAACTGTTATGCATCTGTCTGTCATTCTATTCAGAATGTAGGGAACATGTGGAAGCTTCATTGCTTCTAGTTATGATCATACAACTAAAGAAGTGTTTGGAATTTCATTGTAGTCACTATTATTTGGTTTTTGGGGGGCTTGTATGAGTAAATACGAAGTTTTTTTTTTAAACAATATATCCTAAGAGATTTACGTGACTCAGTTGTTGCAGCATGATGGTTATGAAGATTCATGCTGATGGTGAAGGACAGCTTGGAATTAGACATTTTATGCATCTATAAGCCCCAAGATTATTAGAGTAGCCCCTTACTCTGGAAGAAGCTCTTGTCAGCAATCTATATGTGAATGTAAGGATAAAATTTATGACCCAGATAATTTAGTTTGTGTTAAACAAAATTTGAATATCATAGGATTTTCACAGAAAGTAGCATTCATATAGGATAGCTATTCTTGGGAAATAGCAGAATTGTATTCCCTTACAGTACTTTGATTAGATTAAGCACTATTTTTACTTGATTAATGAGCCTGCTGTGCCATATAAATTTTGATTTGTTTCATTGACTACTATCTAGATGAATCAATTTGAAAGATTAGCTTACATGATGCGACTATAACCTGTTAGCATGAGTAGCTGCTTTATAAATCTCTAAATTCCTAGTACAGAAGTATATGGAGTAGGCAAATAAACAGCTGGTGCATACTAAAAGGTGAAATATACAATAACAGTGAGGAACTTCCAAGCATTTTCAGTTTTTCCTATCCCTTAGGTTTCACTGACCTATACTTATATAAGTCTAGAGGTGTTGAGTTCCCCCAACATCACACAACTTGATTCTGTAGAGGTTGGCAGTCAAAATTTGTGTGTTCCAATATTGGTCCTAGCTGAATGAACTTTGGAATGATGACATTGTTCCGTACGGAACACACAACAGGATTATTTTTATTGCAGCATTGACCCAATGAGATTTGCCCGAATCGTTAGAGGAAAGATTCGCGGCCATCTTTCACTTCCATATGAGCTGAGAGCATTTTGGTCCTGACTCGATTGCCGCTGCAAGCTTTCGTGCCAAAATTACTGAATCTTCCAAAGCACAACAGGCACCTTGTCCAAGATTGGGAGTCATTGGATGCCATGCATCTCCAACCAGCACAACTCTTCCTGCTGAAGCCGGAGGGCTGATGGATGGCCATAGCCACTGGTCTACTAGTGGTGTTCGTCTGATTGTGTCATCCGGTGTATGGTCTATGATGTCTGATAGGTCTGAAGGCCAGTTTGTTACCAAATCTCTAGCTAGCTTCTTTAGCACAGCTGGGTCAGTAATGAAAGTAGTTCACACCGTTGAAGCAGATTACCTGGAGACCACGATGGAAGCTTCAGAGTTCAGACCAAGTAGAGTACCTGGAGATGGCATGTTGAAGCAGACAAACCAGTAGACTTTTGTAGGAGAAATAGGAACAATTCCGGCACGCTGCCCTCTTCCATAGATTTGATTCAGTTTTGGTTCAAATTTATGGCCACCGGGAAAGAATGCAAGGCCACGAAGAGCACAATGCCCTGCATACTTAGGCTCGGGGAATCCCATCCACTTAGATATAGAACATTTCCGTACCCTTGGACTTCAAGAAATTGGGTTTTGAGATCTTCTCCAACTCCAAGTGCATCCAAAACCTTCCAACCATTTTTGAAGAGGGTTAGTGAAGTTCCACTGGTTCGAAGTGACTCTGCTTCTAGCACCAATGATCCAATTCCAAGCCTAAAATTCCAAACTATTTATTAGAAAACAAAAGTATTCATACTTGCAACTTGTAACACTCTTACCAATTACCACCCATATTGTCGGACATTGGGAAGTTTGCCTAGCAAAGTTTTGTAAACAAAATGGATTGACAATCTGACAAGGCCTGCAATTCCGGCACCAACTATGTCAATCTCCTCCTTGCGGGCAACAGATTGAGCTCTGATGATCGATAAATCAAAGGGTTTGGTTCTCGCTATGGTAGGAGCTTGGAGCCAATGGTGAGTCTGAGAATGGTATGGTGAACTGTGGTGCGCTAGTAACAAAGAGCCTATTGCCATTGTTGGTCAGATTGTGTTAATGTGTAACTTGCAGATCGAGGAGTGATAGTATGAGTGAGTTGGAGAGTGAAGGAGGATGTGTTGGTCAGCCAATCTGCCATGGAAACCTAGTGGATGTGATGAAATGGAGTGTAGCCATTTGGATGCGATTTTACCCGGGAATGATATTTTTTCTTTTTTGAGTTGTGACCAATTTTGACAATATGACAAACACTATTAGGAAGAAAGAAAAAAATAAACACAAATCAAGACGACAATATCCTTTACAGATATCACTCTTATTTATGTATGTCAATTATAGGGTCAATGCACAACTGCAACCTCACATATGACAAGATGGATAACTACACATTGTGCCCCCAAAATTGATTATACACTTTGATAATAGAGACCGTAGGTTTTGGGGTAGAGGGCAGTTAGTCCCCTATTCCAGTTTTGCATTTATTTAGGTGAACGTCGTGGCATTCGTATATCAAGTACTAACACTGTTTTATACATGTATGGACCGACGCCATAACACCCTGTAAAGTTTTCTATCACATTTTTCGTTCCGTAGCGTACGCTACTACCTCAAATATGTGAGGCTCTGGAGGAGGGGCAAGTGGATTTTCAAATAACATTACATACCATACACTTCGTTCCGTGCATCGATGCAAATTTGGGAGGTTTTCTAACAAGGAACGTCTGGTTGAAGTCTAGTTTAAAACTTTTTTATTAATTATTAATCATAACCGTTTATATTTTATGTCTATATAAGTGAATTACTTATATAAATTTCAGTTAATTTAAGTATTAAAGTAGATTAAATTAATTAACGAATCAAAATTGTCAAACATGAACCCTTCAAGTTTATAACGAGTAAATCACATGTATGAATGTCTTAACTATTTTTCAAATTGGATGACAATTTACAACAATTATATATTTATAAACTAAACAGTCGAGATTTAAATATGAGATCGATAAGTTGATTAATTAAATAAGTTCTCAACTAATTTTTAACAAGATGGTCCTCGTTGAAAATGCTTTTA
Source organism: Argentina anserina (assembly GCF_933775445.1). Taxonomy (NCBI): domain Eukaryota; kingdom Viridiplantae; phylum Streptophyta; class Magnoliopsida; order Rosales; family Rosaceae; genus Argentina; species Argentina anserina. The sequence continues at coordinate 11,100,695 of NC_065876.1, forward strand.
TGCAAATTAACCCATTTCTGATGGGAAAAGTTGGAGAAGATATCAATGTGTCATGGGTAATACGTTATGGTTTTGTAGTAAATGTAGCTTCAGCTGAGGCATGAATATTTGGAGAAAGAAGATGCTCAGAGTAATTCTGAAATTAAATGTAGGAAGAAGATATTTTAAAGTAGTTATCTCAAAAGTAATGGATGATGCTATTCACACACTCATGTACTAGGTTTATTTTTTTTTCTAATAGATAGTTTTTTTTTTTACAAAGTAGAACCCTAAAACTCATTGGAATATTGGAACCTTGATCTCAATATATTTAGGTCAGGGGAGGAAGCCTTTTCTCGACGCGCATTAGTCTCACAACTTCTTTGAGTACAACCACTACTAGAAATAGAGGCTTGGCGACATTTAATTTAGGGACATTTAAACTATGGTCCTTAAATATTTTCATTTAGGGACATATATTAGCTTGTGTCCCAAAATTATCTAGTAGGCACAAATCATGTGTCCTTCAATTTTTGAAGTGGGTGTATACTTGTGTTTAGGGACATTTATATGTCCATTTTTGTATGTATTATGTTTGATAGTATACATTGATACATGTATATATATATATATATATATATATTATTCTATGAATTTGGACTGTTGGAATAATATTCAGCTAATACCAACAATGCTTCACAACATTTTCTTTTGTCTATTCTCACTCTCACTCTCACCTTCACCCTGAGCCTTCTTTCCTATGCTGCATGGAATCGGGTGCGGGTACGTGGAAGCGAAGCGTTTGGAAACGCGAAAGCGTTTTTTTTTAAAAAAAATTAAGGAAGCGGGTGCGTTTTGGAAGCGTCGAAATAATATATATATATTATATACTATTTTTATTTTTTAATTATTTTATCTAGTGTTCAAATAACTTGATAACTATTAATAACTTATTTTCTAAACCATGATTATCTTTGATTATAACATTATTAAAGCTTCATTTCAAAATTCAAACAAAAGAATGTACTACATAGTTTGAAGGTGTTGGGCACGTGCAAATCAAAAAGACATCACTAGATGAAATTGATTAAAAAAAAAGTTCATCTTCTCTCTATCTCTCTCTCATTTGGATTTTTTTCATCTCTTCACAAATCACAACTCACCGTCTTCTCTCTCTGTCTCTCTCTCTCATCTAGATTTTCTTGATATCTCTCCCCAGTTCTCCCCCTTCTTTCTGACACATATTAGATCGATTGATGTTATTCATCTTTAATCGCTTAACGAAATTGAAAGAAGATGAGATGACAAAAATAGTCTCAAGACATTGATTGATGAAATAGAGGTAAGGAAGGAATCGTGCTTCCAATTTCGAAGTCAACGCTTCCGCCGCGCTTCCAATTCGGAAGTCAACGCTTCCGCCGCGCTCCCAAACCTACCTTTTCCGGAATCGCGCTTCCGAGCGCTTCCGAGCGCTTCCGCTTCCGCTTCCGCTTCCGAAGCGGGAATCGGTCGTCCAACCAAGCTTCCGTGCTATGTAGCTTCTTTCCTTTGCCTCCCTCCCCAACACCGAGAACCCGATTCTGACCCGATCATACCCAAAACAGATTCATAAATCATGAGATCATCTTTTTCACTCTCTATTACCTTAACCTGTGAACCGTAAAACAATAACCAAATTGAGAAAAGTCCCAATTTTTGAAACCCTAGTTCGAGATTTGTGAATAAAAATTATTTAAATGTTCATATGTGGAAATCGTTGTTCTACAACATTACATAGTCCTTGTTCAAAGTGGTAGGGGTGTCGGGATTTAAAAGTTTTAATATCGATTAAGTTGCTATGGTTCAAGAGTTGACTTTTAACTCAGTGCTTATCTTTAGAAACTTCCCTCATGAAAGTCGTAGAGCTCGTTACTACGAGTTCGTAGACATGTGGCACGTGGAAAACAGTTATCGTATGTAAGAGTTGTTAGCAACTAAAGTTTAAGCACCAAAATTTGGATTAAAGTTTTCACAAGGATAAGATTGTAATTTCAGAATCAGACCCTAGTTTTTTATTTTTCTTCTTTCACTTTCGGCCACACCCTTCATTTTTTTTTCTTTCTTTTTTCCTCTTCCTTCTCTTTTCTTTCCCAAGTTCACCTCTTCCTCCTCCCTTATCAGAGATGACAAGGCCTCCTCCGGCCATCGCCACACCACACCACTGCACTAGATCGAATCTCCATGCTACTCCGATCAAAACCCCTCAAAGTATCAAAAGAGCAGGCCGCAACCCTCTCACCTCCATCTTACTAGAAATCATTGTGTCCATCTCCGGCGAAACCTTGAGCTCCGACGAGTCTCCTTCCTCCTTCTCTGGTAAATCTTAGATTCTCCTCTCAGTTTGATTTGGATTTTCCTCTTTCTCTGTTTCAATGCCGCAGTCATGCTCCACCTTCGAGTTTCCTCCTTCTGGCGATTCATTGAGCACCTACGAGCTTGTGCACTTCCATATAGTAAGCTTGAATCAATTCCTTCGAAAAACCAACTCATTTTTCATTCTCCTAAAAATATGTCTTAATTTCCTTTATTTTGTTTATATGCTCTTCCTCTTGTTGTAAAAACCCCCAACTCGGCGACTGTCTTCTTGGATTTCTGGCGACAAGAGGACTTCCTTAAGGTTCTGGAGGAATTTTGGGTTGAGTTTATTGAACAAGTTGGATTTCTGGAGTTGTAGCTACACAGATTGGTGGATTAGCAGCTTGGTTTTGGATCAGAAAAGGGAGCAACAGCCTTGGCTCTGCATTTTCATCTTGTTAAGGTAGCTAGTCCACTCTTTGGACTCCTTTTTTTTTCATTTCGATTGCTTTGATTGTTATTGAGAAACATTGTTTGCTTTTGTATGTCGAATTGGAGTTGATTGGAATTGTTTTCAACTTGTATTAATATGCAGGTTCTTGAAGATATTTTTATTGATATAGTTGTTGGAAGAATGTTAGATCCTGATACTGGAAATATTTACTATGATCATTCTGATATCTGTTGCTACATTGTACAACTACCATATAATAGCATTTGTTAGCACGACTCTAAGAATGACCAGCATTCATAAGGCAACTAACACAATTTTCAGTTAGGCATTTAGCATTTGTTTGATTAAAATTCCTATTATATCATTTACGTTTGATAATTAATATCTATCATAAAATTACTGATTTTGGTTTCAGTCTAGTCCCTATTTAGGGGAGGGGACGTGGTGCAAAAGAAATAAAAATAAAGTCAAATGGGGACAATTAGCTAAAGTGTCCCCAATTGGTGAAGTGTATTTGTACAAATGTATGGTATTTATATTCTACTTTCTAGTATGAGAAACCATGAGGTCCACATAAATATTTAGGGACACATGAATTAAGTGTCCAAGTTAGTAATAGAAACACTAGCAAAAGGCACATTTGTGTTATGTGTCTCTATAGCTAAAAGGGAACATATATATGTGCCTATATATACCAAAGGGAACATTTAAAAAATGTACGCTTATGCTATATTTCTAGTAGTGAACGTACATATCCTTGTACATTTAAGGCTGGTTAAACTCTATTTTATCAAACATAAAATAAAATGTTAAACTTGTCACGCCCTGGTCCTGAGGAGCAACTTAATGTTACAGTGCAAAATGTAAGTAAAAATAAAATACAACTTCTTTTTAGGTTCTTCATCTAGGCTCATCTATTCCCTTCCTAACTATACAAGATCTATACTTTTCTGTAAAAAGAGTATAAATGGGTAGGTGAGCAAAACCATGAGCTTATTGAGTGGGAAATGTAATATGCCAGTAAAGTCATGTCATTTTACTCACAATATAAAAATAATATATCATATACACACAATTCACAACAATATGACACATCGCATAATCCATTTTTATTAATTATCCTTCAATTTAGTGATCCCCACAAGTCATCTAATGACCTTAATACCATATACATCTGTGTGTCACATCCTTACTTGGACATAACCCAATTAAGAAGTTCACATGTTATACAACTAGTCAAACAATAGATCTAACACCGTAATATATATAATCCAACACACTTCACAAATCGAGATGTTTCACTTTACAATAGAGAGATATTTCATAAATAGATCAAAATCATGTTTTTCGAATATTAAAAAAATATATTTGAACACATTACAAAAACCACTCACCTCGAGAATACAAATCGTCATCCAGACCATAAATTGAACCTCCTAGGATGATCATTCTAGAAATCACCATTAGATCTAGCTCAAACCTCTAAGATAGAAAGAGAATTTCGATACTAGTCCGTAGCCACTCATGAATTACGAATCCGAGTTACGGAGTAAAAGTTATGATATGTGAAAGTTTCATCGCAAAAACTAATAAAATAATAATAAAAAAGTAGAAAGAGAGTCGGCAAAACACATACATATAGGGGTGTCTAGCCGATATGAAAGAGTTGGTTTAAGGGTAGTGGCCAATAGACAACGACACTTGTCAAAAACATAGAGATTGCTTCTTCTCCAAATGCCAAGTGTCGAGCAAGGAAGTTGATTAGCCCAAACTCAGACCATGTGGCAATGCTGATCTTGATCTCCAAGAAAAAATAACCAACAACCAATAAAAATGTGACACAACGTCACGAAACCTTATTTCGAGCTAATTTTGAAAATTTGTTAAAAATAGTTTAAGGCTCTGAAAAATGCACCGAAAAATATGGCAAACTCATGACGATATATATTTTATATTTTCAAAGAAAAATAGAATTTGACCTACTTGAAAAATTGGGATATTACAAAACTTGTACCTCATTTGAAGACAATATATATATATATATATACCTTTTGACATGCGCTAGGTAAAAAAAAGGATATGGTTCCCTGTTCGGCATTGATCTCACAATCGTCGGATGGGCGTTGTCGGCTCAGTGTGGGTTGATCCCCTCATTGTGAAATTGGATCAGACTTGTGGTTGTTGTTAGGGAGAGAAAGATCACATGGGTGGCTGTGTGTAGCTTTGTTCCTCGCTGGGCAAATCGCCGATTGGAGTATTCGGTGTTGGGACGAAGGGGGAGTGGTGAAGACGAGTCCTTGGCGGTGCGGCTTGGATCGGTTTTGATTTACCCGATCTAGGTTGCATTTTGTGGGGTTGATCGGAGTTGATTTGCTAGGAGCGACACAAAATCTTTTGAGCGGCAAGGATGGCACAACAAAGAGGGCGGCGGTCCGGTGAATGTGGAGGGTTAAGGCACCAGGTGGTCTGCCAACTGTAGTTGATGCGGCGTCAAGTGGGTGGTCGTCTGGTCGTCTCTCTCTGAATAAGGTTGTGGGTTGGGCCTTGACCCGAGCTGTTTATTTACTTTTGTTTTTTATTTATCTTTTATAGTTGTTCGCACCTAATTATGTGCATTATAAGTACCTACATTAATTATGTAGGCGTAGTCGGGTTTCGTGTCTGTGTGTGCACTTTTAGTGCCTTATTTGCTCTAGATTAGTCGCGAGTTCCTTGTTTTGTCAAATGATCGATGCCTCCTAGTGATAAGGTGAAGTTAAGTGTTGTATGATTTATTTTCCGGAGGTAACATAGTGGAAAAACTGTACAATTAGTACTTATGTTTTACAGTAGTGAGTTATCTTTCCGGAATGTCACTGCTATAGTGTCTCGTTAAGTATGTCTAATATTATTTAAGATTTAAACTTCATTAATTAAGACTACACAAGGTAGCTACACAGGAGTAGTGTGGATTAAGAATGTGTTGAATACCACGTCAAGTAACCATCAACTGTCACAACTCAGCAGGTGTAATAAATAGAAGTCCTTTATGACAAGAAAATGAGAAATTGCGAAAACATATATATATGGCATGTTAGGTAATATCACGGACGACCATTCCGGCATTCCCTGTGCAGGTATTACCAGTGCTACATCGTCCTTTTGGTAACAGTTTTCCAGTAGTTCCTCTCTCAAAAATGGCAATTTCCAATGGTGTCACCAACATGCTCCTCCATGAAGTACACATTGAATCCGTCCAGACTATAACACCTCATAAGATCACTGATCCGCGGCCGATACTTAGCGTGTCGGCCGCAGATCCTACAGGTTTGGGAATATTCCAAAACTGCCTGCACATCCTTTTATACTACACAAAAGCAAGCCAAGAGGAGTCAGGTTGGCTCCACGCCGGTTGGATCAAGGAGTCACTCTCGAGGGCTTTGCTGGAGCAACCGCTATTTGCTGGCCGTTTTCGTGTGAATGATAGCGGTGAGATGGAGATTATAGGAAATGACAGCGGCGTTAGACTGGTCGAAAGTCGTTCTCCGATGACCATGGCTGAGTTTCTGTCTTACAAGGACAGTAGGGAGGATACGGAAGAAGAGCTTGTGTTTTGGAAAACTATTGATGAGCAAAGTCCTCAGTACTCTCCTCTCTTTTATGTTCAGGTACTTGGTTACTTGATTTCTTGCGTTTTTCTTTGGAATATTTTGAAATAGTTAATTCGATCACTTCAACTCTTTTTTTCAGGTGACGTATTTTCAGTGTGGAGGGAGTTCAGTGGGAATTAGCTGCAGTGTTGTCCTAGCAGATCTTATGTTCAAAGAAAATTTTCTCAAGAAATGGGCTGACATCCACCACAATCTGCTTTCAGACAAGAGACTACCTGTGACACCCTTTTATAATTCCATAAATGTTGGAAAAAATGGAAAGTCTGCCAACCATATATTCGTTTCTATTCCTAGTAAAAAATGTGGCAAGACAATGATTTTCAGTGTTGCAGCTGAGAATGTGGATTTAGATGACGACGATGCATTGAAAATCTGTGTTGAAGAAGCAGAGAGCAAGTTTGGTTTTGGGAAGCTGTTTGTGAATATCAACAGCTCATCCTGCAGTGCAATCAGGATCAAGAATTTTCGGAAAGAAGGACTTGATAAGTCGAAAATTAAGGGAATTGCTGAAGTGGGATGGGATGTTTTCGGGGCTAAGGAGGTCGCATTTCGTGAAGGGAATAAGCCGGCTGGTGTTTCATATTGGTTTGGATTCATTTCTGGTGGACTTGTATTGGCAGTTCCATCTTCAGCTGATGGGGAGGGTGCTTATTCAGTGATTGTCACAGTTTCTAATTGACGAAACTAATACATTACCTCATGTTATATTTCTGTTTCAATATCATTTGATTAATCGCTTTCTTTTTTCTTTTAGAAGAATTGATCAGAGCTTATCCTGTTCAAGTTTCTGGAAAATGAATAATTGTGGATGTGTTTACAGTGGCTATGGAAACCTGTAAGACCTAGAAATCCTCATAGGCATTTCAATAAAAGCTTGAGTTGCAAAAATGTTGCCTAATCTGTCATGCAATTAGTGGGTAGCTTCAAACGCAAGACATGCTCAGATTCTCTAATGAGTACAGGTCACATTTGATGGATCAGTATGCCATGAAGAATTGAAGATAAACATTAAAAGAAATTAGCATGGCCATTGAAGGGACTTCCATTATGGAAGTAGATAATTCATTACTTCCATTATTGAGGCGTACATAAATTCTGAAACACTAATTCACAACTAGCCAATGCAAACGGCAAGGGCTCATCTCACACAGAGCTTGTTGGAGCACAACATTATTGCATGTTTTTCCTCAGCCAGAATGACTACTACAACTCAATTTGCCTAGCTTGAATGACGACTACTACTACTACTCAATTCTTGAGCAACAAGAAATTGCACAATAGGCAACTCAAAAGGATTGGTTATCATCAACAACGTACTAGTTTTTCTAATCGAAGGTTGTATGGAATACGTCGAGTGTCAATGTGCCGTGTATCATCACCGTATGCTAATGATCGAAATGTCGGTCGAGTCTCCTACTTGCTAACAACTTTTCTGTTTTTACACACATTTCATATTTCATATGTATATAACAAATATGTACTTAAAAAAATAAAACTAATGTGTAATTGTATGTAATTTTGGGCCCTAAAATTTTCAATAAATTACAGTGTCCCTTAAAAGATCTAAAATACATTAAATTCATGAAAGTAACAGTTGAAGATGAAGTGCAGCTTTTATGATAATTTAATTAATTTTGGTACGTGGCCCCAACTCCCACCTACATTTATAGATATAGAAACAAGAAATTTTCTCACATGAATTAAATTTGTGATATAGCCTTATGATTTGATCTAAATCCAATATTAACCTAATTAATATAAGAAGCTCGAGCTGCAATGTCCATACTCCATAGTCCACACATCTCTTCATGGACTCAACTACCACAAGTTCGTTCGTTCTTAATAGATTTGGTTCATCATAACCCATAACCGTCCCATAAACAACCAACCTAGAAGGCGATCATAGATCCAGCACGCGCTGGAATGAAACTGACATCGATCAGTGACATGTATATTTAGTTAAATGACTTGAATCATTCATTTTGCAGTTGCCTTCCACTTGTTAGTTACTTAATTGTTCAACATCAGTTATTTGAAACATTGGAATTTTTTCCTCAAAATTAGGCACAGGCAAGCTGTTATGAGTAACATAATCTGAAATTGTTCATTTGAAACAAAAGAAATAAAAAATGGAATTAATACTGTACGCATCAAGTGTTTTGCTAATTAATTCTGTCACACTAGGATATAGTTACTGGTAAGTGGTAACATACTGTGGTACAGTTGTTGATGTCAAACTGAGAATGAGGAAAGGAAATGAAAGATAGATCGGAGGTGACAGAATTTGATTGAGGATTTGAGTCATTTAACTACCTCAAGATAAAGGAATGGGGAAAGACAATAGCTTCACACATTCATAAGAAACTCTTATGTTCTGTTCGAGTCAAAGAGAAGTAAAGCTGAGATATAAGTGGCAAAAGCATAGTACAACGGATTAGAACACTTGCACGAAAACAGCCTTCCAACAAGTAGTGAGAATGGACCAAAGAAAGGCACAAAAATTCCATTAATCAAGAGAAGATATTGAGATGGCAGGATAAGTCCTCATCTTGCACGAACTGTTATTAGCTGGTGGTAATGAAGTTGAACAGCAGCTGTCAAACACCATGAAACTATCCATATACGAGCTAGATAATGTGTTGTGTAATAATAGATTAAGAAGTTATTTCTTATGAAGCAAGCTCTAATCCACAATTCTGTCTAGTTGAAACTTGAAAACGAGCTTACTGTGAGGCCCCATTTCCTTCCAACACTTCACTACCAAATATAGTCCATCATATATATAATGTTTAGTTCTTCCATCTGGCAATTCAAACCCACGGATCATTCTAACAGGAGTTTTTGCAGGCATACTATTCTTCAACGCAAGGTTCCCCCGTTCAAGCTTTTGATCCTCGGGTTCCTTATCCGGATGCATCACATTTCCTCCTTGGCCTGTGTAAGTCAGAGAATGCAAATTATGCAAATCATCTGCATATCCCCCTGATGCAACAATACTAGTTGCAAGCATCTTCCCACCAAAAGTTGCATAATCTATACCACCTTGAGTCGGGTGATGTAAGCCAACAATATTAAGCTCAATCCTGTAATGAAATTCATCACCAACTTCAACACCGGGGACAGGTCCCAAGATTTGTTTGCCTGTATTTATATGTTTCCCTTCCTTCTTGAGAATCTTTGCCGCTTGAAAATCGACCCTTCTGACTGAAGTTTCTCCCTTTGACTTGTCATATTCCAGTTGTCTACAAATAGCTTTGAACTGATTCAATGTCTCTGTCACCTTCTTTCGGATAGCATGCATGTTATTATCATGGAGGCTGCTACTAGAACTAGCCTGACTATTCTTTCCAGTATTGTGTCCTCCAGTCTCCGAGCCAACCTTTATTTTCCAAGCATCTTTAGATCTTTCTAGCTGAGACTTTGAGTCAGGTATCTCTCTGTGTCTTCCCCTCATACCTTCACCTGGTTTAGATTTGTAGGCCACTTTCCCCTTCCACCAGGAAGGATGTGACACAGCCTTCAAGCTTGAAACCTTGTTCAATTTCAATTCTGAACATTCTAAATTTCTTCGGACATTGCTGTCATTGGCTTGGGATACATTCGATTTCAATTCACTGCTGTGAAACTCTCCATCTTTAACATGTACTTCTGATTTTCTCACTTGACCAAAAACCCTGACCTCGAGAGATATCCTTATTCCACATCCAGGTGGGAAATCCCTAACCAATTCTACTGTTCTTCGAGGAGGATATCTTCTAGCCACAGTCATGTCCATACCAATGCCATTAGCAGTGCCAACTGAGGTTGCAAACCGTCCACACTGTGGGGGAAAATCACGAACAACAGAGAGTCTCGGTTGCTTATACTTGTGTTCATTTTCTGAGGATGATCTTCCCAATTTTTCCTCAAAATGGCTATCGCTTAGGCCTTCAATTGTTATTGATGATTCCAACTGCTTCCACCCTTCTACAACCATCATTCCAAGTTTCCAACTCCCAGAATGAAATGCTTGAGAACCAGAAAACAGCACAATCACCAAGCTACGTGTATCCACAACGGTATAACATGTACAAACTAAGTAAAACCTCATGAAAAAATAGGAAACAGTTCATCTAATTATCCAATATCTTTTGTTTTGATCAAAAAGGTGGAACTTACAGAATTACTGATGCAGAGTATTCTGGCTTGGTCGCTGACTCAAAATGTGATAGTTGTTAACACCTGCTACACAAAGAGACTACTGTCAGAAGTAGAATTTGTCTCAGCCTCTTCATAGGGTAAATGATGGTGGTAACTAAATCTGATCACAATAAGTTTATATTTGCGTGTCTAATGTCACAATCAAAAACTTCCTTTCTAAGTCCAATTAATAATCCATAAACATGGACTTAACCACAAACAATAAACTTAAGTTACTTACATCAACTGCTAACAGAATCACTGAATTTAGAGGCACAGCAATTATAAGAAAAAAAAAGTGATTCCCAGCGTCGAAAAATGCAAATATAGTCTGATCCCAAATTGACCATTGTGGGACACTTTGCTAGAGTTGAAATACAAATACTAATCGAAAACTTAGATAAATAATACAGTTATCTTCTGTACAATCAGCAAACAAAGAACATAACACAAGAGCCCAGAAACGAAAGGATAAAAAGCAAAAGCAAAATTTGGACAATCATACACTAATTATACTTATCATAAGCAAATCCTGGAAAACTATACCAGATTACCAGCAAAAAAAAATACAGAGATATTCATAAGAACAAAACATGACCTACAAAAAACACTGAAAGTAGACCTTCAACACAACCCTAATGCTCTGTTCATATCAAACCTGAAGGAACCGGAAAGAGAAAAGAAAACCCATTTCGTTCAGCTCCCCAATGCAGTAGTCCATCGATTCCCAGAATCTCGAAACTGAAAACTCTAACTTTACAATTTGACAAGGTTTTACACATTCTCTTCCAACAAGTTGAACACAAAACCCAATAATTCGTACTGGTTCAGTATGCAGGAAAGAGGAAAAGGAAGACGTAGAAGCAAAAGAGACTCACCGAAATTGCAGAGCTGCTGAAAATGGAGGGTGGAGTAGCACTTGTACACTCCAAAACCGACTCAGCTGAGTCTGCAATGACGAGTCAATTACTTGGAGTAGGGATTTAGCTTTTGTCCGAACCATTGGGCCATGTCATTTCGGTCATTTGAGCAGGTTGTTTCAGCTTTTTCTAGGCTACTTCTCATGGACTTAGCAACGCTACCCGATCTTCACCATCTTTAGAGCCGCTCTCGTTTGCATAATATTTCAATTACCTTCATGTTTACTCTTTAATGGTTGACGGGGTTAACATGACGGGTTAGTAAGTGTAAGTCTACTTTGTTTTAGCTTTTTTTCTAGGCTACTTTATTTGTTACTTATTAATGGAGTCACGCTATCTAATATTTACCAACTTTATTTATTCATATATATCTTTTTATTTTCTTTAAAGAATTTTTTTTGCTACAAAAATTTAAAAATTCTAGTTAAACTTTACATTTTGACCTCTCTCGCGACATTTTCACCGTTGACACCAACTCCATGGGTCTATGTCTACCCTTACCACCACGAGGCACCAAAAAAAAGTTACAAAATAAAAATATTAGTGGGATGTACGTCACACGCGCCTGAAACTGTTACTCGATATTTAGATAATTTTTTTTTTCTTAGACTATTAGAGTGATTTTTCATCCATTTGGTTAAGTTAACTTACTTTGTATGATTCCTATTTTTTAATCAGACTTTGTACGTATCATTCTTGATTTAAGAGTCAAGTTTGACAGCTCGATGGCGATCATGTGATAATCAACTTTATCATTTTAGGTTCTTCAATCATAAAGTGTGTTGCCCGCCTATCCATGCTTTATGTGGCAAAACAGTAATAGTGACATTTTGGTGTTCTTTAGTTGGTTTCCATAGCATATTATGTCACCCAGTTCTTCCACGATGGCAATGATCGAGACTCGAGTGCAGCAATCTCAAAATTCACAACTCATGAAACAAGTCGCATCTCTTTTTTTGTTTTCCTTAATTTTCATTTTGTCATGCGCATAGGGTGAACATAGCCAATGTCTTGATTTCTCTTCCGAACTCAAATCAGTCTTTTCAATTAAACACTTGAGCGATCAGACCAAATGGTGCTGAAGTTGAAGAGACTATTTCTATAGCGACTTATATATATAACGAGTGAAATCAATGTACTTTAGTAGTTCAGTAGTTGAATGTTAATCTTTCTTTTTTTCAATATGGCTAACACGAAATCTGGACAGCGGACAATCTACCTAAATTAGCATCACACATTTTCTATGAGAAACAACATGCAGCTGCGAATCAGCAGCAGAATCAAACAAACAAGGAACATAACTGCTACAACGACCATCATCAACAACAAGCTAGTAATGAATTGAAGATGATATGAATGGTGTCGATGATGGACTAGAGAAACATCAAGCAAAATATCCAAGTGCCTGCTAGATATGATGATGTTGCACCACCAATTCAGCTAGAGTTTATGTCTACCAAGCGATATAGAGCTCTGGCCGGGAATTCTGTTCAGTTGAAACTTGTATACAAACTTTCCGTGACCCCCCATTTCCTTCCAAAACTTCTCCACTGAATATAATCCAACATATACATAATTCTTACTTCCACCTAAAGAATCAGAACCGTATATCACCCGAACAGGATTCTTTGTTTCGATACTATTCTTCAAAGCTAGGTTTCCACGTTTAAGCTCTTGATGTCCAGGTAGGTTATGATGCATCACACTTCCGCCATGGCCGGTGTAAGTTAAGGAGTTCAAGTCGTGCATATCATCAGCATAGCCCCCAGATGCCACAACACTGGTAGCAAGCGACTCCCTACCAAAATATGTATAGTCTATCCCACCTTCGGTCTGGCGATGTAAACCAACAATGGTGAGCTCAACTCTATACCTAAACTTATCTCCAATTTCCACACCCGGGACTTCTCCCATGATTTGTGATCCTGTGTTTACGAATCCTCTTTCTTCCTTGAGCATCTTTAAAGCTTTGTAATAAATCCTTCTGGGAGAAGATGCTCCTTCCCTCAACTTCTTACGCTCTATCTCGATACAAAGATCTCTGAATCGACTCAATGTCTCTGTCACTTTCTTCCGAATGAGAGAGTTGTCACTGTTACGAAGGCTAGCAGCACGAAAGTTTGTAGACTTTCCTCTAATATTCTCTCGGTCGTTCTGAGATTTTTGTGGCAGAACATCTAACTGAGGTTGCTTTTTTATTGTGCTCGTACCTCCATTTGGTTTAGGCCTCTGGGCGACTTTACCCCTCCACCATGAAGTATAGGAATGCTTAACATCCGGCAGAGCTCCTGGTTTTTGCACATTAGTCTTTGTAGTGTTTGATGGTGGTGGTGGTTTGTCACCCTTAACCAGCCGCACTTGATCAAAATTTCTAGCTTCTAGAGTTGTACTTCTCCCACACTGAGGAGGGAAATCTCGCACGGCTCCTACATGATGTTTCCTAGCCACACCAGAAGTACCAGCTGAAGTTGTCAACTCAGTAAGACGTCCACACCCCGGTGGAAAATCACGAACGGCTGAGACTCTAGCCCTTTTATGATCAGGAAACTTGGAACGGGAAGAGACGGATCTTTCCAATATTGTTTCCTTATGACGATGTTCGCCTACCGATTTGCTTCTTCTTAATAATTCTAAATGCTGTAATACTCCCTCTGACCCCATTCTCACAACCCAATTAGGTAATGAAATATATTGCTCAAGAACCTGAAGAAACAGAATTTAATCACTAAGCTATAGGAATTCACAATGGCCTAACAAAACAAATCAAAGTAAAACCTAAAGATAGCAACAGTAGATGTGGAACTTACAGAATGATGAATCTGGGGAATTTAGCTGACACTTGAAAGGTTGAAATCTCAGAAGCTGTCAATGCCTGTTGTAAAGATAAATAGAATGTTGTTAGGACTAAATTATTTTTTCTCCAAACAACTTAAGACTTTATTTCTTCTCCTACAGTCAAGGGCCCAACAAAGATATATATAAGCTTACTACAGAAACAATTCACAATAGATAATCACATACTATTCCGAAAACATAGTTTAAAGTTTAAACATAGTTCACAACAGTAGCAACCTAACTCAGTACATTGCATCATGCAGTATAATTAATTAAGAATAATACTGTTAATTAGTGATCCCAAAATGTGGAACTTACAGAATTACAGGAGCAATGGAATTTGGCTTTGTAATTCCAATGAGTCAATGACTCCAATTCTGAAGGCTGTTGATACCTGCTCAGCTAAGCAGAGACGACAATTGTGAGAAGCAAAAGCTATCACAGACATGGAATGAAAAATCTGATACCCATCCCCTGCAGCTATATCCCAACAGAGGTTATGAGTTTTCTCTTTCAACTACTGTAAGAAATAAACGCATTGTAATTATAACTAAGAACAGAGGCAGCCAAGTGAAAAAGTTCCCAACTTGGTCACAAATTGAGTATGGTACGTAGTCGGTGAAACACAGAATACGAATTGAAAAGAACCAGTACTTATGCTTTCGACAGAACCGCTCTCAAATTTGACCGGTTTCATGTATATATATCATGTCAAGGCTTAAGAGTTGGTCTTAGTTTCTATTAGCCGAGAAGACCCAACTAATTAAATAGCTCCTGTATTCTTCATATTCTACTTACATATACACTAGCTTTATTTGCAGAATTATACGTACAAGATATATATTCTACCAGGAACAAAGAAGCTTACTGTGAAGGCCAGGGAGCAGTGTGATCAAGAAGCAAAAAGAAACATGGAGAGCTGGCCCTCCAAACCAGATTACCGATTAATCCCTCGAACACAATATGCAACATTCTCACCCAAAATTTCAACCATTTCAGAAATGCAGAAGAACAATGAAAAGGGATACGAAGTGGTAAGATAGTTGCTCAAGGCAACCATGGGAGAAAAGAGACTGCAAGGCTTCGTGACGTCAGAATCACACTGAGCACGAAATGAAATGGTTAGGAGGAGGAGCTCCTTCCAACGGACTATTTTATTGAGGACCACTTTGATTTACTCACTTTTTAATTTTATATTCATATTTTGACCGTTTAATTTGTAGACATATATATGAATAGTTTATTCAAGTAAATTTTTGTTTAAATTGAAAATTATTAAGACATTCATAAATGTGATTTACTCATTATGAACTTGAACGGTTCATGTTTGATAATTTTTGTTCGTTCACTAATTTAATCTACTTTGATACATTAACGATTACTAAATTAGTTGAAAATTTGTAGAAATAATCTACTTATATAGACCTAAAAGCTAAAAAGTTAAGATTAAAAAAATGTGATTGAAAAATATGTCTAATTAATAATTAATTAAAAAGTCTTCAACTAGTCATTTTGGTAATTTAAGGTATTTAGAATTTTGAAAATAGGGATTACATGACAGCTTCTCATGGGATGATAGACTGCAGGTCTAACTTGATACATGTACTGGTATGCAGAGAAGCGTGACTTCAATTCCTAACTTGTACAGTACATTTATTGACTGATAAAGTGAGAAACTATGCCAATTCACTCTCGTTACCATTTATATGAAAGTACTTGATTCTACTAAATTGAGCATTGCCTCATCTTCTTCACACAAAAATAGAAGGTGATCATTACCCTACACACCTAAAATATGCCATACCAATGTCACTATCAGTCACATTTATTTCCTAAATATCTCTATTTTGAATAATTTCTTATGAATTTTTACTATTTTACTATTTTCAGCACATCACAGTTGATTTGTTTTATAAATTTCTCTACTTTAAATACTTCTTTTAACTTTCTGTTTTTCCATTTCCGGCGAACCGTTCACACCAAGGAAGTGACGGAACCACCTTTCCGGCGATATCTTCATAAGAATTGTTCATTGATATGATGTACTAGCGTGTGTATAGTTAAACGAATTACATTTGCATTGATTTTTTATGTACCCAAATTGTTCAGATTAATTGGTATTGGTGTTACACTTTTAGCCGACAAAGCTCATCTATGAAAATTCATTGATGCCTTTATCCAGATTCCAGAGGGTATGCATCTTCATAGAATTGATCAGGGGCTTTAGGGTAATAATAAATTCATGATGTATTAAACAAACGTCTATTATCTGAATTCTGGGAGGGTGTGACAATTATTATTAGGCGGGAATATCGCTCTTCCAGAAATTTGAAACCATTCTAGAGGAATTGCCACCTTCTGCAACTAGCAAGCAAAGTATGAGCAATATCAAACTCATCACAGCATTCACATATATAACTGTCTCGTAATATTGCCTACATCAGATTTAGACAAATTACATCGATAACAAGCTTTGCACTATATCTTAGTGCACCTATGCCTCACTGTCAAGTTCTTCACAAAAGTAGAGTTTCTCTACTCTACCTGTCACATATATAACTGGGAAATCCGATTCACTAACATCTGCTTTGCTCCTGTAGATGGTTCGGATACTGGCTGGCATTCTTCCTTGTATACCAAGTTCAAACATGCACCTGTCGGGACAAAAAACTGTCACAATAACTCCACCGGAATAAACAGTTCATATATCTTAAGCATAATGAATGGATGAATGGTCTAATCCAATTCAATGTAATTTCAGTTCAGTAATGATCATCGTATTTCATATTGGCACGTATCTACTCAACCAAATGTTCAAATTCCATACAATTCACACTATCTATAACTAGATAACAGAGTTATAACTCATAATATTCAAATACTTATAGATGAATATGCAGCACTAACCTCCGACATCAATTTCCAATGCCTCCAATTCTGTTCATTTGAAACTTGAAGACAAGCTTACCAAGAGCACCCCTTTCCTGCCAACATTTCTCCACCATATATAATCCATCATACACATATGTCCTGCTTCCATACACTAGTTCGGAGCCACGAATCACTCTGACATGATTCTTTTGCACACTGTTCTTTAAAGCAAGATTTCCCCGTTCAAGCTTCTGGTCTTGAGGGTCCTTTCCCCGTTCAGGATTTCCTCCCTGGCCAGTATAGATTAACGAATCCTTACTTTGCAAATCATCTGCATAGCCACCAGATGCTACGATACTGGTTGCAAGGACCTTTCCACCAAAATTCCCATAAGCTATACCACCTTGGGTCTGGTGATGTAGGCCACAAAGGATAAGTTCAACGCGGTACTGGAACTTATCACCAACTTTGACTCCTGGGATATCTCCTATGACGTTTTTGCCTGATTTTACAAAGAGTCCTCTATCCTTGAGGACCTTAAAGGCTTCCAAATCAACCCTACGGTGAATATTTTTCACTCCATTTGACCTTCTCCTTTCTTCCTCCAGCAAGCGCTTGTCACATTCATCTCGGAACAAGTGCAATATCTCCTTTACCATGTTCCCTTCACTTGTGTCATTATCATGACTCCTTTGGCTTGAACTACTAAAGCCAAAAGGAGCAGGATCTGTACTATGTGATTTTGGAATCACATTCTTATGTTCTTTTTCATCATGCTGATAATACTCCTTCCTTGTATCACTTGCACTTTGACAGGCAGCCTTTGCTGGTACAGACTTTCCTCCAATTTTCTTCTCAGTGTTAGGTTGAACTTTGTTCGGAAGTCCTGTTTGTTTCTCATTATTCTTCACTGTCTTTGATGATGAGGAGATATAACCCCTAACTGATTTCTCTTGGCTGAATTTCCTGGCCACTGGAGATGCATTTATCCCACAGAAAGGAGGAAAATCCCGAACAACTTCTACACATCGAGGAGGATATTTTCTATGTGAAATCTTCTCCATACCATCCGCATTCAAATTACTCAGGTGAGCAAATGGTCCACACCCTAAAGGATAATCACGAACAACAGAGACTCTATACCTCTTAAACTCTGGTAACTTAATATGGGAAGCAGACTCAGTATTTTCCATTGGCAACCTTTGAAATTCTTCTTCAAAATGGATACCACTTAGCTGTGCAATCGAATTTGATGATTCCAAATGCTGCATTGCTAACTCATAACCCAATGTAATGCTCAAGAACCTAAAAGCATAATAACTATTAAAGACATGTATTCTCAATTGACAAACAGTCAAAAGAAACTGTGTAAAACCTAAAATAGAAGCAGTAAATTGAACTCTTTAAGCATCAAAATCTAAAGTTATTTTTCTGTGAGTGATTGCAAATTTGGAACTTACAGAACTACTAAAACAAAGGAACTTGACTCAGTCTAGCAGACACCATCAATATCTTTTCTACAAACGTTACATAAGTTCTCAAGTATCCAGCTACTCCTAAAACAATGCTGACTACACAAAAGTAAATAGCAGCAGGTTACTTCAGACCAACAACTTTATTTACTTGTTCATATAGGTACGGCAGCAATAAAATCGAAAATGTGAATATAAATTGCAATTGAAATACATACTCATGTACACTTCACAGGCTAACATAAGTTGATACCTTGCTATATTCGTAATCACGGAGTTTGGCACACAATGATTTTTTTAGATGCAAGGTTGTCATAGATGGTGAACGATGTTGACACCTGCACCACATAAAGGCTATTATTAATTCAACAGTTACCAGTCTCTCAATTTCGTACAGTAAATTAAAGTTGGTAATATATTAGCTTAATTTATACTAAGCTGCTTTTTCAGTCCCAGTTGAGTAAGAGCCTAACAACAAGAATAGCATGATCTATAAGTTCTGTAATGCTTAACTAGTAAATATAATACGGATTACGGAAACTATAAGAATAAGGAGGTGGCCCACACACAACGTTCCACAACTTCTATAAGTGAAAACATTGTATTGATCTCAAATCCAATATTTCAATGGAACAAAAAAAGAAATTGAAAATCTCATTGAAACTTCACATAAGTACTTGAGCACATTTACAGATTCTGTATACTTAAGCAAGTAAGCAACAAAACCACAAACAATTTAGTAACCAGAAACCGAACAAGCATGGCAAAGTTCCCACCCTCTTCAGAAACACTCAAAAAAATCGCAAGCTGTAAAATTTTCAATCTCAAAAGACAAACAGAAGCCAGGGAAAAAGGTGAACCTAAAACAATGCCGATACCAATGGTTGCATAAAATTCAGCAGCAGGGGACTACTTACACCAACCAACAGCTGTGATGAAACAACCAACCAAACAAAGAAACCCAGAATAATCTATCAAACATAAAGTCCACAACATTACAGATAACGAAACTGAAGAGAACACTTGAAGGGGCAGGTAAAACTTTGCATACAACAATGTTACCCAATCATGCAAGTGGGGACCATTACCGTGATTGTTCTAATCATACCCATTTCTCTTAAGACAACATCTCAACAATCCCACCCTTTCTAACCAAGAACGAAACCAAAAGAGACAGAATATAACCCATCAAGATCTTACCTTTTTAAACCTTCATCCCCCAAACTCAAAAAGTCATGTTCTGGTTCACACTTAAAATGCAGCAAAATGAAAACAGAGAAACTAAACTGTAACAAGACAAAGTGAAAGAAGCTCACCGAGAAACCATGCCCCAAAATCAACTGCAAAAATCTAGCAGTAGTAACTAGTAAAGAGGCGGGTTTATGAGTGTCCCAGGTCCGAAATAATGGGTCGGGCCAAATATAACCCGCTCAATAAAAGCCCAAACCCTCTGCTAACCTCTCTGTTTGACACTTGGTTAGTACCTTACTTCTTAGGTGAGGCAAATTTAGTCATTAAGCATTTCCTCTTGTCGTGGCTTGTTCTTATAGGTGGACAGCTGCATGTCTTCAATAACATAATGTTGTAGCATGCAGAGGAGTAGAGCCAGTTCACTTGGCCAGGTACCTTTTATTGTTTCAGGACATGCAGTTCAGAGTTCAAAGGTGGGAAATTTGAAGGAGAAAGAAAAGAAAAGGAGGAAGCTTTGGGTTTGTGAAGACAAAAGAGAAAGAAAGAGACACTTTGGGTCTTTGAAAAGCGAGAAGCTTTGAATGGAGGGAAGCAGTAGTAAGGTGGTGGTGGTGGTGGCCAATGAGAGGAAGACAAGTGGTGGAGGTGGAATCCGGATTGGGAATCCGTTTACTTTGAAAATGGGTCAAGTATTTACTGGCTTTGGCATTGGCTGCGGTGTTGGTATCGGCGTTGGCCGCCCCATTAATTTAGGTACCACCCCCTCTCTTCTTTAGTCTCCTCTCTCTCTCTCTCTCTCTCTCTCTCTCTCTCTCTCTCTCTGCTGTGTAGCTTTTTGTCTGTGAGTTTATATATTTGTTGATTATTAAAGATGGACTTTGGAAGACTATTCAAGCCAAAAAATGGTGAAACCCATCACAGACAAGGTTGTAAGAGAGTGTGTGTTGCTTTGCATTTTGTTGTATATCAGTATATGGCATTGGCTTTGTTTGTTTGGTTTTTGAGTTTTTGGTCTGTTCTTGGTTGATGGGTTAGTTTAGGAAAATGGGATAAAGTTTCGATATGTTGGCTTTAGTGAATGAAGGATGATGGTTGATTGTTTACTGACATCGAATTTGGTTTCTTGCTAGTTCAGTATGTGTTGGTTTTCGATGTAGAGGATTCGGTAGTTTTGAAGTTTGTGCTTTGGAGTTGTAGTCAATGTGTGATAGAACGCATTGATCAAACGTGTGATCCAAGACGTTAACTCCTGTCTCTAAGTATGTTGAACAGGGAAAGCTGCATTGCTTTGCCTTAAGTTGAGGAGAGCAACTTATAAGAAGGGATATGGAAGCCATTGACTTCTGGTGTGGATGCATGAATTCAGCATTGACATCTGCTGGAAAATTGAATGTTTTCATGTTCAGTTGTGCAATGTTAGTACTATAAAACTAGACTCGTTTACCACATAAAATTGAGTAGGCCTGATAGGCATCACCGTAACTGTGCCTGCTCTAATTGACCTATAACGTAAAAGTCTTGAAGAGTTGCGGCAATGCAGGGTATACACTATGTGCATTTAAATTGTCCATTTGGCATCTCAATGATTTGGAAATTCAAGTAGCATACTATCCACATTATGTGTAGAACTAAAAGTTCATTTGGTCATCCTCACTTATGATTGTAAAACTGACTTTTCTATTGTTTATAGAGGCTTTTATTTTTCTTGCTTGTTGGGTCCATTGACCCAATGATCATTTCAATTTTTATTTTTATTTTTTTTAGTATTACTTCAGATCGAAAGCTTTTGAATCCTTCTTTCACCAAATTACAATCGCAGTGAACGGAATAGCAAGAGTAATTTGATCAGTAATGTTTAAAACTTTGTAGAGGAAAGATTATCATTGACAGGTTTGCTTCTATGGTTGTAGAGGAAAGGGATATTGGTTAACTCACACATTGCTTTGACCATATACCAGGTGCAGTACCTGTAGTGAATCAAGTCATGGGTGCCACAAGAGGTGCCACTGATGCTTTTTCGGGAGTTAGCAGACATGTTACTGATGCCGTAAGTCAAATAATTATTTCCTTTTCAGTCTTGGGTTCTTGGGATTATCTGTCTTTATGAGAGAGGAAGAGAAAATCTTTATACAAGAATTGAAGGATTCCCAAATGTCTTATTCTGCTTTTTCATTTTCCAGTTGAGGAAGGTGGGAGCAAAGAACATAGAAGCTGGCATTGGATGTGGTGTTGGTTTTGGACATGGTTTTGGAGTTGGTATGCCATCTTATTTGTTCCAGGGGAATCAGCATTATAATATCTTCTCTTTCTTATAATTTATGTGATTTCATTTACATATTTCTACATGATCTCGTTGACGATTTAGCCGACTAATGTTTGGAAATTCAAGATAAAACCTACTATTGTCCAAACCATTTGATTCATACATTGTAATATGATAGTTTAATACTTTGAAATGATCTATTTTTGGTTTTCGTGTGGAAATATCGATTTATGTGATGTAACTTACAATTAAAGTACCTAAGAATGTTCACTAAATTACAATTGAATATTCTTGGCTTATTTAAAGAATTAGTTGATTCCTTAAACAAGTCGTCGACCCTGTTTTGGATTTGAAAGAAGGATTGGATGCTCTCCTTTGGTCATAAGCACTGAGTACCGTGCATGTAAAAAGCTTTAGCAGTATTAATTGTCTGAGCATTTACACAAAAGCATTCAGACTTTTCTTATATCTAATTGTGTATCCTTGATCTCCATAGTATTCTCAGTGTTCTATCATTTAATATTCATTATTTCTTCAAGTTTTTAATTTCAGATAATAAAGTGAGTGTGCGGTTTAGCAAAATAATTACTATGACTCAGAAAATTAAATAGAGGAGTCATCAGACTATTATCACATATGTGGTGAGCTGATGATCCTACCATGTACCTTACTATTCAATGAGTTCCTTCAGTCAATTGCTTATGTAGATATAAAAGTTATCACTACATCGCTAATGTCATAGATTGACGAATGTTGGTGTTAGAAATCTCACTAGCGTGTGCAGTTGAGTTTAATATTGGAACAGGAAGGAAATTTTGTTCTTTGGTATTCAACTATTCCAAGTTATAACAGATTGCATTCATATCTTTTGACGTTTTATACCTGGTTAATACATTTACTTTGTAGTTCTTACAGTGTGACAATGTCCGTTTAACTGAAGTTTTGACTTCCGATTGTAGGCCTTGCTCTGAAGCCAGGAATTTTGCAACAAATTCAACTATTTTCTTTAGTAAGTATTACGTTTTTTTTTTCATGTGTTATTTCCCATCAGAGCCTACAACTGTGCTTCTTACTCAATATTCTACAGCAAAAAATGACAAAATTTGGAATTGCTCCCAATTCACCAATGCTTCAAGGTGCCATTCCAAGCTCTTTGCAAAGTGGCATTGGCATTATGAATGATTCATCAAGCCAAAATACAGTGGGAAATATCATGCAAATGGAAACAAACCCACCAGACTACGCAACTCAAGGCCTGCCTGGATATGGAAGTAAGGGTACAGGTGCAACTTATGCTAATTTCACATCAACAAGCTTTCCAGTTGAAACACCTTTTGGCAGTCGAACAGAGAAGGTTCTCAGAAGCTGTTTACAGAGTCCAGTTTTGAAGGGAGAGGAAAGTGAATCAAGTGAAGTGGTATGTACAAGTCCCAACTTTAAGTCTGAAGCAGGTGCCTGGGTTGCCTGGGTGGGTTTGCCATTCACATTTCTTTTGGACTAATTGTTAATCTTGGTTTTACCTTTTGTAGGCTGGACGCTTGAGGTCAGAGAATAAAATCCTTCAAATGGTAGTAAATATTGACTTGTGGTTCCCTATTGATTCCATGCTAATTTAATTATCTTATATTTTCATTATCTGAGAAACAATTACGGAGGTAATGTTATTGCCTGGTAAATACATGTTTGATATGCCCAATGGAAAAGGTCCATATTTGTGAGGTTCCTCACAGCCTTCAAGATATGTTAAGAAGTCAATTTTGTGGCAAAAAGGATTTGTTCTGGTTTCAATTTAATAGTAGAGATTGATAGTTATAGAATGTAATGTTGTTCTAACGTGCTTTGTAATGTATTTGAACAAATTATTGTGGGTTGTAGAATCATATTTCTGTAGCTCATAAAGCACCTCTGTTTCAAAAATTCAACCCTTTTATTTTCTAGTATGGGCAACTAAACAATTGCTTTACTAAATTTTGTTGTATAGCTACTAAAATTATTTTTAGGTTTATGTACTAGAACTTGTTTAACTGAAATTATGCTGTCTCAGGTATTGAAACACCAGCAAATCATTGACAATCTCACTGTAGAGAATGAGAAGCTTCGGCATATACTAGTGGAAGACCTGAAAGTACCACCTAGCAAGCTGCAAACTCCTTATACAAGTAAAATCAGATCTCCATGTTCAGATTGCTTTGAATGCAGAAGAAAACAAAGGAGAAGATAGGTGTAGTATCAGGGTTTCCGACTCTGTTAGAACATATAGTGCCTTGATCAAGAGATATTAACTTTGATACCCTTCACCGGAGTTGGGACCATGGTGACTGATGAAGAAGCCTCATCTGGGTTCAAGGGGTTATATATAATACAAACTAGCTAAAGAGAATTTACAAGGAGAATCCGCATTGCGTACAAACCATCAGTGGTTAGATTCTGAAGACTTTTTTTGTTTTTGGTCAACCGTGAGTGTCAGCTGGAAGCTTTCAGAGTTAGAAGTTGTCAAAAATTATGTCGACACCAAGTTCCTTTCAAACTTTAGCTATTCGATTTTTTAGTTATTTATTCACTGCTTGTACGAAATAAGTTCTATGTTTCCCTCTTTCTTTCGCTTCCGATTTATTTCTCTGTCAAAACAAAGAACAAAGTTACAAAACTATGGGTAAGATGCTTGTTAACGCTCAGTTTCATTCAGTTTCTTATGAAATTGAGTCCCAAATTAAGAAAGCTACGTATATGTTCAAGAGAACACAGACCACAGAGGCACAAATAAACAAGCTAGCTAAGGAACCAGGAATTTGGTGAAGATTATATTAGTCCAATAAGAAAATTACGAACATATTGTGCGGAATCTCTTCCTAGCAAACACTACAACCCTCACCCTCTTCATTAACGTCGCATCGATGAGACGATGACTAACTCGCCGCCAGTTACTCTTTCCGGTCATCTTTCCGCTGCAATTTTCATATTATTTAATATGGTAACCATTGTGGTCAGACAACTCTTGCAACCGATCACATTATGTCGTCTTGAAATAGAAACTTCCGAGACAAAAATTCTCACCCTTGACTTCGTACATCTATGGCGTCTCAGATATGTAATGATACTCATTATTATCTGGTGCCGTCACTCGTCGCTACCTTGTTGGATTTCACTATCTGTTCATGTCAGTGTTCATCTCTCTCTATGTCTGCACTGGCTGTGAGATATTATTATCACTAGGAGATGTAAACCTTCGTCCATAATTGTTTTGTTTACGGTCTACCATAAGTCATACATGAGTCTGAGCGTTTAAAGTTGGAAGTTGAATAGGTTTCAATCTTCACTTTCGCTGTTTAAAGCTAACCAATTATAAGAACCCTAATTGTCTCCTTTTTACGATAGATACATTTGATGTGAGATCTTGCCCTACTGAGAACCCATAAACTTCGGAAATTGTAGCTTTTGAGTGAGAGGTGTAATCAGTGGACCACTGACATCCAGGCTATATATATCATTTTCCGGTTGATGCAATATAGTTCGGTTTCATTTACAAATCACAATTACAGAGCTCGTAGAGTAAAGACTAAAGAGTTTGGTCTGTTTCAAAGTTCAAACAAGGATACTAAACCAAGTTATTTAGGAATCTTGAATCCAATAGGAAAATAATTCACTGGGTTTTCTACACGCACGTACATTGGGGTTTCTCATTAATAATCACCTTGACTTGTTGTCGCTGAATAATTTCTTTCTTTTGAGAACATTGTGTTTAATTAATTTGGCGTAGGTCTTTATAGAAAGCTTATATGATGCTTGTAAAATGCTGGATCTTTGAATGTCATCCAATGCTTTAATACAAACTTTAGCTTTTTGTTTCCGATGGCTAAACGACGACATTCTTCTTATTTGCTTTTAGTAATTATACTAGTACTCATCTACACACGATGTGCGTAGGATTTTGTTTTTCTTTTGTCACAAGTATGAAAGTAGCGGGGATAAGAAGTGGGGATATGAAAGTTATTGAGATAACTTCTACCCACTATTTTATTTTATCATTTAACAAATTATTGTTATATCTTTCATATATTAAAAACTAATTTAAATTTAATATATAATTTAAGGTTATTAATGTATTTTCACATGCGTTTTTGTTGACAAAAATCACAAAACCTGTTTGTTTTATTAATAGTATAGATATAAAAATCTAATCATCAAAGCAAACACACAAATATATTCCTTTGTGATTATAGTATTTGAGAATTTTGCACGTAATCTCTACTACTATAAAACGAGCATCTAAAATTTCTTTATAATTTTATCATCATACATAGAGAAAGAGACAATTATATAAAAATACAAATGTTTTCACTTATGTGTTTTACTAAAATTGTATTCGTATGAAACAAAATTACATAAAATGATTGTCTTTTAATAATACACTTCATATAAAATTTTACAAACTCGTGTGATCAAAACACGTGCATCGCACGGGTACAAGGCCAGTAGAAATTAAGGGAGTGAAAATGTAAGAAATGAAAACGATCGTAGGAGGTTGACTTGTTTGTTAATCAAGCGATATCTCAGATTGAGTTGGTAGAACAAAAAACCAATCTTCAACTCAAATTGGGTTCAACGTACAGAATTAATTGAAGCTTGTAGATCTATGATCAAACAGTTTTCAATTCACTTGGTTGTATGCTCAAGGATGAATTTCAAAAGTTGAATTAGACTTAAATGATGGATGCATCGTGAGGCTTACTAGTTAGCTGCCTAGTTACTAAATAATTTAATTGCAGAAATTAAACACTTCTAATTAACCTGGCCATGTCCTTGTTTAATCATATGCTAGTATACAAATGGTTTTATATCCAATTTCCATGTAGAAGTTTAGCTCTACATGTTATTTGTCACGTACATAGTCTATTTGGATTATTCCGTCAATATGACCCTCCATAGTACGTACGTAGTGCCGTAATAATCACTCAAGTTTGATCATACCCCGACCACCATGCATCACTCCATTCCCTGCTGTACGTACGTCATGCGCGCTAGCTATTTATAATTCCAGAAGGGAAACAAAAAGCATGGAAACTGTATGCCATTTTCAAGGAGGAATTATTATGTACCCGAAATACTAACACTATTATGTGGTGTATACAGCTAATTATATTACTTTATGGTGTGAAATACATGCACACGGTGAAATAAAAAATATATTTAAATATAAGTAACCAATCATAAATAAATACAGTAAAAAATAGACTAAAAATATTAAAAGAGTACGTTACATAGACTATGTACTTAATACATATAATTTTTTTTTTCATTTTCAAGTTAAATAATATGGATATCAAGTTCCAGGCCGGCTACAACTCCGTTGACGCACTTAAGCAAATAATCTAGGCTAGGGCATTTTGAGGAACCGTTTCAGGTAAACAATACGACCTTCTTAGCTGAGGAAAGTAAGGCTCTCTCGGTCTATAAGTTGATGATTGATTGTAGGGCTCGTCAGATGGTAGGGCTCGTCAACAGGCCGAGTTCGGCCCGGCCCAATCTATGAGTGGAGGGTTCGGGCCGGGTCATAGTAAATTTAAATAAGTGACGGGTCTGGTATTTTTACAAATATGAAGATCCAAGCCCACCCACCTAAAGCGGCCCATGCGGACTTTTCAAGACCGGGCATTTCGTGTTTTTACGGGCCGAGCTTTACGGACTTATATTAGAAAAAAAAACATAATACTCTTATTTAAGGGTTTGGAACAATAAAAGAATTATTAGAAAATATTTTAAACAAGTCACAAATAAATTCTAGTTTCGAAATATTGTCGATCGATATCGATAGATGTGATCGATATATATATATATATATTTAGGGACCCTGTAAAAAATTTTGAACATGGTTTAACCGTCCGTACCTACGGTCAACAAAAAAGAGGCGTTTTGACATAATAAAACCTCATTGACCGGGACTTTGCCAAATGGGTTTCCTTATAGCAACCACGCACGATTGGTTTAGGTGATTTCAAATATGTAGACAGCTTTCGGCATTCGCATATTGATAATGGGTCCTCTCTTAGAGCATATTAGTGGTGTTTTTGGTTTACCGGAAATTCCGATGGTGAAACGAGGTCCGAATTGGTTGAAATTTTTACAGGGTCACTAAATATATATACCGATCACATCGGCTGGTGTCGATTGATCGCGAAAAGTTTATTTCATATAGTCGCTTCATAATGCGATAGTTTTATTGTAAACCTAATATAAAAGTTATGATACATTAGTGGACATTTAGGCGATCGACAACTCAAGTTCGAAAATATGGTCGATCAACACCAGCAGATGTGATCAGTATATATATTTAGGGACCCCGTAAAAATTGCATCCGTTTTAGACATGGTTTGACCGTCCGTACCTACGGTCAACAAAAAAAAGAGGCGTTTTGACATATTAAAACCCTCATTGACCGGGACTTTGCGAAATGGGTTTCCTCGTTGCGACTGCGCACGATCAGTGACAAAAAATAGTTGATTTCATATATGCAAACGGCTTTCTATGTTCGCATCTTGGGTAATAGGTCTTCCCTTAGGGCATATTAGTGGTGTTTTTGGTTTACCGGATATTCTAACAGTCAAACGAGATCTGAATTGGATGAAATTTTTATAGGGTCACTAAATATATATACTGATCACATCGGCTGGTGTCGATTGATCCCGAGAAGTTTCCTTTATATAGTCGCTTCATAATGCGATAGTTTTATTATAAACCTAATATAAATGTTATGATACATTAGTGGACACTTAGGCGATCGACAACTCCAGTTCGAAATATGGTCGATCAACAACAACTGATGTGATCACTATATATATTTAGGAACCCCGTAAATATTTTGTCCGTTTTGGACATGATTTGACCGTTCGTACCTACGGTCAATCAAAAAAGAGGCGTTTTGACATATTGAAACCTCATTGACCGAGGCTTTGCCAAATAGGTTTCCTCAGTAAGACCGCGCACGATAGGTAACAAAACTTAGGTGATTTCAGATATGCAAACTACTTTCGGCATTCGCATCTTTGTAATTAGTCATCCTTTATGGCATATTAGTGGTGTTTTCAAACGAGGTCCGAATTGGACAACATTTTTACAGTGTCACTAAATATAAGTACCGATCACATCAGCTAGTATCGATTAATCCCGAGAAGTTTCCTTCATATAGTCACTTCATAATACGATAATTTTATATTAAACTTAGTATAAGGGTTATGATACATTAGTAGACACTTCGGCGATTGACAACTCTGGTTCTAAATAGGGTCGATCGACATGAGTAGATGTGATTAGTATGTATATTTAGGGACCCTGTAAAATTTTCGTCCGTTTTGGCCACAGTTTGACTGGACGTACCTCCGGTCAACAAAAAAAAAGCATTTTGAGATATTAAAACCCCATTGACCGAGACTTTGCCAAATGAGTTTCCTTAGTGCGACCGCGCACGATCGGTGACAAAAATTAGAAGATTTCATATATGCAAACGGCTTTCAACGTTCGCATCTTGGTAATGGGTCATCCATTGAAGCATATTAGTGGTGACTTCGGTTTACCAGAAATTCTGATGGTCAAACGAGGTCCGAATTAGATAAAGTTTTAACAGTGTCTCTAAATATTAGTACCGATAACATCAGTTGGTGTCGATTAATCCCGAGAAGTTTACTTCATATAGTTGTTTCATAATGATACAATTTTATTTTAAGTCTAGTATAAAGTTATAATATAAAGAAATATAAAATTTTAAATCTAGTATTATTAACATATATAATATTTTATGTATAATTATTGCAAAAAAAGACATATAATTAATATATGTATAATATCTTATATGTATGTATAATATTTTATTTTTTGACGGGCCGGGCCAGGTTTTACACATCTAAATTAAGCCCGACCATCTACCCATGGAAGCGGGTTTTCACAAGGTTTCTCGCGGGCCGGGTCGGGTAAAATCTCATCCGGCTTGCGAACCTTTGCTGGCTAAATGATGAGGCCTAATTGATAGATCAATATTCCTTTTAATTTGGAACTCAATTCTAGTCCAAACCTATGTACGTACGAGTATTCTTTTACTCAAGTATTCAACCAAATAAAACCATTATATAGTTAGTTAGTTAGTTACTAAAAACCACGAAAATTAAAACCTACTCTATGGAGGAAATTAATGGATTCGTGATCAACCTCTCTCGCTCCTATACATATGTTAGTGGGGGCAACTAGTACGTAGTAGGAGTCATGTGCACATCGTTTTCGTATTTATATATCGTTTTGTCACCATATAAGTATGTAGCACAACCCCACGTACCCCATCAATTAGTACCATTCGTTTGGAGGCCTTGTCTTTCACGTCGATCATCACCATTTGAGCTTGGAAGGCCATGCCATTTCTATCTTTCTCCAATCCTTTGACCCACGTACCCCAAAGAAAGGTGAAACACCAATGCATGCGCGCATGTATTCTAATCCTATCCCCAATGCAATTCACCACATCCAATTTCTGATCCACACACTATTCCTCTACTAGTTACCTTGCTAATGCTAGCTGCACCTAATATCCGAGTCCATCCCCACCATGTACAAATTCCATTATTCCACATTTCCACTAACATATATGCTCCGGTCCGTTAATATTTGCACTCATTCACATCCATCCATGTCACTGCTTGCTTTATCCACCCTTTTCAACATGCCCAACTACCATTTCAATTCAGTGATGAACTGATGTTAGTCTTTGGGTTATATATATAAAGTTACAGTTGGAATTGTTGTTGGAAAGTAAATCTCGAATCTCCAGAGCCAGTTTATTATAAGTTATCACTTACTGAAATGAAATTTATGAAATGTTGTACTAGCTAGTTAGCTAGGATATGAAGGTAGGAGATCGAACATCTGAACTGCAAATTGAATCCGATTATATATACAGGCTCGATCGATTAGGTTTTAGATGTATATGAGTTCGTTAATTAATTTAACCATGCAAGCAAACAACTGTAATTACTTATTATGTACACACTTCTAAACGCAAAGCAAGAATGATGGCCGGGCTCTCTTATTCATGTATTGAAAATGATACCAAATATTGAAGAGTACGTTATTAACATAAGTACATACGGAAGTAAGTACATCCGATATCCGATAAATCTCCTCTTAGAAATCACAATATGGAGCTCCCAAAAATCATCAGTTTGAACTAATCAAACAAAAGAGGAAGAAATGACAAAAAGAAAAGAACAAAATGTAAAGAAGATACACAGATATAGTACTAGTAATATAATCTACGTACGTTAAGTTGAATTAAGCAAGGAGTACTAGTGCGATAGTTGATCCGGCCAGGAACGGTAGCAAGGCCGAGTTAGTTCCATGAACAAATGCACCTGAACCGTCTGGGGTCGACGGTGCCGGTGATGTTGGTGACATGCTGGGCGTTCCTGGCGCAGAGGCCATGGGAGAACCTCCAGGTGCGGCTGGTGCCGGAGGGGAGCTCATCATAGAAGACGGTACAGGGCTTGTCGGGCTCATCATAGGAGAAGAGGACATCGGAGGCATTGACGGAGGGCTGGTTGAGGTGGTCATCGGAGGCATAGCTGGAGTACTGGTCGGAGGAGTGGCAGTGGCCATGGGAGGAGCTCCAACGGTCGGTGGCGGAGAGGTGGTGGTTGCTGGAGGCGGAGGTGTGGTGGGAGTGGTCATTGGAGCTAATTGTGGGGAGTATGAGGGTGATTGAGCTGTGGACAATGAGGCGAGGAGGGAGAGTGAGAGTGCGAGTGCGAGTATGGCAGGTGTGAAAGCCATGGCTGATTGGGAATGAGAGTGAAATGCAAGTATGCAACAGAGGAAACTAAGGGTTGAAGATGGAGGCAGTAGTGGACTTTTGTGAGGAAGAGAATAAGGGATGCAAGATGAGGGTGAGGTTGATATATAGAGTTAAAGGAGAGCAACCGTATAGAGCGCTACAGAGAATCTTTATTGTGGTTTGTGGTGGGCGCAATTTCGGGTGCTTTTTTTTTGTTGGTTAAGTGAAAGCTGCATTAAAATGGGGAAACCCCGGGTTTAGCTGTTGTGCAGCGCTGTATGCTATACATACTCAATCGGACGGTGGATAGAGGGTTGTCAGCAAATGCACGTGGGGTGTGTTTGTAGTGGATTAGGGCCGTTGCACGCCATACAGCACTGTAGCATAAAATTTTCCGAAAACCCCATAGCCAATCAAGGCCCAAAACATAACAACATAATATAAGGAAAAATACAACTTAACACACTTCACTTGGAAGGTGTAAATAAGTGTATCCCTAAAAAAAAATATAAAATTACATCATCAATAACACAAACCAGCCGTTGCCATGGCTTGAGTGATGATACCCGAACTGATGGCAAACTAATCCCAATACACAGAAGATATGGAAATCCACTACCGAGAGGAAGAGCTCCCTCAAACAAAACCACACAATCCACCATCGTAACCTAAGTAACGTAAGAACTGTGGCTAACTAGAGAGAACCAACAGTAACCAAGAATAAGCACCAGTACCGAAGAAAATGGGGTGGGGGTGTGATGAACCCACGCGTGAGTACCCATAATCCAATAGGTAAGTGCACAACTACACTTTATGCGTGTAAACACACAGGCTCACATGAAGGTTCACAATGATAGTTGTTGGGTTGTTTGGTAATAGATAACCAAAACTCTAGAAACAATTGTGATAGATGGACATAACAATAAGGAACATAGTCCTTCTAAACTGACAAAGCCAGTACAATAATCCATAAAGGGAAAATACACCACAAGGGTGAAATGCGCCCCAAAGGAGGCAGCTCGAAATAAAACAACACTGAAATGCAATTTTGACACATATACAATGAGAATGACCTACTTTGTTTTTGTCCATTATTTTTACTAATCTATACTCTTATAAACACAACAGATTTTGTGACATTTGTCAACCAAAAGTGCTTTGAAAAGTCAGGAAACTCCTTAATTATACTATATATTATGTTAAAATAAATTTATAATATTAGAAGGATACTATGATAAATAAATAAATTCATATAAACTAAATTAAAATAAAAGAAGAGAAATTTCTCCATTTCTATGGGTTTACTACTCCCCATTTTCCCACTATTCAGATGACTTCTCCTCTTCTCACTTTCATAATCATCTCTAAAAAAAACTGTAAAATAAGCATCGCATATGTGGACAAGGCTAGTTACTAATTACTCCCCTACTTTTGTAATTGGGAGATAAGGCCTCCAGGTTTTGCGGAACGACCTCACCGAGCGAAATCTAGGTTTTGTCTCGTGGTGGTGGTGCTTGGTAAAATAACCGAGTGCTTGGTGAGACATGGCGACAAGGCTGGGTTCTTTCTCGGCAGCGATCGTGTGGTGCGACGGAGGCCTTTGTCGTATGGCCGCGAATCATTGATGACGGGGGCGCTGCAATCTGGCGGCGTCATTCGTGTTTTGGTGGCACAAGTTCCTTCAAGGGGGATCTTGGTGTTTGTGAGGGTGGTTGGGCGTTTGACTTTCTTGCCAAAGTTTGTCCCATATGATATGGTAGAGGTTCTGGCTTGGTTTAAAAAGAGATCTGACCGGATCTTATCGTCAAGAGTTGTTGGGCTAGTGGTTGGTGGTCGGGAGAAGGCTAGGTTGTCGGCGGAGAAAGTTGCTAGCTTGGTCTGGACGTCGGCGGGGCATCTGCTAATCGGATCTTGGCCGCATGGAATCTTGGCTCGGGGTTGGAGATGAGGCCTTTTGGCCTGGACTGTGGGCCGGATCTTAGGTTATGGAAGACGTGGGGAAGGGTTGTAGGTTATTGGTGGGTTTGGACTTGGGCCTTTGGACTCGGGCCTAAACTCAACTTTGCGCCCATTCCTTTCTTTTAAGTTTTATATGAATGTATATCTCTATTTTCATAGAATATGCATATTCGTTCTTCAATCAAAGTTTTTGTATTTTAATGAATATACATAAGTTATGTACCAGCTATAAGATTTCTCACGACCTATTATCTATCCATCGTGATAGTAGAGAGATATTTAATATGAGGTTGGGTTGAAGTGTCATATCATGCACTATGGTTAATTATGTTATAAACTACATTAATTGTAATCTTTATTTTATATATGCTTGGATTCAAGTCTAGGGTTTTATTGGTTTCGATCTGATGTTGGGGATTATACATATTGGAAACCTCGATTACAAAGCCAGCACAACCTACTAGGCACCAACATGAACCTATTAGGCACCAACCTGTTATAGAATGTAATGTTGTTCTAACGTGCTTTGTAATGTATTTGAACAAATTATTGTGGGTTGTAGAATCATATTTCTGTAGCTCATAAAGCACCTCTGTTTCAAAAATTCAACCCTTTTATTTTCTAGTATGGGCAACTAAACAATTGCTTTACTAAATTTTGTTGTATAGCTACTAAAATTATTTTTAGGTTTATGTACTAGAACTTGTTTAACTGAAATTATGCTGTCTCAGGTATTGAAACACCAGCAAATCATTGACAATCTCACTGTAGAGAATGAGAAGCTTCGGCATATACTAGTGGAAGACCTGAAAGTACCACCTAGCAAGCTGCAAACTCCTTATACAAGTAAAATCAGATCTCCATGTTCAGATTGCTTTGAATGCAGAAGAAAACAAAGGAGAAGATAGGTGTAGTATCAGGGTTTCCGACTCTGTTAGAACATATAGTGCCTTGATCAAGAGATATTAACTTTGATACCCTTCACCGGAGTTGGGACCATGGTGACTGATGAAGAAGCCTCATCTGGGTTCAAGGGGTTATATATAATACAAACTAGCTAAAGAGAATTTACAAGGAGAATCCGCATTGCGTACAAACCATCAGTGGTTAGATTCTGAAGACTTTTTTTGTTTTTGGTCAACCGTGAGTGTCAGCTGGAAGCTTTCAGAGTTAGAAGTTGTCAAAAATTATGTCGACACCAAGTTCCTTTCAAACTTTAGCTATTCGATTTTTTAGTTATTTATTCACTGCTTGTACGAAATAAGTTCTATGTTTCCCTCTTTCTTTCGCTTCCGATTTATTTCTCTGTCAAAACAAAGAACAAAGTTACAAAACTATGGGTAAGATGCTTGTTAACGCTCAGTTTCATTCAGTTTCTTATGAAATTGAGTCCCAAATTAAGAAAGCTACGTATATGTTCAAGAGAACACAGACCACAGAGGCACAAATAAACAAGCTAGCTAAGGAACCAGGAATTTGGTGAAGATTATATTAGTCCAATAAGAAAATTACGAACATATTGTGCGGAATCTCTTCCTAGCAAACACTACAACCCTCACCCTCTTCATTAACGTCGCATCGATGAGACGATGACTAACTCGCCGCCAGTTACTCTTTCCGGTCATCTTTCCGCTGCAATTTTCATATTATTTAATATGGTAACCATTGTGGTCAGACAACTCTTGCAACCGATCACATTATGTCGTCTTGAAATAGAAACTTCCGAGACAAAAATTCTCACCCTTGACTTCGTACATCTATGGCGTCTCAGATATGTAATGATACTCATTATTATCTGGTGCCGTCACTCGTCGCTACCTTGTTGGATTTCACTATCTGTTCATGTCAGTGTTCATCTCTCTCTATGTCTGCACTGGCTGTGAGATATTATTATCACTAGGAGATGTAAACCTTCGTCCATAATTGTTTTGTTTACGGTCTACCATAAGTCATACATGAGTCTGAGCGTTTAAAGTTGGAAGTTGAATAGGTTTCAATCTTCACTTTCGCTGTTTAAAGCTAACCAATTATAAGAACCCTAATTGTCTCCTTTTTACGATAGATACATTTGATGTGAGATCTTGCCCTACTGAGAACCCATAAACTTCGGAAATTGTAGCTTTTGAGTGAGAGGTGTAATCAGTGGACCACTGACATCCAGGCTATATATATCATTTTCCGGTTGATGCAATATAAGCAACGACCTATTAGGCACCAACCTGTTGCATAAGCAACGACTCTTCAATCGTCATATATAGCTTCAAAGAGCTTGAGGGAGACAGCTAGCTAGCTAGAGGAAGAAGATGAGCATTGTTGTAGTCGATCAATATCGACGATTCGATGGCTCGAGTAGCTCTCCGTGATTTCCTTTCTTGATTGTTTTGAGTCATTTTCTCGTAGCTAGTTGTGAAAATATCGATCGAAAGTCATTTGGGAAGATCGACTTGGTCCTCCGCTGTGTGTTAAAGGACACAACTTTTAACAGTGGTAGCTATTGGTACATGCACCTTCTGTATTCATCTTATATATGCATGCATCGTTATCGATCTCTATCTCATGTCTTTATGTTTCGTCAAATCGTCTTCAATGGAGAGTTAGCCCAACCCTCACGCAAAACACAAGCTATATATATGAATAATATGATTTTCAGTATACCAATTGGCCGGTTGGGACTACAGTTTACAGTGGTAAACAACCTGCAATGTCATATTGATATATATACGCCGCACATGGACAACTCATACTTAGATCTGATATATCTTTATTTGACTATGAACTTATGCATAAACTACAAAGAATAAATTATTACAATGAAGAAGCTCTCGAATTGTCCAGAGAATGAGAGAAGAGAGGAATTGGAAAATTTCGGGGTGTTCTCTAATGAAGGAGAGGATCTCCTTATATAAAAAAACGAATCTGCTTTTACTGTTGACTTTTTACAGAATAGTTGACTGTCTAGCATGTGAGTGAATAGTGTTTTGCCGAGTGACTGTAGCTTCGGTGAAAAAGCTGATTTTGACTGGACTTTGTTTAGATCTTGACTTGGTTTTGATCGGGCTTGAATCTTGACTGTGTTTGAGACATACTGGTTTGTCTATAGTTCGTATGGGTCTTGACTGTCTTGGTAGTCAGCCCATCTAGCTGGTTGACTTGGAGCTGCTTCAGATGATGAAGAACAGTCTTCGTCTTCGACATCGCCTCCTTCACTGTTTGCTGATAAATTGGCAGCTTGCTGAGAGAGATTGACAGCCTGTTGGATTAGCTTATCAGCCATTTCTTGTAATTCTTCTGCAGTGGTGGTGGCAGATTTAACTGACTTTGCTTTCTGACTGGAAGATAATTGACCCGGTTGGGCCTGGATTGAAGAAGACTGGGCTTGAATTGATTTTCTTTGAACAAGTTGGGCTTGGATTGGAGATGTGAAGGGCTGGTGGAAGAAGACTGGACAACAATTGGAGATTGTGTAGTGACTAGTATTTGCGGTATGACTGAAAATTCTCTGGTGAATTGTTCTATGACTCTTTCTGTTTTGAATTTGTCCCACCATTTGACTAAGAAAATTCGAGAGACGACATTTATGTCGTGTAATTCATAATGCCATTTCATGATCCAAGGGATTTTATATTTGGACATGAATAATAGTTTTGGGGGAAGGAGATCACAGAAAGCTCCATGGTACTCCCACCATTCACCAAACCACAAGGGAAATTGGCGTTTGAAATTCTTATCAAACTTAAAAAACCATGAATGATTGAAATCCTCTGTTTGGAAGAGGAA
The DNA here is from genome assembly GCF_933775445.1 of Argentina anserina. Classification (NCBI taxonomy): domain Eukaryota; kingdom Viridiplantae; phylum Streptophyta; class Magnoliopsida; order Rosales; family Rosaceae; genus Argentina; species Argentina anserina. Next base: position 11,138,387 of record NC_065876.1, read on the forward strand.
GATTTTGTACCATGCATCAATATACTCATGGTAAGTGCATGCAAATGATTGGTGAGGAGTGTAGGCGGTTTTTTTCCCACTGAGATAAATAGAAGATTTGTTTAATGTAAAGGGGATGGTACAATGTTTTATTTGGGTCATTGGGATCTTTGATTGAGTTAATAGAGACCGACTGAGTTTTATATAAAATATCCTTATAAAATGATAAAGATTTACTAGAAGGATAATAGCAATTTGGGCCAAAAAAAAAGGCTTTTACTATGGCGGCCGGAGATTTTAAATGACTAAGAGAAGACTCAACAAAAAGGCAGAAATCATGTTGCCTAAGTTGATAAGGGGATGACTTCCTGTTAATGAAGACCGGGAGTTTATTAGGGTGATCAAACTTGTAAGGGTCAAATGAACTAATTAGTGCTGACTGATAAGTTAGTTTGAAAGGACTGAGAGTAGTACCTAATGGACTGTACTTATTGGTAATTGGCAATAAGGAATGGTCTGTGTGAGGGACTAAATTGGTGGATGACTCAGGAGTTTCTGACTTAATAATCTCTATTTTGACTGGAGATGGTATTGCAAGATTGACTATTGATGTGGTAGGATTGACTTTTTCTTTTCCAGTGTTTCGCCGTCAGACGGATGAAGTTGGCTGCATGATGAAGATCCCTGTAAAAATTCTCTGGTTAAGAAATCTGGAATATGATTGTCACTTCAATTGATGAATGCAATTTCAAAATCAAAAACACTTAAAATGCCCTGCCATCTGGCAAGCATTTGCTTACTAGCAATGTTTTGAACATCTTTAACTAAAACATCTTTGGCACTTTTGCAATCAACCCTGACTAAAAAATTTTGGTTTAAAAAATCATCTTGAAATTTGCTGATACATAAGACAATAGATAAAATTTCTTTTTTGATTGTGTTGTAATTAGACTGAGCCGGGTTCCAAGCTCCATAATGAAAACTGACAATTTGTTCGGGATGACTAGGAGAAATTTGATGTTTAAGGATACCGCTGTATCCTATATCTGAGGCGTCAGTTTTAACTATTTTAAATGCATCTAGAAGAGGAATTCCTAAATAAGGTAATGTTTGAACATGACTCTTGATTTCTCTGACTATAGATGTATGAGTAATAGTCCAAGGAGGAGGATTTTTATTTAATCTATCAAATAAGGGTTTGCATTTCTTTCTGAGATTTGATAGAAATCTACTATGTAATTTAATGATCCAATAAATCTTTGTAATTGGGTTTTGTCTAGTATGAAATCTGGAAATTTGTCTGCAAATTGGATCACTCGGTTAATGGGTTGAATTTGTAAATGATGGATATTAAATCCTATGAATCAGATGTTTGACTGAAATAGTTTTATTTTTGAAGCGGGATACCACTAAACCGTTGTTCTTTATAATGGAAAAGAACTAGTGAAGATGTTTCCAATGTTGATCAATAGACTGAGAGAAGATTAAAACATCATCAATGTACACAATTGAAAAGGGACTGTAAGGATTAAATATGTCGTTCATAATATTTTGGAATTCACTAGGAGCGTTCTTAAGACCAAATGACATCACATTCCATTCATAATGGCCGAAATGAGTAACAAATGCAGTTTTGTATTTATCAGCTTCATTGATTTGGATTTGCCAAAAACCTGATTTCATGTCAAATTTACTGTAAGCGGCTGATTTATTTAGCTTGTTGATTAAATCTCTTTTGTTGGGAATAGAATATCTAATCCATTCTAAAACTGTATTTAATGGTTTATAGTTGATGACCAGACGAGGAGTACCTCTTTCAAGTTCAGCACTTTTTTTAACATAAAAAGTGACACAGGACCAAGGCGATTTACTAGGTCGAATTATTATTTTTCTGAGTAATTCATTAATTGTTTTTTGCAAAATTCCATGATTTCATGATTCATTTGTATTGGTCGAGCTTTGGTATGGATATTTATTTTGTTGAATTCCTTTATATATGGTAATGAAATGCTTTTTCCTATGCCAAAAAGCCGTAGGAAGATCAGAATACAGTTCTTTAATTATTATTTTCTTCAAAATTTTTAATTTTATTTTGAAGAGCGACATCTTGAAGTTGATTGTCAATTCTTTTAAAATTAAATTCTTCTTTGAGGAAACTAATTTTTTTAGTTTATGGTTGAATACAATTGATAGTTTTTGTAACTAAATTTTCTTGTAATGCTTTTAGAGTATGAATTTCAGAATTCGAAAGAAAATTAAATTTGAGTGGTTCATCAAAAGGGTAAGTAATGATTCCATCATAGTTAACAAGGAAATGATAAATTAAGGTAATAAATGGTAAACCTAAGATGCGCCTATCAGTTAGGTTTTTGACTAGGACAAATGATGTTTTGTAACAAACTTTACTTTGACAACTATGTGCTCTAGGGATTTCATATTTGATATTCATTTTTGAACCATTTGCTGAACTGAGAGATTCTTTAGATTTTTTCAAAATATTTTGAAGGTATTAAACCTTCTTGGATACAATTAAGGTCGGCTCCAAAATCTACAAGGGCTATTGTCGTGAGTTCAAAATCTTTGATTCTGAGTTGGATAGTGGTATACCATTTTTTTAGTTGAATACAATTGATAACACTGGGAATATTTTGTTCAGATACTTCTTCATCATTTGGGATTTTATTTTCTTCATCTAATATTTCATTAACTAGAGGGTTTTCTAGGTTAGAAAATGCATTATTTATTTTAATAATGTTTAATTCTTGTTTGATATTTGTATTATCATCTATAAGATTAGAATGAGATTGTTGTAAAGCATGAATTTCTATTTTAATGTTCTTAATTTCTTGTTGTAAATCTTGGATGGTAATTTATTTTTTACTTTTATTAAACCTATCAAATGTTGATGTAAGGCTGACTTTTAGTGGGGGAGTTTTACTAACATCTTCTTGGGTAATTAATTTTTTTTAATTTTTTGAGAGACTCAGTTTTTAAGTCAGGATTATCAATTCTAGCAATTAAATCAATTAATAATTCTTCTTGTTATTCTTGTTTAGAAAGAACATTATTTTTTTTGCAACAAGCATCGTTGCAGCCAAAAGTGATTTTTGGGGAGGGGGAAGATCCTTCTTCTGATTCAGAAAAAGAGGATATTGGTAAAGATCTAATATCTTCACTTGTGTTATTCTCTGAATTTGTATTTCTTAATTCTAATACTTTGATTAGATTCTCTTTTTCAACTGGTGTAAGTGTTAATTGATTTATTGTAATTTTAACTTGACATTCATTTGCAAAGTGACCGGTTTTATGACATTTAAAACATTTCGTTTTACTTTTATCAAAAAATCTTTTCTTTGAGTAAGATTTCAGGTTTTTGTTCCAGTTTTTCTTTGCCTTATTTTTTGAATAAAATTTATTTGATTCAAAATTTTCTCTTTTATGAAAATAAGGTTTGTGACAACTAGATCTTGAATGATGAATGAATTTGTTGGATGACTTTCTTCGTCTGGAAGGAGGTAATGAAGGTAAACCATATTGCTCACAAAATTTTCCTAACTCTTACTTGGCTAATTTCTTTTCTGATTTTAGTTGGGAATTTAGTTTCATATCAATACACATTTTCATGCATTCTTTTTGTATAACAGTGATTATGTTTCCATAGGTTAAAGAGTCATAATTAATAAATCATGTTTCATTACTGAGGACTTGTCTTATTTTATGTGCAAAAAGTTTGGGAAGACCACTTATGAATTTTTCTTTCCAAAATGGTTGATTACTGTCATCTCGAAGCATTACTCTAAATATGAAAACATCTTTATACTATTTAAAATCACTTAAGGTTGGATATTTTAAATTACTAAGTTGATCATGGATTCGAGAAGTGATATGACTCAGAGTACCTATAAAATGTTGAATGACTGTATAGAATAAGGTGTTTATAGCATCTGAAATACCCATATTACAACGTTCATAAAAGATTGAGGTTCCATCCGGTTCACATTGTAATGCATGTTCAATATCAGACCTTGCATCAGGAGTGAGATGTTTTTCCCACCAAGAATGTAGCATTCCGGTAAACCCAGATGATAGAATATCAATAATTTCGGGTTGTGTGAAGTTGTGATTTGTGATTTGTGATGTAACTATTTGCTGCCATAGACATGTGATGTAGTTTATTTAATATTTTTTATTCTGATGAATTATTAATGTTCCATTCATATGTTTCGCCAGAAGAAACTGCAAATTGTATATTTGAATGAGTGTTGGGTTGAATATCTATTGAGAGTGGCCTTTCAGTCCAATTTCTGGAGTGTTGTTTCTTTGGCCGCATTATTCGATCAATATTCAAAGTTTGGAATGTCTTGTCTAATTGGGAAATTATGGTTGAATCACTATCAGAAGTAGAATCATGAGTTTGTTTTATATTGATTACAGAGATTGTATTAGATGATCTTGGTTCATTTTTTAGATTTTTTAACAATTTTTCTATTTTTTGAATTGAATTTTCAGGCGTGACGGTAGGTTTATTGTTGAAGTGAATTATAGGAGATTCTGCGTTAGGGTTAGGTAGAATGTGAACTTTAGATGTAACATGATCAAGCGTTGTTTCTATTTTACGGACCTCCACAGCCAAGAACGAATATATATATATATAGGCCCAGAGGTGGATCCAGCCCAACGGTTGCCTGGGCTAGAGCCCATGCAGAAATTTGAAGCCCAAAATATTTTGTTCATGTATGCTAGCCCAAGAACAAAAAAAAATCTGGTATGTGTTTGCGAGTTCCACAGAAGAAGAATAAGAAGAAGAATGTGTGATATGACGATCTCCACTGCTACTCACCTGCTCTAGACCTTTGCCACACTCCTCATATCCTCCCACCCTCACAGATCGTAGTCTCCACTACTGCTCACCTGCTCCAGTCCTCCGCCACACTCCTCCAGTTCTCCCACCCTCACAATCATAAATGAAATTGCGACACCGACACATAGAAGAGGCCCGAGATGGTGACTGATTTTTTTGGCTTAGGGAATTTGGGTGATATGCCTTATTCACTGCTTCTTCAACTAATTATCCTCACTTAATTTTTAGCCGTTTCAGGGACTATCCGATTGACCGATTCTCCGTCGATTTCACATGGATTAGTTCTCTGATTTCAATTCACATTGTCCCTAGATTCCAATTCTAGATCCGCCCCTGTATAGGCCGGATCAAGAGCGGATTGTCCGTACAGGCTACGTCGGCGATTCGGCAACCAGCGATGCAGAACAATGGCACGGAAGGTGCCGACCATGCTCCCCCCTCCCGACACTCATGTATGTACCGGCTGGAGCTCAATCGCCGGCCGAAATCAGCAAATTTCCCATAAACTTGAAATTTCTTGAAATTTGTAGATTTCGACCGGTGATAGAGCTTCGGCCGGCATAGATAGGAATGGCGAGAGGGGGAGCACGACTGGCACCATTCATACCGTCGTTGCTCGTCACCGGTGGCCGGAATCCTCTCTCGATCCTATCCATTTATATATATATATACCGAGCTTTTCAGGTGCGGAGGTCCATATCTTAAGCTAAGGTACGGATTTTTATTTTTTATCAACTTTTCGATTGAGTTTTCACATCTCCACCGTCCAATATCTAGGTTATAACGTATAGATCATCTCCAAAAAATTTCAGCCGATTTCATGATCGTTAAGGTATCGAACTAATCAAAACCAATGGACGTATTGAATTTGCCGAACCTGAACCGTTCATATTTTGAGTAGAAAATCAAAGTTATGAGTAACTTAACGGTGATGGAATCGGCTGAAATTTTGTGGAGATGATCTATACGTTATAACCTAGATATTGGACGGTGAAGATGTGAAAACTCAATCGAAAAGTTGGTCAAAAATAAAAATCTGTACCTTAAACTAAAATAAGGATCTCCTCACCTGAAAAGTCCCGTGTATATATATATATATATATATATTTATTTATTTATTTATATTTATATATAATTAGTGCGTCGCTGTGAAGATGTTCCACAAAACTGGTATGGAATTAATTCACAAGCTCGGGTTAGGCTTCTGCGTCGTTTGTTGCCAATCAGGTCCTCCATACAAATAACGCAAGTGGGCGTCTGGATAATTTCCGAGCTACCATCATCTTCAACCCTCACCTTCTCCAAACCCTCGATCGATGATATTGCATTGTCGAGGGCATCAGCGGCAGCAGATTCGATATGAATGTCAATCATTTCCATTACGTAGACATGAATAACAGAAATTGTGGAGGATGAGATTGAAGAGGAGGAGGATGCTGGTACTTCATCTTGAACCACCCGGAACACTTTGTTAACGATAGATATCTCTTCCTCAGGAATTGGTCTCCCGTCATCCCCCTCAAGAAATTTCAATCCTGAAAGACAGTCAGATATGTCATCTGCATAGTCACTCTTATAGAATAATATCACCTCAGGGGGTTCACACAGAATGGTCGCTGTCTTCAACAAAATTGGATTGTCATAACGGGGTCGATCACCAATCCGGTGAAGGAATCTCCGTGTATAGTAGACCCTTATGTTGATCTGCACCAAGTGGTCATCATCACTTCCGCTTGGTCTGGGTTCTCTGGTGTGCCACACTCTACTGTCGAAAGAGTATTTGAGAAATCTCATATCTTCATTTGGAAGAGAGAAAGAGGAAAAATTATTGAAGTGTGCACTGTGCAGGAATCTGAAGTCCTGACTCCTGACAGCGAACAAAGTGGTGAAGATACATTATATATAAATAATGAGGTCCATAAATCCTTAATTAATGGAATAGGATATAAATCCGTGATGGAAAAGGATTTCCAAAACCAAACAAATCTTGAACACCAGTCACCAAGTAAACTTGAAAAATGGCCAGCTGTGTTCTGCGAGGGTACATTTACTTTGTTCATCTACTCTTTCCACAGATACCAAGCCCATACTCATCCTCTCCAAAATGCCTTCGCCGTCGTCTACCCAAAATTCCGACCTCACCGCTACCCCTAGACGCAATGTTGATATGCATGTCACACAAAACAAGATGTCAATCATTGCTAGGGTGGAGCATCTATACCTGGTTCCACGGTTTTAGATGTTGTTAGAGGTCTAGCATTATATATCTCCACTTTTAATTTAACTTGTGTGACCATATATTCTGCTATTCGCCAACATGTTCAAAGAACAGTTCCACTGGTCTCCATAATTCATCTCCAACTCTATCACAACTACTCCAAAAGTATACTGGGTACTAACATGCATATCAAAATAATTATATAAATTGATAAAAGACTCCATATATATAAGTCTGGACCTTGATAATCGGTTCCAACAGTCTTTACAATTCAAAAGGGGGACTGAAGCAGGAAGTCACATTCTTGTAAATTTATAAGTCCTATTGTAAGGGTGTCTACTGGCCATAAAGGGCACCATATCGATATACAAAAGAGAAAAGAAAAAAAATGTATGTAAGTGAAGCAAGCTTTCCATCAACCAGAACGCCCAAAGGGATTATACAATGAAGTTTGTCAGATTTCTCCTTATGACCTGACTAACATTAATCCATCAATGTTGACTCGATTAATGATGAAGTTTCGGTGGACGGCGAAGCTTCTATCGGTGGTGAAGACAATGACAGATTTAAGAGGAAGCCAACCATGAGTCCAATAAGCCCCACAAAAATTGCGAAGGTGAAGGAAAAGCCTGGGTCACCTTTCCGGTATCTCCGCCTCTTCAGTATGTCCTGCAATGAACAAGAGTAGACCATCAGTGGTGACTGGTGAGTGTTGTGAGTAGATATTGGCCTGGGTTGATGCTCTTCATATCTTCTTTCAACTGACATTTTTAAAGGAAATGTGCGACTATAAACACTACTTATTTCAACTGTTGCCAACCTGTCAATCTCAGGTATACTATTGGACCACCTTATGTTTAGAATAAAAAAGTGAAAGAAGAAATGAACAAAACCAACAGATTATGCTATCTTCTTTCAACTCCTTCTACTGTTGTCATGCGCATTAAACAACTTCGGAATTTACGGTAAAATTCTAGATGTCAACTAATAAAGTCGTCTCTATGTTACTGTGGAGCATGAAGAAGAATAATTATAAACTGACCAGTTCTTGTTGAAGTGTCTGTGTTTGTCTAACAGCTGAATCTCTTTCTTCTTTCAGGCGCTGGAAAGTCTGATTCTACATTGAAATAAAATAAATTTACAGAGTAAGAATTAGAAGAATAAATTTCAATTATAATAAAACACCAATGTGGTCTGCTTAACAAGAAACTAAATATAAACTTTAAAAGATTTCAGGAAGGGAACTATGAATTGAAAGACAGTAAGCTAGAACAATATAACCACGTACAATCGCAATTGTTCCAGCAACTAGAGCCTCTCCAAATCATCCCTTTGCTATCTTAATATCATTCTGACTACCACCCTCACTTAATCAACACACTACGTACTTGTGATCAGAAGAAGTCTAGAGTTGGTTTCTAGTGACAAATCGTGTTACAAATGCAAGGGAGGAAATGTATTACTCATTCTAGGACTACATATGTAAAGTGGTTCAGTGAAGAATTGGTTTCAGCGAACCAGAACAAAAACACTGTGCATGCATGTTTTAGCAAGACAAAGCGTTATTCCTAAATCGTGTAGTTCAATAAAACTCACAGAATTGGTATCAAGACCATGCATAGAAGCTCCGTCTTCATTTCCTTGATCTGAACCCGGAGTCATGTACAAAACTTTAAGCTTGCACTCCTCTACTGTCCTTCCACTTTCCTTGGTGAACTGGATGGAACATTAAACAGTGCAGTGTCATTACTACTTCAGGTAAATCACAGTAATAAGATATGATGCTAGTGTTCAACTTAAGCTCCTTACAGTATCTTGTGGAAGTTCATCAACATCAGAATTTGGAGGCACTACCGTACTCTGTAGGAGAAATTTATCTTTGCACTGCATGTCTGGAGGATATTCTCGTTGTGCTTGGAGGGTGACTGCCAATCCCAGCCGTTAGTGGAATACAGTAATTATAAATTTTTAAGAGAGACTAGAAAGGAGAACATAACAAGCACTTGTAGCACTTTGTGGATAGAGCGCAAGAATATATTAACACTCTTACATATATTTGGTACAACTCTTAGACGCTAGCCTATAGTTGTCATTCATCAGCAATGTACTCCAAAAATTTTATCATACGTGGGACGTTTCAAGTTCACTCATTACAGTTACAGCTAAAGCAATGGAGTTGATCATCGGGCAGCGTACTTCTAAGATACCTATATGTCCTCAGAAATATAGTAAGATATTCCATTGGTGTATTCCTAAGATGCATCCATATCTTATTAGCTAAACCAGTAGGGAGATCATTTGTTTTGAAGTGTATTCCAAGGTTACCTTCATATTTTTTAGAATTTCTTTCTTACTATCAATGTGAAGCTAAAATTGTTAAGAGCAAAAAATGATAACTGTAACACTGTATTTAGTAGCACCTCTGATGACACATGAGTTCCAAGCCTGTATAACACCAGTGTTGGGCCGTACAAAGTACTTCTTAGGGGAAGTGGTTTTAACCTAGGGAACAAAAAGTACAAACTATCAAAAACATGTTGAACAAAACATACTTATGTCACCAAAACAAAGTATCATTCACCAAAAGAACTCGTACCTTGAAAGCGATATGGTTTTCTGTGTTGTTGATGACTTTAAGGTCACAAAAGCTTTGTTTTTCCAGCTCAACTGATCAGCAAATAGCAAACCAATAGTCCATTAGAGCTGTATCAAACAATTCTAAATTATCCAAGAACAGATACATAACCAGTGTTTGACAACCTTCCTGGAGGATGCCACTATAAGGATATGAGGTTACAGTGTGGTATCACTGGTACGTGCTCATTTGCATTCATCTATAAAAAAAATTCTTTTCAATTTGAACCATCTCAAAGACCAAGCAAACAATTGATGACACCAGATATAAATTGTGTTGTATATGTTTGTCTAATTACGGGTCCAATACAAGCATAACCTTGATAATACAGACTGTAACCTCTAATTACGGCAACAATTCATATAGTTTCTAGTCAACTTCATATATAACAGCTTATTGTATATTTCTCCCTTGCCCAACTTCTTATATGTATTCTATTGAACTTAGATAGGACTACTAGTGATATACCAGTTTTCGTTACTCAGACAACAGCATTATATGTGAAGATTCCTACCATAACCTGGGTTGTAGCCATGGGGCTGGCAAAACTATAAAGCTGTCTAGCAGTAGTAACCAAAGTATCATTTAGCTCAAAAAACCGCATATGACAAACTATAAACAACAAAAAATTGAAAAAAACGCAGGGCTCGAAAATGCAGAGGATACAAATCCAGACACCGCCACAAACCAAACAAGATGACGAGCACAATAGCAGTAAACAAATAATGTCTTAAGGTCAGGCACAGACAAAGAAACCAATCTTAAATTTGATTCCTAGACACTTGTACTGCGATTACCATCATCTGCTATGATGTAAGATCATAGTCCACCTAGTCTTACCACCTACCACAATCTCACCACACATATTTCACTGGCTCAATCATACCTACCCATCAAACTTGTAACTCAAGCCTTTTCATGTCACCAATCTAAACCAGAAACATTGTTTCACTTTTACATACCAAACTTCTAATAACCGATCAAAAATATATAAAATAAAAAACTAACAAGATCAACAAAATGCATAATCCCCTGTTCATGCATTTACATGAATATCAGCAACTTGACAAATGCATAAGGAAAACAGAGAGGGAGAGGGAGATTACATTGAAATCTGAGCTCCTCGGGAAGAACAGAGATCAACTGATTACCGCCACCGGCACTCATGATGGCCAACCAAGGCTAAGATTGGACTTGTATATTTTCGGCGAACAATCTCAAAACACTGGCATTCGGACTAGGACAACAAACCCTAACATCATCGTCAGGTTTCAGAGAGAGATAGAGAGAGAATGGAATGAAGGAGAATGTGAGAGGAGAGAGAGTGAAATTGAACAAGGGACTAACACATGGTGGAAGAGTACGGATTGCTCGGTCCAATTTCTGCGGTTGGGCCGCCCACCAAGTACGGGCGTCAGTCCGAGCGATCTTCACGACACTACCGGAAAACTCTCAGAAAGAGAGGAGGAGGAGGAGCAGAGGACACGTGTCGAGGGGAGGGGAATGGCGAAGCCCGGTTCAAAAGTGAGAGAGAAGGAAAAGCTTTCGAATGTATAGCCCTGTCTGTGGTAGCTTTTGTTTAGTTTCCTTTCAGCTTGTTTTCTTAGCATTCTTTGCTTCTTGTTTGGTTTAGCTAGCTCCTCTCTTTGCTCTAACAAATCTGCGAGCACCATTCTTACGCGCACTTGTGTCCACCTTTTTTTAATTTAATTATTTAATTATTATTTAAATATGAGTTAGAAAAAATACATGTCTGAATTTAAAAAAAGTGGACATAAAAATATTAGTCAGCAAATTTGATTGCTTAAGCTCTGTATTCTCGGTTTCTCGTAATGAAACCCAAAAAAATAAACCGAGGGAGGACCCGTCTCTACTACTTACCAGACTGGAAGTGGGGTACGTCTCTCTCTCTCTCTCTCTCTGTGCCTTCTTGTATGAAAATATAGACTAAAATCGCGCCTGTTTCGCGTACCAACACCGGCCACAGCAAGCGTTTGAGTGGATGGTCATCTTGAGTTGTGCATGTAGTAGTTGACAATGTCATTCTACCATTCCAAATTAATAAAGAACCGTTTCTAGGGCAATCTGCTCTAAAAATATCAAAATTAACAGTTAAGGTTACGTTACGGATAAATCAACATCCCACTTCATAACAACATCATGACAGTAATTAATAGTTGCCGCATATCTAACCCGACTAATATTGGCAGATATTATCATATACATTTGATGGTTTTGATCATCTAAGCGCTACTTAATTTTTGAAAAAGTATATTTGATAACTTGTGATTGGTAAGCACTGAGCTTCATATATGAACCTGCTCTAGTGCTCGCACTCTTTGTTCGTGTGGTTAGGGGACTCTTTTTGATAGTGGGAATTGATGTAGCGTCCTCTTATATTCCTAATTCAGCTATTCCTATATTGCTTCCAAATTATGCTACAGCCGTACCAAACTATGAACTCAAGTACATGTAGTCACACTCAGTGATATACACATCACGTATGTTCATGGCCGGTTTCACTCCGACATGCATACATGCATTTTACAATTTACATGTACTGATTAGCACCAACCTAGCTCGAGTACTAACTACTAAGAGCTGAAAACCAAAACGATACCAATTCGATCAAGCTAGCCACTCAAACTATTAAAATCTAAAAGAAATTACCCCGTGTACAGATGAGAGGTCAAGCGCTATGCAACGTATAGACTGTATCAGATCAGCTAAAAACAATACATCCCTATTTAATTTCCAATGATCATGCATATATACACGTACGATGATCTTTTGATTCACATTTCTTTCATCTCAACCCCCTATATACCATCAAACTGTAGCTTAAAACCTTTCCAGTCCCTCTCTAGATCATAATAAAGCTTCAATTCGGAAGCTGTTAACCTCTTCAGCATTCGAATAATCAGTAGTATCGATCTACTGTCTAATAATCTTCCAACAACCACAAGTCCAGAACGAAAAATGTGTCCAATGATCCTTGCTCATGCAATACAAATCGATATTACTGTTGCAGATTTGTGAGACCATCTCCCACCATAAGCTAAAATCATTAATATATTTTACCACCACCTCCCACCATAAGGTATCACTCATTTCCCCAAAAATTGTTTTGCCTTATGTGAACAGTGAAATGTTATCTATGGCATTCCATTCCGTAAGGTAAATGAGTTATATTTTTTATTATTTTTTCATTTTCTTCCCAATCTATCCTCGTATTTTTTCTAATATTCCAATTATATCCATTTTAATTTTAGTTACATATTAATTTTCTCCATAAATACCATGTTTATTTTTATTTTTTACAAATAACTATTGTACCATCACGAACCTCACGGTGAGGTCTTTCATATGAGCCCAATATTGAATATGATCGAGTTAAATTATTTTAATATATAATAATTATGATTTATAAACGATAATTAACGGCATCTTCAAAACCTTCTCTGGGATGACATCTGAGTTCGGAAAAAGTATCATACACACCGATGCATAAAAGTAAAATAACTAAATAATACTCTTGAAGATCATCATCACCTCTTGATGTGGTGAATATGTGTTTATATATAATTTTAAAAAAATGTTCGTTAACTAGCCATTATAAATGTTGACAAAAAAAATAGTAGCCGTTTTTTCAATCAGGATTCAAATAATAGTCGTTGTCATCCAAAAATTTTATGTATACCTTTTCATTTATACCTTATGGTGGGAGCTTAAAAACAAAATACAAAAAAAATGCTAAAGAATATGTTAAAGTGATAAGTCATATATCACTTATACTTTACCAATTTTACTTTATAGTGAGAGATGCTATGAAGATAAAGAAATATATACGTGTGCGCGCGCCGCGCGTGTGTGTAGAAAGACTTAGAGGAATCGATTATGTACATGCATGGTATTCTAAGCTTATTGGGATCAACAGATCAAGGGATAACCTCCAACGTCACTCTCAACTGCAAGATTAGAATATTCCTCTTCCTTTACCACAAGTTGCCATACATACACATTAATTCCACGCCAAACCCAAGATCAGAAAAAGAGTGATAATCCCTAGCTAACTCTGTGCATGTGACTCTGTGAGGGAGTGTAAGAGAAAGTAGCTTCAAACAGAAATGTGTGTGTGAGAGAGAAATTTAGTTGGACACTAACACATGGTGGAAGCAACAGAAAATACTAGGGCTTCGATCCAATATCTCCAATCCAGCTCGCTCGGCTTCGGAGATTCAGCACAAAGAGAGTAACAATGCTAAGCTAACTCAGGATGTTGCTTCGATCCTCTAGCAATGGTGGGGCGTAGAGGGAATGGTGAACTAATTGGTAAAGGTGGTATTTGGGAACAAAGCAAGCGTATCACTTGGACGCCGGCCTCAAAGCCCTCGATGCAAATAGCACATGCATGCATGATTCAATTTCCGGTGGTGATGGTGTAAACGCTGGGGGAACAAATGGGAGGTGAATGATACCGACGGGAACAGCTAGAGGCCTATAAACTCAAAGCCACAGTCGATCCGTTTACAAGAATGTATAGGGAGCAAGGCGACGGTCAATTCACGATCAACCACCCAAGTAATCCGATCAACAATTTACAATATTTCCAATACCGTTTTATAGGATATGCACAATTACTGTGTTAGGGCATCTCCAACAAGATCTCCAACAAGATGACCCAAAACCTATACTCAAACCCAAATTTTGGGTCACTTAAACTCATTTTTGTCAAACCATCAAAGTATCTTCAACAAGGATGACCCAAAAACTCATACGCGTTTTATATTTTAATCATTTTATTTTAATATAATCACAATTCTACCATTTTTATATATTATACATTATATGATATATTATTTCGTTTTTCTATGAAAATAATATATTATTCGTTAAAATGAATTCAAACATGTTTTTCATAAACTAGTAAAATATATTGTGATGTTGCCCCAATATCATATATGTGTGTGTGTCTTTGCCACGTGTTAAATGTTGATTGGACGGTGAGATTGCGGTTAGATTTTTATCTGCTACATGTCATATCTTATCTTCACTAATCATTGTAAAATTGTCGATAAGTATCATAACCGACACTCCACAAAATTCACCAATTCACAAACATTTCTCTCCCTCAAATTGAAATTTGAGCTTTTCATTTTCACTTGATAAGTTTGGTGATCTGCAACAATGAACAAGCTTCGGAAACTGCTAAAGAAAGAGGAAGAAGATTCCATTACAAGGAATCGTCAAAGAGCCATGCAAGCAGCTGCCTCCGAAATCCAGAGGATCCAAGAGGAAGAATCGCAATGGGGTGGTTCTCGAGAAGGCCGTTGGTACATCCCAAGAGAGCGGGAAGAGATGGATCGATGATTGAAGGCTTTGTACTATACTTCACCATGTAGGTTTGAGGGTGATATTTTTCGTAGAAGATACAGAATGCGACCTCATCTATTTGACCAAATGATGAATGGAGTTGCCAACTACGATCCTTACTTTGTCCAAACGCGTGACGCTTCTGGAAGAGTTGGCCTCTCTACAGAACATAAGTTAACATGTGCAATGAAGATGCTCGCTTACGGTCTTCCTGGGGATTTGTGTGATGAATTTCTTGATGTAGCTGAATCTTCGATTATGGAGATTTTGCAACATTTTACTAGAGCAATTTGAAATGTGTACCACAAGCATTATCTTCATCGACCATCTCCAGCGGATTTGCGGCGGTTGCTTGGACATGCTGATAATAGAGGGTTCCCTAGAATGGTTGGAAGTCTCGATTGCATGCACTAGAGTTGGAAGAACTGCCCTACTTCATGGCAAGGGCATTGCACATGCCATAAAAGGAAAACCGACAATCATTTTGGAGGCGGTTGCATCGTATGATACTTGAATTTGACATGCATATTTTGGACTTCTAGGTTCCCTTAATGACATCAACGTTCTTGGAATGTCTCCACTATTTGACGGTGTTGTTCCAGTCAAGTACTTGGAGAAAATAGAATCGTGGCCTGGTAGAGAGCTTATCGGTTTTTAAAGTTGGTCTGTGCCTCTGTGGCGTAGTTATAACATGTTGCATTTCTCCCTTCTTTGTTCTTTCTTCTAATTTTTTTCTTTTCTTATTGTTGCAAGTTTGTAACACCTGCTGCATAAGCTGGTGGGTTGTCAAGCAATTCCCTTCTTATCAATGGAAATGAAAAATTACTGTTTTTGATGTTCAACGAAAAATAAGAAAAGAGAAGATCATCAATCATGCAACACGAAGGTCTCCTCTCGCCCTCTATATATGCCACTGGATTTCGAAACACTTGATGCTATCTCTTTGAAAAACCAAACGATTACTACATCAGAGGCAGAAATTTCCACCATACTGGTATTGCTATAAACACCGGTCTCAAGGATTTAGACCATTGCCAGAAAGGACTAAAACTTCACCTCAAGGTCACTTTACCTATAGAATGCACACTGTTGACGACATGAAGCTCCTAATTCATTTATTAAACTCTATTCAAGTCTAAACTAGATTTAAAAAAAAATCTCCAAGTAGTAAAGTAAACAACATATTCTTCCCTCCCCTCCATACATTCTATTATTTTCTATCAGAACAATGCATATATAAAAGGAGCTACAGAGCTAGAAAACTAAGACAAAGGATGCACAATGGCACTGTCTAAGACTGCACCTGATCTAAATCAATATGACACTAAGAGAAGCAAATGCCAACTTTGAAAGCAATTCAGTAATTTTTATTGAAAGTCACTCAATTACACGCTTTTGTGTGAACCAAGATGAAAGAAACAATACCTATGGCCTTAACTTGTGATTAAACAGAAACACTCAACTACATGGTGACAGCAATCAAATGTCATGGAATAATGCATCTTATGATTAAACAGAAAAAACAAAACTACTTTCTATGACAATAATGCATCATGGCCCTAACTAACAATTAGATAAGTTTGCAAGTGTCTCATCCGCACACAGACATGATTTTATCTCCAAAATTCAGTTGAGTGGCCAGTAAGAAATAAATTAGATGCAGTGTTGGAAGTTTGATGTCATAGTTGGAGGAAAAGCTTCATCCTTTCTTCTAGTAGACTTTAACGAACAATACAAATAGGAAAGAACCAATACATACAACAAAACTATTGGAGACAAGTGATACACATGATATCAAATGGATTAGAGGATATAGTTCTTACAACGTGACAGGTTTCATTGGACTACTCTTTCTCAAGGAACGGCTGGAATCGCTCTTTCTCACTTGAAAGTTGACAACCTAGGAAGTTTGTCTCTCAAATAATACAGTCTCGCCCTTCTGACCTTCCTGTGACTAAGTACCTTCAACTCCTTGATGAGTGGTGAGTATCTGCAATTAGGAATAAGACGTAAGACATCTACGCTCTCTTCACAGAAAAATAAGATATGATAACAAACATTTTATAATCTTCACTAACTAATACTTGAGGAGAGTCTTGGGTTGAGCAAGTTAGGGGAAGGAGAATCCTAGCACGTTAGTGGCATACATATGTATAACAACCTCATAGATTACAGTTGCTACTGACCACTTCTGTTACTAACATCAATGTAAAAGAATATAACTATAACTCAAATTGGAGAATGGAATGAAGAAAACTATATTACCCATCAGTAACTTTTCCTATCCCAGACAGAGTTTCTCCGAGTTATATGTTCAGAATGATGGCATTAGATTAAAGGGAATTGCGTACAAAGTACCAAATCAAGAGAAGTAAAGTCCACAGAAGAACTTACAGAGGAAAAACAATCTCAACCCCTACACCAGCAATAATCCTCCGAATGCGAAATGTTGTGTGAATGCCAGCATTTTGCTTTGAAATAACGATACCTTTATAGTTAGACAATCTACGCTTGTTTTCCGGAACTTCCTGTATCCCATATGCATACACAGAATTACAAAACACACTTTGAAACGGAATCAAATCAGAAGAAAAAACAAATCATAAACACATTTACCAGCTTAATTTGCACAACATCTCCACTCCTAATGTCTGGAACTGGCCTTTCCTTCTCTGCCGCCTCAATTGCCCGGCTATTTAGTATCTACACAAACATAGCTTATCTTTTTAAGAATCAAACAAACAGAACAGGTGTACAGCCTTTAGAACTAGTTGATTTAAATCCTTGATTACAAGATTAAATCTATCTTCCAGTTCAAAACAGCTACATTTAATCTGTATTTTCCGATACTACATTGCTAGCCAATGTGCAATGGGACAAATTCGATGTCCCTCTCTATCCGACATTATGTCATTAACCACATATATCACTCCTAATTTATGATCCTACATTACAATCTACACGAAAACGAACAAGACGAAGGAATGATAGAGTAAGTTACCCCCATTACGTCGCCAAGCTTAATACGAGGCTTCCGCGGCGGCGTCTTCTCTTCAGGCTCAGGCTCAGGCTCAGTCTCCACAACTGCTCCTGCTTCAGCTTCCACTACAGCCTCCGAAGCCGGTTCACTAACAGCTTCTTCATTCTCAGCCGCTCCGGCTTCGCCTTCCGACTCGGCTCTCACGGTGAAGTCTCTTCTGGACTTTGCAGCCACTATGGGGCTGAATTTGGACCTGATTGAGCTCGAGGAAGCCCTAGAGAGCGAAACGCCGCTGGAACTGAAGGAAGTGGGACGAGACACGGCGGACGAGAAGCCGAGCTTTACCGACGCGTACTGGTTAGGGTTTCTTGGGATTGTTAGCAGAGCCTGCACAAAATTCAAATTTGAAATTCATTTCATTATGAGAATTGGCTCACACAAACAGAATCAATGTATATAGAGAATGAGAGAGAGAGAGAGAGTACCTGAGGAAGGACCTTAGAGCCCATGACTGTCGGATTTAGGGTTTGTGGGAAGGAAGAGTTGCAGGGAGAGAGAAAGAGAGAGAGTTAGAGAGGAGAGGTCATGGGAGTGTGGATGGGTTTACCAGAGCTCACAGGAGAAGGGAGAAGAGGAAGACAAAGGTCCCCTTATCTATTCTATCTAATTATCACGTGACTTACACGTGATTTAGAAGAAGAGTAAATATGGATGTTGAATGGTTCCGAATCAGGGTATAGGGTAAAGTTAGATAAAACAAATACATTGTGTAATCAGTATCAGTTATAGTATCGAGAATTTTAGGCTTAGATTCGTGTCATCGCTTAATGGTTATACATTAAGTAATGTTATGTTGTAAATTTGATGACAGGAAGTTGATGGAAGAACTTTATACGGGGATAGACTGGAATCGCCGAGTGAAAAATGAAGCGGATTGAATCTGATGTTGATTTTGTAACTGTGATATGTACTTGGACAATGAATCATATGAATTTAACTGTGATCGAATTCGAATTACATACAATCACAATAAGTGGAAGTGCAATCTTAGTCAAATGAATGCGAGAATTACCATTTATCAATATGTAATCTTGTCATTTACATTGTATAAATTCAAGAAAAAATTTCAGCATCGGTCCCCAAACTTTTGTGACAAGGTTACTCTGAGTTGTACCAATATAGTGCCCAAACTCGTAATTTGCCATCAACGACGATTTTGAGGCCAATTTCCGTCCCGGCTCCGTCTATTTAGTACAATTCTTGTGGTAATGTCAACGTAGTACTGATACTCTGAGTTGTACCAATATAGTACCCAAACTCATAATTTGCTATCAACGATGGGTATGAGGTCATTTTCCGGAGGGGCTTTGGGTTGGACTAGAGAGACCTGGGCTTAGAGAAGGAGGTCGGGAAGATGGACCCAAATGTGAATTGGGAAGGTGGGGTGAAATGAGTGGTGGGGGTAGCGATGGAGGAAGGGGGAGGGTCGAGGGTGAGGAGGCTATAGGTAGAGGAGGTGAGGGAGATGATGTGGTGGCTCAAGGAGGAGCTGTTGAGTTGGGAGAAGTCATCATCGTGGTTGAAGAGATTGGAAGAATTCGAAACACAACTGATGATATTGCTTTGTCTCGAAATCTGAGCTCATAAATAAAATGTGGAAGAAGTCACAATGAAAAAGAAGGAAAAGAAGGGGGAAGAGACAAGAGGTTGGGATACGTGACCTAGAAGATGGAACCCCTCCGGAAATTGGTTTCAAAGCCGTTGTTGATAGAAAATTGCAAGTTTATGTACTACATTGATGCAACTCAAAGTATAGGTACTACATTGAGCTTGCCATAAGAGTTTTGGTACTAAATACTTTTTTGTTTTCGTGGTCACGTGCGTGGCACGTTATCAAAAATACAGAATCGTGACAGAAATTAACGTCAGACCCGTTATTAATAGCGAATTACGAATTTGTGTACTATGTTGATATAACTCAAAGTATAAATATTATACTGACCTTGTTAGAAGAGTCGAGGCTGATTTTTTTTCTAAATTCAAATACATAAAACTATTCGACGCTATATATTTGTAATTGGTACCTATGCGTGATTCATGGCTTCTCAACACCCCTGTAACTCGCCACGCGTCCCCGGAAACCCTCGTACTTTATTCAATAAAACCGCCGGTCGATCACCGTATCACAAACAATCGTCATTGCTCCGGCCTCTGTTTGGAATATTTGCTCCAGTAAATACTCTCATTCTCTCCCAGACTGCCACGTGTCCTCCCTCTTTCCTTCATTGCTCCTCCGTCTTCTTCGCTTTTCCTCACACTCTCTCTCCCTCTGTTTCTCTCGAATACAAACCCGTAATGGCTCTCTATTCCCAGCATGGCCGTCAAATCCAGTAAGCCTATTTCTCTCCTCTTTTCAATACTTTAACGCATCAAACTCATTATTCTGCGTTCTGGGTTCAAGAGATAATGTGGTTTGAAATGAGAATGAAGGTGGTGGAAGGTTTGTGACTTGAAAACAAAATAAAGTGTTTCCTTGGGTTTGTGTTTTGTATGGTTTTTAGAGGAAGTGAACGATATGTCTAGTAGTTTTGATACAGTAAGAGGAACCCCACCTGGGATTTCATTGATCAGAAGCATTAGAGGGAAAGATTGGAGATTCTCTACATATAGATATGTTGTTTTGCTTCTTACTTTTGTTGCTTACACCAGCTACCATGCTTCAAGAAAACCCAGCAGTATAGTCAAAAGTGTATTGTATCCTGAACCCGCCAAGAAAGACAATGGCTTGGTCCTCCCCTGGCTTGGCCAGGTCTTTATCAAGACACATTATGTGGGGAATGATACTCATAATTTTCATAGGTTGAGAGACAAGGGTTGGGCTCCTTTTAATAGCAAGGATGGGACGACGAAATTGGGTGAGATTGATGTTGCTTTTTTAGCATGTTACTCATTAGGAATGTATGTTGCTGGGCATTTGGGCGATACGCTGGACCTAAGATTGTTCTTGACATGTGGGATGATTGGGAGTGGCGTTTTCGTAGCGCTGTTTGGAATGGGGTACTTTTGGGACATTCATGTGTTTGGATTCTATCTGGGAATGCAGATGGTTGCAGGGCTGTTCCAAGCAACAGGTTGGCCTTCTGTTGTTGCTGTGATTGGGAATTGGTTTGGGAAGGGGAAGAGGGGCTTGATAATGGGGATATGGAATGCACATACTTCGGTTGGGAATATTAGCGGCTCGCTGCTCGCTGCTAGTGTTCTGGACTATGGTTGGGGTTGGTGTTTTATAGTTCCCGGCGCGTTTATTGCATTGGGGGGAATACTTGTTTTCTTGTTATTGCCTGCATATCCTGAAGATATTGGATTTTCTAGTCCACATGGTTCAGCTTCGAGTTTGGAGGCAGTTCCTACTGATGTAGAAGCTAATGTGGGAAAAGGAATTCGGGTGGAGAGTGAAACAAATATATCAAGAGCTGGGTCTGTGACTAGGACCGGTGTTGGTCTTCTTGAAGCTTGTGCCATACCAGGAGTTATACCCTTTGCGTTGTGCCTCTTCTTTGCAAAGCTCGTAGCCTACACATTTTTGTACTGGCTACCATTTTATTTAAGTCAGACAGGTAACTTGTTTCTCACAGTTTTTGTTTACCTCGATTGCTATATCTGGTTTTTGGCCTTGTAGTTGCTGATAGAACCTGATATGATGTGTTGTTTCTGAGATAGATTATACTCTTTTGTTTTTTATCATGTGTGCTTCGGTGCTTCAGTTTAGAATGAGAAGATTCAGAACATTGCAAGTATTCAGGTTGTTGATTCATTGCCAAGAGTAATACTGGCAGAAGACTGGTCCACTACAGTTAGCATTACTCTAGATACAAACCCAAAATAAATTTATGTATCATACACTAACTAGGTTGTTAGGAGTAATCCATATATCTTATTGTTATTGATGCAAATGCTTCTCTAGAGAAATATAATATTTTCACCAAACATCCTAGAGATGGTAGTCACTGCAGTCATCTAAACCTTAATAGCTAAATGATTGTAAAACCTTAACTCAATTGGAGACAAGAATATATGTTATCAACTTTTAGTTGACAATCTAGTTTAAACTCTAATAATCTAATAAATCTTTTGTAACTGCCTCAGAAAATTCTAGCTTGGAATAAATCATGTGGCACCTATTAATACACCGTAGGTTGGCAACCATGTTGAGTAATAGACTAACAGTACTAAGAGAGGCAATGTGTCTTTGTGATGAGGCTTCATTGTTCCAATATCACTCTGAGGAAGTGAGGATCTCCTATCAGTATATGCATGACCTGTCTGTACTATTGTGGATTAGTAACATCAATTAAAAATGCCATGCATTTATTATTTTCCATACTTGTGCTGTTCTTTATAGGTATTTCTGGTATTGGAAAACAATCACAATATAAATTTATATAACATGTTTATGATACAGCCATGAAAAACTGAAGGACTTCTCCATTGTTGAATTTGTTAGGCCTTAATTAAGAACTGTATCTAATATTAGGTCCAACCTCGTTCCCTTTTATCATTATGCAGAAATTGGAGGAGAGTATGTTTCTGTGAAATCTGCTGGTAATCTCTCTACTTTGTTTGATGTTGGGGGCATAGTTGGTGGAATCCTTGCCGGCTACATATCCGATAAACTTAATGCTCGAGCTACTACAGCAGCCTGCTTCATGTATGCTGCAATTCCAGCAATGCTTTTATATCGCAGATATGGGAGTATTTCACACAATATCAACATTGTGCTTATGATGGTTGCTGGATTGTTTATTAATGGGCCGTATGCACTTATCACTACTGCAGTTTCTGCAGACCTTGGGACACACAGTTCGCTTAGAGGTAATTCGCGAGCATTGGCAACAGTTACTGCCATTATTGATGGTACTGGATCAGTTGGTGCTGCTTTTGGTCCTCTTCTTACTGGTTTCCTTTCAACAAAGGGATGGGATGCAGTATTCGTGATGCTTATGGTTTGTGCTCTTATAGCCGGGCTTCTATTATCACGTTTGGTTATCTCTGAAATTTCTGAGAAGACTTCTAAACCGCCTGTGTCCAGTGGGCAACAGAATTTCAAAGGTAAATTTTCCCCATCTATATGTTCTTAGGAAGGATGTATGTGCATTGTTTAGTCAATACCAATGTTAGGTATTGCCTTTCATTTGGTACTCCACAGTTAGGTGGTGATACACTCATACTTGTCATACCACTGACACGATCCTTATGTGTGATCCTTCTTAAGATAATTTTCACATGGTGGCTAAACTGTTGCAATGAAAATGAAGTGCATGCTTCAGCAGATGTTGAAATATGACATCTAAAACCACATATTAACTATGTGGAGCAATTAATATGGTTTAAGTACTTGGCTCAACCAATGTGGGTTGGTGCTCAACACATAATTCATGTATGGATTTAATAGTTTCATCTAACATACATGAAAAGAGAGAGATTTAATGGATTAATACACTGAGAATCCTTCTGATAAAGTTTCTTGTTAGTCTGTTAGGCATGCTTGAAGTTTATGATTCATGATTTGTTCTACACTTTTATATCACCGAGCAATTTTTACAGATTTTGATGGTCCCTGGTCTGGTTCAGTGGATTTGAGTTGTTTCTCTTGTTAAGTATAATTTTTCAAGGATAGATGTCGGGAATGCTTTAAAATAGCCTAGTATTACTAAATCTTCATAGAACGATTTTTTTTCACCATCTGAACAAAGTTGTGTTTATATTGGTATGATGAACACCCTGACAATCTGCTTTGTTCTTTACTCTCTCTCTCTCTCTCTCTCTCTCTCTCTCTCTCTCTCTCTTTTCATGTAGCTCCTGCATCACAACCACTTTTAAGTGATCAACGATGATACTAAGTCTGCAGAAGCTTCATCAGATGCTGGAGATAACAAAAAGTTCACTATAGTGAGACATCCAAGCTTAACAAGGTTCCTTGTACTCTCGAGTAAAAGTTATATTTTGGCCGTACTACAAAAAAGAAAAAAGAAAA
Organism: Argentina anserina; assembly: GCF_933775445.1. Lineage (NCBI taxonomy): Eukaryota > Viridiplantae > Streptophyta > Magnoliopsida > Rosales > Rosaceae > Argentina > Argentina anserina. Next base: position 11,162,467 of record NC_065876.1, read on the forward strand.
AAAGAAAGCGCATCACTATATGTCAAATCTGCATTGGCTCCAGAAGTAGTTTTTAGCACCCTTTTTGGTGTTCACCGTCTGTAATATATGTAGATACTTAGTTACTTACAAGCAACATTCAGATTTTGTGTACTTTGGGTCAGTTGTCCTCTTCAAGTAGGACTTTGTCTTTGAAATAATTAATGCTGATGACTGAGAATATATGTTTGCTCGATGGCACTGCATTTCAAATTTCTTCAAGCTCAATACTTTTTGGTGTTTAAATATTTCATGAGAAGTATAATAAGAGTTCATTTTCATTTGGTCTTCTTTTTGAAGTTAGAGATCGCGAGTTTGACTTGTATAAAACTAGTTTTTACATTTGAGTTGCTGATCTGATATGAAAGAAATTACAAGAAATAGAGAAGGATCACAGCTGAAGTTCACTCTTTCTCTTGGTCATCCCCCGTATATGACTTTGTTCTCTATGTGATCGGCCAAACGTGCACCTATATATTGAACATTCTCCTTAAACTCTAATTGTGAATGAACAATAAAATGTTGTGTCCTGATAGTTAAAAATCACAATAAATACCTCTTCCCTCACGGTTTTATTTTTGGAAACTCACGAGCAACTTTCCAGTATTAACTTCAGATATAATGATGTGTTAAAATAATTCTATTAGATTTCAGAATTAGATTTTTTTTTTGAAAATTACAGCAGATAGAAGCAAAACGTATATCATCGCAACATTTTAAAATTCAAAATTGGAAAATCAGTAATGGCGGGAACTCCTCACGTTCCTCAATCTCAAACCCTACACGTGTCCCCACATTGCCGCCTCTCTATTCCTTCCCCCCCCCCCCACCCTCTCTCTCCGATCCAAATCTCAGAGCCACAGCCATGGCAACCACCCCACTCGACTCAGCCCTCACCGCCTCTCTTTCCGACTCCGACAAGGCCTACCACCTCCTCGCCCTCCTCTTATCTCTTTGCCGGCCCACCCGCCCCTCCGAGCTCGCCGCTCGATGCACGGCGTTCCCCGCAACCGCTCATTTAGTCCAACGCCTCTGCTCCGTCGCCAATTCGCCGATCTCATTTTCCGACGATCTACACGTCACGCCGTCTCTCCTTGCCCTAACCGCTCTCGCGGAGTCCTTTTCGTGCTCCTCCGCCGCCGCCGCCGGTGGTGCATCGAGCGCATACTCAGGGAAGCGAAAACGCTTTGTTTTGGACTGCGGATTGGTGCCTTCGGTGAAACGAAGATTGATCGTGGATTTTGAAAACGGTAAATTTGTTGTTCTCGTTTTTTACTTTAAATTTGTCCGATTAATTAAGTTTGAGTAGTAATTATGAAATTAATTGCAGTTAACGAAGATAATGGAGCGCGGAAATCAGTACTATGTATTCCTCTAAAGGTACGATTGAGTGGTTTAGTATCCGTGGTTGTACTTTGTTTTGAATATTGATATGATCTGCCTAATTTTGTTTGATAAGTCTAGAAATGTTGAACAAATTGTTGAAATTGGTCATTAGTTTTTGAGTCCTATTTATCAGGTTATGAATATTTGAGAATATCTATTGCAACTGTTAAGAGCCTTTCTTGCATTATTTGATTTTCGCTATAATATAAGCTTAGTTCTCATCATTAGTCTAGCTAGTCATGGCAATAAGAACAAATGTATTTTGCCAAGTTTTGTTATTCGAAGAACCGTGGCCTTTGTTTGACGAAAAGTAGTTAATCAGAGTGATTTGATAGTCTAAGTCACATTAAAGTGGCAAGTTTAGTCAATTTTCTGGTGAAGCTGTTGTGTCTGTAGATCTGTCCTTCTTTCGTTTTTGTTTGAAGCACAAAGGCCTTGAGGTTTTCGGCTTCTCTATTCATTTGGAAAGAGTTTTTGTTAAATGCTTGAAGTACAAGTGTACAACCAAGCATAGTTGCATTTCTAGAAAGATTTTAAATCAGGTTATTTTTGCAGGTACATTTTTGTATGACTGACTACCTCCGCAGTAGGATACATATGTTACCAAGCTATGTATCTGTGGGGTTGGATAAACCGATGTCCAGTTCATTGTTTACTGAAGATAGTGCGGGGCCATCTAGTTGTGGAGTGAAGAACATTGACGATGTAGAAGATCATATGGAGACCGATATAACCCCAGAAATGAATGTTAGGAAAATAGTTTTGGCATGTGCAGATAATGTAGAGTCAACTGTTCCACCAGTGTCACAAGATTTAGTACTTTATGAAGAAGCTAAGATGCATGAGATAGATAGCTTGGCCAAATCTTGCCTAGAGAAAAGTAAACAAAGCATTACGTCTCCAGGGGTGGATGAGAAGCTACCAGGAATCGACTCCAGAAAATTAGAAGACGATGATTATGAAGATACATTAACTTTGAGAAAAAGGCTTATAAGAATACTCGAGACGCGAGCCAAATTTCCAGTCACTGATTTTTCTGCTGCTGAAAAGCAATTTTTGCAGCCATCTGAAAAGGTGTCCAATGATTCAGTACTCCATGAAAGAGCTAAGATGCATTTGAAAACCAAAGATAGCAGAACTTTACCAGCTTTGGATGAGAATTATAGCTGTAAAGTTATTAATACTACAATTCTCGAAGATGTAAGAACCATTGAGAATGATGAGGAAGGACTGTTTGTAGATCCTGGCAACCTTAATGGAGAAACTGAGAATCTTTCACAGCCAGATGCTGCTGTTTATGATAAGCAGCCTGGTATCGGCTCCAGTAGGTTAAAAGAGGAGGATGTTGAAGCCACAACACCATTGCATAAGGAGCATATGGGAAGCTACAATACAATGCCTGCTTTGGACGAGAGTGTTAATGGTATCTGTAAAGGTAGGAATGCTACCATCCTTAAAGATAAAATAATTATGGGAGATGCAGAGGAAGGATCGTTGCTAAATCCTAGTAACCCTAAAGAAGAAACAGAGAATCCATACCAGCCATACACTGGTTTTTCTGATAAGCCGCCTCGAACTCACTTCAGAAATTTGAATGAGGATTTTCAAGTTACGGCCCTTGATAATAAAGGGTTTATGACAAGAAATGATACCCGAACCACAAGCCCTGCTAGTAAATTCTATGTTCCTCGAAAGCAGTTGTTGAAGTCCTCTGCAACCATGAAAGTCATTTCCAAGGATAAAGTTTTAACAAGGCAGCAATCTCTACACGACTATAATTTAGAGCAAGATCAGACTGTTGTGACTCCCAATGTGCGCCTCCACCTAAAAATGAATCAGAAGACGAATAGCATGGTACACAAATCAAAGCAGAATTGTGGTGACATGTTTATTAACGAAAGAAAGAGACGATACAAATCTATTGCTTCTAAGGTATGCTTTACATATAAAAATTAATGTAAAAATCGCAAGTATTCTGTTATTGATGATCTTAAGTTCAATGCTTTGTAGGATCAAACAGAGAAAAAAGAACTTCCAAATTTTGATTCTTATGTGGTAGAAGAAGAAGAAGGTTCAGGTATGTATAGCTCTTAAATATTGAAAAATGGTATACAGCTAGCTGCTTTTAATGTGCTATTTTTAATTTCTGTTTCCCAAACTGGTAGGTGGTTATGGTACTGTTTACAGGGCGAGGAGTAAGAATGACAGGACAAGGGTTGCCATTAAGTGTAAGTGAGACATTTTCGTATCCTGCCCAATTTAATTAAGGCTTAAGAGTTGATCTCAAAATGAAGGTCGTGGTCTCAAATTTCTAAAATGGCTTCACAGGTCCACATGATAATGCTCATAAGAGTCATGTCAACAACGAGTTGGGAATGCTTGAAAGGTTTGGGTAAGTATTTTAGATGTTTTGCTCGAGCAAATATTGTGCTTTTGATACCTGAAGTAGTAAATTCTTATTTCCTTGTAAATTTGTAATTTAGGGGAAAAAATTTTGTGATCAAATATGAAGGCTGTATCAAGAATGGGAATTCAAGTTGCTTTGTGTTACAGCATGTTGAGCATGATAGACCCGAGGTAATCTTCTTCTCTTTTTCTTTTTGACAATACAGACCAGAGGTAATCTTGGACATTTTGATAATTTGTTGTTTAGTTCACTTCACTTTTATTACTTTTTTTTTTGGCTTATTTTTTTATGTTGGTATTATCTTTAGGTTTTAAAGAAAGAGATAGATGTCTGTGGGCTCCGGTGGTATGGATATTGCTTGTTTAGAGCACTTGCAAGCCTTCATAAGCAGGTAGGCATAGTCGCTATCTGTATTCCAAATGGATTCTGGATCATTTAGTAAAAGTTTCTTTTTAATTGTATATTTCTGCATTGCAGGGAGTAGTACATAGAGATGTTAAACCCGGAAATTTCCTTTTCTCTCGTAAGGCCAACAAGGGTTACCTTATTGATTTCAATTTATCCATGGTTAGTTTGCTTGTATTGGTATACTATTTCTTATTAGTTTTTTCGCTGATTTACTTATTGTCTAAGTGTATTCATTTGTATTTTCTTGTTGTTTGACAGGACTTGCATCAGAAGTATGGAAATATCAGTAAGCTTACATCTTTCTCCTTGTATCAAGATTTTCTGTTTACATGATTTTAGTTATTGGACTCATTTTGTCATTGATTAAAAAGATTGTCAAGAGTTCAATCTAGTTTAGTATAGATCTCTCTCTCTCTCTCTCTCATAGAGTCTGGGAACCACATCCGTGCTACATGCTAAAAGATTTTATCTGATGCTTTTTAGTCTTATTATTATGGCGTTAAAAGATTATACCATGCTGAAACTAATTCAAAAACTCACAGGTAAGTCAAGAGAGGGATTTGGTGTAAACAGCAGTGATGAGAAGCTTATGACTGCAAAAAATTTACCTCCAATCACTCTCAGAAAGTTGCCAAGCGGTAAATCTTTACTAACAGCCAATGGAGAGATCTCAAAAGGTTTCAAATCCACTATCGTCATGAAGGATCTAAAGAAGATGGCTTTCAGCCAAATGAAGGCCAATAATGATTCAGGTAGTAGGAGTATAATTAAAAGTCAGGGTGCAGATGGATCAATCATAACGTCAGTAAAAGATGTTACAAGTACCAGAACTCTGTCGGCAGAAAGGATGAGAGAACCTTTGCCTAGCCAAGGAAGGAAAGAACTGATCAACCTAGTACAGGAAGCAAGGGAGGGTCAAAATGCATCAAGTATTTCAGCTCTGATGAGAAAGAGGGTTCCTGCCCCTCCTGTAAATGTTGATGGAAAGCTTTTCCATGTCACTCCAATGCCTATGCACTCAACTACCAATGGTATTGGTGGTCCATTCTTGATAAGAAGCAGAGGTTTGTTTCTTTCTATAGTTTGCACAATCTGGCTAGAGTAGACATTTTTCTTTCCTCAAATTTTCATATTAAAATTGTTTTGTAGGTCTTGGAAAACATAAAGAAGGCCCTTGTGCTGGAACTAAAGGCTTCAGGGCTCCAGAGGTGAGGTTTCCTAATAAACTAATGATAGTATATAATCCCCTTGTTTTAAATATTTATAACTTTATATCCTCAATATGAGAGTTGCAAGTACATGTATGATTGTGATTATTTACAACAAGCTACGTTCTTAAGTATACGCAACATATATACTCTTGTGCCAACAATGAATTGAATGCTAAAAAGTTGAAGTTGCCTTTGATTGTCGCTAAGTACTCTTCAGCAGAAACGAGCTGAGGATCCATACCCCTCTTGCATAATCTAAAGGCAATACACTGTCATTTTGTAAAACTTTACTTCTGGCTCGAGATATTTTATAAATGATATACAGCATTCAGTAAGCCTTTTTTCCTGGAAACTTTTTTCGCGCACTCATGGGGCTCTTAACAATGGTTTATGCAGGTTCTCTTAAGATCTCCACATCAAGGCCCCAAAATTGATATCTGGTCCGCTGGAGTCACATTACTCTACTTGCTGATTGGCAGAACACCCTTCCTTGGCGAACCTGAACTGTAAATATCAAATCCTTAAAGACCTATGTATACCTATCTTCTGCATTCTCTTCTAATTATCATTTTTCCAACCATGTTATTACCAGAAATATCAAGGATATAGCAAAGCTGAGAGGCAGTGAAGATTTGTGGGAAGTCGCCAAGCTACACGACCGGGAATCCTCATTTCCAGTGGTAATGATATCATTCTTAGTTGTTACCTACTTAACTGATAGTGTCCGTCAGAAGATATATTGAATTGTGAAATATTACCTTCCCACAGGAGCTCTATAATACAGACTGTTTGCCCTCTATTAAACTCAAGGATTGGTGTAGAAGGAACACAAAGAGACCAGACTTCCTTGAGGAAATCCCAAGGCCCCTTTTCGATCTTGTGGATAAATGCTTAATGGTGAACCCTAGGGTTAGATTAAGTGCAGAGGAAGCGCTCAAACACGAGTTTTTCGCTCCATGCCATGAACAACTCAGAAAGCACAGGCTTCTTAGGCAGGTCTTATAGCTGGTACTCTAGAGTCTAACATGGAGCAGGCATCATCACGAAGATGCCAACTAACATTGTCTTAATCAGATGATGGATCAGCCAAGTAAATCATGGTAGTTTCTATTCTAATTGAATTTGCTGCATTCTTTCTGTAACTTGTAGAGTTTGTAAATACTAACTCCACAGAAATAAGAAACTATGCATGATATAATTTATACTGATTAAGTTTAAGCTGTTTGAGAATAATGCCTCCAATGCGACTTTGATGATGCGAATTTGGGGATCATACATAAGTACCCTGTTACCTACTCTCTGCCTCCATGTTACATTATGGTTAAACACAATTACCATGTATCATTACAAATGAGTAGGAAGTTATTGTTTTTACTCATTAGACAACGACTTGCCCAAGTCAATGTTTGACGTTTACAAGTGGTAATTGACTATTGTAAGTGAATTAGGATTGATCACGACCGATCAGAGCTAAGAATGTCATGATGTTGTCGTGGCAAAGCACTATTGGTGGGGCTTTGTTGTTTGACATTTATTTTGGCCCCCGAAGCTACAAGAAGCGGAAGAACCTAAACCGGATTTTATTGCTCGTCATTATCGAACCGATTCAACCCAACGCGAAAGGTCCAGAATCATCCGTTAATTTTACCAAATTGTCCCCGTCTAACAATGTCGGTGAAACTAGACGACCCGAACAACCCATTGCAGCATACAATGTTTAGTGGTTTTTTCAAATCTGTATGGTTATTTGAATATAAAACTGTGAATTGCCTACCATAGTTCATTTGTGTTTGATTTGACAATCAAAGTGTGATTTTGTCACATAAAATTTTTAAAATGTTTTGTCATCCAGATGTTTGGAGAACATTCTAATGAACTCGATTTGATTAAAATGGTGTTGATATAATGTTATGTACTTCTATATGATGAGCTCAAAAAGAATAAATTGTCATTATTCATAAAATTAAGTCTCATTATTAATTACTACGCAAGTGTTAAACTCTGTAATGAGTCTAATTCAAACCCCAATTTTATTTTATTACTAGGAACATCCAACACCAATCCATTAAGAGGTTTCTATTAGGATTCTTTTCCACATTTGGGTATAGTACTAATGTCCACTTAGGAAGTAGGGGAAGAGTTATCCTGAGCACCAAGTAAGCGTATCGTCATCTTCAATGGAGTAGATGTTCATATCAAGGCTATGCTCAACAATTTTTTAAGCAAGATGGTCCTCCTTAATTCTATTTGGTCATTCCTTGCAGCATGAAGATGGATCCTCGTCTTGGTGAAATTTGGTCTTTCCTGGTAGAGAACAAAAGTGACAATCTTTTGTTATTATGTCTTGTGCATGTTTCATGTTATAGAATTTGAAGCGTTATCGTCGACATTGGACAATTCACATTCACGGTTTTTTGTCCCCTAGTGGTTGCAGACGCCATACTCTACCAAATTGCTGATGTTGAACATTTTTTGTAATTTATTTTGTGCCAAACAAAAACAATAACAATGTTTTCGGATCTTAAGCAAATTTTCACGGATCTAATTCCTAGCCACAAGGACACAAATGTAAATTCCTTACAGTACTAAACAAGGCTGTTTTCGTCATTAACATCTGGAAGTTTCCCGGTAACAAACTACGCGGCCGCTATAAAAAAAGCCCGATCCCCGATTCATCCCCTCCAGGTTATAATTTCCGAGCAAAGTTCTTCACTACGAAGCAAGCTATGGACGCCTTCACCTCCTTCTTCGATTCCCAATCGTCTTCCCGGAACCGCTGGACTTATGAGTCGCTCAAGAACTTCCGTCAGATCTCTCCCGTCGTTCAGAACCATCTCAAACTGGTAAGCTCCCTCTTTTCTCCGATGGCCGTGAATTTTGTTTCCGAGAAGAAGATCGTAATATGCGCGTGAAATTAGTGATCGCTGTGTGCGTCTTAGGGTTCTTGTTCGCCTTCATATGGTTTATCTTCGTCGTTTAGTATTTGTTTTTATGTGAATACTGTATCGGTTGTGTTTATTGTGAATTCTAAGAAGAAGAAATTGCGTATATGTATTTGTAATGTTTAGTTTCTTGATGAGGAAATTGTTCTGGTTTTAAAGATTGTGATATCTAGGGTTTGTGAATTGCGTTTGTTGTAGCCATGCCTGTGATTTTTCAATGCATTGGTTGTGTACTCGTTCGAGTCTGGTTCGTTTCTTTTTACATTGAAAGATTAAAGATTATAAGAGATTAGATACAAGGTGATATGTAAAAGAGCATTCACGGTAAATAGTTTTAAGAACATAGAGGAACAGAGGAGATTGCTCCGAATAGTCTCAGAGGAGACTTTGGTTTGAAATAGACGTGACTTCTGTAGTTCTGTTAGGTTGATTGCGTATTTACTTGTTTCAAATGGTGATGATTGAGCTGTGCGCTAATGAATTGTTTGATGTCGTATTCTTGCAGGTCTACCTCACCCTATGCTGTGCTCTCATCGGTGCGGCTGCTGGAGCTTACCTGCATCTTCTTTGGAACATTGGTGGCATTCTCACTAGTCTTGCCACAATCGGATGTGCTATCTGGTTACTCTCCACAGATACCCGTGAAGAGGTAGTGTCATTGGTTGTTCTTTCTTTAGCTTCTTGCAGGCATGTGTTTTAATGTATAGCTTTGTATTGACAATTATTTTATGTTGAACAGAAAAGGAGGGTTTCTCTACTAATGGCGGCTGCAACCTTTCAAGGGGCTAGTATTGGTCCTCTCATTGATCTGGCCATCAACATCAACCCAAGGTAACTACCTGTTCTGGTTTTGGCTGTGCATTTCACTGTTTAACTGTAATTTCAAGTTGATGTAGATTTTAACTAAATTGGTATTCTCATTTAACAATTAACGAGTCATGTAATTATGGGAACTAAGTTCTTAGGACACAGTTGGTTTTGTTTCTCCTTGATCATGTAGCATGCCAGTTGTCTTCTTGCAGTTTTATGGGTTCTGTAACTTGAGTTCGGAGTATGTCATGGTTTAACTGTTGCATGTGTGGATATTAGGTTTTGAGCACTATACTGATCTCTTTCATTTCCTTGTCCTTTATGTTTAACAGCATCTTGATCAGTGCGTTCGGGGGAACTGCTTTGGCTTTTGGTTGTTTCTCAGCAGCAGCCATGTTGGCAAAGCGCAGAGAATACCTTTACCTTGGGGGCTTGCTCTCTTCAGGCGTGTCCATCCTTCTCTGGTTGCGATTTGCTTCTGCCATCTTTGGTGGTTCTGCCTCCCTTTTTGAGTTTGAGGTAATGAATCATGATTTACTATGTGGTGATTTGAAAAAGTAGGGATATATTTTATTCTGGATGTTTATGGATGTTTATTCATTGCTTGCAGTTGTATTTTGGGCTTATGATCTTCGTGGGCTACATGGTAGTTGACACCCAGGAGATGATTGAGAGGGCACACCTTGGTGACCTGGACTATGTGAAGCATGCCCTAACTCTTTTTACTGATTTCATAGCTGTTTTTGTTCGCATACTTGTCATCATGGTAAGTAAACAAGGTGGCTTCCCTTCTGTGGTCAGTTTTCGTTGTTGGTTTTCAGTTGAGACCTTATATGACTCCTTGTTTCCTGTGCAGTTGAAGAATGCTGATAAGAACGAGAAGAAGAAGAAAAGGAGGGATTGAGCTTCTTTCCATGGATGACAAGTGTGCGTGCTGCAAAGGCAACAAAAGAGAGTTGCATGTCAATAGGGTTTTTATGTTCAAAGTTTAAACATCGTAATCTAGTTTTTCTGCCGGCTGTGGCATGACTTCTTCTAGGATGCTATATAATATACTTCGAAACCTGACAATTTAGTGTTGATAAATGTTTCTTGTTTTATCCTTTGGTTCCTTTTATTTCTCATGATGATTATCTGTGTTAAGGTGCAGCGTTATGGCAAAACGTTAATCACAATTACCAGTTCTCAGGTTGAAAAAATATCTAATGTCCCAAGTGAATGAAGGTGCGAGACAATGTTTCGTATCGACTTTAGTGTATCAAGTGTTTCATTAGTATAGCCGAGTGTATTGTCGTGTGTGTATAAAGCTAAAAAAATCAAACTGACCCGGTCCCGAACTCTAAACCCAGCAGTGAGCTCAACATTTCCATCGGAGCAGCCATTGTTTACACACTGCCAAAGGTCTGAAAATTCTCGCTATTTCAAATTTCCTATTTCTCGTATTGAATTCCAAGTTTCAGTTCCCGATGGATGATTTAGACGCTGCGGTTGAATTGAAATCGGCAGATTCAAGTGGGAGAAGCGTCTCCAGCAGGTTACCTTTTCTTCTTCTTCTTCTTCTTCTTCTTCTTCTATACCCTAAATTTGTTCTTCTTGTTGTTGTTCTTTTGATTGAGACTTTAAGTAGGGAGCATTTAGGTCCTCGATTAAGTTGGAAACTAGATCAGGAGTCATGCTATGCGGCCAATGTAGTGATGAAATTGTATGAATATCATGCAACTGTGTGACTTGCGTCATTCTAAACTCGACTGCTTGCTGAACAAAATAACAACTTGTTTACTTTCTGCTTATTGTGTACTTGAGAGTTGAGACACTGGGTTGATAGTGTTCTATAGGCATGCGTTCACTTGTACACTACTTTTGTAAATGTCAAAGAATACATTCTCAATAAGTTCTCCCTTGTCTTGTATCTGCATCAAAAGGGTGGGCTGAGAGAGATAAACGCAGAAAGATTACCCTACTGTCCGCTCAAGATGTTTTTTCTCTTGACTCTGTGTATCATACTTGCTTTATATATCTCATCTACTTGCCATTTGTATATTCCGGCTTTGGTGATAGAAAACTTAACATCATAATGAGGAGGCTTTTAGATGTAAACTAAGTATGACATTTAACTGTTTCACCTTGATGAATTGTGGAATTACTTTTTTTTCTATTAATTCTTCTGCAACTTGGAATTGTTCTTCTGCACTAGGAGCATTTATAGTTCTCAGAACTGCGCATTATGGCTCTATTTTGACTGAAATATGTTGGATTGAATCTATTACTTGATATCTCCCTTGTCACCTAAGTTGCTGTATTATTTATAGCTGTAATGTACACCATTAGCCAAACTGCACCTGCCTTAATACTGAGTGCAAAGTTCTTTTCCTCACCCCTTCTCTGATCAATTCACTTATCTTTCTCTCTCCAGGCAGAAGAGCGGAGGCTGGCTATAAAGAAGCTTCCTGAGCAGACTATTTTGTCAGAGGTTCGCCGTATGGTTGAGGGGATGCAGAATTTGAATAAGCAGCTAGAAGAGACTGTCAGTTCTATTACCGGTGCTGAGCTCATTTGGGATAAGCTTATGTTAGTTGAATTTTGATAGCTTTCTCATTTAAAATGACATCACAAAGATATGTGTTTGATTAAAAGCAGCATGACATATAGTGGATGCATTTGCTGTCCTTCGTACCTTCAAATATCAATCTTAATCCCGCTCAATCATAATTTTCAAAAGTGAACATAACAGCACCCCGAATTCCCCTCAGTAAAGCATGCTACCCAAAATTCCCCTTGGTGTTTGTTTTAGACATTTACTTATCCCTGCAATATAAGAAATAGTTTTTTTTTTACCTGCTTTATAGTATCAATCTTTCTGTTATCTATTCTATGATGATCTTGTCTCATCTATTGAACTGAATGCTTTTGTATGCAGGAGGCTGCTATTGAGGATTACTTTAAGCCGCTCGACCAAGAGGCTCAGAGGTTAATCAAAACACAACTTGAAGGAGAGGAGAAAACAATGAAGCGGATGATGAAAACCATGCATGACCAGGCTATGCTTGATATTGCCGAAGAGGAGAGAAAAGTAAAAGCACAAATAGTCGACACGAATCAGAAGGACCAAGACCCGAAACCAAATAACCAACATCTGGCACCGCCCGCATGAAGGTTAGACAAGATTAATTTGTAAGAATTGGTGTTAGCTTTAGTATTACTCCTGTACGAGCATTATCAGTTTTGATTGTTTCAGTTACTGCTTTGGTATGAATATAAGAGAAGTACTTTGTACTGCAAATTAACTAGATCTTGGATTATGAACCGACTATCTAATAAAGTTAGTCTCTCGTCATATGTAAAACAGTTCTCACCCCCAGCCATTTCTTTGTGGTGGAGATCAGTAGTGATGAATTTATATAACATGCATAGCACGATTGTCATATACAAGAAGAGCACTGCATTTCTTGCATTCTTTGTGGATGATTGGCAGAAAATCCAGAAATGATAATAATGAAATATGAAGGAAACAGCATCAGGGAAAATATTTTGCTGCTGAGACCCCTCGCATCCGTATTACAGTCGCAGTTTGCAATAGTTGAGAACTTGAGATTGAATGAGAGTTATGCTTGGAAAGTTTTGATGTGCCAAATAAATATCCGTCTCAACCTTAACTCCTAAGCTTTTGGGTGTGGAAGCTTTGTACATGTTGCAAGTATATACTTCTGTACGCCAGGTTTCCAAGTTCAGTTCAAACCCCTCAGAGACCGGGCATCGTTTTGCCTTCAAAGACCAGCTACTCGTGCTCATACCAGACTCAACATGGCAAAGTTGAATACTTGAATTCCATTTCTGTCTTTCCAAGCATGAAGGCCAAGCACTAATCACCAAACTTGACCGGAATAAGGCTGCCTTTTATATCATTGAACTTTGCCCACCTTCACGACTCCGTGAAAACTATACGTAGATTATCCAGTCATCACAAAAGGCCAACTCAAAATGCACTTCATCCTTGGAAAGTTGGATAAAATAATGGCCTCAAATAGCTAGGTTAAGTAAACATCTGATGGGGAGTCTATTCGTTGGACTTTGTCTTAGTGAAGAGATGCATCATCATATTCCGGATCCATCTTTATTGAGTTTTGTTGGATCTATCCCAAGTTCCATGGCTTCGAGCAAATGGAGTCACTTGCTTTTACTATGCAAGATTTTAGGTCGAACAATAATTTACAAAGGAGAAAGTTTTTGGTGCAGCATATGCAGGGTTCATTTGGCATTGAATAAAAACAACGGCAATTCCTAAATATAATTCATGTATGTTTTTAATTTTAATTAAGATGTTGTCCATTATATGTGTCACAACAGACAACAGATGTACTTGAGATTTTTCCATTACTTGGGCAGCAAAGCTAGTTTTTTTTTTGGCGAGATAACTTGAGCAAGAAGCCTAGAAGCTAATGAACATAGACGTGTGGATTTAACTTTGGAGTTGGAATATTTCAGTGGATTTAGCAACAAGTCGTGGCCATTGGGATGGTTTGTCATGTCAATTAAAATGGCCTAAAATAGACCTTATGATTCGATATGTTCATATACTTAGTGTTCCTCATGGGGCATGTAGCTATTAAATGAGATATGTCACCCAGACATCTGATGAAGGACAAATGCCAAGTTAGAGCCCTTTTGTCAATGTGCTAATCTGATCAATCCTCTAATCGTGTGCCTTAATAAATCCAAGCAACTCTAATTCCCTTCTTTCTCTGCTCATTAACTTCTTGTTGGTATGCATCACTTTCATAAAAACTCATTACGAATGTCAACAATTGGAACCCAAATGAGGCCATATTCCTTTTTATCTTTAGGAATCAGTAAACATGAAAAAAAAAAAAACACTCAACGTTGATAATGCCTTCGTGAATTCGGAATGTATCAAATTAATTTCACTGTGCCCCGGGAGGCAAAAGTTGAGGAATCTTTGCTACAGATATGTTAATAGCTTAGCTAGAATCCGTTGTCGTTGTTATGTTAACCTTTTATGTTTTTCCAGAAGTGAGATTTTATTCATACCTCACAAAACAACAACTATACCTTCCACTTTTTCCAAGTTAGTGTTGAAATCTTTATTTTTTTTATTATTCTTATATTTGAACTTAATTAACATGTTTAGATGCAAAGCAAGTTTCTTTATTTTGTTATGAAATGAGATGGATTAATCAACCTGTTTTCAATTTTTTTTATGAACTTGCTTGTGGTAATCTACCTTGGAAGCAATTCTCAAAGACAAACTTGATTTTGGAGGTCACTAATTTTTTGGGTGCAAAAACTCAAAAAATCGGAGGAAATGAATGGACGAAACTACCCTTGAAAATTGGTGGGAAATGAAAATACTAATAGTGTTAATTTACGGAATGAACCACAATTGAGTTGAGGTAGAAACTTTAGGTACTAATGCGATAATTTCCGAAATTGAGGTACGGAAGTTTAGAATGATCAATAATTAGAGGATTGTTTAGTTAAATCTCCTAACATTATATACTAGAACCACCTATCGATATGTTAGGGCTGAAGTGCTGAATTTCTACAACCATGACGGATGTAAGGTAGAAACATCTCTATAATTTGTTAGATACAAATACTAAAGTCCTATTCAATGACGTTTTTCAAAACAGTTTTCAAAAATATTAAAAATAAAAATAATTTTGACGTTTTCACTTTTTTTTTTCTAAAAATTAAAAATATTTCGAATTTTCATTTTCTATATATTTGAGAAATTTAACGAACAGTTTCACGCTATTTTCATACATGGGTATGAATACATTACCAAGAGTCACCTTTTATTTATTATTCTTTTTCTTGGACTTAAAATATAAAAATATTTTTCACGAGAAAATGAAATTAATATCAATCTTTCGACAATACATAGATTTAGAGGAAAGTCCACACAAATACCTCTTACTCGAGGTCTCGAGCCAATTAATACTCTCAAACTTACACTTCTTTTTATTGTAAATTAAACATGAAAGTTATTTGTAAATATACACTGGATTAGAGTATTAATAATGCAATATCACAAAAACAAAAGCATAAAAGCATAACTGTCCCAAAAGAAAATGATATATATGTCCGACTACCTGTCCTTATATAACTTTGAAGATAACATTACTTTAGATAAACAATGCAGTTTAAGTTGGGCACTTGGGCATGCTCTCCCATGGGTAGGTGTGGACTGGCATGAACCATGATGCAACCGAGCGCTATCAATGGCCTTTAGTCGGCTGGGGGAGGTTGACAACTAGTGCCTCCACATCCCAGGAAGAAATATTGGCCCTCCTTTAACCAACAGATGCCTTCAACGTGTCCTTGCTTTCATGGTTTTACCCCTGTAGATCGATCACTGGAATATATAGCACTGTGAGTGTGGACGTTGAAGGTTCAAAAGCTATGAATGGAGGAGTTCGAGTCACGAGCCCACTCGATTATTATTGAAACAGTAAAAGGAAGGATGGGAACCTTCAGCCTTCTGGGTTTTAATTCAGAAATGAAAAGTGAGGAGATCATGGTCTAGCTTTCCTAGTGCGCACAGGTCTTTAACCTAATTATTTTTGCACCCGCATTAGAAAAGCTATGTACTTCTGCATATACCTAGCTAACATGTGTTGAGTGCAAGTACCTTCAATGTTGGGGAGTGATCGATAGCGGCCATCTGAGTTTATGGTACGGACTGTTGGTGTTCGAGTGTTCATCATGGCTTTTCAAGATCGGAGAATGCATGGGTACGTGAGCGATTAGGTTTAATAAGTCGATACGTATTTGAGCTAGGGTTAAGTGATTCAAATATCGTACATTGTGGCATCACTCCTAGAATAGTGGAAAACTATATTAAACTTTCTTAATGAATCTATACATATTGATGTCCTATATATATAATGAGAAAGCATCAACCACTATTCCACAATCCACTATCCCACAATCTCATGATTCACGCTGTTAATGCTGTGATTATACTTGATTCAGTACGCCGTGCTCCACGTGTATGTAGTATGCCGTACTCCCGGTCACTTCCCTGCCACGGGTAACACACGTCGTTAGAGTAGAGACCACGGCGGCGTGGTCTTCGACTCTCCGACGCTCAAGTCAGGACAATGATAATTCGTGCAGAGTGATGGTAGGAAGTTCAGTGTACTTACCTTGTAAGGTCAAGAGTCTGACCTTTTATTGTTGAGTTGAAGTGGATCGTTTACTTGCCATTCGATGTGGGACGACGTCCGATTAAGGTGCTCTCTGGAGCCTTCTTTGAGATGCGCGTGAGGGCACGTCCGTAGTCAGTTTGGGCCGTGGGGAGGCCCGTTGTGTAGTTAGCGCGGCTGACTTGCTGTTAGTGTTGTAGGATTGTGCTATACGTTAGCTTTAATGCGCTGGTAGTTGTGCTGATTATGGCGGGCATAAGCCTATGCCAACAAGTCCCCCCAAGTTCCCAGTCTAGGGAGGTAATTTCTTGACTGGGGAGTTAATAATTGAGCGTCTTGCCATAATCAGCAATGGGTCTTGCGGACCCTCTCGTAGTCCCCCCACTCCCCGGTTAAGGAATGCCGAGTTTTTGTTGTGTAGTATGTTTGATCGCTTCTCTGTTGGGGACTTCTTATGTCGCTGTCTTTGAGCGTAGTGCGTCCGTCATAGCGTAGTAAGTTCTTACGCGTAGGACGTCTTATCGCTGTCTTTGAGCGTAGTGCGTCCGTCATAGCGTAGTAAGCTCTTACGCGTAGGATGTCTTATCGCTGTCTTTAAGCGTAGTGCGTCCGTCATAGCGTAGTAAATTCTTACGCGTAGGACGTCTTATCGCTGTCTTTGAGCGTAGTGCGTCCGTCATAGCGTAGTAAATTCTTACGCGTAGGACGTCTTATCGCTGTCTTTGAGCGTAGTGCGTCCGTCATAGCGTAGTAAGTTCTTACGCGTAGGACGTCTTATCGCTGTCTTTGAGCGTAGTGCGTCCGTCATAGCGTAGTAAGTTCTTACGCGTAGGACGTCTTATCGCTGTCTTTGAGCGTGGTGCGTGTAGGTTGGGATCAGCGCCATTCGTGCTGTGGGGAGCACGTGTCATACATGCATTGGGCGGATGTTTCGTGAACGTTTCGAATTCGTGGGGTGACGTTATCCGAGAAGACAGTTATTGCGTGTAATTAAGGCGTGTGTAACCGAAACGTTGCCTCGGTAACCCAGGCCACGTGGCGAGATCTGGAGCGATGCCTCTTGGGTCGACGACTAGGATGCGAGTAACGGTTTTCTGAATCTGACGGTTAAGGAACGCTTCTGAAGGATCAACGGGCAGGATGTGAGGTGGAGTTTACTACAAAAGGGTGAAAGGGACAGAATGGCTGTCATTATCGACAGACCCAAGTTTTCGAAATCCAAATTCTCTCATTCCCTCTCTTTTGCTCTCGTCTGCTTCCTTTTCTTCCAAGCGTAAACTCATCGGGATTTTGGCGTGAGTCGGCTTTTTGAGGTATGTTTTCTGGTCGGATCCCTCTTTATTCGGTTTGTGGCTTGTTGTTTGTTGGTAGATTTGTGTTCGTAGGGTAAATCGGTGGTCTTGGGTTTTGGGTCCTTCCGGCAGATATGTGGGTTTTGGGTCCATTTGATCTTTAGATGATTATTTTCCGGCAAGGTGGGGTGTTTGTATAGGCGGTACGGATGGGTTTTCGCCGTTAACTGGGCTTGGTGTTCTTCATGTTCTTCATGTTCTTCGTGTTCTTCATGTTCTTCAAACTCGTTCTTGCGAGGTTCGTAGGATAGATCTGACTTTACTTTTTGACTTCTAGTTTTAGGTTGTTCGCCTTTGACTTCGGTGTTGCTTGCTGCGGCGTAATGTCTAGGATAATTATACTAACTGATAGCGATTCCGCGTCTGCAGAAGGAAGTTGGTCCGCGTCGTCATCCGCTTGGTCGTGGACAAGTGAATTAGAGACCAACTACTTGGACTTGGTGCGGCGTAGTGGTGGAAACGATTTGCATCGCGAAGATCGTTCTACCGTCTTTGCTAGAGTGTTAGCGAACTGGGACACGAGTGAGTCGTCAAGCACCATGGAGTCGCAACGTGAAGAGACTGGAGAAAGTGAAGGAGTATCTGAGCGTATTATAAGTGCTTCGGGGACTAGCACTTCAGGCCCAACGCTGAGCCCAGCGCCTGTAAGGCGCTGGTTAGATGGTGGTGTGCAGAGGTCGGAAGTGGAGGAGGCACATGGAGCCGACTCCGCCGCAGTGAGTGGTTATGTCGAGGAATTTAAGTTACCTGGGACTATCCTCGCCCGTGCGATTCGGCATGATGAATTTGGTTCAATGTTGCCAAACGGGCATGCGTTGGTGAGCCCCTCCGTATTACGACTTGGGGTGGAGTTGCCGTTAGACCCTCGTCTGCAATGTCTTGTGGCGGAGTTTGGCTTGGCCTTTGGCCAAGTGAGTTATAACATGTGGCGGGTTCTTCTCGGTCTCTGTTCATTATTCTACCTGTCGGGGTGTTTGGCTCCTACTGCGGCGGAGGTTCTCCATTTCTTCAAAGTGGACTACAACCAGCGTAATGGTAATGGGGGGACCGCGCGGTTTGTGAGGCGGGATGAGCGCAGTGAGTACCAGGTTTTAGAGAACTGGCCCACCTCGGAGGCGAACTGGAGAAGAAACAGCTTCGTGGTGGAGGACGGGTGGGAGTATGGGCGCATTAACGGGGTAGAGTATATCCCAAGGAAACGTATTCCCTCGCGGTTCCGGGCTATTAACTGTAGGTTTCAATGCTTTACTAACTTTTGTTACTACGGAATGATTGTTTGCTGATGCTACCTTCGCTCTGTTTTTGTTTATGTAGCTGGAAGGAGATTGGTTTTGTCCGAGCGAGAGGTTGAACGGGTGAATCGTGTAACTTATCTTTGGAGGTGTCAAGGTGAAGACTTGGTTCACGATTTAAAGGTATTGACGAACCCGTACCTCCTGTTCGAGCAAGGATTACTCCGTCGTCATCGTAAGTAGAAGTGCTCTGTTTTTTTTTTTTTTGTGGCGTATTAATCTGTTGTTATATGTGCAGCTACGACACTCTCGGTGAACAGGAATTTCGAAAAGTCAGAGCGCGTCTGCTACGCCCGGTTTCTGCAGCAGGAAGATCCTGACGTTACGCCGGATACTGAAGGGCTAGCGATCACGATGTTGCGACGCGTCATGTCTAAGAAGGCGGCAGCCTCTACAAAGAAAGTAAATGTCGCAGCGCAGCGAGTCGAGGATTTGTCCGCGGTTGTGGACCTGTCCATTCCCCTGCACGCGAACCTACCAAATGAGCAGGGATTACCACGCCGCAGTGATGCAGAAGGAGTTGGCCGTATCGATGCCGATCCGCATCTGGCTGATCCGGCGGTGTCGCTTGAGACTGGTAGGAAGAAGAAGCCGCAGAAGGCGAGCGCGTCTTCGAAAAGAGCAAAGTCATCTGTTGCCCCCGAGGATGTGGAGGATGCGGCAGTGGAGGCTCCGCCTCCTAAAAGACAGAGGACTACGCAGCTGGCGCCACTCACCTTCACGGAGTCTCGGGTTTTCGAGGATCTGTCCGCCTTGGACCGCAGTCCTCTGAGCCAGCTAGGAGCTCCGGAACTGGAGAAGCTGGTGTTGTTAAGCCAGCGCGCCGGGCTCGGGGGTTTGAGGCGACCTGACGGATCTGGTCTGGACCTGCGGAGTCCCCTCGGTCTTGCTGCCACGAGGGCAGCGAAGATGGTTTTTAATTTGCTTGATGCGGAGCGGGATGCTCTGGAGGCACAGCGCCATCTCGCCGAAGTGGTTGAACGAGACAGCACCCGTGAGACAAGGGTGTTGCTGCTGGAAAATGACTTGGCCAATGCTAGGGCCAAGTTGGAAAATGCGGCGAACCTCCAGGAGGACCTTCGGCAGGAGGTTGCCCGTCGAGAGGTAGCGGAGTCACTTGCCCGAGAAGCGGCGGCGGAGAGGGATGCGGCGCAGTCTGCCCTTGCGGATGCAGAGGAGCTTGTTAGAAGGATGAGCGAGGAGGCAGAAGCTGAGAGGGCCCGCGTAGCAGAGGAGGCTGCGTCTAGCGCCGTGACTGCCTTCAAATCATCCATGGAGATGACTAAGTACTTGGAAGGGTACTATGTCACGGCCGTGGGTGACATGATAGCGCAGTTCCAGGAGCTGGAGATGCTGGATCCCGCGGACTACGAGGTCCGTCTGTCGGAGAAGGGTTTGGAACCGCCGCCCATGCCACATGAAGTGACTCCGCCCTTTTCGCAGCCTACTTCTACTGCGGAGGCCGAAGGTGGTAAGGAAATTTCTAACTCTTCTTCGTCTGGTTTTTCTTGTGATAATGACAGGTCTGATTCTAATCCGGAGACTCCCTCTCCTACTCCTCCTTCTCAGAGCATCAGGATGCACAACCGCCGCAAGGCGAATCGGGGGAAGCGGCGGAGCTAGAAGCTGCGAGTACCGGCGATGCGGTCTGAGCAACGCTGGCGCACCAAGTTGCGGGGGAGGAGTAGGATAGGGTGATAAGATCGTTGTAATGCATCTCCTGTCGCCGTAGTCTTTATGTTTCTGTAAAAAAATTTTTTTTTGTAACGGTCTTTGTGCCGATCTTGCTATCTTTTGATGAATAGAAGTTCTTTTGACCCGTGTTGTTTTTTTATATTATTGCCGTAGCAATATTGTGGTTGTTGTTTTGTACTTTTGGCTGTATGCTTAATTCTATCTTCGTTGTGCGCACAATGAAATTGTCTGTCGAAGGAATTTAATTGCCATAGTACGCTAGCGTAGTAAGGATCAATGGTTTGAAAAATTCCTCATTTCATTGATAGCCTGGCCATAGCCATTTTGTACAAAGATAGCTAAAGCAGCGCGTCAAAAGTACTCAAACAGTTGGTCCTTGTGCTACGGATGGACTCTTACTTGTAATAGTACTTGAGTTGTTCCATGTTCCAAGGATGGGCTAATTTTTCTCCGTACTTGTCTTCTAGGCAGTACGTGTTTGGGGCTATGATTTGGACGACTTTATATGGTCCATCCCATCTCGGGCGTAGTCCAGTGACCTTTGTTTGGATCTTCTTTAGGACCCAGTCGCCTACTTGTAGTGTCCTGCTCTTGACTCTCGAGTTATAGAAGCGTGCCACGCGCTGTTTGTTCTGGATGTTATGGCGATGCGCTGTGATGCGTTTCTCTTCCAAGAGATCTTTATCAAGGTGTATACTGTCCGAATTGGTTTCGGGGTCAAATAGTGAAACCCGTAGTGTTGGCTGAATTACTTCGATGGGTAGAACTGCTTCCGTGCCATACATTAAGCAAAAAGGAGTTTCGCCCGTGGCTTCTGTTGGTGTGGTACGGATTGCCCATACTACCTCGTCGAGTTTTTCTGGCCAAAGTCCTTTAGCTTCACCCAGCTTTTTCCGAAGAAGGCTTTTAATCAATTTGTTGGCGGCTTCTACTTGCCCATTGGTTTTTGGATGTGCTACGGATGCGAATTTGAGCTTAGTTCCTCTTGCCTTGCACCAAGTGATGAGGTACTCGTTGTTGAACTGCGTGCCGTTATCTGTGATGATAGACTCCGGCGTACCGTGACGGTAGAAGATGTTGCGTTGCAGGAAGTTTTGAACCTTCTCGGTTGTTATGGCCGTTAGGGGCGCAGCTTCAATCCATTTGGAATGATAATCGATACATACGATGACCCACTTGAATTGACATTTCCCGACGGGTAATGGGCCAATCAGATCCATTCCCCAAAGGCAGTTGATCCACGGGCTGACTATGTAGGATAGTGGTTCGGAGGGTAGGCGTGGTATGGGTCCATGGATTTGACATTTGTGGCAAGACCTGGCGAGCTCCTGTGCATCGGAGGCTAATGTGGGCCAATAATATCCTGTGCGGAGTGTTTTTGCGGCCAATGCGCGGCTGCCGTAATGGTTGCCACAATCACCG
This sequence comes from Argentina anserina, assembly GCF_933775445.1. NCBI lineage: Eukaryota > Viridiplantae > Streptophyta > Magnoliopsida > Rosales > Rosaceae > Argentina > Argentina anserina. Next base: position 11,184,576 of record NC_065876.1, read on the forward strand.
CTGTGGATTTCGTTCAAGATCTGCTTGCCTTCTTTGGTTGTGACGCACTTGAGGTCAGCATTCAGCAGACCTTGGCGATAGAGTGTGTTGTTCCGCAGGTAATATCTTACCGCCCGTCTCCTTAGTTGTTTTGCCATGGTCTCGTCTTCTGGTAGCTTGCCGTTGCACTTGAATGCTACTATCTCATCCATCCACGAGGCTTGGTCGCGCTCTATCTGGCATATCTGTTGCAAGGTCTGGTGAATGGAGGGATGGTGGAGAATTTCGACCCTGGTATCCTTGTGGCATTGGTGGGGTTGCGCCGTGGCGAGTCTTGCTAAGGAGTCCGCTCTTGCGTTATTGGCCCTCGGTATTTGATTGATGTGGTAGAATTCGAACCGCTTTAATAATGTTGTGGCGTACGCCAGGTAGGCTGCTAGTTGCTCATCCTTAGCAGTGAAGGACCCGGTGATTTGATTGACTACGAGCTGAGAATCACTGAACACATTAATGCTAGTGGCACCCGTGCTTAGGGCTAATTGTAGTCTTGCAATCAGTGCTTCGTACTCCGCTACATTGTTGGAGGCGGCAAAGTTGAATTTTAAAGCATACTCGAGTTCGAGTCCCCCCGGTCCGCTCAGGATGATCCCCGCTCCGCTAGATTTTGCGCAGCTAGAGCCATCTACGTGCAAATTCCATGGCGAAATACTGACGGGGTTGATGACATTATCTGGTTCCACTTCCGCCGTATCTCGGGGGATCATTTCTGCTATGAAATCGGCTACGGCCTGTCCTTTTATGGCGGGTCGTGGCCTGTATTCGATGTCGAATTCTGTCAGCTCGATAGCCCATTTGCTGAGTCGCCCGGAGTGTTCTGGATTCTGTAGTACTTGTTTGAGAGGTTGATTTGTGAGTACGTGGATGCTGTGAGCTTGGAAATAGTGGCGCAGTCGTCTGGCTGCGACGATGAGCGCGAGGGCTAATTGCTCCAATGTTGGGTATCTTGTCTCTGGGCCGTTCATAGCTCGTCCTGCGTAAAAAACTGGTAGTTCTTTAGTTCCATCACGGCGAACTAAGGCACTGCTGACCGCGGTTGTGGATACTGCGAGGTAAAGGTACAGGGGTTCACCCGGCTGCGGGGTTGACAGTAATGGTACTGCGGCGAGGTAATCTTTTAATCCCTGAAAGGCCTCTTGGCAGTCTGGTGTCCATTCGATCAGTTTACTCTTAGAACGTCTTAACAATCTGAAGAACGGCTCACACTTGTCAGTCAGTCTTGATATGAATCTAGATAATGCCACGAGCCTGCCTTGGAGGGCTTCTACATCCTTCTTGAGTGTTGGCTGCGCCATATCTAGGATGGCTTGTATCTTTTCGGGATTTGCCTCTATGCCGCGTTGACTGACGATGTAGCCCAGGAACTTGCTTGTTGTTACGCCGAAAAAACATTTCTCCGGGTTTAATCTCATCTTGTACTTTTTGAGCACATTGAAGATGGTTCGGAGGTTGGTTACATGGTCTTCTGCTTTTATGCTTTTGGCCAGCATGTCATCGACGTACACCTCGATTTCCTGACCGATGTGTTGGTCAAACATTTGTGTGACGCAACGCACATACGTAGCACCCGCATTTTTTAATCCGAAAGGCATTACGTTGTAACAGTACAGGCCCCTATCAGTGACGAAGGTCGTAGCTTCTTGATCCGCCGGGTTCATGCGTATCTGATTGTACCCGGAGTAGGCGTCCATCATACTGAGCAACTCGTGACCTGCCGTGGCATCAATGAGCTGGTCAATTCTGGGTAGGGGGAAACTGTCTTTTGGGCATGCTTTGTTTACGTTCTTGTAATCCACACACATACGCCATTTACCGTTGGCTTTACGTACCATAACACAGTTTGAGATCCACTCAGGGTACTGTACCTCCCGGACGAACTTCATGCCTCTTAATTTGTCAACTTCCTGGCGTATCGCCGTGCTTTTTTCATCGTCGAAGCTTCGGCGCTTTTGCTTAATTGGGTGTGCGGAAGGTTTGATGTGCAATTCATGCATGATGATGTCGGGCGAGATGCCAGGCATGTCTTCATAAGACCATGCGAAGACTTCCATGTTGTCGCCCAAGAAACTTGTTAAATCTCTCTCAACAGTGGGATTGAGAGTTGCCCCGATTTTGATCTTGCGCGCCGGATGACTTGCGAATGGCGTAATGCTTTTCAATGAGGATTCGGGGTTTGCCGGAATTTTTGTCTCGTATGGCGTAGCCTTCTGCTTGCTCTTTCCCTTCGACGTTTCGCCATCTCGTGCGTCAACAACTTTGTCAGTTAAGTTTACTGTGGCGTGTACTGCCAGGATTTCGTGTCGGTTGCGCGTTTGTCGAATTGCACGTGTCTGGCAATCTTTTGCCACGGATTGTGAACCCCGGACCTGTCCTGTTCCGTGCGGAGTTGGGAATTTTATGAGCATCATGTGTCCGGCGATAAAGGTTCTCATCCGGTTAAGTGTGGGTCGGCCGATGATCCCGTTGTATGAGCTGTAGGCATCGACTATGATGAACTCAGCTTCGACGCAAACTGTGCATGGTGCGGTCCCAATACGTACTGTCATATAATCCGAACCTAGGGGTTGGGTTATGTCGCCAGAGAAGCTGACTAGCGGTTCGTGGTCTTGTACCAATTTCTTGCCGCTACGCTCCATTTTTTCGTAGCAGCCCTTAAATAGGACGTTGACTGCAGATCCCGTGTCGATCATCATCTTCCCTACATCCCATTATCCGCCCAGGATTGCGTCTATGAGGAAAGCGTCGTCATTGGGTAAGGAGATGCCAATTTCCTCGTCCTCAGTGAAGGTGATCGGTTTCCATCCTTCTTTCTGTCGTTTAACGTTTCCTCCTGTGATGGCATACACCTGCCTTGGGTGATTATTGCGGTCAAGGCGCTTTTTTGCTCGGTTGGACAAGTTGGTCTTCGGGGCTCCTCCCTCTATAACGTTGATGCGGCGTAGGGTCTCGACTGCGGCAACCACATTCTGTTGTACCCTCTGTTGCGCCGGGCGAACTCCCGTGTCGCCATTGGCTCTTAATGTGCGGAGGGTGCGGCAATCATTCGTGTTATGACTTCCATTTTCGTGGAATCTGCACCATTTACCAGTTTCCGCTTCGGTTTGGGGGCGTAGCGGTCTTGCTGGTTTCCTCAACGTGTCCTGATGTGCGTGGAAAAAGTCCTCCAGGGTCTCTTCCCTAGGCAGTGTGTGGTCACTACGGCGTCCCATCGCGTTAACTTGGCGGGGGTCTCTGTTGTCGCGACGTTCCTGGCCAAGTCTTCTGTTCCTGTCCCGGCCCCTGTGCCGATCGTTGTTACGCGCATCACGGTGATTGGCTTGATGCCACTCTCTCTTCCTGCCTTTGCTATGGTCTTCTGTGTTTGGGAAGAGCTCGCGCTGGAGGGGGACTGTGTGTGTAGATGTTTGCGTCATAGTAGTTTTGTCTGATGGTACTGGGGTCCGCTTCTCTCCGTATGTGACGTATTCTGCCTGAGCGTATCGTACTGCTTCAGTCATGATGTCATCGTATGTGGCGTCGCGCATTCGAGGGTCCACATTAATATGGAACAAGAAGTTCTCTGACCGTAGTCCTTCCTTAAAAGCAGCCAAGGCGAGCGTTTTGTTCAGGTTCCGGCATCTGGATGCTGCAGTCTGCCATCGCATGACGAAGGTGCCCAATGTTTCCCTGCTCTCTTGTTTTACTTGAAATAGGCCATCAGTTGTGTGGGCGGCCCCGGCCATGAGTATAAACCGATTAAGAAATGCTGTGGTTAACTGCGCGAAGGAATCCATGGAGTTCGCTGGTTGTTCAAAGAACCAATTCATGGCATCCCCATCTAAGGTTTCGCTGAATAGGTGGCATAAGGTGGCGTCGTCGAATTCTCTACTGGCAGTGACTTTTTTGAAGTTATCAATGTGCCGGAATGGATCGCCTTCACCTGTGTACGGCGTGATTTTTGGGCTCTTAGATTGAGAAGGACGCACGGTGTTCATTATTCTCGTAGTGAATGGGCCTGGCCTGGCTGCGAACACTGGTTGGCACCGTGGATTGGCATCCCGTTGTTCTATCGCTGTTAGCCGCTGCAAGATCAGGGCTAGCGTGGCAGACTCGCTGTTGTGAGCAGCTGTGGGGGGTCTGGAGCGGGAGGTGACGCTTGTGCTTCCTTCCTCACGGTTATGGATACGCCGTGGTGATGGTGGCCGTTTCTTGGCGAGTTCGGAGGGGGTCAAGCTGATACTTAAGCGAACTTGTTCTCGTCCTCTTGTTTGCGCGCTGCCCTCGCGATTTGACTCCTCATGTAAATGACTGCGCTCAGCCCGTTCGAGCTGTGTCCGTATCCTGTCAAGTTCGCTCTGAAGAGCTGCTGCTTTCTCGCGTTCCAGTATCTCGCGCTGCTGGCAATCGGCTAGGTCGCGAGCCATGCTTTCCATTCTTGCGGCGGTTGCCGGATCTGTAGTCGCATTGTTACTAACGACTGTTCCGGGTGTAGGTGTGAGGATGAAAGGGTCGTTGGCGGAGGGTAGAGGGTGGTTGAGGCTAAGGTCTGTGACGTCTTCGATGTGACCGCCTGTCGGAGTAGAGGGGGACGGATTCGTAGTGCCCATGTCGAAGTGTAGTTGTTTGGCTAGGTGTTGCATGGGATGTTTTTTTTTTTGTTTGACTTTTTGTTGCGGTTTCCCACAGACGGCGCCAATGTTAATGCTGTGATTATACTTGATTCAGTACGCCGTGCTCCACGTGTATGTAGTATGCCGTACTCCCGGTCACTTCCCTGCCACGGGTAACACACGTCGTTAGAGTAGAGACCACGGCGGCGTGGTCTTCGACTCTCCGACGCTCAAGTCAGGACAATGATAATTCGTGCAGAGTGATGGTAGGAAGTTCAGTGTACTTACCTTGTAAGGTCAAGAGTCTGACCTTTTATTGTTGAGTTGAAGTGGATCGTTTACTTGCCATTCGATGTGGGACGACGTCCGATTAAGGTGCTCTCTGGAGCCTTCTTTGAGATGCGCGTGAGGGCACGTCCGTAGTCAGTTTGGGCCGTGGGGAGGCCCGTTGTGTAGTTAGCGCGGCTGACTTGCTGTTAGTGTTGTAGGATTGTGCTATACGTTAGCTTTAATGCGCTGGTAGTTGTGCTGATTATGGCGGGCATAAGCCTATGCCAACACACGCCAACATTCTCCCTCAAGTTGGCGCATACATATCAACCATGCCCAACTTGCTAAGTGAATCATAAAATGCCTTTTTAGACACTCCATTTGTGAGCATATCGGCAAGTTGCTCTTCTGTAGGAACAAAAGGAAAACTGATGATTTTTGCGTCTAGTTTCTCCTTTATAAAATGACGATCAACTTCCACATGTTTTGTACGATCATGTTGCACAGGATTCTGGGAGATATCAATAGTTGCCTTATTGTCACAGTACAGCTGCATAGTACACTGAGGCTTAATACCCAAATATTGTAGCAAATTTCTAAGCCATAACAATTCGCACACTCCCTGAGCCATACCTCTGTATTCTGCTTCACCACTAGATCGAGCTACCACATTTTGTTTCTTACTCCTCTATGTAACAAGATTACCTCCAACAAAGGTAAAATACCCTGATGTGGATCTCCGATCTGTAATATTTCCAGCCCAGTCTGCATCTGTGAAGCCACAAATCTCAAGGATATTGTTGTGATTAGAAAACATTACTCCTCTCCCTGGAGCTGACTTCAAGTATCTCAAAATCCTCACAACAACATCCATGTGATCCACACTTGGATTATGCATAAACTGACTCACCACACTTACTGCATACGCAACATCTGGCCTGGTATGTGACAAATAAATCAGGCGTCCAACTAGCATTTGATAACGAGTTTTGTCAGTGGGCACTTGATCTGGGTACTCTGCTAACCGATGGTTCTGCTCAATAGGAGTATCAATTGGAGTGCAATCTAACATACCTGTCTTTGTTACTAGATCAAGGATGTACTTTCTCTGACACATAGATACCATCACTTCCCCGGGCTACCTCAATGGCCAAGAAGTACTTGAGTGTACCTAGGTCTTTCATCTCAAACTCTGTGGCTAGCTGCTTTTGTAATCTGTCTACTTCAATAGTATCATTACCAGTAACTACCATATCATCAACATATATGATTAGGGCTGTTACCTTCCCTTGTTGGTGTTTAAGAAATAATGTGTGGTCTGAATTACTCTGCATATAGCCAATTTTCCTCATAAATTGTGAGAATCTTCCAAACCAAGCACGAGGTGACTGTTTAAGACCATACAAAGATTTTCTCAATCTGCATACGGAGTTATTTGGAGAAGCGGCCGCATACCCCGGCGGGAGATCCATGTACACTTCTTCTGTAAGTTCTCCATGAAGGAATGCATTCTTAACATCAAACTGTCTAAGTGGCCAGTTTAAGCAAGCAGCACAAGAGAACAATACCCGAATAGTGTTTATCTTTGCAACAGGTGCAAATGTCTCATCATAGTCTATGTCATATGTTTGGGTGAACCCTTTTGCTACTAGGCGTGCTTTATACCGGCTCACTGATCTATCTGGATTATGCTTCACTGTAAACACCCAACGACATCCCACAGTCTTCTTGCCGTGTGGTAGAGATACAAGATCCCAAGTATTGTTTTTTTTTTGTAATGCTTCCATTTCTTCCTCCATTGCTTTCCTCCATTTTGGATCTCTTAATGCATCCTGCACTTTGTTAGGTACTGATACAGTAGATATTTGATTCACAAATGATTCATATGACTTAGACAATCTTTTGGTAGACATAAAATTTGCCACATGATACTTAGTTTTAGCCTGAATGGTAGATTCATACTTTTTGTTGGCTGACCCCGAGTAGACCTATTTGGCAAGACATATTGTATACTATTAGCCTCACTAGTATTAGTCCCAATAGAATGACTAACCTCAGATGAGTGATCTTCCATACTAGGAGAGCATTGGTCAGGTGTAAAAACATGATGGGCAGTTGTGTTGTCATCTGCTGGTACCTGAATTTCTGGAGTGACTTCACTGCCGGAATCATCCGGTGGTGCATGTGTAGCTGACACATTGGTAATCTCAATAGAACCTGTCACCATATCTACTGGCTCACTTATCTCCCCCTCTCCATGATACAACTCTTCAAAATATGAATTCTCTCCCTGAAGAGCAGTATCAGAAGAGGAAAAATAGCTCATGTCCTCAAAAAAAGTAACATCCATAGTGACATAGTACTTCCCGGTAGGCGGATGATAGCACCGGTACCCTTTCTGATGTCCACCATACCTAACAAACACACATTTAACAGCTTGGACATCCAACTTAGATCTCTGGTGTTTTAGAAGATGGACAAAAGCAACACAACCGAAAACACTGGCAGGAAGATTATGAAAAGAGGGTAAGGACACATGAGATGCAAGCACCTCATATGGAACTTTTCCCTGAAGGACACGAGAGGGAATACGATTAATGAGGTGGGCGGAAGTTATGACAGCATCACCCCAAAGGTATTTGGGCATATGGGCACTAAAAAGAATACACCAAGCCATGTCAAATAAGTGATGATTTTTCCTTTTAGAAACTCCATTTTGCTCAGGTGTATAAGGACACGTTGTTTGATGAACAATTCCGTGTGTGTTAAGAAACTCCTGAAAGACATGATTGACATATTCCCCCCCCCCCATTATCAGAACGAAGAACTCTAATGGTGGCATTATATTGTGTTTGGACAGTGGTATAGAAGGCTTGAAAAGCGGGAAAAACCTCATCTTTAGTTTTAAGGAAAACAATCCATGAAAGACGGGTGCAATCATCAATAAATGACACATAATAACGCATCCCTGACACAGTAGATTCTTTGGAGGGTCCCCAAACATTAGAATGAATTAATTCGAAAGGAAGACGATGGTTTTTAGAAGTACTAGGGGAATAAGTAGATCGATGACTCTTACCCAAAACACATGTCTCACAACGTAAAGGTGACTCATCCACGCTAATGAACAAAGTAGGCATAGATTTTTTCATAACACTAAAAGATGGATGCCCTAAACGACGATGCCATAACCAAACTTCACTTAACTTGTCAGAAGTGGAGATTAAGGCGGTCTGAGACTGGGCCCCTGGTTTCTCCCCCGCATATGTTGATCCAGATGAAACAACCGGCCCCTCAGATACCCCCGACCAATTAACTCCCCGGTGAGAAGATCCTGAAATATCACATACATGGGAAAAAATGTCACAGAGCATTTAGCGTCAGCGTTTAATTGGGGAACATATATCAAATGATGAGATAAAGCAGGTACATAGAGCACATTGTGAAGCTCTATGGTAGGAGTAATACGAATTGACCCTTTCCCTAATACGGGAAATGCCTCACCATTAGCGTTAGTAACATAGGGTACTGGTGGAGGAGACAATACGGTAAAATAAGATTTTTCATAAGTCATATGATCAGATGCACTCGAATCAATAATCCATGTATAGCAGTCAACAAAGTTAGAAATATTGAAAGCTATACCAATTTTGCCACGACCAACTATGGATGTGGTAGGTATTGTTACCAAAAAACTGATATAAACTTGTCTTGGGTGCACGTGCACCGTCGGTGAACCGGCACCGGCCACAAGACTATCAAATCTGGTCCTGGTCGGGTCGGGTGCTGCTGGGCCGGGTCGGATGATGCTGGGCCGGGTCGGGAAAGTACCCGAAGGAATGAGAAAAAAGCAGCGCCTTTTCCAGATCAAGGTGGTCCGGGTCATTTAGTGCGGCGGCAGCTGAGGGTTCGGTGCGGCGGCAGCTGAGGGCGATTATGGGGTGTTTGGTGCGGCGGCTGCTGAGGGTTTCGGTGAAGAAGTCGCCGGTTTCGGAGGAGAAGTCGCTGGAGGTGAACTTGGCTGAGGTAGGTGCGGGACTTGTTCCGGCCGGTCTGGTCGGTGTAGAGCTGGACGGTCTTCCAGGAGGGGGGCTGCCATGTGCCGTACCAGATTGTGTGGATGGTTATGTCGGCGGTGAGGACCGGGACCCGATTGAGGGAGGTGCGGGACTTGACTTGGAGTTGCAGCCGGGGAAGACGAGGCGACGGCGGAAGTTCACGGGAGGGAAATAAAGCACCTATGAGAGTAGACTTTCCCACTGCATGTACGACCCACGATACCAATCTTGTGTCCTCCTTCAAAAATGCAACTGATTTCTCGAAGAACAAGTGATGTATCTGGCCTATATCTTATCAATAACAGAAGGTACCAGCAGAGCTCGCACCGAACCCAGAAAAACAAAAACAAAAAATCCCAGAAAAACAGAGCATGCTCTGATACCAAGTGGAAAACTATATTAAACTTTCTTAATGAATCTATACATATTGATGTCCTATATATATAATGAGAAAGCATCACCCACTATCCCACAATCCTCTCCGTGATTCACGCCAACAAGAATTTCACTTCTCTCTTATTGTCATTGTGAACATGTTGTCGAGCAATCATACATGCATGCAAATGAGGGTGTTTGTTTGGAAAATTCTATCATGTGCGGCTGCATGGTATGCATCAGCATTTTCCTCCACATATTACCCTCACACATCCACGTGCATATTATGATACCACTTCATCACCACATACAACTGTATGTATGCCATACTGTTGCTGCACAACAGACGAACCCTATTTGTTTTCTCAATTATATCATGTTACCGATGCTCTCGAGTCTCGAGTAACCTTCATCAATTGCTAGTGGAAATATGCGATTAGCTAGTATGGTAGTCTGGTAGAGATTTGGACTGTTTGGCTCATCATGTTAAGTTGTTAATTGACAAGCCTTCATATGTTTTGTTTGGTTTGTAAGTTTGCAATGGCTCCAATTTGTTACGATGGTGTGTTATGTTTTACTCTTGCGATTCTCTTCATGCGAGTTCAACATCGAGTAGATCGTGGAATCATGCGATTTCAAATGAGGAATTAATAAAAATTACCTCCACATTTGATGTTTCGTAAAACAAACAAACAAACAAACATACAAATCTCATAAAAGTAGGAAGGTGAAGATAAAAAAAAAGGAAGGAGAAGATCGACCCACCATGAAGCCAAAAACAAGGCTACAAGATTCATGTAACCAAGTAGTATTATATGGACTTTCTTGTGCCACTATACTTTAGCTCAAAACAAAACATTTGAGATCCCACCAACTGTTATCTTCTTGTATATTCGATTTGATGTTATTATCCATGTATTGTCAACTCTCACCAGAGATTAACAAACGAAATCTTGCTCCATACTTTCCTTTTCTCTTTCTCTTTCACTTTCTTCACTCCAATTAGGGTTTCCACTAATCAATCTTGGAATGACATGAGTGAAAATCCCTTTGGGAATTAGGGCACTGAATATCTTATCTGGGTGTAACTCTTCTAAAAAGAAGTTTACATGTACGAATCACAAAAATTCGTATGAAAATTAGGGTAAAGTAATGCAAATTATCCTCTACAATGGCAGCACATTAGAACATGTAAACGTGGGTTGTTGGCTCAGGGCATCATACGGTTTAAGAATAAATTGGAATTCCAGCCAATCTTGAGAGATTTGGATACTTAATTAGTCTTAGCATTATGCACTTCATTAACATGCATGGGACACAGTAAGCATGGCACAAACATGACATATTAGCAAAATGACTTATACTTCAGTATTACAGTTTTCAATGCTAGTAAGTTACATTGTTTTTATGATAGAAAATTTGTACTCACATTTATTTATTTAGTTTAATTAGTATATCACTATAATTTCACTAATAGTCTTGATGGTTTACTTACTCACCTGAATGCTCCTCGACGAAAATACCCATAATTAGTCTCTTTGTCACTTAAAATGTTCCTCGAGAAGAATACTCCTCACCCAAAAAATATTGCTTGCTCGACGCTCTGATGCCCCTGAGGGAAAGTACTGACACTAGTTTTAAATGTTTCTCGAGAAAAATACTACTCGTCTAGATTGCTGATCTAAATCTCCCCTAAAGAGGAAGCAACAAAAAGACAAAAAAAAACTACTCATCTCCTCGAGTGATTTCTCCCCCCTCTTTTATTTTTTGAGGAGAAATAAATGATCCAGAAATAACCATCATTTGATTGCCTTGCACCCTCGACGAAATCTTGAGAAACCTTTATGAAAGCAATAGTAAGTGTTTCATCTTCCAACGACACCCAATTTAACTTTGGGTTTTCTTTTTAGACGAACTAGCTAGCGATTATTTAACAATGAAAAAAAAAATGAAGAATGAGAGATTGAGAATAGAGAAACAATGAGAGACTGACAATATAGACTTAGAGAGATAGCGAGGTTGAGGTGGAATATAAGATTGTGGGTTGATATGAATATATAGTAGTTTTTCCTGATTTACAAGTAAATTATGACCGTCGTTTTTTTATCAACTTGTTAAATTATAAAACCGGAAAGAGTTCATCTTGAACATCAGGAGATGAGCTTTTAGGCTAAATTTAGCCCCAATAGTAAGATTTAGCACAAAAAATGTTGTAGGTTGGAGATGGTTAGGGCTGATATGTAGCATTTTAGCTCTTTAACATCAGATCATCAATGTTCAATGGAATTGGGGTTTGGCTCTTATTATCCACGGAGTGGGGGTCTCCCTGTGACTCATCGCATACCTCCAAACCTACACCTCCCCTCTCTCATCCTTACATGTGTCCTGAAAACAAAGAGCAAGTTAAGATTCATGCGTGGGGCCCAGGGGTGACTGGAGAAGTGATACAAGGTCTGAGTGCTCACATCCTATGTTTCCCCATTTTAGCAGTTGCGTTAGTCCTTTCCCCTACTCGGGATCCACCAACGACTTTTAACTATATTTTTTTCCTCTCTTTTTTTCTTTATGGTTTTATTTTTTTCCCTAAATATCATGCAATATATAATTTATCAACGGCGTGCTAGCCACCAATGAGAGAGTGTGGCATCAAATGGTCAATCTGTACCGTTGAGTTGAGTGCGATTATATATTATCATTTTTGGTGTTTATACTGTATTGGAGTTTTATTGGGCATGCTTGGTGTGTCTTTTATTTTTTATTTTTGTTGGGAAAGCTTGGATTAGTTGAAGTGTCTTTGTTAAGGCAAGGTATCAATCGGGAAGAAAGAGGTAAAGAAGGGAAGGCATGAAGATTAGAGGCCAGAGGGTGGGGAGGCATTTGTTGGAAAGGTTTATTTCAAGGCCCATTGATGCAAGAATTCAATCTAGTTATGCATTATGTTGTACGTATATCATTCTCATTTTGTAACTTTGGTGATAATAATTGTTTTCGTGATTGAATTTTGGTCATGAGAAATTTACCATCAAGCCCGAGCTCCTTACACCTGTGATTGCTGTTTTTTTTTTAAATCAAGAAATAGGATCCGTATTTGAAGTTGTGAGTTCATGGTCTAGAGTCTAGACTCTTATTCAAAGTCTTGGATTCAATGAAGCATGGTTTTATTGGAGAGTGAGGTGATTTATACTCAATTATACAGTCATTTCTTATTAAGACCTATCACTATACCATTAGTTCAATTGAGACAGTATCTACCCATGGACCAATGGTACACCAATGCCCGCACTCATCGATGTTAATCATTTTAACGATTGTAGATAATTTAATGTAACTTTAGGCTAATAGTATAAAGTTTTCATCAACAATTTTTTTTTGTTACAGTTTTCGTCCACGATTTAGAGTATGGATTTCAGCAACAATAGTAATCGATATAAAATACATATCATTCAACAAATATTAATTACTTGTTCATGTTAGACGCATATTATTATCACAAGACGGAATCAAAGGAGGAGGTAAACTTAATCCCCAAGGCTATGAAGTTATGAAGCGGTTGAATTCTGTTTTCTTTTATTTGATAGTCCTAAGCCGTGAAACATGATCTCAACAATGTCCGGTTGTGTACATTAGTTAGTTGCAGGTCAAAATCTATGGAGGAATAACCAGGCAATCAGATGGCTCAGACCAGAAGGTACACAAAGGCCAAAACAGCCCCTAGTTAATATACTGCTGACCATCAAAGCTGCAAAAACTTCATTAGCTTATGGTGGGTCATAAGATAAGGCAAACTAAACACAATAATAATAGGAAATTCAGGCCACATGGCACCAAATGAGTCTAGTTCATGAGATACCCACCATCTCTGTTTGAAATATCGGTGATATCGCCGATATATTGTTGATATTTCGAATCCGATGTGATAAGAGCATATCGGTCAAAATTTATCAGTTAACGCAAAAATGATGGTCAACGGTCAAATATCGGTCAAACTTTGATTTTTTTTTTTCAATTTTTTAATATTTATTTTCTATTTTAAAAAAAAAACTTATATTTTTTTATTTTTTCATATATATTTTTAATTTATATAAATTTTAAATATATATGATGAATTTCAAGTCTAAATAATCATTCTTAAATACCTATTTTTATTATTAGATGTCGTTCGTGTACTTTAATTGTCATTAAATCAAGTATTTATTTTCTTTAGTTTACTTAGTACCGTTTTTTTAGTTTATTTGGTACATATTGAAGTATAATTTTATAAATTTTATTGAAAATAAGCAAATCCGATAAAACCGATATATCTCCCGATATATCATTTTACCTCTCGACCGATATGATGCCGAAAACGATATTTAGACCATTGCCCACTATGCTTCGTGGAGCTATACAATTTGTCCTCTCTAGCTCTTATTTTCCTCAAACTTGCAAAAAGGTTTTGTTTTAGGCCGAGCACCTATTCCTTTGGTTATCAAGACTAAAATTTGAGATTGTCATCTTTTTGTGTGCTTATTAAGAGGCTAATTCCGTTACCGAGGGGCAGACTCATTTAGCTCATAATTCATATTCATCTCAGCCTCTTTTAAAAATGTAATTTTACTGCTTTTCCATCTTTGTGTCCATTGTTTAAATTAGTTCGAGATTTTATGTAAAAATTGTTGTTGTTTTTCCACTTATTAAGTAATCTAAAAAAAATTAATTTTAAACATGTAGTTTGAGAATGAACCTGAAGCTATTATAACCAGTCTAATGACAGAGTGCTAGAAAAACTCCCTATTCGAGTTCGACTCGCGAAACTGTCCGTCAAAACTTTCACAAATTAAATGCACAAATAAATTAATTATTGAGTAAAGAAACCTTGAAAATACCCTAATGCCGTAGTGTCACAAAAAAAAAGGATGTGAGGACTTTACCTAACCTTGTTCGGTCCCAATTTACACGACTGACCATGGAAAATAAAAATAAGTGGAAAAGGGTGACTTGTGAATAGAAATATAAAATTTCCCTTTCAATGTAGTGCTTTGCATTTTCTTGGTCTAGAAATTAGGATTACATGTGATAATGCAACAGATCACAGCCCTCTTGATCACCAAAAGATCAAGGATGTACAACCATGCCACATGGCAAAATCCCTAGTGGGCCCCCACCTAAACATTTTTTCCTAATTAAAGGTGGAGATTACTATCGTGATCTAAGTCTCTAAGAAACGGTTTTGTGACAGGTGAGATTAGAATTGAACAGGTTTAAATAAAAAGCCACCAAATATGATCATCAACATCATGGCATCATATATAATATTTACATAAAGAGTGAAAAAATTGTAAAATTAAAAATGAAAAGACCAAACAAACCTTGTTTGTTTCATCTTCTCCATCTTCTGCTCCTATTGGCTACGGGGCTTATCTTTTCCCTCTAGCTCTCCCCCAAGTTTCTTAATTTCTAGTCAAATTGCTTCTCAAAATTTCAGTGCTTTAGAAAGAGAGGATTTTTTGTGCTTCATTTGTGGGGTTTTGAAAATTGACACACAGAAAAGTCTCTAGTCAAAACAGGATATAATAGCAATAATAGTCCCCTTGAGTTTACCTCATAGAGATGAATTACAGGTTAAGAAACAAAAGAGAGGTTTAATTTTTTCACAATTTAACATTAATATTAAAAATTGGGGGGTTGAAGAAATCTTTCAGTGACATGAAAAATAAAGCATAGAAGAGAAAGCTCAACATTTACTTCATATACAATACAACAAACACAGATACACAACAAAACCTCTCTCTCACATTTCACCTCCCCTTTTCACAACACCCCATTTATGAGATTCCTCCTCCAATAATGGTCTTTTCTTCTCCATTGGATTGTACAAACACCCAGCTCAAAACTCATCTCAATCCCTCAATTTCTTGTTCGTGTTTGGCTATTTCTCTCTGATTTTTTTGGGACTACAACTCAAAACTCTTCTGGGTCTTTTGGCTTTCGCTTTCTTCTGCAGACTCTCTTCCTGGGTTTGCTGCAGAAAAGCTCTGTATACTCACCAGTATATTAAGCCATAAATATAAAACTTCTAAGAGAATAGTCTTGTTTTTCAGCATAAATTTTTATTCTTCTTTTCCACTTCTGGCAAACACATCAGTTTTCTTGTTTGTTCTTCTGCATATTTCCTTGAATTTTCCTCTTTTTTTTGTTTTCTTTCACTTGAGGAAAAGTGATAGAGAGAGATATGGGCAAGCAAGGGCCCTGCTATCACTGTGGAGTTACAAGTGAGTTCTTGTTTCTCCATTTTTGTTTTTTAATTTTGAGTAAACACGAATCGGGTTCTTGATTCCAGGACTAATAGATATTACCCAGGAGATGGTTTGTATCACTGAATAGAGGAGTCTGCTATGTAGAATAAGAGCGACCAAAGAGTTAAAAGAACCAAAAATATGAATTATGTGGGGATTTGGTCAATTCAATTTGGCTATGAATTCAGCACTGCCAGAATCCCTGCATCATTGGATGTCTGCAGTGGGTTTGAGTTTGTTTTTTGTTTTGGTGAATTGTATGGACCTTTTAACTTGTGTTGATGGGTGTTGATCCCCTTTTGACTCACAGTAGAAGTTGAACATGTGTCAGCAATGCAAATTTGAGATTGAGTTCTGTTGTGTTCTGGGCAAGTAGAGAGTAATGTTTGATCTGTATTACTTGCTCATTGCTCCTGTATCGCTTGAAAGTGCATTTGGTACAAGTGTTTCTCTGTGATTTCAACCCCAGCAACTCACTTCAGCTTAGTGAAATTTGAAACTCACCCGGGTTTGGTTCTGAAATACAATGATCAGTATCTTGTGACTGCAAATCATATTGAACTTCTTAAGCTCCCTCGTGTCAGCTAATTATGGGCTACCCACACCGAAATTGGTAGTTGTGGGGGTGGGATTTTACCCTCCAACAGTAGTGGTTTTGAATAGAAATCCAAGAACAATGCCAACTCTTGTTATTGTTGAATCTGACTTAGATGTTGTGCTTTGGTTCTGACTGCATCCTGTCTGTCAATGCCTTGATTATTCTGCTGGATTGTTCCATTCCTAACTGCAGCACATACATGACTTTGTGGTGCTTTCTCAATCTCTTTCAGTCGCCGCGTCTTGATATAAGTTTTGATGAGATGCTAATGTTTCTGAGTGTTCTTGTACTGCTTGTCTGTGTTGATGATTAGGAAGTTGTTGAGGATCCTTCTCATATGTGCTTTTCTGCATGCAATATATTTTTTCGGGTCTAAACTGTTTTACTTGATTCACGCTGACAACCAAGCATTGTAACAGGCACCCCCCTTTGGCGCAATGGGCCACCAGAAAAGCCAGTACTTTGCAATGCATGTGGATCTCGATGGAGGACTAAAGGAACACTTGTAAATTACACCCCTCTACATGCTCGAGCAGAACCTGATGATTATGAAGATCACAGAGTTTCCAGGATGAAGAGCATGTCTATAAATAAAAACAAAGAAGTGAAACTGGTTAAAAGAAAGCAGCATCCTGACAGTGTAGTTGTTGGTGCTGATTACTCCCATGGGTTCCGAAAGGCAGTGGATGAAGATACAAGTAATAAATCCAGTTCTGGATCTGCAGTGTCTAACACTGAAAGCTGTGCACACTTTGGGAGTGTAGATGCAAGTGATTTGACAGGTTGGATACTTGTGACAATTTATAATCAGTCAGATGTAATCAATCAGATGCTTTAAATTTATATGCTTGTCCATTCATCTGGGAATCTTTCTTATCACTAGAAGTGATAGATGTGCTGATAACTAGCTTCACCAATAGCTGAAAATGTTTTTCCTGACTTTCCTCAAATTTGGAGATGCATTTGCTAGTCTCTCAGGAAATGGTAAATAGGTGCTATATATTGAAACTTGAGTGTGATATCCTTAGTTACTTTTCATTTATTCAGAATCTCCTATTCAGGCAGTTGCCTATCATGCCATCTGTGAAATTATATTTCAGTTCATATGATATGGGATCAGTAATGTATGACATTAGAAATTTATGAAGGCAGTCAACTCTCAATTGACTTGGACTTGTCATGGGCTTAAATGGATTATCAAGGCTTTCCTTGTCTCTTACTGCAAATATAGCCGGTCGATTTACTGCTCAAATATACTTGAAGTTGAGGTCACAAAGAAATCAAATACAACTTACTTACATTCTCTTTGACTGCTTTGTCACAGGTCCTGCTCAGTCAATGGTGTGGGACTCAACAGTACCTTCTAGGAAAAGGACCTGCATCGGTCGTCCAAAGCAATCTCCTGTTGAAAAGCTCACAAAAGATCTCTATACTATTTTACATGAACAACAGTCTTCATACTTCTCTGGGTCTTCTGAAGAAGATCTACTTTTTGAGAGTGAAGCACCTATGGTCTCTGTTGAGATAGGACATGGAAGTGTCCTCATGAGGCATCCCAGCTCAATGATCCGAGAAGAGGAATCTGAAGCTAGCTCACTTTCAGTTGATAATGGGCAGTGCCATATGAATGAGGCTTATTCACGTTCTGCATCCCTTCTTGTATATAATAACAAGGGTTTAAGTATGTCCAGCACTATGATTGGAAAGATGAATAGCCCTGCAGGACAAGGGAAGCAACAAGAGCCACTGAAAAGGTAATATTCGAGCTTCCTGTAAAATAAATTTTGATTTGCACTGTCAAATATGTCAGAACGACATGCACTAGTATGTGGCCCAACTAATCTGGGCGTATGTGATATCCAAAGCACAATATACAATAGATGTTTGTGTGGTTTTATTCAAATGTACCCATCTCTAAGTACCAAATATCCAATGTTCACGTGAGCCTGAAATCATTTTAAAGAGCTGGTAGCAGGATTTTGCACAAACTTCTGTTTACTGATACAAAAATGTATATGTAGCATTTACTTGCAGATACTATATGAGAAAGGAGATACAAAATATATTTCTGTCACCATAACTAACGGTAAGTAATTTGGAAATGCAGGGACAAGTCACAGGTGGACAACGTCCAAATCTTGGGAAACCATAATTCACCACTTCGTCACATAGATTTAAATGTAAGTTGCAAATTCTATGTTACGACCCATATGCAGTTTTTTGAATTATTTCAAAACAGCTTCATGACAAGTTGAAATGAAGGCTTAGTTACTGTGTGATTTTCATGTATGTGGAAATTGTCACTCCTATCCAACTCTATTTTACTGGACATTGTCATAGTGTGACCATACAGTGAATGCTTTTTGATAGTTTATTTAGGATTGTGTATTTATTTTATTCTTATTGTTATCTTTACAATTTCATAGTTGCTGCTTGAGTATTTGTTCATCTGATATTGAGTGCTTAGCATAGTTTGCATTCTCTTTGGTGTAGGATATTGTAAATTATGAAGAGTTCCTGAGGCAGTTGACAAATGAGGAGCAACAGCAGTTACTGAAGCATCTACCTCCAGTTGATGTCAAATTTCCTTATAGGTCAGAATCCTGACGATGCTTTGTTAGCATATATATGCTTCACCAGACATTATATCAATAGACCATTTAGAAGATATCACTGGTCTTGGCAATCTTGCTGATATAAACAGGATGTTTTGCATGTTAAACTTCAACTTGCACACAGACCTATCTTTCAACATTGCTCATGTTATTACAATTACCCTATGTGATTGAAGAAATACAACACGGTTTTTGCTTTTAGGAAAAACATGACATTGAACTTAGACATGATATATTAATGATGGTTTTTTTTTCCATGTGCAGCCTCAAAAATATGTTTGATAGTCCTCAGTTTAGAGAGAACTTATCTTCCTTTCAGCAACTGCTTGCAGAAGGAGTCTTTGATAACTCCCTCCCAGGGGCAAAATCTGAAGACTGTAGGACTTTGAAAAAGCTTGCACTATCCAATTCGTCAAAATGTAAATGGATTGAACGCTATCATCTTATCAAGGTGTGAGTTAATCTAACACGTACTGATATAAAAACATTCAAAGGGAAGTTACTCTAACAACAATTGATTTATATTTTTCACTACAGAAGTGTAAAACTACCCCGGGAAAATCTGTTGTCTCTGGATCTAACTTCACCACATCTAGTCATTTTCGACAAGTGAAGAGACTGCGGGACAGTGAGACTCAAAGTTTTCCAGGTTAGTGGAAAATATCTGATTACTTAGATTTAGTTGAATGGAGTTTATCCAAGATTTCTTTTCAAGGAAGAATCCTATAGATGATCAGACCATATTAAGTTTCTGCATCACAACATTGTTCTTTTCCCAGCCATTATATGATAACAAATTAGGGTATGAATGATCCATAATGTGTTCGTGTATATAGCACGCGTGTCATCACACACGCATCTACATTAGCAGCACCAAAGCTACTAAAAACCCTTGCTTGCACAATGACCTGTGGTAATCAAAAATCGAACTTCCTTTTCCTCCCAAGTCCCACATCATGTGTGATATAAACTCAGCTTCAGCAATTGACCTTTACATGGTCTTTATCATCGTTTGGTTATAATCCTTTATATAATGCACATGTAGACTGTTTTATAACTGCTTTTGCTTCTTTCAGATGTAAAGATTGTGATGAAGAGCCCCAAAAGGGCAATCATGAAGGGTGGCTACGAAAACAAGGATATCCTAGACTACGATGGTTCTTGCTTTAGTCCAAAAAGCCTCTTTGCCTTGCCTCCTGATGGTAGCTCTCTCATGCTAGATTCCATGAGTTTTGTTGAAGAAAGTTCTGACCATGATCTTCTGCTGGATGTTCCATCCCATGGATCTTATCCACAAGCAGAGCTTCTCCATCCAACCTCGACTTTTGGCTCCCATCAAGCAAGCACTAGTAGTAGCTCGATATACCCACACATACTCCATCCCTGACAATTTTCAGATGCTATGGTGATTAATAGGATGATACTGCTCTATGCCTTCTACCAAAAGCCATGACAAGGGTTCATGTATTTCGCACGTTAAAACACAGTATGTGAAATGAGTGTTTCATGCTTTGCACTTTTTTTTCCCTCTGGCTTTTCGAACCTGGAATTCTGAAGGGATGAATTTGAGGTGGGGTTTTTGTATAGGCTGACAACAGGTTGTAATATAAGCTATATATTGCACAAACTGGTAAGCTCCATAGTTTTGTATGACTATGACTTGTAGTTCTTGTCTTGCATAATAAGTCAGATGCTCTTTTGGTGGATTCCTCGCTTCTTATTAATTTTTCTGACTGGGGAAAAAGCGTTGTTAGCTATAGAGAAACAAATGGCATTGGGATGCATGTGAAGGGAAACTTCATGCCTCTGGTATACTGCTCCAATTGGTTGCTGAATCTTCATGAGAAGATAAGATTTTGGTTTTTTCTCATCATTACCATCACCATAAAATGTGTGGGTTTACTATTTACTTTCAAGGAAGTTTTTAGTTTTTATTTTTTAAGCAGATCTTAGATTTCAATAGGATAATGCAAGACAGTTCTAAGCCATAATATAATCGAAAAGTGAAAACTACATCTACAATTTACAACTTCAAAAAAAAAACCTGGTTTTTCAGTTGCTGCTGCTCTGCAAGATCGACCTCAAAACCTTCATTTCTTCTGAATACATTTCATCCAATCCGAGGGAAAGTCATGCCGCGACGCTTAGCTATCTCCAGAAGGCTACATTTCTCAACCTCGTTGTGCTGCTCACCAGTGATTTCTCTCACGAGTCTCACCATCTCCAATAGACTAGACCACTCGTTTCCCTCCTCGGCACGCCTCACGCTCGAGTCTGCTGGTGAGCAGAATGACAGGGGCACCACTCGAAGCACTTGTGCTTCTCTCGAAACAATCTCACCGTCTTCTTGAAACGAAAGCTCGTCGCCGAATGGACTACCGCTTTCTTCGGTAACCGGTTGAGTCCCTGCAGTGCCATTCTCGCTCTCGCTGCCTGAATACTCCACATTCTCCCCCCCTGAGCTTTCCTCAACTGATTTCACATCATTTCCTGCAATTTCGAGAGCTTGACTGAGCGGCTCAGTCTCCAATTTCTTCGACGGCGGCGAAGACTCGGCCGAACTCGCTTCCGGTGACGAATCCCTCTTCGAAACCCTAAATCCCATCGCCTCCGCCTCCGGAAACACCAGATCCGCATCCCTTCTCAGATCCACAGCACCGTCGAGGGCGTACTCACCGACAGCCACGATGACGCCGCTTCCGTCTCCGAAATCTCCAACTCCCTCGTAATCACAATCGTCGTCGGCGATCTGATCAAGATCGAGTATCGGCGTCTTCTCCTGGGAGGTTCCGACGAGGGCGTACTCCGGCGGCGTCTGGAAAACGTCCTGGTCGGCGCTGCTCTTGTCGTCGTTGTTGTTGACAGCTCCGTCCTCATCAAAACTGTCGGGCAGGGAGAGCATGAGGATTCCAGCGGAGGCTGCCGGAACAGAGCTGCTGGACTCGGAGGAGAAGGAGTCGTCGGAGTCGGAGTCCATGAGGTGGCGGTGTTTAGGAGAGAAAGGAGTTTCGAAATGAAAGCCGGAATCTGCGGAATTTTGTATTTATAGAGTTTAAGATTTTTAACTGATTATTTATTTAGTCCAAGGATTTGACTTTGAAGATTCCCGCCCATTTTTGTAATCAACGGTGGATGATTGCTTAAAAATTTGGACTTAGGCGGGCTTTTTTTTGAGACTCCCGCTTGGAATGTGTTTTATAATTAAAGGTTGACGATGTTGACGTGTAGCCCGTCTAGCTCAGTTGGTAGAGCGCAAGGCTCTTAACCTTGTGGTCGTGGGTTCGAGCCCCACGGTGGGCGCTTATTTTTAACTTTATTAAAATTGTTTTTGGGAAATTTATACGTAGTGAACGTTTGTGAAGAGATCAAATGTTTCTTGTTGGGACTTACTTGATGCTCAATAAAAGTAGCTCTTAATAAAATAACATAAGTTCGTTATACGCACTTCAAATTAATATATCTAGTTAAAATGATTTTCTAGATTCGAGATGACTGAAAAGAGTGGTTGATAATGAACTTATTTGCAATCCATCAGTCATTCAGTCGAGCCCTCGTGGTATGCAAAGAGTTTGATAAAGACCACATCATGCAGTTCTGTGTTATATCGCAATGCCATTATCACTCACAATGAGGAGGTTACTAGTGTATATTCTTTTCTGAACCTATTCAGGAACCCCATCCAGGAACCGTATCTTTGTTTGATCCAACCTTTTTTTTAATTTTATTTATTTATAGCAAATCCAACCTTAAACCTGATTCAATCCTCTGGCAAGTTGACCTATGGAGACTATTAATGTGACAAGCTATTAGACTCGGGGGATATATCACCTGAATGGAACTTAGCTTGTTTCGATCACTCAACTGCATTTTTGCAAGTTACTAGGTCTATCAACGACCCCAAGTCTTTCTCTGCTCTATGGTATAAGGCTAGAGAAGAACTCAAATGCTCCATGCAGATCGGCTAAGCATCTTGATGAGTCCTTTTCTATCCCTGCTAATATACCCTCCCAGTTGGTTGGTGAAATTTCTAGGAACAGAACAGTGATTCTTAATGGGCCAAGGACTACAATGAATTTGTAAACAAACAGCATTGAGAAGAAACCTAGGCAATAGGTATATTATATAAAAGATAAACAGCCGTGTCTAAATTTGCACCATGGATAGTTGGATACCCTAAGAAGAGATCTCGACAGACAGTTAACATCAAGACGCTAGCAGTCAAGTCTAGACCTGCATCATGACTAATGCCCTAAGAAGTGACTCGGATGGAGACAGTAAGATGAAAAAACAGAATACTATCATGTGGAAGAATCTTTCAGGATCAGCTTGCTAAACTTGCACAAAGATTGAGTTTACGGTCACATTTTCCATCAAGATATTAGCAACAGATCTACTAATGGGGTCAAGACAATTGACCAAAAAAGCATTTACAGTTAAATATGACCAGTGACGAGCAGATGAAATTGAGCATAGAGAAAACCAAGGTTTCATATTATGTTCTCAAAACAGCCATTACAAATACAAAACTATATTGTAGAGTAAATCTACATCTAGTCAATCATACAAAACTCATCCGGCTTCAATGTTAAGAGAGAAACACCACCGGTAAACAAGTTCCTTAACACACCCAACACACCTACTTTCAAGTAGAAAACAAAATTACTGAAAGAAGAGTTTGATTACCATTCCTAAAGAAAACAACATGATGAGGAGTTCAATGATAAAGGCCTCTCCTCTTTGGCAAAGATTACTTCACACCCTCTCTACGTTGAAGTCAACCTAGAAGCCAAACACCTTACTCCTCACCCTGACTTTCATCTTTGACTAGCCTGATCATGTCATCAATCCGGAGAATTGTTATAGCAGCTTCTGTTGCAAACTGTCAAACAGAAACTTTGGTTGAAGAAACCCTTCATAATACCTTAAAAAAAATTAATAAACAAGACTCGCTAAACGTTACTGGATATGAACTTTCTGTTTGAAAATTACCTGAATCATCTTTATTTTACTCATTGCAGGCTCAATGACTCCCGCCTCTAAGTTATTTATTACTACTCCTTTTACAAGATCCAGACCCCAGTTGCAATGTGATTGCTGCCTCCTATCACCTGGAGCCTGTGCCTTGTGGTGGTAAGCCCTCATCTTTGCAACCAAATCTGTAGAGTCCTTGGCAGCATTGACAGCTAGCACCTACAACAGCACAAATCCAGAATATCCCATTCTTAACACGGTACAAGTGCAGAAGCATCTCCAAAAGGCATCAAAACCCATGAAACGAAAAAGAAACCTTTGGTATGATTGTCAAAGATTCAGCGAATTCTGCAATTGCCAACTGTTCACGAGATCCTAGTGTTATAGCAAAGCACTCCAAATACTCGCACAAAGCAGTCTCAACTGCACCTCCACCAGGTACCACCTGTACAGCCAATATAACAATGAAAATCCAACTGAGGAAAACAAACAAAGGAATACAAAAGAAAACCCTTCTTTTATTTTTTCTAGATTCCAGATAACATGCAATCAGAGACAAAGGGAATTTCATTTTACACTCCCAGCGACTGTTGTTGATAGCAAATATATGGTTCTATCATGAACAATAATAACCAAGCTTTTGTGTAGAGATAAGCACAAGTATAAGGACAAGGAAGCATCTACCTTTTTAGTTAATCATTAATAGTAAGGAATTGGCCGAATTTTAATGCAAAATACCAAAAAAGAAAAAGAACTCTGTTCACAAAATCTGAGCATAGAAAACTATGGTTGTAAATAGAAATCCATTAACTTATTACACAAATGATGAACTTATCTTACACCACAATTATAGTATAAAAAGTGAAAGAAATTAGAAGTTAGTGAGAAGTAGAAAGATAAAGTAAAAGGAGGTTTCAAGCCAATTTAGAAAGGGAAGAAGGCAATCAGAAATGACCAAGTTTACCGTGTTCGACTCTAGGGTCCTCTTGACAATTGATAGAGCATCATGAAGAGCTCTGTCCATCTCATCAAGCATATAGTCATTTGCACCTCTAAGGATCAAAGAGACCTGAGAAATACGAAAGAAATATCAGACCATACCAGCACAGTTATGGGTTTATGAGGTTGTAGTATAACAGCATATAGACATATAAATGGCATTCAACAAACTGTATAAATTCACTCACTGCACTGTTAGTTTTGGTCCCTTTTATCAAAATTACATCATCATCAGATATGCGCTCCTCAACAACTTCTTCTGCAGATCCAAGAAGTGAAGCATCAAATGTTTCCTCCCCTTCCATATCAGCGAAAGTTGATACCTGCGAATCCAACAAACAGAAAACACAGAATCAAAATAGCAAGGTAGCTCCAGCTCAGCTCTTATAATGAACACCATATAGCAATGAAAGCATGGATCAGGGAAAGCAAGAATATGGAAATTACATTAACCATGTTCAGGAAAGAATTTATAACAATGCCAATATTTTGAAACACTATCATTCTGAAGTAGTTATTGAATCATTACTGTTGTGCTACACCTAGTGGTAAATCCAGTCAATTACTAGACCAGAGTCCCCAACCAGGATTCAAGCTTTGGTGGTGACCAACTCCCGTTAATTCAAGTAGCGTACAAAATTGAATCTAAGGAACAGTCGCACATTGATTTTTAAACAAAATCATAGAAGAGAAGAAACATCATGTAAGTGTTACAAGATATGATAGAGGTGAATGCAGAGGGAAAAGAATAGTATAAACAAGGCGACAAAGAGTTCTGTGAATTGAAATAGCGTTTGCAATTGAGTCTACAAATCATCACCACATAAAGCAAAATCATTTGAGAATGAACAAATTTACATCAGCCCAACATACAGATAATACTCATAAACAAGCTCCTTTGAAATAAGCAATGGCCAAACTATAAAATAACTGCGAAATAGATTATATAAGCCACCAGACCAAATGATGAACTTACCATTGTTGCACCAGTAGCCTTAGCAACATGGCGCATATCTTCTTTTGGAACACGTCTCACAGCAATAGCCCCAGCCTCCACAAAATACTGAAACAACAAGGAAGAATGCAGAACTTATTGATAAAACGTGAATTTAGTGGTGAACTCCCAGAAAATCCCTATTAACAGATTGTTTGTAATGTAACAAGAAGCCCGAATACACAACTTGTATGATGTAATGAAAATTCCCAGAACTCTAATAATAGTAACCCATGCCGTGAATATAAAAGGAAAGAATATTTTTTTTATACATCCTCAAGGTCAAAATCCAAATAATCAGAGTTGAACACAGAAAGAAAATAGAGACAGAGGGAGGGAGGGAAATAAATTTATACAATTGTGCCTTTCAAAAACAATTATCATCAGGACATCCAACTTCTGCAAATGGTTGTTAAACTACATAAACCTAAATATGAGTGTCTTAATAGGTGTCAAAGTGGATACCAGTAACATCCCCTAGAAAAAGTACATCTTCCTCGAATCAGAAAAAAAACTCATGATTAAAAATGAGGAAAACTATAAGCAAAAGTTTTCAACTATGAAAATTTTCTGCTTCCATAAAAGACGTACAACAATAACTAACAAAATAATATACATGCGCAAGCAGGTGGTCTGCGCAACACTCTTTTACTTGTATGAAACACAAAACATGCATAATATATATACATATTTACTCAAATAAGGAGGTCTGCACCAATGGTTTTGGTGCAGATTTCCATTTTTGACCCACTTTTCGGTTGAATTTCCTCATCTTCACCGTCTAGTATCTAGATAATAGTGTAGATCATATCTGCAAAATTTCAGCCAATTTGGTGATCGTTAAAGTCATCATAATCGAAAAACAAATGGACGGACTGAATTCTGTCAAACATGAACCGTTCATGTTTTTAACAGAAAAACGCAATTTTGAGGGCCTTAGCGATCACCAAATTGGCTGAAATTTTGCAGTATGATCTACACAATATTATCTAGATACTAGATGGTGGAGATGAGGAAATTCGATCGAAAAATGGTGCAAAAATGGAAATCCATACCAAAACAGCGGTGCGGACCTCAGCAGCCAAGAAAGGCTATATATATGTGCCATTTCAGGTGCAGACGTCCGCACCGTGTGGATTCGCTGATTCCGGCACGGCCGCACTACCCACCTCCCGGCGATCCCGTCTGGAGCTCCATCGGTGACCCACGGCGGCCGGAATCTGCAAAACTCAAGTTTCTGGGCAGATTTCGGCGATTTCGCGATTCCGGCCGCCGTGGGTCGCCGATGGAGCTCCGGCCGGCACATACGGGATCGCCGGGAGGTGGGTAGTGCAGCTGTGTTGGTCCGCCGCGCCGTTGCGGCCTGCCGTCTCTGGAATCGGTGAATCCGTACCTTACGTCCGCACCTGAAAATTCTCCTATATATATATATATAGCATATAGAAAAGACAAAATAAAACAGGCAGGGGGCAGCAATATTCCACCTCGAGTTAAATGTTATCAAAGAGAAACTCTACAATAGTCTGATACTGCAATTTGAATATCGGCTGACTAGGGAAAATCAGATAAAGAAATATATCAGAAGACATGCAAAACAATCTTGCCTTTAGTGCCATATCATCAATCCCTTTTGTGGTCAGAATAACATTCGCTCCAGCTTTCAGAAGCTTCTCTATGCGTTCTTTTGTCATATCCGCTTCTCTGCACAAACATGTATCATCATCACATCAGCAAATATGCATGCATACAGTATCTAATCATCATTATTGGATGTCTGTTGCAAACATGAGCAGTGACCAGTGATAGTAACATCCTTATAAACCTATATAAAAGGCCAACTGTTATTTGAGACAATTTATAAAAGCATTGATGCTGTATGAGCACATACAAGCGTCATCAGCACATTAACAAGGCACGTATTATCTGATCACCGTTACATTGGATGTCTATTGCAAGCAGTGACCAGTGACAGTAACATATCCTTACAAAACCTATCTATTTAAGGTTACACGTTATCAGAGCATTCAAGTGCATAAAGCGGTATAGGCAAATCAATTATACTGACTAAATTGTCGTGGATATTTTTGGAATTGAGATAGCCAGTAGTTGAAAAATGTCCTTTGGCTGTATGGAGAATCGACTTATCATATCATCAATGCTTACTTTATATCACATTACACTAACATGTATTCATATATTACAGATATGTATAAACTATGTATCCCGCAAAATACGCACACAATCACATGCCAATAGAAATTAAAAGAGGAAATAAATGAGGTTCATCATCTAATCACCTTTGGCGGATTTTTTCAAGCTCCCTAGGGTCACTGACCAAAACTTGGACACCCATTTGCATTTTTGTCTTCTGAAGATTCAAATCAAGGCAAGCAATCTTTGCAGGGGAAACTTTAAGTGGCATCCCTTGGGCAGCACGACCTGTATTTAGTGCATACCCATTCAAGAGATAGCTTTCTCTTGCACTTTTTCCATGAGCTTTCAAAATATTAATACCCTGAAAATGAAAAGAGCAACTAAGATATCGTGCTAGGCAATAAGAAAATAAAAATAAAAGATGCAACTGTCCTGAAAACATGAGAAAATATAATTACAAGCCACCAACCTTGATTGGGTACTTGACGTCCCCCCGAGCATTGGTCATCTTTACAGCTTGTACAGCATCTACAACCTAGAAACAAGTGATACCATTATAGATGTTAAGGGTCTCTGCTTCAGTAGCCTAGATAACGGCTGACACAGGCAACAAATTTTATACAAGCAAATGAAATAATGCAAATAACATCTCGTTTGTTTGACAATAAACCATTAATCCAATACAAGCATACCAAGTTTGCAAAGAAATCACTGTCACCAGATATCAACTTTGAGGACATGCTTGTTTTTGCACAATTCACTAGGCAATCTTTTCCGAGCTTTTCAACCTGGGAAATCATGACATAATCTTAATCAATATGAACTGTTATGCAATTATACAATTAAATTATACAACAATGTCAAAGCATGAGGCATGGACATATATCAAGTACCATTAAGCTTAACGGTAATAGCTGATTGAATATTTAAATTAATACTGTGCAGACCATTACATAGTTAGAAACCTTTAAGAGATTGGATAAAGTAAGAAAAGCAAAAAATTGTAAATTTTCACTTTGCTGTAATAAATGGACATATCAAGTGCCTGAGAGCAAATCTTTTGGGCATTTAAAAATAGACCTATTTGTATATCATACTATGTCTTTTGATTTTTGTCCTGGAATTTTAGAATGACTCAATTATTAACAACAAAATTGACATTTGTGCTCAATAATATCATCAACAAACTTTTAAAGCACTCATTGAAGGAACCTTACCTTCACGGCTAACTTCTCCTCAATATATTTGCAAGCTTCCCTCATAGCGAGCTGTATGCAATAAGATACATAGTTAAACTTAAACATACAGTTTATGTTGAAACAGAAACCTGACATGCAGTTAAACACAAACAAACAAACAAGAAAATGCTCACCCTGTAGCCACTGATAATGGATGTGGGGTGAATTTTGTGCTTCACTAGATCATTTGCTCGCTGCAGTTCACAGTCAAACAATAAATTAAATGAGGTCCCCATATTTTAGGCACCAGATAGCCTCTTAAACCCTTACTGACAGCATTACCTTAAGCAACTCCGCAGCTAGGATGACAACTGAAGTTGTCCCATCTCCAACTTCTTTGTCTTGAAGCTCAGCAAGATCCACAAGTATCTGCACCGCATGTAAAAAAAAAAACTAAATCACTTCTATGTAACAACAAGCATTTCCTGACATGGTTGGATACTCATGACCAAAGAGAAACGTGTACAGAAACTCATAATGGCATATCAAAGCACGAAATGAAATACACCACCTTGGCAGCAGGATGCTCCACTTCCAGCATCTTGAGTATGGTAGCTCCATCATTGGTAATAGTCACATCACCAATATCGTCGACAAGCATCTGATAACAATTAATCAAATTACACAATGCTGAAATCAGTTGAAACCTTCGCATATACAAAATACTACAAAACTATGCAGTGTACAGAAAACCTTCAACTCCACACTCACTATCGAGATCGAGTGAAATACACCACACACCACTAGTCCATATAAACAAGACGAAATGAAGCACACCAAATCAAGCAGTAGTACTAAAAGTTGATACCTTGTCCAGGCCAACAGGGCCGAGTGACGATTTGACAACATTGGCAATAGCTTGGCAAGCCACCACTGCGTTCACCAAGACGAAGTAATTAGCATTTCAGCAAAGGACCGAATTTGAAACCCTAGATAGCAAAGAGAGAGAGAGAGAGAGTACCATTTTGCGTGCGGACGTCCTGGCCGTACTGACGGTCGCCCATGATATCGGGCGTCTGGCCGGAAACAGCCATTGGTGGCGGGGTTTTGGAGGTGGGGCTGGTGGAAAGAGAAGAAGAAACCCTAGATCGGAGCTCCGGACTAGGTTGGGAAGAGAAAGATTCAGTGTGAATTGTTCACAGTGCAAACACTTCACACTAGCCCCATTACTTCGGCGCTTTTATACATGGCAAGGGTTTTTCGGGTACTACGGCGTCGTTTTGATACCCGATGACGCGCTAGACCCGATTTGGCTAGGGTAAATGAAACTCTCCTTTACCAATTTACATACTGGGATAATTTTCTTATTTTGCCAGTGTTCACTCTTATATGTGTATCCTTTATCATGTATGCGCCACTTTGTATCAGCGCGGCATACACCATATGTATATGCATCATACGAGTATGAGAATTACTTTAGTTGATGGCTGATAAATATGTTATGATATTGTTCGTGTAGCCGCTTGTTTCAACGATCCTAAAATATTAAATCAAAGCTCTAATTTTTTTGATTTGTCATAAAACAGATTTCGCCCCTTTCATATCTAAGAAACACTATAATGGAACAATATTGTAACTTGTCGCAAATTGTTCCATTTCCACCTAATTCTACATACAAATTCAGAATTAATAGTGAGCGTAATGGCACGTTCTTATAAAAAAGCGGAGACAAAAAATGTGGGAAAAAAATGAAAAAAAAAAGTTTCAAAGAAAGTTACCTAGCAATTGGGACTTGGGTGTGAACCCTAAACCGAATTCGTAATGTTTACTGTGAACCCGATAAGGCTCGAACCCAGATCTACACTGAAAATATAGGTTCGTGCCGGGTAGGTAGAAAAAGATTAAAAGGAGGTTACAACTTGGAAGTTAGAACACAGATATAGCAAAGCAACTCTCTCATCGTCTCTCTCTCTGTGAAGCTTTGTTAGTAATAACAATATCAGCTGAAAAAAAAAAAATGAAGAAGAGAGCAACGCTGGGATTCGAAGACTCCAAGGTCGTGTTTAATCTCCTCCGAGCAGAGCAACGACCGCTCGACGAGATCGTCTCCGACTTCGCCTCTATTTTCTCCCATGGCCGCCAATTCATTCCTTCCTTCTCCCTCTCCGTTCTCCTACAGGTACCTCTCTCTCTCTCTCTCTCTCTCTGTACTGGTTTACGCCATTGAACTAAAACCCTAGATCCCTTGGTTCTAGGTTTTACCTCCCCAATTCTGTGACTGATGGTTAAAAATTAGTGTAACTAGTTGCGATTTACGATTGTGCTGTGTGAATTGGACTTCTGTAATTATCAATATGCAAGAGCAAAGAGAGTTAATTGGATTGAATATAGAGCTTTGTGTACTGTGCTAAGTAGCTGGATGATGTTGCTTTCAGGATAAGAAGATGCTGAGTTCCACACAACGCTTGATTGCATTTGCTTTACTTCACCGGGCTTATGCTTCCCAGAAGCCTTCCGCCAATCCCTTCATCAATTTGATCATAAGCGTAAGCATTTTTATTGATGCTGCTCTTGTATTGGTATTTGGTTTTTGTTTCTTGACCGATTTAGCTGACAAAGAACCCAGTTTTTCCTTTAAAAAAAATGGTATTTTAATTGTCGAGAATCGGTTGTTACTTACTCTGATAAGGTTAGATTATATTAACATGACTTATTGAGGATATGCTAAATCATCTGTTGCATTGTTGCGCAATTGCCCTAATTTTTTTCTCCCGTAAGAAGTGCTATTTTAACTTGAAAAGTGAGCAAAGAGTGAGCTGAAGTGAATACATTCAATCCGTTCCAGCTTTCTGTGCCTTCTTGATAGTTGTTAAGTGACTGGAACATTGATTCTTTTTAGTTTAAATCACCAGATCAGACTTAAGATTGAAAACACAATATAGATCTGTTTTTCAGTCAACCATTGTTTTGTTTTTATTTTTACTCGTTGGCTGGTCTAACCTCATTTTGAAACTATAATTAAGCCAATGAAACTGCATTTTTTAACATGAAGAAGCTTGAACATGCTGACAAGCTTATTGTTAATACTTTATCCTACTATTTATTGCTTATTGTTGCAAGTTGTATGATTTGGAATGTAAATTGCATTCTTGATGTACATAAATTGCATCTCTTTTCTGTATGCCGTCTTGCAGGCTGCATGTGATGTTGAAGCTGAGAAATGTGAGAGGGCATTTGTTCTGCAGTTATTACAGCTATTTGGGTCTGATAGCTCTAACAGTGGCAAAGAGGTTCCACATTCTTTGTTTATCCTTTGAATTTTTGAAATCAATGTGTTGTTTGGTTCCATAGAAACTACTTATCAATGCTACCTGTTAGTTCCCTGCAAATATTTATACAATGACAGAAATTGACTAAAATGTACGGGACTGATGGCCTTCTTACGATTAATTGGCAGCTAATAATGCTTTACAAGTTTCTGAGCTGTCTATTAGGCATGTGTATGTCTAATTTGACACACACTGCCTTCCCCTGAATAGCTTTTTATTTGTCTGATTCTAAAATACTAGTATTTTAGTATATCTGTAATGTTAAGTAGGCGTTCAATAGTTAGAGGAGTTGCTGAGTGCCCCTTGTAGAGCAAATCCATGCTTGAATGGACGAAAACACTCCTTTACCTTTTTCTCGTTGTTCCTGTTATCTGTCTCTCTCTTTAAACGTACAGCTATTCCAAGTCCCCTTGTTCCATAAACCTGTTATGTATCATTTCACCATTTCACCATTTCCACAGGCATAACATCTCCATTATCTGCCTTGTGTTGTGCTACATAACCTTTCTGGTCATGACTTCTATTGTGTTGTTTGTATGCTTACTTTTTAGTTCTTCTGTGTATTTGTATGCTTATCTTTGAGACTACAAATATCTGAATAAGGATTCTCCATTCCAGCTTCTTAAACAGTCCGCGGAAGATTACGTCAAAAATTTTGATCCTTCGGCGCATGTAAGTGATTTATGCTTTTGCATAGTCTACTATGCTGTTATGGATTGAAGTTGTTACTGTTTCTCTAAATACTATGGATGCTCATCAGATGAAGCTTTTATTGTAAATAAGTGGTGAAGCATGGTTGGTTTCTGCACATAATGGACATTGTTGAATTGTCATCACTGTCAGGTCTTCCCGCAACAGGAACAATTGCAGCAGCAGTATGCAGACAAAGTCCATCCAGAACCATATAGTTCTCCATTCAAGGATGGTTCTATCGAAAATGTGGTAGCGGACCCTGATGTTCCTCCTGGTTGTGATGCCAACTCATCAGAGTACGACCAATGACTTTATCGTATGTTTTGTTTTCTGATCGTTTTCCATGATGACATCAAAGGATCATGTTCAGGTTTGATCTACAACCCGGAGCAAAACCTAAAGTCGGTTGTGGAGATAAAGACGAGACAATGCTTGGCTTGCTGTCCAATATAGCACTGGAAGGATTAGGCCCTCACTGGAGCAGGCCTATTCCTCCCAGGCTCCCAGTTCAGGATGATGAAGTAAGAGAAATGTGTGTTTTTTTTGTAGATACATTTTTACAAGCACACTCGTTTACTTGATTAATAATTGTCAACTTGTTTCAGCTAGTGTGGCTCAACCCAGTAGACAATCACGAACTTTTATGGGATGATGGTATGTGTGTTGATACTAGCAGAGGTGCAGCTGTAAGGGATCTAATTGCTAAAGCTTTGAAGGGACCACTTGTGCCTGCACAACAAGAGGTGCTGCTATGTATATATATTTATATTTATCGGCTATATATAATATTTTATATATTCAAGGTAGTCAAAATTTATAGTGAGGGTCTCAATATAGCTTTTTTTGGTCAGAAGGTTCTTAATATACTTCTACATCTCTATTCTAGTACTGAACTAATTAGTATTTTTTATATTAGTTGCAGTAATGTGTCTATATGCTTAACTGCTATTAATTTAAAGCCTAGTGGATGAAACATTATCTGGTTGGTCTTTTGGACTAACTTAAATAAATAGTAGTATTTGTGAATGGAAGTAAGTTCACTAGACTACTAAGGTAGGGGACCATATTGGATGCCCCATCTTTTACCTTGTTCTAGCTGATGTGGAAGACCAAGATACCTTATACAATTAACACTGAGATACCTTTCAAATACAAAGGAACAAGTGTCTAATCTCACACTCATGTTTAAAGATTTTTAATTACCTTTTTTGAGAAGTAGCTCGAAATACATGGAGGAAGCAGAAGTGAGTGGGTCTATTTTTTAATGCAGTAAAGATTTGTTTGGGCAGTGTTGGGATATTTGAATGTGTAAGACGTGTAGATTTAGTCTGAACTACATACAAGACGTATGTGTCCTGTGTATTAATAATTGCTAAGAAGTATTAGTCTTTCTGGAAGTAGTAAGACTAAACTAGTTTGGAAATGTAGTCCGCTAGAAATATGAACAAAGAGGTGGAGTAGGAAATGAAGGAGACAATGGGGAAAATCTGAGATAGAGTATGGTCTTAATTCTTAAACTTCTTCTGGGCATCAATAGCTGCTAAACTTAGAAATTTGCCTCTTTTTCTTCATAGTGATTCAGGTGCGTAGGTTTGCTGATTTACTTTTGTCTACTGTGGAATAGTGCAAAAGGCTGAGAATGTGGATGATTTTATTTTAGTAATAATAGGGCTACCTAAATTATCTTAAAAATTGTGAGTTTGGTTGCAGCTGGAGAGAGTCACCAGTGTTGGTACTTGGTACTTTACAGTAGATGTCCTGATTTTAAATTCCCCCTTCCCAAAATGCATTAGTGACATAGAGTTTGTTGGGGGATTTATTATTTTAAAGAAAATTTAAGAAATGCATTGATTTACTTTATTTTAGATCACGTTACATCCGTCAATTTGAAGGAACAGATGAATCAATATTTACCTTTTCATTGTCCAGCAAGTCTTGTTGGAGTTGGCAAATGACCCGAAACTTGTATATCACTGTGGGCTGACACCAAGAAAGCTACCAGTAAGTATTTAATGATAGCATAACTCTGTTGCCAACGCAAGTCTGCAATCATGGACTAATGTTCATTCCGTAATTCTTGTTTCAGGAATTGGTGGAAAATAATCCCCTTATTGCAGTTGAAGTTCTCACCAAGTTGATAAACTCCCCTGAAATTGCTGAGTATGTCTTGAGTTCTGTGGTTTATTTTTATTTCTAATTTTCTACTATGATTCTGTTAAAGCCTGTGCTTCGGTGCTTCCTTTATTGTCAATATTTTTGTGCTTTATATACATTTTAATTTTTCTCACAGATATTTTACAGTGCTCGTCAATATGGACATGAGTCTACACTCCATGGAAGTTGTGAACAGGCTAACAACAGCTGTTGAACTTCCTTCTGAGTTCATACACATGTACATAACCAATTGTATATCTTCGTGTGAGAACATCAAGGTACATGCCTGTGCCTTAGAATATTAAACTTTGGTCACTTGTCAAATTTGTTGGTTTTATTTAGTTTCCAAGGTGGTTTTATTTGGTTTTCTCCAAGCTACACATGCTACATACTTCAAATTCTATAATAAATATTCTCTCTCTCTCTCTCTCTCTCTCTCTCTCTCTCTCTCTCATGTTTTATGTTTTATGTTTTTTGTATTGTATATTCTAACCACTTGGCATATTTCATCTTCCTAGGATAAGTACATGCAGAACAGACTAGTGAGGCTTGTTTGTGTATTTCTGCAGAGCCTTATTCGAAACAACATCATAAATGGTCAGTGGTCCTTCATATCAGGATCATTCAACATGCATGTAGCAATGGCTGCAAAATTACTTGTAAACAATTATGTTATAATGGTTACCGATTTCATTTGCAGTTAAGGATCTTTTCATTGAAGTCCAAGCTTTTTGCATCGAGTTCTCCCGGATTAGGGAAGCAGCTGCACTTTTTAGGCTCTTAAAATCCTTGGAGTGAACTACTCTTATTTGTCTGTAACTTTTTGTAACTGCAAGATTGCAAAACCATTTAGAAGCAGTAATCAATTGCCTGTATGATTTTCCTTGTTCTTGTAGATAATATCTTCCCCATTCAATTTTCACTTACTATGTAGTTTACTAGGTTCTGATCTCTTTTAATGAAAATGTGCCAGTTTAAAATTCATGACCTTGGCTCAGCTGAACGATTTCGTATAGAGAAATATCATATCGATTGCAAAGCCTCTAATCCCCTCTATGACAAAAACTCATAAGAGTTTATCATCGTGATTAACAATAAGGACCTTTGCTGAATGCCACAAATCACCCATAGTTGGGTATGGTTTTCTTGCATGGTAAAGCCACTTCTGTGTCAGACACTATTCAACAGTTTTTCCTGATTTTTCACCTTTCACAAGTATTATAAATGGAATCAAAAGCTTGGTCGAGGATATTGATACTAGTTCGACTGACCTCCTCGTCTTTTGTCACGTTAATGGGTACAATAAGAAACTAATGTGAAACCCTAAGGCGCGTATCAACCATGGAGGAAAGTCGTGTCCTAACTCCTAAGGAACTCCGCTGAGGCGGTTTAGAATCTGAACGAAACTTTACCTCTACCGCCACCTCATAATTCATACCTAATGGACGACATGTCTCAGCGTTGTTTCCACAGAACGACGTCAAGTCAATATCAAGGAAGTGCCGGTATTTCCTTCCACACAAAGTTACAAGTCTTCGGGGAACTTGAGACGACGAGGATTCCTCTTTTAGCAAGCGTTCTAAGCATTGTTGAGAAATAAACCCCCTTCGAATAAGGTTCGAAAGACCTTGGTTTTGTGGTTATTGGGCATGATGGTTCCATACTTCCATTAGTATTGCTCGCAAATCTCCAAAGAAGAGAGGCGTCCAGGAGGCGGTAAGAATAAGGTGAAGAAACCGGCAAAGAGTTTGAACTTCGACTCTGGCGTTGACCTTAAGTGAGGCAGGGCTCAAGAAAGAACAAGAGCCAAGTTCGGGCTAACTGGAAGCTGCTATAGAGCTTGAGGCCAACTAGGAGGAGAGAGGTGCTTTCGGCGAGGAGTAATACAAGGGCATTGTTTCGCCAGACCCTTATGTGCAATGGTCTAAATAACGGTTATCAACATCGTATCAGTTTTGTAAAATAAGGATATAATGGGGATATATCGAGATATATCGGATTTATTGTTTTTACTAATTTTTAATTAAATTTAATATATTTATAAACATATACTTCAAAATATACCAATAAACTTGAGAAATTAAAACTTATATTTTAAAATGTACCAAATAAACTTCATAAACAAAAAATATTTGATTGTTTTGACAATTAAAATATATAAATATGATTAATTAATAAAAATAGAGGTAATCATTCATCATAAACTATCTCATCATCGAATGTTATCGACGAATCTTTTATTTTCTTTAAATTATTTTTTCAAAACGACGTATTTTTAAAAAAAATATAAAAAAAACACCGATATATCGCCATTTGACTTGATTTTTCGGGTTGACCGATATAATAGACCGATAAGCAACTTATCGTATCGTTTTCTTAATATCGGAGATATATCGAAGACATATCAAGGATATATCAGGATATTTAGAACATTACTTACATGGTATTAGAGAGATTTGCTTGTCCGAAACCCAAAAAGGTACACTATGCCGTCTTAAGCCTAAAAGTTTCGGGGTTAAGTTCTCTTTAATTTCATATAAGTTACACGGAAAGCGTGTATGATGTTCCTTCTTAGGGAAGATGGGAAATGTGTGTGATAAGGAATGAGTTCAAGGACTAGGTTGCTTTTGTACCTATCGACTAGGTTGCTTTTGTACCTATTCAAAAGAAAGAGATGGCTATTGGTCACTATCATAATGTAACACAACCGATGTGAAACAAATGCCAAAGGGGGACATACATTGATCCACCATATGTTGTTTGGGACACTCAATGATTTTTTTTTTTTCAAAATAAAAGATCAAAAGGTTTCACACATACCTCGTTTGTTGGGATTCTCCTCAATTAGCTGGAAGAAATGATTAATTTGCAATGATATAGTAATGTTCTTCGGACAGTGAACAAGTATAAATATTGGTTGGTGATGATGGTGAACAAAATAGCTAGGTACTTTGATTGCCTAATTCATACTTGTTTCATGTATGTATAAAAAACAATTTGTGTTACCTGTGATTAAGACAAGATGTGAATAATTCAATGAAAATTAAAATCAAGATACTAGATATATGTTATTGTGATAGATCAAATTTTGTTTTAGCGGATGATCATGACTCTATTAAAAGAATGTAAAAGAATTGATGAATCCTATTGTCTTGAAAAGTAGACCTTATGGTTGGAGAATGATGTAAACACAAAAAGGTGAGAGAATTACTTAGAAATAAACGACAATCTTTTTTTGACAAGAAATCAAAAACAAGATCATATCATTCATAACATCCCCTTAGTAGGGGGAAAGGAGTCTATCTATCTGCCTAGCTTTGGTATATTTCCTCCAATGCAATCCACATAAATTCCACTAATCCATATAAATCCATGGAAGAAAATCAAATTTACAAGAGAGACTCTATCATGTATCAGTTAAAGCCAAGTTCAAGAACAAAATATTATGAATCTTCAATTCTTCTTATGAAATCAATCCATGTTTAGAGAGGATGGTGCAAGCCTACCAACCTCAACTGCACTCTGGACAAGAATTTATCTCATACTCTCAGCCCAAGAATCTCTCATATCCACTTTTCTTGATTTATCATATGATTTTTGTAGTGATTGATTGTATGCTGCTATGCAGAACTTTGATAGCCCACTTCTATTTAGCTTCTAACAATCACATTCTGTTTTTTTTTTTTTTAAGTTCCAAGACATTTCTTATGTGGGGTCCGAAGGCAAACTCAACGGAGGACAGCGTCCAATACTCCACGGTGGTACATCATTGTATACCAAAGCGGAGGGGCCAGTCTAGAAACCGGGCATCAGGGTATCCCCACGGCCGAAGGTAATACCTCCGGCGTGTGACTAATCCCTGACGGGGCCATGTGAAATGGTTCAAACACGGAATTTCACCTGATGCCCTGACCACAATAATGTCCTCAATGCCCCAACTCAGGCCCATATTGTGGCCCAGTTAGAAACAAAAAGGTGTGTAATGTCTCCGCCAACAATCGAGTCTTTGACCAATGTCACGTTTAAGCCCTAGTCAAATAGTTTCCGCGGTCAGAAACCAGTACACCACACTCGTGGTTAATATTCACATTATGTCTTAAAAGCCTATAAAACATCTCTTACTTGTCTTTCAGCACTCCTATCACCATTTACACCACTTATCCCATCAATCAAATCATGTCTCCTTCTTAATTAGCTCTCTATTACGATTAACCTAGGCCTCATCATTTAACCCGCGAATCTGAAAAATCCGCGGAGGCCCGCAAGCCCGACGGGCTTTTACTCGGCCCGCGAGAAAGCCCTCCAAATTCCGCTTCCGTGAGTAGAGGACCGAGCTTAAATTAGAGATTTGAAACCCAGTCCGGCCCGTGAGCCCGGTCCGCCAAATAATAAAATATTATACATACATATTTTATTAGATTTAGAATAAAACGATTGTATTATGAAGCAACAATATGAAGGAAACTTCTCGGGATCGATCGACACCAGTCAATATGATCGGTATATATATTTAGTGACCCTGTAAAGATTTCATCCAATTCGGACCTCATTTGACCGTCGGAATTTCCGGTAAACCGAAAACAACACTAATATGTGATAAGGGAAGACCCATTACCAAAATGCGAAAACCGAAATTCGTTTGCATATCTCAAATCACCTAATTTTTGTCACCCGATTGTGTGTGGTCGTACCAAGGAAACCCATTTGGCAAAGCCCTGGTCAATGACGATTTTAATATGTCAAAACGCTTTTTTTTGGTTGACCGTAAGTACGGATAGTTAAACAATATCCAAAACTGACGAAATTTTTACGGGTTCCCTAAATATATATACTGATCACATCTGCTGGTGTCGATCGACCATATTTCGAACTGGAGTTATTAATTGCCGAAGCGTCCACTAATGTATCATAACCTTTTTATATTATGTTTATAATAAAACTATCGCATTATGAAGCGACTATATGAATTAAGCTTCTCGGGATCAAGCAAAACTAGCCAATATGATTGGTATATATATTTAGTGACCCTGTAAAAATTTCATCCAATTTGGACTTTGTTTTACTGTCGGAATTTAGGTAAATCGAAAACACCACTAATATGCCATAAGGGATGACCTATTACAAATATGTGAATGCCGAAAGCCGTTAGCATATCTGAAATCACCTAATTTTTGTTACCTATCATGCGCGGTCGAACTGAAGAAATCTATTTGGCAAATCCCCGGTCAATGGGGTTTCAATATGTCAAAACGCCACTTTTTAGTTGA
Organism: Argentina anserina; assembly: GCF_933775445.1. Taxonomy (NCBI): domain Eukaryota; kingdom Viridiplantae; phylum Streptophyta; class Magnoliopsida; order Rosales; family Rosaceae; genus Argentina; species Argentina anserina. Next base: position 11,225,131 of record NC_065876.1, read on the forward strand.
CGGTTGGTACGAACGGTCAAACCATGTCCAAAATGGACGAAATTTTTACGGGTTCCCTAAATATATATACTGATCACATCTACTAGTGTCGATCGACCAAATTTCGAATTAGAGTTATCGATCGCCGAAGTGTCCACTAATGTATTATATAACCTTTTATATTACATTTTAGAAAATAAAACTATCACATTATGAAGCGACTATATGAAGGAAACTTCTCGGAATCAATCAACACTATCTGATGTGATCAGTATATATATTTAGTGACCATTTTAAAATTTTATCCAATTTGGATCTCGTTTGACCGTCAGAATTTTCGGTAAATTGAAAACACCACTAATATGCCTTAAAGGAGGACCTATTACAAATATGCGAAAGGAGAAAGCCGTTTGCATATCTGAAATCACCTAATTTTTGTTAGCTATCGTGTGCGGTCACACTGAATAAATCTATTTGGCAAATCCCCTGTCAATGGGATTTCAATATGTCAAAACGCCTTTTTTAGTTGATCGTTGGTACGAACGGTCAAATTATGTCCAAAACGGACGAAATTTTTACGGGTTCCCTAAATATATATACCGATCACATCTACTGGTGTCGATTGATCATATTTTGAATTTGAGTTGTCGATCGCCGAAGTGTCCACTAATGTATTATAACCTTTATATTAGGTTTATAATAAAACTATCACATCATGAAGTGACTATACGAAGGAAACTTCTCGGAATCGATCGACACTATCTGATGTGATCAGTATATATATTTAGTGACCATTTTAAAATTTTATCCAATTCGGACCTCGTTTAACCGTCAGAATTTTCGGTAAATCGAAAACACCACTAATATGCCATAAGGATGACCTATTACAAATATGCGAACGCCGAAAGCCGTTTGCATATCTGAAATAACTTAATTTTTGTTACCTATCGTGCGCGGTCGCACTGAAGAAATCTATTTGGCAAAACCCCAGTCAATGTGGTTTCAATATGTCAAAACGCCTTTTTTTAGTTGACAGTTGGTACGAACGGTCAAATTATGTCCAAAACAGACGAAATTTTACGGGTTCCTTAAATATATATACCGATCACATCTACTGGTGTCAATCGACAATATTTTGAATTGGATTTGTCGATCGCCAAGTGTCCACTAATGTATTATAACTCTTTATATGAGGTTTATAATAAAACTATAACATTTTGAAGCGACTATATGAATGAAACTTCTCGGAATCGATCCACACCATCCGATGTGATCAATATATATATTTAATGATCATTTTAAAATTTCATCCAATTCAGACCTCGTTTGACCGTCCGAATTTCCGGTAAACTAAAAACAAAACTAATAATGCCCTAAGGGGGGACCCATTACCAAGATGTGAATGCGGAAAGTTGTTTACATATTTGAAATCATCTATTTTTTGTCACCGATCGTGCGTGGTCGCAACAAGAAAATCCGTTTGGCAAAGCCCCGGTCAATGAGGTTTATTATGTGAAAACGCTTTTGTATTTGGTTGACCGAAAATTCCGACGGTTAAACGAGGTCTGAATTAGATGAAATTTTTACATGGTCCCTAAATATATATATCGATCACATCTATTGGTGTTGATCGATAATATTTTGAAACTAGAATTTATTTGTAAATTTGTTTAGAATGTTTTCTAATAATTGTTTTATTGTTTCAAACCCTTAAATTAGAATATTATATTGTTTTATATAAGCCCGCAAGACCCGACCCACAAAAGTCCACAAAACCCGTTTTAATTAGACGAGCTTGGATCTTCGTATTTGTGAAAATATCCAGCCCGCCACTTATTTAAATTTGTACTCACCGCTACTCTTTAATAATCATATTAAAGTGTTTCATCGTCCAAAAGGAATGAAACAAACTGCTTTTCATTCTCAGAGAAAAAGAGAGTATGCTCTTCCTATCCCATTAAATTGTAAGTTCTCATTATAAAAACATTTTTTATTTGAAGAAAGTATATCAACTTATATTTTACTTCTTCGATTTTGCTAATGATCTCTTCCATTGATATATATGAAGCAAAGACAAAATCGAGAAAGACGTCGTCAGTGATAACACTAATCGGAAAAAAAAGGATTGCTAATGGAAAAAAAAAGTTTGAAGATGTATCATGAGTGATTATATATCTTTCAATACACCATAAAAAGACTTAATTTAAGATTACCTTCAACATCGCTTGTATCACCAATCCTGCTACGAAGGAAAACTCTCAATAAAACAAATAATAATATAATGCAATACCATGAGAAGGTATTAATTCCTATTCATATCAACCAATTTGTAGAAAGAAGTCATGATTAAGCAAGTATGTACGAATATTCGGTTCCAAACTCAGCTCGTCTACAAGTTCAAAATTCATAGTGAGGAGATAATAATCATGATTCTTTTCTTAAACTTAGGCGTTATAATTTTTATTGAAGTTTTACCCTGAGTCCTCACTTGGTTCACTAAAAGAAAGTAATTCATTTGTCTTTTCAATGAATATGGAAAGAAAAATAAATAAAAAATTGTGAATTTTTTTGTTTGATAAAAATTTGTGAGAAATTTTCATTCTGATGTTTATTGAAGTAAGAGAAAACTATCCAAAAGGTTGATTAAACTCTATAACAAATGCAATATATTGTGAGTGATAGATGCAAACTAAGAATAAAAACAATCGATTTATTTGGAGTTTAGAGTTTGATATATGTGTTTCTTTAGAGTAATTTGATTTTAAAATGCCTAATCTCATTTGGAGTAATATGACCTCTGCTTTTCTTTGAACTAAATTAAGTACTACTATAGGAATCTTCACATATGAAACTCTACTTATAATAAAACAAACTCGTAGAATACAACTCAGTCCTAGCATTAATTTAAAAAACAAAATCAAGTTTTATAGAATGTGAGAATAAGGTAGTGAAATCACAGTTCACACACCCTAAATGACAATCTACACACCCATGACACACTTTTACCAATATTAGGAATGAAATAAAAGAACAGTATTGACATTTATGGAATTAAGAATTAAGTTCAAGAGAAGGAATATAACTTTATTCATATTATAGATGTTCACCAATACAAAGTACATAATCCCACTACTTGGCAAGGCAAGTGTACTTGCACCTAATACTCAGCATACATCACAATAATAAAAAGCAATTACCTTATAGGGAATCTGATTTAGGAAACTTAGTTTTTATCCTATTTGAAGTGCTGATCGACCGAAGTGGCATGGATAAAGGTTCATCTTGATCAGTGACGCAGCCACATAGAGATGGAGTACTAAATATATATAGCAGCAGCTACTTATAAACTAATTAAGTGAGCTGAATGGCTGATGTATAGGCAGCCCCGGCCTTCCAATCAATGGGGATGGCTTTGGGTGCCTGCACCCATTGTAGCCCTGCGCTGCCACTCACTTGGAACCTCAGGTCAATGGAACCACAAGGTGGGTTTTGAGTGTCCCATACTGCCCCATATACTTTACGCAAGCCAACCCATGCTTTGCAATCCTCCTGCCAAACAAATTGTGAATATCTGTTGTTTTTTTTATATATATTTTTTATTTTTTGCAAACACGCAATGATCTGTGTCGAGCCAGTTCTTATTCAAATTTTAAAACTAAACCAGATTGAAGGGGGGTTTGGTTTGATGCATGGTTTTGAATTTTTCCTGGCCAAAGGGATAAGTGGTCTTTGAATACTATCAAGAACCTATATATATATATATATATATATATATATATATATATATATATATATATATATATATATATGATTGTATTGCAATTAGCATGAATTTTACCTGCCACACTTCGACGGCAATGATATCATTCTGGCCAGCTACATACTGAATGACTATAGCCAAGTATAACGGAAATTTGCTATGTTCATGGACCTTGAAAACCAGGTTCGGAGTAGAGTACTGGCAAGGGATCCTTCTGAATTCTATATCAACCACACCATAAGCAAATAAAATCTCAGTTGAAGCTGGGCTGTTTGCCAACTTTGTATAGGCTTTAGGGGTGAAGATGAAGTCAGTTCTGTCTCCTTCACCATAGTCGGTCACCACCACATTCACCCCATCATTACTGCAATGTGGAGGGTATATGCACCTAACCTGAATCACGTACGGTATGCCCACAGAAAGTTAATTGTCGTTAATCCCTACTATATATAATTGAAAACGTGGTTTTGTTGTTAACAGGTTCACCAAAGTTTCAAAATCTCTAAAATGCCTATGTTAGAGATAAAAAAATAAAGAGAGAAAATATTATGTGTGAGAGATAATAGGGTGAACTACAACAATTAAAGTAAAATAAAATTAAAAAAAAGGTGAAAACGTAAGAGAAGTAGGAAATAACTTAAAATCAGAGGAAGATTATGAGTTGTGGGTAGTAAATAAACTAAAACTAACTTTTTAAGTGAATTGTGTAAATCCGTGGAAATTTACACGGGTGGGTACATGCTAGGTATAAATTAAAGAAGCAACGCACTTACTTTAGTTTATTGTTAGTGCTAATCAGAATGATTATCGCTAGGTCATGAAGACATGAACTAAGAATATTAACCCTTGTCGTTGTTATCACATTTATAGTCTAGCTAGAATCCTAGAATGATAAACTAAGTACAAGTACTGTACCTGATAACATCCACCGCAGCCAGTACCGTTTCTCCATAGCCTGGCAACTGCAGATACTTGACCATCGTTTACAGTCCTTCCATATTCTCCATAGCCACATGCTCCAGCTACATGACGAGCATAAAGATCATTAGTTATTACAAATTAACCATTTTAGATGATAAATTAAACAGGTTATCAGGCATTTGGACAATTGGACAGTAAGGATATCAGTTTCTAATAATATAACTTCGCCAGTTTTGGTTTATTGGCCAAACAAGAAGGTTGATTTGGCTTCTCTCTAGCTAATATAAAGACTCTCCAACATGCATGCTAGCTAGTAAAAACTCCAATTGTCTTATAAGCGAAATGCATATTCTCCTCAAAAAGAAAAAAGAAAAAAAATGCATATCTTTTCATGCGAGTTCATATTATCATATGGTACACATGCATAAATGACTCATTACAACTCCTTTCGGGTAAGATCCCCGATCAATGTGTTTTGGCAACCAGGGTCAAATTGGCATAATTTACGTAGAAGATGACCACACTAACTGAAAATATCGCATATATAAGTATGTGCACTCACTATAGTTGTTGTCACGCTCAAAAAAAGCTTTCTGTACCTATTTCTATTTAAGAAATAGACAGTGACATTTGGGAAATAAGAATAACGAAGCAGTTGCTTAATTTCAATCCACCAATTCAAAGAAGATCTATCAATCTATCATGTGTACATTTACCACGTACGAAATGCTGGCTAGCTAGGTTTCTACCATATATGTCGTATACAAAGAATAGAAAAAGGCTGCATACTTGGGTTTCCATAGCAATTGGGGCTACCGTAATATGTTGCTCTGGACCGTGTAAATGTATCTTGAGAGATGCATAGTACAGGCAAGAGCACTAGGCCTAGGATTGCAAGAAAACACTGAAAGCTACCCATGTCTGTACGAAACAAACAATTAAGCTACCCAAAACAATGAAACCAAGCAATGCAAGCTCAGGTAGTTAGAGCAGAAGAGTTTAAGATGTTGCTGTGATGTGAGAGATCAGAGGTTTGTGAATCCTATATTTATAGTAGAGGCATGACATGAGTAGGTGTTCATGTTGATGTGGTATTACTCTACTTTTTCTTCCACTTTGGAACTACAGAGTGCAAAAGAAACTGGAGCTGCAATTTAGGATTGAATCGATAACGTGTACTTTCTACGTGGATCCCTTTGTTAATTGACCCCCTTCCAATCCCATTTGATGAACAGATAATTCTTTATATGGAGAGAAATGTTATACATTTGCATTGGCATATGGTACACCAGCGAACTTTAGTATGTTGCTCTTTTTACCCGCAAAATATAGTTTAGCTTCTTCATTAGTACATCTTGGGACCAGGACTCTTGTTCTCAATGCAATATGAGGTCATATGACGAGAAAGATGGATAAACATTGAACAATTTGAGTAAGAAAAGGAAAAAGCTGTTTTGGATATACAACAAATTGGTTAACTTGTGTTATCTCCCGTCGAAGATTTCATGTAAAGACTTGATCAGCAAATTTCCGGGTCATACTGCTAATTTTGATTATCTGACGCATATCATTTGTAATGCATCACGCGACTTCTCAATTGTTCAACACTATGTAAGTAAGATGTCACATATTTTTGGGGAACAGGCTAGGCCATCCACTCTTTGTTGCCAATTAATATGATAGACATGCATGTATGTATGACTCAGATTCTAGGTACTGAAGTTTAGCTGACTTTAAGTCAATTTTTCGAAGTCTAGTTAACATAACTATGGGGCTATAACCAATAGTTTCGAGTCCTACCAAACTACCAAAGCCACCATCATTTTGGTTGTAACGCACTGAGGAGCGAGGTCTTGAGAAAGTTTCTTAAATCTTAATGAAGATATTTGCTCTTTGATTTGATTAGAGTAAGAGCACTTACAATTTCATATTTTCATAGCTAGTTGGATTTTACATAAACAAGTAGGCTCAAACAAGTAAGAGCACTTACAATTTCATATTTTATATATCGGGGTTGGTGAGTCTCAATCTTCGTCGTCCATCTTGTTTATGTAAAAGCCTACTTGTTAAAAAATGCATGTCTAGGGATTACACAGAAGAAAAATAACTTTAGGGCCGGACCTAAGATTCAGAGACTTGAGGCGGGATTATAAAATGAGGCTCTATAGTATTTCGGTATGAAAAAAAATCAATAAGTAAACACGTATTAAATCTGCGAACAATAACTAATAAAATCGATTTCAGATGATAGATTATAAGATAAAACTATAATTCTCAAATTCTAAACTACATCACTAAAAAGTTATTCGAAATCACTCAAATCTGCTCACAAAGTCACTTAAAAATTACTCATCTTATAGTTTTAAATGCGAAAGTATCAATTAACTTTGCATAATCAACCTTCTCGACCACTTTTTTTACATGGATAACATATCCAAGCTATTTAGACTACAATTTCCCAACTATCGTAGGTTTATTATTTGAAAAATGATCAAATATAAAAATATATATATTAAAAAAGGTAAGATTTTGGGGCCTGAGGCGGCCGCTGCTCGAGCCTCACTTCAGGTCCGGGCCTGAATAAATTGACCAAATAAATAGGTGTTATGATAAGGTTTGAGAAGTAACTTGAGTATAACATATTGATCGGACTTAATAGTTAATTTAGTGATTGATTTCTATGTACATTGTATTTGGTTTTTTTTTTTTGAGGTGCATATTAAATGTGCAAGTCGAAATCTCACGAACCATGAGATTGGGGGGATGAAGGAAAACAATATCCGCCAAAGTTCTTCTGTTCACGATCTATGGTTTTCAAGATCGGCAACGTTTGTTCTAACAACCCTAGCTTAGTTTGAATAATATGATTTTGGAAAACCCGGGCCTTAACTTCCACTCATGTATATGATGAAGGGCCGTTATGGCTACTGAAAGTCACGCCATCTTTCTTCTGTGAACCATTTGAATTTCAACTTTCATGCAACTGATGCAAGTTCTTACGTACCCAGAAACAGCCGTCTGGCTGGTCCTTGGCTGATACTTACAGACTGAAAATCCTTATCATTAAGCATAGCAACGTAAATGAGAAATCACAATGGTCGTACTATTTGGAGTTCATCAACTCAATGCTATTCTCTGACGTATATGAACTAATATTTGATTTACGCACTAAGCATTACTATAACAGCCATATTTTGTGACCTTAGCGAAAACACATTGTGTTAATTAATACCACCTTGAGCAAACCATAATTGCATGCATCATATAAATTCCAACCAGAATCACATTAGTATTATATCAACTGAAACAGTGTAAACTTTCCGAAAGGGTGTTTCACTATTTGTTCATACAGCTGGCAAATCATAGCTCATGTACCACATCAGTGAAAGCTAGTGACTTTCACTATATTGGATTGACCAATCAATTCTCCACATATGGGAGAGCCACTTAGAGCATATAATGGAATAGTAACTATTGAGAAACAATGAAGTATATATGTGTACGGTTCCTGCCTTCCTGGTATCAAATCTCCTACTTCCTTGAGTCCTACTCTTACACTTGTAATTTGGGATGAGATGGGTGAAAGGGAAAGAGCAGAAGTTCGTGTCGTTGGAAAAGAATTCTTAACTAACAACAACAAAGCGTGCCGGCCACCCAACAGAAGTTGCCACTTTAGTCTCTCACTCCCACATTTGAGCAAATCAAAGCAGAACATTAGGATCCGTTAATGAGAAATTGATCATGTGAGGAACCTCATGGAATTTCACAGCGGACAAAAGCTTTCAATACATGAAAGTGTATTTTCACTATCTGTTTAATTTAACAGGATATGAATCTAAAATAGAAGTTTCACGGCACAATGCATGAATTTACCAGTGGTAGTACAATCAACAGTTAACATTTTTCCTGCAATTGAGAACCGAGATCGATTTATGAAAACTAAATAAGATAGATACAATAGAATTACCTAAAAAGAAGCTTAAAACATCAACAACCTGAAATTCCATTCATAAATAACCTAAATCATCAAAATGAGGTTATGAAAGAGTAAGATGAGCGTTGTGACTTGTGAGTGGTGCACTACCATGCCATCTTTATCTTTCGTGTTGGGTGTGTTCATATTATTCCTAATGTTGTACTGTACTGTTTTTGTTTTTTGAAAGACTGTAATGTACTGTTATTTTAGAAAAGAAGAAACATTAATAATAATAATAATATAACAAATATTGTAAGCTGAATACAACATTTCTTTTCAACGGTTCCTACACATAATCCTAATTCTAGTACATGTAAGATTCAGCCAACCCCAGAAAACAATCAAAGTTCTTTGGGAACATACAAGTTGAGGCAAGTATTATGGACTTCCTTTGCTGCACTTGTGTACCAGTTGTGGCTTTACACTGGGTTTTTGGTGAGTGGTGCAAACTCTCCAGTACTGAAGAAGCCAATCATCTCATAAACTTGCATCTGAAGCAAGTTGATTGGAAATTATGAGTTTGCACAGATATCAAACAATTACATTGAACCATCAAATTGTCAGTATTTGGATTTCAATTACAATTCCTTCAAACCCAATTTACAACACACTTGTGGAGTTTTCAGGAAAGCAACACTTATTACATAGCACCTCAAACAATGAACGATCTCTGAACTAAGCTTCTCAACTGTTTGAAGCAAAAAAAAAAACTTATTGATTTATCATTCCAGTCCAAGAACCCAACGTCAACTACAAAAGAATGTAAAGTTTTTTAATTGTATTATCTAATATGTTCACACCTGACTAAATTATAGCTTGAAGGAGGAATTCCAGCTCAGGGAGTGACTATCACTATGATGGGTTATCACAATCACATAGCTCCACAAAAGGTAGAGCCAGTAAGAGCAAATAATGGAAGAGAAACTATTGAGACAATGCAATGATGTCTGATGATGTGCACGGCTCATATTATTTAACCTCCTACTTCATTACATTAAGCTTTTACACTTGTAATTTAGGCTGTGGACAAAAAGGTGGGGATATCGGAAAAAGACATGAAAACTACCATCAAAGCATCTCACCTACCAAAACAGCCTCTTTAGTCACGCTCATTCTCATGAGCAATTAGATCAAAAAGTAAATAGGCGAATCCACATGTAAGCTAGCTAACAATATGGCATCACCACCTCTTCTAGGTGTCATCTTCCTGAATCCTCTAGAAAAGTAATGGCAAAAAGATGTGACCCCGAAAAGAACAAGCAATTACTTCAATTCTAGAATCAACACATCCTTGTCCAATGATAAAGACAAGACTAGGAGCCAATAAGGGAAGCCAAATTTAGAAAGGAGTAGGAAAGCCTAGAGAGGGAAAGCTTTTCAACTAAAGGAAGTAAATGGCCAGTGAAGCAAGTATGACTGGCACGTAAAAGCACTTTCATGACATGGTCATAATGCAACGGATATCAGGTGATAATGCATATGCTGAAAGACTACATAGCTAATGCAGTGTTAAAACGGTTCACGATACACCACCCAGGAACATTGGTGTCGGTGGCTTTTGGGAAACCTTTTCAAATAATCAGAAGTATTACAATGATGTCAAACCTACTTCTCTACATATAAACCAACTAGCCAATGCATTGAACAGTAGAAAGCAGGTGCAAGTACTCAAAAAGTTTCGTATAGGAGTGCAAAAAGGTTTCAATGCTGGTGAAAAGGTGTCACTGATAGTCAAACTCATTTAAAAGGCCACGAATTCCGCGTATATAAACAAAATGCAATCAATTCTTAGAACTGCACATAACTTGTTATATCTCTGTACCTGAATGTTAATTGCAATAATCATCCCAAGTCTTGCTTTCGTCAAATAAGCTGTGCCTTTTTCAGGTCAGCCACTACTCCCCTGTCTTTATGACCCCTCTCATTGTACAGTACCTAGAAAGAATTGGAAACAGGTAAAATACGGTGTGGTATGAAATAGACAAGACACATCTCAAGTCTTTCAATTGGAGGTACCTTGTCTATTATGCCATATTCCACTGCCTCGCTGGGACTAAAATATTTTGGCCGTCTAATGTCCGCTTCAATTTGCTCAGTCGATTTTCCAACATGCTTAGCAAAGAGCTTGACCTACAGCAGAATCAACAGATACGGAATGAATTGATTGAACACTTCTTGTTTAACTTTTTGTTGGCCTGGATATCAGAAATGCAGATTCCACATGCTAGGACAAAAAATTAGTCACTTCTGAACTCAAACACTGATTAGGGATGGCAATGGGGAGGGTAGGGTCAGGGGATTGAAAAACCATTTGCATCTCCGTACCGCCCCGATCCCCGTAATAGGATACTGGGTATTTCCCGTGTCTATTAATTTATTTGAGTGAATATATATTAATTAATTATATTAAATATATAATACATTATTGGGTGGGTATGGGGATGGGGATCAAAATACTATCCCCGCCCCTTATCCGTTTCCGCTATCCGAATAGCGGGGATCCCCGTTACCCGATTATACCCGAAACACTCCCCCATTAGGGTCTAATACCCATGGGTACTCTGCCCGTTGGGTATTTTTGTTATCCCTAACAGGCTAACACTGATGATGTCTACCAAAAAAAAAACTGTTTTCAACAGATAAAAGAATCAAGCGATGTTCTTTATCAAGAGAAACAACAATATCATATGGATTGATTAATTGTTTCATTAACTTTTGTACTAAGAAATGGAAATTGTGATATTGAAAATTGACAAATAGGGAAAGTCTTTCGTTTCTTTTCTATTCATTTCTTTACATGATACGACTACCCCTGAGCCAAATGCTATACAATTAGACAGAGCAAACTGATTCAAGTTTAAAGATAAATCAACAAACAAATACTCAAAGTACTTCAACTAATTTGGGAGTTCAAATCCTAGCCAGCTATTCGCCAAGTGTCCGGTCTCCTAATTAAATATTAGGAAGATTGGCAGAAGGCCCCAAGTACAAAAATTTCGTAGGTATATATAGCATGGACACTGACACCCCCCCCCCCCCCCCAATTTTATTTTTGAATTAAAAACCTGTGAATTGACTGAAAACAAATCCCTAAGGGATATACAAAATGTCTATCAGAGGATAAGAGTTTGTTGTCAGACAAAAATCATATGTTACAGTATTTAATGTGGAACATACATGAAGTTAATGTACTGCAGTCAGATTAAAACCTTAACTAAATAACAATCACACTTGAAATCACAGAGACTACATTCTACAAACTTGGACTTGTAAACTCAGAAACTGTTTAACAAATCACCACTTGTCGCATGTTTTTTTTTCTCTTTTTGGTGGACAAGTCACATGTCTCTTTATCACTCTTTCCTTCAATTTTTTTTAATGTTTCTACCTCTTGTTAACTACGCATCACGTTTTTCCTATCGAAAAGACGTTCATTGGTCTGTGCAACACATGCAATAGAGGTAATGATCACAAGAATTTGATTCCATACGAATGCTTATTTCTTTCTTTTCTGCAAAACTTTTATGCAATTAAATTTACTCTACTGCCATAGAAAAGAGAAAAATGAAATACGAAGAAACGAATAAACAGTCTGTATCTTATCATAACTTCTAAATTTCCGCCAACAATCAAATGTAATCAATGCGCAAGAGTGAACATGGAAAAAACTGTGTAGTTCAATGACCATTATTCTTACCAACTCGTCTTTCACATTCTTCACTTCTTTTCTTGCAAGTTCAATATCTGTTGCTTGACCTTGGAACCTTGCAATTGGCTGCACATAGATAGAAAAGAAGATGACTAAATTTGTCCATATGTAATTCATTCACTAGTTCCAAACCCAGCTAAAAGTTTTTGATTCCAGCCTTGCATAAATCATTTAACTAGGTACAAATTTTAAAGCCCTACAAAAGCTAGTGATAAAAGATAGAACCTGCTTTATCATGATTGTTGATGATGGTAACGCAGAACGGTTTCCCTTTGCACCAGAAGCCAAAAGTAAAGCGGCTTCGCCCCAAGCATTACCGACACAAAGAGTAAATATCGGTGGCTTGACATACCTGCAGCGGTGAAAACACAAATTAACCTCCAAAGGTGAACATAAGCAGATCCAAATATTTCAAGGAAAAGTAAAATGAAAAATAAATAATATATGATAGAAAACAACAAATTAGTTACCTCATGACATCATATATTGCAAGAGCCTCTGTCTCGTAACCCAATTTCTCACCGCCCTGGAGAATGCAAGACAGACTAAAATGAAAAACTTACCATTTAAAATAAAAGGGGAAAAACGGGGACAGTATTCGTAATTTACAACGTTCTGTTGTGAGTAAAGGCAAAAAGGAGAATAAATTGGCAGCGAAATTACTACACTAAGGTATGCTAGGCAGTTTAGAATCAACTATTCTGCTTTCTGGTCAAAGTAAAGCATCAAGAGGAAAGTAAGTGCATCTGTGCCAATTATCAAGTTTATTGATAATGATCACTTACTGTTGCAAAGAGCTGAATTTTAACTACAGTTACAAATGAGAAAGAAACTATGCAGAGTAGTTTGAAATCAAAAAATAAAATAAAAATGGTTTTCAGATCATTCTTTTTCAGTTCGGAAGCTTGTGGAAAACCTTGCCTTATGAGCAATACAGCTTCCAGCAACGTACACACATTAAACTCACACACCACGGGATTCAATCAGAAAACCCCCCTGGGACAACAACTAAATGCAATCAACTGTACAAGAACTGCTACGTACAAATTGAAACAACCTTCTTAGCACAAATATAACCAACTCTAGCACCAACATCAACATCCAAGCCACATTCGGAAAAACATGCATCAGCACTACTACGAAATATGATTCTCTAGATATATGCACAATGACGTGATATGAATGTAAATATCCTGACGAACTGACACATTCCATTATCAAAATCTCAAACCTAAGACAGAGCAGTTCAAGGGACTTACAAACTTATCCACATTTTAAACAAGATTGTAACTCGAATTGCTCTCGTAATGTCATCTCCATTAGCAAACAATTAAAGCTAGTGAATATTAAATAAGGTCTGAGACTTCAAACCTTAGTTGTTCCAGTGGAATTAATGTACAAGTAGATAGGCTTTGTATCATCCTCATACTGAAGGTAGAGAAACTCTGCAAGAATCAGCTCAGTTACTGAAGGAACAAGCGACATTCCCAAGTAAACAATTCGATTCTTGTATAGATACGACGCCAGGTCTGGTGGTGGTTGCTCCCATGCACTTCCTCTTTGAAATGGAATAACCTAACACACCATAATCAAATCCAAATTCAATTTCAAAACTCATCAGATTTCAAACATTAAACAAAATCATAAATTTCTTCAGCCAAAATTCAATTGAGCCTAATTGAACCTTAGAAAACCTACAAAGATCATATTTTTGGATGAAGCAAAATGTGCGAAGGTGAATAGGGGGGAGTGTTACCATGGTGAAGACACCGCGTTTGGGCTTAGAGCCAGGAGACGACGCCGGATTGAGAGAGGGAGGGCGGAGCTTGTGGCCGGAGAAGTCAGAGGCGATGCTTCCGCCGGCGAAGGGTGAGAGGAAGTTGGAGGAGAGGGAGGCTCTGAGAGGCCAGCAAGACGACATTGTTTGGTTGCGGTTAGGGTTTAAAGCTCGGGGAGCAACTGGCGGGGCTGAGATGCGCGCGTGAAGCGCGAAGCTGGAAGCTGAGGTGGCAACCTCCATAGGCGGTTGAGAGTGCGGTGGTTCGTGGTGGACACTGTGGCCTGTGAGTTTGAGTGTGAGAGGAGAGAAGAAGACAGTGAATTACTGAATTTGCCGTGAAGGTGAAACAAATAAATGTAGACTTTCGCCCCAGGGTACAGTTGGGCTTATAAAAAAAGTCGGTTCATGCTGATTTCTGAAAATAAGTGGCTGATAAATAAAGTTGCAGACTGTTTGGTAAACTGGCTTATATAAGTAGTTGTTAGTGACAGAAGTAATGACAAAGCGTTTGGTAAACTCAAACTAGCTTATGTTTTTAATTTGTCAAATGACCAATTTAGACATGTAAGATAATTTTTAGTTAATTTTAGTTTAAAACAATGCCTAAAAATATATGTCATATTAATATTGGATAATTTTAAAATTATCTTAAACTAATATACTCTGATATTGATAATTTGGTTTTGATTAGGATCATGTCAATACATAAATATTCAATCACGTGCATTCATCAAACTTTGAGTAATCTTGTCTCTTAATATATCAATTTCTTATGCGTAATGATGATTTTGTTCATCATCATCATCATCTTCTTCTTCTTCCTCATCTCCACCACCTTCCTTTTCTTCGCCTCGGACAAAATGTCTATCACGATGTGCATATCTTCGGATATAATTATGAAGTGTTATAGTAGCGATGACAATCTTCACTTGTTTCTCGAATGAATATCCTTGCATGTCTTTTAAAATCTTCCATTTTTTTTTCAAACTCCAAATGAGCGTTCTATAACTCCTCTAAGTGAAGAGTGTGTTTGGTTAAATAGTTTTCTTTTATTTCTTGGTTCTCGGCCACGATATTGTTGGAAGTGTTGTGGTGGCCCTTTATAAGGTCCCAAATACCCTGGCAGAGTAGGATATCCTGAATCCACAACATAATATTTTCCTACAAAATTATCATATAATAAAATTTGTGAAAATGTCATTTGAAGCATGAATTGAAATGAAATTTTTGACTAAAATTAAATATATTACCTGGTGGAGTATGAGGAAAGTTCATATTAGGATTTCGAAGAACGAATTGTAATACTCTTGTATCATGAGCCGACCATTCCCAACCAGCACATACAAAAATAAATTGCATATCAAAATTGCATACCGCCATAACATTTTGTGATGGAAATCTTTTCATATTAATGTATGGAGTTTTTTCGCTGAGACACTGTCAAATTTGACAGCCTCCCTATCTCTGTCTTTTACATTTCACTTGCTCCTTCACTGAAAATTTCACCCATCTCGCATCCTCACTTTCTCGCCCAAAAATTTCCTGACACAAGAACTCATCCACCTCCAATCTGTTTTTCAAGTTTAATACCCCCAGTACAAGTTTACTACTTATAGTAAACTTTAGTAAAAAATTTACTATCCCCCAGTAAACTTTATTTTTTGCATCTAAATTGATTTTTCTCCGTTTTAAGGTGTGTTATGCCCTTTAGAAATACTGTTTTTCAAGTTTAATACCCCAATTAGAAGTTTACTAGTGGTAGTAAACTCTAGTAAATTTTTACTACCCCCAGTAAACTTTATTTTTTTGCATCTAAGTTGATTTTTCTCCGTTATAAGGTGTGTTATGGCTTTTAGAAATACTGTTTTCAAGTTTAATACCCCCAGTAGAAATTTACTACCTCTAGTAAACTTTAGTAAATTTTTACTACCCCTAGTAAACTTTATTTTTTTGCATCTAAGTTGATTTTTCTCCGTTTTAATGTGTGTTATGGCCTTTAGAAAACTCCAGAATATATTTAATAAAAAATTTAAAACCATTCAATATTAATCCTGGAGTTTTCCTCATCCGGCTCAACCCTTGAATACTTCTTCTTCACATCGTTCCTAATCAAGTACAAGAATAACATTAACATTTTAGGAATGCAAAAACCCTATAATTCAAGATAGCAATGAAATTGAACATATTTTGAAACAAATTAGAGCCAACCCAGAGGTGCCCATGGGTAGAAGAAGAGAGAAGGAACAAAGCTAGTTGAAGACGGAGGAGGAGGGCCGCCGTCGGGGATCGAAGGTGGGAGGGAGAGGACGAAGTCTTTAGGGGTGTACTGCGCGGAGAGAGGGAGGTCGCCCTTGGCGGTGGGTTTGGCCTAGTTGATGGTATTTCTGTTTGATATGTGGTGGGTCGTAATTAGTTGAAACCACCAAGGGTACCCATTGGTATTTTAGAATGTTCATTAATTCTCCGCTACAGTGCGCGCGTTAAGAAGTAGAAGCGGCTTCTAAAAGGAGGGTAGGAGCTACTTCTCCTTTTGGTTTGAAAAAGCCCCAGTTTTTGGAAGTTGGAAGGCAGAAGCCAGTTTACCAAACGGATTGTTGGGCTTCACTTATAATCACCAGAGCTCATAAGCTCTACCAAACACAGTCATTGTTAAGGACCTCCGTTTAAAAATTTAATAATTTGGTGAGACCAGTACAAATAAAATTTTAAATGAAAGTACAACAAGCTCGAAATTAGTATTTTGGTTTTTGATTTTTATTTTTCTTTTATAAACGAAGTGGTTTCTTTCAAAAAAAAAGTTTGAACCAATACAATTAGACAACAATCATATCACAAAGGTTAGATATAGGTCTTTGCACAAAAACCAACATGACACAAGAAAAGGAATAAGACGAAAGAAGAAAGAAAAGGAAAAGAAGATGAAAGAAGAAAGTAGGATGTCACATCCCGCCAAATTTAACCAAATTTTACTTTGAGTATTTTTGAAGCAAACATGGCTCAAGGAAGGTTACAGAAGACATTTGAGCATTCTAAGAGAATCCGGAATATGGTGGAACTCTTTGGAAGTACATAGAAGGTCCTAGAAGGCGTTGGAAGTCTCCGGAAGAATGAGGAACTCTTGGGACATCTCCGGATTTCTCTAAAACCATGGAGAGACTAAGGGAACAAGACCACTCCGAAAGTCTCTAGATTACTCAAGGTGCATCTTAAATTTGTGTAGACTTGTATAGAGTTCTCTAGAAATCTCTACATTTGTACATAGTCCTAGAATTCTCTAGAACTAGTGATGTAGGAGGAGGAGGCCTATAAATAGCAAGGCATTCCTCACATTTGAGCCATCAAGCAAGAAGTCATCAAGCCTATTTGTAAACACTGTAAGCTTTCTTTCCTTAATACAAGTTCTCTATAGAGATATCATCTTTGCCTTTTCAATTGTTCTAGCAGGGCGTTGGCGAGAGTAAGACTGACTTAGCATAATGGACTTGCTATGGCCGCACGAGTAGCATAACAAAGGAGTAAGCTCGTGCATCGACTATAGGGCGCTCAACAAGATAATGGTAAAGAACAAGTACCATATCCCTCTCATTGCCGATCTATTTGATCAATTGGGCCATGCATGATATTTTTCCAAGTTAGACCTTCGTTCGGGGTACTACCAATTGGGCCATGCATGAATTTCTGGTTATGTTTTTTGGTCTAACTAATGCACCGGCGACATTTTGCACCTTGATGAACAAGTTATTCCACCCCTATCTCAATCGGTTTGTCGTCGTCTACTTGGACAACATAGTGGTGTATAACAAGACCTTGCAGGAGCATGTGGAGCACTTGTAGGAAGTGCTTAAGGTATTGCGGGAGAACCAGCTATACATCAAGATGGAGAAATGCTCATTCGCTAAGCCGGAGGTGTCGTTCTTGGGGCACAAGATCAAGGACGACAAGCTTATGATGGAGGATTGCAAGGTGCATTCCATCCAAGAATGGGAGCCACCCACCAACGTACATGAATTAAGATCTTTTCTTGGGCTAGTTAATTATTACCGCCGCTTTATCAAGAGATACTCGGCGAGGGCTGCACCATTAACCGACCTTCTCAAGAAGAACAAGGCATGAGAATGGACACCGGAGTGCCAAGAAGCCTTTGAAGACTTGAAGAAGGCGATATGCGAGGAGCCCGTGCTTAGCCTACCCAACCACGCCAAGCCATATGAGGTGCACACCGATGCTTCCGACTTTGCCATTGGTGGAGTACTCATGCAAGAAGGGCATCCAATTGCTTATAAGAGTCAGAAGCTCAATGATACGAAGCGGTGCTACACATTGCAAGAGAAGGAGATGACTGCCATCATCCATTGCCTTTGAGTGTGGCGACATTACTTGCTTGTGACCAAGTTCGTGATCATGATCAACAATGTAGCAACAAGCTACTTCTAAACCCAAAAGAAGCTAAGTCCAAAGCAAGCAAGGTGGCAAGACTTCTTGGCGGAGTTTGACTACACCATGGAGTACAAGCCCGGGAAGGAGAACATGGTAGCGGATCCACTAAGCCGCAAGGCAGAGTTTGCAAGCATTTCGCAAGTCACTAGCCCATTGCTAAGCAAGATCAAGGAGGGACTAATGGTAGACCCCCCAGCACAACGCCTCATTACCTTAGGTAAAGGAAGGAAAAACCCAGAGGTTTTGGCTAGACGACGACCTTCTCTACACGAGAGGCCGCCGCATCTACATACCAAAGTGGGGCAGCTTACGAAGGGAGCTAACCAAGGAATGCCATGATTCCAAATGGGCTGGCCACCCAGGTATGAAACGCACACTTGCCTTGTTAAAGTCCATGTATTATTGGCCTAGGATGCGGGACGAGGTCGAAGAGTATGTGCGGACGTCTCTAGTTTGCCAACAAGACAAGGTAGTCCAGCAGTAGCCGGGGGGCTTGCTAGACCCCTTGCCCATTCCCGAGAGACCATGGGAGGGTGTCTCCATGGACTTCGTCACTTGCCTGCCGAAGTTCGAGGAGTTTGGGAGTATCATCGTTGTGGTGGACAAATTTAGCAAGTATGCAACCTTCATGGCCGCATCAGCCGACTGCACCGCGGAGGAGACATCAAGGTTATTCCTACGCAAAGTAGTCAAGCTTTGGGGAGTTTCAAGGAACATTGTCAGCGAAAGAGACCCGCGCTTCATAGAGAGATTTTGGATGGACGGAGCTGTTCAAGATGTTGGGGTCAGACTTGAACTTTTCAACAAGCTTCCATCTGCAGAGTGATGGTCAAACAGAGCGTGTCAATGCTCTCTTGGAGCTATACTTACGGCACTACGTGAGTGCCAACCAAAAGGATTGGGCCAAGCTTCTAGATGTGGCACAATTTTCTTACAACTTGCAGCAAAGCGAGGCCACCAACAAAAGTCATTTTGAAATTGTGTTCGGACAACAACCTATAACCCCTCTATCCATTTCCACTCGCTATGAATGGAAGAGTCCAGCAACTTTCAAGTTTGCCAAGTCATGGCATGAGCAAGCAGAGTTAGCTCGAGTGGCGTTGCACAAGGCTGCCAAGAGGATGAAGAAGTGGGCAGACAAGAAGAGGAGGCATGTCGAGTTCAAGGAAGGCGACCTTGTACTTATGAAACTCTTGCCACAGCAGTTCAAAGCCTTTAGGAAGGTGCACAAGGGCTTGATCCGAAGGTATGGAGGACCGTTTAAAGTAATCAAGCGCGTAGGCAAAGTTTCATACAAGCTCAAACTCCCGCCCAAGTTAAAGATACATCTGGTCTTCCATGTGAGTATGTTGAAGCTCTACAATGAGGACAAGGAAGACCATCAAGGGGGATATCGCATCGGGCACCTACGATAGTGATCACCAACTTCGATAAGGAAGTAGATGAAGTACTCGCAGATCGGATCATTCGACATCGAGGCGTGCCAAGTTATAAAGAGTACCTCATCAATTGGAGAGGCTTGCCCGATACGGAGCAAGCTGGGAGTCCGAGGATACGCTTTAGCATTTCAAGGAAAAAATCTAGCAATACAACAAAGCGCGATAAGGGCATCGCGGGCTTTGGTGTGGGAGAATGTCACATCCCGCCAAACTTAGCCAAATTTTACCTTAAGAATTTTTGAAGCAAGTGTGGCTGAAAGAAGGTTACGGAAGACACTTGAGCATTCTAGGCGAATCTGGAATATGGCGGAACTCTTTGGAAGTACATAGAAGGTCCTAGAAGGCGTTAGAAGTCTCCGGAAGAATGGGGAAGTCTTGGGACATCTCCGGATTTCTCTAGAACAATGGAGAGGCTAAGGGAACAAGACCACTCCGGAAGTCTCTAGAATACTCAAGGTGCATCTTAGATTTGTGTAGACTTTTATAGAGTTCTCTAGAATTCTCTACACTTGTACATAGTCCTAGAATTCTCTAGAACTAGTGATGTAGGAGAAGAAGGCCTATAAATTGCAAGGCACTCTTCACATTTGAGCCATCAAGCAAGAAGCCATCAAGCCTACTTGTAAACGTTGTAAGCTTTCTTTCCTTAATACAAGTTCTCTTTAGAGATATTCTCTTTGCCTTTTCAATTGTTTTAGTAGGGCGTTGGCGAGAGTAAGGCTGGCTTAGCATAAGAGACTTGCTAAGGCCGCATGAGTAGCATAGCAAAGGAGTTTGCTTGTGACAGGGAGCTCAAAAGGAGAGTTCAGTATAGTTGTCGATTGTACCTCGAACACACGGTTGAAAATAGAGCAGTCAAATGCTAGACCTTGTGCAGAAAACCTCTTCCAAATCAGACAAGTAGAAACTCAATGAACTCAGAGGACAACACCAACAAGCTACAACATCCGACAAGGAAGTCAATCGGGAAGCACATGAAATGAACCCTGACGACGTTGATGCTTTAAGCGAATAAAATTAATTGTGGCAAATTCAGACTGGCAAACCATTGGAATCCTTGAGCATTGGAAATCAACCATGCCAGAAAGTTGGAGACGATATTCAACGAAAGCCCTTTCCAGAATGTGAACGCCGAGTCGTTGACTGAAAAATAAAACAAGTAAATGATCCACTTTGGAGTTTGGTCGATTCAGTCATTTGTGATGTATACTGCAATTGTAGCTTGAATGATAAAGAGTTATTGTCGGTTTATTTATGACTTAATTTGTAGTGGTTTGAAGATTAGGGACTAAACTACCCCTTGCTTATGGATTATGTAGATTGTAGTTTTCAACAAGAATGAAGGTAAATGAGTTGAAATAGTATAGGTTGAGGGAATAGTCTAACGCGTTACTATCGTGATGATGTTAGATTGAGGGCTACTCGAACTTTATTTTAGTTTCTACTTAAAAACTCTTATCTAATTTTATCTCATTTATTGTCTTACTGTCATTTGGAATGCAACTAGCATGATCGAGATATTTCTCTTTTTAATAACATGCATGTTATTGTAGAGCAAACAAGGATTCACATATAAATAAATTCTAATCGGCCAAATATTGGAACTCTCTACTAAAAGCCGAAAATTACTGTCTAGTAACATCACGGGGATCAAAGGAAATATAAAGGAAGAGGTTGAATGGGAAAATTCTTGAAATGAAAAAAGGACTGAGATTAGGTAGCTAGTGCTACAATCAAACAGAAATTAGAAGTGGACCTCCATTTGGTATATATGCCCCGTTCACTTGCAATTGAAACACTTCAGGGTGAATTTCGGGTAGGCTACCTGGATAATATCTTCAACTAGTGAGAAGTGAAAAGAAATTGCGTGATCCGTTCATGGCAATTCAGATATTGAAAGGGATTGGATAAACTTCATAAAAAAATATTTGATTGTTTTGACAAATAAAATACATAAATAGTATTAATTAATAAAAATAGAAGTGATCATTCATCATAAACTCTCTCGTCATCGAATGTTATCGACGAAACTTTCATTTTCTTTAAATTATTTTTTCAAAACGACGTGGTTTAAAAAAAACACTGATATATCTATTTGACCTGATATATCGTCATTTAACTTGATTTTTCGGGTTGACCAATATGATAGACCGATAAACAACTTATCATATAGTTTTTTTAATATCGGGGATATAACGAAGATATATAGGGATATTTAGAACATTGCTTAAGAGGAACACTTGCTACTATGTTTTTTTATTTTTTTTCGAAACATGTTATTAATTTATATATATATTTTTTACGTGATATGGTATGTTAAAATATATTAGAAAAATATAAATAAATACGTAGAAAAATTAAAAATAAATGTGTACATATAAATATATAATTCGAAGTAGGGTTAAGTATATGGCTCGTCAACGGGCCCGGCCCGGGCCTTAATAAATTTAAATAAGTGGCTGGCCGGGCCGGGTATTTTCAAAAATACGAAAATCCAAGCACGCCCACCTAAGGCGGGCCTTGCGGGCTTTTACGTGCCGGACCTTACGGGCTTGTATTATAAAAATAATATAATACTCTAATTTAAGGGTTCGAAACAATAAAATAATTATTAGAAAACATTCTAAAACAAAAGTCACAAATAAATTCTAGTTTCAAAATATTGTCGATCGACACCAATAGATGTGATCGATATATATAATTAGAGACTGTGTAAAAATTTCATCCAATTCGGACCACGTTTAACCATTAGAATTTTCGGTCAAAAAAAAAAGAGGCGTTTTCACATAATAAAACTTCATTAACCGGAGCTTTGTCAAATGGTTTTCTCGTTGCGACCATGCAAGATCGGTGACAAAAATTAGGTGATTTCAAATATGTAAACAAATTTCCGCATTCGCATCTTGGTAATTGGTCTCCCCTTATGGCACATTAGTGTTGTTTTGGTTTACCGGAAATTCCGACGGTTAAACTAGGTGCGAATTGGATGAAATTTTAAAATGATCATTAAATATATATATTGATCACATCGGATGGTGTAGATCGATTCCGAGAAGTTTCATTCATATAGCCGCTTTATAATGTGATAGTTTTATTATAAACCTAGTATAAATGTTATAATACATTAGTGGACACTTCGGCGATCGACAACTCCAATTCAAAATATGGTCGATTGACACCAGTAGATGTGATCGGTATATATATTTAGGAAATCCGTAAAAATTTGGTCCGTTTTAGACATGATTTGACCGTTCGTACCAACGCTCAACTAAAAAAGAGGCGTTTTTACATATTTAAACCCCATTGATCGGGATTTTGCTAAATAGATTTCTTCAGTTCGACCACGCACGATAGGTAACAAAAATTAGGTGATTTCATATATGCAAACGGCTTTCGGCATTCGCATATTTGTAATAGGTCCTCCCTTATGGCATATTAGTGGTCTTTTCGATTTACCGAATATTCTGACAGTTAAACGAAGTCCGAATTGGATGAAATTTTTACAGGATCACTAAATATATATACCAATCACATCGGCTGGTGTCGATCGATCCCGACAAGTTTCTTTCATATGGTCGCTTCATAATGCGATAGTTTTAATATAAACCTAATATAAAGGTTATGATACATTAGTAGACGCTTCGGCGATCAATAACTTTAGTTTGAAATATGATCGATCGACACCAGTAGATGTGACCGGTATATATATTTAGGGAACCCGTAAAAATTTCGTCCGTTTTGGATATTGTTTGACCGTTCGTACCTACGGTCAACAAAGAAAAATGCGTTTTGACATATTAAAATCCTCATTGAATGAGACTTTGCCAAATAGGTTTCCTTGATGCGACCGCACACAATCGGTGACAAAAATTAGGTGATTTCATATATGCAAATGAATTTTGGTGTTCGCATTTTGGTAATTGGTCTTCCCTTATGACATATTAGTGTTGTTTTCGGTTTACCGGAAATTCCGATGGTCAAACGAGTTCCGAATTGGATGAAATTTTTACAGGGTTACTAAATATATATACCGATCATATCGACTGTTGTCGATCGATCCCAAGAATTTTCCTTAATATAGTTGCTTCATAATAAAATAGTTTTATTCTAAACCTAATAAAATATGTATGTATAATATTTTATTATTTGGCGGGTTTTTACGGGCCGGTCCAACGGGCCGGGCCGGGTTTCACACCTCTAATTAAAGCCCGGCCCTCTACCCACGGAAGCGGGTTTTGGCGGGCTTTCTCGCGGGCTGGGCCGGGTAAAAGCCCGTCGGGCTTGCGGGCTTCCGCGGGATTTTCGGGTCCGCGGGCTAAATGATGAGGCCTAGTTAAGTATGTAGAAAAAATATTTAAATAAATAATTTGATTAAAAAATAATCCTCATTTTAAAGATTATTTTTATTTATTTTAATGAAAAATATAAATATAAAATGACAATATTACTCCTCATGTGCATGACATGTGAGGCAAAATTGGATAGAAATTTCTACCAAATTTAGGAGATAAATTGACTAAAATGCAAGTTCGGGGTGTAAAAATTAACAATTTCAGCCAAATTTAGCGTGTATTTTAGCAATTTTCCCAACACTATTCATGATCATTTCTTATACAGTGGTTACTTATGTTCTTACAAGGAAACAAAACATATAAATAGGAAAAGGAGATTCCATATTAATGTAAACCCAAGTGAACTAATGCCACTGTGAGTCTATGACCAGACTTTTCAATGCCACACTGGGAGTACTCTAGTATTTTACATAGTGAAGGTGTTTTGTCTTGACCTCCTATGAATGATCGATTGACATGCATGACAAAGACTATTGTTCCTACTTTCCCCGCACATACTATGAATTTGCTTCAAACTTGACAAGTAGCAATTGGGGGTTCTGGTATATATTGTAGTTGCAGGTGAGATAGGTAGCAGTATCACTTAGTCACATTAGCTTTGTGATTTTTGAACCGTTGTTATATATGTAATTGGTGGAACATTTTCGACTTTTTGATTCTGTTCTGTAGCAATTACTTCTGTTTAGAGTTTCGAATCTAGATGCTATCACAACTGCATTACTTTCCTAAAATGGACCAGAAGTTGAAGAAAGCTTCTCAATCTGGAGATATTAATTTCTTGTACAGATTGATAATGGAGGTGTAGACACATGAAATTTAATGAAGTAAATCATCTTCATTAAATAATTAAATCGACCAAGAGCCCGATAAAATTGCACACGTGGCCAAAAGTCAACAAAGTTAGTGCGGATTTGAATAGAACTCGTGTCAGCACATAAACAGATGATCGTAATCGAAGCTACGTGATTCCGACGTAAATCAAAAAAATTGAATGTCATTGACGATTCGAAATGGTAATCGGACATTTGATTAAATTAATAAATTCCTTAACGGTTATAATAAAGTCAATTATTTTCTGTTTAATTTAGTTATGAGAATAACTAATTTTAAATGAATCAGAAAATACATATTGATTTAATTATACAATTAAAAAAAATTATTAATAGTGTCATTAAAATATTCTACAAAACAGAAACTTTGACACTATAAATACCCCCTTCAACATGAAAAGAAGGGGACTTGAGAAGAAGAGAGAAAATTACTTGAACAATGTCATTCTCGAAAAATCCCGAAGTCTCCCAAGTACACGAAGAATCTTCAAGCTGTCAAGTCGATCGTTCTTCATCAAATCCAAACTCAAGTCCACGAATAATCATCAAGCTGTCAAGTCGATCGTTCTTCATCAAATCCAAACTCAAGCCCACGAAGAATCATCAAGCTGTCAAGTCGATCGTTCTTCATCAAATCCAAACTCAAGCCCACGAAGAATCATCAAGCTGTCAAATTCATCGTTCTTCATCAAATCCAAATCCAAACTCAAGTCCGCGAAGAATTGTCAAGCTACCAAATCGATCGTTCTTCATCAAATCCAAACGCAAGCCCACGAAGAATCATCAAGCTGTCAAATTGCTCGTTCTTCATCAAATCTAAATCCAAATCAAACTCAAATTCTCAAGATCAAGTGCACGTCACCCTTGAGCCAAGTCATATATGGAGATAGAATCAAAGGAGTTCACAAAGATTGTAACCCCGAGCTTGATATACAATAAATCACATTTTTTATTTGTACACGTGTCTGCACTCTTGTTTGTTTTTAGATTCTCGTTCTACAAATTGGCACGCCCAGTGGGACATTTTTGGCCTCTCATCTCCTTCTCCGAAGAAATCTTTCGTTTGTGCGATGGATTCCAAGAACAACCAAGCCGTTCCATCGAAGAAATCCAAGTCCACAACCGCGAGGTTAAGCGGAGAGGCCGAGCCGGTCAAGAAGTCCAAACAAATATCCTCCAAATCAAAGAGTGAACTGATTGCCCTTGTCACCCGGAGCATGGTTAGAGCTCAACCCACGACATTTATGGCACTTGCTAGTAAGTCTCGTCAACCAGTCATCACCTGGGAGAGCTTGAGAGCAATAAAGCATGCCTATCAAAGTGGGAAAAAGCAAGTGTCAAAGGAGAAGGAGCCAAATGAGCAATCTCTTCTACCCGTTCATGGTGATGGCCCTATCCTGTAAGACGTTTTCTCTGATGACGAATCAAGCACAGCGTCATACCATGGAAGTCCCAAAGAAGATGGCGATAACTTTCATTCTATGGCACATGAATCCTCTTCTGACAATGCGCAGGTCTTGGTGACAGGGGCATCCACAATCGAGGAGCAACTCTCCAATATGTTGGAGATGGTTGAAAAGCTCACCCGAACGGTTGAAGAAAAGGATGTGCAAATCGCTGAGCTCTATAGTAAGTTGGAAGATCACAATGATGAGAACTCCACCAAAGGGTCGCCTGGCAGGAGCAAAGTAAATGAAAAGGGAGAAACGTCCAATAACGATGGTGACTCACTTGGTTCCTTATCACTCCAGAAATTGCAGGATATCATCACCAACTCAATTCGGACTCAATATGGAGGTTCTTCTCGTGAGTCCCTCACTTACTCTAAACCGTACATTAAGAGGATCGACAACTTAATGATGTCGCTGGGATATCAGCCACCAAATTTCCAACAATTTGAAGGTAAATGGAACCCAAAGCAACACGTCGCCCACTTTGTGGAGACTTGTAGTAACGCTGGGACAGAAGGCGATCACCTTGTCAAGCAGTTTGTTCGCTCGTTGAAAGGAAATGCCTTCGAGTGGTGTAGAGACTTAGAGCCGGAGTATGTTGACAGTTGGGACCAAATGGAGCGTGAATTCCTTAATCGATTCTATAGTAAAAGGCGGACGATGAGCATGATGGAGTTAACTAACACGAAGTAACAGAAGGATGAACCCGCGATCGGCTACATTAATAGATGTCGCTCACTTAGCCTTGATTGCAAGGACCGACTATCAGAAGTGTCAGCCGTTGAAATGTGCATCCAAGGCATGCACTTTGATTTGCTATACATATTGCAAGAAATCAAGCCTCGTTCTTTCGAAGAGTTGGCTACTCGAGCCCACGACATGGAGCTAAGCTTGGCAAGTCATAAGAGAAAGAATGAGTCCCTGGTTGACCAACGAAAAGACAAAGTCTTCGGAAGTAGATTTGACAAAGTTGTAAAGAAACCTTCCAAAGAATCAATGGTCATCAATACTGCACCGGTTAAGATCTCTACGCAGGATAAGAAAGAGTTCAATAAGGTGGAACCTCCTCGAACCTATGATAGGAGTAAACGCACGTTGAAGGATATGGAGCGAAAGACGTACCCGTTCCCAGACTCTGATGTGGCGGGGATGTTAGAGGATTTGCTCGAAAACAAGATAATAGATCTTCCGAAGTGCAAGCGTCCAGAAGAAATGCATTGTGTCAATGATCCGAAGTATTGCAAATATCATCGCCTCATTAGTCATCCTATAGAGAAGTGCTTTGTTCTCAAAGATTTGATAATGAACCTCGCCAAGCAAGGGAAGATTGAGCTGGACGTCGACGACGTTGCTGAAGTCAATTGCGCTACTGTAATATTCGGGTTGTTCGAACCAGTTCCACTCCATTTTCACCCAATAAAAGCACCGTCTAATTTCGCAAAGGAGGCGTGTGAACATAAGAAGACCAAAGAAGTTAAAGAATGTCCTGCTTCCACACCTATCCTCCAAGTTGCCTCTATTGCTAATGATGAAGGATGAATATTGGTCACCCGAAGAAGAACTCGCAAAGGTATGATGTCAAATTCACCGGTTGCCCGACCAAGTCATAAGAAATCACCTCCACGACGGGAGGAGAATGGATGAGGACGTTTTGAGATGAAAGTCGTTCCATATTTGTGGAAACCTCTTCGCCATAACTTGTCAATAGAGCACTTGCCTACAAAACAACCGAAGGTCACTTCAATGGCCACAAGTTGTGAAGTCCGCTCCAAAGAAGATGAAAAGCCCGAAGCAAGAGAAATAGGTGCAAGTCAAGTGTTAAAGAAAAATGAGGTGTTGAAACAATTGGAGAGTCTACATTTCCAACTTAGCCTCTCTAACTTGATGCAATTGCCAAAATCAATGAGATACGCACTTATGGAGTTTCTTATCGACGTAAGAAAACACTCCACAAGCATGAAGGAATGTGGCACGTGTGATGCATGTTGTGATACCATTCACTTCACAGATGATGACCTCCAATTGGGCTCTAAGCCACATAATTGGCCTCTTTTTGTGACAGGGTACATATGAGAGAGGAAGTTGAATCGCATGCTCATAGACGGAGGGTCAGCAGTAAATATCATGCCCAAATCAACCATGTCTCAACTCGGCATCAATGTTGATGAGTTATTAAGGAGTCGTCTCATGATCCAAGGTTTCAACCAAGGAGGACAAAGAGCGATAGGAATGATCAAACTAGACATGGACATCAGAGAGCTAAAATCAAACACCTTGTTTCATGTCATCGATGCGTAGACCTCGTACAACTTGTTGTTGGGACGACCATGGGTACATGAAAATGGCATCGTGCCATCCACTTTACACCAATGCTTCAAGTTCTATCGCGGAGGTGTGAAAACTGTGGTAGGAGATACCAAACCTTTCACAGAAGCCGAATCATACTTCGCGGATTCTAAATTCTACACAGATGAGGAGTCAATGAAAGAAGTCTGTCTGGTCGGAGTACCCTCCATGGAGAAGGCCGCTAATGTTAGGGAGAATGATGCCAAATCAAAAGACATTGAGCTTCATGGTGAAGTATCGCAAAAAGTCTCATCTGAAGTGGCAACACCGTCTGCAGAAAGAAAAGCCAGCCATGCCTTTCCGGTCCTTCGCTATGTTCCGAATTCTAGACAAAAGGAGGGGGAATCTCCATTTGTGGGGACAAAGTCACAAGAGTGCCCACGAAAATTAGAAAAGGATGATGTGAAATTGTTGAAGGAGGAGTCAACATTGCCATTAATAAAAGTGAGCAACCGAAATCCTGCAAAACAACCCCTAGAGGGGTTTGTCAAGCCAATTCAAGGTAAGACGGAACATTGATCGCTGCCCAAGAAAAGAACAAGTGAAAGGTTTGATTCTAACGCATACAAGCTGTTAGAAAAGGCCGGATACGACTTTGGTACATCAAGCAAAAGGACGACCAAGCTGCAACAAAGATGGCACATGAGCTTCAAGCAAGTTAAGAGAGTAAGGGGCAACAATTGATTCTTCTAAAGTAGGTCTCGGTTTTACTTCAAGCAAGCCAATCAGAATTTCAGGAAGGAGAAGGGCGGAGCGAGCCAATGTGCAACATATTAGTATCGAGGTAGTTGAAGAGAAGAGTCAAGAGGTTTAGTCAACCCCTCACATTTCGTCGTTCGATCCCGTTTGTCCAGGTTCCCGAAGAGCAACATCTGAACGTATTAAAGGATAAATCACGAGGGTATCGCTTTTTGACCATGTGAACATGACAGCAAGTAGAGGTTCAGTCTTCAATCACATCGAGAACAACCACTCCGCCTTCCATATTCAAAAAGATGTCAAGTTCAGACAAAAATAAGAAAAAGTCAAACCTCATTTCGCGAAAGCCTGTATTGGAAAGGATCCAAGCACCTAAGGAACGACAAATATGCAAGAGGAAAATGACTTGTAGTCGAGTAGAGAGCAAAGAAATCCGAAGTCTTATCCCGTCACGCATGAACATGCATTGTGTCTTGGAAGTGGATTCCACGGATCAACTCAAAGTAAAGCAACATACCATCATATTCAGTGGCTAAAAAGGAGACAACAACCTCGATAATGGCGGTGAGGATGACATTGTCCAAACCTCTTATCATGTCACGGTGGCAGAAGCAGATGTTGTAGAGGAAGACGATCATGATGATTTTGAAATTGAAGTAGAGGAAGCTCATCCAGAACTTGAAGACGGGGGGCAAGCCACTATGGACGAACTTAAGGAGATTAACTTGGGAACAGAGGAAGACCCAAGACCTATTTTTGTGAGTGGGTCTTTAAGTTCCGAAGAAGAAAAATAATATCTTGATCTGTTGCTCGAGTACAAAGATGTTTTTGCTTGGACGTACAAAGAAATGCCCGGCTTGGATCCAAAGGTAGCAGTTCATCGACTTACTGTCAAACCAGAGGCTCGACCGACCAAGTAAACACAAAGACGCTTTCGAATAGAACTTATTCCTCAAATTGAAGCAGAAGTTGATAAGTTGATTGCCGCAGGCTTCATTAGAGAGGTTCAGTATCCCAAGTGGATCGTAAACATTGTTCCTATCAAGAAGAAGAACGGACAAATCCGCGTTTGTGTAGATTTTCGTGATTTAAATGAGGCATGTCCAAAAGATGATTTCCCTCTGCCAATCATAGAGCTCATGGTGGATGCGACAACCGGGCATGAGGTTTTGTCATTCATGGACGGATCATCAGGTTACAACCAGATAAGGATGGCCTTAGAGGATGAGGAACTCACTGCATTTCGAACTCCCAAAGGAATTTATTGCTATAAAGTCATGTCATTCGGGTTAAAAAAATGCCAGTGCAACGTACCAACGCGCTATGCAGAAACTTTTCGGTGACATGCTGTAAAAGTATGTAGAATGCTATGTTGATGATTTGGTTGTCAAAACAAAGAAAAGAAGTGATCACCTACAAGCAGTGTTCGAAATATCAGATATATCGGCCGATATATCGCCGATATTTAGAATCCGATACGATAAGGGCATATCGGTTAAAATTTATCGGTCAACGCAAAAATGATGGTCAACGGTCAAATATCGGTCAAACTTTGATTTTTTATTTATTTTTCAATTTTTATTCAATTTTTTAATATTTATTTCCCCTCTTTTTTTGAAAAAATTATATTTATTTTTTATTTTTTCATATATATTTTTAATTTATATATATTTTAAATATATATGATGAATTTCAAGTCTAAATAATCATTATTAAATACCTAATTTTATTATTAGATGTCGTTTGTGTACTTTAATTGTCACAAAATCAAGTATTTATTTTCTTTAATTTACTTAGTACCGTGTTTTTAGTTTATTTGGTACATATTGAAGTATAATTCTATAAATTTTATTTAAAATAAGCAAATCCGATAAAACCGATATATTCGATATATCCCCGATATATCTCCGATATATCGTTTTACCCCTCAACCGATACGATACCGATAAGTGATATTTAGACCATTGCCTGCAAGATCTACAAAGAGTGTTCGATAGGTTACGTAAATACCAGTTAAAAATGAATCCTTTGAAGTGTGCCTTCGGCGTCAGTTCGGGAAAATTTCTTGGATTCATCATGAAACACCGAGGCATCGAGGTAGACCAATCCAAAATTAAAGCCATCCAGGAAATTCCAGAACTAAGAAATTTGCGCGAGTTGAAAAGCCTCCAATGACGACTTGCCTTCATCAGACGGTTCATATCGAACCTGGCGGGCCGCTACCAACCATTCAGTCGACTCATGAAGAAAGATGTTCCATTTGTATGGGATGACGCTTGTCGCAATACCTTTGAGAGCATAAAGAAATACCTGGCGAATCTTCCAGTGTTGGGTGCACCTATCGCCTGGAAACCTCTTATCCTTTACATCACGGCTCAAGAGAGATCACTTGGGGCCTTTCTTGCCTAAGAAAATGAAGTCAAAAAGGAGAAATCCTTGTACTACTTAAGTCGGACCCTCATCGGACCTGAGCTGAATTATCTGCCGATAGAGAAGATGTGTCTTGCACTCGTGTTCGCCATTCAAAAGTTGAGGCATTACATGCAAGCTTACACAATGCACTTGGTGGCGCGAGCCGATCCAGTTAAGTTCATATTATGTAAACCAGTTCTAACCGGGCGCATGGTAAGTGGGCATTATTATTGAACCAATACAACATCATATATGTGCCCGCTAAAGCAGTGAAAGGACAGGCGTTGGCCGATTTCCTGGCAGACCACCCTATTCCAGCGGATTGAGAAATCTTAGATGAATTCTCGGACGAGGAAGTCTTCCTTGCAGAGGTCCTCCCTACTTGGAAGATGGTTTTTGATGGCTCATCTAGGGCGGATGGAGCAAGGGCTGGTATTATCTTTGTCTCTCCACAAAAACAGATATTCCCATATGCTTTCACTCTTGGGGAACTGTGCTACAACAATGTCGCAGAGTACCAGACGTTGATCATGGGATTGCAAACAGCGTTAGAAATTGAAATCCAAAGTCTCGAAGTGTATGGAGACTCAAAGTTGGTGATTAATCAACTGCTCACTAATTACGAGGTCAAGAAGGAGGATTTGGTACCTTATTTCCAACTCGCCACACAACTCTTGAAGGGTTTTGATAATGTTACACTCATACATGTGACACGGAAAGAAAATCAAATGGCAGACGCATTGGCAAACTTGGCGGCGACCTTGGCATTGTTTGGAGATGAAATTTTGGACATCCCAATTTGCCAAAGGTGGGTCGTGACAACAAAACCTTCACTCTAGTGTGTTAGTTCTCATGTAGTGTTAGTTCACACCATTGATGTTGAAGATTGGAGGCATCCTTTTATCGACTACCTTGAGCACAACAAGCTTTCCGAAAATTCGAAGCAAAGGTGGAGCATCAAGCGGCGAGCACCGCGCTTTCTCTACTACCAAGAAACTTTATATCGGAGATCA
The DNA here is from genome assembly GCF_933775445.1 of Argentina anserina. NCBI lineage: Eukaryota > Viridiplantae > Streptophyta > Magnoliopsida > Rosales > Rosaceae > Argentina > Argentina anserina. The sequence goes on from NC_065876.1 coordinate 11,258,235, forward strand.
TTTGACGGAGTACTCCTTCGATGCTTGGGAAAAGATGAAGCGGTCAAAGCCATGGAAGAGGTTCATTCTGGAGTCTGTGGAGCACATCAGTGAGGACCAAAGTTACATTTTCAAGTAAGACGACTAGAGTATGATTGGCCCACCATGGTCAAGGATTGTATGGAATATGCACAAAAATGTCAAGCTTGTCAGTTTCATGCCAACTTCATTCATCAGCCACCTGAGCTGTTGCATCCGACAATTGCTTCACACCAGTTCGATGTCTAGGGAATGGATGCAATCAGACCCATCATTCCGAAATCATTGGCCGGTCATATGTACATTCTTGCAGCCACAGATTCCTTCTCAAAATGGGCGGAGGCGATACCGCTGAAAGAAATAAAGAAAGAAAATGTTGCGGACTTCATTACGGGAAGCATTATACAATGCTATGGTATACTACGGTGCATCATCATAGACAACGCCAAATATTTCTCGAATACCGCAACAGAAAAGTTGAGCAAGAAATTCCACTTCAAGATTCACTTCTCTTCGATGTACAACGCCCCGACAAATGGTTTGGCAGAAAACTGTCAGCAAGAAGTAGAGGGATTGGCATGAGAAATTGGGCGAAGCTCTATGAGATTATAGAATGACGTATCGGACAGCCACAAAGGCTACACCTTATTCTCTTGTCTATGGTGTCGAAGCCATGTTACCATTAGAGAAAGAAACCCCGTCATTGAGAATCACTATGCAAGAAGGTCTCACAAATGAGGAAAATGTCAAGTTGCGCATTCAAGAGTTAGAAGCTTTGGACGAGAAGAGGCTTGATGCACAACAACACCTGAAATTATACCAAGCCCGGATGTCACACGCCTTCAACAAAGGTGTTCGACTACGGTCATTTCAAGTTGATGATTTAGTTCTTGCTGTTCGAAGACCCATCATTATGACGCACAAGTCTGGCTCCAAATTCAAGTCAAAGTGGGATGATCCTTATATCGTCAGAGAAGTATACACCAATGGAGTTTACAAAATTGTGGCGGAAGACGGTCTGCGGATCGGTCCCATTAACGGCAATTTCTTGAAGAAGTATCATGCTTGAAAACGTCAAAGTATGGTCCAAGTCTGCACTAGCCTAAACTGTATAAAACAAAAAAAATGCTCCAAGTCTGCATGAGCCTAAACTGCATAAGACAAAAAAAAATGTAAAAAAAAACCCTTGAACTACATGATGACTTGATTCCTTCTTTAAAAGGATACGTAGGCAGCTTGAGAATAACAACCTCAAGCTCAGTCACATCAAAAAAATATAAGGGTTTGATTGAAAAAAAAGGAGCAAATCCTGATCATTCAAGTCAGCTGTCACATCCAGGTCAAACCCTTGAAGCTGCTCCGACGTTCTTCAAAGCTGGCTCTCTGTTATGGAATCTTTCGGATTTGGCATTTCTTCTTTGACTTGAAGATGCTCCGACGTTCTTCAAAGCTGGCTCTCTGTTCTGGAATCTCTCGGATTTGGCATTTCTTCTTTGACTTGAAGTTGCCCCGAAGTTCTTCAAAGCTGGCTCTATGTTCTGGAATCTCTCAGATTTGACACTTCTTCTTTGACTTGAAGCTGCTCCGACGTTCTTCAAAGCTAGCTCTCTGTTCTGGAATTTCTCGGATTTGACACTTCTTCTTTGATTTGAAGCTATTCCGACGTTCTACAGATCTTCTGTTCTAGATAAACAAGTATTGCATCGTGAAAAAAACTCTTGAAAGCCGCCATGGTGAATGTGATGCGTAAAGCCTAACACGCTTTTGTTGACTGTTGTCAAGTCTATGAAATGAAAGCAGTCAAGCGATTAGGTCGTTTACGTTCTTCAAACTCTTGAAAGCCACCATGCTGAATGTGATGCGTTAAGCCTAACACGCTTTTGTTGACTGCTGTTGAGTCTATGAAATGAAAGCAGTCAAGCGATTAGGTCGTTTACGTTCTTCAAATCCGCCAGAAATCAACGTGGTTCGAAAGCAGTCGAATGGTTAGATTGACCGCGACTCTCAGATTGTTGTCAAAATCCAAAAAAAAAAGAAAAAAGAAAAGTCAAAGTCAGACAAAAAATTCAAAGTCAGGCCAGTAAAAAGTCAAAGTCAGACTAGTAAAAAGGTCAAAGTCAGACTAAAAAAAGTCAAAAAAAAAACCCAAACTGATTGCACTGAAGCACAACCACACTCAATCATTCAATGATTGAATTATACAATTATCATACCACCCTCATTTGCTCCTATGCAATCTACTGAGTTTGCCAACGCTGAGAGATATAGTCCCTCCTAGTTGCATATAGGGAAGATTAATAGCGCTGACTCTTTGTTCCTGAGGATGGCAAGTATTACCAGTCTAATTACAAGGTGATTCATCCGAGTCCTGCCAGTTTCTGAGCATGTTCCTACTGTCATTCAAAACAGTTTTTATTTCTAGCGGTGTGAAACCATCTTGGTTGAGAGCAAGAGAGCAATGAGAATAAACAGTGGCTGCTACAATCACTCAGAAGACCCAGAAGAGAAGACCCTTCTTCATTTTCTTCAGTTTGAGCTGTTTTTGCGCTTGGTCTCTTCTTCACAGAACAATAACCAACGAGGCCCACTGGTCCATGGGCGGCCTCAGCTTCAAGCGATTCAATATGGATGAATCAAAGGCTGTAGGTACACCGTTAGCGGCACACTTTAAGTTGTCATTGGAACAATCACCCAAGAGTGAAAAGGAAAAGGAATATATGAATAATGTACCTTATGCGTCGGCATTTGGATGTTCAATTTATGCTATGGTGTGTACTAGACCCGATATTGCGCATGCAGTTGGAGTTGTGAGTAGATACACATGTAATCCAGGTAAGCAACATTGGGAGGTTGTGAAGTGGATCATGAGGTATCTTCGAGGTACTACTAATATGTATCTTTGTTTCAAGAGAGGTAGTGCTGAATTATAAGGGTATGTGGATGCAGACTTTGCAGGAGATAATGATACTAGTCGGAGTACAACTGGTTATGTGTATACTGTAGGTGGTAATGCTGTATCTTGGATCTCACATTTGCAATGGCAAGTGACTTTGTCTACGACGGAGTCAGAGTATGTAGCAGTCTTAGAGGCTGGTAAGGAGATGGTGTGGCTAAAAGGTCTCTTGGAGGAATTGGGTAAAAAGGAGATTTGTGCTTTGCACAATGATAGTCAAAGTGAAATTCACTTGGCAAAAGAACCCTACTTTTCATTCAAAGACTAAACACATTCATATGAAATATCACTACATAAGAGAGCTCGTGGAGAATGAAGTGCTGCAATTGTTGAAGATTCAAGGAAGTGAAAATCCGGCGGACATGTTGACTAAGTCTGTTCCAATAGGTAAACTGAAGCTATGCTTGACTTCAGTTGGTCTCCAAACTTGAAGAGGGAGATGTTGGCTGTGGTGGGTTTCAAGTTGTTATGATTGAAGAGTGTTGAAGATTGTTGCTACTGGTGCAATCGGCTCCAAGTGGAAGATTGTTAGGTTTGTGGATCCGATTCCACTTAGGATAAAGATTCATTAGATCTTGATCAAAGAAGGATCACTTTGATGGTTTCCTACTTGGTAATGGTTTCTATGTCTATTGCGAATAGGTTTCCAATGACTTATATGTTTCAGGTTTAGACATCTATAAATATGGACATAGGTAGCAGTAGTTTGATATCAAGGTAAAACACAGAGAGCAAATGAGGTCTTGAGAGTTGGTGAGAACGTCTTGTGAGAGATCTTGTATTCTTTTTTGTGTTGTTCTTTTATTGTGAAACCCAGCAGCTCGAGGACGTAAACAAGTTCTTTGTCGAACCTCGTAAATTTTGTGTTTGTGTTCTCAACCGTTTATCTATATTGTTTCGCACTTATTAATTTCCGCAAGAGGAATTTAGGGTCGAATTCCAAACACATAGCAGATCGCCAAGGATCAGTTTGCAATGATACCGATATTAGAAAATTATTACTCCAAAGAGGATCTTTGGGAGCTTCTTCACTCCCTGAACGTCCTACTATTGCAGATTCTCTAAACAAAGAGATGTCATTGCTCCAAAGATGGGTTTTGGGTAGTTTTCTCACAAAAAGTTGCATGTCAAATGAGAATCGCAACAGTCTTTTAGTGGTAGCAGTCTTGATTGCAACAGCCACATTCCAAGCTGTGCTCAGCCCACCAGCTGGTATGCAGTGGGATTACTTCACTCCACTTAGCCATAAAACCAGTGGCGCCGCTTCGAATAGTACTGCTGAACCAAATGTACCATCAAACTTTGGCTTTCATTCTTTGGTAGTGTGGAATTGTTTCCTGGCTCTGAACACCATGGCTTTCTTGACATCAGTATCCGAGATATGGTTTCACCTCCCTCGTGGCTTTTATTTTTTGATGAAACTGGTTTTACCACTTCTGGTCTGCTATATGATTTCATTAAGTCTCACAACACCAGTACCAAGCCTGATGCCTTTCTTCTTCATTCTAATTTTACTATCTCAACTGAAATCAATAGTCCGGAACTTGTTTTTTAAGAGGTCGCTGGACGTAAAAATATCCCTGATGAAGTATTGTCCCAACTTACATAGAGAAATTAAAGTATAGCCTATGTTTCTGCAGGATGCAAATCTACGTTACATGCAATTGTTCTAGTGTAAATATGGTATACCCTTAGTTAGTGACTCAATGTATATATACCTTTGATATCATTATGGATGTTTGTGCATGTGTACTAATATTGGAACTGTACATTACTAAATGTCGAAGTAAGAAACTGATTAAGCAAATGAATGAAGTTAAAGATGAACTTGAAGCTGGTGAGTGGTGAACCCCTAGCTTTTCTCTCATGTTCTTCCATTGGTATCAGTTGCCTGTCAAACTTCATTCATAAGCGCATGGTTAATTGTTATCAAATTGTATCTCATTTCTTGTCATTACCGCCATTTGGCATGCAACTAGCATGATCAACATCTTTTTCTTTTTATTTAACATGCATATTATTGGGCTCACAAATAATTAAGTTCAAATTAAAGAAAGGATGTAACATAAGATGATGAAAGGAAATATAGACGAAGAGGCTGAAAGGGAAAAATCTTGAATGAAAAATAATGCAAATTTGGTAGCTAATGGCCTAGTGCAACTATCAAATAAAATTCAGAAGTGGACCACCAATATTTGGTGTATATGCCCATCTTCACTTGCAGTTGAAACATCAACACCCCTAATCTTGGTTCTTGGTTCTACTTGGTCAATTCCTTGAACATGAGATCATCAGTTCATGGCAATGCAGAGTTGAAAGGAATTGACTAAGTAAAGAGATGACTGGATGTGATAACTCTTTAGGGCTTTCAAAGGTTTAAACTTTGTGTTCATAAATCATTATTCAATTGAGAAATGAAGATAACGTTTGTCATTGACTTGTTCTGGGGGCATCGCAAAATCATGATCATCAAAGCAATACGTGATGATTCAAATTATTCAAATATTAGGAATAACACTTATTACTCAAGACCATTTCTTTCTTATAGTGGTTAAGGGAACAAACAATAAAAATGACCAAGACAAAAAGATTCCATATTAAGTGAACCAATGGCATGCATTGTCACGCGGGCACTTATGACGACGGAGACTCTTATTGTGTTTTCTTTCTTTCAAGTGGCTCTGGTTGGCTCTTATAGTAAAGGCGTCTTTGTCCTGACCCTGACCATGATTGCATGACAAAGACTATTGTTCCTGCTGCTTTCCCCGCAACTATGAAGTTGCTTCAAACTTGAGATGTATACCAGTTGGCGTTCTGGTATATATTGTAGTTGCAGGTGACCATAGGTGAGTAACTTCTCGCTGTCACACATTAGATTTGCGATTTCTGAACTGCTGTTATGTAATTGTTGGAACATTTTCGGCTTTTCGATTCTGTTTAATTTGCAGCAATCACTCCTGTTCAGAATCTAGATGCTTTTTTTGCTTAATTGCTTTATATATATATATATATATATATATATCTGCGTGAGACATCTTAAACAGGTTGATACTTGATACAGTATAAGCGTCATTGCATCACTTTCCTAGTATGGACGGGAGGTTAAAGATGGCTTCTCAATCTGGAGATATTGATTTCTTGTACACATTGATAAAGGAGGATGGTGAGCTTCTGGATCACATTACCAGGTTACCGTTTGTTGATACTCCTCTACACATTGCTGCTTCCGAAGGGCACGTCCAGTTTGCCATGGAGATAATGAGGCTTCAGCCATCATTTTCTAGGAAACCAAACCAGGATGGATTTAGTCCTATGCACTTGGCCCTGCAAAGTGGAAAAACCAGCATGGTGATTCGTCTCCTGGATGCGGATAAAAGTCTTGTTCGAGTGCAAGGGAGGGAGGGTGTGACACCCTTGCACTATGTAGCCAAGGAAGGATATATGGAACTCTTATATGTGTTTCTATCTGCCTGCCCAGAATCCGTGGAAGATGTCACAATTCGAAATGAGACCCCTCTGCATATTGCGCTGAAAAATGACAAGATTGAAGCATTTGAAGTTCTGTTGAGATGGCTATCACAGGTTTCTTATCAAGAGGTACATCAACTGGAGAAAAAGATGTTGAACTGGGAGGATGATGATAGCAACACTTTGTTGCACATTGCAACACTTAGAAATCAACCTGAGGTCAGTTATCCTAGTCTTATAATTTTTTATTGAAACTCAGTTGGTGCTCAATTTTATAACTGGTAATGTCATTAGTTACCTCAATGTAGTTATCAATCACTCAATTAAAGAAAGCAATTTGTTTTTTTTTTTTGGACTGAAATGCTGAAGGCAACCATGTAATTTATTTATTCAGCAATTGGACCATTTCTCCATTATATATGCAGGCAGTTATGCTTCTATTGACGTCTCAAGTTGATGTGAACTCTAAGAATTTGGCGGGTCGGACTCCCCTGGACATCATACATCATGAACAGCCTATAAGCGACAGACGAATAGGGGATATGCTATGCGCTGCTGGAGCTCTTGAAGGATCTTCACTTCCATATGTTCGAACCTTTACGTATTACAAGAGGTTGAGGAACTCACTTTGATGAAAAATTGTTAACTTTGCTTGGCTTTTATTAATTTCTTACACTATGCTCCCTAGGATAACTTAGACAGAGTCATTCACATAACATCGAGGAAATTTGTGGAGTTGTGTTTTATTAGTTAGCTATATATTGCTCTGACTTAGACACATAGTCATTCACATAAAATCACGTACTGCTGCAAGTGCAAATGCCTTGCTCTGCGGAAATCTGAAAAGTTTTAGGCATCTAATACAAGTGTTCAACAATTATGAAAGCATGCATGATATGCATGATACTCTAATCTCTCAGTTTTCTAGTGATGTTATGTTTCAGCACGAACCAAAGGTTGAAGCAGGCTGCACAAGAGGGGGATATTGGTGGCCTGTATGCACTGATAAAGGAGGACTCGTCTATATTGGAGAGCATCAACCTGGTTCCATTTGTTAATACTCCTTTGCACATTGCTGCATCTGCAGGGCATACCGATTTTGCCATGGAGATGATGAGACTGAAACCAGAATTTGCGAGGAAGCAGAACCCGGAAGGCTTCAGTGCACTGCACCTCGCTTTGAAGCAAGGCAAAACACATACACTGCTTTTTCTCCTGTCTGTCTGTAGAGACCTTGTTCGAGTCAAAGGAAGGGACGGAAAGACACTCTTGCATTATGCAGCCGAGATTGGAAACATGGACCTTTTGGCTAATTTTTTAGCAGCCTCCCCAGAGTCTATCATAGATCTGACCATTCGAAAAGAAACTGCACTTCATCTTGCTGCAAAGAATGACAAGTTGGAAGCACTTGAAGTCTTGTTGGGATGGCTTCAGCATGTTGATTTAGACATGATCTTGCAGAGGACTGATGATGAAGGCAACACTGTACTGCACATTGCAACATTAAGAAATCAATTCCAGGCAAGCTTTTCTTCCCTCATATATACCTGACTGTGACATTAAAATTTAATCAAGTGTTGCTTCAGGTTCCGATAACGCTGTGGATTTTCACAGTTAAAAAAGGCACTACAAATAGTTAAGCATCCACCAATTAGCTAGTCACTTATTTTTTAGTAGAGACTTCAGTCATGACAGAGTTTTTACAAAACTATAAATGTGGTCTGTAGTCATTAGCGAGCCTCAAATTTGTTTGAGAGAAGTAAGCCAGTTAGCTGTTCTGAAGGGAAGAAGGAATTACTAAATTGCAGAAGAGAAGCTCTTTTAGCTAGTCGTACGTACTCTAAGATAACATGTCTAAACTATGCTTTAAACTTTTAAGACTATAAATCCTATATTGAGAAAGAATCTATCTCACAAGTGTATGATTAACTCTCCATCATATAATGCAGGCGGTGAGGCTGTTAATAAAAAGGGTTGATATGAATGTCAAGAATTCGGAGGGTTTAACAGCCATGGACATAGCAGATCGCCATGGATCAGTTTACAATGATACCGATATTAGAAAATTAGTACTCCAGAGAGGAGCTTTGGGAGCTTCTTCACTCCCTGAACGTCCTACTCTTGCAGATTCTCTAAAGAAAGAGATGTCATTGCTCGAAAGATGGGTTTTGGGTAGTTATCTCACAAAAAGTTGCATGTCAAATGAGAATCGCAACAGTCTTCTAGTGGTAGCAGTCCTGATTGCGACAGCCACATTCCAAGCTGTGCTCAGCCCACCAGCTGGTATGCAGAGGGATTACTTCACTTCCTTTCCTCATAAAACCAGCAGCGCAGCTTCGAATAGTACTGGTGAACCTAATGTACCATCAAACTTTGGCTTTCACTCCTTGGTAGCATGGAATTGTTTCCTGGCTCTGAACACCATGACCTTCTTAACATCAGTATCCGAGATATGGTTTCACCTCCCTCGTGGCTTTTATTTTTTGATGAAACTGGTTTTACCACTTCTGGTCTGCTATATGATTTCATTAAGTCTCTCAACACCAGTACCAAGCCTGATGCCTTTCTTCTTCATTCTAATTTTACTATCTCAACTGAAATCAATAGTCCGGAACTTGTTTTTTAAGAGGTCGCTGGACGTAAAAATATCCCTGATGAAGTATTGTCCCAACTTACATAGAGAAATTAAAGTATAGCCTATGTTTCTGCAGGATGCAGATCTACGTTACATGCAATTGTTCTAGTGTAATACCCTTAATTAGTGACTCATTGTATATATAGCTTTGAAATCATTACGGACGTTTGTGCATGTGTACTAATATTGGAACTGTACGTGTACTAATGTCGAGCTAAGAACTGATAAAGCAAATGAATGAAGTTAAAGATGAACTTCAAGCTGGTGAGTGGTGAACCCCTAGCTTTTCTCTCATGTGGTATCAGTTGCCTGTCAAACTTCATTCATAAGCGCATGAATCTTTTTTAGTATGCAAAAAAGAATCTTGTTTATCAAATGTTTTCTCATTTCTTGTCTTACCACCATTCGGTATGCAACAAGCATGATCAACATCTTTTTCTTTTTATTTAACATGCATATCATTACAGTGTGAACATGGACTCACAAATAACTAATTAAATTCAAATTAAAGAAAGGATGTAACATAAGATGTGTAATAATCCGATTTTTTTTCAGAACAATTTATTGGATTATTTTTAAGTTTATAAAGTTTGTGAAATTCATTAAACGTGTTTGTTTCGCTTTGCGACGTCGGAAATCGAAAACGGAACCGATATCGGAAATGTGAATTAGAAAAACGTTACGTTTCCGCGACGTGAAAATTGACTTTTACTCCGTCGCTTGTTTGTGAAAACTTTCTTCACGAAAGTTGTAGAGCTCGTCGATACGAGTACGTGGACACATCATGCGTCCTAATCAGACGTCGTAGGTGAAAGTTATTAATGACGGAAGTTAGTTTCCGATTTAGAAAAAGGTAAAAAGGGAATTTAATAAAGCTAGGGTTTCCATTTTTGGAAACCCTCACCGCCGCCTCCGTCTCCCCTTTCTCTCTCTTCTCCCTCGCTCTCTCCTCGATTCTCCCTCCTTCCCTCAGCACTTCGCCGGCGATCTCGTTGACCAGCCGTCCGTGTCTCACCGCCTCGCCCAAAAGCCTCGCCAGGACCACCGCACACGACTCCGAGCTCGAGACGTCTCGCCTCGCCGCCGTGAAGTCGCGCGACATCCCCGAGCCCCTGTGAGGTTTCTGTCGCCGTTCAAACCCCACGCCGCCGACGCAAGCTCTCGCCCCTCATCCCCCTCCACCCTCCGACGCCGCCTACGAGCAATTGGAACTCGATTCGAGCCACAACACGCCCTCCACGAGGAATCGACCATGATCGGCGATCCATCCCTCTCCGACGACTTTCCGAAGGCTCCACTATACAATCTAGGTATGATTTGATGTATTTGATGTTTGTGTGTGATTGTGTGACGATTTTGGATCGATTTGGGGAAGATTTGGAGAGGAGGAGATGGAAGAGATACCGCCGCCTAGGGCGGCGCGTGTGAGTGCGTGAGGAGGTTTGGAGGCGGCCTTGGGCCATGTAGGGGGTGGAGGAGAAAGAAAGGAGCGGTTTGGGGGCGGCGGTGGCGAGCCACGCGCCGGTTTTAGGAGAGGTGCGTGGGCCCCACGCGCTGCCACAGTGAGTGACGCGTGAGCGCCACGCGCGGTCGCCGGAGGTGGCACGTGTACCCCATGCGCCGCCACGTGCGGCGGCGCGTGAACAGTGATTTCAAAACAGTAATTTTGTAAAAATTTATTTTTACGTACGATGGATGTAAAAAGTGATTTACGTACAGTAAATGTAAATTTATTTTACGTACAGTAAATGTAAAATGTAAATTACGTACAGTAATTGTAAAAGTAATTTCATAAGGGTAAATAGGTAATTATTATTTAGTAAGTCAGTATTTACAATTGAATAGTACATGGAGGTACAGAAATACGTAAATACTACGTACTCGTACATAAATACATAAATACTATGTACTCGTACAAGAATACGTATTTAATAAGTATTTGCACAGTACTACATGAATTACTATGTGAACAGTAATTTCGTAAAACCCAGAAATTTACTGGACAGTAAAATATTATTACTGTTTCGGCATTTATGGTTTTACATAACGATTCTAAACCCACTTCTATCTATTTTTAGGTGATCGATACATCACGTAGATGATTCACTTTTGGAATCGTGGAAATTACGCTCAAGATTTTAAGGTGAGTAAAATCTCACAGTGACGAATCTACCCTTGCGGAGATTCATGATTACGCTTAATTAAAATGAATGAACTATATAATATGTATAAGATATAGTGGATTGTGTATGTGTATAATTGATAAAATAGGTACATATATACGGTTTGCTATATTATATACTTTCATAAATTCCGTTTGTGAATAAGTTCATTTGGTGCTGAGATTTATTTATTGAGCATGTTGATTCGATTTGTACAATATAATGTGATGATTATTGTACGTGGTTTTAACATTGAGTTTTGTTAAAATGTTTTTGTCTTCAAATGTGTTTCTTGTCTTCGGACATGTTTTTCTGTCTTCAGACTAGTCTTCGGACGTGTTGGCATGTCGGAACCTAGCCATGGCCGGGCGAAAGTTACGATACAGTTAGAGCTCTAGTCTGTTTGCCGGGGTACTGCATAAGAGGTAACATATGGGTTATCGGCTTATGAGTACCCATATTTTTGATATTGAGTAGCATGTGGTTGCCTAATACCAGCGGCGTACAATCATGAGGGGTAACAGAGGTGTACCAGCGCTCATGAGTACCCGTATTATAAATGCATTTGGGTAAACAGAGGGGTTGCCCAATTTCTCATTAGCACATATATTTTCACATTATTAGACAACCAGATGGGCCGTCTAGTGAGTCATGATTGCATTTATAATTGATGTTTTGTGGATTTTCGTATATATTTTTATGCGAGTTGTATTGTTGTTTTACTCATACGAGCTGCAAAGCTTACCGGGCTTGTGTTTATAATCTCAGTACACCTATTCGATGGTGTAGAGGATAATTCCGCAGGTGTGGATTAGCGGAAATCGACGGATAACTCTGAAGACTTGAAGTTGTTTATTTTATTTTGTGGTGATGATTTGTGAGGATTTTTACATTTCCATTTGATATAATGTTGAATTATAAATTTGGTTTGTAATAATTATTTTGACTGAGTTGTACTATGAACTCAATAATGATCCGCTGTAATATTAAAATGATTTCGATTTATTGAGATTGTTTTAGAGTTTTCATGACTTCAAAATTTGAGTTTTCATACTCGGAATTTTGGGGTCGTGACAAGATGATGAAAGAAAATATAGATGAAGTCATGAAGAGGCTGAAAGGGAAATATCTTGAATGAAAAATAACTCAAATTTGGTAGCTAGTGCAACTATAAAATAGAAATTAGAAGTGGACCACCAATATTTGGAGTATATGCCCATATTCACTTGCAGTTGAAACATCAACACCCCTAATCTTGGTTCTACCCGGTTAATCCCTTGAAATTAAGATCAGTTCATGGCAATGCAGATATTGAAAGGAATTGACTACTTAAAGGTTAACTGGATGTGATAACTCTTTAGGACTTTGAAAGGTTCAAGCTTTGTGTTAATATCTCAATTAAGAAATGAAGACAACGTTTGTCATTGACTTGTATTGGTGAACATGTCACACTCAGGGCTGGGCAAAGTCGATTCAGGTCGGTTTTTGATTCAAACTATTTTCAAAACCGACCCAATCAGTTGGGTCAAAACAAAAGTCGAAACTGTATCTGAATGAGTTGGGCCGAAAATGTCGGTTTGACTGAATTTTGAATCGGGTCGGGTTCGGTTATGGTTTTAACTGAATTCATCGTAAATGGGTTGATAATTCGACCCATTTGCAAAAATTTTAAAATTTGCATGAGGTGGGAGTCGAAACCCCTACTTCTTAGGTGTAGAGAATGGCAAGGAACCACTACGCCAAACTTAATTCTTGTTATTTTATGTGCAGACAATATATTTATTAACCTATAATTAATTTATTATTATTTTTAATACATAAAATTAATTCGGTCGGTTCAGTTTATAATAGAAGTTTCTTAGCGATTTTAGTTTTTTTTATTTTATTATGAGAAAGTGAAATGGTCAGGGGCTACTCTAACCTGAAATAAGGTTTACATGGTCATTAAAAAAAAGAGTATCTATTCTAACTTGGTTTTCACTTATAAGCTACTCCAACTAGCATGATTGACATTTTGTGTGACATGCATATCAACATGCACAGGACGAGAACCCTCAACTTTAAATTACGACTTTAGGGTAGTGGACTAGTGGTGAGGTCGGAAGTTTGGTGTAGACACAACGGCGTGGCGGAGAGGATGAGTTTAGGCTTGGTATCGATCTGCCGGAGAGCGATGGAACCCCAGAGAATATTTGAAAGCTCAAAACGTACAGCATGCCTTGGGCAAGTAATGTACACGCAGGCACAGAACACAGCTGGCCACATCAAGCTCAAGTTCTCGTCATCTGATATATCCTTTACCCCTAACCCCTTGCGTTATTTGTTTGGAAGACCTGATTGGCAACGAACGACGCAGAAGCCACCGCGTCATCACCAAGAAGACACGAAAACCACCGCTGCCACGGAGGGCAATTGCTCGCTTGCCCTGCACACACCATTTTCATGGCGATTGCATTGTCCGGTGGCTCGAGATGCAGACCTTCTGCCCCTTGTGCCGTTACCGAGTAGGACCACGGCCATCAAAACCCTAACCCTAGCTCCTGAATTCGTTAGGTACCAGTCTTGTGTAACATTTTCCGTCTGTGTTATATAGTTTCAAGGGTGATGCTTATTTAATATCTCAAACGAAACCAGTAGTCAGAAACTTGATATTTTATATAAATTCTCCCACGCTACATGGTGAAATAAAACTATAACCTTTGCTTCTGTGGGATCACTGGGATGCAAACCGATGTTACATGTGCATGCAGTTGTTATAGTGTAATATATACCCATGTTGAATACTTGAAAAAATATATATGGAAACAGCTAAAAAGAAATTTAGATGTACCGTTCTACCAAAGAAAACAGTAATCATTAACCACATACGTACTAAGGAGCACCACGTACTAAAGTAATGAAACTTTTGTTACTACTGCTAGAAAGCTATATTATTATATAGTTTTGCCAGCCCCAGGGATACAACCCAGGTTCTGGTAGGAATCTTCACATATGAAGCTGTTGTCTGAGTAACGAAAACTGGTATATCACTAATAGTCCTAGCTGAGTTCAATGGAATACATATACAAGAAGTTGGGCAAGGGAGAAACATACGATAAGCTGTTACGAAGTCGACTAGAAACTATTTGAATTGTTGCCAACACTAGACCACATGAAGCTCACTTGAAATGACTCAAGTTGGGGAAATTTCTGTATTATATATCAAGGTTATGCATGTATTGGACCCGTAATTAGACAAACATATACAACACAAATTATATCGGGTGCCATCAATTGTTTGCTTGGTCTTTGAGATGGTTCAAATTGAAAAGAGTTATTTTTATAGATGAATGCAAATAAGCACATACCGCACTGTAACCTCATATCCTTATAGTGGCATCCTCCAGGAAAAGGTTGTCAAACACTGTTTATGTATCTGTTCTTGGATAATTTAGAATTGTTTGATACAGCTCTAATGGACTATTGCTTTGCTATTTGCTGATCAGTGGAGCTGGAAAAACAAAGCTTTTGTGACCTTAAAGTCATCAACAACACAGAAAACCATGCCGCTTTCAAGGAGCATTCTGCTCTGGTCCAACACTGGTGTTCAACATGTTTTTGATAGTTGCTACTTTTTGTTCCCTAGGTTAAAACTACTTTTTGTTAAGAAGTACTTCGTACGGCCCAACACTGGTGTTATACAGGCTTGGAATTCATGTGTCATCAGAGGTGCTACTAAATACAGTGTTACAGTTTTCATTTTTTGCTCTTAACAATTATTAGCTTCACATTGAAAGTAAGAAAGAAATTCTAACAAATATGAAGGTATCCTTGGAATACACTTCAAAACAAATGATCTCCCTACTGGTTTAGCTAATAAGATATGGAGGCATCTTAGGAATACACCACACCAACTGGGATATCTTACTAAATTTCTGAGGACATATAGGTATCTTAGAAGTACGCTGCCCGATGATCAACTCCATTGCTTTAGCTGTAACTGTACGTAATGAGTGAACCTGAAACGTCCCACATATGATAAAAATTTTGGAGTACATTGCTGATGAATGACGACTATCGGCTAGGGTCAAAGAGTTGTACCAAATATATGCAAGAGTGTTAATATATTCTTGCGCTCTATCCAAGTGCTATAAAAACACTGTAGATGCATGTTTTAGCAAGACAAAATGTTATTCCTAACTTCTGTAGTTCAATAAAACTCACAGAATTGGTATCAAGACCTAGAAGTTCATGTCACGACCCCGAAATTTTAAGTGTTAAACTCAAAAATCAAAGCCATGAAAAACTCTAAAACAATCTCAATTAAATCGAAATCATCATATAGCCACAGCATATCGTAACTGAGTTCATAGTACATCTCAGTCGATTTGATTATTACAAAACTAGTTTATAATTCAAACATTATAACAAATGGAAATGTAAAATCTTCTCAATTCTCACCACAATTAGAAATAATGAAACTTCAAAATCTTAAGAGTAGCCCTCCAATACTGTTAATCCACACCTGCAGAACTATCCCCTAAACCATCGAATAAGTGCACCGAGATTGTAAACACAACCCCGGTAAGCTTTGCAGGTCGTATGAGTAATTCAATAGTATAACACGCATAGTATACAAGAGAAAATACATAAAATATTTAATTATAAATGCACTCATAAGTCACAGGACGGCTCATCTGGATGTCCAATAATATCTGAAAATATAAGTGCTCATGAGACATTGGGCAACCCATCTGTTTACACAAATTACATTTATAATACGGGTACTCATGAGACCCAGACACTCATATGTTACCCCTCATACAGTACACTGTCAAATATTGGGCAACCCATCTATCACAAAAATATGGGTACTCATGAGACTTAGGTAACCCATCTGTTACCCCTCGTGCAATACACCGTCAGACAGACTAGAGCTATAACTGAATCGTAACTGTCACCCGGCCAAAGCTAGGTTCCGATACTACCAACACGTCCGAAGACAGAAAAACGTTTTAACATGACTCAAGTTAAAACCACGTACAATACAATTCTCACATATTATTGTACAACAACCAAACGACTCTTACTCAAATAAAATAAATATTGGTGCTAAATAAAACCCCATTGGAAATAAGAATGTGACAATAGATAATATAGCAACCTATATATATGTATCGTATTTACCATTTATACACATACACAACCCACTATATCATATACATATCGTAGTTTGGTCTTTTAAATAAAATGTAAATATGAATCTCCACCAAAGGTAGATTCGTCATAGTGAGATTTACTCACCTTATTTTCCTGAGTGTAATTCCACAATACCGACAAAAAATCCTTCATTTGTTTTGTCGATCACCTAGTTCTATAATAAAGTGGTTAGAAACGTTACGTAAAACCTCAAATGCCGAATTAGTACTTATTGTTTACTGTTCAACAATTTTACAGTTTTTACGTAATTACTGTTCACGTATTACTGTACATCAATGTACTGTTTCATTATAATTACTGTTATAGTAAATACTAATCACCAATTTACTATTTCAGAAAATTACTTTTATAATTACTGTACAAAATTACTTTTTACATTGACTGTACAGAATTACTTTTTACAATTACCGTACAGAAATTACTTTTTATAAAATTTACTGTTCGGAATCCTTGTTCACGCGCCACCCTCCGACAGCCGCGCGTGGCGCTCACGCGCCACCGACAGTGGCATCGCGTGGCTTGCCCACCGCTGCCCAAAACTCTCCCCTCTCCTCTTCTCCTCCTTTCCACGGCCTAATGCCGTCTTTCTGCACCTCCACAACCACCCATGCGCCACCACATACAGCGACACGCGCGCCACCACCTCCTCCTCCGAAACCACATCAAATCCAACAAATTCAACATCAAACTTGTAGATCGCACAAAGAGAGACATTTTCGTACCTAAATTGGGCCCTAGGATCGCCGGGAAGTCACCGAAGGAGCTCGAATCGCCGACTATGCTTGATTTCGTGGAGGACGAAGTGCGGCGTGATTCGAGTCCCAATCCACTTGTAGGTTGCACTGGGGGTGAGGAGCGGTGGAGACGTGCTAGCCCCGTGCACTGGTGTCGCCAGAGGAGAAGCTTGGACGACGGCGGTTCCTGCAAAATCTTCGAGTCACCGGTTGAGCTCCGATGCGTCGTGGGGTGGCGTGTCGAGTTCAGGGGATGCTACTGAGGACCGCGTGATGCCTTTAGGGCCGGCGGTGAGGGCCACGGAGGCCAGAGACGCGAGATCGCCGGAGGCGATTTTAGAGAGAGAGAGAGAGAGAGTCGGGGTCGAGAGGGAGTGAGCTGCGGGGAGAGAGAGAGAAGGAACTACTACGGTTTCCCAAATTCCCTTTTATACCTTTTTCTAATTTCGGAAACTAACTTCCTTCGCTAATAACTTTCACATACGACGTCCGATTAGAACGTGTGACATGTCTACGAACTCGTATCGATGAGCTCTTCAACTCCCGTAAAGGAAGTTTTCAGAAATGAACGACGAAAAGTGAAGTCAACTCTCAAGTCACAAAACATAACGTTTTTTCAATTTAATTTTCCGAAGACGGTTCTGTTTCGTTTTAACATCGTCGTGAAGCAAAAAATGCGATTTATTCACTTTCGCAAGTTTAATATTTTCCAAGAATTCATACAATTCGAACCCTAAAATTCAAGATATCACAACTCCGTCTTCATTTCCTTGACCTGAACCCGGAGTCGTATACACAACTTTAAGCTTGCACTCCTCTACTATCCGTCCACTGCTTGTCCTTGGTGAACTGTATGGAACATCAAACAGTTCAGTGTCATTACTAGTGCACAGTAATAAGATATGACGCCAGTGTTCAACTTAAGCTCCTTACAGTATCTTGTTGAAGTTCATCAACATCAGAATTTGGAGGCACTACCGTACTCTGTAGGAGAAATTTATCTTTGCACTGCATGTCTGGAGGATATTCTCGTTGCGCTTGGAGGGTGACTGCCAACCCCAGCAGTTAGTGGAATACAGTAATTATAAATTTTTAAGAGAGACTAGAAAGGAGAACATAACTTCTCCACTTATAATCCAACTAGCCCATGTATTGAACGGTCTAAAACAGGTTCAAGTACTCAAAATGGGAGCATTCTGCTCTGGTCCAACCCCATCGTGGTCCGACGTTGTCGAGCGTTTGTCTCCGTTAGTACTGTAGTGTTACAATCGCGCGGTGAAGAATCCTTCTTACCGATGGGAGGTTGGATTGCACGTGCCTGGTTGGTTATTATATCTTATCCATTCTTATTTTGATCTCCAGAAGGAGATTGCAGGATGAAGCGATGACCTTATCTTCTTCGAGAAGTCCAGCGTAGCAGAAAACCTTTACCGTAGAGGCCTCAAGACAACAACCGGTGGCAACAAAAACACCCTGATTCAGGTAAAGCGATTCTATAGTAGTGGAAAACACCAAGCATATAAGGCAAGCCCATAAATCCATCCAGCGGAAAACAAACACCGTCTTGTGTTGCATCACTCATGTCCCGTGCTACCATAGGTTCCGAATTAGGAGTGCTAGAACCAAAATCAACCCCTTCCAAATGTTTTAGCTTATTTAGAGCATGACAGTGTGGGCAATAATAAGTGATGCTTGTGAAATCCTCCTTCTCAGCAAGCCCTATAGAAAGAAAATGATATCATATCAGTATCTTCAACCATGAAATGGAACAACCAAGTGAGTGCATCAGCCTGCAGGGTACCACTCCTATAAAGACTGTCCATAACTTCCTTCACATAAATACCCAAAAACACAAGTGGTCCTAGGATCAGGATGTAGATGACTTACTAATTACTATTGTGCATATGACAATTGCCACATGAGGGCATATGATTGTGTGGGATCTTCACCCACAAGGAATGCCGCAAGCTGAGCAATCCAATGTCCATCTTGCATAGCATATGATTGAGGATTCTCATGAGCAACTACCAGATGACCAATCCAATTTCTAGCTTGCGTAGCATATGATTGAGGATTCTCATGAGCAACTACTAGCTGACCATGCTCACCAGTATGGGGATTCTCAGAGCCAACATTATGAGGAGTCTCTTGCTCAGAATAAATGAAGACTGGAGGCAGCCTTTCTTTTCGGAGCGGGGTGCCCCGACCTAACTTGAGGTGGCCCAATAGCCCCTTGAGGTAGAGCTCCGTGTAAACTGGGTCTCGATAATGACGACCGAGACATACATGGTGGAGATGACGGCGTCGACCATCATGTCGAAGAGGTTCTGGTAGCGGACGCCGGTGGATGCAATCAATAGTCCACCCACGCAGACGAACAAAATGTCCTTTCCTCCCAAATTGCAATTCAATTCATCAGTTTCGCGATTGCCTAACCTAATACTCAATTACTCACTTTAAAACTTACCCTTCTAGATTAAGATGAGTTTACCCCTCCATATTTTTAACCAAACTTACTGATTTAACAAAAAAAATTGAACAGTAACTAACTCTTCCAATTGTTAGTTCGATCTGTTAGGACTAATGACTTGTTGCCACCTGTCGTCGACAGAGTTGGACCAAAGTAGTCCGGGACCATTCCAGAACGCTTCCTCAAAATGTTCCGTATAGGAGTGCAAAAAGGTTTCAATGATGGTGAAAAGGTGTAACTGATAGTCAAACTCAATTACAAGGCCACGAATACCGCGTATATGAACAAAATGCAATCAATTCTTTCAACTGCACATAAATATCTTTATACCTGAATGTTAATTCCGAGAATCAGTCATGCTTTCGTCAAATAAGCTGTGCCTTTTTCAGGTTAGCAACTACTCCCGTCTTTAGGACCCTTCTCATTGAACAGTACCTAGAAAGAATTGGAAACAGGTAAACTACAGTGTGGTATGAAATAGACAAGACACATCTTAAGTCTTTCAATTGGAGGTACCTTGTCTATGATGCCATATTCAACTGCCTCGCTGGGACTAAGATATTTTGGCCGTCGATCTAATTTCCGCTTCAATTTGCTAAGTCGATTTTCCAACATGCTTAGCAAAGAGCTTGACCTACAGCAGAAATCATCAGATAACGGAATCAACTGATTGATCACTCCTTGTTTAACTTTTTGTTGGCCTGGGATATAAAAAAATGCAGATTCCACAAGCAAGGACAAAAATT
Organism: Argentina anserina; assembly: GCF_933775445.1. Taxonomy (NCBI): domain Eukaryota; kingdom Viridiplantae; phylum Streptophyta; class Magnoliopsida; order Rosales; family Rosaceae; genus Argentina; species Argentina anserina. The sequence continues at coordinate 11,278,620 of NC_065876.1, forward strand.
AGTCACTTCTGAACCCAAACACTGATGTCTATCAAAAAACCTGTTTTCAACAGATTAAAAGAATCAAGCGATGTTCTTTATCAAGAGAAACAACAATATCAATATGGATTGATGAATTGTTTCATTACCTTATGTATTAAGAAATGGAAATTCTGATTAAAGGCGAAAAGGGGAATAAATTGGCAGCGAAAATTACTACACTAAGGTATGCCAGGCATTTAAGAATCAACTATTCTGCTTTCTAGTCAAAGTGAAGCATCAAGAGGAAAGTAAGTGCATATATACCGATCACCAAGTTTATTAATTATGGTCACTTACTGTTGCAAAGAGCTGAATTTTAACTACAGTTACGGCTCAGAAAGAAACTATGCAGAGTGGCCCTCAAAATTTGAAAGGAAAAAACAAAATGAAAATGGTTTTCAGATCATTCATTTTCAGTTCGGAAGCTTGTGAAAAACCTTGCCTTGTGAGCAATACTGCTTCCAGCAATGTACCACATATAAACTCAAACACCACGGGATTCAATCAGAAAACCCCCCTGGGACAACAACTAAATGCAATCAACTTTACAAGAACTGCTACGTATAAATTGAAACAACATTCTTAGCACAAGGATAACCAGCTCTAGCACCAACATCAACATCCAAGCTACATCGGGAAAAACATGCATCAGCACTACTACCAAATATGTTTCTAATTATAGCTTTAATGATTTAAGAGTTATTTTTGACTATATTAGAGTGGTTTGAAGATTAGGTACTAACAATCCCGTTCACACAGTTAGTAGCTGACCGTGGAATTCATGCTCAACCACCATTGGATGTAAATATAAGAGTGAGAAAAATCTTTTTTCAATTGAGTTATTTTATTTTTAACCCTTTGATTTACATCCAATGGTGATTGAGTATGAATTACACAGTCAGCTACTGACCGTATGTACGGGACTGTAGGTACTAAACTACCGGAAATAAATTCAATACTCGTACGTGGTTGTACATCGTCCAAGATTATAACATTAAAAATCAATGTCAGCCAATCAAGTCGTCAAACTAAAAATTTATGCTAACTTTTCTATTAACGACCGTTAACTTCAACACACAATAAAAAACATTAAACAGACAATAATGATCCTCGGGTTTCACCCGGGTTTAGGGTGGAGTTCTTTTTGTTTTATATTATTTCCTTTGTAATTAATCAACATCTTAAATATACCAATATACTATTCATTATTATTAGGAAAATGCTTTAATTACCATTAAGAAAACGAAAATGCATTATTAAGGAAAAGTTTCGGCTTCTTTATTTTTATTTCTTTGATAAACTACATAATTTGTATAAAAACTAAGATAATATAAACTGCATTACTTGCATGTATTAGAGAACAATATATTAATTACTTTTTCGAATAAAAAATAAATAATTCAAGCACCGTACCTTTTGTACACTATTTTATTGATCAATTTTTTTTAACATAATTAAAGACTTAAGCTTAATGATATTGAATGATTTTCATCAATTATATAAATGATTCACGGCAAATTTTTTTTTTTTTAAGATAAGGAATGACAAAGTTCAAGTAACATATGCATGAGGCTAAATGATGTTTAACATGCATGATCAGTATCAAAAGTGGTTAATGATATCTTAATGGTACGGTTGAAGTGATATGGCTAAAATTTAGCATATAAACTTTGTTGTTGGATGGGAAGATTGGTGTGTATTATGACTTTTGTAAAATTATCCGGTTAATTTCACATATAATTTTGACTTTGGCTCATTTGTAGGGTGAAATGTTATTTAATAATCTATTTTGCATGTCAAATTCTCCTGAAAGAAAGTCCATTTATACATACAAAACAAAATACGATCGTTGAATTACGATAATGTACTAATTTATGTTCATAATTAAAATTTAAGTAACTTTTATAATCCTTTTGACTTTTAACCTTAATTAGAAAAAACTTGGGAGCTAACCATATCTAATTAAGTAGACAAATGTACATTTTGTGATCAACACAAAAATGCATATACTTACCAAAGTTCAAATTCTAAATAAAAAATCTCAAACCCGTACAGATTGTGAAAATTTAAACTAAATTTTATCATCAATTATACACTTCTCAATATCATTTGGTATAGTGGCACCAATCTCTCCTCTACTTGTGAGAGGTGACTCATTGTAGTGTTTGCTTTCTTTGTTTGATGAAAAAAAAATATACACTTTGATCTGTGGGTTAACATGAGTCTATAACCCAAAATTCATTATCCAATCAATTTTGAAATTATTAGCGATTTATTGTGGATATGAAAGCTAAAGTTCTTCATTGTTAGTAAAATTAATTGATTGAAACAAAAATATGAATAAGTCAATGTCCCCTTAGAAATATAATTATAATTTTTAACTCATTTCAATTTTAATTTCTAAATTTTTTGTGTCCAAGTTAGAAGTTTGAGCCAGAAGGATAACAAAATAAACAACGAAATTTCATTAAACAAAATATATTAATATTAAAACTTGAAACTTTTGAAAAAGAAATATAGTAATTTGTTTTTTAATTATTTGGGAAAATTCCAAGGTAAGAGAGATGACAGATTTTTCACAATAAAAAAACATTATTTTTTTTGCACATAATTCAATAATTAACTTATTTGTAGGCCCTATGTTAGAATTGAATTAGTTAACGCCGAACGTTAGCAAGTTGGTGGTGTCCCTAGAAGGTGTGTTGAATACACTCTCTTAAAACTACCCCCTTACTTATAGATTATGTAGATTGTAGTTTTTGACAAGAATGAAGGTAAATGAATTGAAATAGTAGAAGTTGAGGGAATAGCTGAACTCGTTACTTTCGTGATGATGTTAGATTGAGGGCAACAACTTTATTTTAGTTTCTACTTAAAAACTACATTCTTATCTAATTTTATTTCATTTATTGTCTTACTTGTCATTTGGCATGCAATTAGCATGATCGACATATTTCTCTTTTTAATAACATTCATGTTATTGCACAGCAAACGAGAATTCACATATAAATAAATTATATGTTAGCTAGTGCTCTCTACTAAAAGCCAAAAATTACTGTCCAGTAATATCATGAGGATCAAAGGAAATATAAAGGAAGAGGTTGAATGGGAAAATACTTGAAATGGAAAAAGGACTTTGATTTGGTAGCTAGTGCTACAATCAAACAAAAATTAGAAGTGGACCTCCATTTAGTATATATGCATGTTCACTTGCAATTCAAACACTTCAGGGTGAATTTAGGGTAGGCTACCTGGAAATTTCAACTTGTGAGAAGTGAAAAGAAATTGCGTGATCCGTTCATGGCAATTCAGAAATTGAAAGGGATTGACTACTTAAAGAAGTTGATTGATTGGCTCCCAATATGCATGTGGAGAGCTCTTTATGACTTTCAAAGTTTTTAAGCTTTATGTTCATATTTTAATTCTTGGCTATATCTTCTACTCTTTATACTACTACATCTAATATATACTTCTTTGTTCCTTAAAAATAGAAGACAATGTATGATAGAATTCCTGAATGAAGGATCTGACATTTTTCTATATATCAAGAAACAACCCAATACTTCAAAGTTTCCAGAGTACATGGCAAAATGATGAACTATCAAAGCAATACATGATGAATGAGATATTAGTAATAACACTATTCATGATCATTTCTTATATAGTGGTTACTTATGTTCTTACAAGGAAACAAAACATATAAATAGGAAAAGGAGATTCCATATTCATGTAAACCCAAGTGAACTAATGGCATAATCGCGCAGCCACTGTGAGTCTATGACCAGACTTTTCAATGTCCCTGGGAGTATCCTGGTTTACATAGTGAAGGACGTGTCTTTGTCTTGACCTCCCATGGATGATCGATTGACATGCATGACAAAGACTATTGTTCCTGCTTTCCTCGCAACATACTATGAAGTTGCTTCAAACTTGACCAGCAGGCAACTGGGGTTCTGGTATATATTGTAGTTGCAGGTGACATAGGTAGCATCTCACTTAGGGCCAGTTTGGCACAGTTTTTGTGCCTATTTTTTTTGGTTGCTTGAATTTTTGGGAGTAATTGATAATGTTTGGTAAACTTCTCTAAAACTGCTTTTGGCCTAAACTGATTTTCACAACAACCGAAATTGAAAAGCTAAGGGAGGGTGACTTTTGAAAGTGGTTTTTGGCAAAAACACGGAGCTACAGTGTTTTAAATGAAATTTTACGAGTATCCCATTTTATCTTCAGTGTTTCCTAAATATCACATGTCATTAAACCCTACCTCAAATAACACCGCAAACTTTTTCTTCTTCTCCATTTTGCTCTTCGTTCTCCACAAATCTCATTTTCCACATCTGATTCGTCTCTTCTTTTCTATTGAACACCCCCAGAGACATGAACCAGTTCGAAACTTCTTCTTCTTCTCCAAAGAGTTTTCGCGCAAGGCCCCTTGTAATCATCTTCGAATCGTAGCCTTCTCCTGAAATCAACACTTGCTTGTCATGTATTCTTCTTACCATTTTCCAGTTGTTTTGTTGTCGGTTTTCTTTATAGATGAGTGAAATTCTTGATTTAATCTCTAGGGTTAATTTATTTCTGCATTCATCGATGTTTCTTTTTTTCCAATTTATTTTGAGCTAATTGTTTACTTGATGTCTTGATTCATGAATGGAGAACGTGATACCATCTTTGCCATCTTTGTTATATTTGAGTTCCAAGCTTGTAGCTATAAGTAATTTTGAAATTTGTAGGTTGATCGTTCAGGAATCAGGATTGCTCATTGCTTTTAATTTCAATTATCCGTTTTTATGTTGAAATTTTTTTGTGAGCTTGCCCGATCTAAAGAAGTCTACTATACTCATGTATTGCCACTTGTATTTCACGAAATTATGTGGTTTCTTGTTGTTAATTAACAAGGTAAAATTCGACAACATTGCTAAAATCAATTAAATTTGAACGTAGCAGATGATCAACAAGTTAAGATTATGGGTTAAAGATCTCGTTTGTTACCATATAATTATTTATTTGATGAGTCATGAACGGGAGGGATACTCTATTGGTTCTCCATTTTTTGTTATTCTAGTGTAGATACTCTTATGCTATTTGATCTGTATTTTCTTTAAACAACTGAGTGAATTATAAAGTGAGGGAACTAAGCATGTCTTATCCTTAGATGGGGGAGAAGAAATCCACCACATCTGAAATCGATGGAAATGGAAAATCAAAGGCTACATGGCGTGATGATATAATACATATATTTTGTTCTTTAGCTGCTAAGGAAGTGGACAAGGGAAACCGGCATGGTACATGTTTAGATAAAATCGGATGAGAAAATGTTGTCAAAGCCTTTAAGGAAATAACCGGGAGGGATTATGATAAAAAAACAATTGAAAAACAAGTGGGATTTGCTTAGAATGACTATAAATTGTGGAACACACTATTGCAAAAGGAAACTGGTATCGGCTGGGATCCCGCTAAGAAGACTATCGATGCGACTCCGAAATGGTGGTCAAAAGAGGTGTGTTTTTAAATTCTGGTTGTATCTTGGGTTATTGTTATCTAAGCATGATTTTATAATGTTCATTACTTTGTGATCTATATTATGACATGGATGATTTCATTTTTATTTTGCAGAAAAATTCAAAATACATAAAATTTCGTGATGGAGGAATTAGCCTTGAAATGATGGAACTTTATGATAAAATGTTCAAGGGTTACACAGCTCTAGGTCATTCTGTCATGATTCCATCAGCTACTATTGATGTTGAAGAGGTGGTTGAGAATTCAGATATTATATTAAAACTCTAGTTAATGATGATATGGAACCTAAGCGCGAGTAAATTACTGAAGCCAAGGAAAAAAACTGTGGAGAGGCCAACAGAGGCTAAAAAAGACAAAGGAGTTTTTGGAGAAGGGAAGAAAGGAAGGGTGGGAGGTGCAATGAAATTATCTAAGCAGATTGATTGTCTTGTTGAGGTAGTTGAGAGTAGGAGTACTGCGACATCAGTCCATACAATTTCTCAAGGGACTAATATTCAAAAGGTGATGCGAGTAGTCGCAACTTTACCCGGAGCTGAAACTGGTACCCTTTTGTGGTGGTTTGCAACGAAGTTGTTTTGCTCCCAAGAGAAGAGATAGATGTTCTCTGTGATGACAGATGTTAATCTTAAGTTTCAGTTTTTTACTTCTTAATAAAAAGATGGCCGACCCTTCATTTGTAATCTGAAATTTGTTTCATTTCATTAATTAAAAACAAAGACTAGGGTAATAAAGACCTTGTAGAACTGATTATGTTTGTTGATGGTACTTCCCTTTGTTCGTTTATTAATGGCATTGTTTTTATTGAGGTTGTGCTTTCAAATAAACATGATTTTGTTTAGTGATGGTACTTCCCTCATGTTTTTATTGAGGTTGTGCTTCCAAATAAACTTGATTCATTGTTTACTGGTTATTGTTTTTTGTTTTATTGAGGATGTTTACTTATTATTGTTTTTTGTTGATACATTGGCTTCTGTTAAATATATTGATTATATATGTTCTTGTTAATATCATTGCAAATTCGTTATATGATAGACAGTTCCGCAGAGGAGGAGGAGATGAATCAAATTATATGTGTAGCCGGTTGCCTTATGCAAGTGTATCTCGAAAAATGTATTATGAAAACTCCATGCATGACAAGCTCTCACACAAGGTACATTTGGTTATTATAAGTGTTAAAAAGCAATGAAACAAGATGTTATAATGCATTTAGGATGGAGAAGTCATGTTTTTATATGCTATTGAAAGATGTTAAAAAAGTGTTCATGGGTTCAAAGCACATTGGCATGGCTAAAACTTTAGCATTGTTTTTTTATATTTTGGGAGGTGGTGAGACAAATAGACACACACAAGAACGTTTTCAACGTTCGGGAGAGACAGTGAGCAGATATTTTGGTATAATGATGGATATATTCTATAATATGGCGAAGGAGCTTATAAAACTATTAGATCCTGAATTTAGGAGCACTCCGAAAGAGATTGAGAGTGATGGAAGGTACATACCTCATTTTAAGGTATGTATATTGTTATATCTAATACTTGTCACTTTATTATCCATAGATATTTATTTAAATTAAGATAACATACTACTACAAATTGGTAAGACTGCATTGGGGCAATTGATGGGGTTCATGTGCAAGCTGTGATTTCTTCAAAAGATGCAGTGCCATATATTGGCAGGAAAGGGTCACCCACCCAAATTGTGATGGTTGTATGCAACTTTGACATGCAATTCACATTTGTATGTGCAGGGTGGGAAGGCAGTGCTCATGATAGTAGAGTATTTTCATATGCTACACAAGACTCTCGATCAAATTTTCCACATCCTTCAAACGGTAATTTCTAACTTAGGTTTCGAGTTGTAGTCTTAAACTATAAACTATAGACTATATATTCATTTTTACTCTTTATTTCAGAAAAATATTATTTACTGAATGCCGGTTATCCACAACGAAAGAGTTATTTAGGACCGTACAAAGGTGAGCGATATCATCTTCCATATTTTCGAGGTGATGGATCTACATGTCATAGAGAAGTATTTAATCATGCACATTCTTCCCTTAGGAGTATAATTGAGCGTACGTTTGGGGTTTGAAAGAAAAATGTAGTATTTTACATGATATGCCAAGTTTTTCTTATGAAAAATAAGGAAAAATAGTTATTGCTACCATGACTATTCATAATTATATAACAATGTATTCTCAACAAGATCAAGATTACCCATATGAAGAAATTGGTCATGATATGGAGGATAATGAGTATGAAGAAGATGGTGTGGGAAGACAAGAAATGGTGGTGCTAAGAAATATGATTGCACAAAGTCTAATGGATGCATTGTAGTTGTAATTTAAATCAACTCTAATATATTTTGTGTAGTTATTCTATTTAATTATGGTGGATAAATATTTTGTGTAATATTTTGGATGGATTTGTTGAAAATTTAGGAGTTTTAACATAAATGTTTTATTTGGTTCAAACAACGTATAACCAAACCAATTGCAAAAAATTGTACTAACAATTGGAATGTCTCATAGTATATAATTCAGATAATTAATACACAAATTAAAAGTGAATGAATCATTTTGTCCATTTTAATAAAACTTTAAAAATTTATTAACATTTTGGTAATTATACATACTAAAAGCCTTTTTTTTTTACAATTTATCAAACACAAATAATAGCTTTTCGCTCCCACAACAGTTTTGAAAACAATTTACCAAATGCCTCACCTGTTTTCTGTCACAGCAGCTTCAAAAGCCGTTTTACTCACAAAAACTTCAAAAGTCATTTTACTCATAGCACAATTATACCAAATTGGGCCATAGTCACATTAGTTTCGCGATTTATGAACCGTTGTTATACTACCAAATATGATTCTCTAGATATATGCACAATCACGTGATATGAATGTACATATCCTGACAAACTGACACATTCCATTATCAAAATCTCAAACCTAAGACAGAGCAGTTCAAGGGACTTATAAACTTATCCACATTTTAAACAAGATTGAAACTTGAATTGCCCTCGTAATGTCACCTCCATTAGCAAACAATTAAAGCTCGTGAATATTAAATAAGGTCTGAGACTTCAAACCTTAGTTGTTTCAGTGGAATTAATGTACAAGTAGATAGGCTTTGTATCATCCTCATACTGAAGGTAGAGAAACTCTGCAAGAATCATCTCAGTTACTGAAGGAACAATCGACATTCCCAAGTACACAATTTGATTCTTGTATAGATACGACGTCAGGTCTGGTGGTGGTTGCTCCCATGCACTTCCTCTTTGAAATGGAATAACCTAACACACCATGTTCATATCCAAATGCAATTTCACAATTCATCATATTTCAAACATTACACAAAATCATAAATTTCTTCAACCAAATTTCAATTGAGCCTAATTAAACATTAGCACACCCATGAAGATCAAATTTTTGACTGAAGCAAAATGTGTGAAGGTGAATTCGGGGGAGTGTTACCATAGTGACGACACCGTGTTTGGACTTAGAGCCAGGATACGACGCTGGATTGAGAGAGGGAGGGCGGAGCTTGTGGCTAGAGAAGTCAGAGGCGACAATGCCGCCAGCGAAGGGCGAGAGGAAATTGGAGGAGAGGGAGGCTTTGAGAGGCGAGCAAGAAGACATTGTTTGGCTGCGGTTAGGGTTTAAGGCTCGGGGAGCAGCTGACGGGGCTGAGATGCGCGCGTGAAGCGCGAAGCTGAGGTGGCAACCTCCATAGGCGGTTGAGAGCACGGTGGTTTGTGGTGGACTGTGAGTTTGAGTTTGAGTGTGAGACGAGAGAAGAAGATAGTGAAACAAATATCTTTGGCCCAAGTATATAAGATCTCCAATTCAAAAAATAAAATTGTTGAGGTGAATTTATTTATTTATTTTTAAATGAAACTACAAGGTCCGACAACAATCATATCACGAAGTTTAGAGGTATTTGCACAAAAACCGACATGACACAAGAAAAGGAAAACAAGATGGTTGTGTTTGGCGCAGTTGTGACGTATAAGAAAATTTTACTTATACTTATTTCTGAAAATAAGTTGCTGATAAATAAAGTAGCTGAGTGTTTGGTAAACTGACTTTCTATAAGTAACTTTCAGTGGCATAAGTTGTGCAGAGTGTATGGTAAACTCAAGTTGGCTTAGATATATTTTTTAGAATGACCAATTTAGACATCAAATGATTTTGTGTCTTTTTTTTAAGAGGCAAAGTGTCTTATTTCTTTGTAAACACAATATCTTACAACTCCTCAAAATTCTTTGTTAAATTAAGCAAAACAACATTGTTTTCTGGTTTCAGTATTATTCTGCATGCTTAACTGTTCTTGGCTCATCTATAAAATTTACACCATCAACGTCATCTTAGAACTTGGCATGAAGTAAACAGATTAAGATGCGAAATCTTATAATTAAATGTATTGACTCTTTTTCAGACAATTTGAATTTCAATATATAGTAACATTGTAGACCGATTTATGCTTCCAGATAATTGGTTTCAAATAAGATCATGTACTTTTATATATACATGGAGATATCATTTGTGAGAAAAATATGAATATTTTACCCAACTCAGCATTATGCTTGTAGAACAATGTGGTAAGCAAGTCTAACAAAACAGAAGTAAACTATAACTTGCATCATCTTCTTCCTCCTCCTCACGAGCAGGAGTTGCAGCGGTAGTACCAGCTAGGGGTGCTGCAACGACAACGGAACCGCCAAAAAGCAACTAGCTCGGTGACATCGTTTCCTTTGAGTTTGGACAAGAGAAACTCAATCTTAATGTCATCGGGTCATCTCCAACTGCAAATCTCTCTCTCTCTCTCTCTCTCTCTCTCTCTCTCTCTCTCTCTCTCTCTCTCTCTCTCTCTCTCTCTCTCTCTCACTGATGCTTCCTTAATTCCTTGCTTTTCCCTCATTTCCAAATGGTTTCCAAATCTATAAAGAAGCTTAAATGAAGCCCATAACTCCAAATTATAGCCATTAAGCCTTCACAAACTAAATTTCTAGATTTCCAAATTTGAATTTTCTTGCATTGATTTTTATATTGTTTTGCAGATCGAAGCTCTCACACGACCTTGATTGACATATCTGCATTGAATAATTTTCTGTAATTTCACCACCAAAATCCGATGCGACCCGCTTCATCACCCTCTGGGCTGCTTCACTTAATGGTCATACAGAGATCGATGCCACATGGATCTTTGGGCAACGAGGTTGCGGACTCTGGGTTGTTGCGGAAGAAGAAGAAATCATTGTAGCAGGAAGACTTGTTGTTGGCGTAAGCGAAACCCAGTTCGACTCGAGGACATGAAACCTGACTGGGGTAGAGCTGAACCTCGATCTGGTTTTGATGATGTTGATGTTTTTTTTTTTGAAATATGTGTTTTCACAACGTTGATTTAATGTAATTTGATTTTCTATTGATTTAATGGTGTTAGTGTCAATATTAAATGAATTGTTGTGATTGGTTAGTGGCACTAGTTCAAATGAACCGTGGTGCCCAGAATAAGTTTTGTTTAGCACAAGGTCTAGAATTTGACTGTCCCATTCTCAACCGTGTGACGAGGGTACGATCGACAAATGTATCGAACTCTGCTTTTTAGCTCCTGCTTTCCTCTTTCATCAGTTGCGTTTGGCGAAGCTTCCGAGCCCCTTATCTTATAAGTTAAGGAGGTTTTGATGTTTGGTAAACATAAGAGCAAGTGGCTTTTATGAAAAGTCAGGATGGTTTTCTACGTAAAAGGATAAGTCAGCCCAACCCTTCTTTGACTTATAAGCATAAGTCAGAAAAACATGGGCTACTGGAGCAATTAAGTGATATTTTTAAATACCGTTGGGTACCCTTGTGAACTTTAACAAACTACCTAAAACCCATGTTGTTCCTCCTTTCGACAACTTCTCCGTGTCTCTCTCCATGTTCTCTTAGAATCTCTCTTTGGATCATTTGAACTAGTGCCACTAACCAATCACAACAATTCATTTAATATTGGCACTAACACCATTAAAACAATTGAAAATCAAATTACGTTGAATCAACGTTGTGAAAAAACATATTAAAAAAACATCACATCATCAAAATAAAATCAAGGTTCAGCTCTACCCCAGTCAGGTTTCATGTCCTCGAGTTGAACTGGGTTTCGATTACGCCAACAACAAGTCTTCCTGCTACAACGATTTCTGCTTCTTTTGCAACAACCCAGAGTCCGCAGCCTCGTTGCCCAAATATCCACCTAGCGTCGACCTCTGTATGACCATTAAGTGAAGCAGCTCAGAGGGTGATGAAGCGGGTCGCATCGGATTTTGGTGGTGAAATTACATAAAATTATTCAATGCAGATATGTCAATCAAGGTCGTGTGAGAGCTTCGATCTACAAAACAATATAATAATCAATGTAAGAAAATTCAAATTTGGAAATCTAGAAATTTATTTTGTGAAGGCTGAATGGCTCTAATTTGGAGTTATGGGCTACATTTCAGCTTCTTTATAGATTTGGAAACCATTTGGAAATGAGGGAAAAGCAGGGTATTAAGGAAGCATTAGAGAGAGAGAGAGAGAGATGTACATTGGGAGGGGTTGAATTGAGGAAAGGATGGATCTCAAGGAGACGAAGATGAACATAATTAAGAGGCAGAGATGGTGTTCTGCACTTCCTGGGTTAAACTCAATTTTACTTTGATTTTATTCTTTTCACCTAGCTGGTTCAGGTGAACCTTGGTGCCTGGAATAAGCTCTATGTGCTGAAACCTCTTCCAAATCAGACAATAAGAGACACAACAAACTCCAAAGACAACACTAACAAGCTACAACTGCCGACAAACAAGTCGAGAAGCAGATAAAATAAACCCAGACGACGTTGATGCTTGAAGCGAACAAAATAGCAGAAAATTCAGACTGGCAAACCATTGGAAACCTTGAGCACTGGAAATCAACCAGGCCAGAAAATTGGAGATGAGATTTAACAACAACCCTTTCAGAATGTGAACGTCGATTCTGAAAAAAAACAAAGACAATAATAAAACTATTGGAGCAATTTTTATCTTTCTGATTTAATTGATGATTATAATGTGATACAAAAGTGTGTGTGTGTGTGTGTGTGTGTGTGTATACCAAGAGCTAACAACTATCCACTATTCCACAACATGCTTTACCATGCTTATGTGTAGCACTAGGTAAACCAAACAACTAAACCAGCATGGCTACTACAGTCATTGATGCAGAATACACAATCTAAACCAAGATGCCCAATTAGCTCCATGAAATCTGGGATAAGAGATCTCGTATCACATGCCCCAATAACCTTGAACATCACATGCTTCAATACTTCCTCTTAAGTTGGATCGAGAAGATTAATCGATCTAAGCTTGCCTAAAATTTTCTAAAAATGTGCATAGTGAGAGACTTCATGAATATCTCACCTAACTAATCTTTAATGTGCTTATACTGAGTAGTAAGCACTTGAGATTAAACTTGATGTCTGATATAATGACAATCAACTTCAATATGTTTAGTGCGCTCATGGAAGATTGGATTTGAGGGAATGTGCATTGCAACTTGATTATCAAAAAACAAAGAAATTGGAGAAGAATTTGGATTGCTAGATCAGCTAGGAGACATTTGAGCCAAACCAGTTCACAAGCTGCAGAAGTCATGACACGATATTTAGTTTCTGCACTTGATCGAGCAACCACACTTTGCCTCTTACTTTTTCAAGTGACAAGATTTCCTCCCACAAATGTGCAAAATCCAATGGTGCTTTTTCTATCTAATGAATTTTCTAGCCGAGTTTGCATCTGCATAACCCATAATATCATAATGACCATTTTTCCTCAACAAAATTCCTCTTCCAATTGACCCTTTGAGATATCTGAGAATGCCTTTCACAATTTGAAGATGAACATAAGTGGGAGCATGGATGAACTAACAATGCTAACAACATATGATATATCAAGTCTGGTAGTAGTAAGATAAATCAAATTACCAACCATCCTTTGATATGAATTGATATAATCAAGAACACTCCCGTTAAAATTAAGCTGCAACTTTCTATCAAGTGGAGTTGTTGCAGGTTTGCAATCCAACACATGACCTTCCTTCAAAATATCAAGAATATATTTCATTTGATTCAAAAATAATCCTTTTGCTGAAGTAGCCATCTCAATTCCAAGAAAGAACTTCAAAGAGCCAAGATCTTTCATAGCAAACTTATTTATGAGAACTTGTTTTAAAGAGTTAATCTCCGAAAAATTGTCACATGTGATAATGAAATCATTAACATAAATGAGGACCATGAACTTACCCTTGTCTCCATTTCTAACAAACAAAGATGAATTTGTATTACTTCTGCCTAAATATGCTTCTTCAAGAACTAAACTCAACTTAGCATACCAAGTCCTTTGAGATTGTTTAAGACCATAAAATTGCTTTATTCAGCCTACACACCATATTTGGATCATTGGACTGTAGATGCGAGGAGATAGCTTCATATATACTTCTTCTTGAAGCTCTCCATGCAATACAACATTTTTTGACATACATTTGATGTAGAGACCAACCTTGATTCATAACGAGAGACAATATAACTCTCACTGTATTCATCTTGGCAACTTGAGCAAATATCTCCTTGTAATCAACTCCATAAGTTTACGTAAATCCTCTAGCAATAAGTCTAGCCTTGTACCTCTCTACCGTTCCATCAGAATTAAATTTTGTTTTAAAAATCCATCTACTACATGCTTGTTTGCTTCATCAAAGCACTCTGGTTCATTAACACTATTAGTAGAACTTAGAAAAGCAGCAGGAGACATAGAGACTTTTCGATAGCTAAGATATTAAGTCATGGGATATTTGGCTATAAAACCAACATAATCTCTGAATCTTATAGGTGGATTTTTGTCTCGAATTGGATTTCTCCTTGGAATCTAGGCTACACGGAATTGGGTACGGGTACGCAGAACCGAAACATTTGGAAACGCGGAAGCGTTTTTTTTCAATTCTTTTAGGAAGCGGGTACGTTTTGGAAACGTCGAAATAAAAATTATATATAAAACTATATATAAATTATACAAAAAAAACATAATAACAAATTTTTAGTTTAAATAACTCAAAATCTCAAATAACTTAAATAATTTAGTGTTCTACATTCAAAATAACATAAATATAATGAGAGATATAGGTATCAACAAGAGAGATGGAGGGTCGGCGACTTGGCGAGAGGTCGAAAATATATCGAAATAAGTCATTTGACTCGACAAAGGTAGGTCTAGCCCTTCATTTAAAAAAATAGAAAAACCCATATATTTTTTTTTCGAAAACTCGCGTTTCCACTGCATTTCCAAAACATCTTTTTTCTGGAAACACGTTTCCGCGCATTTTCATCACATTTCCGTAGTGGTTCCGCTTCTGAAGCGAGAAACGCTCATTTTCCCGCGTTTCCATGCTTCTTAGTTTGGAAGTTGAGGCTGAGGCTGAACAACAATTGCAGGATTTTGAGGCTCACTTTCAATGGTTGCATTAAATTCTTGTTGATTGTGAACAACTGGTTCTACAAGCTCAACATCATTCGTAGTAGTTGTAGGAGAAAATTGAAAATTCTCTTGAGCATAAGGAAATGGAAATAAGTCATCAAAAGACATATATTTTGATCCATTATCAGATCTAAAAACATGATTTTTTTGAAGAAAATTGAGTATTCACAAGACTATGGAACTGTTTAAACACACCAACAACTTCACTCTTGAATTTCAATAAGTACAACCAAGTAATCCTTGTAAAATCATCAACAAAGGTTACAAAATATCTAAAATCATCAAATGATTCTAGAACATGACCCCAAACATTTGAATCTATGATTTCAAAAGTTTGCTAGCTCTAGACATGGAAGATGGAAAAGGTAATCTGGTGAATTTAGAGAACTGATAGACTTCACACAGATCACTTCCATGTTGTAGAATGGAAAACAAAATAGACAACACTTTTTCTGAGGGATGAGCTAAGCATTGGTGCCAAAGTTGATCATCTAGAACAAGATATGCACTAGCTTGAAAAACTTTGGACTTCATTGACAAATAATAAAGTCCATTGAGGAAAAACCCTCACAAAATCGTCTTCTTGGTGATCAAATCTTGAAATATCACATTATGTGGAGAAAATGTAACAAGGCAGTTTAGAGTTACGGTAATTTTCCCAACTGACATCAGCTTAAAAGAAAAATATGGAATATATAGAGCTTTTGAACTGATAAGATCTTATAAAAGAAATTAGTTTTCCTTTTCTTGACACTGAAGGACCCTTCCCATTCGCAATAGACACATCAGTATTTAATTTTGCAAAATCAAATAAATTTGAATCATCATTTGTCATGTGAATTGTGGCTCTAGAATCTATAATCCAACAATCATGCTCAATATTAACTGATAATTCAGTCTTGAAAGCATTTAGAATACATGAGTAGTCACTTTGGCTCACATGATCTGAGTCTGTAAGAAATCTTGCACATTTGTTGACTAGAGCTGTATGATCCATATTCTTAGCCACTGAACCTTCTCCATCCTTATGCCTCTGTTGATGATACACTGCAAAGTCATTTATGAGGGTGGAAGGATTATTGGTAAAATCAACAAAACTGCCAGAGCTGCTTGGAACAGTAGGAGAAGAAGTTGCAACATTAGCTTTGTGAACATAAGTGTTCAACTCCTCATCTCTCATATGAGAACCCTGACAGTGGCTGCACTCACATCAGCCTTCTTCCTTTTGTAAGTTTCTGGCTTGTAACTAGTAGCATATGCACTAGATTCAACAGTAGCTGATTTAATGTCCAAGTTTATCACTTTCCTTCTTGCTTCCTCACTCTGCACAATGTTGCAAACAATCCTGTAAGATGGAAGCTCAGCATTCATGAGAATATGACTTCTCATATTCTCAAAGCAGGATTGAAGTTGGCAAGTTGGAAAATCTTGTCTTCTTCAGCAAGATGGCTGCATCATTAGTATGTGGCTTGTACATCTCAAGTTCATTCCACATGCTTGTTAGACTACCAAGATATTGCACAAAAGACATATCTTCTTGCTCAAAGCTTGCAATATCCTTTTTTAATTGAAAAACACAAATGGAATTATTCAAATTCCCATAGAGATCTTCTATCTCCTTCCACATGAGACTAGCAAATGTGGAATATTGAAAAATATCAACAAGTTTAGGCTCCATAGAGTTGAGAATGCAAGTTCTAACCAGCTGGTCTTTGCTAAGCCAAGTAGCATAGTTGGGAGCTCCAACTTCTGGAACTTGATTCATGCGATCAATGAACTCTAACTTTTGTCTTCCTCCTAAAGCCAAAGTTACAGCTCTAGACCATCACAGGTAATTATGCTCATTCAAGATAACTGACTCAAATGCAGGTTTGAGTTCATATCAATCTCATTGGAACTGGACACATAATTTGTCATAGATCCGAATGGATTGACATTAGAAGAAGCTTCATATGCCATTTCAACAGGTCAAGTAAACACAACAAGCAGCAAGGCTAAGATAACAAATAAAGAACACAAATGTAGAAGCAAAATCCTAATGATCCTGCTCTGATAGTGAAGAAAAACAAAGACAACAATAAAACCATTTTATGTGGTAAGTTTGCTTCTATTGCTTCTACTTGGAATAAAGAAGTGTTCGACAATTTCTTCAAAAAAGCTTAATGATCTCCAGGATAAAGTTCATGTTATTCAATCTCAGCTCATGAATGATCCTAACTCAATTGTCTTACAGGAAAGGAACCTCAAGTTATTGGATGAACTTGATAGCTTACAAAAACGTGAGGAGCTTTTTTGGGCTCAGAAGGCTAAATCTAATTGGCTAAATCTTGGGGACTGAAATACTAAATATTTCCAGATGAAAGCTACCCTCCTTAAGAAGAGGAATAACATTATGCGAATAAAGGACCATAGTGACTGTTGGTTAACTACAAAGGAAGAAATAAGTAGACACATTATTTCTGATTTCAAGAAGCGTTTTACTGTTGAAATTGATCCTACTGACTTGGAAAAAAATGCCTTGTGTAAACAAGTTGGTGATGATGAAATTTTGGATGCTATTAAGTCGATTGGCCCCCTCAAAGCGCCAGGCCCGGATGGCTTACACGTTATATTCTACCAAAATTATTGGGATGAGGTAAAACATGTTGTTATTCCCATGATTAAACTCTTTTTTCAGAAAAATATAAATATGGCTTCTATTAACCACACTAATATTTCCTTAATCCCAAAAATGGATAATCCGGAGCTTGTCTCCCATTTTAGACCTATTAGTCTCTGCAACGTTAGTTATAAGATAATTTCGAAAATTCTTGCTAAAGGACTAAGGCCAATCTTAGAGAAGTGTATTTCTCAAAGTGAAGGGGCTTTTTGCCCATGGGAGGTCTATTAATGATAATATCCTAATTGCTCATGAATTATTCTCGGATTTCCAAAGGAAGAAAGGAAGAACTGGTTATATGGCTATTAAATTGGACTTGGAAAAAGCTTAGGGCTTACTTGATTGAAAGTATATTAAGGCTTGTTTAGATAAGTTTGGTTTATGTGATACTTGGGTTAACTGGAATATGAATTGTATCTGCTCTGTTTCTTTCTCTATCATTATTAATGGCAAGCCTGAAGGTTTTTCCACCAAAATAGAGGCATTAGGCAAGGTGACCCCTTGTCACCGTATATTTTTATCTTAAGAATGGAACCTCTCATTAGGCATCTTAACTTGCTTGCTAGAAAACCAAGTTCTCATGTTGGAATTCTCTCTTCTCCTTAAGGTTATAGAGTTTCGAATGTAATGTTTGTAGATGACTGTTTAATTTTTGGTAATGCTTCTCCCAAAGTGGCTAGGAATGTTCTTAAAGTTCTAAATGCCTTTTCTTCTACCTCTGGACGAAAAATCAATATTCACAAGTCTTATATTTATTTTTCTCCAAAAGTTGTTTCTTCTGTCAGAAATGATATCGTTAATATTACCTAAATTCAGCACAAGGCTACCATTGGTAGGTACCTTGGGGTTTACAATATCATATCATGGATTCATGCTAATGAACTGCTTCGCAGGATTGGCATTAAGTTAGCAGGTTGGAAGAGAAACACTCTTTCTCGAGCAGGAAGATTGACTTTAATTAAAGCTAATGTTTCTGGCATGCCTAATCATGTATGTCTTGCTTCAAATGCCCTAATAAAATTACTAAAGATATTGATAAATGTGCCAGAGACTCTCTCTGGAACTCTAATGGAAAAGCTAACCCTGTTCCCTGGGATCAAGTTTGTCGACCTTTGCAGGATGGTGGGTTGGGTGTCCGCGTTGCTGGATCTTTCAATAATGCAGCTATAGCTAAGCTGGGATGGAAAATAGTTACAAATTCAAATAGTTGGTGGTATAATATTATGTATAGGAAATATCTAAGAAATGTGAGCTTTTTTTAGGCCAAGAAGAAATCTAATGCTTCTCTGGCTTGGAAAGGAATTTTAGACTCAATGGAGATTTTGCAGAAAGGTATGCGATGGGTTGTAGGCAATGGACACTCTATTTCTTTTTAGACTTTCAATTGGGCTTTTCTTTTTCCTTTAATCTCTTTGCTTGATGCCTCTCAGTATCATAATATTAATTGGGATAATAAAGTTGCTGATTTCATTTCTAATGGTCACTAGAACAAAGCTCTTCTTTCCTAGTTTCTTTGATAACAATATTTTGGATCAAATATGTGGTATTCCAATTGCTTATAGTTCCCAGAAAGATGTTTTTGTCTGGGGCCCCTCTGTGAATGATACTTTTTCTACAAAATCTGCTACTTGGTTGCAGCATGAAAATTTGCAGGTTCATTCCATGGCCCCCTTGCTAAAAAAGATTTGGAAACTTGATATTGCCCCTAAAATAATTTTTTTGGCTTGCCTTCTCCTCACGAACAGGTTGAAAACAAATGATAGATTGCACCGTTTTGGTGTTTTTCCACAATCTTTGTCCCCTTTGTAATTTGGATGAAGAAAATGTGACTCATCTTTTCTGTAAATGTCCTATTTCCATTGAATCTTGCAATTTAGCTTGCTTGCAAGACTTAATTAATGCGGATGATTTTTTCTCAAAAGATGTATGATCTATTTGCTAATGGTGCTTGTGATATTGTGAAGCTTGCAAAAATCTTGACCTTGTGTTGGCACATTTGGCATAGAAGAAACAACCTTGTGTTAAGGAATGAGACTTTATCTCCCCAAACTGTTGTGGCTATTGATACTTACTACACCAATGCCTCTTTAGCTAACGCAACACACCACAACACGGATATAAGGTCTAGTATCTTTGAGTCGATCAAATGAAACCCCTCTTCTTGATCGCATTGTCAAGCTGAATTTTGATGGTTCTGTCATCGAGCAAAGCTCCAATGCTGCCACATGTTTTGTGCTTCGGGATAACACATGATGCCCTATTATTGCTAATGCTAGGAGTATTAGCAAAGCGAATTTCCCATTGCTGAAGCCACTGCTCTTAGAGATTTCTTAAGGCCTGTGAGCTCAACATTCCTAAAATCCTCGTGGAACGAGACTCGAAGCTCATCATTCATTGTGTTACCAGTTCTGGCACCCCTCCTTGGCGACTTATTCCAATCCTTGAAGATATCAAGCATCTTGCGAAGGAGTTTGAAGACATCAAATTTACTCACGTCTTATGCGAAGCTAATTTTATTGCTAATGCTCTGGCTTGTTTTGGCCAAAATATGTCTGCTCCCATATGTTAGGAATCTTCATATCCTAGTAGTGTTTGTTCTGCCATCAACTTTGACCTCTTTGGAGTAGATTGCTCTAGGGGGTCCTCCCTGTGAGTTCTTGTTTTCGTAGAAAAAAAAAACCATTGAAGCAAATTTTCTCTTTCTAATTGTTTTGATGATTATAATGTGATACAAGAGTGTGTGTGTGTGTAATACATAAAGAGCTAACAACTATCCACTATTACACAAAATGCGTCATCATGCTTAGGTGAAGCACTCCTTAACCGAACAAGCATGACTACTACAGTAATTGATGTAGAGTACACAATCTAAACCATGAAAGATCTTGTATCACATGCCTCAATAACCTTGAACATCACCTGCTTCAACAGTTGACTGAAAAAACAAGTAAATGATTCATTTTTGGAGTTTGGTCGATTCAATCATTTATGATATATACTAGGGATTCCTATAAACTTCAATTGTAGCTTTAATGATTAAGAGTTATTGTCTGTTCATTTTTGAGTTAGTTTGGAGTGGTTTGAAGATTAGGCACTAAACTACCCCTTGGTTACGTAGATTGGAGTTTTCAACAAGAATGAAAGTAAATGAGTTGAAATGGTGGAGGTTGAGGGAATAGTCTAACTTGTTACTTTTGTGATGATGTTAGAATGAGGGCTGCTCGAACTTCATTTTAGTTTGTACTTCAAATCTAGGAAAAACTCCATGACACACTCTTATATATATTTTCATCTCATTTATTGTCTTACTACCATTTGGCATGAAACTAGCATTATGTCATGCATATTATTGGAGAGTGAACGAGGATTCACATATAACTAAATTCTAATAAGCCAAACAATTGTAACTCTCTAATAAAAGCCAGAAATTACTGTCCAGTAACATTAGGAGGATCAAGGGAAATATATAGGAAGAGGTTGAATGGGAAAATTTTGAATGGATAAAGGACTCAGATTTGTAGCTAGTGCCACAATCAAACAGGACATTCTTTTAGTATATATGCATGTTCACTTGCAATTGGTTTCCGATCAAACATTTCAGGACAATGACTAAAATTTCGGCGAGAACGGAAATATCGAGGATTCGAAAATTGGAAATTTCGATTTTAAAAAATAATTAAGTAAATTGATGGAAATTTATATAAAAATATGGAAATTTTGAATAAAACTTTGAGAAATATTTATTTAATCAATTATCTACTAGATGTCATAACAAATGATTATATTACTATTAGTTTAAGTGAGTTATAGTAATTTGAGGTGAAATAATCGTCAAACATTATTAAAAATTTACTTAAAAATAATATATATATATATATATATATATATATATTTACCCAAGGGGAGACTAGGTCATCACGCCTTATTTACACATAAAGGATTTATGAAGTACAAAATTTTCACTATCTTCATTATCTCTTTGAGTAAAACCTTGAGTATATTGTGAAGAATAGTCATTAAATGATACCTCATGTTTATAATTTTGCATATATTGACTTATATATCATCTATAGGGGCCGTGAGTGATTGACTGTGGGTTGTGGTACTTATATGCGAAGGAGTTCAAATCAAGTATTTTTCGATTTTGCCCATAACCATAGCTTTGTGAAAATTGTGCATCAGATTGTGTCCATATGTTTTCACTTGATTGCATCTCATTAGAGAATAAATATGGTGGATAAGGCATATTGAATTTCTCCCATAAGGGTAAGGTCTATCATTGCTTCCTCCTACACCAAAGAGGTTTGATTCCCCTCACAACTAGTTCAGTTTTATTTTAATTTTAGATGAATGTTGAGACATGAAATACAATATATAATAAAAAGAGCCATATATAACAATAAATTGGTGTAGTAGAGTTGACTATAACTTTGTGCTTGAAAAAAAATGGATCAGAGGTTCGATTATTCTAAATAGTAATTTTTTATTTTATTTAAAATTAGTTTGACACGTGGCGATATTATGAAAATATCAAGAAAATTTGAAAGTTTCCAGATATATAGAGAAATTTTAAAAATTTCTAACGAAAAATATTTGATATATTACGGATATATCTATATACTGAAAAATAGAAACTTTCGCATAAATAACTGGTGAGAAGAGGAAAAAAACTGCGTGATAAGTTTGACTTGAAGGAAGTTATAAAGTTATTGATGGACTTAAAAAGTCAATTAATTTTTTTTGTTTTTTCATTGATCCCTCACCCAAAAAATTATGCGTGCGTCAACACCCCCCCCCCCCCCCCCCCCGGGTCCTTGTTTCAGGGTTCACTTTGAACTTGTGAGAAGAGGAAAGAAACTCCGTGATTATTTGACTTGAACGGAATAATTGATTATTTAAAGAAGTCAATTGATCCATGCGGGCTTCAACCACACACCCCCCCCCCCAGAGGGAAATAGGCATGTGGACAGTTGTAAGCTTTGTGTTCGTACATTTGCTGTGTTAAATAAACCTCTCCCGAGGCGGCTTCAGGTATCCGCACAAAAAAGAATAAAGAAACTACCACTTCGATATTTGATCCACAATTACCACTTCAATTCACTCTCCATTTTGAGTACTAATAAACTCAGAAAATTAACGTGCTTGGGCTGGCCTTCTCTTTGAGACTCAACCCTTCTGAGAGTGAAATCGGCGAAAACCAGTCGAGATCCGCTCGAAGAAGTAGACGGAGAAGCTCCGGCTGCCGCGGCCCACAGATCTGGATCTGGAGGCTGACGCTGTGCCTTGGCTGTTGGGACTGCTATCGAATTCTTTTAAGAACCCAAAGACCTGTCTCTCCAAGA
This sequence comes from Argentina anserina, assembly GCF_933775445.1. NCBI lineage: Eukaryota > Viridiplantae > Streptophyta > Magnoliopsida > Rosales > Rosaceae > Argentina > Argentina anserina. The sequence goes on from NC_065876.1 coordinate 11,301,699, forward strand.
TGTTGTTGTTCTTCTTGTCGCCGAAGATGCAAAAGAAGAGGAAGATATCTTACTATTGTCCCGGAAGCTCTTGTTATTGATTTTCATTGATAGATCGAATCGCTCCTTAGAGAGGAGAGTCCGTAAAACGAGAAATGCTTTTGCGTTTTAGATGAAGAACACCAACACCTCCCACCCCAAAGAACAAATAATAAAGAAAATCTCTTACCTCTCTGACTGGTTAACTGCAATTTAGGCCCCTACATTTCGATTAATTAAGTGCTGCCACGTGTCCAATATTTGATAAAAGGAGCTCTTTTCGGGAAAATTCTACGGTGCAGCAGCGGCGCTGCATACCGAACATGTTGAGGATCTCTGGGGTTTTTAAACTTGCCATCAGATCAAAAAATGGCTGTCATCGTAAAAACAAAAACAAAGTTTGAGAGCCCCCAATCCGGCCAATCTCGCGACGACAGCTATCAACTAAGTTTTGGTGTTTAACTCTCTTCGGCGCCGCCGTGCGAGACACCGTTGGTGGCTTGAAACAGTGTGAAGAGCAAAACAGCGAGTTTTGGCGCACTCTCGCCTTTTCCCTTTTTCAATTTGTTGGTTCGACCAAAAATTTATCTGGGATGAATTGCTTTTCATTTCGTTCTACGGATTTCTATCAAGATTTAAGATGAACATACAAGTGTAAAAACAAATATGGATATCAATTGATTTATTGGACAGAGTGGTAGATGGAGGGTTGCTATTGCAATTCCATGGGTTCACCTCTCTCTCTCTCTCTCTCTCTAACTGAGAACCTCCCAGACCTTAATTATTCTAGTTCCTAGCAAAGCTACCCAGGCCCCTTATGAGGATCCTCCATTTTTTGTGAGAGACAAAGATACAATGGGTATAGATAATATTGATTGGGTATTCTACAGACTACAGTCAGATTGGAATGTTATACAGAAGGACTTCAACTGTCGTCTGAGTTCGGTTTTTTACAAATCCTTTTTCTAGCTGCTCCCTTCTCTCTTGTTTCTGTTGTTCCAACCCAGCTAAGAGATTCTGGGTTCGGCAAATTTTCACCATGAGGAATTTCTGGGAGTAGATGGTGAAGGGAAAAATATATGGTGCAGCAAAGTGAGGGAGAAATCAATCTAATGGCTAAATTTAAAAGTCCTCAAGAGGTGTTCAACATGTTAGTCCTCATTGGAAAGAATCCCTGAGTGGAGGGTTTTTTTTGTTTCTTAAATATCAAGAAACAACCCAACGCATCAGAGTTTCTGAGTACATGGCAAAATGATTGATCATCAAAGCAATACATGATGAATGAGATATTAGTAATATCAGTATATCACTATTCATCTCAGGTAGGTAAAGTAGGCATACGAACCACTTTTGCTTTGCCTTAGACTCTATTGGTCATTTCTTATATATATATAGAATCTCCTTTTCCTATTTATATGTTTTGTTTCCTTAACCACTTGTATATATATATATATATATATATATATATATATATATATATTACAAGTGTAAACCCGAGTGAGAACTATAAAGGCATAGTCGCGGGGGCACTATGAGTCTGACCACAGACTATTCAATGCCCCTAGGCGAACTCTGGTTGACATCGTGAAGGCCGGTGTCCTTGTCTGACCTCCCATGCATGAAAATTAACAAAGACTACTGGTCCTGTCTTCCCCGCAACATACTATGAAGTTGCTTTAAACTTGACGAGCAGCACTTCAGGGTTCTGGTATATATTGTAGTTGCAGGTGACCTAGGTAGCATCTCACCGTGAGATAGAAGCGAGATCTTAACAGGTTGATATAGTATAAGCGTCACAACTGCATCACGTTCCTAAAATGGACCAGAGGTGGAAGAATGCTTCTCAATCTGGAGATATTGATTTCTTGTACAGATTGATAATGGAGGATGGTGAGCTTCTGGACCACATTACCAGCGTACCGTTCGTGGATACTCCTCTACACATTGCTGCTTCCGAAGGCCATGTACAGTTTGCCATGGAGATAATGAGGCTTCAGCCATCATTTGCTAGGAAGCTGAACCGGGATGGATTGAGTCCCATGCACTTGGCCCTGCAAAGTGGAAAAACCGGGATGGTGACTCGTCTCCTGGAAGCGGATAAAAACCTTGTTCGAGTGCAAGGGAGGGAGGGTGTGACACCCTTGCACTATGCAGCCAAGGAAGGAAATATGAAACTCTTATATGAGTTTCCATCTGCCTGCCCAGAATCCTTAGAGGATGTGACTATTCGAAATGAGACCCCTCTGCACATTGCGCTGAAGAATGACAAGATCGAAGCCTTTGAAGTTCTGTTGAGATGGCTAACACATGTCTGTTATGATGAGGTACATCAACGGGAGAAAAAGGTCTTGAACTGGAAGGATGATGATGGCAACAGTTTGTTGCACATCGCAACACTTAGAAATCAACCTGAGGTCAGTTTATCTAGTCTTATTATTGATCTAAAAAAGCATAAAAATTTGGATTGATATAATTTGTGAAACTCAATTGTGGTCATTCTCTAGTGTTAGACTATTAGTACCTAAGTCCTCAATAAATTGTTGTATGCTGCGAAAACAAGCCAAGGCAGCAACAATTGTTTTTTGGACTAATATATGTTGTTTGAAGTTTTCGACCATGCAGTTAAAGAAGATAGCAACTGTTTTTTTGTTTTTTGTTTTGGACTGAAAACGAAAAGCAACCATGTAGATTGATGTATCCACCAATTGGACCATTTCTCCATTTTGCAGGCAGTAGTGCTTCTATTGAACTCTCAAGTTGATGTAAACTCTAAGAATTTGGCGGGTTGGACTCCCCTGGACATTATACAGCATGAACAGCCTATAAGCGACGGAGGAATAGGGGCTATGCTATGTGGTGCTGGAGCTCTTGAAGGATCCTCACTTCTGTCTGTTCAAACCTTTACGTATTACATGAGGTTGAGGAACTCATTTTGATGAAAAATTGATATCTTTAATTGGCTTTTATTAATTTCTTACACTATGATCCCAGCCTAAATAGAGTTTGGATAACATACACATGGAGGAAATTTTTTGAGTTGTGTTTTATTAGTTAGCTATAATGCTCTGACTTAGACACAGTCATTGCTGCAAGTGCAAATGCCTCGCTCTTCGGAAATCAGGAAATTTTTAGGCATCTAGTACAACTGTTCCACAATTATGAAAGCATGCATTATACTCTAATAATCTCACAGTTTTCTAGTGATGTTATGTTTCAGCACGAATCAAAGGTTGAAGCAGGCTGCACAAGAGGGGAATATTGGTGGCCTGTATGCACTGATACAGGAGGACTCGTATATATTGGAGCGCATCAACCTGGTTCCATTTGTTAATACTCCTTTGCACATTTCTGCATCTGCAGGGCATACCGATTTTGCCATGGAGATCATTAGACTGAAGCCAGAATTTGCGAGGAAGCAAAACCCGGAAGGCATCAGTGCAATGCACCTTGCTTTGAAGCAAGGCCAAACAGATACACTGCTTATTCTCCTGTCAGTCTACAGAGACCTTGTCCGAGTCAAAGGAAGGGACGGAAAGACTCTCTTGCATTATGCAGCCGAGATTGGAAACATGGATATTTTGGCAAAATTTTTAGCAGCCTGCCCTGAGTCTATCATAGATCTGACAATTCGAAAAGAAACTGCACTTCATCTTGCTGCAAAGAATGGCAAGTTGGAGGCACTTGAAGTCTTGTTGGGATGGCTTCAACATGTTAATTTAGACACGATCTTGCAGTGGACTGATGATAAAGGCAACACTGTACTGCACATTGCAGTATCAAGAAATCAATTCCAGGCAAGCTTTTCTTCCCCCATTTATTCCTGATCACTGTAACATAAAAATTTAATCTACTGTTGCTTCAGGTTCTAGTTATGCTTTCTGTGTTGATATCCAGGGTTTAAAAGAAAAACAAAAGAAATAGTTAAGCATCCATCAACTAGCTGGTCACTTATTTTTCAGTAGAGACCTTCCGAAACTTCAATCATAGAGTTTCTACAAAACTATAAATGTGGTTTGTAGTCATAACCGAGTCTCAAATTTGTTTGAGAGAAGTAAGCGAGTTAGCTGTTCCAAAGGGAAGAAGGAATTACCAAATTGCAGAGAAGCTCTTTTAGCTACTCGTACTCTAAGATAGCATGTCTAAACTATGCTTTAAACTTTTAAGACTATAAGTCCTATATTGAGAAAGAATCTATCTCACAAGTGTATGATTAACTCTCCATCATATAATGCAGGCGGTGAGGCTGTTAATAAAAAGGGTTGATATAAATGTCAAGAATTCGGAGGGTTTAACAGCCATGGACATAGCAGATCGCCAAGGATCAGTTTACATTAATAATACCGATATTAGAAGTTTATTACTCCAAAGAGGAGCTTTGAGAGCTTCTTCACTCCCTATATGTCCTACTCTTGCAGATTCTCTGAGGAAAGAGATGTCATTGCTCGAAAGATGGGTTTTGTGTAGTCATCTCACAAGAAGTTGCATGTCAAATGAGAATCGCAACAGTCTTCTAGTGGTAGCTGTCCTGATTGCAACAACCACATTCCAAGCTGTGCTCAGCCCACCAGCTGGGTTCACTCCCGTTCCTCATAAAACCAGCAGCGCCGGTTCCAATAGTACTGGTGAACCAGATGTACCACCAAACATTGGCTTTCATTCTTTGGTAGCATGGAATTGTTTCCTGGCTCTGAACACCATGGCTTTCTTGATATCCGTATCCGAGATATGGTTTCACCTCCCTCGTGCCTTTTATTTTTGGATGAAACTGGTTTTACCACTTCTGGCCTGCTATATGATTTCATTAAGTCTCACAACACCAGTACCAAGTCTGATGCCTTTCTTCTTCATTCCAATTTTTCTATTTAAACTGAAATCAATAGTCAGGAACTTGTTTTTTAAGAGGTCGCTGGACGTAAAAATATCCATGATGAAGTATTGTCCCAACTTACATAGAGAAATTAAACTACTATAGCCTATGTTTCTGCAGGATGCCGATCTACGTTACGTGCAATTGTTTTAGTGTAATACCCTTAATTAGTGACTCAGTGTTTATAGAGCTTTGATATCATTATGGACGCGCGTTTGTGCATGTGTACGTACTAATATTGGAAGTGTACAAGTACTAATGTCGAAGTAAGAAACTGATAAAGCAAACGAACGAAGTTAAAGATGAATTTCAAGCTGGTGAGTGGTGAACCCCTAGCTTTTATCTCATGTTCTTCCCTTGGTATCAGTTGCATGTCAAACTTCATTCATAAGCGCATTCATCCTTATTAGTGTATGCAGAAATTATTATATGGTTAATTGTTATCAAATTTTATCTCATTTCTTGTCTTACGGCCATTTGGCGTGCAACTAGCATGCACGATCAACATCTTTTTCTTTTTATCTAACACTGCATATTGTTACAGTGTGACCATGGACTCAGAAATAACTAAATTCTAATTGAAGAAAGGATGATGATGAAAGTAGGGGTGGGCATAAAAAACGGAAATCATGATCCCGTCCCGAAATTCATAGGGACGGGACGGAGGTTTAAAAACGTTCGTCTCGTCCTGATCCCGTCCCGTTTCATAATAGTGGGATGAGATGTGGGACGAATAATTTATATCCCGCTTCGTCCCGTCCCGTTCCACCTTTAATGAAAACTTAAAAATTCTTATATATTTGTATCAAAATGAAACTAATTTATATTCTTAATAACTCCAAAATTATATCAACTCAAATAATAATGGTAAATTATAATATTTTGAACATAATATGCATTTTTTTTGTTAAAATTTCATTATTGAATATTACTTTGTTAATGAAAAAGTAAAAATATATGTTTTTATTTAACTAAACAGGAATGTGAGATTTGTCCCGTCCCGTCTCGATTCAAAAGAGTGGGATAAGACGTGGGATGAGCCTCATCCCCTCTTATCCCGTCCCGTGCTCACCCATAGATGAAAGGGAACATAGATGAAGAGGCTGAAAGGGAAAGATCTTGAATGAAAAATAACTCCTTTGGTAGCTGTGCAACTATCAAATAGAAATTAGAAGTGGACCACCAATATTTGGTGTATATGCCCATCTTTACTTGCAGTTGAAACATCAAAGTGGTTCTACCTACTTAATATCTCTTGGAATTGAGATCAGTTCATGGCAGGCCCGGCCCTGGCCCAGTGCCAACTAGGCAGCCCAAGACCGAGGGGCATAGAATATCAGATTTTATATGTAATATATAATAATATAATTTAATTATATTACAAAAAACTGATTTTATGAAACGGGTGAAGCAAGCATTCTGCAACTAGTTTTCAGCTCTTCTTTTTCCTTCTGGCTTCTTCTATAAACTTCTCAAATTTCCCAAATCACATATTCGTTACCCATTAATTATGGAGAAGAATCAAAAGACCAGTTGCCAATTGATCTTCAGGCCCGGCCCTGGCCCAGTGCCAACAGTGCGACTGCATTGGGCAGCCCAAAACCAAGGGGCATAGAATATCAGATTTTATATGTAATATATAATAATTAGATATTTAATTATATTAAAAAACTAATTTTATGAAACGGGTGAAGCAAACATTCTGCAGTCTAGTTTTCAGCTCTCTTTTGTTCCTTCTGGCTTCTTCTATAATCTTCTCCAATTCCCCAAATCACATATCCGTTGCCCATTAATCATGGAGAAGAATTAGAAAACCCGTTGCCAATTGATCTTCTTCATATTTCTCTATATAAATTTGCTCACAATCGCCCAATTTGTTTCATCATCTTCCAATTCGAATCTCTTTTGAGTTCTCTCTCGATTCCACATCCTCTTTCTGTCATTCATTCTTTCAATTCAATGATTTCAATCTAGTCTAAAATTTGGGTTTTTTGAATTGGTGAATTTGACCGTGAATCAGCGAATTTGGGAATTTAGCATCTACAGATTTGGTTCTTTCGATTGAGGTCATTCTTTCTACCCTATATCGTTTTCAATTGAGTTATATTCTTCTAATTTAATTTGAATACAAGTTTATTAGTTTCATATATAGTAGTTATGATGAATTGATGAATGATGATACGATTGATTTGATTTGATTTGATTGGCAATGTAGTGGTTCATTCGTTCATAGACATATCACAGATCCATAGACTTGGAGATATTATATTTTGGTTACAAGTTGTTGCTCTCTACTGTTTTGATTACACTTTTTATAAATTCTTTGACTAAATTGTCTACAAAATGGAATCCCTTAATGATTAATCATTACCAATTGCATGTTGTATTGCTTTCAAATGACATTTTCAACAAGGATACAAGCGGTGCAATACTTACTATCCAGGTTTTATTGTTCTCTTATTTTACATTTATTTTTTTAGATTACAGTAATGTTTTCTAAGAAACAACCTTGCAGTAGTGAAAATAGAAAAAAAAAAGGAAACAAAAAAAATATTTACAAGGTTCTTTACAAAGACTTTGGAAAAAAAATATTTCTTCTGAAAATCAAACTGAAAATGAAGTTAATGAAGAAGTACAAGATTTTGTTGAAAATGAGGTGATCGAAAAAACAATAAATGTAATTGAAAATGACGTGATCAAAGAAACAACAAATGTAATTGAAAACGAAGTGAACGAAGATACAACAAATGTGCTTGAAAATGAGGCTACTGAAAATAATGAAGAAACTAACTATGTGCCTGAATGTCCTGAACCTTATGTGAATATATATGATCCTAGAGTGTGGGATAATTTAGATGCAAAAATGAGAGATATGCTTGTTGAAAATGGTCCTAAGGATAATCATAATAGAGGATTTTCTGCTTATTATTATGAAAAAAAATTACGAAATGGGGAACTTTTTGATAGGAAATGGTTGGTTTACTCAAAAGAATTAGATAAAGTGTTTTGCTTTTGTTGTAAAGTGGTAAAAAGAGTTTGTTCAAGTCATCTGGCAGATATAAGAGTTAATGATTGAGGACATCTGAGTGAAAAACTTAAACATCATGAAGATAGTGTTGAACACCTCACTAACCTAAGAGCTTGGGTGGAACTCTGATTTAGATTGAGCACTAATCAAACAATTGATAGAGAATTACAACAGTTGATTAAGAAAGATACATAACATTGGGAACAAGTCATGGTAAGAGTCATTTCTATTGTCAAACGTCTTGCTATGAATAATTTGGCATATTGAAAGTCATATTGAAAGTGTTAAAGCAATAAAAAGTCAATTTCCCAAAGTAAAACAAGCTTTAAAAAAATTAGTTGAAATTTGTGATCATTCAAAATTGACTTGGGCTGCTGAAAAACTTTTGTCAGGTGAATTTTCAAGTTTTGAATTTATTTTGAGTTTGGTCATTTGGCATGAGATATTGTACAAGATAAACTTAGTGAGCAAAAATTTGCAATCTGATGATATGCTTCTTGATATTGCTATTAACAGTTTGAAAGAGGTGGTTTCATTTTTCGAAAAATACAGAGAAAATGCATTTACTTCTGCTTTGATTGATGCTAAAGAAATTGCTGATGAAATGAAAATTGAGCCAGAATTTCAAGTAAAGCGTAAGTCCATAAGAAAAAAACATTTTGATGAAATTCCTAATACTGAGAGGGAGTAACAATCTGCTCAAAAAAATTTTAGAACAGATTACTTTCTTGTTTTAGTTGATATGGCTATTTCTCAATTGAGGGTTAGATTTGAACAAATAGAAATTTTTGAGTCTATATTTGGTTTTTTATTTCATGCATCCCGACTGGTTTTTTTGGATCATAATGAATTGAAAATTTGTTATGAGAACCTTGAAAAGGCTTTGAAATATGGTGAGGATTGTGATATTGATGCAAAAAGACTACTTTCATAATTACAGATTTTGCAGGTAATGTTATCTAGTGAATCTTATGATATTGTTAAACCATGGAATTTCCTGACAATTATGGAGTTTGTGAAAAAAATGGGCATGTTTCTAAATGGTTTGGTTGCTTATCGGATTTTATTGACTATACATATCACTGTAGCATATACGGAAAGAACTTTTTCAAAGTTGAAGTTGATAAAGTCTTACTTGCGGACAACAATGACTCAAGATAGGTTGAATGGATTGGCAATATTGAGTATTGAAAAGAATATGTTGAAAACCATTGACCTTGAGCATATAATTAAAGATTTTGCTTTTAAAAATGTAAGAAGAAGTCATTTCAGATGAGACCAAATCTCTTTTAAAACTATGGTTATGTGTCATGCATTGTCATATTTCTTTTCTTTTGTTAGGGGTATTGGTTTTATGTCCCCCCTTGTGCCATGTTTTATCATATAAATAAAAACATTCAGGCATGGGGATGAGCCTCCTAATATTGTACTTGACTAGGTTCAAAACCCTAAACAAATATATAAGTTTTTTTGTTATGTAGGGGGCATAACTTTTTATCTTGCATTGGGCATAAAATTGGTATGGACCGGCCCTGGTTCATGGCAAAGCAAAGATTAAAAATAATTGACTACTTAAAATGCCTTGTTTGTTTGGCAGGAATTATGTGTGGTAAGCACAAGATTATGACTACTTTCCTAACAAAGGGAAAAATAGAAAGGAAGTTGGTTTCATCCATGTGGGCCATGTCCCATGGGAGAGAAAATATTACTCTCATATCAATGAATTTCTCATCGCACTTCCCAACATTAATTGTAAATGCAATAACCATTAATGTCGTTGTAAAAATTCTTTATTATTAAAACACAAGAGTATAATTGAATTATTTTTTAGGGAGAGGACCGTGTTATGCCATTAACAGAAAGACATGTTGACCTTTAGTTTTTTTTAATAGGACAAACTGCCTCTAATTTATTGAAATCAAACTAACAAATGAGGGGAACAAAAGAACATGACCTACTATGTCTGATAAACTCCAACAAAGAGGATAAATAAAAAACTCAATCTGGCATGTGTACACACACCCATGCAAAACTATAGATATAAAAACCTCTAGCAAATAGCAAACTCTCAGTCAAGAAACCCTTAATTAAAGGATGGGATGAAGCTTATAGCATTAGCAGACAGTTGTGAGATACCAAAAATAGAGAAAATAGACATATCGTGATGCTTCTTTTAAGAATGAAAAGAATGCATAGTAGACTCTCTGAACAATTCCAAAAGATGACGTTGGGCTTCCAACACATTAAAAATCTTACCTTCGAAACACACCACATTCCTAGTAATCCAAATAAACCAAATTAGATTACAAGAGACTAGAAACTAAAGTCGACGTTTAGGTTTTGGGAACGCTGAAACACCAACACCATTAATCACTTCATCAAGAGTACCCCAAGGCGAGAATGAATGAGAAAATAGAAGACAAACTCATTTCCATAAAGCCACAATTTCAGAACAATGCAAAAGAAGATGTGTACCCGATTCCGCATGACTTCCACAAATGGAGCAACGAGATGGAAATGAAAAACCTCGCCGTTGTAAAACATCACCAGTTAGTAAACGCCCATGAAGAGCCTTCCAAACAACAAGAGTTTTGCGGGGTTGAATTATTTTACTCCAGATCACTTTACCCCAATCTTTATGCTCAGCATGATTTGAAAAGAAAACAAAAACTTCTTTTGCTATCAAAATTCTTGAGGAGCAGTGCGGCCAAAAAAGAGATCAAATGTGTCTGCATTAGGCAGAGAAATGCGCTTAATTTTTTCTACTGCTTAAGGGTGTCACGACCCCGAAATTTCTAGTGTTAAACTCGAAATCGAAGCCATGAAAAACTCTAAAACAATCTCAAATCAATCGAAATCATCTTATAGTCACAGCGTATCGTAACTGAGTTCATAGTACATCTCAGTTGATTTGATTATTACAATACCAGTTTATAATTCAAGCATTATAACAAAATGGAAATGTAAAATCCTGTCAATCCTCAACACAAATAGAAATAACAAACTTCGAAATCTTAAGAGTAGCCCTCCAATTTTTCTAATCCACACCTGCAGAACTATCCCCTACACCATCGAATAGGTGCACCGGGATTGTAAACACAAACCCGGTAAGTTTTGCAGCTCGTATGAGTAAATCAACAGTATAACACACATAGTAAACAAAAGAAGATACATATGACATTTAAATATAAATGCACTCATAAGACACAGGACGACTCATCTGAATATCCAATAATATCTGGAAATATGTGTACTCATGAGACATTAAGCAACCCATATGTTTACCCAAATTACATTTATAATACGGGTACTCATGAGACCCAGGTACTCATCTGTTACCCCTCATGCAATACGTCGTCAGATACTGGGCAACCCATCTGTTACCCAATATCACAAAAATATGGGTACTCATGAGACCCAGGTAACCCATCTGTTACCCCTCATGCAGTACACCAGCAGACAGACTAGAGCTCTAACTGAATCGTAACTGTCACCCGGCCAAGTGATAGGAGCACTTTGTGCGACGTTTTTAACATGTTTTTACCTCAATTTATACTTTGCTTAGCCCTTATTGTTGTACTATTGAGTCATTGAGTCGTAATAAGAGTCTTGAGCGGTATTGGATGCATTTTTGTGCTTACATGAGTTAAAACGCATAATTTGTTTAGAGTCCTAGTTTGACTAGGAATCCTTGTTAGGTTTTGAAACTAATTATCTCTTACTTATGATTTTATTTTCTTATTTTCAGATTAGATTGAAGAGATAATTAAAGAAAAAAAGATGGAGCCAAGTCATGCAACAATTAAATAGAAGATGATCATTAAAGGCATAAAACATGGCATGTTTTAGGGAATAAAACATGACATGTTTTAGGGATTAAAACATGACATGTTTTAGGGAATAAAACTTTCCATGTTTTATGGATTAAAGCATGGCATGTTTTAGGGAATAAAACTTTCCATGTTTTAGGGATTAAAGCATGGCATGTTTATAGGAAGAAAGAAGCAATTTCAAACCCTCCATCTTTCCTCTATATATACATGGCTTCACCTCTCAAATATGAGGACTTCTCATTAGCATTCAAGAGCCAAAACTCTACTAAAACACCACCATAAATTTCCCTCACAAATTAGCCAAACCGTCCACCCCAAAACTATCATCATCTCCACCGAGTTTCACTATTGAAGACACACCTCCAAGGTTCTTACAACGTGTGATTCTCGCAACTCATCTCCATGGCTTCGTCTATTTGTGTTAATCTACAATTCTTTGTCTATGAAGATTGTAAGTTGTTATTTATGTGGAAATATTGGTTTTGTATTTGTTTTAGAATTTTCAAATTGTATTTGATATTTTTTTTTGAGACTATGCCGAATCTATGTTCTTATAATTAATGAGTTTGTATTTCTATTGTTGTGTTCTAATCATCTTTCTCATACTTTTAGATAATTTTCAGATATGTGCATATGAATTTAGTGGTTGGATACAATCCCTAAGATTGTGTTTGAGTGCTAGATTCATCAACCATATTAATACAAATCGAATCATGCCCTAAGTAGGTTCGGTTTGTGTTGATTAAAAGTGGTAAAAATTCTGGAAATTTGCATGTGAAACCATGGTGGGTGACGCCACACATGAAACATGTCTCCAACAAAGATTTGGTGCTTAAATGTAATCTTGTTTGATTTCTACTCTAAGTGTTATTGAATTCGATTGCATGCAAATTTAGATTAGGCCCTAAGTCAATCTAAATGTTAATTGAAATCTTGCATGATTAGATGATCCCCTAAGGCTCTAATTGTATTGGTGTCTAAAAAGTATGTAATTGGTCGAATTAGAATACATGATAGGTTCGAACTTGTAATTATGTGGTGTAATGGTAAATTTGGTTTAAGTTTGTTAAAGAGAAGTCGATCATGTAAATAGTAATTTAGGTTTTATTTTAGTAGTTAATAATCAATCTCAAACCCCCATTATTTGTTAACACTAAAAGTTTAGAGTTCCCTTCAATTCCCCGGAAAGAACGATCCCTGCTTATTCTATACTAACAATGATGTTTTACAGGGTTTATTATAGACGTTTTAACAAAACGCTCTATCACCAAGGCTTGATTCTGATACTGCCAACACGTCAGAAGACAGAAGAACGTTTTAACATGACTCAAAGTTAAAACCACGTACAATACAATCCTCACATATTATTGTACAACAACCAAACGACTCTTGTTCAATAAAATAAATATTAGTGCTATAATAAAACTCATTTGGAAATAAGAATGTGACAGTATATAATATAGTAAGCCATATATATATGTATCGTATTTACCATTTATACACATACATAACACATTATATCATATACATGTCAAAGTTCGGTCTTTTAAATAAAACGTAACTATGAATCACCGCCAAGGGTAGACTCATCATAGTGAGATTTACTCACCTTATTTTTCTAAGCGTAATTTCCACAATACCGAAAGCAATTCCTTCACTTGTTTTGTCGATCACCTAGTTGTATAATAAAGTGGTTAGAAACTGTAACAGCCCTAAAATTTCAAGCCTAAAAACTCAAAATTTCAAAGTCGTTAGAATACCAAAAACAATCTCAATGAAAATGAAATCATTTAACGTGCACAGCGGATCATCTCTGAGTTCCAAATACAACTCAGTCAAACCGATTATTACAAACCAAATTTATAATTCGACATTACATATGATGGAAAGTGTAATAATCCTCACAAACTCTCATAAAGCTCACAAATAAAATCACTCCAATTCTCACACACAAAATCCATGCTAGAAATCTCACCACGAACAGGACACGTACGACTTCGAATCTCCGGAGTCGTCACTCAATCTCCACTAATCAGTACCTGCGGAATAATCCCCTACACCATTGAATTGGTGCACCGGGATTGTAAACACAAACCCGGTAAGCTTATAGCTCTTTCAAAATTGAATCAAATTCTAACTTATGGAATGATTTGAGATTTTTGGTATATGGGTTTGTTGGTTAAATTATTGATATAGAATAATTGGAAATTTGGAATCGAAATTGAGTGGTAGTATGTACTGTCCGTTACAGAATGGTTGGTGACTATGATAATAAATTGAGTATTTTATTTGCCTATTTGGTAATTAAAATCAAAGTAGTGTTTATTAATTAACATCAGGCGAGATAGATACATAATGAAAGATAAAAATAGAGGCGTGTTGAGATTAATTTGAAACATTTTCATTCTGATGATAAATATCGACATACCTAATATAAGGAGAGAGAAAGAAATTTGCGCTTCGCGCAAATAAAAGTAATATTATGCTTTGCATAAAGTTAGCATTGGTGCTATTTCAATCCTGAATCCGCCACTGGTTATGTTTCTATTGACCTCTAAAGTTGATGTAAACTCCAAGAATTTGGCGGCTAGATTCCCCTGGACATCATACAGCATCAGCAGATTGCTGAAGAAACTCTTTCAGCTAGTCATACTCTAAAATAACATGTCTAAACTATGGTTTTATATTTTATGACTATGTATTCCTATATTGAGAAGGAATCTATATCACAAGTATTTAACCAACTCTCCGTCATATACTGCAGGCAGTGGGGTTGTTATTAAAAAGGGTGGATATAAATGTCAAGAATTTGAAGGGTTTAACAGCCATGGACATATCATATCGCTAATAACCACTTTACACCGAAATTAGAAGTTTATTACTCCAAAGAGGAGCTTTGAGAGCTTCTTCACTCCCTAAAGTTCCTACTCTCGCAGATTCTCTAAGGAAAGAGATGTCATTGCTCGAAAGATGGGTTTTGGGTAGTTATCTCACAAAACGTTGCCTCTCAAATGAGAATCGCAACAATCTTCTGGTGGTAGCAGTCTTGATTGCAACAGCCACTTTCCAAGCTGTGCTCAGCCCACCAGCTGGTATGCAGAGGGATTACTTCACTCCACTTAGCCATAAAACCAGCAGCGCCGGTTCCAATAGTACTGGTGAACCAAATGTACCATCAAACTTTGGCTTTCATTCTTTGGTAGCGTGGAATTGTTTCCTACCTCTGAAAACCATGGCTTTCTTGACATCAATATCCAAGATATGTTTTCACCTCCCGCATGGCTTTCATTTTTTTTATGAAACTGGTTTGACCACTTTTGGTCTGCTATATGATTTCATTAAGTCACACAACACCAGTGCCAGGGCTGATGCCTTTGTTCTTCATTCTAACATTTGTATCTCAACTGAAATCAGTAAGTCAGGAACTTGCTTTTCAAGAGGTCACTGGAAGTAAAATTATCCCTGATGAAGTTTTGTCCCAACTTACACAGAGAAATTAAAGTATAGCCCTTGTTTCTGCGGGATGCAAAGCAAAAGGTTACATGCAGCTCTTCTAGTGTAATACCCCTACTAACTCAATGTATATAGAGCTTTAGATTCAGTATGGAGGTCTATGTGTTTATTAATATTCGAACTCTACGTGTACTAATGTCAAAGTAAGAACTGATGATGCAAATGGATGAAGCTCTAGATGAACCCGAAGAGTGGTGACCCCAGGCTTTTCTCTCATGTTCTTCCTTGCTTCTCAAATTCATTCATAATCGCATAACTCCTCAGTAGAGTAGTGTTCAAAAGTCCAAAGTATTTCCAACTAGGGATAAAGCAGTTGCAAATTTAACTAAATTAACCTAACTAAGAGGTAAAGTACACTTGCATTTAGCAGACGACGTGGTAATCATTTTGTCATTATAAAATTGTCGGCTGTTTGCGATTCTATAAAACGTTTACTACGAATCCCCGAAGAAAAGATAGAGAAAAAGAAAAAGGAAAACAACTATAAGGAAAATTGGATGAACCATGCTACTGATGACAATCTCCCAAAAGAATCTTAACAGCTGCTAAGGTTTGATAGCTTTCAGATCATATATACAATGGGTGGAACTACAATATCGGTTCGAATATAATTACATACATCAGTCATGGACGAACCATCTGGCCAACAACACTGCAACTTTATTATGGCCAAGGAGACAAAAATAAGTACACCTTGATTCATGACATGGTGCAATACCTGAACACAGAAAGCCTAGGCCAGCCATATCTACTAAGACCTAATGCTTGAGAACCAGCTCAGTTTTAGCAACCTTGCAAGTCCCGCCATCTTAGATAGAGGAGTCCTGCCCGATAATGTGTGTAAGCTCCTGCCACAACCAGTACATGAAAAAGTTGGTGACTGTGGCCAGCAATGTCAAACCTTCCTGGTTTCCACCGCTCTGGTACCCTTGTAGCATATATCACTGCCCCCAATCCATAGAGGACTCCCATTAAAACCTCATAGCATGTAGTCTGGAGGACCTCAGGCCGATTCCAGAACAATATGAGCTTATGAACTAGAGGAACCACACCAGACACACCCATCCCAAAGAAGAGAGATGCGCGAGTACTCCGGAACTTAGGTCCTTGAAACATTGGTAGGAGGGAGAAAGCAATGGTGGCTATACCAAGAATTGTTATGAATCCCAAGTAGAGATTGCAAAATAAAGGGTTGCACATGAAGGAATAGTAGACTGGAGGGTAAAAGGAGGTTGCAATGAGTGCAGCAATGCCTGCATAGTCGCATCTTAAAACAATGTACGAAAGGCGTGCTGAATGGCAAGCAAGGAGATGGCATGTGCTACTGGCTAGCAAGCAGAACATAGCCCCACCAAGGAAAACAAAGAAAGGCCACATTGTGATTGGTCGAACCATAAGGGGAGCAACCATGTCCATGACATCATCTGTTACTCCGTGCTGCGATCATCAGATAAAGCAAAAAGGTATCAGGCTGTGATACGAGGAAACAAAAGAACTTCAACTTTAAATGTATGTTTCCACATGTATGTTGTATATAGACCGTTCACAGCCATAACATTTAATCAAAATATATGTCACTCAATTGTGATCGACCTCTAATTCAGGCCATTGAAAAAATATGCAGACAGTTACTTTTCATCAAGACAATAATATATACACATATATAATATATTATATATGTAATGATTGTAATCAGGTACGTTGGCAACACTCATTCAGATGAAGGAGAAGTGATCAAATTTGAAATCACAAAACGGAAGATGTGATCATATATTACAAGCATGGTTGCACATTACATGACCAAATTAATGTCAAGGAGCAGGACAATACCAGAACAGAATTGTCAGTGTCGTGAGAATGGGATAATCGCTCTGGCAAGCAATTGGTGACAAGTTCCACCAGATTCCCTGAAACTGAAGACAGAAAATCCATAGATGGCAAAGATGTCTTAAAATCAGATAGGTTGGGTAATGAAGGGAGGCAATTCAACAGTTCTGGGTGAATTTTGTGGAAATCAGCACTTCTAATCATGTCAGGCAAACGTTGCAGGTAATGCAGATCAATGAGGTCGGGAGCTCTTGTTGCTGTGTAAATAGTGAGGAAAAGGAAAAGGAAGAAGCCAATAAGATGCCTGCATACAGAGCCAACAACTGTCTGAAAATCCATCTCAAGTAATCAATGTTCTTTTCGGAAGATGGAAAGAACAAGTTGGTGAATTTATCCAGTTGGGAGAAATGAAAAGAGAACAGCGGTAGTATTGGATTATACTTACGTCCAGACATTAAGAGTTTCATTATGGATAGAGAACATGCTTAGAAACACTTGCTTCAATGGCCATTCTGAACGGTAGTAACCCAGAATGAACTCATTGTCCCTTAAGAACATAGGCAATGAATGGTATTCAACAAGCTGATATTTTACTTTCTTGAGTTTCTTCCATAGTCTCTTTCCCTTCCTTTCCTTTTGAAAGTCACTATCGGAAGTGCATCCATCTATCATTTCTGCAACCCAGAAGAAACAACACACAACACATAACCATGTCATACTACAAAACCCAAATGAAAATCTAGTAAAAAAGAATAGCAGAGACAAGAAATACATCATAAAGCTCATATAACGCACGACACAAGAAGCACATTTCTAGAAGAAATATAAAGGAAAAATTTTCGGATACACATAATCTGAAAGTAAACCAGAATTTCACTTGATCATCCATTCAAAAATCTCATCTTGCCTCATTGCTCTAAGCATTGACAGATGACTAGGCGTACAATCATGAATATGCACAAAGATACCTCGTTTACCATTGAAATGCAATGTTTCAGCTTTTTTGTAGCAACCACACAATTCTAATGCAATGCAAACAGTTCAGGAGGCAAAAGCAGGGGGACCTATGAGCTCATATCTATATTCCATCAGATTATCCAAAACCATATTACATATAAATTGTAAAATTCGTCACCTTATCACCCCTAACCATTTCCCAGCAGATAATCAATGAAAGAAGCAAAGCTCATGAACAAACACATAATGGGTTTTTGCAACACACAAGATTGATCAAGACCCCAAACAAATCGTCAAGGAAAAATACAAAATCCCACCAGAAAGATAACAAGGACACATCAAAGAAAGACAACCTGAGGTTGGAGAGTCACCGCCCATGATCAGAAAACCCGTAAGAGATTTTGTTCTCTTCGACCTGCCAAATTAGAAGGAAAACAAGAAGGTCGATGAAAACAATGGCCGTGAAAGAAAAGGGGCAAGAGTTTTCTGCTCCGGAAAGGTTTCCACCAGAATAATAAGAAAGACAATTTCCGGAGAGAGAGAGAGAGAGAGAGAGATTATTTAACTGATGAGTATCTCACATGATGATGGTCTATTGGTGTGTTCGGAGGGTCTCTCCTCTCCTCTGCAAGTTTAGATATTTTTGAGTTAGGTCGGTGCTCTGTTCCACCGTAGACTGAGCTCGATTTCATTTACTGGTTTGCCCTCACGTTTGTGATAATTGTGATCTTGCCATTCGCTTAGATATAAAAGCGGCAATGATAAATTGATAATCGATACGCGTCCTAATTCCTTCCCTAGCGCTTCATTCCATCCCATAAAAGCGAGGCTCTGCAACAGAGAGATATAGACTCTTTCTGTCTCTCAGTACTGGACTCTCTTTCATTATGCTGTTTCTGATCTCTTCTCTTCTCTTCACTTGCGAGGTATATGGACTGGGTGGATGGCAACGGTAAAGATTGTTTAATTTTCTTTGGATACTGAATCTATTCATGCAATCAAGCCAATAGGTCGTCTTGATTCCTCTACTGATTGTAGCAAAATATAGACCCTTTTTTTGTTTTGGTTGGTTGTTTCAGATTGTGATTCTTTATCTTAGTTGCCTTTGTGATGATTCTGGACAGTGCAAATTGAAGTTGGGTTTGTTTATTACCCCCTTCCTCATACCCATCATTCCAAAATCTTATATAGTTAAGTGAAAACCAAGTCAAATCGTGAAAATTCATTGCAAAACAATTTCAATTTAAGAATTATGTTTGTGATGTTTGAGTTGTATATTATGAATTGATGCAGAATAATCAGATTATTTTCTCTTACAGTTGGAATTGTGATTGCTACAAATCTAATCGCACAACATAGTTTTTGTAGGATTTGGTAGTGTAGGAATTTCGTTGTGCTTATGAGGTTGGTTTCATTTACACTTCTAAGGAATTTTGAAGGAAAGGTATCACTTTTAATGAAGTTATTTTGTATTTGGTATTTTGTATTTCTATGCAGATTAAGAAAAGAAATGTAAACCGCAGATTAACAATACTCATGGATAAACAACAAAATGAACCAACCTCCCTTCAGTTAGTTTTGATAAGCTCTTTCATAAATTCACATGTAGGTGTCTTTGCAGTGCCTCTATGTGTCTCACAAAGATTTAATAAGCTCTTTTATAAATTCACATGCAATTTAGCATAGACTTTGGACTGGCATTAAAGGCTGTTGTAAGGCTGTTGGTGTCTTTCGATTGTGGATTTTATTTGTGTAGGCTCTTAGCTCTTAGGGTTGTAATTTTATTGATGAGTTTGGTTGTGTTGGTTATGGTTTTTCTCAAAAACAGTAATGACAATTGTTTTCTTTGATTGATGTAAAATTTAGTTAGATTTGTCAGTTAGAGTTAACTTTAACTTCTAAATTCTTATATTTCGCTTCATGAAGGCTTTAAAATTGAAACTTATTATGCTACATGCTTTAATGGTTGCAGGATTTTGAGGTAAAAGCCAAGTCGCGAACTTGAGTTGAAAGAAAGTGAAGGCCAATCATGTCGGTTTTACAGTGAGCTCTTTGAATATATATGCAGAATGGCTAAGCTTGGACTTTGTAATTGTTGGATGTGGTATGTTTGTCCCTTGCAGCCTAAATGCCAATTTCAGCTTTGGACCTCTGTACCAGTATCTATTAGGAAAATACTTGGATCACTTCCATTAGACTTCATACAATTTCTGATTGATTGCATCAAAGTCAATATCTGATTGCATCTATTGTTTTTTTGTATAAATCAATATGCTTGGACTATACAATTGTTTCCTATGGCACGTTTGTCCTATGCACCCAAAATGGTGGAGATTGATGTCCCACTATCTCGATTTGTAGGTTAGGTTTGGTCTCATTTTCATTAAGGAAATGAAATGGAAACCATAACATTGCAGGAATCTTTTTGTAGCTCTCATTCAACTCAATTCCATTTTTTTCTCCATTTTGAAGAAGAGATGATCTCGAACCGAAGAAGTATTACTTTGAATGAACTCAAATTCTTAATGGAATGTGTGGTATTGTATTTAAAATTAAAAAGTTGCATATATTTGATTTTATAAGTCGTATAGTATTTTGTTCAATTGTATTATTATGTATAATAAGTGGTATTTGAGCCTTTTGTCTGGGCATTAATAGATTTTTGCTCTTTTTTTTTTTGCAGTAATAAAAATTGCACTATTGAAGCTGCCCATGCCATTTGGACCGGTGATGTAGATTTACGAATCTGGTACTGGACACTTATATGTTTGGTTGTTTCAAAACTGTAGTCTCAAATATCATTTGAAAATTAGGCATCATATGGCCTATTTGGAATGGAATCCAACTTATCTCGCATCATAATGTATGTATTCCTGTTAGTGGCAGGCATACACTGTGGAATTAGAAGCCATGTAAATAAACTTGAAGACGAAAATGAAACTTTGAAGCAAAGCCTAAAAAGTTCCAGAAAGGTAACTCCATACCTTACCTCTGTTTGAATCTTTAGATTGATATGTTTGGTTTGCAGCCCTCCAAATGTGCATAATTGGAATTTTATGTGATATTACTAGCTAAATTGATTCTCCTCCTTTCAAAATAAACTTCAATTCATTTCTGCTTCAAGTATATTGCTTCGAAAACAACTTTCTCATTATAGTGTACTATGCATTTGAATAATGATGGTGTACTGGCTTTGATGAATATATGTTGTAGTCTCTTGGAATTGTGTATTGGTTGCGAGTAGTATCTGGTTTGCGTTCTCTTTGTTTTTTGACGGGAAAATTGAGCAAGAAAAGAACAGCTCAAAATATTTTATACGAAAATGGTCATTGTCTAACTTAATCTTTCAGTCAATAATGAGAGCTCAATAACTCCAAAACATTTCTGGCATAAGAAGACATCACTCTTAGTTCATATGGTAGACCATTTGGTATTCAGTCTTTGAAATCCCTTTATGCATGTATCTTTTTTTGGTAGACTATTACGTAGCTGACTCTTTGCATCCTAACAGGGATTAAACTTCTATATAAATTAACAAAGCAGAAGTGAATGGAGCTAAGTAATAATCTCGTCCTCTGTTTTGTGGAAGTGTCACCAAATGTGGATGTTCAGATTCTCGCGCTCTGTTGCTATGATATGTTAATGACATTAGGCAATATTTTGATGCCTTATAAAGCATAGCATATGCGATAATTGTATATCAATAGAATATGGTCAACTTTTGTTTTCTGAGTTAGCGTGGTGTACTTCTCCTTTACTGGTGTTCTAAGTTTCCTTTGTTAAATTACAATGTCTAAGTATTTGGCAATAATTTGAGTTCAATGAATTCCAATGTTTATTGATCTTTTCTTATCATTACGTTAGAAAGAGAATTCTTACTTCTAGAATGAACTACTATCTACGTTCAACACCTTTGCTTCTATAACTTATAGCTCTTCCACATTTGACGACAACAATAAAAGAGTACGTAATAGGAACCCGCAGCATGGCACGGGCACCCTGTGTAGTGGTTACATATTGGGGCGATCACAATTTTCACGTGTACCCGAGTTTGGTAGAAATTTTGGCTGTCAATCTCTCTCTCTCTCTCTCTTTTTTGTGTTTTTCTCTAATAATATATACACAATGTTCTAAATATCCTGATATATTCCTGATACTAAGAAGACGATACGATAAATTGCTTATCGGTCAACCCAAAAAATCAAGTCAAATAGCGATATATCAGGTCAAACCGTCGCTATTTTAGGTCAAACTTGGTTTGACCCGATATATCGGTGTTTTTTTTTAAACCACATTGTTTTGAAAACATAATTTAAAGAAAATGAAAAATTTTATCGATAGTCAAGGTTCTAAAACTCGCTACTTGGTAGTCGGTTAGCCGGCTGGTGAGTAGCGAGTAGAGGAGTACTCGGATTTTAATTTCTGGATTTTATTATTATTTTTAAAACATATAATCTAATATATAATGTTCAAAATAATAAAAATAGTCCATAAAATATTACAATATTTAAGAGATAATAATGTCTAAAAAATAAAAACAACCATTAGTCCATTACAATAACAATTACACATCTTACACTTTATTCTATCTAATCTCTTTGGATCAATCAACATCCCGTACTCCCACCCAACATCACTTGAATTACGCTTCAATGACTCTCGTCTATCCATCTCCGATGTTGCATTAGACGCAGAAGAAGACATTGTTCCAGCCATTTTCCTAAAGTGACAATGTGACATATCAAAAACAGAACAACAGAACAAGAACACAACAAAAAAATTCGGCAATATCCAAGGAGTCAAGAACAAGATGTCAAGAACACAATGTGACATATCAACATTCAACAGAATAACAGAAGTATAGAACAATATGCTCACTGAGTCACTGCTCAACACAACAAATCAAATGAAAATGTAATTGTTATTTAATATGGTTAAGTAGACCAAGATATTGCTCCTGAGAGTCTGATCGAGTTTTCATTCCACTTTTTAAGCATTTCCACTTCATTCCATCGCAGAATTTATGATGATTCACGTAACAACTACTAATGCATCTCACAAGATTTGAATCCAACTTGGCCTTTTAAATATATATTTTTTATGTTTCCTCCAATCATTGTAATGGTGGCCAGACTTTTCTGCATCAGCATGGTACCATTTCATCCAAGTCTGTAAAGCATCATGCTTTGTTGTGAAGCAAGTACAACCCCAAAGTTGATTTTACAGACTGTCCATGTTAGTTGTTTAGACTAAGCCTAAATTTATGTAGGTAACATTTTGACCTCCAAGACTTATAGATTTAATCACGCTCAAACTTCTTGCTTTCTACGATCAAGAAATATAAGCGCCTAGGTGATTTCACATCTAGGCAATTCTGATATTTACTCCTGATTTCTTCTCTGCATCGCATCTCTGGGAAGAAGTTATGGGATGATAAGCATAAGGTTTCATTATTTTTCCACTACTTGGGATTTAGTCAGTTTTCAGAGAAAGCCAAACCCAGATAAAGGGTAGATTATTCTTTTGGTTATTTCTATTGAATACTTATCCAAGTTTAAGTAAGCTTTTCAATCTGCATCCTCATTTCAATATATATTATCCAAACAACCTTATGTTTCTAGATAGCTTTTCTTTATTCAACCAGTTTAATTTTAAATTGCTGTAATTCAACTGTAATTGTTATTTAACATTCCATGAATCCATCTTTCCATTAACGTCTACATAGATCATTAGATCTACAGGATCTTCATTCTAAGGCCGATGACATACAGCATTAGTTAGAAATGAATTGAATTTTTCAGTGATTTTCGTTTCGGTTCAAAATCCAATTCGGCAATTCCTATCTCAGTCTCAAGCAGCAACAAGCCAACAACAGATCAATAAAATGATTAAAATCCATACCCCAAACCAGCAAACCCAAAAACCAAAGCCAAAGATTCCAACTTTAACTGAAAATCAAACAACTCAAACCAAATCTTACCCAAGAGGAGGAGAGGAGGGCGAGTCCGGCGAGAGAGAGGGCGGGGAGGGAGAGGCCTGGAGTGGAGAGCGTCAGAGCAATTGAGAGACAGAGAGCGAGAGGAGGGAGAGTCGGCGAGAGGAGGAGAGACAACAGCGAGAGGAGGAGAGGACTCAGAGGAGGGCGAGTCCGGCGAGAGGTGACTGACAGACTGAGTGAGAGTCTGGTGACGGCGGCGAGAGAAGTCTGAGAGAGTGAGAGAGTGATTGAGAGGCTGCGAGACAGCGAGAGAGAACTCGGCGAAGACAGGAGTGAATGAATCAGGGTTGGCAAACGACGTCGTTTGCTTCTTCTTCTTTTTTTCTGACCGAGTTGACGATTTGGACTGAGTTGGCCGAGTTGGACCGAGTACTCGGCTGATTTTCTTCCCGCCGAGTAGAGGCACTGAGTAGGTCAAAATCGCCTCAGTAACCAGCCGAGTATCGAGTAATTGCCGAGTACTCGGCCGAATTGACCGAGTTTTAGAACATTGTCGATAGCATTCGATGACGAGATAGTTTATGATTAATGATCACCTTTATTTTTATTAAGTAATACTATTTATGTATTTTAATTGTCAAAACAATTAAATATTTCTTATGAAGTTTATTTATTACATTTACTTCTATAAGTTTTAATTTCTCAAATTTATTTGGTATTTTATGATGTATATGTTTATAAATATATTAAATTTAATTAAAAATTAGCAAAAATGATAAATTTGATATAATTCGATATATCTCGATATATCTCCGTTATATCTTTATTTTACAAAATCGATACGATGCTGATAACCGCTATTTAGACAATTGTATATACATCATCAAAACTTTATATATACATCATCTTTACACACACAAAAATTCAAAATAGTTATCACGCTAGCTATGAGAGGTCAAGACCTGGAAAATTATAAACGGTCCGGACTCACGTGGGACATTTAAAAGCGTGGAATAGGTGAAATAGCTAAGCATATACATATTCTAAACTTGCGAGTACCAAGCAAGCCAACTTAGCTTGTGAGTACCAGACAAGCTTTGTGTGTGATAATGAAGTAAACTTGTGAGTGATTATCAAGTAACTTGAAAGTACTCACCGAGTAATTCGAGTGATCATCAACTATTACATCTCTATTTAACTGGTTTAGTGATGAATGAACATTTACCTCTCTTTTCCTTATCTATTCTTCTCTTAATCCCTCTTCATGAAGCAAACCACCTTATTATTTTATAACAGATTTTCAATTGTTAAGGTGTTTTGAGTTTTACCACCAACATCTTTATTACATTAAGTATTATTTGGCCGCGTACATTTTGACATGAAACTCTCATGAGTTAGCCTTAGAAGACGCATGCATGTCCATGGTATTGTCATACTACCACCCCCACCTAAATACTATCACGTTTCGTTTACTAAATTAATTAATAAACCAAAGCAAGCAGCAACAAGGACAAAGAAAAACAGAGCAACTGCCAATTTGGGTGAGTGAGGATAGCCAAAGAAACTGAAACTGACCATGTTCTGAATGAAACTCTCTCTCTCTCTCTCTCTCTCTCTCAACTCACTCTTGCTCATTCCAATCAAACTCCAATGTCTATTTCCATGGCCTTGTTTTCTCCTCCAATCCATCTATCTCCCTCCTCCTCCCCCTCATACCCAAAACCCCATTTCACCCTCAAGCCTTGCCTCTCTCTCAGACTCAACAGGGCCCCCCTCTTCTTCACCACCAGAGCCTCAGCGGAAAATGGTGCTGGAGCTGCTGTGGTAGCTGTGGAGGAAGAGCCTAAGGCGGCTGAGCCGGTTGCGGTCAAGAATGAGAGCTCTAATGGGCCAGCTGCGCCAGCTGAGGAGGTGAAGGTGGTCAGCTTGTTTGAGGACGCCAGATGGGTTAATGGGACTTGGGACTTGAAGCAGTTTGAGAAGAGTGGCAAGACTGACTGGGATTCTGTTATTGATGCTGGTGAGGGTTCTGGGTGTCTCTGGTTTTGATCTTCTAATTTGTTGATTCTTAGTGTTTGGTTTGAAGATGATGCAAATGTTTGAGATTTTGTATGTGTGTTTGCTTTTGTTGCTGATTTATCTGTGCTGAGAGTAATGGAATTTTGAGGTTTTGAGGAACATTGAATTGTAGTTGAGGTTGTGTAGAATGTGTGCTGTAAGTGGAAGACTCAAATGGTTTTGATTTGGTTTACCAATTTGCATGTTTATGATTGGCATTAAAGCAATAAAGACATGATTTTCCTCCTAAAGTTTTGACATTTAGATGAATAGTATTGGAAGAGTTGGATCAATTAGGTAAATTTCTCTTGTGCATCCTCGAAAGGACATTTGCTGTCTAAGGCCTTACTAATTTGATCCTCAAACTTGATTCTGCTTTGTTGTCATCATGCTGGCGTTGGCATCCCCTTGTTCCTCAGTAAATTAGCGTATTTGAGCTCCATTTGCACATTGCAAAGATCAACTAGAAGAAGTTATCATAAGTTAATGTGTTCTCTGTTGAGAATTTACACTTGACCTTGTATTTTCAAGATTTAAAATTGCATGTGAGTGAAGATTGAGCTAGTTGTGAATTGTGACTCTATTTCACTTTGGAATCTATTTGCATTACATTATAGAGTATCAGGTGCTGCTTGAAATTGAATAAGAGTCAAAGGGAAAGCATCTCTTAATTGTTTGAGCAGTCTTGTGTTTCACTAAACAATTTCATGCATCTTTTTGTAAAACTTATCATACAGCGGTGAGTTTGTGATCTAATCGTTTTGATTGACAAATAATAACAGGTGCTAACTTTACACTTGCTGATAATTCAGGAATGACTTGATTTCTAATGCTCAACCTTGTAAAAACTTTCAGAGGCAAGGAGAAGAAAATGGCTCCAGGATAACCCGGAATCGTCCAGTAATGATAATCCTGTACTTTTTGACACATCAATTGTACCTTGGTGGGCATGGATAAAGAGATACCATTTGCCTGAAGCCGAGCTACTCAATGGTTTGTTCAGATCCACTTACGTTATTTTAATTGTAAACCCTGGACAACACATGTTTCTCAATTTAATTGGTTATGTGCTCTTTTATGTTATTTGTGCAGGTCGTGCTGCTATGGTAGGTTTCTTCAGTGCTTATATAGTTGATAGCTTGACTGGAGTAGGCCTGGTTGATCAAATGGGCAATTTTGTCTGCAAAACGTTACTGTTTGTAGCTGTGGGGGGAGTACTTCTGATCCGCAAGAACGAGGATGTTGAGAAACTAAAGAAGCTGCTGGATGAGACGACGTTTTACGACAAGCAATGGCAAGCGACCTGGCAGGATGAGACTCCTGGCAATCCTGGCAATCCAAGGAAGTAGTAGTCTTGAGTTTGCCTTTTGAACTTGGGCAGTTCTGTTGTCTTCCTTATGTTACTGTAGTTGTTCTATGCTAGTGGCGGATGAAAATTGTACTCGTAAAGTTTTTAGTAAAATGTGTGTTTACAATGACAAATTACTCTTGAAAATTTCTGCGGATCTCAATCTCGTCTCTTAATTGCATTGTCTTAGTTTCCATAATCCTTTCTACATTGATCGCCTGGAAAAAGCGATGAAACTCGAAAATTTCAACTATTCCTTGATGATGAGAAAAAGATGTTTGTGCCAGAAATTTTTTTTAGCTCTATGACCATATCATCTATGTACTGGACGCTGTCACGTAAGCTGAAGCTGAAGTTTACCTAAATTATGAGCACACTTTCCATGAAGAGCTAGTGAAAGCCTTGAAAGTACTTGAAGTTTCCTCATCACAAGAAATATCGTATATAAGCTCAATCTATGGTGGTCCATCAATTGGTTAACCGAGGGCTTGTTTGCCTGATTGACCAAAAACAAATTATACATCGATTACCTCAGTAACTATCAGGTGGCCAATTGGCCAATATATCTTCAAAAGTTGAGACTGCTATGGAGGGGGAAGCTTGCTAGCCAAACTAGGTCAATTTTGTGCATGAAAGATAGGTCACTTGATATAATCTGATACATAAGTTAGAATGGATCGAACTGATGGTGGTCATGTTTCCTTCAGTTTAGGCAAGCCATCAGAGTTGTTAGGCTTGGAGATTAAATTCCCTCCTGGTGATGATAGGCTAGGCCAACACAATACTCGGACTCATTTGGGTGACCTGCAGTTGTCTACGTTTTCAAGAGTGGGTTTCATTACGATGATCGCCAACCTCTTTCAATCACCACATTCCAAATTGAGGAAGGAAACATTATTCAACTACTCGCGATGTGTATACTCCCTTCTACTTCCCAGTGTGAAATCCTTTAGTCATCACTATTTTCGGGTTTAGCCGTGCTTAGTGTGCTTGAAATTGTCAAGAGGGAAGTGGATGGATGCGCCTTGAAATTGTCAAGAGGGAAGTGGATGGATGCGCCTTGTTTAGTTATACATGGAGTCTCTTTTATTCGGCAATCACTTTTGTTGGATTTCTGATTTCATTTTACGGCTGAGGTATGATCCGGAAACCGACTCTTGGGACTCATTGGCCCCTTTATCATTTCGATGTCCTGGATCATGGATTTCCGGTCACGCTGTTGTTAAAGATTTCATTTTGGTTTCTATACGGTCGGCCCTACCATGATGGTAGTAACATCGTTTTGTTATGATATGAGGTCTGACATGTGGACGAGGGTTCTGCAAAGCTTGCTTGGAGTGGAAGGGCTGTGGTTTCGGGCGACACTATCTATGCCTTATCTTATTTGTTTGCGGATGGCATTATAACATTCTCAGTATCTCGAGGAACGGTCGGTCAATGACCTCAAGGCCTTGAAGAAGCATGGAACAGTACTTTAAGGCTGTTCGTGCTATCCATGGTCTTATACTACCACCGGGGCATGTTTACTCTCACGAATCTAGAAAGACATACCCAAAATCCCATTTCACCCTCAAGAACACTTTAAATTAAGTACTATTGTCTTTAAGCCTCAGGTCTTCATCTCTAGCTTGCTCTTTGCAAATTCCGATCTTAACATGAAAACCTCATAGGGCATTCATTTCACATTGACAGAAAAATAAACAAGGTCTTTAACTTCTTTCTGACAATGACAAGGAGAAGCAGCTGATAAGCGAACAAGAGGAGCAAATAAAGATAGCTCCCTCATGCTCCCCAGCCCCTCAAGAGGGTGGCGCGTGCAACGCGGTTCACACCAAGGGTAAAAGCTCCCATTCGCAAGTTGCAGTCATGAGCTTGGCACATACCTTTGATGTCAATGAAAGCTTTCTGCATATACCTTTTAAGCTCACTGTTTACTTTCTCTTCTTCCCACATAAAGCCTTGAATATTCTGCAGAACAAACATGGTGATTTTTCACCCTATTAGTTCAGAAAATACCGATCCATATGGCTGATACAAACACATCAGTGAAGATTAATTTCCTGAATACATTCTTCAGGCATTAATCATTCGTACCTGAACCCATTCAAAGTAGCTAACTGTCACACCACCAGCATTTGCATATATGTCAGGGAGAATAACAACTCCTCTCTTGGACAAAATCTACAAAAGAAGATTTCTATTAAGAATGTAACTATTAATTAAGCAACCAGTTCCTATATCTAACTCAAATACAGAGGCTAATTACCTCATCAGCTTCAGGATCAGTGGGATGGTTTGCAGCCTCTATAATGAACTTTGCCTTAACATCAGCAGCATTATCCCTTCAATAAACAATAAAAGAGCTCAACAACAAGATAAGATCAAGAAAAAATGGAACGTATTGTTTCATGCATTCTTAGTGAAGCAGAATACACACTTGTTAATAACACCTCCCAAGGCACAGGGAATGAGAACATCACATTCGTGAACAAGCAAGTCATTTGGGTCCATACACTCTGCACCTTGGAAATCCTTTAAATTTGCGTTGCTCTCTTTGTGTCTCAGTAAAGCTGGGATATCAATTCCAGTTGGGTTCCTGATTGCACCGCTGATGTCACTCACAGCAACGACAAGACCCCCTCTATCATGAAGTAACTTGGCTGCCCATGAGCCCACATTTCCAAAACCCTAAGATGTACAAATGAGTTTGTAGATGGCTATTGTTTGAGCAACATATTTGTATGCTTCAAAAAAAAAAAAACAGAACCATGTACTAAATGGTCGAAGCAGAACCGCAGAAGGCAGTTTCAATCCATAACAGATAAAAAAAAATGTATGAGTGTGAATTAAGAAAAACCTGTATAACAAACTCCAAGCCAGAAATTGACTTCCCATACTCAGCAAGTACAGCTTCTGTAGCAAAAATCACCCCAAGTCCAGTTGCAGACTCTCTTCCAAGTGAACCACCAAGATCCTAATCGCCAGCATCAATAGCAGAAATAATATTATAGTTGCACTCAGCATAAGAATTATTTTATTCTCTTGTGGTGCAAGACACTTACAATAGGTTTTCCTGTCACAACTGCAGGTGAATGACCATGAAACTTTGAGTACTCATCTAGAATCCAAGCCATTGTCTGTACGCATAAAGAATTAGGATAGTGTATTTTGACACCAAAAACTCAGAGAGTCATCCCTTGAAACAAAAGAAGTCAAGTCTCAATTCAGTGTGATGAAAAGGTACCTGCGCATTTGTTCCCATGTCAGGGGCAGGTACATCCCTGTGAATTCCAATGAGATCATGGATCCTCTGAGTAAAAACACGAGTCAAACGTTCTAATTCGCTGATACTCAGGTCCCTTGGATTGCAGCCAATCCCACCCTTAGCTCCCCCATAAGGAATATTTGCCACAGCTGTCTTCCATGTCATTAGTTGAGCTAGAGCATTCACCTCATCCGGGTCAACCTTGCACCATTGCAATTTAGTAGTTCAGTACTGGAATGAATTCAATAAATATCTGAATTACCGGTCACAGTACATACTTTTAAGCATATCTATACACGACATAAGAGAAATCATTCCAGCTCATTAATCCACAAGATCACCACATTGGGTCAGATGGGGGCTCAAGCTATGACCTGTATTAGCAAGCAAAATAATGCTATAGGAAACGGTAGTCTCATCTAATCAAATGCTGAAAGAGTCAGTTGTGTTAAATTTAACACAATGTCTAGAGTACTAACAGCTAGATGAACTTATTAAAGATGGTCGTATATATGAGTTTGAAGCCATATATAGAAAAGCTCTAATTAACAGATTATATATCTGGCTTCTCTAACAGCAACATGCAGTGATTGTAGTTCAGTGGGTAATATCTTAATGATACAAATAGCAGTAGCACATGTCGTGCATAACCGTGCATATCATTTTACAGCCTAATGAATGTTAGTAATTGAGTGCAGCAGTTAATACAACTACACAGATTGCTAAGATAAGTGGAAATTCATTATTAACATAGTTTACCATGATATTGTTGCTTGATCTAGAAGGGAAGCAAGTTTGTTCATATTGACACTGAGCTAATAATGTTGAAACGGGAAAAATAGGAAACCACATTACTCATAACACTTCATGATTCAGAAGACGACAACCCATGCCAAGATGTACTAGATTGACCTTGCAAGCATGAATACGACAGAAAGAAGTTTGGATGTCCCATCGGAGAATGTAGTTAACACCGTTACATAGGGCACCAAACCAGTTAATCATTGCTCAGCTGGAATGCCAATATCGCAGTATTAAACATTGTCGTTTATTGAGCATTTATAGTGCACTCCTTAGAAATGGGATCCAAAGTGATCTGATAAAGTACTTTTTATTGTTCATAAATAAGCAGCTTAGATTTCTATTTCACACAGTATCTCGAAGGATCAAAGGAACTGAAGAACATGTATTTGCCCTCGAATGTTAGCGATGTTTGAACAGGGAATCCTGATCAGAAAATTAAAAAATTCCAATTTATGAAACCAAGGTTCTGGCATAACAACTTATGAAACCAAAATTTCAATTTCAACCAAGGCAATGTCACCATCAAGATCGATCAAATCAAAAGCATATTACCATAGAGTTCAAAAACTGAATCAATGATTTCGATCAGCAACAAGAATCCAAACTTAAACAGAGATGAGCATTCCCCTCGCACCTTAATTTGCTCATGCATTAACTCAGACAGTGTGAATACACTTATAATAGTCAACATCAAGTCGAACCGGTAAAAGTTCTTAACTTCATTCATTTCAGATTTCAACATGAACATACAACACCAAGAACATGGAAAATGAAAGATTAAAGATGTAGGAAGTATAACCTCAGGATGGTAACGAATTCCTCCTTTCATCGGGCCACGAGCATTGTCATGTTGAATTCTAAATCCCACATAAGAAGCCAGAGTGCCATCATCTTTTGGAATAGTACACTCAACCTGCAATACCAACAAGATATCAAAAAAAAAAAACCCAAAAACCATAAAGATCAAAACTTTATGCAGATGGGAAGATCAAAGATGATTACTTTGATTTCTCTAAAGGGAATCAAAAGACTCTTCTCAAGCTTCTCATCCAGCCCAAGAATGCGAGCTGCATGGCGAAAATTGCGGTTGGTGGCTGCAAGAGCATTCATGGCTGCTTCAAGCTAAACAGTGAAGACACAGAAACTGAAAGCAGCCCACAAACACAAAGACAAGGTGAGAAGAAGAGTGAAGTGATATATGAGATTGTACTGTATCTGGGGAAGGTTAAAAACTATATAGGTGGACCAAAAATGGGAATTCATTTATGTCCATTCTTGGGATTTGGTTTATAGTTCGTTGTAGTTGTTTTTTACTAAGGGGACTGACATGACCTTTTCTATAGTGCATGAGATAGGCTCGTTGTGGATAGTGACAGACTTGTTCAAGTAGGATATGACTGGGTATTTGTCTTTATGCTATATATATTTCATGGTTTATGGATTATGACGACTCTGTAAAACTGAAAATTTATGAGCAAAAACAATGGGATGACATAGCCGCATTGGAAAAGAGTTTCAAATCTTCCATGTTTTCTATATCTCCAAATCTTTTAGAATGAAAATTACAGAATTTCCTTCTAAGTAAATATGTATCTTGAATTTGGCGGCAATCCGCATTTCCGCAATTGTGAAATGACGGTTGTGCGGAAGCGCAATAAGTGGTATCAGAACCCAAGTTATGTTTGAGATTTGATGTCTCATACGATCGAATTTGGTGGAGCTCCCATTTGAATTTGGGTCATAAAATTTAGACTTGGATTGATGTTTGTGGTCGAGGTGGAGCTATTGGGATCGTGAGACAACTAGTGATAACTCGAATCACGCCAAGATGGATATTGTTGGAAATTATTGACATAGATTTGAGTCATTTGGAATCTTGGAAAAGATGAAGAGTCATCATTGGGTTATAATGATTGCTACCACACACATTAATGTCGAGATCTTTTGTGGAAAACATCATACCCGAACTCTACCAGGTGGCTAAAATTTGGGGAAATATCGGCATTATTGAACCCGCGCGTGTGTGTGGGATTGTTGGCCGCTTCCGCACAACAATTGGTATCAGAGCAGAAACAATTGTTGTGCGGAAGCGTAACAAGTATGAAGTACTAAAAACTTGAAAAAAGATAAATAGACAGAGAAACAAAGATTTACGTGGTTCACCCCAAAATCAAAGGGTTACATCCACGGGCAAAAACAATGAGGAGATTCCACTAATATCAAAAAGAGATTACAAGGTGTTTATCACTCAAATCCAAATATCACCAAAGAGAAAAACATCAAATAGAAGAACAACTTCTATAGAACCCTTAACTGCGGCTACTTCTCTTTAACCCCAAAGATGCGACTCTTTTGTTTTCTTTCTACAATACTGCTGGTAAAACATGTATTTATATTTCTAGACAACCACCTAAACCTAATAGGGTTAGGTCATAATATGGGCTTAATACAAAAGATAATTGATAAGCTTATTAATTTAAACCACAAACCAACAATGACATCAAAATTTTTCCTTTGCTGTTGAGTTGAGAGCTAAGCCTGCTTTGAGTGCCTTCTCATTTGTTCCAAAGGGGTATAAAACAACATTTTTTTTTTTGGAAATGATAGATTCATTAGTGACAAAGCCAGAAGAAAACAAAGCCCAAAAAAGGCAAAGACCAGAAATACAACACGAGAAAACTAAAAAGCTGAGACTCTCCAGTAACTCAAAAAAGAGATAAATTTACACTCGATTGGTAGTAGTAATTCATAAATCACTATACAATTTTCAGGAAACTTGCCCCAAGGGTAAACCGGTGTTGCTGACAGTTTACGTGGAGAGGCCGAAGAGAAGACCAGCTTCATCAACGCACCCTCACCCTCACCCTCACCATCACCATCCTTATATTCATCACACCATCAAGCGGGAGGTTATTCATTACAGGCATGGTGCTGGTGGCCAAGGCTACATCAGTCGGAGAACGCAGCTGCTTCAGTACTCTCAACGCCTTCGTCTATCTACTGGATCATCAGCAGCTCCAGCATCCAAACCCTATTACGAAAAGCAAACCCACGACAAGAGTCCACAACCTGCAGCTAAGGTACCATATCCTCTATCTTTCTATTACAATTTTGTTTTGTAGAATCTGGACTGTGACAGATTAGGTATGTATTACATCGTCTAATAAATTGTAGTAGCTAGATTGTGGTTGTCAGAAGAAAACCAAAGAATTCAGATCAAGCTCCCAGATGTGCTTGAAATGGAGTTTTCCAAGTTTCTTTGGACTTTGTACACCTTTCCAAGCTAAGAAACAGAGGAAGACGAGAAAGAAACGCAGCGCCACCATCAACAATAAAATTATTTCGGCTATCAAAAGCTTTCAGGTGATGACTACGTACTAAAAGAGATGAAGTTAATTTTTGTGAAGTCATCAGAATTTGATTTATTTTCAGGAGACACTTAACTATGCTAGCTAGCTAGCTAGTAGACTGATCAATCACTCAAATCCTTCTCAGGGGCAAAAGAAACAAGGCGTTTTCTCCAAGTTGTTCCTAGCATCCTCAAAGCGAAAATGAAACCATATAACCGGACGTCTGAACCCCTTCACGGTCTTCAGTGTGAAAGTACCGGTCATGGTGCTTGTTGCCTCTGCTCAACTTATTTTGTAGAGCTCGGCATATGATGTAACGTGTCTTCTGGCCATTGTTTTGAGCAATATAATATTTTCTTTAAAAAAGACACTAATAGTAAACTCAAGTGGTAAATAACAATTTACAACTTTGTCAACTCGGTTACAATTTTGAAGACAATATTACTACTTTGTCAACTCATTTTACAAGTTTAGGATAAAGTTGATGCACAACGAGCATTAACTCATACTAACTTTCCCTTTAATACTGGTTCACAATACCGATGTACCAAATCTATAAAAAAAAATGACTTGACAAATTTACTCTCTTGTAGAATGCTTGACAAATTAATCATTATCTATGTCTGTGCTGATCGTTGAGAATAAGAGTTAAAGTTTGGCACTTGGTCCACTTCCATGAAAGATATTTTCTCTTAACATTACAACATCTTGGGATGTAGCATCTTGTCCCTTCCTTCGTTTAGTTTTACTGATAGAGTCTATCGTACCCTTGCCTGGTTTAGTTTAACTGATAGAATTTATAGTATCATATTTTCCAGGGTGTGCATCGGACCCTTCATTTGTTTATCATAAACATATTTGAATGAGCTTGGTTTCGTTTCAATCAAGAAACAATAACTCATTTTGTGGCTTTATCTGTTTGGCCTCACCTCTCCTTCACCACCTCCTCTGATCTGACTATATTAAAACCTCTCGACTAATCATCCCTCAATGTGGCAATCTCTTCCCTTCTTCTCATCATCAAAATATGCCAACAAAAAGGGTAATAACATATGTTTTGACACACAGAAATACACACACATGCACATCACTTATCTTTCCATGGTATATATTGTAGTAGTAGATCACTAGCTACTTGAATTATTCCAGGTCCCTTACTGGAAAGACAAGCCGGTGTTGGTATCGGTTTATGTGGAGATGCCGAAGAGAAGACCACCTCCGTTAACTCATCACCACCACCACTATCATGTTCATCATACCGTCGAGCGAGAGGCCGTTTCTCCGAGGGGTAGTGCTGATGGCAAAGGCTATACTACCAGTAGGAGAGCTGAGCTCCTTCAGTACTCTCAACGCCTTCGCCAATCCGCAAGAACGGCTCCAGCATCATTGTCACCATCCACACCCATTCTTCCAGATTCAAACCACACTAGCAATCCACAACCTCACGCTCAGGTACCTTAGTAGTACTTGCTCTTTAGGTGTTGATAGAAACAAATATCTTCTAAGTAATCTGGGTTGATTGAACCAAACGTCCAAATGTTATTTTAGTTGAATGATTAAGCAGCAGAGAGATTATACTGTATTAATCTAGAACTAAAGGCTATCAAAAGTGATTTGTTCAGAGCATTTTGTGTGCTAAACACTAACTGCACATAGGCCTTTCAATTGGAGAGGCTACAATCAGCAATAAACTTTAATTTCATGGGAAAAAGTTCAATGAAGTTATAGAATGGTTTAGATATGAACATAAGTTAGTTTGGGTAGGTAATGGCAAGTCAGATTGATTATGCAATACATTCTCTAATGAAGTTGAGTTGTTAGATTGTCACTTTCCCAACAAAGCCGAAGAATCCAAAAGCTCCAACCTGCTTTGGCAACTGCAGATCACCAACCATATTTGGACCTCTTACAAGTTTCCACGCTAAGAAAGAGAGGAAGACAAGAAAGAAACGTGCCTACAATGCCAGCAAAAAAATAAAAGCTGCTATCAAAACCTTGAAGGTAAGATATAGTTGAAAGCTGAAATTTTATATTACGATCAAATCTCTGGCTAGCTTATTCTGCAGTGTATTAATCTAAACTCAAAACCTTTCAGGTGCAAAAGCAACAGGCCTTTTTCTGCAAGTTGTTCCCATCATCAGCAAAGCGAAAGTGAAACTGTAACAACCTATGTGATTTTGTATCATACACTCCTAAATTTTATAAAAATATATATGCTTCTGTTAACCAGAATGTTGCTTCTGGAGAAAGAGCAAAACTTAACATTGAAGCGTTATATATTTCATACAACTGATTAATTTGTAAGATTACCACACATTCATTTGTCATTCTGTTCTTTCTCCCAGACACCCTTCTTCATTTGGCAGTGATGGGAGCCATCTGACTCACATAGTGCGAAGGTGCTCCGGTCTTAAGTTATTTTATATAGCTAGTAGACTGTTTGTGACGTTTAGAAAGAAAAAAAACTACTGGGATCTTTGCTGTCTAGTATATTCCCACAGAGCGATGGCACCACTGACATGGACATTTAGAGATCTAACAACTCCCAATTGTGGAATCTCAAGGCACGCATCCAGAAAATGTATTATATCAACTGGTATACCTTCCTTCTCTCAGCCAAGAGCCAGTACCTGGCCAGAAAGTGGAAGTAAATAAACCGTCAATATTTGACAACGGAAATGGAAAATATTCTCAGAATTTATTTAAATGAATGGCTGCCACTCTCCTACATATGCAATTTAACTGCAAGCAAATTAAAAAAAAAAAAAAAAAAAACCTCGTAGAAGAATATATATCATGGTTCCTTCACTTCTTTGATAAATCCAGCATTTATTTTCTTTATTTTCTTTCTGCTGATAACTACAGCTATTTTTGTTCTCTCTTTTTTTTAAATTAAATGATATGATGTAAAACGAGTGAGAATATATCAATGTGGTCAAATGGAGGTTCTCAAATCCATTCATGATTGTCAAAATATAAAGAAATGGAGAGGCAGAGACTTACTGTGTCTTTAGGAAAGATATATTGATCAAGAGGTATACTATTTGCAGTCAGCTCTAGTCCTAAAATTGAGAAGCCTTCTCGTTTCTTTTTCTGAAGGAAAACCTTCAAACTATTCACCGGGACTTCAACGATAGGAACCCACTTCTCCGCAGTCACACTAAAGGGGCAAAAATGTTACAAAGTATTAGAAACTGTAATTAATTTACTAGATACAACCGACATGTACACTTCATAAGTAAAAGTATGTATATACTACCACAAATATCCCATTATCATATGACAGGTTGATCCAGTTGCATTTAATACAAAAATTGTGGAAGAGCCATTTGTTTTGCAATATGTTATGGTAGAGCTTGCAGGCAAAAACACAAGGAATCATTCAACATAAACATCTTTTGGAACTTGTATATAAGGGATATTTTGTTTCATAATTATCATCCTTTTGGTTAATAAAGAACGCCCGCTCAAGGTACTGTTAAAACCTTAGTTTGACCAAGCAAGACAGCATTATAAATGCGTATAAATTTCAAGAAAGTATAACTCACTCCAGGTTGGCAAAAACTAAAAAGAGAAGACCTCACAGTTTAGTAAAGTGCATATGTCCACATGAATGTGATCATATATTGATGATAAATAACTATCGACAAACCGGATTAGTTGAAATTGTTTTGTCATGTAGTACATTTTTATCCGCAATGGCCAAACATGATGCTTTAAATACTTTAACCAAAAAAAAAATGATGCTTTAAATACCTGGAGAAGAACAATGATGCAAGAAACACTGAGCTGAAAATCGGGGCAAAAATCTAATTGAGAAACACAGTAGTGAAAACGCCCATCATAACTGATTACAAACCTCACAAGTCCTTGCAAGGCCAGATAGGTTAGGTATTCGATCAAGCAGAGATGCTACAAGTATAAGATGTTGTCTACTTGATCTCTCTCTTTCCATTTCTAGAGTTCTAGACTGAAGCACCTGAGCAAGAAGCTTATCGTCCTTTTCTATTTCTGTATTGATTCCATAACAGATTATATCAGTTTAAGTTGTTTTATAAAAGAAGTTATAAACACAAACTGAACAGTTTAGCAACTTCTATAGTCCCAACCTATTATAGCAGTTTTAAGTTTTTCTATAGAAGTGGTTATGAGAACATAAATAATTGTATGAAACTGAATATTTAAGCACCGGCTATTGTCTCAACCTACCAGGTAGGTTCACAATTAGGTTCAAGGTATGTAAGCAGTGAGGTTACACAGAATTTTTCTTTAAGTAATTTGATTTCGACAACAAGAATATAAAAAAACTTATACGTACCCAGGTATTGTCTGTAAGTTTCTTGATTTCCGAAGAAAGAACTAATGTCCATATCTTGCTTCTCATTTTTAGACAGAGTAATCTTCTTCTGAAAATGTAGTGAGATATCTTTAGGCACCTGAGTACACAATTTTCTTTCATAAGCATTAGACTGTATCCCCATGCGGTCTTGATCTCTATCAGATATCAAACTCTCATTTTTAATAGTCACAACATCCTTTGCCATTGAATTTCGAAGGTCTTCTCTCACATCCTGTAACACTTAAGTATGCAAAATTGACAATAAAGAAACATAAAGTGGCACTTGCTCAAAAGCATAAACTGTCCCAAAAGCATGAAACTATACTTACATTCAAAAATTTGAGCACTTGCTCCATAAGCAACATTGGTACGCATTCAAACTCGACGTCCTTCAATAGAAATAAAATTTAGGAAACTAGATTTAGTTTATTTACTAAACAAGAAAATATAAGGACAAATGATATGGAGCGATAGATATATGACACTCCATATCATAGATACACATATGCTAGTGATCAAGCACTCACCTTTTTGTATGTAAAACTTATAAGTAGTATATTGTATATAGAAACAGATATGGGTTCTCTTCTGGCTTCACAAATTCAGCCATATGAACTTTATTGAGTTTTTAAGTTCCTTTTTCTTTTTTTTCTTTTTTTTAGTTTTTCAACCTCAAAAGTTAAGCTCTCTCTCTCTCTCTCTCTCTCCTGAACAGCTAACCCATAATGATATTATTTTTCATTAGCAAAAGCAAATAAAGAGACAAATGTGCAGCTAAAAACTAGTAGGATGCGAAAAGTATATTTTGCAAAAAAAAAAAAAAGTAGGACTTGAATAACATCAAACAAAGATCCTGACCTCAACACGGTTGACGAAAACGCCAGCAGGAGTAACCGAGTTTTGGGGACTGTAGGCATCAAGATATCCTCCCATTGATTGCCGTAAGCTGAAATAACACAAATAAAAATAATATCTTCTGACTGTAGTCATACACAAATCAAAATAACACGATGTCTACTGTTCCTGGATGCATAGTTCTTCCATCTCTTTAGTTGTTTTGTCGATTACTTTCTTCTTCCTCGTTGGTGTTGTATTGTAGACATCGTGATTGCTTCTTCTATCCATCTAAGTTCATCTCATTCCTTACTTTTAATAGAGTTACTTCATCGCCATTTGCGTCTCATTTGGATCTGTGGCATAGCTAAGTTCCAATCCCCAACACCAAAATGATTAATTCATGAAAGATCAGCGTTCTCAATTACATGCTCATCTAGCAAATAATTAATTCGTGACGCCATAATAAAATTTCTAACACATTAGATTTCTTGCTCAGCCAAGAACAATGTGTAACTTCAATTGTCTATGGCCGAACCAAAACAAGTTGGAACGCAACAACTACGTAATGTGAATCTCAATTCAATAATTGTATCACCACCTTAAGGATGTATCACACACCCTACCACTCTGTTACCAATAATGTTAGAGATGCTAATCTCGAAAATTTTCGTTAAACTACCTCCAACCTATGGTCTTTACATCCCTACCTTGAACATAATACTTCCACCTCATTAGACTTCAACTTAGATTAGTTGCATACTAAAATCCAGTCCTCAACATTGTAACACTGAATATCCCTCAATATATGGTCAACGCTCTCCATCAAGACTTCTTCATAGTTCTCTGCCCTGATGGAAATCTATATACTCAAACCAGTTAGCATTCCAGTAACTTCTTCACCCTGAATTGATGGTAACTGGATCTCAGGTCAAACTCAGATAGTATTGTAGCCCCTATAAGCTGATCGCACAAGTCATCAATTCTTTAAGCTCGTTCTGTCTCATCTCATACGGCGCCTTCGATACAGGTGCTATAACAGGTACCTCGTCAATAAAGAAACCGACAACTCTCCAAGAAGGTAAACTCAGTATCTCCTGAAACATCTCACTATACTCGGGTATCACAACAATATCTGTGATAGCTACTTCCAGATCCACAGACT
Organism: Argentina anserina; assembly: GCF_933775445.1. Taxonomy (NCBI): domain Eukaryota; kingdom Viridiplantae; phylum Streptophyta; class Magnoliopsida; order Rosales; family Rosaceae; genus Argentina; species Argentina anserina. The sequence goes on from NC_065876.1 coordinate 11,342,843, forward strand.
CCACATGTGACAAGACTCAAGCTCTCATGGCATTATCCGACTTGAGGCAAAGATAATGAAACACTAGTTTCCCTGGTTTATGAAAGAACACCACCATGCCCAAACAATCAATCTCCGCGTGTTGCGGCCTAACCAATCTATTCCTAAGATCACATCATAGGTGTGGTCCGGAATTACTATCAAAGAAGCTGAGAACTCTCTACTTCCTATCACAATAGGACAAGCCTTACATATCGTCTTTGATTCGAGGAACACTCTAAGGGGTGAAGTGACACATAAAGAGTTTCCCCATAGATGTAGGAATCAATCCTAATATCTCCACTTCTGAACTATTAATAATGAATGTGGCTATCATCTTCTTCTCTATCTCAGCGCACTCAATCATCTCAAAGTAGGTTTCCATCCTCTCGATCCAGTGGTCCGCTACCATATAATACAGGCCTCTATGAAATGACGGCGCTGACAGACCACTAATGTCATTGATCGACTTTAGCACACGACTATCGTCTCTAACGACAACAGTAGGATTAACCTGTCTTTCCCGTGGAGTAGCCTCCTCATAAAGGTTATCCACATTGCGGACTCGGCATGCAGCCCTACCTCGGCCTCGACCTATCGCCCGTCCTCGGCCCTATCCACGACCCTTTTCCAAATTCATCACCATCCAACAATTAACACTTAGTCAAACATGTGAAGTCTCGAATTAGACAAAATAGATCCAACCGATATCAATCATGAAATTTCAGAAGAATGTGAACCATCGAAGTATCGTCACAATACTCCCTACAGGACCAAACCATAAGGTATGGCTCCTAACACTCTCGCGTACCTGGCGACAAATCAATACCGGGGAGCATGTGATGGGGGCCCACTGCGATCGGGTCATCGCTCCCGGATGATATTGATAATCGCCAAATACGCACTTAGGCTCTGATACCAACTGTCACGACCCCAAAATTTCGAGCATAAAAACTCAAATTTCGAAGCCATGAAAAACACTAAAATATTCTCAATGAATCGAAACCATTTTAAATGCCACAGCGGATCATCTCTGAGTTCAAAATACAACTCAGTCAACCGATTATTACAATCCAAATTTATAATTCGACATTATAACAAATGGAAATATATAATCCTCACAAAGAAATCCACACAAAATCCTCACCACATGATGTAAATAAATAACTCCAACTCTTCTGAGCGGTCCGTCAATTCCCGCTAATCCACACCTGCGAAGTTATCCCTTACACCATCGAATTGGTGCACCGGGATTGTAAACACAAATCCGGTAAGCTTTGCAGCTCGTATGAGTAAAATAACAAATACCACCCGCATATCAATATATACGAAAATCACAAAACATCAATTATAAAATGCACTCATGAGTCTATGGACGGCCCATCTGGTTGTCCAAAAATATGAAAATGAAGTGCTCATGAGAAATTGGGCAACCCCTCTGTTTACCCAAATGCATTTATAACACGGGTACTCATGAGCGCTGGTACACATCTGTTACCCCTCATGTAGTACACCGTAGACATTGGGCAACCTCCTGCTACCCATCATCCAAAAATATGAGTACTCATGAGCCGATAACCCATCTGTTACCTCACATGCAGTACTCCGGAAGAAAGACTAGAGCTCTAACTGTATCGTAACTTTCGCCCGGCCAAAGGCTAGGTTCCGACATGCCAAACACGTTCGAAGACAAAAACTCGTCCGTAGATATAAATCACGTCAGAAGACAAACTCGTCCGAAGACAAAAATCACATCCGAAGACAAAATTCGTCCGAAGACATCAATCACGTCCGAAGACATAAATCACTTCTGAAGACAAAAACTCGTCTGAAGACAAAACACATCCAAAGACATCACACGTCCGTAGACAAAATCACGTCCGCAGACAAAACACATCTGAAGACATCACACGTCCGTAGACAAAATCACATCCGAGGACAAAAACGTTTTAACAATCTCCATGTTAAAACCACGTACAATAATCATCATGTCATATTGTACAAAACAAATCACATGCTCGATATATAAATCTCATCATCAAAATGACATATTCACAACGAAATCATAACAGTATATAATATAGCAAACTATATATATGTACCTATTTATCATTTATACAAATATATATATTCCACTATATCATATACACGTCATATTTCATTCTTTAAAATTCTTCATAATCTTGAATCTCCGCAAGGGTAGATTCATAAATATGTGAGATTTTTACTCACCTTCTTTCCTGCGTGCAACTTTCACGACACTGAAAGTAATTTCCTCACGCATTTCGTCAGTCATCTAATAGCATGATAAATGTTTAGAAAATGATACGTAAAATATCAGGTGACGATTTCAGTACAGCTAAATGATGTTCATAAAACATTGTTCACAGAACCTGTTCATGTTTACTAATCACTGTTCCAATGTACTGTTTTTTATTACAACACTGTTCACAGTTACTGTTTACCATGACACTGTTCACAGTCATGTTTTACGAAACACTGTTCACATCACGTTTACTAAAACAATATTCATATTTACTGTTACATAACAATGTTCATAAAAACACGATTCATAGTACTATTCATGCGGCGTCATTGTTCACCGACCGTTACCAATGATCACCAAATTTCACCACCATAATCTAAATGACATTCCTAACAACTTCCTAGTTCACCACAAAGTCTTATTTTGAGCTTAAACACTTTAATTTAACAAGAACCGAAAAGCCTCAATTTAAAAACCTAAAATTTTTTTTCTTCGATTCTCCTAGCACATAACGATTGGGGTTAAATCTTTTGGAGGGTTGGTTTGTAGTATGGAAGGAGACATTCAAAATGAAACAAGAATCGTACCGATTGGTTGCCGGAGGAGGGAGATCCGAAGAGTTGAAGTCGGCGAAATATGTTTTTCCGGGAGAACTTCCGGGCTTCACCGCTCCTAAACGGCGGCGAGATGGTGGGTGACGCTACCACCAATCATCAGGGGATGCAGCAACCTTTCAAACATGACCGGTGCGCCGCTCTATGGTGGCCGGACGGCGGAAATCTGGCGGCCCAAAGTTGGCTGCTCGGGAGAGAAATTTCTGGATTTTTTTCGGGGGTGAACAGTACCTATCCGAATTTCTGATTTTTCTCCCCTTTTTCTCTTTAATTCTTTTATTTATACTATTTTCCAAAATTGTCCAAATATCTTTTGATTCGTAACTTCTTCATACGAACTCTGATTTAGGCGTGCCACATGTCCACTAATTCGTATCGACGAGCTCTAGGACTTTCATGTAAGAAGTTTCCTAAGAATCCCAATGAGACAAAAGTCAACTCGTAGACTCGTCAAATTGAACGTTTCCGAACAATTAATATTTCAAACCCTTTCATTTTCATTCTAGGCTAATAAAATTGGACAATGACCAACTTAATAATATATGTGAACTCATTGGAAATTAGATATGAATTTTTCGGGTTATTAGAGATTCACTTGTAACAGCAGAGATTTGCTTAACTATAACATCAGCTATTTTCTATGCTTAACAAGAGTAACGAAGCTTACAAAAGGGTGTGATGAGGGAGTTGGATGCTTGTGAGTTCAATAGAGATGTGATTGCATGATTTGGGTGAGGATTAAGGCAAGGTGGGTGATGGTTTGGGTATGAGTGATAAGGTATGTTGTCTTACTTGAAGTTACTGAGTTTTCTTTTATGGGTTGGAATGAGATCGGATCCCCCCTTTGAAACAGTAGATATCTCTCCTTTTATAATGGAGCTAAAAAAGGAGAGTGAACCTCAAGGACTGATGGTCCTCAATACTTCTCTTCATCTCGTCGTCGAAGAGATGGGTGGTCAATAGATATGGGCGGTGATGGAAGGATAGGTCGGCGTTCTCAGATCTAGCTTGGTGTTTAGAGCCCCCTAAATCATGCTCAAGGAGGTTGTCAGAGGTAGAAGATTGAATGGATTTTGAAGGGTACGAGCGTGATCTTTCCTTCCGAATTCTCTGGTGCGGCCGGAATTGGCCAAGCACCAGTCCCATCAACAAAAAGTTTGAATGTGTTTGCCGAATAAGGAATGAGCAGTTGAAATAAGTATGGGTGAAGTGATTGGTTTTGGGTAAAAAATGGGTTTTGGGCTCAAACTTAGGCTTTGGCTTGATTGGGTAGAAAATCACTTCTCTACTAGCCCAATCTCGAATTTAAAGTCATGTAATGAATGAATTTGGTTCTCAAGCCCAAAATTTGTTTACGTACTCTATTTCGACGATGGGCCTCACAAGATTCGTTATCTTCCAAACCACGACCCTCGTGTAAGCCCCAAACGTAGCTTGGGTCTACGAGAATTGCATGACGTGCTCTAATATACGCTTGGCTTGATATTAAACTTGGTGTGACTTTAGAACCGTTGATCCGAGTTTTTTGCATGTTGGGCCTTGGTTTTGAGCTTGTGGAAAAAGGGGTATCAACATGTTCTAAACCCTCACTTTGCTAAACTATAGATCAAGTTTTTAGGCATACTGCAGTAAAATTTAATTTTAACTTCTTGTGATTAAGAGTTGATAATTATATTATTGTCACGCCTAAATTAATAGTTGACATGATTTTCTCTTTTATTTTTCATATGGAACGTAATTAGTCCTAAATGTATGTGGTGTATAGCTGCAGTCCTTGCACGATAGGATATAGACTTTGGCCTCTACCGTTCCACCTTAATTACCTAGAGAGATCAAATACACCCAAGGAACATTGTCCATTATTAGTACGTTCCATCATTTTTGTTTTAGGACCTTTGTTTCTGGAATTCTCATCCGTTTGTTATTTAAAACCTAGACATCATATCTTCATATGCAAAGATTTCATACTTGCGAACTATACACACGATGATTTATGTGCTTACGAGTTAATTAAAAATTCAAAACAAGTTGAATACCCGGGAAATTTTTTGTTGCGAGATAAACCATTCCTCTAAACTGAGGATTTAATCCTCTATAAAAGAATTCAATCTTCTAGCATGAAAACCATATATGGTGATAGCATGGCCGAATAAATTCTTTGTAATATATGCTCCCAAGTCCCAACTTTGACAAAAAGGCTTGCCTTTTGGTAGAGTACGTGATCGAAAGCTATAATAGCGCGCAGTTAGTAGAGCACCTGTCTTTCTGGCAGGGAAGAATTTTGCAATGAACTTTGATGAAAGATCATGAGGCCATGAGTTTATTGATGCTTTATAAAGAGAGTCAAATCAATATTGCGCCTTACGTACCCTGCTTCTAAGAGAATGGAAATTGTCAAACTCTAATTTGCTATGTGTGAAGATCCGTATAATTCAATGTGGAGCATAAATTGAAGAAATCTTCAATTGGCATGCTTGTACGGATTCTCGTTCTCCTTCATAGTAGTTTGGCCAGCGTTAAATAATGGCTGGTCGAATATGAAAATGCTGAGTTATGGTATGGTTGCTACTTGCTAAGACAAGGCAAGAAGCTAGGCACGGTGTAATTAATCTGTAGGAGCTGTAGGTGTAATCGATCTCTCATGCGCCTTTTTGGTGGTGGTCGATCATTAGGAGGATTTTGTTCATTTTGTTGATCGAGCCACACCGCCCATGCATCTTCTATTCTTCTTAAGTGGCAATCTATTTCTTTGTTGTTCTCTTCGTCGATCTCTAAGTGCATGTCCTCGATCTCAAGTTCGTGATCGATCAATAGGAAGAAGACAAATCAAAGTCTATCTAGTTACACGACTCCACATAAATTAACGTCCCCTCTTTAATTTAGGACTCACCTCACTCAACTGTAATGCTATCAAAAGCTGATTTATTATTGATTACTGGTGGTAGCGGCGCTGTGTTTCTTTCTCGTCTTCCTTTCTTTCTTGGCCTGGAAACTTATACTTAAAAATCCAGCTTCCAACGCAGCTAAGACCTTAATTGATCTGAATCTTTGGTTTGCTTTTAAAAATCACAATCGAACTAATACAACTTCGACCGTTAGACTATGTAATACAGACCTAAATTGTAAAAATCTCTAGACTCTACAAATAAATTGTAACACAAAGATGTACGTTTTTGGTGCGCACAAATGTTCTTTAGCAGATTTTAAAGAGAATAAGTGGGATATGATACTATCATATCTATGATTTATGTACACGGAAATGCTTATGTATGATGTATTAAAAAAAGATGGTGTGGCATGAAAGTGATGAAACCATCGCTGAAAGCGAATCGGCAGCCTTGTACCTATTACATTACAAATTTGATCATCATCTTAATCTGTGAGTAAGCTTGGCAGTTGTTAAATGAATGGATTGCTTATAATTGCAATGGTTTTGTCTCAAAAATTCCTTCAGACTCATGCCTGAAGTTTCTTGTAGGACTTAGGGTTATGCTTTCACTACTACCTCTTCCTAAGAATGTTACAGAAAATAGATTTCCCAGGACCAAAAGTTTCAATAACCCTAGCAGCCCAGCAAATTCAAAATAGTAATGGTGGGAATCGATCGATCATATATAGATGAGCCTATGGTTGGCACATGTCAATTAATTAATGGCAGGCATGAAAAACTAGGGGCCAGAACCTAGCTAAATGTGATGACTGAAAGAACCATGACCAGAACCACCAGCACCAGCACCACCAACCAGGCCACCACCATCAGCCATCACCATATATCACCACTACTACCGACCCATATTGTTTCCACCACTCCTTTACCCCAAGTTTTCCATAGGATAGTTTGTGTGGGATGCCCTCCAAGTCAGCCAGCCTTTCCCAAACGGGAAGTATTGGACATTTTGGATGAAGTAATCTTCTTTTCTACCCAAAAATAGATTTTCGCTTTTGTTTATTTAATAGCAACTGCGTCTAACATTAATACTGGTGGTACGTACCTAGTGGCATTATTTTGTCAGGAATTTCCCTCTTTTTTATCCCGAAAGGTTTTCCTCTTGGTCATCAAATATCTGGCATTAGCTTCTGACTAAAACAAAAGGTAATATATCTTAGCTAAAAGAATTATCTAGTCTAGGGTTTCTGTCTCTGAGACTTCAGCGCGCCCGCTTTGTTGTTTATGACTTTATGTACGAAGTTGTTCTGTAAGCAAATAAGCAAAACATCACCTTACCAGCTCGATCAATCTTATCTTTTGAAATCAAATTTAAGAAGCCAATGCCATTTCAGTTTTAAATAATAAAAAACCTTTTTTTATTGAAAATAAAATAACTTTATTTTTCCTTGTGATCAAATCCGTCTTATTTTAAAAGTTTTTTCTTCCGTACGTCTTAATCTGTATCCTATTCGCGGATTCGCCATGTTTAAATTACTGAACCACCTCCTATGGTATTGATGTTTCTCGTTCGTTTTGATCCAGCTGATCGAGGTACGTACGGTTGCTTTGTAGTTTCGTCTTGTGACTCTTGTCTTCCTCTGAGTAATGCCCTGAGGTTGATATATAGCTGTGAACAAATTCATCATTATCTTTTCGAATACTTATCAATGCCATTCTAGGAGGAAAACGTGGTTAATAATTATAGCATTGTCAAACCACTCAAATGTACTCAAACAATGTTTAGAAATTAGGATGGAATAAAAGCAGAATCAGATACACATAAACCACCACACTTTAGGAGGAAAAATGTTCGGTAAGTTTGGATCTTAAATTCTTAATTATGCGTCAGAGGCTGGTCAACTATTTTTCCTATAAATTAGCTAATTGTGTTGGCTGGAATAATAAAAAGTGCACGAACATATTCTAGGAGGACCAATACGGGCCGGGTGATCTTGTAAAGACAATGCACTTTTGCTCTTGAAGATCGAAATTAAGATTTGCGATGCAAAAGATTAATATTGATGCTTAGCTCGTATTATATATGTTAATTAAGATGCTAAATCTATACCAATTGCTGACAGCTGTATTTTATTCGAAGATTCTTGATATATAAAACAATTACCTTAAACCCTAGCTAGATATATCTGATTCTAACACTTCAACGTTATCATCGATCTAAACCCTAAAGTCCAGCTCAGTCCCTTCCCCCAGAAGTTGTACTAAAAAAAGAAATGGACGAGAATAGGGGTGTATTTGGTGCTTCGCGGTGTGCAGACACAGCAACACGTGACGCTCCTTAAAAAAACTTCGTTATTCTGTCTATTCATAGTCTATCCAAAAACAAGATAAATAAAATAAAATAAAATTTACCATCTCCTCTATTCATTTGTTATTCTGTCTATTAATTTCCCATTTCCCATTTTCCATATTTGGGTTCTCTTTCTTTCTTCAGTTTTTAAATCTCCATGTTCCATTTTAGATCCAAACCAAAAAGACTCCCTTTTACCAATTTCCCCCAATTTTTAAAACCCTAATTTTCTGGGTTCATCGATTTACAATGGAAGGTGCCTGCTCCGCTATCCTCAACTTCAATTCCAGCTGTGATTCTAACCCAAGATGAACCAAAGAAATCGAGTACGTCGAGTCCAGCATGGTTCTCGGCCTCTTCCTTCAAAAAGGAGTATGGCTTTTGGCTCTCCTAACCTCAGATCTCCCGACCAAGAAGAGAGAGAGAGCTCGGGTTTTTCGTAATAATTGAGGGTGAAAGACTTAAAATTTTTAACTCTTTTTAGCTCATAGGTCTCTTTAGTAAACAGACGTTGACCATCAAAAAACTGATGGCTTCCTTAATTGAAAGAAAGAAATCTGATGGCTGGGTATTCTTGCTATTTGTTTTCTGTAACTAAAGGCCAAGATTGTCTCGATTTTAATAAATTATTGGACAGTGTCTGCACTCCGCGTGCATACAATCTGTTTTCCAAAAATAGAGCACGAAGGCCATTGTTGCAAAGAAATGAAGAATTAATTCTCGAAATCCACTAAATTAATTACTTCCGTAGATCGATGATGTACAGTCTGGGATTGGTTTCACTTCTGTGTACTTTTCGATCGATCATGGATGAGTACGTACAATCGGTTCAAAATAATGGAAAAGAATGAAAGGCAACTGGTGATCATATTCTTCGATCAACGGTTCATCAACCCATTAAGACACATATTTGCTACCAGCAATCATCCATGCAGCCGTGCTCACCATGCCACATGCACGTTAATATAAATTGGTCATGGTCTCATGGATGCCTAGCTCTAGTACGTACGATTCTGCGTTACGCTAGCTATTTCATAGATTTCCGAATTCCGATCAAGTATATATGTACATCGGATTACTTCGTACATGCATAACATAGTGATATACATGATATGCACGTTAATTAGTAATGGATGATATAACCGACAACTAGGCTGATGGATTGAAGAGAGGAATCTATCTCTGGCCTCAGTGATGATCGATCTCAATCCTCATAATAATTCATGCCTTTATTTGAACATGTGTGATTCATGTTCACATGCATTCAAGGCTATGTAGATTACAATACGTATTCTACGCCAAATGGTAATGATTAGACGTATGTAAGAGATTGATTGGTCGTCTGGCGCAAGAAACACATGACAGTGATGACACAAAGTAGCCCGGCCGCTTGCTAATAGATACTAATTAATTAAGAGGATTTTATGAAAAAGTCACATTTAATACGTGTATTTATAAAAAAATCAAATAAAATTTAAAAATTATAAAAAAATCACCTGATAAAAAATCTTATAGCGTTGCCCTTATTTTTCATAAAAATTACGAAGAATGCCACTATGCAGTTTCATTCCCAATCCAACGAAAGTAGAAGACCAGAGTACATGAAAAACAACCATCAGTCTCATGCCGCCTTCGATCATCGCCGATCTCAACAACGATGACTAAAAAGAAGTTTTCGGCGTGAGATGAGGTTGAGAAGATGAGTTCAATTGAGCAATTGAAGTCACAGATCCATGAGCTCCAGATCTCACCTTCACAGCGTCATCGCGCTTGAGAAATCTCACTGTCTTTCATGGCCGCACCGACAACGAGCACGTCGTTGAATGGCTCATCACCACCAATTTTATTGACCACCGCGACAACCTTGACGTTCGGATTCGAAGATTAGAGAGAGTTCGCCGGAATATAGATTTATCGGTAGGGATCAAATTAAGCAAATAAAAAATTAGTTAGGGCCTAGATCGACCCAGACCGCCGCCTCACCTCCAAAATTTGTCGTCTCTCTTTCTCTTTCATCCTCCTCCGCCAGCTGGTCTTCTCTCTCTCTCTCTCTCTCTCTCTCTCTCTCTCTCTCTCTCTCCCTCCTTGGCTTGAGGATATTTGGTTTTTACCGATGAAGGGCGACACTGAGGAAAGGACGACGCTTGAGGAGAGCTTGGAACAAGGGCAGCTGATGCAAGGCCGACACCTAGATCAGAGATCGGAAAACAATCAGAAGATGGTGGAAATGTGGGTGCCTAGAACAGTTTTGGGTGCCCACATCATATTTTTTTCATTTTCTTTTTCACAATGTAGTCAGAAAAGTAATTACTGGTGCATCTACAAGTGTAATTTACCCATCACACTAACCCTCACATTACCCATCACTGAACATTATTAGTGTGACATGTAGTGTGGTTGGGGGTGTGACATCACATAAATGTCAATATTTGGATCATATGAGTTTATTTCAGAAGTTCAAGATCACATAACAGTAAACAAATGTTCGTTATTTCTAGTCTTTTTTTTCTTCTTTTTTTTGTCACAACATAGTCACATAAAACAATGTGACATCGGGTGTGACAATAGTGTGATAGCGGGTGTGACAGATAGTGTGACAAGGGGTGTGACAAGTAGTTTGACAGTTAGTGTGATATGTAGTGTGACAGTGAGTGTGACATTGAGTGTGACAGTTAGTGTGACAACATGTGTGAAAACGGGTGTAACATGTAGTGTAAAAGCAGGTGTGACAGGTAGTGTGACAAGTAGTGTAACAATGAGTGTGATAGGTAGTGTGACAGGAGGTGTGATAGGTAGTGTGACAGGTAGTGTAACAGTGAGTGTGATAGGTAGTGTGACAGGAGGTGTGATAGGTTGTGTGACAGGAGGTGTGATAGGTAGTGTAACATCGATTATGATAGGTAATGTGATCGGAAGTGTGATACAGAGGCGGAGGCACACATGAGCCTACTGCACTACCAGAAATAACAACTCAGACGACAATGACATTTCGTCACCGAAGACTCTCTTTTCGTCGACTCAAGCTATTAGGTGACAAAATTTTCGTCGTCTAAGTTTCGTCAACTTAATGATGTAACCCAAGTACATAGACGACAAAATTTTGTCATTCGTCACCTAAGTACAACGTAAGGCGACGAAATGACTTTTGTCGCCTGAGAAATAGTGTGCCAAATGTAAATATGTAAGCGACATCGCCTTAGTTATTGATATTGATTAATTTCTGAATTTAATTCTTATATGAAATGACTTTTTTTTATCATTGCTTTATTATGTATTTTTTATATTAATTAGTAAATATTAATACGGTGGTTTATCAAATTATTTGGTACATTAATTTTCATTAGTCTTAATTGTCCTTAATTAACACCACGTAAGCTGTCACAACTCACCACCACATCATCTTCCCACCATTGAAACCGCCACTACCACCACCACTACCACCTCCGTCCCTTTCTCCATTTTCAAATCCGAACATGAACACCACATGGCAGAGCTCACACCAGATGTCAATGCCACCACCGATCGTCCAAGCTTGACGATAACCTAGATACCAAATCTAGCAAAAGCCCAGCCGAGACCCCAATTTCTGTTGAAACTCCTTAAGTCCTTACTTGGGTCTCAAACTTATTTGACAAATACGATGAGCGGGGTGCGGAATTGTGACAGATAAGTGTTGGTTGTGGCGGTGCTGAAAGCTCTTGATTCATAATAGTGAATTTTGGGGATCTGAATGGAGAAAAGATTGGGAGAGATAGAGGACAAAGAGAAGGGATTTGTGTGAGATAGATCTGTTTTCTGTCGAGTATAATGGAGTAAGGAAGAAGAAAAAAGATATGTATGAGATAGAAATCAGATATGTCAATATATAATGGACGAGGAAAGAGATGAAATTTGGTTGTGTGGGTGGATATGGATCGTTAGATTTGGGGTCATCTGACGGTTTACATTATTGATCCGCTCCATGTGTTTTAATTGGACATTCAGTCACTCAATCTGCACCTTTATTTGATTTTTATGCTTAGTTTTCAATTTCGTTTGTATTCATATATGAATATAATGGAATGAAATAGTAGGGATTTCACTTTTAATGAAATATATATCCAATTATTATGACTATTTTGAAAATTCATACCTTATATATCTATATGTGTTTAAATATGCTAAATCAAATACTAATGGAAAGAAATAAAATTGATCTTATCAAAATCTCTAAATCAGTCATAATTAGTTTTGTTTTTTAGGGGAATTATTATTTTTTACCATATCAAAATATCAATCTTTAATTAATCCTAAATTTAGAAGTTTACCATAGTATATCAATTTATCATTATTCGTCTTCAATGTCCTCCAACAATGGAATGCAATAATATGTTCCCTATTAATACGATATACATATCCATCAAATACATTTACAATGTAAATTTCCTTATCTTTTAATAGCCTTAAATTTAAGAATTATATTAATAGTTTTTTTTTTGTTCTCTTTTGAAAAGGGGATACATATGATTATGAGAGTTTAATAATTATACAATGTTTTCTTATGGATTGATATGTATCTAATATTTTTAAATGGAAGGCTCACCATACCTTCAGGCCAAATCTTATGGGAACTAGAGTCTAAATTTTTATTTCCTTATATTAAATGCTCTCATTGATAATTAAGACTAAATTGGTGAGGAATTTGAAATTATTAGTTTTAAACTTTTAATTATCCATAAACCGTAAGGGAATGAACTAAAATTCATTGATCTATGTACGTCAATTATAATTACTCTTACCTTAATTTACTACGAACATTAAGGGAATCAAATGAAATAAATTTAAAGTTATACTACGAAACGTAATTAGTCTTAATTATTTTTTATTCTTTCAAATATTTTATTTTAGATTATAAAGTTGTTGTTTTTTTACTTATTAGAGGACAAACAAATTTGTCATCTAAGAACACCAACTCGTCACCCAAGTGCCACTAAGACAACAAAGTATAAAAGTGTCATCTAAATGGTATGTTTATATGAAAAAAGTAATTCGTTGACTTAGTTACCCACTTAGATGACAAAACGAGTTATCGTCATTTAAATTTTACTAAGGTGACGAGTTGTTTTACTTAGATGGCGAAACTTGTTTCGTCATCTTAATCTTTCTTAGGTGACGAATGTTTTTCGCCGTTGTCGTTTAAGTTACTTTTTCTGGTAGTGTGGTTTCTGTGTACCAGTACTTATTTCATTTATTGTTAATGCATTTGATGTGTTTTGCATGACGCAGTGGTTTTGTTGTTTATATAACTTTCTCAAGGTCTACAGTTCGAATCTTGCAGGCAGTGCTTTCCTGTTTTTTCTTTTCATGTGCAACAGCCAACAGTGCCTTTCTTCTCCCAAAATTAAAAAGTGGTTTTGCTGTATTTGTTTTTCAATATTGACAGTAACATCACATTCTTTTCTAGTTTTTGTTGAATATCATATATATAATCAAGCTTGAAGTATTTTTAAATTGTCAATTTTTAAGGGCCCAATTTTAAAATCTCTTTTTATGTTCTTGAGTTACAATATAAAAAATTTAATTTAATTTACATTAAATGATTACAAAATTTGTGCACCAGTTAACTCAAATTTCTGACTCCGTCACTGGTGTGATATGTAGTGTGATATGTAGTGTGACATGAGGTGTGATAGAAGTAGTGACAACATGTGCGATAGTAGTTGTGAAAAGGGGTGTGATAGGTAGTGTGACATCGTGTGTGACACGTAGTGTGATAACGGATGTGACTTGCTGAAAGAAAATGTATAAATATGTGAAATGATGTTAAATTATGAGTATGCTCATAATGAAGAGAATAACTAAAATTAAGGAACCTTTAGCTTTGACTTTGCCGGAATAGCTCGAAGCACCACCATATACGGTAGCAGCCCCTTGCGAGGGTTGTTGTGCCCTTTTATGGTGGTCGGTTCAGGGTGGGTATGATATCAAATGAAAGAAATGAGAGAGAGATTTCCAAATGTAGCAACCACGCTCAAATTCATCGTTGGACGATAAAGTTATGGCTCAAATACGAAAAAAAGGATAAAGATGATGACGAATAATAGTTAGAGAAATGACAAATTGTCCGGAAAATATTTTAAAGTGACTATTTTTAATTTTGTTCAAAACTTGTTGACTATTTTTTAATTTCTAGTCAATTGAGATGATCGTTTTATAATTGAGAAATAAGCTACTATTTACCCATTAATTAATTTATTTTCATGCATATAAGGCAGAGATATCACTTTAATTTGACACTTTCCGTGAGTGATAGTACTACTACGTACGCATGAGATATATAAATTATTTACTTAAAAATTTCCATGGGCGTGGATCATGAGAAAGATTATTTTAGTTATCAGTTAACTTTTGTTTTGCAAGTAGAGAAAATTTGAAAATGCATGGTAGCATCCTCTTTTTCAATAATGGCAGACCATCTTGAGATATAAGATCAATTTCTTGAATTTACATGTTGGGATGTTACAAAAAGGATATCAATGTTTCGGCTTACAAAAATTCTGTCATTTTTGGACATTTATATATCCTTTTCCGTAGATGATCAACAATCTTTGTTCTTGATTATATATGATTCTAAACAAACTAATAATCATATAAAATCAAAAGAGAAATAGTTCTTCGGGCACAAAAATGACGGGAGACAACTAATAAACTAGATAGTTTGTTCTTTCTTTGTAGTGTGTGCACTACGTACTGGTTTTACACGTAGATTGTCAATAATAACACACCTCTAATTAACTGAAGCAAAGTACATAAATAAATTTGAGAAGGAGAACATAGAAACGATTAAAATTATCTACCTAGTTAATTACATGGAATATTTATATATATGATTGTGTTAAAAACTGTATATGCCCTTTAGCCAAAGTAGTGCCGAATTATTGACACTTCTGGCCCCGAATTAATAAAACTTATCGGTCGGTTGTTAACCTAATATGAGATTGGAGTCATAGGACATGCGCGCACAACTTATACCGTCCAACCTTTTACAATTATACGTAATACCGTGTGCTGCGTGTGCACATAAAAACCTAGCAACGGAACATTTAGAGTGGCAAAATGTACAGTATACTCGCTTTGTAGTCTAACATAATTAAAAGTTTAATTAAATATAGCCGAAGTCATCAAAGAGATGATGAATACATCATTTCGACCCTAAATACTGAAAACCAACTACCGCTGCAATTAACCATGCATCACAGGTACTGGGTCGAATCGGTAAGAGTTTTAGGTTACGCCAAGTTTGAATTCCGCCAATTCAACCCGGCCTTATTGAAGCTCCCGATCTATTTTTAGTGGGTGCAAAACAATTTATTAACAAGATCTCTTGGCCTGAATTAGTTAGTCTCTGAGCCCATACATTACTGAGTTCTAGATCGACAATGATCGAGAATGTACATTGCATTGTCGAACACTGAGATTTCTTGTGATTCATGACTATCGATCTGTGGCCACACCTTAAATATTGTCTTTTCATTAGAGAAAATGAATAGAGCAGACATTAACTGTAATTTAATCATATTCAAACAAATTAGTGCTTTAATTCTTACGGCCTTTTAGGCGGGAGCATGTGACTTAATAACCCAACCACATTGGCGGCTGAAGGCCGTAATACGAATTTTGCGTAAATGCATATGGATCCTAGCTAGAAAGATTTATATGATCCTAATGATAGTATTGAAATATGAAGAGAGCTAAGAACAAGGCTTGAATGTTTCTATGTATTTCATTATAACTCAACAAAGAGAATACAAGAATAAATAGAACATCTAGAACTAGATAAAAACTGTTAGGTTAAAACGAGATTAAAGACTTAGCAGGTAAAACCTAAAGATATACATTGAGAGGCTAAATATTGTAAAGTCACTAATCAGCCGATTTTGGCAGAAAAAGGAACTGAGATTGCTGAGATTGCAGCTGGCTTGCTTTGCAAGCAACAGCTGCTACACTTGCTGCTGATCAGACAATGCAGCATTAATGGTTGAAACAACAGCACTTCTCTTCACTCCCCCTCAAGCTGGATCAAGGGCAGCTCTCGAGCCAAGCTTGGACAATAAACATTCAAACTGTGCCGAGGGAAGGATCTTGGTAAAAATATCGGCAAGTTGATCACACGGTTTAACATAGGCTGTTGACAAAGTCTTTGATTGCACCTGATCTCGCACAAAATGGCAATCTACTTCTATGTGTTTTGTGTGTTCATGAAACACAAGATTGGCAGCAATATGCATAGCGGCTTGATTATCACAATACAAGGTGATAGGTTCAGCACAAGAGATTTGCAAATCCATGAGCAAGGTCTTGAGCCAAATCCGTTCACAAGCTGTTGAGGCCATGGCTCTATACTCCGCTTCTGCACTGGATCGTGCGACCACTGATTGTTTTTTACTCTTCCATGTAACAATGTTTCCTCCAACAAAGGTGCAATAGCCAGTGGTAGTCTTTCGATCTAGTGTGTTACCTGCCTAATCCGAGTCTGTGTAACCTTCAAGTTTAAAGTGATCATGTTTTTTTATAAAAATTCCTCTAGTGACTGAGCCTTTAAGATAGCGCAAAATACGTTTAACAAGCTTGAAATGGTACTGAGTGGGAGCATGCATAAATTGACTTACAAGACTCACATCGTAAGTGATATCCGGACGAGTGATGGTAAGATAGATGAGCTTTCCCACCAATCTTTGATAAGAGGACAAATCTGTGAGAAGTTCACTAGCTTCTTCCATCTTGATGAGCGAAGGAAGAGGAGTATGAGCAGGCTTGCTATCACCCATATCAACCTCTGCCAAAAGATCAAGAATATACTTTCTTTGGTTCAGAAATAGACCGGATGTAGATTGATCCATTTCTATCCCAAGAAAGTACTTCAATGCTCCAAGATCTTTGATGGAGAATGTAGCATGCAAAGTTTGTTTGAGAGCTTGAATCTCCTATGCGTTGTCACCAGTGAGGATGAGATCATCCACATACACCAAAACAATTAGTCTCCCAGCGCGACCATTTCGAATGAACATGGAAGAGTCTACAGCACTTCTCTTGAAACCACAAGTAGAAAGAATTGAGCTAAGTTGAGAATACCAAGCTCTAGGAGATTGCTTTAATCCATAGATTGCCTTATGAGGCTTGCATACCACTCCAGGATTTGATGCTTGAGGATGACTTGGAGGCAATTTCATATAGACATCTTCTTCTAGTTCACCATGTAAGAACGCATTTTTCACGTCCATTTGAGACAATGACCAGCCACAATTAACCGCAACAGATAAGAGAACACGCGCTGTATTCATCTTTGCCACTGGAGCAAAGGTTTCTTTATAATCCACTCCAAATGTTTGAGTGAATCCCCGCGCAACTAACCGTGCTTTACACCTCTCCACAGTGCCATCTGAGTGAAATTTAACTTTGTACACTCATCTTGCACCTACAACTTTATGACCTTTAGGTAGATTAACAATACTTCATGTCTTATTGTCATCTAAGGCCTTAAGCTCATCATGCATAGCTTGTCTCCAAACCAGAGAGGAGTTAGCCTCTTCAAAGGACTTTGGCTCAACAACATCATGCAATTTGGTTAAAAAGGAATAATGAGAAGCTGTTACCTTATCTGGATACATAGCATTAACAATTTCATGTCGAGGATTGTAAGTTTCGAAACCTTGTAACCTAGTATTCGGTTTCCTAGTCCGACTAGGATACCTCTTAGTTTGTGGATTTGGAACTGTAACTGATTCATTTTTAGTTTGAGCTTCTGCTTCACCTTGAATGTCACATTCTTTTTCAGCCTCTTCGTGATCTTCATTCCCATGATCGTGAGTTTCAACTCTGGTCTCAGAAACAAAAGTGTCACCCGGGTTTGTGGAGCCATTTTCTGAACCCTCAGTTGCAATGATGGGAGTTGGTCTCAGCTGCTCAAATAACTCCCCCTCAATATCATTCTCGAATTCTTGATAGAAATAGTTTCATTCATCAAAACGAACATCTCTAGAAACAATCAATTTTCTAGATGTAGGATCATAGCATTTGTAACCCTTTTGAGAAGATGAATAACCAAGAAAGACACATCTAATGGCTCTAGCATCAAGTTTATCTCGATTGTGAGATTGCACATGAACATAGCACACACAGCCAAATATTTTAAGATGATCAATGTTGATTTTTCTCCCTTTAAGTACCTCAAATGGGGAGTTGTAGTCCAATACTCTACTGGGGAGTCGGTTTATGATGTATGCAGCTGTTTGAATGGCTTGAGACCAAAAACATTTAGGCACGTTTGCTTGAAGCATGATTGCTCTTGTTTTCTCCAACAGATCACGGTTCTTTCGTTCATCAACTCCATTTTGTTGTGGAGTTCCTACACAAGTTGTATGATGAAAGATGCCTTGATCATTAAGATAATTAGTCATAGTCTTAGATGTATATTCAGTGCCATTATCCGATCTCAGGATGCATATGTTAGATGAGAAATGATTTTTCACTAAGTTATTGAAATTTATAAAGCTGGTTGCAACTTTATTCTTAGCTTTAAGAAGGTACACAAAGGTGGTTCTTGAATAATCATCAATGAAGGTAACATAATACTTAAATCCATCAAAAGAAATTGTTCTTGCAGGACCCCATACATCTGAGTGAATAATTTCAAAAACTCTAGTAGCTCTAGAACCTAGAGATGGGAAGGGCAATCTAGTAGCTTTGGATCTGTGACATGTCTCACAATGATCCAGATCATTACACAAAAATGGAAATAAAGATGATAACACTTGAGATGAAGGATGAGCAAGACGTCTGTGCCATAAGAGCTGACTAGATGAAGATGATTTTGCATGGAGGCTTTTGGAAATAGAAGACAGGATGAAGATGTAGTATAGACCATTTAGGAAGAAACCTTCACCAATCTTCCTTCCTGTCTGACGATCCTGAAAGTTCACACTTTGAGTTGAAAAACACACAAGGCAATCTAGATCATGAGTTATCCTTCCCACAGATAGGAGTTTAAAAGGAAAGGATGGTACAAACATTACTCTAGAGTCAATATTATGAGAGAACATTTTCATCTTTCCTCTACCTACAATAGGTACCTTTTTTTGAGTTGCTACTGACACGAAAGTTGGTTTTTCAAATGTATGAAAATCATTTAAACATGATGCATCATGTGACATGTGATCAGAGACTCCTGAATCTACAATCCATAGATCATGACTATGACTAAGTTCAATAGCAGTAGAGATAGCACATATGATACCTGGGATCTCATCATGTTTTGCAAAATTTCCATCAGCTAGATATCCTGCAAATTTTCCCAACATGGCTGTGGTTCCACTGCTCTCAGTTCCTCCTTGTCGTTGTTGCAGAAACGAGACAAACTCGTTTATGAGACTGATAGGACTCAAATTAAAGTCCCTTCCTCCTTCTTGACTGCTACTACTCGCAACATGTGCTTTAGGGATGTATGACTGCTTCCCTTGGCCTCTATGCTTCTTGTCATCATTGAACTTAGGTTTAAGTTTAGGATGCAAGATCCAGCATGTCTCCTTTAAGTGGCCAATACCAGATCTCCCAATAATAACACAGTGGGAGCACTTTAGGTCTGGCCTTTTCCCTTTGTACGGTCTAGTGCTAGCAAAAGCCCTAGCTTCAGATACACTTGTCTCATGATTATGACCAGCTTCATCTGTGCTCATAGCTGTAATAACCCTAGATTTTTAAACGATATTTGAATTGAATTGAATTCTATATAGTTATGAAATTCAATTAAAATGAAATTGTTTGTTTGCAAACTTTACGAAACGGAAACGGAAACGTTTCGAGAACGTTTAATAAGAAAACGTTACGTTTCCGAGCGAATTTATCGACTTTTATTCCGTCACCCTTTTGCGAAAACTTCCTTCATGAAAGTTGTAGAGCTCGTCGATACGAGTTCGTGAGTATGTGACGCGTTTGAATCGGACGTCATACGTAAAAGTTATTAATGTCGGAAGTTAGTTTCTGATTTGGAAACTAGTATAAATAGGATAATTGTGTTTAGGGTTTCCATAATAGGAAACCCACACTCTCTCTCTTCTCTCCGCCTCCCTTCCTCTTTCTCTCTCCCTCGGTTCTCACTCTCTCTCCCGACTCTCCCTTCCCTCTGAAACGCTCACCGATCCGCCGTCTCTCGAGCAACGTGGCCCTCACCGCCGGCCTAGGAGGCACCGCACCTACCCCTGCAGGCAACCCCAAGGAGGACGCACCCTCTCGAGTCGCGCCGGAGCTCCACGGACAGCTCCAAGTTTCTGCGTTCTCCACCGCCGTGTCAAGCCGAACTCCGGTGGTTTTCGAGCTCCAATCGAGGTGAGGATAGCCTAGGTTTGTTGATGAGATGTTGTTGTTGAATTTTCGTGTGGTGTTGTGATGTTTTGGGGGAGATCGGAGGTTGGAGAGGATGGAAGGGTACCGCCACCTTAGGCGGCG
The DNA here is from genome assembly GCF_933775445.1 of Argentina anserina. Taxonomy (NCBI): domain Eukaryota; kingdom Viridiplantae; phylum Streptophyta; class Magnoliopsida; order Rosales; family Rosaceae; genus Argentina; species Argentina anserina. Next base: position 11,363,458 of record NC_065876.1, read on the forward strand.
CGTGTGAGGAAGTAGGAGGGTCTAGGGGCGGCGTGAGGCCGTGGCGGAGAAGAGGGGAGAAAAAGGGAGAGAAATGGGGCGGCGGTGGCGTGCTACGCGCCATCCCTGGGCTCGGCGCGTGTGCCCCACGCGCGGCCTGCCGGCGGGTGGCGCGTGTACCCCACGCGCCGCCACGTGCGGCGGTGTGAACAGTTTTGACAGAAGGGTATTTTGGTAATTTACTGTGTACGGTAAATGTAAATGTAATTTTTATTTACTACGGTAAATGTAATTAAATTTTACCTTCGGTAAATGTAAATATAAATTACTTTCAGTAAATGTAAAAAGTAATTTGTAAAAGGTAATTAGTAAATTTTATTTACTGAGATTGTATTTACATTTAAATAGTACGTATACGTACAAAAATACGTATTAATAATTATACATACAGAAATACGTATATAATATTTATATGTACAGAAATATGTATATAGTATTTATACGTACAGAAATACGTATATAATATTTATACGTACAGAAATACGTATTAATTGCATATTTGTACAGTAACCGTGAATAGTAATAGTGAACAGTAACACTGAACAGTAATTTCGTAAAACCGAAAATTGCTTAACAGTAACCGATTATTACTGTTTCGGCATTTAAAGGTTTACGAAACAATTCTAAATTCTTTTCTTATCTTTTCAAGGTGATCATTAAAACGAGGAAAGGAATTATCTTCGGAAATTGTGGAATATCGCTCAAGTCAATAAGGTGAGTAAAATCTCACGTATTTACGAATCTACCCTCGCGGTGGTTCAATATTTTGCAAGGGTATTTATTAATGAATTACGAACATGTATACAATATAGTGGACTACATTTATACTGTATAAATGATAATAAGTATATATATATATATATATAGTTCATTATGTTATGTACTGTTATTAATTCATTAGAAACGGTCATTTCAATGACGAGAAATTGTTTATTGAGCATGTGTTTGTGAAATATGACATGTATAGGATATAATAAATTATATATATATATTGTATAAATGGTAAATAAGTACGAATATATATAGTTTTCTATATAATATACTGTTATGAGTTTTATTGCGATTATATCGAGCATAATTTTGAAACGTACAATATGATGTGTGATTATTGTACTTGAGTTTAACATTGAGTTTGTTAAAAAGTTAATTTGTCTTTGGACGTGATTTAGTACAATATGATGTGAGATTATTGTACATGTTTGGCAAGTCGGAACCTAGCCTTGGCCGGGCGAAAGTTACGATACAGTTAGAGCTCTAGTCTGTCAGCCATAGTACTTCATGTGAGGTAACGGGTGGTTATCTACTCATAAGTACTCAGATTGTTTTGGATGTTGGGTAGCGGGTGGTTACCCAATATCAGCGTAGTACTGCATGTGAGGTAACGGGTGGTTATCTGCTCATGGGTACTCAGATTGTTTTGGATGTTGGGTAGCGAGTGGCTATCCAATATCAGCGGTGTATTACGAGAGGGGTAACAGATGTGTACTAGCGTTCTTGGTACCCGTATTATAAATGCATTTAGGTAACCAGAAGGGTTACTTAATTTCTCATGAGCGTTTTATTTCATATTTCTTTGGGACAACCAGATGGGCCGTCCATTGACTCATGAGGGCATTTATATTGTTGATTGTGATTTTTCGTATATATTGATATGCGAACTGTATTGTCATTTTACTCATACGAGCTATAAGCTTACCGGGTTTGTGTTTACAATCCCGGTGCACCAATTCAATGGTGTAGGGGATAATTCCGCAGGTGTTGATTGGCGGAGATTGAGTGACGACTCCGGAGATTCGAAGTCGTTCGTATCCTGTTCGTGGTGAGATTCTGGCGTGGATTTGTGTGAGAATTTGAGTGAATTTATTTGTGAGCTTTGTGAGAGATGTGAGGATTATTACATTTTCCATCATATTGTAATGTCGAATTATAAATTTGGTTTGTAATAATCGGTTTGACTGAGTTGTATTTGGAACTCAGAGATGATCCGCTGTGCATGTTAAATGGTTTCAACTTCTTGAGATTGTTTTTGGTGTTCTAACGACTTTGAAATTTTGAGTTTTTAGGCTCAAAATTTTAGGGTCGTTACAGTTGGTATCAGAGCCTAAGTGCGTATTTGGCGATTATCTATACCATCCGGGAGCGATGATCCGACTGCAGGCGGGCACCCATCACATGCTCCTCGGTATTGATATGTCGTCGGGTACGCGAGAGTGTTAGGAGCCATACCTTATGGTTTGGTCATGTAGGGAGTATTGTGATGATACTCCGATGATTCACTTTCTTCTGAAATTTCATGATTGATATCAGTTGGATCTATTTTGTCGAATTCGAGACTTCACATATATGACTGAGTGTTAATTGTTGAATGGTGATGAATTTGGAAAATGGCCGTGGACAGGGCCGAGGACGGATGAGAGGTCGAGGCCGAGTTAGGGTTGCAGGCCGAGTCCGTAATGTGGAGAACCTTTATGAGGAGGCTGCTCCACTGGAAAGCAAGTTGATCTTGTTGCTATCGTTAGAGACGATAGTCGTGTGTTGAGGTTGATCAAGGACATGAGTGAGCTGCTAGTGTTGTCATTTCATGACGCTTGGATCATATGGTAGCGGACCATTGGATCGGAGTATTGAGACTTACTTGGTGATGATTGAGTACTCTGAGTTAGAGAAGAGGATGATAGCCACATTCATTTATTGATAGTTGGCAGTGGAGGGGTTAGGATTGATTCCTACGCCTATGGGAAACTCTTTATGTGTCACTTCGCTTTTGGAGTGTTCCTCGAAATTGGAGACAATGAAAGGCTTGTCCTATTGTGATTGGAAGTAGAGAGTTCTCTGCTTATTTGATAGTGATTCCGGACCACACTATGATGTGATCTGAGGAATTGATTGGTTGAGGCCGCAGTACGCGGTGATTGATTGTGTTGACATGATGAGTCCTTTCATAGACCCGGAGAGCCAGTGTTTCGTTATCGTTGTCTCAAGTCTGATAACGCCATGAGATCAGGAGTTTTGGCACATGTGGAGTCAGTGGATCAGAAAGTATCTATCGCAGACATTGTGGTAGTATCTGAGTTTGGTGAAGTGTTTCAAGAGATACCGGGGCTACCTCCTCGAAGAGTGGTAGATTTCTGCATTGATGTAGTACCCAGTACAGCACCTGTGTCAAAGGCGCCATATAGAATGGGGCAGAATGAACTTAAGGAGCTGAAGGTGCAGATCGATGAGCTATTAGACCAAGGGTTCATTAGACCTAGCGTTTCACCTTGGGGACCACCTGTTTTGTTTGTGAAGAAGAAAGATGGTTCTCTGCGGTTATGTGTGGACTACAGAGAGCTGAACAAGGTGACCATCAAGAATAGGTATCCCTTACCTAGGATTGATGACTTGTTCGATCAGCTCAAAGGTGCTACGGTGTTCTCTAAGATTGATTTGAGATCCGGTTATCATCAACTCAGAGTGAAGGAAGAAGATATATCGAAGACAGCCTTCAGGACCGGGTATGGACATTATGAGTTTGTCGTCATGCCATTTGGTCTAACGAATGCACCAGATGTCTTTATGAGTTTGATGAACCAAGTATTTAGCCCGTACTTGGATGAGTTTGTTGTGGTGTTTGTGGATGACATTCTGATATACTCCAAGACACAAGAAGAACATGTGGTGCATCTGAGAACAGTGTTGCAGACCTTGAAGGAGGCGAGACTGTATGCCAAGCTAGAGAAGTGTGAGTTCTGGAAAGAAGAGGTCAAATTCCTTGGTCATGTTGTCTCAAAAGATGGAGTACTAGTGGACCCGTCGAAGGTGGAGGCAGTAAAGAATTGGAGTCGTCCAAAGAACCCTACAGAGATACGTAGTTTCCTCGGTTTGGCAGGATACTACAGGAGATTTATTGAGGGGTTTTCTAGTATTTCATCTTCATTGACCAAGTTGACCAAAAAAGATACTCCGTTCGTGTGGACGGATGCATGTGAGGAAGCATTCAGCAAACTAAAGACTAGACTGACCACAGCTCCAGTGTTGACGATTCCTTCTAGTGGTGGTGGCTATGTCATTTACAGTGATGCTTCGCTCCAAGGTTTGGATTGTGTGTTGATGCAGCATGGGGGAGTTGTCGCTTATGGCTCGAGACAGTTGAAGATTCATGAGAAGAATTATCCGACACACGACCTAGAGCTTGCGGCAGTTGTGTTTGCCCTGAAGATTTGGAGACATTACTTGTATGGAGAGAAGTTTCAACTCTTTTTAGATCATAAGAGTTTGAAGTACTTGTTTTCTCAGAAGGAGCTGAACATGAGGCAGAGGAGATGGATGGAACTCCTCAAGGACTATGACTTCACATTAGAGTACCACCCGGGGAAGGCAAATGTGGTGGCCGATGCCTTGAGCAGGAAACCGAGAGGCGTGGTGGCCTCACTTATGGTCCAGGAATGGTTCATGCTCGAAACTGCATCAGAGTTTGATTTAGTACCATCGGGAGGAGAACCAAGGGTCTTCCTTGGTAGTGTCACGGTGCAACCCACATTGATCACGAGTATCATACAGGGTCAGGCGCAGGATAGACTCTCACAAGCTAAGTTGGCAGATCTTGTAGTTGATACGCTTGATGAGTGCCCTTCTGAGTGGAGAGTTGGACCCGATGGAGGGTTGAGGTTTGGGGCAAGATTGTGTGTTCCAGATTGTGATGATCTTCGGGAGGAGGTCCTCCGTACGGCGCATCGTTCACGTTATACCGTTCATCTAGGGAACAACAAGATGTACAAGGACCTTTGCAGGCAATTCTGGTGGAACTGTATGAGGAAGGATGTAGCGGAGTATGTATCGAAGTGCCTTACATGTCAGCAAGTGAAAGCAGAACATCAACGACCAGCTGGCATGTTAAAACCATTGACTATTCCTCTTTGGAAGTGGGAGCAGATATCTATGGATTTTGTGACCGGATTGCCTAGATCGAAGAAGGGTCACGATGCCATATGGGTGATTGTCGATCGGTTGACGAAGTCGGCTCATTTTCTCCCAGTGTCGATGAAGTACTCAGTGGACGTGCTTGGGAAACTATATGTGGATGAGGTAGTGAGACTTCATGGTGCCCCAGTTTCTATTGTTTCTGATCGAGATGCACGTTTCACTTCGAAGTTCTGGGGTGGTTTGCAGAAGGCTATGGGCACTACCTTGGATATGAGTACAGCTTTTCACCCTCAGACGGATGGACAGACAGAGAGGGTGAATCAGGTGATGGAAGACATGTTGAGAGCATGTGTGTTGGATTTCAAGGGTAGCTGGGAAGATCATTTGAGATTGATTGAGTTTGCCTACAACAACAGTTACCATTCTAGTATTGGCATGGCACCTTATGAGGCACTTTATGGTAGACCATGTCGATCTCCGATCTGTTGGGCCGAAGTTGGTGATGAGGCACTGATGGGTCCAGAGGTGGTTCAGGAAACCACTGAGAAGATCTCGATCATTCGGGATAGAATTCGGACCGCACAGAGCAGACAGAAGAGCTATGCGGACTTGAAGAGGAGACATGTGGAATTTGAGATCGGAGATCATGTGTTCTTGAAAGTTTCGCCTATGAGGGGTGTAGTGAGATTCGGCAAGAAGGGAAAGTTGGCACCGAGGTATGTAGGGCCCTTTGAGATACTTGAGAAGGTGGGCGAACTAGCTTATCGACTAGCCTTGCCTACTAGCATGTCGGGCGTTCACAATGTCTTCCACATTTCCATGCTGAGGAAGTATGTACCAGATGAGTCACATGTGATCGATCATAGCACCATTGAAGTGAAGGAAAATGCCACTTTTGTTGTCGAACCGGTTCGTATCCTGGATAGATCCACAAAGAAGCTTCGGAGGAGAGAAGTTGAGCTAGTCAAGGTACTGTGGAGTCACCATGATGAGGGTGATGCATCTTGGGAGCTAGAGTCAGACATGATGACCCGATATCCACAGTTGTTTGTTGAGTGAGCTTGAATTTCGGGGCGAAATTCCTTTAAGGGGGGTAGATTGTAATAACCCTAGATTTTTAAACGATATTTGAATTGAATTGAATTCTATATAGTTATGAAATTCAATTAAAATGAAATTGTTTGTTTGCAAACTTTACGAAACGGAAACGGAAACGTTTCGAGAACGTTTAATAAGAAAACGTTACGTTTCCGAGCGAATTTATCGACTTTTATTCCGTCGCCTGTTTGCGAAAACTTCCTTCATCAAAGTTGTAGAGCTCGTCGATACGAGTTCGTGAGTATGTGACGCGTTCGAATCGGACGTCATACGTAAAAGGTATTAATGTCGGAAGTTAGTTTCCGATTTGGAAACTAGTATAAATAGGATAATTGTGTTTAGGGTTTCCATAACAGGAAACCCACACTCTCTCTCTTCTCTCCGCCTCCCTTCCTCTTTCTCTCTCCCTCGGTTCTCACTCTCTCTCCCGACTCTCCCTTCCCTCTGAAACGCTCACCGATCCGCCGTCTCCCGAGCAACGTGGCCCTCACCGCCGGCCTAGGAGGCACCGCACCTACCCCTGCAGGCAACCCCAAGGAGGACGCACCCTCTCGAGTCGCGCCGGAGCTCCACGGACAGCTCCAAGTTTCTGCGTTCTCCACCGCCGTGTCAAGCCGAACTCCGGTGGTTTTCGAGCTCCAATCGAGGTGAGGATAGCCTAGGTTTGTTGATGAGATGTTGAATTTTCGTGTGGTGTTGTGATGTTTTGGGGGAGATCGGAGGTTGGAGAGGATGGAGGGGTACCGCCGCCTTAGGCGGCGCGTGTGAGGAAGTAGGAGGGTCTAGGGGCGGCGTGAGGCCGTGGCGGAGAAGAGGGGAGAAAAAGGGAGAGAAATGGGGCGGCGGTGGCGTGCTACGCGCCGTCCCTGGGCTCGGTGCGTGTGCCCCACGCGCGGCCTGCCGGCGGGTGGCACGTGTACCCCACGCGCCGCCACGTGCGGCGGTGTGAACAGTTTTGACAGAAGGGTATTTTGGTAATTTACTGTGTACGGTAAATGTAAATGTAATTTTTATTTACTACGGTAAATGTAATTAAATTTTACCTTCGGTAAATGTAAATATAAATTACTTTCAGTAAATGTAAAAAGTAATTTGTAAAAGGTAATTAGTAAATTTTATTTACTGAGATTGTATTTACATTTAAATAGTACGTATACGTACAAAAATACGTATTAATAATTATACGTACAGAAATACGTATATAATATTTATACGTACAGAAATATGTATATAGTATTTATACGTACAGAAATACGTATATAATATTTATACGTACAGAAATACGTATTAATTGCATATTTGTACAGTAACCGTGAATAGTAACAGTGAACAGTAACACTGAACAGTAATTTCGTAAAACCGAAAATTGCTGAACAGTAACCGATTATTACTGTTTCGGCATTTAAAGGTTTACGAAACGATTCTAAATTCTTTTCTTATCTTTTCAAGGTGATCGTTAAAACGAGGAAATGAATTATCTTCGGAAATTGTGGAATATCGCTCAAGTCAATAAGGTGAGTAAAATCTCACGTATTTACGAATCTACCCTCGCGGTGGTTCAATATTTTGCAAGGGTATTTATTAATGAATTACGAACATGTATACAATATAGTGGACTACATATATACTGTATAAATGGTAATAAGTATATATATATATATAGTTCATTATGTTATGTACTGTTATTAATTCATTAGAAACGGTCATTTCAATGACGAGAAATTGTTTATTGAGCATGTGTTTGTGAAATATGACATGTATAGGATATAGTAAATTATATATATATTGTATAAATGGTAAATAAGTACGAATATATATAGTTTTCTATATAATATACTGTTATGAGTTTTATTGCGATTATATCGAGCATAATTTTGAAACGTACAATATGATGTGTGATTATTGTACTTGAGTTTAACATTGAGTTTGTTAAAAAGTTAATTTGTCTTTGGACGTGATTTAGTACAATATGATGTGAGATTATTGTACATGTTTGGCAAGTCGGAACCTAGCCTTGGCCGGGCGAAAGTTACGATACAGTTAGAGCTCTAGTCTGTCAGCCATAGTACTTCATGTGAGGTAACGAGTGGTTATCTACTCATGAGTACTCAGATTGTTTTGGATGTTGGGTAGCGGGTGGTTACCCAATATCAGCGTAGTACTGCATGTGAGGTAACGGGTGGTTATCTGCTCATGGGTACTCAGATTGTTTTGGATGTTGGGTAGCGGGTGGCTATCCAATATCAGCGGTGTATTACGAGAGGGGTAACAGATGTGTACTAGCGTTCTTGGTACCCGTATTATAAATGCATTTAGGTAACCAGAAGGGTTACTTAATTTCTCATGAGCGTTTTATTTCATATTCTTTGGGACAACCAGATGGGCCGTCCATTGACTCATGAGGGCATTTATATTGTTGATTGTGATTTTTCGTATATATTGATATGCGAACTGTATTGTCATTTTACTCATACGAGCTATAAGCTTACCGGGTTTGTGTTTACAATCCCGGTGCACCAATTCAATGGTGTAGGGGATAATTCCGCAGGTGTTGATTGGCGGAGATTGAGTGACGACTCCGGAGATTCGAAGTCGTTCGTATCCTGTTCGTGGTGAGATTCTGGCGTGGATTTGTGTGAGAATTTGAGTGAATTTATTTGTGAGCTTTGTGAGAGATGTGAGGATTATTACATTTTCCATCATATTGTAATGTCGAATTATAAATTTGGTTTGTAATAATCGGTTTGACTGAGTTGTATTTGGAACTCAGAGATGATCCGCTGTGCATGTTAAATGATTTCAACTTCTTGAGATTGTTTTTGGTGTTCTAACGACTTTGAAATTTTGAGTTTTTAGGCTCGAAATTTTAGGGTCGTTACAATAGCCTTCTTCCTTGTTTCCTCACGCGTGATTGTTTGGACTACGGTTTCAAGTGATGGAAGGTCGAAGACATTAAGATGTGACTCCTAAGATCTTCATATTCTGAGTTGAGGCCAGCAAGTAGCATGAAGATTTGATCTTCCTCAGCACGTTGATGCAAGATCTTTGAGTCAGTGGTATGAGGACGATACTGTTTTAACTCGTTCCATCTTGACTTCAAGTTTCCAAGGTATTGGATGCAGGAGTAGTTACCTTGATGAAGCTCGGACAACTCCTTTTTAAGTTGAAACACACGCACAGAATTATTCAAGCTACCATACATACCTTTGACTTTCCGCCATAAATTCAATGCAGTGTCTGCATAGTCAAAGATCTCTCTCATCTTTGGTTCCATGGAATTCAGCATCCATGACATAACTAACTTGTCTTGGCCCATCCAATGATTATAATCAGGAGAGGAGGCAGCGAGAGGTTTGATTGTGCCATTAATGTAGCCAATCTTGTATCTACCAGTAAGAGCAAGGTTGATCGCTCGAGACCAATGAAGATAGTTAAATTCATTAAGGAGGGTTGAGGTAAGACGCTGACTTGTGTCAGTTGAATCATGGTTTGAAGAAGAACTGATGTCTCCCTCATCAGGTTTGTTTCCTCCAGCCATTATCACTTAATGGAGAAGGTAGATGAAGAAGTAATGGATTTTGCAAAAACATGTCCTATGAGGATACCTGCTCTGATACCATATTGAAATATGAAGAGAGCTAAGAACAAGGCTTGAATGTTTCTATGTATTTCATTATAACTCAACAAAGAGAATACAAGAATAAATAGAACATCTAGAACTAGATAAAGACTGCTAGGTTAAAACGAGATTAAGGACCTAGCAGGTAAAATCTAAAGATATACATTGAGAGGCTAAATATTGTAAAGTCACTAATCAGCCGATTTTGACAGAAAAAGGAACTGTGATTGCTGAGATTGCAGCTGGCTTGCTCTGCAAGCAACAGCTGCTGCACTTACTGCTGATTAGACAATGCAGCATTAATGGTTGAAACAACAACACTTCTCTTAAGATAGCACTACAAAAAAGGAAATCGTTTAAAGGGAGACCTATAACTAGCTAGCATTAGGTTATGAGATATCATAGAGATTATAAACAAGTTGGTTTTAAATATATTTGATAAACAAAGGACAACCAATTGCAATCTCTTATTTACGTATTACTAATTTACTATACATATATATAGCGCTATCCAGAAGATCCAGAGCATCCAGAACCTTCAAATTAGGCTTAGACAATATATACATGCGGGTATGTATGCGATATCGAACCTGTATTTCATAAATTATTGCTTGATATTCATCAATTCATGTATTCGATTTTTTTTCGGTTATTGTTGATTTATATCCAATACATTTAACATGTATAAGTAAGATAAATAATCAAGTAATCAACTTCAACTCAGTTCGTACTTCGTAACACTAACCACGCTGTCAAACCATTTTGCCATTGTTCATACCCGGCCTTAATTATTTGTTACTACTTCGCGATCGCGAACTAATTGAATAGCTCGATCTAAGCTATCTATACCACGCATGCAATATGACCAGCTAATTATTGACATTCATGCATAGTCAAATTTTTCACGTATACTGCAATTCTTTCCCCATGGTGAGATCGATCATGATCGAGTAGCTAGGGAAAACTAGTTCTGGGTGATCTCGCCCCCGCCCGCCCCTTCAATGTCTGAAAACTCAACACTAGCTAGCTAGGGTTTCTTAATTAGCAATTAAGACGTGCCAAAAGACTAGAGACGATTCTTCAGATTGCAATGATTATAATTATACGAATCATTATTAAAGCAAAATCAGATATATATATATATATATATATATATATATATTTATAATATAATGTGATCGAGAAAACTTATATCGTATATGTTACTGGTAAATATTGTACGTCGTACGTATATGCCTTGATGGATAGATATTTCAAGATATATGCATGAACCAAGTACTGATCGAAGAATAAATCGGATCCACGAACCTCAGAATCATGAGCATATATTATGTATGAATATAATTATTAATCACAATGAAGTGATGAACTAAACTGTCTAAACATACCGAGACCCCAATTCCCCAAAGGCACTTTGTATTAAGAGGATTATCCATGTAGATTCCTCTTATATATTCTCTCACCCCCAACTTTGTATTGCTATTATATATTGTCTCTGCTGAAGAATGACACACGTATATTGATATATAAAGGGCTTTCTGGAAACAACAGAACCTCACATCTGAAGGTCCATTGGCAGCCTCAGAAAAACTATGGGAAGGGACACTACTGGTGGCAACACTCACTGATGATCACACTATGGAGAGGAAAGCTAGATAGAGGTGATGAATGAGGTCAATAAAAAAATGGATGAATATGTGAACCACTTGCAAAGTTGCAATTGCAAAATTATATGTCAAAATAAAGCAAAGGGTTCAATTAATACATTCCAGTGCTGCTTCCTACCACCCTTCTGAGTGCAACTTAATTATTAACTACCAATTACATTGAAAAGCACATAATTCCATTCTCTTCTCTTTACTTTTCTTATTATATATAGCTCTAGTTTTGTGATTATGCATGCCTATTTTGGTCTGACTTGTAATTTAATCCCATTAATCTTATTGAACAAATTGCAGTCTAGTGTCTCTATCATCTCATGTTCGATCAATCCATACATAGAAATGGCATGACTAAATGCATGCTAGCTTAATTTACTATATTAAATAAAGCCAATTACTTAGTGGTAACTCTAATTAGATCAACTGGACTTCTCAAGAGAGCGGCATGTTGCATGGGATAAATTAGACAAAGAAGGGAATGCCGTAGGTAAGAAGCGATATGGAACTATATATACCAACGTATGAATAGTAAGGTACCGTCGCAAAACTCCAAAAACGTGAGTTGTAATTTGGGAAATCGAATGCATACGCTACGTACATCTTAAATCAAGAAATAATGAGAAGAAAAGTAGATTGATATATGGTTATATACTGTAGCTTGGTTTTCAATTCGAACATCATGTGAACCATATGGCTACATACCAGACAACCATGAAACTCCAGCTAGAACTCACGCATTTAGGGATCATATCTGACAAGGCTAACTATATACACCAAACTTCATAGTTCTAATTATTTCTCTTAATTTCAAAGTCAGATTAGCATATGTCCAAATACTAATTGAAACTAAGCACGACCATAACTTGTGTACCTACTGAAGCCAAGCTACATAAATTACCTTCACACGAACTTTTTCATGTAGTTTCCCATCGTGATGACTGATGACATGTGACATACGTCGAAGATGAGCATATCCCACACTCGATCATGCTTTCAGATCGAGCTGACAATGATTTGAGATTTGATCGATGTTGATAATAATTACGATGACAATCAAAATATCAGATAGCTAGTGATCAAGTATATTAATATTACACAAGCAATCGACAAGGCCGGTTAGATATATACTTGGTTAGAGAGAATGCCCTAGCTCTTCCTCATTGCCTATATATATACTTGGTATATCTTGGATTTGATTCACAAATACAGTAAAAGAGAAAATTCTCATTGATTTATTTGGTTTCCAAATTTTCTTTCTGAAGATATAGATAGCTAGAGGAAGAAGATCTGCACCACTAGTACTCTAATAATCTGTATATATAATTTGATTTGTTTCTTTAACGGCCAACTGCTAAAACTGATTCCCATGAATCCACTTCGATGAGTTCGATCTAATTCTTTTACTGAAAGCTACATAAAGCCGTTCACATAGCTATGAAAGTAAATCGCTGAAATCCTATAGGTTGAAATGAGCCAAATTCCCTCATTCTTAAGACGATAAGCTAGCTACCTAGCATTGGCCTTTATTCAAATTCTTATAGACTCAAATCTTGAATTGGGTATAGGATGGACGCATGCATACCTACTAGATCGAATATACTCCTTAAAAAAAAAAACAGAGAAAATTTAACTGCTCACACTTGATCAATCTTTTTTCTACTTGAAACCCAGAAATCATTGTTTTGAATTAATCCAAGGCTGCATATAATAACCATTGACAGATCAAGTCAGAAGTGTTTTCCTTTCCTCTGTTACTGTATTGTTTTTCTTTCTTTGGGAGCCGCTAATTAGGGTTAGATATTATAAAGCTAATTAGCTGGTGAGTTCTAGCTCGATCTCTAGTACATACAAAAGCGTGCTCGTATACGTGAGTACTTTAAGAAAAGTGATACTTGGAGATCTTTTGTACAATCTAATTTTCAAACGACCTAATACATGCAAACATCAAAGTCTGAAACGGCAGGGCTTAACTAATATCATCTTTTTATTTCAAAAGAAACTATATCATCTTTAGCCTAAAATATGATGGTTCCCTTTATTTGTATGTCAAGTAAACATGACTATTGGAGAACATCACAGTTGGAATGGATCAAAGTCATATAATGATAATCTGTCGACTGTTCTATCTTAATTTTCAACCATTTTAAGCATACGAATGATATAGTTTCCAACTCTCTCTCTCTCTCTCTCTCTCTCTCTCTCTCTCTCTCTCTCTCTCTCACACACACACACACACACATATTTCCACAAGATGAAGTTCTCCAACACCACTAATTTGGCACCATAGTTAAAAGGAACTTTAAGTTATTGAAACTAAACATATCTCCATTAACTTGAGTCCCATCTTAAGATGCAGAATGTTGACGGTTTGAAATGAATTTAAATTAGTAGTCATCAACAGGATTGCAGTCCGTAATGCTGCACTACAACTTTGTATATGCCAATCAGCATAACTGTGTGTATTCATGACATATACACAAGTATAGATGTATGTGTGTGTGTGAGTAACACATTTACATCGCTGAGTGTTACATATTCTGGTGTAGAATCAAGTACACTTATTCTAGAAATCTAGAGACATGAGGGAAATACCTTTAGTTGCTTTAACAAAGTGTTGATGCTTGACTGTCACATCTTTTCAAAGTTTCTGGTGAGGAAATTCCAAGAGATTGGCTCTGGTCAGTTACATCTTCACAGAACTGTGATTCCTCTTTACAAATTAAGCTCATTTCAATGGACTGCTGGCCTCATCTACCTTTTCCTACATCCACCTAAAAGAGAAGACATCTGGGGAGCGGACACTTAAAAACTTTAGTATGTGTAAGGAAAATACTAGTGTACTAACACTTTATGTGATTTGTTAATCAAATTTGCTTCTTCAATAATCGATCTGTCTATAGTATATACAGTTCCTGGAATTCTAGACGATAGCTAGAGAACCGGCGCGGCCTCTCACACATATGTCGAGCTAAATACAATTAAGTGAAGTCGGAGTGAACTCAACCTTACGTGGATGAGAGACATTGCGAACAGTGTCTACATATTGCTAATAAAGATGATGTGTCTAATACTCCTAGCTATGACATTTGTTGAGTCAAATAGGATAAATTGGATGAAACAAATGTGTTTTTCTTAATTCTAAAAGAAAGGTGGAAGTGGTTTATAAACTTAGAGATAACTGTTAATTAAATAAGACCAAGGCTTACTATCTAGGTGCTTTCAATAAAGCTAAGGACACTCGTTTGGGTTCTCTCATATAGAATCAAAGCAACATATCATCTCCCAAGAGTGCTTATATATTTAAACCTTCACACCCCATCTTTCCCATGGAAGCAATAAAAACTTAAGTTTAGTTTTTGCAAACATGGCTAACATCACCACCAGCACAGCCCAAACTCCTCCCAACAACCCAAACATCAGTCTTTGCTTCTCCAACTATCTCCATTCTCTGTCCCAAACACCCCACAGGCTCAGAAAGAGAATGTTTGCCACCTGGACCCCAGACCAGGAGCTCAACCAGGTGAGGCAAAGGTCAGGGGCTGACATGAAGAGAAAGCTCAAGTGGTATGATCTCATGGCTCTTGGTGTTGGAGGCATGCTTGGTGTTGGAGTCTTTGTCACAACAGGTTCTGTAGCCCACAAAACAGCAGGCCCTTCTGTCTTCATATCCTATATCATAGCAGGAATATCAGCCCTCCTTTCTTCCTTATGTTACACTGAATTTTCTGTTCAAATACCAGTTGCCGGTGGCGCTTTTAGTTATATCCGAGTGACTTTTGGTATATGATCGGCTACCCTATTACTTTTTGATACTATTGGCTTCATTTTTCTGGTTTATATCTTACTCTCATTTCATGTTTAAATAGGAGAATTTTTAGGTTATTTTGCTGGGGCAAATATACTCATGGAGTATGTATTGTCAAATGCTGCTGTGGCTAGGAGTTTTACCGAGTATTTATCGTCTGCATTTGGAGAAGATGATCCAAAGACATGGAGAGTAGAAGTGGATGGGTTAGTAAAGGGCTACAATATGTTGGACTTCCCAGCTGTTGCTCTTATTCTTCTTCTAACTTTCTGCCTTTGCCATAGGTACTACATTTTTTTTTAAATGAAAAAAGATTTTCTACTTCTTCCTTAGGTTGTATATATTTTCATAAATGAGCTGCCTAACATTTGCATCTAGATCTTTTGGGGCAATTAATTGGTGGGCATTTAGGTTGTTATTTTTTTAATATGGTTTCTAGCTTTTCAATCTCTATATTATCATTTGCTGACACACCATAAGTATAATTGATGAAGTCCCAACTCCCAAGTATTAATGGGTTTTCAAGTAAAGGTGATATTTTGTTTGGGTGGATTCTGAAAATGATTGGTGTTTGATTTATTTTGGATAATATGCAGCACGAAGGAAAGCTCCACACTGAACCTTATTATGACAGTGTTTCATGTGGTGTTCTTTGGATTCATTATTGTTGCTGGTTTCTGCATTGGGAGTACCAATAACCTGGTGAAGCCTAAGGGACTTGCTCCTTTTGGTGTTAGAGGTGTTCTTGATGGGGCAGCTATAGTTTACTTCAGTTACATAGGATATGATTCGGCTTCGACCATGGCCGAAGAGATTCAAAACCCTTCGCAGAGCTTGCCCGTCGGCATCATTGGTTCTGTTGTCATTACCTCCTTGCTTTACTGCCTTATGGCCTTGTCCTTGTGTTTCATGGTTCCTTACAACAAGGTCAGTACAAAAGTATCTGATCTTGAATGTTTTCTTGCTAGACAATTTAACATGTTATGTTACTATGTTAGTCTTATAGAGACTGTTAAGAAATTAGCTAGGTTGTTCCATATCTCTTATGTTTGAAATTCTTGTAATGATCCACAGATAGCAGAGAAAGTGTCATTTTCACTGGCTTTTACACATATTGGTTGGGACTGGGCAAGCAACTTGGTTGGGGCTGGTGCAAGCTTGGGAATTGTTGCTTCACTCTTGGTTGCCATGTTAGGCCAAGCCAGGTACCTTTGTGTTATAGGAAGAGCGCGGCTAGTGCCATCCTGGTTAGCCAAGGTGCATCCTTCTACAGGCACTCCATTGAATGCCACACTCGTCCTGGGTATATAAATATTTTCTGAATTGCTTTCTCAAAATTTTTTCCCTACTTCATTTTTACATTAGAGTGCAACTTCTCATACGGTACGCTATCCTATCTTAATTTCCAACCTCCCTATGTTCTCTATGTTCAAAGAAAAATACAGAAAGATGATGGCAAAAGCACTTGGAATTTCAGCCAATACCTGTGACATAGCACTTTTGCAACATCATCACGCAACCAATACATCTTGTCATTTGATTATAACCAACTGCCTTAAGTTGACACATCAAATTTA
The DNA here is from genome assembly GCF_933775445.1 of Argentina anserina. Lineage (NCBI taxonomy): Eukaryota > Viridiplantae > Streptophyta > Magnoliopsida > Rosales > Rosaceae > Argentina > Argentina anserina. The sequence goes on from NC_065876.1 coordinate 11,380,162, forward strand.
ACAGAAGTTGAAATAATTGAAGAAATTTTAGTCAGACAATTTAACCGAGTGAATCATGGTTCTTTCATGGTGTAGGACTCTGCACAGCAGCGATTGCACTCTTCACCGACCTCGAAATAGTGATAGAAATGATCTCCATTGGCACCCTCTTGGTGTTCTACCTTGTGGCCAATGCTCTCATTTATCGTCGATATGTGATCATCACCAGAAACCCTCCATTTCAAACTCTCTTGTTCCTCTTCCTCCTTTCATCTAGTGCTGTCGGCTTTTCCATGTCTTGGAAGCTTAACCAACAACGTTGGGGGCTACCGCTTTTCGGAACGTCAACAGTTACCATCATTGCCTTCTTCAAGTACATGGTACCTTGTGTTAGCCATCCCACTGGTTGGTCGATGCCATTCATGCCATGGCCGGCTGCACTATCTATCTTCCTCAATGTGTTTCTCATGACAACACTAAAGAAGTTTGCATTTGAAAGGTTCGCCATATGGGCATGTTTCATAACAATGTTCTATCTGCTGTATGGCGTTCACTCGACTTATAGGGCAGAGGAGAGGGAGAGTACTGGTGTCAATGAAGTGAATCCAAGCTCAGCAGTGCAACAAATAAAGTTAGACATTCAAGTATAATAATTAGCACACTTGATCCTATTTTCTGTATCTTTATTTTCATAGCACTTTTTGTGCTACTTCATTTTGTTGAAGGAATTCCCATCAAGCAAAGTGGAATTCAGATTAGATAACTGTCCATATAAATGTCAAAGAAACGACAACCAAAGTGTACTTCTGTGTTCTTCTGCACTTCCCTTTTCCCTTTCTGCTGCATCATCATATAAACTCCTCTAACAAGAAAAGAGAGTAGAAAATCTCCACTTTTGTTAAGTCATACAAATCATAATGATGGGCATGGTAGGGAAACTCAGGATTCAATGGAAAGGATAGGGGAGAAATAATGAACCTCACGAAGAGTCAAAATTTTCATGTTTACATCAATTGAAAGGATAGGGGATAACATAATAATGCTTCTTTTTGTCTCACAAGTTGGTAGAGATACAGTAGTTTTCCACTACATTCCTAACAGTCCCCCAAGGATCTCAAATAGCAAGATTACCAAACTTATATTGTATAAGGAAAGCATAACAAATTCACTTGATCATTGTCTGTCATACATGGATGGCGAACACTGAAGTTTTCACTCAGTATTCTTGAAGATCCTCGATAGTAATGAAGATAACTTCAGAAAACTGATAAAGAATTTGTCTTAAGAAATCCCAAGGGAAATGTTTCAACTCACTTTCAAGTTTCATTATTTACTAAAAAGTTTTCATTTGTACAAGGAAAAATTTATTGCTTCGTCTTAGCTGAAGTTTCTCCACTCAAAATACTCACATCTTAGAAAAGCTAGTATACCTTTCAAAAAAAGAAAAGCTAGTATACACTTTCATATCATTTGCTAGAATGGAATAACAATGTTAACCAATGCTCCTGAGTCTGATATCACATTCTGTCCGACCCAGAACATTTGATCCAGCATAGGGTCACTTAAGTCTAGGATTATAAAAGGTTTTGTGCCACAAACACTTTGAAATCAGGCAAGTCCTACAAAGAATAGATGGAATTCAATGCAGTTCAATTCCTAGTTTCAACAACAATTAATATACTCTTAAGTCAGAACAGAATATCATTAAGAACTACGATGTACAGTGGGTTATAGCTTCACAGGGTCCCAATTTCCATTGAGGCACTGATGATTGCACTAGAAAGATCCACTAGTGGGATCTGACTAACTTGCATCCATTGGACCATTTCCTGTGATTGATTAATGTCACTGCCATAGCTTCAGAAAGATAGATTTCTATTCCTTTACTTCTAGTATTCCAGACTTCCAGTTGAGAAACTTTATTGTGATTTTGCCCTCTACCCTGTTTACGGACCCATCATATCTCTGAGATATATATAATCAATAGTACCCCTCCTAAAAAATCCCCTACACACAATGTATGTCTGATTATTCCAATGGCTAGAATCAAAAGAGAAAAGGCCTGTATGCCCCAATCATAGTCCCACATTACTCAAGCAAAGCGTATCCCCTTCCATATTCTTTGATTTAAAATACAAACCGTCCCTAACAAGTGACTTCAATGGTGGATACAGAGACATCCCTCTTCCAACTATTTTTGATATCCTATTCTCATATTCAATTTCTCCTCTCCTTTCTAAAAGTGTTGTGAGTGAGGTATATTCCTATGGATTCTTCATTTTACCAAGGTTGATTTTAGGAGTGCACTGTGCACAAAATTAAGTAACATGTCGAGCAAACCATGAAGTTTGCCAAATTTCTTTTATTTAGGAAAGAAACTCTCACTGTAAAGAACAAGAAAGCAAAACAATAGAAAGTAATTCCTTTGAAGAACTATCTCTTGTAATTGGTGGAGTTCGTTTTTGGTTTTGGAGGTTTGAATGTTATATGAACTTAAGAGCCAATGGATCCCAAGTAAAGCCCATCTATTTAAAATGATTTGGGACAAATAGATTGACTGCTACAGATTCTTCATTTTCTTACCTCTTCTAAGGAAACAACTAATATACTTGTACATTTACTTGATGCAATTACAAAGACAATAGCACTTGGGATAGGGCTCTCAAAGGATAACTTTGGACTCCTACATAGATATTTCATCAATATGTCAAAGGTTGGCTATTTTTGGCCAATTATCAAAAGCATTGTTGGTAGCCACTAAATCCCTTAAATGACCTTTGGAAGTTTGGGAAAGTACTTTTTCTTGTGGGTGTTAAAACGGAGCACCAAGAGAAATGGAAGTTTCTACTGATAGAAGAATTAAAATTTGGCTAAATTCTTGGAACATATTTCTATTTTTGAAGGGCCCCTTTAGGTTATTACCACTGTATGATTGACATTAGAATTAATCTGTATTCTTGTCTCTATGTTTTAGTCTTGTGATCCTAGAATTCGTCAAAAGATTCCCTCATGCTAAATTATGTTCTTAGACTAGTCACTAGTGCTTCTGAAGTTCAATAAGGAAGGGAATATCATCCAAGCACAGGGTGCACAAAATCCTCTTCATTTAATAAACAAAAGCATGGGAACTTGTTGCTTTAGTGGTAAAGGAGCAATTAAGCACCAAAAAAAAAACCAAAATCTTATTTCCCTGTTTGCTCCTCCCTGGTAACTGAAAAAGGGAAAAGGTAGCCTGAAGTGTCTATCCAGTTGATTGGCTCTGTAAAATACTAAGTATCAGACATATGGAGTGAAATCTTAATGATAAATCCACTTTGCCTCGGATTAAAATGGCAGAGGCTTGGATTTGGAATTTAGTTTCCAGTAAGGCTTACTGAAATAGGGAATTGGAGTGATTAGCTAATACCCAGAATATGGTTCCTATGAATCTCATATCAAGAATGGAAATTCTTCACCCCATAACTCGAAGTAAAGTCTTGGAGCTCCTCCTTGTTCCTCGCAATCCAATACCAGAGCCCCCAGCTAAGCCAAGTGTTATTACAAGTGAGGCCAAATAATCTAAGGGTTGTCACAATGAAGCTCATGTGCTAGTGAAAGGGTCGTAATAGATTATTTCTGTTATTATTCAATTTACTTTTATGTTCTGGTATAATTATCAAAGGTTCTCCCAAGAAAAAGAAAAAGACACCAAGTTCCCTCTAAATTTCAGGGTTTGCTTATATAAACTCTGATGACAGATTTTTGAAAATGTTTGCACTCAGTATTTTTACAGACTTGCAATAATGAACTTACAATAGTACTTAACACAAAATTAAGCATAACTTAACACTTACAACTGAAAACAGAAAAGAAATTATATAGAATCAAAGGTCTGGCAACCTCAGCAGATATAAAACAATACAATGAACACCCTTTGTTTCAAAGAAATTAATTTGCACGTCTGATACCAGGAGAAGATATGTGTAGCACACGCATTGCCTCCACTATAAACCATTTCAGTCTAAGGAACTCTAACCATGTGTTAAATCATGAATGAAGTACAGGTAAATAAAACATCTTGCAGGAACCAACATTGTGAAAACGATTTCATCAATCTATCTGCCTGTCAACAAATCCAATTATCAACTACAAGGCAATCTATCCTATCATACTATTTTTTGTCAACCACAAAGGAAGAAAAAGCAAGAAGATCACCCTAACTTTGCATGTTCCAGTAAGAGTTAGAAGCAAACTTACAAAAGAACGCCATCCATGAGATGAAACAACGCCCACGACGAGACTAACCGACCCGGCGGGCGCCTGGCAGATATGTGGTGGCGGGAGAGGAGAGGTGGTGGTGGAGGAGATGATATGTGTGGTTGTTGTGGGAGGAAGGAAGGCATTGTGGGTTGGCTGGGATGAAGGCGGTGAGGTAATGCTGACGCGGGAGGGAGTGCGGCGGGTGAAAAGGTCGCAAGAGGTAGAGGAGTCCGACACGATAGGGGCACTCGCACTTCTGCTGTGCGCTGGCTGCGACCCTCAGCCCCCAACCATACATTTTTAGCATTTCACGAGTTTCGCTACGGCCGTGCTCATAGTCCTCCACGTGGAAAACAAGTCTTTTTTTAATTTTTTTAATTTTTGGGTTCCTAGAGATTACAGGTTGAATTGTCTCTAGAAATGGACAAGATGAAGGTTACATGTTAGACTCTCACCGACGTACATATAAAGATGTACCAAGTAAGAGGATTCTATACATCGTTGTACAAATTTTCCACATCTACCAGCTAAAAGTCCTAAAACGCATTCTAGTAAATCATTGCTCTGGTTGAATAATGGAGATCGGAAGATACCTACATGCCGGAGCGGCGGCGGCAGCGCCTTATGGGATGTGAGTGCAGAGAAGTTGGAATAAATTTCCGGTTTGCTCATGTCATATGGAATGAACCAGCTTCTCCTAGCTGGGAGCAACTGTTGTTGGAACTTGGAAAGCAGTCGCCACCACTTCTTGCTGCAAAAACAACCCTTCAGGGTCTGTTTTCTCTTAATGTGGAAGGGAAGCTCTAATCGATCATCGATTTCGATAGGATGATAGAACTGACTCCATTTTCATCTCGGCATCTGATTTCAAGCTACTTTATACAACCCAACAATCCAACTCCTATTCCTTAACTCGCAGACTCACTCAAACTTTTTGGTTACTTAGAAGACGGGTTAATTACTTGAACTTTAAATTGATACTCTTTGACAGTGGAGCTTGATAAACAATGGCAGTTTCTTTTGCTATATTGGTAAAACAGCAACCAAAAAATCTTATATGTACAGCCCTGTGTAGACTGTGAACAATATGTTTTTGCTGATGCATCACAAAAGGACTAGAGGAGCAATACGGTAGAGGTCCAGATGTTGATCAGAAACAAAGATGATCGACTGAGTATAAATTGTGGAGTTCCGACACTTTTTTCTGATTTAAAAAGTTTTAAACTTTCTACTCAAGTAAATGAAACTAAAGAATATAATTACTGCTATGATTGACATACCGTTCAGTGTTCATACTTCACAGGTGATGGAAGGTAGCAATTGGGCTTACGTTACGACACATCAATCTGTCTCCACATATATAGAACACATCCTCAGGAGTCATAATACATGTGACTACAATGGATTCCTATTTACATCTTTGTACAGCAAATATCGCGACCGAGTTTTACCCAATGCAGCATACCTGTTGATGTTTGCAAATTACATCACATATCTGATTTGTTTGGTTACACAACAAGGGGGAGAGGAGATAAATATGCTAAATGGAGAGAAAATTTTTGTATCTCTTACCATTGTGGCACAAATGGTGCCATCCAAATGACATCTCCTGCCTGAACTGGGTACCTGCATAATTATCGATGATAGTGTAAATATCGGGACATGACTTTAACATAAAATTCTAATTGCAGCAGAATGCCAGACCCAAACATACATAAGCAGAGAAAGGAAAAAAACAAGCAGAGAGGATTGCAACTAGTGATGGCTAAACCCAAACATGATGTATTAGGGAGTTGTATTCTGGCCAACTATCTCAGATCACTAAGATCAGCTGTGTATAAAAGGTGGTATAGCTAGAGATACAGTGACATGCTCGATTTTAAAGGTCAGATAAAGAAACAATTGGCCAACAAGAAGTGAAATTACTACTTGAGAGATGAGCAATAATTCTGGCGCAAGTATAAAAATTGAACACCACACAGAGCCTGTTAAGGAAGAGTCAATTTCATTCTTTCCTGAGGTAGGTTAACTTCAAATGTCAAAGTGAGAAACTAATCCAGTTTCATACTCCAGACCCATTCTAATGACTCTTTTTCCAGATGTTGGAATATACAGACAAATTAAAACTCATTTGCTCCCTTTGCCCGACAGCCCAAGATTTGAAATCTTTTTGATGATTCCATTGCCATCACCAGCATGATAACCAACTCTAATGCACAACTCACATATGAAGTGACTTGTACCATTATAGGAGCCATTACTAATCTACCAAAGATTCTAGAGCAATTATGTGAGAAGCTATATGTTTAAGCATGATAATTTTGAATGTATAGATGACCAAGTCATGCCATGAGTTCTGGTGCAAGAGTTCAAAACAGCAGGCACCCGGCCCTTGACCAATGAATAAATAGCACATATGCGCACCATTGTAGCATGAAACACTAATAATTGTGGAAGATAACATAGGTGCCAAGCAAACACTTCAACATGTAAAGAATGAATTTTTTTCCAAAAAGTCCTCATATTACCAGCACTTAAGTCAAGTATAATGATCAACTTCCCGATTATGATTATGCAATTTTGTATACACAATTAAAACATGCTGATTTTGGCTCATCTAGTCATCTCAACCATAGTAAGTCACACATCAGATGTTCTCAAAATAATGAATGTAAAAGGACCAAATGTAGTTTAATTTCAACAGTGAATGGAACTCTTACCAGCTATCACCTAACCGATAAATGCCCTGTCCTTCCAGAAGCAATAGACCATGCTGATTGTAATGCACCTCCTGTAAAACGCATAAGCCAAACACAATCTTTAAACAAAATCAACATGTTCCACATCAAATCCTTTTCAAGATGGAGACAAATAGATATCAGAGAAGTACAAGGAATTCAGATGTATACAAAACATCTATTTATTTTTTTATATTATCTTCAGACTACTGGACTAAAGGATACTATTCAAACATATGGACACCAGACCTATCAGGGATTAATATTGATCCGAAAGAGAAAGAAATTTAACCCAACTTGTAGTTTCAGTGAACACTGAACACAATCCAGTTAGCCAGAAAGGAGACTTTACCTTCACATTAAGATATTCTCCAGGCTGGAAATCCATAATCTGCCAAACATTGAAATTTTATGTTGTTATTTAGAAGAACTGCTGTTGAATCACTATTAGATTGTGAGGACCATCCAGGAATGACTTCACATAAATATGTGATTACTTACATGGATATTGAAGTCATATGATAAAGAAGTTGGAATGAGCTTCCTCAGTTGAAAGACCTGGCAATGATTAAAGAAAAAGTGAAGCACAAGACTACTGAAAATTTTCATACTATCACCTAAAGTTCTAGACCAAACATTACAACCGAAAAATGAAAAATGTACGTGTTATCATCAACAAGGAAAAGTTAGGCACTGGTTCATTTGGTTGACTCCCAAAAATATGATTAAAACAATTTAAAAACAAGAATGCTCTTCTTGGGAGACGTTCCCCGATATAATTTGTGAGGGCTGAATCCGAGAAATACTCCATAGGTTTCTCTTTCTGAAATTATTCTAAACTGGAATCACAACCAGAATGCACATAACATTTGCAAATTGCTAATACTTACCTCGCCTGGAGTTTCCAGGAGTGGCTGCTGGTCTGTTGAACCTACAATCTGCTCATTAGGTATATTATCCAGAGAGGAAGGCCTAAAAAGAAGCATCAGAGAGTATTTTAGGCACTTGAAGAGTACTTAATGACTATCAGAAATACAGAAATGCTACGAAGATATCCCTATTTTATCTCCTAAATTGAACGACAATGGATTTAACAATGTTTCAATATCAAGAAAACTGTGCCGGATTTATCAACGCTTTCCATTAGTAATTTTATGCAATCTAAGGTCATTAAAAGTGTATTCTGATGCTATGGATACCAAGAGATCACACGATAATTAATAAAATGTGAGATGAAAATCCATCAAAACAATGATAAGGTATGGGTGACAAACCTTCTTTCAAACACCACAAGGGTAGCAGATGCATCGCACCTAATAGAATGATGGAAATTAGGAGGTAGATAAGCATATGAATCCACCTGTGTTTCATACATCAATGCTATTAGAACTCTTGCCAACTTTAAATGAGATTATACTTCATTACTCCTGGATAGATTACTAGGAATGTAATTCTCGTACAGAAAAAGGAAAATACATGGATCAGAATCAACAAAAACAACAAAACCATTGCACAATTTCCATAAGATGGTCAAAAGTCATTGTTTGAATCATCATTCATATTTTCGTGTTATATAGTACTACTAGAATTGTAATTGGTCTTGCATTAATAGAACTGATGGTGTTATATACTCGATTAAAGTTCAGACTTCTCGCAGCGGTGGTCGAACTTATGAAATTCAAAACCAAAGAAGAAAATAAAAACCCGAATAAAAATCTAGCAGTGCAAAATGATAATCTCAGACACAGCTTCTTCACTTTTGGCTGCAGTGATGACTCATTGTTTTAGCACGTCCCCTTACTCACAAATTATAAACGACTATGCAAGATGCCTGATAAAGGTTCCCTATTTTAAAGAGTGTAAGGACAACTGTCTCCAATTTGAAGCAAATGTGCTTCCAAACGGCTTCACCCTCCTTCACTCTTAACTTTTGTGACTATTTACTCACCAGACAATCTATATAGAGGTCCCTACCTTGGCGAGTGGAGGGAGAAGTTTCTTGACAACTATGCTTCCAAAAGCCCCTACTATCATCCGCTTTTAACTTCAAAGAATATATACTCCCCGTAACATCATAAATATCTTTATAGGTTCACTGCACCATAGATGTCATCACAGACTTGAAGAGTTTTTTTTTTTTTTTTTTACTTTAAAGAAGTGCTGAAAAGGCTAAAATATCCCAATTTCTAGATATATTGAGCTTATTTTATTTATTCTTCTTTTCTTCTTCTTGGCATCCAATTTGTTCAGTATTTCTCTCATATCATTCAAACGCCATCTTCATGCTTGGTATCCTTATAGTCTTTGAAACTGTTTTTATATTTTCAAACTTCGGCATTGCTAGCAGAAGTGTAAGAGAAAGGTTTGGAACCAACATGAAATTGAAACTTCTTAGCAAAATATAACAGCTCTTTCTACTCATGAAGAAAGGGCAAGACCCATTATATACAACTGAATATGATGCAAATGGGTGAATCAAACATTAAACTGTGGCGGTGAATATTAAATAAGCTATCACCTAAAGCTAGTAACATAGAAAGTTCAAACAGAAAAGTATTGAAGATTTAATACACATGTCGAATCTTAATTAGCGATAAAACACCAGCAATCACTCTAAAATTTGATAAAGCTTTCTTACCATTAATTTGTGGGTGGTACCAGAAATATTCGTTAAGGTCACAGCACCCTGAACTACAAATATAAATCTGCCAGAAAAGACAGAGTGGCGTATAATCAATGAAACAAATTCAACATCATGCTCTTAAAAAAGATGGAACCTTATATCACATAGTAAAAGCAAACGATAAAAAATCCAAGTTTCCCTTACCTTTCTGCATCATATGGGGGAAGTCCAGAAAGTGAGTTCTCTGTACATGGTAAATCATATATCAGTACTATTCAGATTTATTAGAAAGGAGAGGCCAGTTATAAACTTCCTTGGCTCTATTGTCATGTAAACATGATGACAAAATTAAGTTAATTAACCATATAAACATAACAGACCTTCCATCTTTGCTATGTACATTACAAAGTGTGAGCCCATTGCAGGTGTAATCAAATACGCTCCTGACGTCAGGGTCCTATTAGAGAAATCAATGTTACTGTACAGCGGTTGAAGAGGAGCCTCTGAAAATGTATATCATGATGCAAAGTTGAAAGTACCACTCGGGTAAATGGCTAAATACATGACTTTCTGGTGTAATTAAAGCATGATCTCTTTTGAAGACACTTCGTGTGAATCCTGGCAGGTCTGAGAAGCAAAAAATGAAACACAAACATCAGGTGGTTTAACTTTCTATTGCAATAGCTATTAACATAAAACCACAACCACAAAATAAACAGTAAAAGAAAATGAGCTTTACTCATTATTGATTCCCAATGAACCAAAAACACAGTAAGAGTTTACAAGAGTACAGCTTTGTTTGTTAGCTAATATTTGTATTCTTATCTTACGTTCAGACGATCATATTTGGTCTGTAGGATAATTGCATCGAAGTTGCAAGAAATCCATTAGAAAGTCTAATAATTAATGTAATGCTGATGACAACAAAAACATGTACTTGGCGGATTATAGTAAATCAAACACACCAAAAGAGACTTGATTCAAATAAAGAAATGGAAGAAGAATTAGTCGTCTACAAATAATGCTGATGTAGGGATATCTCGAATTCTCGATCCCAAACCACAACACTAGAGACAATAGTTGAAAAATCAGAGACCCAATTCCTTTTGCAAAGATTTGTTTTTCATTATTATCTACAAGTCTGCTGATTCTAACGACCAGCGTCCAATGAAGATCAAATAGTTCAAATAATACTTCTTGCGCCACTGTTCTAATAACATACTTATATGTGTATGATACTCATTCTCTTAATCATCAGTTCACTGAACAGACAGTAAATCCAAGATTATGACAAGTCGACTTCAATTTCCCATAGCAACCAAAGACATGTTATGTTAAGCCATTAAAGAGTCACCAACCACAAGCTCAATGCTTCTGACTAAACTACAAACCAATAATCACCAATACAAGTATACAACCCACTTTCACAACCACCCAAAAATCCAAGAACATATAATTACAAAATACAGACTTGTATACACACTGACCTTGAAGATGAGAAGGAGAAAGTGTAGGATTGGTGGCCTTCCAATAAAGCTGATTGGTCTCCGAACCCGAGTGGATGATGGAAGGAGCAGCAGAGCAAAAGCCACCTTCAGCCACTGCCGAGGTGATCAAGCCTGAAACTTTACAAGATTGAGAAGCTCAAAGCATGCAGGAGCTAATAGATAAAGATTGATAACTTGGGTATTTACCAGTTAATGCGGTGAGAATAAGGAGAGAAGCTTGATTCATCGTGACAATGGAGAGTCTGGGAGTCGCTGGGTTTAGTTGATCTCGGGTCGCTTTGAAAATTTGACAACTTGGGGAGTGGAGTGGTTTAACGGGTGGTGACGGTGTTTGTCACTCTGTTTGTTTTTATATATTTCTTCTTAGGGAGTTTCGATTCATATTTCTGAACCCAAGTTAAATGAACATCTAATCTACTTTTTTTAACAACTAAAATATTATTTAAACCTTCAGTATTTTTTTCAAAATGTCCATAGCCCAATTTTTTTTCCAGAAAATTGTTAATTATTTATTATTCAATTTTTTAAAAATATGATATTTTTCATCTAATTTATTTAAACATATATATTATTAATTAGCTTTGTCGAGATTGTGAATCTTGTTTGTTCATAATCACATACTCACAATCTAACTATTTTTATAATAAATGCATTTAAGTGAGCGAAACGTAATAATAAACCGACAAAAAGAAAAAAAACAAGTTAAAGACCAAAGTGAATTGCATTATCTTTCAAAATTCACATAAATTTTAATTAATGATCAATTGTAATGATTATGAGTTTATGGTTCTTGGACAATAATAAGGTGAGTTTTTTTTGTAAGTTGATTTACTTTATAGTAAGCTGAGATTATTTTGGTAAGATTGAATTTTTTTAATAAGCTGAGATTCTTTTAGTAAGTTAGTTTTTTGGAAATTTTACATGTGTTGAAAAAGTCAATACCTAATTGAAAAAAGAGGGAAATCTTCCCTTTAAAAAAAAGAAAAAAGAAGAAGATATAAATGTCGTTTGGGGAAGTATGAATATAAGTTTTTTTTTCTATGTAATTTTTATATTTCCTGTGAGTCTGTGACACATGTTTGTACAAGCTTGAATGGCTTCTATTTATTTGAATTCACTTTCATCCTTCACATCAATTTCCCCTTTTTTATCTCTAGTAATTTTTTAAATATTTTAATTTTTTGACTCTCTCATATATTATTACTTATTTATCATTAATTTTAGCATGAGTATTTTTGGCATTTTTTTTGTGAAACAGTTGACACTAAAATAAAGCTTCTAGTTATAGTAGTGGAGATAGATGTAATTGTTACTTCAAGATTCACAATGAACGTAATCATTTTATTTAGAGTGCTGCTAAATATATCTAACAAACTTCTTAGTAGACCCAGCAAATTTTATACACCCACATAATTACTCACTACACCAAGAATTTTCCAATAATGCATTTTTTTATCAAACCCAACAAAATCACACCCCATCCCATTATTGTAACAAACCCAACAAAATTCGACCACACCCGCCTCTTCTAGTGATGCGCAACAAACATATGGCAATAGAACCAACCGTAATTATTTATAGATCAGTTGTTATTTGTTTCTTCATATTAATCAGTGTATTTCCTTATCATTGTGAGCAAAAGCACAAGATATATATATATATATATATATACTGAATTAATCTATCTTTTTTTTTTATAAAGAGTATGTTGAGGAAGTGAAGTTATTGGTTAGTGCTTGTACACGGTGTACCTGGTACCCTTGAATAAGTGAAATGATATATATGATGGGTCTGATTCAAAGGACATTATATTTTATACAAATTTTGACACACCATATGAGCCATTAGATTTAAAAATGTTCAATATTTAAGATCTATTGTTGGAAGGATGTCAACACAATACGAAGTGACGTGAAAATTACATGACATTATATTTTCCGTCACATATCATAATTAGATTAAACTTTTATTAAATGACACATGAGTCCTATATTAAGATGTTTATCACAAATTTATTATCTAAAGTTACTTTTATGCGGATAAGAACATATTTTAACAAATAAGGACATCTTTTTTCATGTGTGTCATGTGTCCTCAATTTAGTTTACCAAATTACCCCTATTAAAATTAAAGCAAAATATTTATATTTTTTAATATGATATTTTGATAAGCATGAGAGGTATGGTGTTAAGAGTGGGTATCACCTTGTGAGATCTCTAAACCAGTTGCAGCAGAGGGCTTCTAATTCTAGTGGGAGTCAACACTCCTCAAGTAAGTATTGGAACAAGCTATGGCGTGGAGTGTGCGTCCTAAGGTTCGTACTTTTGTTTGGAAAGTGTGTCGTAATATTCTTCTCACTAGAGTTGTTTTGAGGAAGAAAATTCAGCTGCAACAAACAGATTGTGTCTTTTGTCATGAATGCCCGTAGATGGTGATGCACTTGTTTAAAGAGTGTGTCGTGTGGTGTAGTATTTCTAGCGTTATAACCCTCTAAATTGGAATGGCATGGATTGCCGAGCAAGGGAAGCATGGGATTGGATGAGAACTGTAATGGATAGGTTTTGGTATGGAGCAGTTGGGTTTGTTTTTTATGTCTCTCTGGGTTTTTGGTTGGAAAGAAACTCATTGATCTGGAAAGGTGGTGATTGCAACCTTTTTTAGCATGGGTGTTTGGGCTTGGAGGCTCTTTGAGGACTATAAGAAAGTGCGGTCATGCCATGTGAAGAAGCGGCCTCGGTCTAAGACCAAGTGGGTTGCTCCTGCTTGGGGACGTCTCAAAATTAACTGTGTTAGTGCTTTTTTGGTTGAGCAAGGTATTGGGGTTCTCGGTGTTGTGGCTGGAAACAATGCAAGGAAGTGTTTGGTTGTGTTATCTCATCACATGGAGTTTGCACAGTCAACCTTACATCTGGAGGCTGAGGCCATCAGAGATGGAATTAGTATAACACTTCATCAGCTGTGACATGAGGTTGAGATTGAGAGTGATAATGTGATGGTGCTTGCAGTTTTGGCCAAGAAAGAGGAAGACTTGTCGAAGGTTAGAATGATTCTAGCATATTGTAAGTATTACATGCAATCTTTTAGATTTATTCTTTACGACATGTTTATCGTGAAGCAAATAGAGTAGCAAATAGATAGCTACCATTGCTAGCAGTAGTTCTATTGATGGTTATTGAATTGAGGATACGCCTGATATTATTCTACATGTCCTCATAGAGGATGGTTGTACGACATTACAAGATTTAGGCAATACGTCCCTCTCGATGTCTCATTCCATTAATGTCACAGCCCTGAAATTTAGAATAGTAAATATTCGAATTCGAAACCATGAAAACTCTAAAATAATCTCAAATATATTGAAATCATCTTATAATAACAGTGTATCGAAATTGAGTCCACAACATGACTCACTCGACTTGAATAATACATAACCAATGGAAATGTAAAATTCACTCAATCCTCACCCCAAACAGAAGAAGAATTTTCGACAATCTTCACAGAAAGACCTCAAATTCTGCTAATCTACACCTGCATAACTATTCCCTACACCATCGAATATATGCATCAGGATTGTAAACACAAATCCGGTAAGCTTTGCAGCTCATATGAGTAAACCAATAGTATAACATACATCTTATACAAAAGAAAATACCAATGTCATTTAAAGATAAATGTACTCGTAAAACACTGGACTGCCCATATGGTTTTCCAATAACATCTGAAAATATAGGTACTCATGAAACATTGGGCAACCCATTTGTTTACCCAATTACATTTAAAATACGGGTACTCATGAGACCCAGGTACTCATCTGTTACCCCTCATGTAGTACGCCGACAGATAATGGGCAACTCATCTGTTCATGCGCCGCAACTGTTTTCCGACCACCAAAAATGACCACCCAATTTCACCATCACAATCTAAATGACATTCCTAATAACTTTCTAGTTCGCCACAAAGTCCAATTCTGAGCCTAAATACTTCAATTTAACAAAACCCGAAAAGCCCCAATTTAAAACCTATGATTTGTTTTCTTCGATTCTCCTAGCACACAACGATTTGGGTTAAATCTTTTGGAGGGTTTGTAGTATGGAAGGAGACCTTCAAAATTGGACAAGAATCTCACTGATTGGTAGCCGGAGGAGGGAGATCCGGCGAGGTGAAATTCGGCGAAATATGCACTTTCGGTGGAACTTCCCGGCTTCACCGCTCCCAAATGGTGGCGAGATGGCGGGTGGCGCTACCACCAATCGACAGGGGACGCAACAACCTTTCAAACGTGACTGGTGCGCCGCTTTATGGTGGCTGGATGGCGGAGATCCGGCGGCCCAAAGTCGGCCGCTCGGGGAGAGAAAAATCTGGGATTTTCGGGGGTGAACAGTACATATGAACAATACCGATCCGAATTTCTGATTTTTCTCCTCATTTTCTCTTTAATTCCCATATTTATACTATTTCTAAAAATGTCCAAATACCTTTTGATTCGTAACTTCCTCATGCGAACTCCGATTTAGACGTGCCACGTGTCCACAAATTCGTATTGACGAACTCTACGACTTCTATGAATGAAGTTTTCTGAGATTCCTAACGGATAAAATGTCAACTCTTGACCCGTCACGGTAACGTTTCCGTGTATAAATCGATCGAACACTTTCGTTTTCTCCCTCGTACTATATAATCCGATCACCACCAATTTAAATATCTCCAAACAATAATTAGTAAATAATTATAAATTTCCGGTATATTACAATTAATACGATTGAAAGAGATCCTTTCACCTAACGGGAATAATAATATTATATTTTTATAGCAAATACAGTAGCATCCCTTTTCCCCTAGAAATTCCACTTTACGTAGTAGCATGTCAATAAAGTTGCTACTGCACTTACTCTTTCACATCTGCTACTATCAAAATTTCTTGCTACTGCCGACTGAAACTTGCTACTATCGATTTTTTTTTCATTTTTAGTCATGTTTAAATACTCTTACTTGTATTGTTGTACTACTATGCCCTAACTCGTTCGATTATAATACTACACTCGTACTTGTTTTGATGTACTACTACGTTTTACTCGTCAAATCTGCTATTACACTTCATGTTACTATGCTTTATCTTATTACACACCTCATCATTCTTACTATTGCATACACACATACTCATCGAATCATCATATTGCTCATAGTCATTTGCTACCATATCTATTAAGGTTCTCATAGTTACATGATATTACTACCGTTAGCAAGTATTGCTAAAATCACCATGCCACTATATTATTTGCTACTTATCCACTCATGTTCTTGCACTCATAATTGACTTGTTAGCAAGTGTTGTTACTAAAATCACCATGCTACTATTATTACTACCACTGATAGTTTATATTGCTACTCCTACTGCTACCGTTGTTCTTAGTAGCTAAAATTTTAAATTCCAAAGTTTCTCAAAATATATGTTTCACTATACTTAAATGAAAGCTCATGAGATAAGGAACAACTATGTAGTTTGAATCTTTTCCAAGATGTCGACGGTTTATCAGAAAAACTTGAAAATTGTCGAAAATAACTAAAAAAGTAGAAGAGAAAAACTTGTTAGTTTGTGATGTGGTGCATGGTATGTTTTTAGAAATTAATGACATTTTGGACATTTAAACGTCAATTAATTAGTTAGTTTAGAGACCACATAATTCTATGCTTATGTCCTTATTTGTTTAGAGTGTTGAAATTGACACACTCATTTTTGCATTCTACACACCTTTTAAATTTTTTAATATTTTTTTACCACTAACAATATTTTTCATCCTAAACTACCCCTCACTCTTTTTCCTTTGCACCTCTACATCTCTATGTCAATGTTCTGGGCAGTGATGTGTTAGTGCGATTCACTTTAGCTACTTTAGCAAGATTGACTCCGTAAATCACGGGAGTGATTCACGGAGGAAATCAAGGCGACAATTGTCATCAAAAGTACTTTAGTTAGCTTATATAGATCAGTTTGATGTTGTATAGAATGTATCAAGTGATCAAGTAATATAACCAAGTTGTTTAATTTGGTATCAGAGCCATGCTCTGTTTTTACCTGGGTTTGTTGTTTGCAGTTTTTTGGTGCTAAGCCGCCGAGCTTGCTGCCTTGGAGCACACACCGCCGACAACGTCAGCAACCTTGCAACTCGGCGACGTCACCTCCCTTCCTCGGAGCGGTCTCCCACAGCAACGAAACCAGTCGGAATACCCGACCGTTCCCCGGCAGAGTCGACTCCGACGAGCGCCGATCTCCCCGCTGCTGCAGACCTTTCCACCGGCGGCATCTTCTCGACGGCTTGACGAGCGCCGTCGCCGTTCTCCTTCCATCGTGCCAAGCCAAACCCGGGTCCGTTTCTTCCGCCGCGCCTTTCATCGTCTGTCGGTGTCAAGGACACCAACTCCAGCTACCATCATCAGATCATCATCATCACCATTCGATTCAGTTCGTCTCTTCGATCAAGCCTCGATCCGAATCGGTTCTTCGCCGATCGAAAACCCACTCGTCACCCGAAGTTGTTCCTCCGCTGTTAGACCAACAGCTGTTGCACCAACTCGATCGGGTTTGCCTCGCCGTCGTAGATCTCCAGCCGCGAACTCTACATCGCCGCGAACTCTCCATCGCCGCGAACTCACCATCGCCGCGCTCTGCATCTCTCAAGTCGCCGAAGCTTTAAGAATCGAATCGCCTCAGATCCGACTCGACTCGACCCGACCCGGCCCATACTCAAGCAGCCCGGCCCAGATTCGAGCGGCCCGGCCCAGATCCGAGAAGCCTGACCCGGTCAACTCAACCCGACCCGGTCAGCTCAACCTGACCCGGTCCGGTTATCTTGAGTCAGTGCCAGTGCACCAGCGACAGATTGTTCTCCATTTCTCGCGTTTGTTTGCTGTCTAATCCCTGATTTTTTACATTATTCAATGGGTTCCTCCATCGTTGGCCGCGGTCAAATTGGTATGGCTCTTAATATTTCTCACTCTGTTAGTTTTGATACATGGATTATTGATTCTGGTGCATCTGATCATATGACTTATGACCGATCTTATTTCACCGTATTGTCTCATCCACCCGTACCATATGTTACTAATGCTAATGGTGAGGCATTTCCAGTGTTAGGGACTGGGTCCGTTCGTATTACTCCTACCATAGAGCTTCACAATGTACTCTATGTACCTGCTTTATCTCATCATTTGATATATGTTCCCCAATTAAACGCTGACGCTCAGTGTTCTGTGACATTTTTTCCTATGTATGTGATCTTTCAGGATCTTCTCACCGGACGGGCAATTGGTCGGGGGTATCTGAAGGGCCGATTGTTTCATCTGGATCTGACATACGCAGGGGAAAAACCAGGGGGACAGTCTCGGACCGCTTTACTCTCCACTTCTGACAAGTTAAGTGAAGTTTGGTTATGGCATCGTCGCTTAGGGCATCCATCTTTTAGTGTTATGAAAAAATCCATGCCTACTTTGTTTATTAGTGTGGGCGAGTCTTCTTTGTGTTGTGAGACATGTGTTTTGGGCAAGAGTTATCGATCTACTTATTCCCCTAGTACTTCTACTAAAAGTTTTCTTCCTTTTGAATTAATTCATTCTGATGTTTGGGGGCCTTCTAAAGAGTCTACTGTGTCAGGAATGCGATATTTTGTGTCATTTATTGATGATTGCACACGTATTTCATGGATTGTTCTTCTTAAAAATAAAAATGAGGTTTTTTCAGCCTTTCGTGCCTTCCATACCTCTGTCCAAACACAATATAATGCTACCATTCGAGTTCTTCGTTCTGATAATGGGGGAGAATATGTGAATCATGTCTTTCAGGAGTTCTTTAACACACACGGGATTGTTCATCAAACAACGTGTCCTTACACACCTGAGCAAAATGAGGTTTCTGAAAGAAAAAATCGTCATTTACTTGATATGGCTCGGTGTATTCTTTTTAGTGCCCACATGCCTAAATACCTTTGGGGTGATGCTGTCATTACTTCCGCCCACCTTATTAATCGTCTTCCATCTCGTGTCCTTCAAGGGAAAGTTCCCTATGAGGTATTTGCATCTCATGTTAAAATACCATCTTTTCATAATCTTTCTGCCCGTGTTTTCGGTTGTGTTGCTTTTGTTCATCTTCCGCAACATCATCGTTCTAAGTTAGATGCCCGAGCAGTTAAATGTGCGTTTGTTGGGTACGGAAGCCATCAGAAAAGGTACCGGTGCTATCATCCCCCTACTCGGAAGTACTATGTCACTATGGATGTTACCTTTTTTGAGGACATGAGTTATTTTTCCTCTTCTGATACTGCTCTTCAGGGGGAGAATTCATATTTTGAAGAGTTGTATCATGGAGAGGGGGAGACAAATGAGCCAGTCGATATGGTAACAGGTTCCGTTGAGATTACCAAGGTATCAGCCACACAGGCACCAACGGAGGTCGTCACTCAAGAGATTCAGACACCAGAACCTGACAACACAACTGCCTCTCATGTATCCTGTACTACTGTTTATACCCCTGACCAATGCTCTCCTAGTACAGAAGATCACTCATATGAGGTTAGTCATTCTATTCAGGCTAATCGTAGACAATATGTTTTGCCAAATAGGTCTACTCGAGGTCAACCAACAAAAAAATATGAACCTACCCTTCAGACTAAAGCCAAGTATCCGGTGGCCAATTTCATATCTACCAAAAGGTTATCTAAGTCATATGAGTCATTTGTGAATCAAATATTTACTGTATCAGTACCTAACAAAGTGCAGGATGCATTGGGAGATCCAAAATGGAGGAAAGCAATGGAAGAAGAGATTGAAGCATTACAAAAGAACAATACTTAGGAGCTTGTACCTCCACCATATGGCAAAAAGACTGTAGGATGTCGATGGGTGTTTACAGTGAAGCATAATCCAGATGGGTCCGTAAGCCGGTATAAAGCACGCCTAGTAGCAAAGGGGTTCACCCAGACATATGGCATAGACTATGATGAGACATTTGCACATGTTGCAAAGATAAACACTATCCGGGTATTGCTCTCTATCGCTGCTAACTTGAACTGGCCACTTAGGCAGTTTGATGTTAAGAATGCATTCCTTCATGGAGAACTAACAGAGGAAGTATACATGGATCTTCCGCCTGGATATGTGGCAGCTTCTCCCGATAACTTTGTATGCAGATTGAGGAAGTCTTTATATGGTCTTAAACAGTCTCCTCGTGCTTGGTTTGGAATATTCTCACAATTTATGAGGAAAATTGGCTACACGCAGAGTAATTCAGACCACACATTATTTCTCAAACACCAACAAGGGAAGGTAACAGCCCTAATCATATATGTTGACGATATGGTAGTTACTGGTAATGATACTATTGAGGTGGACAGATTACAAAAGCAACTAGCCACAAAGTTTGAGATGAAGGACCTAGGTACACTCAAGTACTTTTTGGGTATTGAGGTAGCCCGAGGAAGTGAATGTATCTATCTGTGTCAGAGGAAGTACATCCTTGATCTACTAACAGAGACAGGTATGTTAGATTGCACTCCAATTGATACTCCTATTGAGCAGAACCATCGGTTAGCAGAGTACCCAGATCAAGTGCCCACTGATAAAACTCGTTATCAGAGGCTAGTTGGACGTCTGATTTATTTGTCACATACCAGGCCAGATGTTGCATATGCAGTAAGTGTAGTGAGTCAGTTCATGCATAATCCGAGTGTGGATCACATGGATGTTGTTGTGAGGATTTTGAGGTACTTGAAGTCAGCTCCAGGGAGAGGAGTAATATTTTCTAATCACAACAATATCCTTGAGATTTGTGGCTTCACAGATGCAGACTGTGATGGAAATATTACCGATCGGAGGTCCACATCAGGATACTTTACCTTTGTTGGAGGAAATCTTGTTACGTGGAGGAATAAGAAACAAAATGTGGTAACTCGATCTAGTGCTGAAGCAGAATACAGAGGTATGGCTCAAAGAGTGTGTGAATTGTTATGGCTTAGAAATTTTGCTACAAGATTTGGGTATTAAGCATAAGAGTGCTATGCAGCTGTACTGTGACAACAAGGCAACTATTGATATTTCACATAATCCTGTGCAACATGATCGTACAAAACATGTGGAGGTTGATCGTCACTTTATAAAGGAGAAGCTAGACGCGAAGGTCATTAGTTTTCCTTTTGTTCCTACAGAAGAGCAACTTGCCGATATGCTCACAAAAGGAGTGTCTAAACAGGCTTTTTATGACGCACTTAGCAAGTTGGGTATGGTTGATGTATATGCGCCAAGTTGAGGGGGAGTGTTAGTGCGATTCACTTTAGCTACTTTAGCATGATTGACTCCGTAAATCACGGGAGTGATTCACGGAGGAAATCAAGGCAACAATTGTCATCAAAAGTACTTTAGTTAGCTTATATAGGTCAGTTTGATGTTGTATAGAATGTATCAAGTGATCAAGTAATATAACCAAGTTATTTAATTTGATGATGAGAAGCTGATTCACGCAGCGTGGCTCCGGCCTCGTCCCCATCACCATTGAACTAAAAGCTTCTTATGCCTGAGGTATCTGAGGGTGGCGTCGACTTGTTGGAATCAAATCCCCCAAAACTGATTGTTATTCGTTCTTCATCGTCTTCAACTCTTGTTTTCTCATAGACCCAACTCAGTTTTAGGTATCACCCAGATAATTAACAATGTCAATTATAAATAATAAGCTGTAATATAATGAAATTCAAAATTCTATTCGTGGAACTTTTTCATTATAACCTTCAACCTTGCCTGTCGAATTGTTTCACCTTTAAAGAAAGAAATTGGGGTTGCTTACGGGATTTAATAAATTGAAGAATGATATCACAGATGGAAAATTTCAAGATAGCTAGTGAGAGAGAGAGAGAGATCTGTTACTTGGTGGTAGGTGATGCAAATATGCAGATGGCAAAAAGGAGAAGCATGTAGTATGTAATAAAGATTTGACTAATAACAAAAACAGTTGCAGAAACTTAGCTATATTTTCCAATTTCACAAATGAATCCATATCAATCATCAATTCCATGACCCATAAGAGCAATTTGATATTGATGTTGTTTGGTTTGCTAGGTGGCTGACTGTGAGTAGAAGGACGGTGGTCAAGCCTATGCATCAAAATGAGAGAGGAAAAAGAAGATGATACATAAGACAAAGGTAATTTAGTAAAACAAACACTAAAGGTGTGTAGAATGTAAAAATTGGTGTGCCACTTTCAACACCCTTTGTTTTAAATCTTTTATAAGGTGGGTTTTTTTCTTTTATCTTTTGTCTGGTAGTGTAGTGTTATTTTCTAAAGAGTCTTGTTTAAGACTTATGCTTTTGGGTATGTAATTTTGTTGATCGAGGACAACACAACATGGGAGACTAGTGAGAGAAGATGGATCGGAGTAGGATTATGAAGAACCCTAAATCAGTTCCGAGTTTCTTAGTTTGATACACGACTTAATTCCTATCATAAACTACTTTTGTCATTGTATACTTACAATTCTATAAGAACCCTAAATTTACAAATTATTTTTGTTAATAACGAAATTTTTTTAAATAATTACGATTATTATATAATGTTATGTAATTGTCATGTCACTTTGTGTTGTGTTGATATCATTCCAATATAATAGATCTTAACTATTGAACATTTAAAATCTAATGGCTCATACGGTGTGTCAAAATTTGCGTAAAATATAGTGCCCCTTGATCCAAACACATGTATGACTAATGAGACGTTAATATTTTCCAATAAAATCATTGTTCAGTAGAATATAAGCATATTTGTGTTAAACTAATTGATATGGGGTAATTACTGATATATTTTAATTTTTTTAGCTAAAGACGTTAAGCTTTTATAGATCATGAGAACACATCCCACCCGCCAATTCAGACTACGTTAGAATTGAAATATGCAAAACTACTACAATCTTAAAACAATGACTAAAATACTATCTAGCAATTTCTATACTGAAACCATACAAATAAACTCCCAAACAATAATCACCAAGGAATTAGAGGAGTCGGTTGAAACATTTGTCAAATAAGTAATTTCACATATAGATATCAGAAAGAAATCCCCAGTTGAAGGACCATGTGTGTGTCCTAAAAGACCAAATCGAATTTGATGGCAACAATCTACTCTTGTTTTTAGCATCTCCTAATTAATTTGCACTGTGGAATATGAAGAAGATTGTTTGGTACATACATATAATGCACGTTTGGTTGTCAGGGCCTTGTGTTAAATAAGGATTCTTAATTAGTTAATTTGGCCTTAGTTTGGTAATAAGGAGTACAAACATAAATGACCTTAGATAACACCGACTTTCATTTTCAACCTCCTTAGACAATGTTATTTTTGTGAAATTGGATTTTGGTTATTTCATAGATGAACTCAAAAATTAAATATCTAGAATGATTTTGTGGAATTGCGTATTGGGTATTTCATAGATGAACTCAAAAATATAATTTTGATTGTAGGTGTCATGTGTTGTACTTATGGGATCTGGGTATCATGAATGAGGTAAGAGTGATGATAGTAGGAACAATAAAAATACAATATTGAATGAACATGTTGTGGTCGTGTGATTGGTAAATTTGATGGGTTGTAGACTTTTTTTTTTACTACAATAGATTTGAATTTTGTATTAATTTCATGGGTGTCTTTGTTTTGATGATTATGTTCTGGGTTTTTTTCCCTTTTTTTTATGAGTTATTGATGTTTACATGATTGACACAGTGAGTTTTGTTCTCACTATTCTACTTGACATAGTGCTCCTCACCAAACATAGTTCAAATTAGTGCCAGGTAAAGTTACTCAAATGAGAGTAAGCTAAATCTTAATATTAGAGTGATTCTGAATAATCTTAGCTATCAAATGTGCACATAGAGTCTTATTCATGCAAAGATGCTCGGCTTCAATATCCGAAATTTTAAGAATTTATCTATAACCTAATAATAAATTAATAAGAAAAATCCAAATCATCCAACACAAGGACAAACCTCATGTGGAGGAGCAACATGACACAAACTGATATGTACTTCGATCTTTATAGTTTATACTATCCAACCGGTAACGACAATATGTGAGAGCATAAAATCTTATCTTGTGTTTCCTGCCCTAACGGGATTTGAATGGCTACCTGTATATCTCGGGTAATATATATGTTTTCAGGGGCGGAGAGGGTGCATGCCATGACAGTGATGACACCCCCTCAATGATTAGCTTAACCTAACAATGAACTCTTAATTATACTCAAACCCTAGTGTAAAAGAAGTTTTTGTACTAAACTGGCACCCCCAAATAAATTGCCTATATAAGTATTCAGAATAGAGGCAGTTTGCCTCATTAAGAGATTTATATTAGGACCAGCTAGAATAGTGAACTTACTATATACATATATATTGACCCAAAAAAAATATACATATATAAAACGTCATCTAATCATGCTAAATTAATTAGATAATATGGTGAATTGCATTTATATAATCCTTTTATATCTAAATTATCAAATGTAAATTTTTTTATTTTCTTTCCTAAATTATAATGGGATTTGTATATATAGCTCACAACAAATAATTATTGACAATAAATATATATTATTTTAAATAATGGCGTCAAATATATTTGTTAGGTAAAATAATTTTTGCGTTTGGCCCCCACATTTTCGATGTGGTCGAATCTGTCATTTTTTTTTTGGGGTCTGAGAATCCGTCTTCTTTGTAAAACAAGCACTCCCTTTGGCAATTGGCACCATTAATACAACATACAAGATTGAAGATCGATTGATGAGTCTTTTTTTTTGTCAATACTCGAAACTTTTCATTAAGGCACAACTGCACAAGGCTAAGGAAAAAACAGAGAACAACAAAGCAAAAGAAACCAGCAAAGCTAACCACATCTGAGGAAATATTTCAGGGGAAAAACTTGCGTACAAACTAGTATGTACGCGTGCGTCCGAACTTTCATTTATTTGCACACTTTGAGAATATAAATACATGATTTCAACCGTTCAAAAGTTTAGTTTATTACTAAAGATCATATTTGCAAAAAATTGATATAAACAAAAATCGTCTTCATAGTCGATTGCATCAAACAAATTGACGGTTGATCATGAGACTACTAACTTTCACCATAACCGTTCATTTGTTTGATGCAATCGACAAAGCAAACGATTTTTGTTTATGTTGATCTTTTATAGAAATGATCTTTAGTAATAAACTAAACTTTTGAACGGTTGAAATCATGTATTTATATTCCCAAAGTGTGCAAATAAATGAAAGTTCGGACGGACGCGTACATACTAGTTTGTACGCAAGTTTTTCCCATATTTCAGACTATGTGTTCCATAGATCATAATAGTTTTCCTGGTCCAGATGGTTTTGGTGGAATTTTTTTTATGAAGTGCTGGTCAATTGTTGGTGTAGAGGTAGTCCAAGTTGTTCAGAGTTTTTTCAATACTGGTTACATTCTCCACCACATCAATTCCAATTTAATGATCTTGAATCCTAAAGTCCCTGGAGCAGACACGATAACGCAGTTGCGTTCTATTGCTATGACGAATTTTATTTTCAAGCTTATCACAAAGATTTTAGTTGACCGTTTGGGAAGTATTGCTACTTGGATTATTTCACCAAACCAAAGTGCTTTTCTTAGAGGCCGCACTATTGCAAACCCCATTATATTGACTTCAGAATCATTAACCTCCTGGATCGTAATTGTAAGGGTGGTAACATTGCAATTAAGTTTGATGTGCAAAAGGCATTTGACACGCTTGATTGGGGTTTCTTACTTCGGGTTTTGAAGGTTTTTGGTTTTTCAGATCCTTTTTGTAACTGGATTAAAGCAATTTTGGGGTCTGCACACTTATCAATTTTAGTTAATGGTGAGATGGAATGATTTTTTCCTTATTCTCGTGGTGTTCGTCAATGAGATCATTTGTCACATATTTTCTTTTGTCTTGCAGAAGAGGTTTTAAGTAGAGGTTTCACTAAGTTGGTTGAGGATGGACTTATTGATTTACTGTCAGCTCCTCTTAGTATTACTCCACCCTCACATGTTCTATTTGCAGATGACATTATGGTTTTTATGCGGGGTACCAAGAGATCTTTGAAGAATCTAATTAAGTTTATGCAGGAATATGGCTTGAATTTAGGGCAAAGAGTCACTAAATCTAAATCGCTTGTGTTCCTTGGGAAATATGCTCACCGTAGACGCTTTGTTATCCGGAAAATTTTAGGTGTCAAGCAGGGGTCTCTTCCATTCACATACTTTGGGGTTCTGATTTTCCAGGGACGTCCCAAGATGGTATATTTTCAGACCATTGCAGATAGAGTGAGATGCAAGTTGTCATCTTGGAAATGTTCTATGTTGTCGCAGGCGGGTAGGCTACAACTTATTCAGTCAGTGATTCAAGGTATTTTGGTTTATAGTTTTCAGATTTATGAGTGGCCGTCTGATTTACTTCATGACCTTTAATGTTGAATCATAATTTTTTTTTGACTGGAGACCTTTTGAAAATAGGCATGCCTCTTGTTGCTTGGCGTCATTGTTGTAAACCCAAAGAGGAAGAAGGCTTAGGTTACGTGATCTATATGAGGATAATCGTGCTCTTCTAATAAAGAGATGTTGGGAGCTGCTCTCTTCTTCCTCACCAGCCTCTATTTTGCTTAGAGCTCATTTTTTGAAAGATGATTTCTAACCTATAAAGTCTTACAAGAGATCTTCAGTCTGGTTGGGTCTCAAAAAGTTTGGCCAATGTTTTTAAATGTTTGCATTGGAGTGTTGGTGATGGTAAAATGATATCTTTTGGGAAGATAATTGGTTTGGTGAGCCTCTTGCTACTAGTGTTGGAGTAAGTGGCTCTATTCCACTTGATGCTAAGGTGAATGATGTTATTGTGGATTCTCATTGGGTTCTCCCAGCAGATTTTATTTCTTCATTTCCTCAAGCAGTAGAAAAAATTGAGCGCATTGTCCTGTCTGATGCAGACACATCTGACTCTCTTTTATGGCTGCACTCCACCTCAAGAATTCTGACAATAAAAGAAGCTTTTGTTTTCTTCTCAAATCATGGAGAGCATACAGATTAGAGTAAAGTGATGTGGAGTAAAGCAATTCAACCCCGAAAAACTCTTTGTGTTTGGAAGACTCTTCATGAGCGTTTACTAACTGATGATGTTTTACAACGGCGAAGTTTTTCACTTCCATCTCGTTGCTCCTTTTGTGGATGTCATGCGGAATCGGGTACACATCTTCTTTTGCATTGTTCTGAAATTGTGGCTTTATGGAAATAAGTTTGCCTTCTATTTTCTCATTCATCCCGGCCTTAGGTACTCTTGATGAAGTGTTTAATGGTGTTGGTGTTTCAGCGTTCCCAAAACCTAAACGTCAACTTTGGTTTTTAGTCTCCTGTAATCTAATTTGGTTTATTTGGATCACTAGGAATTTGGTGTGTTTCGAAGGTAAGATTTTTAATGTGTTGGAAGCCCAAAGTCATTGTTTGGAATTGTTCAGAGAGTATACTCTGCATTCTTTTCATTATTACAAGAAACATCACGATATGTTTATTTTCTCTATTCTTTGTATCTCGCAACTGTCTGTCAATGCTACCAGCTTCATCCCGTCTTTTAATTAAGGGTTTCTGGCTGAGGGTTTGTTATTTGCTAGGAGTTTTATATGTATGGTTTTGCATGTGTGAGTGTTCATATGTCGGATTGAACTTTTATTTATCATATTTGTTGGAGTTTATTAAACATAAGAGGTCATGTACTTTTATCACCCACTTTGTTAAATAAATAAAAAAAAGTTTCACAAAAAAAACGAAATAGAAAGCAAAAGAAGAAACAAGACTAAAAGAAACCAGAAACAAAAAGGAATGAAAACAAAGACTAAGGAAGGAGGGCAGGGAGGCCATCATTTCTCAGAATTTGCAGGAGGGAGGTTGGGGGAACATTTGATTCCGAAGTGCACGACCTCGCCATAACTAGCTTTGCTGCAGTGTCCCTGCTCGGTTAGCTTCTCTTGGAACCCAGTTCCACACAAGATCTATTGATCAGTCAATGACATGATTATGGAAACAAAATGAAAATAGGGAAACCAAACAAAAGGGAAGTACGGTTACAACAGTTTCAATAGTACGGACTATATATAACGAGCTAGCTGGATAGGCTAGGGCCGGATTTGATCTAATAAGGTGGACTTCTCATAGTTCTCGACACTTTATTGTAGTTGTATATATTCCTTATAGTTCATAGCAAGATACTTCGGAGCTTGGCCATCTCTTTCACACAACTCTGGTGCTGGCGCGATGGTTGTACCTAAAGAAGGTCCATGTGGGATGGCTATGGTTATCCTCGTCGCTTTATTATTCACAAACGCCCTATGCTTCACACTTTTGTATTTACCATTGGTAAGAATCTGTATAATCATATATCTTCATTAAGTTACAAAACACATGGTGATTAAGCCATTGGAAAGGCCAGGAGAGATCTGAGATCATGAGAGATTTATTGTTACCTGCATTTGATCAGCAATGTTCACAAATAAGCAATTCGAAGGGCCATTCACAGCAAGCCATTTTCCTTTGTGTTCGATTTGGAGGCCATTCATCTCATTCTGGATTACAATTGTGAGTAGACCATGGTCGGTGTGTTGTGGTATACCGATCACTTGTTCTGGTCGAGGACAAGGTGGGTTGTAATTACCGGTAAGATATTGTAAGCCGCGATCCATGTTCATTGTCTCGTATATGTAATCCGGCCCCAATCCCAGGCTTTCTGATATTGCTTTTGTGATTTCTAGTGCCACTTCTCTGGTTCTTCTGCCGAGCTCCAATGAAGTCTCACTAAAAATAGAGCCATAGTATGTTTAATTAACGCAAGGAAGTACAGATTAACTAACTATAACTAACTAATATATTTGAAATGTAACAAACAAAGTTCACAAACTATATATATATATATATATATATATAGAAAGTACGTAGTATTTCACTATTTGATATGAGATTTCTAGCTGGAGAAACTGAGTAAGCACCTGAAGCTAGCTGGTTTGTTGAGGGAGTAGAACTCTGGATGGGTTCTGACCTTGAAGAAGTCCCTCCATAATAGTACTTTGTCCAATGCAAGATTATTGCTTGTACCATACTTGAACATTTCAATCACCTCATTTCCTGTTATAAATTCCTTCTTCTCCTCGTCTGGGAGACTGAAAAACTCATGGCATGCATCAATCATTTCCTTCATTAGGCTCTCTGGTACACTGTGGTTAATCGCCTGATTGTCGAGCAAACCAATTAGATGATCGGGTTTATAATATTGAAGATAGCTAGATATATAGAACAAACTACACATAATTTAATTACTCTTACTATGAAGAAGCCCCATTCTTCACAAATTTTGACAAAATCGTGGACGATCTTTTCGCGTTGATCAGGAGAACCAGAGGTGAGAAGAGACACATCAACAATGGGAATAGCAAACTCGGGGTCATTTGGATCAGCTTCATCATTGGGGTTTATTAGGTTGACGATATAAGCAGAAGGAATTTTAGAGTTGAGAGCTGGTGATTCGGCTAGTGATTTAATGCTCGTGACATTTGAGGTATCTATGTTTGAGCAACTGCAGCCATCATAATGGTGAAAGATTGGGAGATAAAAGAAGATACGCAGAGAGATCGACTGAATAAATGGTTTCCATTAACGGCATTTCTGATCCAATTAAGCAGTGGAATTCTTTATTAATTTCTAAAAAAACAAAACAAAACTGGATATTATAAATTATAAAAGGGTTGCAAATTAGGCAAGGGCAATTTACTAATTAGCTAGTTGGCTACCAAATGGAGGAACAAAATCGATTATCGCGACTTGCGTGACTGTGGGAATACTGTGATTAAATAATATACAGAATACGGAGAAAGCCAGCCAGCCAATTTGGAATAGATCGAATATCCCACTAGCATATCTCTTCTAGTTCATACATTTCAATATAAGTCCATCCATACTTGCTTCAAGTCCAAGCAGGCCCGGCCTCAGTGCTGGGCAATCTTGGCGCCATCTAAGGTTTAATAATTAATATATATGTAATTATACAATTAAAAAATAGCGAGACATAAAAGAAAATGACTAAATGTCTAGTCGCATATCACTTATATTTCTTGTTATTTTTCTTTCTTCTTTGTTCTCAATTTTTTTTATATGTTATCATAGTAGTACGTGACAATGTCCAGTGGTACTCCTTATTTATTATATTTCGACATGTGAATTTATTACACTAAAATTATAATATAACATATTTTTATTATTTGTGAAATGACCTTTATGGGTATTGATGATTTAGGATTTATGATTTAGGGTTTAGAGTACATGGTTTATGGTTTAGGGTTTAAGGTATATGATATATGGTTTAGGGTTTAGAGTATAGGGTTTAGGGTTTTAGAAAGAACTCTAAAATAGTCTTTAACAAAATAACTAAAATATAATTTTTCTAATTAAATCATACATGTCAAATTATGATTGGAATGATAGACCACTGAGTATTGTCACATGGTGTTACAGTAGCACATCAAAATTTCTCTTTTGTTCTTCAATCAATCAATAGTGATACAATTTTAACATCTCTTCTCTTTAATTAAGAAAATCTCTTACTCTCTAAATCTTTCCTTGAAACCAAGCAAATGTCATGTACATGTGAAATGGAAAATATTCGCTATTCCATTCTCAACCATCGCCCGATATTTCTCATCTCTTTGATCTTGTTTTTCTACTGAGGTTAAGCAAAAAATTTGGACTTGAAATCGGTGTACGCTAATTCACTGAGACACAAATCAAATTGGGTATTTGGGTGTTGAGTTTATCTCAATTTACTTAGATAATTTGGCACCTAAATTGTTTATATCAATTACTAATTAGATTTCATTATTGAATTGCATGTTCTATTGAAATTTAAAGAATCTTTTTTCTAAAAGGTAGAAGGGGAACAATTTGATTCCAGATTTTATCGTTATGTGCCAATTTTTTATGATATTCAATGTTTTGTAATTGCCTGAGTGGAATAGTGAATTGGTTTGCTTGAATTGCTTGTTTTAGACTAATTTTAGTCATGTTTCATCGGAAACAACCTTTTAGGTCTCAAAAAAGAAAAAAAGGGGATAGAGTTAAAAAAAACATTTAATCTCAGCATACGAGACGACATCATTTTAGATGAGTAGGAGCATGTTGAGTTATATATGTACATTTATTTTACCAACTATGTAAAATGAGGTTTCAGTTCTATGTCTTCTCCATTGTGATATATTTTTGTATGTAATAAAATCGGGGTGGGGATGAGTTGCTCATGAGTTCTAAACATACCCCTTACTCAGGGCACAAAAAAAACTCAGAACCGGCCCTGAGTCAAGGGTTTTTGGATCTAATGCTGCATCCGCTCTGTAAAGGTATTGGTACTTGCTAGCCCATATAGAAATAGCACAACAAACCACGATCACACAAATCAAACTGGAATTGGGAATTCATCACGTTTACAAATTAATCTCTACGTTCAAACTCAAACTCTCGCACAATGACAGAATTATCTAGCTAGAAACATTTACCTACCAATTCATATATATGACATAACAGCGTCCAGAGACTTGAGATGTCAGGGACTGATAATTATTGAATTACAATACAAATGATAAATTGCAGAAGTTTCATTACAACGTACACATAGCGAACTAGATAGGCTACTAGGCTAGGCTAGGATGTGATCAAATGTTGACTTCATGTAGTTCTTGCCACTTTGCTGAAGTTGTATATATTCCTTGTAGTTCATTGCAAGGTACTTTGGAGCTTGACCTTCTCTTTCACACAACTCCAGTGCTGGTGCAATGGTCGTGTCTACGGAGGGTCCATGTGGTATAGCTACCGATATCCTCGTCGCTCTGTTGTTTACGGTGGCCCGATGCATCACACTCTTGTACTTACCGTTTGTAAGAATCTACGAACAACAACCACAAATTAGAATGATTCACAAATATAAACAATTTGTCGTGTATTATAAATACATATAAAGATTAACAAACTAGTACAGTAGCTAGTACCTGCATTTGGTCCGCAAGATTAACAAAAAAGCCATTCTTAGGGCCATTGACAGTGAGCCATTTTCCATTGTGCTCAACTTGAAGACCATTCATCTCATTCTGGATGAGGAGAGTGACTAGACCATGATCGGTATGATGGGGTATACCAATGGCATGTTCAGGCTGAGGACAAGGTGGGTAGTAGTTCCCAGCTAGCATTTGAAGGCCACGATCCATGTTCATTTTGTTATATATGTAATCCGGCTCCAACCCCAAGCTTTCGGATATGGCTCTCGTTATTTCCAGTGCTACTTCTCGGCTTCTTTTGCTAAACTCCAGAGATACCTCACTAGAAGTATGAGAAAAAAAAATCAACAATACTTTGAGAATTAAGAGCAACATATAAACATGTTTATTTTTGTGCGTGTAGTACGTACTGTATACTTAAAACATATCGTATATGGTCCATATTCTAGGACGAATTTTGGGAGCACTTGTCTGGAAGAGATTATATCATCCGCAAGAGTTATACCTGAAGCTAGCCGGTTT
Source organism: Argentina anserina (assembly GCF_933775445.1). Lineage (NCBI taxonomy): Eukaryota > Viridiplantae > Streptophyta > Magnoliopsida > Rosales > Rosaceae > Argentina > Argentina anserina. The sequence goes on from NC_065876.1 coordinate 11,412,867, forward strand.
GTAGAGGGAGTAAAACTCGGGATGTGTTCGGACCTTGAAGAAGTCCCTCCAGAGAAGCACTTTGTCCAGTGCTAGATTATAGCTTGTTCCATACTTGAACATCTCAAGCACATCATTTCCTGACTTAAACTCCTTCTTCTCCTCATCCGGAAGACTGAAAAATCCTTGGCATGCGTCAATCATCCCCTTCATCAGGCTCTCTGGTACTCCGTGGTTAATTGCCTGTAATCAAGTAAAACCGATCAGCTCATATTCAAAAATAGAACAAAACATGCATACACAACAAGAATAATAAAAGCATATAATAATTAACATACGATGAAGAATCCCCATTCTTCACAAATTTTGACGAGATCACGGATGACTTGAGCGCGTTGGTCAGGAGAGCCAGAGGTGAGAAGAGACATATCAACAATGGGAACAGAAAACTCCGGGTCATTAGGATCAGCTTCGTCATTAGGGTTAATGTTAAAGGCATAGGCAGAAGGGACAGAGCTGAGAGCTGGTGACTCGGCTAGTGATTTGATGCTTGTTACATTTGAGGTCTCCATGGCTTGAGCAACAGCAGCCATTTGAACTGAGAGAGAGAGAGAGAGAGAGAGAGAGAGAAAGAGAGAGAGCGCTGAACTGAGACTGATACAGAAGGAAATAGGAGAGAGCGCTGTGTTGAGTTATGATCGGCCAAAGAAATGATTTCAATTTATAGAAACTCTGAGATGGAACACGACAAGCACTTGATAGTTTGACCAGCCGCCAACAACATGGGACCATAAATTTATGTGCAATAATTATCTAACAAGCGAATTTTCCATATAGGAAAACAATACACGTGATGGAATTGAAATGAGAAAGCCAGAATGGAATAAGCTAGACTGAGCCCCTGGTTTTAGGGTGTAGTTAGGGCTTCTAGTCAATCTAGTGTATACGACAGTTTTTTTATAAGCACGTTTATAATATAAAACTCAATCATTGTAATTAATTAACGAGTGTTGTTTGTAACTTGAAACCTAGCTTGGTCTAGCTGCGGCTGGATTCACCATGCGTGACTCAAATGGTAATCCTCTTCTTGCTTCCTCAAAATCTCTTGGAAGATCCAGTGTGATCGTTGCCGAAGCCTTTGCCCTTCGTGCCGGTCTCGTAGCAGCCTTACTCCATGGCCGTTTACATATTTCGGTTGAAGGAGACTCAAACATTCTCATCGACTCCATCAATAATTCATGTGTAACTCCTTGAAAGATAAAAACTCTGGTCTTCGATATTATTTGGCTAGACTCTCAATTCTACCGAATGTCCTTCAAACATATTTGGCGAGAAGCAAATTTTGCTACGTATACAGATGCAGTAGCTGATCCTGGTCACTCTTCATCATGCTAGCTGGAGCTCTAATTTTCCGAATGGTGTTTCGAAGGCAATCTCTTTTGATAATTCTGGTGTAGGTTGTTTTAGAGGCTTTAAGCTCTAGTTGTTTTTTGCTTCTTTTTGTAATCGACAAAAAAAAACCTGGAACCTAGCTAAATTATGCTTCTTGTTTTGATGGTGATAAACTGAAGATGTGATCGATATTGGGTGGTTGTGGAAATTGGCACATTGTATATTCGTAGAGGCCGGTAAATATTCATGATGTACTGCTAGACTAGATCGATCGAGCTCTGGTTTTCAACTCTTTTGTTCTAGATCTCTAGTCCCTGGATACATTAATTTATGTACCTCTGTTAAGTAATTTTAATTATAGTGGCAAGTTAATTTGTGAAAATCAATATAATCAAACTCCCATTCTGCAACGGATTTCTTTTGTTTTGTATAAAAAAAAATCTATAGTAGCAGCCTGACTTCTCCGAGTCAATAAAGCAAACTTAGAAATCCCGTTAAGCTGAAGATAGATGAGGCAAAACTGGGAAACTTCAAGAAAAAATCAGTAGTGAAATCTGTCCTTCTGTCTGGAATTCTAGAATCTCATTTCGTTAAATTAGTATGTGGGGGTGAACTCCCAATTGTAGCCAATTGGCCGGTTGGATCATGGATGGGTTTAAGAGAAAAATTATACCACTATCATCCAAGTTTGAATTCGCAGTCAAGCAGATATATACATATCGTGCAAAGAAAAAGAGTTAACGAAAGAATTATATATGTGTGTGTGTGTGTGTGTGTGCTTGCACGACTAAGACAAGGTTTCTCGAACACTTGGTTGGTCCAAAATTGAAATATGCATAGCGAACCAAGACAAGGTCCTTGGTTCTTCTACTACACTGGTCCAAAGGTGACGGAAACTATATACTGGTACTTCTTTTCTTTGATATGAAAGATTTATTTACGTTAAAAGAAAAATATGAGCTAGCTAGCTATTTGTAACCAATGAATCAACTTCAGCAATAAGGTTTAATAAAAAAAACTGAAGCTTCACCAGTAAGGTGTGCGGGTCTGTAGATTTCAGAAAATAATAATGTACGTCAGGTAGTCATATATAGAACCTGAAGAAATTCTTTACAATGTGGTGGCGGAGTGCTGAGACTTCAGTTGTTCCTTGACCAGAGGAACCTGAGCTACATTTCAAAAACAGTTAAAATATAAATATAATAGTGTGTAATTTACAGCATGATGGAATGTGGGGTGTGAAATTTACACGCCCTAAATTGAAAACCACACATATTTTCTAATGCCCTAAATTGAAAACCACACATATTTTCTAATGCCCTAAATTGAAAACCACACACATTTTCTAATGTTTTTATGATATGTCATCTTATAAATGATTGGATTTCCCAAATTGCCATCAGTTTCCATTTTGGTTTTGTTCTATGTCGTTCTGCTCCACCGGCAACTAGTGACTGTGAAACCATCTCACCACCGTACCACAGACTCATCTTCTCCTCCTCTTCCGCCACCACCGCCACTGCCACCACCACTGTCACTTACGCTTTTTGAAATCATCAATAGCCCCTCCTACCTCCAACTAAATTCCATTCAATCCTCCAAAACATTGATTATGATCACTGTACATGTACCTTAGTCCACTGTCAAATCTATTAGGTCAATGGAAGCCACCTACCGGCACCATCTAGACGACAATCTCAGTTGTCCATTCCAAGGCCGAATACTCCTCTCTCTAAGCTCAGTATATCTCCCACTTCAATACTTGGTCGCGGGCTAAAATCACAATCATGGGCACCCAAAGCCCCATCTCTTTCTACTTACAAGTCTGTGAAGTTTTGTTGCTTTTGAGCTGTTTGCTTTACTGGGTTTTGTTCTAAAACACATGTAAGCTCTGGGTAGGTTTTTGTGTTCATTATTTGTGTTATTAGTTCTTCCCAAAATAAGTGACTTCAGTACAAGTGGGTTGGGTTTTAATTAGATCACTGATCGAGGATGAACGAGTTATGAGTTGCTTAATCATACTCATGTGCTCTGCATCATTTGCTCACATAATCTAATTCTTCTTTCTGAATAATCGAAGTTTAACTACTACAAATTATTGATGATTTCGATGATGATGTAACTTTTCTGAAACTTCGATCTCAATCTGCTTTGCCCTACGATTGTGTAAACACTTAAGGAGTTGGGTATGATATGAAAGCGTGGGTTGTTAAATGTGAAACCAGAAAGTTCCATGAGAGAGAGAGAGAGAGAGAGAGAGAGAGAGAGAGAGAGAGAGAGAGAGAGTGTGTGTGTGTGTGTCATTATTTGGTGGAGGACTGGAGGAAGAAAGAATATGACTCGAGTGTATCTCTTAGGACTTGAAAGAAGTTGTGAGGTGAAATATAAAAAAAAATATTAGAAAGGGTGTGGTTTTTAATTTGGTGTGTGTAAATTTCACACCCCTTGAATATTTGAATTAATCAAAGGGAAATGCTTTCTGATTATATATATACATTTGTTTGTTAGGCTGCATTTCAAATGATAGAGAGTAGCTATTGTTAAGAATGTGTTAGGTTTATCGTAGTGACTTTTACGTTATTTCATATATTAAGTCTTATATGTAATTGTTGTAGCCTCATTCTCCAATTAATCAAGATAGCCACAATGTAATCCTAAAATCTTCTCTGCTATTACTTTGATCTGGTTTCTCCATCACCAGAGCGTCATCTTCGTCATCGCCACCCGTGGTCTCTTGGTGTGACATCGGAAGGGGTGGTGTCTAAGGTCACCTCTAGTTTGTTCATACTCATCCTCCAAATGCAGTTGTTTCTCTATTTCAGAGAATCTGATAATTTCTTTCAGATTGAGCATTGCTATTACTCAGATCATGGAATTTATGCATGGAATTCAATTTTTCTTCCCTATTTAGTTAGTTTTCCATCTTATTTTTAAATCAAGTTTAAAATTGAAGTCAAAGATGACAAATAAGTTTATTTTTCTTTTATTTTTGGTTTGGTGAACTGGGTGGAAGACTTGGATTCTTGAATCGATTGTAAGGTTCTGTGCATGGTTGTGTCCACATTTCGAAGATTATTTATGTGCTCTATCATTGATTACTAGTTGTTAGTAGTATGGTTTATGGAATAATGCTTTCTTGTTAGTATCGGTACAAATGGTGGTGTGGACCTTGGAGCTACCTACAAAGTCGTATTATATCTACTTGGGCATTTAGGAATTGTATACAATACTCACTACTACAAAGTTCCTCAATGGACACAGATGGAAATTAGTATCTATAGGGGGGGGGGGGGGAAATGACACTGATATCAGTGTGTAATGGCATTAGCACCCCTACATCCACTAAAGAATTACCAATGTCCTCTATAAGAGGTGCTACCTACGTAGCATGGAAACGTGGACTTGGTAGCGGACGTGGACTTGGTAGCGTTTCCCGCTTCCGAAGCGGAACAATGTCAGAACCTCATCAGAATCGTTTGGAAGCGCCCGGAAGCGTGTTTCCAAAAAAAGTATGGGTTTAGAAGCTCGCCAGAAGTGTGATTTTCTTAAGTGAAAGCGCAAAAGGGTGTTATGTCGGAAGCGCGGGTTTGGATTGTGATTCTGAGTACTGTAATCGAACCAAGTTTTGGTCAATTAAGGACCGAAGGGTCAGAGGAAGAGGAGGGGTAGGAGTAATACAAAGAATGTCAGCAAGCCCATGTTCTTCAGGTTTCCTTTAGCAGCAATAGTAGCTTCAAGCAAAGGAGGAGAAATAGGAGGAAGATGCAGAGGAAGAGGGTACATGGACACAAAAGGAAGGTTCCTGAGGATGAGAAACCGAACTGTCTTGGAAAAAGGTGCAGAATGAAACATGTGCTCAAGAATCCTAGCCAGCAGCACCGTGTACTCCTCCATCATCTCCGCCACAGTCTCCACCAGTATCATCTTTCTTTCTTGCTCTGATTTTCTTAACCACAAGACCAGACTCGATCGAGCTTTCAAGACTCGAAGATTCCCTTTTTATCCAAACACGTGAGGAACTGGAAGAATCTAAAACAGAGGAGGGTGAGTCATGTTATCTGGTACGGGTTTTTCGCTTCTGGGTTGTTTCTAGCGGGTATTACCACGGCGCCAACCAGCAGCCCCCACTTTCTGAATCCTTATCTTCTTCGTTATATCTATTTCATAATCTTTCCAATTATTACGTGTTCGTTGGTGTCAACATGCTCGGACTGGTTAACACTAAACTCTAGTTTTGTATGTCTGTGCCTTTTTGTTTCTGTGTATCCTACCAAGTGTTCTAAATATCTAGATATATCGGGGATATATCGGCGATATATCGGTGATATTAAGAAACCGATAGGATAAATGTCATATCGCCTTAATATATCGGTCAACTCAAAATATCGGGTCAACATGCGATATATCGGTGGATTTTTTTTCGTTTGACTTTTTTTTCGGTGGACTTTTTTTTGGTGAACTTTTTTTTCCCGTGGACTTTTTTTTTCGGAGACTTTTTTTTCGATGATTTTTTTCGATAATTTTTTTTCGTTGACTTTTTTTTTTGGTGACTTTTTTTTTTGGTGACTTTTTTTCTTGTTATTTTTTTTTCGGTGATTTTTTTTAAGGAGACGATGTCGTTTTGAGGAATTTCAACGCAAATAGACAGAATGTGATTTATGAAGATGATTTTATCTCAAAAGATGAGGATGAAGATAATGGAGAAGATGATTTTGACTTTGATTCTGATGATGAGAGAATTTATAATGGATGAATGCATAATCAATATCTCAATCTATCTTTTGTGCACCTATTTTTGTTCAATTAGTACTTAGTAGTTAATATTATTTGGTATATTTTGAATGTTTTGAAGTATATGTTTATAAATATATTACATTTAAATTAAAAATTAACAAAAACGATAAATCCGATATAATCCGATATATCTCGATATATCCCCGTTATATCCTTATTTTACAAAACCGATACGATGCCGATAACCGATATTTAGACCATTGATCCTACCTACCACAATTAGCACCCTCGGCCATCAACTCCTTATTTGGTCAAGATAATGGTCTCTTAATCATCTCTGTGCACTATGCCACTATGCCACTATCAATAATTATTTAACTTCTAAATTTACTTAAGCAATTAAAACCGTTTAAACAGTTTCTAATTTTATTTATTATGAAAGGGCCCTATAAACAAAGATAAAAATTTTCGTTATATTAATTTGTTATATATATATATATAATTATTTTTTTCAGACATTTCCAAAACGTACCCGTTTAAAAAAAATAAACGTTTCCGCGTTTCCAAACGTTTCGCTTCCACGTATCTGCTTCCGTTTCCATTTAGCTTAGGGTGCTACCCTAATAAAACATCAGTGGAATCACTCCATCTAAGGTAAAGTGAAGACCCATTTTCACACTGATATTAGTGGCTTTGGATTGCTACTAATATCATGGCAAATTTGTTAAGTTATATTAAAAATATTCAGGTGCTAGTTGGTACCTTTAATTACTATATTGTACAATGTACTATATTCTAAATTTATATTACAATACTAACTATAACTTTAATCATCAATACATAAACACCAAGACTCTTCATTGATACTAACAACCTGCACATTACCTCAACTTAGTTTACTATGTGAACTCAAACCTTGCTAGGGAGAGTGTAACCGGTTCTTTCTAGGATAATAGATAACCAAAAGACCTGAGGGAAGTCTGTTAGATCTGATTGCAAATTTTACCACATCATTCAAAAAGTAGTCTCAAACTGAGTTGTTTGACTTGAAAAATGAATGAAAAATGTGCTCTCTATCTTTCTCTACATAAACACAAAATATTCGTGATACCTTGAGTTTTCTTGCATCACGGACACAATTTCTTGAAAAACAAAATCCAGAAATCCACATTAACCATTCTATGACTTGCATATGTAAGGCATATGATTCAGCGACAAGGAATACTTGAATGAAAAAGCACGTGATCAATAAACCAAGATTCACTAAGAGAAGACACTCTTTCTAAGAAAAGAAAAGTGAATGTATAACAACTAATGTTTAATATCATTGGAATTTGGAACTTTGGAACACATCATTCAACCATTTCTTTTCTAAGTAAACCCTTTTGGAAAGTATGTAATATGTACAATTAGATTTAGCCTGTTCAAAATGGCCTTCTGCGAACAAGATTCACTAAGAGAAGACAGTCTTTCTAAGAAAAAGAAAAGTTAATGTATAACAACTAATGTTTAATATCATTGGAATTTGGAACTTTGGAACACATCATTCAACCATTTATTTTCTAAGTAAACCCTTTTGGAAAGTATGTATATGTATAATTAGATTTAGCCTGTTCAAAATGGCCTTCTGCGAACTATGCCTTGCTCTTCTTTCTGTTTATTTTCCTATTCATTTCAAATGACATTACAGAAGACATTACAGAATAATAGGGTTTCAAACAAGACCAGCACATTATCTTCACCAATTTACTCCAAATCAATCGGTTATAAAACTGCATGACTAGAATAGACATGCACATATGAGTTACTGAAATCCTGGAAGTAATAATAACTCAATATGCATGAGCAGAGTAAAGGGAAAGTGCATGACCAAAATAGATAGTCATGAATATGATCAATATTATTTATTATCTTTATCAATCATAGTCATGATTGATAAACATGATCAATATGATCATATCTTTACAATATCATGATCAATTAACGCAGAAAGCATGAATGAACAAAGCATTACCAATTGTAGTACCAGGACCACTTAACGCAGAAAGCATCCAATCTCATTCTTAAATATAACCTTCCAAACAAACATGCACTCAATTAATTCCTTATAGTGTAATGGAACTGCAGTATCAAGAACTCACATGATCAAGGCTTAGTTCAATAAGATAAATCTCAAACTATAAACAAGAAAATGGTGACCCTTGAACAATAAAAGAAATGGTGACCATTGAACGAGATATAATGGCAGAGCTACCTTGCAATTTGATTTAGCAGTAACTTCTTCATGGCTTAGAGACATAATGTGAACTCTCAACAGTTGAAGGCATATAATTTTTAACCTAAATCTGAAGCAAATCACTGATTTCAGAGTTAATCAAATGCAAAAAATAGACAGATAAAACACAAATCGCCTGCTAAAAACCAATTTGTTAATCAATTCCACAAACAAACCCTAATTGAGCACAAAATCCACAAATCAAACAGCGAATTCATAATTCGATAAGTTTAACCAACTACAAAACCTAAAATACGAACACGAGTTTACCTACTTGTACTTCTTCTAGCGCTTGTCGTCGGTGGGTTTGATGACGATTTCAGTCGTTGAGACCAGAATCTCATCGAAGATCTTGTAAAGCACCCGACGTAGGCGACGGCGCGCTGGACCATCTCGTCATTCTCGAAAAATCAGAGGCTTTGTGTGTGCTTCTCTATGGATCCGATGTAGTTATCCAGGCGAAGCAGCTGGATCTTCTTCTGGAACATCTGATCATCTTGCCGCTTACGGCGGTCACGGTGTTGGCGTTGTTGCTGCTCTGGAGCGGGGAACCAATCTAGAATAGTAAGAATACTAAATGAGTTGGGGAAAAAAACATACCTAAACGAGATCTGAAGTTTGAAGTTTGAACTATGAAGGAGAGAAAAATATGGGTTAGTTTTGTTCTCGAGGGATTAAGGATTGGGTGTGGGGTGTTAGATCAGCTTCTCACGACCCCAAAATTGAAGCACAAAAACTTAAAGTTAGAAGTCATGAAATACTAAAACAATTTCAATAAATCGAAATCATTTTAAATGTCACAGCGGATCATTACTGAGTTCACAATACAACTCAGACAAACCAATTATTACAAACCAAATTTATAATTCAACATTACGTAAAATGGAAATGTAATAATCTTCACAATCTCTACAAAAATCCATAATAAAAACCTCACCACAAGTTGGAAAATAAACGACTTCGAGTCTTCAGAGTTGTCCTTCGATTTCTACTAATCGATACCTGCGGAATTATCTCATACACCATTGAATTGGTGCACCGGGATTGTAAACACAAACCTGGTAAGCTTTACAGCTCGTATGAGTAAAATAAAAATATAACTCGCACATCAATACATACGAAAATCCACAAATCAACAAATATAAATGCACTCATGAGTCAATGGACGGCCCATCTGGTTGTCCAAAAAATATGAAAATGAAAGTGCTCATGAGAAATTGGGCAACCCCTCTGTTTACCCAAATGCATTTAAAACACGGGTACTAATGAACGCTGGTACGCATCTGTTACCCCTCACGTAGTATACCGCCGACATTGGGCAACCTCCTGCTACCCAACATCCAAAAATATGAGTACTCATGAGCCAATAACCCATCTGTTATCTCACATGCAGTACTCCGGCAGACAGACTAGAGCTCTAACTGTATCGTAACTTTCGCTCGGCCAAAGGCTAGGTTCCGACATGCCAAACACGTTCGAAGACTGGTCAGAAGACATAAATACGTCCGAAGACAAAACTCGTCCGAAGACATCAAACACGTCAGAAGACAAAAACTCGTCCGAAGACAAAACGTTTTAACAAACTCCATGTTAAAACCACATACAATATTCATCACCTCATATTGTACAATTAAAACGACATGCTCAATATATAATCTCATCATCAAAATGAATATATTCACAACGAAATAACGACAGTAAATAATATAGCAAACTATATATATGTATTTATTTACCATTAATACGAATATATATATTCCACTATATCAAATACATGTCATATTTCATTCTTTAAACTTTTGCATAATCTTGAATCTCCGCAAGGGTAGATTCGTAAATAAGTGAGATTTTACTCACCTTCTCAACTCGAGCGTAATTCCACAATTTCCGAAGGTAATTCATTTCCTTGATTTATCTATCACCTTGAAAAGATAAGAAAAGAATTTAGAATCGTTTCGTAAACCTTTAAATGCCAAACCAGTAATAATATGTTACTGTTCAGCAATTTCTGGTTTTACGAATTTACTGTTTATAGAGTTACTATTCACGTATTTCTGTATAAATACACATCAATTACGTATTCCTGCACGTGTACATACTGTTTACGTATTTCTGTACATACGAATACTATTCAAATGTAAATATTGTCTCAGTAAATATTAATTACTGATTTACCCTTCTGAAATTACTTTTTACATTTTACTAAAAATAATTTATATTTACATTTACCGTAGGTAAATCACTTTTACATTTACCACACGTAAAAATAAATTACAAATTTTACCCTTCATAAACACTGTTCACGTGCCGCCGCACGTGGCGGCGCGTGGGATACACGCGCTACATCCGGCAGGCCACGCGTGGCGCTCACGCGCCACTCACTGTGGCAGCGCGTGGGACCCACACGTCGAGTCAAAAACCGCCGCGTAGCACGCCACCGCCGCCCAAATCCTCTCCTTTTCTTCCTCCTCCACCCCTACACGGCCCAAGGCCGCCTCCAAAACACCTCCCGCACTCACACACGCCGCCTAAGGCGGCGGTGTTCACCCCTACACCTCCTCCTCTCCTCTGATCCTCCCCAAATCCTCCTCATACAACCCCAAAAATTCAATCACAAACATCACAATCATCGAATTGAACTCAACCTTACCTAGATGGCGCCCTAGAACGACCGGAGACCGCCGCACTCGCCGCCGCAAGATCTTGGATTCGAAGGAGATGATCGCTGGCGTCGCCGCTCGAAGTGAGTCTCACCGTGGGTCAATTCGTGTCGAGGAAGAGGAGGGTGAGCTCGTGGTGGTGGCTCCGAGCTCCTGCGATGCCGGCAACGTCAGAATCGACGAACTCGTGGTCGACCTCCGTCGGCTCTTGTCGATCTCCGCTTGGGGTGCGTCACCGTTACCACCGGTCGCTGCGTCGTGGCCGTGCGGTCTCAATGACACCGGCGGTGTCGAGCACGGAGGCCGATGGAGGGAGATCGCCGGCGTGGTTGGTGAGGATCGGGGAGAGAGAATCGCGAGGGGAGAGAGAGAGAGAGAAAGGGGGCGGGTGAGAAGAGAGAGAGAGAGAGAGAGAGAGAGGGGTTTCCAATAATGGAAACCTTAATCTGAAAAATGCCCCTTTTATACTCGTTTCCAAAATCGAAAACTAACTTCCGATATTAATAACTTCTACGTCCGACGTCCAATTCGAACACGTGACGTGTCCACGAACTCGTATCGACGAGCTCTACAACTTTTTTGAAGAAGTTTTCACAAACGAGCGACGGAATAAAAGTCGATATTCACATCACGGAAACGTAACGTTTTTCTAAATAAACATTACGATAATGTTTCCATTTTCTGACTTACCACTTCGCGAAGCACACAAAATTCGTTTAATGAATTTCACAAATTATAAACTTAAAAACAATCCAATAATAGTTCCGAAAAATCGGATTATTACACAGCTCATCCTAATCTGACGGCTAAAAATAATCACCACTATTCACGAAAGCTTACGTGTCAGTTTCACTAGCCGCAATATTTACAATTTTAACACCATTAACAGTATTAAAGGAATAAAGATGTATTATCTTGCACTTACGGTATAGAATGCACACTGATTGTCAATGAGAGGAAAACTATACCCACTGATCTTGTATATCAGTGTGCCACTATTCAATTTTTGGCACCGGTAAATCTTTAGTGCTCAAACAGTGATGCTAATGGGGGATTTTGTAGTAGTGACTCTTGTGCTTCTCATTAGGGGTGTGCATTTCTTATCGAAAATGCAGTACCACACCGTATCGCACCCTTTCAAACCGGCTAGTAAACCGCATCGCTTCATGTGGATTAAATTAGAATCGTAAAAATACAAAACCACTTATAAACGGATTGATTAGGATTATGTATTTCCCAAACCGGATAAAGACCGAACCGCACTAGTTCAAAATAAATGATTATTTTTATAATCTATTTAACCCTAACATAGTAATATAGTAATACACCAATACCTTAATAATAACAAAACCTTATCTCTATTCTAATTTTTATCTCTTTCTACCAATTTTTCTTTTGTTCTCTCTTACTTTATTTATATTGTTTACTTTCTAGTATATATATCAAGATTTAAGAGACATTATTATGTAGTATTATTCGGAGACTTATGCTTTCAATACTTGGTTAGTATTTTGGTTTATATTCGGAGGCTTGATGATTTTGTTTATTTTAATTTCATATGTGGAAACAAGTGGTTTATTTGAAACCGCACCGAAACCGCATCAGAATGTGGTTTACCCGAATATACGGTTTGACTAAACCGGAAACTGGATATGGTTTGTAAAATCGCCAAATCATTTGAAACGGATTGAATCTAGTTTTACCTCCAACCTGCATCGCACCACACCTTGCACACCCCTACTTCTCATGGCTTGAGCAAAGTTTTATTATGTCCTTTAAATTCAAAGTAAAGAGGAGAAAGTCTGAATTGCTCAATGTTATATTGGTACTTTGTTGCTAAAGACTACCAAGTTGTTGCCCTATGCCTTGAAGTTGCTGCTATTGTTTCCTATTATTCTATAATGTTGTTGACATTATTGGTAGAAGTTTATATGCCAGAAGTTTGCAGAAGAATATGCGTGGTTATGTAGTGTGCAGATGCTATTTTCCAAATATTTAGTTTATAAATTTACACAGATTTTCAGATGCAAGTATCTAAAATTTCAATTTCAAATATCCAGTATTTCATTGGTTTGTTTTCAGCTGCCCTGCTCCTGCCATAGTCATTCTTCATTCTGCTGTTCTACCACCACCAACACATTCATGTCTCATTGCCAAGTGTGCTCATCTTATTCTAGCTTGGATGTTGGGTTTTTGAATTAGGAAAGTATCTTCACTATCTTGTATTTTCTCTATAATTGTGTGTAATTTGATCAAACCATAATGAATGTTCCTAGTATATGGTTGAAAGAGGGTGTTAAAAATATATTAGGACGTTAGGTTTATAATAATTAAGTCACAAGGGCATTTACGTCATTTCATATGTTAAGTTTTATATGTAATTGTTGTAGCCTCATTATCTAATTAATTAATTAAGATAGCCATAATGTAGCCATAACATCTTCCCTGCGTTTTCCTTTACGTTTCGTACATTTCAACTTAATAAGCCTTGATTTCTATCAGCTGCGAACCCTCAACTACCAATGTGATGATATATATAGGTTAGTACAAAAATATAGAAATATGTACCTTGTAGCAGAATATTCGATCAATTTTCCACCAACTTTGAAAGTTCAAGCTAATAAAATAATGAAAACCGAAAGAATTTCAGGCTCGTCACCAAACAAACGATTTCACCAAGTATAAACACAATGGCGATTTTCTTACCATAAGGAAAGGCAAGATCAATTACTGCATTATCTGGACCGTCGGGAATGTTCATATCAATTAATCATCTCTGAATTTCTTGGAACTCAATTATATAAAGTTATAAACTACTCCACGAACCCTAAAAGAACGGTTCATAAAGTGAGGTCACCGCTACATGCAGCCGCAGGAATCTCTTTGAGCAGCAAAATATGTATCTTGGTGCACCGGGATTTGTCTCTCAGTGTCAATGTGTCATCAAAGATTTTTTGATATTGAAATGGAGTACGTGTATATATATATATATATGGAAAATTGCCGCAACTTGAGAAAGATTTGTTTCGAGGGTTTTTCTCGTGTGAAGTAACCATGAAAGCACCCATTCTTCCTTCGAGCTAAGTCCATATATACTTCAGATCAATCGCTTAAAAGTTCAGAATTTTGTTCTAATTTATTGCTCTGGGTACTAATTGAAATTTGAAAATCATGTTATGGCCTTATGGGAGGGCTCCTTCAATGGGCGACTCACTGGATGCAGGAAGTTAAAATTGTTTAGCTAATTAATAAATAATGTGCTAGGTTTGATCGATTTAGCTAGCCATTTCATTGGTGGAAATAACATCCGATCGACACCCTTAATCTTGACATTACATTCATCATCACATGTAGTCAAATATCGGTCATTTATACTTTTCATATCGATCAGGCTGATGAGAACTAATCAATCTGTGACATTACATTCATCATTTAACCATTTTCATGTTGCATGCAAGCAGGCCACTTAAACTCTGTCTCTGTGGGACAGTAACTCAGTAACGATGTGATGAATGACTCATGAATATCAATCAAAATGCAATGACTCGCTATATGTGTAACTAATTAGTGAATCTTAATTAAACTCAATACGCAATAATGCTTTAATTGTGTTCGGACATATGCAAATACATTATATCTTACAACATGCATAACTATTAGTGAAACAAAAACAAGAATAATGAACACGTACAAACTAGAAAAGTTGCAAGTAGCAACTGTAGATCTCAATATATACTGTATATGAGTATATAACAAGCTAGAGAGGCTAGGCTCGAATGTGATCAAATGTGGATTTCATGTAGTTCTTGCCACTTTGCTGAAGTTGTATATATTCCTTGTAGTTCATTGCAAGGTACTTTGGAGCTTGGCCTTCTCTTTCACACAACTCGGGTGATGGTGCAATGATCGTGTCTACGGATGGTCCATGTGGTATGGCTATCGATATCCTCGTAGCTCTGTTGTTCACGGTGGCGCGATGCATCACACTCTTGTACTTGCCGTTTGTAAGAATCTACAAATTAACAACCACCACAAAATTGATTATATATAGGCTAAAAGCGTTCACAGCTGTAGTCAATTTTACTGTAACTATAAGTTATGGCAAGTTAATTACAGATGAGCGTAAGATAAGAAGAACTAGCTAGTACCTGCATTTGATCTGCAAGGTTAACGAAAAACCCGTTGGGAGGACCATTGACAGTGAGCCATTTTCCATTGTGCTCAACTTGGAGACCATTCATCTCATTCTGGATAAGGAGAGTGACTAGACCATGGTCGGTATGATGGGGTATACCAATGGCATGTTCAGGCTGAGGACAAGGTGGGTAGTAGTTCCCCGCTAGCATTTGAAGGCCACAATCCATGTTCATTTTGTTATATATGTAATCCGGCTCCAAACCTAAGCTTTCTGATATTGCTCTCGTTATTTCAAGTGCTACTTCTCGGCTTCTTTTGCTAAACTCCAGCGAAACCTCACTAAAACAAAGAATGGGAAAATACAAACCATCAACAGGAAGTTATAAATAAAAAAATATTAGTGCTAGATTAATGGAATAGTTCTGTTTTGAGTCTCTTCAATACGATTATGTATGTTACTACAGATTGTCTGATAAGAGATTTTTTTTCTCCTGGCGTCGATGGTTATACCTGAAGCTAGCCGGTTTGTAGAGGGAGTAGAACTCGGGATGTGTTCGGACCTTGAAGAAGTCTCTCCACAGAAGTACTTTGTCCAATGCAAGATTATAGCTTGTTCCATACTTAAACATCTCAAGAACATCATTTCCGGACTTAAACTCTTCCTTCTCCTCATCTGGAAGGCTGAAGAATCCGTGGCATGCATCGATCATCCCCTTCATTAGACTTTCTGGTACACCATGGTTTATTGCCTGATATTATTTGAAACTGGTTAGCTTCAGATTCATAATTGTAAGAGCAAAGCATAGAAGCCAAAAATTAAAGCTGGCAAAGCATATATTAGTTAGTTAACATACGATGAAGAAGCCCCATTCTTCACATATTTTGACAAGATCGCGGATGATTTGAGCGCGATGATCAGGAGTACCGGAGGTGAGAAGAGACATATCAACAATGGGAACAGCAAACTCAGGGTCATTAGGATCAGCTTCATCGTTGGGGTTAATGTTGAAGGCATAAGCAGAAGGAACAGAGCTGAGAGCTGGTGACTCGGCTAGTGATTTAATGCTTTTGACATTTGAGGTCTCCATGGCTTGAGCAACTGCAGCCATCTCAATTGAGGGATATGAGAGTGATGACAGAAGAAACTGGGAGACTGAGAGATTGTGAGAAATAGTTGGGAAGGAGAGCTCAGTGTTCAGTTGTGTTATGAGCACAGAAAATGGTTTCGATTTATAGGCACTCGGCATTAGAATGGTTTCACGTTGTTATTATTATTATATGAAAATTAAGAATATAAATTCCAAATGATGCATGCATAGGGTTGTAGTTGAACAGCCGCCTACCACATGCGACCATGAATGATCAGATTGGAAACGAAATGAGATGTGATGGAATTGAAATGCATATAAATAAATTCAAGTGATAAACCAAATACGAAAAAGCTAGAGCCTCGGGTTTATGAGCTTCTACTTCATATAACATATTTTACATATATATATATATATATATATATATATATATATCTCACGTTTGTATGTAATTAAATACGTTTGTTGGTTGCTCTCCCATGGTGTTCATAGAGTTTTTTTTGCTTGGTGCTTCATCGCTTAGAGGTTTACTATGTATCCCTTTAGTACGTATACCATGAATCTTTGTCTATCCTAAAAATGTGGTAGCAGGTGGATGTGTAGAGTATGGGCCGTCCTTAGCTTTTGCAGTTTGAATGAAAGTATTCATCTTAAAGATAATATATATATATAGTGTTTCTCGGCTGCGGAGGTCCGGACGAGTTTTCCATCCCGATTTTCACCGTTTCTCCACGAACCGGACGCTGGCGACACTGCTTCTTCTCACCGGAGTAACACCACACCTCTTAGATGCTGCTGCGACGAAGAAGAAGGTTAAAGAGATCATATACATATATAAATATGACGTTTCAGGTGTGGACATCCGCACCGTGCAAACGTCCTGATTTCGGCAACAGTAGGCCGCAACGGCTCGGCGGACTAGCACAGCCGCACTACCCAACTCCCGGCGATCCTATCTGTGCCGGCTGGAGCTCCATCAGTGACCCACGATGGCTGGAATCTGTAAAAATCAAGTTTCTGGGCAGATTCCGGCGATTTCACGATTCTGGCTACCGTGGGTCGCCGATGGAGCTTTGGCCGGCACATACGAGACTGTCGGAAGGTGGGGAGTGCAACTGTCGTGATCCGCCCTGCCGTTGCCGGAATTGGCGAATCCGTATCTTACGTAAAGTACGGACGTCCGCCCCAAAAATCCTGTCATATATACATATATATATATATATATATATGTGGTAGTTATCAATATATATAGTATCCGCAGGTGATCCATGTTGTTTCTAAATGATGCTTAATGATATTCATGGTTAGCGGTTGAATTGGAACAACCAATTTGTATATTGGTAAAATATTCGTGACGTGCTACTAGAACTACAAGTCTCGAGTTTCTTTAACTCCTTATAGTTATTCTAATTAAACTTTTAGACCTTAATTAAGTACATTTCCAGTCCAAGTCCAGAAGTCGTTTACCCATGTTTCTACTTTATACTTTATAGTTGTCCAAGACCTCAATTTGTATATTGGCATTGAGGGACTCGATTAGTTTGTTTATGAAGTAGATATCGATACAACATACACGCACTTTGAATTTTTCTTTTTTCTTTTCGTTCATCATTATTATTTCAAACCCGTCAACACGACAGTTCATGTTTTTTTTCTTTCATGTTTATTACAATTCACCATGATGCGAATGCAACTTTTTACAACGATCAAGACGCATGATATAATTTAACTCCCAATCTAGGACGATTTTCCTTTTATATTGTGTGAGAGACCAAATTAGCAGCTTGATTTCTTCGGGTAAGTGAAGTAAACTAGAAACAAATATTTGCAAATTGATCAGCAAAAGCTGAAGAAAGATGAACGCAATACTCGATCAAGGAATTAACAAGGTCGTGGCTTTGTCGCTTTGATATTTTAGACATTCCATCTAGAAGAGTCTAAAATCTCAAACATCTAATTTGATTTATGAGAAAAAACTCCACCATGTATAGTCTTATTATAGCCATTAACCAATGATGGTTGTGCAAAGGATGTGACAGGTAGGGCAGAATCAGTTGCAACCGTTGGTCCAAATGTGACGAAATGAGAATTGACAGAATGAGAATGATGAAGATTTTTCTACCGCACTTTTGTCCAAAGGTTACGAAAGTTCATGGTTCTTAAGGACGGTCAAACGACAATAGCTATCTACCTATTGGTGAACGTGTGACGGGCGGTAGAAAATAATAATATACGGCTTGTAATCATAGAACCTCATGAAATTCTTTACCACGTGGTGGTGAACTGAGTTGGAAAGTTTGACCCTTTCTTGCTAGAGATACAAGTCGATCTCCACTTATTCCAGACCTTATTTGCGTAGTCTTGTCGTATCACTTTGTTTTCCTTAAGGCATCTCATACCACCTATTATGAAAAAAAAAATTTGGCTACTAACCGAAATTTATGATAACTTTTCTCTATGTCATGCTAGTAATTTATAAGTTAGATTTAATTTTAACTACAAATTTTAGTTAAATATAGTTAAGAAAGAGAAAGAAAATAACTCTAATTAAATTATATTGTTGTTGAAATTTAAATTATATTAAGAATAACTTTCATTGCTAGAGCACGTACAACTATTAAATTGAGTAACTAAATGCTACTTTTAACTATTTTTAACTATAGAAATGCCTAACACTATTGAAGATGTTGTAATCGAAGGTAGATCGAGATTTAACTTCAATTACTAAGTAGGAATTCTATTAACTTGACATGTGATTGTTGTACATTGGAAGTGTGTATTACATTATAAATTGTTGTAACAAGATATTAAACCACAAAATTAACTATGTCATTATAGGTAATCATGATATTTGCATAGAAAATCATTGCATCGCATTAAACACTCAGTTTTGCTTCGGGTGGTTTTTTTTTTCCTAAAAAAGGGAGGTAATTCATTAATTATTGTAGGAGAATTACTCTATGTAATCTTCCGGTGTATCTTGTCCTAATTAATATAGGTTAGTCTAAATAAGGAATGATATATAATCTCTTATTCAACGAGATACTCAATGTAATGCTTACATAAGGCTTCCTTATCAATGAATAAAGATGAAACTTCTCCATATTTGATGCGTAATACATTCTTCTATAACACATTATCAGCACATAATTCTAACCCTAAATTTCTAGGTCTAGAACCCTAATTTCTGAAAATTTTCCTTCTGTTGAAAAAAAAATCGTAGAAAAGACGAAAAAACCAAAACAAAGAAATCGTTTTCTCCTTCGGGGCACCCAAAATTCACTCTGGGCACCCTCCTCTGATTTCCACATCAACCTAACGACCGCTCGATGTCGCAACGCCTCGACCTTAACGCCCAGATCGCGTTTTCTCTTCGCCTACGATCTAGCGCGCCTCCCTCTGCAGCAAAGTAGACTCGACGACCCGGATCTTGTCAGAACCTTGGTCAGAGATCTGACAACGTCACACCGACGACGGACCCACTCCCAGATCGGTGTTCACGCCCTCGACCTCGGCGCCTTTTCCCCATTGCAGCAGTAGCGAACTCGACCTAAATTAACCCGACCCAGTTTGAGATGAATTTTTACCTCTCATGGTATATCAGTAAATTGGTAAATGGAGCAGGGTAATATTTACCCCCAGGTATAAAAAGTGGTTTTTACCCTACAGTTATTTCATATAATAATTTTTATTTCAATTTTATTGATTTTCTAATGTGATGAATTTAAACTAACTATATGTTTTCATTTTAGTGAATTATATCACATGACGATACAAAATCAAATTGCGATTGTCACTTCGCGACGTATATTCGTGGATTCATGCATGACCATGGAAATTAAGCAAGAGCAATATATATGCAGTTTATTTGGCAAACAACCAAGTATGTTTTAAATTAACGTTGTTGTTTTCACGCAATTTCAATTCTTCTGAATTTTGTCTTTCATCGGGAACTTTCAACCTCCATTTCCTTTTCAACCCGATTCTTTCGCTTCTTGGATGGTATACAAGTATATGATTCCCCTGGTACCGAGTTTTAGGAGCGGCTGGGAGTGCCGCTGTTACCATCCGTAGCCGTTGTGTGTAGCTACAAGTTTGAAAAAAATGGGACAAACACTAGTTTGCGAGGGAAATTGTCGCTTATACCACCAGTTTGTGACTGAAATTTTCACTTATACCATTGTGCGGAATTTGTCACGATTTATTGAATTGAGTTACGATACTATGAGACTTGACCTCCAATATAGTACTTGGAAGTTGTATCATATTGATACTAATGAATCTTCCATCTTGTTAAGCGCAACATGCGTCTGAAATTTGGGATTTTCATGTAGGATGTGTTATGCACCTAGTCCGGATTAATTTCTTTTGGTGCAACATCAAAACATTATGGTCAAAATATACAAGAGCAAGATATGAAAAGTTCTTTAAATAAGACACTCATTATATGGAAGAACATGAGAATATCTTCTCACTATTCGGATTTCAAAGCAATTATACATTACGATTATAAAATGAAATTAATGAAGCATACAATGCTTCGGTTAATAATCTGAATGACTATAAATCTGTGTATTTTCCCAAGTTTTTGTGAATGTATTCACCGACAAGTGTGACTATAGTTGTTTAGCCATTACACTTTAAATTGATTTCATGGTCAAGATCTCAATACAATTGTTGGCTATAAAATTCTCATGAAGTTCAAGTAAATAAACATACGAGAATGTCTCGATGCAATTATGGTTTCATTACCAAAAACAATATGTTAATGCAATGTAATGCATTACATACTACATGACACTACCTACATAAGCCCACGATTTTAATTGTGGCAAAAGTGAGACTTACATGATCTTTGTGTGGCGCAATGCACACTTATATGATCTTTGATGTTGTTATTATAAATCTGTTTCGGTTATCCATAAACTTTGGCGGATTAGGTCATTATCTATTGATTTTGATCAATACTTTCTAAACTAGCATTGCAAAACCCCCGAGTTATGAGCGTTTGCTCTCGGCTTTATTTCGAACCGATAATGCTTGTAGCATATTTATGCCTCATTGGCATGATGAAACCTTGATTGATGTCTTTTTATGACATGTTTCCACCTTGTTTTGGTGATGATTTGTAGTGTTATATGTCATGTAATGCACAATATATTCCACTGTTTTAAAATATAGTGATGTTTTCACAATGTTTGAATTGAACTAACGCTCGTACAAGATTTGGGGAGTGAAAAACTATAACAGATTTGCGAGTTTGGGCCTTGGCAGTATAGCCAAGAGGTTCCGTCTGTTGCCCGGCTTTACCCCTAATGACATCAAAAATTGGCCGAGCTTTTATCTCGGCCCCTAGGCATCCAGAAACCCCTACAACCCCCCCCCCCCCCCGCCGTAGCCCCTACATAGCCTCCCGCACGGCCTCCGCAGCCTCCCCTGCATGGCCTTCTCATGAACTCCTAGCCATTTTGGCTCTATATTTTTTTACGGCGGCAACCCATTTTGAGTATGCCTAGACAATACCGATTCTTGTATTTAAATCTATGGTGTATATGCATAATATTTGCATGTCAAAATCACTCGTGAATGATGTTTGAGTGTCTAAAATCCTTATGTAATGTTAAGCGGTCATTCAGGACTATATCAGTGCACTTGCCGAGATTTATATTGTGATATTTATATGTCTTGACTCTTGACCTAAAACTACTTGTCTCTATATTTTTATTTATGAAGATGTTAAAGAGATGTTGAGTGCATAGCTAAATGAAAGCTATTAATAGATTTCGTTTTTAATCCATTGTGACAATGATGACGAGATCATCACAAAAGAATCAAATAGTGGTTTAGTGCTCAAGTTTAAATGCCTTATGACATTATGATTCAAGTCACATACTTTTATGCATCAAGAGAGCAATTGAACCAATGAAATGGTTTTTATCATAGTAGTTGTCTACGTTGATGAATTCACAACGATACGATACATAAAAATTGGTGAGACGATAAGCTACTTGAAAGCAATCCTTATGCCAACATTATTTATCACCTACAAACTCATTGTGAAAGAGTTCTTATGTATCGCTTCTAATGATGTTGCGCATGATACGTCCCGAATCTTTTACGATCCGTTGCGATAATAGTTTCATCTTTTACTTGGAACGAGAGTCGTACTACGTGTACGACTCTAAAAGTTGACTTTTCAATGAGTAAGTTTTTCGGAAAAATTTCCTTCACGAAAGTCGTACAGCTCGTCGATACGAATTCGTGCACATGCGGCACGCCTAAATCGAAGTTCGTACGGGAAAGTTATAAATCAAAATGCGTATTTGGGAATTTTTGGAAATAAGTATAAATATGGGTAAAATATCAGAAAAAGGGGAGAAAAAAAATAGAAATCCGTCGGGCACTGTTCACTAGAGGGAACCCCGATTTTAGCCCCGCCGGTTCTCCCTCCTCCGGCCACCACTCCGGCCGCCACCGGTCGCGTTGGAAGCTCGCCGCCGACCCCTGCAGGTCTGCGGTGGTGGCACACCCCCTCTCGCCGACTGCAGCTCGTCGCCACGCCATGAAGCCGAGAGGCCTAGTCGGCGTCGCTTCCTCCTCCGGCCACCACTATGGGCGCCACCGGTCACTTCCAACTGCAAGTTTGCGGTGGTGGCGCACCCCCTGTCGCCGCTTAGAGCTCGTCGCCACTCCATGAAGCCGAGAGGCCTAGTCAGTGTCGCTCCGTCCTCCGGCCACCACTCCGGCCGCCACCTGTCGTATTGGAAGCGCGCCGCCGACCCCTGCAGGTCTGCGATGGTGGCGCACCCCCTCTCGTCGCCTGCGGCTCGTCACCACGCCATGAAGCCGAGAGGCCTAGTCGGCGTCGCTTCCTCCTCCGGCCACGAAATCAGTCCCAAAAGAAGCGCAAGGAGCCGTATAGCAAACCCTCGAAAGGAATCGAACAATTCGCCTTTAGGTAAGAGAATCGACGATTTGAAATTCTAGGGTTCATAATTTGGGATTTTTCTATTTGATTTCGAATTGATGGGTTTAGACTCTGAATTGGCCTTAGTAGTGAACTAGAAAGTTGTTAGAAATGTTGTATAGATTGTGTTGATGAATTTTGGTGATGATTGGAGGTCGCTGGTAGCGGCGCCGCCGCCACTGTTCCGGCGTCGCATAGCGCCGGAATCTGGCCGAGTGTAGGGTTCAAAATAACCCTCTCGGTGTAGGGAATTCGTGAGTACATTGTGAGATTGGATCGATGAAGTTAAGGATCGTTAGGATTGGTTGAAAATACGAGTTATTAGGTTTGTAAATCATGAAAATCGACCCGTTGGATTGATCATGTTTTCGTCCTAGGATATAAGGATTGATTAATCGGACTTACTAGATGTGTTGGTGATTGACTTGGTCGAAAATGGGATTCTCGACTTATTTCCTCGACCAAAATGGTGTTTACCATACTAAGTTGAACTACAAATGGTTTGATCCCTTGTAAAAGGTACGTAGGCAGCCCAAGGTTTGGGTGCAGCTACAATTAAATTAGATTATATTTCG
The DNA here is from genome assembly GCF_933775445.1 of Argentina anserina. Lineage (NCBI taxonomy): Eukaryota > Viridiplantae > Streptophyta > Magnoliopsida > Rosales > Rosaceae > Argentina > Argentina anserina. Next base: position 11,436,674 of record NC_065876.1, read on the forward strand.
GTTGCTGGTTTTAAATTTTGGTTTTAACGCATAATTAGGTTAATTTTTGGGACGGGTCGTCTTAGCGCATCTCATGAGTCGAAATAGTGTGAATTGTATACTTTCACGATACTTGATTCGAAATAATGAATCGATGACTCGTTTAGACTTTTTTTTTTTTAGAAAAGAAGTTAAACGGATCAATAAAATTCATCCAAAGTAATGGAGATGTAATCTATGTTGCAACAAGTTCATAAGTCCCCTCTATGATCCTTCATTGACTATGCTCAATCTCCAAATTTATTCTTTAGCAAAGTTTAGGAGTGTCATACACCCTCCTATGCTAAAGAGAACGAAACATAAGAGGAAAGCAAAAATTGGCTTATCATGATTCACTTTAAGGATAAAATATGTTGTGGTGATATATATATATATATTATGGTTAAACACAAACCATAACACTTAGATGTTATGGAGCACCCAAAACAATGACAAAAGTTGAAAAAGCCTAATATTTCCAGATTTACAGATTGTGGACTTGTCATTGTGAGGACCATTTCACCTATTTTTAGGTGGGCTATTGATGTGCTACTTGCGGCCACTGATTCCTAACATCAAAGACTATCTAATCACAAAATGTGAGCCTATTTGGAGACCAGTAACATGGTGAACCGCTCGACACAAGTGGTCACTGACCTCCGGAGAGTATTCCGGCTTGTTCGGTGCTTTTCCGACTGGTTGCAGCAGTGAGACTGGTGGTATTAGATTCCTAACACCCATGTTTACTTGCTCCTAAAATTTCTTAGCATTCGGGGTTCGGAAAAGTTAGTGAACCATTCAAGGAAGTGTAAAATAGAGGTTCAGTATTGGTTATTAATGTGTCTAGGCTTCCAACGAACCAACAATTCAAACCATAAGCTACAACTTGTAGCGTGTCTTGTTTTACGGCATTCATCTATATCGCCATCATTGACGTTACGGTTGTAACAATTCTCATGGTAGTGTTTCAAGTCTAACAATATGCATGTTTGTTAATGGATTATGTTAACGGTTTATCATTCACATATTTTATGTGTCAAATTGCGTCTCCACAAACGCATAATGATGAATTATTTGATTCTGAATTTTGTCTTTGAATAAGGTATGACCTTCCACCTATGTCCGCTTATATAAAGACATTCACATGCGATCTCGTTTAGTCACTTTTGATGAGCCAGTCTCTCCGTCCTTAGGAGGAGAGAAGAATAAGTTTGTTCAAAGTTCAACGACTTGGTTTTGTCGTGGTTTGTCTCATTGTACTTCATCATGTTTCTAATAGTCCTATAAATGGAAGTGACGAGTTTAGAGATATATGCTGCAACTATGCTGGTAAGGATTGATGCCGACAAATGAACATGTAGTCACTCTTTGTTGGTGACGTGGTGACTCCACAAATGTGGTAGATGGTGTCACTAGGCAATGGCTGTTACGAAGGTGTAGAAAGACCATTTGGTTCGATAATGCTTGTTGATTGCGAGTTATGGCATAACTTGATCTATGATTAATGATACTCACTCGTCTATTTTCTTAGATGATGGTTATTATTGGGGGACGCCTCAATGTCAATACTAATCCAAATGAGAGATCTTGAAGAATAACGATGTTGAATGAGTTTGATGTCGAACCATACATACTCTGTTGAAGCAAAATTCTAACATTGTAGATTGGCCTACATGGAAAGTACTATCCGGCAGGAATTGATGGTGATTATCGACCTACGTCACCGCCACAGCCTCATGGAAAGCCGTAAGATCCAGTTTTAATAAAGAGACATGTCATTGGTCAGGTAATGCCAACACTGCAGATGTAAATCCTATCGGTTATACCTTTGTTAGGCGTAGTGAGAAATAAAAGAGTTTAGACTCACCTTATGGCGCAAACTATGTGACAAAACGCCCTCAAAATCAAATATGAGACGGTTTGTTCTCATAATACCTTGTTAGTTAGGTGGTTTCCAAAACAACTGAATTTGTAGTTTGTGGTCACATATCATCTCTATTGGGAATAAGTTAACAGATGTAGATAAAGATCCTCAATGGATTTGTGGTTGTGAGTTATTTATATTTCCATTCTATAGTTTATTCTTCCGCATTCCCCAACACCATGTTGAGATTGTGGGTGACTGATGTGATTACAGGGTAGTACTGTTACTACTGTATGTGAAAGATGAGATCGGAACCAAGAATCCGAATTGGGTAGGGTTGGTTTTGACGACATAATTATTATGTTTTAACAGATAACTAAATAGCTAAATAAATTATACTAAAAATGCTATGATCAAAATTAAAGGAGGAGAAAATGGGGAAGATGAGATCTTTTTCTTACTTACAAAAAAATATTGTAAGATTTTTTTGAATATTGAGAAACTATGTGATATAAAAGAAGAGTGAGTAAAGAAAATAGTGTACAAAAGAAAAAATGGAGCTTCTATTCATATCTCATACAATGGTACCTAGACCTCTCTCTTTTTTCTATATAGTTCTGACTTAGTCAATACATATGAAAATATCAAAAAACAATTCTTAACTTATATATTCTAAATTACAAATGTAGATAATTATCTTTTATATTTATTGCTAGAAAATCCCAAAATGGGTTATCAAATTACATAAAATAATTTAATTGATTATCTTCTTTTTTGATAAACATCATAAGTCAAAAATTAAATGTAGATGATTAGCATCAAATTGAATGTAGACGATTTAATGTATAAACTATATAACTATCTAAAATTTCTCATAAACTTTGATTTGAGCCAACAAAACTCATTCATTAGAGGTTAGAATATTTGATATACATTGATGTTAATTCTTGGTTAGTTTCATATATATATATAACACATATGTATATCAATAATTGAAAAATATAGTTTAGCAATTTTATTATGAATTTATAAAACAAGCGGAAGAGTGAATTAATTTGAGAAGATAATTTATGTGATTATTATACATTTTTCGAGTTGTATATAATATAATAATTTGAAATAAAGTAGGAATGAAAAAATTAATAGTAGACTGATTTAATATATCAAATTAGATAATTGACATTTTAGGGAAATTATGAAAGTCTAAATTAGCATTTTAGGTATCTGTAAAAGAAAATTGGAAGTACACTGAGTAAGGAAGTCTAAATACTGTTTTAGAAGTATGAATAGAAGTTTACAAGAAAAAAATTTAGAAAGAGAGATAGAGAAAAGAAAAAAAAGAACCAGAAAAATGATGGAAAGAAGGGCAAGCTGGGATTTGAATTTGGATCAATGCCCAATGAGTTGGGTAACTTAGCCAACTGAACTAACTTCAGTTTCTGTGGGACTATAATACATAATTAATTAAATACTAAACTGTTTGTCGGGTGAGTTATAACCAGACCAGCCTGCAACGTAGTTCTGCCACTGGGCCTGTTATGGGATAAAGAAAGTTAAGAAACGGTTCCCATTTATAGTAGGTAAAGTAGAACTGTTATTTTATCAAGTGAATACTGAGTAGCCTACCACTTGGGACTACACTCGCATGAAATAGTGATGCATAATTGCATATGCATGTTCATACAATTAATATTTCTAATTTTCTACACTACCTGCCAACGAGATCATGAAGATATTAATGAAGAAAATTAAGCTCCTGTCGTGTAACTAGTACTATTTGAATGAGTTTAGTAAATCAAGGTAATGGCTTGTGTTTATCAGTAGTCCCAATCCTATTATTTGCTATAATTTTGTAGATAAGATACTAATTACTAATTAGTAACCAAATTTCCTGTCAAAGTTTAGTTATGATGTTATTGCGTCGTGTCGATTATAATCATATTGATGTTCCATGTGGAATGTATAGTAAATAGTATATACTTGTCCGGATTTTAGTGAAGAGTTTGGTATTGCAAGCCATTGAATTGATGTTCGTTTAAGTCATGATTTCATTGCCAAAACCACACTGACTTGCAGATCGTAAAGTCCCATACTTTCTGCAACGATTTTCTGTTTCAAACTTTCAATACTTTTGTGGTGTGGAAGATCATAAATCAGATTAGCTAGCTACATTTCTTTGAACCATACCATCTAGACTACTAGAGTAGTGACAATTTTGACTCTCAATCATTACTATTCCACAATTTCCATGCAACCGTTAAACTAAACCAGTCTTTAGCGTATGATCTCAACAACCATTGAAATCGAGTATAAACTTGAAACTCGACAAGATGGATCAAGATCAAGAAAAATCAGAAAAGATAGGTCAAAATTGTCTGATATAAAAACTCTAGAATGTTGATTTGAGTCTGAAGTTCAAAGTTTGCTTGGCTAGGAACTCACCATTCACCAATTGATTGGCAGGTAGTTCCAATTTTCCATGAGTTGTATAATCTTAATTTGAACGCTGAAATATAATTTCCGGAGACAGAGAAAGTCTTCGTCATTGTTGTATGAAGATATCCAACAGGCAAAACTGGTCAAGATGGACAAAAGGGGGTTTTGATCACTCGTTTCAAATTCAGCGCACAAGTTAGTTCTACATCTGATACAACAAATCCCTTTTCAAACAGCAACGGATGAAAGCCATGAAACCCTCCATTAGGTTCCCCCTTTTCACGGACGAACAAATCCATACCTCCTTAAAGAAGTTTTAAACTTTTAATCACCCATCAAACTCTAAAAACAATCTCACAATCTCTCATGCTTAATAAATGGACCTCCAAGTTTCCTTTATTTTATAGCCGTTGGCCAGAAAGTATAAAATAACCAAATTCTATATCATCCAGAGATTTGGCAGATTACAAGTCATCTTCCAGCAATATGCATAAAACAAATAATCAACAGCTAGAAGATTGAATTTTCTATAGCTTTACGTTAATACAACGTGTATACTGATATGAAATCTAAACCAAAGTAGAATAAAGTTTGCATTCCCTGCACCAAGCGAGTTCCACGTTTGTTTTCTTTACATATATTTCTATACTCGTTAATCTAAGCATATTTCATGTTCTCAGGTAAGATCACTGGCTATTCTTTAACAAACGAAAACGTACCATTAAAGAACCAAGCTCACAGGGAACAAGATACTGATAACATCTAATAGGCCAACGTTATTTCCTCATGCACACCGCTAAAAGTTGGAAGATTAAGTCTTCAAATGACATTAGAGTAGGCTTTTAGTTCTCTTCAACCTCACCACACCTGGGATAGCTGGACCATATGGCACCTGCAAACAAGATCATGTTAGAACTAGCACATCAACTAATGGAATACAGAAAATTTCTGACTACAAATGCGGAGGTGGCAGAATGAGTAAATCTGATCCTATTGTTTGGGGCATTCATCACCATGTTTAACATCACATATTTTACTGTAGTGCCAAGTTGGGCAACCTAACATGCAGAGGATAGGCATATGTCACAGAGCAGTGAAATTTAACTGGAATGGAGATCAAAAGGGTTTATCTGTCACACAATGAATATTCACATGCATATGTGATACATCAACCACATGCATCAAACTAGGTAACCTATTTATTGCTAAAAATAGTGTGATACTTCCTTAATATACCAAATTACATGTTTCAGACTTTTGAACACACACAAAAGAAGGTAGCCAAATCTACCAACTTAACAGAATCGGCAGGATGGTGTTACGAAACAAGTTTTAGTTCTTGGCTTGATGAGAGAAAACTCTTTTACAACGGTACATCCCATAATACAGAACAATATAGAAACGGTTAACAGTTTTAAGTAATTGAAAGAAAAAACAAGTTCGAAAACAACAATTTAGATAGGCCATCCATATATAGCAAACTAGTTAAAACAGAACTTGTAGAAAATAATCCTAACCTGCAGTTTGTCTCCACCCTCTTGGAATCAGGTGTTCTTCTTACTCTCCACTGATGCATCAACCCAAAGCTTCCACAGATTACCAGATCTTGCTTCATCTCATCTCCATTTTCATCTTCACAATCCCTTGGGCCACTTCCATCTTCCCAAACTTTCAATTCACCTCTCAATGTCTCGATTGACAAGATCATCTCTTTGATGGGATGACATCAACCAATACTCATCCTGTTTTAACACACTATTCCCAGCAAGAAATCCTTAGCTAAGAATTTCTTACAAACATCTGGAACTTTTTAATTCTTGAGCTTTACACAAACCTTCCTTTACCCAAAGCCTACCTTCACACTCAATTCCATTACTTGTTCATCGAACAGGGGTTCCCAAACCAACAGTAGACTACGTCCCATAGACGTGTGGAGCTGAATCCACTCGATTTTATTTCTGTCTCTCCTTGTAAATCAGTGCCTTCAAGTTCATAAAACAAGTACGAACCGTAAAGCAAAGCTCTTATATTAATGTCACTGGTCATTCTCAAGGAAAAAACTCTTACCATCAGAGAACTAAGCCCTGCGAGAAACAAACCCTCTGAGGAAATCCAACACAGGCAATATTCAATTGGCCACTGGTACCAATATTAACCATTTCGTAATTCAAACCCCGGTCACTCTCAAGAAAACAACTCTTACCATCAGACAATTAACCCCGCAAGAAACAAACCCTCTGGGGAAATCCAACACTGACCAATAGCTAATTGGCCACTTATACTGGTACTAACCATTTCCTGATTCAAGCAAATGCAAGTTATAATGCTTCCCAAGTTAAAATGTGTTTGGACTTTGTCACTCAGCTACTCCACAATCAATAATACTTGCAAGTTGCAAACAATCTCATTAAATCTCAAACTCATAACATAATGGAGAATAACTCAAAAACATAGAGGTGGCAGCAGTTGTATTGATTGTTTGTATTTATGATTCTGTTGTTAAGTGTATAAATCCTATTTATAATAATATAATTAATGATAGTAATGACCATTTTAAAGGTTACAGCACAACAAATATCCTGAGTTTGAAGGCCTAGGGGAAGAATAAGCAGTTAATTATTGTTTTGTAATTACTTCTATTGTGACTGTAAAAAATCTGAAATGTGATAAAAGTTCATTCAGTATAAAACTAAACTTTTTTGGAAGATTTGAAGCAAACAGATGAAAGTAGATACAACAAGGAGTTATGTTCTAATAAAGTTATTTGAGACCTTATGCACTCTCTAAGGAATCACTTGACTGTAACTATTAAACAATTTCCAAGTTTTATTGAATGAAATGCTCCTAAGATCACTAAAACTGAAATCTTTTGCCACTTTGTCACTTAACTTCTCTAACCAACCAAAAGAAATGATCTAAAAGTGGTATTTCCTAGCTTTAGCCTTCCATCACCATAATCCTACACAATATAATCACATAAAGCAATTCATAGGATAATCTAAACACTCTGAAATTCTATGCAAACACCTATGTCACTCCATATGGAGAATCAGGATCATTCATCCATTATAGACCAGTTAAAATAGAAAAACTTTTACACCATACCACCAAAGTAGTCTGTTGCTACTAGCCACAGTTACTTTCTAACTAAATCAGTAAAGGTATACTAGTATGGTAAAAAAGAACCTATAAAGACTTCTCTCCTTACCACCTAACTATAAGTAATGGATTATGACAGCTATGCTCGGCCATTATGAGGGAACCAAGGGACCATTAGAGCTCAATTGGCATCCCAATCATCCTCTACTGTGGAATTTTCAGGGACATTAAAGAAGCCTTTTCCGGTTTACTCAGTTGTAATTACATTATTGTATTTCAATGATGATATACATCATCTACTTCAAATGCATGCACGTATATCAGAAACATGTGAAAAAACTCACATATTCATAAACTGTGAATAAGCTAACAGATACTTCAGAAATTCTTGAAATATTCATGCAAGTAAATGTACTGTGGAAACATTACAATTTATCTGCCAAATTCCCAGAATCCCTCAAAGTTATAATTGCCTCAAAAGTACCATCTACAAGTATAGTTTCATGGACACATACTAATCTAAAATGTGATAACAGTTCACTCAGCATCATAGTAATCTGAAGATATGAAGCAAATATAGATGAAAGTAAATACAAAATGGAGTTAGTGAGTCTCGGGATCTTCAGATTGGTATTATACTGATGTGTCTCAGCTTATATAACCTGGGTTTGCTTCATCCAGTTTATATTGCCAAAACTATTCATTCGATAGCTCAAGGGGGGCATTCACAAGGCTCTGGTAAGTCTTAGGCTGAAGATTTCGTCATGCACTGTTTCCTATTTTCCCCTCAAAGTCTTAGCCTTCCTAGAGCAACAACCTATAATTGTTCCTCCTTTTTTTATGCATTCTATTCACTATTGTCGGAGATATTCTTTGGGCAAGAATCTGGACCACAATGGGCAACATAACAAGGAAAATATCAGAGTATACCACTGTTCTGGAAATAATGCACTGGAACAAACAGCTCAGTGCCTAATGTTATAATCCAGGTCCCCAAAAGAGAGCCTAGAAGAGTTAGAAACAAACAGATTGAAAAATCTTAGAGCACATACATGAAACATAACAGTACGTAATTGAAACTGAGAAGCACTAAATTGTTAGAAGATTGGTATAAATTGCTCCAACTTCATGCTCCAAACCTTGAATCCGAGACATTAGATACAAAAAGAAAACTAGCCATTTCTACAGCTAAAAGTACAATTAATCCCAGAAGAGAATCTTACTTCTTGTCAACACCAAAGACCTCTCTTCTTCAAGCCACATCCTCCTGGTACACATTTCTCCTCATTTACCTACAAATCACATGAACGATACAAACTCGGCACAATCAAAACAAAATAAAAACACACCGCGGTAAATTCATCACACTCTAAAACACAAAACTCACATCATAAACAGCTCCATCAATCAGTCGGCACTGGGCGCCACATTGATCTTCCTGTTCTTCTTCTTCCTCCTCCTACTCTCCAACAATGCACTAACACAAGCACTCACCATCTGCTGCTGCGACTCCATGATGACCTGAGTCTGCTTCATTTCCATGTCCATTTGCATCACCACAATCTCCCTCGCCATCTCCATCTTCCTCTTCTCCACCTTCATATACTTCTCCCCCAGCGACCGGATCGACGACACTATCTCCTCCGCCGGATCCGCCTTCCTCACCACACCACCACCACCACCACTACTCCCCACGCCGCTCTCCAATTTCCGACGATAGCCTGAGCTCTCATTCCTCAGATCCCTCTTTGGAATGAACTCCTCATGACTCAAATTCCTATGACCTAACGACCTGACCGGAAAAGCCGTGGAGGTGGTTGTGGTGGGGTCGGGTTTGGGAGCGGAGAGGGAGTCGAGGTCGGCCATCAAGGGATACAGGGACCAGGGGGAGAAGCGGCCGGGGCGGGCGGCGGCGCGGTGTTTTTCAGAGCGGAAGCGTTTGCGGAGCTTCTCGATCTTGTTGTGGCACTGGACGGGGGTTTTGGAGGGGGAGACGGCGGGGAACTGGGCGGCGAGGGAGGCGGCGACGTCGTCCCAGTCGTGGGATTTGAGGTTGGTGCGGTTGAGGGAGGTCCATTTCTGTTTATAGACGGAGATGAGGGCTTGGGCCTCGTCGTCGGTCCAGCACGGCGGGGGGAACTTGCGGGGTTGGGCGGCGGGGGAGGACATTGGGAAATGGAGAGGAGAGAGAGAATGAGAAGGTTGTGAGGGTGGAGGTGGGAGGTCGTTGACATTAGACAGAGAGAGAGAGAGTGGGGTGAGGCAGTGGGCGCGCCTCCAAGGTCACAATTAACCACTGCGCGCGTCACTAGAGGACTAGAGACCAATACGACGACGCCACCGCAGCGCCCACACGGGAGCGCACCTTCCGCCGAGAGGGTTGTTTTGGTATTTTATCAGTTTTAAGGGTATTTTGGACATTTTTGGCATCATGGCGAGAGGGAAACAAAAAATGAACCTGACGTGAATCGAACACGCAACCTTCTGATCTGGAGTCAGACGCGCTACCATTGCGCCACAGATCCGTTGTATCTACTTCTCAGTACCATTTATATATATATGCTCCTCCCTGTTATGAATGTTAAGGAAATAATGGTTTAATCCGTTACAAATGTACACAAGTCACAACTCAGAAGGACCTCATCGAAAAACAAAAGTAAAAAACTCAGAAGGAAGAGGATGAGGTTTCCCAAAGACTCTAGAAGCCATAGGGAACATAATTATGTTGCTGATTTGTTGGCTAAAACCAGCACTCTTAATGCCAAGGGGATCTGCATCTTGAATGAATCTCCCCCTTTGATCATTGAAGCTCTCCTTGATGACATTGCTGGTTTTTCCAAGTATCGGCGTTTTAAGACTAACGCTGCTGGTTAGGTTGTTTTAGTTTTAGTTTTGTCTGGGCCTTTGGCCTCATATGTAACAAACAAACAAAAAGACTCTAGAAGCCTTTGATTGTCATACCCTGTAATGTCACACTCATATTTTTCTTAATGGTTCTCAAACTTTTCAAAGTTCTAGTTATAGATTCATCACCAAAACAAAATCTGAAGAAGGCTCAAGGTGCAAAACTTCCATGTTCACCAAAATGATCCTTACAGGACTTTTCCAGAACTCAGTACTCCCAAAGTAAATAAACCCAACTCCACTAAAGAAGCTTACACTGAAACACTGCCGTTCATCTTCAAATCAGTCCTAGCTGATTTTAACCTGTCTTTCCTCAACCGGTCTGATATCAAAAAGGCCAACTCAAGCGACTGCGATGCATTCAGTCTGGGGTCACAATGTGTGTGGTAACGCGAGTTCAAGTCATTTACTGTCACAGCCTTTGACCCTCCAATGCACTCCGTCACATTCTGCCCAGTCATCTCCAGATGCACCCCTCCGGGATAGCTCCCTTCTTGGTCGTGGACGTCAAAGAAAGCTCTCAGCTCAGCCTGAGATCAAAGAGTATCAACGTACTAACTTAGGTGGTGACTAAATTATGCCGGAGTACACCAGGTTAATTAAATTGATCATTTACTTACCCTGATTGAATCGAACGGCCGTGTCTTGAGCCCACATGGAGCCTTTATTGTGTTCCCATGCATGGGATCACTAACCCATGTAACTATAAGCCCTGCCTGGCGGACAGCTCTAATCAAATGGGGGAGCTTTATCCGCATATTATCTGCTCCCATCCTGGTAATGATTGTCAGTCTGCCAGGTTTGTTATGAGGGTTAAGAATCTCACACAGTTTCACAAGCTCCGTTGGGTCCATTTTATCACTCACCTGCACAGTTCGAACATTAGTACCTAACTTACGCAGATAATGTTGAGATACTCATTGCCCTGTTACAAACCACAGATCCATACTAACTAGGTGAAGAAATAAAGTTATGTTGCTAAATTGATGTCAAAAACAAGACTTACAAACCACATATTCATACTAACTAATGTTAAACCGCGACAAACGTGGCCCGTAGATTAACTGTACCGATATTGTCTCAACTTAGCCACTTCACAGTGGTTGGGTTTTAATCACAAAAGGCCTCGGTACAATTGGTTATTATCTAGGTTGCACGGACACGCCATTACAGTGACGTATCGCGTGTCCGACACGGACACGCACACGGACACGCCGGACACGCCCCAATACGCGTCGGACACGCGTGTCCGAATTCGGACACGCAAACTGACTTTGGACACGGCCCGGACACGCGGACACGCACCAACTCATAATAAAAGTGAAAGTGCTTATGATGAGAATCGAACCTTGGTCATACAAGGCACTTAACAACTCCTCAACCATTCTAACAGATTCCGTTTTTGTTATATTTATGCACACTTTAATATATATATATATATATATATATAAGGAGAGAAACTCGTGATAAAAATAAGAATACTTGTGGAGGGATTTGAACCTTGGTTATCCAAGTACTTAACAAGTCCTTAACCATTCTAACAAGTTATGTTTTCATCATTTTAATGCACACTTTGACATATATATATACATCTAAAATTCTAAATACTTTCAAATTTATAAAATATTTTTTTAATAAATAAATATATATATATCAAAATAATATTTAATTAACGTGTCCACCACGTGTCCGTGTCCAAAAAAATTTCTATATGCCGTGTCTACGTATCGAATCGTGTCCAATACGGACACTCGTGTCCGTGTCCGTACTACTTAGGTTATTATTCACCCACTTATAAGCTTTATTTTCTGTCACTTCTTAGATGTGAAATCTCTCATCTCCAACACGCCCCCTCACGTGCAACCTAATTTTTAGGTCTGCACGTGACAGATTAACATCCCACATACTGGGACGAAATAAACCAAGGTCCAATAACCAACGACACTTGGTGACCATCCAATCGGAAACTCTCCGATGGCATGATAATGACACCCATCTTGGGCTCATGACAAAGTGGCACCTAACTCGAGCCCACGACAGATTGGAGACGCGACTGGAGAGGGACCCGCTCTGATACCATGTTAAATAGCGACAAGCGTGGCCCGTGAACCAACTGTACCGATATTGTCCCAACTTAGCCACCTCACATGTGTTGGGTTTTAATCACAAAAGGCCTCGGTACAATTGGTTATTATCCACCCACTTATAAGTTTTATTTTCTTTGTCACTTCTTAGATGTGGAATCTCTCCTCTCCAACAATTAGGTGAAGAAATGAAGTTATGTTGCTAAATTTATGTCAAAAACAAGACGAATATCATCAAATCACAATGTTGTTGAACTGATTCGAATCACTTATTGCTTCGTTGTACCCTAAAAGTAACAGCCAATTTACCTTAATGCCGAGAGGATTGGATACACCACGAAGGAATTCAACATGTGCTCCATCCAATTGTCGAGTCCTCTCCCCTACCCAAAGCATGTGGGCAGAACAATCATAGAAACGGCCAGTTGTTGAATCCTCCCTAGTCAAGGCCTGCTCATATGGTAAATGGAGGCATTCATGAGATATCCAATACTCAATTGTATTCATGATTGGATGGTCCTTAGTAACCCCAGCAGCAGTAAGGAATCCAATAGCTTCATCCACTCGTTGTGCAAGTTCCATGTACCTATTTTCAAACAGATAAATTTATTACAACACAAGGTAACTGTTTTGCGATGAGCATATCAACAATTGTATCCCCCAAAATTTCTGTACTAGGGAGTATAATAGTAGAAAATCTAGTCACATACATAACAACTATTTCAATGTTTCTGGTTAAAGTCATCTTGCTTATCAGATGAAATTTGTAATAAACTGGAGAATCTTGAATTAAACGGCAAGAACAAAACTTGAACAAACTGTGATGATGTTGCAATAGCAGCAATTTGTAAGAATCATAACATTTTAGAGCTAACTAACTCTAAGAAATAGAAATTTCATGCTTGAACTTGTAGCTTTTGGTGTCAGCCAAAGATACAAGAACGCATAAAGGGCAGGCTGAATGGAACAAAATCAATTGATAAACCTTCAAAGTATCAAATGAAAGTTGAGGTTTGTTACAAAACTGATACCTGTTCCCTTGCTCACTATTCCCCACGAAGTCAAGATTCCAATCTGAGACTCTCTGCATTGCAGCATAACCACCAGTGGCAAATGCTCTGAGGAGATTCAGCGTACCAACAGATTGGAGGTATGCTCTGACCAACCTTTGTGGGTCTGGTATTCTAGATTTCTCATCAAAAGCATCACCATTGATATTGTCTCCCCGATAACTAGGGAGCTTCACGCCATCTCTTGTCTCAAAATCATCAGACCTAGGCTTTGCGAATTGACCTGCCATTCTCCCAACCTGTCACAAAAGATAAATCTCAAATTAAAGCACTTCTTAGTGGTGCTTCCATGCGTGTAATCAATCATTGTTCCCCTAGTTAATGACAATGTTCCAAATCATGGACAGTAGTTAAACATGTGAGCCAGTTTAGAATTCGAAATCTTGGATCTTCACATAAAATGCAACATAAATACATAATTTACCATATAATTTATCAGACCAGGTAAAGGCCTACATGGGATCATTCCCATGGGCACATACTCCGAAACACACAGAAGACACAAGAACTACTTGAAGAAGTCACTAATCACCCAAATCGCCAACATAAGAAAGCAAACTCATAAATGTTTGATTTTTCTTGTCTCTTTTTAAAAGAGTACACGGAAGATAGAAGTGGGAAGTGCAGCATTATATACCAAAAAGAACCATGATGCATGAGAAAAAAAGACCAAGGAAGAAAAACTAAAGTATGTTGATATAATTTTGAAGTACAGTTAAAAGAAAAGAATAATCCACACAAGAGTATGGTACTGTAAGAAGTCTGAGATAAGGTGGATTTCCACATCTTCCTGGCAATTACCGGACAATATCTAATACAAGGATAGGTGCAATCAAATCCTCAGAGTTCAACAGCAGGGCAAAACTAAACATGTTTTCCTATCAATTACACTGTCATAAAATCATTAAATTTTTTTAATAAAAGAAAAAAGAAAAGGAAAGAAAAAACATCATAGCACCTTCACCTTGTACGACTCTAATTCTAACTCCCCATGACCAATATATCCAAACACGCATCACAACAAGCCTTCAATCTCATAATGCTTGTCTCCGAAACCTAATAAACAGCCATGAACTCAATTACAATCATTGAGTTGCATGCAGCAGCCCTCATGTTAATCCATCCAACCTAATACAAGATTCAAACTTTTTATTGTCACCTCGTTCCTGTATATTCCCAGCTATCAATAAAAACAAGGAATTTATTTTTCTTTTTTGGTTTTAATCCCACGATTGGTAATGATCAGATTATAAAACAATCAGCAATGTATGCAGAATCAAAATAATTCCATCAAACACAATATAATTAGCAAACAGCAAACTGCAAAAAAATCAGACCAAAAACTAAATTTTCAAATAAAAAATTTCCATCATGTAACTGTTCTTGTTTGGAATGAGAAAAAGTAAAGGACCTTGATGACGGGCATTTGAGCCCCATAAATGAGAGTGATGGCCATCTGCAAGAAGACTCTGAAGGTATCCCTAATATTATTAGCATTAAACTCCTTGAAGCTCTCGGCACAATCCCCACCCTGAAGCAAAAATGCCTCCCCCTGAGCGGCCTTGCCGAGCAAGGTCTCCAGCCGCCTGGCCTCTCCGGCAAACACAATTGGCGGGAACGTCTCGAGGGTGGTCAACACGGTCTGGAGCTCCTCGGGGTCCGGGTAAACCGGCTGCTGTTGGGCCGTCTTGGATTTCCATGAGTCCACGGCCCAGTCGGCGGTGGAGGAGGAAACCGAGGAGGAGGAGGAGACGGCGGAGATGAAGGTCTTGGGGTGTTTGGGGAGGATGGAGAGTAGGAAAGGTTTGAAAAGGGTGGTGATGGGTTTTGGGGTGGTACGGGAGAGGAAGGGGGTGGAGGTGGTGAGGTTGGCAGAGGTTGCTGCGGCGGCGGCTGTGGCTGTCAGAGACATATCTATCCGACTGTGGAGGCAGTTCTCTGTGTGTTCTGGAGTTGTGTCAGAGTTTGATGTTGGGATAGAAGAAGATTGGATTTGAATAAGGACTTAATCCTCTGGTTTTGTTTTTATTTGTGTAACGTACGCGGCACTTGAGGACGTTACTTGGAAAGCAGCAACGACGTCGTTTTGAGGTACTTGCATTGTTAAACTCAGAACTCTTAGTTTCCAAAGAAACTGGCATTCCAGTATAGGTACATGATTTCACGAACATGAGAACTTACGAATTGCCAAAATCATGGCAAAACAACTTGTTCGATTTATAAATTACAATGAATGACAATGGAAAATGCAGGCCAAAACTTCAATACAACAACAATTTGCAAACGAAAATTTCCCTGATGAATTTAATTGAATGGTGCTACTCCTTACGTTCTGCTCTCTAGCTGTACAATTGCAGATGTGCAATGGTCCGAGGAGGCTTTTATAACAGGGTTGGATACTTGGCATCGAGGAACTCTCTCAACGTCCGAGCTGCTTTATGGCCACCCATTAACTCGGCTAGCCTCTCCACTGGCATGAGAGCAAGTTCTGCCAAACTCTTGCAACCATCCACTATTGCCCTGTAATTTGAATCTGTCACACCTGGGAGTCGCCTCAAGAACTCCACAGCAGACGTATTGTAATTTTCAGCCCTGCGTACATAACAAAATATGCATTTATAATTTATCAAGAGTATGCCGATAAATGCAAGGAATTACTTGTTAGCACTTTCTGGCTGTACACTGCTAGAGTTACCTCACGTCATCTTCTATGATCCCATCTTCAGAGGGTACACCAACTCTAGTTGCTTTTGTCTCGTCAGGTTCATCTTGATTTGCCTTGAGAGTAGCAAAGATTTCAGCAGTAGCATGCAGACTGCGAGACCAGATAATTCGCAGCCGAGGGAAGTGTAGAACAAGCAATGACAGCTTAGAAATAATACTATTTGGTGTGACATCATCCCCAATATCACTTGCAGACTACAAGAAGCATCCAACACTTCATCACAAATAAATAAATACATAGAAATAT
The DNA here is from genome assembly GCF_933775445.1 of Argentina anserina. Lineage (NCBI taxonomy): Eukaryota > Viridiplantae > Streptophyta > Magnoliopsida > Rosales > Rosaceae > Argentina > Argentina anserina. The sequence goes on from NC_065876.1 coordinate 11,453,120, forward strand.
TCCATCAAATGATTAAAATTAAGCCCACCCATTGACTAATCCGCATTGATATCACTCAGATTACCTGAAATGAGAAGCTTTTGTCTTGTGAAAATTCGATCAGGAGGACAGGTATTCTATAGTACCGCACCATGGTCTCTACTTGGTTATAAAGGCGGCCTGATGTGAAGCTCATAAATAGATCTTGAATACTCTTCCTCTCCACACATATTAATGGAGAAAGGATATAATCACCAACTTCCAAGGTCACAGGTATTATGCGCATGCCCTTCCGGTGGAGAACATTAGGAAGGCTGCTCATGAACTCCCTCATGTCCACTATGACCTGAAATGGTGAGAGTTTAAGCAAAAATGGTGGTGCTAGAAAGACGATATAACGTATCACAAAGGTCAATATATTACACCTGCATTTGCTTCTCAGCCTCCCTTCTTCCCCCCGCCTTTCTAGTCAGAGAGTTTTGCAATGACACATCCGGTTCTACAGAAGGATTCAATCCTATACAGTTACCATCCTGATGTAAAATAAGGGCAACACCAGCACAAATATATTAGTTTCAGTACTAAACATTAACATAGGTGCAGGCAGGGAAAGAGAAAAGATGACATTGCAAATGCTAATACTCGGGATACATAAAATGATTGAGATATAATATGTTCCACGATGAATCAAGCAGCAATTTAAGGACACAGTAATTAACAGTAGTTAATTATCCACGTAGAAAGAATAGGACGAGCAATAAGAACAAGACAAAAAAATGTCAATATGAATACAAAGTACATCTGCAACAGACATATTGTAAAAGGAAATTAAGCACACCTGATCAACCGGTATCATCATCAGTGACTTCTGCCTAATCAAAGATTCAAATGCTCCATTCTCCCTTCTAATGCTTGCCTCAAACTTTTGACCCTCAGAAGAATCTTCATAGAAAAGAAAATATACTTTCATCTTCTTTGAAGGATTCTCAGCTTTATGGACTTCAATTTCCCTGACAAAAGTCATATCTGGATGGTAAACAACAATCGTCGAGGGTCTCAAAATGTCAAGTGTAGGTTGACCACTTTCAAGAGCATAAAAGTGCACCGGAGGTAGTGGCTTAGCATTTTTCAATCCAGTAGAATGGGGTTGTCTATGCTTCCTCAAAAACCCTTCACCTACAGGGCCACCCTGGAAAGCAGCTTCACTGGAACCAGCTGTCAACGCCTGATGGATTTCATCTGCTTGTCCTTCATTTTCTGAATCAGAAATAACTAGTGTATCAATTGTTTCTTCCTTTTTATCATCATTGTCGACTTTATTCCCCGAAGTCTTAACACTAGCTGGGGCTTTTCTGTTCCGTACTTTTCCTTTTCCTTTTCCAGCAAGAAGTTGAGAATCATCCCCAACAGCATTAAACTTTTTAGTTTGATTTCTAACTTCTGATCCTGAAGCAGGTTCCTCTCTTCCTTTTCCCTTTCCACGTCCTCTGCCACTAACAATACGCTGGGGATCATCTCCAATAGCATCTTCTTTTCTAGCTCGATTTCTAATTGCAGATGCGGCAGCCATAAGAGCATCATGTTCCTGCTTGTTTATGCTGCTAGCTTCTGTACTCTGGGGAGCAGTTGTGTGAACAACTCCATCCAGAATACCAAAACCTTTGGCTTTCTTCGGTTTCTTTTTATAACGTGTATGCAAGTCACGCAGCTCTCCCTTGCCCAACAAGTAGTTCTCCCATTCCTCCCGCATGACCTAAAAAAGAAAGTAAATCAATAACTGGTTCATAATCTTTCTACAAGCTTATTCGAGGGAAATGATTATTTAGGCCCAACATCTTATAAATCAAATCAAGAGGACAGTAGCATGTCATTTCCTTTCTCTCTATATTTGCACCCATTTTTCATCAAGAATTCATTAAGTTTGGATGAAAACATGTCCAAAAGAAAAAAAAAACACTAACCGGACCAGCAGGCAAGTTTTCCAAATTCAATGTATCCAAACTATAAAGATCCAATACAGGTCAATGAAATAAACACTAAGATGAAAGTAAGAAACCTTTTGTGGACCATTATTGATGAGATCCTCAAGCTGCATACATGATCGTTCGTCTTTACATGCCACTAGAACAATGCCACTATCTACTATATCATCTTCAGCCGGAATATCTTCTCTTGATGAAGCAAGTTTTTGTCTTTCTTCTTCTATCTCTTCTAGAACCTCCTGGAATTACACGAACACAATGAAACTTATATAAAATTGACTCAAATCTATCAACTTCAGTATTCCCGACATAGCTATTCAAACTGATTTAAAAGAAGCAAATGAAACAACCGAAACAAGCATAAATAGGATGGCATGGTAAAGTGGTCCAACGGCTTGTCATTTAAGAACAATATGGTCACATAGGATTGGGAAGACACTCACTCACACGTAAGACCTTCCACTTTGGTGCTTCCTCTAGAACTTCATCTAAAACTATACTGGCCGCTGAAGCACCACCAACATCTACATATGCAAATAAAACAGAAGTTCAAGCAGACTATATAACAAAAACACAAATTATAAGGAATAGCATAAAAGAATTGATAATTCCGCTTCACCTTGCTCTTTATCATTATCCCCCTTCAGTTTCCTCTTCTTGCCTTTCACACTCTTACCCTGCTCACTCACATTCACCCCACCGGAAGTCACAAATCGATAAACCCTCTTCTTTGCATACTCGAATATCTTATAACTCGACTCTGCAAATATCCACACTGACCGAAAACTCTCCGACACTCTCAGTGTATCCAAGTACTTCAAATAAGTCACCGCATCATATCTACCCAAACCAACAAGAACAACATTACAAAATCAATTACCACAACAAACTACATTCCCAAAATCCTGGTTTAAAACTCAAAACACACACATTGAATCGCAAACCAAAGGCCGAAAATGTACCTAACAAGGTAATCCAAGAGCTTCCTGAGAGTCTTCAAATCCGAAACAAGCTGCTTGGTCTTCTTCCCCAATGTATGCCAAATAGGATCCAACTGCCTCCTCACAATCTCATCAAACGACTTAAACAGCCCATTCTCGACCGTCAGATCCTCCACGTCGACCTTGTTGGTCTTCCGCATCTCCTTCAAGCACGCATCCATGACCTCAAGAATCGCCTTCTGAATCCCAACCATGTGCTTCGTCATCGGAACCCTAATATCGACCACCTCCGGCGCGTCCCTCTCGAGCTCGGTCCCGACCTCGACGTGGAACCTCGGCCAGAGGTGGAGCTTGGTGATGTGAAGACACTTCATGGTGCGCTCGGCCTTGGCGAAGCCGGCGACCATGGCGTGGGGGTTGTCGGAGAAGGCGCGGACGAAGGCGGAGGAGTTGAGGGAGCGGAAGACGCGGACGATGAAGGCCTCGGTGGAGGTGTCGGAGAGGGAGTGGGCGGAGGGGAGGAGGAGGCCGGAGATGGAGGAGGAGGGGAGGCGGGAGGTGAGGAGGTCGACGATGAGGATGCGGGGGGTGATGAAGAAGGGGAGGCCGGAGGAGTAGAGGGAGAGGCGGTGGTGGGAGGGGAGGTCGGCGGTGATTTCGGAGATGGGGTTGGGGTGGAAGTGGTGGAGGAGTTGGGATTTGAAGGAGGGGTTGGTGTGGGGGGAGAGGATGAGGAGGGTGCCCTGAGAGGGGGTGTGGAGGCGGAGGAGGGTGGCGATCAGTTTGGGGAGGGCGAGGCCGGAGGAGAGGATCACCAGGCCGCTGCCGTTGGGTGGGGAGCCGAGGAGGTCGGCGATTATGTGCTCGTGAAATTGAACCATTTCGGATTTTGATTTGGGGGTTTCTCAGAGGGTTTGGGGGAGTCTGTATTATAAGAGCACAACAGAACCTCCTATTCAGCATTGCCATCATCAATGTGATCAACTGACTTAACTTTTTTCTTGCTTTTGTATTTAATCTGATAAATGAATGGAGTTTGGTACACGAAAACATAAAGACTTTCTTGCTTGATACATGATCATACCAAGAGACTGTTTGTTACTATTCCCTGCTTGGTATTTGCTCTGATACATGAATGTAGATTGTTACATGGAAACACAAAAACTTTCTTCACGTCCCATCTAGGTCGGTCATCACTCCGGGAAAGCAATGCAAACTTATGTCAGAATACGGAGAGAAAACCTAATAAAGGGATGACATTTCGTTGTGTGCATACCAGTATTGTGTAGGTTCTTCTAATCTTATTCTCTGTTTATGGTGAGATCTCCATGGCTCGTCTTCATTCTTCGCAATACCAATGGAACAGGCTTCTCCAACACAGACACATTGATATTGTTCCAAACATCACCAGTGGTGGGAAGCTGAGCAATTTTCTCAGCGATGTTCATGTCTTCTGGAAGAACAGAAGCAAAGACAGTGTACTCTTTTTTCCACTCCTCATGGTTTGCAAGGCTTATGAAAAATCCAGGACCAGAACCAATCCATGCTACCGAACCCCTTTTTAAGGTTGGGCAAAATTCAGTTGGAAACTTCTTCAAGTTGGCTCCTTGGGCTTCCAGTGTTCCCTGAACCAGTGCAAAAGGAGGACCGAAAGGAGCCTGGGCAATTCAGAGAAGAATGTTAGGTATAGTGAACACACAAGTACACAAATCAATCATTACAGTTGATGTTTCATCAAATTATTTGAATTCGAGCTGAGGCTGCGATAAATTCTGCAATAACCAATTAGATTAAAAGCAGAACTTCATTTCTCCTATATATACATATTACCGCAAGAATGAGTACTCATATTTATCTATTGTAGAAGGAAAACATGAAAACACATCAAGAACAAGGTACTGATATATGTATCTCAGCTCCCTTTTAATATTGAATCTTATCAGAAAATTTATTACAGAGAATTGAAAATTCCGTTAGATATAGTTCTCCATATCTGAGCCTATATCAATTTCTTCTATTTTTTTTTTCTCTTTTCTTTGTAAACACAAACTTAGATGTGCAAGGGTTACACATCTGTAACCAAACCGCCACAAGCATACGAATTACTCCATAATGATCTGTTACGTGCAAATAATCAACTATAGAAAATTAAAGGCACCTTAGTAAAATCTTACATCTTTTATGTGGTTTCCTTCTATATCCCATGATTCCCCACGGTCCTCTGCGCGATAAAATTGGCAGCCTGCACAATGACGCAGTTCTAACAACTCAAGAATGTAGGCCACAGAATGAGGGGCACAGTCTGGGAGAAGCTGAACAATTGAATATTATTGGAAGAACTAATCTGTTAGTGTGTGGTATTAAATCAAGAAAAATATAACTATATAAGCCTGTGCAGCTGACAAAAGGATATATGAGATTTGTTTTATAAAAAGTAAAAAGGAAGAAAAGCAGCATACGGGAAGTGAACATCTCTCCAGTATGTGAACTAAGAAAACTTTTATCTTCTTCAAATTAATTAGAAACCATAATTCTGTTATATTTTTGCATCACAAATACTTGTTCCACACAGCCTCCATTAATCATTAAACAAAAATGTCTTAACTGATCCAAACATAATGACCATAAGCTCCTATGAGTCGTATCATTTAATGTACTCCAATAAAAAAAATTGAACTGATTTACCTAAGGTAAAGCCTAAAAGTTTAGTTCTCAAAAAGGTTTGTTATCTTGTAAAGGGAAATTTTCATTACTGAGTAATGCTCTCTCATGCTGTTATGCAGTTATGAGATGTTGATGAAAACAAGAGACAATAGCCAAACTCAGAATCAAGTTTCATGCCCATACTAGAATTTCAAGCAATGCCTTTTCAACCAAGTTACAGATATAGACTATGTTACATCAGTGTTAGTTTATGTATGCAAAAGGTAAACTCTAGAAGAGTGGCACTCTCACTAGTGATTCTGTAAACAGTTGCAATGTTGCTTAATGGGCTGTGTGTGCATGCATGCAGACGTAATTGTTCTATAGGAAAAAGAAACGAAAGATCCTGAGGGCATCAACACTTACTTTTATATGTAGAGTTCCATATTGTGTTTCCAAGCCAACAATTCCCTAAAAGGAAGGAAAAAGAAAGGAAAAGGTCATTTGACAATATAAATCAATTCTGTAATAGCGAGAAAACAAACAAAACAATATGTAACCAGTGAAAGTGACTGAGTCACAGAAGCCATTCAACAGTATTAGGGAAAGCTACTAGGAACCTTTCCTATGGTGCTGTTGTCCAATCTAATGATAGTCAAGGGTAGAACCTAATTGCAATTTCACAGTATAACAACATCCTGGTCTAATCCTGTAACAGTTCTTGCTCTCGCTCAGGAGGTAAAGAAGACGATACACTACAAAGTAGAGAGAGCACAAATGTTGAATATACTAAAAAGAAAAGGCGATATGGGTTGCAACGATTAAGAAACTACAAACCAGCACCAAAAATGAAAATGAAAATTACAGAAACTAAGTTGTAGGGAACAAGGCGTCATTCTGTTTTCAATCTATGAGTCAACTAAGTTGCATTACCTCTCCTCTCCCAAAGATGATTCCAGATGTCCAACTAACTGCTTCCCCTGTTTCCTGGCGCTCAGGGGACAATGTATCCTTCTGCTTCTTCAACCAGCACTGGATCAGATCAACAAAGTTAACACAAATAAGAACCTTCCACACTGTAAACATAGAACAATACGGAAAACCAGAAAATCCAAAAACTGCTTTCCCCCTGCTTCATTTGATGTGAAAATGCAGACTTCAAAAACAATACTCTCCATTTGATCTCTAAATGACTCAATTTACACACAAATGCCTAACAGAATCAAATGCTCAGCTTAAGAATTACTAGGATTTTATAAACAGCAATCCAAGTCAACCTCAACGTATGATTCACCAAGCAGCATACATAATCACACCTTCATACATTAATATCCTAACCATATCCAAGCTTTACATAACTAACTCAGAAACAGAAAAATGCATCAAACTTTAATCAACACCAGGTTCCAGAATCAACTCACCTCACCAAATTTAGAGCCACAAGCCTCCCTATTCCCACAGAAGACCCAACTATCACACAAACAAGGCCCATCAGTCCCAGTACACATTGCCTTACAAGCCTGGCAACACTCCTCAGAAGAATTGAACTTAAACTCTGAACCCCACTTCACAGCAGCACCCCACAGCTCCATATTCTCAATCCCTCTACAACACCCTCCATCACTCTCTCCCTTCTCCCCACTCTGCTCCACCAATGCCAATGACTCCAGCTCCGAAAACGACGACGGCGCATTGGGTTTAAGCACCGCAGAGATGAGACCATAGACTAGAGCACAGGAGACCAAACCCACCAAGAGGAGGACGGGTGTGGAGTAATGAGTGGCTTCTGGGTCGCTCTGCCTCCGACCCATTTGAGATGTTGTGGGGAAGAAGGAGACCCAGAAAGGGATTTTAGGATCTGTGGAGTAATGATGAAACAATTTTGAGGTTGGGTTGGATTGTTGGAAGATTAAAGCGTTGACCGTTGACAAAGATTGATCATGGGAATTGGAACCAGCAGCCAGCAATGACTAAAACGTGTTGTGTTCAAGTTGTTGTGTTCGTAATCGACAGACCAGACGAAGCTTACCTTTCCTAGTTTCCTAATATAATAATTTGTACCCCAATTCCCTAAATATTTTGTTCTTGAATTTTATTCATCATTGAAGCAAACTTTAGAGAATAATATCACTTTATACACTAAGCAACAATTTACATACGATGATGAGAATATAGGTTAACACCTCAAAGTTCATTTGTATCTCCACTACTATAATTGGAACCAAGGGTTTAGTGTCAATAGTTTCACCAAAAATTTAAACTTCATATATTGCTTATGAACAAATGAAAATAATTAATGCAAAGAAAAAATATAAAGGGGTAGTATGGTAATATATTATATATAATATCACTTTAAGGATGTGAGATACTGATTTAACCTGAAAATTCGCAGGGAGAATGTAATCTGCGGCATCGCGGGGCACATTGCTAGTGTTATATAAGCTTAAACATATGAACTTCATAGGTAAAAATGTAAAAGCAGTCCAAGAATGTTTTTTGGCCCAAGAATGTATAGGAACATGCATATTTAGATGAGTGAAAAGGTCAATATGAAACATAAGAGAAAGAAGAAGTAAGGTCCTTGCTTAGAAGTCACACAAGGTATATCACCCTCTTTTGTCAAAAATCACCAATCCAACTTTTGAGTACTAAATCAATGCCCTATATATATATATATGCGCCGTGTGTGTGTATGATTTTAGTCTCACATGCACACGTTATGTACGTGCTCAAGGAACATACATTGTGTCGTGTCTTCCAATATGGAACAAGTTTTAGTCTCACTGGCAAATCAGGAAAAGCTTTGGCACGATAGTTCATACTTCATAGTTGTGAGAAGTGACGATCGAACTCATGAGAGCTAATGAAGAAGATTTAAATACTGGATCCTTTAAACTGAATTCTTATATAAATGTATGGAAACAATGTATCTATATATAAACAGAATTAAAGAATGAGATCGACCGAGAGTTGATTCATTACTCTCGCACACTTGAAACTTGGAAGTGGAAGTGGCCGGTAAGGCATCCTCCTAACTAGGCAGCTAGCTACCACAACCTTCATTGAACCGTAGAACACCATTAACATCTATACCGGCAACACAGGCATATAATGGTAGCCAAAGCTTGCAGCATTGTCGGCCATGCATGCTTTGATGACAAGCAACAGTGCAACACCATCTACTATACATGCACAAAGTAAGAGCAAGCCATATTGCACGCACCAGCCGGCCGGCCATTTTAGCTATACCTGTAAGAGTACTATTGTGTTTGTCTTCTAGATGCAAATAAAAAATAATGTAACCAATAATTTAACTGGCAACCGATTTAGACTAAACCAAGTCTCAAAGGTGTTAAAACAACAAAGAAAAAAGGGTATGAAAATGTGAAATGTCTATTCTTTTACTTAATGTATGGTTTAGGTAGAAGTGGGAGAAAGCTATCAGCTGAACTTACGCAATATATATGTGTCTCTCTTATGGTTGAACATCAGGTTTGAAGCAACCTAGCTAGACTCGAATAACTTGCAAAATAAAACAAGGTCAAGATGATGAAATGAGTTACTACTCTGACTACTCCTGAGCCTTACTGATTTCCAAAAATAATAATGTGCGTCTGCCGGGAGTCGAACCCGGGTCTATTGCTTGGAAGGCAATTATCCTAACCGTTGGACTACAAACGCTGTTGACATCCAGAACTAAATAAATATATATCAATGAGGAAGAGATTGGGTTAGAAAGAGATTCCTTATTAAAAGACAAGCCATAGAGAACAGCCGTTTGGGTTAGAAAGAGATTCAATTTTGAATTTTGAATTTGGGTTTCTCCCCCCGCCCCCCCCCCCCTCTCTCTCTCTCCCCTTACGGCCGCTCCGGCGAACCTCCGGCTTGTTCTCTACAGTCGCTGCGGCCAACCACCCTCGGATATGTTCAATTCGCTCCTTACGATAGGCTTTCGCTGCATCTTCACCACCGTAAGGTAAATTCCCTTCATGTTGCTTTTGCTGATTCGATTATTCTCTTTTGAGATAAGGAATTGACTCGCTTAATTCAATTGGGTCCGTCTTTGATTTGTGGTTTGATACTGTTTTTCCTTTATTCGATTTCAGATGGATTGGTAATTGCGGTGGTGAGTTTCGAATATGATTACATCGATGGTTAATCATTTGAAAGCTTGCCGTCAATTTCAGTATGGCATTCCGATTAACACGTTACCTTGGGTGTATATGTTGCCTTTGGATTCAGATTAATTTGCTGCCTTTGTTGCATTTTGATTCGGATTGATTTGTTGCCTTTGGTTCATTATGTTGCCTTTAGATTAATCCGTTGCCTTGAGTTTTTATGTTGCCACTGGATTCAGATTAATTCGTTTCCTTGGGTTTATAAGTTGCCTCTAAAATTCGGCTTGATAGGAATATGACGATGCCTTGAGTTTTTTATGTTATCAAGTTGGGTTGCGTTTATATGTTGCCTATCGATTTGGAATAATACTTATGCCTTCGGTTTATAATGTTGCCTTCGGGTCATAAGTTGCCTTCGGTTTATAATGTTGTCTTCGGTTGATAAGTTGCCTTCGGTTGATAATGTCGGTTGATAAGTTGCCTTCAGTTGATAATGTTGCCTTCGGATCATAAGTTGCATTCGGTTGATAATGTTGCCTTCGGTTTATAATGTTGCCTTCGGTTGATAAGTTGCCTTTGTTTATAATGTTGCCTTCGGTTGATAAGTTACCTTCGGTTGATAATGTTGCCTTCGGTTTATAATGTTGCCTTCGGGTCATAAGTTGCCTTCGGTTTATAATGTTGTCTTCGGTTGATAAGTTGCCTTCGGTTGATAATGTTGCCTTCGGTTGATAAGTTGCCTTCAGTTGATAATGTTGCCTTCAGTTGATAATGTTGCCTTGGGATCATAAGTTGCCTTCGGTTGATAATGTTGTCTTCGGTTTATAATGTGCCTTCGGGTCATAAGTTGCCTTCGGTTTATAATGTTGCCTTCGGTTGATAAGTTTCCTTTGTTTATAATGTTGCCTTTGGTTGATAAGTTGCCTTCGGTTGATAATGTTGCCTTCGGTTGATAAGTTGCCTTCAGTTGATAATGTTGCCTTCGGATCATAAGTTGCCTTCGGTTGATAATGTTGCCTTCGGTTTATAATGTGCCTTCGGGTCATAAGTTGCCTTCGGTTTATAATGTTGCCTTTGGTTGATAAGTTGCCTTCAGTTGATAATGTTGCCTTCGGTTGATAAGTTGCCTTCAGTTGATAATGTTGCCTTCGGATCATAAGTTGCCTTCGGTTGATAATGTTGCCTTCGGTTGATAATGTTGCCTCGGATCATAAGTTGCCTTCGGTTTATAATGTTGCCTTCGGTTGATAAGTTGCCTTTGGTTGATAATGTTGCCTTCGGTTTATAATGTTGCCTTCGGATCATAAGTTGCCTTCGGTTTATAATGTTGCCTTCGGTTGATGCGTTGCCTTCAGTTAATAGTGTTGCCTTCGGTTGATAAGTTTCCATCGGTTCAAGATAACTGGAGGGATACAACCTTTCCAGAGCGGTGAGCTTGAAAAGAGCAATTGAGATTGGTTGCTGCTGAGATTTGAAAATATGGGTATCTGAGATGAGAATATTTTATAGAGATACACACGGTCCCTATGGCAGTGACCTTACAAAGTGCATGTAGTTGGGATTACTCTTTTAAAAATGTTGCCCCTAAATCTGCAGAGATTTGGCATCTAATAATGTCACAAGTCTAGTGAATTTGCCCAACCTGAGGTTCCAATAGTGTTATATTCTGAGATTGTTGCCTTGTAAGTTATTATTAATAAGAATGTTGCGTTATAAGTTCATGATAATAAGGTTGTTGTCACTCAAGTGATTTTTCCCCACTTGAGGTTCCAACAAAGAATCATTGATGCAAAAGTGTTGGTTATATTGCTGAGATATATATTTTGCCTTATTGTTCATGTTAAGAAGGGCCTGCAAGTTTGACATTGCAATTGGTTTGGAACCATTTAGGCCATTCAAACTAATATTTCGACCGAGATATAACTATGCCTTTGGTATATTGTTGCCTTCAGATTATTACGATGCCTTTGGTTGATAATGTTGCCTTCGGTTGATAATGTTGCCTCGGATCATAAGTTGCCTTCGGTTTATGATGTTGCCTTCGGTTGATAAGTTGCATTTGGTTGATAATGTTGCCTTCGGTTGATAAGTTGCCTTCAGTTGATAATGTTGCCTTCGGTTTATAATGTTGCCTTCGGATCATAAGTTGCCTTCGGTTTATAATGTTGCCTTCGGTTGATAAGTTGCCTTTGGTTGATAATGTTGCCTTCGGTTGATAAGTTGCCTTCAGTTGATAATGTTGCCTTCGGTTTATAATGTTGCCTTCGGATCATAAGTTGCCTTCGGTTTATAATGTTGCCTTCGGTTGATGCGTTGCCTTCAGTTAATAGTGTTGCCTTCGGTTGATAAGTTTCCATCGGTTCAAGATAACTGGAGGGATACAACCTTTCCAGAGCGGTGAGCTTGAAAAGAGCAATTGAGATTGGTTGCTGCTGAGATTTGAAAATATGGGTATCTGAGATGAGAATATTTTATAGAGATGCACACAGTCCCTATGGCAGTGACCTTACAAAGTGCATGTAGTTGGGATTACTCTTTTAAAAATGTTGCCCCTAAATCTGCAGAGATTTGGCATCTAATAATGTCACAAGTCTAGTGAATTTGCCCAACCTGAGGTTCCAAATAGTGTTATATTCTGAGATTGTTGCCTTGTAAGTTATTATTAATAAGAATGTTGCGTTATAAGTTCATGATAATAAGGTTGTTGTCACTCAAGTGATTTTTCCCCACTTGAGGTTCCAACAAAGAATCATTGATGCAAAAGTGTTGGTTATATTGCTGAGATATATATTTTGCCTTATTGTTCATGTTAAGAAGGGCCTGCAAGTTTGACATTGCAATTGGTTTGGAACCATTTAGGCCATTCAAACTAATATTTCGACCGAGATATAACTATGCCTTTGGTATATTGTTGCCTTCAGATTATTACGATGCCTTTGGTATATTGTTGCTTTCGATTTGGATTTTTTTTTTATCAATGCTGGAAAGATTTCTTTGAAAAATAGGAAATAAACAGAGACTAGCAACCTGACTAAGCAGAGGCAAACTAAAACAAGAAAGAAAGAAAAACAATCCAACTACAATGAAGATAGAAGGGAAACAACAGAAGCACTTCTATTTGGATTAATACGCTGCCTTTGGTTTATATGTTACCTTTTGATTCGGATTAATTCGTCGCCTTCAGTTTACACTGGATTCAAATTTATTCGTTGCCTTATGTTTATAAGTTGCCTTTTGTTTTGGATTAATAGCTAGGTTCCATTTTAGTTTATATATTGCCTTGGATTGATAAGTTGCCTTGGGTTTATATGATGCCTTTAATGGTAAGTTGCACGGTTTTTCTATGCTTAGAGAGACAGTAAATCTATAGGGATAATGCCATGTCCTAATGATGCAAAAGACTAGTAATCTGAGGGAAAGACATGCATTGGAAGCTTGTGCTACTCGAGGATATACTGATTTGGTGGTTCTTGATCAGGGAACTCATGAGGATACATATTCAGGGGTGATTCTCGATCTGGTGAATTTTCAGTTATCTGATAATTTGAAAGCTTGTGCTACTCGAGGGTATACTGATTTTCAGTCGGACAGGTAACTTGAATTTATTGGTTCCTCCAAACAGTAAGGTGTGTTTTATTGGCTATTTATTTAGAGAAAATTACTCTCTAGTGATTAAAGATTTAAAAGGCATTAGTCTCATATCACTATGCTGATCATGAGGAAAATATGATTCATATGTTCAGAGATTGTGTTCGGGCTCTCTAGAGATTGCCAAAACCTTCCCAGACTCTAATATAATGTAAGCAACACCTTTGGCTTTGGGTTTGAAGGAAGAATCACTGCAAACCTAATGATTAAAGATCGTTTTCATGGACGCTAAACTGGAGCATCGTTTTTCATTGTTTATCTGGAAGTGGAGACGTAAATGATTTTTTAGCTAAATTTTCGGCTTCCGTAGTTCCATTTACATTCCGAGAGGTAATACAATTACATGCTCTTTAATGGTTAGATGTTTCTCAAAAACTCCTAACAATAAGGGCTATCAAGTAGAGAGGATATCATAGAGCGCATGGTAATGCTGCTTTAAAATTGAATGTTGAGTGATCTATCCAAGTCTATTGGTGGTCTGATTGGTATGGGAAGTGATTAGATACAGTTTTTTTTAACGGGATTGGTCGGTTTGTTATTAGCGTAGGTGCATGTGAAGTGTTACTTGGGGAATTTTCCACGGTTTACTGTTGGCTCAGGGCCTATAGATTAAGAATATTGTCGTGGGATCTGACTGCTGATTTTGTCACTATGCTCTATGGAAATGCCTTTAGTTTGCACCCTCTTGGTACTTTGTTTAGAACTTGCAAACATTTCTAGACACATTCACAGGGAATAGGAATATAGTAGATTGCTTGCTTGCACAGGGAGAGAATCAGCAATCACTATAAACGTCTATTCACAGGGAAGATGATTAGAAATTAGTTCGTTTTGAAAAGGTTGCTGCTGAGGTTTAAAGTATTTTGTAAAAATGTAGGCGTCCTTGCGGTTGGAATATGTCACTACTTATGTAATTATAGCCAAGTAGGAGTACCAATAGAGAGTTCGTGAAGGCAGAATTAGGGGGATTGACCCGCTGATAGTGTTAAGTTCTAAGCTCAATAGCCAGGATTGTGCAAGTTTGGAATTGCAAGTGGTATTGTACCATGCAAAGCATTCCAGCTGACGACCAAGGTTGAAACTCTCTAGTTGTTAACTCCTATTGGGACTAGGGTTGATCTCCAACAAGATTGTTGGTTTCAAGTTTTAAAACTTGAAGACGACCAAGGTTTCCTGATTGTGCTGGCAAAGCCGTAGTTAGTTAATTCTGAGCCAAATTCCGGCAAATTCAATGGAGCGTTAGAGACAAAAGGTCTGGCAGGGTTAACTGTTCAAACTTTGTAAATCAGGATGTGGCATGAGCACCAAAAAAGGTTTGAATTTGCTGCAAAACTCTCCAGGCTTGTGCTTGTGGTAGAAAGCCTCTGACTTGTGACTTGTGATGTAGATGGGTCTTTTCATTGTGGTATTCCATGCAGTAGTGTTTACTGTTTAGACTCTTGATCTTCGTGGTTTTTGGTGTGAGGATATTGTTCAGAGAGCGCCGTAAGGATTAGGTAAATAAACCAAGAGATACATACCAACGAGAGCTGGTGAACTTTGGTCATTTCAGCTTCCTCCTTTCTATATGAACATATGAAAGGATGTGAATATGAGTGCAGTTCGTGTTTATCATCTAGGTTAGTCTAGTAGGGTTTAGGAGGCACAAGAATAAAGTAGGTTAATTATCTAACTGATTCATGGCATAGATTGTGAAAGGTTTTGAACCTCTGCTCCTTCAATACCCTAGTGAATTAAACTCTACGCTAGTAGAGTTTCAAACTATATATGGTAACCCAATAGTGAATTAGTGATACGTAAACCCTTCTGCACTCAAACTCTACAGTAATATCCAAAGGTGTTACGACCAATAAAAATAATACAAGCCCGAGTTCAATATGTTCAACTATTTGTACAGAGGTGTATAGTATAATAGTTTACTATACATTATACAATGTGATGAAATCCATACAAAAAGCTTTTCTTTGTTGTTCTTATGAGAATTGAGGTTTTGAATATGTGTAAACGAACCCTAAGACAAATCTTCTGGACATCTTATTAAGCAAACTCACCGCTAAGATCAACTTCTGAGTCCAAATCTATATCATCAGGGTCGGATGGTCCTGCTCCTGCAACAGCTTGGCCAACTCCTTTAGACCCCTCACCTGGTATCCTTGCATCTTGTATAATTTTATTTATTTCTTCAATGCTCTGTGTTGGATTGTCACGTTCCACTTCTGCAAAGCTTTTTTTCTCAACCTCAATTAGCTCTTTCGCCAAATTTTTCAGAAACCAGGGGTGCTGTTTTATCTCAGGAAGACTAATCCTCTACAATGAGGATACAGACAGGAATGTCAGTAGATAATCCGTACACAGTTAAACATATCAAAATAATACTAATATGAATGAAAAAGTGCAGTAGGAAGATATATCACCTTGGAAGGGTTAGCAACAAAAACACGAGAAAGTAGGTGCTTGCAGTCTGCTGAAATACGTACATAGTCGGGAATGGAGTACTGGACACTCATAATTCTCTGTTTCAGGAATTGCGACAAATTTATTGTTTCTGAAGCAAGTTTAGAGCATGAGGGAGTTAAGGAGTTAAGATCAATCTGGCAATGTTTGGTAGAAGCTCACCTCAATGGTCTTGCGAAAATTTCGAGGATCTTCAGGATCCTCAAAAGGATATGCTCCTACCAACATGACATATAATGTCACACCACACGACCAAACATCTGCAATCTACCAAGGTTTTCACCAACTTAGAATGACAATAAAACTGATATTCTGTTATAATTCTAGAGTCATTAGATTGTAGCTGAGATATGCTCATAAGATTGAAATTCCTAGACTGCTAAGTAAACAATATGGACAACTATATACCTTTCCATCATATTCCTTCCGTGACAAAACCTCTGGAGCAATGTAAGCAGGTGTTCCAACAGTTGATTTTGGTTGCGAGTGCAAAATAGCAGACTGCAAGGTTAGAAAGTAAGTCAGGAAGTTTATAAGACTAGTTAGAAAGTAATTTGCTGTCAACTAAATGATTTTTAATTTAACCAAGAAAATCATAAACCTTGGAGTATCCAAAGTCACAAATTTTGAGACGTGGTGTTGCACTTCCATCTAAGAGTGTATTTTCCAGTTTCAGATCCCTGTGACAAATTTCCTGCATTAAAATTATTCGCTAACGTAAGAAAAGAGGTAATATTTCAACCATTTCACAATGTATCAAATACAATTTACCATGGAATGACAGTAGCTGACCCCAGATATCAGCTGCTGGAAGAAAAATCTTGCCTGTCGTGTGGAGAAAATTCAGTCAACAAATGCTCGTGAATCAATAATTTCGAACTGAATAATTCCGATGCAGAATAACCTAATGAATTTATCTAACATATAGACTAATAAAAGTAAGAAGCTAACCTCATCTTCACTAAATCTACCAGCACTACATATCCTCTCAAATAATTCACCACCAGCTGCATATTCCATGACAATAGCTAAATGACTTGGAGTCAACAAGACCTGCAGCAAAACAAGTATACTTCAAGCATTCATCTCAAGACTGCCTTATCTTAGCTCTTTGGTGCTCACTTCAAGTCTGATAATTATCATCTTGGAGTTATCTTTACATAAGATTGGCCTAATATCATTGCCCAAATAGAGAATGACAAGCTGGAACACTCAAACACACATTACACACTCCAAAGTGCCTGTAAGCACACAATTAACTCAATACTAGCTAGTTACCTCTTTGAACCTGACAATATTTGGATGCCTCAAGGATCTGTGATTTATGATTTCCCTCTGAACATTCTCATCAATCTGCAAACCATAAAACAAGAAGTCATAATGATAATCATCAAACACAAAAGAAATTCATATATGAGCTAAATGTAATCTCAACACACTACTTTACAACTTGACCTCAAACTAGGTTCAGAAAGTGATGGCATTTAGCAACAATTTAATGAAAAGGAAATGAACTTTGATAGGTCGGAGAAATATTGCAGTTGGTGTGCTATAAAAAATTTGACTTGAAATTCAACAATAACATTGATTGGTATAAATATTGAGAACCAGGATCTACTATTCCAGCTAAACTAATCTCACACAAAACCCACTATCTATATATTCAGCAGCTGAAACTAGAAAGAAGAAATTAAAAAGAATAACACGGGTTTCTGATCAAAATGAGAGTCAACTTCAGCTCAAATCTCACCTAACTAATATGCAAACCACAACAACATCATTGATATAACGAATGACAAAACACAACTCCCCAAAACAAAAACCCAGTGAGGCTTCTCATCATCAAACTCGGTCAGCCATTCCAATCCCCACCCAAAAAAAAAACACTTCCACACAATTAGAAAACCAGAAACAACAAACCTTCTTCCCTCTCTCTATGTACTTAACAGCCACAAGCTCCCTGGTCTTCTTATCCCTGACCAGCCTCGCCACTCCAAAGTTACCAGACCCAAGATCCTTCATTGGCTCATACCTCTCCTCCATTACAATCCAAACCCAGAAACCAAACAAACGAAACAAAATATCTCAAAGACACAAACAAACACAACAAACCCAACTCCAAGAAAATCTAGCCGAACCCAGATAGGGATAGACAGAGAGGACCCAGATTAGAAAAATGAGCAGAAAGGTTGGTTAATTGGTTTGAATTGAAAGCAAAGAGAAGAGTAGCAGAGTAGAAACTAAAGACCCCACGCGTCAAAAAGAGCAAACTACTAGAGAATTAACAAACCAAACTTCCAGCCCACCCTTTTATAGACCATTAAATGATTTAAATCTTAAAAGTCTTCAACTTCCAACTTTTTACTATAAATAAAGAATCAAGATTAAAAAAAAACTGACAACGTTACTGCTAAGAAATCCAAGTGTGAGAGCACTGGACGACACGTAACCCTGCAGCTCATAAAATTCCTCTCTGAGTCTGACTGACAGAGGCGGTGGTGCGCAGGTTAAGCCGTTGAGACGGGGACGCAGTGTCTCCGGGCTAACGTGCGCCGGCGGTGGGGCCGACAAAGGTGTGATCTTTCTAGTTCGGGGCGTTTACGTCAGTTGAGGGAAAAGGTCTGCAATAGTTTTGTGATAAAGAAGATTTTATCCGGTGGGGAAGGGGGAGAGGGTAGTTTGGGAATTTCGGTGGGGGGTAAAAAAGGTGGGCGATTTGGTGTCGTTGTCTGGAATTTGGACTTGAGGGGTAGTGACGAGTAACGTTTGTTTTGACCGGAAAACGTTCCCGTGTGTTGGAAGTCGGTGGATTAGTTTATTGGAAGAATATGATTTGTGATGCATACAGTATATGGTTATGAATGAAATGAAGATCGGATGTGTGAGATGCTGAAACGTAGAGAAGTAAAAACCATGAATTCCTAAGGTTTCATGTTGAAAAAGGTTGGCATGCCAAATCATAACAAACAGTTGAACAAGGGTATGAGGATGGAGATCTTACTTTAGAAAATAGACACAAATGTGGAGGACTATAAGTAGACGGCTCATATTAACAACGAAGAAACCATTAACCTTATTTAATGAGCATTACCAAGTTAGTATAAGAAGTGTGTATACACATGTAACACCAAACTAGCTAGTTTGAGAAAAGAACTTATAACTTATAATATATTACTGAATTATTCAGTCACTTGCCTGAGAAAAATGACTCACTGTGGCCACAGTATAACTTAAGGAAATGCAATTTGGATAGTTTTGTTTTTCATATACAAAGTTTTGATTTTTTTATGCTCTTTGTTTTCTATATAAGTTTGTCGATTACACTTGTTTGGTCACTAACAATGACCTACGAAGTAGCATTATATTGGCTTACTATTGCCATATTGCTTTTAAAATTGTAAATGTCTAAGTGACAACGAAATCTTTGTTTTAAAATGAAAAAGTGTATTTCTTTAGACCTGATTAAATGTGCTGGGACTTAAAAATGAAGGTGGAGGTCCCCCTTTATTAGTTGGTAGATAGCTTTCGTTAATTAAAGGATGACCTTCTAGTGCAAGTTGTATGTGATATTTCGTAATTTTCCTATAACAAACCTTAAAGAGATTAAGACGTCCTAATTGGAAAGGAAGATTATTCCACACTCACTAGTTACTAGTGGAATGAGAAGAACATTTCCAAAAAAAAAAAAGTGGAATGAGAAGAAATTGCTATTAAGATCGACCAACCATCAAAAGTTTCAGATATATGGAGAAATTTAATGGTTACTTTGGTAAAACTTACGTTTCAAAATCCCCAACATGCCAACATCAATCCAATCTAACGCGCTTTCAACATAACAAAACACAAGACGAAGTTATTTTGATCTAGGAGTATGAAACTGGGAATTGAAGAATTGAAGAAAAGAGTCCAGCCTTGATTGGCTATCTGGGGTTTTCATCTTTTCCTCCAAAGTGCACCACCGAAAGATAAAACGATGATGCATGTGAAAAGGGAACATATTTTCTCATCGATTTAGCTAGTGAAAAATGGACACCTTTGGTATATTAACTTAACTGAGCTACTACTCGTTTTTAAGCTAACGCACTAAAATGATTGCACAAAAGGAGTCGGACTAAGAATTACATGCAAATCTTTATATTATCATCTATGTACATACAAACACAATGAATGACATGATATGAATGATTATATACTTAATCGATGAGATTAACACAAACACAACTATACATGTCCTAGAAAAGCGAAAGGAGCTCGATTGGTTGCTGGCTTCAAATGTCTGTGATTGTAACCGATCTCTGGTGAAAGTAGCAAAAATTCTTTAGTACTCTAAACATCAATACTACGAGGGGACCATTGATTACATTTATTGGTCCCGAGACATTTTAGCTCATTTCTTTTTTAAAACAAAAATATTACATGAAAAAAGCGCACAGCAGGTGTCAGGTTACTAATGATATCCACTTGGGTTATTCAAAATCTAACCCGAAAGTTAAATTGTTTTTTTTATTTTGGCTGATATGATAAGTAGATGAGAGTTAAATTTTTCTGTTTTTCATCTTTAAAATTATTTATTACACTATTTAAGTAAAATATTGTATTATTTTGAAGTCATATATAATTAATAAATTTGGATAAATAAACGAGTTGTGTCCAACTCTATTTACAATTTTGAATTTGTAAAAAAATTTAAATAACACACCTAAAAAATTGTAATTAATAATTTAGGTATCCAATAAATTCCACAAAAATACCTACGCGTTGCTAGTATCCCGCTCTTTCAACTCATATAAATTATTTTGGATAATTTTGTTTGTGTAACATAGCTCTCCTTAAGAGGGTATGTGATAAAAAAGTTAACCGTGTGGTTCGAGAACTAAATGTTAAAGAAAATTAATGAATTTTCTACCATGTCCATAGTACACTATAGTGATGATATCCTACGGTCGATTTTTTCAAATTTTATTTTCTCAATATAGTTAGTTTATAAACAGACACATTTACATATAACCTAATATAAATGGTATGCAACATTAGTAGACACATTGTGATTCACGTGAGTAAAATTTATAAAATAAAAACTCTGACCATTAGATGTGATCAGGTTGCTGAGATATTGATACGGTACGAAAATCACCAAATTTCGTAATCATTTGGGTCTCGATCGACACGGCCAACCCTAATTTAAACACTACATCCATAAGGGCATTCATGTCGCTTGATTAAAATTATTTTAAAAAATTTACATGGGTAGATAGAGCTAACTATCTTGAGTGCGTGGTAATTTGTGGAGAGTTTTTAGAGTGTCAGAACTATTTTTTATGATTTTTAGAAGATGTTAGATTGGATGTGATTAGGTTGATGAGATATTGATAGGTACGAAAATCACCAAATTTCATAATCGTTTGGGTCTCGATCTACACAGTCAACCCAAATTTAAACACTACCTCCCTAAGGGCATCCATGTCGCTCGATTAAAATTATATTAAAATATTTACATGGGTAGATAGAGCTAACTATCCTGATTGCGTGGTAAATTATTTTTATGATTTTTAGAATATGTTAGATTCTTCAAAATTAAATAAGGTTAAATAAATGGATATGCGGCGTAATTCTGGCCGCTTATTTGTCCATGTCATTTTGTTTTGATTATTTTAAATGATTTCACAACTTCAAAAAACGTTTAAAAATATCATAAACGCCCGAAAAATTCCGCAAAAATTCCTACACATTTCCAGTACCGTGCTCTATCAACTCATGCAAAAATTTGGATAATTATATTTGGGTAACAATAGCTCTCTTTATGAGGGTATGAGTTACAAAGAGCTGATCGTGTGGATCGAGAACCAAAAGTTACCGAACATTAGTGAATTTTCTACCACGGCCATACTACACTATAGCGACGATTTTCCTAAGGTTGATTTTTCAAATTTTATTTTCTCAATATAGTTAGTTTATAAACAGACGCATTTACATATAACATAATATGAATGTTATGCAACATTAGCTGACATGTTGTGATACACATGAGTAAAATTTATAAAATAAAATTCTGACTGTTGGATGTGATCAGATTACCGAGATATTGTCTCGATCTACGTAGTCAAACCTAATTTAACAACTACCTTCCTAAGGGCAATCGTGTCGCACGATTAAAATTATTTTAAATTTTTTACATGTATAGATAAGCTAACTACTCTAATTTTGTGGTATTTTTTGGAGAATTCTTAGGCGTTGGAACTATTTTTTAATGATTTTTAGAAGATGTTAGATCCTTCAAAATTAACTAAAAGCCAATTAGAGAGACACGTGGTGCAAATCTGACATCTCGTTTGTCAATGTCATTTTTGATTATTTTAAAATGATATTGTAACTCAAAAAATATTTAAAAAATCATAGGTGCCCGATAAAAATTTCGCAAAAATTCATACGTTTTTCTAGTACCGCGCTCTATCAACTCATGCATATTTTTTTGTATAATTATGTTTGAGTAACATAGCTCTCCTTAGGAGGGTATGAGATAAAAAGAGTTAACTGTATGGATCGAGAACCAAAGACCTAAAATTACCAAATTTCCTACCACATCCATAGTACGCTATAACGACGATATCCTAACGGCGATTTTTTTTCAAATTTTATTTTCTTAATGTGGTTAGTTTATAAACAAATGGATTTACATATAACCTAGTATGAATGTTATGAAACATTAGTAGGTACGTTGTGATTTACGTGAGCAAAATTTATAAAATAAAACTCTGACCGTTGAATGTGATAAGGTTACTGAGATATTGATACGGTACGAAATTCTCTAAATTTCATAATTGTTTGGGTCTCGATCTACGCGATTAAGTCTAATCTAAACACTACCTCCCTAAGGGCAGCCGTGTCGTACGATTAAAATTATTTTAAAGTTTTGACATTGGTAGATAGAGCTAACTATCTTGATTGTGTGGTAATTTTAAGAGAATTTTATAGCTTTGGAACTATTTTTTATGATTTTTAGAAAATGTTAGATCCTTTAAAATTAATTAAAAATAAAATAAAGGGACATGCGGCGCAATTTTGACCACTTGTATCTCCATGTCATTTTGTTTGATTATTTTAAATGATTTTGGAACTTAAAAAAACATGTACAAAATATATGTCACTTGTATCTCCATTCCATTCCAAAGGTCAGACAAATGTGACACAAGTTGATTCCGAGACATCAGTGTTGTTGTCTTCAGTAGTTTCTGAAACAACAATGGTGGGTGCTTTCAGAGTTCTAAGCAAGTCCCTCAGACATTACAAACCCAAAGCCTCTATCTTTCCAGACAACTCACTCACTCCCACACCCAACCAATGGCTTCATCAAACTCGCCGCACTCTGATTCTGGAGTCAGCACCCTCTCACTCCGTCAACCTCCACAGACTCTCCGACGCCGATTCCGGTTAGTTTAATTCCAAAAGCTTATCTCTTTCTTGTGCTTTATTTATTTCTGGATTGTAGAGTATGAACCCGTTTGGGTCTTTGGGGTGACAGGAATCGTTGAAGTTTGTTTGGATAGACCCCAAGTGAGAAATGCAATAGGGAAAGATATGCTCAAAGGTTTAGAGAACACGCTTGAAGCTATCAGTAAGGACTCATCTGCTAATGTTCTGTTGCTCCGCAGTAAAGTTCCTAAGGTCTTTTGTGCTGGAGCAGATTTGAAGGTAAAGCAATCTAATTCCTAGAATCAATGCATATGTTTATGTATATTTAAATTGATGTTATCTTTGTCTATGTGTGACTATCTTGATTTGCATTACATGAACTATATAGAAATGCAATTATTATATTGCAGTGAAAGGTACTGCTCACTAGTAAAATTGTCAATAGCTCTTGATTTGATTAACAGGAACGCAAGATGATGAGTGCAACTGAGGTTCGAGATTTTGTGAACAAGCTCCGTGCCACATTCTCGTTTCTAGAGGTCATTCTTTGTGTATTACTTTCGTGGTTTTCTGTAATTTCTTGTTGTTAGCAATGGCGTTGAAAGTTGATAAGAAGTAAATCATCTGTATGAGGCGGTTAGGTAGTTTGGGTGCCAATACGTCGTATGCTCACTGGTGCTGAAGGGTGCATTGTTTCCTTCATCTGCAATTTTCAGGATGTCTTGTTGCTTTTTTGTTTTGTCATACAAATTATCTAATACCTGCACTCGTGTATAGTCCAATTCAAGTTTCAATGTGCTCAGCATCCCAACGTCAAAGTGTGGTCATTTCTGTAATGTAATGGTTTCAGATTCTTGGCAAATGAAGGGAAAATAGGCTTTCATGTATCCCTCTTTTTCTTGTCCTAATTCCCAATACAGAATCTCATTGAAGCCTAGAAGTTTCACAAATTAACTCTAAACCCCTCAACAGAGTACCTTTGAAGGATCTGCCTAAATTGGTGTAATGGAGGCGAAACATTTTAAGTACTAAAACGGTAAAACCCTTAGTTTGCAAGGAGAACAATGTCTTAGATGTCTTGGTGCAAAGCTTTCAATTTTTTATTTTTTGAAGCCTTTCTTGACACCATCTTATTAGGTACTTCCCATTCCTACTATTGCTGTCATTGAAGGGGCCGCATTAGGAGGTGGACTTGAAATGGCTCTGTCATGCGATCTTCGGATATGTGGTACTTACATGTTAACAGTAAAGTGCTTGTAAAAAAAAAAAACAGGCATCATTGATGTGTTATAATGATTAAACTCTGATTGCTTCCACCTTCAGGAGAAGATGCAGTATTGGGATTGCCAGAAACTGGACTTGCTATAATTCCCGGGTAATATGCACTACATTTCAATTGACACTCTATAGCTCTTGCTGTTGTAGTCATAGGTTGTCACTGCGTCCTGCATCTTATTTGACGAGCCATTTCTCCTTCAACTACATATCAGGGATATTCATCAGTAGACTATTTTTTTTCTCGCAAAGGAAGTATACTATATCTTATAACATATGAATTTTAACTTCTTATCCCAGTCAAACTGATAGTTTATTGGATTTGTGATATTATTTCCTTCTTGGATAAAGTTTAACTCAATTGTTTCTTGATTTATATGTTTTTTTCATACATTTTCTTTTTAATTTCCCTTTTTCATATATGATCCATGTAGTGACCAATCAACCTCTCTTGATTAATCCTTTAACAGGGCAGGTGGGACTCAGCGACTTCCTAGATTGGTTGGACGATCAATTGCAAAGGAACTCATATTGACTGGGAGGAAGATTGATGGTCGAGAAGCAATGTCAATGGGTATGTCTACTTGGTAGCTTCTTTGGTTTTATTTTTCTTTCTCTGCCCTCCCCCAGGCACTAAGATTGTACCTTAATACAGGTCTGGTAAATTACTGTGTCCATGCTGGTGAAGCTTATATAAAGGCACTTGAAGTTGCTCGCAATATAAATGACAAGGTATGAAATTATTTTATGATATAGCCCCGTTCTTTTTCTTTTTGTTGAGTTCCATAGAGGTTGGTTAAATATGCTCCTATAGTTTAGTTTAGGACGGTAGCCTAACTATGTAATGTGGGCCTTCCGATATAACTACAGTTCAAAAATATCTATTATATTGGATGCAAACAACTTAAGCTTTCCTACTTAGGTAAAGACTGAATTATTACATCCTCTTCTGTTGAATATGGGTTCGATGTACTTTTATCTTCAACAAACGGTCCTACTGTCAAACCCATGACCCCTTTGTAACCCTAACCCTGACCCATTTTCTCATAAACAACCTACTCTTGAGAAATCAAATGTATGACCTGAGTCCCATAAAATTAAGAAAAAAGATAGCTAACTCCTGAAACCAGAAAGAATATATGACTCAACTAAGCATCACTCTAAGTCATCATATTAGTTAAAGGACTGCAGTTTATAAATCACTTTGCAATCAATTTTATGTATCGAGTATTAGCAGGGTCCAATAGCAATAAGGATGGCGAAAAGAGCTATTGACCAGGGCCTTGAGGTGGATAGGTCATCAGCTCTGGCACTGGAAGAAGAATGCTATGAGCAGACCTTGCACACAAAGGATCGTTTGGAAGCCCTGGCAGCATTTGCTGAGAAGCGGAAGCCAAGGTATATTGGAAAATAAGATGGCAAATTTTTCACAATCTGTCTTGGGATGAGTTGGCTGACGGAATGGAAATAAAGTTAATTGTTAGGCAATGAATAACAGATTGTAGAGGCCCTAATTTTGTAATGCATTATAATGTACATTTATCTTCCTGTTATTTTAAGGGGTCAGCTAATTAAATAGTTGTTCCGGAACCTCTTGCATTTGAGAAATTCGAGTGTGTATCAATGGCACAATATAATTGAATAATTAAGACAACTGGTAGGAATGATGTTCAGAGTATTTGGATGTTCAGGCGTGCAATATCATGACTGCCCTTGCTTCTGTTTGGATTCTTCTCGAGCAAGAGCTTATGTTACGGCTGCCAAGTACAAAAGATGCCACTACATTGCCTCACCAAATAACTATTTTGCATTTATAGGGCTCATGTAGTGATTATCTTCATTAGCAACAAAGTTTATGCCTCTGCACGAAAGGATTACTAGTTTTCTCAACATATAAATTATAGTTGTTGTTCACGTTGCTTCATGTGAAAGTACTTGAATCTAAATCTTGTACCATAACTAATTCTCATGTCGTCTCAATTCTGCCCATCAAGACATAGTCAGCGTTTCTACTTTCATATTCATGCCTTTTAGGGTGGTGCATGCTTATGTTGACCACAGCAGTTTCCCCTTTTGCTTATAAGTCATCAACAAGTAGTTTATCTTACCTGATAGACTTGAATACTAAATCTTTAATTCCATGTATCCTAGTAATTACGCAGAAATTTAGTACTCTATAATATTTTACTGGAGAAATCCTATCTCCATATTATTTTACTGATGCTGGTACCAAGGGGATGCTGTTAACAGGATAACATGTTACTTAAATAAGTGTGCTGAAAGTACTGCTGAAGATGATGTTATAGGTAAGAACACAGAGCAAGGAAGCTTGAACAAGGGGTTGGAAGCTGTTCAGAAGAGGGGGAAAAGAGAGGGATTAAGCAATTTGCTGTTAGGATTAGTGGTTACTGGTTAGCTATGACCTGAGTTTGAGGCTTTTATTTTTTATTTTCCTTCTGTTATCTCAGCTATATATACACTGTTTTATAAATACCATTTCAATACTGTCCATCAGTATTTTCTTCTGCTTCTCTTGGTTTTTTGCTTTTTTATTATTTATTATTAGTTGTTTTATATTTTATATATTCATCTTTTGTGAAATGGGCACAAGAAATCACTGAAGGAACAACAATGAAATTGGAGTAAAGATTCCTTGTCCATGGCCTGCCACAAAATTTCAGAAGCTATTTATACTATTATATATTTTGACATCAGTAATTTCAGCTGCTAATTCAGGTTAAGTTTTGCAAAGAAAAGACAACAGCAAATCAGTATTAAGATTTCATGCCAATCTGCAACTCAGACGCATGTATATCTATTAGATAAAACAGACTGTTCTTTCCTTAAAAGTTGGAGACCCTATTCAGACTATTCTCATAATCTTTCTTTAAGAGTTGGTCAGAAACCCTATTTTTAGCCGAAATGTTTATGAGATGTAAGTTGATCTCCATTAACTGAAGTTTCTCTGACTCATGATTTGTCCGTTGCAGATGAGCCACTCCATATGAACAATGTAAGAACTAAGATTCATTATTTCTATTTATTATGGGATCCAAAGTATTGATGTTGTGGTCTAACTAGAAATGGCTCAAAGGTTTTGAGAACGTGCTTGCAGCTATCAATATTGATGCATATGCTAATGTTTTGTTGCTCTGCTGTAAAGTTCATAAGGTATTTTCGGCTTGAGCAGATTTGAAGGTTAGCAATGGAACTTTATCCGTTCTAGATTCAATGCATGTATGTGTATATGCATATATTTATGTAATTGGGTATTCAAATTGATGTTATGTTTCTAACATTCTTGATTTGCATTACATGGAAGTTTCCGAAGTGCAATGACTATTAAAGACAGATTGTCAATGCATGACTCTTGATTTCGTTTGCAGGAACACAAGATGAGTGCAACTGAGGTTTGAGATTTTGTGAACAAGCTGCGTTTCACAATATCATTTCAAGAGGTCATTTTTGCGTTTTACATTTGTGATTTTCTGTAATTGCTTGCTTAACAACGGCATGGTAATAATAAGAGCTAGTACAAGGCGAGTAGTTGGTTTGAGTGCTAATACTTGGTATGCTCACTCGTGCTGAAGCCTAGCATTGTTTCTCTCACGTGAGATTTTCTACATTTTCCTGTTTTTTTTTGTCTTGTCAATAGTTGCAATTGTCTATGATTCAATTCAAGTTTCAACGTGCTCAGCATATTAAGATCGAATATTGTCACAACTCCGAAATTTTGAATGATAAAAATTCGAATTCGGAGCCATGATAACTCTAAAACAATCTCTAATATGATGAAATCATTTTACAACAATAGTGTATCGAAACTGAGTTCACAGTACGACTCAG
The DNA here is from genome assembly GCF_933775445.1 of Argentina anserina. NCBI lineage: Eukaryota > Viridiplantae > Streptophyta > Magnoliopsida > Rosales > Rosaceae > Argentina > Argentina anserina. The sequence goes on from NC_065876.1 coordinate 11,481,416, forward strand.
TAAACTTAAATAATACATAATCAGTTTATACCTCAGTTTTAAAACAAACTGAAATGTAAAATTTACTCAATCCCCACCATAAACAGAAGGAAGAAATCTTCAGAGTAAGCCCTCAGAATCTGATAATCCCACTTGCAGAACTATCTCATACACCATCGAATTGGTGCATCGGGATTGTAAATACAAACCCGGTAAGCTTTTCAGCTCGTATGAGTAAAACCAACAGTATAACATACATCGCACACAAGAGAAAATAACTGATAACATTTAAAGATAAACGTACTCATGAGACACTGGATGACCCATCTGGTTGTCCAATAATATTTGAAAATATGTGTACTCATGAGACATTGGACAACTCATCTGTTTACCCAATATCATTTAAAAACAGGGGTACTCATGAGACCCAGGTATTCATTTGTTACCCCTCATGCAGTACGCCGACAGACACTGGGTAACCCATATGTTACCTAATATCACTCAAAACATAGGTACTCATGAGACCCAAGCAAACCATTTGTTACCTCTCATGCAGAGTTCACCAGCAGACATACTAGAGCTCTAACTATATTATATTATTTACCATTTTTGTACACATACACAACCCACTATATTATATAAAAGTCACGGTTCAATCATTTTAAGAAGGGTAGACTTGTCATAGTGAGATTTACTCACCTTATTTCTTGCGTGCAACTTCTAAGACACCGAAAATGATTCCCTCACTCGTTTCGTCGGTCACCTAATAACATGATAAAGTGCTTAAAAAAACAATACATAAAATCATAGGCGACGATTCATTACCGTTAAAACACTGTCCACAAAATTACTGGTCATAAAAACATTATTCATAAAAATACTGTTCACACGCAGCCGCAGACGACGGCGCGTGGGGCTCAGTGTCTTATGAATACATTTATCTTTAAATGTAATCAGTATTTTCTTTTGTATGCGATGTGTGTTATACTGTTGGTTTACTCATACGAGCTGCAAAGCTTATTGTGTTTGTGTATACAATCTTGATGCACCTATTCGATGGTGTAGGAGATAGTTCTACATGTGTGGATTAGCGAAATTGAAGAGCTTATTCTGAAGATTGTCGAATATTATTCCTTATATTTGTGGTGAGGATTGAAAGAATTTTACATTTCTATTTGTTATAATACTTGAATTATAAACTGGTTATGTATTAATCAAGTCGACTAAGTCGTACTATGAACTCAGTTTCGATACACTGTTACTATAAGATGATTTCAATATATTTGAATTTTTTTTAGAGTTTTCATGGCTTCGATTTCGAGTTTTATTATTCGAAATTTCGGGATTGTGACACCTATTAAACAAAACATATTTTTCTGTTAATTCTCAGACTCCAAAGTCATCTCCAAGCATGATTTCTTTTCGATTTTTCAAGACCTAGTCATCAAAGTTCTATTCCATTTTTCTATTCGATTTGAAGCCCGACGACTCGGTTGTTCAACACCTAAAATTCATCTGCACCGAGACGAGAATATTGGGTAATATTCCAGTTCTGGGCTGGAAAAAGACATTTTTAGACCATTGGTTTTCAGTTTCACTACTATAATCCTCCTATGGTTGGACTACCTCAAGAAATTCTATGAATGCAAATTGTAAATGTGAATTGCAGGATAATTCTAGTGTAAATTTTTCACAACTATAATCTCTGTGGTTCAACTACCCCAAGGCTTCTAGGAATGCATTTATGTTCTATAAATAGTTTTAAAAGTTGTTTTCGGTTGTATACATAAAATTATAGGTCATGTTTGTGAACACTGGAGAAGTAGACACTATTAAGATACTTTCAAAATTTATGAAGACGACTACAGTATTTATCAAATACTAGTTCCAAGACACATTTTAACTTTAGTTAATAAACTATAAATGCTAGAAGTTTTCATGTAATGAGTTAAATTAATGACTAATGCTAGAAATTATTCTAAAGTTGGGAATCTCGAACTGGATTAATCAAATGCACAAGCAATGTAACCTATAGTTTCTGAGTTACTGTTGAAGTCCATTAAACTCGGTCCCATTTTGTAGAGTTATGAAGGCGAACCAACATCCGGGTATCTTCAAAATTCGATGAAGAACAGAACGTTATCTGAAAGTTAGGATGAGTGTGGGCTAGAAGGAAATGGGGATGAGAGTTGTGTCAAATTATAAGGAAAACTCATCTTCAAGAAAAGGGTTGCCTTCTGATTTATCCAACTTTGAATCCCATATTTGCCCAGCTGAAGATAACAAATTTATCACTGGCTCATGTGCAAACAACATCACTGTGCTTCATACATTACCAGGGACTGAGTACTTCATATCAAGTAGGAGAAATAGTTTGGGAGATTTCAACTCAATCTCATCCTGTAATAGATGCAAGCCTGCAACTATAATGTAATAACCCGATTTTTCGGAAACGAATTAATGAATTGTTTCTAAGTTTATAAAGTTTGAGAAATTCATTAATCGTGTTTGTTCCGCTTTGTGACGTCGGAAATCGAAAACGGAAACGTTATCGGAACTTTTATTTAGAAAAACGTTACGTTTCCGCGAAAACTTCATTCAGAAAAGTTTTAGACCTCGTCGATACGAGTTCGTGAACGCGTCACGTGTTCGAATCAGACGTTAGACATGAAAGATATTAACGTCGGAAGTTAGTTTCTGATTTTGGAAGTGGGTATAAAAGGAAATTTTTTAAGAGTAGGGTTTCCATTTTCAGAAACCCTCTCTCTCTCACTTCACTCCGCCTCTCTCTCTCTCTCTCTCTCTCTCTCTCTCTCTCTCTCACCCCGAGTTTCTCCTCTCTCGGCATCTCACCTCCGATCCCCCTCTTCCGGGCAACGTGGCTCTCACCGCCGGACCAGGAAGCCTCGCACGGACCTCCATAGCAACCCTCGAGCTCGCCGCGCCTCGCCGCCGTGAAGCCGCACGACATCGCCAAGCTTTTGCGATTTCCACCGCCGCTATCGAGCACCACTCCGACGCCTCTCTGGCGATTTCAAGGTGAGAGATAGGTAAGGGTGAGTTTGAATTGTTTGTTGGTGTTGTTGGTTGTTGTGAATTTGTTGAAATTGGATCGATTTGGTGCGGATCAGAGGAGGAGAGGGTGAGGAGATACCGCCGCCTAGAGGCGGCTCGTGTGGGGGCGTGGAGTGGCGTAGAGGCGGCGTGAGGCCGTGGGAGGGTAGAGGAGAAGGAGAGGAGGAGGTTTGGGGGCGGCGGTGGCGTGCTACGCGCCGGTCTCACGCGCGGTCGCCGGAGGTGGCGCGTGTACCCCACGCGTCGCCACGTGCGGCGGCGTGTGAATAGTTTTCGAAACAGTAAATTTGTAAAATTTATTTTTACGTGCGGTAAATGTAAAAGTGATTTACGTACGGTAAATATAAATTTCTTTTACGTACGGTAATTGTAAATATAAATTACGTACATTAAATGTAAAAATAATTTCAGAAGGGTAAATCAGTAATTTTTTATTTACTGAGATAATATTTACGATTGAATAGTATGCATAAGTACAGAAATACGTAAATAGTATGTACTCGTACATGAATACGTAATTGATGTGTATTTGTACAGTAATACATGAATAGTAACTACGTGAACAATAATTTCATAAAACCAGAAATCACTGAACAATAACATATTATTACTGTTTCAGCATTTAAGGTTTACGTAACGATTCTAAATTTTTTTCTTATCTTTTCAAGGTGATCGATAATTCAAGTAAAGGAATTACTTTCAGAATCGTGGAATTTCGCTCGAGATTATAAGGTGAGTAAAATCTCACATTTACGAATCTACCCTTACGGAGATTCAAGATTATGCGAAAATTTAAAGAATGAAATATGACATGTATATGATATAGTGGAATGTGTATTTGTATAAATGGTAAATACGTACATATATATAGTTTGCTATATTATATACTGTCAGGATTTCTTTGCGATTAAGTTCATTATGATGATGAGATTTATATATTGAGCATGTTGATTTGATTTTTTGTACAATATAATGTGATGATTATTGTACGTGGTTTTAACATTGAGATTGTTAAAACGTTTTTGTCTTCGGACGTGTTTTGTCTTCGGACGTGTTTTGTCTTCAGACGTGCTATGTCTTCGGACGTGTTTTGTCTTCGGACGTGTTTTGTCTTCGGACGTGTTTTGTCTTCGGACGTGCTATGTCTTCGGACGTGCTATGTCTTCGGACGTGTTTTGTCGTCGGACGTGTTTTGTCTTCGGACGTGCTATGTCTTCGGACGTGTTTTGTCTTCGGACGTGTTATGTCTTCGGACCAGTCTTCGGACGTGTTGACATGTCAGAACCTGGCCTTTGGCCGGGCAAAAGTTACGATACAGTTAGTGCTCTAGTCTGTCTGTATGTCGGGGTACTGCATACGAGGTAACAGATGGGTTATCGCTTATGAGTACCCATATATTTTTGATATTGGATGACAGATGGTTGTCCAATGTTGGCGGCGTACTACATGAGGAGTAACAGAGGTGTACCAACGCTCATGAGTACCCGTATTATAAATGCATTTGGGTAAACTAAGGGGTTGCCCAATCTCTCATGAGCATAAATATTTTCACATTATTAGACAACCAGATGAGCCATCTAATGAGTCATGAGTGCATTTATATTTGTTGATTTGTGGATTTTCATATATATTGATATGCGAGTTATATTGTTGTTTTACTCATACGAGCTGCAAAGCTTACCGGGTTTGTGTTTACAATCTCAGTGCACTTATTCGATGGTGTAGGGGATAATTCCGCAGGTGTCGATTAGTGGAAATCGAAGGACAACTATGAAAACTCGAAGTTGTTTTTATCATATCTTGTGGTGAGGATTTATGTGAGGATTTATACATTTCCATTTGTTATAATGTCGAATTATAAATTTGGTTTGTAATAATCGGTTTGTCTGAGTTGTATTTTGAACTCAGAAATGATCCACTATGACATTAAAATGATTTCGATTTATTGAGATTGTTTTAGAGTTTTTCATGACTTCGAAATTAGAGTTTCATACTCGAAATTTTGAGGTCGTGACATATAACAAGTGAACTTGTAAATACAACCATGAACAGAAGAAATTCTAACATTGTTGTGCATTTACAGATTCTCATGTTTCTACTACGCAATCACAACCAAAGAGTAGGGGAGTGATGTCGTGGTTTTTTCAGAAGTTAAATTAGAAGTACAAGAATGGAAGTTCTCCAACTCGGACCGAAGAAGTTTCTCAAGTCTACAAAAATTTTGTGATATCATCAGTGGAAGTGTTGAAGAAAGCTCATACAAGCAAATGAGATAAGAGACTCCGCCTTAAAGGAGATGTCTGAGATGAGATCTTCTCTTGGAGAGCTGGAAACAGAAGCTGGAGTAGTACTTGGAAACTTACTGTGAAGAGCTGAAGAAGGCTTTGAGACAAGCAACACTGCTAAGAAGAATTTTTCAAATGCCAGAAACAATAGGCAATCTCCCAAACAGACTAGGAAAATCAAGTAATGGAATTGCAGAAAACATGATGCCGGTCAGCGAGTTATGGTAGAAGGTTTTTTGCAGATAGTATCCGAAGCAAGACTTTCAGTAAGACAATTCTGCAAAATTCTTGTAGCACAATTTGAACTTACAGATAAGACCTTGGTAGAGAATTTAAACATGCTCCTCAACCATTCAAATTGTCTCACATTCCGAGTATTCGAAAGCTGTGTCATACCACTTGGAAGCAATCATAAATTATTCACTCTACCAAGACTTTGAGAACTGTGTTTTTCAGAAGCATGGCCCACCGAAGCTTCTAGATCCTCAACAAGCCCGCCAAGCGCAGTTTTCTTCATTCGTGGTACTAAGAAAGGTAAGCTGGAATGAAGTCTTAAGGAAGGGAACAAATTAGTACTGTGAAGAATTCAGCAAGTCCTGTGATCAGACGATGACTTGCGTCATTACAACACTAAATTGGACTAGACCATGGCCCGAGCAAGTTCTTCAAGCATTATTTGTTAGCAAATGAATTTTCATTCTGTCCGCCGTTGGGGGATTCTAAGGGTGGAAGAGAATAGGAGCTTTGATCCACATTACATGGAAGACATATGTATTTAGGGATAGGCACAGATCACATGGTCATGCCAGGGTTTTATGTTCAGGATGGGTCTTAAGATGCAAGGTTCTTTGCAGGGTTGCAGGCAAGTTGACTTTTTATCTTTTCTTTTCCATTCTCCATCCAATTTCTTTATACCAGCCAAAATTTCCTGGAATGCAGTTGTAATGAAATAACAGTTTCAACTTCCAAGCATTTAGCATGATCACAATCTTTTGACATGATTTCATGAGATAGTTCTTTGTTACAAGCTACAAGGGGTGGCTAAGCAACTTGGTCTTCAAAAACACCAATTATAAAAGGCGACAAATTATCTCGACTGTTACACAATACCCACTACAAACATACTGAATGTAGAGAAAGGAAAAAACAGTTCTAACTAGTTCTCTGCAACTGCAGTGGGATTAACAGAGTCAGACAGCAGGGCCTGGATGTCTGTATCGGCATTTGGAACCATGATGCTCTAGGCTTGATCCCTCAATTCATTGCTCAATGGAGATATAGCTCATGCATTGCCTTTCACTCTCTTCATCAGCCCAATGAATTCGCGAAAAACTGCAACAACAAAAATTCCATAAATTCATATACACAGTTGGCAATCTAAAAGGAGGTTTTAGTTGTGTGAGCTGAGAAAACAGTTGGCAAGAAGCAACTGGGAAAAATGATACCCGTGCTATGAACTATACCTTTACCTTTCATATGGTAATGGAATTCATATACATACATACTATGAAGAGTTTTATCAACAAGGGTATTCTGATGCTATTGGTGTAGCACCCACATTACAAGCTTAATATTGGTAAGATGGATATATATGTCTATCAGCATATATAAAGCATAATTTAAATTACCATAATCTGAATCATGAGGTCCTGGGGACGCTTCAGGGTGGTACTGAATAGACATTATGTTTCGTGCAGGAAACGCAAGGCCAGCGCAGGTATTATCGTTGAGATTGACATGAGTTACTTCTACACCATCTGGGAGTGACTTGGGGTCAACCGCATAGTTATGATTCTGCCACAAAATGAAAATAAGGAACATTAATAGATGTAGATGGCATCACCTCAGTTACGCAAAATAGCTTGTTGACATTCTTAATTACTTCATGAGATAGTTCAGTTTAGGGCTGTCAATTCTTACTTCACCCGTTTAGTTACTGTTTCCAACCCGTTTAACCGATTTAAATATATATCGTGTCGTTTTTTTTTTAAATAACCAACAGAAGCAAAATTTAAACAAAAGAATTCATAGTATTACCTATGATTGGTAGAGTTTACATTATACATAAAATTGGTAGAGTTCACACACCTGAGTAGTTGTCTCAACAACTCCAGTACGAAGGTTACGGACTGGATGATTTGCTCCGTGGTGACCGAACTTCAACTTAAAAACTGTAGCGCCTAATGCCAAGCTAATCAACTGATGGCCCATGCATATTCCAAAGACAGGAACCTTACCAAGAATCTCCTTGACTGTTTCAACAGCATATGGAGCCGCAGATGGATCTCCAGGGCCATTGCTAAAAAGGACACCGTCTGGTTTCATCTTAAGATGCTGGCATTGTCGAAGGCACGACAGTGATTTCGCAATTATAGGAAGCCAATCGCCTCAGTGTGTTGCTTTTGATTCCAAAATCATATGCAACAACCTACAATTCATAGCCATAGAAAAGCGTCAGTTGAGACTGCACTGTGACCTTATTCCTTATGGTTAAACAAAGATGTAAAGGGAAGATGACGCATGGAGAGATTGGTAGGAGAAGAGTAAGAATATGAGGTAGGACTAAAACTGAAGAAAACAAATGTGTTTGTTTACTTCGAGAACCATCAAATTCTTGTATCATTCAGCTTCTTACATTTTTGTATCCTTTTCCTCCCTCTTTTAGTTTAATACCCAAAAACAAAATACTGAAGAAGACTACTAAAAAAATAGAACGTAACATGAACATTACATGAAAAGCGTTTGCATCGCTTCGGTCGGACATAAATTCCCATTCAGAATTGGTTTTATCAACCCATACATAAGGAGTCTTGCACGAAACACCACTTATTAGATCAACCCCTGCAAAGTGCAAAGTTAGATTTTGAAAAACTATGAAGTTTATGAAATTTTAATCAAACTTCAAGACATCCTTACCAACAATGTCCCATGATCGAGACATTTCCAATAGTTCTTCATCTGTTTTTGTCTGGTCTGTGCTCAAAACACCAATAAGGCTTCCATGTTGTCTTACTATGCGGGTGATAGCACGTGTGTCAACATCATCTGTAGTAGCAGCATCAAGGTCAACACCAGAAGTTAAAAGATGTACAGCACAGTACACCAGATTACATGATTTCGAAAATATCGGTGCATTCAAGAGTAATCTGTGGTTTAACTTACGAAATAACATGATATTCTTTTCTGCTAAATAATCGCCAACGGGTTTTTCACATCTATAATTTGAAGTACTGAAAAGGAACAAACAGAAGCAACTCGTTGGATTAAGTCAGAACAGATCAATCAGTGAAACTTCCAATATTGACATCCGTATATGGAAAAGGTTATACCTGATACTTAAATTTCTGATCACTAGAGCACGAAGGGAGCACTGGCTTGATTCTTCATCATCTGATATGGAAATTATCAACATCAGATTTCTTGATATTCAAGACGGTATAATTCTCTAATTTTATGAAAGGAAACTTTACTCACCAAAATTTACTCCAGTATTTCCAATTTGGGGGTTTGTCATCACCACAAATTGGCCAGCATAACTTGGGTCAGTAAAAATTTCTTGATACCTGCAAAAGAAATCACATATATATCAATGTATCAGAGACTCTATGTATGAGCAACCCGAACTTGATGATTCCCAACTAAATCTAAGATGACTATTTTTATTTTATTTTTTATGACTAGTTTCACCAATGCAAGGACTATATCTCCATCACCACAAAAGTGGACTTCTGTACACTCTCACGTGCAAAATGTGATGGTTGTATAAAATTTCTTAACAGAAGGCACACTCTTGGGAGTGTCTCTTCATTCTTGTGGGGGATAGATGATGCATTACTGGAGATAGAAGCCTCCATACCCAGCAAGTCAATATAGATTACAAGACACACAAATTTTATAAGCCAAACTCACCCAGTCATGGATGTATTGAAAACAACTTCACCAACTTGGGTTCCTGAAGCACCAAATGACTTTCCTCTCCAGGAAAAACCATCTGAAAGCACCAATCTAGCATCTGGAGTCTTCCAAGGTCTTTTGGGCAAGTCTGAAGCACAAAGAGTAGAACAAATAAATAAAACACAAAGATATAATATGTAAGGGACCAACATGCAAAGTTCCAATGTTCTCCAGAATCTCCAGCCACCACCGCTGCTACAACCACGAGTCAAATTTACAAATTACACATCCGAACAGATTAACTAAAGTTGATATGTTAATCTGATAATACTACATAACAAGAATACTCATAAGATCCCCTTGATTTCAATTTTTAAGTTTCCAAATAGTCAGGCAATCACTGATAACCAAACCCAGGAAACAAAAAACAAAGAAAAAACAGTGAAGGTACTCCAATTTGCTGTAAACAACAAAATTCCACCCTAAAAGTTTTGAACTTTCAGCACAGAATGTAACTGAAGCATAGTGTCAACACCCAAAACGTTGAGCCGTTGAGATACATGTCCAACATATACCAACCCTATTGGTTATTATTCTTCTAAAACTAAAACACTGCATGTTAGCCCATTGATTCTCTCCTCAAGTCACTAACAAATCAACCCCACAGTAAAAAAGAAAACCAATATCACATAAAAATCGAATCTTTACAAGTAGACCCACCAAAGCAGAGTAAGGAAAAGTGGGTTATACCGGAGACGGCGTTAGCGGAGGAGGAGGAGGAACATCGGAGAGTGAAGACCCTAGGCTTTGAAGGGTTTTGAGGCTTTGGAACAGAGAAAGGTAAAGGCTTTATGAGGGCCAAGTTCATTGCTGCTGTGTTTTTCTGTCTCTATGTCTGAGTTGCGGCTGAGATGAACAGGTTTCCTTGTTTAATTAGGTATAAATAGAGAAGGAGCGGACCCTGATTGGATTAAGAGTTGGGTCATCGAACCAGCCTAGTTTATACTAGGTAGATAGCCGGCGGCTTTTAATTGGGTATATGTCTGCAAATTAGAACTTGGATAATCAATTCCGACCATATATAGGACTTGAGGTTCAACCATATAAATGTGCACCAGCCACTACTAAGAGAAGAGGGCCGAAGAATCATATAAGATCAGGAGATAATAAGACGCTTAAGAATGATATACATAATCTTTTCATCAGTGAAAAAAATTACAAGATATTAACAACCATCGATCCATCAACTGAAGTTTTACTCGAGGGAGAGAGACATGAAGTTTTCCCTCTATATATTGGTGCATGTACAATAGCCAATGATGTTTCTCAGTTTCTCTTCTGTCAACTTCTTTTATGTCCAGTGCCAGCCCGTCCCAATTAGATATGAGAATAGAGAATATATTTGGTCAGAGGGAAATGATTGGTTTGTTCATCCGGAGTAAAACCTCCACACTTGAACAGTTTTAATGATTTCCTACTTCAACTAGGAGACTGCTTCTAGGAAAGCTTATAATGCTATTGTTGATTATCCACTCAAATAATAGCTACTTATTTTGTATTTGCAAAGTACAGTTTCAACTATCCACTTTAAAGGTATTTTTAGGTCATTATGCTCCATATAAAAGGTACTAATGTTGTTGTGATATCTTCAAAAATTCTATATCTATCATTTGTAACAAGCGTCACAACTCACAAGTCCAGTAATTTCTTCCAACTACACCTTATAGCCTATATGCACTAATGCACCTTGCCTATTGTACTGCCATGGACATTTACTTTGAAAAAGTGGGACAGGTGTCAGGTGCAGAGCTAATAGCTTCTCTGAGAAGCCAATGTCAGACCCTACTGTTCATTATGAATATCATCCGTCGGATTTCTGTACTTTAAAAACTAGCGGTCCCTGATCAAAACCAATTTCAACACTCTATTGACTCTAATTCCTCACTCATAGTCTCAAACTGGCTCACAGCTCAGGCCTTCAAAACCTTGCAGAGTAAACCACTCTGGCCTGAAGACGAAGAAGAAGAAGAAGAAGAAGAAGAAAAAGACCCAAAACGACGACGTTTCGCTTCTCCGAAATCGCAAAGAGACAACCCGCGGTAAAGTCTCCGACTTGTTTTCTCCTCCGTGTTTGGGTTTCGACGAAATGAACCGTCCCTACAATTTCCGGCTCCGCTAGGTTTTCGAAGCCCTAAAAGCTTTTATCGTTTTCATTTCGCTCCAGTTTAGTCCAAGGTCTGCAAGTAGCTCATGTATTAGCTTCCGCATTCGTACAGTTAGGGTTTCTGAAATTGAGCTGAAATTTGGAAACCTAGTGAATCGAGAGAGGGAGAGATGAGGGAAATGGATGGAGATTTGGTTAAGAAGTTGATGGAGGAGTGGTGGTGTAAGGTTGAATTGAAAGAGAAGGGGATTGAGGAGTGTGTTGCGAAGCTGGAACTGAAGGAGAAGGAAGTCGAGGCGAGGTTCGAGGAGGTAAATGTGATTGAGAATAGGGTTAATGAGTGTCTGGATGATGTTAAGGTGAAATAAAAGGAGGTGGATTTGGCTGTGAGGTCATTGCGAGAAGAGAAGCAAGTCGGTTGAAGAGAGGGAGACACAGTTGGGGTTGTTGTCGAGTGGAATTGAACGAGAGGAGAAGGAACTTGAAGTGCAGCAGCAGCAGCAGCAGATTGGTTGGGTCTACCAGATGTTTCGGATGAAAGAGAATGAGCTTGAGCAGCAGAGCCAAGAGGTTGAATTGAAGCGGCATCAATTTGAGTCACTTTGCCATCTGTTTCAGAGAAAGAGGGGCAGCTTGAAATGAAGCACAAACAAATGGAATCAATCGGCCATATGAAGGAGGGACAACTTGAAAATCTAGCCAAGGAGCTTGGGTTCAAGCAGCAACAAAACGATTCAGTCTCTAAGTTACTTGAGATGAAAGAAAATGCACTTGAACAACGGGAAAAAGAGCTTGAACCCAGACAAGAACAAATTATTTCAGTTTGCCAGATAGTTCTGATAAAAAAGAGAGGGAACTTGAACGACAGGCAAAAGAGCTTGACTTAAATCAAAAACAATTTGATTCTCAGGTGAAGATGGCCCGATACTTTAAGGTCACTGGGCCTTCATCTGCAACTGATGAGTCCAGGTCCAGCGTTGATATGGATGGTAGAGGCTTGCAGTTTTTCATGATTGAACAATTGAAGGGGATTGACTTAATGCGTACCCAAATGTCGGCTGCTTTTCAATTGTCATCAGACCCAGGAAATTTGGTTTTGGATGCGATGCAAGGATTTTACCCTTCGATTTCAAATGTGGGAAACCTGGAGACTGATTTTGATCTGAGCTAGGAGTTTGAGAGGATGTCACCTGATATTAATCCTGGGGTTAGAGAGAAGGCATTGAAGTTGGCTTCTCATTGGAATGGGCAAGATGACAGTGGCTACTGATAATTCAGTTGAGGTCTTGGCTTTTTTGCGGCTTGTAACTGCGTTTAAATTATCCTCTGCTTATGATGCTAATGAGCTTCAGAGTCTTCTTTCTCTAGTTACTCAGCCTGAACAAGCAGCTGAATTAAGCAGGGCTCTCGGTGTCTAAGATAAGGAACCTTGTAAGCTCCCTCTGTGTTTGTAACTCTTCTCACTTTATAGCCAACCCATAGATATGACTAAAAAGTATTTCTGAAATATTTAAATCCTCTTCACTGGATATGACAATTGGAATATTGGATGGTTATAGTCTTGTCTTTGTGTTCGTATAAGTGCCCTGTTTACTTCCTTTTTTATACTTTGCTGTTTTGAGTAGTCATTTCCTTTTAGGCTGAATATTTTGCAAAGATGAATTTGATGTTTACAATTATTTTATTACTTTCATAAGTACGATTTCTCCAATAACATGCCAAAAGTTGTAAACAGTTTCCTAAGCCCCTATTTGTAAACTAGTCAACTGGGCTCAGAGTCTGAAACTACTATTTATCTGATCATATAAATACTGCTGGTCTTTGGCATCGTCAGCGTTGTTGCACTGCATAGAGTTATAACCCATGATTTACATGGTACAAACTTAGTAAAACTAAATGTGTGTCAATGAATCATTTGTTTTCAGAATTGGAGATTATAAATGTTTCAGATACCATCTGTTGTTGTTTAAAATGTGAAACAACTATTTTATGGTTTAGCTTCAGTTTTGCTTGTTATGGCTTAACATAGTAGCTTTGCCCTGACTACCGGACACCTGCTCCAACCCCACATCTTACCTCTTTAGTCAAGGCACAAGTACCACAATGTAGCTTTTGTTTATTTATCTTTAAAATCTTCACTCACTAACCCTGCTTACTGCATTTTCTTTGTTTATTGCAAATGCATAGCGACCAGCAGCATTTCTCCCCTTGTCAAAGAGGTGGAACCAGCATCTACTAATGCAGGGAACTTTCCTGCTACAAATATTCAACTGATTGTCACTATGGATGCAAGGAATGTGTCAGGGCTCTTAGATGAGCCTTTCAGAGAGCATCAGTATATAGTGGCTGCTTCTGTTCCATTGTCATCAGACCCAGCTGAACTCATGTTGGATAGCATCCAAAAGTATCTTGCTGAATACCAGCAAAATGGAGAACTTGAAGCAAGTATCATGTCTAGTAACATTTGCCAATTGGAGGCGCTAATGAGAATCTCCCCGCACATAGACCTAATCTGAAAGCAGAAGCAATAAAGCTATCTCTCCTATGGAAAGAAAAGATGGAAGGAAATACTGAAATGTCATTGGAGAGTGTAGGATTTTTGCTTTTTCTAGCTACTTATGGATTGCTTTCTACATTGAATACTGATGAGATTATAAAGCATCTTGGGTTGATTTGTAGGCATAAACAGGCTCTAGAATTATGCCAGGCGTATGGTTTTACCGAGAAGATTGGTGGTAAGTTTCTTTAGTCAATAAGTATTCAGTTTTTCAGTGTACTGTTTGTCCTCTACTTTTTTATATTAGTACAATGCAAATCTCCTTTTGTAACCTCACTATTTTATGTCACACATGGCAGAGTTTATCCAGATCCTTGTTGAACAGAAGCAACTTGTTGAGGCTGTTAGATATATTTTCGCTTTCAAGTTAACTAGCAAGCTTCCTCCTGTCTACCTTTTAAAAGAATATGCAGAAGATACAAAAAAGTGTTCTGAAGCAATTTCCATGTTGCAGATTTCGCATGATGAAAAGGTATGCTAACTCCTAGCCAGACTTCTGAACTGTATTTTAAATGTCAATTTTATCGCCATCCTACTACGAAGGCTTACTTATTGCTCACAGGAGGTGGTGGCAGATGGTCTATTAGGTGATCTAAGAGCTGTGCATCAATACATCAAGGATTACAATCTTGAGTACAAGTGCCCATCTGCAGACATTGAAATGCAAATAGTAAAGACAGATTGGAGACACTTGGCATCGTCCCCTGGCTCCAATGTTGAACAGCAAGAGCAGAGAAAAAGGAAGAGACCTAGTGCTGGCACTTCAACCCTTCAGTTCGAACCACCACATGAGGCCTGATAGGGAATTTATCTACTCTTTTGTATTCCACTGTGAAGCTCGCTGACATGATAATTTTGAAGGACGGGATTATGTCCTGGTTTTTGAAACTCCTTCCCAGTGCAAAGTGTTGATTATGCCTGACCTGCACAACTAGTTTGAGTTGCATTGCTTGCATTTCGGAGAAGCACATGTATTTTGATCGACTTTCTTGTAGAAAGAAACCCTTGACATAGATGGAGTTGAGTTGAAATGTTTTGATCGATTGATACATATGTTCCTGGAGCTTGTCTCTCTAATTACTACTACGGAATTAATTATTAATGTATGAGTTTGCAGCTCACCAACTTGTGACATTTGCTTACTCTGATAAATCATTGTGTAGTCGTATATACATATAGTAGTGTCGGTTATTTCTATAACCTGTCGTCCAAAGTAAATATTCCGGCCTTGAATTTTGTTTGTCTGCCAAGATAAAATCGTGGCGATTTTACATTTTGGCTGGCCTGAAATTTTCCAAAACTACTAAACATCTGAAAGTTCTGAACCAACATTTCGAAACTGGCCCTTGAATCATTAATAGTGCTCAATGCCTCAATCTAATGCATCCAGCAAGTGTTACTGCCGTGGATTGCCTTCATGTTTTACCACCTTTTCTTTGTCTTTCGTTAAAATTGCTTGTCACTTCTGCATCTGTGTCAACCACCGCAACGGCCTAGAAAATTTATCTTCTCAATCCATGGAAGCTGCCGCAGATGGTAAACTAGTCGTAACGGGGTAAGTACAATCTAATTTTGAATCAGTACAGGAAGCAGCACAGCTATTTTGAAATGCACTGCTAGTAGTTACCCGAAGCACATACATTTGGACCGACTTTCTTATACGAAGTTAGAAAGCCTTCACATAGATGTAGTCGTCGGAATATAATGGAGCTCTGATACACAATACTTGACATTTCATGAATACGCGTATGTGTTAATCAATTTAGTTACGAGATGTACAGAGGAATCTCAGTTTGAATTTAGTTACGAGACGTAGCAAATGCAAATAAACAAAAGCCAATTGCAGGTCCTGGTAGAGGTATACTGTCTTCAACATACAAATCAAACCCACATTTCTTGAAATCTAAATTAGTTGGGGAAGAAAATCTAATTATTCCAGTCTCATTCAACCACAACAAGAGGCACCAAAACCTAAATTTGGTGTTTTGAAATTAGGAAGGTGTTACCGGTGAGAAATTTTTATATGATACCGTAGTACCACGTGACAATGTCTAGTAGTTCTCTTTGTTTGTTATATTTTGACACATAGATTTATTACACTAAAATTATAATTTTGTTCCGGGAGAATTACCATTATACCCTTATGTGTGTCTTAGCCTAATAGGTTTCCCAATAGGAGATAGATTAGCATCTCCGTAGTAGATTAGGATTCCGAATCCTACGGGATTGTGGTGTTGTAAATGCCTATATATAGGCCCCCATATCATTCAATAATATACAAGTATTTCATCCTCAAACACGTTATCAGCACGAAGCCCTAAAACCCTGAATCTTTTAGAGCCTTCCGAAATTTTTTCTTCTTCCCTTCCTCCGCCGCCGCAACCCCCTGCCGCCGCAACCCCCTGCCGCCGCAGCCTCCTGCCGCCGCCGCATCCTCCCGCCGCCGCCGCAGCCCCTGCCTGCCCTCGCAGCCCCTGCCCTCGCAAGCCCCGCAGCCCTGCAGCCCCGCAGCCCCTGCACGCAGCCCCGCAGCCCCGCAGAGCTTCCTCCGCATTCGCTCCGCAAAGAAATCTTTTTGCCCCGCAAGTCCCCGCATCAAATCACTCAAAATTGCTCCTCCCGCATATTCACGCAAGAGACGTGAAATTCACAAGCAAGGACTTCGCTCAAGAGAAGCTACTCCCGTATACTACAAACCTTCCAAGGTAAATTTTTCATAAACGTTCCCGCTTTTGAACGTATAGATATATTATATCAGGCGCTATTAGCCTTCTTCTTGTCTTAATTCCGGCATTTCTTATAACGCCGATGAGACTATAGAGGGATGAGTTTTCCCTCTTGGTCGATGTTTTCTGTGTGACGGTCCTGGGGGAGTCACGATTGTTTTGAAAGGGAAGTGAATCGATTTTCGTGTGGTCGCCTGAGTGCACCGCTGTTTTGGGTGCGATCATGAGTATCGCCGTTTGCATCGATTTTTCTTGTGACCATATACGTCACCCCTTCTAATTCCTATTATACTTGAATCTAATCGATTCCGTATTCGTGTTTGTAGATGTCATCGCCATCTCGACCGGAATTTGGCCTTCTTGATCTAGAAGGCAAGGAATACCACCGCTAGGTTTCCGACATGGAACTCGCTTTCGAGAGCCGAGGGATTGAAGGCATGTTTGCCGACCCTCCTGCTGATTTCCCACCTATGGCTAAGACTCAGACTCTCATCTTTATGAGACGTCACATCCATGCAACTCTCAAGAGGCAATACTTGAACGTAAAAGATCCTAAAGAATTATGGGACAAACTACGCTTGCGGTACAACAACGTTCATGATAAGTTTCTTCCTGAATTGACCGTTAGATGGGATAACATCCGTCTATTGGACTATAAGAGAGTGGATGATTTCAATCAGGATATGCTATGCTTGCAATCCGATCTTGGCACCGTTGGTGTCATCAAGACCGACCTAGATCTTCTCAATAAGACATTGGACACGTTTCCAATCAACTATGAGGTTCAAGCTCATACGTACCGCACTCATGTAGAGGAATGGAAGATCTGGTCTTTTGCCGACCTAATGGCACTCTTAGCTAAGAAGGAGAGACATTCTGAGATTCTCCTCAACAACAACAATAGACTTGTTGGCACTAAAAGAATTCCTACGCCACAGTCTAACTATGGGAAAGCTCCTAAGCAAAAGAATCAATCTAGGAACGCTCCATATCAGCACCAAAATAACAACTCTCGTGGTGGGAGGCAACAAGGCCGATCTCGGCCTCGGTCCAATACATGGACCCGTGATGGTGGCGGCGCCGCACCCTCAGGGGGAGGCCGTCCCCGTCCCACACTCCAAGGAGGCCGTGCGCCTCCTCATGCCTCCACTTCCGGTAATGGCAAGTCTCCATGCTTCAAATGTGGCTCCTTTAAGCACTTTAATCGCGATTGTCGCGCTAGCAAAGAGATGATCAAGGCTTACTCCGCCTACAAGAAGTTTCTACAACCCGAATCGAATCATGTGGATGAGGACCATGAGATCGAGACTCACCATATCTCCATGAAGCCCGAGTCCCTTGCTTCTAAAGTTCGGCCTCCGGTTGCTACCATGGATACTCCCGACTTTGATTAGTCGTTTTAGCTTCTTTAGCTTTATGATTCAAGTATCGTTATGGCCAACCGCCATTGTTATTTTCATTGACTTTGTAATAGTCTTTTGATTTTGGAATTAGAAGTTCATGTGTGATGTATTAAAGATTGACATTCAATAAAATTTCTCAATTCTTGCTTACAAGACGATCTCTTTGAGAATTTTATTTACCCGACACTTAGCATGATGATCAACGTGTGCAACTCACGTGGTTTTTAAATTGGACACTTTTGGGTTACATGGGACTCCAATAGCACTACATTGTGAATTTGGAACTTAAAATTGGAAAACGAACCTCGGAACGTCGAAAAACGACATCGTTTTGCCTTGGCCGGCCCCGGTTACTATTCCGGCGTTTCCGGCACGTTTTGCCGACGTATTCGCCGTCTTCCAGCCATTTCCCGGCGTTTCCGGCACCGCCACTCGGTTCCTGCCGGCGTCCCCTGTCGGACCTGAAGTCCCGGCCTCCATACCGGCCAGTTTCGACAGCCGCCGGCCGGTTTTTCCGGCCATATGTGCCGCCGGTTTTCCACCGAGTTTTTCGACGATTCTTTCGTCGTTTTCTCGTGATTATTCCGGCATATTGCAGCAGTACCTGCTGCCACGTTTTCCTCGTCCAAAATTCACCCGGTTTTGAGTTCTTTTGACATGGTTTTCCAGTTTGTTTTTCCGGTTTTCTCCAAGTCCGTTATATGCACTCACCGGTACTCTTTGTGTGTGTTTTCCACACCATTCTTGGATGGTTTCTACCACCCTCATTTACTGTTTGGTATTTCACTGCTTCAATACCATGATTTCCAACTCTTTAGTTGAAGAATGTAGTACTATTGCCATGTGATACATTTGATGGAATCGACCTTTGTTCTGATTCCCTTTCTTACAATATCCTACGGCGTATTGTATAGAATTGTTCCCGTGTCACTGACTCTCTTAATTGTCATTTTGTAGATGTCACGCGGTGAAATCGAATGTTTAGCTGATTGCGGAACCACCCACACTGTCCTACGACACATGCAGTTGTTCACGGATCTAGTGTTCTCGACTTCTTCGATGACTACAATGATTGGCTCGAAATCCATCATTCAAGGAAGAGGCACTGCTTCTTTCATGTTGCCTAATGGTACGACTCTTAATGTCGTAGACGCTCTTTATGCGCCGAAGTCTCCCCGCACCTTGCTAAGTTTTAAGGACATACGTGCCAATGGTTTTCACCTCGATACTTATATTGAGAATGGAGAGGAATATCTTTGTGTTACCTCTGAGAAAGCAGGTCATCGCCGCATCTTAGAGAAGATGAAGAGTCTTGGGAATGGTTTGTATCTTACTTCCATTCGGATCTTTGAATCATATGCGGTTGAACGCAACTTTTGTGATTCGGACTCTTATATGCTTTGGCATGCCCGTCTCGGGCACCATGGACGTGATATGATGATTAGAATTCTTAAGAATTCACATGGTCATCCATTTTTCAAGTCCCGGAAGCGATTGGAGGATCACCTCACCCGTGCTCCGCACGGTGAGGCCGTGCCGACCCATGCACCGCATGGTGAGGCCGAGCATGCCTCACTCGGCAGCTCCACGGCTTTCATGCCGTCGGTGGCGGCATCCCCTCCTTCACAGGAGCTTGTGATGCCTCCCGTGCTTTCACATGCCTCCATGGCAATCTCTGATGCCCATCGCTCATTTTGCAAAGCTTGTTCTCTTGCTAAATTTCAAGGAAGTCATTCTTTTGCTAAGGCTTCAACCGAGAACATTCTATTCTTACAACGTATTCAAGGTGACATTTGTGAACCTATTCAACCAGAATGCGGACCTTTTCGATATTTTATGGTATTGGTTGATGCATCGACGTGTTGGTCACACGTCGCTTTGCTATCCACAAGGAATGCTGCATTTGCTAAGTTATTAGCTGAGATCATCAAACTCCGGTCTCACCACCCCGATTATCCTATCAAATCCATTCGTTTGGATAATGCTGGAGAATTCACCTCCAAAACTTTTGATGATTACTGCATGTCTATTGGGATCGAAGTTGAACATCCCGTTCCTCATGTTCATTCACATAACGGTCTAGCAGAGGCTACCATCAAGCGTATTCAGCTTGTTGCTCGGGCAATGGTTATGGGTACTAACCTGCCGGTCTCTGCGTGGGGATATGCAGTGTTGCATGCAGCGACACTTATTCGTTTCCGACCCGCGGCTAACCAAGCGTTTAGTGCGTACCAGATGGTAACTGGTTACGAACCCAATATTTCACACTTACGCATCTTTGGTTGCGCCGTTTATGTGCCTATTACGCCTCCGTTGCGTACTAAGATGGGTCCTCAGAGACGATTAGGTATCTATGTTGGCTACAATTCCCCAACGATTGTCCGCTACTTAGAACCAACCACCGGAGATCTCTTTACTGCAAGATTTGCAGATTGTCACTTTGATGAGACATGCTTCCCGTCGTTAGGGGGAGATGAGAATGTTATCATTCCAAATGAACATCAGGAATTGACGTGGTGTGTCCCCACTATGTCTCATTATGATCCCCGCACTGCTCAAAGCGAGTTAGAAGTGCAACGCATTATCGACCTCCAGAAAGTCGCGGATTCGATGCCCGACGGCTTTGTAGATATTGCTAAAGTGACGAGATCAAACATACCCGCTGCGAACGTACCGACACGGTTGGATGTCCCGAAATACGGGCGTGGAAGACAAGCTCTTGGACCTAGCAACGTTGGCACCGCCCCTGACAGTGGGACGGAGGCCGGCGGCGGCACCACCGTACGCCGTGGTGTTGCCGGCGCCCCTTGTGGCGACGATGCCGAGATGGCCCGGCATGGAGCAGCTTCGGCCTCGGCTCCTCAAAGGAAAAGGGGGAGACCGATAAACTCTAGGGATTCAAAACCTAGAAAGAAGCGAATGACTAAGGCACAGCGCGTCATCAACGATGAATCACCATCGTATGAAGTTGTCTCTGATTACAGCTATGTCCATGAATCAACTCAAGTGTTACCGTGGGACGCTATGGAACCTTGTTTGATGCCAGAGAACAACGAAATTTCAGTGAACTACACAAGTGAGCAGTCGGTCCGAAACCGAGCCACTACATGCATTGATGACGTTTTCGCTTATTCCGTCGCACATGAGATCATGTCTGAAGACGACGTTGAACCTCGCTCTGTAGCTGAATGCGAACGCAGAGCAGATTGGCCGAAGTGGAAGGAAGCAATCCAGGTAGAACTTGACTCATTAGCGAAGCGAGAAGTCTTCGGAAAGGTTGAATTGACTCCAAGAGATGTCAAACCTGTTGGACATAAATGGGTCTTCGTTCGTAAGCGTAATGAGATGAACGAGATCGTGCGCTATAAGGCAAGACTCGTGGCGCAAGGATTCTCACAACGACCTGGTATTGACTATGAAGAGACTTATTCTCCTGTTATGGACATCATTACCTTCCGCTACCTTATTAGTCTGGTAGTGTCCGAAAGACTAAACATGCAGCTTATGGATGTGGTCACAGCTTATCTCTATGGGGATCTTGACGCAGAGATATACATGAAAGCTCCTGAGGGACTACCTTTACCTCCATCAAGTGCCTCCAGACCACGGAGTGCTCATGCAGTCAGATTACGTCGTTCATTGTACGGGTTAAAGCAATCCGGAAGAATGTGGTACAATCGATTGCATCAATACTTGGTGAGAAGGGGTTACAAGAATGATGAACTATGCCCATGCGTGTTCATACGAAAGACAAATTCCGGATTCGTCATCGTTGCGGTCTACGTTGATGACATGAACATAATCGGTACTCTTGACGAGATTGAAGAGACCGTGTCTTATTTGAAGTCGGAATTTGAGATGAAAGACCTAGGGAGGACGAAATTCTGTCTCGGCCTTGAGCTTGTGCATAGGGCCGACGGCATCTTAGTGCATCAGTCAAATTACACGCAGAAGATGCTTCGACGTTTCAATATGGATCTATGCAGTCCATTGTCTACTCCCATGGTCGTCCGAAGTCTAGATATCAAGAAGGATCCCTTCCGTCCTAAAGAGGATGATGAAGAAGTTCTTGGTCTTGAAGTTCCATACCTTAGTGCGATTGGGGCACTATTGTATCTTGCTCAATGCACTAGACCGGACATATCTTTCGCAGTGAACTTATTAGCTAGATTTAGCTCCGCGCCTACGCTACGTCATTGGAATGGAATCAAGCATTTGTTTCGATACTTGAAAGGTTCCCTTGACATGGGATTGTTCTACCCCTATTGCAGAGAGAACACCGCCACGGTATCTCCCCACACCACCGCCGTACGCCGCAGCGACGCCGCCGGCCGCCATGGCATGGAGACCGTGCGCGGTGCCGAGAGCAGCAACCGGTCCCGTGCAGCTCTTTCCCCCGATGCAAAGACTCCAAACAACTTGTTAGTTGGTTATGCCGACGCAAGGTACCTCTCTGACCCTCACAAGGCTCGTTCTCAAACCGGTTATGTGTTTACCATTGGGAATACGGCGATATCTTGGAGATCCACAAAGCAATCTCTTGTTGCTACTTCTTCGAATCACGCGGAGATCATCGCTCTCCATGAAGCAGTTAAAGAATGTGTGTGGCTACGATCACTTGTTCGCCATATTCGTGATTCTTGTGGATTAGTCTCTACAACTGATCAACCTACGTGCATTTATGAAGACAATGCTGCTTGCATAGAGCAGACAAAGTTAGGTTTCATCAAGGGAGACAACACCAAGCATATTTCGCCTAAGTTCTTCTACAACGTTCAACAACAGAAGTTCTTGAATGTTCAGATCAATCAAGTGAGTTCAGAATCCAATGTTGCGGATTTGTTCACTAAGTCTTTGCCTAAATCTACTTTTGTGAAACATGTGAAGAGCATTGGCATGCGTCGTTTATCGGAACACTAGAGTTTGGTAGGCTTCAGGGGGAGTCTACATCACATGTTAAGATCCTTAAGTAGTTGGTGCGTTGTGCTCTTTTTCCCTTCGATCAAGCTTTTATTTTACCTAAGAGGTTTTTGTTTTGCTTGACAAGGTTTTTACCGAGGCAACGTTGTGCACCATGCAACCTAGGCATGCGACACAAGGGGGAGTGTTCCGGGAGAATTACCATTCTACCCTTATGTGTGTCTTAGCCTAATAGGTTTCCCAATAGGAGATAGATTAGCATCTCCGTAGTAGATTAGGATTCTGAATCCTACGGGATTGTGGTGTTGTAAATGCCTATATATAGGCCCCCATATCATTCAATAATATACAAATATTTCATCCTCAAACAAATTTAAAATATTTTTATTATTTGTGAAATGACATTTATGGGTATTGATGCTTTTAATCTAGGATTTCGGGTTTAGGGGGTTTAGGATTTAGGGTATTGGAGTGTAGGTATATGGTTTTAGAAAGAAACCCAAAATAGTATTTGACAAAATAGCTTAAATATAATTTTTCTAATTAAATCTTACATGTCAAATTGTGATTTGAATGATAGACCACTAGGCATTGCCACGTGGTGTTGCGGTGGCATTGAAAAATTTCTCGTTACCGGTTGCCCAAATGGATCAGTCTCTTTCTGTTTTCATACCCATACCTTAACCCATAAGCTTTCCTCCTAAGAGTATCTTTAACAATGTTAACTATATTTTAATTAAATTTTAACCAAAATAGCTTAAAAATTATTTTGGCTAGTCAATTTAGAATTACGTATACATCAGTTCTTTTTATTTTAGCATTATTTGAATTCAAAAGCATTCATTACGTGATTAAAGATATTTTAAATATATTTATGAATTATATATAATTCTCTATAAGGAAATGTTTTAACTTTAAGTTATCTTTTTCGATAAATTTGTCGAGTAAGATAGATTAAAGTTAAAGTGAAGTTATATTAGAGTCTGGTGCAGTCTCTATATTTTGTAAAAAACTAAACATATTCTCTAAAATAACTAAAAAATTATAATATAAAATATGTTAAAGATGCTCTAAAGATAAAAAAAAAATATAAAGGAAACCATTCACGGGTACATCCAACAAATACCCTGTTACTTATTTAAGCATATACTTCAAGTTTTGCTTGCTCTATTTAATTATTCATGAACAGAAGGAAATCACAAAGAGAGTAAAACCCAGCCTAGACGCATTTTTCTTCTTCTTAGTTCTGTAATGGAAACCCTAGAAGAATACATCATAGATACATATAAAATGAGAAGCAAACACTTCAATGTCACTTTTGAACACAAACCTATTACTTGATTAGATTCGGCACACCACAAAGAGAGGAGAACAAGTTGCCTGCGCGTTATCTTCTTTTATTTCGATCTATACTTCAATACCCTCTTTTTTGTTTTTGTTTTTTGTTTTGGTTAAAATTCCTCAATACCCTCTAAGGAATACAGAGAGACAAGAATTGAAAAACTAACTATTCAAGGATATTTTGAACACAAACCACTCGATTTTTTCCAATCAACGATCGAAAGGAAAAGATACCAACTAATTAAGGACCCAAATACAAAAAGTGAGTGTAACGCGTAAACAAGCCTACCATGTGGGAATGAATTTGGACCCAACAAAGCTTTTCCAACCATTTGAAATAGAGGGAGAAAGCAATGGGGAAACGAAGGTGATCATGATGTTTGTACTAATAAACAAGCAAAAAGGAAGAAGCGAGACAACCCATATTGTCTAGGTCGATTTCAACGAAGTCTACAATGTTCTTCTGCCATCTTTATCACTATGATTTGATTAAACAAACAAATTAATCAAAAGAGTACGTATTGTTCCAATAACTTCCAAACACTTGATGTTGTCTCTCATTTCTTGTAAAGAAAATAAAATATATAATCTGGTTTTTGAGTTTTAATCCGGAGTTGTAGAATTTTTGATGTTTGACATATGCCATATAATAGTATATGATGTAATGAGATGTAAGCATATCTACGAGTATGTCAAAGCTCGATCAAATTGTCTTCATGTAAGTTCTGGACTTCATATAAGGTCTAGAACTTAGACTATTCTATTTTTCTCTAGTCGAAGCAAACGCCCACCTAGGGAGACACTTGGCGACTTGGGGCATTCATATTGGACAAACAAATTGCCTATTCTACATGGATCTCCCGCCGACGAAGAAGAACCACCAGGCTGCCAGCCTGCGATATATACCAGCAGATCGTGAGCAGAATATTCCGATGAGAAACAAATAAAAAATGTATGGGTGGCGGGGACAAAGTTGCGATGAGAATCAAAGAAAGGCACAAAGCATGAAAATGCATGATTGCAAAGTTAAAGTTCAAAACTAGAATAATGAAATATGATGAATTTACAAACAATTTTCACATGGAGTTTGTCTTTGGTCGGTCTGAGTTGTCGCTCTGTCCGACTCTTCTTCTCAGCTTATGGCGCTGTCCTAATTGTTTCATCCCCAAGCAAAGTGCTTAGCTTGGCCAATAATTTTCTTAATTAATAGTATGGAAGAGTAATTGACTTAGGATGAAACGGGCATGCATGGGAGACCAGCTATTCTAGCTAGTAGCTTAAGAGCATTTCTGTCTATTATAACTTTTTAGTTTTATATGAAAATTAGTGGTTTGCATCCCTCTATTATAATTTTATTTTAACTTTAAACTATCACATTCTATAAATTTGTCAGCGAGATAGATTAAAGTTAAAACATTTGAATTTAAACATTTCATATATGGATTATATATAATTTATAAATAAATTTAAAATATTTTTTAACCCATGTAACGAATACTTTTGAATTCAAATAAAGTTAAAATAAAGAGAACTGATGTAAACATATTTATAAATTGACTAGCCAAAATAACTTTTAAGCTATTTTGGCTGAAATTTAACTAAAATATAATTATCATTGCTAAAAATGCTCTAAGTTATTCAGACAATTGCATTGTGGATGAACTCAGGTTTCTTTGCGTTCTCTACATCAAAGATATATTTAGGTTTCTGTTATATTATAAAATGGTGTATATATATATATATATACGGGGCTTTTCAGGTAAGGAGATCCTTATCTTAGCTTAAGGTACGGATTTTCATTTTTGACCAACTTTTCGATCGAGTTTTCACATCTCCACCTTCAAATATCTAGGTACTAATGTATAGATCATGTCCACAAAATTTCAGCCGATTCCATAACCGTTAAGGTACTCATTACTTCGATTTTCTACTCCAAATATGAACAGTTTAGGTTTGACAAATTCAATACGTCCATTGGTTTTGATTAGTTCAATATCTTAACGATCATGAAATCGGCTGAAATTTTGTGGAGATGATCTGTACGTTATAACCTAGATATTGGACGGTGGAGATGTAAAAATGCAATCGAAAGGTTAGTTAAAAATGAAAATCCGTACCTTAAGCTAAAATAAGGACCTCCTTAAGTGAAAAGCCTTGTATATATATATATATATATATATATATATATTACTGTAACTCTAATTGCATTATTGTATCTCAAAGATTTCTTAAGCTTTCAGAGGCTCAGATATATATAACATGACATAGCAGCTAATTTCATGATAACGTTAATAATTCAATAAATTACGCTAAGTAATATTCTAAGAGTTCAAGCTCGAGATGTACGAGTTCCACATCACTACTAAAACATCCATGCTTCTGCTAAACCACTAGGGCCCTGTTTCTTTAAATGAAATGTGAGAAAATGAAAATGATTTGTTCTCCTTTCCAGGTTGATATAGAAATAGAAAATGTTTTGTTAATTTCATACAAGTGTTTGGTAGATATCAGAGTTTAAAATTTAGAATTATTTTAGTAAATCATTAGAATGAAATATTTGATCAAAAATTTTCATTAAACTCATTTATAAGGAAATAAAATACAATTTAAAAAAAATTAGTCTTTATTGATGAGAATGGAAATAGAATACCACCCCTAGGTAGGTAATTCATTTCAGGTTTTAAGATGAAGTCAATTTCCAATCAAAATCATTTTTTTATTTCCATTCAAATATTAAATGACAACCAAACAATATTTAGAGATGGAAACTAAAATGAATTCATTTTCTATAGCATGATTTCCTGTTAACCAAACGGGGCCTAGGTGAAGATCTTGAAAGTATTTGAATATGAATCTTTTTGCAAATTAATTATAACTATTTAGGGCGATTAAGAACGATATGTTCTTTATTTCTTTCGGTTTAATCGGAATTCTTTGGAGTTACTTCCAAAATCACATCCTCCTCGATCATCATCAAATCTTTTAATTACTTCATATGGTTAAGAATGTGTTATGGTCATTTGTTATAGATCTTATATCAAACTTTATTCTTTCTTGGAACATTCTTTGAAGAAAGTTATAAGGTTTTAATAGCACGTAGTTATGCCGTTATGGTATAAGTATTTTCTTTGTAGGCGAGAGGCCCTGAGTTCGGCCAACAACACACTATTTATAATATTTCAATTGTTTATGAGACTACTACTGCCTTTGCTTCCCACAAATCTATTTCCACAGTTTGCTCTCTACGAGACCTATCCACTACAACGTATACTCACTATTAACACTCCATCTAAGTTTTCATATAACAATACATTATATATAGTCGTGTCATCTTCATTCATAATTATATCCTTAGATTATAAAACTGAATAACGTCATGTCAAGCAGATTCCACACATGTGGATTAGAGCGCGGACGTCAGCAGTGCACCAAAAGTGTGGACATCGCCGCTTCCGGCGACCAGCGCGGATGGTGCCGGCCTTGCTCACCTCTCCCGTTGCTCTTGTCTATGTCGACCTCAATCTATAAATTTCTCATAACCTTGAAATTTATGGAAATTTACAAATTCCCACCGTCGTGGCCTGGCGATTGAGTTTCGACCAGTACAAACATGAGCGCGAGGAAAGGGAAGCAGGGCCGTCACCATCCACGCTGTCGTTACGTGTCGCCGGTCGCCGAAAGCAGCGACGTCCGCTGTCGATCCTCTTATATATATCACACAAAAGATAATCTGAGAATTGGTGGGATAAGAAACAACCATGCATAATTGAATCAAGGTCACGGCAATCCAATCAGAGCACTAAACAAAATAAAAATCAATCAGACACGTACATCACCAAGTTGGTGCATATGGTTTATCTTTGAGATTCATTATTTGCCACTTAAATTTTCGTAGGATAAGGTACTCTACTCCTACCATTGACATAAGTGGGGGAAAAGTGCATTTGGTAGGAGAAATTTGACCTATCAACTAAACAGTTTCATTGTCAACCATATACAGTATATGGAATTGAAACCCGCCCATACTTTCACGAGAACAACACCTACAAAAATCATGTTATCCATACTCTAGTTGCTAATGCCTTTCATTATTTCCTCTATGGAAGAGGTCAACTGATTTCCTATCATTGCATACCAAAATAAAACTAAACTGATTTTATATATGAGTCTGTATCCCAACCACACTGCAAAAATGAACAAAAGCAATCCTTCTAAGAGTAAATAAGAATATTTAAGTTATTATTATTATTATGTAATTATCACGATGATTGGATTCATGCATACTAGAACACCAAACTCAGAACACTAGATTGTCAAACTACTGTGTTTGCAACATGAGAATCGTTGCGATTATAGAACTTTATGAACTTTATCGATAATTCGGTTTCTCCAAAAACTCTACAAAATACAACAAGGTAAACTCTACATTATACAATAAAGGGAAACCAAATCTTAGGAGTTAGAGCAAAACATTTAAGCTATAGGTATTATTTCTAAGTAACAATTTGTTTTTAGAGAAGCTATTAATATTGGGCTTTGATTTCATCTATGGAATATTCGGAATCCTCCACGCTTGACTCCAAAATTCCATGTCCCCACCTCACGTGGCACTGGACCCTTCTTCCTCCTCAAACCCACACCTATTTGTATGATCGAAAAGCCAACGTTCCCAACTTCACAAGACGCAGTTTTTAGACAAATCACCGTGATATTCTCGACAAACCAACTCAACCCCAGCCGTCCGATCACCTCCTCTGCAACCCATTAAACCAAACCGAATCTCTCTCAGGTTACAAAGACTCACTTCCACCTGTTTCCTTCCTGGTCTTTGTTTCTGTCGCAGTTTCGTCCCCCCCTCCACCCACCTTAATTGGCCGCACTTTGGAATTTTTCCGGCCAAATCTTGGTCGGGTGAGTTGAGCTTTTCTTACATTGTTTTCGGACCTTACAATTGTTGTTGTTGTTGTTCTTGGTCTGGTCGTTTAAGTTTTGCTTTTGGGTGAAGTGTTGGTTTTTGGTGAATTTTTGTGGGGTTTATGTGATCTGGGTTTTGATTTGATTTGATGTTTATCGGGTCTGTGATGCTTTTGTTTTGAGCTTTGGTTGCTGGGAAATTGGAGATAAAAGAAGAGAGAAATTTGAATTGGGATGTGTTTAATTGCTTGGTTTGATGTTGTTTGAGCTCCTAAATTTTTTCAAAAATTAACAGTTTGAATGGGGAGTTTGGCAATCTGGATCCTTTGATTGTGAAAATTCAAAAGATTCCAACTTTGTTTTGTTTTTCCCTTCTGTTTAAATCAAGAACTTGGTATTTGCTGTGTTGATTTTTTGAAATATTGGATGGCCATTTTGATTGAGTTCTTATTGATTCCTCGAGCATTTTATATTTGATTTGTTACTTCAATATAGAGCTGCAAAAATAAAGCGATGGGATTGTGACATCTACTAAATATGTGAGCATGATGCTATATGAATTTGGAGTTCTGGATGCAAGTTTGAAGTGATTTCTGATTTGTAGCAACCGCTAAGCTTTAGTTCGATTTGCTGGTGTCTTCTTCACTAGATCGATGATTTTTTGCTTTGGGTACACAGGAAGCCTAAGGCCTGAAGAGGGGAGGGTACAAGCTGGCCTTGGGTTTTGAGTAAATGTTTTAAATGGGGTGCTTTAGTTCTAAAGTGAAGCGGCAGTTTCCAGGACACGAGGATCCTGTCTCCCTTGCTTCACAAACAGCATGTAAGATGTTTCTATTCATGGTTTTCTGATATGGTCATCGTGCTCTTTACATTATTATTCTGTTGCATGATAATTCGATGTATGGATACCCTCAGTATCAAGTAATTATGGATTTGGTATCTGTTCCATCCAATTAACATTGATCTGGATCCCTTGGTCAACAATGAAGACCATCTATTGGGATTTGTTCCCTCTAGAACCTAAAATTTTCAGAGAACCATGGGAAGTCTTCTTTATGAAGCTTGTAGTTCGTTATTCTATTATGTTTGATGGGTGATAGACTCATTTGACGACAGTTGATTGATAGGTTAAAGTACATTTTATGCCTGTCTGGCAGGTTAAACTCTTGGTCGGAAAAATCAACAATATCTAAACGCTTTTCCTTGTACTTCATGTATTTATCTTTCTTAATGTAAATTTTAGTATATGAAACTGCCCATTTCATCTATCTCGCACTCACCCTTATACCATTTCTGACGGTGTTGTTTTATATACCAATTTTGATTTCCCAGTTACTGTTAGTGAAGTTGAAGCACTCTTTGAGCTGTATAAGAGTATCAGCAGTTCTGTAATTGATGATGGGTTGATAAACAAGGTATGCTTGATGCAAAGTATCAAATCTCTACATTCAGTTTCAGTTTATGAACACACACAAATGAGTGTATGGGTTAGGTATTTACCTAGAATATGAAATTGAGTGATCTTGTTGAATATGCAGGAAGAGTTCCAGTTAGCTATTTTCAAGAATAGAAAGAAAGAAAATCTGTTTGCAAATCGGGTATGCAATTTATCTTGTTATTTCATACTGTAGTAATATAGTGCAGATTGATATCTAGAAAGATAATAATGCTGTATAAAAAATAAGAAAAATTGCCAATAACATGTTCTGATTGAATTTCTTGTAACTTGCCTATCTTATTAATGCCCAAAATAAATTTTTTTTATTTTCTTAAAGAAGTTCTTATGCCAAATGACTGATGTACGATTCAATACATAGATATGTCGATTGACATTATCCTGGGATATTTGATATCCAACTCTATTATTGTGTAAAAATATAATGCTCCTGAATTGTTGGGTGAGTTGATTTACAAGAAGTAAAAAGAATGAGATCTAACTTTGTACAATTGAGGATATATATTATGTTATTTTTCCGAAGTTTTACTCCTGGGGTACATTTTTGACTTTGGATTTTGAACTGACTCGACATGCAGATATTTGATCTCTTTGATGTGAAGAAAAAAGGTGTGATTGATTTCAGTGACTTTGTTAGATCACTGAATGTCTTCCATCCCAATGCTCCACAAGAAGACAAGATTGATTGTACGTTTAAAAGATACTTACGGAGAGTTGTTTTTAGTTTCCCATCATCATTATGTTTGCAACATATGCCTAACAGTTTCTATCATTTGCAGTTTCATTTAAGCTCTATGATTTGGAGAACACAGGTTTTATTGAGCGCCGAGAGGTATTTTATCTTCTTTTTCTCCTCACAAAGTGGAAATGTGGTCTGAATTCGCAGGAAAAAGAAATTGGACATTACAGTTTTGTACCAATTTTATAATATACATTAGACCTTTTGGATATTTATGAATGTAGGAGGTAGTCTCTGTAAATGTCAATAAGTGTTTTTGTTTCATAATTAGTTCACTACTAGGACGACACCTATTTGCAGTCTCATATTCGAAATGTTAAACCTCCTTGCTAATCCCATTTTGTATTTGATTGTAAAGGTGAAGCAAATGTTAATTGCACTTCTTTGCGAATCTGAGATGAAACTGGCAGATGACACCATTGAGCTGATTCTTGATAAGGTGAGTTGTCATTGATATTGTAATGGGTATCGGAGGAATAAAATGTGCACGTTTGTCTCCTGATAGTCTTTGAGGTTCTGCACTGAAACTTTTAACAATTAAGTCCTTAATGTGGAAACCTGATCTTATGTGACCTAAAAAAATGTTTAACCTCATTGGGATTAACAAAAAGATGCACCATGTAGCTATTTAGTTTCATTTTGGTATACTGATCTGGAAGTGAATATGACTTGGCCAAATCTTTTCATTTGTATATCTACTTGCACAAATTGCACAGGCAACGTATTAATAGGAGATCTTATTCTCATGTTTTTGCAGACTTTCAGAGAAGCCGATGTAAATCAAGATGGGAAAATAGACTTGTCTGAGTGGATCAATTTTGTTTCAAAGAACCCATCATTATTAAAGATCATGACCCTCCCCTACCTTAGGTATGCGACTTTAATTTTTTCCTTTTTT
The DNA here is from genome assembly GCF_933775445.1 of Argentina anserina. Lineage (NCBI taxonomy): Eukaryota > Viridiplantae > Streptophyta > Magnoliopsida > Rosales > Rosaceae > Argentina > Argentina anserina. Next base: position 11,513,767 of record NC_065876.1, read on the forward strand.
TCCATCATATTGACAAATATAAAATCTTTAGAGTTTCTGAAATTCTGAGTTCTATCTGTCTGGATTGATTGCAGGGATATTACCACCACTTTTCCAAGTTTTGTATTTAATTCGGAGGTTGATGAGATTGCTACGTGAGACAATAGGCTAGATTATGCAGGTAGAGTTGCTTTGTCAGTTGCTTGTAAATTGTAATTCTTGTGAAATCAACAAGTCACAGAAAAAAAAAAGAGGAAAGAAAGAAAGTTTTAGGTATTGAATATTGGTGCATGAAGAAAGTTGCCAAAGTTGTAGCTATGTTTGGTTGATTGTAGAGCACCCTTCCAGATGATGGCTATTTTTCCAGTTTCTGGTTGCAATCTTTCTCTCGTTTATTTCTTTCATTCTTTCTTATGGTGAGAATATGATTCTGTGCTACAGTATTTAAAATGGTCTGTGGCATCCACCACTATAAACGGCAATCTTTACATGGCATACACACTTTTTGTGTCCTGTCTAAAGAATGCAGGGTTGAGATGTAAAAATATTGTGTAGGAAATGACAGTTGTTATACTTATTGTGACCTTGTGCTAAACTTTTAAACCGGCATCCCCACGAATTGCAGCTTCGGCAAAATTGCAGTGTTTCACATGTTTGGGGAGATTGGTCACCAGTCACCACCAGAAGGAAGGCCCATTTTCATCATTAGTTTTCGTCTTGTTTCCCACAAACAGGTCACCACCATCCTTGCACCAAGTATGAGTTCCTACAGTTTCCAACGTTCCATTATATTTCCAGCTCCCCATAAGAAATTGCAAGAGATAACACCAAAAACTCGTATCCACATCACTTGTGGCTTCAAGTTCTTGATGTGTACTTGGTGCTTGAATATACTGTGATTGGAACTCTCCACTTTATGGACCAAAACTATAATCGCTATCTTAAGTATCTATCATTAGCTCGACTATTAGATATTCTAATATAGTAAAATCCACTCATACATTTAAATTTCAGATATAATGTCAACACACCGCTGAATTTGGTTCACGTCAGTACACCACCTTCACATATTGAATCATTACCAAGCTAAGAACCCGAAACCTTCTAGCTACACCACTAACTGATTTAAATCATCAACCCAAGTACCCTAAACTCTTAACACGTCTCACACACCTCTGATGGCTCATGCATGAGGACTAGCAAGTAGCAATACATCAAAGAAGCAATCACACATTGATACGAAAGCAACGAAGTCGTACCAAGTTGATGAATCGATGAAGATATTACGCAGCTTAAACTGCTTGGTGCCATAAAAAATATTGGGCCGATGCCTTCTGGCCCAATTGTTCAGCATATAAAGCTCACTTCTGGTTTTCCCGCTGCAGCCCTAAAACCCTTGGCGCCTCTTCCCAAATTCCCAGGTCGGTTCTAGACTTCGCCGCAGAGCTCTGAATTTTGGGACTATTCGATTACGTATGCAAGTTTTGTTTGTTGGTATGAAATTGGTTATTTGAATCTGGTTAATTCATTGACGGAGAAAAGTTTCAGACTTTAACCCAGATCAATGTCTTGTACATTTTTCTGGTTCTGTTAACATCCTTGACAGACCCATAAGGTTTATTAGCTCACAATTGCTTTTGACATTTATAAATTTGCAATTTTTTTGTTTTGATATTCTGATTTCTGGGATATTTGATGTTAGTGTTCTCAGAATCACTTAAAGATAGGAACTTTGGAGTTTACTTTCAGGTTGGAGACATACAGAGATTAAATGGTTATAGCCTTGGTGTTAACTGTATAATGGTTGTAAGATAGATCTGTTTTATTGATCCTTGTAGGTGGTAGTTGCTATTGCAAAGAACAGAAGAGAGACCTAGTGTTATGGATCACATGAATAAGTCATTGGTAACGCCGAGTTCTAAAGAAGGAGGAGTTTCTGCTACCTACGCAGTAGACAGATTGAGTAATGCCCCACGGGAAGTTGCTGATCGTATCCTTGCATTTCTTGATTTTAAGGATCTCATTCGACTGGGAAGTGTGTCCAAAATGTGCAGAGTTTTCTCTCTATCAGCCCCATCATTGGAAGTTTCTTCATCAAAGGCAGGAAACAGTCGGCAGCAACTTGACATGTTAAATTCTGTAGATAGGTACATGATTCAGCGAGGGCATGATCAAATCAGTACTTTTGTGTTGATTGGAGTGTTAGTGCTGGCATTTCTGAAGAGGTTTTCCGAATGATGACATGGACCTTAATTGCAGTAAGGTGTAATGTTGAAGTCCTTAAACTTAGGTTGTGTGGGCGTGAATTGAGTGGGACAGTGCTTGAATTGCCATCTTGCTTATATTGTTGTGAATCTTTGAGGTCTCTATGGATCAAGACGCAGACAATTCTTAAAGCGCCCTCTATTCCTTGGTCTAATAATCTCCAACATTTGAAGTTGACAAATGTTAGAATGGATGATGGCTTTGGAAAATGGATCTCCCAATCATGCAAATGCATTAAGGAAATATTTTCAATTGATGTTTGCGTGCAAAGTTTCATCATGGAAAGCTCGTCTTTGGAAATATGTAGCTTTGTCCATGAATATTTCAATGATCTCCGCAATATTGGCATATCAGGTGAGAAGCTTGCAAACAAAAGAATAGAGTGGGGGATTCAATGAAAGTAGCAGCCGCACTACTAGATCATTAAATATTTCAGCTCCGAATCTTAAATATTTGAAATGGATTGGGAATTTGTTGAATTACCTAAGTCTGGGGAAACTTATGTGTTTAGAAAAAGCTGTAATTTTTCTGAACCACAAGGGAGATGATTATGACTTTGAGAATGCATTTGAGGTTCTTTGCAGTTTATGCAGGGTAAAAGTTCTTATTCCGAGTGAAGAGACCACTAAGGTAAAGGTGCACTTCCCATGAGAGATAGAATAAATTATTGTAGAAACAAGATTTTTGCAACATGTTCATATACTGATGGATATAATTTCTAGGGATATTATAGAGGAGCATATCTTGAATAATGAGGCTAAGGCATGTGAATAATGATAATGTGTCTATTTGTTCCTTAAACTTGAAAATGTTTAGAGTTGAGTGAAGCAATTGCTAATATATTGCTGATGATTGTGAAAATTCATAGTGCTGCCTCAATTTTGTTCGAAAGCATGTTTAGGTAACTTATCAGTCTGAAAGAATACTGAATTCTGAAACTTGTATAAGGCGCTCATTTGTACTGTTTCACTCTTTTTTGTTTAAAAGTTAATGGACAAAGATGTTGTACGTGCTCTGAGGTAAACGAGTAGTATCTTTTTTATTAAAGCGAGTAACAACTTCTACCCATCCTATCTACACATACCATGTCGATCAATTGATTTCAATTCTTATTGGAATGGGAATACGATGATGAACATATGGAGTGAGTGTCCGAGCCATGTTTGATGTATCATGTGGATTCAAAATTAGCAACTTACCGAGTTACCATTGGTTTTCAACTCTGGTGTTACTTAGGGGTGGGCACGGGACGAGACATGGCTCATCCCATTTTTTTGAATCGGGACGGGATCGGGACGGGACGAGGGTTTTGAAGAATGCATCCCACTCAGGATTAATCCCGATTGGGACGAGACGGGATCGGGATGGAACAAATCCAACATTCCTATGAAGTTAAATAAAAACCTATATTTTTACTTTTTCATTAACAAAGTAACATTCAATAATGAAATTTTAACAAAAAAATGTATATTATGTTCAAAATATTATAATTTACCATTATTATTTGAGTTGATATAATTTTGGAGTTATTAAGAACATAAATTAGTTTCATTTTAATACAAATATATAAGATTTTTTTAAGTTTTCATTAAAGGTGGGATGAGACGGGACGAAGCGGGATAAAAAATTATTTGTCCCACGTCTCATCCCACTATTATGAAACGGGACGGGATCGGGACGGGACGGGACGAACGTTTTTAGTCTTCCGTCTCGTCCCGTCTCTATAAATTTCGGGACGGGATCGAGATTTTCTTTTTTTATGCCCACCCCTGACTTGTTTATAATGAGCTGATATTTTCAGGCCCAAACTAGGTTCTGGGCATATATATTGAAACAGAGGGAATTTTTCTCACTTCCAAGAGCTCAATTTCCCGCCGTGAACTCTCGGCAGTTGATCGGAAATACCTCGCCAGGCTTTGAAATCAGATGAGATGAATCGATTTAAGGTAAGCCCACTTACTAATTTAGTTCTTTAGGGTTCTTATTTTCATAAATTTTGCACTTTGAAGCTGAAACCAATTAGGGTTATTTGCAGTGTTGCGCATTATCCCCATTTCAATTCTTACTTCTTTTTTATATTGCTCTCTGATATTGGGTTTTGGTTCAACCAACTATTAGCTGTCTAGCTAGTTTCTCCTTATTGCAAATATTGGTATCATTTAAGATTTAAGAGTTGTTCAAACATAGAATGTCGAATTGTATATAGTACAGATCAGAACCAATGAAGCATATAGAGATTAATTGGTCATAAGCAGTGGGCATGGTGGTAACTATATTATGTACTTTAGTATTTGAATTAGCTTTGTTTGTCTGTCATCAATCCTTGTAGGTGTAATTTGCTCTTACAAACAAAGCGAAACAAAGTATCAATGTATCATGGAGCATAAGAATAAGTCATTGGAAACGGCAACTTCTCAAGCTCAAGGAGCTTGTGCTGACTCCAACACAGACATATTGACTAGTGTTCCTTGTGAAGTTGCTCACCGTATTCTTTCATTGGTCAGTCTTAAAGATCTTACTCGCGTGGGCAGTCTGTCTAAAAGATGCAGAGATTGTATGTATCGGTTCCAGCCTTGGAATTTTCTGCCTATTATGCAAACAGGCAGCAACAATTGAACTTGTTGTACTCTATCTATAGGTATATGATTCACTGCAGGGATGATAAGATAAAGAGCTTTTCTATTCGATGGGATTTCTCTGCCGGAATTTCAGCGGACAGTTTCCGAATGATGACTTGGGTTCTTATTGCAGTGAGGTGCAATGTTGAAGTGCTTGATCTTCATTTGAGGTTGAAGGATAAAGATGGGGCAATGCTTGAATTTCCACCTTGCATCTATTGCTCTGAATCACTATTGTTAGAGAATGTCCATGTGGGAAGTTTCACTATTGAAAGCACGTCATTGGAATCATTTACGTTGTTGTATTGCTATAATAGTGACCCCTGTCATTTTAGCATCTCAGGTGAGAAACTTGCTGAGATAAACATAGAGTGGGAATATAGTACAGCTACCAGCAATATTACCAGATCGTTACACGTTTCTGCTCCAAATCTCAAGATTTGAAATGGATTGGGAATCTACTGACTTACCAAAATTTTGGGAAATTTATGTGTTTAGAGAAAGCTCAAAATTTTCTGAAGCGTCAAAGAGGTGACTATGACGTTAACAATGCATTTGAGGTTCTTTGCAGTTTCTACAGGGCTAAATCACTTGTTCTGAGCGAGGAGACCATTAAGGTAATGATACATAATACAACTTCATTTTCGTAGAAACAAGAGATGTGCAAAACGAAACTCATTAACATGTGTTGATTTTGATTATGAGACTATGGATTCTGTCATTAGTTAGTATTGTGACTGTGCTATTATCCCCACATCCGTTTTAATTAGTCAATATTAAAAAAAAAAACAGAACTACCTGAGTTATGTAAACAGAAGCATGACCTGGGTTAGTTACGTACATGTCGATTGCTTATATGGTTACTGAAATTATGTTCATTGAGCTGAATTGTTGTCACCAGTTGGGTTTGCTGCTGACAGTTGGTTTAGTTCAAAGTTTAGCTTAATCTTTGTGATATTGTAGGTATTGCTCAGGGAAGGTTCCATGCGTGCCCCATTAGATGGTACTACTTACTTGGGTATGCATGTAATGAGCTTGACTGATGACCTTGTCCCTGCAATGGTCTCTCTTGAGAGGAATGCCACATTTGAAGACTTTGTACATCAATTCTTACCCTTCCTTGAATGTTGTTAAACTTAAACCAAAAGTAAGTGAACGCCCTTGCTTCATTTCTCTGTCACACGAAACTCTACTTTAAAATGACATGTCTAGATTACAAAGCAATATTTTAATATCTGTAACTTTAGATCATAAATATCATCTGGATCATTGTATCGTAGATGACCCATTGCCTGTAGGTAATGTAGTTATAAAAATAGCATTTCCTATATTCTGTTCGTCACGCTTATATCTTGGTTTATTATTATTTTAACTCATTTACTTCTTTGCTTCTTAGGCATGTGGTTTTAAGAGGAAATATTGGAAGTCCCAAAATCTGGATTGTATTCATCAGCTTGAGGAGGTATCCGTAACACTCTCCACTTATCCTACTAATGCTTTGGAGTTAGTAACATATATACTGGAGCAGGCTCCGAAATTGAAGAAAATGGTCATATGTTATTTACCTCATCAATCATATGTTATAGAGAAGGTAAACAAAAGCAAGAAATTTTCCTCTGCAACTGTTGTCTTTTAAGAAAAGAGTGAAAGACGATGGAGCAATGGGTGAAAGTTATTATGGGAAGCTCTTTCACTTGCATCGGTTCTGATCTTGCACTTCATGTAGAGGAATGCATGGAGGAAACCTAGGTTTGTATTTCTGTTTTTGGTTGTTGTCAATGGAGTGGAATTATATTTTGACTATTTTTATGTTTCAGATCTTATTGAGCTTAAATCAAGTAGTTTACCAAATGCAAAAATACATGGTTTTTAGTGTTCATGTCAGAACATAGCACAAAAACCTAATTATCCTGCCAAGCCTATGTTATAGAGAAGGTAAAAATTCAAGAAGTTTTCTTCTGCGTTTGTTGTGTTTGAAGAAAGATAATTTCAAGATGATCATGTAATGGGTATGAATAATTATCAGGTTCTACACACCTTACATCATATCTTGTAATTGGCTAACTGTTTCGAAAAATTATCTATGGACTCTAGTGTTGTAATTTTTCACGTTTTTGTTTTGTTTGGAAACTTATCCATGATTAGTAATTATTAATCAGTATGCTGTTTCTGCAAATCAAGTTGCAGCTGATTGAATTGACAACTCATATAGTCAGGATATCAGAATACTGACATAGTTTGCCCACTATAACTATATATCTTCATTTATGAGAACAGTAAAACTCACCAGTGTTTCTAGTTTCTTTAGGGTTAGAATTTCATTTAAACCGCTGAAGCTCACGCATACAGAAAGAAATTCAAGATAGTGACATGGTTCAGGCCACTTTTCTGGCAGAAGGACCAACAGCCAAATACTGGAGCAAAATGATGCGAAAGACAGCAAACTCAGATGAATAAGCTTCAACTTCCAAAATAATCAACTATGAAACCACAGAATGCATAATCTTAAAAAACTGATTCTGAAATTTTGAGCCTTCGAATACTAGGCAAGTGAACACTGGTTTTCACTGCATCCTTCATACGCAAACATGACAGAATTTTGTTCTTGAACATCATACGGTATCAAGGTAAGTTGCCAGGTCGGTCCAGTTTCTTGCCCATTCTTGAAGTGATTAATTTTTAGGGCTCTATTTGCTTCTTGAATATCCGAATTGAATGATCAAACTCTTAACACATTTTTAACCGTGCAAGGGTAAAACGGATATTACCCAATTAGACATTTAAAAAAAAATATTTTATCTGTTTCTTCCCAGCATATATTTATCCTCTCTCTCTCTCTCCGGAGAAACCGCCAGCAAAGTCAATCGTTGTGCATACAAAACAACCTGCGATCAGTTTCTGGAAGTCTCAGAATTTCAAGTACACTCCGAGGTTGGAATCTCCCTCCACTTTTCTCTCTCTGGCATCTTTTATTTTTCATTTCTGGTTCTGTTTGATTTGGCCCTCTTATTTCTAAGATGTAATTTTTTTGCTGAACCCATTAACTTAAAGCTTAGCTTGGATGATGCAACTTTCATGAGTTACATGGAAAAAACCCTTTTCGAAATGGGTACCCTTTTTTGCTTTGTCAATGAAGCTTTCTCTGTTTGTTAACCCAGAAATTCAATGTTTGAATGCTATGAGTTGGGAAATTTTAGTGAATTTGTTTACTTCCCTTGCATTGGTTTTGCTTGCTCTATAGATTTAGGTCGGTTGCCTTGCCCTGAGTATTAGCTTTGATGTATATATGGAGCTTATTGAACTTACCTGATAAGTCATCTTTAACCATGGGTAGTTACAGAAGACGGCCATTTAATTTTGTATTTGACTGAGCTTTGGGTAAGCCCTGTACCAGGACTCGGTTGTGGTCTTATTTGTTTTCATGAACTATGATTGACGCGTTCTTGTTGCTGATCTACTGGCACCATTTCGGTGTATTGCATTTCCATTTTTTTTTGACAGACTAAGCATCCAACTTTCAGTTGAGCTTTTTCCCACTTTTATCTTTCAATCTGTATCTCTTAACTAACCTGGAAACTCATTAGGGTTAGTTGTACTTAATCTGCATTTATATCAGTGCCCCTTTTTTTGATAAATTTTACGATTTGCATACTTTTTGGTTCTTTAGTTTGAGTATGATAAAAAAGAAGTAATAGTTTCCTGACTTTCCTTGTTTATTACAGTTTTCATGTAGTGTGCCTATATACAATTGCTTACACATGGACTCCTAAACTTTGATATATAATGGAACATGTAGAGTTTAAAAGTCTAGGTAGTCTTTGGCACCATGTAAAGAAAAAAAAAAGCTCTATTTTTATGTCCATTGGAAATTGCAGGTGTTGATTTCTCTTGCAAATAAAAAAGGAGAAACCAGGTACCATGGACGACATAGATAAGTTATTTGCAACTGAAAGTACTGAAGCTCCAGAAGGCTTTAGGGAGAGCACAGTCGACAGATTAAGTAATCTTCCCGACAATTTGGCTCATCACATACTGCCAGGCTTCAGTTTTAGACAACTTGTAAAAGTGGGCTGTGTGTCCAAAAGATGCAGAGATTTTTATCTATCAACTCCGTCATTGATTTTTCGTTTTGGAGATGCAACAAGCAGGCATCATCAGTTTAACCTTGTTATAACTAGTGCAAGAAAGAACACAGATTTACGTGGTTCACTAACGATGTGTTAGCTACGTCCACGGACAGAAGAAGAACAGTTTTATTATGTTGAGGAAAAATACAGAACGGCTTGTATACAACACACAATAGGTTGTTTATATACAACCCTAAACCCGATATACTAGTCCTAATAGGAAACCATAACCTAGTATAACCCGATATACTAGTCCTAATAGGAAACCATAACCTAGTATAACCCGATAAACAGATAAGCCGCCAGAACAGATTGGATGATTCAAGGCATATATTAACAAATCTCCACCTTGACTTGAATCCTCTCACAAATAACAGATGTACCAGATGCACCATAGTGATGCCAGATGTACAGAAAACTCTTTCTTCCTCAGATGTCGCCCCCAAAGGGCAACTAACAGCTTGTAACATTTAGCAATTCCAAACAATGTTGGAACTTGCTGTGTGGAACCGACTTGGTGAACATATCAGCGGGATTGTCAGCAGTGCCCACCTTCTTCACCTTAATTCTGATCTCATCTCTCAGAAAATGATACCTGACATCAATGTGCTTAGTCCTCTCATGATGAACTTGATCCTTAGCTAAACATATTGCACTCAAACTATCGCAATATACTATAGCCTGATCATGATGCAAACCAAGACTACTGACCAGTCCCCTCAACCATATGCCTTCCTTTGCAGCGGCTGTCAGAGCCATGTACTCTGCTTCAGTAGTAGACAAGGTCACTGTAGGCTGCAAAGTAGCTTTCCAGCTAACCACAGAGCCACCAAGAGTAAAGACATAACCAGTCATAGATCTCCTAGTGTCAACATCTCCAGCATAATCGCTATCTGAATAGCCTGTTACCAAACAGTTTGTATCACCTCCATAAATGAGACCAACATCAGACGTACCTTTGAGATACCGGAAAATTCTCTTCACAGCCTGCCAATGCTCCTTTCCAGGATCACCCATAAATCTGCTGACAACACTAACAGCATGTGCAAGATCAGGCCTAGTGCAAACCATAGCATACATCAAGCTTCCTACTGCACTAGCATAAGGAACTCGAGACATGTATTCCTTCTCCTCAGCAGATTTAGGTGCAAACGCAGTAGACAGATGAATATTTGCAGCACTTGGAGTATCTAAAGATCTGGATGTAGACATACCAAACCTGGATAATATTTTCTGGATGTAGCCTTTCTGTGATAAGAAAAGCTTCTTCTGACTTCTATCCCTGTAAATCTCCATTCCCAAAATTTTTCGAGCTGCTCCCAACTCCTTCATCTCAAACTCTGCACTGAGGAGACCCTTCAACTTCTGAATATCAGACTTGTCTTTTGCAGCTATCAGCATATCATCTACATACAGGACCAGATAAATGAGGGAACCATTTGTTAACTTGTTGTAGTAGACACAACAATCATACGGACTCCTGATGTAGCCGATCTCTATCATATAGCTATCAAACCTCTTGTACCACTGTCTAGGGGACTGCTTTAGTCCATACAAGGACTTCTTCAACTTGCAAACATAGTCTTCCTTTCTGGGAACTTGAAAACCATCTGGCTGAGTCATGTAAATCTCTTCTTCCAATTCTCCATGTAAGAACGCTGTCTTCACATCTAGTTGCTCAAGCTCCAGATTCTGATGTGCAACTATGGCTAGTAGCACCCTGATAGAAGTATGTCTGACCACAGGTGAGAAAATTTCATTGTAGTCAACTCCCTCTTTCTGATGGAACCCTCTTGCAACTACTCGAGCTTTATACTTGATGCCCTCAGCAGGTGACAACCCTTCCTTTTTCTTGAAAATCCATTTGCAAGTAATAACCTTTCTCCCCTGATCAGGTCGTTTGGTCAATTCCCAAGTCTGATTTTTCTGAAGTGATTCCATTTCATCTCCCATTGCAGCAAGCCATTGAGCTGACTCTGTACTTGTAACTGCTTCCTTGTAGGTGGACGGCTCATGAGGATCCACCTCTTCAGCAACCTGTAGTGCATAAGCCACCATGTCCTCAAAACCATACCTTGTAGGTGGTTTCCCAAAGTTTGGTCTCCTAGATCGCTCATGAGTCAAACTATGCTGATTAGCAACCATTTGTTCTGATTCTGAATGTAGGTGTTGATCTTCTTGTTGTGGTTCACTCACATCTTCAGTGACTTGTTGCTCCACCTGTTTCTCAACACTACAATTTTCTGATACAACCACAGACTTCATAGTAGGGTTAAACATAGAATTTTCATCAAATACTACATTCCTACTCAGTATAACCCTCCTTTCAGATGGAGACCAGATTCTGAAACCTTTAACCCCATCTCCATAGCCTACAAACACTCCTTTTTTAGCTCTTGGTTCTAACTTACCCTCACTTACATGATAGTAAGCAGAGCACCCAAAAACCCTCAGATTGGAGTAATCAGCAGACTTACCAGACCACATCTCATAAGGTGTTTTGAGATGTATACCTGTGTGTGGTCCACGATTTATCAGATAACAAGCAATATTCACCGCTTCTGCCCAGAACCTTCTTTCTAATCCAGCATTAGAGAGCATGCACCTAGCTCTCTCCAGAAGTGTCTGATTCATACGTTCTGCTACACCATTTTGCTGTGGTGTATTCCGGACTGTATGGTGCCTTGCAATACATTCAGTCTTGCAGAAATCATCAAATTCAGCAGAACAGAATTCCAGACCATTATCAGTTCGCAGCCTCTTGATCTTCTTCCCTGTTTGATTTTCAACTAATGCCTTCCACTGCTTGAAATTCTTGAAAGCGTCACTTTTATGCTTCATCATGAACACCCAAGTCATTCTTGAGTAGTCATCAATCATAGACACAAAATATCTGTGACCTCCCAAAGAGTCAACGCGAGAGGGACCCCAACAATCAGAATGGATATAATCAAGCGTGCCTTTAGTTCTATGAATCGCTTTAGGAAATTTTCTGCGATGTAGCTTCCCAAAGATACAATGTTCACAGAAACTAAAATCCTTGACCTTGTGGCCACCAAGAAGATCATTCTTTGACAGAATTTGCATCCCTCTTTCACTCATATGACCAAGCCTCATGTGCCATAGCTTGGTCATATCATCCTTGTGAACCTCTGATGATGCAACAGCAGCCGAGCCTGACAGCGTTGAACCTTGCAGAATATATAAAGTACCTCGCTTGACACCTTTCAGAACCACATTGGTACCTTTGTAGACATTTAAAATTCCACATGAGCCTTTGTACTTGAAACCTTTGCTATCTAGAAGACCCAAAGAAATCAGGTTTTTCGTCATGTGTGGAGCATGCCTAACATCATTCAATGTACAGAATTTACCATCATGTGTCCGTATTTTTATTGAGCCAATTCCAACCACCTTACTTGCAGAACTGTTTGCCATAGAAATATTGCCTCCATCTATCTGCTCATAGGTTGAAAACCACTCTCTGCGTGGACATATATGATAAGACGCCACGGTATCCAAAATCCACACATCCCTGTGATGTATGTGTGCATCTGCAACCAAGGCCAGATCTTCTTCCGAAGTGGTGTCAACTTCTGCTACAACAGCAGTACCTGATGCTTTCTCAGACTGCTTCTTCTTCTTTGGACATTCGTTTTTCCAATGTCCCTTCTCTTTACAGTAGTTACAGACATCATTGGATTTGGAACCCTTTGAAACTGGATTCTTATATTTCTTCTTCCCCGAACCTTTCTGTCCCAAACTTCCACTGGCTACCAACCCTGCAGCCTGATTGTCTGAACTAGTACCGGTCGCCTTATGGTGCATATCTCTAGTATGTAAAGATGATCTAACATCCTCCAGAGTCAGAGTATCTCTCCCACCAATAAAAGAATCCACAAAATTCTCATACGACGAAGGTAGAGATACCAACAGAATTAGAGCAGCATCCTCATCATCAACTTTAACATCGATATTACGCAACTCTAATAGAACAGTGTTTAACTGATCTAAGTGATCTCTTAGAGATGTACCTTCTTCCATACGCAGACCGAACAGACGTCGCTTTAGAAGCAACTTGTTGGTTAAAGACTTCGTCATGTATAGACTCTCAAGCTTCAACCACAGACCAGCCGCAGATTCCTCCTCTGCGACTTCGGTGATTATATCATCTGCAAGGCACAACAGAATTGTCGAGTGTGCCTTCTCCTCCAGACTGGCCATCTCAGCGATTTCTTGATCCTCTGACTTCTTAACCAGCGGCGCCCACATCCCTTGTTGTTTTAACAAGGCTCGCATCTTGATCTGCCATAAACTGAAGCTGTTCCTCCCTGTGAATTTATCAATCTTCACATTCAAACCAGACATATTTCTTGGCGGAAATCACAACCAGGCCAGATAAATCTGGCTCTGATACCAATTTGTTATAACTAGTGCAAGAAAGAACACAGATTTACGTGGTTCACTAACGATGTGTTAGCTACGTCCACGGACAGAAGAAGAACAGTTTTATTATGTTGAGGAAAAATACAGAACGGCTTGTATACAACACACAATAGGTTGTTTATATACAACCCTAAACCCGATATACTAGTCCTAATAGGAAACCATAACCTAGTATAACCCGATATACTAGTCCTAATAGGAAACCATAACCTAGTATAACCCGATAAACAGATAAGCCGCCAGAACAGATTGGATGATTCAAGGCATATATTAACAAACCTGTTAAATTCTATAGATAGGTTCATGATTCTTCATGGGGATAATAGGATACAGCAATTTATTATTGATTGGGACTTCTATGCAGGCCTCTCTGAAGAGGTTTTCCGAATAATGACCTGGATCCATATTGTATTAAGATGTCATGTCGAAGTGCTTGAGCTTCAATTGGATTTGGACAAACCAGAAAGAGTGTCTGCAATGGATTGGCAACTTGTTGGATTACCAGAATCTTGGGAAATTATCATGTCTCGAAAAAGCTTATATTTTCCTGAAGCACAATGGAGATGACTATGAATTTGACAATGCATTTGAGGTTCTATGTAGTATCTGCAGGGTTACGGTTCTTCAACTGACCGAAGAGACCACCAAGGTAAAGATACACCTCCTTTCAGAAATTTTCTTTTTGCATAGTGAAATGGAGTGTTTTTGGACATTTTCTTTTCACTGGATATTACAAGGAACGTGTCTCCACTATAAGGCTGTACATGTCAATAATGGTAGTTTGTGGTTCTTAATCTTCAGAGTTGTTTTTGGAACTGAGCAATGACTTTGCTTTTACGTTTAATCTAGCAGCTAATCCGTATTGAAACTGCAGGTTTTGTTTGAAAGCAATTTAGATAGCTTTTCAGTATGAAAGAAAGCTTTTCAACATTATACATGGGCTTTTTAAAATTGAATTGTCATTTGAGAAAACATATGGAGTAAGGGGGGAGAGGTGGGTTTACAAATCAACTATGACTATAAACAAAAACCATTACAAATTGCTTTTAGCCATTTTAGTTGTTATTGTTTCATCTTCTTTCTCGGCTCCCTTCTCTCTTTCTTGGTCGCCTCTGTCAATATGAATTCCACCCTTCCTGATTTGAACACGAATTATGCAAGTTATAGCTGAACTTTACCACCAATATATGTTTTTGGGTGCTCACATACTTTGTATTTTCAAATATTAGCGTGAATCATTGTAATATTTTATATTGCAGTTATTGCTCAGGGAAGGTTCCATGCTTCCACCATTCGATGATATTACTTAAATGTGCATATTCTGAGATTGACTGATGTAGGTCCCTGCGATGGTCTCACTTCTGAAAGGGATGCCTCATTTGAATACTCTGCACATAGATTCTTACCCTTCCTTGGAGCTCATCCATAAACCGAAAGTGAGTGGATATCTGTTTTAATTTTCATGCGAGACTTAGAGAATACAGAAAATTGTGATTTTATACTAATGTATAGTCATCCCTTAGGCAGTGTAATCATGGGAATTTTATTTCTCATTTGCATGTTTTTAAATTATATCTTTGGGAAAATTAGAATTTTAAGGAGATTTGCTCGTTCCTTTGCAGGGTTTAAGAGCAAATACTGGAAATCCCAAAACCTCGATTTTATTCTTGAGCTTAAAGAGGTATCAATAGCGCTGACCACTGGGTATAATAATAATGCATTGGAGTTGGCAAGGTACATTCTTGAGCATGCTCCGATGTTGAGGAAAATGTTCATATTTTATCTACCCCACCAGTCATATGTTATAAAGAGGTTTGATAATTGGTAAAGAGTTTCCCCTGCTGCCACAATCATCTTTCAGAAAAGAGAAAAGAATGAAGATAAAACAATGGGTAAGAGCTTTTATTGGTATTTACTTAGGTTACGTAATTTCTAATCTTGTAGCTTTTGTTGATGAACTGATTGGGGAAACCTTTTTAAGGGACCCCAAATTTTGTAATTTTCTTTTTCCTTCCAACTGTTTCATACCAGTGGAGCATGAATGCACAATCGATGTTATTTTCATTTCATGTATACCTTTTCAATTCTGTTTTTTGTATGCTGCGTCAAATGTTTACACAAGTTTGGTTTACTGTTTATAATTGGGCAGAAAAAACGGTAAGCAAATTGGAGGATTGTGTTGATCTATTACTGAGATGGATATTTAAAGGTATATAGGATGAATGATAACTATATAGTGATGTTCATGAAATATTGATCGAAGAGTAAGGTACTTACAAAGTTGTATTCATGAAATATTGACAGAAGAGGACGGATTTCATAGAGTTATCTTATTACTGCTACCGAAAACATTGGAAAAGTAACGGAGGTTCTGGTAACTTTTGTTCCTTCTATGAGTTCTATCCTAGAGTTTGCTTTGTTATTTTGACCTTCCCATTTTGAGTTGGGAAGTGCCTGATATAGAAAATTTAAATTAAAAAAAACCGAACACAAGAAATTGCTCCATGTAGGCATGTAGCATTCGGTGGGGGATCCTTGCTACATTAATCACCCAAACTTTCACTGAATTATGTCTATTCCACACTGTTCATGATCATTTTCCAGATGTTAGTCACAAGTGAATGCAACAGTTTAAGCTGGTAGAGTGATTGATATACAACCAAGACTTTAAGCTGCAATGCAAACACCTGCACTGAATCCCAATCTTGCTGTTCAAAACAATGGTGGAAGCTAGAGGCTCACGTACACAGGTCGAATACCTATAGAGGTGTGCAAGGAACCAATTGCAGGAGGGGAAAGTTGATGGTGAATGATAGAGGGGTGGTACATAAAGAAATATATATACTCAAATTTTCCAGTCACCACGTACTAACGAATGAATTAGTTACAGAGGTCCAAACTGATAATGAAGTCCAAGCAGGAGATGCAATTGCAAGTTATGGAACTGGATAATTTTTATACCATGCAACTAAGGGAGCATTTAGCAAAAGAGTTGTGCCTGTGCTCATTTATACTGGAGTTTCACAAGACTATATAGGGATAGACTCATAGACCTAATCAAACGCTTCAAGAGTCCAGACTCAGATTATTGACATCAAGATTCTGAAAGTTAGATTGGCTAGTGGTACGTGCTTTGTTGCAAACTAGAGGCCAGGTGAGAGTTGAGTTGTGATTGCAAAAGTATAAGCGATCGAACTACTCTACAAATAGCTATTCTTACATTGAATAAATTACTCTACAAAAGTACAAATGAAGAAACTCTTAATTAAATACGACATCGTTAAGAAAGGAAAACGGAAATACTTGCAAATGATGAAACTCTAAATTAAATACAACATCATAAAGAAAGGAAAACAATTTGAAAATGTCTATTTTGTTTTTCTTTTATTCCAATCGGTAGTTGATCGATCTACGCTGGTACTCTGCCAGCTTCAGGATCATCTATAGCATCACCTAATCCCATCTCCGAGCCTGGTGTGTCTCCCTCACTTGCTTCATTATGATCAAGCTCAGGTCCTAAGGCCCCTTGCCAGCGAACAGTGGTTGCTCTTAGTACAACGTTTAGAACTGGTATAGTACTAAGGAAGGCATGGAGCCAAGTCACAAAATGGTTGAGCACACAGAGGCAAGAGGGGACGAGAATCATAATGACATAGGCATACCAGAATAGGGCTTGGGGGAGGACAAGCGCAGCAGCCACCAGTGTGGCTGCGAGAGGCGCAGAAAGCTCTTCAATTCGTCTGACTATTAGAATGCTGGCAGTACTCCTTGGAATGGAAGTGGTTGTTGGATGAGTAGTGAGCGGGCAATGAACTTTGACGGAGATGAAGGGAAATATCAGCAAGAGATGGGCATGAAAAAATGCTTTTATCCAGGTGAGGTTGCTAAATGTATGGAAAGGATCCCAATCCCATGGCATTCCTACTCCATATTTCAACATGTTGATTGCTACGAGAATTGCATGTCTGATATCGATATACATGTTGGTATCTGCAGGTTTGGATGAACTAGGCCTATGTTGTATGTCTATATATATAGCAAAGAATTAATTCTCGAAGGGGGTGTTGAAATCACCTCTTCTGATCCATATTTCTTAGCGTGGTGTTATTTCCCCCTTTTTTCAACAGCTACGAGTATTGGGGTGAGGTGACAGGGTGGTGTTTTCATGAACAGAATATAATAAGATGCGTGTTTGGTAATACATGGAGAGGGGGTAGTGACTAGAGATATTGAGAGGGGGGTACGATGAGTAGTGAACATATATACATGGAAGAGGGCCGTAGTGAATCTAAGTATATTGACAGGGGTACGAACAGTATACATAAAAGAGGAGGGGTAGTGAATATAAAGTATATTTAGAACCCGGGGGGTACGAACAGTGAGGATACGATACAGCATTACAGCCGCTACTTTTTGAAACTTCTCCAATTTTGTTTTTCTCTTCATTTATTAATTATTATTATTTTAATGTAAGTCTATGTCCAAGACTCCGAGTTAATCCAAGTCCAAGTCGTGTGTGCAAAATCAATAATAATATCCAGGGCCCATCCAATCCACCGTAAAGGTAAGTGTCCAATTGCATTGGTCATCATCCAATCGCTTAGGTCGGGGGTACGAACAGTGTACATAAGAGGGAGGGGGTACTGAATATAAGTATTTTTGGTGCTGTAAGTATATAAAGTATATTTAGACCCCCGGGGGGTACGAACAGTGAGGGGGTACGATACAGCAGCTACTTTTTGCTAAAATTTGACTTTTCTTTCCTCCAACTTTGTCATCTTTTCACACGTTAAGCCGTTAAGGTAACCTTGATTTTTTTAAAAAAAAATTGCAGAGCCAACTAGTAATGCTACTAATGCAACAAGACTTTACAAAATGATTTATTGAGTCTGGTAATTACTAATACACAACATCATGTCGGTTTTAAGCTAATAAGTTGAAACATGATTCTAATACAATAACATATATGGGTGTGTGGCTGTAACTAGATATTGTGTTTTTGGTTTGGGTGACCGTCAATATGAACATTTGAGTAAAATAAACCCAGTTCTATACTTTGTTAGTCCATTGTTATCTAAGTGATATCTTCTGATTGAGGATTGGTATAACTAAACTTGATACTATTTTGCTGCTAATAATGTCCCTTATGTATCTTGTCACTTAATTGCTTTTTATAGACTTCAAAACATGTATAGTTTAACATTTAACCGTAAGTCTTATATCAAAATTTCATGAAAGATGAAGTATTCTCACTGGCTAGTTTTCTATTTACGTTTACTCAATATATTATTAATTACTAGCTAAATTAAGACTCTTGGTTTGTCTTATGTGGCAGAGGATGTTGAGGATCATTTCATGAGATCATGTGAATCTGGTTTAATTTGGATGTTTCAAAGGAAGTGATACACTAACATTGCAAGGATATTAAAAGGTTGGATGCCATGAAGAGTTGGTACGGTGAACCTTGTAATATGTACTAGGTATTTGATATAGGTATCTATTAGGGGTAAGATGTTATGTTTTGGTTTTCTAGAAGAAATTTGAACTCATGTACTTTTAATTATGATATAATATCAATTGAATTCTTGATGGGTTTTAGAAAAGAATGTAATTTTATGGTTTGGAGGCTGCTGTACCACTATATTATGGGTTCAGATAGCACATAAATTCAACCACCATCTTTGATAAGTATACTCCATTATTAGTATACCCCTAATGTTCCATTGCTTTATTAGTATACCCCTAATAATGTATCTTATTGGCGCCTTCTCGGTTGTTTCCTAAGATCTCCGCAACAAGTCTCACCTTACTCAACAGAAGAGACGAGGAGCGAGGTCTTAGATGCTGTTTATCTTTCATACTCAAGGTCCTGCATTATACATAATCATCATAAAGGATGGTATTCTGCTCTAGCTCCCAAATTAGTTAACTTTAGTTGACTCTTCCAACCAAACACCCCCCCCCCCCCCAAACCGTAATCTCTCGCTCGGAAGTCTGAAAAATTGAATCGGAACTAGGAAGGCGTCGTTGACCCAAAATATTGCAGAGAAGTGGTGGTCAGGCCGTTTGATGACTTAGGTGATCTTCTCTTGCTTGGGATATCAACTTTATTCAGAAGCTTCATGTGCTCAGGTATATTGATTATTGAGATATTAAATTGTCTATCAGATTAATTACATGAAAAATACATCGTCTTCTGGTAGTTACGATGAAGTTGAACAATTGAATCGCCGTACACGCATGAGTTTCCGTCATCTTAGCCTGACTTGTTCTAAGGTGTAGTCCCAAATTCGCCGAGATCGGGAAATTCATCTGAACCGCGAGCAGAACCGGAGAAGTTAAATTGAAATTAGAGCAAGCAAGCAAGCTTTAAAGCCAATTCCACCAGTCTGTCATGGAACATGTAAGTTAATTTCAAGCACCATCTTCTATTTAATTAATGTGGCATCTTCAAGCTCATACAATATGACTATATTTTTTTTATTCATTCAATATCACTTTTGGGTTCACATTTTGTTTTTTGTTTTTTGTTTTTTTGTTCTGTTCCCTTATATAATATTGAAAAATTATATACAAAACTTTCTATCCTATAATGTTATAAATGTAACATTTGAGAGGCAGTTAATTAGCTACTAATTCACATATTTGTTACCAAACTAGATTAATTAACGAGACGATATTACCGTTTGGTTTAGTACATGACATAAGTCTCTCATTTGTAAGTGAGAAATTGTACTTTGACTCATAAAAGCACACTCGATGTGGCATATCAGTTGTATATTTGATAAAACAATTAACAACAGAGTCTACCTATGCATTTCATTTCTGAAAAATCACTCAATCGAAGGGTAAGAAGCTAGGTAAAATGTGAATAACTAGGTCCTTTTTAAGAGAAATCTCTTGTCGTTTGTACGTGGCTGCATCAACAGGTTATAGAAGTGTAGACAACAGAGGTACAAAGGATTACGCTAGTGAATTTCAAACGATCCAGGTAATCTATATTTTGAATTATAAGTTAGCTAACTAGTTCGTTATTTGATAAAACAATTAAGAACAACAGAGTCTACCTATGCATTTCATTTTTCTGAAGAATCACTCGATCGAAGGGTAAGAAGCTAGGTAAAATGTGAATAACTAGGTCCTTTTTAAGAGATATCTCTTGTCGTTTGTAGGTGGCTGCATCAACAGGTTATAGAAGTGTAGACAACGGAGGTACAAAGGATTACGCTAGTGAATTTCAAACAATCCAGGTAATCTATATTTTGAATTATAAGTTAGCTAACTAGTTCGTTTGGAAGTAAATTTGCCGATTATCACTTATTTTCCCACTCATATCAACCTGCCTAAACTAATGTCATTTGTCATTTTTACTTACCTTAAATCCATTATTATATCATAATTAATTCTTAAATTTTTAAAATTAATTATTAATTTATTTTTACCTTAAATTTAATAATAATAAATATTGAAAAAAATGACAATTTCATATCCTTTATTAACTATTTGAATGACAAAATTCAAAATGTGAACATTCACTTCAAGAATATCTGCAACTATTAAGAAAGAGGAATGTTACTCAAACCCTAGGAGGCGCCGTTGCTGGTAGCGTGTAGGCAGCCTTTGTGTCGCCGTGTATCGTAGCGTCATGCTACAAGGAAACATCATCGTATGGAACTGTAGAGGGACCTCAAGCCCTCGAGGCTCCCAATTTTGCTCTCGTGTAGAGCGTCGATCGAGGTGTTATGGGAGCGATGGTCTAATGGCTATG
The DNA here is from genome assembly GCF_933775445.1 of Argentina anserina. NCBI lineage: Eukaryota > Viridiplantae > Streptophyta > Magnoliopsida > Rosales > Rosaceae > Argentina > Argentina anserina. The sequence goes on from NC_065876.1 coordinate 11,534,970, forward strand.
GATCTGGGGCGTCTATTTGATGGTGTCGATGATCCGACAAGGATGTATTTCTTGGCTGAGTGGGTTTCTTTGGAGCCGGCGAAGGATCCTTGTGATGGCTAGGTTATGGTTTTGTGCAGTGGGTGAAGGTGTCAGCATGCCTGGGTCGATCCTAGCTGGGATCATTTTTTTTTTGCGGTGGATCGTTGCTTTGGTGATCTGTGGCAAGGCGGTGATCTTAGCCTTAGCAGAGCTGATGACTGGAGGTTGGAGCCATCGTGGGATGCTGATGATTGAGACGACCGATTGGATCTGGGTCTTTTTTTGCCGGTTTCTTCTTGTCGTTGAAAGCACTTTTGTCAGTTGGTTGTGCTTCGATGGCAGCGAAGAATGCAAGTGCCAGCTGAAATATGGGGCCATGATGCGGTTATGGAGGTCGGCAATCTGAAGTTAGCGTCTGCATCAATCTTTGCCGAGAGAGAAAGGGAGACCAATCTTGAGCTCAAGCTTCCTTGGTGCTTCAGGATTAGGCCTGGGTCTATACTCAGTTTTGGTTTTGGCTTTTAATGCTTGTTATTCGGTTATGCTTTTATTGCGTTTTCAATTAGATTTAGTTTTTCTTTTTCTTGTTGGTCTATTATCCCATGTTGATCATGGGTTGTTAAGTATGGTGTTTATTGCTTAGATAGGTTGGGCGGGATATGTGTCATTTGGTTTTTGCCATAAATCCTTGTGTACACTGAAAATGTGGTAGTGGGTGGCATGTAGGGGACTTTCCTTTGCCTTTGTTGCGTTTCTAAATGAAAGTATTCATTTCTTCAAAAAAACAAAATGTACAACTATTTGACCCAATAGTATAAAAACTATGATTTTTGTATATATTTTTAGACTATTTTACCCATTTATCTAAACACTTATAGAGAGAGAAAATTGATGAGAGATACCACTTTCTCGGAACCTTGCTGGACCGAGCACCGATCACTAGGCTCCGGTCACCGATGGAGTTGACGACCTCCATCCACTGATAACTTGACTTCACTACAGGTCGCCGAAAAAAATTACTGACCCTCAGTAATGTTTAATAATAAATTACTAACAACTAGTAACGTCTAATAATAAATTACTGACCCCTAATAAACATGTCATAATCTCAACTACGGTGTATTGTTGATATCTAGTAACCTTAAACAAAGAATTCCGACCTCCAGTAACCCCTAATAACAAATTACTGACACGCAGTAAACATATTACCTAACCGAAATAAACATGTTGTTAGCCCCAATATTAAATACAATCATTGATGAAACCTATTAAACATGTTATATATTTTTTTATAAACACATGACCGTCTTCTAATAAGAGCGTTACTAATCCTCAATTATATGTAAAATCTCTTTATAAACACATTACTGACCATTAGTAAAAACGTTACTAACCTCCAATAATTTGTAAAACATAAAACATATCACTATTGCCGGCAAAAGTTTGATGGTAAAACACATACCATTTTATAGATTCATAATGAAAAATAGTACAAAATATGAAAAAATCAGAATAAGAGTGAAAAAAAATTCGTGGGCACCCAGATATTTGATTTGGGCACCTATGCGTCATATTCTACAAAGAAATGTCTGCTCAACGCCCTCCACCAGTTCACCGCCACTTCCAGTCCTACTACGACTCATGACGCCACCGCCTAGATCCTCTCCCCCAACTGGCAGAACCCTCTCGAGAAGCACTTTCTCTGGCTTGCCGACCTCCCATACCTCTTCACCAACCTCCTCCTCTCCATCCTCGACGACTCCGGCACCCTTATCGTCCAACTCGCTAACCACCGCCCCTAGCACGTTGCCACCCCTTGCATCATATGTCCTCCAATCTCATCCCTATCTTTGTTAATTTATATAAATAATCATGGTTATACCATAATTAATCTAAGACATGCGTCGTTAATCTAAATAGGTGGACATGATCATATTAGAAGAGTTTCTCTTGAAAATCGGCCTCTCTTCTTTCCCAATAGAGAGAAAACCCTAGTGTGACAACTCCCTCGCCCGGCGGCGCTCATGTTTGTTCTCAATTTCATCCGGTTGGCTATGTGTTGCTGTCGGACGGGTTGTGCAATCTCATTGGCTCTCTAGTTTGTTGGGTGGAGATTTCAAGGTTGGTCGACATCCTATTTTCTCCCGATTTTTTTTTTGTAGTAGTTTCGTTTTGCTTCTGTACTCAAGGTCGAAATGGCGATGCATGGCGACCTCAATTCGCTTTCTACTCCTTGGTGATTTGTGTCTTCGTAGTGGTGGTTGTTGATGGCATTTGTCTTCCTTTTAAGACGGATCTAGCGAGTATCATTGGTTTTGAAGGCATTGCAGTGCTGCTTCCCCTTGGTAGTGATGGCTGGGATGTTGGCATAATGGTGAAGCTGTCACACATAGGGACCATTTTCCGGGACCGGAATGCAGCAGTATTCGCCGTAACCCCGAATTAATAAGCAACTAACATGTCAAAGTCGAGTGCCTATCAACTCGAAACTATAAGGCTGAATAAAAATATAAACCATGGACAATGAGAAATGAGGAGCACATGAAAAATATATACAAATAAATACAAATGTCGAAGGTAGCAACGTAAGAAACACCACAGGGGCTAAACCGTCATTTCACATAGTAGTAAAAGGTGAAAAGGGTAACCTTCTCTCGGTAAAAACCAGGGGTTTCACCCTATGATCTCTGATCGGTTTCTGGCCAAAATTCGGCAACTACACTCCTCCAACTCAACATGCAATTACATAGAAGACATCGCAACAACACAACGATCACAACTACACTAAAATCAAAGAGAAAGGGGTACGTTTAATACCTCAACGATCCTCCAATCGGAGCTGCTGCGCCTCCATGCTCCAACCTTGATTATCGGTGCTGCTCCAAGGATTTTTCACTCGACATATAATTCCTCTCCGAGCTCTTCCCATCACCTAGGTTCCAAGATGGGTCTCGTCGGAGCTCGAATGGTTGCGGCGGAGGAAAACAAAGAAAAATGGGGAGGGAAATCCCAAATCAGTTTCAAATTAATGAAGTTGAGGACATAATCGAGCTGGGTATGAAGTTCAATGACCATGCTTACCAACACAACGACAAGAAAGCTCATCGGAGCTTCGAAACTCGGTGAGGCACTCCCACTGCCTCAAAATCAATCTTGTTACAAAATTGGTTGAATCCCCACATGCATGAAATGGGTTTTGAAGAGGAGAGTGAAAGAAAGATTTTGGTGGTGGTCTTGTGGCCATTGGTGGCCGGACGGTGGCGCTAGGCGACGGTCAAGGCGCTGCATTTTCTGGGTTTCTCTGTTTCAAACCGAGAGAAGAGAGAGAGCCAAACCCCTCCCCCCCCCAAAGAAAATAGAGAAGGTAAAGAAATGAGTGAGAGATTTGTGTGTGGGAGAGCCCACCCTAGGCTCTCATTTTACTTTAAAATCAACGGCGGTGATCAAATGATTGAGATCAAGGGCTGAAATTTAAAAATGTAAAAAGTATAATTTTTGAAAATGCGACTTAGGTAATCGTAAACTTCGTAAATGCGTAGAAAATTAACCGAGTGTACGGAAAATATCCGTGAATACCCCCACGCTTGTGACGACGCGTAGTTTAACACAAAAATGATAAACAAAAAAAATTGACATCTTAGGAAAATGTCGGTTAACGTGACAACATACCGGAAAGAATAAATAAATTTTCAGGGGCTCACAGAAGTTGAGGTTTCCTTGTGGTGGTGTCTGGCTTCGGCTCATGGCAGCGGCGGCGGCTATGCTCTTGGGAGTATGGTGAATTAGGGTTTAGGCCAATTTTGGATCTTGGCTTGATGCTCTATTGGGCATGTGGGTTGGTTTTAATTTTATTTCCTTTTTGAAGTTTTTTTGCCTTAGTTAAGTCTATGCATGTCGAGGTAGTCTCGACTATATGTTGGGTTTTCATCCTACCTGTATGTCGGGCTCGTCTTGACCATATCTTTTAGTTTTTCTTTTTTAGTTTTTCCTGTAATAGGAACCTAGCACCTAATCGGTGCATATATGCCATGTTTGTTAATGGGGATAGTTTTTAAATGGATGATTTATCTTATGTACCATAGTTAGTTCTATAGGAACTTTATGTACACCTTGTTCTATCCTTCAGATGATAGCTGATGAGTATGTAATAACCGTTTTGAGCTTTATTATTAATGAATATTTTCAAAAAAAAAAATCTAGATAGGTGGACATGCGGGTGGTGAAATAAAGGTGGTCGGTAAATTTAGTTATGTTGTTTTGTACCTATATATACTTAAATAATGAAATTTTTGTTGGTGACATAGACATTCAAGAGCAAAGAAGACTTAATAAAATGGGCTCGTGAAGTTGGGAAGTCGCATGGGTTTGCTGTTATTACATTGAGATCTGACAGTGGCAATAGAAGTAAGAGAGCTAGAGTTACATTGGCTTGTGAGAGGAGCGGAAAATGTGATAGCCTTAGAGGTACTTCAAAAGAAAGGATACCGGATAAGTTTGGACGCCAATATACCGGAACAAAGAAGTGTGATTGTCCTTTCCGGTTAAGGGGTAAGAAGCTAGCTACTAGTAATGAGTGGGAGCTAACCGTAGGTAGTGGTATTCATAATCATCCAGGAGGACCCCCGGAGAGAGGCCATTCATCTCAGGGTAGATTATGTCAAGAGGAGAAGTCAGTGGTGAAGGATTTGTATAAACAAGGGGCGAAGCCTAAGGAGATATTAACAGCCCTAAATGAGAGGGACAAACGCAACAAATCCACAGAGAGGACAATATACAATGAAATTCAAAGAATTCGGCGCTCCGAAGAGCCAAAGAGACTGGAGGATCTTGGGGTTGAATCTCTGTATGCACATGAGAGTTCTGTATTGCGACAACTAATGAGTGGGGCAGCGGAGTACAATTACACTCAGAAGCACAGACCTAATCCAAAGAAGGACAATGTGTTGGACTTCTTTCTGACACACCCCCGTAGCTTCGAATTGTTACGGGCATTTCCAACTGTATTGATAGTATACATTAACTATGATGACTTAATGGGAAGGTGGGTCGGGTTGGATTTTTTGGGACTTACGTCAACTCGTAAGGTATTTTTCGTTGCTTCGGCTATCCTTTATTCTGAGAATGAACATAGGAATTATGAATGGGCCTTAAATTCATTGCAAGGTGAAATGGATGATAAAGGTATTCTCATGCCTGATATTGTAATTCTAGACTCTAATGACGCCGAAATGGATGCCATCGAGATTTCCCGCCCCATTAACGACGTGTTTAGTGCTGCCAAACTGTTAATTTCTACGGATTATGCGGTTGTATTGGAATTTGTATTGGAATTTGAATTGGAATGTATTTTCTCAAAAGAGACGTGGGAGTTGTTAAAAGCATCTCCCACTGAAGCCGATTTCGAACAACATGTAATGCAGCTACGCACCGAAATGACCGAGTTTGGCGGTCGGGATATAGATGAAGTTGAACATGTGCTAGAAAGGTATTTGGAGCCATACAAGGAAATGTTAGTTGCAGCATGGACAGATAAATTTATGCACTTCGGGAGTCGCAACCTGCCGGCGCCACGGTAACATATTCTACCTTCACTTTACTCATCTGTCAAATTAATTGTTTCCTCTGGTAATATTTTGTCCTTCTCCTCCAACAGCTGGGGCCAGTGTCCGTTCTATGACTATATATATGATTACCGAGATTCTGTAGTCGTAAAGCAAACAGTAATCGACAGATTTTGGGAAAGAATGCATAGTCGAAATGAGCAAATTCGCATGGAAATTGACGGTTCGTTTCGGGAATCTTTAGAGAGTGAGTACACTGATGATGGAGCCCATCTCCCGGTGTTAAAGGAACTCTATGGGGCTATTTCCATTTATGCATTAAACATGATCCGCGAGCAGACCTTGCGAGCCGATGAGATAGATGATGACCATAGTGAGTGCACCTGTGCTATAAAACGTACCCACGGCTTACCATGTGCACATGAAATTGCCGAGTACAAGAGAAAAGGTCTACATATTCCACTTGAATGCATCAATTCTCATTGGAGGCAACTTCCCCGTTTGAAACCGTATACAAGGACCAGAGAGCCCAAGGTGCATCAAACGATGAAACGCCCAAGGCTAAGTGAAGATATTGGCGGATTTCAACAGTTGACAAACACATATGCTCATTCTGCTATATCCTTGCCTAGTACTGTTGAATCTGAAGATAATGCACCCAATGCTGGACCATCTATAGTGCCCTCAACGCAAGAGTGGCAGCCACGGGATGAGGTAAATTTAAATTATTTAATTATATATATAATTAGTCTCATATCATTATGATCGAACAAAATTTACATTTTCTGTTTTGTTCTTTCTCTCTTCTCTTATTGTCCATTTAAGACATTTATGCATGATTATTTTGGCAAATCCAAGCATACACTTCTCGACATAACATGTTGTCTGAAACAATGCAGCGGCGACGAAAGTGATATAACAGTTTATTATCTTGAATTATCCTTATAATACTCAATACTTGGTATTGTTTTTTCTGTTTGTTAATTCTAAGCTAAGTAGCGAAACAAGTTTCAAATTGCTTCGTTTAGGCAAAAATGATCTATGATGGAAACTCTAACAATTCAACTCATTAATTGAAACTATGTCCATATATATATATATTATTTTTTTATTTTATTTTGGATGGAAAACTATGTCCATATATAAGTAAGCTACAAGTAAATAGTGTAAATAATATTCAATTTCAAAACCTACATATACTGATATACCATCGTGTTTCAGGTGTATGGCATCCAGCAGACAACAACTAAGCAACTTGAATTTGCTGATATATGTCCACTTGAATTGAGGCCATATATCCTTGATATAAAGGATGTTCCAAGAGATGGCCATTGCGGTTTTAGAGCTATGGCATCATTTCTGGGTTACAGTGAAGAAGTTGGATGGGCGAAAGTGCGAGAAGATTTGAAATATGAGCTTCTGATGAACTCATTTCACTATACACAACTCTTTGGTTCGGATCAAAGGGTTAATGAATTGCTTGATGCATTGGCATACTCCGAGTCCGAGGGTATTTGTTCACAGAAGCACTGGATGACTATGCCCGACATGGGTCATATTATAGCATCTTGTTATAATATTCTACTCATACATTTGTCCTCTGTTCAGTGCTTTACATTCTTCCCACTTAGAACTGCGCCTATAATAAAATCAATATCATCTCCCAAAGAGATGGTGATAGGATTCGTCGAAGATCATTTTGTGCAGGTATGCTAATTTTCAATATTTGTACTATTGTATACTTGTATTTGTAGTCATGTGTATTGCTTATCTTGTGCAGGTATATTTGAAAGCAGGTCATCCAATGCCTCCTCCAATTCCAGCTCCCACCAAAAAAAAATCTCATGAAGCCACAATCTGGGAAAGATTTAATGGACAACGTTCAATAGGAATGGGCCACTCCATACCTGAGTCGCATAGAGCATTTCAGATCCTTACAACAAAAGATCCCAGTTCATCTTTATTTCCATTCTTTGCCTTCTGTAGAAATTATGGATGACTAGTTTGATTCATTGCAAGGGGAATAACCTCTCAGTTATCCCATGTCCTTATGACTAAGTCTCAGTTGAACAAGAGTGTAACCTGTTTGTCCTTCTTTTTTAGAATTGCCTTGCAGCATTGTGATTTGGACTTTGAGGACTTTTGTTGATTACAGAATTATGTCTGTGTATGGCTTAAGGGGTCGTACTATGGATCTCATTGTGATCATATCTTGCTCTGTGAAATTGTCATTTGTTATAATGATAGGTGATACATATGCTGATATGCAATGTAATTAAAATTTAACAATTCAAAATTTGGGGTCATTGCTTCAGTTAGTTCAGTGTAACTCTATGTTAGATTCCGAAAGATGTACTGGTATCGCGGATTAACTCTCACCTGATTTGGATTGCTCTATGGAATAGGGAAATAATAGAGATGCACGATCAATGTGAACACAGGAGGTTATTTTGCGACCAAAATTAGGGATTGGAGACGAGAATATATGTTGGCATCTCCAACACGGTCATGCATGGATAATGATGACAAATTCTTCAGTGAGATGGCATCAGGGGAAAAGGATTCTAAATGTATTCACTTGCTTTTAAATGAGATTACAAAAGAGTCCGTTTTATCTGGTCTACCACATTTAGTACTGAAAAACTTTAAGAGGGGTTTAAATACATGATTCTGGGCATTTTACAAAAGCCTAATTAGTAATCACAACACTTGTAGCTGGGAAATGAGTTTTGGACTGCAGAACTTGAAAAACAATATAGTTTATCTGGTAAATACTAAATAGGCTTATATATGTACATGGACATGTAGATATTGTCCACAAAATAGGCGTACGAATGTGAAACTAAATTGGTGATTGAGATTCTGATGCTTGAAGCTAGTTCAAATATATAAAAAAACAAAATGAAATCAACTTATAAGCAAATAATTATTCAAACCTAACAACATAGGTTGACATTTTACTTGCTTCTGTTACACAGGAAGGTGATGCACATAAGTGTGGTGAAAGGGCCAACACTTTGTCAATAAGGTTAATTTTCTATCAAGAAACTCTTGTACTGATAGCAATGCTTGAACAGTATACGTCACAGTAAAGTAACAAAATTGTACAGAGGCTCCTTTAGCTTTTCTTTTTAGAAGACACGTCAAACATAATTTTATGAAAGCAGGTAAAGTACAAGACAACCGTCTATTCCAAGAAGCCCACCATAGACTGGAAATAAGCTCCTGACCAGTAACCAAGATACTACCCTCCCTTTAGCTTAGAAACAGAGGCCCCTTTAGCTTGGAAACAGCGAAAAAAGAGTACCAGTTTCGGCAAAAGAACAGGATGACATACTACATCTAGCATCTCACACATAATGACCATGACATTGATGGACACCAGCAAGTAACACGATAAGTATTAGTTAAGTAGTAAAGCATTGAGAAGCAAAATGCTTGAGACGAGAATGCAAACCTATGCCAAGAGAAAAAAGACAACTAATTCAACATGCACCGATCAGACATCAAGTATTCTAGATTCAACCAAGTCATACTGACATTGACAAGTACATGTTTCAAGGATGCCAGGAGGAATAAAATAGCTATACCTGTTACTTGATGCCTTAATAACATAACCTTCAAACCTATCATCTTAGCAGCACTTGTCTTTCAACCTAGATTGTAAAAGAACATCTGTTCAACATTAAACTCTAACTCTTAGTTACCCAAAGAAGAAGAAACCCCTACACAGTTCAAGGTAACAAAGCTCTTCCAGGAAACAGCAAGAGTGGGCAATCATATTATGTAAATGTGGCAACATGATGTACAACTTGCTTATCATGTTGTCCATCCACAGAGGTTGCCCTAGATCTATTGATTAAATTGCAATACATGTGTAGGTATGATAGTAAGTAAAACCAGCCGAAAGGCCTACCTCACCTAGGCATGCAACTATTATCTAATCCACTTATCCTACAATCGCTACTAAGTTCAAACTAACATGAATCAGACTATTCCAAGAGAAACATGTTCCATTCCAGGGGTCACTATTACCTCTCTATACAGTAATAAGTTGATAAACAACAGTCTACGGAATGATCCTCTTGCGCAAATCTAAGCAAGGAAATGCAACAAAAAAACATGCTTCAAAGACAGAAAAACGTGCAACAAAAAACGTGCTTCAAATTTATAGACAAAGATATAAAAAGCTAGGTAAACAATGAGCAAAGCCGATAAAACCACCAAAGCCATTAACCAGTTCAAAGGTACTAAATCAATAGAAACTAAAAGAAACAAAAATTATTACTAGACATCAAGTCCTTTAAAATCACTGATTATGTACCCCCTGGTATGTGAAATCCATCCTGTGAGGACAAACCAAAGCAATATGCCCAGCCTCATTGCAAATTTGACACTGATTCGAGCTCCACTGCGCATCGGCAAACTGCGGAAACTGATACTGATTCCTAGCCATCAATGCCCCCTCCTCCTCCAGCAACATCACATAGAATCCATCCAAACTCATAGGCTCAGCTTTTGCCGCAACCCTTGCCCGAAACGGATTGTACTCAGTCGGCAAACCCCTCAGAGCATAAACAATCATCTCTGCATCATCAATCACAACGTCGTAGCCGGTCAGCTTGTCCCTAATCTCCTCAATTCTCTGCACATAGGCATGAACCGAGTCGGCTCCCTTGGTGCTCCTCTCCAAATCGGACCTGAACTTGGCGATGTGGAAGCTCGTCAGCGACGAGCAGTCCTCCTCGAGCTTCAGCCAGAGCTGCCTGGCGGTGTCGCAGCCGACGATGAGGTTGATGGTGGAGGAGGACAGCGTGGCGTGGATCACGACCTGCGCGCAGCAGTCGCGTTGGCGCCAGGTCTGATAGGTCGGGCTGACGGCCTCCGTCGGCTGTCCGGCCGCGTCGGGGAGGAACTTCGCCGGCGGGGTGATGGTGCCGTCGATGAAGGCGAGGAGGTTGTGAGCTTTGAAAATGGTGGTCATTAGGTACTTCCAGACTGTGTAGTTACTGGAGTCGAGCCTTATCGGCATGAGGCTGGTGATGGAGGCCTGGAGAATTTCCGGCGTCTTGGGATAGGCCGCGTCGGCGGCGGTCGGAGTCGGAGCGGCCATTGCTGAAGCGGCAGTGATTACTCTCTCTCTCTCTCTCTCTCTCTCTCTCTGTGATTTTCTCAAACCCTACAATAGGTTAAAGAATTCTCCGTTGCCAATTTATATACGTTTCGAAATGAGGGGTATTGCGACACGTGGAGGGTATAGATGGAAAAGAACGATGATATTAAACCAAGACGAAACGGTGGCGTTTTGGCTGAAATGAGTCGCAGATAATAAGTAGCTGAAAAAACACGTAAAATTGGAAAATGAAAAATCTTCTGCGCTGTTTTAGAGACTGAGGAAACTGGTGAGCTCTGTGTTGCGTAATTTCCTCTGTTTTCTGTACTGGGTGTTAGTTTTTGGAGCTATTAATCTTTGGGTTTCTGTTTTTAATGGATATTACTGCGTTTTTAGTTGCCTGATTAGACTCGAATTATGAACTTGAGTAGATTTCGCATCCATCTATACCCTTAATTGTTGTGATTTGATTTTAGGTGAATGCATTCCTCATAGTCATATATTGCACTTGGTGTTATTGCCTTTCTCTCATAAGTTCAATTGTTCTGTTTAGATTTGCAAGATATTTAGTTTCATCTATGATTCTATGAAGGCTCAACCTGTGGCAGCATTTAACCGTTTTCTTCATTTTAAAAGCTTAACTTTTTGTTGTGGTAAACAACATGTGAGTTTTTGGTATGGTTTTTGATCAATGAGAAGTACTAGTGCAAAATGCAGGTGGATCTTTAAGTGGTGGGGAGGTTTAGAGTGGGAGATTCACTTGACTTGGATACTTTATAGCGTCAGTCGATACTACATATCCCTGAAAAGCTAATATAACTTTGCTCATATATCCCAGCCGTCTTTCTGCACATAAGGGATCCGGCGTTTCCTTTGTTAGAAGCAGAAGGCCATCATATCTCAATTTTAAGGCTTTATGAGTACCCTGGACCATGTAAGTTTTTCTTTCTTCTACTAGCTTTCGATTCAAGTTCTTTGAAGTAGTCTTTTATGTCACAAGTATGTAACTTAGTAGGAAAAGTTTCCTGCCCCTCCTGTGCCAAAATATTTCTCCCTACTTGCCAATTTATATTTTTGATATACCTTTTGGTTTAACTTTTAAAGCCTGTCCGATATCAATGTTAATGAGAGTGATATAATTTAGGTGGAGCCGTGGAGGTTTTGGTTTCAGAGTATTTAATTGAACATGGGCATAGGGGTCCTGGCATATCTATTGCATCTTATTGATTTAATCTCTATGTACAGATATGAGTAGTTGAACATGGGCATGAAGGCGTCCTCTAGGAACTAATCTATGAAAGCATATGACTTATGAAAGAATCCTTCGTGGGTCAATAGATATTGGTGATGTTTTGATGAGGCCAAGGTTTATTAGTGGAGTCTGATAGTGGTTGGATTCTCTTGGTCTTTCATCCTGATAGTAATACATCCATGGCCTTAGTTTTGACTAAAGAAGTACTTTGGCGTAACTATGTCATCCAAAGGTGTTCATTGGGGTTCTACTTGTCTTCAGTCATTCAGAGGGGAACCTTAATATCAAATCCAGATACAGAATTAGTTGCGAATACAAAATATACTTATTCTTTGGTATCAAGAATAAGCTATGAACAGCACCGGAGTTCATCCACCCAGAATTTCTGTACTACTGTTGATCCTGAAAGGCTGTTTTGGGAAGGCTCTTCTCGTGCAGTTATGTTGAAAAGGCTTGAATTAGCCATGAAGGAACATCAATTGGATGAAATGTGGGAATCATTTTTTGATTTCAAAAGGTTGCATGGCTTTCCGGAGGGTTTTCTTATCCATAAGCTAATTACTGAACTGTGCTATTCATCTGACCCTTACTGGTTACAAAAAGCATGTGATCTAGTCCTGATAAATTTGAGAGAGAGATCAGACATAGTTCAGACTGATACCTTGACAAAGCTCTCCCTCTCCTTAGCACGCTTGCAGTTACCTAAACCTGCAATGATGATTCTGCCGTTAATGCTGGAGAAAAGGAATTTACCTCCCATGAATGTATTGTGCCTGGTTTTTCTGCATGTGGTAAAGGCTGAGATCGGGACTCATCTTGCTTCAAATTTCTTAATTCAAATCTGTCATCACTTCCAATGCTTGAGAGCAAAAAAGAGTGACCAAGCAAAGCTATTTCAACCTGATACAATGATTTTTAACCTTTTTCTTGATGCCTGTGAGGTTCAAATTATCTTTGAAAGGCCAGCAGATCATGGAATTGATGTCTACAGCAGGAGTGGCTGTTGATGCACACTATTGTCATTATAACCCGGATTCATGAATTAAATGGTCAGAGGGAGGAGATAAAGAATTATAAATGTTATATTGATCAGGTTTCGGCACCATTTGTTCAACACTATTCGGCAATTTTATGATAGTTTGTTGAGCTTGCATTTCAAGTTTAATGATGTGGTTGCTGCCAGGGAGCTTATATTACAAATATGTGATGATCGCAAGTCTCTTCCAGTTCAGAGAGATATGAAGAACTCACAAAGGTCTTTTCTTGTTCCAATTGGTTCTCATAATCTGAAGTCTGGGTTGAGTATGCAGATTTTCCCTGAGCTGCTGCAGAAGGATTCTGTCCTCAAGTTAGAAGGTAAACAAGAGCTTGTTATGTATTCAAATGGGAAACTTGTTCTTAGCAACACAGGTCTGGCCAAGTTGATAACCATATATAAAAAGGATGGGGATATTTCTGAGCTTTCAAAACTTTTACTCAAAATTGAAAAGGAATTATGTTCATTAAGAGGATCTAGATTGGGAATTGATGTGATTCACGCTTGCATTCAATTAGGTTGGCTAGATACTGCCCATGACATTTTAGATGACATGGAAGCAGCTGATGCTCCTATGGGCTACAGTACCTTTATGTCACTCTTGAGAGCATATTATAAAGGAAAGAAATTTCTAGAAGCGAAGGCATTGCTTAAACAGATGAGAAAGGCTGGTTTTCTTGTAAATTATTCTGATGAGATGGTTGCGTCGGCAGGACTATCAGTTATAGATACAACTGCCCTTTGTACAAGTGCATCATGTTCCGCTAGTAAATCTGAGCTGGCAGATGCATTGGTTCAAGAATCAAGAGAGGAGGAGGAAATTCCTTCTAGGGTTTCTGATCTGACAAATGCTTTGGTCCAGGAAATGAGAGATGAGAAGGAGGAAATTCTCTCCAGGGTTTATCATTTCAATTCTTCCATCAACTTTTTTTGCAAAGCCAAAATGATTGATGATGCTCTGGAGACATACAAAAGAATGCAAGAGTTGAAAATTCACCCCACTGAGGAAACTTTTACATACGTGATAAATGCGTATTCTTCTCTAGGAATGTTCCGTAATATCACATTCTTGTGGGGGGATATGAAGAGGAACATGGAGAATAGAAATCTAGTGGTAAGCAGAGATCTGTATGAGTACCTGCTACTGAACTTTCTCCGTGGTGGTTACTTCGAAAGAGTCATGGAGGTCGTTAACTATATGAAGAAGCATGGTATGTTTGCTGACAAGTGCATGTGCAGAAGTGAGTTTGTAAAGCTACATAACTCTTTATAGAAACTTGAAGGCATCAGAAGCTACAACAGATGCTCATAAGAAAAGTGTTAACGTGGTGAATTATACTGATCTGATGCGCTGTATTCTTTGCAGATGCAGTACGTCGTACTCCTTGTCCCTTTCCTGTCACAAATGACACAAGTCGTCAAATTAGAGACCACGGCGGCGTGGTCTTTAACTCTCCGACGCTCAAGTTAGGCTGATGGTAATTTGTGCAGGGTAACAGTAGAGGGTGTAGTGTGCTTACCTTATGAGGTCAGGGATTTGACATTTTATTGTTGAGTCAAGGTAGATTATTTACTCCTCTTCCGGTGTGGGACAAGGTCCAATTAAGGTGGTTCTCTGGAGTCTTTCTTTGGATGCGCGTGAGGGCGCGTCTGTAGTCGGTTTGGGCCGCGGAGCTGCCCATTGCATAGCTAGTGCGGCTGGCTCACTGTTAGTATTGCGAGACTGGGCTATTTATTAGCTTTAATGTGCTGATAGTTGTGCTGATTATGGCGGGCATAAGCCTATGCCAACAAAAAGACTTGAATTTGTTCAGGCATTTAGAAAATGGGTGGGCATTGACTGAAATTCCAAGAAAAGATTATAGTAACTGGAGAATTTACTGCAAGATTCTTGCTGCGGGCCTTTTGGGTTCTTAAGTACAGAGGGAAATTTGAGAAGTAAATAGAAGTTGAAATGGACTCAACAATACAGATCGATATAAGTGAAAACCAAAGAGCCATCTTGTGGTGCGCTACAAATCTATTTTCCTGAATCAAATTGCCTTTATATATATGCCCATTTCCTTTTCGGAACAATGCGCAACATGGAAAGCTGAAAACTGGAGTATATATGCCTGGCATATGTAATCAAGTCTTGTAATCCAAATTGTGCAGAAGAAGTCTGATGATTGCAGCAGCTAATCAATCGAAGATAAGAATCTTGAAATATGCAGAGACGTTTTGTGCTGGCTACATGTGGTGATTGGCATTATACTGTCATGTGTCTTGCAAATTCTTCAATAGTGAGATATTGCGTTCTATTTGCTGGTTGGCAACTGATCCACATTCGCTCAGTACAAGTCAGCGAGGTTGTATTAAGTAATTGTAAGTTGTAACTGGTTTTCTAATTATTTTTCTCACAAGTAATTGAGCATTTACAATATTCTGAAATTCTGACATAATGCTACTTTTCTTTTTTCAAAACATGTACATTCTTCCGTTATTTTTATATATGGATTTTAAAACCAGGATACATCTCTTCCTTGAAACCATATAAAAAGGAACAACTTGCTTAGAAATTAACAGGAGGAAGGAAGCACAATGCCAGAATGCCTCTTCTTAACTTAACCAAAGGCATGAAGCCAGTGGAGAAACACAGGGATCGATGATCATCTTCACCATTTTAGCTTTGCTGGGAAGTACTTGTTAATCAGGGATAAATAGTAAGGCTTGACCTTTTCGACATCAACTTGAACTTTGCTCTTGCTATAGAGGTCGTATTTATTAAATATATGGAGCCACTTCATATTCTCTTCGTCTTCCTTGTTCATCAGGTGTTTATATGCACCTTCCTTGTGTAGAGGGTAAAATGAGTGATACCGGATAACAAACAGTCCTCCCTCCGGCAAAGTTGTCCCATTTTCCTTGGCTACCATGTACATGTAGTCATCATGACCCCAAGAGATCATCACATTTGTTAGTCCACATCCTTCAGTGTAAATTCCATTCTTGGTATTGTACGCAGGGTTTTTCGAGTCCGGATTGTCCTTGAAGTACTGCAAAACCAAATAATATGGGGTAACATAACTGTTGATTCTGGATGAAATAACTCATTTCAGAGTTCATGTCTGCCCTAAATCAAGATTTATGTTTACTTTAGGATCTAGGTTTAGGCTCATCTCATGCACTATACTCCCGAGTTAATCATTATTTTGTTATCAATAACATCCTGGGATGTACTTCAGTTGGAGGTTTAAAATTATCTGAACGAAATTTCGAGAGGGAATACCTTGTGGTGAACGATGGATTCATCAAAAGCGCACCCAAGAGGATGTGTGTCTCCAACGACAGCCCATTGAGGTAATCCTCCAAACTTGGGAAGACAAAGAACTTTTCCGAGATCATGAATGAGAGCGGTAAGGTGCAACCAATCTTCCTCCGGATAGTCTTTTCGAATTGCCTCAGCTGTTTGCAACAAATGCTGAATTTGGGGTTCATCCAAATCTGGGTCACTCTCATCCACAACCTCATTCAAGAGCTCACAGCATTCCCATATGCTCATTTCCACTTTATCCAATTTTTTGTACTCCTCTCTCTTCTTCATCACATAATCGTACGTCTGATAAATGTGGTTCAAACGGTAAAATTCCTCCACACCTTTCTGCCTCTCACTTTCTGCATTATAATCCCTGCAACATATATATCAATGTAAGATACAGTCTGCAGCCTTTCTAATTAAAAAAAAAACATGTCGAATAACTATAGTTCTAATAGATTCTCCAGCCCATTGTAATCATAAATTCATGACATTATGTCATTACGTTCATTGTATGAATTAATAGTACGTACATACCTGAATGATTGGCCAAATGTATTGATTTGAGGAGCGACAAATGCTTCACTTGACTTGACGACTTCATCATTTCGCTCAGACTGCTCAGTGACGGCCATTTACAACGATTTCCAGAAAGACAAATGAAAGAAATGCAGAATAGCGAGAGGAGAAACGAAAAGCAGAGAGGCGAGAGAGAAAACTGGTTCTAAGCAAAATCAAGTAATTGTTAAGTTGTAATACGTATCCGCAACCAGTATTTAATTAACCATATATACTTCTAAAAATTGTCTTTGCATGGAAAAAGAAACTGTTGAACGCCTTCATTTGGAACGTATCCGATCCATCTCCCTATAGGGTTTATCCAACCTGCCCTAATAACGAAACGAACATATATAGCTGTTAAAAATAAGAAAAGGATAAGAAGATTGCCCATAATGGCAAATTTGAGCCAATTTCTTTCAATTAGATAGTATTAATTAGAAAATTGGTAACTATTTTATCCAATATAGGATATATAGAGGATTCTCGGCCGACCTGTAACTCTCATAGTATGTTCAACTTTTATGTACTATTTTTAGAAGCCAGTTAGCTATATACGTACTGAACGTCTAAATTGAACCCTTTCATAGTCATACAATATAACTATAAGCTAGAAGTCTAGAAAAACGTCGCTTTGACTCTATTTTCATTGGTGCAAGTTAAAATTTTTGTTTGATTAAAAAGATAAATTAGCCCAACAAATAACATCCACATGCACAACATTATTATGTGCGCGGATACAAATCAATCCAAACTGAAAGAGATTGTGCGACTAATTACTAGTAATGCAATCGGATTAAAAACTAGTGATCCAATCGGAAGACACCACGCAGTATAAACTTTCACCACTTCATTTTTTATTTTAATCTTCGTTTCAAAAAAAAAATCTTACCTTATGATGAAAGACTTAAGAACCATCTACGCTATCAAAATTTACAATTCAAATTTCAAATGAATAGATATCAGGAGCAACAAACGGAAACATCACTTGTTAGGAAGCAAACTCATTGTTACAACTGCTGTGTAAATGTGTAATCAAATGGCGGGGAATTGAAGCAAACTCGATCATCGATATCGATCGGGTGTACGTATTAGATATCTAAACCTAGAAATGTGATAGATCATGATTAACCATGATGAATAAACAACAAAATGACGAGACAAGCAATATCGTCTATCACATATATAGGTACATGCTTCATCTTAAAATCCACAAATTCAATACAGAGAGATCGATACTGCAAATACTTTCATATAAAATGATCATGCATGCACTACCTATCTCTAACAATATCCAGCCTGAGCGGAGCATCAGATCGATTCTGATACTCCATTAAGCGACGACGACTGGATCTCTGCCGCCGGAGCTGGTGAAGGCCGATCGAGGTGGACTGGGGTTAGTCGAAGCCAAATAGTCAATTGCTTTTGACAAGCGCGTCGTTGATGTCATGACCCCAAAATTTCGAGTATGAAACTTAAATTTTGAAGTCATGAAAATCTCTAAAACAATCTCAATAATTCGAAATCGTTTTAAGGTTACAGCGGATCATTACTGAGTTCACAAATACAACTCAGTCAAACCGATTATTACAAACCAAATTTATAATTCAACATTACATCAAATGGAAATGTAAAAATCCTCACAAATCCTCACATAAATCCACACAAATCCTCACATAGATAGTAGGAAAACAACTTCGAGTCCTCAGAGCGGTCCGTCGATTTCCGCTAATCCACACCTGCGGAGTTATCCCCTACACCATCGAATAGGTGCACCGGGATTGTAAACACAAACCCAGTAAACTTTGCAGCTCATATGAGTAAAACAACAATATAACTCGCATATCAATATATACGAAAATCCACAAATCAACAAATATAAATGCACTCATGACTCATTAGACGGCCCATCTGGTTGTCTAATAATGTGAAAATATATGTACTCATGAGAATTGGGCAACCCCTCTGTTTACCTAAATGCATTTATATTACGGGTACTCATGAGCGCTGGTACACCTCTGTTACCCCTCATGTAGCACGCCGCCAACATTGGACAACCATCGGTCATCCAATATCAAAAATATATGGGTACTCATAAACCGATAACCCATCTGTTACCTCATATGCAGTACCCCGGCAGACAGACTAGAGCTCTAACTGTATCGTAACTTTCGCCCGGTCAAAGGCTAGGTTCCGACATGTCAAACACGTACGAAGACTGGTCCGAAGACATAAAACACGTCCGAAGACATAAACTCGTCCGAAGACTTAAAACACGTCCGAAGACATAAACTCGTCCGAAGACATAAACTCGTCCAAAGACATAAATGTTTTAACAAAACTCGATGTTAAAACCCCGTACTATCAATCATCACATGATATTGTACAAATTGAATCAATATGCTCAATACATAAATCTCATCACCAAAATGATCATATTCACAACGAAATCATGACAGTAAATAATATAGCAAACTATATATATGTACCTATTTACCATTTATACAAATATATATTCCACTATATCATATACATGTCATATTTCATTCTTTAAAATTCTGCATAATCTTGAATCTCCACAAGGGTAGATTCGTAAATGTGAGATTTTACTCACCTTATAATCTCGAGCGTAATTCCACGATTCCGAAAGTAATTCATTTACTTGAATTATCGATCACCTTGAAAAGATGAGAAAAGAATTTAGAATCGTTACGTAAACCTTTAATGTCGAAATAATAATAATATGTTACTGTTAAACAATTTCTGGTTTTACGAAATTATTGTTCACGGAGTTACTATTCACGTATTACTGTACAAATACACATCAATTACGTATTCATGTACGAGTACATACGGTTTACGTATTTTTGTACATATGCATACTATTCAATAGTAAATACTGTTTCAGTAAATAATAATTAAAATTTACCCTTCCGAAATTATTTTTACATTTACTGAATGTAATTTATATTTACCGTTACCGTACGTAAAATAAATTTACATTTAAAGTACATAAATCACTTTTTACATCCACCGAACGTAAAAATAATGTTTTACAAATTTACTGTTTGAATTCACTATTCACGCGCCGCCGCACCTCACGCGCCACCTCCGGCGACCGCGCACGGCGCTCACGCGCCACTCACTATGACAGCGCGTAGGGCCCACACGCCGACCCTAAGACTGGCGCATAGCACGCCACCGCCGCCCAATCTCCTCCTCTCCTCCTCCTCTACCTTCCCACGGCCTCACGCCGCCCCTAGCCTCCTCCATGCTACCCCACGCGCCACTTAAGGCGGCGGTAACCTCACCCTCCTCCTCCGATCCTCCACAAATTTATCCAAAAACACACCAACAACATCACAAGCACACAAATCGATCAACCCTTACCTAGTTCAAGTCGTGGGAGCACCGGAGAGTCGCCGGAGTGAGCTTGACAGCGGCGGAGGGAACGTAGCAACTTTGGCGACGTCGCGTGGCTTCATGGTGGCGAGGCAAGGCACGACGAGCTCCAGGGTAGCTGAAGTGGGCCGTGCGGTGCTCCTGGGACTGGCGGTGTGTGACACGGGAAGCCGGAGGGGCAGATCGCCGGTGATGGTTTTTTGAGAGAGGGAGAAAACTCGGGGGAAGAGAGAGAGAAAGGAGAGAGGCGGAGTGAGAGGAGAGAGAGGGGTTTCCAAATATGGAAACCCTAATCTAAAAAATTTCATTTTTATACTCGTTTCCAAAATCGGAAACTAACTTCCGACGTTA
The DNA here is from genome assembly GCF_933775445.1 of Argentina anserina. Classification (NCBI taxonomy): domain Eukaryota; kingdom Viridiplantae; phylum Streptophyta; class Magnoliopsida; order Rosales; family Rosaceae; genus Argentina; species Argentina anserina. The sequence goes on from NC_065876.1 coordinate 11,555,559, forward strand.
ATAACTTTCATGTCCAATGTCCGATTTGAATGCGTGATGCGTCCTTGAACTCGTATCGACGAGCTCTACAACTTTCGTGAAGGAAGTTTTCACAAACGAGCGACGGAGTAAAATCGATTCTTATGTCGCGGAAACGTAACGTTTTTCTAAATCGAAGCTCGGAAGAATGGATGCTCCCTAGGAATCGGTTTGGTTGCTGCAGTGAGTTTCGGCGATTATGGCAGCATTTTGACGTGATTCCCGGCCTTCCTCGGTGTGGAAGTGGGTCTATGATGTCCTTCCCCTCCCAATGCAACTTCCAATGGCAGTGAGGCAATCCAATTCGACCTCACCATGGCTGGGCAGTGCATTTGAGCAGTGGTGGACTTGATTCGAAATTTGCATGTTACTTTGGCTAAGCAGTGCATCCCTGGAAATAGAGCCTCGTATGGTAGAAGTGAGAGTGCAGCTTGTAATGGCAGTTCCGATCAAGATGTTGTTGCCAAAGGTACCAATAGTTTTTTTTTTTTACATTGTTGATGGGTAGTTGTTGTGAAATGCCTAGGGTGTATAATTTTAGGCAGCGATATGCCATGACACGTGGTAGCGAGTCTTAGTAGTGCCATGAGAATATTTCGAACTCCATTTATCATGTACTCATCGTGATTGAGTGATTATTACGAAAACAGTAGCGTTACAGAGTTTAAATTGTTATGGTCGGTGAGTGGTTTCGATACTCAGTCGATTCACTCCCTGACCTAATGACGTTGGGGTATTCAGTTAAGTACATTTGGGTGGCTTAACTCGAGTTTAATGGCATTTGGGGTGAAGAACCTTATTCATTATTTAGACTGCAAGGGATATTGAGTTGTGATCTCGGTATGATTAGGTACTTGGCGATTTTGGTGTGGTGGGGGTGGCGGTGATTGTGGTCTTCACAATTTTGAGGAAGACGCATCCGGATTTTAAGGTGAGTAAAATATCACATTTACGAATCTACCCTTGCGGATATTCAATATTATGCGGAATTTTAAAGAATGAAATATGACATGTATATGATATAGTGGAATGTGTATTTGTATAAATGGTAAATAGGTACATATATATAGTTTGCTATATTATATACTGTCATGATTTCATTGCGAATAAGTTCATTTTGGTGATGAGATTTATGTATTGAGCATGCTGATTCGATTTGTACAATATCATGTGATGATTGTTGGTACGTAGTTTTAACATCGAGTTTTGTTAAAACATTTATGTTTTCGGACGTGTTTAACTCTTCGGACGTGTTTATGTCTTCGGACGTGTTTTATGTCTTCGGACGTGTTTTATGTCTTCGGACGTGTTTTCTGTCTTCGGACGTGTTGGCATATCGGAACCTAACCTTTAGCCGGGCGAAAGTTACGATATAGTTAGAGCTTTAGTTTGTATGTCGGGGTACTGCATATGAGGTAACATATGGGTTATCGGCTTATGAGTACCCATATTTTTGATATTGGGTAACAGATGGTTGTCCAATGTCGGCGGCGTACTACATGAGGGGTAATAGAGGTGTACCAGCGCTCATGCGTACCCGTGTTATAAATGCATTTGGGTAAACAGAGGGGTTGCCCAATTTCTCATGAGCACATATATTTTCACATTATTAGACAACCAGATGGGCCGTCTAATGAGACATGAGTGCATTTATAATTGTTAATTTGTGGATTTTCGTATATATTGTTATGCGAGTTGTATTTATTATTTTACTCATACGAGCTGCAAAGCTTACTGGGTTTGTGTTTACAATCCCGGTGCACCTATTCGATGGTGTAGGGGATAATTCCGCAGGTGTAGATTAGCGGAAATCGACAGACAACTCTGGAGGCTTGAAGTTGTTATTCATATCTTGTGGTGAGGATTTGTGAGGCTTTTTACATTTCCATTTGATGTAATGTCGAATTATAAATTTGGTTTGTAATAATCGGTTTGACTGAGTTGTATTTTAAACTCAGAAATGATCCGCTGAGACATTAAAATAATTTCAATTTATTGAGATTGTTTTAGAGTTTTTCATGACTTCGAAATTTGAGTTTCATATTCGAAATTTTGGGGTCGTGACAGTCTAAGTAGTTTTCAATTACGTACTTACTCTAATCCAGAGTATGTTCCTAACAAAAATCCAGAAAATACTCAAAACGTACACATGCATGTGCACATGGGATAAGTGTAAGCTGAAGTTGAACAATTACATGATTATATTTGGTACAATAACTACTGTTACAACAGAGAAAGTAATTAGAGATATTGAGCATTTCATATTCCATATTGAATGCATTTACTTGTGTGAATATAGTGGGAAGATCTAAACAAGATAACTGAAACATATCATAGTGATTGTATCTAATATGAGATATGAATACCTTTTATGGGATAGTTTTTGTATTATGATACTTTCACTATAAATACTTGGTCCCTATACACTCTTTGATATAAGCAAATCAATTATTGCCCCATAGAAAGATTACATAAGGAAGAGACGTATAGAAGATCAGTGTTTTGATCAATATGGTTGTTGCTATTTTAGGTATATACATAGATATACATCTAGTTCTATTTATTTATATATATAGTTTTTTTATATGATTGTATGTTCTTGTTTACATGTGTATTGTAAATGTGTTTATGTTAATATGTAATTGAGTTGGTATTTCAGATTTACACTTTCAATTGGTATCAGAGCGAATTGCATATTTCATAAATCAATTCAGTTTGAGGCACATACGTTCACTTTAGCATATATAAGAACTCATATGATATGTTTCTAAGATGTTGATTATATTTATGAAGGCCTAAGGCTATTTTCCACTGACCCCTATTCCAGGCCAGTTTTCATGCCCAAGGTTCCCACACATGCAGCGCACATGCGCGAGTTAATTGAAACAAAATTGTCTTTGTCGTTCTCTTTTTTGCTGTACTCTTCTCTTCTTCAGCAAAAAACCCAAATTTGAAAATAGGGTTTTTAGAGAAAATTTTAGTTAATCCTCTGTTTTTTTTCTTCCGCATTATTGAAACAAATTGATGTGAGATACAAGTTCGGAATTGTTGTACATATCTATTTGCTTTCAATTAACTATTACAACGCAGCAGGAACACCGGGTTAGTTCCCAAATTTTTGTTTCTCTTTCACTTATGCATATATGATTCATAATTGAGCATTAAACACTAGAGGCACGCCTGGTGTGCATCTAAGTTAGAGTAGATGGTGACCAAATGAAACTTACTTTTTGTGTGATTGTTCCTTGAATTTTGATGTTTGGAATTGGATGAAAATTTCTGAATGATCAATTGTCTACTCTTAAGTTGTTGATGAATTATACTGTGTGTATATATATATATATATATATTAATATTCGTTTGTCTTGAATTGATGGCAAGGAAATAGATAATCTCCCAAAATTTTCATAATCTTGGTCATTGAAATTCACTAATAAACAGGTTATTCTTATTTGGTTTTAACAAGCTTTCTGTGTTAAACATTAAGGATTAATAACTACTGGTTCTAGATTGCAAGGTAGTATATTGATACATGTTGTACGCATCAATCTGTCAATATATTATTTTGAAATCATTTGGATATAGAACTAGGAAAATTGTGTCTTTATTTTTGGAACAAAACTGTATCTTCTACAGAAGGATTGACTCTTATGTTCTTAAAACTAAAACAGTGCATCATGAAATATTAAAAGCCAAATTCAGTGAACTGGACTTTTCTTCTTGCAATACATGTGTTGACTGTTCCATGGAAATATTGGTTTTTTTTTGTGTTTTGGTTTTGCAAATTAAGAAATTTAAGCAATAACCTATTCTTTTGCCCACATGTTAGATCTGTTATTGGAAACTAATATGCATTTTATGGGGATTTAGATTCCATATTTTCTGTTTTGTTTTCCAGTTATCTTATTGTGACTTGGTATTTTTATATTGATGGTTTTCTGGAATTGTTTTGACTAAACTAAGACAGAAAACTAAAAACTATATTTTCTTTTAATTCCAGCTTTGAACACTTCAGGATTATCTGTTGCAAGAACCTCTCAATGGTTGTAACTTTAAGAAGTGGAAGCAGTCCATAGAGCTTTACCTTGGCCTCCAGAACATTGATTGGTGCTTGACTGAAGCCGAACTAGTTGTAGATGACACTACCACACCCGTAGGACTTGAGAAACACAGAGAGTGGGTTAGAGCCAATCAGATGACTAAGCTTATTCTTAAACAAACCATGACTGATGTGGTTAGGGGAAGCATTGCTGACAAGGATACAACCACTGAGTATATGGCTGCCATTGCTTCGAAGTTTCGTGAGAATGAGAAGGCTGAGATTTCTCTCTTGTTGGACATGTTGATGGGAACCAAATATGATTTCTCTAAGAGTGTGCGTGAGCATATCATGAGGATTATTGACATCACTACCAGACTTAATGATTTGGAAGTACCCCTGCCCTTTGAGTTTGTAGTACATCAGTCACTTAGAACCCTGCTTGCCTCTTTTGGTCAGCTGAAGACCACCTATTTTACCCAGAAGGATAAGTGGGATGAGTCACTTATTGTGAATTTGGTCTCAAAGCCAAAATAGAAGGGAAAAGACAAAGTGGTTGCCTCTAAAGGAGCTGGTTCTAGAAAAGGTACCGGTGGGACCAAACCTTACACACTTGACCCTAAGAAAAATGTGTACAATAAAAGTAAGAAACCGGGTGTCTTCAAATGTTTCTTTGCAAAAAAAAGAGGGACATATGAAGAAGAATTGCCAGGGATTCAAGGATTGGATGGTAAAAAAGGGTAAGTCACAGTTAGATATATTCTCCATTGAGGTTAATTTAGTTGATTTCTCTTCTAATTCTTGATGGATTGATACTGGATCTCATATTCACATTACGAATTCACTGCAGGGCTTTCTAAGCAAGAGAGCTCTAAGGAGAAATGAGGTGCAAGTAGCAATTGGGAATGGCATGGGAGTGAGTGTGAAGGCCATAGGCACAGTTCGTTTAGTGTTAGGGTCTGGCACTCATGTTGATTTGAATAATGTCTTCTATATTCCTTCTATGAAAAGGAATTTAATTTCAGTCTCTCAGTTAGTTAAACAGGGATGTACCTTTTCTATTGACTCTTATGGAATAAAAATCTCCCGTCATTCTCGTTATATTGGCTCAGCTTGTTTGTTGAATGATTACTGGTCTCTTGAATGCTCTTATTCCAAATAAATTTTGCTGATTGAGAATGCACAGAAAGATATAAGTAAGAAGAGAAAATATAGTGAGAATTCAGCTTATCTTTGGCATAGAAGACTTGCACACATATCAAAAGATGGATTGCAGAAAATGGTGAAAGAAAACTTGTTGCCAGAGCTAGATTTTTCTGATTTTGACACTTGCATTGAATATGTGATGGGGAAAATGACTAAGTCCAGAAATAAGTACTCTAACAGGAGTACATAATTATTGCAACTTATCCACACAGACATTTGTGAACTATTTGCACACCAGACCATATGTAGTAGTAATTATTTTATTACCTTCATAGATGACTACACACGGTATTTTACCCTGTTTCTCATCTCAGAAAAATCCCAAAGCCTAGAAAAATTCAAGATTTTTAAAGCTGAAACTGAAAAGGAGTTAGGGAAAGAGATTAAGGCAATGAGGTCTGATAGAGGGGGAGAATATTATGGTAGGTATACTGAGGGTGGACAAAAGAAGGGGCCTTTTGCTTTGTACTTGCAAGAGCATGGGATACAAGCTCAGTACACAACTCTAGGTTCTCCTGAATCAAATGGTGTATTAGAGAAGAGAAACAAAACTCTTCTTAATATGGTGAGGAGCATGATGTGCACCTCAGGTTTGCCGAGATACCTATGGGGAGAGGCTATTAAAACAGCAAATTACATCACAAATAGGACTCCCAGCAAAGTAGTAGCTAAAACTCCTTTTGAGTTATGGAAAAATAGAAAACCAAGTGTGCATCATGTGCATGTTTGGGGCTGCAAGGCAGAAGCTCAGCCATATAATCCTCAAGAAAGAAAACTAGACCCAAAAACATTCTCAGCCCATTTTGTTGGATCCAGAAAACTCCAAGGGATATAGATTTTACTGCTCTTCTCATACCATGAGAATATTTGAGACAAACAAGGTTGTTTTTCTTGATGAAATCAATTATTCTTGCACATATGAAGACCTTGAGCTTGAGTTTCAAGAGTTACATGAAGATGATTCTAATAACATTGCCATCTTAGTCACTTTGGAGGCTGGAGCTGAAGTTATTGTACAACCAAAAACTCAAGTTGTCGGAGCAAATCAAAATGATGATTTTGGGAATGCAGTAGCTGATCAGAATGAAGTAGAACCTGGACCGGAGCCTCAAAATTTGCAGGTTACTGAAGTTAATGCCAGAGAACCTCCTTAACCACTTAGAAGGTCTGAAAGGGTTAGAAGACCTAACGTTAACCTACAAGGATATGAAGTGTACTTGCAAGAAGCTGAATTTGATTGGGGAGAAGAAAGTGATCCTGAAAACTTCAATCAAACCATTCGTAGTGATCAAAGCTCAAAATGGACAGAAGCAATGAAAGAAGAACTCAAGTCGATGTATGATAACAATGTATGGGAGTTGGTTGAGCCTACCGGGAGCCATAAGCCGATAGGTTGTAAGTGGGTTTTTAAAACTAAAAGGTGTGTTGATGGATCATTGGAGAGATTCAAGGCTAGACTAGTGGCTAAGGGGCTCACACAACAAGAGGGAATTGATTTTAATGAGACTTTTTCTCCGCTGTCTACTAAAGATGCATTCCGAATTATAATGGCTTTAGTAGCTCATTATGATATGGAATTGCACCAAATGGATGTTAAGACATCATTCCTCAATGGCGATTTGGAGGAGGAAATTTATATGAAACAAACGGAAGGTTTCATAGAGATTGGAAAGGAACACTTAGTGTGTAAATTGAACAAGTCCATTTATGTACTGAAGCAAGCATCACGACAATGGTACCTTAAGTTTGATGCAGTTGTTACTTCTTTTGGTTTTGTTGAAAATCTTGTTGATGAATGTGTCTACATGAAGGTCAGTGGTAGAAACTTCATTTTTCTGGTGTTATACGTTGATGATATTATGCTGGCAAGTACTGATAAAGGGTTGTTGCAGCAAACAAAATATTTTTTTCTGAAAATTTTGATATGAAGGATTTGGGAGAGGCTTCATATGTTCTTGGGATAGAAATTAACAGGGATATATCTAGGCATCTTCTAGGTTTGTCCCAACAGGCCTACATTTCAAAAGTGTTGAAGAGGTTTGAAATGCACACTTGTTCACCTGGTTCTGCACCTATGTCCAAAGGTGACAAATTGAAGAAAGATCAATGTCCTAAGAACGAGTTAGAGAAGGAAGACATGAAAACCAAACCATATACTAGATTGGTGGGAAGCCTAATGTATGTTCAAGTGTGCACTAGGCCGGATCTAACCTATGCAGTTAGAATGTTGACAAGGTTTCAATCAAATCCAGGACATCAACATTGGGTTGCTGGAAAGAAGGTGCTAAGATATCTTCAGAAAACCAAGGGTTATAGTTTGGTGTATAGAAGAGTCAAAGATCTGGAAGTAGAAGGTTATACTGATGCAGATTTTACTGGACAGTTTCCATACTCTGGAAAACATCAGGGTATGTGTTTATGTTGGCTGGAGGTGCAGTAGCTTGGAAGAGTGTAAAGCAAAAGCAAGTAGCAACCTCTACCATGATGGCAAAGTACATTGCTATTTATGAGGCAACATGTCAAGGACTATGGCTGAAGAATTTCCTTGTTCAAACCAAGCTTGTTGATAGTGTTATTTTAAGACCATTGAAGATTCATTGTGATAATTCTGCTGCAGTTTATTTCACAAAAGAATAACAAGAGATCTCCTAACTCCAAGCACATTGATTTGAAGTATTATAGTGTCCGGGAGAGGGTGAAGCATAAAGAGTTGGTTATTGTCAAAATCCACACTTTGAACCAATTAGCATATCCTTTCACTAAGCCATTGACCATAGCTGATTTTGAGAAGCATAGTAAGAATATATGCATTCTGCCTAGTTTAGATGGCTGAGTTTTGTGGAAGTATATACTAGGTTCAGTGGGAGTTAGTGTTCATACAGTAAAGCTGAAAAACTTTTATCTTATTGTCCTTTAGATTCTCTTTTAGTTGTGTTTTGAGATCTTATTGAGTTATGAACTTTATGAATTTATTTACAAATGAAATTCATGTTTTGCTGGATCCAATTATATATTTTGTTACTGCAGTACTTGTTGTTTTCTATGATTCTTCAAATAACTGTTTCATAATTGTATAAAATTTTAGGTTATGAGTTATTTTCGAATCATTTGATTTTCATTCTAGATTTGAGCTATGTAACACATTTGGGATAATTGTTTATGCAATTATGTGTTGAGGTTCAGGCATATGGAACCATTAAGAGGGACCATATACAAATGTGTTTGGAAGATTCATTAAGTCAACATTGTATATATTAAGAGATATCTTTGTGTCTCATGTGATTCATGGTTATGATGTTTTGTGATTATAGAGTAGTTGTGCTTTTTAAGTGCAACCTTTTCTACAGTTCTTCATTATGATTATGGATTGACAGAGATCTGATTAGATACATGAATGCTTTTGTCTCAGGTGCACACTTTGGATTAATTACTATGTCTGGAACTACAGTACTCTTGTTGCATAATCTTGTAAGTGTTCAAGTGGGAGCTTGAAGCTGAAGTTGAACAATTACATGATTATATTAGGTACAATAACTACTGTTATAACAGAGAAAGTAATTAGAGATATTGAGCATTTTATATTCCTTATTGAATGCATTTACTTGTGCGAATATAGTGGGAAGATCTAAACAAGATAACTGAAACATATCATAGTGATTGTATCTATTATGAGATATGAATACCTTTTATGGGATGGTTTTTGTATTATGATACTTTCACTATAAATACTTGGTCCCTATACACTCTTTGATATAAGCAAATCAATTCTTGCCTCATAGAAAGATTGCATAAGGAAGAGACGTATAGAAGATCAGTGTTTTGATCAATATGGTTGCTGCTATTCCAGGTATATACATAGATATACATCTAGTTCTATTTATTTATATATATAGTTGTTTTATATGATTGTATGTTCTTGTTTACATGTGTATTGTAAATGTGTTTATGTTAATATGTAATTGAGTTGGTATTTCAGATTTACACTTTCAATAAGATCGCGAAGGCAATGGATAAGAGATAGCTTAGATTAAACTCGATCACTAGAGGCGCCTGAAGGCCTGAAACCTAATAACATGTCCAATTTTAGTGTTTTACCAGATAATTAAGATAGATAAAGATATACAGTATATATCTCTTCACTTATGAGTAACGACCGGGCTTGAGACTTTTGAAAATGATCGGAGGATGTCTGGAAATAGGTGAACGGAATAAAATCGGAGCACACATATCGAATGACCGCAAGAAAGTGATCGACAATATTCGGCCATGCCATCGTTTTCGATTTGAAATCATATTGAATATGCAAGCAGTAGTTATTATTATATTGACGTAGTTTCCAGGCCGGGAATTTTTCGATAATATTTATTCATAATATTGTTCTGAATGATCGACATTACTAATCTCACTCCCACTAGCTATTAGCTTTTTTCGTTCAGGTCTGAACACTGATGATCCTGATGATCGATGCTAGTCTACTACTAGCTCCAATACAATATTACTATAGGCACTTAGGCAGTGTCCAAGAGCAAACTCCTCCAATACCCTAATATGCTTTTCTCAACTGGCTTGGCGATCATATGTATATGGTGGCCCCAATTAATTAGTTACCCAAAATCGTACTGCTCTGCGCACACAAAGAAAGCAAACCACAATCCGATAATTCTTTTTAGAAAAGAACGGCACAATTCAATAATATTTATCTGAGAATCTGATCTTGTGCCATTTTTGTCAAGTTTTATTCTTCATGTTTTTAATCGAAAGATACCATTGGTGGTTCTTCGGATTCACTTCGACTTTATATATCGGGAGTTTCTGATGAGCTTTTATGCCTTAAATTATATCAGAAAAGCTTGTTGGTAGTCCTCAATTGACCTTGACATTCGCTTATAATATATAGCAGGGTACGTTTTGAATCTCCAAAATTATCAGAACTGCCTTACAAAGTACTTTCATTCATTGTAAGTAAACTCGGGCTTTGTGACATGAATCATTAAAAACTTGACCAAACCAATTCTTTTTACCCATTTTAATTTTTGCAGTACAAATTACATAACTAACACACACTCACTCTCTCTCTCTCTCTCTCTCTCTCTCTCTCTCTCTCTCCCTCTCTCTCTCTCCCTCTCTCTCTCTCTCTCTCTCCAACAATCTGAGACAAGCCACCATGGCCCTCTCTCTTCTTCCTCCAACGCCAAGGCACTCTTCCCCTTCGTTTCCCTGTCCTCCGGTGACATCGGCCCTCGACGAGCTCTCCGAGGAGATGCATGCGGCGGCAGACTTATGGAAAAGATTGTGAGGAACAATCATGAGAAGCTCGCCGATGCATTCAACGTTTGATACACTGAAAAGAAGAACAACCGTGTTGCTACGATTTGTAGACACTGGCGTCGCTCTCTCTGTTGCGGCCACGAGGGATCAGTAACGCAATTACTGTGGATCAGTAACACAATTACTAGGTGTCAGTAATTTTTCTGACGACATTATTGGGAGTCAATAATTTATTCTGACGACCGGAGTCCAGCGAGGTTCCAACAAAGTCTTTCTATTCAATAGGTGTGAGGGTAAAATGGTCTTAAAGTGTATATATTTATTGGTAATATGTTGATTTAGCAACTTGTAGGTAACTTTATGTTGAAATTGGCACGTTTTAAGATGTGTCATTGAAATAGACAAAAAATGGGCTAAATAGACATTTTCACATAGTCCAAAATGTTTCGATGTAACGTTAATTGGTTAACAGGTTATTAATACAAAAATACTCTTGTAAGATTGAGAATTGAAGCTTGAAGATACTTTGAAATCATTTGGTCAATTCATCTATTCTAAATTGCATGTTAATGGAAAAAAAAAAGACTGATTATCTCAATTGTAACCTAATATTTGTCACTTTTACGGCCTTTTCTCATATACTCATATTAGCTTTCATGTCATATATATGGTCGATGATATGCTACCTATGAATTTGGATTATGATGAAGGGTTGGAAATTTGGAATACCTTGTCACCAATTCCCGTTCAATTCCCAAATAGATGCATGTATTTTTGTTAGTGGTAGTGTATGCGTACATATGTATAAAGCCAACATGCACAATAAAGCGAAGAGAAAGCTAGCCACGCCAGTTATGCATGCATGTTCAATCTTCGAGGCAGACTTCCATAAATTAACCAGAGAACGTACAAACATATATAAGAATTGAGCAAGTTTACCCAGCTTTTTATTGAACGTACAAACACATAAAACTTCCATGCACGCGCGGCCGGTTTTAAGTTGTTTCCTTTTATATCGGAATACTGCCTATTCTCTCTTTACCCAGCTTCTCCATTGATGTTCTGGAATTAGATTCATCATCATTAGTGATAGGTGGAGGAAACTAGTACAAGTTTACAGCTGTGATTGTCCATTTCAATGATCTCTTCATTGACTCGATCGATTGTTTCATGATTGCAGAAGTAACACAAGTGGTTACTTGTAAGATCTGAGAAAAACTCAAAGCACAACAAAATATTAGAGTAGAGCGATATATGTTTTCAAAATGATATAGGATCCGAGTACTGTGAAGCCAGACCCTTGTTACTATCCGTCAGATCTCCTCAATTGATCAGATCCACGTATACAAATTTTACAAGCTTAATTTGATGATTGATCGAGAAGAAGATGCAGAGTTTGATATTCATGAAGAAAAAATGAAGGGAAAGTTAAGTTGAACGCAATACTGTACGTAGTTTTAAGCTATATATACACATATATAATCATATATGATATATGGTGATCAACTTAGGTAGCTACTAGCTAGGGATCCAGAAACAGGCTGGAGAGTCGGATGCTATACATATACTAAACAATATGAATAATATGATATTCAGATATACTTTATATTCCTGAATCTCGAGCTTCCAAGCTTTGTTGGCCATCAAGACTCCGTTGACCCCGTCTCTAAACTAGGGCATGTTGATCATCAAGTACTTGGTGATCAATATCAATTGATGATTGATCTCCATATTCTAAATTTTGGGTGGTTCTGCAGATGACAATTAAAGTAGGGATGGCTCGAAGGGTCTGGTAGAAAGAGTGTAAGGTGCGCTTGAACACATTTGTAAGCAATGAGTACCAAGGAGTAAGAATTAGGAGTAGAAGAAAGACGATCCAGAAGAACCGAGGGGGAAACAACATTGAGGCCAACAACAAGATGCAAAAAGGACCTGATAAATCCCCAACTCGCAACTGGATTGGTTGTGCCATGAGACGAAGTTTGAAAGAGGTAAAAATGAAGAACAGCAAAACAAAGAAAAGGAACAGATATGCCAGTTTCATTATGGGACGAAAATTGTTTGGGAAGATATAAATTTCTAATGCATAATCACCAGGCTCTTTGCTTCCGGAGGTGAGGAACTGAAGGGTAAGGTTTATGATTGGTAGAATTCCATATCTCAAATCTATCAAACAATGCATCTTTCAAATTTGCTTCCTTTCTGTATAGTGTATACACGCACGGGGTGAGTTAATTTCCTCACTTCCTGGCCTGGCTATATATAGTAATTTATAACAAGAGTGAGATTATCTTATACACATAACCATTTCTTTCCTGAATCCTTCTCAGAATTTTCAAGATTAAAAGAGGGAGATGACAATTTGAGGTACCCTACTGTACGTCAAAGTGCCGCGTGTCGGCCACCTACGCTAATTGATAAACACCAGTGATGTTTACTGCTGTTATAAACTTATAATCCCTTAGGGCAAAAACCTCAGTAAACCAACGCAGACACTGTAAGGAGGAAATGGTCTATCTGCCAATCTGCCATGCTTGAATATCCACAATTCCACATTATGACACTATGTCTCAATTAGCAAAAGAATCTGTTGCAAAGTTCCATAGATTAATGTTCACATGATCAATCAATAGAGCACACGTACATCGATCGATCAGCCAGTTAAATGAGCTTGAAAGTATCATGTGATCGATCGATAGCTGAGATATCCTGAGGATCTTAGTTTACATATATAATTAATTGAGCAGAAAGAGCCAGGGGCGGAGCCACTAGTAATAATTTGCATTTTCAGCCCTTCATATAAATTTTACTGGTTTGCCATAGTGGAATAGTTGTCTTTGTTGTAAAGCTATCAGTCTTGTCACATCTCCGAAATTCGAATGATAAAAATTCGAATTCGAAGCCATGAAAACTCTAAAACAATCTCAAATATATTGAAATCATTTTATCATAACAGTGTATCGAAACCGAGTCCACAACATAAGTCAGTCGACTTGAATAATACATAACCAGTTTATACCTCAGTATTATAACCAATAGAAATGTAGAATTCACTCAATCCTCACTACAAACAGAAGAAAGAAATCTTCAGAGTTAACCCTCTGAATCTACTAATCCTCACCTGCAGAACTATCTCCTACACCATCGAATTGATGCACCCGGATTGTAAACACAAACCCGGTAAGCTTTTCAGCCCGTATGAGTAAACCAACAGTAAACATACATCGCATACAAAGGAAATATGTCAAATAATATTTAAAGACAAACGTACTCATGTGACACTGGGCAACCCATCTGTTACCCAAAATCATTTTAAAACATGGGTACTCATGAGACTCAGGCAACCCATCTGTTATCCATCATGCACTACACCGACAGGCACTGAGCAACCCGATGGGTTACCTAAAATCATGTAAAACATGGGTACTCATGAGATCCAGGTACTCATCTGTTACCCCTCATGCAGTACACCGATAGACACTGGGCAGCCCATATGTACCCAATGTCACTAAAAAAATATGGGTACTCATGAGACCCAGGCAACCCATCTGTTACCCCTCATACAGTACACCGACAGATATACTAGAGCTCTAACTGAATCGTAATTGTCACCTGGCCAAGGCTTGGTTCTGATACTGCCAACACGTCTGAAGACAGAAAAACACGTCTGAAGACATAAAAACATGTCCAAAGACAGAAAGACACGTCCAAAGACAGAAAACATTTTAACAAGACTCAATGTTAAAACCACGTACAATAACAATCCACACATATTATTGTACTACAACCAAACGACTATTGCACAACAATATGAATATAGTCACAATACAAATTCATTTGGAAATAAGAACGTAACAGTATATAATATAGTAACTCATATATATGTATCGTATTTACCATTTTATACACATACACAACCTACTATATTATATACATGTCATAGTTTGATCTTTCCAAGAAAACGGAAATATGAGTCACCGTCAAGGGTAGACTCGTCATTGTGAGATTTACTCACATTCACCATAGTCCATAATCGCTAAAACATTTTTAAAATCATTTATTAAAATAGCGTTTCACTTACCCATGAACCATAGACGATCAAGTTCACGTAATTTAAATCAAAACATATTTTTAAAATAATTTTTATAAACTAGTGATGCAACGACTATGGTGACAACTCAAACTAAATTCAATAATTATAACACTACTTCGATCATGATGATCATTGTAAGGTTTACTCACCTTATTTCCCGCGTGCAACTTCCACGACACCAAAAGCGATTCCCTCACTCGTTTCGTCAGTCACCTAATAGCATGATAAAATGCTTAGAAAACAATACGTAAAATATCAGGTGACGATTTCAATACAACTAAATGTTGTTCACAAAACACTGTTCATGGTTTACTGTTTACTAAAACCTTGTTCGGGTTTACTGTTTTACAGAACACTGTTACAATTACTGTTCACGAATATTGTTCATGAATACTGTTCACAATACTGTTCATGCGGCGCCACTGTTTCCCGATCACCACCAATGATCACCAAATTTCACCACCACAATCTAAATGACATTCCTAACAACTTTCTAATTCACAACAAAGTCTAAATCAAAGCTTAAAACCTCCAATTTCGGAATTTCCGAAAAATCCCAAATCAATAACCCTATAATTGAAATTTCTTGGTTCGAGTTCTTACCCTTTGATTTAGCTTAAAACCTTTGCAGGGGTTGTTGACGACGTTGAGGTAAGGAGTTTAAGACCGGTGGTGAAGCCTAAACTCGCCGAAAAATTGAAGAACACAACCGGGTCACCGTTGGGTTTCCGAGTCGACTTCTGGGCTTCGATGCGTGGAAACCGGCGTGCTACTCCACGATCCACCACCACATGGAAGCGCGCAAGGAGGAGACGAAGCGATCTGGGCTGGTCTAGTCGCCTGAAACCGCCGGAGTCAACCGGAAAAGTCGGGTCGAGTCAGAAGAAAATTTTCGCCTCTGAAGGCCCGCGTGCGGGGAGAGGGAGGAAAAAAATGAGGATATTACAGGTCTCTTGTTCGATTCTTGTTGGCAACACCATTTTTTGTTTCTTGTGGTTTTTAGATTGAACTTATACTTCATGTACTTTTTAACTTATATTTACCTATGTATTTTAAAAATAAAGCTTATTAATTTTTACTTAATATCTTTTCGCAGCTTGCTCAAATAGTTAATTTTCTAAAATATTTTGAAATAACATGTATAAATTTATAGTCCCAGACTTTTATTACCATTGCAATAAGATTGTGTACCAGTATACTCAAATTCCTAGCTCCGCCACTGGAAAGAGCTAGTGTGTGAAAACTACTAGCGATTAGTTACTGTGAGTAGCTTGAAACAATAGTTATGGACTATTAAATCAACATTTCGCACAAAATTTGAAGATAAGCATTCCGCTGAGTTTGAAATGTACATCTCTCTCTCTCTCTCTCTCTCTCTCTCTCTCTCATACATACAATACATACATTCTTAGAATATGCATACTCGTGCGACACTGGCTTCCAGCAGTGCAGAATCATTTCCAACCGTACCTCACTTGCATGTTTAGTCTTGATCAGATGCTTAGAAATTGCTAGCGAAGTCGATTCAAGACCGAGTGCTGCATGCACCTTTAATCTGTCTCCCACATGAACTGATGACCAACCTAAATTCCTAAAGCCCCGTTCGGCCTTTACATATAAAGAAATTGAAGTGGCACTAGTAATTTCTCTGGTGATAAACAAACTTAAGTCAGCAGTCTAGCACGATTCAAAGATTTTGACAAGTACTTGTTACATAATATAAAACTCGACAAGTTACATATATTATCGACCAAAAAGTACACATCATACTTATCGATCATTTATAATCTCATTGCTCCATTAGTTAATCAATAAGTGAATTTTTGTTCGCATGAGGAGCGACTCTTCCAACGGGTCATGCATGCATGTTCACAAGTACCTGGGAATGAATGATAGGAATACAATCATACATATAAGTGACAGAACTTAAAAAAAAACATTCGAGCATTATAGCTAAAATCCAAAGCCAAGAGTTCATAGTCTTTCTCAGAAATTGCTTAGTTCCCAAGTCATACGTTGTGCGTCGGTTGTGTCATATATATAAACATATATATAATTCATGAATTGAAGCACGATCAAAGGGGCACTAACTGATGCATGGTGTGATCGATATGATTCTCTTGGCGACTTGGCTTTTTCTTGATTACGTGACTGTGATCCATGATTTCCTTTTGTCTGCAACGATTCTCCACTTGAAAGTTGTATCGTATACATTGTAAGTTCCTTGAGTTCTTTGAGATCTTTGAGATATATCAAAGAAAAATTAATATATATGATCAAGTGATCAACAGATCAAGTGAATGCACAAAACAGTTTGACATTTCCACGTTGGGAACTCGTATATAGATGTAATTGAGGCTCCAATGCTCATGCATCCTTCCTACTTGCTAGCCTGCACCAAATTTGTTAGACTTGCTCATATTTCTATCCAATCCGATGTTGCTTAGTGAAACTTCTGAATACGACTTGGGATATTGTTTAGTTCAAGAACCGAACACCAAAAATAATTTAGTAATAACTAAACATCGAGCAGTGACAAATCTAGAATTACAACATCGAGGATGTTTGAACTTCTTAGCCTAAAATAAAATAGTGGGGGAATCTCGACAATGTGATATAATTTAATTAATGAAGGAGAGAAAAGACTAAAAATTGTATTGTACTTGAGAAATTTAGAGATTTAACGAGAAAATTGTTACAAAATTAAAAGAAATAGCATAAGTAGACTAGAGGAAATGAGGAAGTAAAGAGTATGGAAAAATCAACCTAAGGACATAGAGGCTTAATTGAGTAAAAATTACCATAAATTTTCATGAAATTTTTTGAGTTTGGGAATACTTGAGCCTAAAAAAAAAAGGCTAGATCCGCTTCTGACATGCTAGCACCCATGAAAATGAAATACTGGATTCCCTTTCAAATGACAAATTAATACAGAAGAAACAACAATAAATTATGAAATTTCTGGTTCATTTATTTACTTTTATTTTCAGGTTTATAACAAGAAAAAAGGTAAGGTGATTTTAACCGAACCGGTTTTGGCGGTTTATTAAAAACTCTTTCCCGCTTCAAAGCAAAAAGGCCAATAAGGGGTCGGCCCAAACAAGAAAGGACAAGGCGGAGAAACGGATGAAGAGGCACCCGGTTAAACTAGTATAAAGCAGGGATGGAAATTTTCTTACTGAAGCCACTAGTCACTAGATGATGATAAATACAACTGACACTCCAAACCAGAGCTTGAGATATAAAACCGACGAAACCCTAAGAGAGAGAATCACCCATTCCAGAAATGGCGTAACAGTTAATGATCAAGTCTCCTGCTTTTATATCATTTCTTAAGGTATATAATTATTTCTTGTTCTGTTGATGTTGGGAAATTTTCTTTATTTACTTTTACTTTTTGGGTATTTACTTGCTTATCAAAACCAGAATCAAATCAAAGACTCAATTTTTATTGTTGGAAAAGTGCTGAGGCTTTGTGTGAAGTATGTAGTAGTATAAAGTTTCAAGCTTTTAGATAAAATCTTGGTAAACAATGTGTTTGGTGCTTTTGAATGAGGTAAAGGAAGAAACTTTACTCCTTTGGCAGGTGTTGCAATGTCTGATGAAGTAGTTGGACATGTGAAATTGGTCGGAGAAGAACGAGAGGAAATGAGTGAAAAGAGGAGAGAATTGGGGTTGCAATGTGGAGAATCGATTCGAGGAGATAAGCAGAGTGAGGTCATTGATGATGAGAATGGATGTGTTGAAATGACTGAGCAGCAGCAGCAGCTACAACATAAGAAGCACAGTCTAGAACTTGTTTTAGAAGAAGAAGAAAAAGATGTATTCTTGAGTAAGTATCGAAATGGATCTCAGGAGCCACAGTATGATGTGGAAGATGGAGTTGATGGGGAGAAGGGTCAGTACGTAATGCCAGTGACTAAAGTGATTGTTGCAGATCGGACATGTAAAGCGGAAACTGAAGTTACTGAACAAGAGGGTGGGCTGCAAATTCATGAACTGATTCAGGCAGGCCATCAACTTGGGTTGGGAGATGAGCGGCAAAATGAGGTTATTGGAGAACAAATGCAAGAAGTTGCAGTGGTTATTGAAGAGCAGGATACCGTGAGAGAGATATATAGAGCGACTGAGGGACAAAGATGGTTCTGTTGAGAAACAAAATGAACAAAAAGATCAAGTGAATGAAGAGAAAAGTCAAGAGTATATGCAATTAAATCTGTTAACTGTTGAAGACTTTGAAGTTGAAGTAGTCAGCAAAAATCGAGAAGAACAGTATACTAGGGTGATTGTCGGTGAAAATGTATGTCCGGGTGAGCTGCATGATGAAGTGATGGAACATCATATTCAGACTCAAAGGCAAGAAATTGCAGTAGTTATCGAAGAGCAGGATACTGGAGTAATTGTTGAAAACTATGATATGTTGCAGAACAGACATGTATAGTAGAAAATGTGTTGCACAGTCAAGAAGAACAGAATACTACGGAGATTGTAGATGAAAATGTATGTCCAGATGAGCTGCAAGCTGAAGTAATGGAACATCAAGTTCAGAACCAAAGGCATGAAATTGCATCAATGTGAAGTTAATGAAGGTCACCTTCTGTTACAATGTCAAGAACATATTGTTGTAACTGAGAATGTTCCTGTAGAAAAGTATCTAGTGGCTGGAGAACAAGTTGAAGTGCATGAACAAGGGACAGAACATGGACAGCAAAATCAAGAACAGAATAATAAGGTGATTATTAGTGGGTCATCAAAGCAAGAAAATGAAGAGAAGGATAAAGAGAATGGACAGAGAAATCAAAGTCAAATTCAGGTAACTACCGAGATTGTTAATAACCACATTGCTGCAGAACTGATTCACGAGGTGCTTGAAGAACAAGAAGTTGAAGTGACAAAGCAACAAAGGGACCATGGACAACATAGTCAAGAGGAACAAAGTCGTAAGGTGATCGACTGTCAAGATGGATATCCAAAGCAACAAAATGAACAGCTAGATGGCGTAAATGGGCATCACGTTCCAAATCAAATGCAAGATGTTGAAGTGACTGTTGCAAAGCAGGTTGATGCTGAACTGAAACATACAGTGCCTGGAGATGAAGTGGAAGAACAGTCTCGTAGCACACAACAACAATGTGATGTGACCGAAGAACATATTGAATGCATTAAAAGAAAAATTCAATTCCAAGAAGAAATAGTTGATGGAATTGAGAAGCTGACTAGACCAGAAGCACAGCAAGTAGAGAATGTTTCAGAACTGCAAGATCAGATTGAGTTACTAAGCCAAATCTTTAATGCTGGGTCGGTCTTTTTCACTCTATGTTATATGTCTGTGGTGTTATTCACTATTTGTTATGTGCTATTATCTGATATATAAATGGCAGTATGCAGGAATTTTCCAAGAAGCAAGAGAAAGCTGCAGGGACAGCGGTTAATTCAAGTCCTCCTCGTACTAGTCAGAAACTGCCCTACCATAGTTCATCAACTTTCTCTAGGGTAAATACCCAAAAAATTTGTATTATTTATTACAAATTATAGCCTCTACCTCATCATTTAACTTATAGCTGCTGCAACTTTTTTCTGGGCTCAGGAGAATTGTTTAGAATTGTTGGGGATGACACATAAACTTCAGGAAAAGGCACGTCAGGTGCAGGGAACTTTGTTGGATCTCTTGACCACAAGAGAGTCAAGTTATACAACTAGTAAATCTCTTATAGAGTCAGAGGACACAATGGCTGGTTCTGGTGGAGAGGGGGAATACATTGATTGTGGTTTTCTGGAACAAATGATGCACCACCAGAGGAGGCAACTAAGTCAAAGGGGTAAAAAGGCTGCTAAATCTGATTGCAGGGTATCAAAGGAACCTATCTGTCAGGTATCACCAATTACAACCTTTTTTCTACTTATCTTGAAAAGAAAAGAGTAGTGACTGATTATACATGCGTCTCTTAGATAATTAGGTATTGCACAGAAAGACACATGAATGCACAAATGCCATATATATTTGTTATGGACTTTATGTATGCGAGAACTATGTATGGACTTTATATATTTGAAGGAGTTATATTAGTTTCTAGAAAAATGTAGCAGTGATGTGAATATCTTTTAAATAATGAAACAAAGAGTAATAACTTTTTGCTACTATGGTCGACAAAGTGGGTTTTTTCGTACATAAAATATTTTTGCATGTAATCATCAACAAGTTTCAATCTGATGGCAATTTCTTGTATTGTCTTGGTACTTGAGCAGGAGCGGCAGTACAGAGATCTAGTACAGGAAAAAATTAAGAAACGTGATAGTCTAGCAGTTAAGTCTTCATGTAAAACACAGCGACAGACATGGGAACCAGCACATCAGAGGCAATTGCGTTCCCAGGGCTGGAGGCAGTCCATATCTGAAATGTTACTCACCGCACCTGTGGTGGAGTTATCACCAAGAAGGGATCAGGACACCGAGCTATTAACCATTCAAGTAACTGAAAAGGCTACAAAATTGAAGATATCAGCAGAGAAAACGGGCCAAACACAGCTGCAACAGAGGCAGCTTAGACCTCGAGGAAAAGTTTTGTCTGAATCTAAACAAGCTGCGATCAGCATTGCTAGATCTATGGCAGGTTCATCACCCTCACGGCCTCTATATAATGAGCAGTATCAATTGGTATCAAGGTCTCAAGTGGAAAAGCCAGGAATAGAGTCATCTCAACTGAAGAAGCAAAATCACTTTAATCGTCGAAAGAGGGGAACACCAGAGCCTACGACATTTCCAAGTGCCATTGGTCCAATCCTCCATTCCAAGAAGCAATTGTTAGGCTATCAGAATGTAGAATTTCCCGCCCCTGAATCATGTGAAGATTTAGGTACAACAATCATGGAGAAGTCATCTCAACCAGTGGTGCCAAATACAAATCATCATGGTCAAGAAAAGATGTTGAAATCCAAGCCAACAATAATGGCAGAAATTACACAACTCAATTCAGCATCGGTCGAAGATCTGCCTCAAACAGCAAAAGAGCTGCAACAGAAGCAGAGGTGCCATATGAACTTACGTTCACGCAGCCAAGCTGCATCACAATCTGAGCTTGTTGTATCGATCACAAAATCATTACCCTCGGAGCACCACTATGAGCAGCAACAAGAAATGAAGCATGAAAGCATTTGGTGGCCTAAGTTGAATACACAAAATCAGCAAAATGGTAAACTTCAGCCCTTTAAGAATCCTGAGCACCCACAGAAACCAAGAGGGAGGCCTAAACGAAAATTGGATGTGACTGCAACTATAGATGGATCAATGCCTGCTAAGTATCAGAAGCTGCGGGAAGAACCAAAAGGTCAAAGACAAGAGACGCCCCCTAATGAGCATCATGATGAGCTGCAGCCCCTGAAGCATCAACCACAGAAAAGTGGAAGGCCTAGAAAGTTGAATCTAGATGATGATCTTGTGAAGAATTACCAAATCCAAAGAAACCTGAGAAGCCACAAAAAGGAAATGGGACTCGAGCTGCCAAAGCAACCTGAACAGCCCCAAAAACCAAGAGGGAGGCCTCCTAAAGAAAATTTGGATGTGGCTGCAACTGAAGATGTATCATTGTCTGCCAAGTATAAGCTGCAGGAAGAACCAAGAGAACAAAAACAAGAAAGGCTCTCGAATGCACATTATGATGAGCTGCAACCCCTGAAGCATATTGAGCAACCACAGAAACGAAGTGGCAGGCCTAGAAAGTTGAATCTTGATAATGAGCTTGTGAAGAACTGCTTCAACCAAAGAAACCTGAGAAGCCACAAAAGGGAAGAAGAACTACAGCTTCCAAAGCAGCCTCAGCAGCCACAAACTCTAAAAAGACGACGAGGGAGGCCCTGTGAATCTATCACAGCGAATGAGCTGAAGCAAGGAAAGAGTCACAGTGAAAGGCGTCTAAGCAAGCATCTGAAAGAACATAAGGAAGCGACTACGGTAACTGAAGCCTTGTGTTTTTAGATCAGTACCTTTATAGTTTGTTAGTTTTTTGTGATTGTCTGAAATAGTTCGCTTCCTAGGGGAGTGGTAAGATCCTGGTGATGCTGGAAGTGTCAATGTTCACAATTCTTTTGCAATGCCTCATTAACTAAATATATTCCAGACTTGCTTAACTTGTTTGTTGGTAAAGCTGAAAGTGAAGCGTGGAATATGTATCATTGACTTGAATGTGGTAAATGTTGAATGTGGTAAAAAAATCATAAAATACTGCAGGAATGGTGGATGTTAATGTTAAAGTAAATGATGCCACAGAGTGCAAGGTATTACCATATTAGTGTCAATGGTAGTATATCATAGAATAGCTGCAAAACAATGCTGATAAAATAATTAATATTTAACATATCCTACATTCAACAAAGTGCATATTTCTTAATTTATTTTTTCCATATTCGATGCTGAGTTTATCTTTCAAACTCACTTGACTGTACTGTTAAAATCAGTCCTGGATCAATGTAATGTTTTGTCAACTCCTAGTTCCTTCAAACTGCACTTGAGTACCCGTTGCGTATCGTTGATATATACCTGTGGCGTATTGTTGTTTCTCACATTTTTCGCCTCTTGGATAATGCTCTGCATGTCAAGGATCAAAACCTGGGTTCAATCTCTGGTACAGTGCTTCTCTTAAGCAAGTCTGCACCTGAAAGAACCAAGTAGAGTTTGCTTGAAAGTAAATTCCATTTTTCAATTTCCTTTATCAGGCAGACTTTACATCCCCATTGAAACTTTAAAGGATCCATCTTGGAAGTCTGGAACACAGTTGGGATCAAATATTTATCTGGGGAGATTCCAGTTGAAGCTTCTTGTTATGTTATGTTTTTGTTTTAGTTTTAGTTCTTTGGTAAAAAAAAAAAGGTCAGCATTGTGGTTTATAAACTTTTATTTATCAACTACTGAACTTAAAAAGTCAATTAAGGGCCTGGACCTCATCTCCCCTGGAGGTATAGAAGAGGAGCGGTAGCACTCATCTGCATCTGACCTTAGTCCTAAATCCGCAGACACAGATGGAAATATGGAAAACTCTAATGAAGCTCACAGATGTTTGCTGCGATGCAGTGATATGCTGGACGAATTTGCCTCCTTAATCAAATCAAAGATGCAAACTTTTCTCCATGTTGAATGCAAAGGCACTCAAAACATGGAAAAGAGTTTTGCACCTTTCGTTTGTAAGTTCGGACTGCATTTTCGTCCAGCACATCATCTGCATTGCAGCTGATATCTGCAAATTCTTGTTGGTTGTGTGATGTATGAGCTCACGGGTGATTAGGTTGTGATTTACTAGATATTTATAATTGGTTTTATATAGATCTGACTATATTTCCTTGTGTTAAGAGTTATTGGGTTCAGCCGTTCAAGTATAGATGGTAGGCAATTGCCTCTGTTTGGTGAAAGGATTGAGAGCTTGTTGTGTTAGGTTTCATTTTCTCAAAAAAGGATTTAACTGGTTTAGACTTGGTTCAAGTTAGGGTAATTTAGTTACAACTGATCATTTCCATGGTCAGTCTCATATGTATTGTAGATCAAAATACTGTGATTTACTGTAAAGCAAAGGAGATAATTTGTTTTTTTTTTAATCCAAAGTAGCATGACTAAAAGGATGAGAAAGCAAAGTCTACTTAACTTTCATTCTTTACATCATATTGTCCGGTCCTGTTATCAAATAGAAATGATGCATCATAGATTTTTCATGAAGAACAAACAGTATCAAAGATTTTTAAGATTACAAATTGATTTGGATTTCGTGGCTACTAAATTTCTTTTGCTCCTTGGGTTTTCATATGTGACTGTCTGCTACGAGAGTACAACATATAGCCTTAACATGGTTTGAATATGACATTCAAGATTTCAGTTTGGAATCAATAATTTCTATATTGTATTAGCTTTGGAATTTAATTATGAAAATCAAGTTTGCTGGAGAAGGCGTAACGAGTTTGATGTGAAAGCCTTCATGCTTTTATCTGATCCTTGTCCCTCTCGATTTGGATGGATTTCAGTTCTAATAGCAGGTTTGACCATTGTGTAAGCATTCTTCATTTGCCAGACCAAAATACTTCCAGTGAATGAGGCCCCTGATGAATTGCGTTTAAGTTTGATTAGCTTCTGTGTTGATTTGTCTTTCTCTTCTTTATGCAGTGAAGCAAAAAGTAGAGCAAAACACTGATATTTGTTTACCAAAATGATGGTGTTTTAGGACTTGGTACAAGGTGCCTATCAAAGCCAGATTGCTTTCCACCAATAATTGAACACAGTCTTGAAATGAGCTTGTGTAGAACGTGCTGGAGACTCCAATGGCCTAGTTTGGAAGTAGGAACTTACTGACATTGTATCTCATAATGGGCAGAAAGGCCTTATTTTGTAACCCTTTATATCAATATTGAATTGTCTAGCAGTCTGTGACTGTTTATCATTATATGCAATTGTCAAGTTTCACAGCCGAACTTTAATACTGCAATGTCGTTTTGCACTAGAATCAGACATCATGGTCACATCTTGCCACTACAAGGCTACAAATTCTACAATGAGCTAAAACAAAAAAAAAATATATATATAGGCCGTTTCAAGTGCGGACGTCCGCACCGTGCCGATTCGTCGATTCCAGCGACGGCAGGCCGCAACAGCGCGGCGGAACAGCACAGCCACACTACTCACCTCCCGGCGATCCCATTTGTGACGACCGGAGCTCCATCGGCGACCCACGGCGCCCGGAATCTGCAAAACTCGAGTTTCTGGGCAGATTCCGGCGATTTCGCGATTCCGGCCGCTGTGGGTTTTCGATGGAGCTCCGACAAGCACATACGGGATCGCCGGGAGGTGGGGAGTGCGGCTGTGCTGGTCCGCCTCGCTGTTGCGGTCTGCCATCGCATGAATCGGCGAATTCGTACCTTACATAAGGTGCAGACGTCCGCACCTGAAAATTCTCCTATATATATATATCAGATCAAAACAAGAAGGTCACATGAGTAGGCTAAGAACTTGAATACATTGTCTGGTCAGAAACAACGTATGGTACTCGAGCATTAGCAAACCCATGGTTTTAGGGCCAACATAGTCTTTGGTTATGGCGTGTGGTGTCTCAACTCCAAGTTTGTAAGTGTGGACTGTGATCTCTCTGCCCAACACGCTACATGCATGGTGTGCTTGGATTGAGATGTGGATCCAATTTAAATTAGGTTGGGATTCATGTTTGATTTTATATCTGAATTTATGATCAAGATCTGAAGGTCTGATATTTAGTTCTCATCAACTTTAGAGTTAATTTTCTTATTATGAGTTTTGGTAATTGCGGATTTACGGTAAACTTTGAATAATAAGTCTCAAATCTGTAAGTGTTCATTTACAATCAACTGACAATAATTGTTTAATTATCGAGCAAACAACATAGTAATACCAATCGTAATCTTAACCAAAAAAATACCAATCGTAATCTTGTTTTTCTTGCTAGGTACATCTACATTGCATGTATTGAGATCCAGATCCTTTTTTGTATTAGAGTTAGATGTTACATTTACATTGCATGGATTGAGATTCATATTCTTTTTTATATTAGAGTTACACTTTTGAGGTCAATTATCTCATATTTGATTCTAAAATTTAAATCGGAAAGTCGGCTCTTTGTAAAGGTTGTGAGTTCAATATTCTAAATTTGAACGACTTTTGCAGGATTTAAATAACAAATCTTGAAACTTTAATCATTTAATTGCTTGCGTAGTTTGTTATATGACCGATTTTGGTGCCAATATTACATTGTTACTTAATCATCAACGACACTATTAATAGTTCCATCTTCATAATGAATTTAGTTATGGTTCTCGTGATCTTGCTTATCTGTTTCTTACAAGAAGAAAAAGAACCTAACATCTATATATAGAAGAAACTCTCACCGTCAGCTTTCCCTTCCCTAATTAGAAGAAACAATTCGGCGCTGAGTTTAAACCAACCTTTAAACTTAGGAACCAGTCAGCACCGAGTAGATTTTTTTTGAGTGGTGACATGATGATATGACAGACAGAAGATCCAAACAGTTAGTGCTCTCCCCTACCCACCTTTCCATTTTCAGCTCCTATCTTCCGTCACTCCTCTCTTTCCATTCCTGTCTCTACTACTATGCTTCTATCAGTGGAAACTCTACTTTATCTTTCCTGCTCCACTATTCAACTCTTGTCTTTCTTTCAGTGCTGGATTTATAAGCGAATGAAGAAGCACCCACTTCACTTGTCTTCCTGGGTTTTCTGGTCTTCCAATATAACATGGCCTTCTCTTCCTCTTGCCTCTCCCTCTCTCCAATCTCAGCTCTCAAGGTCTGCTCTTTTTTCCTTTTCAAGCTTTATTTTTTTTAATTACCAAGTAGTTCATTTATGGAAATTAGTTAAGTAGAAAAGGCGAGTGCTAATTCATATGGGCATCTCTGTTTGTTGAGTTCAGGTTATTCATTTTTTGTTTTGTTTCTCTGATAAATTTCTTTGTTGTTATAGTTTCATTAGTGATTTGGGTTTTTAAATGTGTTTCTGATCCAATTTGAAATGGGTAGATAGCATAGTTTAAGATTTGTCCTAATGTGGGTGCTTTTTTTCTTTATAGCTTCAAAGATTCACCACTTGGGTGCACCAGAATTGGTTTTCTTGGCCATTGAGATGTTGTACTTGTTGTTTTTGTTCTCCTTCTTCTGCTAGTTTTATATGATATGAATGATTCCCAAAACTGAAACTTTAACTGAAATCAGTCGGACTACTTTGAGTTGATGACTTTTATAGCGACTGAATCTTCACTGCGTATACTAGTATGTTTTTAATGAAACGGTGTGTATGATAAAAGGGTCTATCCAGTCATTACCATCTGCTATGGGAATATGATTAATACAATCACAGAGATTCAAAAATCTCTAACGTTTGTCAGGGCCCTATTGTAAGTAGATTGGTAAAAATCTCTAGTTTTTAAGCATGCTATTATGCGTCACTGCATCTTACTTGTCGTTTATGTGATTAGCTGCCATAGCAGCAAGTATATATGTAACTTCCCATAACTTTTCTGTGTTTGAGAGCTTCTCTTACAATTAAAGTTTTGTTTCATATAGATTGAATATGCTAAGAAGGGTATAAGACGTTGGAAGAATGATGGAAGGGAACAAAGATTCAGTTATTCACTTCAAAGTAATAACACTGCACTCTTAGGTCAACAGATCTGGACAGGGGGAGCTCATCAACACAAGGACTGGAGTTTTGTTGGTGGTTCAAGAGTTAATGTAATACCAAAACTTGAGATATCCAGTGTGCACCGAAAAAGCTCCGGAGTATATTCCTCATGTAATCTTCTCTTCTACTTTTATCTCTCTATTTAGTCAATTGTATCATTGTCCGGACAATTTGTTGGCATATATAGCAAAAGTTCCAAATCTAGGATATGTTAGACTAACGTTTGTATAACTTTGTGAGGTAACATGAATCCTTTTGCATAGAAGATTTTCGGTTCTAGAAGGTTATAAGAAAAAAATGATGCTAACATGTTTTGGTGGAGTGACATTAATGTAACCGTAGATACAAAACAGCTTTTAAATGTGTTGTATGGCCAGAGATGCTGTAACTAGCTTTGGTAACTCTGATTAGTACTGTTTAGGATAATATGTATTAATGATTTCATATATATAGAAGTTCAGTTGAGTCACAATTGCAACAATGTTACAAGAAACCAATGTCTATGAAATCCTCAGATTATCTAGTTGACTATTCCTTACAGACTTTAGGTAACCAGAATCCCTGCAGTAACATCGAGTTGGATCTTCTCTAGATTTGACTATAATCTATAGTCTGATGTGATAATGCTGTTCATGATTTTTGAATGAGTGAAGGACTTTATAAGTCTCAGAATAACTTTCAGGTTATTTTTGCTTACATTTAAATTCCTACCTGATTCCTTATGTTTTAGCCTTGAGAGTTTTGACATTAAGTATAGGCATAGTCATTGTATATTGTGTGCCATGTTGCATGAGACTGGAACATCCAGTTCTGCACCAATGTTATAGAATAGATAGAGACCTCTTTTTTTTCATATATATTTTTGTTTCTCTTCCTGTGTTTAAATAGCTGCTTTTGAACGTAGCCGTGTCCTATTATGCACAAAAGTATAACATGTTAAGCTTGCGTATAAAAGTAAGGCTGGCATTCTCCTTTCAGGGCTGGCAACTTCTCAAATAGCTAGCACAGCTTTTACTTTGGGGACAGCAGCAGTACTCCCATTTTATGGCCTCATGGTTGTTGCACCTAAAGCTGAACTAGTATGATTCACTGTATTACTACATCCTATGATTCTCTCATTCAATCTTGCAAGTTACATTCATCAGGCAGATATCCATTATAGTCTGTTGTAAATGATTGAAGCTGTTTAAGGATTGTGTTAATTACACTAATTTCTGGCCTAGTTTGTCAAATCTCGTCTGTTCTTTCATTGAGTCATTGCCACGCGTTTCATAACTCCCGTATTAGGTTCTTCTAGCTAGTACAAATGCAAGTTACCAAAAAAGGTTGTATGGATGTCATAATGTACTCAATATATTAAGGTCATGTCTTCAATTCATATGACCTAATTGTTTCAAGTGATGTAAATTGCAGACAAAATCATCTATTGAAAGCAGTATACCGTATATTGTGCTTGGACTTCTCTATGCTTATCTACTATACCTCTCTTGGACTCCAGAAACAATGCGGTTGATTTTTGCAAGTCAATACTGGCTGCCTGAGGTATGTATAATGCTTATACATGTTGAGCAATTGTTTTTGAGAAAGCGAGAAGTAACTACATATAAATCTTCTCTTCTGGTTTTGCTAAATGCAGCTTCCTGGGATAGCAAAAATGTTCTCTAATGAGATGACATTAGCTTCTGCATGGATCCACTTGTTGGTTGTTGATCTCTTTGCAGCAAGGTATAAACTCTCTCTATCTGTCACTTGGTTGAATGTCTGAATTTTTGTGATCAGTTCTCACTTCTTACACTTTTTTGTTCATTCTATCCACTTATCCAGGCAGATTTTTCGTGACGGATTGGAAAACCAATTGGAAACGCGACATTCAATTTCTCTTTGCCTATTTTTCTGTCCCATTGGAATTCTTACTCATGTTGTCACCAAAGCACTAACTAAAAGTGCCGGGAGGTCCAGCACGCACAAAATGCATTGATGACAATAATTCTGTACTGAAACAATTTAAAGATTTCTTGGAAGGTGAAGAGAAAACCTTGATTTGATTTGAATGAAAATGGTTATTTGTATCAGCTAATTACAAAATGTATCTGTTTGCAACCAATTACTAATTGCTCAAACTTCCCTTAATTCTTTATAACCTCCATGGCATACGAACACAAACAAAGGTCGTGTGTCTATACTTAATTGGTTGAAAACTACAACTCAGATTACCCCAGAACAATAGCTTAACTTCACAAACAAAAGTCTGGAGTATGGTCTGAAGTCATTTTGGTACCCTATTTTTTTTTCAAAATTTTTTGTAAGAATTTCATCACTGGCCAAAGTTTGTTGAATATGTCCCCACAATTATGATTAGTTATACATGTCGATGTCACTTGATAGTAATTTCTTCCAATATCTAACATACTCATCGATATCAATTTTGATTCCTTTTTGGGTCTGTTAGGATGTTTAAAATGGTAGAACTTCCCACAATATATATTTGTTAGAAACTTAGAATAGATCACTTAACAAATATGACCTATATATTTCAGTTTCATGAATCATGATCCTTAACATCGATCCCTTGGGCGTTTGGCACATGCCCTGTGCATGCGTATATCAATCCGGATTCATGGGTTTCGTGAATGTGATGGGTCAGTGGATCACGTGTGTTATGAGTAGTTGTCATTTGAATATTGTATTATTTGTATTTTCAATATTCAAATATGAAACAGAAATTAAGAGGGGCGAGCTAACACAGCTAGCTCTTCGCAAGCTCAGCAACCGTGGCCTAGAAGCTAAGGCTTGCTAAGGCTTATTGTGGATGGTGTACGTGGGGGCAGTGGGGTGTCACCGTACGTATCCCGGGATTCATCACGTCGTCTGCAGATATGCTACTTGCACTCTTGCAGCGCACAATAAGCTCGTTTACTAAGAATGTTTACTTAATTGACATTGGTTGATTTAGTTGTATTTAGTTACTTATTCCCTATTACTTGACAAGGGTATAGATTCTGAGGTGCTCGATCCATGCATGTCGTTCTCAGTCATGCTACCATGTCCGATCATCCACTTAGGTACTACGTACAATTAGCAGTTACTACCTCTCTTGAAGACATTAATATATTGATAGCTAGGCTAACTTCATACATTACGTACCTCAGACTTAATCCATAAGTCCATAACTGTACGAAGTTAGTCTACGTGTATGAAGTTGGTCTACGTCTACCTATGTATTGGTCAAATTATTCTACTACTAAATCAGAATATTATGTATCACTACATTCAAATCCTAACAATATTAAAACCAGCTCATCAGCACCATCTTTGATTGAACTAAGAGTGTCCTATGGGTGTTCTTATAGTTTCATTCAGGTATAAATCATATATCTCAATATATATATATATATATATATATATATTCTATTAGTAAACCCTAAAAGAGATTAGAATTCTTATTGAAGTGCTAAAATTATCCTTGATTTATCAAGATCTACTTATTTTTTTATTAAGGTCAAATAGATAAGATAGTATTTGAACAAACAAAAGTAAAAAACCCAACCTATAAGAGAGAAAAATTGGCAAGGGGAGAACTGCCACGACAATTGTGGATTGAGGCTAAGACGATGTAGAGTGAATTTAAATACAAATAGTGCGATTACACCCTACGATTTCATGTCAAAGCTAGTTAAATAAAAGAGATGTGTACCACGTGTTTGAAAGCTAGTGTATATATATATATATAGGAGAATTTTCAAGTGCGGACGTCTGTATCGTACTGACTGTACGGATTCGGCGTTTTCGGCGACGGCAGGCTGCAACGACGGGGGTGCCGGTCGGATCTCAATCGGCGACCCACGGCGGTCGAAATTGCGAAATCGCCGGAATTTGCCCAGAAACTTGATTTTTGCATATTCCGGCCACCGTGGGTCGCCAATGGAGCTCCGAGTGGCACATACGAGATCGCCGAGATGTGGGTAGTACTGTTGTGCTGGTCCGCCGCGCCGTTACAGCCTGCCGTCGCCGGAATCGGGACGTCCGCTCCTGAAGAGCTCTATATATATATATATATATACAGTTTCTATCCAGAGTGAAGCTTCACTCTGAAATTACATAGTGAAGTTCCAATTTTGACACACTTTTCGGTCAAATTTTTTCACCTTAAGCGATTCAATATTGAGGTATGCTATTCAAGATTATCTCTACAAAGTTTCATCCAATTTGACAATGGTTTGAGTTTTCAAAATTGAGATTTACATGAATGGTTCATGTTGAATAATTTTAATTCATTCATTGATTTAATCTAATTTCAATACCTTAACAATGTCTGAATTAAATGAAATTGTGTAGAGATGATCTTGAATAACATACCTCAATATTGAATCGCTTAAGGTGAAAAAATTGACCGAAAAGTGTGCCAAAATTGAAACTTCACTCTGTAATTTCCGAGTGAAGCTTCATTCTGGATAGGGACTGTATATATATATGTATATTATAGAAATTTAAAGAAAAAAAGTGATATGTGACCCGTATTAATTTATAGGTTTTAAGGAATATAAATTGATTCAAAAACTAGCAAGTGTAGCAGCATGCATTGTTTAATAGTAAATACTGAGAGACCAAGCCTTTAAATAATTAAGAACATATATCATAACTTTTCTTATGTAAAGAACTAAAGATCATGTACATAACTTTTAATTACTTATTACATATATGCATCATGCTTTAAATTTAGATCAAAACCCATAGTCTTGATCAGCTCGTGCCTTACGACGTTCATAGGCTGCTAACAACATAGTATGGAGCAGGCTCATGAAATCGCCAAAATCCTCAAGCTTTGTTTTCGTCTTGCTCTTCTTCATCAGAGTCAACTCCTCAAACCATGTCCTTTTCTGCTTCTTCTTCTTCGAAAAATCATTCCCTATCAGATTGTTAAGAATTTCATATTCATCTTCTTCTTCATCACAAACAGATCGTTGAACCATTCATCTTCTCATTCACAAACTCGTCATTCTCCATCAGATCATGTAATGTCTTCAAATCACTGTCAGTCATGGGAAGTCTCATACTAGGGTCGTTGGGCAGGGGAAACATACCGTTATCCAATTCGCTTGGTTTTATCCCAAGCTAAGACACGTCGCAACCGCAGCATTAAGAGACAGCTTCTTGTTCATGTTGGCTTCAATACTCTTCAATTCTATTTGCATTTGAGTGTTGGATTGCTCCATCTCATAAGCTCTTATTTGTTGATCTTTCAAAATCACATTGACTTCCGTCACCGGCCTCCTATCACTTTGAATATCATAGAGTTGTGATGTCTCTATTAGTAAGTCAAGAATGTTTTGCGCTTCAATCTCATTATTCTCCATGAAGCTCTCTTAACAAGCATTGCCAATTCTTCTTTTAGTCTCTTGGCTTGACCCATATAGAAGGTGCTCAACAAAAGCCACTTCTTCACATCATGATTAAGACAATTTTGCTCTATGTCCTTGAATCTCTCTTAAGACTCATGAAACAACTCCGATGGGAACTCTCGGTAAGTCATGAGGGAGTTCCTTAATGCATTGCTCTTGGATGGTAGAAAGTATTTCTTGAAAAATGTGGTTTTCATCGCATCCCATGAGATGATACTTGTCGTCGGAATCTTGTACAACCAATCCTTGGCCTTATCCTTTAATGAGAAAGGAAAAAGTCTTAGTCTAAGATTGTCTTCATCAATACCATTAAGTTTGATCGTCGAACAAACTTCACTAAATAACTTGATGTGTTTGAATGGATCACCGGCAACACCACCATCAAAAGCCGGTATAAGTTGCAAAGTGTTTGACATGATATGGAAGACAATGTAACTTGGATGATTTGTGAAAGTGAGAACTGTATAGTTCTTCAATGACCTAGTGCATCAACCATATTTTCCAATGGGGATTAGCTTTTTCCTCTTCACTATCCGGAATGATAAGATCTTGATCGTCACTTGGGGTGCTTGGAGAAGATAGATTTTATTCACTTAATTTACCAATGAGATTCATAAACACCTATAACCATTCAAAGTAAAGGTAAGAACACAAGTTGAAACGCAAAAAATAGAAACTAAAACTGAAACAGGGCAAACGATCAATCGATCGTTTTTTAGGGAAAATGCCTGAAAAATAGAAAAAAATACAAATATAAGTAAAATTATAGTTTCTCTGAAGGCAAGCCGAGTTAGGAATAAGATTTTACTCCAATCCCCAGCAACGGTGCCAAAAACTTGTCGACTCAAAGGTCACCCTCAAGTATAGGGGTCAAGTTATAGTGTAGTGGGATTGTGAGTAGGGGATGTCGTACCTAAGAGATTGGAAAAACCCTCTCTAGCTAGGAGAACATAAGGGATGCTAGAAGAATATGCAAATGTATAAGTCACAAATCAAAGCTCACAAGTGAACCCAAATTCATGGTGGATATATGCAAGATGGTGTAGTGATTTAAATTTGTTTCGGATGTGGAGTTACTTCTAAAAACTAAATGACAACTTAAAATGTAAACTAGGCTATACTAAACTAGATGTGATGAAATAGATGAGAGTTATGACTTAAGATTTCCACTTTTAGCTTCTCTTGTGAACAATGATGCTACTAAATTGAATGATGTCACTCTAACTAGCCAATTTCTCTCCTTGTATCCCTCTCGGGTATGACAATGGACAATCTCATTTGTTGGTATCAAGCAACACTTCTCGGGTGTAGTATTTAACTACTCAAGTCATGCATATGAATCTGGTTATGAATCAAATGCATTACCCTAAGTGCATAAAGTTTGGAGATGAAGAAATCATGCAAACCAACCATGTTTATCTCTAAGTGATTGTAGTTAACAACTCTTACATGCACATATGATATGATATCATGCTTCAAACAACTAAGGTTAATCAAGCCTTAATTATTCATCATGTCATGGCAAACAATCATACACAAATTGATTAAGTTTAAGCATGGATGTTCAACTTTTGAACTAACATATTGGAGTGCTAATGAAAAGTGCATCAAACAAAATATTTATATCAATGTCATACAAGATTGGCTAGGGCTTTCACCCTAACCCCAACAAATTAACTACTCATTCATAACCAAATACACAAGCTTCAACATATTTATGAACATCAAAGTAAAGAGATAGTAGAAAGGTGACTAGTGAATCTCAAGTTGAGGATGATGTGGATGAACTCATGGAGATCTTGACATGGTGGTGATGGACATCCTCAAATGATGTTAGACTACTCTTCTTCCTCCTTGTTTGATGATGGTGTATGAAAAATAGTGAATGATGAAGTGATGAAACTTGGTGTTTTTAGAATGAGATAGATAGATGGAAAATGTTCTCTTTCTCTCTTTCTCTTGGTTGGTGGTGGAGATGGTGGTGATGGATGTTTTTGTAGAGGAGAATAGTGGTGGAAAAAAGTAAAGAAAAGTGAGAAATAATGGGGTAGTGAGTGTGGTGGTTGGTTATGGAAGAAGTGAGTGATAAAAGAAAGAACATGGAAGAGGTGGGTAATAAAGGAAGGAAGTGGGTGATCATGGAAGAAAGTGTGTGATCATGGAGCAAGTGAATGATCATGGAAGAAGTGTGTGATAAAGAAGGAAGTATGAAATCATAGAAAGAAGTAGGTGATCATGATAAAATTGAATGATCATAAAGAAAGTGGGTGATCATGGAAAAAGTGGGTAATCGTGGAGAAAGTGAATGATCATGGAAGAAATGGGTGATCATGGAAGAAGTGGGTGATCATAGTGGGTGATCATGGAGGAAGTGAATGATCATGGAAGAAGTGGGTGATAAATGAGGAAATTGGTGAATGGCTAGGTAATGATGGACCTATAGGTGATGATTACACCCAAAATCAAATCAGTTTTTTGCATAATATAAGTCTTGATTTTTGGACGTTGGGAAGCCATCATTTTATGAGAAAAAGAAAAAAGTGGTGTAGTTAAATCTCAACTAAAAACATGAGATCTAGTTATGATAGAACAATGTGTTGCTCCTTCATAAAATTAGGCGGAAAATGCATGGCACCACCAAAAGTGGTGGTGCTCCACCATAATAGTGCCGCTAAAAGTGGTGGTGCTCGGAAAATTGTTGGAATTTCATATTTTTCTCTTCTTGTCAAAATATTCTACAAAACATGAAAATGAATTAGTCTAAATTAAATTAAGAACATAAAATAAGTAAATTCCATGTTTTAGGGCATTAGAATATATGAGAATTATGATCCAACACATAATTCGATTGGAATGCCTTACCAGCACCGCTAAGCCATGATTAGTGTAGTGGAAGACGAGTAAACCTTGATTTTGTACAAAATGGAGAACTCAATTACAAGTGGGGGTCTATTCTTATCTATGGGAGAAAACCACGATTGTCATGGTTACTGAGGATCAGTAATTATTTTACTGGGGACCGTAACATGATTACTGAGCGTCAATAACTTATTATTGAGGGTTCATGGGTGTTAGTAATTGTTATTAGGGGGTTATTGTGTGTCAGTAATTTGTTATTAGGAGGTTACTGAGTACCAGTAATTTGTTATTAATGGCTATTGGGTGTCAATAATTTGTTATTGGGGATTACTATGTGTCAGTAATTTTTTCTGACGACGTTGGTTGGAGTCCGGTGACGTTGGCCGAAGTCTCTCGAGGTTCTGGTAAAGTGATCTCTCTCATCAACTTTCTATTTTTATAAGTGTTTAGATAGATGAAGGTAAAATAGTCTAAGAAATATATAAGATCATAGTTTTCGTACTATTTGGTTAAATAGTTGTAGACACACTCTTAGAGTGAATTGTCACATATTGAATTTTGTCATTCAAGTGGTCAATGAATGGTCCAAATTTGTATGAATTTGTCATTTTTCCTTAGATCTAATTATACTTAATGATCTTGATTGATTATGCCAAAATTTACTCAAATTGATTTTTAAAACTCTACCAAAACACCACTATAAAATTCCCTTACAAATCAGCAAAGTCGTTCACCCCAAAATCATCATTATCTCCACCGAGTTTCACCTATTGTAGTTGTACCTCTAAGGTTCATACAACGTGTGATTCTCGCAACTTATCTCCATAGTTTCGTTTATTTGTGTTAATCTATAATTATTTGTCTATGAAGATTGTATGTTGTTGTTTATGTGGAAGTATTGGTTTTGTATTTGTTTTAGAATTTTCAGATTGTATTTGATATGTTTTTGAGACTATGTCAAATCTATGTTCTTATAATTATTGAAGTTTGTATTTTTATTGTTATGTTCTACTCTTTTTTTACTTGCTCTTAGATAATTTTCAGATATGTGCATACGAATTTAGTGCTTGAATGCAGTCTCTAAGATTGTATTTGAGTGTTATCTTCATCATCCATATTGACACAAATCAAATCATGCCCTAAGCAGGTTCGGTTTGTGTTAATTAAAGTGAGAAATTCTGGAAATTTACATATACCCCATGGTGAGTGATGCCACCGTGAAACATGTCTCAAACAAAGATTTAGTGTTTAAATGTAATTTTGTTTGATTTATACTCTAAGTGTTGTTAAACTTGATTGCATGCAATTTAGTTAGGCTCTAAGTCAACCTAAACGTCAATAGAACTCTTGCATGATTAGATGTTCCCCTAATGCTCTAATTGTATTGGTGTCTAAAAATATGTAATCAGATGAATTAGAAAGCATAATCAGATGACTACACAAACAGTATAGTCAATGAACGGAGTAATGTCAACTGATGGTACATACACGATCAGCACGGATGCAGCTTTTGATTTTACTGAAATCTAAGAGGTATTGGTCCTTTGGCTCACAATTCAAGGAACTTGGTAGTTGGCAATTTTAGAGGGCTTGAGGTTCGAAGTTGAGGTCGGTTCCATTCATATTAAGAACGATTCTGCTGAAGCAGTGGGTCTATTTGAGTGCAGATCAAATTCTAAATCAAGAGAGGGAACAGAGTTGGCCATGCAAAGTCTTCTTTGCTGTGTCTGTCTCATAGTCTACTGATGAAGGGACCGGAATGGCTCATGAAAAGTAT
Organism: Argentina anserina; assembly: GCF_933775445.1. Classification (NCBI taxonomy): domain Eukaryota; kingdom Viridiplantae; phylum Streptophyta; class Magnoliopsida; order Rosales; family Rosaceae; genus Argentina; species Argentina anserina. The sequence continues at coordinate 11,593,414 of NC_065876.1, forward strand.
ACCCTGGACACGGTGGCGACTCCCGGGAGACTGATCCCTGACCAGAAGTAGAAGAAGTTCCGCTCCACTGATTAAGACCTACATTTTTACCAGCTATGCTTAACCTTTGAAACTCATAACCTACATAGCACGGAAGCTTGGTTGGACGACCGATTCCCGCTTCGGAAGCGGAAGCGGAAGCGGAAGCGCTCGGAAGCGCAGGGAAGCGCGATGGAAGCGCGATTCCGAAAAAGGTGGGTTTGGAAGTGCGACGGAAGCGTTGGCTTCTAAATTGGAAGCGCGACGGAAGCGTTGGCTTCCAAATTGGAAGCGCGGCAAAAGCTTTGACTTCCAAATTGGAAGCGTGATTCCTTATCTACCTCTATTTCATCAATCAATGTCTTGAGACTCTTCTTGTTGTCTCATCTTCTTATTTATTTCGTTAAGCGGTTAAAGATGATCAGTATCAATCAATCTAATATGTGTCAGAAATAAGGGGGAGAGATATCAGGAAAATCTAGATGAGAGAGATATAGAGAGAAGACAGAGAGTTGTGCATGGAGAGATATGAAAAAAAATCTATATGAGAAAGAGAGACAGAGAGAAGACGAACCTTTTTTTTATATTAATTTCATCTAAGTGATGTATCTTTGACTTGCACGTGCTCAACACCTTCACACTATGTTGTACATTATTTTGTTTGAATTTTGAAATGAAGTTTTAATAATGCTATAATTAAATATAATCATGGGTTAGAAAATAAGTCATTAATAGTTATCCAGTTATTTTAATACTAAATAAAATAATTAAAAATAAAATATAAAAATATTATATAATATATATATATTATTCTGACGCTTCCAAAACGCACCCGCTTCCTTAATTTTTGGAAAAAAAACGCTTCCGTGTTTCCAAACGCTTCGCTTTCACGTACCCGCACCCGATTCCATGCAGCCTAGCTCATAACCAGCTTGAAATGATGGTAGCGCATTGGAATGTCATTACACATGCATAATAAATACCGCTCACTTGGTGAAAAACAAGATACAAAAGTACTATGTAAATTTTCTATCAATTGGTAACCTTGGCCTCATTACAATCGACTAACTATTAAGGAAAAAAGGGTTATCAATGTAACAGGCATCTGCAGTTGCTGTTCATAACGATGGATGTTAGTTTTGTGCCTCAAAAGTTACAACTAGTATGAAGAAGCAGAAACGACAGAGAGGAAAGGAGAAACAATCAAATTCCTGTCTGTGCTTCACCCCACTGCGGTCAGTGCTTCGCCATTGCTAAATTCTACAACTGCTCAACGTGGTTAGTGATTGCCTCTGGGCAAGAATGCGCTTGTAGGAGCTCTAGACGGTGGAAAGGAGGAGCAAACTGCAATATGTAATCTTCGTCTGATGCCGCACATGCAAAAAAAGCACATTGAATATCTATCAGAATGCATAAACTCATTGCTGAGGAAACGTTGATACAAGAGATATCTAAATCTTATTACTTCCATGACCAAAAAATATAAGTACTCCTTTGGTGTACCATGTACAACTAAAGAATATTGCAAGAGTTAAAAAAAGTGCTACCGAAGATGCAATTACCATACAATAATACTGTATGTAATCTTAAATCCACTGCTCAACCACAAAAAGGTAAATTGGAAACTTACTCTCTTTAACAGTTCCATACAGCCAGCATAGTACCTCATCAGCAAATGCCAAGCAAACTCCACCCTGCCAATTAGGTTCATAAGACATGTGGGCCAATTTCTTTAAGAGTGAGATACAAAGGATAATACCATAACCACAAGCAATAAACTTTACAACACTTCGTCCTTAAACAGGTAATTTTCATGTTAACCACATGATGTGTAGGAAGCTTGATAACCAAAACCATAACAAACATATAAATTGCAGAAGAAAATTCACCTGCCAGTAGTTTTTCGCTTTTACTCTGTGTGTTATATCTTTAGTTCTTAGTCTCTCTGTTCGAACAAGTCTTCCTGAATCATCCCTGCAGGAGAAATGATTACTTAGACTGACCTATTTTCACTGAGCAGAAATTCAAAATGACCTATTTTCTTTGATGTACAATTAATTAACCATCCAAGTAAAACGAAAAGGGGTCAAATGGGTTTACCTAAATCCAATTACAATATAGGGAACGCCTGCTAGAAATGATTGAATCTGCAGAAAATTCAACAGAGATATTAAGTATTCCAGAAGTAACAGACTGCTTGAACCATAAGGCAATAGCGATAATGACAAAAGCCCAGTTCCATCACACAAAACAGTAAGATAAAGCACAAAATGTTTTGTAAACATTGCATATCCGTCTCTAGCACAGGCTCATGTAGATTCATGTATTTCTAAAAGAGGAAATAGTAGCCAGTAAATAGGGTACAGACTGAAGAAAAACATTATATGTAGTAATAAGAACCGTACCCAAAACTTGAGGAGCTTCTCTCTCTCAAATCTTTCCTCGGTATGATACTCCAACTGTGGAATTTAAAGAGGAAAATTTAAAGGTAGTGAGGTGACAGATATAATAGGATAAAAGACTGCATGATACACAATGGGTAAGAAACAAATATGCCAACCTCACGACTTGTCTTTAACTCCACATAAAATCTCCTTCCATCATCAGTCGAATCGCAGCAATCCATTTCAGCGCCCATCAGAATGCGATGAGCCCCTAATTTGGTTTTAATCACTGAACAGTATTCAATATTGGCATCCACGTGATGTATCAACTCTCCATCACCTCTTCCTGGATCTTCTGTGGCAAGACTCTCAAAACAGTATCCCCAGTAACACCTAATTTGCAAAGACGCGATTGAATATAACACATCCTAAACAGAGAACCATGGAAAGACATATCCACACTTATCTATGATTATTGAAGCATTTCCAAGTCCAGGCACACTGCTAAGGTATTCATAAAAAATAGAAAATTTAACAATTCCCTCAGTGAATTTATGATTTGATTCCAGAGAGAAGTGTTTATATCCCAAGGTCATAGACCTTATGAGATCACTCTGGACCAACTCTCAGTTTCATCCCTGATCTACATAATTTCCAACAAGTAATGTAAAGCTAGTAGACTTCATTACTACGTACTTCCCCTTCTTTCACTGGAAAACTAATTACAGTTGGCTAAGTACCATCTTTCAGACACTAATTGGGTAAAGGTTTCAAAACAACTAATATATATTATCACTTTCTTTCTTGCACCATAGAACCCGACAGCTAAACCATGAAGCTACCAGTTACTTCAAGACACAATCATCATGATGCTAGAAAGGCAGAATACACTTAAGAAAGATGAATAAAATTCCAGTACCTTCGACGATCCATCTCATTTTGTGGCCTTTCAGGAAGTTTATGTACATCAAGATAGACAACCCCATTCCTTTTATGCACACCCATCTCCCAAGGCTCATTCCGAATATAAGCAGTTGCCAATATCTAAAGTAAATAGAAAATCATTTAAAAATGGAACAAAGGGCTCTTTATCACATTGACAAAGATGATAATATCCAATAATAACTAGTGTGTGTCAGTGTTCTACATTATCCAGTGTTTAGTATGGTTTTTTTTAATGATGGATGCCCCATTCTTCATTTAGTACTAATCTGATTCTTATCCAACGTGAGTATGCTTATGGCCAAAAATATTTTGTAGGTAACTTGAAGGTCTCTCGAAAAAGCAATCAGCAATCTGTTCATGAACTGCTTTTTCTGACATGGCAATGATGAGTAATGACACTATCTGATACAAGATTACCACACGTGTACATCTTAAATCATAATCCATCCTAACAAACAAAAGCAATTATAATGAGAAAAAGACAATGCTCAAAGGGGACTAGCTGATACCTTATTGAGATTGTTGCGAAAAGTCTGTAAAAAGAGAAGTGGAAGAAACTTTTAGTTAGTAACCAACATGAGAACAACAAAGATAGGAAACTTTTAGAGTAATTCGTTCTCACCACAAAATGAATATTTTGAAGTGGAATATTCTTGTCTCTAATGCAGGCAAGAAGGTCACCAAAACCATGAGAGCCTAAGTCTGTAACAGAGAGGAAAAGGACAAAGAAAAAGATAAGAATCATAAAGCAGCCTAAAGATCATCCTTGATATGCAATTATGCATAAACCCTAAAGTCTGGAAATATGTAACTCCACGCCGAAATCCCCATATAAATAGCCAATCATTAACTAGATACTAGATAAATGAACTAAATGAAACAAAAAACGCACCTTTCTTTGCTGTGAATGTGTCAAAGCCTTGATTAAGATCAGCACCAATGTCTTCAGTTATAAGGCGCTTGAAAAGCCTCTGAAAATGTGAAACAAATAACACTACGATAATTATAATAATCAGTGCGCACTACAAATTCACACTGACTATAGATATACTCATCTAGAGAGCAAGGCCCAAAAAGCTTACCAGGCTGCTCTCATCAAAGCTGACATCTCCACCTTCTACCCGACTATAGCAAGCAAGTTCAGATGGCTATTGGAGAAGATTACCAAATCAGTAAAGCAACAGAAAAAAAAATTTATGACATGAACCAACATTTCCACAAGATAACAACTTGTTGGTTGAATGGCTGCTCAATCAAAGTAATGGCCACATCAACATATTCACACCATTCTGATACAAAACTATCCACTTTTCCCTACTTCCATCACTAAAGCAATTCCCCAACGCACAACTTAAATAAATTGTTTAATACAGAATAATACTTACAAGTCTGAAGTTTACAACGTCCAGATTTTGCCATTTAAATTGTGCTTCAAAAGTACTTAACTGACGGAAAACAGCGAAAAACATCACAGAAATGATGACTTGACTTACTTCCTGAATCTGAATAACCTTCCTCGACAGCGTCTCTTCACTCTTTGACAGTCTCAGTTCAGATACAAACCGTTCGTCATGACGACCATTCGAGAACTTCCCATAACCTGAATTATGCCCCCTCTGCGGATAAGGCCCCGGTCGGGGAAGGATACCGGCACCCCTGTCATTCTGATGACCAGGTTGCCACCGACCACCACGCCCGAATCCCCCTCTCCCCTGATTATGACTATTATTGCGCACCACCGGCAATACTGCAACAACAATTTGACAATGATCATATCAGAAATGCAAAATGTGCAATCAAAGAATACATATCCTCACTTTGTGGACTCATCAAACAAAACAAAATAAGCAACAATACCACAGTAAACGCAACAAAGCACAGTAAAAGTAAAAAAGGGGGCAATTTTTTTTTTACCAGGAATGAGGAAAGGGCTGGTAGCAGGGGTTCTAGTATAGTCTTCATTATCAGACCCGAACAGATCCTTATCATCGTCACCGAAATCAGCTCTATCGCGATACTCAGAATTAGTAGTGGCCTCTTCGCCGTGCTCGTCCTCCTCCTCACCGGCGCCGCTCCGGGTGTTGTTGGCGCTGCTGGACTCGGCTTTGTCGCTGGCGGAGGAGGAAGCGGCGGAGGATGAGGAAGAAGAGGAGGAGGCGGAGGATGAGGAGGAGGAGGGGGAGGAGGAATGGGAATGGTTGGGTTCGTCGTCTTCGTCCTCGCCGAAGATGTCGGCGTGCTGCTTTGCGAAATCCATTGGGGGAAATCTGGGTGGGGGGGTTTTGGGTTGGATTGATTTGTGGGTGTGTGAGCTGAAATGGAATTTGCGGGAGACTGGAGTCGGTAGAAGAATAAGATTGCAGAGAGTGAAGTTGGGGCACGATGGTCGATGGGTATGTGTTTTTTTAGCTTGATGTTTCGGTGAATAGTTAAATAGTTACTATGGGCCGAGTAAATTCTCACGTTCTTAGCTTGATGTTGGAATTGTTGGTGAATTTTATATGAAATATCCAATATGGATCAAAATGTAATTCAAATAACAAAATTTAAATTGAAGTATAGAACTTGTAGAGAATTGGGGAGTCTAACTTTGTGAGTTTAAGAGAGAGACACAATGCTACATTTTTTACGTTTGAAAGTTATGATCAACAGTCATTATCAACTTTAATATAGAACTTTTGAAGTTTCATATAAAGTTAATCTGATGCTTTGTGTAATTAATCGTGAATAAAATAAAAAATTGTTTCTATTTCTTGATGAGATTGTCCGGATTATAGATTTTGAAATTTGAATCATGGTATAAGTGTGATAATTTGATATTCAAATTGTATTTTATCTTCAAGTTGGTATGATTGTGTCTTATATAGTACTATAACGTAACGTTCTGTACATAAATATGTAAATCAGTTTATGATGTTTCCCAATTGTGATAATGAACAAATTAAAGTATATTTTTAATTTTTTGAGATATTGAAGAAAGCTAAAAAGTTAGCTATAGTGTATGATATTGCCTGGACATTAATTGCATCTATTGAAAAGCAGGTTTGTACTTATTTTTTGACTATAGGCTGGACAATTCAACAGTTTGCACTGTGATCAATGAAAACAAAGGGTACTTGACATCATTTGTGGAAAATAGTGTTGTTGACTTTATAAAGAAAGTTAATCCCATAAGAAAATAAAGTAACTTTATAATACAAAGAGTATATGGTTTTAAGGTAAAGTGATTTGTTTGTCACTGTTAAAATTCTTACCACAATGACACTCTTCATGAAGCTCGTAATCTTAGGTGTTTAATTCTATGTTATAAGATCTTTTTGTTCATACAAATGAATGCTTTCAAGATGTCTACTCCTTCCCGAACGAAGTTTTGAGAATAATAAATATAAACAACATACTGACTTTAGATTAAAAACGGACGAAATTTTTACAGGTTCCCTAAATATATATACTGATCACATCTGCTGGTGTCGATCGACCATATCTCGAACTTGAGTTATCGATCGCCGAAGTATCCACTAATGTATCATAACCTTTATATTAGGTTTATTATAAAATTATCGCATTATGAAGGGAACTTTTTAGGATCGATTGACACTAGCCGATGTGATCGGTATATATATTTAGTGACCTTGTGAAAATTTCATCCAATTCGGATCTCGTTTGACTGTCGGAATTTCCGGTAAATCGAAAACATCACAAATGTGCCCTAAGAGATGACTCATTACAAAGATGCGAACGCCGAAAGCTATTTGCATATCTGAAATCACCTAATTTTTATTACCTATCATACACGGTCGCACTGAGGAAACTCATTTAGCAAAGCCCCGTCAATGAGGTTTCAATATGTCAAAACGCCTCTTTTTTAGTTGACCATTGGTACGAACGGTCAAACCGTGTCCAAAACGAACGAAAATTTTACGGGTTCCCTAAATATATATACCGATCACATCTGTTGGTGTCGATTGACCATATTTCGAACTGGAGTTGTCGATCGTTGAAGTGTCCACTAATATATCATAACCTTTATATTAAATTTATAATAAAACTATCGCATTATGAAACGACTATATGAATGAAACTTCTCAGAATCGATCGACACCATCCGATGTGATCGGTATATATATTTAGTGACCATTTTAAAATTTCATCAAATTCGGACCTCGTTTAACCGTCGGAATTTCCGGTAAACAAAAAGCAACACTAATATACCCTAAGGGTGACCCATTACCAAGATACGAATGCGGAAAGTTGTTTACATATTTGAAATCACCCAATTTTTGTCACCGATCGTGTGTGGTCGTAACGAAGAAACTCATTTGGTAAAGCCCCGGTCAATGAGGTTTTATTATGTCAAAACGCCTCTTTTTTGGTAAACCGTAGGTATAGACGGTCAAACCATGTTCAAAACGGATGAAAATTTTACAGGGTCTCTAAATAAGTAAATATATATATCGATCACATCTACTAGTGTTAATCGACAATATTTCGAAACTAGAATTTATTTGTAACTTTTTTTTATAATGCTTTCTAATAATTTTTTTTATTGTTTCAAACCCTTAAATTAGAGTATTATGTTTGTTTTTTTCCTAATACAAGCCCGCAAAGCCCGCTTTAGGTGGGCGGGCTTAGATTTTCATATTTGTGAAAATACTTGGCCCGACACGTCACTTATATAAATATACTAAGGCCCGTTGACGAGCCCTTTATAAAACTTAAAAACGTAGTTATAGGTCAAAGAATAATTAGTGTATTAAGGCCTCTCTAACCATTAATTTTGCTTAGGATATTGTGTGAATCTAGACCCGAACTTGAAATTGGATCCGGATCCGACACACTCCGTGTGTGTTATATTTAGTTTTTTTTCTTCTTTATTTTCTTCTATTTTTATTTTTTTACTTTAATATTTTCCAAATTACAACCATATATTTCAAATCATAGTCATATAGATTTTGAAGTTTAATAAACTATGGACAATTTAGATAGTTCAAAAATTTAACTAGTAAACATGTTAACCATTCTTCTTGCTTTATCTTTTTTCCGGTAAGGGCTGGTGCGGCTGCCCTTAATACTTCATTAATAAAATGGCTGAATACAATAATACAATAGGGTGACATAAAGCCTAAACCTCCAAAATTAGTAACAAGAGAACAACATGACTAACATGAGCTTCCTCTAATCCTATATACTCAAACATGCACGAACTACCAAAGGCTAACATACCAGACATCTGAGCAACTCCATTTGTTTTACAATAGTGACATTGGAAAGTTATATCTCATAGTGTTTGCACAAGCAACCAAACACATAAAGAGCATTAAAACAAATAATATCACTCTCTCAATATGCTGGTAACAAGACAACCATCTATCGACACTCTGTTTCATCATGCCATAGGAGGCTATGACCATTTGACCATGTCAGGAACTCGCCACCATCCTAAGCCAGACCGAGCACACAAGGTGCATAAACCAGATCAACCTCACATTGACCTACTAACTTAGAGTAGGAAATTATTGACCACCACACATTGGACATGCGGTCCACCATTGCCAGTCCAACAACAATGTTGGGAAGGCGTGCCGCCAGACCAAGCACATGTTCTCAGATGCCGCCACTATTAGGGTTTGGGAGGAGAAGTCGAGAGAACAAAAAAAGGAGACCGACTCAATGGGAGAGCTAGGGTGTGTTCTTTTTCTTGCTTTATTAATATTAGCGTTCCTACGCGTGCTATGTACTTGCGAGATGCCGCGCTCGCGCGTGCGAATTCATGTTTTTATCATTTAACGATATGATTTTCTAATTTATACTTGATTTAGTGTATTATACAATCTTGTTTAATTGAATGAGTTTGGCTTACAATTTACTCCCTCTCCTTTTTTTTCTTTCCTTCTCTTCCCCTGTGATCTCTCTCCCTCGGCCTTTTCTCTTTATTTTGTTCTTTTCGCTCCCTCTTCCTCTCCCTATTTCTTCTACCATCCCCAAAAAGTCCTACATCCTTATTTACTTCTATATGGGACCCTTCTATAGATTCGATTGCAGATTTGAATACTTAAAATTAAAAACACAACAACAATATACAAACAAAAACAACAATTTTGATCTTAATACTCCAAAAGAATTACTTTCCCTGAAATATTGAAAGAAAACCAATACATTTGGGAAAAACTAAATACGAACCCTAAATATTTGATCACAGTTCGACATCCTCACCTTCGTCAAGACTGCTTTTGAATTTGGTTGATCCTTAATTGGGTCTCTCATTTTAAAGGAACACATGTCTATCTTCATAACCTCCAACATTGTGCCTAGTCTCCGTTGATGTAGCCTCTCCCCTTGTATTGAGATCGTGTCTGATAGTTTTTTCTTTTGCAACCCTCACCCGCTCTCTTGAACTTCAGCAATTTGGGACGTGTAGAAGAGTTTTGATCGGTGAGAAGACGTGAGGGAGGGGGGAGTTTGTTTTTTGTGTGAAACTTCTATCTGATATCTTTTACCGTTCTATCCTTTTTATATTTAGTTTTACTTAGGTTAGTATTTATAAGAGAGGCAGAAAAATGAAAAAGGTGCTTGGCAGTTCCATTAGGTTAGTATTATGTTTGAATATTTTAGTGGGAAATTTGGTCTTCACATACATGGAAAAGGCTGTTACTGCGGGGAATATCTCGGTGAAAGTTGTTTTTCCTCACATACTAATGCCCTCACCTTTTCAGTAATTTTTTCTTTCAAATTTTCAGTTAATCAGCCTACTTTTGACTTATAGTGCACGTTTGGTACCCCGTACAATTGTGGAGCTCCTTAAATCTGGTACTAGTCCACCCTTCCCTTGAGTGACTTTAACAAGTACTAATATGAGCTATGTTTGGTGAGACTGGACTAGGGTGGGTATGACTGAATCAAAGAACAAAACAAACCCAATCCAGAAGAAAAAACTCACAAAATTATTAATCCTAATCATACCCAGATTTTATGCAGAAGCTATTAACTTCATGATCCTAGCTACCCAGATTTTTGAGGACTCCACTATAACGAAGAAAAAGAAGACCAAGAACAAATCAATTACATCCTACCATCTTACCCAGATATCCAAATCTTTCCATATCGTAAAATCTCATCAATTTAAATTAGTTTTGCAGTACCCAAATTCCCAATTACCTGAAATTGAATGAGAGAAAGATAGAAGATAACAAGGAAAATAATGAAAATTCCTAATTACTTCTTACCAATTTGAACTACTGTATGAAAAGGATGAGGGAGAAAGAATAGCACAGAGCCACCATGATAAGAACTTGAGTACTACGGGAGAAAGATGAGACTAGAGAAAATGAGTAAGAGAGAAAGAAAAACTCATTGAGAATGATGAATTAGAGAGAAATGAGAGGATGATGGAGGGAGTCTTAGTTAAGGGTCGACTTTTGCTGAACTCTTGTTAACGAGAGTTTAGGAGGTGAGTGAGAGATTTCGGTGTTAGGTTGTGTTATTTAAGTTAGCACCGCCCCCCACCAAACGCCGGACAATTTCCTTATCAGCTCTTATTTAAGGTAGTGGAAGTCAGTCCGGGGAAACAAACGTGCACATAGTATACTAGCATCTTAGGTATAAACCCTAAACCTTCAATTAGATCCCCTACTCCAAAACCCTAACTCCCTCTTCAATGTGGCCGAATCAGGCTTTTTAGTTTGATAGGTTAGGAGCTTAGGATAGCTAGTCTCAAATCATTAATACAAATTCTTCATAATCCACATTGAGATGCAGGCTTAGATAAATTCATTGAAGTTATTGACGACTTATGCTATATTTTTATGAAGAATTGCAATGACGAATTTTGTATTGTTACAGTATATTAGTAATTTTGATCTTGAACTAATTCAATGCGACTACTGCTCTTGTTGTGGTGATGAGCAGAACGTTATGGATCGAAAATTAACGTCTGATGAGTTGCTGGAGTTTGATGCGCTGACAGATGACTATGAGGTCAGCTGGCATGTGAGGCATCTGAGAAGTTCATTGACTCCAACGTCAAATGAACTGAAGTCGAGGGCAGTTCAAGTGAAGAACCGGAGGCGAGCGTATTTGAATAAGTTGATATTTGATGGGCAGTATTTCTCGGAGGATTCGATGAGGGAGAGAGAGCCGTACTTGCATCACGAGTATGTGTGGAAGTTTCAAGACCTGAGTGATAGGAGCATGGCAAGACCTGGGGAGCGGTGGTCGGATACTTTGTTGAGGAGGGCGGAGGAGGCGATTTTGGTTGCAAAGGTTAGAGGGGAGCAGCAGAGGTTGGGTGTTGCTGAGAGTGATTGGGTTGGCGGTGAGGGAATTCAGCAGGTAGAGGAACATGAGGAGGAAGAGGAAGAGGATGAGGAAGAGGAAGAAGAAGAATCTAACAAGGTTAATGGGGGCACACAATCATCAGAGGTAACTTCGTCAAACCCATTCTTGGAAAATTGAAAACCATTTTAGCATGTCTATATTTCCTTTATCAGTATTTGAGCTAACTGCCACACTTTAGGATAAAAATTATAAAAGATGAAAACTGTATGGTTATTGTCTGTGCTTTACTTGAATTAGAGAGTTATTGCTTTACTGCTTCCCACTGTGAGATAAGTGTACTAGCGAATGGAAAGTAGGTTCATGATCACAGTTATGTTAGGCAAAGAAAAGTGTATGGTAGGAAAATCTATGGCTAATGTTCTCCAGTTTTAAGTTCCTTTACTGTGATTTCTTCTGTTCACCCGTCTTGGCAAACTATATTCATTAGTCGTGATTGACTCATGATATTGATGGAACTTATGCTTGAAATGACCACCATTTGTCCTCCGGTTTGCATGTCCTTTGAATAAAACTAAGTTGAATGGGCTTATGTTGTGTTCGTTGTTTCTTGAATGCTTAAATACTGTTATGAAGTTAGTGATTGAGATAAATTGCCTGTTGTTTCTGACATTTGTGATTTTTCCTTTCTGTCAATAGAAGCAGGTGGATCCTCCTTATGTGGCCAATGGTCCTGATACCGCAGACCATCCCGATGCGCCCAATGTTGCACAAGCAACCACAGCAGTGCAGGGTGAGCAAGCAAATGTATCTGCAGAAGAGTTGCAAGATCTGATGGACCAGTTCACCTTCATCATGCATGAGAAATTTTTGTTGGGAGAAGATCTCGAGTACTTAGATTACTCAAAAATTGACAACGACGAGACATTGGATGATCACTGGCAGAGGGAAGCCAACGATGACGCTGAAGAGAAGTACTTTGTGTTCATAATCTAGTGTTCCAGCTTTAACTGTATCCTACTCTGTACATTGTATGTAACCACCAGTTTGTGTTAGTTGTTTGCTGTGTTTTCCAACTTGATCGTCCCTTGAGTATTCCATTCTATTATTCGTCTAGACAATTTATTCCAAGTGACTAGTCTAAATGGAAGATACTTTAAAGCTAAAACATCTTGTCCATTGTTCTCATACAAACAGTGTTCCATCTCTGAGAGCAGAGAAGTGGACTAGAGGTTGCCAACAGAATTAGAATAAGTAGAATTCTGCCCTAGTGGATAGAAAACTAAACTCCGTGAGATTCTACAATGGCTTGCTGGTATAGTGATATATGCGATATTATTGTGATTCCATTTGCAACTCAAAGATGGATTTCGACTATGTTTATCGGGGTTTAGGCTCTTCATCCCTCTGATATGTTTCTCGGGGTTTAGGCTCTTTGTCCCTCCGATATATTCCTGTTCATCTGCGTCTAAATCCCAAGTCGCCTTCTTTATAGCTCACATGTTTGGTACTGCGCGTGCCTCAATTGAGATCTGCTGTCTCCCACCAGCTTCCCAAAGTTGTTTAGTGACTTGGTTCCCAAAACGCACAGCACCATTTGCTTTCATTACCTCTCTTTTTCAGCACGTGACAAAAATGCATCCTCACATTCCCTCCGCGGGGTCAGAAAAGAGAGGGAGAGAGAGGGAGAGAGAGGGAGAGGGGAATGTCAACTCAATTTCTTCTCAGAGCAGCTATTCCAATTCCGGTGGTCCATCGCATTCCTTTTCCCCTACAGTTTACACCAAGTTAATGAACTTCAGAGTTGGTTTTTTTTTCGTTAACTAGTTAACGTTTAATCAATTTCGGATTAGAAGTTTAGAACCATAAACAGCGAAAATATCTCTGGCGACACCTCACCCTCCCCTCGTCGTCCGCCACGTGTCCCTCCCCACAGAATCTCCACCACAGGCGGCTAGATCTCTCCACCCCCCGTCGTAACAAACCAGACTCATTGTCGTTCGCGGCAACCGCACCCCAAAATTACCATCCTGCCCCCTCGTATATAAAACCCACCCTGTTATTCTCTAATTCTCAACCCCACCCTCTCCGATCCGGCACTGTTATTCTCTCTCCGAGCTATACACCAGCTGAAACCAACCCCCCTCAATAACACCGACGAAGAAAGAGGAAGAAGAACCGCCGATATGAGCTAGGCGATCCAGAAGCTCAAGGAAGCCCTAGCCTGACGTCATCATATTCCCCCCCCCCTTGGGCTCTTTGTTTATTCCCGATTTCGATTATTTATGTGCGGCTGAGAATATTTGGAAGCCATCGGAGAAGGGAGAGATGTATAGGGAGAGAGGTTTGGGTGGGTCGAAGATGACGGAGGTGGGGGCGGTTGATCGGAAGCGGATCAACGAGGCGTTGGATAAGCAGCTGGAGCGATCGTCGCCGTCCACTTCTAGGGCTGCAATCAACGGCAAGGATGGCAGTAGTAACAACAACAAGGCGGCTCTTGTCATGGGAGGTGAGCTCAATCTGATCGTCTAGACTCGCTCTGCTTCCGATTGCTCTCATGATTTGCCTTTTATTTATTTATTATTCATTCTAGTTTCTTTTCAATTTAGGCATTTTCATAGGTCTTTTGATTTTTAAAGTTTTCCAATTTCCTAGCTTGATCGAATTTCAGATGGTTTGATTTTATCTGATCTATAACAATGCATGGATTGTGAAGCTCATTCTATCTATGTCAACGTAAAATGTTGGTGGTGTTCATAACCTTCAACAGACTGTTTGTGTTTAATTTTTCGAGTTTATCGGATTTTTAGGGGTCATTGAAACATGCAGTGTTAGTCATAGGGATGAACTTAAATTTCGGTATATAGTTCGTTGTTTTTAACTTTATAGCCTTTTCTCAGCAGAAGTTTTCATTATATAGCTCAGTTGTGTTCTTTGTTCTGTATGCAGCTGCATCCTTTCTTTCGCATGTGTCTATTGGTCACTGAACAACTTGATCTAGAATTCTGAGGTTACTGAGTGTTTTTTCAGTGCGAGTAGAATTCACTAAGAAACATTTAAAAACCTTTTTTTTTCTTTCATTCTTTTACGATTCTGAGGATTCGAAAGCATTTCTATTTCAAATTTATACATTTCGCAAGAGTTGTTGATACAGCTTTGATTGCGAGTAATATTATACAGCTTAGTGTTAGTAACATATCATAAACTGCTATGATTTGGATCCGGTGTATAGATCCCCTCTAGGGGAAGAAAGCATTGTTCTTGAAGTTTCAAGCATGTTTCCTTTAATCAAGAGCAGTATCCATCATAATAGAGTAACTCACTGAATTTCATTCTCTGACAAGTCGATTTGGCAAACCGTTGTGTCAGCCTACATATACTTAAAATCTTATAGATTAATCTGTGTTGACTTTGTATCTACTTACTTTTTTATTCCATGTGGAAATAATATGTATTTACTGTTCATTTCTCTAATAAAGTAAGAATAGGCAATCATATGTTTCTACTATTTCATACCGAGGAGGAGAACAAGTTTTTGCTTTTCTTTTTCCCTTTGAGCAATCATGTACTCAGCTCCATATGGATGAAGCAAGCAACTCCTTTCTCCTACATTGAAAAAAAAAAACCATATACGTGCCTTTTATTTCCTCTAATGTTTTTGTTGTTCTGATATTTCTTTTGCTGGTTTTATTTACACTGTCTTGGGTTCTTGGCTATTGGTAGCTATAGATTTCTAGTTCCAAAATGAACTGATGGTTTATTGATATTGATTGTAGAGGAATCTGAAACAGATAGTGAGGAGTCAGAGGTTAGTGGTTCAGATGGTGATGACACATCGTGGATATCATGGTTTTGCAATTTGAGAGGAAATGAGTTTTTCTGTGAAGTTGATGATGATTATATACAAGATGATTTCAACCTTTGTGGGCTAAGCAGCCAAGTTCCCTATTATGATTATGCACTGGATCTGATCTTGGATGTTGAGTCTTCTCATGGTAAGCTTATGTTCGGTGTATTCAGTATTTCGCATCTTCAATTTTTAATCCTTATTGTGATTTGTAGCTATATTAATTTATGTTCGACCTGTAGGCCTCTAGAACCCGTAGAACTAGGGAGATAGGCACCTCTTACATTACTTGCCTATACCCATAGATGACCTTAATTATTGGATGGAGGAGTATATATAGATTAAAGACCATCAAGCTCTCTAGAAAGCTTCTTTAGCTTTTCAGCTTAAGTTGAATAATGCAACGCTATTAGTTGGAGCTGAGTCATTGGTTTTAGCTATAGCAATCTGAAATTGTATTTGAATCCTAGTATTTATCTTGGGTGGGACTTGGTATCATAACATACTTTTAAGTCCAAGAAGGATGTCAAATTGTTAATCTCTCTCATTTGGTTTGCCATTCTGATGGATACTTTGGATTGTTTGATATGTGCAGGTGATATGTTTACGGAAGAACAAAATGAATTAATTGAATCAGCAGCAGAGATGCTCTATGGTTTGATTCATGTACGGTATATTTTGACAAGCAAAGGCATGGCTGCCATGGTGAGTTTCTTTTCTTCATTGTCTATTTTCTCAACCGTTACATATGGGCAGTTCTATAACTGTGCTATTGGATTGTACAGCTAGACAAATACAAAAACTATGACTTTGGCAGATGCCCAAGGGTATACTGCTGCGGTCAACCCTGCCTCCCAGTTGGCCAATCGGACATCCCACGGTCAAGCACCGTGAAAATATACTGCCCCAAGTGTGAAGATATCTACTACCCTCGATCGAAGTATCAAGGTAGTATCCTTTGTATTTATAATTCTGCCTTTGAATCTGCTGGCTGCATATAAGCAGCTGGTACGGCAAGCTTCTGCTGACTAAATACTGTTAATACTGCTCTGTTTTGTGTTCTGGTCACCATCCATATTTCTGTTAGGATAGGCTATGAGGTTTTTTTTTTCCAATGGAATTTGTTTTAACTTGGACTTGTGTGCATTTATGTTTTCACTTGCACTAGTAGCTGACGCTAAGTTGCCGAAAATTGTTTGAAAGATTGCACTAAGTTGCCCCCTCATTTGATAATTGATGAATAATGGCACCCACCACTGGATCTGACGCACCATCATACTGTGTTATACGTAGGTTTTGTTGTTAAATAGATGTAGATTGAGCCTGGTCCATCATTTAATTTATTTGTATATTTATCTTTTTTAAATGGTAAATAATAAAACTTACACTTTTCATTACGTTCATTCCATCAGTGCATGGATAATCTGATGACTTAAAAAAGACCTGATACTTTTCTGGCTGATATAAAAGCTTGGTTTCATTCTATTGGCAAGTTTCATCAGTTTTTTTCTTTCTTTGATAAAATTTTCTTTCTAAGACTTATGTAATTATTAATTTTTTAAGACGATATATTTTTATTTTTATATGCATTTGATTTTATGATTTTGTTAAGAGCATGAAACTTGATGCATATTTTGGTAGTACCATGCCTTGCCTATACCATGACATGTGCTTTATGATCATAACATCATTGGCTTTGACTCGTTTTTAGGGTCCAACACAATGCTCACTAGTTATACTTGCATTAATTCCTGTACTACTTAACTCTATTAGACATTGATGGAGCCTATTTCGGAAGTACATTTCCTCACCTGTTCCTGATGTCATACGGGCACCTGAAGCCACAGAAGCCATCACAGAGCTATGTTCCAAGAGTGTTCGGCTTTAAGCTTCATAAGCCATGATGCTAAAATTTCAAGCTTCAGCTGGTTTCACACAAGACTTCCTTCCCTCTGTCAGCAGTGCTCTAGAGAATTCAGGGCAGGGTAACTCGGACATAAAGTTTTTCCTTTCATGTGAGAACTATCAATTTGCAGCCATACCGAGCTTCATTTTCCATTTTAGCTGCCTCTTGGTGAGCACTTTTATAAAACTTATCCGGTTGGTTTTAGTATTAATAATTACTTTTCAGTGGTTGTCTGCCGACTCTTTGCTTCATTTCCGTGTTAGCTCAGCTGGGGATTATTGGCACTTTAAGGGCCACCTCATCCTTATCTTATAAATTCAGATTGTATCCTGTAGTCCTTTGATATTCCTGTCCAAATTATTCTAGTTTCATCTGTTAAGTCAGCTGTAGGTTGTATGCACTTATTTATTGGAAATATATATCATCCTTTACACCATCTATGGTTCTACCTGCAGAAATTTTCAATATCTTTTGTATCACCTTTCACAGTTCAGTATATTTCTTACGGTGAAATAGAGTTGTTTTAAAAATTCTTGACTTGAAATATATTCAATCTTAGAAATACCAAGGTTGAACTGTCAAGATGGTAAATTTCTGCCTGGATCTGCATGCCGTTCCACCGAGGACATGGGACGAGTCCAAACCAAAAGCCGCCTACATGTCCAAATGTTATGAGCTTGTAATCTGAATCAGCTTAGAGTTTACATGCTCAGAGGTAGGCAAGTTCGCCGTTGATTTTTGTGATGTGTATAAACCAAGAAGTTTTTGTTTTCCAAATTTTGGGTCCAGGATATTGAGATCAATGTAAGACTTCACCAATGGCGGTGTAGGATGACCTTTTGGCTTTCTAATCACGAGCACAATGCCCAGGGTAGCACCAGCACAACCTTTCAATTCCTCTCGACCGCTGGAGCACGAGGCCGGTTCTTCATTTAGAGTTTGCAAATGGAAGCAATATGACTTCGATAGATGACCTTCGTACACTCAGAAATGAATGAACGACGCTATACGGAGAATCTCCTTAAACAACCAGGTCTATGAAAATCAAAGTCGAAAATAAAATAGAAACGAAGACTGAGTCTGTGATTCCACCTTCATTGAGAAATTAAAATGCAAATGGACTGGAATTCCTACCCTTTCTAGGAAGACGCGCCACGTGTCAAAATTAGTGCGCTCTTAATTTTCCGGTTCCCGGTTCAGAGTTCGATATAAAAGGATCGAGTCTGTTATTAGAGTGCGCTCTTAATTTCCCCCTCCCGAGTCCTCCCCGGACTACAACCTCTGGCACCGCTATGACGATGCTGAGTTTATTGAGTATGCTCTGAGGGGGTTGCCGGAAGAGTATGGGGCGTTTCGGAACTCGATTAGGGCCATAGATGGTCCGCTGTATCTTCATCAGTTCAAGGGTCTGTCGGTGGCCGAGGAGGCCTCTATTTGGGCTCGGAATCAGCACTGACCATATGGTAAAGGAGATTCATGTTTCAATTGTTTTCGTGTTTGATACTTTGGTTAGGTGGTGGTACAATGTAGGTTTGTTTTGTTGATGATCAGTGAAGATTGAACTGCTTATATATAGTTTTAATGAATGAGTTTGATGTTTAAATGTTTGCTATTTGTGCCGATTAATTAGCCATTGATCACTTTAGTCCTGAGTCGATGATCAACCTGATGTATTTAAAGTCGAACTGATACTGTGGGGCAGTATAATTTTACATTTACAGTATAATTATGAGATGAAATGAGGAGAGTGAGTTCCTTTGGGTTTAGTTAGCATTATGCAATATGCAGCTCTTAGGAAGTTGACAATGAGCTCTAATTTGAAAAAGTGAGAGGCAAAACTTGTAGTATAGTGAAGTGAACATGATGAGTTTTAGCCTGATACAGCAGGGTACATTTGCTTTTCGATCTTATTCGTCAACTTGGCTTTTCAAAGTCCATTTTTTGCTAAATGCTATTCTTGCGTAGAACTAAAGTATTTGGTCATTTTCTGTGTTATGCAATCTCACTTCAGCTGCCTTTTTCCCATAGGCCTTTTTCATACTCTGGTTTTGAGCATTTGCTTTGTGATACACCACCATCAATGTTGTCACTTCTGTGCTTTATTTTTATATTTTGGTCTTGTTATGCCAATATGGTGGTCGTGAATTGTGTATCAATTTCATTTTAATTCTTATATGGATTTATGTCATTCTGAAACAAGAGAACTGTTTTTTGCTGACCAAGGTGGGTGATATCATGTTGCTGCGGAATTTTTTTTTATAGAAGGTAAATATTGATACACATGAGCCTGAGGCTTTCTGCTATTGTTAAACCCTTCCCAATTGCCTTTGGTGTATAAAACATATTCCCACAATTGAAGGATGGTAAATGTTGCAGTGGTAAAACTCTCTCCTAGCTATATTAAGGTTACTTCAGAGGTTGCCGCCATTGTAAACTTTCTCCTGACTACTTCCAAGGGTCAGTATCTTACAGTGACTAAAGCTTGGTAAGTACTCCAAAGTCAGTGGAAGCTGTTAGAGGCACTCTACACTCCATAGTTAGCAAAACTAAACAGTTACTTTCCATAAACAAATGATTACCAGCTAATGCACGATGAAACTCATAATTTATCATTATTCAACTACTGTATCAGCAAGTAGCTATGTTGAAGACACTTTACATTTGCCTTCCTCTTACGATATTTTACAACCCACAAAACCTGCACCAGCTCCTCTATGGTGCATGCGCGCTTTAGCTTCTATCTATCAGATTGTTTGGTCTGTACCGGCAAGAACAATTGGTCTGGCTCGTTGAGTCGTTGAGATAAATCTTCTTTCTTGTCATTTTGGTGGATGTAAACCAATATTGTGAAAGATGTTAAAGGTTAAAATCCAGTAGTTAAGATGAAAGGCAATTCGAGAAGTTGCTTCGTTGGGCGGTATTTTCCAATTCCGTCCGTCCCATTCCATTGCTTGCTTGAGTTGTTCACAGTAACTGATAAGAATTAGTGTAAAAGCTGTGGTGCCGATACAAGTGTTTAAGCCCTTATTGGAAGTCAGAATCATAAGATTGCTGGTTCTTTGATGATACCATAGCGCAATCATCTTGAGGAATTTCCTATCTCCACCAATGTAGCAAAGACATTGACGTGAAGGTTGTTTACATTAGAAGTCACATATGCCTGCACAATTGATCAACCTTGATGTTAACGCTTATCCTCTTTCGGCATTGCCGAATATGGTTTGATAACGACAAACCAGCCATAACAGCAAGTGATTTAGACAAATGCAGCACTTACCAATTGATATTTCTACAATAATTGGAGATAACTTATCAAATATTTATCTCGGAATGATCCAAATCATTCGGAGGATCCAAATCAATTCTTTCTTAGAAGGCGACTCTACCACCAATCATTTTGAAATGTCACCATTTTGGGTTTGCAAGGTTAGGGCCTTAGGGTCTTTCAAAAAAAAAAAAGGTTAGGGCCTTAGGGGGCATGAACTCGTCATTAATTAGAAGATCACACCTATCCTAAACACCATATAAAAGACCAAAAACCTATAAGTATATTCCTAAAACATCATAATCACCATATGTTGATTATGTAAAACAATGAATCTCAGAGCTCAATCAATGTTACAATTGTCAGAACCAACATGCGTCATTAGCATTATCCTCCTCCCTCTGTTTTTATAGTAAACTCTACCTAAATATTCAGCACTATCTTTCTTCTCCACACAATCAGCATTTTATCCAATCAGATAAAGTCACGTCCCTTCTTCTTCCTCTCGATCTTTCACCAGTGGCTCTTAAGCAAATACCATAAATTCCAGGGGCTCATATCCAAATAAAGATTAAAATAAATAAATCTGTTTAGATTTTAGTCTCTGCTAAAAACCAGAGCAGTAGGAAGAAACTAGCAACAGAAACAGATATTGATGTGTCTCTCTGATTCTGATCAGACCCAAAAGCCAGTTTTCATCACAGAGCCCATAGATATTTCACATGACCCAAACAGAGTGATAAAGAAAGCAACTTTGTATGTATCTCCATCGGAAGCAATCGTATTTCACAGACTCAGATCGGAGAAGAAGACCGGAAAGCTCAAAAAGATTGGATTTTGATTCCAAATTCGGAAACCCAGTTTCTCCAACACGTCACCTTCACCACCCGCTTTGATTCTTCTCAAAGCTAAGATCACTTTCATCATCACCAAACCCCAAAAATCCAAACTTTCTGCTTCCTATGAGGAACCCTTTTTCAGGACTCCTTTTTAATCCAAGACCTTGTTGTTCTCAGCTCACCATTGAAGTCCTACAATGACCCACTTACCTTCTTCCCTATCCCACTCTGCTACTTTGTCTTCTCTCCACAATCACTTTCACCACAACAACCATAGTCATTTGAATTCAGGCCCTTCTTCTTCTTCTTCTTCTTCTTCATCATCGCCTTCCACTTCACTTCTCTGCTCTGCTTCTCTGGCAATTATTCCCTTTGCCACAAGGTCACTCCTTCTTAAGCTTTTTCGCCATTTCCGGTGTGCCCATTTGCTCAGAGTCCACTGTCGTTTGATTGTTCTGCTTTTAGTGCCGTCTATCTACTTCATCACAAGTCCTCGCCGCTCTTTCGTTCTTGATTACATCTCAGTGATTGCTTTCTCTGCTGCCATTCTCATTTCTATAAACATTGCACTTCCTCGTTTGGTCTCAATTAGGTTGTTTCTTGCCCGGTCCCTGCCGCTTTGTTCATCGTGTTACACATCCAAGCTCAGCAAGCCTCCTCCTCCCCCCGTTCTTTGGTCAATTGGGTCCAAGCCGAGATCGGAGAAGAGGCCAAACTCTGGTTCCTGGGTGCAGGTTTATAGCAATGGGGATGTTTATGAGGGTGAGTTTGATAAGGGGAAGTGTTCAGGTAGCGGGGTTTATTATTATAATATGAGTGGGAGGTATGAGGGTGATTGGGTGGATGAAAAGTATGATGGCCATGGTGTGGAGACTTGGGCAAGAGGGAGCCGGTATCGCGGGCAGTATAGGCAGGGCTTGAGGCATGGTATTGGGGTGTATAGGTTCTTCACTGGCGATGTTTATGCCGGAGAGTGGTCTAATGGGCAGTGTCATGGTTGTGGAATACATACATGTGAGGATGGGAGCCGGTATGTTGGGGAATTCAAGTGGGGTGTCAAGCATGGACTTGGTCATTATCATTTCAGGTAAATTATACTAGTGTCACATATGTTTTACGCATTTCCTTACTATTGTGTATGATATGATATGTACATTTGGAGTGAACTCAATCAGTGGTGGTCATCTTGTTTTATGCATATACAGTTTACTTAAATTAGATTAATGATACATTAGCAATTTCCAGTAGGTTTTTAGGGCCCATTTGATAAACCTGAAAGAGATGTGGAACAGTCGTGGGATTTGAACTGATTGCATACCCTCTCTGAGTTGCTAGGGTGTTAAGAGATTGAGTATTTGAAGTTTTGAACTGGTTGCATACCCTTTTTGAGTTCGTCGACAACTCAGACATCAATATTCTGCTGTGTGGTAAAACCTGGGAACAGATTATTTGGATATAATTCAATACATAAAATAGTAGTGTTATGAGAATATAGTCATATAGATTATAAGTTAGAGATTTCACCTCATGATGATCTAACTTTTCAATTCTGTTATTAGTGCATTCAATACAAGGTCCCTTAAATATCCTGTTTTATGAATGATGAACTGCGTTAAGTTCTATCTGGTTGATTATGCTGCTGATGTTTTTCACTTACTGAATAGACAACTGGTTTGGTAGTTTCTGTGTGTGAGTGAATCCATGTTATACACTCAATAGGTATCTTAGTGCATCCTATACAGGGTCCCTTGAATCTCTTATTTTATAGATTTTAAATGAACTTAATGCAGTTGTATCTGGTTGAGTATGCTGCTGATGTGTTTTCACTTGTTGAATGGACAACTGGTTTTGTAGTTCTGTGTGTGTGTGTGTGAACCCATGTTATACACTCAATAGATAAATCAGTATGTACTTCAACTTTAATCATCATGTACCAATTAATTATATGTGAAAGGATTGTGTGTGATGATCCTTGTGTTAATTAAATCCATGCATACAAGTGAAATTTAATCCACAAGGCCTCTCTTATCAGTGATCATAATAATAATAATAATAATAAGCAGATTTAACATCGATATTTTACATACTTTCATGGTACTGATAGTTTCATTAATGGACATGTAGACAATTTTATTTCTTAATTTTTTTCAATGAGTATATATTAACAGAAGTTGCTGATTGATAATGTAGGAATGGAGACACATATGCTGGTGAATATTTTGCTGACAAGATGCATGGTTTTGGAGTTTATCTGTTTGCAAATGGACATCGTTATGAAGGAGCCTGGCATGAAGGAAGAAAGCAAGGGCTTGGTACATACACCTTCAGAAATGGTGAAACACAATCTGGTCACTGGCAAAATGGGGTTATTGATCCCAACATGCAAAATAGCCATCCTGGATCTCCATATGCTCTCAACCATGCCAGAGTTTTAAATGCAGTTCAGGTAATTCTATGTTATGAGCTCGTGGTAATATATATATATATATATTTTTTTTTTTTCTGAAGAAGTTTGACCTGATATGCGATTAGTTAACTACCCAAAATACATATTCTGTCAAGGTGCTGAGGGTCTGGTGCTCTTGTGGTTGTTGTTTTTGAGTTTGTAATAAGGTGCTGACTACATTTCAGAGTTTACACACCATCATGATTCAAATTGGCATATCTTCTTATTGGGTTTCAGTGGCACACATCATACAAGTCATTTCTTATTATGTGAACATCCATCAGTTGGATCTTTTTGTTGTTTATGCAATATAAGCATTATGTGACAAATCGGCATTGCTTATGATTATCTTTCTCAGTTCACGATAAACTGTTTCTTACTCAGTGAGGTGCATCTTCAATTGGTTTAGATCAGTTTGTCTTGTGGTGGTTCTTCTGCTATTGTAGTGGATGTATTCTTTTGGTTTATGTGGAGCTTTCATGATAGCTTTGTTGTCAGTCTGTTGGAAGTTTGTGGATGGATGGGTTGATCAACTTCCACTACTCATCGTTGATTACTAGAGATTGGCTATTGGCTTTTAACCTTAAGCTCCCTTGGCATATCCTCTGAACGAGGGTTTACTACTTTTGGATTGTTTTCACTGAATCATCTTGTGAATTTTGAACAGGAAGCACGGAGAGCCGCTGAGCGAGCATATGAAGTGGCAAAGGTGGATGAAAGAGTGAAGAGAACTATAGCGACAGCTAATAAAGCAGCAAATGCTGCAAGAGTTGTGGCCGTAAAGGCTGTGCAAAAACAAATACACCAGTATAACAATGACGGCACCTCTCCCTCACGACTCGTCTAATCTTTAACAGATCAACCTAGAACCATTGTCCTGCATTCCCATTAGCCATGAGATATCATCATACTCAGAGGTGCTCGTAATACAGTTGAGTGTCTGGAGTCTGGACAATGAGAAGCAGGCAGCATCAAACTTCTGCAGCGGAATTCTTACAGCACGTTTTACTATTACTGTGAGACAAAGCATGGAAGCACATGGAGATGCATCCACATAATTGGTTCTTCTGTTTTGTTCTCTTTATTTTTGTTCTTTTGCCCGCGAATATTACTATGGGCGCCTCCTGGAACCACATACGGTCATTCATATATATATGGTTGTTTGAGGAGCAGGAGGTTTCCCATTATCTTGGCCTTGAAAGTATGTACATAGGATTGCGAGTAAGAAAGAGTAGCAGTTCTGAACAGAGGTTGGCACTAAAGTGCCAGAATCTTTAGCCCAGATTGCTTTCACATTTTCACTTCCCTGTTATGTAAAATTAACTGGTTATGAAGTTTATGTTGTGTAATTACTCTCGGATGAAGTCTTACCTATGTTATGTGCATGTCTCCCTACAAGAATACTGAGAAAGAAAGTTACTTGACGCCAACATCAGATTAAGCAACTATGCTCTGTTTAGTGAAGTTCCAAACCAAATCGAACTTTTTAGTCGGTATGATCTTGAAACACATTGGCTTAAAGCTATTGGCAGCTGGTTTGAAATTCTTCTATGAACTAAAGAGAATACCTTCTGCTTAATCAAATACGGTCACGGTGACAAAGGGTTCTCATACAAACGCAACTAATGTTACTAAACGTGCGATATGATCTTGTATGTCATGTTGCAAGACACGTTACGAAGCCGGGTATATGTGATCGATCACTTGAAAACATAAAAGCTACCCACCATCGCACAATGTTTGCATTAAATTCCGAGTACAAAAATAAAAAATGCAGGCTGAAATCAGTACACATGGATTAAATTTTTTTTGGCTGTTATCTAATCTCCATAACAAACTCAGCCAAGACCTCTACAGTCGCCTATGAAAGTGCAAACAGAGACTAAACCAGAAGGCCTTGTATTGACAAAATAAGCTGTGGCAGTTTATATCAGCTTTTTGGCAAGTTAGTATCATTGAGCACGAGGGATCAAATAAAAGGGCATGAAGTAATCAAATTAAAGCCACACAAACGGAAATTGAGTCGTTGATTAATAATTTCATTGCACTAGAAATCAAATATCTTCCAAGACAGCAAAATAATAATAATATCTGATTAACATTACTACCACACATAACCAACAACATCCATAGTTCCTGAAAGAAACAGAAGTAAAATAGGAGAAACTATTCTCAAAACTGAAAGCCTCTAAACAATTTGATTGCCTACAAATAGTTGAAACAGATGAATAGACCAACAGCTTAACTCTCAGTTTGCTCTCTCAACCTTCTGATGGTGCTCCTAACTGTGACAGCAGCGGCGGTGCTGGGGAAGAACAACATACATAAAACACAGTTAGTTGACTACTTATAACAGAAAAACAAAAAAGATTGGACGAAAGTAAAGAGAAGAATATTACTTCAAAGTGTAGGCGCCACCAGCCTTCACTTTGCCACAGTCCTTGCATCCCCAGATGCCAACAGCCTTCCTCTTCACAGCATACTGAAACAAAGACAAAAAGCATTACACACCTCCACTTCGGGAGTAAAACAGCAAGGGGTTTCACAAATAGAAAACAGTATTACCTTTCCGCAGAACTCACAGAAGTACTTGCTGTGCTGGCTCACTTCCATCTTCTTGATCTGCTTACGCAGACTGGCACCGTAACGGGTACCTGATAAGGATAAAACATTGTAAGCACTCACACCCGCAAAAAAAACTAAACTAGACAGTCGAAAGCAAAATCACAAACTACAGCATAGAACAAACTTTCTCCAACTAAACATCAATAGAAAATGTGCAAAGACCGATCAGTATTCGTAACCTGGTGTCTCCAATATGTACTCTAGTTTTATTTAAAGCAATTACTTCTCAAGACCTAAGCTTTCTTATTGCTTAAACCTCATCAATTTACACACCAAACCAGATATTTTCAATTACAAACACAACACAACACAGCACACATATTGACCAATAAGAGAAAGTCAAAGCCAACACATTCCACAGAAACAATCACAGAGATTTGAAATAACACAAAAGCCATCAAAACAGAGCAAAAAGCATTTAGATCTCTCTAGAATTCGATAGAACTCACCATACTTCCCGACGATTCCGGCCTTCTTCGTTCTCTTAGTCTGCAACGAAGACACAATCACACCATTTCTTAGAATCAAGCAACTTTTCCAGATATCAAAACAAATTGAGCTAATTTCATCAACACAACCATGTATTTACTAATCGAATCGAATCCTAGCTTCAGCTAACTTAAAGCCGCAGATACTTGCCAAGACTTGAAGAACAATCGCGAGAGAGAGAGAGAGAGAGAGTTACCATGGTTGAGGATTGGAGAAGGGTCGCTGGCTCTGGAAGTGAAGAAGCGGCTGGTACTGAGCAATAGGAGAGAACCCTAATTGGCTTGCTTCGTTTTTATAGAGCACTTAAATAACCGATTGGGTCGACTTTTGGACGACTCAGTTTGTTTCGCGTTCTTTTTATTCAGCCCAGGCCCACTTCTTATGAAGAATTTCATTTTTTTTCTATATATTTTTTGGTTTTGTTAAAACTGAGGAAGAAATGCTACAAATGGACACATGACCCTCTAAAATTAAGATTGATTTAAAAACAAAACAAAGGAGAATCGGACTGTTCTCAAATTGAATCTCGAGCCTTTTGAGGAAATGTATTCACTAGATATCTTATTTCACTATGATACCACATACGTCTCTTTAAAGAGTTGTGAAAGGTGACAAGATAAATCACAAGTATTGTTTATGCAATTATAACTAAATTAAAGCCTAACTAGTTTAAGCTTGCTCTGTAAGGGGGCGGATTGCTCGCAAGAATTCTCGTACTTGAAGATAGATTTGATCCAACAACAAAATGACAACATCATATGAAATAGAGAAGAGAACTCTTGATATTTGATGAAGAAACTAGTTCAAACGTACTATAGTTTAGTTGATATATGTGTTTCAACGTCTCAATGTGATAACGTGAAGCACTAAGTGTTTTTGAAAATCGAACGCAATTCAAACACATAATTCAAATAAAATCAGCTAGTATAGTCACCGCGTTGTGGTCTGATCATAGCCATCATACACGAATTTTGTATTTATCGACTATTTGGAAGGAAAGACCATGGTACTCTACAGTACGCTACAATCGAATACGACGAATAGTACAGTAGAGAAGGGAGTAACGTGCAAGATCCGTTGTAGTCTAGTTGGTCAGGATATTCGGCTCTCACCCGAAAGACCCGGGTTCAAGTCCCGGCAACGGAATTTGTTTTTCTTTATTTCATTTTTTTTTCTCCCTCATTTGCAAGTACACAGTTGACAGTCCTTTGAATTACCAATCTTGAATCTGATAACATCTGTTGGAGTTCAGTCACAGACTCCATGAAAAACTCAATGTTTCTATTCAGCTAGCTAGTTCGTGTTTAGAACTTTAGATACTGTGTACTGGATCTATCTGTAAGTGTTTCCTTGCTACTAATGTTGACAGGAAAGAAAGGATAATAAAACCAATAATCACTTTTGAGCTATAGAATCATCCACAGTTACCATAACATTGTCAAATTTATCTTACAATTGCCAGAATGTGGTCCGAATAGTTCCATAAAACCTAAATGATGGATACGCTAGGTTGCTAGAACATGAAGAAGAGTACAATTAATTAAGACGAGTCAAGCGTAAGTAGCCGAGAGTTTGATCTATATGGGGATGCTGTGATCTTCAACACTGCCTAAAGCCAACTAAGAAATAACACAAGGATGAAGCTGGAAGATAGACACTGATGCTCCTCTTTATGCCTTGCTTCTTTGAACCAGTATCCGATGTGTAGAGGAGGAAACAATTAGAATCTCAGCAAGTTATATGGCCACACAAAAAATAACAATATGACAGTTGCACAACGAATAGTTCTGCATGTGTGGATTAACAGTTTTAGAGGGCTTACTCCGAAAATTGCCGAAGTTTATTTCTTTCTATTTGTGTTGAGGATTGAGTGAATTTTACATTCCATTTGTCATAATACTTGAGGTATAAACTGGTTATGTATTATTTAAGTCGACTGAGTCTACTACGAACTCAGTTTTGATACACTGTTACTATAAGATGATTTCAATATATTTGAGATTGTTTTAGAGTTTCATGGCTTCGATTTCGAGTTTTTATTATTCAATCAGAATTGTGACAACTTAACACCTCTTCATGGCTCCTAAGTCCTGGTCTTGCCGGTGGGTTTGTTGAGGGTAAAATTGGTACTTAACGAGTGGGAAATTATTGCCATATTTTGTAAGTTGCAGCCTCTTGGTTTTCCTCCAAAAACAAGGGCAAAGAGGCATAGGAAATAGGAAATAGGAAACAGGAATCCAAAGAGCGCACACTATCATCATTGCTGTGCTTTCAAATTCAACTCAGTTCCATACCTTCAATTTGATTGGACCTCCTCTTGGGCTTGATGGATTTTTGTTGGCATTTATTGCTTTTAGGTAAGAGAGTTGTTAAATTACTAAGATTAGCAAGTACGTACTTATGAATTCCATTAATCTAAGAGAGTGTATTCAGTGCTTCAGCAATGTGCGGGCACTAGCAGTACGTGACTCAGCACGTGACTCTTTAAATAACAGAGGTTTGTCTCCGTTTATTCAAAAACCCCAAACTGCCCCGAACCCGAACCCTGCACTTCAAATTTAGTGTCGCCGCCCAATTCTGGCGTTTCTAATTGCAGACCGCCACATCGGGCTGCGCCTCCATCTTTCCATTCTTACCATCACTCCAATATTCCCGCGTCTCCTTTAGTCCATTCCCCCGACTGCATCTGATCTAAAGTAAATAACCAAATTGGATCTTGTTATCCAACCATGGAACAGAGAACAATTGTCCTATTTTAAAGCCTGGGTTTTGTTTATTCCCTAACTTCTTCCTTGCTTTCTTTGCTTGGCTGGAGTTTACCTCGGCCTTACCATGGGATTTGTGAAATGGAGGTGGATCCGGCAAAACCACCACGAAGTGCCCGAGAGCCACCACCACACCTCCTATAATTTGACTGGGTTTACAATCCATCCGACACAACAGTGCCGACCCCTCTTCTAAGTTTTATCTCTTTTTTCAGTCAACAGTTGTTGACCGTTAAGGGCTTCTAAAAACAAAACAAATCTGATGGCTGAGAATTTTCTCCACAAATTAAAGGATGAGATTATCTCGATATAACTAAACTATTTGACGGTGGTTGCACACCTTGGTGCATACAATCCGTTTCCTTAATCTAAACTCTTAAAGCCCCTTTTACTCACAATGACATTTATTGAACCAAACTACCCAAGTGAGAGAGTTTAGTCAAGAAGTATCAGTAAACAGATATGAATCGCTGAGTTGAGAGATTTATATGTGCTTGGTCAATAATGCGAAACTCTGGAAGTAAAAGGATGTGGGGATTAGGAAGAAGAAATTCTGACCATATGCTAGCTGAAGAAATTAACATCTTGATTACCAAAGATTTGAGCCATGGTCATAATATAGGTTTAATTACTGAGCCAATCACATCTATAGGGTCACTTTAATATAGAATTTATGATACTATTAATTATTTGGACGGATCGAGTTACTGATATTGCGAAAAAGCTATTTAGATTTTACGAACTTAATAGTTTTACGAGTAGAATTTGACTGAGATAAGATGTCATTCTTGGTTTGCTCTCACTAAGCATTGTCCTTGAACCCCCATAAAAGCTAGTACGACGTAGTCGCGGTCTATAATAGGTGGATATGATAGTACAGCATAAGGGATTCAGAGTTTGTTTACTAAACTATTTGTTACTGTTTAGAGAACCAAGCAATTTTATGTACATCATGAAGTAAATCCTTCGTGTTAGATACTATATACTCTTTTCAACTCATGATCAATGAGCTTATTTGATTAGAAGTAATCTTTGATGGATCAATATTGATTAACTATATCTAGCGTTGCATCATTTTCATTTATCAGCTATGATGCACCAGTACGGATACGGGATACGAATACGGGTACAGCATGATACGCGGATACGTTTTTTCTAGCATGTAGCGTTTTGGATACGTTTTGTAAAATAATATTTAATATATATATATATATAATAATTTCTAAAATTTGATTAAAAACAAGCAATTAAAAAAATTTATAACACTTAAATCCCATCAATTCTACAATAAACATAACTACATAAGTTCATGAATTAACTACTTAATAAGTTCAAGTAAAATAAAAAATAAGAAGTACTAAATATGATATATAAAATGTGATGTCTTCCTCTCTTCAATCAATCCCATTACTGATGCTTTTAACGTGGTCCTTAAATATGGAAAAACCGACATCAGAACTCGAATATTACGTATGGGATAGTGAACAAGTTCGTAGTATTACCCTCAGAATTATAAGAGGCAGCGAAGTCTGTTTGGTGTTGTCGCCGTAAACGTAGTCTTCAATCATTTGCTCAACACATGCTATTACCCTCATAAATGATAAATGCATGTAGGCTTATCCGTGATTAATCACAAAAAACCACGTACATACCTCTAATATGTATAATCATGAACCATGCACCATCACACACGGTTTCATGAAAAGCAATAACCTATATATGCTTCATTAGACGAAATAGAGACTAACGACTGTCTTGTAAACCTCTAAAATACTGCAGTAGTACGTTCTCATGATAAGACTGGGACCTCTACTCTGAGATCGATTGCTCAATATAATGGTCAGAGACATATCTTACAACAACAAAAACCCAACCAACACAACACAAGGCCGGTGTTCGTTTGTATGGGCAGTATGAACATTAAGCACAGTTTGTGCTGTGAGATACTAAATTAAAAATTGTCCATTAAAACTTTTAATGAAGATGCAGTGTTGCAATGCCTGCCTTCAATCTTCAATCAAATCTCTTTTGACTTTATTAGTAGATCTAGAATTGAGATATAAAACCATTCTACTTTTCTCTGTGTTATCTACATCTGAGTTTCCGGAAACTTAAAGAAACTGGAGGCAATAAGAACGGGAAGTGCGGAAGTCCAAGAAGGTAGAGAGAGAGAGAGAGAGGCTGAAGGAAGTAGAAAGAATAGGTTTTATCAACCTTTAAATGACAATTTTAACCTTGAATGTATCCAAATCGTATCCGGACCGTATCCGATGAGTTGACTGTGCTCTACATAGTTAGGATACGTTTTTTCATCCATGGATACGTGTATATGGCGTATCCAGACCGTACCTGTATCCAGTACGGGTACGATACGGACATACCTATATTTTGCCGTATCCATGCTTTATAGTTTATCAGTAGCAGAACTAATTGATGATATGCAATTACTATCGCTGCTGCAATTTTTCAGCATGCAGATCCAAACACATTAACCTCGGTTGTCTTATGTATGCAGATAATCTAAGTTCCCTATTAGCCAAGGACTAAAGAAATGATACCTCAACTTATTGCAAGCCTTTACTTACCATTATAAGAGACCTTAGACTTGCACCAATTTTCCGATACCTGCTTGCTCCCTGTACCCTGTGCTGGGAAACCAGCTGCATGCACATTAAACTTTACTAAAAATTCTTACACCAAAATAGCTGAGCACTCCAAGGTCATATTTTTATCAAAGACTGTAATCACTTATTATAGCTTGCATTAATATCTTTCCATAACTTTTCTGCTATATCATCAGTAAATTTAGAAGGCCATAAGTACCCATTTCATTTTAGCTCATATATTTTGATCTGTTCTATTCATTTATTACCTATTTCACATGAAAGTAGATAAAAAGCCCAAGAACTAGAATTTCACAGCAGCTCAAGAAAGCTATAAAGCTCGAGGGCCTGTTTTTGTAGTCGGAGGGGAGCATGTGCTTTTGTAAAAGTGCATTTATATGGTGTTTTGCTTTCATCTTTATCTGGTTGTGTTTCTGTATCTTATTGTTTGCTTAAATAGCAAAAGAGGATGTGACTACCACAGAGGCAACTATTAGTCTGGTGAAAATGAAAGCACCATACATGGTGCTGCACTACTATGAGAACACCATACATGGTGCTGCACTACTACTATTTGAGCCTCTTCCAATACTGGAAGTCCCTAAAACAAATGCAGCATGATAGTTATCTTCCCCATGATCCAATAATTCATAAAATGTTATCATAAAAAATTCACCGAGCTACATATTGGTAGTCATATGTCAGAACCCTAGGGCTTAGTGCACAATTTAGCAGATAGAATTTTAAAACTGAGAGAGCCGAGTGATTGAGTACAACTCTTTTCAGCTCTATAATTTTCACGTCCAACTCTTAAATATGTACATCTGCGAACGATTCAAATTTCTTTAACAGCTAATGATTTAAAAAGTTGTAGCTAAGAGACTTCATACCAGCAACTCTAGAGCTGCTGTTTAAGCATGCTATTCCTCATTCTGGAACAAATTTTGCTGCACCATATGAGGAATTTCAAGCTTCCTCCTCGTTTAAAGACTTTTAGTCGGATTCACTGGATTATGTGTTCTTTACCAATGCCCTTTATATGCCCTCATATTTTCTTTTTACTGCTCTAGGATATTATTTTACACCATCCATCCAAATCTTTTCAATCGTACCTGTGGTCAATTAATGAATGAAATATCTGATCCTCACATCGTATAAACTATTACTAAAGAACAGTATATTAACAAAAGAAATTATGCTACTATTGTTTAGATGCATGTTGATCGTGATTCAAAAATTGAGTTTAAATCATGACCGTCAGTTAGGATTCTAATGCTTTCTACCTAGCAAACCAGAGCATATAGTGTCTACTATAACTGGGGGTTTCACTTTCATATGGTCATTTCAGTGCAGACTGATCATAGTACTGGTTATACAAAATGTCTAGATGTAGACAGTTCAGAAAGACTACAAAACTTTAGTGTCCAAATATATTTTTTATATTGTAGTATGAGCTTCAAAGATGTGATGTTGAACATATGAGTCATTCAACCCTTGAGGCACAAAATGGAAGTGAAGCTTCAATTAAAGTAGACAACAGACAAGTACATGCCGAGAGGCACACAACTGAAACCTTGAAAGATATTCAAACAGCCGATGCCATCTAATACACTAAGGGCACAAACTAACAATTGAACTAGTGTAAAGAGTATTTTACTGCTCTGGAATAGTATTTTACTGACCTCAGTGAGATATCACACCAACATACAACCAGAGCTCCCTGCTGGTAGGATTTCAGATCCTCAAAACACCCCCTCCTCTGAGGTTATACTCATCTCAGAGAGGAAATACTACTTGTAAACCGATAACTGCAAAAGAAATTGAAACTCAATAAAGCAAGTTATAAACTGGAAATTTAAAGAAAGGCATGCCAACAAATAAAAATTCAAAGATGAGCGCCTTTGAATCCAGTAAACTTTCAAATCCACTTCAGATCACTGTCCTTTTTTTTTTGGTATAATTTTTTAGGGTAAACTGCCCCTAATTTATTGAAATCAAACTAACAAAAGATGGAGACAAAATAACCTGACCTCCTATGTCTGATAAACTCCAACAAAGAGGATAAACAAAAGCTTAATCTGGCATGTGTACACCCACCCATACAAAATCATAGATATAAAAAACCCCTAGCAAATAGCAAATTCTCAGCCAAGAAACCCTTAATTAAAGGACGGAATGAAGCTGATAGCATTGACATATAGTTGTGAGATACCAAGAATAGAGAAAATAGACATATCGTGATGCTTCTTGTAAGGATGAAAAAAATGCAGAACATACTCTCTGAACAATTCTAAAAGATGACGTTGGGCTTCCAACACATTAAAAATCTTACATTCGAAACGCACCAGATTCCTAGTGATCCAAATAAATCAAATTTGATTACAAGAGACTAGAAACCAAAGTCAACGTTTAGGTTTTGAGAACACTGAAACACCAACATCATTAAACACTTCATCAAGGGTACCCCAAGACGAGAATGAATGAGAAAATAGAATGCAAATTCATTTCCATAAAGCCACAAATTCAGAACAATGCAAAAGAAGATTTGTACATGTCACAGTCCCGAAATTCGAATGATAAAAATTTGAATTTGAAGCCATGAAACTCTAAAACAATCTCAAATATATTGAAGTTATCTTATCATAACAGTGTATCGAAACTGGTCTACAACATGACTCAGACGACTTAAATAATACATAACTAGATTATACCTCAGTATTATAACCAATGGAAATGTAAAATTCACTCAATCCTCACCACAAACAGAAGAAAGAAATCTTCAGAATAAACCTTATGAATCTAATAATGCCCACCTGCAAAACTATCCCCTACACCATCGAATTAGTGCACTGGGATTATAAACACAAACCCGGTAAGCTTTTCAGCCTGTAGAGTAAACCAACAGTAAACATACATCGCATACAAAGGAAATATGTCAAATAACATTTAAAGACAAACGTACTCATGTGACACTGGGCAACCCATATGTTACCCAAAATCATTTAAAAACATGGGTACTCATGAGACTTAGGCAACCCATCTGTTCCCCTCATGCAGTACACCGACAGGCACTGGGCAACCCATATGGTTACCTAAAATCATGTAAAACATGAGTACTCATGAGACCCAAGTACTTATTTGTTATCCCTCATGCAGTACACCGACAGACACTGGGTAGCCCATCTGTACCCAATGTCACTAAAAAATATGGGTACTCGTGAGACCTATGCAACTCATCAGTTACCCCTCATGCAGTACACTGGCAGACAGACTAGAGCTCTAATTGAATCGTAAACGACACCCGGCCAGGCTCGGTTCCGACAACACGTCTGAAGACAAAAAAAACACGTCCGAAAACAGAAAAAACACGTATGAAAAACAGAAAATGTTTTAACAAGACTCAATGTTAAAACCACGTACAATAACAATCCACCCATGTTATTGTACTACAACAAAACGACTCTTTCTCAAATAAAATAAATATAGTCGCTACAGTATAATTCATTTGAAAATAAGAACGTGACAATATATAATATAGCAACCCATATATATGTATCATATTTACCATTTTATACACATACACAACCCACTATATCATATACATATCCTAGTTCGATCTTTTAACAAAAAAAAAAAAGTAAGTATGAGTCACCCCCAAGGGTAGACCCGTCATAGTGAGATTTACTCACATTCACCATAGTCCATAATCATTAAAACCTTTTCAAAATTATTTATTAAAATAGTGTTTCACTTACCCATGAACCGTAGACGATCAAGTTCACGAATTTAAACAAAAACATATATTTTTTTAATTTTTTTATAATTAGTGATGCAACGACTATGGTAAGAACTCAAACTAAATTCAATAATTATAACACTACTTCGATCATGATGATCATTGTTAGGTTTACTCACCTTATTTCCCGCGTGCAATTTCCACGACACCGAAAGCGATTCTGTCACTCATTTTGTCGGTCACCTAATAGCATGAAAAAATGTTTAGAAAACGATACGTAAAATATCAGGTGACGATTTCCGTACAGCTAAATGTTGTTCATAAAAGCATTGTTCATGTTTTATAGTTTACTAAACATTGTTCGGGTTTATTGTTTTTACAGAACACCGTTCACAATTACTGTTCACAGCAAAATGTTAATGAACACTGTTCACATTACTGTTCATGTAGCGACACTGTTTCCCAACCACCACCAATGACCACTAAAATTCACTATCACAATCTAAATGACATTCTTAACAATTTTCTAGTTCACCACAAAGTCTAATTTTGAGCCTAAACACTTTAATTTAACAAAAACTGAAAAGCCCAAATTTAGAACCTAGGATTTCTTTTCTTCGATTCTCATAACACACAACGATTTGGATTAAATATTTTGGAAGGTTTGTAGTATGGAATGAGACCTTCAAAATGAGATAAGAATCTCACCGATTGGTTGCCGGAAAAGGGAGATCCGACGAGTTGAAGTTCGGCGAAATATGCATTTCTACGAAAAATTCTGGGCTTCACCGCTTCCAAATGGTGGCGAGATGGCGGGTGGCGCTGCCACCAATCGACAAGGGACGCAAAAACCTTTCAAATGTGACTGGTGCGCCGCTCTATGGTGGCCGGACGATGGAGATCCGGTGGCCCAAAGTCGGCCACTCGGGGAGAGAATTTCTGGATTTGTTTTCGGGGTGAACAATACCCAAGAACAGTACATATCCGAATTTTCTGATTTTTCTCCCCATTTTTCTCTTTAATTTCCCTATTTATACTATTTTCCAAAAATTTCCAAATACATTTTGATTCGTAACTTCTTCATACGAACTCTGATTTAGGTGTGTCGCATGTCCACGAATTCGTATTGATAAACTCTACGACTTTCATGAATGACGTTTTCTGAGATTCCTAACAGATTAAAAGTCAACTCTTAACCCCTCACTGTGACGTTTCTGAGTATAAAACGCTCGAACACTTTCTTTTTCTCCATGGTACTATATAATCGGATCACCACCAATTTAAGTATCTTTGAACAATAATTAGAAAATAATTAAAATTCCGGGATATTACAATACCCGATTCCGCATGACTTCCACAAAAAGGAGCAACGAGATGGAAGTGAAAAACCTCGCCGTTGTAAAACATCATCAGTTAGTAAACGCCCATGAAGAGCCTTCCAAACAACAAGAGTTTTGTGTGGTTGAATTGCTTTACTCCATATCACTTTACCCAAGTCTTTATGCTCACTATGATTTGAGAAGAAAACAAAAGCTTCTTTTGGTGTCAGAATTCTTGAGGAAGAGTGCGGTTATAAAAGAGAGTTAGATGTGTCTGCATCAGGCAGAGCAATGCGCTTAATTTTTTCTGCTGCTTGAGGGAATGAATAAATAAAATATGTTAGGAGAACCTAATGAGAATCAACAATAACATCATTCACCTTAGCATAAAGTGGAATAACATCATTCACCTTAGATCACTGTCCTCATATTGCTTCATTACATCTTCTATCTAAGTTTCATTGCTTCATGACCGAAATTTGTGTACATTGCTTCTTTCATCAAGAAGAGACATTCCAAAACAAAATTATCAAGGTATTAACAATAGCTACACAATATCTCCGTAAGAAATAAACTGGCAAAATTGTACAGTTTCAATGTGTCAAATTCAGCTTCATAGAATTGTATTTTAGTCAAACCATGAGGCTTCATCCAGTAAGGTTATCTTTTCAAACATATGTTTGAGTTTCTCATGGTTCACCATCTCTTCCAAAATTGTATCCTCGGCAACCACAGCTGGGATTTTCTTGGCAGCTTCCTTATCAGAAGAAGAAAATACCAATTCCGACAACCGATGCTTATCAATTTGCCTACTGTGTTTGTCCTCTTCTCTTTGCCCAGCCAAGAGGAGGTGGTAGATGAACACAATTTTCTTTTGTCCCAGTCGGTACGCTCGAGATATAGCTTGCCTCTCAACCGATGGGTTCCATGTAACATCTAGAAGTACAACTCTTGAAGCTCCAACCAAATTTATTCCTTCGTTACAACCTTTGGTAGAAGCTAATAATACCTTGGCTCTGCTTAGTGGATCATTAAAAGCCTTCATTGATGATTGGCGCTGCTTTGATTTTTCTGCTCCACTCATAAACAGAATCTCGTTCTCTTCATTCCACTGAAACTGAGATTTCAAAAGCTCCTTTAAAATGGTCAAGGCATTAATATACTGACTGAACACCAGAACTCTTTCCTTCATTGCATCACTCAGCCGTATGAGCTCAATCACAAACTTTGCCTTCATCCCAGATTCAGGATTTGATCTTTTTTCCTTTAGTTTCTTCAAGTCAACATGATTAAGAAAGGATACCCTCGTGTCCTTCTCCAGGTTGAGCAAAGCCGAAGGATGAACAGATATTAAAGTCTCATAATGTTCAACTTTAAAGAATGGAAGATCTTTCTTCTCTTGAATTTTCATTGAAATTTCTTTCTGCAACTTGTTTGGCTGTAAAACAACAATTGAGTTCCTCAATCCGGGAAGTGCATCTCGTAGTATGGAACCTCTGTAAACATGCACAATCGGGGCAATTTCAGCTCTTATTTTCTTGGCTTGCTTTGCTTTATCTCTGGCACTGCATGTATGCCCGATCCAGTCTGGCCTTGCCAAGCGAATTGTATTGTACAGCTCATCAAAATTGTTTTGGAAAGGAGTTCCTGAGAGAATTATACGTCTATGTGTTTTGATATTTGATGAAGCCTTCCACATATGACTTTTATCATTTCGAGGTGTATGCCCTTCATCGAAGACTACAATACCAGGAAAATCTAGCAGAATGTTCCTCATTTTCTCAGCTAGGCCAGCTTTCTTGTCTCCAGGATTATGCTCCGTATAAAGTTTCTCAAAAACTCTGTAACTAATACCAAGGATGCTTCTTTCCTTGTTCCAGGAATATAACTTCAACCAACGACTACTTTCCATTTTTTTCACACGGCGCTGGCCTATATTTTGAACCAAAATCTCAAGGGCTGCTTTATTCTCCTTTCCTGATAAACTCTGATTGTTAAGATTGTGAAAGGGTATTTCAAAGCCCCATTTTTTAAACTCCTCTTCCCAGGTGTGAAGCATGGTACGAGGAGCAATTATCAGTGGCCTGCATTTGGGGTTAAATTTCATGTATGCCTGAAGAAAGACAATGGTTAGACGTGTCTTCCCTGTTCCAGGGGCATGTGATATTATGCAACCACCCCCACCATCAGCACTAGTGTTTTGCAACTGTTCAAGATGAATTCCACCAGCTATTTGACTCCAAATAAACTCAAAACCTTCACGCTGGTGAGGATACACACTACTTTTAACACCAGGGATTAAGTCCCACACTGTGCCATCGACATGAGCATTGGAAGTAAGGCCAGACCCAGATTCATGACATTGTACCTCATCAGGAATAGACCAGTTGTCTTCTTCATAGGATCTCTTGCCAGATCGTCCATAAGGGTTTGGAGCCTGGAGTGATCATAACCAACGGCAAAAATCAGATATCTGATAATTTGAATAGAAGTAGCAACTAGCAAGTTGAAAAGCAATGCAGTAGCCCTGTTCAAACTAACAAGTAAGCTCATCCAAGTACAAAGCACCTCTGCTTATTATTAGTGAACTATTATCAAGTAGCAAATGCAATTCAGACATGCTTTTCAGGTTTCTATTTATCTATATCATGAAGCTTTATGAAATAGTGTCTTCAATTATTCTTTTAGAATTCTTAAGAGCATTTAAGCTCCTTTGACAGACTACAACATCAATATATAAAATACTATTATATACATATATGTATGTATATATGTATATTTAGTGTGATGCTTGTACTTAATTTATATCCCTTTCAAAAATATCACAGATACATGCTAGATCATCACCGATACAAAAATAATAATTATATGTATATACAATAGAAAGAATAATTATAATAATTTAAGGTAACAAAACAAGGGTTTAGACTTTCTGGTTGAAACTTAAACTGACAGATTGTTGTCAAATTCCGAGAAATTTAGGCATTTAAAAGGAAAAAGGTATAGAAATACAGCTCTGATGATTCTGAAGAATCCCAGCTACATGACGCAAGCCTTTCCGGCCTATCTGGATTAACACAACGATGCATACTAAGTAGTAAGGCACATACTAACAGAACATAAAACACTATATTCAGTATAATCGCAATAGCAGTCATTTTAGCTCAAAGAGCAACTGACTGCTAGGATGACCAATCTCAATCAAAAGAAACATGAATGAAAATAAATAATTGCAGGACTTACAAAGTCTGGTACCATATACTTGATCTCCCGATGCACATGAAGGCAATATTTGCAAATCAACCCAATTTCTTCATCAAGTATAAGATGATGTTCCCCTCGACTACAAAGCATATGCTGAGTAACTTCCTTAACTGGAGGAACGTCATTAATTTCAACCTGCCAACCAAACTTTCAGTTAATAGCAATTCCATGCAACAAAAAAAAACAGACCGTTGACAACATAATCAGTATCTTAGATACTTATGACACCATACTGTCAGTATTTTACTATCCATTCTCAATTCTCTTCGTTGTGTGATGAATGAAGATATAGCTTTTGTTGAAATCCATGCTGAATACTGATGTGTCACGCTACTTTCTTTTACATGGGACATAATATGTTACCGTATTTCAAAAACTCAGCTGAATATGCAGAAATAAAATGACTGCCGCAACTACGCCATAATCATATTAGCTGGCTAAGTAAACTGTAGAGTGCATACTTAAGTTGCTAATACTGTAACAAAGAGCTAGAATTATAAAGAAGGGTTGAAAGAGCAATATGTTTATGCAAAACCTACCTCATTACAGTCAGTAGAGCCAATTTGAGCAGATCTAATAGCAAATTCCATTTCTTCATAAAGCTTATCTTGTTCTTTCTCGGAATCTGACTTCTCTTCTGGAACAATGCTTGGCGGCTTACCAAATGAGAACTTCAATGGAAGAGTTACATTTTTAACGACTTTATCCCCAAAGGAAGCTGATGCTTCTGGCGGTACTTCTACATCTTCACAAATCGAATCTGCAAGAATGTTGTACGCATTAGCATCTCTTTTTCCCCTGGTGTACTTTTTTTTAGAGAGCTTCCTTGACCCTTTGCTCTTTTCAGATGCTTTCTGCACATTATTCCATTCATTACGTTCATAGTTCAGGCTACAAGGATCCGTCTCACTTCTTCTATTGTTGCACTGTGAATCCATTTTAGGATGCTTGTTTCTCTGACTACCACATTGATTTTCATAAACAGTATCCCTCTGATCATCATGGCTAGAGGAATGATTTCCTGACCATGAACGAGTACGGTGTGCTACACAATTGAACTTTTGACCATCGCCGTCCCCTCCAAAGTTTCTCTTTCTTTTTTGACATATACCAACCTTTTCCCCCTCTGCCTCACTTCTCTTTGCATCCTCAATTTCACGATCTGAATTTAAAGGTCCCTCATCATGTGTATAATTACTTGCATAATCATCTGATGAATTTTTATATTCACTCGCAGAATCATCTGAAGGAATACTTTCAATATCATCTTCATTATCACCATCATCAGCTGAGAACTCATGAAGTTCCTCGTCTGAATGTACACTTCTCATATCACTATCCTTAACCCTGTCAGAGTCCCCTCCAGCTCCACCTCCCTCTTTACTTATTGACACTGCATCATCATCACTATCACTAACCAAACTAATGACTTTCACACCAGAATCAGCTGACAACCCCGACCTTGTACTTCCCTCAACACCCCCAGCCTTCACGCTCCGCCCTTTCCCCACCTCCTCACTTCCCTCTGCAACACTCTCTACTGAATCAGAATCCCCTGAGCTATCGTCCTCCACGCTACTATCCGAAAGAACTATGAATTCAGATTTCTCCAAACCAGTGGACGCTGCTGAGCCACCCACTTCCTTCTGCTGCTTCTTCTTGTTCTCATTGAACTCCTTGTAAGCTATGTCCTGCCGCTTCCTTGTTCTAGTAGCTATAGGCAAGCTATAGTCAAACATCTCACTCTCAAAGATTCAACCTTTCCTACCAAAAACACAAAATCAAGCACCTTTACATCAAAATCTTACACGATCATGCAGCCCACAACCACAACATATCAAACTTCTCTTACCAAGAAATAATATTTTCACACTTTTACACCAAAATTGAGCAATCATGAAACGAATAACCATTGTACTATAAACATTACGAATTTACATAAATCAAAACAAGAAACGTGTAAAAGATTACAGAACCCATGCAAATACGAAAAGAGGCTGAAGAGCTGATGGTGATTTACCTAAAGCAACGGCGAAGATAAGTAAAAACTAGGAAGGCAAAAACGGCGGGAAGCTAGAAAGCTTCGGAGATGGCCAACGTTTCTGTCTCATTCTTCAGTTCTCTCTGTACTTTCTCTGTTCTTACTCATAATAAGAGTTGAAAAGCTGAGTAGTCCTTTTTGTCTTGTTTTGACGGAATTGCCCTTTGGCGGCTTTGGGAGTCGTGAATGGAAGAGTGTTGGAATGGGATTTGGTATGACTGCAGGAGGACGACCAAAGGAAGCAACCTTGTGACCAATTGGTGCTGGCCGCGATTGTGTTCAATTGGGATTACTGTGATGCGATTAGGATAAAAGTTAAGAAGCTTAATTTTTTTAACTTTTATTTATTTATTTTAACTTTTCTTATGTAGGGTTTCATAGGTTGAGAG
The DNA here is from genome assembly GCF_933775445.1 of Argentina anserina. NCBI lineage: Eukaryota > Viridiplantae > Streptophyta > Magnoliopsida > Rosales > Rosaceae > Argentina > Argentina anserina. Next base: position 11,636,566 of record NC_065876.1, read on the forward strand.
TTTATTATTTTCTTTTTTCACATCTCAGAATCTCAGATTATGAGCCGATTGTAGTACCAATATAACAAAACGTTGATTTCTAAAGGAAAACTAGTGTATTTATAGAGAAAATGTCACACTTCTGACTTTTATGTAGTAGTTTATATATGTGAAACCTTGTTGATAGGTGAGTGCTGTCAACATATACCGTAACATAAAAAACATGTTCTAATTGGTAACAATTTATAACTAACTAAACAACACTAGTAACTTATGTCCAAACGATCAAGGAGACATAGAAACGATTGTTTAGTGTGGACTTTGGAGCAATTAGTCGTATACAACATCTAGTATCTTCTAATTTTAAATGTATCATTCACTAAAGATAAACCACGATTGAATTATGACAACAAAATGGTTAATCGCCCGTTTAAACAACAAGCTCTATAAAAGGTTGAAAGGCAAAGTCAACCACTTGTATCATGAATGCCACATCCACCAATAATCTAAACAAAACGTAAATTTAGGTAATGCGCATCTCGCCGAAATCAATATCATAAGTTTATAACAACAAAATTTAGTTTCTTTCACAACCAACTTTAAAACATAACCGCCGTTACCATAACTTTCGTAACAAATCCTAGAAGAGAGATTTGAATCACTTGCAAGTTGCAACCAAGCCATGGATGCAGCTTTGGGGCGGTTTCCTAGTGGAACTCTGAATGAATATCATATATTAAAACTAAGAAATCGATCATTTGATATCTTCCACTTGTTGCGAAAGATTCACATTGTTACAGGAAACATAAAAGAACCACCGGTGTGCTGGTTACAGCCCACACAACAATGAAAACATTAGTACTCTCCGATAAAACGTTACAAAACCGCGTTCTACCCGGTGGGTCCCCTCTCCCCGGGTCCCACACTCAGTCACTCAATAAGCGGCTTAAACGGCCGAAATCTTGGGAACAAAATTTTTAAACGCCCCCGCCCAACCCAACCACCTCAAAACGAAACTAATCCAAAAACAAACAAAAAAATCTGTAAATCACGAGGGAACCTCCTCCCTCTCTATTATTATCATTTCATTATTATTATACAAAAACCAAAGATCCCTTCTCCGATTTCCATCCTCTATTTTAACGCCTTTCGATTCTGTTCTCCTCCGCCGCAACCTACATTGCTTCATTTTCTCCGATCCGGTACCCGTTCGGAGCTGCTCGGATTGGATCGGGGAGTCTTGTGATGATCTGAAGGATTGTTTATTCGGTAGATTTGATCGGTGTTTTTGTTTGTGAAGAAAAGCAATGGATCCGTTATCGGCAATCAGCGAGGAGCTGGCGGAGATCGACGGCCAAATCGCCGACGTCTTCCGCGCTTTATCGTAAGCGTTTTTTATTTATTTTGAGAGTCTATGGATTTGGTTTATGGCTTTGGATTGTGTTGAATTGAAGGTTTAATTTCATGAATTTGTGTGAGCAGGAATGGGTTTCAGAAGCTGGAGAAGATTAAGGACTCGAATAGGCAGAGCCGGCAGCTGGAGGATCTTACTGAGAAGATGCGTGACTGTAAGAGGTGATTTTTGCTCTTACATTTTGATGCTTTTGATAGTTTTTGGTGGATTTTTGTGAGTATAGGAAGATGGAATTGTGAAATTGACAGTAGAATGCTATTCGTTTTCGAGTGTTGGTATTGGTTGGTGCAGACATGTATGAGTTTCTGTACGTTTAGGTTTGATTGGGATGTCGAAATCTTTGTTCTCATTATGTAGGCACGGTTCTGTGTCGAACATTTTGTTGTGTGTAAGTTTGTATTTACGAGTTTCGGGAATAATGTTGGAAAGCTCCATAGTTGGCCTTACTTCCTAGCCCCCTGGAAAGTTTATATGTTTACTCCATATACTGTTGATGGCCAGCTGTGAGATTAGATTAGATAGACTTGGCAATGGTGATAATGTGATTCTTAATTTCGTTCTCGTTTCATTTACATTTCTCTTCATTTTATGGTATAATTAGCTTCCTTTTTTGGTTTTTTGTTTTTGCTAAGTGGGATATTAGTGAGCTCTTAGAAGTGGGCGTGTCGGAAGTTTATGACATTGGAATTGAGTCTGAGGTGGAAAGCTATGTGCCTTCCTATTACACAGTATGGGAAATTTGGAATAGTTATAAGTAGAGTTTAAATTAAGGTGACATTTTGGTAATCCTTCTCCATTATTTGTGTAAGGAGTAAGAAATTTTGCATCTGTTGGAAGCTATCGAACTCATCGGTAGGATTTAAGTGGACAGGTATTAGCCTCCCTTTATACTGGATTTGGAATAACTACACAATTTTTTGGGAGGTTAAACTAGTTTAACTAGGATAACAGTGGTACCTTGTGGCATTTGGGATGGGAAAGTTTTATCTGCTGTTGTGCTTGAGATGGTTGACCGGTGGGGGTTGGTAGGCCATTGAATGCCTCTCCATATACTGGAATTAGAATGTTTCTACCGTCCCTATTGTTATAGTGAAGTTGAACCCTGCATTTGGTGTCTAAATCACTAATTATGCTCCATTGTTCGTGATGGGTTAGATATCTTTTCCATAATTGTCATAGTGGCCTATGTTGATGCCATCTGTTTCTTGTTACTTACCTTTTAGCTTTCTTCCCAGAACCTCAATGTTCTTACATGTATCAGGATAGTGGTGAGGAAAGTTGGCATATTTGTATCTGTAATTAATGACAAAATTCATATTCGTGATATTCATTGTTTTTTAATCGTGAATATGAATAACCTTGTACCACATCTATCTCTCTGGTTATTTTCCTCTGCCGAATTGTAGCTACTGTAGTTCTGCTAACAAGGTTATGATTTTGTTGTTTTCAGACTTATTAAAGAGTTTGACAAGGAAGTCAAAAATATGGAGAGAAGAATTGATCCAGACTCGAGTAGAATGCTCAGTGAGAAAAAACAATCAATGGTGGGTCAACCAGTTCTTTCTGAACTGTTATTCAGTTAAATTTAATTTATTTAAACTGCTTGTTATGTGTTTCCATTTTCATTCCAACGTTTTAAAGTTACACTTTGGTATTTCAACGCAGATCAAAGAGTTGAACTCATACGTGGCTTTGAAAAAACAGTAAGTTAACATCAGTAAGAAATTTCATTACTTTTTTCATGAATGAGAAAGATTTGTGTCTGCCCTTTTTTGGGTGCCTGTACATTGTATTAGTGTAAATTGACCATTTATTAACGCAGGCTTGGATACCTGCAATACATAATTTTTTTCGTTTGTCTTTATTTGATTAGGAAACATAATTATTTATGTTTGACATGTGCACTCGGGCAACTTAGTTCAGCTACTATTTTCTGTTAATGCAGTATTTTTCCTGATATTAGACATGTCGCTAGCCTGAACATAGTGTTTTTGTAAAATTACAAAAAGCATGACTTTATGGGAAAATAACATATTAAATTGTTGGTTAAAAACAAAAAGTCTTTAATTCCATTGAAAGAGTCAAGGTACTTGTTGTTTTCTGGTCAAAGTTGTTTGATAGAGTGACTAATGTTTTACCATCATTATTAAATGGTACACATCCTCTTGGTAATGTACACGTGTTGTGATTTTGCTACAGATATGCAACAAATCTTGAAAACAAGAAAGCTGATCTCTTTGATGCTCCAGCAAATGAATATGCTGAACAAAATGTGTTGCTGGCCTCGGGTAAGCAAACATATCCTTCTAACGCATCAACTGTCACAATAATTTCAGAAAAGTTCCAGGATACACAACTCACTATCAATCTATATCTTCTAATCATCAGCTGATTAAGAAAATAAAATGACTCATATCTCTCAGACACTTGCATGTGCACATACATGTAGGTCAGTGCCACAGAAAAAGAACATGAGTTAAATTTGTATAACAGATATATAGATAGGGTAGTTAAAGTCTTTGTAAACCCCTGTAAGATGTAGATGATTCAGTAACATAAACTGAGCCTTTGTCATCAACTTGACAGTTCATCAAATTAATCAGAATAAAATTTGACTTCATCAAAGTACTTATCAGTTTGAGTTACCATACACATTAGATTCTTGTCAGATTAAATAACTATACACTTTGAAATTCTTGGGGACACTAGTTAACTGGACACAGCAGTTTCACTACAGAAAACACTGAGCGGCATTGTTCTCACTCTAGAACGTGCATCTGCAGTCTGGTCTGAATTTTGTATGCCTGATACTGATACAGTTGTGCTTCAATCACAATAATTTATTTCCAGTAAATGTACAATGTTAGCACTTTACCTGTGTGAATCTAGGATCTGGAGCAGTGAGCTTTTGTCACTGTTCACCATATTGATTACATGGTGAATTTATGACTCCTATCTGATCAAGAATTAAAAGGGCAGTTTGAAGTTCAAACTGGTGCCAGGGTTAGAGACCCAAATTTGGAAAAGATAAAAAAAAAAGTTATGTAGATTACGTTTAAAGGCTGTTAATGGTAGTAGTGTAGCAAAGGATTCTTGCTTTGTATCCTCTGTTTGATATAATCATGTGATGTCTACTCCGTGAAATTTAGAAGTACCAAATAACTAGTTCAGAACATCGTCTTCAAATTTGCAGGTATGACAAACGAGCAACTTATTGATAATGGACACCAAATGATGGATGAGACTGATCAAGCCATTGACAGAGCACAAAAGGTTGGCACATCTTAATGTCTGATTTCATCATTAGATAAACATTTCTTCCTGCTCCCAATTGTTGTGATAACTCTTAAGTGATTCAGGTTGGACTTTCTTTGTCTTTCTCATTATAGGTTGTTCATGAGACTATCAACGTTGGAACAGAGACAGCAGCATCTCTCAAGGCTCAAGTATGTATTCAACTTGGAAATGAAGAAAATAAATCATATTGTTCCAATTACACTTAAAAGGTTAGTTAACCAAATTTCAAAGCCATGGTAGCTAAAAAAAAAATATATATTTTTTTAAATTTCCAGACTGAACAAATGAGTAGGATCGTTAATGAGCTGGACTCTATCCACTTCTCAATCAAGAAGGCTACTAAGCTGGTGAAGGAAATTGGTAGGCAGGTCAATTTCTGAATATCAACTTGCTTTTCCATACGTTGGGCAACTTTGCTATTTTATTTCCCGTTGTGATTCTTCTTATCTTTTCCCTGTTCATTTCATATTAGGTTGCAACTGATAGGTGTATTATGGGATTGCTCCTCCTTGTTGTCCTTGGAGTCATAGCCATCATCATTGTGAAGGTATGTACTGCCAAGAATAGATTCTTTGTTTTTCTCTTATTTGATTTCATCTGTGTTAAACTTAAGATTTTGGTTTGTCATCTGCAATTACGTAAGTAGTTCTGGACATTAATAACAAATAGCATCAAATATAGTTGAAAATTGTTATATTTGCCCATCATTTTCTTTTGTTGTTGAAGTCACCCATTGTACTTGCATTCTGGTGGTAATGACCTACGTACAAGCCTCTGGGTCAAGTAAGATTGATGTAGTCCTTGTTTTCTTTGATATTCTGGAAGTATGATAGCTAAATTATTCTTGGTACAAGTTTTTTGAAAGTATCAAGGAACGGACATATTTGTCTTGATTAAAGATTACTACTTCCTTTTTTATGTCCTATAATCCCTTATACATCAGCTTATACAGTCGTGTGTAATATTTTCATACCAAAATGCATCAAGCAATTTGACAATGGTTTGTTGCAGCAGAGAAAAGAAAAAGAAAACTTTCATTTCACTTCTCATTATGTTGTGTCGATATTTAGTTAAACTATCCTAATATTTGAACTATTTTCAGCTTGTTCATCCGAACAACAAAGACATTCGAGATATTCCTGGATTGGCCCCTCCTGTGATGAACCGCAAATTACTGTGGAGTCCTTATTGATGAGAGTTCGGAGGGAGTTGAAAATGAATGATTGATAAGATTGCCAAGATGATGTGCATTCATGGTCAGATGACATCCGTCCTGTTTTATAAAGCAGGTAGTGAATGACTTCCCCATAAGTTGCTGTAGAGACCGGCTCGATTTTCAGAAAGCTAGTCTCATTACTGTTGTTGTGCCTTGTTCGTTGGCTTCCCTGAGATCCTGTTGTAAAATCAATTTTTTCTTCAAACCCGACCGTTAAATTTCTCCCTATACAGTGAGGAAATTATACAATGTGCATTTTAGGTTGTATTGGTTTATACCCTCAATACCTTGTATAAACAAAGTCTGATTTTGTAGTCCCTCAACCTCTTGATGTACCAAAACGTAATATATTTTTGAAGTAAAATGAGTTTGAATCTTTGGTGCAGCCCCGCAAATCCCCGTTTCCTTGTCGACCACTTTTTCGGGTATATGTGAAACTCGAGTTGAGCTTGTATGAACCTAAATTTTGCGTCTGTGGTACTCTGAGTGTGTGCTCTCACACGTGTGATGTGCGCAACTTTTAAAAGAAAAGGGTGTAGCAATTTCAACTGAAAGAAAGAAAGAACGATGATGACCCCAAATGCATATAATTTGATTCGCTTTTCATCTGTGGTGGACGAAAGTTGGGTTTTTCTAATCCTGTGTGTTCATCATCTTTGCATATGTTCTTTCGTGGTACGAACATTTGGCCATGGGATGGGGAAAAGGTTATAAGCTGACCTACCTACATTTCTTGTTTTCTCATGAAAAAGTCTAACATGGTCATTTGAGTCCCACAGTTTAAACTTTAAACCCTCATAGCGGGGATGAAGAGTCAAACGTGTATAGTAGGGAATTATGATCAAGTATTCAAGTCCAACCCATGTAGTAAACGTAACCCAAGTGGGTGGAAACTATGAGCGTACTCTTGCATTTTTGTAATATCGTTATTAATTGTAATTTTGACTAAAAATTACTATACATAAAACTTTACGAATAACACCTTAATCAAGATTACCATTAATTTTTCCAAATGACGATCTAAATCTCATCGAGCAGCTGGCTTAGTTACTCAAAATCGCCAGGTAAATGAGCGCCTGAAGAGTGTAGGTGGGCTTGGTGACTCATTTTCTTTAGTCAAATTTTTAAAAAAGACTTTTCAAATTTAATGTAATAAACTCGTGAGTGTTTTACTATACATTTTCCGTTTTGGCATATATTTCCAATACGCTATAGTTTCTTGTTTCAAGTAAGAACTTATTTATGTGTTTGCATTGGCAACCAGCCGAATGTGGTCATGGTCCATATTTTGATTTTCATACCATACTCTTTCCGGTATCTTGGGAGTTCTAACGACGTTCTATAACTTTAGCTCTTGAAGCAATTGAAAAGATTCCGGTGTCGGGTACAGCCTACATCATCCAGTTGGAAAATTCATTTATGAGTTTGCCATGGCATAATTGATTGAGTGAGAATATTATTTGCGCAATATTAGGGTCAGACCGTGAGTTTCTTACAGGCGACTGCTCTATTTGTTTTCTACAAGTAAAAGGTGCATCCCATTATAAAAAGAATGTTCACAGTTGAAACCGTACGAGGAGGCATCTGAAAAATTCAGGCCAAGTGATCCCAACTCACCTCAATGATACAAGAGAAACATAGCAAGTCAAATGGGTGACAATAACGTAACAACTCCATTTTGAAAGAGATGCCCGTTTTTAATTGGCACCAAACAGCGTCAAGCAAGGTCAATCCAATCTCTCTTTGGCATATACCACTGTGGATAAGTTAGTGCCAATTAGCGGCAAAACCCTAGGGATCTATACAAATAGATTTCCGGTAATCAGATTCGAACACGATCCTTTGGCCATGAAGGAACGCTCTTAACAAATGAAATTGGCGTACAAATCTATACTCTTATAATTAAAAGAGAACTTGCTAGTTAAAACATAATTTTTTTACGGAAATGACCCTCAAATATTAAAATATTTTATAATAATTCTATTAAAATAATTATATTATATAAATAAAAAAGTGGTGGTTATTTAAAAAGTTAACCACTAATTTGTAGTAAATATTTCACATTTATTTTACACATTATCTTAAACGTGTATTTTTTACTCACTAGTCATGCCTGGAAAGCTTTTGAGAGTGGAAAGATTGAAAATTAATCTTAGCACGCTTGAGCATTCGTCCATCTATTTTTCAATGCTTATGTGAAAATGTCGAAAAGTATGAGTATCACATTGCACAGTAAAACCATGATCTAGTAATTAAAAAAAATTCGGTGAATCCTTGTTCAATCATCTTGAAATATTGGCATACCACAGTCCTAGTATTTTTCATGTTTACCTCACTTTCCTCGACGCAAGGGGATCAAAGACGACTCCAATTACTTCATGGATACGTCAGTACGTTCTCAGTCGTATAGTTCTTAAATGAGAACACCTCCCTACTCAGACATGCACACGTCACATACCGAGTCACCGTCGTCTTCATCTATACCCCACTTGGCTGTTTCATATCCACACACAGACCACACGGAGCTCTCTGCATTGGATCATTGTGTTTCTGGTCCCTGTAGTTTTCTCAGCTTCTTCTGGTTTCCCTGGTTTCTGATTGATTGACTACCTAGAAAATCATGTAAAAGGACAACAAACACCATAAAGTCTCTAGCCTCTGTGGAGACCAAACCAAACGCGCCAAGACCAAGACCAAGACTACAAATCCAATCCAACTCCTCCCTCTCTTTCTCTCTAATGTGAACCAAGAAAGACAATTGCTCATACATCGAGCTTTGCAAAGGGTTCATGTTCGCGTAGGTAGAAAGATCCTCTGCCCGTGTTTCAGTTCTGTCTCTTTCACTCTGTTCACTATAACAATTAACAAGAGACTTCGACTATTGTTTTGTTTTGTATATATACTTTTTTTGCATTCTCATTCTCCCTAGATTTTTCCATTTTTCTGTTCTCTGTTGCAGTTTCTATCCATTCTTCACTCCTTTCACCTTCAAATTCGATCTGGGTTTGTCTTTTTGTAGGAGTTTCTATCCAATTTAACAACTGGGTTTTCATTCCTGTGCTTCATTCACTATATAACTCCATCATTTTCTGTAAAGATTTTCACTCTACCCGAGTTTCTGTCATTTCCTCTTGTTTTCTCTGGTTAAGCTTTTTGAGATCTTCTTTTTGCTCTTTTTGTCTTCAAATTAGCATTTTTACAACTTCTATCACATACCCAATTTGAGAACAGAGCCTTTGAGTTCTGTTTTTATAGATTTCATTAAGAAATGAAGTGCTTCTTACCCTTCAAATCCATGAAGCAAAAGGAGTCAACATCAGCTCCGGATTTGAGAAACAATAGCGACTCCTTAGCTCTGGTATTAGACCGTGCCGCGAAATCTCTACCTTCACCAAGAAGCATACCGGAATTGTACAAAGAGAAGGAGAAGAATTTGACAGTTTTCCCACTCCAAGAGCTCAGGGATTCAACCAGTGGCTTCAGCAGGTTGCAAAAGCTTGGTGAAGGAGGCTTTGGGAGTGTGTATAAAGGAATGATGAAGCCCAAAAATGGCAAGGATAGTCCAATGTTGGTTGCCATCAAAAGATTGAATCCACATAGCTTACAGGTTCCAATTCTTAACTAGATTTACTTTAGAAAACTCTAACTGTTTGGTTGATTCTTTTTTTTTTCCATTTTTTCATTCCGTTGATCTTTCACTTTGAATTTCTCCATTACTATTTGGTTGGTTGATTTATAACTTTGGATGCTGAGTGATTGTGATGGGAGCATTGAATGGTATATAATTTGATTTGAAAGACTTAATATATGGGATATTGAATCATTGTAGATTGTTTTTGGGGTAGAAGTATTCCTTAAAAATAATTTTATATGTCTTCATGTTTTGACTATACTCCTTGTAGTAGCCCTGTTCTGCATTTGTTAATAAATATATGATTTTTATTTGATTAGTACACGTGGTTCAATTACTACGTCTCTGTGATTTTATATACCTGGTAATGAGGTTGTCAGTTGAACTAAGATTTTCTTTGGACCTCTTAGAAACAATTTTCAATTCTACCTGTATGCTGCTTCAAAATAATCCCAAAAATACATGGTAGGGTGAAGGGACTAGGCATAGTAGAATTGGGAGGTTAAGGGGCATGGGGTTACCAACTCATCCTGTCACTTCTTATTCTTGGCCAATTGGAGTGTAATGAAATGGAAGTAATTGATCATTATATAATGTGCTAAAGTGAGTAAGGCATGTGAAAGGCTAGATGCGGCATAATATTTATGTTATTGACGTGGAAAGAAATCTGAATGTATTGTATTGATCAAGTCATGAAGTTTCTGTATACATCTAATTAATGACCCTATATGTAGGTACTGTGGTATATGTCAATTGTGGACCTTAAAATTCTTCTGGTGCTTGAACTTTAGGAATGTGGAGTCTGGGGAGAATATCATTTTCTTCTAGTGTTAGCAAGAACCATAAGAAAAGTGAAACACTAAATTTAGCAAATGGATTTCAAGTAGTGGTTCCGAACCATAACTAGAGTGCATGCTAAATAAATTTGTTTCTCTTAGCTGGAAAGAGGAATATAGTGCAGCTACTCTTTGGCTGACAATGCTCTTACCAGTTACTGAAGAAGAGATTTTTAGTTTTAACAAACATAGCCTCCGAGATAAAATTGGTCTGTAAGAGATTTTTCCTTGAAACAAATTGTCAAATTTTGTGGAAATAGCACTAAAATGTTTTTTTTTTTTTGGGATAATTCTACAATGGATAAAAGTAATGATTTATTCTTTTTGATAGTTGAAAAGACTTGCATATTCTCACCGAACTTCAATTTATCCTTTTAAAATTTAAATACACACTTTAGAGCATTGTGTACCTCTCCATCAGTTTGATTTATGTTGTCAAGCTTATCAGCTTATGGTTCTTTATTCTTACATATAGGGTCATAAAGAATGGCTTGCAGAGGTTCAGTTTCTTGGTGTGGTAAGTCACCCAAATCTAGTAAAGCTTCTAGGATATTGCTCTGTAGATGGAGAAAGAGGGATCCAACGGCTATTGGTATATGAATATATGCCAAATGGGAGTTTAGAAGATCATCTTTTCAACAGGGCATTGAAACCTCTTCCTTGGATAACGAGGTTACAAATAATGCTTGGTGCTGCTCAAGGATTGGCTTATCTACATGAGGGACTAGAAGTCCAGGTGAATATAGTTTTCATTTTATTTACCTATGTTTGACCATGTGTTTCCTTTCAGTTTGTTTATTATGTTGAACTTCCAAATCGTGTGAAGATCTGACTCATCTATATTTGACTGATGAAATACCAAGTCAGTGTGATCTGCTTATGTAGCAATTACTAATTATTATATATGACTTTTACTAATTATTTATAGTGGCATCACTTAAATTGTATCTGCTACTTCTATAAGGGCCTTCAGTTACATACAAGGTGGACACCGTCACTTCTGTAACTGTCCATAATCCTGATATAGTCTGTTCTCTAAAAGCTTTAGTTATTGGGACCCTGTGGTTGTGTCGCATGGTATAAAGAGTTCTTGAGTTCAGAACCTTTCAATGCCATTGCACTCTTCTTTGCTGTTTAACACATTGAAATTGGACATTAAAATAGAGTAATATAAAGTAGCATGAACTAAATTATCATTCTGTAATTTCTGCACATCAATAGGTACCCCATGTTTACTGAACACACTTGTCCCTTTTGTTCTTCATTTGCTGTAGCAAGGCAATTAAGGGGCAAATTAAATCATTACAACTTAAACTGCTTTCGACACTTTAATGTCAATGATATAGTACTACATCATGGACTTGGTTCAGCTCAGCATGTGAGCTTGAAACAAAAGACATCTTCTATCTTTGAGACAAGATTGCCGCACATTGCAACTCTATATCCGTTTTAAGACAAGATTTTGTGTACACTTTGTTGAACCTTTTTCTTTTGAATTGTTCAAATAGGTGATATATCGAGATTTCAAATCATCCAATGTGCTCTTGAATGAGAACTTTAAGCCGAAGCTATCAGACTTTGGGCTTGCTAGAGAAGGGCCAAAGGGTGACCGCACCCATGTATCAACAGCGGTATGTAGATAGTAGATGATTTGTTTTACTACTAGCCCAAGTTCTTTAGGGAATCTTTGTCAACTTCATTTTGGTGATAGTCAGTCTTAGTTTCAATTGTAATAATGAGAGGACAATTCATGTTAGTTGTTCTTTTCGCCTTTCTGGTTGTTCACTTCTAATTCACAGTTTCCCTGGAATGGTGCTTCATATTGTATTTGCTTTTGTTACCAGGTGGTAGGGACTTACGGATATGCTGCTCCAGAGTATATGGAAACAGGCCATCTTTCCATCCATAGTGACCTATGGAGTTTTGGTGTGGTGTTGTATGAGATCCTCACTGGGAGGCGTGTCTTAGAAAGAAACCGACCACCAGCGGAGCAGAAGCTTCTTTATTGGGTTAGGCAGTACCCTGCAGATAGTAATAAGTTCAGTATGATAATAGATCCACTCCTGAGAGACCAATATTCTATTGTTGCAGCTCGGAAAGTCGCCAAGTTGGCAGATAGTTGCCTGAACAAGAACGCAAAAGACCGGCCAACAATGAATCAGGTAGTAGAGATATTGAAGCAAGCTATACAAGATTCACAAAAGGGTAGCAACTCTGTAAATAACAGTTTTGGGGCATCTGGGTCTAAATTGGTTAAAACAAACCCCAAGTCGAGGTGAGATATAAAAGAGAAGCCTGTGAGCAAACAAAATATTATTAATTGTGTTACTCCGACTGTTCTATTAGATTTGTTAAAACGGGTTGTATGTTAAGTAGGAAATGAGAATATTTGTAAAAATTCAAAGTTTCAGAATTCAGAAATGTCAGCCTCTGTTTTTACACCATTCATATGAACCTAGGTTAGGGGTTTTGGTCCAACATGAGGGTGTTTTGATCTACTGGGGAGGGTGTGTGTACCACTTGAGGGGGTTCAAGTAAAGATTGGACGGTAATTTTTTATATATTTTTTTATTTCGAAGATTGAAGCCATGAAAGTCTTGAATGAACCTAATTGATACTTCATCTTAATAGAGTCTGGAAATCCTTGGAGATACAAAGCATGTTTGTTTACTCACTAGCGATGCACCAACACTTGAAATAAAATTTTCACGTCTCTTTTTAGTTAATTGCTCTTTTCTCTCATATCACATATCCATGGTCTCTTTACTCATTAGTTAATTTGGTGTGTTTCAATGAGGAAAAAACGAGGGAATTGAATTCAAAGTGAGGATTTCATAATTCCTTAAACCCAAGAGATGCATTTTAGAATTGAAAGAATAAAAGAAAGAACGGGCAAACTGCATCTACAAACTGTAGAAAGAAAAGGCAATTACATGATTAACATCTCAAACCGAAAAGCATATATAACAGTAGAGCTGCAAGTCTGCAACTCTGATTGAATATAACAAAAGAGGCAGATTACAGACTTTATGCAAGAGCGAAACAATAGAATGATGATAAGTTCAAGGCACTGACTAAGAAACTTCAACCTCGAAAATGTTGTTGGATTTCTACCGAAGAACTGGATTCTGGACAAATCAAGAGACCACTATCATCCTCAAGTAGCTTAAGTGATAGGTTTACACAAGCACCCTCCTTATGTTTCGAGGGAATGGTACATGTACATGCATAGCGCATCTTTTTGATGAAAGATTGGATATTCTCTGGGGATTTGCTTCATACAAAGATTCAATTATGCACTAAAATAACTTTCCGATACTAATTATGCACTGAATGGTGTATTTCAGCAAGATAATATTGAAATACTCATCTGGAAAAAGAAGGGTTAATTTGTCTAGTGTTAAAATGTTGGATTATTATAATCTGGACTGGGAGTAAAAAGATATATGATAGAAACATGCCTGATCAGGCTAGATATATGATAGATTCAATTGTCTACAACTGAACAGTAGTAGCACACTAGCAGCTCGGTTCATATGCATTGAGAAATCTATAGGTATATTACAACCTGAAAGAAACAAAAGAGAAGTTTTGCTGCACGGAACCAAAACAGCTTGTATACCAGCTCATAATACACACCAATCATACTGTTCTCAAAATAAACAAGCATAAGCTTTAATCTTCTGAAAAGGATAGCGATAACATATGAAAACACTCCGCAGTAACCCTTGAATTCCTCTGTTTCTGGGGTAATAGGCTCATTTCCCTCAATTCCAGAATTTTCTAACATCATGTCAAAACAAATGCGTGACAATCAAAGCACAGTACTTAAAAAGACGCAACAAATATTTTTTTGTGCTTCCATTTCCATACAATTGGTATACTAAAAGCATATTTAGTGATCAAACAACATGAACACAAGAAACAAATAATTGTAGTTTAGATTAGTGTACGTACCATTTATCTTTGAAGTAGTCTCCTCTGCAGTTTTGCCTTGTACAAAGCCATTTTGACATAAATCCAATCTCTTGAATCATCGAAGAATTTGAAGTAGGCGTATCTCCAAGAACTCTCCAGCAGTAAACTGCCACACACCACCCAAAACCCTGTGATGAATCCCAACACTGCACTGATAAGAAATCCCAGGCTTATGTGGCCATCATTATCATGACGTTCCTTGTTATCATCAGTTGGAGTGGTTCCATTTCCGGAGCAAAGTTGTGTCAGCGGTACCCCACAAAGTCCAGGATTTCCCATATAAACAGAAGCATTGAAACCCTGAAGTTGGGTGCCTACTGGAATTCTTCCTGACAATTGGTTGTGTGATACGTCCAGCACTCCGAGAAAGTTTAATGTCGAAAAACTTGCCGGAATTTCACCAGATAAATTGTTTCTTGACAAATCAAGGGATTCCAACATCTTCATGTTACCAAAGTCTTGAGGAAGCTTTCCCGTCAAACGGTTTCTTGACAAATTGAGGGATTTCAACTCGGTCATACTCGCTATACCCTCCGGAAGTTCGCCAACCAAATAATTGCTAGACATGTCAATGCTTCTCATACCGGCAAGATTTTTCGCAAACTCAATTTGTATTCCTTTCCACACAATTGATGCACCACCGCTTGCTAAAATATCACCATCGCTTGCCAAAAATGATATGATATTAAAACAATGTGGCAAGGCTCCTGAAATATTGTTGTGCGAGAGGTCCAAAACATGAACGAAGGCTAGATTGCATAGGGACAAAGGTATGGTTCCATTGAACTCGTTGGAGCGTAAGCGTAGAATCACCAAGCGTATTAGGCTCTGGCCAATCCATGCTGGTATCTTACCGGACAAGTTATTGTTGCCAAGGTCAACCATCTGTAATCTAGTACAGTTCTCAAAAGAAGGCAATTCTCCTGAAAAGTTGTTTTCATGTAAACGCATTACTTGAATCCCCTCCAAATTTCCTAATGAGCTCGGTAGTTTCCCAGATAATCTATTCCATCCAAGATTCAATGAAATCAATTGTTGAAACTGCATCCAACAGTTAGGAAGCTCCCCTGTCAGTAGGTTGTGAGAAATGTCGAGATTAAGCAATGGACTATGAGCCCCGAAGGAAGGTGCACAAATGGAAGACAAGGGCACAGAAAACATGTTATACGAGAGATCCAACGATCGGAGCGTCGGTGGAAACAATGGCACTGCACCAGAAAACCAATTAGAAGACAAGTCCACACTAGTCAAGCTTGTTGTTGACAGATTCGGCAGTTTCCCGTGGATTTGGTTGGTAGAGAGATCTATATGTTCTAAGCCAACTGGAATTAGATCCCCAAAATCATGAGGTAATGATCCTGATATTCCAGCACTATAGAGATAAAGGGCTTCAATATTTGTCTGCGTCAGAGTCCATTTTGGAAAATCTGGGCCCACGTTGCAATAAGCCATGCTCAACTCGCCAGTAAGTTGAAATGGTGGGTTCCAATCGGAGCTGAGTTTCATGGAAAAATGATTACCATCGTCAAGTCTCAGATGCTGTAAACGAGAGAGGTTTCGAAAATGGGATTCTGTGATGACACCACTCATATAATTATTGTTGAGACGCAGTATTTCCAAGCTAGAGAGTTGCCCGATACTCTCGGGTAGAGACCCACTTAGATGATTCGAAGACAGATCAAACAATCTTAACTTCGAAAAACCTGTCAGTTCTGGAATTGAACCCCAAAACTGGTTATAACTAAAGTACAAGGCCTCAAGTGTGTTCTTAGCACAAGACAAGGCTTTTATAGAGCCCTCAATGTTTCCAGAAATATTATTAAATGATAAAAACAACGACTCTAAGCTGCATAAATTTTGAAACCCTTTTGGTATCCCACTTTCAAGGTTATTGGAAGACAGATCAATTTGGACAAAGTTGGTGCTGACATTGGCTATCCAATAAAATATTGAAGTTGAATTAAGAGAGTTAAACGAGAGGTCAAGGAATTGAAGAGAGGTGGATGAATTGATCAAGGAAATTGATCTTGGATTCACATCAGGAAGGTTGCACGTAGATAATTGAAGCTCTCTTAGAGAAGTTAGTTTGCTCAAAGATTGCGGCCAATTCAAAAACTTTGAAAAATCTAGCTTCGACATGCCTAGGTATCTCAGGGAAGAAAGATAAGTTAACCACTCAATATTTTCCAAACTAGCAAATCTGTTCCAGGATAGATCCAGAATGTGCAAATTAGTGAGGTTTCCAAGCTGGGGAGGAAGAGGCCCACTAAAATTACATTCTCTGAGTCTTAATTTTTTCAACCGACTCAAAGAGCCAAGGAATTTGGGAATCACAATTCCTTGAAAATCAACAAAACTGAAGTCCAAGTAATTTAGGTAAGGCAAGTCGAGTAGTGAAGGACTAATTTCACCTCTTAAAGGGAATTCAGTAGGGGATGCATCAATACTAAAGGAGATATTAAGACCGGTGACATGACCTGTTTGGTTGTTGCATCCTATTCCTCTCCACTTGCAGCAGTCTTTCTCACTTTTCCAAGAAGCAAGAGCATCGGACTCATCCACAAGGCCTTGTTTGAAGTGGAGAAGAGCATCCCTTTCACCCTCGGAGCACATGATGATATTGTCGGAGCTTCCAACACTGGAGCAAGATATAGCAGAGGCAATGGCCAGGCACACAAGGCCAACCAACACAGAATGCATAGAAGACACACCACTCATTACAGTGAATAACATGATTATCAAGATGAATTGAAAACAACAAGATAAGTGGAGCATGTACTATTATAGTAGAAGCAAAACACTTTCAGAGACTGCATACGTAGAATCGTCGAAATAGCAGGGGACCTTCTTCTGTCCATTCCAAACACAGTGCTTGTAAATTAATTAACTTGATCGTCAAAATTTGGAAATTGGTTCTTGACTTCTTTCAACCTTGGACGACCCAATACTGTTTCGTGTACGAATATGGGGTCTTACTGAGGAATTTCATCGAATATGTTGTGGGGGTTCCTTCACCTTTACTCATTGAAAGCACCAAATGGCCCGGCCAGGAACTTTTTATGTGATTACATGACGAAATTGTCCTTAAATTTTGATATATAAAACAAGGAACAAGGAAAAGAGGGAGTCAACGGAATTGGGAAAGACTGGAACACTCATTAGAAAATAGAAAGGGTAGTAAGTGCGTTTTTAACCTAAAAAAAAAACTAGTAACCTCGTGAAAGGTCCTTGCACTAGCTACAATGTGGGCTCACATGTTTACTAAAGGTAGTAATGCATAAAAGCTTGAGGAAATTTCCAGATTTCTGAAAACAGAAGCTCGTCTTAGAAGGCAAAACTGCTATATTTTACCACATTCCCACATCCATTGTTTTAAAGAGCAAATGCAGCTATAAATTGAAGAAAGAGAACGCAATCAACATCTCAAATCGAAAGAGAGACGGAGACCAGAGTAGACTTTATGCAAGTGCAAGACAATAAAACGGTGATAATCAGCTTGCTAGTGTTATTTGATCTGAAATTTCTTTTTAAACCTGTTGACTAAACATAGCAGAATAAGGAAAAAAAATTGACCGCTTGTACCTTGTACATATATATACTGCCTTTTACCAGTTACATACTGTTTGCCTGTTTGGTGTTACTTCACTTGTTACATAAGATTTATGTTTGTATCATTCAAGAAATTGAAATAGGCGTATTTTTATATATACTGAGCAGTAGTCCTCTCATTTTCAGTGCCACTAGACACTCCAGGATCTCTGAGTAGTCCCATCTCTGAGGGAGTTTAGGTTTAGATCTAGATGTAGCTGTGCTGCAACTATTTTACATACATGTAAGGGTCTGAAACTATGAAGCTCGAATTCTTCATGATAAGTTCCTCTACGATAAGATTAAGGGCACTAAGAAACTTCAAGCTCGAAATAGTTTCTATCAAATAACTGGATTCCGGACAAATCAAGAGAATTTATCGTCTTCAAGTGACCAAAACTTTTTAGGTGAATTTACCAATTATATATCTTTGAAGACTCTACATTTTTGCTTTGTAGACAACAGTTTTGACATAAATTTAATCTTTTAAACTAAAATAAGTATGTCTCCAAGAACTCTTAAGCAATAAATTGTCACAGACTATCCAAAACGTCCCAGTAATGAATCTCAATTCTGAGCTTATAATGAATCCCCAGCTTGTGTAACCATCACCATCAAGTGTTCCTTGTTACGACCATCTTCAGTTGTTTGATCTCCAGGGCAATTCGGTGACAACGGTTTCCTTTACACACGAGTTCTATAACAGTATAACCACTGGAGAGCTTAGAATTACCAAGTTTGATAGAGTTTGTCCAAATCATGTTGGTATCTTGCCAGAGAGCTTATTGTTACAGAGGTCAACAAACAATAACTTGGTACAATGGTCTAAAGAAGCACAAAATCAAAAGAGCTTATATATACAAAGCCCAAAATATATCAATTTTACATAGTTATCAAAATAATTAAGCGTAAGACTTATTTCTTGCTGAAAAGAAGCTATACGAAAGCATTCCACATCAAGCCTTGAATTCCTTTACTTCTGGGGTTATTAGGCTCATTCCCTCAGTGCTAGAAATTCCTAATGCATGAGAGTCAAAAGCAGCAGTTCAAAAATATGAAACAAATATGTTCTGCTTCCTTACAATATATTATTTAATTAAGTATATTTAGGCAGAAAACCACAACATAAGCAACAAATAAGTGCAGTTTAGATTAGTGTACCATCTATCTTTGAAGTCTCCTGTGCAGTTTTGCCTGGTATGCACACAGCCATTTTGGCATTTATCCAATCACTTGAATCATCCAAGAATTTGAAATAGGCGTATCTCCAAGAGCTTTTAAGCAGCAAGCTACCACATACCATCCAAAATCCAGAGATAAATCCCAACACTGCACTGATAAGAAATCCCAGGTTCAGTAGACCACCATCACCGTCTTCCTTGTTAATTGTTGCATTGTCTGGCATGATTCCATCATTATCAGTTGTTCCGTCTCCTGAGCAAAGTTGTGTCAGCGGTACCCCACAAAGTCCAGGATTTCCCATATAAGCAGCAGCACTGAAACTCTGAAGTTGAGTGCCTAGAGGAATTCTTCCTGACAAGTCGTTATGTGATATGTCTAGCACTCCGAGAAAGTGTAATCTCGAAAAACTTGCAGGAATGTCACCAGATAAATGATTTCTTGACAAATCAAGAGATTCTAACATCTTCATGTTACCAAAGTCTTCAGGAAGCTTTCCCGTCAAATGGTTTCTTGACAAGTTGAGGGATTTCAACTCGGTCATACTCGCTATACCCTCCGGAATTTCACCACCCAAATAATTGCTAGACATGTCAATGCTTCTCATACCGGCAAGATTTTTCCAAAACTCAATTTCTATTCCTTTCCATATAAGTTCTACATTAAGAGAATCACTGAATAAATAAGGTGCGATACCTCCAGTATCATCAGCCAAAGCTGTTACGTTACTGAAGCAATGTGGTAACGCTCCTGAAATATTGTTGTGAGACAAGTCCAAAACATGAATGGTGGCTAGATTGCACAGGGACAAAGGTATGAATCCATTGAACTTGTTGGAGCGTAAGCGTAGAATCACCAAGCGTGGTAGGCTTTCGCCAATCCATGTCGGTATCTTTCCCGACAGATTATTGTTGCCTAGGTCAACCAACTGTAATCCAGTACAGTTCTCTAAAGAAGGCAATTCTCCTGAAAAGTTGTTTTCATGTAAACGCAATATCCTATTCATCTTTAAATTTCCTAACCAGCTTGGTATTTCCCCTGAAAATTTATTCTTTCCCATATTCAATGAATTCAAATTTTGAAATTGCATCCAACAGTAAGGAAGCTCCCCTGACAATTGATTCTCAGAAAGGTCAAGAAAACTCAAATATTCGGAATAAGTTTGACGGATACCCGAGCTTGGAATTGCGCATAAGGAAGATAACGTCCCAGAAAACATGTTATTCCACAGATCCAACTCCCTGAGCTTCGAAGGAAATGATGGCACTTCACCAGAAAAGAGATTAGAAGACAAGTTCAGACGCCGCACTGTTGTCGTTGATAGATTCGGTAGATTCCCATGGATTTGGTTCATAGAGAGATCCAGTCGTATTAAGCGGGGAAATAGATCCCAAAACTTGTCGGGTAATGATCCTGATAGTCCAGTATTAGAAAGAAAAAGACGAGTCAGATTTCTCTGCGTTTGAATCCACTTAGGAAGAGCTGGGCCGAGATGGTAAGAAGACATGTCTAACTGATCAGTAAGTTGAAATGGTGGATTCCAATCGGAGCTGAAATTGCAAGAGAAACAATTACCAGGAAGAACTAAAGACTGTAGACGAGAGAGGTTCCGAAAGTGGGATTCTGTTATGACACCACTCATAGAATTCCCGCCGAGATACAGTTCTTCGAGGCTAGAGAGTTGCCCGATACTCTCGGGTAGAGACCCAGTTAGATTATTGGAAGAGAAATCCAAAGATCTCAACTTTGAAAATCTTGTCAGTTCTGGAATTGAACCCCAAAATTGGTTATGCATCAAGTCCAAGGTCTCCAGTGTGTTCCTAGAACAATATAAGGCATGTATAGAGTCCTCAATGTTTCCAGACAACTTGTTTGATGATAAGTCCAACGACTCTAAGCTGCATAACTTATGAAAGCCTTTTGGTATCCCACCTTGAAGGTTATTCCAGGACAGATCTAGTTTTACTAGAGAAAGCTTGCTTGTCAAGAAATCTGGAATGGGACCGTCAAGTTGGTTACCATAGAGATCAATTTGGACAAAGCTAGTGCTGGCATTGGCTATCCAATAGAATATTGAAGAATTAAGACCATTATAAGAGAGGTGGAGGAATTGAAGAGAATTGGAAGAATTGATCAAGGAAAGTGATCTTGGATTCACATCGGGAAGGTTGCACATAGATAACTGAAGCTCTCTTAGAGAAGTTAGTTTGCTTAAAGATTGTGGCCAATTCAAAAACTTTGAAAAATCTAGTCTCCACATGCGCAGGTATCTCAGGGAAGAAAGATGAGTTAACCACTCGAGATTTTCTAAACTAACATTTCTGTTCCCGGATAGATCTAGAATGTGCAAATTTGAGAGGTTTCTAAGTTGAGGAGGAATATGTCCTCCAAAATAAGCTTGCTCGAGTACTAGTTCCTCTAGTTGACTTAAAGAACCAATGAACTTGGGAATCTTATTTCCTTCAAAATCATTCCGGGAAAGATCAAGAGTGTGCAAATTAGTGAGGTTTCCAAGCTGGGGAGGAAGAGGCCCACTAAAATTACATTCTCTGAGTCTTAATTTTTTCAACCGACTCAAAGAGCCAATGAATTTGGGAATCAAAATTCCTTGAAAATCAACAAAACTGAAGTCCAAGTAATTTAGGTAAGGCAAGTCGAGTAGTGAAGGACTAATTTTACCTCTTAAAGGGACTTCAGAAGGGGAAAAAAAGTAGTATGATTCAATACTATAGGAGATATTAAGACTGGTGACATGACCTGTTTGGGTGTTGCATCCTATTCCTCTCCAGTCGCAGCAATCTTTCTCCCCTTTCCAAGAAGCAAGAGAATCGGACTCGTCCACAAGGCCTTGTTTGATCTGCAAAAGAGCATGCCTTTCACCCTCGGAGAACATGATGATATTATCGGAGCTTCCAACACTAGAGAAACAAACAGCAGAGGCAATGGTCAGGCACACAAGCCCAATCAAAATAGAATGCACAGACCTACCACTCATTATTGTGAACACCATGATGATTATGAAGATGATATGCCAACAGCCAAGTGATCTAAAGTATATATTTAGTTGAAGCATGATCGTCAAAATATCAATTGACCTGGTTTTGGTCTTTGAAAATTGGTTCTTTCTTCATTAACTATCTCATAGTAGGACGCCAATATGGAAACTAATTTGTGTGAAAGAAATTTTTTAAAGCAATGGGTTCACAACTACCTGACTTCAATTATGCCAGGTTGACTTTTGACCACATTCGCTCTCAACTAGCGACGTGTTTTAGCCTTCTCAGTTTTTACACCGGTTCGGTCCAACATGAGGATGTTTTGATCTATTGGTGAAGGTGCCTGTACTACTCGAGGGGGTTCGGGTACATTTGGATGGTAATTTAATTCTAACTTGGGTTTTCTGAGACTGAAGCTGTGAAGTCTTCAATGAACCTAAAGTATACTTCATTTTTAATAGGGTTTGGCAATCCGTGGAGATACAATGTGAGCTTGTTTGCTTACTCATTAGCGATGTACCAAAACTTGAGAAAAATTTCCACGTCTGTTTCAAGTTGCTTGTTTAATCATTTAGTTCTCTCATTTCAAGTGCCACTATAGATTCCAAAATTTGGAGTAGTTTCATGACTTTCATCTATGAGAAAGTTTAGATTTAGCAGGCCTGTAAAGTCCTCAATCCCCCCAGTATGCATGGGAATTTAACAAATGACCACTTGATAGTTCTGTGTCTTCTCAACCTAGGCAAACCGTATTGAATGAAGCTTACAAAAAAGAGTTAAGAAAAGAAGTTTGTCGGATGGTTGAGCATTTTATGTTTTCTAGGGTGCTTCCCTTTAATACGGTTAATAATCCATTTTGATTAGCTATGGTAGAGGGAATTTCCAAGTATGATGTAGGGTTCAAGCCTCTTTCTATGCATGAATTATGGACTTGGATTCTTAGGGAAGAAGTTGAAGACATTGATAAGTATTTATTAGAGCATAAGAAAGCTTGGGAGAAGTATGGGTGTTATATCATGTCAGACGGTTGGACCGATGGAAAGGGTAGAGTACTTTTTAATTTTCTTGTGAATAGTCCGGCGGGTACTTTCTTTTTGAAGTCCATTGATGCATCCGATAGTGTAAAGAATGGTAGTTTAATGCTAAAGTATTTAGGTGAAGTGGTTAGAGAAGTTGGGAAAGAGAATGTAGTTCAAATAATCACCGATAATGCATCAAATTATAAAAATGCGGGTCTTAGACTTATGCAAAGGAGGATGAAGTTGTGGTGGACTCCATGTACGACACATTGTATTGATCTTATGCTTGAAGATATTAGCAAGCTAATCATCTTTGAGAAGACTATTGCAAGTGCTAAGAAAATGGTGAAGTTTCTCTATGGTCACACATGAGTCTTTTCTCTCATGAGGGAATTCACAAACAACAATGAGATCATTCGTCCGGCGGTAACTCGCTTTGCAACTTCCTTTCTCACCCTTTAAAGTATCTATAACCAAAAACAACCTCTTCAAATGACGTTTAACAGCATGAAGTGGATTGATGGTCCTTTTGTAAAAAGTCATAAAGCCATATGGGCTCGTGCAATTGTTCTATTTGAAAAGAACTTTTGGAGTGATGTTGCATTTTGTGTGAAAGGTGTGATGTCATTAGTGTGTGTTTTGAGGGAGGTTGATTCAGATGTAAGACCTGCTATGGGCTACATATATGAATTGATGGATTCCGCCAAGGAGAAGATTGCATTTGGATTGAAAAAGAACCCTAGACATTATCAACCAATTTGGAACAAAATAGATGCAAGGTGGACTCTTCAACTACATCAACCTTTGCATGCTGTCGGATATTTTCTAAACCCTCAAACATGACATGTTTTATGCCTTTAATGATCATCTTCCATTTAATTGTTGCATGACTTGGCTCTATCTTTTTTTCTTTAATTATCTCTTCAATCCAATCTGAAAATAAGAAAATAAAATCATAAGTAAGAGATAATTAATTTCAAAACCTAACAAACTAGGAATATAAACCAATTATGCGTTTTTAACTCATGTAAGCACAAAAATGCATCCAATACCGCTCAAGACTCTTACTACAACTCAATGACTCAATAATACAACAATAAGGGTTAAATAAAGTACAAACTGAGATAAAAACATGTTAAGAACGTTGCACAAAGTGCTCCTATCAATTTCAATCCAAGTAGTGAAAGACTAATTTCACCACTTACAAAAGTATAAGAGATATCTTGAGTGATGACATCACCTGTTTGGTTGTTGCACGCTATTCCTCTCTAGTTGCAGCAATCTTTCTCATTTTTCCAAGAAGCAAGAGCATTAGACTGATCCACAAGGCCCTGTTTCAACTGGAGAATAGCATCATTTTCACTCTCCAAGCACACAATGATATTGTTGGAGCTTTCAACACTAGAGTAACAAATAACATAAGCAATGGCTAGGCACACGATCCCAACCAAAATAGAATGCATAGACCTACCACTCATTCTAATGAGCAACATGATTATGAAGATGATGCGCAAACAACAAAATGGGGAGTAAACATTTATAGTTGAATTGTAGAAAAAAGATTTTATGGACTGAACCAGTGTTTTCAAAGGCGACGCCGAGGCGCGCCTTTGGGCAGAGCGACGATGAAAAGCCCCGCAATTTCAAACCCAGGCGAGGCGACAGAAAGGCTACTACCGGAGTGGCGGAGCGAAGGGAAAAGTGGAGGCGGCCGCATCTGCGCGAAGAAGAAGACGATATTTTTTTTCATTTTTTTTGGTGTCAAAATGACGTCATTTTGCCCTTTTAATTCAACTACTAGTTATTCACAATGATAGATATGGGATCGGTTTCATCGAATGGATGACCAGCAAGGGCAAAAGTATCGGCAACCTCATTCACCTTATCAAGGTAATCAGAGATGGAACGATTCCCAAAAGTGGTTCGGAGGAGTCGGCTATGCAATTGGAGGATGTAATTGTGATTTTGAAATGCTGGTGAAGAGCGAGGGATTTAAGGTCAGGGCGGCGCTGATGGTGCTTATCAGGAACATTGTTGGCCCCGGCGACGCATCGAGTAGAGGTGCGTTGGATTCGCTGGTGCCATGTGTGGTGGAGTTTTTGAGCAGCGATGACTGGGCAGTGAGAAAGGGCGCGGCTGAGATGCTTGGAAAAGTACCCACGACAGAGTCAGATTTGGCGCCACTTTATAAAGCTTGTTGTTTAAGTGCCTTGGAAAGCTGAAGATTTGATAAGGTATTAAGGCTTTGTTTTGTTGCCAAGAAAAAATGTGTTCTGGATGATTTGAGTAGTATTAGTAGCACTGTTGTGCATTTTCCCTTGATTTTGCTAATTGATATTTCAACAGGTGAAGGTAGTGAGGGAGACTATGAATAATGCACTGGAGATGTGGAAAATTTTCGCAGGCTACCGAGGAGGTAGGGCTCGTCAACGGGTCGGGCCGGACCAGGCCATAATAAATTTAAATAAGTGGCGAGCCGGGCCGAGTCGGGTATTTTCACAAATACGAAGATCCAAGCCCACCACCTAAAGCGGGCCTTGCAGACTTTTATTAGAAAAAATATAATATAGATTCTCCCTTAGAGCATATTAGTGGTCTTTTCGATTTACCGAAAATTCTGACGGTCAAACGAGGTCCGAATCGGATGAAATTTTAAAATAATCACTAAATATATATAATGATCACATCGGATGGGGTTGATCGATTCCAAGAAGTTTCCTTCATATAGTCGCTTCATAATATGATAGTTTTATTATAAACCTAATATAAAAGTTATGATACATTAGTGGACGCTTCGGCAACTAATAAGTCCAGTTCGAAATATGGTCGATCGAGACCAGTATATATATTTAGGGAACCCGTAAAAATTTCGCCCGTTTTGGATATTGTTTGACCGTTCGTACCTATGGTCAACAAAAAAAATGTGTTTTGATATATTAAAATCCTCATTGACGGGGGGTTTGCCAAATGGGTTTCCTTGGTGAGACCGCACACAATCGGTGATAAAAATTAGGTGATTTCAGATATGTAAACGACTTTCGGTGTTCGCATTTTGGTAATGGGTATTCCCTTATGACATATTAGTGTTGTTTTCGGTTTACCGGAAATTCCGACGGTCAAACGAGGTCCGAATTGGATGAAATTTTTACAGGGACACTAAATATATATACCGATCATATCGAATGGTGTTGATCGATCCCGAGAAGTTTCCTTCATATAGTTGCTTCATAATGCGATAGTTTTATTCTAAACCTAATAAAATATGTATGTATAATATTTTATTATTTTGCGAGCTTTTAAGGGCCGGGCCTTGCGGGTTTTTGGCTGGCCGTGTTTCACACATCTAATTTAAGCCCGGCTCTCTACCCACGGAAGCTGGTTTTGGCGGGCTTGCTCGCGGGCCTCAGCGGGCTTTTCCGATCCACAGACTAAATGATGAGGCCTACAAGGAGGTTTCAACTCCAATGCAATCCAGATCTTCAACTGGTGAGCTTCTACTTCGATTATTCTGTTTAAGCATTTCTTGCTTTAGAGACTTCAAGTATATAACAATACTTGAATGCATTGAAGTTGGTTATTTTATCAATGATTTGATCAAATAGTAAATACAATGAGCACGAAACCTTCTGAGTTTTGGTTTGTTTCCTCATTTTGCAATAAGCTGTTGCAATATATGGTGATGTTGTGTTCAATAATGTTCTGGTGTGTTGGTATGATTCAATCGGATTGTGAGGAAGTTGGAGATGGTAGTGTTCGTGGTGGTGTGAGTGGCTGGTGGGGGTGGAGGGTTAATAGTGGTAGAACTGACTGGTGATTGAGGGGGGATGAGCGTCAACCATTTGGGAAGGGAGAGGAGGGATTGATGAGCAAAGTTTCGTTTAGACTATGGCTACTGATAAATCTTCCATGGTCAGAATGGAGAGGTAAACTTATTCTATGTCTCTGCCTCTTTTCATATTATTTGAAAATGTATTATATTAAATTAATGTTTGTTAGAAACGCAATTGCCTTAAATCTCCTTAGCGCGTCGATATTCTCGCCTTATGAGGCTTGATCATGTCGCCTTTGCTTTTGCATCTGAAAATATTTGACTGAACATGTAAACCTCTTCGAAACAGAAATGGAGTAGCTTTTATTGACCAGATCGATTGGACAAAAATTTGGAAACTAGTTCTTTCTTCATTGATTATCTAGAAAATGACCCAGCACGTATGACTGGGGACAATCTTACTCTGTTTCTCTCGTTCATTATGACAATAGTATGTATAATAGTATAATACAATGCAACAGAAACACTTTGATCATCAAAGGCAGAGGAAGATGATAGAATTTTCCGCTGTTCAGTGCTCACAAATATAGTTTGCGGGCCTGGGCCTGTCACTGTCGTCTCCCAGCCCAAAAACTCTTTCTGCTCTTAATACTCGTGTTGGAAATTTGTAAAAGCCATCTCTACTTGGACACTGATGAAAATGGAGAAAGCTTTCACTCTGGTTCAGACAGTTGCGGTGGCAACTGTCTTCTCTGCCGTCTCCGGCTGGTACTTACTCATTTCTCCCCCACTCTCCCTTATTCCATTCCTTTCAAACCACAGTAGATATTTGGTTTGAACTTCTGTGAATCAGGTACGGCTTCATGTTTGGTAGAGAATCTGCACGCAAAGAGCTCGGAAGCTTGATCGAAGACCTTCGCCGCAAGAATCCCGATTCCGATCATCCACCGCCACCTCATTCCTGACATCAATTCGGGTACTTTGCTTCGAACCCAGTTGGTTATTTTGTTAGTAGAGACTTCTGATTGGGTGTGTGCATTGTTGGGTTTATTTTGTGCTCTTGTTGCAACGGGTTTCACGATTAAGCCGAAAGCAGAGAACTTGGGTGAAAATCACAGGAATTTAGTAAAAACCCAATACTGTAACTCTCAGTTAAAGTTTACTCATCAAGATGGTGTTTTGCTGTAAACCTGAGGATATTGCTCCTTCTTTTTCCTTCATTGTTCAAGTGTTGATGTCACATTACAGGATCAACATGTCGTACGTATAGGCGGTATACTGGCAAAGATTAGTTTGAACTATTTTTCGGTGGAGTGATGTTGTGATTGAGCCTAGAGAGTAGATGGTTTTTATCGCTCCATTTGGGTGCATTTTAAGTAGCCTGTTATTTGCTTTTATATACCTGGCACTCATCTCCCCGTGCTTGAAACTAAATGTGAATTATATTAGCTGTATGAAATGTCATTCATAATGTGAATTCTTGTCTAAGTTTGAATTTTGATTCATGTATCAAGTTGGGATACCTGTATAGATTGTGACATACTCTGGTGTTTGGGTGCAGGTTGATGGCATCAGGCGGCTATGAAGACTCAGAAGACATCTCTTCATTTGAAGAAGCTTGGGAAAACATTTTCTTCAGGTCTCACCGGAAAAACTCCCTGAGCCTTCTTCGGCTGTTTTCAGGTCATCTTACCTTTCCTTGACTACGGAGTATGCGTTTCCTGTGGAGTTTAGATGTAATTTTATAACCTTTGTATACTTACTTGAATTTGAAGATACGGCTTTCTGCTGTGGCATAATTCTTAATTCGAGATCAATGAATTAAGTAATGTAGTTGGTGTTGATCATACTCTTTTTAGTCATTCAAATTGATGAAGAGCATTCTGAAAGGCTAATGTTATGTTACTGCTCTGGCTTCTGACCCCCTCTCTTGTACTCTCTTGTACATAAATATGTAAACTTAGTGGATAAGTGCTTTATGTTTTGTATCTGCCTGTGTTCTATTGGCATTTAGTTGTTTGGTTATCGGTAGTCATGAACTTATATGCTGCAACACTGAAAAGATATTAGTTAAGCTATGTCTATAAATGCATAAAACATTTTTTTTCTTCTTCTTCTTGGTAAAGATGGTAATATTGGTTGGATCAATTAGTATGACCTAGTTTATCGTTCATCAGCAAAAACAAGAAGTATTTGAAATTCTTGGAATTTCGGGGGACGGGGTGTTTAAGCTCTTAAAGAAAGGGATCAGCTTTCGGCTGTTGACAACCAAATTCAACTAAGATACAAGTGAAGTCAAGAGTTTGATGTAGATCTGTAGTAGGCTTTTGTGCGTCTTTAGCAAGATAGTTATGCATTTCTAAACTCCATCTGCCTGCACCTACTCTCTCTAAACATAAAGTATAACAGAAATGGTTTAGTATGAACTTCATTTAGGCACTGTAGTTTTATTGAAACACTAAGCAAAATATAGAAATTCTCAAATTAGTGATGATAAATTTGGAAGTTGTAGATGCTTCACTAAGAAGCATAAATGCATACTACTTGACACACTGGTCTAGAATGAAAGCTATTATCAAGAGTCATCTTAACATCCCCTAAAGTAGCTAAAAATCTGGTTTGAATGAACATCAACTGACCATTCAGGTAATGGAGGCATATACAAGGAATTGTTTAATCATCTTAAGGCCTCAGTATCTAATGCCAAGAATGGCTTGCTTAAAAATAATTAATCCCTCTCTCCCTATTTCCTTTCTTCTCTCACTATATCACAGTATAACTATATACTCAAATAATCTGTTTGTACATAAAGATGCACTTCAACAATATTCTACACAAGAACAGTTTCCTTGTCTTCCTGGATGTTCTTCTCCTTAATAAAACGGACATAAAGGTCGGTTCCAGTGGAGTCGCACTCTGACAGTCTTTCATTCCGGCCACCTTCAGCCATGCCTTTCACAAATTCCACCATGTTCCGCCAGTTGTCCCCTTCGAACAATCTCTTATTCAATCTTAGATATGTGAAAGCACTCAAGGCATTGCCGGAATCTGATCTGCTTGTGGCCAAAACTTGTCCATATGCGCCAGAATCATACCTCTCGAGTGCATTTTCTCCTGCAAGATCAATTCCAGCACTCTTGGTTGCCATCTTTACTTGCCGGACTAACCCCTCCGGCGAGCAATTTGCATAATCCGGCTGTTCTCTATCTTTCATCTCCATGCAGGTGAAGTTTAGTACGACCCCATGTTTACTGAACATTTTTGCTGTTGGAATATAACCATCTCTAAGTCTAGTATTATAATAGCCAGCAGTCAATTCAGCAGCATGTGATCTTGTGTTGTAGTGCCAATGAATCCCAGCTACCTTTCCAGATAGTTTAGCTCCAGTTCCTTGAAACACTCCTTTTGCAGCTGCCAGGAGTCTATCTCCGTGCCTTAGTAGCTTCTCTGAGTACCATTCGAGGAAGAACCGTCCATACTCGGTATTCCAGGTTCCCTCTCTTTTGAAAAATCCAGTGTCTTCAGGAAACTGATTGTACTGGCCGGAATCATGGGGACCGGTCGTTCCCCAATCTCTCTTTTCTTGTGCCTCTGCCGATGCTTCAAGGGAAGCTTTCATGTACTGTAACAAAAAAAAATTGTTTAGCAATAACATATGGGCATTTTGTTGGTAATATAAAAGGAGGAAAAATCCTTTTGATTCACAGTGGTTACCTTGTCATAGCATTGGAATTCTCCAATTCCAGGAAACTTCCATGTTCCGTTACTCTCTGGATAAGCTGGATATCTGAGTTCACCACAAGGACCCATACCGACTTGAATTTCCTGGAGAGAAATAGTTGAAAACTTGGAATTGAGTCTAACCTTTTACTAACAAGTTCCTTATAAACTCAACTATATATTAAGAGGAACAAACTATTTAATATTGATTGATTTTCACCCTAATTAGTTTACTCTGTTTAATGGTTTATTCTGTGTTAACATGTTTATTGCAGATACTTACCACAATAACGTCTCCCAAGCAATCTCTGAATCTGTCATGGAAGCTCTTCATGTAGTCAGTGTAAACCTGGATGGGCGTTCTTCCTCTGAGAACAGGCAGTGAATCACAGCCCAATGATATGTATTCAGGATTCCTCCGGCCAGATTTGTCTGTGTACACAAGGTCAGGGTTCTTGCTTATCTCTTCAAGCACCCATGGAGGTAGTGGAATACTGAAAATTCGCGAAGGTATTGCTTAGTAAATTAATGAATAACTCGTAAGAATACACATTTCTTTCCAGTACTTATATCTATATGTCAATCCCAAACTAAGATTAAGTTTAAACATGTCATACCTGCATGAGTCTCCGACATTTCCTCCGCACTGATGGAAAGACATGACAACTTGAATCTTTAAACCGTGCCTTTGAACCAGGTTTACAAGCTCTGCATACCCTTCCCAGTTGTATTTCGAAGGTCCTTCTTTCTCCACCAATCCCCACCAAGCGTCCACCATAACTCCTTCCACTCCTGCATTCTTCAAAGCCATCAAACTCGCATTCATTGCTCTCGGCTTGTTCAAATGCCCTCCGTGTGTCACTGTGTCTAGTGGAAGCATCACGTACACAGGCACCTTCTTCGAGTCATTGTTATTGCTGCTATGAGCAATGCTCGGGAGTGCATGAAGCAACTCCCTCGGCAGATCATCAGTGGTAGAGCTCACCCTGATTCTTTCCTGGAACAGCTGTGCTTCTTGCACGGAACTCTGTGCGCGGATGCGGCATGATGGCTTTGTTCGCGCAAAGCAAACTCCGCCGGAGGAGGACTCATCGGACTTCAGGCTCTTGGAGTAGTCTTTAAGATTAATGAAAGACGTTGAAGAACGAAGCATTAACGTCATTTGATTTTCTGCTGAGTTTAGAAGGGAAGAAAAGAGAAAATATGATGAGAATGGTGAAGGGACTCCCTTTTTAAGTTTGATTTTATGTGAATTTGGAAGGTAAGAGAGAAAAAGTGATAAGAATGGTGAAGGGTTGTGTAAGCTATTTATAAAAATAGATTCCCTCTTTGATTTCTTAAAGCTGTGTTTGAAGGAGACGATGTTGGTGGGCTCTGGTTTAAAATTGAAAAAGTGCAAAATATCAAATTAGTCAGCTTCACTTTTCTTGGTCATTTTCAGTTCATACGTGGTCACTCTTCTTCCTTTCTTATCAATAAATATTCTGCATCAGCTTAACATTTGAATCTTCCTTGCGGGAAAAAAAAAATTCAAATTCGAACTCTTAAGGAATGTACAGGGTTAGAAAATTTAGTCTAACAAATCTCTAAACCAATTTTTGTATAGAATAGAGAAGTTGGATACAGTAGAAAGTTCAACGGCTGAAACTGTAACACAGTAACAGGCAGGCATGCAACTTTTAGATATACAGATGCTTGATGAAATATTTTGAGCTGATGAATCATAAGCTTTCTGATATTTTCAACACAACACCTGTTATTTGCATCTTTCATATTCCACGTTTTGCTTTAAGCCTAGTCATGCATCCTTAAAACCTTGTCGAACAGTTGAATAAAAGAACCGACGTACTCCTGCTTGTTCTGATTTTACCGGTAACACATTTTGAACATAAACAGGGTTTTCGTGCTCTATAGCTATGCATTTGTTTTTTTACCTTTGTTCTCAGAATTTCGCAGAAGCTTGCATGGTATTGTGCATTCTAGATAGCTGGGTTTATCATGCTTTGCAAACGAGGTTCTTCTTTTTGGAATGTTTAATTAATTACTAGCTGAAACACAAG
This sequence comes from Argentina anserina, assembly GCF_933775445.1. Classification (NCBI taxonomy): domain Eukaryota; kingdom Viridiplantae; phylum Streptophyta; class Magnoliopsida; order Rosales; family Rosaceae; genus Argentina; species Argentina anserina. Next base: position 11,669,248 of record NC_065876.1, read on the forward strand.
CAACGTTACTTATCGAGCCATATCAATTCTATCCTGATCCAGCATTTTTGGGCACATTTTTGGTAGGGGAACTTAAAACAAAGACCAAGAAAACATACTACTTATCGCTTGGGGTGATAAGTATTGATTGGTTTTGTTTGTCACAATTTAGCAAACCCCACAACTTAGCCAGGGTATCTTTGATCTAACTCTCTCTCCTACACACTGCCAATATTTATGTGGATCACAAAATATCGCAGGACTTCATAATTTTCTTGGTTTGAGTTGGTTTAGGATAAGAAAGAAGGGAGAGGAGGCTCTTCTCCTTCAAGCGGAATAGTATGTGGTTGTACCAAAGTCCTGCTTTCGTTTTTCATTCTCTTGGAGTCTCTCTCTAAACAGCCCCGTTCAAACTTAACCTCTTCAATGATATGGCATTTCTTCCATTTTTGTTTTATATCTCTCTAATTGACTAATGCCCTCTAGATTGCTTTATTTAGGAAAATCTTCAGTCGTCGACGCCTCCCTCTCGCAATCGGACCGCCAGGGAGCACGTGATGTGTAATGCCAGCGAGGGAGGGAGGCATATACGACTTCCCATCCCAATCACATTGTCATCAATTCAGCAAACGGGTGATGCTAGGTGTGAAATTGAGTTTATATACGTATACGTATGACTGTTTCATCTCCAAGCCAGATTTTTTGGTATTTTGGACCAGTTCGGTATTGTATACGATCATAAGCTGAACTATTCTCTATCCGTAGTTTCCTTATTCACACTGCATAATGTGATAGTTTTATTATAAACCTAATATAAAAATTATAATACATTAGTGGACACTTCGGCGATCGACAACTCCAGTTCGAAATATGGTCAATCGATACCAGTAGATGTGATCGGTATATATATTTAGGGAACCCGTAAAAATTTCGTTCGTTTTGAACATGGTTTGACCGTTCGTACCAACGGTCAACTAAAAAGAGACGTTTTGGCATATTGAAACCCCATTAACCGGCCAAATAGATTTCTTAAGTGTGACCGCGCACGATAGGTAACAAAATTTACGTGATTTCAGATATGCAAACGGCTTTCGGTGTTTGCATTTTGGTAATGGGTTTTCCTTTATGACATATTAATGTTATTTTCGGTTTACCGGAAATTCCGACGGTTAAACGAGGTCCGAATTGGATAAAATTTTTACAGGGTCATTAAATATATATACCTATCATATCAACTGGTCTCGATCGATCTCGAGAAGTTTCCTTCATATAGTTGCTTCATAATGCGATAGTTTTATTTTAAACTTAATAAAATATGTATGTATAATATTTTATTATCCGGCAGAATTTTACAGGCCGGGCCTTACGGGCTTTTGGCGGGCTGGGCATGGTTTCACACCTCTAATCTAAGCCCGGCCCTCTACCCACGGAAGCAGGCTTTCTCGCGGGCCGGGCCGAGTAAAAGCTCATCAGGCTTGCAAGTCTCCGCAGGCTTTTTGAATCCGCGGGATAAATGATGAGGCCTAGTGTAGACATGAAATTTAATGAAGTAAATCATCTTCATTAAATGATTAAATCAACCAAAAACCCGACAAATTTGCACACGTGGCCCAAAAACCAACAAAGTTAGTGCGGATCCGAATAAAACTCGCGTCAGAGGCACATAAATGGATGATCGTAATCGAAACTACGTAATTCAGACTTAAATCGGAAATTGAATGTCATTAACGATTCGAAATGGTAATCTGACATTTGATTAAATCAATAAATTTCTTAACGGTTATAATTAAATCAATTATTTGAATCTGTTTAATTTAGTTATGAGAATAACTAATTTTAAATTAATCAAAAAATACATATTGATTTAATTATTTCATTACAGAAATATTATTATTTTAATGTCATGAAAATATTCTATAAAATAGAAGCCTTGACACTATAAATACCCATTCCAACATGAAGATAAGGGGACTTGAGAAGATGAGAGAAAATTACTTGAGCAATAGAAGAGGTACTAAAGCTCAAGAGAAGGACCCCTACTTCGACTTCAACACAAGAGAGAGCAAGATCACTCTCGAGAAATCTCGAAGTCTCCAAAATCCACGAAGAATCATCAAGATACCAAATCGCATATTCTTCATTAAATCCAAATACAAACTCAAGTCCACAAAGAATCATCAAGCTACCAAATCGCTCGTTCTTCATCAAATCCAAATTCAAACTCAAGTCCACGAAGACTCATCAAGCTATCAAATCGCTCGTTCTTCATCAAATCCAAATCCAAACTCAAGTCCACGAAGAATCATCGAGTTATCAAATCGCTTGTTCTTCATCAAATCCGAATCCAAACTCAAATTCTCAAGATCAAGTGCCCGTCACTTTTGAGTTACATAGCACGGAAACTTGCCTTGACGACCGATTCCCACTTTAGAAACGGAAGCGGGAGCGGAAGCGCGACAGAAGCTTTTGTTTTCACACTATATTGGACATTCTTTTGTTTGAATTTTGAAAGGAAGTTTTAATATTGCTATAACCAAGGATAATCATGGTTTAGAAAATAAGTTATTAATAGTTATCAAGTTATTTTAAAACTGGATAAAATAATTAAAAAATAAAAGATAAAAATAGTATATAATATATACTTATTATTCTGACGCTTCCAAAACGCACCCGCTTATTTAATTTTTGAAAAAAATCGCTTCCGCATTTCCAAACGCTTCGCTTCCACATACCCGCACCCGATTCCATGCATCCTAGCTCTTGAGCCAAGTTACACACGGAGATAGAATCATAAGAGTTCACAAAGATTGTAACCTCACGCTTGATTATTAATAAATTACATTTTATTTGTACATGTGTCTGCATTGTTATTTGTTTTCAGATTCTCGTTCTACACCTAGATGTATCAGTAGTAATTACCTTTGTAAATATATGAGATTAAACAATAAGGATAGTGAAATGCATTGTTAAGGACAGTTTTAAGCATGCACGAGTTTCTGAAGTCGGTCTGTTGGTCCATGTTAGGTCGATTCTTGTTAGCTAAGGAAGAAAGAGATTAACTCGAATCTCCCGGGATCTTGATGCGGATAGTTTGGTCATTATTCAAGTGATTTTATTGAGCTTAGCTGTGGCCATGTTCTCTTTAGGTCTACCGTTGCTACTTTTGTGGAGGTTATGAAACCTTATCCTTGCAACGTTTTCACTCTTTCCTCATATGTCTCAATTCATGACGAGACTAATTAAGAAGAAACCCTAGAGAAATTACAAGGCAAAAAGGCCAAAAAGAAAGAGAAATGGGACACTTGTTAACAACTATATATGTTTGAAAATTGAGAGGGGGCTGATTGAAAATTTGAAATAAAACTTGTTAACACATTCTGAATTTGAATTCTAAGACATGACGATGATCATGTGGCAAGTGGGTTACATGTCTTTAATTTTAGTTTTTATCATTTCATTTCTTGGTCTGTAAGGAAAAATGTGTTTTACATTCATGCCGGAACAAAGGTTTTGCTAACTTAGAAGATAGAGACTAATGGAGTACAAAATAAAACAAACTGAGGGAAAAGATTCGAATCTAGCATTTGAGTAATTAAACAAATGCCTGATATGAGTAATTTCCTTGAAAAATATTCTCCTCCATTTTCAATGAAATCAGGTCGTGTTACGCGTGTAGGTAATTTGGACAAAATAAGTAGATGGAATAAAGACCCCATTGGCTTGGTGTGTATCTATGATTGTCTTCATCGATGGTGCCTAACACTGCAGATGTGTACTTGGCCCCCCTGAGTTTGATGCCTCAAAAGCTTTGAAGTTTCTGATGTTTGCGTTTTCCCGCAACCTGGCTCTTTGCTTTGCTTAATTTTTGTGGCACCAAAGCAATTCTGATTATCAATTGTCTATTATTGACTTGTAACCGATGTGGCAAACCAATTGTTAGCTTTCCTTCACTCATTACTCATTGACCCAACAAAGCATATAATTGAGATGCCAAGGAATTGAGATTCGAGGATCTTCTCAAGTCAGTCAAGTGGGAATTGTTGATGCTTCAAAGAGAGATCAACATTGGGAGATTGTCACTCTATCTTTCTAACTTCCATTCCCCGCAAATCCCTGGACGTTTATGAGAATCCTTCATTTCCATCTACTAGAAGGAATATAGGAATTGCATTCCGACAGAATTTAGTGTAAGTTTCTGGGTGTGCGTACATAGATTGCCTTAAAATGATGAATTGCTTAGGTAATGACTCTAATCGACAACCTTAGAGGTCGATGTTGAGTTGGTAAACATAAAGATCTCAGTATGGCTCTGCATTATTCTATTAATCCTTTTCTTAGAGTTTTAGATATGAAACTTAGGGACATCTTAATGACATTGCATTCACATATCAAGGAGGGTTCTTATAGTTATGATACAAGTCAATCAGCAGAGGACAGTCCACCAACAGAGGAAGACAAAGAAGCTCCGTTTTGAGTAAGGAGATACAAAGATCTAAGCCTCCGTAATATCAAGTACTGCTATCACTGCATTAATACAAAAGATCTTAGTACTAGATATTTGTTCTGAAAATATCTTCTTAGTAGACTAAAGATATTTCTTCATTGTTTTGATGATCTGTTTTTAAGGTATAGATTTCAATGATGGAGAGCTACCATACATTGTGGATGGAACAAGAAGCTTCGGCCTAGCCCTGGTTCCCAACCACGCATTAGTGTATTATACCTGTGTCCCAGTTTATGTTGTGCAATGTCGGTGATATCACCCAAATTGTAGAAAGGGATATGAAACCAAGACTCTTTGTGGCTAAGACAGTAAAACAAAGCGACCGATGTCAAATGAGAAGTGCAGAGTTATAACCAAGGTAGGCTATGGAACTCGAGGGCTCGAGGTAACATATATACTCTGCGTCAAGCTTTCTAGTCAAATTGAGCTTCTCTTTTACGTTAGGAGGTTAAAAAAAATGAAGTTTTGATTCATACTTGGCTTTTGGACCTCTATTTTTTCAAGCTATAATTGATTTTGTCAAATGGGGATGATATCTTTCATGCAGCTCCTTACCGCTTTGCACTATGAATCCACAATGTAAGCATGATAAATTATATTTTAAAAATTCAAGAAATTTAACACATTTCACTGAATAGAGTTAAATTCTTGATTGTGACCCACTCCAGAACTCGTTATTCCGACCGTCCTGTCCTTTAATATCTTCAGAGTTAAAAATATGATTTCAGACACTTAATGTACTCTTATAACCAGATAACTTGTTTAGTCCTAAGACCTGAACTCATTACTCTCCCATTGGAAACACAGACCCAATTCTATCTCCAAAGCGATAGCATTTGATGTTAACTGGGTATGGACCCAGCTGAATGTGGTTGTCCTCTCCACCCATGTAGAAACACAGGGTATACAATGCAACTTCAAATTCTGGGCTCACTCCAACTAAGAGATATGAACTAACAACATCAGATGCACAAATCACACTAAATTATCTGGACATAATGATATATTGATACACAAGTACTATAGGCAAAGTATCAGTTCTATAGCACAACCTGAATCCAATTGTGGAAGCCAGAAACCTCTTCTCACCACGCTGCTTTATTTCTCCCACAAAAACATGTTCAAAAGCAGAGGAACAACCAGAAGTGCCACCACGGCCATAAAGATTAAACCAAAGAGCAGTCAATGTTCTTTTGAACTCTTGGTAGTTCTCAGATACAATGCCCTTGCGTGAGAGGTATCTGTGGAGATATTTGATCGGAGCAGTTCTGCTGATTTCTTCGATGAATGCAGCTTGCTCTTGTTTCTCCTCAGATGTGATAACCTCTTTGCACCCTTCATTTGGGTTGTAATTATCTAAAAGAGAACAGAAACGAGCATAAGTAGGACTTGTGAGCACATCTTCACTCAGCCAGGAAAACAAGTTTCCTTCTGCTAAATCTCCCTTGTGGTAAACCTTCTTCCCTTCACCACAGTAAATTTCATAGTCCTTTCCAGGGACTAAACGGTTTAAATCAAGTTCCCAGATTTTATTGCAAGCTTGGGACAGATCAGCAAGCTCATCTTCTGAGGGGTTTAAGTTAGCACCCACTTCAACCTCATCAGAGTATTGTTGCTCACTGGCAGGACATTTAAATCCCTGCCACTGGTCCTTCTGAACCTGTGGATTTGGGCATTACATAGTGAGAATAGAAACTTATTTCTTCTTTCTTAAAAGAACGGAGTTGTATGATATTGCACACTCAAAAGGTGACAAGCGAATATTGTGAAAGCATCTACAATCAGTATCAGTACTACGTAATTTATCAATTCAAGCTTAGAATCTGATAAAAACTGACTGAATAAAAGTGCAGGTAATAGTAGTAAACTTTTTCTGACCCAGGTTTATTAGTCAACCTTGTTTTTGAAGTCTAATTTCTGTAATCAGATCTCAATTTAGTAGCAAAGAAACTCTCATACACAATCTAAAGGCTTTAAAAAACACAAGCTTTTTGACCGTTTACAGTTGATGCTGTGCATCAATGACATTAGCAGAAATCTAATCTTTAAGTGCTTTTGCTTATGATAGAAAACAAAGCTTGTGTGATTGCCTCGGAGGCTTCTTTCCGACAATTTCCCAACCATCATCATTTCCCTCTTCGCCTTTCTCCTTCAATATGTACAGAAACCAAAATAGTTTTAAATGGATTTCACCACATTATGACTAATCATAAATCAAACAAGACAAAACCTTTCTGCTGGAGTAATTTTGGTTATAACCAATAGGCCAACCACCTTCATTGTTCTCATATCTCTCATACGCACTCTGCATTAGCGATTCCGATAATAATATGTAGTATCAACATATCAAGAGTTAAAGAGGGAGAATAGAAAAGAACCAAAACATAACCAATACTGCTCAAGTTTGAACGTATCAAATCCAAATCATTAACAAAACATTGGCAGTGCAGCATTAAATTCATAAACGAACTATAGTACTTCCACCACAAAGAATTCCTTACATCATCCGCACAACTACCAACAAATTTGTTTTTCCTTAGTTTGTGAAAGTTCTGTAGTTAGTCTTTCCATCAGTGACAATGTAAAACACTTGGATCAGAATATGATATACTCTAGAGAAGATTTTATAGTCAGACAATGCAGTTAACATTTAACAAGAATCACTGTTAAAAAAATCACTTTCTTGGCAAAGTAATAGTTCAATAATCAATGATTGGTATACCCACTATTGTGCATAATCATACTCCAAATTTACATACTTCCACTCTGAAACCCAAGTCATAACACTAATGCATCTTCTCCTTTAAAAAAAAACACTGTACTTTGCAGAAAATGGAGTTTCCAGTTCCCAAAATGGGTCCTCAAATAAACCAAATCTACCATGAAACAACACCAACAAACCTAAAATTCCACACAAATACGTAGAAATTTTTACAGTTACACAAAAAAATTGAACCTTATGAGGTCGCCTTGGAGAATCGAAATGGGTACTCTCTTCCTGCAAATTCCCAACCCACCATTGTCACACTTCAATAATAAAAAGTAAAACAAAAAAACCCACGGAAAGAAAACAAACAGAAGTAAATCCAATGACCCAAAACCTGTCTATTCCAGTGGTTCTGGTTGTTATACCCATGTGGGCGATCACTGTCATTCTCCGGCTCTCCAGACACGACCTGCACATTTCAGCAACTCTATCAGACACAAACAAAAAACAACTCTATAAGAATTCCCAATCAAAGCTTTTGTGATCTGGAGCGCTCATCCCGGTTGCGGGCAGCCGAGTCTTCGCCCTTGTCGCCGCCGTGGCCGAGTGCCACGTCGAGCAGACCCTTAATCAGACCCTCCATTGGAATTGAGTTCTATACTTGTTGTGAGAGAGAGTGAGGGAAGTGTGTGATCGCGACGATAATGAAAGATTGAAGGAGGAAGTAAAGGCGGGTAATGGCAACCTAGGAAGCACGGAAACGTGCATACACCCAGGTTTCCCACTTTCCCGCTTCCTAAGCGGAACCACTCCGAAAACGCGACATAAACGTCCGAAAATGCGTTGAAAACGCTCGGAAACATGCCGGAAACGTCCGAAAACGTATTTCTAAAAAAATTGTATTTTAAAAACACAAGTTTCCAAAAAATAAAAGTTTTTTATATTTATTTTTATTTTTTAAATAAAGAGCTAAAACTACCTTGATCGAGTCAAATGACTTATTTCGACATATTTTTGACCTCTCGCCGAGTCACCAACCCTCCTCTCTTGTTGATAAAAAACAATTTTATTATCAATCTCAGGTAAAGGATCCGACTTGCAATCCGTTTATACGGGCAAATGCAAACAACGTAAGTACCATAAACTCGGAAAACCTGGGATGTTAATGTGATGCTACACTAGTAGGGCTGGCATTTTGGGCCGAGCGGGCCGAACCAACCGACATTCGAACCGGGCCGAACCGGTTTGAACCGAAATCTCGGTATACCGACAATTCGGTCGGCTCAACCGTACCGATACGTCGTATTCGGCTCGGCTACGGTATGTGAAACCTCATACCGTCGGCATACCGTACCGACCGATAATATAGTATATACTCAAAAACATGACAGAGATAGAGTTCGAACACGTAACCTCCAACTTGCATGTATCACTTCCCACCGCTGGAGCAACCAATGCACTTGTAATGTAAAGCACAGATTTTATAATTATAGTTGCTATAATGACAAATTCAGATAAAACACAAGTACGAAACCAAAGACTAGGGTTTCATACTTTCATTTCATTCTCTCATTTTCATCGCAGCCTCTCTCTCTCTCTCTCACTCTCTCACACCCTCAGTCTCAACCTCCTCCCATCAAACTGCCATGAAACACCTCGCCACTCCGCCACCGCCACTCTTCAAACTGCCTTGTCTCTGACGTTGCTCTCGGATTCTCATCGACCCTGATCCTTTCAAGGTTTGTGCTTCTTCTTGCTAAAGATTAAACCTTTATCTTCGGTTTCTGAATTGTTTTGGTCTTAATCTGTGCACCCATTTGGATTTGAAGTTGTGGTGTTTAATTAAGCAATTGTGCTCAGATTATATGCCCTTTTATGTTGATTATACTGTCAGATAGGGCATCATTATGTTGTTTTGCTGTTGGATACCTGGTTATTGGATGCTGCTCTCTTACTTCAAGCTTGTGCTTAATTAATGATATGATATGATGCTGCTCTCTTTGGTTTTTGTTGATTTGTTTCTTTTTTCATTTTTTTATAGATGGCATCTTTTTCTAGCTCTAGCTCACAGAGCCTCCCATCAATATCCAGTAATCTCACACAGCCTCCGAACCCAAACACACATCCTAATTCAAACCCTACTCTAAATATAATCCCAGAATCAGTCCCAGTTGAAACCCCAAGCGTTTCAACTCAGGAGGGGCTGGGCAATCTTTCAAAAAGAAAGAAAGCTGGAAAAGGGCCTGTTAAGAGGGTGGTAAGAAGTAAAACATGGGACTGTTTCACTAGGCCTAAGTTGAGTGATGGGAGTGAGGATCCAGATGTTGCAGAGTGCAATTTTTGTAAAACAATTGTACCTGCGTCCACCTATGGGAATGGGACTTCTTCGTTGTGGAGTCATGGTAAGAAGTGTAAACTTAGCCCCCTTTACGAAAAACCAGCAGATGGTAAGAGTCAAACCACCCTTAATAGGGACAATGTGAGTGGGGGGGTTAGTTATCATAAATTCAACCAAAACAGATGTGATGCTGCGTGTGTTAGGATGATCATAATGGATGAACTTCCTTTTAGGCATGTAGAGGGGAAGGGTTTTGAGCAGTTTGTCCATGAGCTGCAACCTCAATGGAAAAAGATGAATAGAAAACAGGTTGCTAAAGGAGTATGGGAGTTGTATCAATCTGAGAAAGCTAAGCTGATGAGCGAGTTTGCTACTCACCAAACTAGAGTGAGTATAACCACTGATACTTGGACAAGTATTCAAAATATAAACTATATGGTGGTTACTGCCCACTTTCTAGATAGTGATTGGAACCTTCACAAGAGGATAATCAACTTCTGTTCAATTACTAGCCATAAAGGGGATGATATAGGAAGGGTTCTAGAGCAGTGTCTAGTAAGTTGGGGAATTACTAATGTCTTTACGATAACAGTGGACAATGCTTCTGCAAATGATACCGCTGTTCATTATATGAGGAGAAGGCTTAGGAATTTAAACTTTGCTGGTGACTTTTTACACCTTCGGTGTGCTTGTCACATCATAAATCTGATTGTGAAGGATGGAATTGCTGAGATTGAGAATGCAATAGAGGCTATTTGGCATTGTGTTAAGTTTATTAGGTCTTCTTCTAGTAGACTTGATAAGTTTAGAGAATTTTCAGTGCTTGAGCAATTGAGCAAGAATGCAAATGTTCCCCTAGATATTATAACAAGGTGGAACAGCACATACTTAATGCTGGATGCAGCATTGAAGTATGAAAAAGTGTTTGAAAGGATGGCTCTTTATGATGACGCTTTTATAAAGTATTTTGAGAAAGATGCCAATGGGAAGGGAAGAGTTGGTCCTCCTGAAAAACAAGATTGGAGGAATGCACAAGCTTTTGTGCATTTTCTTGGGAAGTTTCACGAGGCAACTGTCAAGTTGAGTGCTTGGAAGAAGGTGACGGCACATTTGTTGTTCACTGAGATGATAGGGCTAAAAACTGAGATAGTTAAGAAGATAAAGGATCCATCGGACCCCGTTTTGCAGAGGGTGGCTCAGGGGATGAAGGTGAAGTTTGACAAGTATTGGGGTTCATTTGAACAAATGAACAAAATCATTGTCATAGCCAATGTGTTAGACCCTCGGTGGAAGCTGCAGTACCAGAAAAAGGCGTTCGCCAGAATAGGTTGTTCGGCTGCAATTGTTTCTGTAATTACCAATGAGTTGAAGACTATATTGGTGCGCATGTACGATGAATATAGAGTTCCTGAAGCAGCCTCTTCACACAACAACACATCTGAGGGAGATATGTCAATGGAAGGGGTTGAGTTTGATGGACTTGATGGTGGACAAGATGAGATATTGGCAGATTTGATGCGCGAAAGAATGGATGAACAAAATGAAATGATATGCAATGAGGTCGACAAATACTTAAGTGATAGATATGTACATCCATTAACACAAGGTTTTGACATTGCACAATGGTGGAAGGTGAATGTTGGTGTTTACCCCATTCTGTCCAAACTTGCAAAAGATATATTTGCCATCCCTTGTAGCACTGTTGCAAGTGAAAATGCCTTTAGTTTGGGTAAAAGGGTTGTGGATCCTTATAGGAGCTGCTTAACACCAAAAATGGTGGAGTGTTTGGTCTGCTCAACCGATTGGTTGAATGCCACACAACCTAACTTTTATAAAGACCCAACTGTGGAAGAGATGGAGATATATCAAGAGCTTGAAGCATTGGAGAAAGGTACCATTACCATTTACTGATTTACTCTTTTTTGCTATTTATTATTTTATTTGCTTTGCTGAAATCTGCTCACTTGTATATTTTGTCCCATTTTTTGTTTTGTAGAAACTGCTGGATTGACAATAGATAACTCAAGCGCTTCTACGACCTCTGCAGCAACATCGATGTGATCTAATTTATTGTGGTATTTTCCTATATATTTGTGTATCTAATGACTAATATTGTGTTTGTACTGTCTGAGATTCCTAAATGCATTCTAGTTAGCTGGGCATCTATTTTGATGGTTTGTTTATGTTGTTTAATGTTTATGCAGGGTTGGCCAATTGCATCAGATCTAAAGTGTTGGCAAGGTCTATTCTAATGGTTTGTTTATGTTGTTTGTTACAACATATTCTGGTCTGTAATAATTAGTCACTTCTTTGCTATGGGACTTTTGGACTTGAATATATTTTGGTCTGTATAATACTATAATTAGTGACTTCTTTGTTGTTGGACTTTTGAACTTGGGAGTTGATTCATGTGAAAATGTCATAAGTAGAACCCAGAAATGGGCTGAAAATAATGCTGCCTAAGCCCAAAATTTGAAAATTGAGTGGAAAATGTAATCAGGCCTTTAAAAATCTGAAAAAGTTATATGGGCCAAATACTTCGGTAGAAGCCCATTACCGAATCAAACCAGCCGAATTGTTCGGTATACCGAAATCTCGGTATGGGCCTGTCATGGTTCGGCATCGGCATAAAAATTCCATTACCGACCCAATTCGGTACGGTATCGGCTGGGCCTGTTTGGGCTCGGTTGGCTGCCGAATCCAGCCCTATACACTAGCTCCATTTATCGATTACATATCACCGACAACAAAGTACAATTCCTGAAACTGCAAACGCAAATCGTTGGTCTCACAGTCGGCAAGCATTGGTAGATGGCAATCTAATTATCTCATTGACGGTCTCTTGGGGATAAATCTTTGCCCCATTAGGAGCATTTTAAGTTGATCCGACGAAAAACCCTGAGCCTCCATCAATCCCCGTATCCTCTCAGCATCCTTAAAGAATCCACCAGCTGTAAGCCCCCTGATGATTCTGTCAAACTCATCTGCACTCAGCTGCTCCTTCTTAGCCTCCAATACTCCCAAAGCTTGTAGTGCTTTTTTCTCAACTCCAGCCCTGGCATACATATCGCAAATGCTTACATGAAGTTGAAATGGAGGAGCCTCACCCAGCCGAGCAATTTTGTCCAATAGCTGTTCAGCCTCCTTAACCAGCTGCAATTTTCCCAGCCAATCTACAAGAACCGTGTAAGTAGCAACTCCAGGCTCAAAGCCATCCTTTTCAAGCTGCAACAACAACTCCAGTGCCTTATCGAGTAGATTCTTCTTTGCATAAGCTGCAATCATGCTTCCAGTGGACTTGTCATCAGGCTTGTGCCCAAGTTTTATTATGGAATCAAAGTTGTACCTTGCCTGATCAGGGTCACCGGCTTTCGCATATGCCTCAACAAGCACTGAAGAAGATTCTAAAGTTGGCTGAACACCTGCCAACAACATAGCCTGGACAATTCGCCCCGCTCCTCCCACATCACCACGTTGGGCAAATGATCGAAGCACTGCCATGCACATTTCTTTTGTGGGTTGGATGTTTCTTTGTTGCATCTCTGTTATCAATGCCTCCCCCGATTTCGGATCGTTAGCATTTGCATATGCCTTAATCATGGAATCGTAGACCTTGATATCAGGTCGGAAGCCCTGGCTCCTCAATGTCTCAAGTGCTTGCTGAGCACCTTCAAGATTACCTGCCTTGCTGTGCATGTGTACCAAAATAGTGGCTATAACATAATCTGGTTCAACCCCATTTTTAGTCATCTTCTTCAAAATTCTCTCAACATCTTCCAAGTGATTTTCCTTGGCATAAGCATCAAGAAGCTTGGAGTAGTCATGGATGCTCGTCTGGAAAGATTTCTCATCCAATACAAGTTCTGCCACCTACAAAAGAAAATTTCAGCAAGCATGCATCCACTACAATTAGATGTTCAATGTAAAATAACCAAGACTCATCATTTTTTTTATAATTATTATTGATATTAAAATTTTTGAACAAGAGATAGATCATCACTTAAAGATTAGGACTAGAAATCAGATCCTAAATGAAAAAATTAATCTCAATTTACGTAATTCTTTTTTCTGCGGCAACAGGCATGCATGCATGCATGAAACCTCTCAACCACATTCTTAGCAGAATCTTGTCCAAGATTAAATGACCTCTAATGAACTTTGTACAGAACTCATATATAAGCAGCAGATATTAAAAAAACTGTATCTTCAATCAGATCTCCAGGACTATAAGCAGTAGATTTAATTCTTTAATCAAATCTACAGGACTCAGTTTATGCCACAGGCATGCATCAAACCTCTCAACCACAATCTTAGCATTATGTAATCCAAGTATAATTGAATCAGATCTAACAAACCAGGAAAACAGTTTTGAATAGAAGGATTATTAGTGCAGCGTACCTTCATGTATAACCCGGGGTTCTGCTTCTTCAACTTATCAAGCAAATCAACCCAATCGGCCCTACTAGGTTGGAGCAACTCTGCCCATTCAGCCAAAAGTGGACACAGGTCATCTGCCTCATTTGATTGAAGAATTTTCTCAGTAACCAATTTGCATTTCCCAGAGATTGGTTTTGGTTCCTCGGGCGATAGGATCTCACTCGCCTCATATATTTTATCAGCAACTTCAACCCACTTTGGATCAGACAGATCAAGACCATAAATGTTGTACCTTATCTTCCCTCGCCTCTTGGGAAGAGAATCAACCTTAGCTTTCACCTCAGTTCCACCAGCCTCCTCCTCATCTTCCACATCCTCCTCCTCCTTGGCTTTCACATTCCCTCTAAACCCCTCCAACCCCTCATAAAACTCAGTCTCCTCCAGCTTCTCCCTAGCCCACTTAAACCTCAGCTCCCTAAGCATATCCCCCCGAATCCCAACCTCACCAGCAAACCTACACATCTCCTTAACTTCCTTCTCGTGTAGAAACCCCTTCAACCTCTCCTTCCTAGCTTCCTTCCTCATCTCATCCACAACTCTCTCACTCACCTCCCACACTGTTCTCCACAAATCCTCACTAAAATCCTCCGACGCCGCCACGGCCTGCATCTCCCCTTCCCCCTCCTCCTCGAACCCGCCGCCCTCCATCTTCTCCACAACCTTCTGCACAATCACCAGCAGCATCCCATTCACAGTCTCCTTGTCGCAACCGGGGTACGCCTCATTGAGCTTCTGCCGCATTATCCACACGAATCGAGACAAGAACTCATTAACACCCTCATCTACATCCCCCTCCTCCTCGGCCTCTGAATCCACCGAATCAACCACCTGGGCGGAGTGGATCCCTCTGTTTAATAACACCATGGGAATTGGGTTTCTAGGGTTTAAGAGAGGTTTGGAGGCAACATGAGTCGTTGGAGGAATCGAAATGGGTAATGTGTCTGTGAGGGTTGTGAAGCCGTACAAAGTGGAGTAGTGGGAACTAAGCCTGGGAGTGAATTTGGATTGCCTAGAAACTAAGTACCTTAAACTCATCTTTGTCTCTCTCTCAGATTACAAAACTGAAAACCAAAACCAAGCAGAAACCAAACCAAATGAACAACCAAGAGTAAAAACTAATCCGAGGAGATTTGATAGACTTACAAATGATGAGGGGGGACCTGTGGGTGAGGGGAGAATCAGAGGTGGAGTGAAGGAAGGGATCGCTGGCGCATATCTGGAGTGGGAGAGGGTGACGTCAGCGGCGATGGGTTTTGAAGGGCGTCGCCGGCGGAGAGGGAGAGAAGATTTCTTTGGGGTTTAAGAGAGAGAGAGAGAGAGAGAGAGAGAGATAAGGGTCGGGTCGGGTCGGATCCATCTAAAAGAGTCGATCCATGACCTGGTATTTTTTTTTTTTGTACAAATGAGGCCATTAGGCCAAACAAAAGAAAGCAAAGAAGAAACTAGCTAGAGCTACAAGTCATAAACTCCACAGCTCTAGAAAGACCAACAATGTCATCCAGCAAAACACAAAAAACCATCTACGTTGGTCTTGTAAGATACATATACCTCTAAAGAATCATTAGATGTAAAATTTGGTTGATGGTGCAGCCCTCGCCAAGGATATCAGCTACCATATTCATCTCTCTACAGACATGCTTCACATCAATAAAGTCAAAGACACACATCAAGTTTCTGCAGTTCATTATCAAGGTCCCAAAAGGATGCAAATCAATATTATCATGTTGAAGAAGATTAATAAGCACTAAAGAATCAGACTCAACTTCCAGTCCCAATGTTCACCATAAACTCATCCTGCCAACAGCCAACCTCATCTCTAAGCACACCCCTTGCTCCAATATTTCCATTATTCATCATGGAGCCATCAATATTCAATTTAAAATTTCCAACTGTAGGTTTAATCCAATATAGCATCTCACATGTTTAGGCAAAGTTTGTACCAAGCTTAGTATTAGCTTTAGCCCATTCATCAGCATAACTAAAAACAACTCCAGAATTATTAAAAGGATACTTGAAGGATCTGTCAAAAATGGATTTGCACCTCCATTTCCATATGAACCAACAACAATAGATGAAGAAGATATTACAACTGATATTATTCATATAGTACAATTTCTAAAGCAAATTAGCATAAATCCAATTTTCCCAACTTAAAACAAAAGTAGCAAGGATATTCGAGTGAATCTTAAAATTTTGTCAAACCTGTTTAGACTTAGGACAGTCCCTGAAAATGTGAATCATTGTTTCTGGGGTATTAGTACATAATTTGTAGTGAGGATTGGAGGCAAGCTTCCTTCGAAACCTTTGCTCATTAGTTAACAATTTACTTGAAACAAAGGTCCATAAGAATATTTTAATCTTTGGAGGTATATGAAGAGACCAAATCTTCATCCAACAATACTTTTGGAAGCCATGTTCATCACATAGCACATTGTAAGCAGATTTTACGGAGAAAATTCCAGAAGAAGTCTGCCCCCCATATAACTTGATCAGGAATATCACATTCAGCAATAGGAACAGATAACACTTGAACAATTATTTCTTGAGGAAGATTTTCACCAAGCATGATCATATTCCAGCTACTATCAATCCAAAATTCATTCACAACAGAGTTAGTATTGACAATATCATGATTAATAGCATGGTTGAGAAGGATCCAGAAGGAGCCCAATTATCAATCCAAATTTTAGTCTGAAAACCACTGCCAACTCTCTAGGTAAGCCATTTTCGCAGTAAATTAGCCCCATACACAATACCAGACCAAGTACTTGAGCACTGAACAAGTTTTTTTATAAGAATTCTGCAGGAGAGAACCAGAATGAAGATACTTCCTCATATAAATCTTGCTCCAAAGCCCTTGGTCTTTTTGAACAACTCTCCAACTAGATTTAGCAAGCATGGCCATGTTCATATTAGCTGACTTTTTAATCCCCAAGCCACCATAGCATTTAGGCATGCAGACTGTATCCTAATTAGTAAGATGGACTTTCTTTTTCTGCTCAATATCGCCCCATAGAAAACTCATATTGAGTTTATCCAGCTTGTCACAAATTGACATAGGAAACTTAATCTTCCTGCCATATTAAGAGTCTTACTTTTCCAACTAGCCAACCTGGCTTGAACCTTGTCAAAAATACTAGCATAGGTGTTCTTATTAACTCTTTTATGAAGCAGAGGCATACCAAGGTAAGTTCCTAGATCATCAGTTAGCGGAGAACCACAGATCTTTGCTTATTTCCTCAGCAATCCTAACTGAGACATTAGATTTCTCAAAGTTCACAGTTTGTCCCGAGAGCTCAGCAAAGAGAATTAAATCATCTGCAAAGAATGATTGGGAGACAAAAGGCCCATTTGTAGAGGATTGAATTGGGAGCTAATGTTTGGAAACAACCACAGTTCTTATAAAGATGAGATAAATGTTCCATGCAAAGGACAAAGAGATAAGGAGAGAGAGGGTCCCCCTGCCTAATTCCTTTGCCCCATTTAAAAGGCTCCGATAATTCACCATTTACGATAATTTGATAGCTAGCAGAAGTAATACAACTCATAATCAACTTAATAATATTGCACGGAAGTTTGACCTCATAAAGAACCTGCTCGATGAAACTCTTTGTCATAAGCTTTCGAAAGAACAATTTCCAAGCCATGAAGCCTTTAGCACCCTTAGAGTTCCTGCATTTATATAAGATTTCTTGAGCAATCATAATGTTGTCAGAGATATGCCTTCCTGGAATAAAGCTAACCTGATTAGGGCTAATCCATTTTCCCAACTTAGGTCTAATTCTATCAACAATGATATCTTATTTCTTCTCCTCCGAACCACAATGGTTAGGTGAAAAAAAATTAGTATTTCTATCACCATCTTTTAACCATTTGTCCCTTGATTTCTGCTTCCAAAACAGAGGTTCAGCATCTCTAATTTTTTCATACTTGGCAATTAACCCCTTCTCAAGAACGTGAAGAAAAGTATTATTACCTCTAGCTAAACACTTCTGGATCCCACAAATTCTAGCTAAAAGAGTTCTTTTCTGCTTAAAAATATTACCAAAGTCATCAACATCTGCAGGGCAAGGAATATGAACCACAGAGGGGCATTTATCCTTGGCATGCCCATAACAACCGCACTCAAAGCAAATTAGGGAAATACCTTGATAAATGACATTGTAGCTCGAGCCCATAGAGGAAGGGGGAGGATTGGGTACAGATGAATCAAGCTCTTTCACCCGCAGAGCCTCCATATCAGAAGCAATATCCCACCACATTTATAATGTTTTCGCTGCAAATTAATAGAGGCCATACCTCCGCCACTTCCACTAGAAAGGGCGGAGAAAGTGAAGATTGAGAGACACAGTAAAGCAGAATGCATCAACTCGATGTTGTGTTATCAACTCGATTCAGGGAGGCTTCCAGTTGACTCAAGGCTTGTATTCAAACTAGCAGCTTCCCCAACGAATTGATGGCAAGAAACTCTCTGCTAGCTTCACCTTAATTAAGGAACCTTGCAACTCAGCAACAACCAACAGATTAACTGAAAGATTTGCTCCACGTAAAGAGGACGGAATCCCAAGCCAAGAGAAGCCAAACCAGTTCAGCAGTCCCAACGTCGAAGAACACAAACCCATAAATTGAAGTTCGTCAAAACTTCACCAAATCGATAAACTAAGGACACAAACATGTAAAGCACGGAGTGATGAGAATCGATACCAGGAACAACCGAATCGGTGGCCATAGGAGTCGGAAAATGCTACGAACTCACCGGAATGCGACTGCTTCTCCTTCTCGTTTCTCTCTTATCCCTTGGAGATAGAACAAGCCGTTGCAGCAGGGAGGACGATGACAAGGAGGCGAACACGGCGGGACTGGTGCACTAGCCGGAGATGGCCTGGCGACGGCGGAGTTGCGACATAAAGATGGAATATAGTTTTTGTGAGAGATGAAAACTGTACATCTTTACATTATGTAATTATTGTAATACAATTTCGGTAACTGAGCTAGTTTAAACTCAAGATGAATATACAACTGCTATAATGTAATTTCATTTATTAAAGTTATTTTATAGTTGTTAGCGGATTTAACATTTAAGGTCGTTACAAATCTATTGCATAATCGAATGCCAGTATCCCTGTTTGTTGCATTCTTGGTGTTGGTAATCCTGAATCCTGTTATTAAGATTTCCATTAGGCTTGACAGTGCATTGCAATTCTTTTTCAGGCCAACCGCACGAGCTATCAATGGCTTTATGCAGCCGTGCCCGCTTTACAAGGAGCAGTAACATGACTAACATGACCATCATCATTGGTCTCAATCGAAATGAAAGGCTAAAGGCACAGCTGCGTTGCAATGCGATGAAAATACACCGGGGAAAGACGCAGACTAAGTATATACGAAACATTATATAAACTATCAAACAGAGAGGAAGAGATGAAAAAAAAAAAGCACAAGGAAAACGCCACACAAGCATTTCCTGGGATCCTTTCCCACTTTCATCCCATATACAAATATAGCAGTGACATTCATTCTTTCTAAATGTGCATGAACACTTTGGAAGATTGAAACAAACAGCCAAAACTAGAACTTTAATTTGAGACTACTTACAAGTATCATATACTTTAATTTGAGACTACTTACAAGTATCATATACAAGTTCCTATGTGTTATGCCCTGTGTATCTAATTGCAAACTGCACCCAAAACTGTGATGAGAGACATCCTACACACTACTATGGAAAAGAAATGGAGAAAGGTCTTTATAACCCATTATGTTAGTGCTCTTTCAATGACTGCAATAGGGCCTGAGGATCATCAAGAATTCTCAAAGGTTTCCAATCAGATTCTTCCTTGCTTTGTCTTAATGCCACAAAGTGAAGAGCTTCACTGTGGACTTGATAAATGTGACACGCCCATGGATAAGAATCTGGAGCTGACCAAACCTTTTGCTCTTCAAATTCAGTCTGCTCAGCAAGTGATAAAGCCACACAGTGAACCAAATTGGGTTCTGGCTCAGCAAAACCAGCCACAGCTATGCATCCAGGAGATACAAATCCTTCTGGAGCTCTAGGGTGCCAAATAGATACTGATGTCGCATAGTCATCCAAGCAATTTCTCCATACCTACACATTCAGATCAACCATTATCAGAAATCTTTTTAGCCAAATACGAGTTTCATACATAATCATGAAAGCTATCACTCACTGGAGTAAAGTATCAATGATGCAGATGACGGGTTCATGATTATAAGGTTTGTATGGAGTTCAAATATGAGTAAACTTCTTACATGTAACATTTACAATATCCCCTAATTGCATAAATATTGTTGTTCTAAGAAATAAAGTGGTATCTTAAATAAAATAATAATAAATAAAGTGGTGTTAAAAACATTCCACAGATGACTAAACATATGAACCAAAAAACAATACAACCTGCTAAATATGTTAATACTCAAGACACCAATTTATATGAGGATATATATATATAGTATTGATCATAAATTGCTACAGTTTACAACACAGCACAACAACCACTTAAATACACGCATTGATTATTGAATTGATTTGCTCTCACCTTGTAGTATAATATGAGAGATGCCATATTACAGTTATTAATAATTGATGCAGAAGACTTCAATGTCCAAAAAAAAAACAGATGTAGAGACTTCAAAGTTCTAAACCAACCTAATGAGTTAATAATCTAGTCAATAATTATAAGTTACTTACCAGGTCGTATCCAACGGGATGTGCAAACAACCTGTCAATTTTACGGTAAACTGCCGCAACGTTTGGAGGATGGCTGCCAATGTGAGCAATATCTCCAATGGAGACATACCTGAAGGAAAACACACCAGTATTATTTTCCACCTGAACTGCATAACTCCCCTGACAAACTTAAATTAGCATACAGATTAGATAAGGTTCTACTTTCTTGCTTGGCAGAGTATTTCTTAATTTTTTTCCTTATTTGTAATGCAATACAGAAAAGGAAGAAAGAAAATAATAACAAGAGAGCAGCAAATGCCATTGTTATCTTTTAATTATTTTGTAGTATTTTGTCCTTTAAGTTGGATGCCATGGGGTGGCTGCGGAGATAGATTAAACCTTGATCTTAAGGTATTGTGCTATAAAGTATAAACAATCCTTAGCAAAGTACCCAGAGTCAAAATTAAAAGAGGCGAGCCTTGCAAAAACCAACTTTGAATATAGCAATAAAAAATAAATACATAAATATGGAAAATACACTTGGAACTTGATGCTCTGGCCACAACAAATTCACAAGAACGTAAGTAAAACAATTTCAATACATGGCAAAAAGCAATAACAGAACAAAATGCAAGACTATCTAGGAAATAGTAATGATAAGTGGTATGTGGGTGAGATAAGCTCATAATTACCCGTCGGGGCAAATGGGTCTCCAAATGCTGCATAATCCAGCATCTTCCAAAACCTAACAATATGAAATATTGTTTCATCTTTAAAGTGAGATAAAAAATAACAGAAAATCAAATTGTCCAATCTTCCAGATAACAGTAGAGATTTCAAGGACGGAGCAACTAAAGCACATAAATACTAAGAGCACCTGCTTTTTGCACAATGTGCATCGACCTCTGGATTCTTGTTCACTGCTCCAAATTTTTGAAAAGTTGATGCTGTGTTTAACAAATCTTCTACCTTCTGATGAAGAACTGTATGATGGGAGCTCTCTCAGCCTAGTCACTGCTTTGTTCAGTGTACGTTTTTCTCTCCCATCAGCTTCAGACCAAGCAAAATACACATGTCGCTGACTTGATGGAACCTACAATTTAAGTCATTGTTAGGGTTTTATGTACGCTCTCTTGATGGAAATAATGTTTCTGCACAGTATTGACCTTCAACATTAGGCTTTTCATGGCAGACTGGTATGCTTTCCACATCTTACATACGGTAGAACAGATCCTAACAGCTTGGGGTTCCCTCCCCTCTAGTTCTTCTTCAACACTGCACTTTATGACCTGAACAAAATTCTCTGATCTCCTAAAATTTTTGAGGTGAAGGATCAAGTGAGATGGCTGATTTTGACCTGCCCTAGCCAACTCCACTGACATAAGCTCTTCCCAAGGAACATCCCACATGATCTTGCACGGTTTCCTGTCCATTTTGTCTGGAGCCAAACACTAGGGAGCAAATAAAAATAATTGAGTTTCATGCAGAAAGACAATTTACAAACTATAACTCCAATATAAACAATGATAAACTATATGCTACAGACAACAATGCTCTGTTAACCTGAAGCAACATCACTCGCTTATTGGTCACTACAACAATTCGCTGGTAGGGCACAATATAGTGCTCTTCATAGTAATCAGACCGAGCAAACTTCGAGGGCTCCTTAAATAGTTCAGTACAACCGAAGTGCCGCTGTGCTTCTGCAAGGTATAAAATCATCTACGACAAATGGAAAAGGAAATCGACATTAATATTGTATTCCATAAATGTGTAATAAAAAAGGTAAAAAGGTACAAAGTAACGGACTTATTATACATGCATACGAAGTAACAGACTTATCAGATTTTAATAATATACATGCATTTGAAACATGTCAACAATGTTAAGCTTACAACTAACAAAGACAACAAATTCTAGGATTATAAAGAGAAACTAAATCCTACTTTATAGCCATAAAAATTTACAGGTCCCTGTAGTTTCAAAACTTGGTTTTCTATGTATTATTTATGTTGAAAAAGTTTCCAATTTTCCAGCCTTGCGAAAGTCATAGAAATTACCTGCCCAACTGCTTCTCTCTCAGAATATTCTCTAAGTATACCATTGGCACGGATTGCCCGTGGGTTTCTAATTCTCTGAAATGTGGTCTTGCTATTGAAGGCCTCAAGGCATTTCGAACAACTTGCTCCAATACCATCGACAGTCAATGAGAAAAAATCCAATGCCCCACTCACTGGTTGCACAATAACTCCCAGGAATGCACGTCCAAGCCCGTGAACAAGTCCTGAAAGACCATTCTGCCTTGCACTCTCAACTGGCTTTTTCACTACTCCAGATACCCCAAAAGCAACACCTTGCACAAATGCTTCTGTGCCTTGAATGATTCCATCACCCACCCCCGTAATTCTCCTCGAAAATACCTGACAAAGGTTAAATTCAGTCTTCAAGAAAACACTATTGCAGTTCTGTTTTTTCTATTCAGTTGCTATGAAATCTTTACCTGTTTTGACCGGAGGTTCGTGAACTGCCCATCAGTTGAGAGCTCAGCAAACCCTTTACTAAGAGACGCCAATGTTGAACTTGTCATACCAAGAACATCAACCGAAAATAACAGATGTAAAGGGTTATGGATCATGTCTCTCCAAACACGGTTACCAATGGCAGAGACAATGGAACTCCTCCGCATGAATCTGTCTTTGTGCATTACCCTTCTCAGATGCACCTAATGAGATATCAGTTACAGATGAGAAGGAGCTCAACAAAAAAAAAATGCTATCAACATAAAGTTACATTCTCGTGATGATCTGAATATGTACGTGCTGATGTTCAATATCACCTTGGCCCTAAATATTGATGCAGATATACAGATCCTAATGGAACTTCTGTGAAGAATATCCTCGAAGAGTTCAAATCAGTAGACTCATAACAGTAGGATGTCTAGTAACCCATAACAACTCCAATATGAAAAATAATATTGGGCTCTTGAATAAATATATAAGAATATTTAGACAGCTGACCTGAATCTTGAATGCATTTCCAATTGCTGATAGTATTGGGCTCCATACCCCTAGAACACCATGAGGTCTCTGAGCTGGTGCTGTTTCCAGTGCCACCTTTAGCCTAATTTCTGAAATGTCTACTAGGCTGAAAAATCAGACAGGAAGGAAAGATAGAAAAGGTTATGATTTGGGAATGAAGCCGAAAAATTTTCTCATAGAAGAAAACAACAATATCATTAGTTCACTACCACCTCCATACACTATTTAGTAGATTTGAGAAACCCAGTAGCTGGTGAGCAGATAGCACAAAGAATTAGGAACATGATGATCGTATAAAGTCTGGGTTTCATATGGGTCATGTTAGAAAGTGTAAAGAAGAAGCAAACATTGCATGTCCCCCCGAAACCGGGACAAGTTAATTGAAAAGGAAAATAAAGAACTTGTATATTCACCTGCATCAGTGTTCACCAACTTGCAAGCAAACAATAAATATATGTATATACATGATTTTACACACCAATTACATATGAAGAGATATATATTTATCAGTAAAGGGTCATGTGCTATACAACTATTCAGTATCTTCTAGATAAACTACAAACCTACCTCAACAAATTAACAATTTGCATTTCTAGCAATTAACCGAAGGAAAATGAGTCACATAAAATCTATGCAGGCACACTGAAAGAATGCAAGTTTTCTGTAAACAAGCGGAAATTGGGACTTACTCAATGCGTATTTCTGGATCAACTCCTGCAACACTAGAACTTTTAGGCATAC
The DNA here is from genome assembly GCF_933775445.1 of Argentina anserina. Lineage (NCBI taxonomy): Eukaryota > Viridiplantae > Streptophyta > Magnoliopsida > Rosales > Rosaceae > Argentina > Argentina anserina. The sequence goes on from NC_065876.1 coordinate 11,693,683, forward strand.
GATCTAATTGTAGTTTATTGTACAGATCCACCAAAGCCCAAATTATTGGTTCATGAATATTAAGCCTCCAACACTTATCAGTTACCTATCATGGGACCAAGAACTTTGGTAAGAGCTAAGAAAATCACTTCTGTGCTTACAATGAAACAAAGTATGTTCATTGTTCGGTCATAGTGTTGAGAAGCATTACCCGGATATAAATATAAGGGTAGACCTGGATGCCATCAGTATTTTCATTACGCATTGTTATAGTCATCTTGAAAACTGGATGATGCATATCAGAATCCAGTTCAGGAGCCAACAACACTGGCATCAGTGCTAGAGGGAGCTGGTTGTCCAGCTGCATGTGGCCCAGTATGAGCTTAAACCTGAAAGGATGACAAATGTTCTTATCTCACAAACATGTTACATCGGTATTACAAAAGAGGAGAAAATGATTTCATCATATTGAAATTCAGTAGATGAGAATATGCTGTTACCTTAAGAATATTCAACAAATGTGTCTCAATTCATAAATATGTTGTACTATTATCTCTTTATTAGTTTTAATAAGATGATAATACTTGATCAATTCAGTGGTAAGCTGGTGGTATACTTTTCTCAAAAAAAAAAAAATCAACATGCAACGCTCAATCATCCTTCTACACTGAAATTAATTAGAATGCTGTGATGATGGTTAAAATGGCCAATTGTCCAACAATTATGCTAACTTGATCTAACTAATCATTCATGAAAAATTAGGTTGAAATGGCCTATAACAACGTACATGGACAATTATGACAAAAAAACGTCTATGGACAGTATGTTATCATAACAATGGGATTTTAAGACATGAGAAAAATGGCGCTAATATCAGAAGGTGCTGGTCTTACCTGCTCGTCATTCCACCATCGTAGCCCGTTGAATATGAAAGAAATACCCTCTCAAAATAGAAGTAGGAGACCTCCTTTGGCCTATGGTCTATAATTGAAAGCCCTACAACTCCAAGCTCAATTATAAGCTCAAGAGGTGAGGCACCCTTATTCTGATTCATACTCTGCAGGTTAGAATGTCCCCAATCCCCAGTAAGCTGCAGAGATCCAACATGTTCAGGCAAACTTGCATCTATAGTTCTGGTGTCACTGAACCTTCCTATCCTGATATCACCAATTTCTACAACATGAAACTGCAATCCTAATTCTTCAGAAGAAAATATCTCCGTTCTATCCAAATCAAGTTCCCAAACTCCAGTGGAGAGGTCATTCTCGACCTTAGCCTCTATAAATCTTTGGCCATATGGGTCTTCCCAAGCAAAATTTGTTGTTGAGAAAGGGTTTAGAGGAACCCATGCGTCTTCACCAAATCTAGATTGGCGTATGTTAATTGTTTTGCTGACAGTTCGGTTCTCGATTCTGCTCAGGAAATCAAATGATGGGCTGGTAAATTTACGTATATATTCATTCACATATGCAAGCAAAGCATAAAAGGTATGAATAACTAACTACCTGATAGGACCATTAGATGATCCAAGGCGGAATACAATGATGAAACGTGAGCCTTCTTCATATCCCCGAATTTCTGTTCTCAAAAATGTTCGAGTACCATCATGCCTCCTTAAAACTAGAGAGATTGTGTCCTCTTTCATAATTTGAATAGGAAATGACCAGTTGGTGTCTTTTAATCGAACCTAAAGCCGGAACAGAAAAAAAAATACTATCAAAGTTGGTCCCAGTATTAGGAGAAAAAAAGAAGATTACAGCAATGTTTTAAATTTTTTTAATGCAAAAAAAAAAGAGAAGAAAAGAAAAGAAAACAAAGATATACGACTGACAGAATGGGAGTCTTACAGTAGGAAGGAATCACAACTATACTTGTTAGTGTAGTATGTAAAGTAGATTTAGTACGATCCATAACCACTTATCCTATGTAATCTAAAAGCCCTAACATTGCAAACAATGTTAACCACACACATATTAGAAACGAAACAATAAATACTTGTCTATTTGATACACAAGGGCTTGCGAACTTGAAGGGAAATTGCATATTTTAGTTGGATTTGAAGTAAACCTATTAATCCTGGCTATAAAGTAAACCAATATAATTCCTTACTGTTGTAAAGTTGCTTGACCTTAAAACACCAAGTTAAGGAAACATTCAAGACTACAAGCCCAGTAAATACTAATATGTTTTGTTTTAAGTACTCATTTAAAAATGCATAAATTGAAAAATAGTTATACAACAACATACACTACCTGAAGTTTATTTGTTCCATCTGACACGCGGTATACAAATGATATTCTTGAATCACATGGACGAAGGACTTTTGGTTCATCCTCGCTGCATAACTTAATATATACATCACAACCAAGTCTGTTGGTGAAGGTCATATATGGCCGGACAGATATAACCTGAAAAGAGTGAAAACTAAAAAGGTAAACATGCGATTCAACATTTAAGATAATCCATCCTGTACTCATAAATATATACCTTTGTAGGAACAGATTGATACAAGCATGGTTTTGTGGTAACAAAAAGCTGCATGCAATTGCCTTCGCCATCATAACCTAGGACATCCAATGATCCATCCTAAAACAGGGAAATAGAGAATTTCAAGACTCATCCCAATGCAATTATGTTCAATGAATTTCATACTGAGATATACCATATCACCAAGGGGAGAAAGATCTTTAACAGGTCCGAACTGCTTGTTGCCAGATTCTTCAATCGACACAGAAAGGCCCAGCATTTTAAAATTCAAAGCTGAAGCAATTGTATGGCCTTCATATATTTCCTCTTCACTTACTTCCTCAAGAAGAATTTCATTATTCTCTTTAGACTGAAATAAACCACCTCTCTTCCAGGTTTGTTTCTTCCCTTCTATATCTATAAGCCTGAATGTGAGAGGAGGACACCGAGCAATTGAAAACCAATAAGGAGCATAGAGTCTAATGATCTTAGCATGCAGTGGGTGCTCTTCAACGGAATTCTTCTCAAGAATAATTTGAACAATCCTGCATTCACAAAATAAAGAAACTATGGAGCGGGTATTCCATATACAAATGAAAAGGCCACAGACCGAGTAGGCATAGTAGGGCTTTACCTTCCAGATATCGAACTTCTTAAGTTTATGGTTTTTGATGGAACATCATGAGGATGGGACAAAAGTACAGCTTCCTACAAAGACAACAGAAGGATCAGACTAGCTAACGTTATATGCGAAGAAACACAAGTACAGGAGTAAAATGACAAGGATAGTGGCAACTAGAACTCACATGTATGGGCAACCATCCTCTTTGTGGAAGCAGTGAAAAGTATAAAGGTTTTCTTATGTTGGCACTAAAGACATTCACAGTCTTTCCTGGAGAAAACACTCCTCTGGAGCGGGCAACAAATCCACCATTTTCTTGCATCTCAAGAACAGAAAACTCAGCTGCAAGGGGAAGAAAATTGGAGATAGATAAAGGGGATTTAACCACAAGATTCCAATCCTGGATAGAATCAGAATGAATGTCTTTCGCAATTTCTGTTGCTTGTATACTCATGCAAAACCACAATTTGTGGGGAACACTTGAAGAAGTACTAGTTATCTGCGAACAATATAATAGTTTCTCTGACTCAGTGAGCGCCGATACACTAATCTCAGGACATACTTTTGACGAACCAGATTCTTCTGCTTGTTCAGATTCATCCACCACTGAACTCCAAGAATACTCATCATGAACGCCAAGATTAGAAGGCTTTAAACGCAAGACATACAATCCAGATTGGGTTATGCCATATAGAGGAAGGGGTGTGGTATCTCCAGGTTTCAAAGTTCCAACAAAAAATTCCTGATTTGTAGTACTTTGTTTCCTATTCCTAATCCATCTCCTCTGTCTTGCATAGTTCACAAATCGTAAGGGATCAAAGCTCTCGGGCCATTTTAGACTTGCAACATCTGGGGCATAGACCCAACCATCAGCAGTGTCGATAGATGCTGTATCCAAATGCCAATCATCGACCCATTCCCAGCCTGGTGGTAGCTCAATTGTTGAAAATTCCTATATTATTGACAGTAGTCAGAAAGAGTTTAACAGCTCAAAATTATCATAGTGAAAAAGAAATTATCAGAAAAGAAAATGGTGTTTGAACATATTAGAAAAGAAATTATCATAAAAAGTTCAAAAGTTTCCTAAACAAATGTATATAAAGCTGATGTGACCTATTGAATAATGTTAAATAAAAACACCCTTATAATCACTGCCAATACATATCAAGATCAACTTGTACTAGAATAATACCTGATGGGATCCTCCACTTTCAATTATATCTTGGCTTGGTTCCATGGAGCCAACCCAGCCAGTGGACGGGCTGTATCTTTCAGTTTCAAGGAACTCATCTGTCTGAAAACTGTTGCTATGGGTCTGTAAACCCTCGGGAGTACTTGCATTTTCTGTTAAACTCGCATTCTCGATAGAAACTCTCGGTACAAGACACAAATCCAGCACGAAATCGGTACTGTTACGTACTGAAACAAGAGACCTAATATTCACATATCTATTGCCATCCTTTACACGTACTTCACTTGCAACAACATCATTGCCTAACCGCCAACAAGCAGCTGAGGCAGCATAGTTTAGCCGTACAGTGGTCCAAGGTCCTTCCCTTCTAGGACTGATTTGAATAAATCCAGATTTGGTGTTACTGTTATCATATTGATCACTTATCTCTCCTTCAGATTTTGGTGACAGCAATACAGCACATCTGACTTTCCCACCTAACTTCTTATAGTTATCATCCTGAAACACATTTGACACATAAAAGGTGGCAAATCAACTTGACAGTAAAAACTACAGTTTGACCATACCAAATAGATTTTCAGAGAGAGAGAGAGAGAGAGAGAGAGGAGGAGGAGAAGGGGGGGGTGTGTTTACCATAGACTCTGCTGAGGACAATTCAATAGTTGTCCACTTCTTCACATGATCATATGGATATGAATCATCATTTAAATTCCCCAAAATCTGCTTTAGAGGGGCTGAATAAAATCCTAAAGGGAGCCCTGATAATAATAAACATGAAAAGCAAATGAATGTTACCCAAAAGAGAGTTTGATATAACGAAGAGAAAGAATGCACACCTGTACTCATAAGTCCCTTTGCCATCAGAGGATTTTTTAAGAACAAATAAATACATAACAATAACCACATGTGATGCATATACATTCTTTATAGATTTCCAGTCACGAATAACAACAGGAAGTTTAACACGGTAAAGGAGTCTATTGTTAAATCACGGTTATACAATCATTTTTCATTGTACTGAACAGACTTGCATCATGCACTTGTGACGCACATACTTCAATGAGGGTATTGTAGACAGTACCAATTTGATGGAGTATTAGATACAAAGAAAGAATGCAGGGTGAGTGAAACTAGTTAGTTCAGATATGAGTATGTTAATTAGTAACCCTTAAAAAAGGACACGGTTGACTTGTTTTATGACCTCTAGCAAAGACATTTTTGAAATATTTATGCTCTGCATGCGATAATTACTTTGAGAGATGGTTTATTATCGTATGTGGACTTGAAAGGTTGCATATAAAAAAAAAAACAACATACATATTATAAATACCTTTCCCCATGTCTGTCACAATGATCTCAACGGAATAGTAGTCCTGCGCAAACAAGCATAGAATATCTTCAGGTGGTCACAAAGTGGTACCACAGAAAATGATGGTAATATATTTCACTGGAAGTAAGCACTAAACAATAAAAATGTAATATAATTAACAGGTGAACTCATCTTGTGGGTGAAAAAAAAAACAATCAAAATAAACGAAACCATAACCTGAAGTCATGAGTAAATTAGTACACAATACAGTATAATTATTACTACTACATAAACAATACTTCAGATTACTATTCAAAATCTGAACATATATATTAACGTGAACTTCAGTACGTGAAGTTTAGATCACAGCCTGCATAACCAAGTGACAAGAACGAAACTTGGTTTGCAAAATGCAACGCTTCATAAATTTGTTTGCCTAAAATCACAAGGTGCAGTCGTCATTGATTATCTCTGAATGAAATCAGATTATGAGTGAACAGATGTCAGGCATGAGAAATTTAGCACTGATCGATTAGAAAGGTACTAAAGAACTGCTAAACGAGGCACAGATCTTGTACACAAAGTCACCAAGAAACTCAAAATCCATCAATTATCTCTACATTAGATTACTATTTTTTGCGAAAAAAGCAGGTATGAAAACAGAGAACTGATCTAATTGAAAAAGATGCTTCCGAAAAGTAGGATACATACTGGAGAGTCAACTTTGAAGAAAAATAATTCATTCCATTTGACAAACTCAAGCTCTGCAGATACGTGACTTGAGCTGCTTCCACATGTGCGTGCGCTTTGTTGGTGAATCAGTGTTTCGCCAAGGAGACTCCGGTCAGGAATGAGACGGATTGCTAAGGTATAATGGGGAGATGTCAACCCTCTAACCCGTGGGAACTGCAGGGCAAATAGAGTTTACATGGGCAGGATCAGGGAGAACATTTTCTCAGTATTAACACAGCCAAATAATCTCCAGAAATTTATTTTTGACATATAAAATAAAAGGCAAGGTGTTCAGAATCAAAAGGCAGTTTACTTGACCAAAGTAAAAGTACGTACCTGCCCATCCACTATGATGAAAGTCACCATTGTTCTAATTTTGTGGAAAAGTTTCCCTTTCAAATGAGAGTCCAACATATTCTTGGAAACAGGAACTTTTACAGGCCTCACATCTCCAGATGACATCTTGATTATGTTTGTAAGTCCTCTCAACTCAGTAGCTCGAATAAAGATATCCTGACCTAGCTTGTTTTGTGGTATTATATCATAGTTCCTCCTGTGATGGATGTCAATAACAAGTCCTTCCCCGTCTGTTGCAGAGAATGCTTCCTGTTTAATTTAGAGAAAAACAGTAGCAAAGAAAACATATAGACATAAGCTATGGCCATAAATGCACAAGAATCAATATGAAAACTGAAAAATTTACCCTTTTTTTATGATGCTGGGGGACATGAACAAGACTGTTCCAGCTTGCATAAGCTTGAATTATCATATTAGCGTTGGACACAGAAATGTTCAAGTTCAGATCCCTAGTCGATGTAAGGCGTAACTGAGATGGTGCACTTGGTGCAGTCAGATCATATTGGTATCTGTAAGTATCAATAAATTAGGTCATAAACTAGACGTGATTAATAAAATATAAAATACAATAAGGCATGGCATTAAAAAGTGAGAAAGATAAAAGCATCAGACTGACAAAACAAGTGTCCAAAGACCAAAGTTTAATCAATTTTTGCAAACATTACTGAAGGCCGACTTTTATTTGATCTAAGCTACAGTTGGTTGACTCTTATTGATGCAGTGTTTTGGTTTAGAAATTTGATACTACACATTACTAGGAAAGAGATACATAGAGCCCAACTACTGATCAAACCACTAAATATCGGTCCCACTTATAAATCCCTGTGATTTGACAAAGAGTACAACATTACCTTAGGAAACCATCCACCGGCTCAATAAGAGGCTCCCAAACCTCATACTTATCATTATAAGATCTAGCAGCCAAAGAGAAGCTCACAGTCGAATTCAAGTTGTCTGTCCTTCCATGCATACTGAACCTGATTCCACTTAAAGACAAATTACACAAAGGAACCATCTGCAATAGCATATCAGGAATAATCATGAGAGTTAACCAAAATCAAGTCCCATAATTAGTGTAACAGAATTCTTCTGAAGATTAAGCTTATGCACATATATATTGTGTTATTTTCAAAAGTATACTCTATAGAACACACAATCTGATAGAGATTGCAAACTTTTCTATTTTTTTTCTTTTTACGAATACATGCAATGCTTGAACAAGACAAACTCAATTCTAGCAACAGTATATGTATAACGCCTGGATAAGAAATCCACCACATATGGACAAGAAATCAATGATATCTCTTGGTATTACAGGACATATAAATCATTAGAAAAAAAAAGTAATAATAATTAGTTTTCGAAAGCAGAGTAATTGCAGAATATTCCCTCTAAATGCAAAGTCCTCACAGAGAATAACAACAGAACAAACCAATTTAGACTGCACATTAAAAAGTTGGTGGAACTCTTTGCTAATGATTCTATATAATACTGTTAGGAGTAGAAACTTTTACCAAGCCACCATAGTCATCAAAAAGTGCTGCAGAAAACGTTCTAATTTCCGCATCAATTACAGTATCATCTGAACTGGTGGGTACATTTGAATCGGCCAGCCTTAAAGCAAACCTTTTTGGAGGCTTTTTCAAACCACCACGAACTAGAAAGGTACTCAACTCATTGCCAACTGCCCATATACTGAATGAATCTTTTGTAAGCTTGGCATCAGATGTATCCCATATACTCTCCTCTGAAAATTCATCTCCAGTTACCAAATCACTACGAATGCATCGGAAAGAGCTGAAATCAGACTGTTTAGGTGTCCCCTTACATGCGATACAACCAAGGGCAACAAAGCCTGGAGGAGCTTGAGGAAGCCAAAAGGACACACTCTCCATTCCTCTCTGTTTTCTAATTTGCCTTACAATTTGGTAATCAAGAGGGGATTTGAAAAGCTCTTCATCTTCAGTATCATGAAGAACAATGCAGGTATTTGGAGGCTCATACCCTTTCACTGCAATGTCACCAAAGTATACCATTCCCGGGGGAACAACTGGACGCCATATAGATAGCCTTTTTGTTGAATTTGAGCCTTGATTCCACCATATCAAATGAAAAGTAGCAACAGCTTCACATCGGTGACCAGAGCTTACTATTTCTGATCTTTCCGACTGCACATTGTGGCTTTCAGCAGAATTCTGAGCATTTAAACTATTGGATGATTTTGCCGAGGCTTCAGGAAATCCAAATATGACGTGACGCAAATCATATGCTCCACCGGTGATGCTAGAAGTATTAAGATCTGCTGGCAAAAAGGTCCCAACAGAGTTATCTACACGCCAGAATGCTAAACTTGACTGATGTCTGCAATGTAAAATGAAATCGAACTCAAATTTCCGACATCTCTAGTCAAGGTAAAGGTGTGGAAAAGAAGCAAGCACCCAGTATATCATCCATACAATAAAATGAAAACATCTCCTAGCATTATTGGCTCCATGGAACCTAAAATATAAATTTTATAGCACGTTCACAACAGTTAAATATTTCCAGATCTTGACAGCTTCACCGATATATCAAGCCTAGAACATATAGTCCAGTAGCCCAACATATAACTAAATTCAACTTTTTTGGGTGGAAAAGAAAGAGCTTTTTACTGACTATATAAAGCGTATGATACAAAGAAGTCGGCAACAAGTCACATAAGAAAGAGAGACAGTTTGGCCAACAGAACAAGACATTCAACGTACACTTAAACATAGTGGACCGAATAACTGAATCCTATTTGATAGCTATAAAATGATTCTGACATTTGATGGATAAACATAGTCCACCAACCCTAATTAAAATCCAGTCAAATTTAGTATTTATTTGAATTTGTATGTAGGTATGGTCCATTAAAAGGAAATAAAAAATCAGGACTTTAAGAAAGTAACTAGTTTCAAAAAAAAAAAAAAAAGACATACTGATCATTGGTGTTAATTGCAATGCAATCCCTTAGGGAACAAGGAGAAACCAATGAAGCCGAGATACAAAAAGCAGAAGATAATGGCGGTTGTGCTCTTCCGGGACAAACCACACAGCCCAACGCAACATATCCAGCAGGCGCTTCAGGAAACCAAATGGAGCAGCTACTTTCATCAGAAAGGATACCATTTGGTGTTGTATCTAAATCATTTACACCACGAGAAGACGACTCAGTGGAAGGTAAAGGTGGCCAAATTAATTTGAAAGATAGGGGCTTCTTGACTCTGGAGAAACTGGTATTTACAGCAAGAACTGTCTTTGTAGGAGGCTTGTCCCTGAAATAAGATCCAAGGTATATCAAATATTTCCAGAAAAGAAACACTCTTCTTATAGTAAATATTAGATCACCATGAGGCACAACTCGGATAGAAAAATCAGAGTTTCAAAAGAAATTTCAACTTACAATGGTGTCAGATAATCCCCAAGAACTGCAAAGCCAGGAGGTGCATGAGGTCTCCAAAAGGCATATATTTGATCACTGGAGGGATCTGAAAAGGTGAAGGAACGGGGCAAGAATGCGTCAGCATGTCACTTTACATAGGCATGCTAATATTCTAGCAATCACATAGTCAAGAACAAACCATCTACCTTTTATTGTTCCAATCTTGTCAAACTGCGAGCAGACTACCGTTATTTTCTTTGACGTCGTGCTTAAAAAGTCCATAATATCCTCTTCAACTGCTAAAAACAGCCTAAGGATGCTGAATGAAAAATTCATAAATATATCCGAAACTGACAGATGTATATTGGTCCTTCCAGAAGCATTTGAATATTTTACAGAAGTATCAAAAGGCTCCAATATCCTTATTCCATTACTCTCCATTGTGAAGCCAAGCACATTTGCATTCATCTCGATCGTATCACCTTTCAAAACGAGCCTGCAAGTAGCAAGACCATATAGAATGTCAATTTTTATATCCATAGATCTCTGAAACTTGATACAATCAGAGCCTAAAAATAAATCATATATGAGACAGATCATAGATCATAATTGTTTATTTGAACTTCTGGAAACCTATGTAGCACTAGCAATGCAGGAGATATCTAATTTGTCAGCTTTATGACTTTAATTGAGTATAAATTAATTAAGGTGTCTATGCGGACTAAACATACAATTTGTAATACAAGCACACCTCGTAATTGTGGGAGGACTCATGTGGATCCTCTTTCGGATTAGAGAACAAACATATTGAATGCTATATGTCATTTAGTCAACCGATATAACAGCCATAAGATGGAAGAATCTAAAATATAAAAGAAAGGGTGGAAACACAAACAAAAACAAAAACATTGGGATAGCTAACCCTATCTTAATAAAAATAAAAACAAGACCTTCATAATTTGTATTAGGAACAACAGAAAATATATAGGAGGTGACCTGCAGAATCCATCCAATTGAGCATGTAAAAGTTGGTTAGAGAGCATCAGTGATTCCCCAATTTTTTCTGAAGTATTATAAAACGTCAGCTCTGGGCCAACCACCTGCAAAGAAGCATTTGACTTGGTAAAGAAGACACTTAGCAATGTCAAATAATGAGCACAAGGGGAAGAAATAAGTGAAGCATATATAAAACCTCCAACTCGATGATAATCTCCGATGATTTGTTGACTGCAGCGTTTTCAGATGGCAAATTTTTGGGACTTTCTCTTGAGGAAGTCGAATTCGGAACTTCATCCTCTCCTGCAATGTGAACTTTATCTTCCTCTAAAGCTGAATAGCTACTGTTGCTTCCCATGGATATACACGAATCTAAGTACAGCCCATTCTACAACAGAGCATGCATTAGTACTTAAACTGCTATAAAAGTGCATGGTAAATCCTGGAATCAAGATTAGCAAGAAGATAGAGAGAAGAGAAACCTTGATAACGACATTTTTGAATTGCAATCTTTTCCCATCTCCTATGTATATAATAGGCTCTGAACTTGAACCGGCGACATAGAACCCCTGCCTATCTTTCAAATGCAATATTCCACCATTACCATCATAAACAAAATGATCACATCTTTCATCATCAACTACCAATGGTCTTAATGGAGTGAGAGAGAATTCAATGGAGGGTTGCTTGTAAGTAGGCTGGTTCAAAATTATTGCATCAATTCCATAAACAGAGTTCTTTACTTCTTCAGTTGATAGTGCATCGCTGACTTTAGGAATAAAAAACTCAGCAACAGCCAGCAGAAAGTCAAGGGCAACAAGAAGTTGTGGCCTTTGGATACATAACGAGACTGATGTTAGAGCCTGGCAAAATTTGGCATCAACAATAAGCATTGTAGGAACTAAATCGACATCATTCAAGTTCTTGATATTTCCATCAGTGGTGTGCTGAGTGTCATCATATGCTGCAGAGTCTACAGGACAAGCACCAATATTCTCAGGCTTTCCTATTGCCAACCTAAACTCTTCTTTAGTACCCTCACGATCATCAAGCACACTGAAACCCTTGATTGTTGCCGACAGGAAACCATCCCCCAGTGTATTTGTCTTGTAGAGTAGCCATGCACCGGTAATCTGGATGATAAAATGGTTAAAACAAAACCATTAATCAAGATATGCACATATATGCTAGTGAAAAAGATAGAGGAGTTTATTGTTAATGAAATTTTGTATAAACCTATAAGGATAAAGAAGAGTAAAAAAAACAAAAAAAAGAGTAATCAGTTCATTAAATAGTATTGAAGTTGGCTCGATAATTATTTTCTCCAACTTGTATATTAATTACTAACCAATATTGCAATGTCAAAGTCGATCTGTTTATCTATTCATCAGCATGTTCAAAGAGATAGTGTTCTTATAAGTTCCCGACAAGTGGAAAAAAAAAAAGGGGGGGCTACCTGCACAGTGGCAAGAGATGCATCACTCCCTATACCAGAATGTAAGCACAATTCAACCAAATCAATGACAACGCAAACTTTCATCATCACCCGGGCTTCCCCACTTGCAGTTGGCAAAGCAGTACCAGTCGGATCCTGAGTAATGGCTTCACCTTTACTTATAGATGTCACAGGATCAAGGTTCAACGGAGGCACAGTATGTGGAGTTTCAGAAATATTGGACTGTGCACAGTCAGTAATAATTTGGTATTCACTGTTTGACAAAGATGCCTTTAATTTCTCCATCTGAAAAGCAGTCATTTGAATTGAAATTTAAATGTGACTATGCATGAATCTGCAACATGACTGTAGGTCCTTTACTTCACAACATCAGCCAACAAGAGATGCATTACCTTGACTAAAACCTCGACATTTGGTATTTGATGCAACAAGTCTCGAAGTGACCTTTGGAGCACAACAGATACTCCCTTCACATCTTGAATAATGCTTTCCCCCACTTCTCCTCTACAACCAACATTCAAATTGATATCCTCAACCTACACCCCCAACCCATAAATATCAATTAACATGCTTGCAGAGACAGTAGTAATTAAGAAGTGATGCTTAAAAATATAATAGTAAACATTATACGAAAAAAATAAGAAAAGGCAAAATTATCATATTAATCAATATTACTGTGTTATACACCCAACAGCAGAACAACTTCCAAAATTTCTTCTCGTTGGAACCTCCATATAATTTCCAAACAAAAATGCATTTTTCTCACCTGAACTGTTAATACTTCCATATGAACAGCATTAATGTCATTTCTGCTTCCACCAAACCATTGAGAGGTGCTTTTAACAGTAATATGAACTATGTCAAGCTTCAAGTAGCTGAAATAAAGAAATAAAAAATGAGGATATATATATATATATATCTCATATAATGTTCATAATATTGAGATATAAAAAATATTTAAGCAGCCACAGATATGTCCACCATCTAAAACTAAGCAGAGTCAAATATTAAAGAGCAAATAAACCTACTCAAGACTGTCAGTTCTACGAGGCATCAATATAATAGGCTTCCGAAGAGACAGGTCCAACTTTATAGCAGGTGATCCTTCAAAATCACTAGTTGTAAACCACTTCTCTGAATTTGTTACTTGATCTTTTAGTTTCACGACTCCATTTGAGTTTTTGGGAACAAGACCCATGAAATAACTTACCACCTGTATAAAATTTTACAAACACAAGGGTATCGGAGAAAATAAATTTAAAAAATACAATAAAAATATAAATAAAGAGTACATGATAAACAAACTTAAATGTACAGTACCTCCTGGATAAATCGATTCAGATATACGATGCGTACTTCTGAAAGATTCCCATACAGGCTATACTCATAACCTTCATAGTCCTCATCATCAGCACTAAATGAAGTGAAAACCAACTGCAAAACTGAATATTCATAAAACTATCCATAATAGCGGTTAAGATATATGGAACACAGTACCACAGTCATTAACAAGGATATAAAAAGTGGAAAGTGCAGTGAATCGGTTAACAAGTTAGTCAGAGAAATAGAACAAGCACAGCAAACCAAGAGAAACAACCACGAAGAAACAACCACAACTGATTCGCCGATTCTGGCGACGGTAGGCCGCAACGGCGGGGCGGACCACGACAGCCGCACTCCCCACATCCCGGCGATCCCGTCTGTGCTGGCGGGAGCTCCATCGGCAACCCACGGCGGCCGAAATCTGCAAAAATCAAGTTTCTGGGCAGATTCCGGCGATTTCACAATTCCGGCCGCTGTGGGTCGTCGATGGAGCTCCGACCGGCACAGATGGGACCGCCGGGAGGTGGGTAGTGCAGCTGTGCTGGTCCGCCACGCCGTTGCGGCGTGCCGTCGCCAGAATCGGGACGTCCGCACCTGAAGAGCCCTATATATATATATATATATAAAGAGAGAGAGAGAGAGAGAGAGAGAGAGAGAGAGAGAATCTAACCTCAACAAATGAGCTACCTCCGGGGTTCCTCATATCACACGCCCAGAAATACATATGGCTGCTTGGAAGACTCTCATCACTTACTTTAAGATTTCCGAGGGATGCCTTAATACTAAAAGAGGATGGAAATACCTGCAAACCAAAAGTTATAAGAATTGTGAGGCATGATAATTTAATGAAATGATTCAAATTCCCCATTTCTTCTTTTAGAACCTAAATTTTTTTTGTTTTTTCATAAGAATTTCAACGAAAAAAGAAAAGAAATTAGGGAGTATATTTAAAAATGATTTACCAATGTAACGAGGAACAATAAACCTGAGCATACCTTAATATCCGTTAGCAAATTCTCTTGTGACAGAACAGCAAGCTTAGTTTCATCCTCATTCATTAATAAAATCTGTGCACGGGCCATATTTAATATTATATTAAATACAATCCTGGACTTCCCTTTTCCCAGCAACCCTTTAACAGAAGGCTCATTGACTGCCAATAATTGTGAACCATCAACTTCATCATCTCTGGTGTCATGATTTGTAACAGCTGTTGAAGAACTGTTATTGAAAGATTCACAGCTTTCATCCTTGATGGTAATAGAATTTACAAATTCCATTATTGCAAGAATTGTTGGTCGACGACAGAAAAATGAAAGCGTAGCCAGGGTGACTGTGACCTAAACCAACCACACATAAAAGAGAATTAAATTTAAAAAAAAAAAAAAACAGAAACCATAAGTTAACAAAAAACTAGTCTTCAACAATGTACTGAACTAATGCCAAAAATTACTTACCTGCATATCTATATTATGATAAAGAGGAGAGTTCTGGTCATAGATAACGACTTGAGCTTTCACAAAGCTATCCATTGAATCATCGAGTGTGATCTCCTTTGTTGATTGAATTCCATCACTAGGGAGTAGACCAGAAATACGAGTAAAACTAGGGGATTTCAGTAACAAATTTCCAGAGTCAACCAAATTATCTGTTGCTTCATAGAATGTATCATCGCCTTCTGAAGGGATTGAACCAGAACCCTCAAAACTCTGATTCCCTGGGGCACCAGTTATAAGTGTTTCAGTGCTACGGATGAATGACCTGGCCAGATAACGTGGCTGGGACAAGATGTGCCCAGAAACCAGATCTTCAATCTCCAAAGATTTTAAAACAGTTCCAATAAAGATGTCACTCGATCTAACTGATAGCTCCACCTGTGGTCAAAAATAGATGCTTTAGACATGGAAATGCTAAATATTTAGACTAGACTAACAGTATCAGGGAATATATCACCTGGCCACCAATGGCTCGAAGTTCAAATAAACGCCTTTCTTTAGTTAGGAGCACCTTCATGATATTTTGGTCACGCTATCAAAATGCAGCCCTGTCAGATCTGACTTTTGCAAGGAAACTTTCTATTGAATTCCTAAAAAAACGCTTACCTGAAAACTATAGCTGACGCAGACCTTTAGTTCATCAAGTACACCAGTTATGAATATCTTCTCCATCTTCGATAAATCACCCATATCGTGATTGCCATTAAGCTCCATTACTGAATCCTCTGATTCTGATGAAGTATCAGATAGACCAGTTACAGGAGCAGAACCCTGCGAAAAGAAAATTAATAAGAACAAAAAATATAACTCATTACAATAAGAAGCGCAGCCATATCATCCCACTTCTGATGGTCCGGAAGTGTCATCCATCCTAATTTCTTACAATTTGTTGCAAAATGCAAATCCAACCCAACCACAGGTGGGTCAGACATTAAGTGATGACCACGAAGTAGTGCCCATGACCCAGATTCTTTTGAATTTCAAGGCTCTCAAATAGTTTCAGGGATTTGGTATCCAAGAGAACCTAAACCTAATCAAAGGTCCTCTGATGATAAGAACTTCTCCCTAATATCTAGGAGATCGGGTACCAAAACGCTGAAATATCAGAAATCCCAGAAGTACCCTTCAAAGAGAGTTTAGGTTGTGGATACACTACTGAGACATCATCACTTAACATCTTGCCTAACAATGAGTCAGAGAGTTAAATAACATTGAAACAGATATGAAAATTTACGCTGAAATTTTCGAAATTGCAACAGGATGACACCAAAAACCATGTAAATCACAGAGATCAGCAATTATGGTATCCAGTATGTTGCCATTTCTCAAATGAAATGTTGTTAACTTTAAGAATATGAATGGTCACTCGGGAAATAAACAAGGATTACCGATGCACGATAGACAGCCCCCCGCAACCGACTATGCCAACTTTTCTTTGAATCATCAGAATCAAAGAGAAAGATTAGTGAACTTGCGTCCTCCACAACCTATAGATATAACTTGGTTGATTAAAATATTAAGAAATAAGAGGAAAAAGTCTATAACAAATAATACACGTTTTTAACCTTGTTATTCGCTCGTGTAATGTCACAGATAGCCAAAACAAGATCGGCATCACCAACCAACTCTGGGGGAACCTGATATATGTGTTTCCCTTGTAAGCTGAAATAAGTGCGCACTTGTGCAAGTTAATTGCAGTTGATAAAATTCTGGCATACATAATAACCATAATAACATAGTACTTGATGATTGTATCTTCATATGAACTAGAGTACTATAGAAGTTATAGGAAGCTGAGAGATTGATATACAGAATTCAATTACAGCTTAGAAATAGTAAATACATCTACCGTATCGAGAGAAAAAAAAGCTAAGACGAGGAAGCAACAGAAAGAAAAGAGAAAATAAATTTCTTTTAACTACAGACAATCTAAGTGGCCACATCATTGTTCCTCATTCCTACTCTTATATATTATATATAGTATATAACACTTCTCATATCATTGCATTTGGCTGCATATATATAATATATAAGAGCTGAGTGGCTGTATCATTGTTCCTCAGTCTTACTCTTATATATTATATATAATATCTACGATGATTCTAAGTGGCCAATTCATTGCATTTTGTTGCATCAAGTCCTCTAAAATGAATCAGAGCTGAGCTCAGAGTTCCATTGGAAAATATTAATCACAGTACTAGCAAACTGTTAAAGTTATGCACCCTAATAGCCAAAAAAACATCCGTATCATTAAAAACTTCAACTTATTCAAAACAAAACAACAATCATGCTAAATTATCTGAAAAATATTGCAGCCTGTTTCTTAATTATAGTTGTGCAATGTTCGTTGTCAGTTTAGTTACCAAGATTTAGTAGAGTACAAAACCATTCAACTTGGTAGTGCATGCACATCTATATTGTGAAAGTAATTGAAATATACAAACTACGTTGATGCTATCATGCCATCTACATCTCAATGTAGAAAAGTTGGAAGCAGAACCTGATACATTGCTTGTACGATTTGGAACTAGGGGCCTCCAGTACATAAAGGAAAGGACCAACTAAGCATAGGTAGCGTCGCTGCCACACTGCTTCCCTATTTCCCAGACCCTATCATCACATTAAATTAGGGTAGATGATTAAAAAATTGGAAAATCGAAGTTTGAGAGAGAGAGAGAGAGAGAGAGAGAGAGAGGGGGGGGGGGAGAGGGAGGGAGGGAGGGAGGGAGAGAGTGGTCGGTGAACCAACCTTGAAAACAAGAAGAGACGACCACCCCTCAAAGTCAGCTTGGTTCCAAGGGCCAAGGAGATCTGACTTCTCACTATCCTCCTCATCAAAGATCTTAACTACTTGCATCAATCGATGATACCTAGCTGGGGAGAAGTGAAACACCAGAGCTGGCACCCGTACAGCTATTCGTGTTGCAGGATAAGATGGAGTCTCCAATCTAATCTGAATATAATACAAAATCTTAATCCTTACACATGCGACAGGAACACTACGAGAGTGAAAAGTGTTTAACGAAAGAGATCACCACAGATACCTGTTGAAATGTTAGGATTACCCCACACTTATCAATAAAAGGCAACAAACCAACACCATTTGAAGTGGAAGAACCAGCAGAGTTTTTTGAAGGAGATTGGCCCCAAAAGTAGTCGCCATCGACCAGAAATGCAGACACGTCACTTAGAACCAAATTGAATTGCAGATACATATCCATCTCCTCCGATGATCCATGCTCGAAGTCGTCCTGCATCCAAATCACATGTTCAATCAATTTTAACAAGAAATAACCACAGCTTTACATATCTAAATATAAGCTTTGTTTTCAACCTTTGTACGAATAACCAAATTTCCCAAGTCCAGCATCAGCTTTGTCGGATGCACATTGTCGGGACAAAAGTCAGTAGGAATGGTAATCTTAGGAGCTGCGATATCCAAGTCCAACAAAAACCTAACATAAAAGTAATAAAGATCCTTAGATGGAACAAAATTGGAAGACCTAAGTATAACTTTCAAAAAAGAAACTTCAGTTAAAGAACACAGTACTCGGACCAACAAAGGAAATCTATCAAAATCAGACCTATTATAGACCGAAAAAAGAAAAACGTCCCCGTACCCTCCATGATCAAGTCAATAAGACTATCAAGAAGGAAATTTTAAACTACTTCCATGAGAGACTTAAATAGACAGTAAAATTGGCGCTTTTTTTTCTAAATCATACAGTATATAAAGATTACTTATAAGTAGATTGACATCTCTATGTTCTCATGATAGACCCACTGTTCAATTCCAATGAAGCAAGCCGAGCAGAATTTAATTTTACCACACACCAAAGAGTAATTGCCTCTTTTGTTGGCTTCCATCACTAAAAAAATTACGTAAGCAAGGAGAAGAAATTATGAAGCCAAACTCACACCACCACCTACATAAGATTCCATTGCAAAGGAATATCCATAGTAATATTACATATCAGCAGATCCGCCATCCCTTATTTGCGGAATAACAATTGCAAAAACAAAATGAGGAGGATGTCAAAACTACTTCTCATCGCATGGGTCATCAAGCAAGTAAAACACACTTTCTTAAGTACTTAACTCAGAGCATGTCAAAAGTTTTTCAAATTAAATTGCCACTGAGAATGCTAAAACACACTAACAACTAATAAAAACCGGTACATGGAAGCTAACTGCAGAATATTATTCTCTATAAAATCAAGCCTCTCATCGCATCATAAGCAAAAACTTCCCTGTCTACCCATGTCAAACGGCCAATGAGTTACATTAGCCTTTCATGATCAATGTCTTCCTCACAGTGATGTGACCAAAATATTTATACTGAAGTGGCTCACAGTACACAAGGAAAATCAGAAGAATTTAAGATATAAACCTTGAGTGGTCCTTCAATGCCCGGTTCACTTGTTGCTGAGCTGTGCGCTTGACTTCGTCGATTGTCATCTGATGCATAATAATCAGTTTAAACCCCATTTATTGAAATCATGATAATCAAGGCAAACAAGAAGTATCCAGAGTGGGAGTTTGGATAGTGATGCCAACTATGCCACTAATTATACCATCTTTTAGGAATGTAGAGGAACAGGAGATATGCAAAGTGCTTGAGGATATTTAGCATCCTCACAGCACACGCTGCATGTTCTTAATTATCCAACAGGAATATCCTTTAATGCAACAATGAAATGACCAAAAGTCCGTATCAGCAAAAGAAAATGCCAGTGGAGAGATGAATTTCTTTTAAGATTGTAGTGAAAACAGAATTTAGTAAAAACATGAGTTTTGGATTAACCACTGATGATTTGTTGACCCCATCACAATGCATCGATATTTCAAAAGATACATTGTGAAATGCCCACGTCTATTTCCAGAATCAAAAACCCAATTCTAGATCCCATAAAAGCAATGGAAATCTTAACCCTCTTCATTTAACTAAACACGTAGAGGGATTACATTCACATATAAATGTAGAGGGAAACCTTGTGCACCAACGATTATGTATACCCCTGAGACAATTACATGCTAATTAATATTATATGTTATATCTAATACTGTTCTGCTTGTATCAAGTATATATTTCTGCAAATGTAAAGTACAGTTATATTCAATTCAAAATAAACTTGATATGCATTTTTTTTATAAGATTGAAGAGAAAATAATACTGAGATTGCCTGGAAGTATATAAATGTGCAATAAGGAACAGAGCCATAAAACAAACAACAATATAAAAGAAACTAACAACGTTCCTGAATTCAAATAAAAATGTTTTATTCATTTAATAAAACTGCTGATATGAGAAAAAATTAGAAACAGAGTTTTTCCCTTATAAAGCACATAATTGATAATTGATATAGAAATTGTGATCGTATTATGTCTAATGGTGTACTTAGCTTTTAGCTAAATTATCATATTATGGATTAGTTTGAGACTGAAGTGAATAAACTCAAATATGGAAAAACTCAGTTTTTAAAAGAGCAACATGTCACCTGCGTTTTAAATCGAGGTTACTTAAGCTAAATTGTATAAAAAAGCACCCTAAAAGAAACTTATGAAACAGGTAATCAACTCAGAATGATAATTATATGTGATTATTTGGCCCAAAACTCTATACAAAAGTAACCCTATGAGTGCATTATGTAACAAACAGCATTACAGTTTTTTCGGTCACAAAAACCATAATATCCGATAACACATGCACAATGATTGAAAGAAAATTCATAGTTAACTTGCTGAATACCAGCAAACGGGACAGCATTTTAAGGAACTACATATGTTGGAACAGAAAAAGTAAGGTGAAAAGAACCTGCACTGCAGCTGCTGTATCCATAGCTATCTTCTGACTAACTGTATTGCTCCGGAAAAACTTGATAATTTGATCAATTGCATCCTTCAAATACTGCCATACAGATGTAACCAGTATCAGACACACACACATCAGAGAGAGAGAGAGAGAGATGTCGTCATTTTTTTAAATAATGATAATAAAACATTTCTTAAAAAGAAGAAGAAATTCAGAGAACAATAAACATACAGTGACATAACAGGGAGAAGCCTTAGCAACAAAGCTCCAGTCCACCTTGGTCTCAAAAGGCTTGAAACAGAACACGCCAACTAAAGAATCACAAGCACTTGCACTCTGCGTGGATATATACATTTGTCCTCGTCAGTACATGGAATTAGGAGGATAATTGTGATTCTATTTTAGATAACCACCAAATTTTAAGAGAAAAACACAGGACAGCCTTACCTCAGCAAGGAGACCGTTTGGAGTGGATAACTTATATGATCCCAAGTTCAGATCAAAAACTTTTGTTTCCGGATAGAGCTTTATTGAGCAATCAATGCCCTCACATGATAATTCAGCAAGACACTCCTGATACTCATCAATAAGCTTAGTGGCATTACGTTTCATAAAAATGCTCAAGGAAATCTGAAGAGCATCCATCTTTTCATTAACCGTAACCAGCAGTCTATCATCACCTTCCTTATACCCAATGATTTTATTCAACTGCTTCCAGTCTTCATCAGTGAAACTAAATGGTTCATTCTCATCTTTCAGAGACTGACTACCCCTGGACAAGTAGATAGAGTTAGCCAAGCAGGCAATCCCAAGCATAAATTTATAAATTACTAGTGTTGAGAAACCTAGTTTTAAATTTTGAACAATAACTATTTACCATCCAGACCACCAAGATTTCTTTGCTCTTTGTTTCCTCAAGTCAAGTTCCGACTCTAATGACTGCTCTACAAACTTGTGAGCCAACATCCTGCAGGCATACTACGGAATTACCCCAAGAAAGAGTATGAAGAACTAAACTATTGGTCTATATGAATTCGAGAATATTGCTTGGCTAGATTATCAATCACAATATAATATTACAATCGACAATGGAAGGAAGCATTTGATCATACGTATGTTGATAAATAGAAACACAAACAAAAAGAAGGAAATATTATTTCTTACTGCAAAATTACTTCAAGACAAACTGAGGAACCAGAACAGTAATCCATTGAGAGAGGAAGTAGGGACTATTGCTCAAGTATGTTACTATGTTATTTCTCATGGGGACTTGCAACATTACCAAAAAAGATCCATAAACTTGAATGCAAATTAGTGGACCAGGAATCGACACCCAAATGATGTAAACAAGTAAAAATAAGACCACACTACCAGGGTTTGCTGAAAATATCTGAAGAAAAAAAGGGAGATCCATTTCAAATCTGGAGCTACCTGAAGACCAGAAAGCTGAACAAATTTTAACGTGATCCTAAAGGGAGATCCACTTCATGTCTGCAGCCACCTAAAGTTTTTCCAGAAAACCTTTGGAATTCTCAATAACGTCCTGTTATACATCGTCAAAATAACCCAGAAAACAGCTAAAACAAAAGAGTTTTAGCTGTTCGCTCTTTTTGCGAAGACAGTACTCAATGACTGAAAGTACCCATACAGTGACCCTACACACATAAACTTCCTTAAACAGGCCCCACCTTCATTATGGAAGCAATCTTAACTTCGTGTTCTGTATTCACAATCTGTATACTTAGCAGGTTCAGTGTTAAAGCCTCTTTTCATTATTGTAAATAGATGCTGCATTGAATACATTCCACAATACTTAAATTAATGATGTATACTTTAGATTTTATAACACTTAATCTTCTAGAAGCATTTTTGTCAATATTTTTTTTATATAAAAAGATGTAGAGATTAGCTATATATAAAAGCACTATTATGATACTAAATTATTCCTAAAATGCATTTAATTATATGGAGATATAAAAGCAAGAAAAAGAGACAGATGAAATAGGACCATCAATTGCAGTCAACAACAAAGAATGAGGAAGTGTAAGCAATAATTGATCACTGTAGCTCACTAGCTCCTTATGCTGTAGTTTGGATTAGAATTCTTTAAAAGTACTGGAGGTAGTAGTTTTACGGCCAAAAGAAGAAAGAAGGACAGTACCTCCACTGGAGGATAAGTTCGATATCAAGTCCACGATCTAGTTCCTCAATGTCTTTGTTATCCTCCACCACTGCCCGACTAGGATCAGATCTAAGCAGCGAAGCATACAGAGAGATATATTTTTTACGTAATCTTGCATACTTCAGAACTTGCTCCCATGACAATTTCCCACTGTCAACAAACATGAGGCTTTAAGCAAAAGAAAAGAAGAATGCTGAACTGTGTTCATAGAAATGTAAAATGGAATAAGGAACAACAGGATATCCAAATTATATTGGTAGCATATCATTTAAATCGCATGTCATGGTCAAAATTTGGAGATATTAAACTCTCAGGATAAATGAAACATATTGATTACTTGAGACTTTTGAACTCGTGATCCACATAACAGAAAATGTCAAAGGAAAGGAAAATTAAAAGATATTAACTAATCTAAATACCTTGCCTTCTTCACGTGGTCAGAAACAACTCTATAAGCATATTTCCACCAAGACCTAGGATCTGATTTTACTGAGACATGTGGACGATAATGAGCATACTTCAATCGCTGATTGAAAGCGGCAAAGTTATCAGCTAACTTCAGTACATCCCTGTATCCATCCTGCAAAAAAAAAAGTTTAAGACCATGGAAACCAACTTTCCAAGTAGAATTAAATACCAGAGGACACTAAAAAAGATTGATGAAGACAGAGTAAACAATGAACCCTTGGATTTATCGTTTCTACTCAATAAAAAAAACAACGAACCTTTGGCAAACAGATAGTCACATCATCCAGATTAACTGCTGCTTTATGTAAAGGCTGACCGCTATCAGCAAATTCATTTTGTCGTAGCTTTGAATACTTGGCATTTCCAGAAACAGGTTCCAGTACATAAGTGTGCTTCTTGGCCAACTTATTTGCCGGTTTACCATCTTTAGTACCAAATCTAAAAACCTAAAGAAAAGAAAACAAAGTGTTTACAAAATAAATAAAAAAGGTACCCGTGTAGCATGTACATATTGTTGATTATATTGTGTGCATGTGTCCCATGGATCAACAAATAGTGTACATATTGTTAATTATATTGTGTGCATGTGTCCCATGGATCAACAAATAGAGAATACTGGGCATTACCTGAACCCACTCTGATGGAAGCAAATCCTCCCATTGTTTGTCAACATGCCATGGAGCAATATCAGAATCCAGATAAAGTGCAAGCCGATCAAGTTCGACGGACTGAAAACCAAATGGAGAAATATAGCATGAATTTTAAGATAGTAGGTAGGGACCAGAATATTGATGAAGTAAAGATATTTTTGAAGAAAGAAATGCTCTTTTGTTTTAATTTTCTACACAACTACACAGAATTTATAACAAAACCAATTCGACAGAAATGCAAGCAAACAATGAACACTTTTGAGGACCACATAATAAAAGCCTCTCTTTTTTACATACAGCAAAAATAAGAAATTAAAAGTATCACCTAATGCAGGGATTCAGCATAAAAAGTTGAAATAATTTCTACACTTTTACTCTTGAAATTATTATCTATCTTCTTTTTTGAACTAAAAGCATTTGAAAGAATGAAAACATTCCAATTATTGTTTAGCAAGTACATTCTTTTAGACAAGGGAACCTTCTGAATACGGTCTAGTGCACCCCCAGTAACAAATGTCTCTTTTCCAGTATCATCAACTGTCATGGCTGAAAGTCTCTTCAAGGTTATGCCCGCTGCAAACGGATGACCAAAATTGCTACAACACTGAAGACATAAGACATCCATGCAAGATATAGAAAAAAAAAAAAGAGAAGTATAAGGGCAAAAAAAATTACCTCTCAACATCCTCGTAACGGATATGAATATTTGAAATTGAAAGTTTCAGATTTCCAACTACTGTGCTGATGAGGGATCCCAACCATGATTTATTCTATATGGAAGAAGAAAGAATATGTATAGTTAAAAACAGCATTGATAAAGAACATAGGAGTTCCAGCAGAACAAATCTCCAAAATAGAAATACATCAACATTTAGCATCTTATCAAGAGTCTGATGTAGCTTGAGCCTTGAGATGCACAATTGCATATGCTATTCTCATCTATGCTCAAGACTCGCCTTAAGATTCCCAAAGTAAGTTAAAGCAGAAGAAATACCACCAAAACCATATTCAAATGACTTCAACCATATGCCAGATTCATCCCACAAGTGAAGACACTTAGAAGCGCTAGACACATTTATCACACCTATGAAAGCTCTTTCATTACAAAAACCAAAATATAATGCATTAAAAAAATTGTTCAGGAATTAAAAAAACAATTTAGATTGAAACATGGAATTCAGAGACTCACAATACATCATACATATGTACACACAAACATACACTGGTACACATTATATTTCCAGTTGCCACTTCGATCTTGTTATATCTTACCACATCTGACTTCAGTTGTTGTGCCTTGTCCAACAACCTCATTTCCATTTCCTATTAAGAAGGGATTGAGTCAGACTGTCACAAAATATGCATTGACAAACAACACAAATTTAAATTAACATGTCTTACCTGCACTCGGGTTTTCTTAGATTCCTGTACAGCATCCTCACTACTTCCCTCAACTTGTGTTTCAGGCTCAGCTAAAAGAAAAATGCGATCCAAAGAAACTAACACTGGATCCTGGCCAAGCCTGCTCCATGGAACCTGATTTCAAAGAATCAAAAACAGTTCATTGGTTAAATGCAGTAAATACCATAAACAAATCCACACCAGTAATCAGTAAATAAAAACAATGGATAAATGGGGACTAAAACAGCCCAACAACACATCCCAAAAAAAAAAACCTAGCCAATGGAAACTATTGTCCTATATCAAGGACTTTCACACAAGTCATCCAACAACATGGAAAAGACTTGTAGAGGAGGTTGCTCCATAACAAGCACTCCAATCTCAGAATCCACTGCAGATTTAGATAGCACAACCCGATGAATCTCACGATGAAAGCGAATAAATCTCACAATGAAGAAACAGGTTTAGAACTTGACAGAAGTAAATGAAAATGCCTCGCTCTATGATGCACCATGCATTGCCCTGATTTAAGCTTTAGAAATATTCCATGAAACCAGACAAACATCAGCATTATTCTCTTGTATCAAAAATACTGCATAAATCAATTTAGTTTTATTACGTGAGCAACACAAAGCTTAGGAGACACTCAACTAAGAGATAATGACATAGTACTTGTATAAATTGATTCAGAAGATTGTTATTTTCTATTAAAAATGTCAAAAAAGAAAAAACACTAGCTAGATATTGCCTATAGGATGATGATAATAAAAATCAAATTTCTTGTTAGTGTCACTATGAATAAGTCAAATTTGTCAGCATATCATCTGTAACTAAGCTGAAAGAAGTTCAACAGAAGAATAATTCAAGAAAGTAAGGTGCCCTCACCTTAAGTTTCACGGATCCAAGAAAACCTGCCTTGACCTTCACAGGCAATTTTAATGCATTCAGTGCCTCGGGCTTCAACTGCATATTTGTTAGCTCCACATCACCTGATTATAATCAGACAAATAAATAATAAGAACTAAGGTGACCATGCACGCACAAAGCCACTAACAACTTTAAACAAAAAGACACTGACCAAATATAGGGAAGAGCCTTTTCTCTTCTCTTTTTCTCTTTTTGTTTGTGTTTGGTT
Source organism: Argentina anserina (assembly GCF_933775445.1). Taxonomy (NCBI): domain Eukaryota; kingdom Viridiplantae; phylum Streptophyta; class Magnoliopsida; order Rosales; family Rosaceae; genus Argentina; species Argentina anserina. The sequence continues at coordinate 11,720,662 of NC_065876.1, forward strand.
TCTGATTTTGGAAGTGGCAGAATTACAACAACAAAGAAACAAAAAAAAAATAAGCTAAATCTGCATATTCCTCAACTTACTAAATTACCTGTGGAGCCAGAAAATGAATAATGAATTTTACCCAAGTTGATATTATTCTATCTGAGAACCCTTTGAAGGAGATAAACAAGAGAATGAAGATGGCTTATTTTACCAATGGACTATCTAGAACCCTAAAGGGGTAGTCAAAAAGAAAAGGCCACTGTTATAGTGCAAAAAAGAATACCCACAGTCTAATAAAAATTTCAATTTGGTCACTGGTGTTCAATTAAATAGTTACCAAAGTTGATCTCCTGCTTCTGGTTGCATTGAATGTTGTTTGATTGCAAAACATAATCCCACATTCAAATACTACTTTTTGTCCTCATTAAAGTGATAACCTATTTTGACGACCTATTTTTTTATTACTACAGCAGGGCTTGTTCCAAAATGCAGCCCCCTAATACCAATTTCTGAGATCTATTTCAGAGATCATCACCAAAAGAATAAACAAGCCAGAATATCATTTAATCAACTAACACTGGTCAATCAAATAACCCACAGTGTGTCTAATTAAAGCAAAGCAAGGTTTCCTTGAACACTGCTTCTGATTTTAAGGTAAAGTTGCTTGCGGTTTTCTGTTTTTGCAAGGTCTGCTTTTTTCTCAAAACAACATTATAGACTGAAACTATCATCACCACATATAATTATATAAATGGCAAAATTATTTCTGAATCAGCTGGATTCCTGTAAGAAAAACTTGGTAGTATTAAAGAATGAGATCCGCAAACTTGTTAATCAAGTGAATTCTCAGCTTCCATTTCAAAGAAGAAAACGTGAATCGTCAGCTTAGGTCCTCCTTTTTTGTGTGGATGTGTTGGTGCAATGCTGACAGATCCCACTCAGGAACTCAAATGCTTTCGAGCCTAGCATTTCTAACCCCTGAGCTATACTCATAAGCTCTAAACTGTTTCTACATCCTGGAGCTATCCACCTGTCAACATAAATGAGCTAAAAACAATGCTACCGCAAGCACTACGATCCACCAGTTTAAGGTCAGTTTCAAATTCGAGAGTAACTGACAATGTGATGTATAAGCTACTCAAAGGCTCAAACCTCAAAATCTGAGTACCGACAACTGTGATTACTGATAAAGCTGAAGACGATAGTACAAGCTACTAAAACCTCGGAATAGCTTATGATCAAGGTTTCAAGCAATACGGCTCAATGGAGCAGAAATGTTCAGCTAAACTCGTACATCTCTCAACATTACTAGTCTCATTCAATTCAATTCCTTAACTAACAGAGTTCATTACTAGTCTCCATTAACTTCACATTGTTCATTGGCATCAAATTAACCTAAAGCCCTATCAAAACCACATTTCCACATCACTCAAAATCACAACTGAACCAATTAACCACACAATCACAATTCAAAAACCTCCAATAAACCACTAGCGAAGTCAAACAAAGAAGACGAAGAAGGAGAAGAAAGAGTTCGAACCTTGCCAAACACTGATCTTGAGGGCCTCTTTGTTGAGCCCCTTCACATAGTTCCCCAGGTACCTCTGCAAGAGGTTCGCCACCTGATCCTCCAACATCTTCGCCGGCCGGAATTCGCTATCTCATCACCGCCGGAAAATGCAGAATCGCCGTTCGCCGAAATCAGAACAACTCTGTTTTACTTTCCAGAGAATTGAAATTGAAGAATCAAGAATGGCGTTTCTAGTCACGCTTTCCTCTAATGACAGGAAGGCGCCGTCTGGAGGTCTATTATCGTGTGTGTCACTTTCTTTGGGCTCAACACACGTTAATGAATGAGAAGTCGACGCGTGGTGATGGGGACTTAATATGTAAAGGGGCGTACGTGGGGCGAAAGGGAATGAAAGGCGTAGGACTATCGGGTGGGAGGTGGACTGTGGGGTGGGAGGGAAGTAGGAGATCGAGGCTTTGGAGTTTGGAATGATAGCCGACGAGGAGGTCGAAGTGACGTCGTTTGGGTAAGATCGCAAAGGGTGATTAGTCACGAACATTATGCCATGTGGGGGCGTTTAAGCGTGACCATGTGCTCATTTATAGTCCAAGTGTTGAGCAGTTTATACGCCACGTCAGTCTCTCACGTGAAGTGCTATGAAAATGCCAAGACTAACCATTTACAACTTTTATGACAAAATATTTGTTACGAGAATAATAATAATGTAATTAAACATAACTTAATTTTTTATTAATTAATAATTTGACATATATATAAGCATTACGTATAGAGTATCGCGAAAAATCAGTGATTCATATCTATTACATTAAGACATAATCTACTCTAATAAAAAAACTCTTTAAATTTTATCCCTAAAAAAACAATTTTGTCATCCACCTTTCAAATTAAATTGGTTAGTCCATAATCTCTCATTTTTCAACATTTTAATCCATTTCCCTGAAGTAATAAATTCTAACACATTAAAATGACTAAAACACCCTCGTTTAAAACTCATCTCTTTTATTTTCTTTTTTCTCTTCTTCCATCTCTTTCATATACACTCTCAAACGAGCAACGAGTCTTAAGAAACATGTAGATACCTCTTTGTCTTCTTTCATAGATTTGATTTTACATTCTCTCATCTCTCGCTCTCCCAATCTCTCTTGTTTCCCCATTCATCTAAAATGTCATAAATGTGCGGATTTTTCAGGAGAGTCAAATGATATCAAAAATTGAGTTTCATTTAGAGTGGCGAATGCGTGGTGAATCTAGTGGGATACTTGTATATGCATATTCGTTTAAGATTACTCTCGGATTAAGAAGAACAAAGAGAATAAGAAGGGGGGAAATAAAAGAGAAAAAGGAAATTAATTTTAACTAGGGCATTTTAGTTATTTTATTAATTTAATTGACCATTTTAGGATGAAATTGACTAAATTGTTGATAAATGAGAATTAGGGACTAACCAATTTAATTTGAAACCTGGAGGACAAAATTGTTTTTAAATATATAGTTTAAAGAGTAACAAGTATTCCATTGCTATATTTAATGAAATTTTAATTTCTAACAATTTATTTAATGTTCATAACATTTAACTAATAAACAGATGACGAGAGCCTTTCTCTCTCTAGTGTGGTTGCAAACCCTAGTTTTGAGGTTTTGCTCAACGCGATTGCAGGCCACTGATTTCGCTCGTCGTGCCTACATGTCAGCCTCATTGCGGTCATTCACCCCTTATGTTCATTCATAAGGCTTTTGCTACAAGTTTCTCTTTGACTCTTAGTATGGCTTGTGGTGGGAAGCTTGGGTTCTGGCAAAGGTTATCCCCGTTTTCTTTTGCGTGTTTGGTTCAGCGGATCTGGGATCCTGGATCCTTCTCTTCAAAAGTTCGGATAATGATGATGGCAATGGTGGAAATCGGGTAGTGATCCCTTCTAATTAGCGTAGTTGTGCTGATTAGATGTGTTATCGGTGACCGGATTTGTCATAGAACTTGGCTATGATGTGTGGGTCCCAAGGTGTAAGTAGCTTGCCGTCTTTCATAGGTGATTGGATCATTTGGGTGTTATGGTGATAACGAATGTTGTTTTAGTCTGCCAGTATGGGTTGACGCAAGGAGGACGATGGTGGTCAACGGCAGTCTCTCCCTGGTTGGCCAGAGCAAATGTGGACTTCTCCATACGGGCTTGGGCCACTATGGGCCTATTTTGGAGGAGTTGTGTGAGACCCAGAAATTTTATTTAGTTACTTTTTGCTGCTTGTGGCATTTGCGTCTGGAAATTCTTTTCAAAATCGGGTAATTGAGTTGTGAATTCCTACTCAACATTTCTTTACTAAGCCTTAATATGAACTATTAGTCTATTTTGGGAAATTAAAGGAGGTAATTCCACATATGGGTAGTGTGGAATAAAGATATTAGTTTCTGATCTGACATTAAGTGTTTAGTCGTTATTCTACCACCATTTCACTGAAGCACCAACCTCACTTTCTTTTTTGTTTCAAGCTGATCACTTCAATCACCACGATTTAATTCCCTCGAGCTCACAAGAAACACTACAGCGAGAACCTCACTAAGATAGGAAGAACCCATCAACGTTCTCTTTTGTTTTCTATATTGAGGCAAGACACCGAGTTAGAATTTGGATTGGAACCAAGTTGTTCTCAAGTAAACCCAGCCCCGTTATTGGTATTCATATTTCAATTTCACTTTGGTTGTTGGGTTAATGATACCTTCTATTAATTTAAGGTCTGTTAGTGGGAGTTATCAAAGGAGTGGACCTAGAATTCGATTAGAAATCAGTGGCCAGGTATTGATCAAATTCTGATTCTTTTTCATGGTGCTTGTGATTCGTAGTTGGGTTTATTTGATTTGAGCATAATGAAAGTTGTGGGTGGAGTTGTTATGACGTTGGGTTTATGTTCTAGGTTAAATTCAATTGTTTTAAAGAAAGGTTGTATATCAATGAAGAGTGAGGATGAATTATTTCCTTGGAGATTATAAGCTTGTTGTCAAGAATATAATTGAATTGGTCTCTCTTAGTGTACAAATGATTACTCCATTAGTTTAGTTTGAATTAAGGCTCAGTAGCCATGAGTTCATATTTTTAAGTTTATGGATTGAGCTTAAGATTGAACTATGGTGGTGGTATTCTAATGATTGATTATAGCAATTTTTTAAGCCACAACAACTCATACACTCCATGAGCCATACACATATACTCTGCTTCAGCACTAGATCGAGTTACCACCTTTTGTTTCTTACTCTTCCATATAACAAAATTATCCGTACAAAGGTAAAATACCCTGATGTGGACCTCCGATCTGTAATATTTCTAGCCCAATCTGCATCTGTGAAGCCACAAACCTCAAGATTATTGTTGTGACTTGAAAACATTATTCCTCTCCCTATAGCTGACTTCAAGTACCTCAAAATTCTCACAACAGCATTCATGTGATTCACACTTGGATTATGCATGAACTGGCTCACGACACTCACTGCATACGCAACATCTGGTCTGGTATGTAACAAATAAATCAGACGTCCAACTAGCCTCTGATAAGGAGTATTGTCAGTAGGAACCTGATCTGGATACTCTGCTAATCGATGATTCTACACAATAGGAGTATCAATTGGAGTACAATCCAACATACATGTTTATGCTAGTAACTTAAGGATGTACTTCCTCTGACATATATAGATACCCTCACTCTCCCTGGCTACCTCAATGCCCGAGAAGTACTTGAGTGTACCTAGATCCTTCATATCAAACTATGTGGCTAGCTGCTTCTGTAATCTATCCATCTCAATAGTATCATTACCAGTAACAACTATATCATCAACATTAGGGATGTTACCTTCCCTCATTTGTGTCTGAGAAACAATGTGTTTGAATTACTCTGTTTGTAACCAACTTTCCAAACGAAGCACGAGGATATTGTTTAAGGTCATACAAAGATTTTCTCAATCTGCATACAAAGTTACCTGGAGAAGCAGCTATATATCCAGGTGGGAGATTCATATACACTTCCTCTGTAAGTTCCTCATGAAGGAATGCATTCTTGACATCAAACTGTCTAAGTTGCCAGTTTAACCTAGCAACAAAAGAAAGTAACACCGAATAGTGTTCATCTTTGCAACAAGTGTAAATGTCTTATCATAATCTATGTCATATGTCTGGGTGAATCCCTTTACTACTAGACGTGCTTTATACCGGCTCACTGCCCCATCTGGATTATGCTTCATTGTAAACATCCATCGACATCTCACTGCCTTCTTACCATGTGGTGGAGATACAAGCTCCCAATTATTGTTCTTCTGTAATGCTTCAATCTCTTCCTCTATTGGTTTCCTTCATTTGGGATCTTCCAATGCATCATGCACTTTGTTAGGTACTGATACATCAGATATTTGATTCACAAATGATTCATATGACTTAGACAATCTTTTGGTGGATATAAAATTTGCCACATGATACTTAGCTTTAGCCCAAATGATAGGTTCATACTTTTTTGTTTGCTGACCTCGAGTAGACCTATTTGGCAACACATATTGTCTATTATTACCATCACTAGTATTAACCCCAATAGAATGACTAACCTTATATAAGTGATCTTATGTACCAGGGAGACATGAGTCAGGGGTATAAATAACAGTATGAAAGGCAGGAGGGGCAGTGGTGCTGGCAGCTTCTGGTACTCGAATCTCTGGAGTAACTACACCAAACCCATCTAGTGGTGCATGTGTAGCTGATGTATCGGTGATCTCAACTGAACTTGTCACCATATCTCCTATCTGACCCATCGTTGGTACCTGAATCTCTGGAGTAACTACACCAAACCCATATGGTGATGCATGTGTAGCTGATGGATCAGTGATCTCAACTGAACTTGTCACCATATCGCCGATATGACATGTCTCCTCCTCTCCATGATACAACTCTTCAAAATATGAATGATCCCCCTGAAGAGCACTATTTGAAGAGATATAATAGCTCATGTTCTCAAAGAAAGTAATATCCATAGTGACATAGTACTTCATGGTAGGAGGATGATAGCACATGTACCCTTTCTGATGTCCTCCATAACCAACAAACACACATTTAAGTGCTCGGGCATCCAACTTTGACCTCTAATGTTTTGGATGATGGACAAAAGCAACACAACCAAAAACACGAGCATTGAGATTATGAAAGGAGGGTAAAGAGACATAAGATGCAAGCATCTCATATGGAATTTTTTCCTGAAGGACACTAGAGGGAAGACGATTAATGAGGTGAGCAGAAGGTATGACAACATCACCCCAAAGATTTTTAGGCATATGGGCACTAAAGAGAATACACCAAGACATATCAAGTAAATGACGATTTTCCATTCACAAACCTCATTCTGCTCAGGTGTGTAAGGACACGTTGTTTGATGAAAAATTCCATATGTTTGAAAGAACTCCTGAAAGACTCGGTTCACAAATTATCCCCCCCCCCATTATCAGAACGAAGAACTTTGATTGTGGCATTGTATTGTGTTTGGACATTAGTATAGAAGGCTTGAAAAGTTGGAAAAACTTCATCTCTGGTTTTAAGAAGAACAATCCATGTGCAATTATCAAGAAACAACACATAGTACCTCATACCCAACACAGTAGGCTCATTCGAAGGTCCCCAAACATTAGAATGAATTAATGCAAAAGGAACGACACTTTTATTAGAAATACTAGGGGAATAAGTAGTGTCATGACTCTTGCCCAAAACACATATCTCACAACGTAAAACTGACTCATTCACACCAATAAACAAAGTAGGCATGTAATTTTTCATAACACTAAAAGATTGATGTCCTAACTGACGATGCCATAACCAAATTTCACTTAGTTTGTTGAAGTGGATATTAAAGCAGTCCGAGACTGTGCTTTTGGTTTCTCCCATGCGTATGTGTGATCCAGATGAAATAACCTGCCCCTCAGATACCCCCGACCAATCAACTCCATGGTGAGAAGATCCTGAAATATCACATACATGAGAAAAAAGGTCACAGAGCATTTGGCCTCAACATTGAACTGTGGGACAGATATTCAAATGATGAGATAAAGCAGGTACATATACCATATTTTGAAGCTCTATTGTGGGCATTAGTAATATGAATTGACAATTTTCCTAACACAGGGAAGGCCTCACCATTGGCCTTAGTAACATAGGGTACTGGTGAGAGAACAATATAGTAAAGTAAGATTTGTTATAAGTCATATGATCTGAAACACCAGAATCAATAATCCATGTATCAGAACCAGCAAAGTTAGAAATATTTAAACCATACCAATCTTACCACGACCAGCTACTGATGTTGTGGGTGTTGCCCCTCCTGTTGTATAATGATCATGACCGACCACACCATAGATATTCGGTTCCTAGACCAACTGAATAGTTATTTTTGCCTTAGGACGATAATTAGGCCTCATTGGCCTAAGATGTGGATACAACTTCCAACAAGTCTCACGAGCATGGCCAGTGTCATTGCAATAAGAGCAATGAGGACGGCTAATTCCCAAAGCCTGGTGGTGGTCATTGCTTATGAAGTGGGACTGAATTTGATTGCTGAAGGAGTGGTGCTAGAGACCTGGCCTGAACAGTAAGGTTAGAAACTTCAACTTGTGCTTGATTGAGACTTTCATGCTGAGACTCATCCTTATGGATATATGTGAAAGTCGTGGTCAGGCTAGGGGCTCGGTCATTCTGAGAAGCTTTCATTTCGCACTGTTATGCTTTGCATCAAGACCTTGTAGGAAATGGTGAACTCGCTCAAGCTCTTTTTCCTTTCGGTACCAGACTATATCCTCCAGATTCTTAATCTTGTAAGGACGTTTCATATCAATTTCAGCCCAAATATTCTTCAGCTTAGTGAAATATTGCACCATTGGTTGCCCACTCGGCTACATTGCTGAAACGGTGCACATTAACTCATGAACTTGTATGAAATCAGACTCATTAGTGTATAGGTCTTCCAACGTCTTCTAGATTGCATGCGCAGTATCACATTGCTCCACCAAGTCGACTATATCCTCATTCATAGTTGTATACAATACAGACATCACCAAACCATCATCATCTTCCCATTTAGCGTAGGCATCAATATCATCCTCAATGGGGACCTTAATTGCCCCAGTTACATGCCTCATATTGTGCATTCCTCGGAGATGAGCTGTCATAATCTTCTTCCATTTACAAAAATTGGTTCCATTGAGTTTAGCTGCCCCGAAGGATCTACTTTCAGAATTCTTGACAGATACTTCAAGCTTCTGAACATCAGTGACCTGAGAACTTTCTTCTTCTTTTCCAAAACTCATTGTAAAACAATCAACAAATCAGTAGTTATGCAACGGAAACAAAAACTGAAATGAACTTGCCTCGAGTGCACTTGCACTATCGGTGAACGTGCATTGCCGAACCAAAATACCAGAGAACCAAGTCAGGCTGATTTCTCAGAGAACCGGGTCGAGCAAATGGGATCGCCGGAGAGAGACGCGCATATTTGCGAAGAGGACGACGCGACCAGTCGAAGAGTGACGTCGAACTAGACGAACGTCGACGATCTGGAAACTCAGTCGGAAAGACGACGCCGATGGTCTGGGAACTCAGCCGGGAGAGAAATCGCTGGTCAGAACCGGACGGGAGAGACGGGCGGTGGTCACGTCTGACAAGGCACAACGCCAGACGAAGGAGAAAAAGACAACGGTGGAGCAAGCCTAACAATGGGGTCTTGCAATTCCACTTCCCAAGAGCAAACCTGATATGAAACAAACGGCATAAAAAAACAAAAACAAAGTCACTTGGATCTTTGCTCTGCTCTGATGCCAAATTGAATATGATAGAATGAATTTCTGATATATTATTCTTCTCCCACTGGAGGCTACATATAAAAGACTACAAGAGTACAATTGACCTATGTCCCTACTCTAAATTGGTAAGTACTAAATTACAATATTCACATTCCTAATACAGTAATACTATACCATGACTCACGCTAATAAAGGTAGATCAGAGGAGAGAAAGGTGCCCAGAGGAAATTTCTGAGTGCCCAAGAACAAAACTATTTCTGATTTTTTTTCTTTTCTACGATTTTTATTTTCAGCAGAAGGATTTCTCATAATTTTTTTTTTCATCATCTTATGTCGAATTGTTTTCATGGAAGAAGAAATTTTTTTTTGGTTTTCTTATGTCGAATTATTTTCATGACTGAAAGAATTTTTTCATAAAATAGGGTTCTAGACTTAAGAACTCAAGGTTATAACTACGTGCTGATAACGTGTTATTGAATAATGTAATACGCATCTGAATATGGAGAAATATAATCTTTATTAATTGATAATAGAGCATTTATATAGGCATTACATTGAGTATTCCGTAGAATTATAGATTATATATCATTTATTATCTAGATTGACATATACTAATTAGGACAAGATACAACGGAAGATTATGAAGATAATTCTAGTATATAAAAATTAGCAATAGTGTTGTAGATGCTCTAAATTGGATATAAACAGGTCGGTAAAAATTTGAATCGTATTGGAGGAAAATTTCTTCAATCCATAAAATAAAAGCCATTGGGTTGGCGCGCACCGAGTTCACCCACCACGGTGTCTGGCTACAAAAGCCATTTGGAAGCGGGGGCTTGATTTAGGGTTTACATGAATCAAGGTTTTGTGGTTATGGTTGTTGTGGAGTAAGGTTTTGTGGGAAATAGGGAATGTTACCATTGTGATATATTATGCATCAAGGTGGCAAGTCATTCTCTTTCCCTCATTTATATCTATCATCTCTGTCTCCTACATTTTATTTTTGTGCTTTATAAGCTCAAGGTGGCAACTGGCAAGCCCCATTTTAAGTTGCTCGGTAAGAAAAGCAATGTTTGCATTCGCCGTTTTAGTACGAGGAAAGCTGATGATCGTAAGTTCACAGGGTATTCAGATCAGAAACTACATTCATTATGTACTTCACAAAGAACCAAGTATATTACATTGTGAGCTCGAATATTCTTATCCTCAAGCTAATCATCTATAATGTCTTTCTTCGTGTGCCTATGTTGTTGAACTACCAATATGGAACCATTGATGTTGAAATCTGAAGAAGCCAATAGATCTCCAACCGTTCCCAGCTCAGGACATTCTTCCCAATCGCTCATTTGGGTGGTTAATGGTGAGTGACCTCGTCCACCCCGCCCTACTATAAACAGTGTATACAAGTCCCCAATGTCTCGTAGAGCTGCCACTGTTTCTGTCCCATTGTTTGCATACTTCTCAACGTATCCAACTTTCCCAGATGCAACATACCTAGCCCAACAAGACACAACTTTACCGGGTGCATGATTAACTGAAAAAAAATACAAAGAATCGTAGGTTTTTTCTCTTTTGATAAAAAATCTTTGGCTCTTAGCAACAGACGACTGTTGATAATTATTTCTTTGAATTACTTGATATGTTTCTTACCAACTCCCATTCAAATAGCCAAACAATACTCTAGTTTTTTTTTATCTCTGTAACCTAATTTCAAGTCACTTACATGTAGTTGCATTGCTAACAAAGCACGTACAATTCTAAAATCTCAGTAGTCACCACAGCCCCAAGTACCATATTAGTGATCATTTTTATACGCTTCACATTGATGAGACCTACTTACACAAGTAGCTAATGTCGAGTTTGTTGAGATTGGGAAGACCGTATAGTAATTATTTCTAACAAAGCTAAGAGAGATTTCGTAGCCAACTAAAGCAAACATAAACAAACGTACGTACCCGTTATAGAAGTCATTGAGAAAGGAATTGTCAATGTCATTGCCCATTTCCAAACTTGACAACGCCATGAAGACTTCAATGTCATCCCTTCCCTTCTCCGAGTCTACCTTCATATTCCTCGGGTTAGATGATTCAGTAGGGAGGAATCTAATTACCGTCAAATTAATCTTTGTATGATTTGCTATCCGAGTACTCCATGCAATAGCTTCACGATCATCAGGCCCTCCAAAAAATAGTGTCGCAACATGCTGAACGGTGTCCACCCTATTCAGCTGCGAGAACCCTAAAGCCCCAGCTAGCCCTTTCTCCACAATGATCCCAACAGTACTCGGTGCATGCCGGAGAATCTTCTGGTTCGTCGTCCGTACAGCCTCTTTCCCAGTCTCCATCTTCCCATCAATGCGCTGATGCTTGTGGAACGGCAGCAAAATGATGGTCGTGCGCAAGTCCTCAGCAGCGGTGCACACATCCTCGTACAGGCCAGACAAAGTAGACACAGCTTTGATCATGTTGATCAGAATGTTGGTTTCTACAGTGAAGGCGTCAACTGTTCTGTGGATTTCCACCACGTCATTGCCGCCGTACTCGTCCTCATCGCTCATTTCATTATCTTCGAGCTCATGATACGACACATTGGTTCTGCGCTTCGATTGTAGCTCGATTAGGTGAGCCAAGTAGGGCATTATGGGTGCGGTTTGAGGCCCTCTCAGTGTTGATATGACCGAGAGTATAGGGTTTACATGACGAGGTCCATACACGCATCCCAGTACTCGGAGCTCATTCTCAGGGTTTTCCAGTTCAGTACTCAGGGTTGTGCGTGTGTGAGCGAACACTTGATAATCTTTATTCATTAAGATAGCCACCATTGGCCCTGATATTACAGTGCTAATAACGATAGTCATTACTAACAAATTGTAAGCCCTAGGGGTCCATTCCTGAAACAATTAGGGCTATAAATTAACCCAATTGATTTAGTTGAACTTGTAAATGAAAATATGGTTCAAAGATGTGGTTTAGAAATCTTACAAATAGTTGTTTGGCCGCGCTGCCTATGAATAAGAGATCAGCATGGCCTTTCAAGTTTAATACAAAAGCAAGGAAGAACCCTTCACTGAGGGGAATCTTCAAATAGTGGCAAACTGCAACAACGCCACCAATCTTGCTGCTGATGCACAAAAGAACCAGAACGAGAACAATCAATATGTTTGTTAGGTTACTCAAATAAGTCCCGTCAAATTGGAAGCCGATGTACCCAAAATAAATAGGAAGTACAAAGTTGTGAACGGAGTAAGTGAGTTTATGTAGCAATGTTCTCGCCGTTTTCCCTTCTTTGGGGAATGCCACGCCTGCGAGAAAGCAAGCTATAATGCTGTTGAAGTTGGCCAGTTCAATCAGCATAGAAGTCCCTATTAGAACCGATAGTATGAGGAACACCTCAGGGTTTCTAAGGTACTTGTGGTTATTGCTGCGTTTGTTCAACCATGTAGCCATGTATCTGAAAGCAACAAGCACAAGTACCAACCCTACTAGGATTAAGAAGGCATTTCCTACCATTTTCCCTGACGTGCACAAGATCATGAAATTGAATATCAATAAGCAAGAGAGCTCTGTGACCAGTGCAGCAGACACAGCCAAACGTCCAATGTCTGAGGTTGCAAATTTCAGCTCTGCCGCTAGACGGTTCACGACCGGGGTGGCGGAGTAGGCTATAAACAACATCATTGAGAAAACATAATTTGCCTTACCAGATGTCTTTTCCAGAAAGTTATCACTCAAAAAGAAGGAGGAGACCAACCCAAAAATGGCTCCTATTGAGGCACCACCGCATGCGATTACGCACACAACGCGCAGGTTTCGCCTAATGTAAGCAATGTCCACCTCCAAACCAAACAGGAACATGAAGAGGATGCGGCAGAAGAACCCGAACATCTCGTAGTATTGTGCAGCTGAAGCCGGTAAGAAGTAATTCCTTACTTCGTCTATGTTACACAATCCCGTAGGACCTAACACCAAACCAGCCTGGTATATAAATGTACTTGTCAATTTTAAATATGCTAAGTTATCAGACTATCAATATCCAAAGAATCTTGTATCCAAAAAAAAAATTTCCAAAGAATCACCTGATTTGGAATAAACGTACTGTTCATGAGAACATTAGGAGATACTCACCAGGATCTGAGCAATGGGACCTGGTTGACCCAAGGCCTTGAGCAGAATGTGAAAGAAGTGTGAGATGACGAGAATGCAAGAGACTTGGATGGCCATGGATTCCAGTGGGTTAACCAAATTTTCTTGGCATACGAATTTGTGAGTTGCATCCATGCGTTTTCGATCGATACGTAAACCGAGTACGACAGTAAGAATTTTAATCTGGAGATGAGTGATTTTATCAGCAGCTGATTCTCAGTTGTGCAACAAAGAGCTTAGAGTTGTAGCCAAAGAGGTTAATACATGTAAGAGGAAGAGACTGAAGCTACCTCATTTTGTGTTTAGATCCTTTTTTTGCTCATTGTGAAACCGTGAAATGCTAAGGGCTTCTTCACTATATGGTTGATTGTTTTGTCATATTTCGGTCATTATGTGGTCTTGAATCTGATTTCATGACCAGGATCCTTTTAATTCTCCGTTGGTTTGGCTGCGTCAACCACTTCAAAGTACGTGTCACCTCCAATTCTCTATGTACATGTTTTATTTTTTATCATGTGTGAGGATGAAAGTTAAGTAGTTTTTTAAACAATTTCAGTGTATGTGTTAAGAGGCTAGTTATATTTTAGAGCCGAAAATAGGACTTTCATAGATGATTGTACGTCGAGAATAACAAACCGACTCCGGTCATTATTGAGGCTGGAAATATATAGACATATAGATTATGTATTCAAAACTCGTTACATAGTAAATGTTCAACAACACCCCGATTGGCTCAGGGCCACATCGGAAGAGCATGGCCACATCGAATAGCCATCAAATTTGCTAAATAAATTGATTGATCCCTGCAGAGCAATAAGAAAAAGAAAATAGGTTGAGATTCAGCAAAATCATGTTGAGCTCCCTTATTACCGACATAGCATAATTTTAATTTACCAGTGTTAACGATATGCCCTTTATAGGGCTAAGCATCAGAAGTATTCGCCCTACATTTGACTATCGTAGCCACTTTCGGGTCCAATTAGGCCCAAAAGCCCACTACATGCGTTATTAGCTCTATAAGGGCAGATTGATAATTTCAGTTGTCACACACTATTTGTCTCTATAAATAGGCATCTCATCTCCTGGTAGCTGACTTGGGAGCGTTAAAGGCCGGCCAGCCCAGTCTTCACCCCGTAACGCTATGTGTTCATAATTTACAGGTGAAAGAAGCTTTATCGGTTCGCCAAAATTCCCCCGCCGGAATCCCAACGTAACATTTAGCGCTAGAATGAGGGTCTTCAGTGGTCACCCTCATAGCTCACCTTGAGCAATATCATCGTCTACCCGAGATTATTTTTCTGGAAAATGTTTCACACCACTTGGTTTTATAGTCTCATCTCGGGTTCCCCTCTGTTCATAATTCCGGAAGTCATCTCCTTCACAAGTTTGTGTTCAAATCCATAGTATATGAAGAAGAAAGAGAAACTAGATCTGAGGTTCTACTTTGACCTCATGGATTCTTCAATCCGCAAAATATCTGGAAAGAGAGAAAAGGGATCTAGCCTTGCTTTTCTCCCCCATAGTTAGGTTATTGTACAAGCTTGGTCTGCTGCACAACGAAATCAAATCACGCCACTTCCTACTGGGTTTTTGGTTTACAGAGTTTTTAGAAAGCAAAAGTCTGCGCTCGGCCAGAGCTCTCTCACCATGACCGTCCCAGCAACAACAATCATATACCATTTCCAAGCTTCTAGAGATAGATTTAATTTGATCACACATCTCAGATCACAAGGGCTCAGAGAGTTTGAGGGTCAAGACCCCAAAAATTTCATTTTCCGTGTACAAGCAACAAACTCGGTTCTTCAAATCGAAAAGAAAAGTGGACATAAAGTGATTATCACTGATAGTTGTTTTTCTTCAAGTCTTCGCGTTTGATGCCCCGGCTGGCCGCCCCTTCTCCTGGCCCAGAGGCTCTGTCCCGGCTACTCTCGACTCGTAACCTTCATCCGGCCTCACCTCTCTATCCGGCAGCAGTAGCCACTAGTCCCGGCTGCAACATCGCACTCGTTGTGAACCACTGTGTTGATCGACCAGACAAGTCTCATCACAATAGGAGCACATTGTACCGGCGGCTCTCTCCGCCCGGCTTGATAGTCCATCTCTCGGCTGGAACCAAACTCCCCCAGCCACAGCCTTCTCTCGGCCCGACCATAACTAATCCGGAACAACTCCTCCGGCCGTTCCCCACTCCTCCCGGCTCTACAACCTTAACCCAACATCTCTCTCACGGCCCGGCGCTACGCCCAAATCCGGCCACTACCCGGCCCGGCTCCGCGCCTCCTCCCGGCCGGCCACACCAGCGGTTTGAACCCCCGAATCCGGTTGCTTTCTCTCTCTCTCTCTCTCTCGGCATCGAGTGCGCAGGACGAGATGAGAGACGAGAAAAATAAAAAGCGGTCGGGTCATAGTCAACAAGGGCATTCAGGTCAATATGCAGTCAGCAAAGGGAAAAACTTGCGTACAAACTAGTATGTACGCGTGCGTCCGAACTTTCATTTATTTGCACACTTTGAGAATATAAATATATGATTTCAACCGTTCAAAAGTTTAGTTTATTACTAAAGATCATGTTTGCAAAAAATTGATATAAACAAAAATCATCTTCATAGTCGATTGCACCAAACAAATTGACGGTTGATCATGAGACTACTAACTTTCACCATAACCGTTCATTTGTTTGATGCAATCGACAAAGCAAACGATTTTTGTTTATGTTGATCTTTTATAGAAATGATCTTTAGTAATAAACTAAACTTTTGAACGGTTGAAATCATGTATTTATATTCTCAAAGTGTGCAAATAAATGAAAGTTCGGACGCACACGTACATACTAGTTTGTACGCAAGTTTTTCCCGTCAGGAAAACTGCAAAAGGCATTATTTTTGGGGAAAAACTTGCGTACAAACTAGTATGTACGCGTGCGTCCAAACTCTCGTTTATTAGCACACTTTGCGAATATAAATACATGATTTTAACCGTTCAAAGGTTTAGTTTATTACTAAAGATCATTTCTGTAAAAGATCAACATAAACAAAAATCGTCTTCATAGTCGATTGCATCAAACAAATGAACGGTTATGGTGAAAGTTAGTGGTCTCATGATCAACCGTCAATTTGTTTGATGCAATCGACTATGAAGACGATTTTTGTTTATATTGATATTTTACAGAAATGATCTTTAGTAATAAACTA
Organism: Argentina anserina; assembly: GCF_933775445.1. Classification (NCBI taxonomy): domain Eukaryota; kingdom Viridiplantae; phylum Streptophyta; class Magnoliopsida; order Rosales; family Rosaceae; genus Argentina; species Argentina anserina. Next base: position 11,737,315 of record NC_065876.1, read on the forward strand.
AACTTTTGAACGGTTAAAATCATGTATTTATATTCGCAAAGTGTGCAAATAAACGAGAGTTTGGACGCACGCGTACATACTAGTTTGTACGCAAGTTTTTCCCTTATTTTTGCCTACGTCTCTCTACCTATAAGCTAATTCATTTACTACGGACACCACCAAATCTATTTTGGGCACCCAACCATATATATGATTCCTACTCAATACTCATGTGTTGTCGGCAAGTTATATATTCTTTATGGGCTTATGACGTTTTGGCCACCGACCACATCAAGTATATTATCTCCTCTGGACACATTCTTATTTTTGCTCAGTGAGACACAACTACAACCATGACACTTTCTTATATGAACAATGAGTTTTGTCAGGGTTTAATGGCCGACATGGAGCCTCATGCATTAACTCCATTATTTATATATTGTCTACGACATCTTCGAGGGTATACGCTTCCCTTTACACTTTTAAATATTGATTATATTATTGCCATATATGTTTATCATATCTCCACGCATACTCTTTATGTCTACTATACTAACGTTCTATTATTCTTGAGCATGCGTGTTAGACTTACACATATTCATATATGTTACGCTAAACGGTAACACCTCACGATAACACCTCAGGACTAACACCTAAATAGCTACGCCTAAAAGGCTACACACTTCACAGCTACCCCCTATGCTTATTTCCTACGACATATCTCCCCACATACTTTTTATGTCTGCTACACACAAAGGCAACACCATAATGCTTCGCACCTATGTTGATTACTTGCATATTGCCTCTATATGTGCACCTTACGACAACTTTTCATGCTTATTTTGTCTAAATTGCCTTTATTGATGTATTTACATGACTCTTGCCTTGCTCTCTCTTGATGAGTACTCTCTCCATGAGCAGTTCACTTACACGACTTAATCTCCACGGGTTCCTTACACCCATTTATTCACCAGGGGCTCTAGCGCCCGAGGTTTTCGCTCACAAGGATCCGAGGTCACTCACCAGATCCATGCATGCTCCGACTGCTAGTCAGCGTCCGGGGCTAGCACTGAGATCCTAGGTCACTCGCCGGATCCATGAATGTTCCGACTGCTAGTTAGTTTTCGGGCCTAACACAAAGATCCTAGGTCACTCGCCAGATCCATGGATGCTCCGGCTGCTAGTTAACCAACGAGCCTAGCACCGAAATCCTAGGTCACTCCCCAGATCCACGGATGCTCCGGCTGCTAGTTAACCCCCGAGCCTCGCACTGATATCCAAGGTCACTTTCCAGATCCACGGATGCTCTGGCTGCTAGTTAACCCAGGAGCCTAGCACCAAGATTCTAGGTCACTCTACAGACCATATATGCCCCGACTGCAAATCTTTCTTTGGGCCTAACTCTTACACCCCGGCCCGGCTATTCTTCTTGGCCCCAGGCGAGTAGGTACACACCCCGGCTCGGCTCCGCATCTCTTCTACAGGCGATTACGTACACTCTCAAGCCTGATCCGGGAGCGCACTTAGACAGTCTCTAGCTCGGCTTCTACATCTCTGAAAACCGGGGAACTTATGCATCCGCCCTGCCATGACCCAAATATTAGGGAACTTAGGCATCTTACCTGCGACGCCAACCAAGGCGAGTCCCTAGCACTTCCGACACGGCCCAACTTGGCTCCAAAAGAACTACGTTTGGTTTGATCACATGCATGGGTACGAAGCATTCTAGTTCACCTAGAGGCAACCATATGTCGAACACACTGCCATGCGATCCCCCGGATCATGCTCTCCACCCATCGCCATGTGATCCCCCAGATCATGACCATATATCACACACATCGCCATGTGATCCCCCAGTTCATGACCATATAACCACACACATCGCCATGTGATCCCCTGGATTATGGTCACACAACGCCATATGATTTCCAAGATCACATTCGCCTTTGTCTTGATTTAGGTTCTCCCGGGACCAAACTTGTCTCATCACCCGGTCTCTCCGAGACCTGGCATCTTTTATACCAGGCCCATCCCTCTCTAGCGCCATACGGAGACCAGGGGACTTATACATCATACCCGCCGCACATTCTCATCCGGCATCATGTGCCTACTCATCATACATGTGCATACTCATCGTGCACCATGTGCATACTCACCACGCCTCACTTGCATGTTCATCATGCCTTGTCATCATACTCGCATCATAGGGTATCTCGAGGACCTCACATCATTGTGCATGTTTTCTTTACGCCCGGTACATCCTCCTCTTGCATGGGGACTTTGGGGAATGGGGACTGGTAACGTCGCCACTGGTGCTCCGACACTCGTTCAGGCTCATACTCCTGATGTTTTGTTTGATAAAATCTCCACCTAAGAGAGTCTGTTGACCGAGAATTTGGGGACTTGTTAAGGAAATGTCATTTATAGGGCTAACCATTGGAATTATTCGCCTTCCACTTGGTTACCGTAGCTCTGAATCCCCACTTTAGGGTCCAGTTAGTCTCAAAAGTCCAATACATGCATTATTAGCCTTGTAAGGGTAGTTTGGTAAATTCAGTGGTCACACATTATTTATCTCTATAAATAGGTCTCTCCTCTCCATAAAAATGTAAGTTTCCTAAGCATCCACTCTCACTTATTCTCCTACCTAACTCTACACATTTCTATCTTGGTAGCTGACTTAGGCATCAGAGCGTTAAAGGCTGGCCAGCCCGGTCTCTTCACCCCGTAACGTCGTGCGTTCATGATTTACAGGTGACGGAGAGCTTTATCGGTTCGCCGGAATTCCCCCGCTGGAATCCCGACATAACAACCTGCTACTTGTTTCATAGCAGAACTGGTAATCTCTGTTTGACTTGAAAGGCGTGCGCCGTGCAAGGACGCGGGGATATAGCAAGTAAGCAGTTTTGTTGGTGTAAAACAGTTATATCAATGGCAGATTATATCCAAAAGGCTGAGATGTTCAGTCAACTCCCTCCTTCCCATTCCGAGCGCTAGCGGGTAGATATGAATTTTTGGTCTCTTGTTCTCTCAGTTGCACATGGAGTTAAACCCCAAGCTTGAACGTATTTTAATGGTTGAATTGGATGCTTCTTGCAGGCTTGCACTTTGGTAATGCAAGTAGTATTACTCTGTGCTCCTAGTATTGAGAGGACCGCTACTATATATATATTCCCACACCACAAGGCTTCTAGTTTCTTGAATCTGCCAGTCCAAGTTGACATGAAAACTGGAGCTTCCATATTCACTAGGCTAGTTGGTTTTGGCTTAAACTTCCTCAAACAGTCAAAAGTACGTCAAGTAATGTCATGGAGTATCCACATCATAATATAACAAGATTTCCGAACTGTAAGTTATAAGTTAGCCATTGCTTAGAGCCTTAATTAGAGGCTTGCTCGTTTCTTGTCGTGTTGACTCTACGCAAATTACATTATTACAATCGAGGGGATTCGACTTCCGGATTCTATGGTAACAGAGGATTAAACAGCAATCATATGAAGGAGAACCGATGAGAACAGCAATGTCAACAGTTATGACCATTTCATCCTCGTCTGGAAAGGAAATTTTCTTCTAATAGTGGCCACCGGCTAGCAACACTACTATAGCTGGCAGTATTTTTCCAGTTATAAGCACAAGAACGTCAGAAACAGTTTACGCCAATCAGCCAATGTGTACCTTGTCTTCGTACAAATCCTCCTTCCCCATTTCTTTTAATATAAGTTAGGTTTTATAATTGAATATATGAGAACGAAAAATAACTAAGATGTACATTACCGGACAAGTGACTAGGAAATGAAAGCAACCAACAAGTAGGAGTTTATTCACCAACAAACATACAATGAGCTACAATAAAGCAAAGTCACAGTTATTGTAACTTCGTCGAGAATTGCTCATCTTGTCTGGTTATGAGAGACTTGAGCACAATTCTTGGTCGTTATGCATTTCCTTTCACCAGAAACACAGTTCATTTTCACCTTGGATACTGAAAACATCTACCTACGTTTTGTTTTTTCAACCTATGCCGTTTGGGAGGATTCTCCAATGTAAATTTCTTGATGATCTCCCATCATACCAAGTTGAACACACTGTGAGGTCTAGTGGTCTTTAACTTGGAATCTAAGCAACAAACTTGAAGAGCTTTTCAGAAAAGCGATTCAGTGCCAAAGTCAGTCATTATAACCGAAAGAGCTTCTCATTATCCTTGTCGTATTCAACCAGTAACCAAGGAACCAACTCCCCTTTATGAATTTCTAATTCTACAAAATATCCAGTTCTCAACCCTCTCAAGCACCCCAAGTTTAACCACATAAAAATTTGCACAAGGAGAAGCAAGAACCGAATCAGGAATCAGAAAGGAACTTCATTTCTTACAAATCTCTTTCTTTCCATTTTGGTTTTTCATCATTTGCAAAGCTGAAGCTTTTGCTTTGCAATTACCAGATGGGAATACGTCATTACATAATACACATAGTATATTCATGCTGTTAATCTAAAAACACAAAACGAAAAAAGAAAACAAACCCAAAAAAGAGCCATCTCATAGAGCTTAGTCCCTCCCCCCAAACCATGCACACTTTCTTCTTCATATGTAGAGCTTAGTCCCTCCCCCCAAACCATGCACACTTTCTTCTTCATATGTATACAACCACTTCATAGTCAGATTCTGAAGCCCTCAAGATGGGTCTTCAACCTTTATAATCTTCATCAGATCTCTCCTCTCCTTGGCCTTGTAACTTTCTTGGACAGAAATGAAATCAACCTCAGATTTCAAATCTTTCTTTTTTTCTTATTTCTTTTTGCTATGAGATCAATTCAAGCTGCTGCTACTGTGCCTGGCCGGAAAGGGTAATCCTTGGCCGTGTTTGCAGAGCTGGATTTCCTTTGCTCCCTCTTTCTCAAAGCTTTCATGGAACTAGAAAGATTCCAGTTCTTCTCTTTAGCTTCATCTGTCTCTATCTGCTCATCTCTGCACTCTTCACTACAGAAGGGAGTGTCACCTCTGCAAAAATTTACCAAAATATCCATCAGCACCAGACTACTTTACCATGCAGACAAACAGACAACTCCAAATCTAGAACAAAAATTGAACACAAACTTTCCTCAGATCCCCAATATCTCGACCAAAAATCACATCTTTTCTATTTGGTACTCAGAAAAGGTGTGATTTTTATTCTATTCTTGGCAAGTTCATAATTGAACAAATCACATCTTGTGAAATCCTTAAACTCTAAACCTAAGTAGACACAAACAAATCTGAGAAGAGAAACAGAAACAAAGCTTACTAACCTGTACATGAAGATGTCCCTGTTCTCCCCAAGTGGTTTCTTGCATAGAAAACAAGCCTCCAAAAAATGAGGCTGGTGCTCTTCAAATCTGGCATCCCAGAACCTCCCAGATCTCGGCGAAAAGGACGAGTTCGACCCAAACGACCCCATCCTCCTAGTATAACACATGGGCCTCGAGAAAAACGGATGCTGACTCCCAGAAAACCCAGCTTCCATATCAGTCAGCGAGGCCAGCCCGTCGTCTTCCTCCACAAAACAGGGCCTCCTTGAGCCCGAAACCGAGTCCATCTCTGAGTTCTTAAAAAGCTTCGATCTTTGTTGAGAGAAAATGTGCAAGTGAGACTGAGAGAGAGAATAGAATGTGAGAGGAAATGGGGAGAAGTGATGGGGTTTTAAAAAGGGGTTGGTGAAGAAGAAGAGAGATGTAAACAATAAACAACGGCAGGGTTTTCTGAAACCCGTGTTTCTGAATCCATTGGCTCAAAATACCTGCATCTCTCAAACCATCTATCATTCGCCCTCGGTTCCTTCTATATTTACGGTCGCGCCATCGGACGGTGGTTCTGAGGTGGTGGCGGGGCGGGAAATATGAGGATGCTTTTGGGGTAGAAGAGGAAGAGAGGAGAGTGGGAGATCTTTCTCTCACTGGTAGGGTCCGATTCCCGCAACCTAATCGCACTCAACGATAGTTCTTAACGTAATTGTTTGTATTCTAGAGGGGGGGTCCTACACGCGACGGGGAAGCGCGTGGGAGTAACGTTCAGGGCACCGCAAAGGTCGTTGTCGAGGGGTTTTTCTCGTTCTTTTGGCCGTGCCTTGTGGCAACGACTTTGAGTCTTTAACCCTTTGCCTACTCCAATTATTTGAAAAGTTAAGGCAAAGGCGTAGGGAGGAAAGCAACGAGATCAAAGAATCAATGAGGGGGGGCATGAGGGTTATTTTTCTTTTTACATTTACTATGTTTCCCTGATGTGGTAAAGAAATGTAAAACAAGATATATGACACTGTATTGTTCCCTTGATTCGTTGAACGGTGTGGAAATGTATTTCAACCACTAAAGCTTAGTCGGCATGGTTTGAATAACTTTTTGATGGTGCAATGTGATCTCTTGAAAAAAATTTGTTTTATAGTTTCGGGTTGTACAATGTTTATATAGTCAAAAAATCTGACTATATTGTCTTAAGTGAACATAACAAAAAAGTAGGAATGAGATTAATTTAGATCTCTATTTATGTGAAGAAAAATTTGAACCGTGAAACTAAAAGTTAGTCGGCAAGATAACATATCTCATGTTTCTTTAGTTTACGATTTTATTTTATGGTGAAATTTGAATGATAGTATTACTCGATTATTATTAACAAAGATGTAAACACACGTATGTGCGTCCCTTTAAAAACGATATATACGAATATCAATATAATTCTAACTTTAATGTAATATGCTTGAAGATGATGTGTTATCGAATGTAGATTAATGATATTGAAAACAAGTTTCCGGTTGTTAGTATTCTCACTACAACAAAAGGATAAAATAATATCAAATCTGTTACAAAGTTTTTAATAGTATAAAACCAAAATAGTCCATCTGGATATGCTAGTGTAGATTTTGGTATGACATGGTATTGAGTATAATATTTCACCATTTTGTTGGAGAATTGCTATCAAAATCGATATTGAAGAGAACAACAACTATAATAATTGATCTTTTGATTTGATGATTCAAAAACTTTAATAAGCATCACCGTTGCGTCAATATAATTCAAAGTATTCATGTTGAATGTTTACAATTGTATTAAAGTGACATTGCGAGACACTTCCGATCATATTTGTTAAAGTAAATATAGTGTACTAATAGTAACACTAACTTATTTCATGATTGAAAATTTGAATGAACCTCCTTTTGTGAAAGTTCGAGTGACCTTCCCCATCATCTTGGCAAGACCATTCCCATTATAGTATTATAATTCCTACACTTTCTAGAGAACTCTTCTGCCTTCATTGATTTTCACATTTCCAGAGAAAATCACAAAGCATCCAACATTCCTCTTCCCTCAAATAAATCACAAAGCCTTTTTGCAGAGAAAAATTTACTGGAAAAAATAAATAAAAAACTTAAAAACCAACCCCAAAAACTGAAAAAAAAAGAAGAAGAAGAAAACGCATAGTGCCGGCACCGTTTTAATATTTTATTAATATCGAGACAATCTCGGCCTTTAATTTATGGAAATAGATAGCATGAATTCCCAACATCATTTTGGAGTTAGTATTCTGATTGCTTCTTTAACGGTCAACGTTTTTATTGACTAAAAAAAACCTCATAGGAGTTAAAAAATTTACATTTCACCCTCAACTGATTTTTCTTTTTCTGGACCCGAGCTCTCTCTCTCTCTCTCTCTCTCTCTCTCTCTCTCTCTTAGTGCATGGTGGCGATGTCATTGAGCTTGTTCGTTCGCCGGCGCTCAATTTTTGACGGGACGAGACCAAGAAACATGCCAGACTCGACGTAAATACATGGCGATTTTTCTGCAATTTATCTTGGGTTATAAATTCGCGGAGAGGATGGAGTAGGCACCAATATCTTACATATAAGTTATAAACCCAGAAAAATTGGGATTTCAGAAAATTGGGGAAATCGAAAAGGTAAGAGTGTTTTTGGATTTGATTCGAGAATGGAACACGGGATTTAGGAATTGAAGAAAGGAAAAGAATTCAGATTTTGAGTTAAGAGGACTGGCGACATGGAGAGATAAGATTCAATTACAATGGTCGTTTTAATTGAAAGAGGAACATAACCTAACATTCGGATCTGGGTTTAGTGCAATAATTGCAATTGGTTTAATTTAATAACTATTAATATCTTGAAAACTGTGATGGTAAATTTTTATTTTACTATTTAAATCTAGTTTTTAGACTAACAGTGAGTAAACGAAAACATTTTAAAAAATCACGTGTTTAGCACCTGTTGTTGTTGATGTCTGAACACCGCTGAAACACGAATGCACTCTAATAAAAATAGGAAAAGGACATTACTTGCTCACCGCAAGTCCTTCTCACGCGCCATTAATTGAAGGTCAAAGTCACCCTCTCAATTCACAAATGACCCGCCCAGTACGTGTACTACACCCTCCAGAACCCACGGTTTCACTTCATCCCGCCCTTGCCCCTCACTCCTCGGCTGACCTCACCCTCCCTTTTGTCGTTTCCCTCCGCTTCCCCCACCACCGCGGGAGAGACAGAGCTGGGTCCCGCCCAACACAAAAGAAACCATCAAAATTGGGGCCCATGGCCCATTACGGGGTGATGGCGTGGACCGGGATAAGTGTTTGTTTTTGTTCCACTTCATTTCTTGGGATTTGTTTTTATTGTGCGTTGCCCTTTCTCCGAGGTTTTTGTTTCCCTTTTTTCAGCTGCCCGCGACTTCCCGGGCACCCCCTCGCCGCTGCCCGTCTCTTGATGACTCGCCGGTGTACGCGTGTGGCGGTCTCCTTGTACCACCGCAGATGGTTGCGGTCTCTGCCACCGTGCCACGCGGTGCGCATAGGACAAGAGGCTACGATCTTTACTGACTCATGGTGTTAGTGATTCTCTGCTGCCAGGAGCTTTTGCTCATGCATCTTCAGCCGTTGGATGGTTTTTACATCTCTCTGTGATCACCGTCACTCCATGCTTTCTCACTTTACATTTGTTCAACAGTTTGTACCGTATATTAGTATCAATACAAAGCTGGGTAGTATGTATCTTTCGAGAGTTTCTCCTGACATACGGATGTACGATTTGTAACGCTATACGTATCTATACACAGATAATAACAATTCAATCTGTGTCCGGTGAACTTTACTGTTAGCATGAGTCAACATACAACAACACAATCTCACCAACCAAATCCCTAGCCGTATAAATTGACAAATCAATCTTTGTGTTCATACTTGATAATTGATAGTTTAGAATGTTATAAATACCTTGTAAGTACTCAATTCAATATATAAGATTGTAGCATATTCTACTTGGTATCAGAGCATTGCTCTGTCTTTTTTCTGGGTTTTATTTTTGGTTGTTTACCTTTTTTTGGCAGAGCTCGGCAACGCAACGTGAAGTGCTCCTCCGCTGCTCCACTGCCGTGCTACTCAACTGCCGTGCCCCTCCGCTGCCGTGCTCCTCCGCTCCTCCACTGCCGTGCTGCTCCGCTGTCGTGCTCCTCCGCTCCTCCACTGCCGTGCTCCTCCGCTGCTCCACTCCTCATCTAAACCCGACCGGACTCCCGCTGTCGTGCTCCTCATCCAAACCCGGCCCTCCGCGCGCCTCCGACGTCGCCATCGCCATCATCTAGCGCTCCTCACCAAGCACCGGCGTATCGAGATCCATACCTACCGGCGCTGCAAGCTGCTTGCTGCTCCGCCCCTTTCACCGCCACTGTGACCTCGTCGCCGTCGTACGCCTGGCGCCGCTCTCTGGACCCCGGCACCGCTCCCTCAGGCCAAGCCCGCCGCAACACGCTCGCCCTCTTCCTTCTGCTTCTTCCATCTCTCCGTCCTTATATCTGCCCCGCTCCCTCAGCCTCGACCCGCCCGGCCCGCAATCAATTTCAGCCCGGCCCGCATTAAGTTTCGAACTCGGCCCGCATTCGACTGCGACCCGACCCGGACTGTGACCCGACCCGGACTGTGACCCGACCCGGACTACGACCCGACCCGGATTTCAACCCTACCCGGATTGTGACCCGACCCGGATTGTGACCCGACCCGGATTTCATATTCTTTTTCAATGGGTTCTGCAGACGAAGCTGATGTTCCGAAATTTGAGGTATCTGTCAAGAGTTCTGATAGTGGGTCATTTGGGGGAACTAAACTCAATGGGACCAATTACCGCAAATGGAAGCGACTTATGACGGCTCACCTTCGAGGCATGCACAAGATGGGGCATGTAACCGGAATAACTAAGGCTCCTAGTGCAGATGATATTATTGCCTACACTAAATGGGACGACAATGATGGCCTTGTGATGTCCGTCTTGTGGAAAGCTATGAATGAAGAAATAATTGATTTGGTGGAGGCATGTGACACTGCGCAGGCAATATGGCTCACACTTGAAGGCTTATATACTAATGACTCTGATTTCATACAGGTTCATGAGTTAATGTGCACCGCTTTGGCAATGCAACAAGATGGGCAACCGGTGGCGCAATATTTCACCAAACTAAGAAATATTTGGGCTGAGATTGATGTGAAACGTCCTTGCATGATCAAACATCAGGAGGATATTATTTGGTACCAACGTGAGAAGGAGCTTGAGCGAGTTCACCATTTTCTGAAAGGTCTTGATACTAAACATAACAATGCGAAAGGGGAATTGCTCCGCCAGACCGAGCCACCTAGCTTAACTGCAGCTTTCACATATATCCGTAAGGATGAATCTCAGCAGAACAGCCTTCATCACACACAAGTTGAAGTTTCCAGCCTTACTATCCGTGCTCGATCTTCAGCACCGCCCCTTCAGCAGGCCATTTCATCCTCACTTCATCACCGAGGACCACCACCAGGCTTCGGGAATCAGCCCCGCCCTCCTTGCTCTTATTGTCAAGATACCAACCATGCTCGTGCAACCTGTTGGAAGTTGTATCCACACCTTAGGCCCCAAAGGCCTAATTATCGTCCTAAAGCAAAAGCAGCTATTCAACTGATCCAGGAACCAGATATTTATGGTGTAGTTGGACACGATCATCATACAGCAGGAGGAGTAACACCCACAGCATCAATAGCTGGTCGTGGTAAGATTGGTATAACTTTACATATTTCTCACTTTGGTAGTTTTGATACATGGATTATTGATTCTGGTGCATCCGATCATATGACTTATGACAAATCTTATTTTACTATATTATCTCCTCCACCAGTACCATATGTTACTAATGCTAATGGTGAGGCATTCCCCGTATTAGGTAAAGGGTCAGTTCGTATTACTCCCACAATAGAGCTTCACAATGTGTTATATGTACCTGCTTTATCTCATCATTTGATATCGGTCCCACAATTAAACACTGAAGCTAAGTGCTCTGTGACATTTTTTCCCATGTATGTGATATTTCAGGATCTTCTCACCGGGGAGTTAATTGGTCGGGGGTATCTACGGGGCAGGTTGTTTCATCTGGATCAGACATATGCGGGAGAAAAACCAGGGGCACAGTCCCAGATCGCTTTACTCTCCACTTCTGATAAGCTAAGTGAAGTTTGGTTATGGCATCGTCGCTTGGGGCATCCTTCATTTAGTATAATGAAAAAATCCATGCCTACTTTGTTTATTGGTGTGGATGAGTCAGTTTTTCGTTGTGAAACATGTGTTTTAGGCAAGAGTCATCGGTCTACCTATTCCCCTAGTACTTCTAATAAAAGTATCATTCCTTTTGAATTAATTCATTCTGATGTTTGGGGACCCTCCAAAGAGTCTACTATTTCGGGAATGCAGTATTATGTGTCATTTATTGATGATTGCACACGTCTTTCATGGATTGTCCTTCTGAAAACCAAAAATGAGGTTTTTTCGGCTTTTCAAGCCTTCTATACCACTGTCCAAACACAATATAATGCCACAATAAAAAATTTTCGTTCTGATAATGGGGGGGGAATATGTGAATCGTGTCTTTCAGGAGTTCTTTAACGCACATGGCATTGTTCATCAAACAACGTGTCCTTACACACCTGAGCAGAATGGAGTTTCCGAAAGAAAAAATCGTCATTTACTTGAAATGGCTCGGTGTATTCTCTTTAGTGCCCATATGCCTAAATACCTTTGGGGTGATGCTGTCATAACTTCTGCTCACCTCATTAATCGTCTTCCATCTCGTGTCCTTGAAGGCAAAGTTCCATATGAGGTGCTTGCATCCCATGTTTCCTTACCCTCTTTTCATAATCTTCCCGCCCGTGTTTTTGGTTGTGTTGTTTTTGTCCATCTTCCAAAACATCAGAGGTCTAAGTTGGTTGCCCGAGCGGTTAAATGTGTGTTTGTTGGATACGGAGGGCATCAGAAAGGGTACAAGTGCTATCATCCACCTACCAGAAAGTATTATGTCACTATGGATGTTACTTTCTTTGAGGACATGAGCTATTTCACGTCTTCTGATACTGCCCTTCAGGGGGAGATTTCATATTTTGAAGAGCTGTATCATGGAAAGGGGGAGACAAGTCAGCCAGGAGATATGGTGACAAGTTTGGTTGAGATTACTGATGATTCTGGTATAGTCACTCCAGAGATTCAGGTACCAGAAGCTGAGAGTACAACTGCCCCTCCTGCCTCCCCTACTGTTGTTTATACCCCTGACCAACGTTCCCCTGGTACAGAATATCACTCATCTGAGGTTAGTAATTCTATTGGGGCTAATACTAGTGAAGCTAATAGTAGACAATATGTCTTGCCAAATAGGTCTACTCGAGGTCAGCCAACAAAAACATATGAACCTACCCTTCAGGCTAAAGCTAAGTATCCTGTGGCAAATTTTATGTCTACCAAAAGATTGTCTAAGTCATATGAATCATTTGTGAATCAAATTTCTGCTGTATCAATACCTAACAAAGTGCAGGATGCATTGGGAGATCCAAAATGGAGAAAAGCGATGGAAGAAGAGATGGAAGCATTACAGAAGAACAACACTTGGGAGCTTGTAGCTCCACCACATGGCAAGAAGGCAGTGGGATGTCGTTGGGTGTTTACAGTAAAACATAATCCAGATGGGTCAGTAAGCCGGTATAAAGCACGCCTAGTAGCAAAAGGGTTCACCCAAACATATGGCATAGACTATGATGAGACATTTGCACCTGTTGCAAAGATGAACACTATTCGGGTATTGCTCTCTTTTGCTGCTACTTTAAACTGGTCACTTAGACAATTTGATGTTAAGAATGCATTCCTTCATGGAGAACTTACAGAAGAAGTGTATATGGATCTTCCTCCTGGATATGTGGCAGCTTCTCCAGATAACTTTGTATGCAGATTAAGAAAGTCTTTGTATGGTCTTAAACAGTCTCCTCGTGCTTGGTTTGGAAGATTTTCACAATTCATGAAGAAAATTGGCTACAAGCAGAGTAATTCAGACCACACATTATTTCTCAGACACCAACAAGGGAAGGTAACAACCCTAATTATATATGTTGACGATATGGTAGTTACTGGTAATGATACTATTGAGATGGATAGTTTACAGAAGCAACTAGCTACAGAGTTTGAGATGAAAGACTTAGGAACACTCAAGTACTTCTTGGGCATTGAGGTAGCCCGAGGAAGTGATGGTATCTATCTATGTCAGAGAAAGTACATCCTTGATCTACTAACAGAGACAGGTATGTTGGATTGCACTCCAATTGATACTCCTATTGAGCAGAACCATCGGTTAGCAGAGTACCCAGATCAGGTGCCTACTGACAAGACTCGTTATCAGAGGATAGTTGGACGCCTGATTTATTTATCACATACCAGACCAGATCTTGCATATGCAGTAAGTGTAGTGAGTCAGTTCATGCATAATCCCAGTATGGATCACATGGATGTTGTTGTGAGGATTTTGAGGTACTTGAAGTCAGCTCCAGGGAGAGGAGTGATGTTTTCTAAACACAACAATATCATTGAGGTTTGTGGTTTCACAGATGCAGACTGGGCTGGAAATATTACAGATCGGAGATCCACATCAGGGTATTTTACCTTTGTTGGGGGTAATCTTGTTACTTGGAAGAGTAAGAAACAAAAGGTGGTAGCTCGATCAAGTGCTGAAGCAGAATACAGAGGTATGGCTCAGGGAGTGTGCGAGTTGTTATGGCTTAGAAATTTGCTACAAGATTTGGGTGTTAAGCCTAAGTGTGCTATGCAGCTGTACTGTGACAACAAGGCAGCTATTGATATTTCACAGAATCCTGTACAACATGATCGTACAAAGCATGTGGAGGTTGATCGTCACTTTATAAAGGAGAAGCTAGATGCTGAGACCATTAGCTTTCCTTTTGTTCCTTCAGAAGATCAACTTGCAGATATACTCACAAAAGGAGTGTCTAAAAAGGTTTTTTATGACTCACTTAGCAAGTTGGGCATGGTCGATGTGTATGCACCAACTTGAGGAGGAGTGTTAGCATGAGTCAACATACAACAACACAATCTCACCAACCAAATCCCTAGCCGTATAAATTGACAAATCAATCTTTGTGTTCATACTTGATAATTGATAGTTTAGAATGTTATAAATACCTTGTAAGTACTCAATTCAATATATAAGATTGTAGCATGTTCTACTTTTACCGCTGAGACAAATTTATTGGTTGAACCGAAGCAATGCCCCACAGGTGAGGCTTCTGCGTTTGTATCTTCAAGTCTAAGTTTTCTCCTGACAATTCTTGAACAAACCAAATTAGTACAGGTATTTGTGGTCACCTGCATTCGTAAGCGGAGTTCGGAATCCCCAGATATTCATTTCTTATGGAATTAGGAAACTAAATCTAGAAAAGAACGCACATATATTACGCTCGTATTTTTTGTTTGTATATGCAATTATGTTAGTTGTTTGAACATCAGAACTACTCGCGCATACTTGCCCTCACACAGGGGGCGACGAAGGAAGAAAATAATTTGATTCGACTGCGTAAAAGTGCTCGACTTGATCTATAAGTATTTTTATTTTCCTATCATGAATGCTTAGTTAATTAGAGGATAAGTTGTAAAAATTAATGGATAAGTTTCTTACTTGTAATCTCTATTTGATTCGCTTCGGGAAGCTATGATTCGATAAAGCCACATTCATTAATTACTACAGATGGTCGACTTTGTAAGAGTCTAGGTGTGGAACTCTAATACACAAAGCTCAAATCCTACCAACACAGATATCAATCATATCATTGCGTAAATTGAATCTCAAATCAATTTTTGGTGGCAAAAAGAGAGGAAGCGATCAATATCTCTTGCGTAAACCGTTCTAGGAGCTCGATATTAGAAGCATTACAGATATCATTGTTAATTAATTTAATAAAAAATTTGCATTCCTCGTGTCATGATATGATAGATGTATCTAATACGTATCATTTTAGGGCAACGAATTCTATGGTGAGGAGGATTAAAATGGAATCAAATTGGGAGAATCATATATATTTGAAGTTTTGTTTTATTTTTGTTTCTGGCAAGAAATTACAAGAGAAGAGATAGTGAGGGAGGACGGTGAATCTTATAATTGAAAGACAAAAACTTTTTAAACATAACGACACAAACACTAACTATTTAAAACAAATATTTTAAAAACTCACAAAGTCCTCCATCACACAACGATGAAACTAAATCAAGAGGTAGATCCTATACAAAACTAAACATGTTGTTATAAGATCAAAATTTGCCGGACCATCTGTAACTTAGTTTCCATCTTGAAAAGTGTGTGTGAGGATTGAAAATGCATTTTGAGATATAACACGCGCAATTACCTTAATCCATCCGCAATCGCCAAGGAACATGCAAAATGAGGAGATTTGAGGATATTGTGAATCAAGGGAGAGTCCACTCCAAAATACACGTTGTTTTCAATTGTGAACAGAAACGAAAACTAAACAAAGTAAATTAAATGTGCACTTGAAATGTAAATACATATGTGGTGCTAATTTTATGCTAGTAACATACTTTTGGTCTTTTATTTGAGGGTGCATTGTCAATTTTGGCTAATAATTCAGTCACATATATCACAACATATAAAAAACGTTAAAAGGTGTTTTATGAATCAATCAATAAGGCGAACATGGGTTTGCTCAACTCACAAGCGTGATGGTGGATTTGTTGGTTAGGTATGATTTTACTAACATCTAGTTCCAAAACAAATAATTTTAGACCAACCATGCTAGTGCTCACATGGAGTGAATAATGGTAATGGAGGATATGCACAAGTCGGAAGTCGAGTTGGTTATTAATCTAACACAAAAGAGAAAGGAAACAGGCTTTTAAGCATGATTTGATTCTTCATGAAATTATTGATCATTGAGATGACAATCTCCGTTATAAATATATACCTTTCTCCTTGGGTGGAGTCCCCTTCCTATTTAAAGTGACGTCCTTTGTTTCGTTTTTCTTTTGGAAAGTGACAAGCTACATGATATGAGTTGCAAGCTAGTTGTGTCCCTAATCCCTATGGTCCCCGACTCCCCCATCCATGGCGGCTACGTACATCATGATCCTTCCAAAGACCACTAAATATATGGCTACTTTCTCCCTAGCGATGGTTAGGGTTTAACATACCATATATCAAAGTGATCAAACTTCCCATAGTTAAGATGATCTAGCTATCTGATGGCGGCCTCTCTGCATATAGCTCCATTGATGTAGTTTGATTTCAACAGAAAATTGTGAAAGTTGAAACGGTACGGTATGTTGATAGTGATCGAGTAAGCTAAATTTTTTAGATTCACGTACAACATACAATAAGATAACTCAAAGACGATGATAGTATATCTGCAGCTAAGAACGTTTTTCGGGTGTTAAAATCGACCTAAATTTACTTGGTAGTGAAATGTTAAACTTTCTGGGCATTGCTAGTTAGGATTATATACAATTCTGGCATATCTTTCTCGATCATATATCCTGGCAAAACAACTTCAAAAAAAATATATCCTAGAAAAGCAAATCGACCTGATCGCAATTGAATCAATTCTAAATTAGAGAAGTGAGATGAGTTCATGAGTACGTGATTACTAATGATCATATACCTCTATTTCGTATAGTTTACCAAGCCAACATTTCCAGTCAACAGACTATTGATTAGACTGGTTCAAAACATCTGGAAAGAACCCATAGATATTTTTGTTGCCTGTCAATTCACTCAATTGTAGTTGTAGTACAGTTCTCTCGGCTACTTGCAGTTATAGTACATGACTACATGGTTTTAAATATCCAGGAATCGTCATGCAAATCGTACTATAAAATATTAATTGTAAAAATAATTCATAGTTAGGGACGTCGTGTTCTTCTCAAGTTCTACAAAGATCGAACGAACAAAACTTTGGCGAGGAACCAATCAATTAATCGGTGTTTCTAAACCGTGAATACCTACCAGTGCTCGGTGTATTTTGTGGGAGAATTGAGCGTCACGATAGTTATATATATCCGGAATAATTTTTTTATAGATTATCTATGTAAAATTTCAATAAATTTAGTTATATTATTAAAATTCTTAAAATAACTTTTTTCGATTTTAAAATATGAACAGCTCATATTTGACATAATTCAATTCATCAATTTTATTTTTTCGATTTTAGAAGCTTTAACGATAACTATTAGTGTCAGTGGCGGAGCCAGAAATTTAAGTCAACTAGTGCACTAAAAAAAAATATATATATATATATTCTATAGATACTCACACACAATATTAGCTCTTCCTCAATGAGATTATTTGTAATTATGGCATTTACAATTTGAACAATCAAAAACTAAAATACTTTCTTAACTACTAATAATTCACTATGAAGATCTAAGCTCCATAGTAAAATAAAAAAAATTGGTATTTTGTAAAAAAAAACACTTGAAAACATAAGAAAATAAAACAAAAACTAGTAAATAATTAGAAAAACACGTTTCATGCTTGGATGATTGAACTTAAGACCTGAATGATTGAATAAACAGAGCATACAACTACACCAACCAACTGAAATAGTCATATGAGAACTATAAAACAAGATAAAGCTTATTGGTGCACTAGTACCAGTAGGCACCAATGTGGCTCCATCTTTGATTAGTGTGAACCTCCGTAGTTAAGAAGTATATTAATATATATTATTGATAAATTTTAAATACACACCTCAAATCTTTAAATACATACTCATACTCAATACACAACCAATTTAAATTTGTATTCCAATATTTTTACTAAATACACCACATAAAGAACCTAAAATGCCCTTAAATAAAAAATCATCAAATACCCTCATTATATTGCTATATAGGGCTCTATTTAGTGTGATTAATATACTGATTGATTTACGTTGACATCTTCTAAATGTTCATGTCGGTTCAATCTAAAAAATCATAGATCATTCATATCGATTACTATTAGTTCGTATGAATAATTATAGGTTGTTCTTTTCATATTCTTCAAACATGAAAATGATAAACAAAATGAAATATATATATATATATATATATATATATACACACACAATGAAGAAGATTAACTTTTTTTTTTGGATTGTAAGAAGATGAAATCTAATTAAATGAAAAATTAGAATTTTCGTAAACGAATTATCTTGTTTGAATTTCTAAAATATAATTTTCTATTTTTTGGTGAAAATTAAGGAAAGAATTGATTGTTTGGATTGATTCCAATAAAAATAGATGCTATATTAAATTTTCTTATTTTCTTTGTTTCCAAAAGTAAATATTCCGTCTTTAATGATTTAATTTATTTTTAATTTTCGTAAGTATTATGTATGTCTATTTTAATCATTTGACATTCGTGTAAAATATCATTTGAAATATAAATTAAAAAGGGTGTGTATTTAAAATTTATCTATACCATTACACCCAAAAATAAAAAATAAATAAATTTGTAAACTTGTTACTGAATGGAAAATACAGACCAATGAGAGAACTTTAATTCCCATCGATCTTGCCTTTAGGGTTTGCTGTGAACAGTACAAAGTAATGAATTATTTATTACAGAGCATCACGGCCGTATACGGAAAACACGTGAGGCAGTAGTGAAGTCCCACGTGTGCCTCCATCTACCCGGACATGTCTCAGAAACATGAAACCCTTTCCCACTTGTCGTCTTGTTGGATCACTTTTTCTATTTTCCAATTTCCAAACCCCTAAATTCTCCGCTCCTATTATTCTATTTCAAAACCCCCTTTTGTATTTTCTATGTTGCTTGATTCCCTCCATTAGCATACCATATATTAATTATTACGAAACATGTGATGTGAATTAAATGAATTTGATAGAAGGTGTTAAAAAGAAGGAACATTATTTTACGAAAGATTTGGCGTGATGATACATATATGCATGCACCTTTCGTCTGCTTTAGCTAGCCACTTTCAATGTTTGTGTACTAGAAGTATGTTTAATTATACTAATGACGGGATTATAGTAGTATACTTAGCCATCCAAGCACTATGATTAAGATTCTTTGTTCCCTTGCAAATTATGTGAGGCACGTACACAGTGAAGTTTAATTTTCTAGCCAAAACGTACACAGCATAGTGATTACAGGTATTAAACCCTAGCTAGTTTTTGAAATGCTAGCTCGCTGATTAAGTAATGAAAAGTGATCGATTACATATTGAATTCGTGTTGGTGTCTCTTTACGGGCATTAGAAGTGTGATAAGAATTCTAGTTGGTTCATGTGTTCGATTCTTTGTTAGATTCTGTATATGAATGTCGATGCTCTATACTTAATAATGTTGCCAAACTGGCCGATTATGAGGATTGGTTTGTACGTGACTGTTGTGAACTTGTGATTTTATAAAGGCAAAGGCTTTGGTGCCTTAACATGTGGCAACATATTAGTAGTCCACCTAGCATTAATGAGACAAGGCCCTAACTTTTTTTTTAACGGAAAACACTAACGTTTTTTTACAAATGGAACATTGCCAAATTAGTCCTCTCTCTCTTTGTTTTGTATGAATCTAGGTTTGTATGTCACGCACACAAATTAGAATGAACTAGACTTTTTGTATGTCACGTATACTTATTTTGTATGTTAAGCATGCTGCTTGCATAAAACACGTTCTCACTCGATTATGAAAGGGGCGTGCTGGAGGGTTGTTCATCATAGTGTGATACTTCACTTATATGCTAAGTTTATTTAATTTATATGCAGTATGCTACCGCACATAACTAGAACATTATCTCAAAAAGTCTACTCAATTTGAGGAAAAAACCACCACGTATCCACACTATAGATTTGAATATGGTATACTTTAAATCATTACGACACGAGTAAGAATAATTTTCCAAAATACGGATTTTATATGCTAAGTCTATTTAATGGCCCTATTTAATTTGGACTTTGAAATTTGGAATTTGAAATTTGGAATTTAAATTTGGAATTTGGAATTTAGACTGGAGTTAAGAGGCCAAACATTAATGTGTAGGGTCCAACATTAATGACAACACAAATGTCCTATTTAATGGGTTTCCAATTGTTAAAACGCATGAAACCTACTTGATTAGAAGTAAACCTTACTGGGTATTTATGCCATGAATTTCACTATTGTAGACTTCAAATCCTATACTAATTAGCGTAGCACTGTAGTGTATACGTTAAATGAGTATATGAAATATCGTAACAGTCGAATTATGATCAAATAGTAGACTAAAAAAATATAAAGTAATGAAAGATCGAGCGCTAGTCATATTTGTGTGAAAAATTTGTGATGATCGAGCTCTAGTCATATTATTGTGTTAAAGATTTATGATAATAACCTCTATTGAGCATATGATGTAGGGTTTATGGTGATCATACACTAATTAATTGCCATAACATCTATTGAACGAAAAAGGATTCTATGCACCTTCGATTTTTGTAGGTGTTTGGACACCGACCTATGTACAACTGACACGTGGTCAGGCACCCTCTTATAGCACCATTTACCCTCTTTTACCCTCTTTTACTCTCTTCTGTATCTTCTCACTCTCATCCTCCGTCATTTCACCACAAACATCACCGATTGGAATTTGTAAGCAAACAAAGATGAGAGACATATACAAGAAGGGTGAGTGGTCGGAAACTTCAGCGGGAATCGGATATGGTGGGGTGGCGTTGGCCGTGTCGTGGACTTTCGGTGGTATCGGGTGGTCTGGGTAACCTTCTATACATGAGTATATGACCCTTTTTAGTTTTTATTTGAGAGTATTCACTCCATATTAATTTTCGTTCTCTGTGTGAGGGTTTCATGGAGGTTAATATGATCATATCAATTATTGCGTGCAGCTTTGTCTTTCTTGGTCAAGGATGCTCGACTGCAATTTGATTTTGTTTTGGTATATGACTGAGAGAAATGAGATGTAATTGCTTATATTAAGAATTAAAGCAAATAAACAGTGACTTTTAGAGGGTCTCATAATCGAACCCTAGAACTGGGAACCTGATGGTGAGAGTCTGAGAGAGGTGAAAAAAGAAGAAGAGAGTATAAGTGGAATTTTAGAATAAAAGTCTGAAATCACGTGTCAAACAGTAAATTAAATACGCCGGTGTCCGCACTCTATTGGTGCATTGAATAAGCTCCCCTATTGAACACTCATAACATATTTATTACATAACAATATAGATGATCGAGCACTAGATATCTTTAATGAGAATAAGGTTTAGGGTTAATAGCGATCCATCACTTTCGACCTTTAACATATATAGCATTTAATGATTATTGAGCACTTGTAACACTTCTTGTGTATGTGATATATGATAAACGATCACTAGTCACATCTAATTAATGAGTAAGCGATTTATGGTTTGGAGTTGAGAATTTAGGGGTTAGAGTTTACATATCTTAGTTTGGACTTTAGAGTTTTTGTTGAGTTTAGAGTTTAGAGTTTACAGATCTTAATTTAGAGTTTAGGGTTTTTTTTTAAGTTTAGAGTTTTAGGGAGTGTAGTTTATGCTGTGTTTGGATAGAGGAATCATGTTTTCATGAAAATTTTATTTTGATGGAAATTCTATTTCCAGTATTATGAGATTCTTGGAATTGATAATTCTCTTGTTTGAATACTATATATTAGAATTTAAAAATAATTAGAATTATATTTTTCTCTTATTCTTCTGTTTGGATTGAGAATGTAAAAACACAGAATTTTGCTTTGATCTTGTAAACCTCATATGTTTACTTCACTGACGCATTGAACACTATACTATTGAACACAATAATTAACTTAACTGATAGTAGTAAAAATCCTATTGAACAATAAACTAAGCAATCAAGAAAATGAACACCATTATAATTACCAAATAAAGGATTCCCATCAGAAAGAAACTATTGTCATGATCCAAACTATTGTAGATAATAATCCAAAATATAGTCATGAAAATACTAAACTTGAAAGAAGCATTTTAATGAAACAAACATATATTCTTAAGAAGAAAAAGCATGAACTAGATTAAGACTTATGCCGATCCATCTGAAATAAACATCAGAACCATACTTTTCTTCATATGCATCAACACTTCCTTCAACATAAGAAACTGCTTATCATTCTCTATAAACCAAGCACATGCTTTGATTTGTTCATCTGTAGTAAGATCTGATATAGCCATTACTTCAGTCCATACTTCTTATGGGGAGATAGTCTTTGTAGTAGCACGAATAAGTTCTTCAAAGGATGAAACCATCCTATCAACTAAGGAACCAATTACATCTTTAGTAGATTTTCCTTTCTTTAGAGGAGGTAAGTTAGAAGAGGTTCCTCTTCTGAGAACTTGCCTGGGTGGGTGAAACATCTTCAATGATATGAACATCTTTTAAAGCTTACTTGATTACTTTCTACATCAATATGATGAACATCATATGAAGGAGGAGTCATAAACTCAGTGGCTTCTACACATGTTTCAGCACCTTGTCCAGTAGCTCTATCTTTCCACATAAATCAACAATGTCTTCCCAATTTGGGATTCTTTTATATCGAAAACTCACAGCATCTTTATGAGACTATATAGAAATAATTCAATTCAATAGTCAAAATGTCAGTAACAAATAAAAGCATACAATATCACAGATCAAATTTAGCTATATGAAGACCATTAATTAGTAAGCTACTATGTAAAGGTAATGAATTACTAAATAGAACGTGAGCAATAATAACCAATGGATGAGGGATTCCAATAACATAATGAACATGAAAAACACATAACATTTACCTTCACATACTCTTCCCACACACTATTTTCATCTACACTTATCATGTGTGCTGATGAATCCACTTTGCCTCAATATATCACTCACTATTCCATAATACTTTTCCCATGACTTCAGACACGATGTTTGATGTTATCAACAGTAACTCCTACATCAAATTTGGCTGACAAAATTGATGCAGAATTATTGAAAAGCAACACCCTTCCATTGAAGATCTCCTTTACGGCCTGTGCTATGTTCTTCATGAAGTATATCAACCAATATGGGATCAGTCTCCTGCTCAATTCGAATGAAATTGTGCAACAAGCATTTATGATCCTAATATGTGTTTTAATGCCAAAAAATGATAGAGTACGCAATATACTCTTAACACTTTTTCAACAAACCAAAAGACCTTTCAATTACATTCCTTGCACTTGAATGACAAAGATTATGTAACTCTTTGGCATTTTCAGGAAGTTTTCCAACCCATTCATTCAAGAGATATCTAGTCTCTCGATATGGTGTTAAAAAACTAGGTCCATTAGTATATCCAGTATCCACGAGAAAATATTTATCTACAATAAGACACGTGAAATATAAATTAAAATTTTACTTTACCTAAGTTTTCGATTAATTTAAACTAGTAATGTTACCATTCAGAACATAAAGTCGATTAGTTCTACGTAGTGCATCTTTTAGTACTCGAGCATTTGATGCAGACCCCTCCCATCCAGGTAAAACGTATATAAGTTTTAAATCCGGGGCACAGACTCCTAACACATTGGTAGAAATATCTCCTTTTCTATTTTGATATCTTGGTCTATCCTCAGCCCTCACAATCACAGGAACGCGTGTTCCATCAAATGCTCTTAGACCATTCTAAACACAATGTAGAACAACAACAAGAAACAAACAAACATGTGGGATCAAAAATACTGATCAATGTGTTAGAACAAAGACACGTTTTCCTTTTTAAGTTACAAATACCATTACCTCAAACCAATTCCACCTTTCTCTATCTACCCGACTAATGGTACATGAATGAAGTTTGAAGTATTATGTGCTTAACCTCATCATTGCATATAAGACACTATTAAACTGCAGGCTAATGGTCTCCTTAGATCGATAATAATCGAAACCCATTTTTCTAAACTTCACGTTGTGAGCAAGCACATTGAGAAATATTGCTACGGATTCTTCAATGGAACAAATTTGGTTCGAACTAACCCACCCTTCCTTTGAAGAGTATCACACAAACTCCTAAATGCACTCTTGCTAACTTGTAATTGTTCAATGCAATCTATATCTTTTCCATCATATAATTGATTTAAGTAAGATCTTCTTTCTTGATCCCAGTCACGCGAAGGCTCTTTAACAAAATAAGTTATATAATACCAGCCTACTATTACAGCAATAATAGAAATGGTGGCACCTAGAATAATTTTCATTCTCTTCTTATTTTCCTTTTCCTCTATGGCACGCTTTCGTTTTAATCTCAGTATCATGTCACTGCCACTTATAATAGTCATACCTGATTAATCAAATATATGACAACAACAAACTAATTGGAGACATAGTAAACAAATATGATGTAACACCCCTAAATTCAGAATAGTAAAAATTCGAATTTATGGATGCTAACACTCTGATATAAACTTCAATAAATGAAATTACGTTACAGCAGCTAAATATCTTATCCAAGTTCAACAAAACACTTAGACTTCAAACTGTAACAGAACGTAAATACACGTCTAAGTTGTACAGTAGTCAACTCTAACAAGTCCTCACCAAAATAGGAAAATGAATAGAAGTAAAAATAGCACCCTGCTGTTACACTGCTCACTCATTCCTCCTCAACTACTGCGAAGTACCTGCAGTACTACCCCCTGCACCAATAATGATACACCAGGATTGTAAACACAAACCTGGTCAGCTACAAAGCTGGTATGAGTAAACTAAAAGAAATACTCAAGGATAATATAACATATTTCTAAACTCCGAAATATATATAAAACAACATTATCATCACAACACTAACAACGTCAACTCGCAACCAATGCCACAAAAAATGCCACATATTGCCACACAAGCATAATCACAACTCACAATCACATCGCAACACATGCAAAACATTCTGGGTTAATGCGACCTGAGGGTCGCACCCAGAAGATTGGTAGTAATATTAGAGATCTAGATGATCATCCCCACAACCGGCCAAGGAGTGGTTCTGACATATGCCTACGCCACTAAGGCCGCCACACATGCAGAACATTGAAATTCATTTTGCCACTTGGGCCGCCACTAAGGCTAAATCATATGTATTCATTTTCTTTCGCCAAACTGGTCGCTACTAAGGCAGAACAACTCACACCAAGTCTTTTGCCTAAAAAGGCCGCCACAAAGTCAACACCACAACCCACAAAGCTACACACGCAATAATCATACCGGAAGGTACATTTTCTTCCATTCCGGTAACAACAAAATAATCACAACACAATAACGCCGGAAGATACATTTTCTTCACTTCCGGTCATACAACATATAAGCAATTCGACTGTACAAATATTTCATCCAAAAACCTCCAATCTACCGAGAGGTATATTTTATTCCCCCTCGGTCTCATCCTCAACAATTTAATATAAACCAACTAAAAATACACAATATATTTCACCAATATAGTAGCTTTATATACTTAGTGACAAATATATGCATATCATAATACCATTTAGATATACGTATATAAATCACCAAATATATACACATTTATATTCACTCACACAACAAGTAAAAAAAAAATATAAAATGTAAATTCACATGTCTAGTTACCGCCAAGGTAACTAGACCAAACGTGAGCTTTACTCACCTTAATGCTTGCTTCCACTTCTAACTCAACAAGTCGAACACTTGTTTCCAACACAAGCACCTAAGTTAAACAAAGCTCCACTTAGTAAAAAGGAACCAAAACAAACCAAATAATAAACACTTCATAAATTTCAGCATTCTTGCTGAAATTACTAAGGTCACCCATGCCACACACTAGTGACATCCACTCCAACCTCTTCACCCTCTTCTTCTCTTACTTCCCAAAACCAACCTTTCAAAAATATCACAACTTAACTAAACAACTTTCCCAAATAAAACCATGGCACTCCCAAACAGCCCCTACTCCCTCAAGCCTCCCTTGCTTTCCAAAAGAACCTATTCACTACCCAAAACACCAAAACAGTGGCCTAACTACTTCCATTGTATCAAAATCTCTCACATGAATTCCATTAAACACCTTTGTGCATTCCCTTAAACCCTTCCACTTCTTACATCCAAGACCCCAAAACTTACAATACCACTTGACCTTCAAATAACTCACCATTACCACTAAGAACACCACCAAACAAAAATATAACATAACCAACAAGGAAAAACGAAATTACCAAGCTGAGCTCCTTAAGTCACTGCTCAAAATCAGCAGCAACCAACCAAGCCACTGGTGCACACAACCAGCAGTTTTACTAGCACCTCAAGGTCTCATTCTGCCGGCTGCAGCTGCAACAGCACTCCCCAGGCAGCAGCAGCAGGGGCAACAACAACAACAAATAACAAGAAACAACAAGCAGTACGGTGGTTGGGTGAGAAGATCAAAGGAGAAGAAGAATTTATGGAGAGAAAGAAGAGAATGGCAGTGGGAAGAAGAAAAATAAACTGAAGAAGAAGAGATACGTTTGGTGGAGAAGAAGAGAAAGAAATATCTAAATATGTGGATTTCCCATTCTATCCCTTCTCTTTCTAGTTCTCTAAAATTGGAAACCCATCTTCCAATAATTATAACTTTTTTTCCCGACTTCCGAAAATTACGTACCAAATATCTACGAACTCGTTTTGACGACCTCTACAACTTTCATGATGAAAGTTTTCCGAAACGAGTGACGGATCAAAAGTCAACTCTTCAGTCAACCGAATTAAATCGAAAAACGACTTAATGGTTCTCGAACCGATTCCTACTTCGAATGAAGGCTATTTACAAGACGTAGAGTATGGATATAACCAAAATATCATTTCATTAATCTCCATGAAATTATAAGAAATGAATAACGAAATTCGGGTTATTACATATGATGAAAATCAAGTTACTGACATTTGCAATATATAGTTTTTAAAACCAAGTCATTGTAAGATAGATATTTCATGAGTATGGACAAAGTGGGAAACTTATTTGTTAAAATCAAGTCTAGATTCATCAAATGCCAATCCAACATAGGAATTTCCACCTTAAATTCATGCAGTTGAGAGTTAATAATAGAAATGGTACCAATTTTTCCGAATGAGTATGAGATTTTCAGACAAGGGAGCCTAGTTATATAGAGAACTAGGATACATACATATCTGATACCGAGAATAGAAAAAGAAAAGGAGTATGATAAGCAAAACCAATATATATTAAACAACCACGAATCAACAAATTGAAATATAGAGCTCACTTCAATATGAAATTGAAAGAGTTGCGTGTAATATAACCTCAATTTGTTGAAGACAACTACTTGTACAAGAAATCTGTATCCCAATTTGGCATGAAGAAGTTTCTGCAACTATGTCTTCTTTATAGGCATCATAAGTGAAGTGAAAATTTTGGCGGAAGATTTATGTGAATTGACGCCATAGAAAAAAAGTTTCGCGCGATGGAAAAAAGATTTCCTGGCATTGAGAGAATGGGAGAATGACATCTCTTTTTTTGTGGAAAATAAGTAGGAAAACACGTCTTAAATTCCCATGATCTTTTCCTGTAGAATTTTCACTTTCCTAGGAATTTCATCCCAAATAAGATACTTTGAGATAAAGAATATCAGATTACTGGAATTTAATTAAATTCCACCTTCTTTTCCTCTATCTAAACGTAGCATTAGAGTTTAGAGTTAGAAGTTTAAGATTTAGAGTTTGGAGTTTGACGTTTGGAGTTTAGAGTTTAAAGTTTAAGATTTAGGATTAGAGTTTAAAATTTTAAATTTTAAATTTGAAATTGGAACTTGGACCTTGGGCGTTGCAATTTGGACTTTAGAGTTAAAAGGTCAAATATTAAAATATATGGTTAAACACGCGGCACAAAATCATATTTTAACACATATGTAGGGATTTCAATATTCAAAAATACGAATAGGCGGGAAAATATATGGGAAAATATGCCGTTTTGAAATTAATCTGAAAGCCTACTCGATTAGAAAGAAACCCTACTCCATATTCAAATCATGAATTTAACTACAATAGACTTTGAATCTACTACTCAATTCGAGAAAAACACTACTAGTTGATTGAATTATGAACATGAAAAGTTTAAAATGCAAAGAATCGTAGACTAATGTGCGGCGTACTAGAGAGTTATTATTCATATTGTGATCCAAGTCAGTCTACTTCACTTATATGCTAAGTCTACTTAATTTGTATGCTACCGTGCATACCTATAAAGATAATTCTACTCGATTAGATGAAAACACTACTTGATTCAATTATGAACATGAACTGTTCGAAACAGAGTTACGTTAAAATCATAGGCTAATAATGTAGTGTAGGAATGTAATGAATTTTTTAGAATACAAAGTGTAGCAATACATTACTCAATTTATGTGTCATGTTTGCTAATTTTGTTAGATTTTTTGGGAAATTCAAGGTCTACTAATTCTGTATGCAATGTTTATTGTTTCATAACACAACCATGTTGATTTAAATGTAGACATTGTGGAGAGTTGATCTTGATAGTGTTACAAAATGGACTACTTATTTTGTACGAAGAGTGTACTTTTTTGTTGTTGTGCAAGTATTTTTGATCGAGATTAAATTTTTCTATCATAATTCTCATATATTCTAATGCCCTAAAACATTGAATTTATTTATTCTATGTGCTTAATTTAATTTAGACTAATTCATTTCCATATTTTGTAGAATATCTTGACAAGAAGAGAAAAATATGAAATTATGGCAATTTTTTCCGAATACCACCACTTTTAGCGGTACTATTATGGCGGAGCACCACCACTTTTGGTGGTGTTATGCATTTTCTGGCTAATTTTATGGAGGAGCAACACATTGTTCTATCACAACTAGAGCTCGTCTTTTTAATTAAGATCTAACTACACCACTTTTTTCAATTTCTCACAAAATCATGGCTCACATTGTCAAAAAATCCACATCTATATTATGCAAAAATATGATTTGATTTAAGGTGTAATCATCACCTCTAGGTCAATTATTACCTAATCATCCACTCATTTCTTCTATGATCACTCACTTCCTTCTTTATCACTCACTTCTTCCATGATCACCCACTTTCTTCCATAATCACCTACTTCATTCAATGATTAACCATTTCCTCCGTTATCACCCACTTCTTCCATGATCACCAACTTTCTCTTTTATCACATACTTCTTCCATGATCACACACTTCCTCCTTTATCACAAACTTCTTCCATGATCACTCATTTCCTTCCCCGATCACCCACTTCCTCCAATGATTACCAACTTCCTCTTTTATCATCCACTTCTTCCATGATCACTCACTTCCTTCCATGATCACCTACTTATTCCATGATCACCTACTTTTTCCATATCACCCAATTCCTTCCATGATCACTCACTTCCTCCTTTATCACCCACTTTCTCATTTATCACTCACTTCTTCCATAATCAACCACCCCACTCACTACACCATTATCTCTCATTTTTCTCTACTTTTTCCACCACTATTCTCCTCTATAAAAACCTCAATCACCACCATCTAAAAAAAAAACCATATCCACCACAACCAAGAGAATAGAGGAAGAGAACATTTCCATCTACCAATCTCATTCTATAAACACTAAGTTTCATCACCTCATCATCGACTATTTTTCATACACCATCATCAAGCAAGGAGGAAGAAGATGAGTCTAGCATCATTTGGGGATCTCCATCACCACCACCTTCATCACCACCCTATCAAGACCTCCATGAGTTAATTCACATCATCCTCAACTTGGGATTCACTATTCACATCTCTACTCTCTCTTTACTTTGATGTTCATAAACATGTGAAGCTTGTGTATTTGATTATGAGTGAGTAATTAGTTTGTTAGGGCTAGGATGAAAGCCCTAGCCAATCTTGTGTGACATTGATATAAATATTTTGTTTGATGCACTTTTCTTTAGCACTCTAATATGCTAGTTTAAAAGTTGAACATTCATGCTTAAACTTAATCAATTTGGGTATGATTGTTTGCCATGACATGATGAATGATTAAAGCTTGATTAATCTTAGTTGTTTGAAGCATGATAGCATATCATATGTGCATGTTAGAGTTGTGAACTACAATCACTTAGAGATAAGCATGGTTGGTTTGCATGATTTTTCATCTTCAAACTTTATGCACTTAGGGTAATGCATTTGATACTTAACCAGATTCATATGCATGACTTGAGTAGTTAAGTACTGATATGAGCACTTTGTGCGACGTTATATACATGTTTTTATCTCCATTTGTACTTTGCTTAGCCCTTATTGTTATATTATTGAGTCATTGAGTTGTAGTAAGAGTCTTGGGCGGTATTGGATGCATTTTTGTGTTTACATGAGTTAAAATCGCAGAATTGGTCTAGAGTCCTAGTTTGAGTAGGAATCCTTGTAGGACTAGGAAACCTAGTTGTATTAGGAGTCTTCATCTTTCTACGTTTTGGTCACATTGGCGATATTTTGAGAGTCGTTGCACTAGGAATCCTTGTTAGGTTTCGAAACTAATTATCTCTTACTTATGATTTTATTTTGTTATTTTCATATTGGATTTAAGAGATAATACTAGAGGAAAACAAGGAGAAACCATGCACATGGAGTCCTATCATCAATAAGTCATGCAACAATAAAATAGAAGATGATCATTAAAGGCATAAAACATGGCATGATTTAGTGAATAAAACATGGCATGATTTAAGAAATAAAGCATGACATAATTTAGGGAGATAAAACATGACATTATTATAGGAAGAAAGAGGCAAGTTCAAACCCTCACTCTTTCCTCTATATATACATGGCTTCACCTCTCAAAATAGATCACTTCTCTTTTGCATTCAAGAGCCAAAACTCTACCAAAATACTACCTCAAACATTCTTCACCAAAAGAGAAAGCCGTTCTCCCCCATATACCAATTTCATCTCCACCGAAATCACCATTGAAGACACACCTCCAAGGTTCCTACAACGTGTGATTCTCGCAACTCATCTCCATGGATTTGTTCGTTTTTGATTTTCTACAATATTTTGTCTATAAAGATTGTAGTATGATGTTCGTATGAGATTATTGTTTTGAATTAAGAATCGAAATTTTCAAATTTTTTATTAGATTTTTGGATCTTTGCCGAATTGATGGTTTCCTATAATTAATGAGTTTGTATTTCTTTTGTTGTGTTCTAATCATCTTTCTCATACTTTTAGATAATTTTCATATATGTGCATATGAATTTAGTGCTTGGATGCAGTCCTTATGACACACCCCGACTTTAGAATGCAACTAATGTGATGGATTAAGTTCAAAAACCGAAAATTTGTGGAATCTTTTTTTTTAAAAGACCTTTAGAAAGAACCAAAACGAAGGATATCTCTAAGAGAAGAATCATTTTACTGAAATGAATGAAATGGACCATGAGAACTACAAGTCTCAAAGAATACGAAAGAAACAAAGAATCTAGTATCAGTAAGGATATTAAAGGTTTACAATCTATACAACAAGTTCACTCTTTTACAAATTCTCCATCACATATGGTATCAAAAACTACACCATGTCATAGCCTCAAAGCTAATTAACGCATTTACCCTTTCAAAACATGATAACAATAAAGCTAAGCTCTCTAATACATGTGACAAGGCATCTCTAAAATAAAGAACAACCAGCATGCTTCACAGAGTGAGAACCAAGTAAAACTCAAGGCCAAGGGCTCTAGAATATAAATAACACGTCCACTTATGGACAACCTGAAAACAACAAGGAGAATATAGGGAATAAGCTTCACAAGCTCAGTAGGTACGATAAATGAATCATTATAACAATGATTCTAAATCAGCATATAAGAATGAGAGAAGTGATCAGGGGAGTGTATAGAAGCAATAGAAAAATCTAAGGATTATGCTCAGTAAGGTAAATATCATTTAGAAATAGTAATCTTTAGAAGTTGCAGCTAGAAGGCAATTGAATCGAATCACTAACCCAATTGCTACAAGACAATACAATAAGGCTTAGCTTTGAGTGAATAATCATAGATCAATGAAACAGAAAGAAATTGTAATAAATGAAGTAAATCCCATCATAATCGATATAAACAACATCAAGTGCCTCATTGTAAACAACATCAGTGAACATATGCAGAAGCTTGGAGACTCAAAATCAGATTTTATCATAACATAATGACTGGCCTTTTGGCAAGAGACAAGAGCATTTATATAGACAATCCATAAAACCACAGTGGAGTTCAAAGACTGTAGCTTAAATCTACTCATTGGGCTTCATTTTGATACAAAACTTGGTAAGAAAATAATTGTCAATTGAAGGTGGAACATTGAAATCAAATGGTATATACATAGACCCAAGTGGTCTCTTTTAAATTTTCAGAGTTCAATACGCTTATAATATACTGGAATATGTTCAGAAAGGACTGAAGCATTGTCCAAATGACAATTTCTGAAGGAAGTTGGATTACTGGTTTAAGTCAACACAGAAAGAATGATTACATAAGAAACTATATTTGAGTGAATGAAAAGTGACATCAGAGTAGTATTCAAACAGAATGCATGTAAATAGTATAAATGAATTAGCTGAATCCTTTGTTAAGACTGGAAGTAGCAAGAATAATTTTGCCTTAGACCAGTTTTTGTTAAGGAGTAAAACAACGATGATAGTCCTGAACTTCTAAAAGAAATCTTGACAAGGAGAAACTTATTTAAAAGGACTGATCAAGAAATAAACTTGATTAATTAATTGTAAAGATAGCTTGCTGCCACTGGTTCTTTAAAAGAGAATGGCCAAAACAATTATGAAGTCCACATTGTGCATATGTTAAACAACTGGTCATCACTAAAATATGATTAAAGACAAAATTGAAGTTAAACTAAAAGGATCCAAAATGCAATTTGGCTAGCAAGGACGTGAACCATACTTGTTCACTTATTGAAGAACTAAATCAACTTCCCAAATTTACATGAAATCAACACTCCCACAAGTGAATTTAAACTCACAGGCTTCGATCAAGAATCAAATAGAACAAAACAGTAGAGCTCAATCATATATGACAACAACACAGGAACGTAGAGAAAGTATCACAAACAAACAGTCCCAACACATACTAAAATAGAATCAGAGTTATAGAGAAAGTTTATTTTCCCTACCTCAAAAGCTAAAATCTCCAAGAGCAATCAAACTACTCGAGCACCCAATCTCCTCAAGCACCCCAATCTACTCAAGCACCCTAGTCATCTGATGAGGATTCAACAACAATTCATGCTTACTGAAGACGAACACCAAATAAGTGAGTTCGAGGAGATGATAGAGCTATGCTTACTGAAAAACAGCTAAATTTGGACAAGAGAGTTGCGCAGCGAATTTAACACCTTTGGAATTATTGCAAAGGATGTAATTGGGTGTTGAGCTTTCAAACACAAGCTAAGTATAAGGGAAGACGAACACCAAATAAGTGAGTTCGAGGAGATGATAGAGTTATGCTTACTGAAAAACAGCTAAATTTGGACAAGAGAGTTGCGCAGCGAATTTAACACCTTTGGAATTATTGCAAAGGATGTAATTGGGTGTTGAGCTTTCAAACACAAGCTAAGTATAAGGGAAGTATAAGGGAAGAAGAAGAAGAAGAAGAAGAAGAAGAAGAAGAAGAAGAAGAAGAAGAAGAAGAAGAAGAAGAAGAAGAAGAAGAAGAAGAAGAAGAAGAAGAAGAAGAAGAAGAAGAAGAAGAAGAAGAAGAAGAAGAAGAAGAAGAAGAAGAAGAAGAAGAAGAAGAAGAAGATTATGGAAAAATTCACCGACAGTCTCTAAACTCATGTGGTAAAGACAATCCCATCTCTGACCTTTAAAAATGATCAAAGAGATCCATGATTTCTTATTCTAATATCAATTCTGTTAAAACTTTTGGAATATTCCGTTAAGATATTACTTTTTCTGTTAATTTTGTCTAAACAGTTTACTAATCTTTAAATTTACCCTCTATACTCAAAGCTAAACAATTATTTTATAATCATAACAATTATCATAGCTTATAGACTTAGACTTTTAGCGTTTGCTAAACTGTCTTTAAAAGAATTGCAACAAGAAAAAGAAAAATAAAAAAAACTAATAAGAAATAGAGATAACTTTCTAAGAAATACCAAAAATTACTGGGATATTATCTACATAATACAACGTAGAATCTACGCATCCCAAGAAAATATCGAAGTTCTTCAAGAAATTTTTGAAGAAGATCAGAAACCTCTTCACATTTTGAGCATCGGTTAGATCCACCCTAGCTGGTATCAGAGCTGTTTCGCTCAAAAACAAGTGAAGATCAGACTTATGACACAAAATTGACTCTTTTTATCAAATAAAAAAGAAGTCAGACCTAAAAATTACCAGTTTTTTTGTACTGAAAAAGCTACTGATAAGTGGCAAGTGTGCTTTCATTCAAAAATATTCAAGAAAACTAGTACTTCATAGAATACGTTTGTAGAATATTAAATACCCTATACGACGAACATATTCATCTCCAAAAGGAGATTGGAGTAGCATATATTAATCCGTCAAAACCTAGCCTGATTGAATTTCTAGATTATCTATCTAGATAAAAAATATCAATAACAAAGTTGCATAACAACTCAAAAAGTTTAATCTTCGATTAGATCAACTCAAAGAAATAAATTTTCAACTAACAAATAACAAAATGACAAAATTAACAGAAAAAGTAATATCTTAACGAAATATTCCAAAAGTTTTGACAGAAGTACCTTATTGATATTAGAATAAGAGTTCAGAGATCTCTTTGATCATTTTTAAAGGTTATGCATCAAATTGTCCTTACAACATGAGTTCAAGGACTGTTGGTGAATTTTCCTCATTTAATTAACGTAAAGAGAATTCTTGCACTTAATAGATGAATGACACGTGCTTTTCATCAGATTGTGGCTGGGTGCTCCAAGACGGAATCAAATTTCCCGACCACCTTTTTTGACAACTCTCATGCACACCCACCTAAATGAAAGCCATGTATCCTAAATTAACTATGGTATAATCATGGTTATCTATATAAATTAATAATTAATTTAATAAATTTAAGAGTTAACTATGATATACTATAGTAAATAAAAAAGACACGTGGTTTTCATCTAGGTGATTGGACATGAGGGTGGTCAAAAAAAGTTCTGGCAAATTTACTTCCCTCCAACACAAGCATATAAGTATGACTAAATAACTATAAAATTATAAAAGAAGAAAAAGAAGACTTTTAATCTAAAAATATATATGGCAGTATGTAACACTAGAATTAATCAAGCCGACAAAATACACAAACAAAATCAATTACTAAGATGTCTTAACTAAAGTTATGCTCGTCACAGCATAGCCACAGAGTGACTATTTAGAGAAAGATTAACAACAAGACCAAAACCATGCTCCATAGCAAAAGAGCAAGCAAGCCTACCGACAGTAGTTTCAACCAGATCCGGGGAAACAAGATCAATAACCCGGATACAGATACCTCCTACAACGGAAGAAGAGGAATCACGGAACACAACGCCAATACCACCATGACGCAAAAAACCATTGAATGCACCATCCAGATTGGCCTTTAGCCAGCCTACAAGAGGAGGGACCCAAGGCCTAGGAGCTCTCTTAGACTGCACCTTAGACTTACGGCAAGAACTCACCAAAATAACATGGGTGTGATCTGGTAGAATAACTGAGACAAGGTCAAAGACTTATTATGCCAGAGTCACTGATTTCATTCCTTCCAACCCGACCACATAACGATCAAAAGAAGAGAAAAACTCTCATTGCACAGAGAAGCCAAACACTCATACAACCAATCCGAGATAGAATGAAAGGTAGAGACATTATCATACACCCCACTAAGCTCTGGAAACTTAAGCACCAAGTCCTTCATAAAATCACAATCACTACTAATATGCTCAATAGTCTCATCAACACCATGACAGAAAAGCACCCATCATGACTATAAACTCTCTTGGAACGTAAAGTAGACACAGTGGGTAACACAGAAGAACAAATATGCACCTTATTCTTACCCGGAATTTGTGAGTGCCAAATACGTTTCCAAGCTCCGTGGAGTCACTCAAACCCGAGAGAGCACCCTCACTAGCCAAGTCCCAGGCTAACCTATAGCCTGACAGAGTAGAGAAACGACCTTTAGAATCATAATGCCACACTAAGCCATCCTCTGTCAGTCGGGAACAAAGAACAATAGACGTTACCACCTGAACATCTGTTGGCTCAAAATGTTCCTCCAGCAACTGGCGATTCCAACTCTGAGAAGGAGTAATAAAATCACTGACAAAAGACAATCTAGTACTCAAACGACTGATTGAACGGAAATCACGGGGATGCGGTAACCAAGGTGAATCCCAAGCATGGATCAAGTTCCCTAACCCTACCCTCCACCGAGTCCCGTTGGCCAACAGATCGATACTCCTCCACCACGGAGAAGGGTTAGAACCCAGAACAATAGACCAAAAATCACAGTCCTGAAAATACCGAGCCTTGAACAAATGCCCAAAGTAAAGAATTTTGCTTTTTAATCAACCACCAACCTTGCTTAGCCAAACGAGCAAGATTATGAGAGTAAAGATCCCTGAAACCCATACCTCCTACCTCTTTAGGACGACACAACTTATCCCAACACATCCAATGAATCTTCTTCTCGTTCTCTTTACTTCCCCACCAGAACTTAGCACACATCTGATTCAGCGAATTACAAAAAGTCTTTGGAAGAAGAATGCAACTGATAGAATACATTGGGAGAGACTGAACAACTACCCTAATCAGGAGATCCGTACCATCCCACTGAGAAGTTACCCAACCAACCCTCAAGCTTCTGACTAAGTTGTTCCTTAATATAAGAAAATGTCTCAGTTCTATTCCTCCCAATCACAGTAGGAAGCCCCAAATACTTATCATGTTTAGGAACACAAACTACACTCAACAGCTTAGCCAAAGAAACCCGATTCAACACAGGAACACCCTTACCAAAAACAACACTACTATGAAATTTTTTTACCTACTGCACAGAAGCCGCCTCATACTCAGCCATAACAGACTTGATAGTAGTACATTCACCAACCGTAGCTTTCCCAAAAAACAAACTATCATCAGCGAATAATAAATGATTAATCATCGGCGCCCCATGACAAATTGGAACACCCTAAAGTCTACCAGAAGCTGCCTCCTTGTCAAACAAAGCTGTTAAAACCTCTGCGCATAAGAGATAAAGATAAGGAGAGAGAGGATCTCCCTACCGAAGACCCCGACTAGACTGAAGGGACTCACAAACTTTCCCATTAATGAGAAAGGAATATTTAATGGTAACCACACTGCATAACCAAGTGAACCCAGTGATCATCAAATCCGAGCCTCAAAAGAACATACTCTAGAAACACCCATTTCATCTGATCATAGGCTTTACTCATATCCAACTTCAGAGACATAACTGAATCCATAGCATTAGAGTCAATAAAATGTGATACCTCGTTCGCAATTAGGGAATTATCCGTGATAAGACGACCTGGAATAAAAGCACTTTAAAAAGGAGAGATAACACTCGAGAGATGTCTCTTTAACCAGTTAGCCAACACCTTAGAACAAATCATATAAATAACATTGCAAAGAGCAATCGGGCAAAGATCAGAAACCTGCTTAGGGTTAGCAACTTTCAGAATAAGACAAACATGAGTGTAATTAACAGCCTTGAGCAACTGACCAGACTGAAGGAAGCTCCTCACGGCTTAACACACATCCCCACCAATAGTGTCCCAATATTTCTGGAAAAACTCCAGAGACATACCATCCAGCCCCGAAGAATTCGTAGGATACATCTGGAACAAGGCTGCCCCAATTTCCTCATTGGAATAAGTAGCACATAACTCAGCATTCATACTAGCTGTCACATTCGGCTGTAACAAATTCACCGAAGCCTGCATTTGACAATAATCAATAGAAGCAGTCTCAAACATAGCAGTGAAATACTGAAGCACTACCTCTTCCATACCGTTGGCAGTGTCCTGCCAATTACCAAAACGATCGAGCAGACCACTTAAATGATTCTTAGCTCTTCGATTGGAAGCTTTCCGATGAAAAAACATAGTATTCTGGTCAGCTTCAGTAAGCCAAGTAACCTTAGAACGTTTCCAGTACAACTGTTCTTCCTCCAGGAGATTCTCCAATTTGCATGAAAGCTCAACGTGATCAGCTTGACGTTCAAGAACCATAGGGAGAGATAAAAGCTCCTGAAGCCGCCCTCTCTATAGCCCAATCTCACGAGGCCGACAACCAAACGTAGCACACTGCCAACAATTAAGAGCCATCTGGGTATTAGCTATCTTAGAAACAGCTCAATACATCGGAACACCCGACGACAGGGTCTGCCATCCTTCTCAACAACCCCACGGCATTGATCATGTTTAACCCAAAAAGACTCAAACTGGAAACATCGTTTTGGCCGCTCACGGATCAGCGGTTCCGCCGCAAACACCCCAAGCAACAAAGGAACGTGATCACCATGAATAGGAACCAAATGCAAAACACGAGCTGTTGGGAACAAATCCAACCATAATGGCATTGCTGGAACTCTGTCGAACTGGCAACAAACCTCACCTCCCTTCCAGGTGAAGGGAGCACCTTGATACCTTAAGTCAATCATTCAGCCATGCCCAAGGCTTGCTGAAAACGCTGCATCGGCACTAAAGATCTCAACAAACCACCCTGCTTCTCCTCATTGCATAGAATGGTGTTAAAATCACCAATCACCACCCAAGGTAGCCCTGACACTTCACACAGCAGTCCCAATAACTCACAACTGAGCCAACTATTTGATTCCAACGGCTCCCCATAGAATCCAGTAAACCTCCAACGAACGTCGAAGCCATCCACCGAGAAAACCTCAACGTCAATATGGTTCGACTATTTAAAAAAAATAAAATCAAATGTCCAAGCCGTCCTGCCAGAAGAGCGCCCCCCTAGACTGACATCGCTGTAGAAACACTCACAATTAGGATATCCAATCTGTAAACGCAAACAATTCATCACCTCTTCGTCGTGAACTTTGGTTTCTAACAAGAAGATAACCAACGGCTTGTGCTATCGAATAAGGGTGAGTAGCGCCTCCATAGCCCGATCGTTATTCGCCCCCTGCAATTCCACGTGATCACTTCCATCACCCCGGAAAAGTCCCTAGCAGAACCGCGTTGCGGTTTTCTTCTTATTCTCTTTAGTATGTCTTTTTAAGGATTACATTCATACTTCGCAGTAGTTAATATACAGTAAACTCTCTATAAATCAATACCCTCATGACCAATAAAAATTATTAATTAGAACGTTATTAATATATCGATAAATTAAAAATCATTAATTTATTAAAAACATCAAGTTCCTTATAGTAATAGGTAGCATTTGTCATTGTAAAATTTGCTCAACCAATGACATGGCTTTTAAGAATTTAAATAAACAATTAGAGGGTGAAGTTGTTCGAGATTTGGAAAGTCTTATCAAAAGATTGAAGTATCGTACCAGAATAGAAATCGAAACCTTTTGAACTACCCTGAAGAAAATAGAACAACTTCAGAGATGATGATTGCCGAGGAGATAATTGAGAGCATCATGGAAAATGACAAAGATGATGAAGTTGAAGATGATAGTTCTATTATGGAACCCCCTGTAACATCCCTAAATTTTGAACAGTAAAATTTCATAATTAATGATGATAATTCTGTAAAGTAATCTCAATAAAATTGAAATTAAATTACAACAGCTGAATATCGATTCTGAGTTTAAAAACAATTAACTCAGCTCACAACTATAATTTACATAGACATAAATACATGAATGTAAAAATGTACAGTTGTCACTCTCACAAGCCTCACTAAAGACTAACTTGGGAATACTAGAATCAAAAACAGCTCTCAGCTATCACACACTGCTCCCCCTCCTGTCACAGCTACTGTGAAATACCTGCATCACTACCTCCTGCACCATTGGTTGGTGCACTGAGATTGTAAATACAAACTCGGTCAGCTTCACAACTGGTATGAGTAAACTTAAATAAAAGAACTCATATACTAAACAACATCAACACAACAATGCCACAACAACATCATCAACACGTCCCACATCACAA
Source organism: Argentina anserina (assembly GCF_933775445.1). NCBI lineage: Eukaryota > Viridiplantae > Streptophyta > Magnoliopsida > Rosales > Rosaceae > Argentina > Argentina anserina. The sequence continues at coordinate 11,777,787 of NC_065876.1, forward strand.
CGACTCACTCACACAGTTCTGGGTTACTGCCACTCTCACGTCGCACCCATAAAAGATTGGCAATAAAGTCTAGAGCTCTAGCTAATTGTCCCTACATCCAGCCAATGTGTGGTTCAGACATTTGCCTACGCCACTAAGGCCGCCACAAAGGCAAAACATTTAAATCAATTTTGCCCATTGGGCCGCCACTAAGGCTTAACATCAAGTATTCATTTTTTTTTCATCAAACTGGCCGCCACAAAGGCAGAACAACACCAGACCAAGTCACACACAACAATTATACCAAAAGGTACGTTTTTTTCCTTCCAGCCACACAACATAATCATCAATAATCACAATAATGTTAGAATGTACATTTTCTTCCCTTCTGGCCAAACAACAAATATATATACTTCAACTATACAGATTCCATCCACAATCTCCAATTTACTGAGAGGTACATTTTATTCCCCCTCAATCTCATCCTCCACAATTTATAAACTAACAAAATTATACACAATATCTTTCGCAATTAAAATGTAACAATATATAAACAAATATACTAATGAAATACTAACATGAATAAGAATATATACTCAATGATAAATATGTGCATATCCCATTACCATTTAGATATGCATATTTAAATCACTAAATATATATATGAGTATATAACAATCTCACATTAATATAATTGATGACATTATAATAAAATATATCCAGTTACTACTAAGGGTAACTAGCATATACGTGAGGTTTACTCACCTAAAATCCCCTTGCAACTTGTAATTTCAAGTGAGATTCACTCACTTGCTTCCACAACAATAAGCACTAGAATAGGCTACCGGATTGGACTGTGGTCACCCAAACCACAACTGCAACTCCTCGACCTCTAGAACCAGTGAAAGCGTGACCCACAACACAGAGGCAGAAAATTGAAGAGGGTTCTGAGCCCTAAACTCTCTGGCGACGGAAACCCAGGCGGTGGTGTGTCTACCGAGAATCCCAGGCGGTGGCGTGGCTCCCCAGTGATTGCAACTGCTGCGCTACTACTCCAAGATCGAAGAGATCGCCTATATGGTTCCACTTAGACCGACGATAACACAAACCACAACAGAATTTGTGAGGTCGGTGGAGATGAAGAACTGGTAAAGAAGAATAAAAGAGGGTCGATGAGATGGAAGAAAAGAACTGAAGAAGAAGAATGAAGAAGTGAGTACCGGGGTAGGTGAGAGAGGAAAGAGATAAGGAAAATATCCAATTTGTTTTCCAATTCTTTCCTCTTCCAATTATACCCCTCTCCAAAAACGGAAAAAATAACTTCTAATTAAGGTAACTCTCTCAATTTGTCTACGAATTCATTTTGACGAGCACTACAACTTTTATGAATAAAGTTTTCTAAAAGGAGCGACAGATTAAAAGTCAACTCTTTGTCAACTAAACTTAATCACTTAAAACACTTTTGTTTCCTCGAAACCGATTTCTACTTGAACAAAGGCTAATAGAAGACGTAGAATAAGATTATAATCATAATATAATTTCATTAATCTCTAAGAAATTACAAGAAATGACAAATGAAATTTGGGTTATTACACCCCCTTCATGAAAAGAAGCTCTCATGGTAGCGAATACATTGAATATTTTTTGTTACACTATAAGAAAACCACACCAGAAGTTCTTACCATGTTAAGAAAAATATATGATGAGATTAAAGGTGACATCATTTTCAAGAGGAAACAAGCAAGAATTGAGTCTTTCTTTATAAAGTCTTCGTAAATGTAAAATTATTTATGTGTAATAAGAAATCATTACTTTATATATTTGATGGGCTTTAAGTGAATTCTCGAATTTCTATTATCTTATAAATTTAGCGAAATATTAATTTAGCATATTAGTCCCAAGTCGGGATCGGTAAAAATTATTATTTTAACAACATTATTAATTAATCGGGTATTAATTTAACGAGATTTTACTGTATATACATACATATATCTTATGGTGAGTCTAGCTACTTTTTTTCCTTGAAATGAATGATCCTACATTATTATTATTATAATTATTATTTGTGATAATATGAATGACGTTACATTATGCGAACTCTAAACTGTATTCATTTATCATTTATGTACTTACTAAATTTTCATCCATGATTATTCTTTTCCTCATTATGAATTCAAGTCCTCCAACTGAAAAAAGGATACCCAGCTTGAGCACCATTTCAAGTGGTCATGGCAGAAGGCAAGCACCGTAATGATGGAGAAATGTATTCCTAGTCCCTATAATTTTATAGCATTTTACTTTGAGCTCAAGCATCTTTCGTATATATAGAGCAGTCGTGGAAATGGTGGAATATGTGATGGCATTCTCAGCAAATTGCAGGCAGCTTTCATGTCTTTGTTAAATCACGTCTGTGGTGGAGGAGGAGAAGTACGTTATTTCTGGTTCACAATAGTTAAGATATGTTAATCGCAAGCGTATCATTTAAAAATACGGTCACCATCATGTTTCATTGACTTCAAATCATAATGCATTTTGAAAACCATTTCCATACTTTTCAAAATTTGATTTTTTTTTCTTTGTAAATTTTTTACTGGTGCATCGTCTAATTTTCTCGGATATATCATCGTGGCCGGCCTGTTTGAGAATATAATATCATAATGATACCACTTCGCTACATCGGTATAAAACCCATCGGAAATGAGTGATAAAATGGAATTCACCTCCCACGTCCCAATCATATTCCATGATGATGAAAATAGCTAAATGCAAAGTTTGCATCATCCATATATATTGTATGTTTTAAGAAAATTAGCATCATACCATCGCTTATACGATAACGTACGTAGTTATCAAAATAGTATATAGAGGGAATGAAACTAGTCAAACTACAATAGGTTAATTTCTATCTTACCCTTCTCGCTCAAGTTAATTGATATGTCTCTTAACATAGTTCGTACTCCTCTTTTTTCCCTTCGAACTTTTTCAATTTTTGAGCTCCTCACTATGCCCTTCTGATGAGTTTGTCGATCGCTTGTGGCAGAAAAACCAAATCATGACCTTGTTGGTATTAAATGACACTTCACACACTACATTTTAAAGAATGTGGAAACAAGCAAGTTGTAACATCAGATAGCATCATCTTTGAATTGATCGAGTTGAACTAGGGCTCATTAACGGGTCGGACTTTAGTACATTTAGATAAGTGATGGACTGGGTTGGGCCGGGTATTTTCACAAATATGAAGATCCAAGCACGCCCATCTAAAGCGAGTCTTGCGGGCTTTATGAGCCGGGCATTACGGGCTTTTACGGGCCAGGCCTTACGGGCTTGTATTAGAAAAAAAACATAATAATTTTTATTTAAAGGGTTTGGAACAATAAAAGAACTCTTGGAAAACATTTCCAAAAAAAGTTACAAATAAATTCTAGTTTTGAAATATTGCTGATCGATGTAATCGATATATATATTTAGGGAACCTATATAAATTTCGTCTGTTTTGGACATGGTTTGACCGTTCGTACATATGGTCAACCAAAAAAGAGGCGTTTTAACATATTAAAACCTCATTGACCGGGACTTTGTCAAATATATTTTCTCGATTCGACCTCGCACGCTTGGTGACAAAAATTATGTGATTTTAGATATGCACAGCTTTCGACATTCACATCGTAGTAATAGGTCCTCTCTTTGGGCGTATTAGTGGTGTTTTCGGTTTACCGGAAATTCTGATGGTAAAACGAGATCCGAATTAGATGAAATTTTTACAAAGTCACTAAATATATATACCGATCATATCGGCTGGTGTCGATCGATCTCGAGAAGTTTCCTTCATATAGTCGTTTCATAATGTGATAGTTTTATTCTAAATCTAATAGAATATATATATATATAATTATTTATTACTTTGCAGGTTTTTACAGGCCGGGCCTTACGAGCTTTTACAGGACGAGCATTGTGGGACAGGCCGGGTTTCACACCTCTAAACTAAGTCTGACCCTCTACCCACGAAAGGAGGCCGGGTAAAAACTCATCGAGCTTGAGGGTCTCCGTGGGCTTATCGAATCCTCGGGCTAAATGATGAAGCCTGTTGGACAAATATTATGGTAAAACATGGCGAAAGCATAAATGTACATGCAGTAATAATTTGAAGGGAATTATGGACCCATATCGCTTTTATATATGCAACCACCAAATTGTGGATACAAAACGTCAATGTAGTACTAATTCCATGTAAGGGAAAAAAAAACAGGGGGAAAGAATGTAGGTCAAATAAAAGAATTTATTTCTATTAATAAAGTCAGAAGAAAATTTAAATTATTAAATGTTTGAACTACAAAAAGACCCCATAATTTATTAACTTCCACAAAACTGAATTTAATGTATAAAATATATTATTGTAATTTAGACACAAAACTAAAAGTAAAACTACCCAAAAACTGTGCGAGAATAATAGAAAAAATTATGAATTTTTACACGGGTGTAGGTACATGTAAAAAGGCTAGTGTGAATAAAATTTAATAAAAGAGAAATAAAGAACCAATGCCACTTACCCACGTGGCCATGTACATTACCTCTTGGTAAGTTCACTCCAAGAGAGGGGAACCAAAAAAATCATGGAGAAATTTAAAAAAATAAAAAAATAAAAATTTATCGGGCAATATTATTTGTTTTCCTTTTATTTTTTTGTTCAAATTGGTAAAACCGTCGGGCTTGGGCTCCTAGCTCTGGGCTTGGGCCTAGCAAAGAAAGACTTCCACACTCGAATTTCTCAACGTGAGGCACAATGGACAGGACTGAACCATCTGGTCACACTCCGTACAGAGGCATAGGTGCCGACACGGCAACAGCACCACCGACGCCACTCGCTTCCGACACGCTTTACAACTCGGTCCCGACGCGGTGGCGCGTTCCGGGTCCATGTACGCCGACTCGGCGTCCTCTGCCTGATTTTCGGCGCATGTTAGCCCATCATCTACCCTCCTGCTATCCTGCTCACCCGCCACTTGGAACCCGGCACTCATCATTGCCTTGGCCTGTTGGATTTGAACCTGTAGCGACGCGGCTGTGGTCTCTTGCGCACGCGCCTTGGCCTGCCATATCTGGGCCTCCACGCAGAGCTGGGCGGCGCGTGCTTCTAACTCAGCGTTTCTGCGCGTGGCCTTTTGGACCTCTGCCTCTTTCTCTCGCAATTTACGGGAAATAGAATCCTCAGCGGCGCCCAGCAGCGCACGGTAGTGCCGCTGCCGCTTCTCTGCTAATGTGCGCTGTAGTTGTTCCCCCTAGAAAATTATAACCCAGAAAAAAGTAAATCATTCTGCCACAGTAGAAAAATAAAACTCCAATAAAGATTCAAACTTTCTAGAAACCAATTGAGGAGAGTGAAGATTATTACCTGGGTTTGAAGGAACTGGTCTAATTCATCCCTCTGTTGTTTAATTTGGGAGGCAAAGTCCTCCGACCAAACAGAGAACAAAGATGAAGCAGAGTGACAATCCCGCTGTTGTTGATTGTGATGATGTTGTTGCAACTGTTGCTGTTGTTGTTGTTGTTGGTCTCCGAAAGATAATCGGAGGCCGGTGGAAACGACATTGGGGTGGTTTTGGTGGTGGTTGTGGTTGTGATTGTGGAGTTGAGGAGGTTGGGACTGTTGCAAAGAGAAGGGAATCATTGGAGTTGTGATTTCAGTGGCAACTGAAGTTTCTCTTCCTCTCTTGCGCTGATTAGTACTATTGCCTGTTGTGATCAAACAAACTCAATTAAAAAATATGTTCTTTATTGATTGAAAGTGTTTTGATGGCCTAAACAACATGAACTGGATTATCAATATGGAATGAATTATAAGCCAATTACCTCCTACACCATTGCTGAATAGCATGTGGGATTGATCAAGGTACAATCCTTCTTGCGCTTGTAATGAATAATCATGCCCTTCTTGTGCGTTTCTGCAGAATCAATGGAAAAATGGAACCGGGATTAGAATCATTAGACTAGATAGATGTGCAGATTGAGAACTAAGGAAGGTGAGGGGAGAATTCAAACCTGTTAAGGAATAGAATATTGGAAGGGTACTGAGCTTGAACTGCCATTGCAGATTGTAGATTGCGAATTGTTGATGATGATGATATAGAAGAGAGGAGAGGCTGTGAATGGAATAATGTATAGGGTGATGGAAATTGGAGAAGTTATATTGAGAAGAGATTGAAGCAATGTGGAGGGTGAAAGAACAATAAACACTGCTAGCACATAACAAGCTTTGATGAAAGATGCCCCTCAACAAGTCACAAACCCAAGACAGAGGCGGACTAATCAATGAGAAAGATAAAGAGCAAGAGAAATTATAATAGATCCCAACAAAGGAAGAACAGAGATAGAGAGAGAGATAGATACTTTTCAGAGAAAGAAAGAAAGAGAAGAATGAATCAGAGAGAAAGGAAAAATTATCAATAATTATGTGAAAGGAGAGGGCACCACCACAACCATCAGAATTAGCAGCACCTTCTTCAGAATCAGCACCATTCCTCTTAATATTATTGCAACACTGCTGCTTCTTCTTCTTCTTATATATGTGTAGGGCTGGATTGGTTGGTATACCAGTCTTAATTTTCCAATACCATATACCAACCAATATATATTTGGTATGAAAAATCCACAATTTATACCAACCAATAACGTTGGTATACCAATTAAGTGGTACGATTGGTACTCGGTTGGTACGGTTGGTAATGGGTTTGTACCAACATATTTAAGGCCCAAAAATTTTAAGGCCCAACCCAAATAAATAATAATAAATAAGTGAAATAACAATATAATTCCAAAGTCTTATATAACTTCAACCAAATTACCAAATACAAAGTCATAAATAGAAAGTCAAAGTCCAAATAGTCAAACTGTTAAAGTACTTATGAATTCTCAAAACAATTGAAAAAATAAATGATAGGTTTAAATATGATATATGTTGACATGTTGTAAGCAGTGATGGTGCTACTGATAGGTCTAAGCATTTGTACTTGGGAATTCGATTGAATCGATTCATTCATAATTAAATAAAGAAATTGAAGACGAGAAAAATAGTGTATTTGAGAAAGAAACTCAGAGAGATTAGATTAAGGTTAGTAGATATATATGGTTTGGATTTATTTTTCAATAAATCTACAATTGAAATTTAAAGATATATACATATTTTTAATTAAATAATTTAATATAATATAAGTTGGTAGGTACGATATACCATGGTATATGGAAAATCTATACCACCTACCTACCGTATTTTTAATATTGGTACGGTATACTGTACCATATACCATGTACCAAGTATTTGATATACCAACATATTTAGTACGGTTGGTATACAAATTGGTTGGAATGGTTTTCTATACCATTGCCACCCCTATATATGTGTGTCTCTCCTATTTACTCTGGCACTTTGTCTTCTTCCCTTGTTTGCTGCTCTGCTTTGTGTATATATATATATATATATATATATATAGAGAGAGAGAGAGAGAGTATGGGAGCTTGGAGGAAGAGATAGATGCGATTGGAAACGAATCAGTCCAAGAGAGAGACACCCTTATATTCTGCTTCTTTCCTTCTTTTCCTTTGGCTTCCCTTTTCTTCTTCTTCTTCGCGTGGGGTTTGGCTTTTCTTGAGAGGGAGTCTCGTGCTTGTTATTTCTAACACCGGCGTCACCCCATTTATTATATACACTCAATTTTACACCACCCCATAAATATTTTTTTTCCTTCCTTCATTTTTTTTTCAAAACACTACTCCATTCTCTATTTCTTTGGTTGTCAACTCCATTCTCTATTCAACAACAGGGTCTTAGACTTTTCGCATAAATTTTTTAAAATAAAAATAAAAAAGAAGTTCTGAAGATGGTTGTGAAAGAGTGATGTAGATGGAGTTGTTATTGTTGAGCGTGCAGTCGTCTCTACCGCTGGAATTGTTTTTACATGGCCCATGCATCTCCCGTTAGCTTTTTTTTCTTGTATAAATAAAGAAAAAATTTAAATACACTTCATTAATCTTTTAATACATTACTAACTAAATTATTATTTTTATTAAATACACATCCCAAAGTATCCAAAATGTCCTTATTCTAAAAAATCATTAATTATCATATTATTCAATATAACTATTGTATATCTATATATTTTTATAATATTTTCAAATCATATATTCTATTAGTTTTTGCCATAAACTTCATTCTATATTCAAATGATCATTGTGAATTAATAATTAAATGAAGAAATGTTGTTGTTACAACTCTAACATCAATCTAAATCGAACAAAAATAGGTATCAAGTTATTCAACATAACTTGCAATCATATAAGAAGAAAATTAAGAATTGTTACAATGAAAATATATAATAACAACTAATATGTATAAGTTAATAGTCTATGATGAAGAAGATGTAATTTCTACATGTAGATATATGTATTGTGCCATTTTTTTCTTTTTAATAATATGTCTATTTTAGTCATTTTACTTATCTATATATTTTACTAAAGAAAAAAAATAGGGGTGTGTATTAAGAGATTAATTGAGTGTATTTTAAATTTCTCATAAATAAATTCAAAGAAAATATTTAAAATAAATTTGTTCCTTTTTTATTTCGTTCAATTTTAGTAAATCTTTCCATCCATGAAGAAAAGTTAAACAAGAGTTATACTTGGCTGCGAAGATTCAAACCCTCAACAGCTAGGAGTTTGTTTCTTATCTTAGAAAATAAAGAAAATATCGCACCACACAATTATAACTCTGACCAAATTGCATGGTTGGTTGGTTTTCTCTTCGTTATTTTCCTTTCGCAAAACGTTCTTCGTCTAAGATTTTCATGCATGTATCTGTTTTGACTTAAAATACCAAATGGCAAAGGAGACCGCCCTTTTACCGTTTATTAAGGACAACGGTAAAAGAAGAAAATTGAGTCATTTCCCCTAATTTGTTCTCCCTTTCTGGTTAACTGGTTATGGATTTTACAAGACAATTATCTAATTACAATCTTAGAATCACGATTATCACTGTCTGCAGAAAATCTTTATAGATCAATTTTTGGTTAGGAATGGATGAATGAGCCATGATAGTAGTCATCAAAACTCGTGCATGCTCTTTTCTTATTTTACAAGATCCAAATTATGTGGGGAAAATGAATCCCATTACCATAGTACTAGCTGACAAATTAAATGCCAAAAAACACTCCTCTATCTATGTTTAGACTTTAACCCTAATTCATTCCCCCTCCACTAACCATTAGGAGGGTGAATGAATTAGTAGCTAGCTAGATCCAAATTGTGTGGATTACTTGCACATCATCGACCACACATGTGACGAAAATTTAATATGAGGTAACAATTTACTTGGAATCGACTTTTAATTGTTTTATCCATGACAAGAAAACTTAATGTGAGGTTGCATGCTTTTACAGTGAGCAAAGCTAAATATTGAGAAAATAGATTAGGAATTCAATCTTTTAATCTTTATTATGCACAAGTTAGAAGAAACAATTTACAAAAAAAAAGTTAGAAGATACAATATACCGGTAATAAGATCAATGAAGCAAAATCAATCCATATCAAAAAGTTTTGAACGGATCGGAATCCATATCAAAATTCACGGCATAAGTTGCATGTGACCTATTTTCACTCATATGCATCTGGATCGATCAAGTCGTTGATGACTCTAATACAAGTTCTATTATACAGCAACAAGTTTCCATGAATTAATTAAAACATTAATTATAATCGACTTTATTTTATTTTATTTGAAAAGGGGTTTGAAACCAGTTTAGTTGGGAAGCTCACCTCCACACCTGGTAGAATTGACTTAATTGATTACTTAAAACTATGGAAATTAACATTCGAACAATTCTATTTGTGGCAAGTTTTTCTCTAAATTGGTGATCTTTGTGATGTAACTAATGATGATGTGCAAATCCGGCAATGCCCTCTGCTAGCATAACAAATATTAATGGATAAATTTGGAGTACCTGCATGCAGTACAAGTTTTCAACTTATATCGACTTTATGTAACTAGTCTAAATACATGATATTTCTTGAAAAAATTATGGTACATCGTTACATATTGGCTATACAACCTGAAATTATGTGGTTGTCATTGCACTTGAAAGAGGTTAGAGAAGTAACATTAATTGACAATCACATGATTTCAACTTGTATAACATGCAACGATGCACCGTAAACATATCTATTTTACTTTTCAGGTTAAATTTGGTTTGGTCTATGACATAAACTTAATCAATTAATGCTCTAAGTATTAAAAGGATCCATTACCAATGGATTGAAGATATGGCCGGAAAAACTAACCTTTCCCTTCCTTAGCTTAACCTATTAATCTAGCAAATGGAAATACAAAATTTGCAAAATCAGCTGTGCTTGAGTAAACCTCACAAGAAAAGTTGTAAGTTATATTGGTGAACTTCCCAAACCAAGAAGGATTTCTAACTTTAATTAATGAGGTGGTGATAAAGGAAGGTAGAAGCCACCAAAAAAATGAAAAGAGCGAGAAGGAAGGAAGGAAGGTGAGGGAGGAGAGGTAGTAGCAATAATTAAGGAATGTGAATTGTGAGAGAAAGTGGTTTGGAATGGCATCACGCAATTTGTCTTTGTTTTTTTAGGTCCCACGAAAAGGGGGTCGGCTAAAATGAGCTTTGATCCGATCTGTGTGTATTTGCATAATGTCTGTGTTTATGTGATTTTTGATATGGTATTACAGCCCTGCACGGCAATATAAACTCCATCGTTTTCTTCTACTTCTCCGGTCAGCTCAACTTAGCTTTCCTACTCATTTAACTATTTGTATCATTAGTGATGGTCATTCACGTTGTAGATCACGTCTTTTACAAGAGTAAAACTCACGTAACACGGTAACAGTCGCTTCTGGACGGTAGATTTACCTGATAGAGAGATGTACGTGCAGTAAAGATATGAAAACTGTTGCATGATCGCTTGTAATTGGTAGTGTACTACTGTACTACTACAACCATGGATTATATTTCTACATAAACCCTCTTATTTAATAGCTAGGGTTTTATACGGAGATTTTGCATTATAAAAACTCCTCAACAATACATAAACCCCAATATTTGCATTATACACGTATATATGGGCATATATATATATATTATATGAGCTGAGAAGGCATGAGTAAAGTCAATGAGACAGTGAGCTCTAACTGGTGAACTTGCACTGAACGTAAAGAGTATGCGATAATACGAGCTAAGACAATATGAGTAAAGTCAGTAATAAGCCAGATAACTTACGTGCCCGAACCTAGTTAGAGACTAGAGCGAGAGAAATTGGAGAATTTCGACGTAACTGGTCCATCCGTTCATGAGTTTGGAAATAAAGGAATCAATCACCTTGTCCGATTCACACGGCATGGCAATACTATATAATCAAATCAAACCTGCCGTTTTACTCGGTTTGCTAATGCAAAAGCATCACCAAACATGTCCATGGACCATGGATCTGTAAGAAAAAAAAAATAACATGTCCATGGATCAACCATACTAGTATTAAACTCCAAACACCACCATTTTGTCAAATTTCGAAATGATTTAAGATGAAACTAGCCAATTAAAAACGAGAAAGCAGGATTCACATGGGGACGTAGTTTTTGAAGATAGAATTGGGTCCAATTCAGCATGAGATTTTTGTCATTAATTTGGTGGCCGGAACTCGGTGGAAATATTATGTGGAACCAAACTATTTAATCAAAGTTTAAGAATGCAAGATCGGATCAAACACTACTACTCAACAACAGCTAGCTACAATAGAGTTTTGAATTGATTGACCTTATCTCTAGTTTCAGTACGTAGCAGGTGGTTGGCTCGTTGATTGATCCCACCCCCCCCCCCCCCCCAGAATACTTCGGTGTCGGTCACATTTTGTACTACTATGTACGCGGCAATACCTCTGTCACTCCTGAAATTATATAGATCAAGAAAAATGCAGGTTTTTACATTATAAGCAAACACCAGCAAGTCCAGGTTTAATATATCAATACTCAATTACCTACAACGTCTCGAGTCTCTCGACTCCTAAGCAAACAAACTACAAGTGAACTGACATTTAATACGCAATCTAAGCCATTTAATTATTCATATAAGCAAAAGGAAAATAGTATATTTGACAATCTTTTCAGCGTAAGCGACAACAATAAAAATTGTAAAAACAAGGGTAAAAAAAGGTCTACAAAACCTAGCCATGCGTAAAGCAACATTTATGGAGTGGAAGAACTAATTGATTAACAGTATACGTGACTTGTACACTATTAGTGAAAGTACATTTTTGATGCGATGAAATCTGCTAATGACATACTGTATTTGAGAATGGCTGATTACCTCGGTAGTAACTAATAGTTTAAATAACGGTTATCGCCATCGTATTGATTTTGTAAAATAAGGATATAACGGAGATATATCAGATTTATCGTTTTTGTTAATTTTTAATTTAAATTCAATATATTTATAGACATATACTTCAAAATATTCAAAATATACCAAATAATATTAACTACTAAGTACTAATTTAACAAAAATAGGTGCACAAAATATAGATTGAGATATTGATTATGCATTCATGCATTATAAATTCTCTCATCATCATAATCAAAATCAAACTTATCTTATCTATTATCTTCATCCTCATCTTTCGAGATAAAATCATCTTCATAAAACTCTCTTACCTCTCGGACTTTCCTCAAGGGTGGTATCTCACTACTCACTTCGAACACTTGTTCATCTACTGTCAAATCTTCAATGTCATTACATTCAATAAGCCATTCTTGTGCTTCCCTAGCTTCTTTGGCAAGTAGTACCTCTTTTCCCTTATCATTCCTTCGGTTTTTGTTGGTGATTTTGGCATTGAATTGAACATATACCAACTTGCTCATCCTTGCGGTATCTAGCCTATTCTTCTTCTTTTGTGTGTATCCCTTGAAATGTGCTCCAATTTCTCTCACACTCGGATGAGCTTGTGGTTGCGTTGAAATTCCTCAAAACGACATCGTCTCCTTAAAAAAAAGTCACTGAAAAAAAAATTCCACCGATATATCGCATGTTGACCCGATATTTTGAGTCAACCGATATATTGAGGCGATATGACATTTATCCTATCGGTTTCTAAATATTACCGATATATCGCGATATTTAGAACACTAGTAGTAACCAAAGAAAATTTAAAGAGTCTGCGATGAGCATAAAATTCCACACATAAAGTTTGCATGCATGCATAAGAGTGACTGGCATCATTGTTTTAAAAAGCGAAGGCGTACCCCAAGGCGTTTTTTTGAGAGCCTTGAGCCTTAGAACTTGAGGCGCATAAGGCGTAAGCCTTATATTATAAAAAATTAGTAGTTAAATATGTAAATATATAATTATACAAATACAAAAAAAATAAATATACATAAGAACTTACCAATTTATTGCATTTAGATATAATGAAATTCATAATCCAAACATTTTAGATAGTTTTTATCAAATTAAACACATTATATAAATAAATATAAAAAGATATTTAAAAATATTATTTTCTAAGGCGTAGTAAAATGCGTAAAAAACGTAACATAAGGCGTAAAAGGCGAGTCTCGGTGTCCAGACCGAAAAACATAGGCGTTATATAAATAGTTTTAAACTTTTTAAACCTCATGCGAGTTTTGAGGCGAGTTTTTTTAAACATTGACTGACATTGGTGTAAAGTGTGAACAAATGATATATTATCGAGTCAATACACAAACACAAACACAAACAGGCAAGTCAACCGGGTGTTGTTGATTTACTTTTATCAAGTATTTTGTGGAAGGCCGAGCTATTCTTCTTGTGTGTACAGCTTGAATATGCTTAATTTGTCTATTATATATTTCTTGAACATTTGAACCAATTAATAGTGATTGATTGGGGGCATTAAGGTTGCGGAACCAATTAATAGTGATTGAACTTGTGCTTGGGGCCAATAAAAGCAATGACATGAGTTCTCGATCGAGAATGTGCTGGAAACCCTTTTTATCGCCTCATGCTAGTCGATCAGTTGGACCAAATACCATTCTCCTGCCCGGCTGCTCGGTCAAGACTGATAATAATGCTCGGTCAAGACTGATAATAATTAATTTGATAAATTTCATATATATAGTCAAAAGATATTACAACAAGAACGCAATTCAGTTACTTCACATCATTGCTTCGGAGAGAACTCTAGCTGGTTTCGTATCATACAACTATTTCTTTAGTTGATGGTTTGCTGCTTTCATCGGCAAAGGAAGCTTTCATTCATAATGATCTTAGGAATAAATTTACAATAAAACCTCTATAAATTAATAGGCTCGGAACCGAGAAAAATTATTATTTTAACGAGATATTAATATATCGATAAATTAATAGATTAATTTATCGATTAATTAATAACTTCTTAATTTATCAATGTATAATAAATATTTTATTTTTCATACACCATTTTTGGATTTATCAAGAATACCGTTGTTTAAAATATTATGTTATCTGATGTATTATATTATTTTATTTAATAATAATTAAATCTAAATAATATTTCAATGAAATCATCATAAATATAAAATTTATTATATAAATTATGTCATTATTAATTTATATATTCGATAGGGTTTATATAAATTCTCAAATTTTTATTATCTTATAAATTTAGTGAAATATTAATTTAACATTTTAGTCTCAAGTCGGGACAGACAAAAAATATTATTTTAATAAAATTATTAATTAATCGGATATTAATTTAACAAGTATCTACTGTTAATGACTAAAATCAGTCTAATCCATCGATCCCAAATTAATGTTATCACATCAGTTTTTGTACTCTCAAATAGCATTACATCAGTCCAAATTGAAATCGGCGCTAAACTGTAGTCGTGTATTAAGTTAAAGCTGTAAAATGGAAAATTAGAAATGCATATACTTACGGAATAAACGAACACCCTTGATTTTTATTAATTTCTTTTGGTTCGAAGAACCCTAGCCTGAGTGCTGACTACGCATATGATGATGACCTATTTAAATTGACGTTCGGATTCTTTCATGTGTACGTGCTTCTTTATGCCTAGTTCTTATCCTTGGAGAGCTAAAACCAATCAGATGAAAGGCAGCAAGGCACTATCTATTATCAAATTTTAGTAGTTGATCATGGTACTGATTCTAACACTGTTTTTTACAATCTGCACACCTCTCATACTGGTTTTGCCAAATTACCCTTATTTATCTCATCATCTCCATTATGCAATTTTGCTGCCTACATGATTGTTCTTGTTTTAGAGGTTCCCAGCGAGATCATCTCTAAACTCCCAACCAGGCACTCGAAATCAGTAATTAAAAAGGTGCTACTCATTTTAAATGGGAGACTGGTCTAACTTAGTCATAGACCCAAACTCGGATTTGACCTAGCCAAATTTAGCCTCAGACTGGGGCGGATCCAGCCTTGGCTTGACTGGGCTTGTGAAAATTAAGCCAAAAAAAAAATCAAACTCTATTAAAAAAAAAATTTAAACATCAGCACGAGTCTCTCTCTGTCTCTCACACATTCGCGTCTTCTTCTTTCAATCACTGAAGACTTTCTTGTCTGCTTCTGCTGATCTGCTCTTCAGCCTCTTATTCTAATCATCTTCTCGAGTTCTCGTTCAAGCCTGCATGTCACCACTCACCACTCGCCATTGCATGTCGTTGTTCTCCACTTCCCCGTGCGCGCCGCTGAAGCTCTATTCCAGTCCACATGTTACTCTTTTTCTCTAATATCTTTCAAAATTGAATCAAATTTTAGCTTATAGAATGATTGATTTGATTTGGAATGATTTGAGATTTTGGGTATATGGGTTTGTTGGTTAAAGTATTGATATAGAATGATTGGAAATTTATAATCGAAATTGGGTGTTAGTATGTACTGTCTGTTACAAAATGGTTGGTGACTATGATCAGAGATTGAGTATTTTATTTGCCTAATTGGAAAGTAAAATCAAAGTAGTGAAGTTTATTAATTAACATCAGGCGAGATAAATACATAATGAAAAATAAAACAGAGATGTGTAGAAATTAATTTGAAACAGCTTCATTCTGATGACAAATATCGATATACCAAATATAAAGAGAAAAAAAATTTACGCTTCATGCAAATAAAAATAATTTTACGTTTCGCATAAAATTAACCCTAGTGTCATTTCAAACCTAGATCTGCCACTGCCTCTGACTCTCCATTCCGAATTTCTTCTCTGACGCTATCCCCTCGCACCACTGTCCCACCGTCACATCTCATAAAACCGGCCACATCTAATTCCTTACTTCCCCGCTAATAACCGGCCAGTCCTTGGATTGCACATGCATAAGACGTAGACGATGAATTGACTGACAGTGAGTACTTATGAATATTCCCTGCAATTTCCGGCAACAACGACTTTGGCCACTTCTGGGTTTGCTACCTGGGTGAAAGAATATTAGATTATCATGCTTTTTCATGTTTGAGTGCAATTCGATTTCATTTTGAGGAATGTTTCCTTGTGTGTTCTTCTTCTCCCTCGGCTTCACAATATAACCAGTCCTTGTTCACTTGTCGAATTGAATCTGATTTGAGGTATATATATATACAGATTTTCTCAAATACGGAGGTCCGCACCAATGATTTTGGTGCGGATTTCAATCTTTTTACCACTTTTTGATCGCATTTTCTCATCTTCACCGTCTAGTATCTAGATAATGTTGTGTAGATCATCTCTGCAAATTTTCAGCCAATTTAATAATCGTTAAGGCCCTCAAAATCGAATAACAAATGGACGGACCAAATTCTGTCGAACCGTCACCGTTCATATTTTTAACAGAAAACGCAATTTTGAGGGTCTTAACGATTACCAAATTGGCTGAAATTTTGCAGAGATAATCTACACAATATTATCTAGATACTAGACGGTGGAGATGAGAAAATTTGATCAAAAAGTGGTAAAAAGATGGAAATCCACACCAAAATCTTGGTGCGGACCTCCGCCGCCAAGAAGGGCTATATATATATATATATATGAGTTGATTTCAAATTTTAGTAAAGATGTGGTAAAAAAGATCTTAGCAGCTCTTCTCTTCATTGGGAGCAGCCTTGAAATTAAGATTATGCTTTCTAGTTCATTACAAAGTTAGGGGGTGTATTCAACTAGGATTCTATAGCATTATTTTGTATTTCAAGCATCTTTTGAAATATTGTGGTATTCAATTAAGATTTTAAACAATCCATTGAAATATTAAGGTATTCAATTAAGATTTCAAAAACTCCTATGAATTCTGGTGGTATTCAAAAATAGATTGATTTTGAATGATTTCATTTATTAGTTGATTTTGTAGGATTTTAAAGTATTTTTACACCATATTATGCTTGTAAGAAATCAAGCATCTAGACATGAGATTTTGATGTACTCTCTCTCTCTCTCTCAATAAGATCGAAAAATTTTATGTTCTTAATCATGTGTTTTATTTTAATTGCTTAAATCAATTTTTCTGGGGTTTTCTTATAATTTTGTATAATTATTGTAGGCAAAAAAAATGATGGCTGTTTTTATAATTGTACTAATAGTTGTTTTGTTAAAAATCAATTGTATAACAATCAAATTTCAGATTTTAGAATACTATTGAATGTTAATTGGGTGAAAGTTTATAAAATTATTATTATATCTCTGATCCTCATTCAAGATAGTTGCACTTTTGTGATATTGATCTTGTATCTTTGTTTTATTGATGCTTATGGAAATTTATACATTTGAATCAAACTCATGAGACCTTAGAATTATGTTAAAAAATGAAATATTAATCCCTAATAATACATAGGGATATTTGTTATTGCTTAACATGTATGTATAAAATTAATAAGGATATAAGTAACTAGTAAATCTTGCCAATATATCATCGTACAATCTGTTAAAAATTTTTCTAAATACAATACAATAGATTCTTCTCAAACCTATATGGAGTTTAAATAATTCATAGATTCTGCAATTCAGTAAGACTCCACAGATTATAAGAATTCAAACAAAATCATTTGAAATTTAGATTGAATACACCCCTTAGTTGGAATGGTTTTCTGTTTGAAAGTGTGGCTTCTATAATTGGATTCACCGTCATTATGAACCATGCTTACAATCAGTTTCTATCTAATTTCAGCTATGTGAAACAGAGGGACGGGGAGAATGAGCCTATGAGGGGTATTATTTTAATAAACAAGCAACAAAGTGTGAGGGGTGTGCAGATTGTAAAAGAATGTGTACTAAAATCAGCACCCTTAGATCAATATTATCTTTGTTCTTTGTTTTTATCTCAAGGTTTTCTTATGGGATTAAGATTGATGAACTTGTAGTGCTAATGCGGATGGAATAGTCATCATCATCATTTCCAAAGATGTGTGTCATGAAATCATACGCATATTTCCTAGCTTGTTTTGAAGACACACCAACAAGGCAACAACAATAACAATAACAATAACAACAACTTTACTCGCTTGCATATCTTTAATCTTAATCCAACTATTCCCCATCTATTTCCTTTGACCCACGAGACCAGGCCACAGTTTCAAGGGTTTTTCCATCACTTAACCATTTCAATTAGCCTTTGTTATTTGTTTACACGTATATATAGCACCACAATAAAACTTCTGATTGATCTCTGCACAGCTTCCAGCCTTCCACCACTCCTCTACTACAGTTCTACCCACTACCCTTGTAGTTAGCTTTTATCAACACACCCAGAAAACACTCCTACCCATATTTTCCTAATCACAACCCACAAAGGTACTACGAAAAAATTGTTTATTAGGCCAACCAAATTGAGATCATTATTGTTTATTAATTTACAGGCCTGCAACACATGCATGTGTTCATATCCTGTCTAATGCAAGAACTCTATTAATTTTCACTAATGTACACTTCCACTTAAATATTGTTGATTTAGTTGAAAATAGTGGAACCAAAATATGGAACTTGTGCTTCCAGCCATTCTATATAGTTTATTCCGTCTTTCATTTACATAAAGTTAGATAGTAAAGCAGCTGGGTACGTTTTGGAGATATTAGTGATGGACATTTGGTAAAGGAGAAACTTTGTGTACAATTACTTAAATCAAACCAAGCACCACCAGCTATGACTATTTCTCTTTTCCATTTCTATAATGGACAAGCACATTACAGTCCGTTTGTAGTCTTCTAGCGAACTAGCTAGCTTCTTGGTAGATTTAGATCGGAGAAAAAAGCTTAAGGAGTGGATTTGGTAATGAGCTAGTGATCCATCACGTACTCATTCTTAAAAAAAAAATTCAAAAGAAAGACTCAAATACCACAACGTACTAGTCTATTGCGAGTTGAACTCACGACTTCTTAATCATAAATAAGATACTGATGTCGATCACTAGATCAAATTGTACTAGACTACCGAGAGCGCATATACAATATCCTCGATTCTTAATTCATCATGCATGTTATTTGTTTTTAATTCAATTTCATGGAAACTTAAGCATTCAAATATTCTTATTCCATATATGGGATTAGGATTGATATGTGATTGAAAGTAGCAAGCAACCATGATGACTGTAGATCTTATAATGCTGATCTTGATATCGATATTGTATCATTGTGATCTGAACAATAACAAAGTCTCCGATTCCAACCAATGCTTTTATTTCCTTTGTACAATTATTTGTGCAAATGGAGAGCAGTGTCATATTTTTTGACCCACTTCCTATGCTTGTGTTTCCTTTCTTTCTTTCTTTCATGGCATTGCCATTGGCATCTAGTACTACAAAGCACATGGTGCCGTCCATGAATAATGGTACCCCAACAATCAATGTAACAAAACACTTCGATATTTTCTATGCAGCTTTCTAACGTTATTTTTTTTTCCTTTTGCACATCCATAACAATTCAAAGGTAAAAAAAGAAATGTTTATGAATATGTCAGTGGAAGAGGGTTTGGTGGTGGTGGTATTATAATTCATGAGGTTGTCTGTAGACTACTAACTTAGAGGCAGTGTTTTCTGGTTAAGTTGATAATGGCGATCGAGTCACAAGATGTAGCAGCAGAGGGTAAAAGAGAATTGAAAAGGAAGTGATCGATGGAATGGAATGGGGGGAAGGGAGCAGAAACAAGAGAATGGAGTGGGGTGGTGGTGGGTCTTTTAGCATTTGCTGCAAAGGAGAGAATCAAATCTAGCTAGCCTAACACTACTGCCAAACCCAACCCTCTAGCTCCCCTTATTGATTGTGGACATAACTTATTAGCTATCTATCTATCTACGTACATGACCCCATGGCCCCCATGCATGCAAACAGTTTTGCTTTCTCTCTCGAGTAGTTACTATAATAATTATGAATCTGAAAACCAAAAAAAAAAAAAAAAGGGAGATCGAATCATGTCTTGTACGTTTCTACACTTATTTTCAATTGAGTTGCTTATTTTATTTCATCTTTGTCATTCGCAATTCGAATTCAAATTGGTCATAGTATATTGGATTACAGTTTTTGGAATATCGACAATCATGAAGAAGTTATAAGTTTTCAAAATGTATATAGGGAATGAAATATATATCAACACTATACCATCTGCTTGTTGTGCTCGATCAATCTCCCTTAAGTAATCTTGTCGATGAAGGATTGATCGAAGGTTATGTCATTTTCGTCTATTTACTAATTCAAGTTTCCTCTCAATTTGACAAAACTCAATAGAACGTAAATCAAAATGTTGAGGATCGAAATGGCTTTTGAAAAACAAAAATAAAATCTGAATCTAGGTTAAGACAAGATCTGGAAGTATATATTAGGTTTTCAATAATGTGAAGTATTTATGACATCCTATTCAACAATAAGTATATATATATATGTTATAGTTTTAAATTATTTATTCTTATGAAAATCATCAAGTGTCATAATAAAGTCTAATTCCTGAGTCCTGACCTAATTAGATGTTCATAGTTGATCTCAATTAAGAACAATCTTCCTGTCAAATTTAAGAAAAAAGAGAGGAATTGAAGAACAAAACCCTCACGTTGTACTCGAATACTATTATGAACGAGCGGAGGTGTTTTGGTTAAGAACAAAAAGTCTTCAATACAGAAAATAAAGAACCAACAAAAATCAGTGGTCCCCTAATCCAACGGATCAGAGCCAAGGTATCATAATAAGTAATATGCACCAGACCTATCACATCATGCAGCTCTGCATGACCTGCGTTTATGAGATTTTGTGTGTTTAGGCTCTCAGCTCAGCTCACGGTCTTCGCAGATTTCCATATACAACGTAAATGTAAGCAGAGACAACTGGGAAAGCTTTTTACCAATCGAAGGGAGTCTCTGTTATGCTGCCTTATCTGACACACTCTCCTGTTAAGGGTTCATCATCATCTCCATCCTGGGACCAAAATCATGCATCATTGTCTTACCCAGTACCAGTTATTATTTTGATTGGCCCAGTTTGGTGGAGGCAGCATTAATACTTTGCATTCTTGCGGTAAGAATTTCATATCGTCCTTAGGGTAACGTACATATTGTTTTTTTTTTTTTTGCATAATTTGAAAACAAGTTTTTTTTTTTGGGTCCAATTTTGGAAACAAGTTGACCTAGTGAATTAGTGATACACTGATACGGTCGTTCTTACCGAGTTCCTTCCATCACTAATATGCAATTCTAAGCCTCCCATACTTACTAGAAAACTCATCGATCGATTAGTGAATTAGTGATACACTGATACGGTCGTTCTTACCGAGTTCCTTCCATCACTAATATGCAATTCTAAGCCTCCCATACTTACTAGAAAACTCATCGATCGATCAACCCGGTTATAAGTTGATTATATATACTCGTCAAATAATTAATATAAGAGCACCGATAAGGCGTTATAATATAGCGACAAATTTGGCGTCATAATTGAATGTGGCATGTCATGCCACCTTGACTTTTTTAGTAATTAAAATAATCATAAAATATTAATTATAAATAAAAGACAATTATATCTTTAGTAATCCAATGACAATAAAAAAATTAACTTACAATTAACGATAACAATATTATAATTTTCACTACCAGAATTAATGACTTAAACGACAACGACATTTCGTCACCTAAGACCATATTTTCGTCGTCTTAAGTCATTACACGACAAAATTTTCGTTATCTAAGTTTCGTCAACTAAGTGCTGTGACTCAAGTACATAGACAACAATATTTACATTTTTCGTCATCTTATTATGACTTAGGCAACGAAAATATGTTCGTCGCTTAAAAACTTACAAAACCAAAATAACCCACTTAGACGACAAAATATTTCGCCACTTAAGGGTTGATAAAACAAAAATAAAATAATTAATTAAAATTGTTGTAATGCTTTAAGAATTAACAAATTTTAATTATTATTATCAATCAATTATTAATTTTCAATCGGGTCATTAAAACTTATTACATCCTTTTTAATCTTCTTTATTAAGTACAAAATTCTTTTTAGTTTTTGTTATTTTTTCTCAATCACAAACCACCGTGGCTCTTCCCCGCCGACGCTCCGCCGCCGCCACTCATCATGTTAATTTTTTACGCCATCCAAACCACCACCACCACCGTATACCACGGCCAAATACTTTTAATTGCATCTATCTTCGTCTCTTTTTATCAAACTCCAAAAAACACCACCACTACCAAAATCATGGAGATGAGAATACCACCATTACCAACACCATAGCACAAAACCTACAATATGAAGATAGATGAGAGCAAACCAAATTGGAGGCCCCTCACAGCCCAGATCCAGAGCAAACCAATTAGAAGCATCCAACAACCCAAATTATGGAACTCCTTAATTTGATGCATTTCCTTACCTGGGTATCGAGCTTCTCCGGCAATTACAACAAAAGCGATGAGGAGTGGTGGCGGAAGTGTGCTCACTGTGGCGGTGACAGAAGGCCTAGCTTATGGGAGCGAGATTGGTAAAGGTTTTTTGGATCTGAAGGGAGAAAAGATCAAGTGAGAAAGAAAGATGAATGAAGAAAATGGATCTAAAATATAAAGGGGAAAGAAAGAAGAAGGAAGAAAATAGATCTGAAGTTTTGAAGAGATATAATTTCGATCGGTGTGGATAAAGGAAGGAGAGATCACCATGATTTGGTGTATGAGATGTTAATAAACCGTTAGATCTGATCGAATCTGACGGTGTATGGTTTCGATCCACGCCATGTTCTTTCATTGGATGTGAGTAATTATGTTTTTTTATTAATATTCATACTATTATATGGACAGGGAACATGCACTTTAATGGATTTCGAAATGTCCATGATTAAACAATTTTAGTCTACATTTTTCCTCAAACATCAATGAAATACATTTGCAACTTTAAATCGCTAGAAGAAAAGAGTATAATTTCTTTCTTAATTAGTCATAATGATTTATGAAACAAAATTAACTTTCTCATCGATCTTCAATTTTTTTAATACATCCTATTAATATGAATATGTTCAAAGTTTCTTAATTTATTGATCGGTACATGTTTAGCATGTATATTAATATGCATATATGCTAAATTTAAGTAACTAACATTTTAAATTCTACGGCATTTATTGGAATAATTTCATTTCAAAGCTCCTTTAAAGGCTCCCATGACGTGGGAAGAAATTAGTAATCATCTATGAGAGCCATATATTGATGGAACAAAACATAATTGAAAAAGCTAAAGATATCAACTATGTATCTATATTGAGAAGAAATATCGATCCTTAATGAGATTTAATTAGATTCCAAAGTTTGACATAATTATTTATAATCTTAATATGTACCTACATAAAGGCTCTCATAAGTGAAACTAAGTAGACTGGTATTTTAAAAATAGTTAAAACTAATTAACTATGAATCACCCGCTTTTAACAAAAAAATAACTATGAATAATAATAAGCAAAGGAATGAACTAAAATTCCTCAATCATAATTTATACTCTTAGCTTTCAAATTAAAAGAAAAAAATTTATATTTAAACTACTAATATTGTATATATGTAATTAGTCTTAGTTGTTTTTTTCAATTTATTTTTTTAATTACATATTTAATTATATTCCCGTCAAAAATATATATATTTCATCACCTAACCTAAAACATAGACAACGAAATAAAAGACGTCACCTAACTTCCATATTAAGACGACAAAAATATTATTCGTTGACTTAGTCACCATCTTGGATGACGAAAATTAATGTCGTCGTCTTAGTTTAACATAGGTGACGAGTTGGTCCACTTAGCTGAAGACATTGATTTCGTCGGTGATGACCGTTTTTAGCTATTGTCGTCTAAGTTCGTTTTTCTGGTAGTGTTTATGACAATTTATTAGATTTTATGGGACAAGTAGTTAAGGAAATAAATGTTATTTTTTTTCATATATACTTTAATATTGTATGTTACAATATGGTACGTAATAAAAGAATATTTCCATTTTCTGTCAATAAATATGTCCATAAATTTTTCAAATTAATTTATGACTTTTTATTTTTTATTTTATTTATATTTACTAATTATATTAATTAATAGCTATAACTAAAGACAACATTTACCATATATTCTCTATCGAATTATTAATTAAATTTCAAAAATATGAAAAATCTCTAAAAAAAATTTATTTAGGACGAAATAATTTTATTCTAAAATATTTTTTGTGCACACGTCTATATTTTTCTTAGATGAAGTAATTTTATTTTGAAATATTTTTCTGCATGTGTGCACACACATGTATGTATGTATATATATATATATATCGCATACTTTCGTAGATATCAAGTTCTTTTCTTACATTTTGAAAATATTATCGTGATAGAAAAATTATGATAAAAATAGATTCACAAAGATATATATTTTTATAATAATCTAGAGTCGTTGGATCACTAAGGATATAATTGTATGTTCATTTAAAATGAATTTTTGTGTATATTTTAATTACTGATGTAACAAGCTAATTAAAACATGTCACATAAGATTATGGCGCCGAATCTGGCGACATATCGTGGCGCTAAATCATTTTCCTTAATATAATGACCTAATTAAAGAAGTATACCCTTGTAGTTGATGACAAGTCAATATGAGCGCACCATCCTTATCGTTGATATGTATGTTTTGAAAAACAAGAAAAACAGTACGTAGTGCAGTACCCCTGACCTAATTGCTACTTGAATGATTCTTGAAGTAATTAGGGCACCGGACGACATATCTTCACAGGTCGACCAATTTATCCACCGATGGATGGACGGCATACTAATACGTACAAGGCTACGTAGCTACCTCTGGTTTTGATTAGGGTCGTAGATATAGTACTCTGAAAGCCAGCAAGGTACAAATTAAGGAAGGTTAATTAAGTCTCATCACTCATACTTAATCCGTATATGCAGCGCAGCAGCTGCATGTTTATTCACAGATCGTGATCAGCACCTCCTCATTCACCGCTTGTATCGATCTCTTCCACCACAGAAATGAGATCGATGAACAAGCTGTAGCTGTAGCTAGCTTTGAATTGGTAACAGTGTGTAGGTGGATATTAGTCAGGCCGGTAAGATCGAGTTATTCGAGTACTTAATTTACTTGAAGTACCTGCAGGCTTCTGCTGCAGCATGCATGCCTCTGTACCGTATTACTATTATTGAACATTTGGTCAATATGACCTAGCCTGAAACGAATTAAGAATATCATCATTACTAAGCAATTCACTGTTCTGCATTTACGTACTCTATCCAACTTCAGATCATCTGCAGTTAATTAAACCTAACCCGGCCTTTTTACACACTTTCCTTTATTTCAATATGTATAAGCAAGATGCTTACAAAAGCATTCACGAGATGGACACAGCAGGTTGATATATCCCCATATGTCATAGGTGTGGCGCGGGCCGTGAGGCTACCATTTGAACTTTGAATTTCTTTGTCCTGCTACGCTTACAAAAGCAAACACGTAGAACTGTAGAAGAACCAGAAATGATCAGTCGATCGGATATTAACAAAATATAAAAAATCCATAAAGATAAGCTTCTATTTTCTTTTAGTTGATGTGACACGCATATATATGATATGTATATGACGGTATGCAAAATATGAACATAATATATGGTTTTTTTTGAATCTCTGCAATAATCTTCTGATCGAAATCCAACGTGTTGAAGAAACATTATCTTCGATATCATAATGTCCATCAATTGATATTTAATCTAAATTAAGAATATTGATTAAGTATTCTTTGTCAAAATTGATCATGGCTAGTTTGGTATTCATTGTCTGCCAACCCCAACAATTTGATTAATTGAAGAAACAGAGGAGTAATTATGCATGAACAGCTAGATGGTATACATCGGTTAATCTGAATATGATTGCTTTCTCATTTTGAAAATAGGTTCTCGATCTGGGAAAGCAAGCAATTAAATCTTGTGACGGATATGTATGTATACAACAAGAATATACGACTTGAGCAACACGTATAAACTATCAAGAAAGCGATCGATTTGTTCTGTAATATAAATTATAAAGGTGTGGTGATCATTATCATGATGAGCTAACGAGATTATGATGCAAAACCAACCAAAATTTATATATAAGGTCATTGGCTATTGATGGTTTGTAGCAACCTTTTCATTTTCTAACCACTATGCCAGAGCACGAGGCAAGACCCATGACCCATGATCACCACCTCCCATTTGAATTGTATTAGCTAACCTTGTCCACACTAAGAAGCAAACTTATAGTTTTGTACAATTGTACACCACACTAGCTAGCTAATCACAAATTGATGTCTATGACTTAATATATGCACATCTACTCTTTCTTTTTCATATAAAAAATTAACAAATATTCATTTTCAAGGGGACCATTGGAAATGGGTGGGAATTGGGCAAGGATTGATGATGAGGGGAATATATAGGGTCATGGGTTGGCATTGTTTGGATTAATGGGTAATTGTAAACTTGGCACCATATATATGTGTATATCTTAAGGTAGATGCAAACAACAGAGACCCCTCTCTTTTCTTTCAATGGTGCCAATCGAATATAATTACTTCAACAAGCTAGCTTCTTTTTTTTTCATTCGACCAAAAAAAAAAGCTAGCTTCTTCCCCCCTTTTTAGCTCGATCTTTACATGCCACTCCATCTTCTGTCATTTAGGGGTCGAGATAGATGTCTCGTCCTTTTCAAACCCTAATTTCCAATATATTCAGATGACCCTTTTGCTATTATGTATTCATCAACTCAATATTAAAAACAACACATCCAACCAAGTGAATATATCGATCGAATTTATAATCTTCTTTTGGAATTGTTCACAACCTCTCTAGATAGGATCGATGATATGCATTAGGATGATTAATCATGAAAAGTGAAAACAGTAGTATATAGATTGTGTGAATAATTATGGTGCACAAAACTTAAAATTACATCAATAAAATTGTTTGGATTCCTTCTTTTCCAACTTTCGTACAAGTTATTTGTTTCTACTAAGTTGTGAAAATTAGTTAAATGTCATTATATTCAATTATCTTAAAGGCGACATCTTGAGAAACAAAACAAGAACAAGGGGAAGTATAATAAAAAAAAAGGTATCTCATTCAATACATACTTGTCAATGGCCATAACTATATATAATCTCTTTGCATTATTGGTCTATACAACCATTACAACGTATGCTTTTCCGTTTATTTAGATCTCTATATTTTCACAAAATGTCAGTTCACTATCTAAAAGTAAATCCATGCACACAGTCTTTAAATGTTTAAGATCAAAAATGTGTAACGTTGCTTTAATTGTTTCATATAAGTTTCCACTGCTTCATGATTCAATCATGCATGTTAGGCTTCAGCCATTAAATATAGATTAACTATATCAACCGCCTTAAGAATCTGATGAAAATAATTAAGAACAAAATGAAGGTATAACAGATGAAGTTTGTTTCGATGAGTTACTGGTTCTTAATACATTTGGTGACGCATTTTCTTCCAGGAAACAAGGACATCCTGTTTATTCCTGTCATGGATTTGCATTCCCAACTGCCTCTCGGAACAAACAGAAATGTGTCATCGAAACATCAGCAAAACCTTCACGATAAATTGATAATAACAATAATAAGTAATGCATGGCCAAGAGCCATATATGAGTTTAGAGACGTGCATACATATCGGTATATGTTGTCTCTCTTGATCCGAATAATAAACAAAACTGGTTCGATGCTCTCCTCTCTTCTTCTTTTTTTTGCAATTGCGATCAGTATCACGCTTTCCCTCTCTGTGTTGCTTGGCTTCGCTCTAGAAAAATGCAATGCATTAATGACGTTCACGCGTCAGACACACACATGCAGCCCTACTAACAAATATAAACCAAGAAAACATGATCTCTCTCTATCGATCCCGCTCATGTATGATTCTTGCTTTCAAGGTCAGCCTTTGTGCTTGTTACAATCCAACAAGGCTTGCAAGCAAACAATATTCACTCACAAAAATTGGTACCTACGGAACAAAGACCATCATGCATCTTGGCGTTTATTCTTGTTCGGGACGTTGCATGTGAGCGGTACTCAAAACAAAGAAAGAAAGAAATGAAGAAAGAATACCCCGAAAACAGTTTTCGCAAAGTTACACACTACTGGCTCTGAGTCTCTGACACAGACACTCACTACAAACAAAACGCAGTAGATTATTACAAGCTCAGCTTAATTAGCTTGGCTTTGGTACGAACGTACGGTGTGTGTGTGTGTGTTTAAATGGACGGAATCATTAAGCAAGCTAGCAGCAAATGGTTATTGATATTTTAGCTGAAGTTAAGTTGTGCATGCCACCATTTTATCACTGTTAGCAATATGAAGACTCTACGATCTTAAATCGATAAATAAATATTTAATAAATTAATAACTTCGCTTAAATAATAAGTTTCTTCATTTCTGACTCATGACTAATGTATATTACTAAGAACCTCGCTAAATGTATACGATAATAATTTTTTTGAAATCTCTTTAAATCCCATCGAATATATAAAATAATAATTTTTTTTAAAAAATAGTTAAAATGATTAAAATTGATCAAATGTATAAAAAATAGTGAATAAAATTCATAATACAAATTGAAAAAAGTAATTATTTAAAGTTACTTTTAGGCATAAAATTATACCAAATTTAGAAAGTGAATAAATATATAATTCTAGCTAAAAATAGACATATATAGTAGTGAGACTAAATAGTATAAAATAACAAAAAAACTCTCTATAAAATAATATTTATTAATTTATCGATGATATAATAATCACTACTAAAGTAATAATTTCTTTTGGTTCTGATATTATTCATTTATAGAGATTTTACTGTAATTGTTATATTAGTTGCAGAGGAAATGATAGAGTTTTACATACAGTTGAGAAACGAGAATTTGGGATGCTTTTATATATTCCATTCTATAATTTTATGTTCTTTTTTAATCTGTTTACTGCCATTGTCGTTGTGCATCTTTATGTTTAATTTCTATACAAGTATTTTATAGTAATTTAAGTTTTATTTTTCTTTCACACAAAAAAATTCTACATATATGGTGGCTTTGTAATTCGCGCGTTTGAATGCTTCCACTTCTAACTCTTCACTTATACTTCTCTCTTTAATTTGTCCTTCAACACTTTGTCAATAATTTAGGCTAGTGAAACCTTGCATTTTCAAACTCTGTAGCTAATAAATAAATTCAGATTGGACTACAGCATCTGGTCAATTTTACAAATTTGTAATTCCTATACATTCGTTACTTCAGGTTGAAAACTGGTAAGCTTTATAGAATAATTTGCTTGTTCTTCAATTTAGAATTGAAATGTGTGCTTAATATTTATGCTTC
The DNA here is from genome assembly GCF_933775445.1 of Argentina anserina. Classification (NCBI taxonomy): domain Eukaryota; kingdom Viridiplantae; phylum Streptophyta; class Magnoliopsida; order Rosales; family Rosaceae; genus Argentina; species Argentina anserina. The sequence goes on from NC_065876.1 coordinate 11,807,620, forward strand.
TAATTAAGCTATGACATGTATGGCTATTTTGCAATAACTGTTAGAATTAAGAACATCGTCAATTTTAATCTCAAACTGTCTGGAACTATTGCTTAACATTACTAGCATGTCATCATTGATAATTATATCTTAAATTTTCTCCAATATCTTAGAACTTAGAATTAGCCTCGAACCTATTTGATAACACGTATATAAAAAGAAACTATATATGCTCGGACAATAAACTCAACTCTTATGCATGTACTTACAGTTTGTAATCATATTGATTGAATGTATTCAATCAGTTCATATCATGCATATATTCATGCCAATTCTTAACAACCAAAATGAAATGAAATGAATTTTATGGATCAATATATATATATATATATATATAATAACCGAATTGATATGATCAGAGAAGGTGCATGCATGCATTACTGGCCGGGAGAATCGAAAACATAGTTGGGCGGTTGGGCCTCACTCTCTGCAAATGAAAATTATCAAGAAGCTAAGGTATATGTATCTTTCCTTTCTAGGGTTTACGTATATACAAATGAAAGTTGATATGAGTTACTAATCAATCAACTCCACCAAGACTTATGACTAGTTCGGTAAGTCAATCAAATCTTTTTGCATGAAGCAGATATTTAACGTTTGGAAGTGAAGCGACTAGGTGGGTCTCGAAATGTTCTTAAAACAGCGAGCGGGATTGAATAATAGAGATATGGAATTCAAATTATGATGAAATAGATTGCCATTATATCGTTATGTAAGAGTAGGAAGAAATTGTTGCAAGCAAGCATAAATTGATCAAGAACATCTCTGTTTAAGTATACATTACAGTAAAAACTAAAAGAAAAAAGAAGGAGCACTAATGAGGCATTGAATTTGGCGTCTTAATTATATGTGGCATATTACGTTATCAATTGAAATATCTGGTGTGAGTCATTCTTAAAGAAAAAACAATTTTATCCTTATTAATCCAATATTTATTTTAAAATTTACCATACAAGTGATTCTGATTTTATGACAATTTATCAAATTTTATAAGACATGTAAGGTAACAAATGTTTTTTTCATGTTTACTCTAATATTAATTAATATCATGTGTTACGATGTTAATAAAAGTTTTCATATGTGTGACACTAAATAAATCAAGAATAATTTAATTTCATGATTTTACAATTTATAAATTCTATTTATATTTACGAATTATAACTATAAAACGGGGTTGTCTACAATATCTTGAGGTATAACATACCCTCAATTACTATTTTTTGAACTAAAATTACAATTTTATTGAACTAATATTTATAATATTGAGAACAAAGTTACAACATGTGCTTTTATATTTACAAATAACTAAACAAATTTATCACATTGACAACTATTTGTTTATAATCTTATAAAATGTTATGGGTGTAGTAATTACAACTAATAGAACTAGAATTATCCAAAATATCACCCTATTTACCACAATGACAACAAATTTATTGCGATCTATAAATGAGAATATCACATACATAGAGGTACCTAAGAAATTTTCTTATCAAACTGCAAAAAGAAAAAAGAAGAATAAAAAACTCTATTTTAGAATTTCTCTTTGGAATATATATATATATATATATATATATATATATATACAGTCTCTATTCAGAGTGAAGCTTCATTCTGAAATTACATAGTGAATTTCAAATTTTGACATTTTTCGGTCAAATTTTTTCACCATAAGCGATTCAATATTTAGGTATGTTATTCAAGATCATCTCTACAAAATTTCATCCAATTTGACAATGGTTGAGCTTTCAAAATTGATATTTACACGAACGATTCACGTTGAACAGTTTTAATTCATTCATTGATTTAATCTAATTTCAATACATTAACGATATCCGAATTAGATAAAATTTTGTAGAGATGATCTTGAATAGCATACCTAAATATTGAATCGCTTATGGTGAAAAAATTTGACCGAAAAGTGTGCCAAAATTGGAACTTCACTCTGTAATTTCAGAGTGAAGTTTTACTCTGGATATGGACGGTATATATATATATATATACAGTTTCTATCCAGAGTGAAGCTTCACTCTGAAGTTTTACTCTGGATATGGACGGTATATATATATATACAGTCTCTATCCAGAGTGAAGCTTCACTCTGAAATTTCAGAGTGAAATTCCAATTTTGGCACACTTTTCGGTCAAATTTTTTCACCATAAGCGATTCAATATTTAGGTATGCTATTCAAGATCATCTCTACAAAATTTCATCTAATTCAGATATAGTTAAGATATTGAAATTAGATTAAATCAATGAATGAATTAAAATTGTTTAACGTGAACGTTCGTGTAAATCTCAATTTTAAAATGTTAAACCATTGTCAAATTGGATGAAACTTTATAGAGATGATCTTGAATAACATACATAAATATTGAATCGCTTATGGTGAAAACATTTGACTGAAAAGTGTGCCAAAATTGGAACTTCACTCTGTAATTTCAGAGTGAAACTTCACTCTGGATAGGGACTATATATATATATATATATTAGTTATATGAACTTGCATACCCGAACAAAAACTCTAATTTTTTTTGAGTTTTCACTATATATCAGAGCGTAAATCTAAGCATGATGATGATCATGAAGCTGTATAAAACAAAAAGAAAAAGTACGAAGACGATGAAAAAGAAAAGACAAAAAAAATATTTTTATATAATAATTTAGTCATTTTATAATAAAGATAAGATTGACATCTTTTAATAATAATATGATGTGATTATTTTAATTATTGACGTGATAAGATAATGTGACGATTAAAGGGCCAAATTCAACGTTTCAGTGAGGCGCCAAAACAATTTCCAAAAAGAAAACCTTATTGTTGTTGTAATACCCCGAAATTTAGTATTTACTATTTAATACTCTAAGGTTATATTAACTTAGAATTAATTCAATTTTTCTTCTAATATTTCTCTTTAGAAACCAATGATGTTAAGGTTCATACTTTCAAAGATAGAAAATTTCTTTTTGTAAGTATTAGACCACGATTTGAGTACGTTAGCTCATATTCTTGCGTATACTCGATACTTTGTAATCGAGTTTAAGACTAATACTAATAGTATTATATTTTATGTATTATATTAGTGTTAGATAGTGCAAATATATTGAAAACCTTATGAAAAGAAGATACTAAATTCCTTTACTTTTTTTAGAATAACACTATTTGTTTTTTTCTTTGTCAACAACCACACTAACTAGCTAGGTCATCACTCAATATTAATTATTGAGAAGGGTATGTGATAATTAAATTTGTGTTCCATCTTGGCCTATTTATATTTGTGAGCTGCCTCAAGTTTTCTTTACACTTCAAAATCAAAAATCATGCAAGTCTAGAGTTCTCTTAGTTGATGGAAAACGCAACCATCCAATGTTTCTTAAGCTAAAATTATATTCTTCACTCTTTCTCTCTTAAACAAGTTCATTCTTTACTAAAGTAATCCAACTTTGGATCCACATCAAAACCTTCCTTTCACCCCTGAAACTTCAAGGTAAGTATATCTTACATTTTTATAATTTTTTATCTTTTAAGATTTATCAAAGTGCATAGCTAAGGATAAAATGGAAAAGATCATGTTTTGGTAAGAGTTATTTTTTTTCGTATTTTATAACATCTGAGTTTGTCCATGGTAACAATAGCATTAAAGTCCTCATAAAAATTCTTCAATTTAGGCTTTTGAATCACTCAAAAATGTTTAGAAATGGAGAAGTTATGGCTAATCAAAGTTAGAATTAATAAACTCACTGAAAATCTCTTCTAATACTCACGACTTTAAAAACTCATATCTCACTCATTTCTTAACCATTTTCCACAAAATTTATACTAATCTGGAAAGTTTCAGAAGAAATGACGAAATTTGTGTTACAAGTAGAATACGTAAACATCTAAGATAATAACTTGATGATCGGTTTTTGCACTACTACTGTGTTTGAACTTTTTTTAGACTTAATGACTTTGAACTGGACTGTATGATTTATGCTATTGGATTCCTTATGAAAAATCCTTGAACATAGACTCCTCACTTGCCTAATTTGGACATTTATGGATTGAATTATTGATACAAAAAGTTGACAGACTTTAACACTATTATTTGAAGGACAATTGCTATTTTGGACAAAGACTTTCCTTATTATAGGAAAAATGACTACTAATCTTTTGACTGCTAACTAATATTGTCTAATTATTTTTAATTTAAAGTATATTTACTTTATTGCACATTTACTTTCAAGTTTATTAACTTGTTTATTTCATGCATACATTGAGTTCTTGATAAGTATTTATATCTTGGTGTAAGGTTATATACTTTATTAGTATTTAAATATTGTATTTATTACTAAACTCTGTGATATTTTATTGATGTTATTGAGTTGGAGGTGTAAAGCCGGGTGATTAGTACTACACCGTGCTTAAGTGAATTATTGGTAAAATTGTTTTGTGCTTTGTGAGTTAGCCTTGGGCCATAGTCCCTACAGATAGTGCACTATTATACTCATATGAGAATTGACCTTGACTATACATATTTTGGTGTTGGCCTCGGTATGCTAATTCCAGGAAGGGTAACGATGCAATATGGGTCATTGTCGATCGATTGACAAAGTCGGCACACTTTCTTCCAGTATCGATGAAATACTCGGTGGATGTGTTAGGGAAGTTATATGTGGATGAGATAGTGAGACTTCATGGAACTCCTGTGTATATTGTTTCTGATCGAAATGCATGTTTCACTTCGAAGTTCTGGGGTAGTTTACAGAAGGCTTTGGGTATTACCTTGGATATGAGTACAGTATTTCATTCTCAAACTGATGGACAGACAGAAAGGGTGAACTAGCTGATGGAGGATATGTTGAGAGCTTGTATTCTTGATTTTAAAGGAAGTTGGGAGGATCATCTGAGATTGATTGAGTTTGCCTACAACAATAGTTATCATACTAGCATCGACATGCCACATTATGAGGCTCTTTACGGTAGACTATGTAGATCACCTATCTATTGGGTCGAAGTTGGTGATGAAGCACTAATAGGTCCTGAGGTGATTCAGGAAACCTCATAGAAGATCTCGATTATTCGAGATAGGATCTAAATAGTACATAGTAGACATAAGAGCTATGAAAACTTAAAGAGGAGACATGTCGAGTTCGAGATTGGTGACCATGTGTTCCTAAAAGTCTCTCCTATGAAGGGTGTAGTGAGATTTGGCAAGAATTGAAAGTTAGCTCCGAGGTATGTTGGGCCTTTCGAGATTCTTGAGAATGTAGGTGATTATTGGCTAGCTTTACCTATGAGCATGTTTGGTGTTCACAACGTCTTTCATATTTCCATGTTGATGATGTATGTACCAGATGAGTCACATATGATTGATGACAGCTCCATTGAGGTGAGGAAAAATGTCACTTTTGTTATCGAGCTAGTTCGTATTTTAGATAGGTCGACAAAGAAGCTTCGTAGGAAAGAGGTGGAGCTCGTTAAAGTTTTGTGGAGGCACCATGATGAGAGTGATTCCTCTTGGGAGTTAGAGTCGGATATGAGGACAAGATATCCGTAGTTTTTTGTTGAGTAGAGTACTTGAATTTCGGGACGAAATTCATTTAAGGGGAGTAGAATGTAATATCCCGAATTTTCAGGTTTAAATCCGTATAATTCTTGTAGATTATTAAACTTATAATTTGAGTAAAAATTTCATTTTTCACTTTCTCATCGATGTCAGGCGAAACGAAACTGATCTCGGAAATTTAAATTGAAAAACTGTACGCTTTTTGTGACTCGAGAGTTAACTTTTATTTCGTTGCTCATCTCTGAAAACTTTCTTCACGGAAGTTGTAGAGATCGTTGATACGAGTTCGTGGACACATGACACACCTTTATCGGATGTCGTATGGGAAAGTTATTATCAACGAAAGTTGGTTTCCGATTTTAAGAGTCTATAAAAGGACTTTTTTGGAAACGTTCCCAAAAACAAAAATCAGAAATCCCTCCGAGCTTGTCTCTCCTCTCCCCCCAATCCAACTTTTCTCCGCCGACTTCTTCACCGGCGTTCTCCTTTCTCCGGCCACCGTACACGACACCGCCGGTGTCGTTGGAATTGCATGGTCGAGACGCTTCGACCCATTGCAACAGCGACCCAATCCGCATCGTGATACGTCGCGGCCAAGGGAGATCAGCTACTGCACCGGCAAAATCGGCATTGCTGGCGACGATGGAGCTCAAGCCCACGACGACGAGTCCTCGTTTTTCCTCCTAGGCGCGATTCCACTGGCGGTAAGGCTCGAATCGAGCCGTAACAGCTCTGATCTTCAAATCTCAATCCGAGATCTTACGGCGGTGATTTCGACGGTTTTCGACCGTCTTAGGACGAACTAAAGGTACGGTTGTGTCTCTCTCCTTGTGATCTACGTTTTTCATGTTAGGAGTTTGTTGATTGGAAGAGGTTTGGGCGGAGGTTGTGGTGGAGCGCGTGCCGCCGTTTGTGGCGGCGCGTGAGCCCCACGCGCAGCTACTGTGGATGGCGCGTAAGCACTACGCACGACTGCCGGAGGGTGGCGCGTGATCCCCACGCGCCGTCGTCTATAGCGGCGCATGAACAGTAATTTTATTAACATTGTTTCATGAACGTTTTGTGATCATTATTCTAACGATAATAAATCATCGCCTGTGATTTTACGTATCGTCTTTCTAAACATTTTATCGTTCTATTAGGTGATCGAAAAAATGAGTTAGGGAATCACTTTCGGTGTCGTGGAAGTTGCACGCAGAAAATAAGGTGAGTAAATCTCATTATAACAAGTTTACTCTTGGCAGTAAGTCATATTTACGATTTTTTAAAAAGAGTGAACTGTGACATCTATATAATATAGTGGGTTGTGTATGTGTACAAAAATGGTAAATACGATACATATATATGAGTTATTATATTATATAATGTTACGGCTTTTATTTCCAAATGAGATTATATTGTGGTGACTATATTTATATTGTTGTACAAGAGTCGCTTGGTTGTAGTACAATAAACATGTGTTGATTGTTATATTGTACGTGGTTTTAACAATTGAGTCTTGTTAAAACGTTTTCTGGTCTTCGGACATTGTTGGCAGTAATCGGAACCAAGCATTGGTCGGGTGTCAGTTACGATCAGTTAGAGCTCTAGTCTGTCTTCAGGTGTACTGCATAAGGGGTAACAGATGGGTTGCCTAGGTCTCATGAGTACCCATGTTTTGAGTGATATTGAGTAATAGATGGGTTGCCCATTGTCTGTCGGCGTACTGCATGAGGGGTAACAAATGAGTACCTGGGTCTCATGAGTACCCGTGTTTTTAAATGATATTGGGTAAACAGATGGGTTGCCAAATGTCTCATGAGTACACATATTTTAAATAATATTGGACTACCAGATGGGCCGTCTAGTGTCTCATGAGTACGCTTGTCTTTAAATGTTATTTGTCATATTTTCTTTGTATGTGATGTATGTTATACTGTTGGTTTACTCATACGGGCTGAAAAACTTACCGGGTTTGTGTTTACAATCCCAATGCACTTATTCGATGATGTAGGGGATAGTTCTGCATGTGTGGATTAGCAAATTCGGATGGCTTACTCTGAAGATTGTTGAAGTTTATTTATTTTATTTGTAGTGAGGATTGAGTGAATTTTACATTTCCATTTGTCATAATACTTGAGGTATAAACTAGTTATGTATTATTCAAGTCAACTGAGTCGTACTAAGAACTCAGTTTCGATACACTGTTACTATAAGATGATTTCAATATATTTGAGATTGTTTTAGAGTTTTTATGGTTTCGAATTCGAAATTTTATCAGTCGAAATTTCGGGATTGTGACAATTAACATATATAATGTCGAATTAATTAATCACATGCATCTCTTGGACCTAATTCAATGCAATCAATTACATATTCTTAATGGTTTGGGATGGACAAAAACTACAACCGATTTTGGATATTAGGGTTATTTTTCTTGATTAAGAATTAATCAAGTCTGATAAGTTCCTATCTGGTTTGTCTAACTAAGCCAAAGTGTCACTGTTTTTTTTAAATGAGAAACCAATGATTTTATAGATATTTATGTGGCCGGAATAGCCAGTACATACTCTTCCGCTGTGTCAAAGCTTCATAAAAGAGGTTATAAGTCGAAACTCAAAGCTAGCGTGCAGTAGAGAACTAATTTTAGTAACAAGCACAAATCTGAAAAAAACAAAAATAAAAACAAGTTAGCCTATTCTATAAATGATATAAGCATAACAATAGGTAACATACTAAACGGAAATAATATTGGGTTTAGACTCATGCTCCAAAATCCAAGCCCAAAACCTATCATGTGAAACCCTAGACAAGGATTGTCGATTGGCCGTTGTCAACCCTAGCCGCAACCAAGCATCGCTTATCGCTAGCTGGTGAAGCACATTTGCATATATCGTGAATCTACTTTGGGTAAAATCAAGTAAGAGAAGAGTATGGATCAATAGAAGGGATGAGCAACTCACCTGAATAATCATACCGTTTCGAAGCACGGCCACTCAAAATAGTATCACTTGCAGACCAACAACTATGGAAGTGCATGATCTGCTGATATTAAATAGATGAAGAGAGGGGATGAAACCTTTCTAATAAACAAAAATTGCGGCCATAAGATAGTCATACTAGGATTGACACAAAGAGTGCTGATAGTAAGGAGGTGGAGGCTCACATAGTTAGGGTTTCTCTAACTCGGAGAAAAGATGGGTTCCCAGGTGAGAGGATGTGTCACTGTTTAGGTCAATTTCATGCCAAAGAAACAATTAATTGTTTGTCATGTTATTTGTCCGTGTGAATATAATGTGCATAGCAAAGCTAATCTTCTAGCTAGTGTGTATGGAACCAAATTGCCAAGGTATAATTTATCCGACACGGTCCAAAACATTCATTTCTTAGGGTTTTTCGACTGAACTTTATTTATGAATTACAGTAAAACAAACTCCAACACAACGATATATAATTTCTGACATTTGCCAATCACGTTAAACCAACAGTTTTATATAGGACATTGACGTTAAAAATGCAATATGAGTATTCAAGTTAGAGTTAAACTTAATATTAGGGTTTCGTTTTGGATGATTTGTGAATAGCTAAATGTAATAACGGAAATCTCCAATTGAAGATGAGTACCCCCTCAATCTATGTGTTAGGGCGATTCAAGAATATTTGACATATTGATTTTGCACACACTTAACATGAAGTGAGCATTGTAGGAATTGGCAAAGTTAGGCATATATCTCCAACTGATCGATGCAAATTAAAACACTACCACAAACCCATGTGATTCTTATGTGACTTGACAAGCCAAACATGGTCATGATAGTATATGAAAGCATTTCTAGCACAGTCTACGCCATAAACCATTGGCATTGGAATGGCATCAAAACAAAGCTCTAAACAGTAGTGGTGTAGGCAATTGTCGAGAGCTATGATTCTTGGCTGCACATATACACATGAAAAAAGATTTAGAAAACTTTACACAAAGTGGAGGAATACCAAACATAACAGCAAAGATGCTTCCTTCTTCATGTAAGCATGGGTACGTGACAGTCGCAAATAAGATTTATATATTAATTGCAAGCCTAATTCTTTGTATGTGGCCTGGTAATCACTAATCAGCCTTACAAGGTGTGATTCTAGATCAACTGGGTTTTTCTTTAATCTTTTTGACTAAATATAATCATGGTTATGTACTCACCTTGTGGCCTAAATTAAATTAACAAAAATCAAATTGATTTGAACGAAGAGAAAGGGTTCCATAGGTGAAGCATGTGTGAAGATGTTTTTGTTCGTTCAAATGACATCAATGTCTTCAGTAATAGACAGACTGAAAGGGATGCAGGAAATTAAAATTTGACTAATTGATCAGATGACACTCATAGATTTTTCATTTTCAAATAAACAAACATGCAGTTCGAAAGTTTGGTTGCTTTGATTATCAGTAGAAATTTCCCCACTATGCAGCTATGTATATGTTTATATGCATGTACGACCTGAGAGGTTTCTGCTTTATATTGTCAACATCCCCTTTGGCATCATCTCAGCAACTCTCAAATATTTTTCATATATAGCATATTCTTGTTTTCTTTTTCAGATGGCTAATAATGTAGCTTAGGGTGAATCTACATCATATCAATGTGAGAGAACCGATCATGATTAGATGAACAGATTTTAGAGAACTGGCCATGATGATGGGGTTGATAATATGCAAAGGGCCTCTCTGAAAAGGCAATGGTGATGAGATGAGTAGAGCCATCGAAATTGAAAAACGTTGACAGCCTTATTTCAAGGGAAGATGGGCTAGAAAGTTTGATATCCACCAAGAAAGTTGTTGGTTTTGAGAAGTATAGGAGGAAGAATAAAGCAAGAAAAGCACCAAGAGCATTGAGAAACCTACAAAGCTTTATGTGAAAATTTCAGAAGATGTGATTTCTTTGTCATAATGGTATGTGCCTTTGGAACCCATATGGGATTCTTTTCATGAAGGCATCAACAAGTAAAGACTTTGATTCCAAGACAAACAACGAGATAAGGATATCTATGTTAGGCCACACAATTCTGTTCATGTTTCTATTTATTATAATATGATGCTTCTTCTATAGAAATTTTTTTTGTTAAGAGTTTACTTTGGGTGGAAAATTAGAAATGATATCCATTGCCAAGATCAAAATTTAGCCATGCTAAGTAACCATTAGAGTCCTAATGTTTCTCACGTGTTCATTTTCTGGTCGATTTCTAATTCCTAACAGTGACAATAGAGTGAGATGTAACTTCTCTTTTGTTATTGCTTACTAAATAATCACAAGCAAGTAAAGAGTAAGAGTTGGTTTCTGAGAGATGACATGATTGTCAATTTTTCATGATAGCTCTAAGTAGCACGGACACGATTCGATACGTAGACACGGCATATAAAATTTTTTTTGGACACGGACGCGTGGTGGACACATTAATTAAATATTATTTTAATATATATATATATATATATTAAAAAATTAATTTATAAATTTGAAAGTATTTAAAATTTTAGATGTATATATATGTCAAAGTGTGTATTAAAATGATGAAAACATAACTTGTTAGAATGACTAAGGACTTGATAAGTACCTTAGATAACCAAGGTTCGAATCCCACCACACGCATTCTTATTTTTATCACGAGTTTCTCTCCTTATATATATTAAAGTGTGCATAAATATAACAAAAACTGAATATGTTGGAATGGTTGAGGAGTTGTTGAGTGCCTTGGATGACCAAGGTTCGAATCTCACCATAAGCACTTCTAATTTTATTATGAGTTGGTGTGTGTCCAATTTGGACACTCGCATGTCCGGGCCGTGTCCAAAATTAGTTCGCGTGTCCGAACGTGTCCGTGTCGGACACGTAATACGGTGCTCATAGCACGTGTCCGTGTTTCATAATGAGCTATTAAAAACCAGTAAACCACCGTCTTTCAAGTTGGAGTGTTCTTGAAAAGTTGAGGACATCAGAGAAAGTAAAGGCATTACACAAAAATAAGAAGTGATCAAACAACAGTTGGACTGCCCATCTTTTTTAATAGTGTTGGGTGGAGGCTTAATTTAGCTGCAAATTGGAAGTCAGAACCCAGAAGCCATTTAGATATTAGACTTCACATTTTCTCTCGAGATAACATTATTCTTTATCTAAATCGATAGCAGTTCTCATAGAATATCTTCGGTGCACAACGTACATTTTTACATGCAATATGAATGACTTAGATTAGAGAAAATTATATACATACACGGTTAGTCCTGAATATAAGTTATTTTCAATAGTTAAAATTGCGTCGTGTATCATATACGCATGCATACAAGATTTTCTACAATTCTCAAGGTTTGATGAACTGGTACTCAACTAATCAATGACCCTAGTGTCTTTAGTTTAATTCCAGTAAAAACATCAAGATTGGGGAGTTTAGACTTTGGTGAGTAAACCAATATCATACCACTCCTACTTGTTTAGTCTCAAGGAGTAGGCAGATCCAAAGCATCCATTTAATCGAACGAAAACAATCATAAAAATTTAGAGAAAAAGACTGACATACTAACTTGCAACTCCTACCTGTACCCTAATTCTGTAAAAGATGTCCATGCGTAAAGCATTAGAATCATTAATCAATTTGGAGAAATTAGATTTCACCTGCCACATGGTTAATGGCTTTAAGCGGCTTACATTACTCAATGATTTTGGCAAATTCTGCAGCTGGTTACATCATGTTACATTTTACAAGAAAAATAAGGTAGCATGGTTGGGTTCAAATTAACAATGCAAGTTCCCGTAGGTGCTTTTTGACCAGAAGAACAAGAACTTAACAACGAAATTACACTAAATTATAGCACCTACCTCAAAACTATGACTGAATTGGCTAAAAGTGCACAACCTACTGAAAAAATCGTACATCTAAATCTTTAATCATAAACCTTCTATCTGCTCAAGGGAAGAGAAGTGTGCATCAACGCTATTGAGAGTTTCTAGATCAATTTCAGTGGTACTAATCAAATGAGGAAATAGATATTGTGATTCTTTCCTGGTTTCCAAGTTGTTCTTGGTAGTCTGTTTCTCAGAGATCTCCGTGTCTTCAAACTCTGAGCTGCTCACTGATTTCAGTTCATTGAAGAGTCGCGTCTTCATTTCCATGCAAGACTGTAGATCCTCTTCATTGCGAGCTTTGTTCATTTTATCAATGAGATCATCTAAAGCTGAAACCCTTTCAGCTCGCCACTTTTCTCCTTTGTTAGGGCCCAGATCCAATTCCATTTGGTCACTTGGTTCCTTATCTCCACCAGCAGGCTCACATGTTTTAATCTTCTTCAATCCCTGATCAACGATATGCTGTATCCTCTTTCTGAAATTACTGGTTCTCATTGGATTCGATCTCAACTTTAACTTCAACCCTGAGACCATATCCCCATTGTCACTCTCTGTAGCAGTCGTGTCATGGTTTGATATGGATGATCCATCCCCAATGGACTCTTCCGGATTTGTATTCACAGAAAACACTTCCTCTAATAAGCTGATGTTCTGCATGTATCGATCAAAAGCTTCATTTTCCACTTCAATGTTTCTGTCCTTATATTCTTTTAACTTCGCAAACCTCCATTCATTAGTAGCCACAGCATCCTGAAATTAATTTCCTACATTAGGACACGCACTTTTCAATGCAATTAGTAAAAGTACCAAATATAGTGTTAAGGAAATGCCTTTATGGTCAGCGGCTTCTTTGTCCGAATTCTAATATTCACGCTATTGAATTGCGCAAAATTGTTCGAAAGTTGCCGGAGTGACGCAACTCTATGCGAATTCCTGAAACATATTGAACAAACTAAGAAAGTACCATCCAGGAACAAAAAGCAATGCTCGACCCAGCAGACTCAACTAAATAAAGTACCAAGTGCGGTAAATCGAAACAGGTATTTTCAGAAAAAAAAAAATTAACAATATGAACTAGTAAAAACCATCAAAGACGGCTACAGACCAAGCAAAACGTCTGATATATGAGATTCAGAAGGAGAAAAGTCTGGGAATAAGAATCATCAATCTTAGACTAAAAAATTAGCTAAAATATGTGCAAAGTTTTAAGTAGCCACCTTTCGTTAGAAGATTGGACTAATTGAAATCAGTGAATTCTAAAATTTCATGCTCAAAATTATCTTTGCACTATAAAGCCACTAGTCAATTACCCAAGGCAAAGCTGCCAAAAGATTTTAGAACTTCGAGAATCACACCATATTCTATAAAAGTTCAAATACTGCAGTTTCCAAAAAACAATATCATAAATTGACCTCTTGAGACATTAAATATCATGAATGTAAAGATGTTACTTGAACTCACCCGGACGATGATGCCTCAGTTGACTGATGGTCAAATTGAGGACTGCTTGAGGCTGGTGCCTTGTCTGGAATAGTTGTATTTGCTTTCAAGACTGCAGTAACAACATGGTTGGTAAGAATAAGCAGGAAATGGGTCATACTCCAAAAAGATGATATGATAAACACTTATCTGCTATGTCACCCCTATAAAAAGGTCACTCCCATTAATAGGGCTGTGCAAATTGTTCTAACCAGACAAGCGAAAATAACGAGAATTTTAGACCAAACAAACATGATTGGTTGGTCTTATATGGTGATTTACAGATTTCGGTTGTTAGAATTCAAAAGAAACTGGAAAAATCTAGTAATATCCGCAACATCAGGTAAACTTGAGGTAGACATATATGCAAATGCCAAATTGTAGCTTGGACAAGAGACTAATATCTCCAGACTTCTAACAATATTCTCTAGACTCCACCTCTTCTTTTTTCCCCAACTCCTCATCGATTTAAGATCTTGATCCAAAAGTAGGCATAAGCAGCGTCCAACACCATGCTCAATACCTGATTGGAATCACTCATCTCAATAGTTGCTTATCTAACCCTATGGGCAGCCCTCTCACCTTTGGAATCAAAACTTCTCAACCTCTGTCTTTGGTTTATCTTAAACCTTAAGATTGGATATTGACTAACCAACAAATGCAACCCCACCAAACCGAACTTCCATTCAGTTCAGATCGACTGTCAGAATATTCAAAAACTATTGGGGATAATGAACCAATTTTCTTTTTCTTGTATCATCATGTTATATGGGTTTTTAATCGGCTAATCAGTTTAAAGTATAATTATGATCATACATGGTCCCCATATAAATGATACCTATATAAAGAACTTGGAACCGAATTTTACATAAACAATCATGTCATTGATACCACAAATACCCCGTTATAGTAATATGAAGATACTCATGCCTACTAAAACCCAAATCTTCTAGAAAGTCTCCAACATAATTTGCTAGTACCCATAAGGAAAAAAAAGTTAATAAAAAATCTCAGTACAATGCTGTGTTGCCTATACCCCACCCATGATGTTTTTAGTATCCTACAGAGTCTGAGTCCCCATCATTATTTTTCTAAGTCCACTCGAAACATTCCCCTCATCACCACAGAAACCAGTGATTCACATGTTTGATACCAAGGGGGTGGATTCCTTAAGTTCAAGACCACATTTTCCCCCCTTCATCCCTTTTGATGGAAACAGTAACAATACCTATATGTATTTCATTTTGAGCTAAACTTCTAAAGATTAGCTAAATATACACCTCACTATTGACAGTTGCCATAGACCAATGAGAAACTAGTAAAAGCAAACCTAATTTGTTTTTATATAGGTTTAGGTCACTTAGCAGTAATATTTGTCTATTTCACTTTGTATTACTACTGCAATTGCAAACCATCCAAAATGCACGAAGAATCAGATTCACCTGAGATTGCGATTATTGAACAGCCCCTAAACGAACACACTTGAAAGCAGAAAACTTTTCATGTACACACACACACACACGCTTATTTAACATACCATGAATATGACATGGATTTTGCGCTCTTGAGCAGCAACTCTTGCAAGACTCAAATGGACACCTGCATAAACAAAATTAAGATTTTAGTTATCATAGATAAAAGAAGAAATTTTAATTTTATAGGTAAAAGGAAGTAGAATTAGAGCAGAATTCACCCAGAAAATATTAGTCATCCACCATCTTCAATAACATTAACAAAACTACTTGATCAATAAAAAGCTATGCACTACTGGTACATAAAGAAGAGGGATCATCATTAATGTAAAAAGGAAATCCACCGTGAGTGAGAGATGTGAAGAGCAAGTACCAGATTGATGCTTTTGTTAGTTCATATATGAAAGTGAAGACAAGTTATTAAAGGTTTCAAAGTGCATGTTTGGGGTCAAATGGTTTTAATAACATTAGGCAATGGCT
This sequence comes from Argentina anserina, assembly GCF_933775445.1. Classification (NCBI taxonomy): domain Eukaryota; kingdom Viridiplantae; phylum Streptophyta; class Magnoliopsida; order Rosales; family Rosaceae; genus Argentina; species Argentina anserina. The sequence goes on from NC_065876.1 coordinate 11,823,499, forward strand.
GAAATTAAACAATCCAAAGGGCAATGAAGAAATGTTAAAATCTTACTGAGATCATTTTACTGAGATAATTTCCTTTTCAATCGATCTATTACAGAGAACTAAGCTCTGTGAATTTATGCCTACTCCAAAAAAATAAATAAATTATAAGCTGTTGAACTGAGCATCATATAGTGTTCCATGGTGTAAACAGGGAACTCTCCATATGAACTGGGAGCTCGCAGATTCATGCAGTTGGACTCAAAACCAAGTTAAGGCTATAGGGAATTCTAAATGAACACGGCGCCTTAGATTTGACCTCAGCATCAACTTCCAAGCTTTAACACTACAAAGCCAACCATGTGATTTGAGTCTTCTCTTCCAAATTGTTGAGCAATTGTTGCTACCTTTCTATAGTGAAATTCCAATCATGCCCCTCCAAAATGTGAAATTTGAAACAAGAACTCATCGATCTTTACCGTAAATTCAAGCTTCTAACAACTTCTAACACCACAAACAACATCAATCAAATCAAAGCAAAGCAAATCCAATTCCTTCAATTCAATTACATCAAATCTGAAACGGAAAAAAAAAAAAGGAAAAGAGAGGACGAACCTGGAGCGAGCGACATTGCCGCAGACCTTGCACTTGGGCTTGTTGAGGCCGCGGAGCGTCTTGGTGGGGGTTTCGGAGCGGAAAACGGCGGTGAAGGGAGGGGGGTGGGCGGCGGCGAGAGAGGCGTCGGAGGTGTTGGCGCTTAGGGCTGGAGAGGGAGAAGCCATAAGAGCGCGAAATTGGGGTTTTTGTTTTTTTTAATTAAAATTAAAAGAGAGAGGAGGTTCGCATTTTAATTTTTCGTAAAATTTGTAGTCAAAAAGAGAGAGAGAAAGAGAGTGTGTGTTGGGGGGTTTCAGGCGCCGGAAGACGGAGGAGAGATCAGGTTAAATGAAGCGGTCAAGGGCTAAGACCTGGAGGAGGGTTTGTCTTATTAAACTCGTCAATGGTTTGGGCCGGGTCGGGTTTTACTTTAAAAGGAGTGCTTTAAGAACCTGGACCTACTATTTTCCTCCACTACATTTAAGGACGGTCAGAGCCAATCTTCAACCCCGGATTAATACATTATTACGGGTGAGGCTATTGTCACTCTACTATCTTCTTTATTCACCACTCTATATTTATATTTCAATTCCTAAATATACTCATATCACTTATTTCTTTTCCTGAAATTATCCTTATACATATTCAAATTTAGACGTTAATTATAAGAGTGCAGATATTGCCACCTCACAATCTATTTTGTTCACCCCATATTCTCTTTTTACCCCACGTATATTTTTTTTATATTTTCAAATCACTTTGTTCACTCAATTATAATACATAAATTGCCTATTTTTCAATAACTCAACATAATTTCTTCAATTATAAGTTTGTTTTATTCACCCTACATTCTCTTCTTATATTACACAATTTCGTTCATATTTTATTTCAGTTTTATTTTGTCAATCTCTATCAAAAAAAACTTGCAATTACTACTACATGTAACTAGATTTTGTAAATCTAAAATGGGGTTATGTATTGTATTTTTCTCCTTTATACGTATATCAATAGTATAATTTAGTTAAAATTAAAAATATCAGCTAAGAAAACAAGTTCGATCACATTGAAGTCCAAATCCAAAAAAAAAACATGCTCTTCAATGTAATAATATTGCATAAGTATAAGGATTTTGATCTTTTCATTTGTTTCAGTTTTAACTATTTAATATGTGTGTTTTGTGAAATAATAAAAAATAAATTACAAATTTAATAACTTATTGTCTATTATAGTAATTTTATATCAAGGTATTACAGTCTTTCAATAAATCAATAAGTTGTAGGGTAAACAAAGTGGATTGTGAGGTGGCAATAGCCGCACCTTAATTAAAATCTTTAATGTAATATATGGCAATGAGAAACAATAATAAAAATTCCATTCGAAGAAATTTATTTCTTAATTTAATTAGATTTGTAAAAGGGTGTTTTAGTGAGGTTGCACGGCAGTGATATTAGCATGACCGAGTCTAAAATTGATCACTATTTGTCTGAGTAAGCAAAGACTAGGCCCAGTAAGCCTCGAAGGACATGAATCATATGAAACTTAATGTTGTGTCCGTCCCGGCAGTTCACACCTTGCTAGCTCACCCTCCCATTCTACATATTCTGCTGCCTTTGGTTAATAATAATAATAATATATATATATATATATCATCCCAGCAGCTAAAAGAATCTTGATTAAATACTTAGACTACTAGGTAAAGGTATGACTTGATTAAAAACATGTATAAGATATCGTAATGCATCTTGGTTTATTACTTTCTTGTTTAAAGGTGTGAAACATATATGTAGATTTCATGGTAGAAAATCTGCTGTTGGGACAACTTTGCAAGATTTCTGATGCCCCCGGGGCAGGTACGTGCATGAGCGCGCAAAGAGTTCTGCTGGGAATTTGTTTATTTAAGGGATTTTATGTGGCCTTTGTATTTTGATTGGTTACGAAGGATTTTGGCATAGGCTTTTAGGCTTTTTCTCTTCTTCTTTACTAGTATTAAGAGTTAGATCGTCAAACATGAATTTTGGTCCCAAGCCCAAAATTACCAATGGGTCATATGATTATGTTACCTTCCACACCACACACATTCTTGTAAGCCTCAAATGCATGAATGTGGTTTGAGTCCACGTGCATGACATGATGGTTACATGTGTATTTATCCTTGAAATATGAATCGGGCTCGAAAAATGCATTAGACCTTATATATGAATTTTTAGGTATCAACAAGATTAGAATCAACTTCCATTTTCTTATTACAAAAACAATTTTGATGTCCATCTATTTCGATTCATGTCAAAAGATTCAATGTTTGAATTAATGAAGAAGAGAGTTTTTTTTTTTTAAAATCTAATTTGGAGTTGCTAATGTACAAATTTTCATCAAATTAACACCTATGGTTTCATTAAATGAATAATGAATCAAAGATGATGAGAAAGCAAGGGAAAAAAGATATGTACTATTCATCATCAAATTAAACATTTAATTTTTCTTATAAATTAAATAAGAAACTAGCGTACGTACTAATTATTTTACATGTGAGTAACATAGTCTTTTAATAAATGATATATGTGTAGGGTGAATAAATAATATAATATGGTGGCAATAGATGCACTCATACATTATTCATCCCTATAGTCATCGGTCATGGGTAATCACTCAACAAGGATATCAATTCTAAGATTAATTACTATCGGCATTAATAGAATGTTTTGTTTGTTATATAAATTTTTTGTTGTTTACACTTGGGATATGATGCATGTGGTACATTTTCATAAGACTGAAGAGAAATTATTGCGGCGCACGCATTCAGTTAGCCTCAACCAATAGCTAGGGTAACCCAGTCTAATTAGCCTTTGTGAATAATGTTCTTGGTCCAAAAATGTATCCAACCCTTCCTATGGATCGTTGCTCTTGGCAAGAGGCCTAATAGCTCGTTTGTTTCAATTATCAATACAGTACTGGTTCCTCCTAATAGAATGTCTGCACATGCACTATTAATTGGCCATGTTTGTTTGGCCGGATATGTAACAGGATAGGGGTAAAATAAATTCAATATGGTGTTTGGTGATTCGGAATGCAATTGGATGTAAAATTTAAATCTTGTCAGGATAGTATATCATATCATGTTGGAAAGGTGGTATATGAATTAATCATACCTGATTTCAATAAACAAGCATGAATGTTGACTAATTGAGCAACGACTCTTCTCCACCAAAATACAAACAGATGTCCTATTTCTTCAGTCCCCGAGTTTATCCCTCAACTTTCGTCACCTCCCCAGCCACATATCCTCCATCACTACCGGGCCTCACCGTCCTCTCCATCTCGATCGGCGGTAATCCTGCTTAGTCTCCGACGCATCTCCACCTTAAATTCAAATTTGAACACATTGTCGATTGAATACCAGCAAATTGTGCAGATTGTAGACCGGCAAATTGAACTAATCGAGAGAGGGCCATAGCTTGTGGCTGTTGCCGGTGGAGACGAGTCTCTACAAGTGACTGGAGAGGAGCGAGGACTAATCAGTGTGGAAGAAAAGGAATCGAAGAACAAAATTATCTGAACTTTATATATATCTATTCCAGCTCTAATTTTTTTTACCAAACACACGAAAAGATTTAAAACAAATCCAATCTTATCCTAGTCTAATCCGAATACTATCCTAATCCATTCCTATCCTGGATGCCAAACACGACCACTGGGTTTGGCTCCTGATTGGAATCGGAACCGTTGACCAACACATGAGTTATTCGGTCGACCTCGTCGCTTTACAAGTAAAGAAACTTGTATTTGTGTTTTCATGTTTTTAATCTCAGACGTGTTTATGTTCACTTAATATCACAAGAAAAGTCGAACCTTATGTTCTTATTATGTATCGTAGGTCTTGTTCTAGAGTCTCTAGTGGACAATATCCTAAAAAGCGGTCACCTAGGTACTAAGAGACGGGTCACCGCCTCGTTTTTTGTCTATTTGGTCATATGTGGCTGATAAGAGCATTTTATGTGTCAATATTGTCACGCCCAAACCTTTTTTAACCATATAGCATCGTTAAGTGTAAAAACTTTAAATATTTACCTTTTGATGTACAAGTTTTTCAAGAAAAATTCCTTCACAAAAGTTGTAGGGTTCGTCAATGCGAATTCGTAGACATATGGCACACCCAAATCGGAGTTCGTATGAAAAAGTTACGAATCAAAAAGGAAGTGGGACAATTTTGGAAAATAGTATAAATAGGGGGTGAAAATCAGAAAAATGGGAGAAAGCGGAAAAATCTCCGGTCGGTTACTGTTCACCTAAGAAAAACCCTGTTTTTTCCGAACTCGACCCCGCCACCTTCTCCTCGTCGGAACGCCGCTGACCGACCACACCAGGCCGGCGCACCAGTCTCATTCGAAAGCTAGCTTAACCCTCCGTCGATTTGGGTTGGTGGCCGACCCCATCTCGCCGGAGTGTCGGAGCAGCGTCACCTAGAAGCTTTGTCACCGCTGATCGCTCCTTTCGTCGGAACTCCCTCCTCCGGCCGCCATGGCTTGAATTTCTTAAGGGGTTTTGCTTGTCTCAGCATCGTTGACAATCTCTCCAAAAGAACTAAGCCAAATCGAAGTGTAAGTAATCGAATCAAGAATTTCTAATTCTAGGGTTTGTGAATAATGTCGATTTTGTGTTCTTTATCAATTGGACTGTTTAGGTTTGAATTTGAATTTTGTTGTGAACTAGAAGGTTGTTAGAAATGTTGAGTAGATTGTGTTGATGAAATTTGGTGATGATCGGAGGCCGCCGGAACAGGGGCAGCACCGCCACTTTCGACGACGCGTGGTGACGGAATCCGGTCGAGTTTTGGGGTTCAAATTAACCCTCTCGGTGTAGGGAATTCAAGAGTAGATTGTGAGATTGAATCGATGAAGTTAAATCGTTAGGATTTACTGAAAATACAGACTTTTGGATTGTTAATCGTGAAAATGCACCCGTTGGATTATTTATGTTTTTGTCTTAGAGAGCAATGATTAATTAATCGAATTTACCAGATGAGTTGGTTACTTCATTACTCGAGAATGAGATTCTTGACTTGTCTCTTCGACCATAATTGTGTTATACCTTATTAAGTTCAACTACCAATGGCTTGATCCATTTTTAAAGGGTACGTAGGTAGCCCAATCAAGGTTTGGGTGCAACCACAATTATTTTAGATTAGATATTGGTTTTTGTTGATATAAATTGGATTTTAATGTGTATTTATGTTAGTTTTAGGTTGGGGTGTTTCAAATATTATAGTTTAAATCCTTACATTTGTACTTGTTTATTTCCTTATTAACTTCTTTATTGTTTTAAGGTACTTTGTGAGGAAATATAAGGCAAAAGGGCGTTTAAATGCAACAACTAAGACTTTTGATAAGAAGCAGAGTTATGAAGGATTAATTGTGATTATTCAATTGGTCAAAATTTTGAAGAGAAGCTCACGGAATTTCTAATGCAAAAATGTTGTTGCGGAGTAAAAAGGAGAAGAAAAGTCAATCCCATTTGATTGAGGATTCTTATAAGATTTCGGTAGATTTTCTTGGTGTTTCTTTGGAAATATTTTCTATTTACTTCCTACCAATTATAATCAAAAGAAGACTTAGAGAGGGACTACTTCGAGTGGACGGCAGAAAAGAGGAGTTTGAAAGAAGGATTGGTATACAAGGATAATTAAGAGACAAGAGGTAGAGACCGAGACTACATTCATTCATCAATCATCACAACATCTTCATGGACACCATTCAAAAACTCATCAAGCTCACCTTCCATCTCCTCAAGCTACAACCCATATCTCCTTAAGGTGCTACAAAATTCATCAAGGCCTCTACAAGTTGCTTCACACAATTGCAAAGAAACCCACCATCTTCACCATCAACATCTCCATCTTCCACAATTGCGGTCAAAATCGGTGGACTTTAAAAATAATAATAATGGAAGTAAGAGAACTTCATAATTAAGATTGTATTTCAGATGATGATATAGAAGATGAAGACGGATAAATATATATTAAGTTTGAGTCTGATATCGAAGAAATTAGGAAAAGATTTGGAGAATAAGAAATTTGAGATTTAGTCTTTCATTTATTTTACAATTTACTTTTTGTTCTAATATTCGCCTAAAAGTTTAGGCGTTAGAAGGTAGTTGTTTATTCCAGTATCACCTAGCGTTTTTCAAAGTTTGTTAGTGGAAAATGATTATTTTAAAAAGTAGGCTTAAAATAAAAATCCCTTTTATTGTACTTTAAAAGTAGATGCACAGTAACTTAACTTAACGTGTAAGTCAATTTGGATTCAAAATATAATGTCCAAGTCGATGGCCTAGTCTACTCACTTCATATTGGGTCCTCAAATAATAACAAAGTTGAGAAAAAGTCAAAAAGTGAAAAAAAAAACTCCATGGCAAGAGTCCACGTAGTACCACGTGATAAAACATAGTGGTTTACCAGTCTAATCACAATTTTACACGTTGAATTTTTAATTAGAAATTTTTGTCTTCTAAAACCTTGACTCTAAACTCTAAACTTTAAACCCTAAACCGTAAATCATAAACCGTAAACCGTAAACACTAAACCTAAACTCTAAGACTCTAAAATCTAAACCCTAAACTCTAAACCCCAAATTTTAATTCAAACTCATCAATACTCGTCATTTCACAAATAATAATATTAACTGCATTGATAATTTTGATGTAAAATTTTCACAGGTAAGAAATATCATTAGACTAGTCACATGATACTAATAGAATATAAAAATTTCTCAAAGAGTCCTTTTTAGGTTCTTTGTTTTCTCTTTTTAATGATCATATGATGCAAGTGGAAAGCATATAACCTATACGACTAGTGAGTCTAATATTCTATTGTGAACTTAATTTCGTCTTGATCATATTGGCGTGGTAGGCCCGAGACTTTAGATCCGAGAACCGTTTAAAATCGTCGGAATCGCACCAAAATGGTCGATTCAATTCGATTCCAAAATAAATAAATTAGTAACTCTAGAGGAACCACATCGAAACATCTACAAGAAACATCTTTTGTCACCGCCTCCCTGATCATTTTCTTTTCTTTATTTCTTAGACTCCTACTAATCGCTATATAAACTAAAAAACTCTATTCGTTTTGCCTTACACCATCACTTTGTTTGTTCCTCTACCTCACTTTCTCTGTTATTTTGTTACTCTGCAAAATTCAATTTTTCATAAGTTTGCATTATCTCTCTCTCTCTCTCAATTATTTTTGAAATAATTTAGTATGTTAATTGTTGAATTATATTAGAGAGGTTGTTGACGTTCTGTATTTGCATTTTGAAGTTGATATTTTATGTTATTGTTTAAGGTTTGGAGGTAAATATATATTACAGTAAATTTTTATAACTATAAAAACCCGAAAACCGACATGATATTTGCGATTCTGGTTCATTCCGGTCCCGAAAACAAATAATGTTAAATCTAGACTGATTTTTTTTTTCAAATTCCGGTTCTAATTCTGGAAAAAAATTATTATTTTAGAACCAGTCACAGGTCTAGGGGTGGCCTTGTCTGCTTGATTGAGTCTTCAACTATGTGAATCATACGATGAAATAAATAATGGTACTGAGTCCCATGTTTTCCTTTTGCGATGTCTACGACTATAAAAAGCATTATCACGTGTGTATTGCGATGACTATAATTTCACTACGCCATCTCTATTCCAAGATTGTCATCATCATTTGTCGAACTATTTTAGTGCGTTTATTATATATTCTTGAATAGATTTGTAGACTTGTGATAAATATGAGTTCGTAATTGTTTCTTTGTTAGTATCAGACTTTATCAGTATCGTGATTTCAAACCCATCGAATCAGTATTGATATAAATCAGCTGTATGGTTAGTTGTTGATAGAAGGGAATGAAGCACACGCTAACTAACTCGAATGGCTACAACAAGTTCAACATGTTTGGAGATGCACTAACAAAAGAACACTGATCTCTGTACTAACGGAAAATAGCCAAAATGGAGTAAATACAGATTTGGGAGTTTAGTTTGCTATTTAAATGACCTTGTAAAAAAAAACCACGAATCGTTGGTTGGCCAATAATATGAATGGTACATTTTTCTTGTGTTCAGACTTCAGACACTGAAAGCACCTTATTCTATGGTAATTGTGTTTGTTTCCACACAAATTCTTATGGCTAATTATTTCGTGTCATTTGTACTTGTTTGTTAAAGCAATCATCAATCATCAATCATGAATTGAGTTAGAGATACGTCGTGGTCGCAGTTAAAATATTAGGTCATTTAGCCGGTTTGTTTATACTTCACGTACATATTTCTTGCAGGATCATATAGGGGACCCTATTACACTCCTTAGCGTAATTAACTTCTAAAATAGATGTTTTTAGCAATTTGTAAACATGCCAAAATCGCTAGGCTGGTTTGCGTTGATCACAGTTGGGAATACAGTAGGAAAGGATTAAAACATAAGAGAAAGATGGAAAGATACGAAGCTAACACATATGATGAAAAATGTGTGAATATATATACTTACAATGTTAATAAATAATAACGACACAATGATATATAACATAATCATGCCATACATTACTTGACACATTATATTTCCAAAAATATATAAATAGACTCCATACAACATTAATAATAATCTCTTAAATAGTATAACAAAACGTGCAATATTCTTAGATTATAGGTAGCTGTGATGTGATATAGGTAGCTGTGATGTGAGTAAACATTACTCCAATTATTAGTCTATGTTTGATGTAAGTTACTCAATCATACACAGTATACAAATGTTACACAGGTGCACTAGTATTGAGTTTCATTATGTATGTTATACGTTATAACCAAATACTTCTACCTTCCAAGAAATTCATGAAGAAGGAAAAAAAATAAAAACAACAAGTAGACGAAAGTGAGGAGAGTCCATTCAGTCCAACACTCATTATGATCAGATGTTGACACGTGGGGGCGGCGTGTGCGGGCATAGCCACTGTTATCCTGTCTGAATGGCCATCTGTCGAATTCCTCCACAGACCAAACAAATCCAGTCAGTGAGTATCTGAACTCTGACATGCCACGTCAACCGGGCCCTACCAGATGGCTACGTGGACAGCGCGGCAGTCACGTTAGAGCTGACGTCTGATGGTTGACGCATGCAACCACCCACCACCACTTGGCAACTGCGTACGGCCCACCTTATCTCCCCCATCCGACGGTCCAAAGCCGCCGGACAAAGTCGACGACGCTGTCAAACCCGATCACCGGGTGGGGGCCGATCTCTTAATGGCCGACGACCTGCGTCTTGCTAATTTGACAAATTTAACTAAATCAAACAGTATTTATAATATTAGATAGATCGGGTGGCTGTGGAGTGCAGACAAATTCTGGCTCTAATAGGATCAAAAATGATTCCCTCTATCTAGTGGAGGCTCACTTGAAACCTACGTGGTACAACCACAACCATGTATTAGTCCATCGGTTGGTTTGATTAACATTCCTCCGTTAACATAGTAGTGATCGCAAAAATACAAAACAGAGACTTTCTACCCATGAAGAGAAATGAGAGAATTGAAGGAGAAGATATGGAAATGTTTTCTCTTATTCTTCAATATAATCGAACACTTGACGTGCATGAGATGCCAGATAAAGATATGTTTATGAGAGACCACCTTCATGGAATGAATGAATGAAGATTTTTGGTGGTGTCAATGCAAACATTTTGGCTGTTCAGTTAGCTGGTGGATATTTTTGGTGAAAGAATTTTATTAGGTTGTTAGCGCGTGTGGCACACGATCTAACATAATAAAAGTGAACATCCGTTTTTTTAGAGTTTTTTTCACCAACAGTTCCTCAATTCTGGTGTACCTACCAATGTGATACCTCAACTCTTAATCGTACCAATGTGATACCCAGACTCTAGTATTGCTATCATTGAAGTACTTCCGTCAGTTTTTTTCAACTTTTCCATCATCTTGGTGAGGTGGCAAGTACGTGAGGCCCACAAAAAAGGTTAAAAGATAAAATTAACCCCATCTGAGAGGAGCAATGTTTTTCCCGCCCTTTACCTTGAGAAAGACACCCAACAATTCCAATTTTGGCGCCAATTTTCCCTCCATACTCCTTAATTTGTGTCTCTTATCTAAACTAAAGAACTACCGCCAACCAGTCGACCACAATCTGATAAAACCTAGATCAATCTCGTTTTCTATTTTTACCCTAGCACTTGTTAAACTAACAGAATAAATATATAATTTTATATGAAACATCTCATTTCCACAATCTCATAAGAATATAGAAACACATAACTTAACGAAATTCAACTACATGTTTAAGTACCATTAGTTCTTACAAGCAAAAATCATGGCAGATCAACATAAAAGGTGGTAACTAATGGTACTTAACACATGTATTTGAATTTCGTTAAATTATGTGTTTCTATATTCTTATGAGATTGTGGAAATGAGATGTTCCATATAAATTTCTATATTTATTATGTTAGTTTAACAAGTGCTAGGGTAAAAATAGAAAATGAGATTGATCTAGGTTTTATCAGATTGTGGTCGACTAGTTGGCCGTAGTTCTTTAGTTTAGATAAGAGACACAAATTAAGGAGTATGGAGGGAAAATTGGCGCCAAAATTGGAATTGTTGGGTGTCTTTCTCAAGGTAAAGGGCGGGAAAAACATTGCTCCTCTCAGATGGGGTTAATTTTGTCTTTTAACCCTCTTTGTGGGCCTCACGTACTTGCCACGTCACTAAGATGACGGAGAAGTTGAAAAAAACTGACGGAAGTACTTCAATGATAGCAATACTAGAGTCTGGGTATCACATTGGTACGATTAAGAGTTGAGGTATCACATTGGTAGGTACACCAGAGTTGAGGAATTGTTGGTGAAAAAAACTCTTTTTTTATAAAGATATCAGTTTTGTACCATCCCTTTTGTATAGGACAGGTGTGCGTTATTCTTCTAAATTTGATTTCCGGTAAGGAAAAACAAACATCTCTATCGTCAACCACCTTTTCCCTTCATTGAGATGACGACTGTTCTATAACTTCAACACACATGACTGACTAGAGGATGGGAAACAACTCAAAACACCGCCGAAAGAAAATTAAATATTGCATGCAGTGGCGGATTCAAAATTTACAATTTGTGGGGACTTGAATTTTTTTCCTCAACTACCGAAGTGAAAGAAATTTGTAGCGCATACAATATTTAACTATAATGTATTATATATATACCTTATTAATGTGAAAATAGCAATCCATTAATAATTACCATAAGTTTAGTCGATTACAAAGAGAAATTTGGAATTGATCAAAGAGCGTAATCAAAATTAATGCATAATGAAAATAAAATTGATTAATTATAAGTTGAAGAAGTCAAAGAAGATTGGAAATAAATTGAAAAATAGACACAAAAATTTATATTTATTGGGATTTGATCTTGAGTGAGCTTGATATTAACAAAACTTAAAAACCAAACACACAAAACTAGACGAACATATGTCATATATTTAGTTAATTATTTCTCAAATTCTTAGAGGGACTTGAGTTTCGCCCCAAACCACCTAAATCCGCGCCTAATTGCATGTAGGTAAAAGTTGGCTAAAACCCAGAGTAACCTAACTCCACTAGGACTAGTCAGACTTAAAAGTCAACTACTAACCACGACCGTTGTAGACAAACAAACCTACCACCTCCTGCGTGTACACACCCAACGGGAGAGTTATCGTCAATGCCGGTGAGTACATTAACACAAAGGTATATATAGTCATACAAAACTCTCCTAAAGAGAATAACGATATCATAGAGGCAGCCTAGAAGAACACAACCAGATTGTACTCTATCTATCTTTCCAAAAGGACTCCACGCACAAATTTCACTTCATACACTAAAAATATGTCGAGGAGAGTAATAATGATAATTTCATCCTAGAGTTTTCTTTTACGTCATTATAGTATCCAAAAATAACACATACTGTAGATTGATCAATCATATCAACCCACCCTTGTCAGGCATGGTTCTTCTTGATGATGTTATATGTAAGGTCAAACGGCGTAAACTTAATTTAACCATATTTATATATTGATAAATATGAAATAAAAAGTTTTGGTTTTGCAATCGTTACCCCAATATTATGATTAACTATCTCTCGAAAACCGGTATCGCGTGAAATTTTACGTCTTTCATTTCCTATGCAATACATGTTGTTTATGTATCTAGTAGAACTCTAGGAAATTTCATGCATGTTGTGTTGTTCTTGCTCCGGTCTTCCTAATCTCCTATGACTTATGGATGAAGAAAGCTTTAGGTCTCATTCGAATACTATATCAAAATTCAAAAGAGTTGAGCTGTCATGATCCAATAGTAATAATAATATCATGAATTGTTGTCGATGGATCCTGGTTTAAAGACACCTTTTTAGGAGGACTTAATTGGATTAGTACTGCATATATAATTTTTCGTTGGTTTGAACTTTAAATCTCCTAATAAAACAGACGCAGCCCTTGGCCCATTCCATAATTAAACAATAGAGAGAAATGTACGAACCAAGCTCGATGATTGTTTCTCAACTGAGCTGGTTCCGAAACGATTAAAATAAAAAGAAGCAAACATTGACAATCCAACACGTTTCTCATCCATTACCAAAAAACTATATAAAAAAAGGTTAATTCTGGTATGACTATTTGTACAATTTGATAACTGATATATAAAAACGGATAATTTAGTACATGAAGTTCTCATTTGTAAGTCATTTAGTACCTCTATTAATTTTAATCATTTTTGGGTTATTTTCGTTATTTCAGTTCTAGTCTCATCATATCTGCATTTTTCTTCAAATGTTTTTCGTATAATTTTCTATCTTTGGAGATAATTAAATTGATACATATGCTCCACTTAGCATCTACTTCACATATAAAAAAAATAAAAAAAAATTAGTAATAGACTTATTGCATCCTAATTATATTATGCAAGGAAAATAAATTACATTTATGTAGTCTTAATTTTTTTATTCAATAAATATTTTTTAAATTACTTATAACTAAAAGTAATTTTAGATTGATAACTACATTACAAAATTATATACGTAAATCATAATAAATGTTAAATGGAAGAGTTATTAAATTTTTTGTGATCATTTAGAGGCAGTTTGAAGCAATTATGAAAAAAAATGAAGTAAAATAAACCTAAAATGATAGAAATAAGTTTAAAAATATGGTCAAAATTAACTCAAATGGCTTATATTTGAGAAAATGTACCAATTTTCCATTTTTATACATTAGTTACCATAATCATATATCAGGTACTATGGAAAGAATTTATGCTAAAAAAAATTGATCGCAAGAGAAATTCCATTTTCTAAATCGCCGGACAACAAAATCGAGTATATTTCCTCTCATACCCACCAGAAAAAAAAAACAAACTCTGAAACTCACTCGTCGCCGTTTAAAAAAAAAAAGATGGAAAACCAACTTCGTCTACTCAAAACTCCAAATAAAACCAAACCCACACACATAGCATTCACCACCTCTCTCTCTATCTCTCTCTCTCTCTCTCTAAAATCACAGTCAGCTTCTCTCTCTCTCTCTTCAGTTTTTTTCAGCATGGCGGAATCCGTCGAGCTTCCCGGTCGCCTCGGTATCCTCCCCTTCAAGAACAAGGTCCTCTTGCCCGGCGCCATCATTCGAATTCGATGCACTTCCCCCAGCAGGTCTCTAATTCAGCTCAACCCTTCTCGATTCCTTTACCTGTCTGTTTTCGTGCGATAAAATTTGCGCATAGTGGAGAGTCTGAACTCAGCTCCAACTATTCGCAAACTTTTCGGAAATTCGGTTAGTCACGGCCAATTGGATCAATAGTAGTCGCTCACACTGGTTGATTTTTGAGCCGTAGTTTTGTTCATGATGATTAAAATTACTCAATTTTCTTATGCATTGTTCATCATACTCATGGGGAAATGGGTTGAGTTTTTATTTTTAAAACTGGTGCAGTGTGAAGCTGGTGGAGCAGGAGTTATGGCAGAGGGAAGAGAAGGGATTGATTGGCATTCTTCCGGTCCGAGACGCTGCCGAGGCAGCAGCAGTTGGACCGATGCTGTCTCAAGGTGGGTTCTTCTTAGTTTCTCTGTATTATGGTATGTTGACTCTATGTGTGATAGATTGAGTTAGTCATGAGAGGAAATTTCGTGTTGGACATGATAATTTCAGGCATGGGAAGTGATTCTGGGGAGCGCAGCTCGAAAGTTCAAGCTGGCACGTCTGAAGGTCAGAGAGTGGATGGCAAGAATCAGCAGGATATTCATTGGCATACCAGGTATACTCGACTTTCAAAGTCTTAACTTTTGGTGCACATGATTAAGGTGTTTATACATTATGTCAATGAGTTTAACTGCACTTTAACTACGTTCTTTTTAATTTGATTCTTTTGTTTTGCCTGTAAGTCGATCAATATTCACATGTTCTGTTAGGAAGTTTTCCCCTTTTTGGTTGTAGACTAATTGCATGATATTGTTGGATGTAATCTCGTAGGGGAGTTGCTGCACGCGCTCTACATCTCTCAAGAGGAGTTGAGAAGCCAAGTGGGAGGGTTACATATGTAGTTGTCCTTGAAGGTTTATGTAGATTCAGCGTCCAGGAACTTAGTACAAGAGGAACATATTATACTGCACGGATATCTCCTCTTGAAATGTCAAAATCTGGTAAGCTGTTAGCTTTCACTTGATTTTTTGGCTGAAGATTTTTTTTGCTGCTTGATATACTACATATGGTTTGACCAGCCTCGTTGTCTTGTTTTTACTAATAGTTTGATTTGTTTGTACATGCTGATTGTATTGATATCTTTCATATTTCTTATCTTAAGAAATGGAGCTAGTGGAGCAAGATCCTGAATTCATCACATTGTCTCGCCAGTTCAAAGCAACTGCTACCGAGCTTATTTCTGTTCTTGAGCAGGTAATACTTTTAGGTATTATCTTCTTTTAGGGTACTGGAATTAAATCTAGAAGAAAATCATAAGTTATTTATGCATTAGGTCCTCTAGCGAAAAGTGGGTAAAGATGAATTACAGACCCTAGACATACAGTTTCATATTTTCAAATCAGTATCTTAAATATTTTTGTGCTCGCAGAAGCAAAAAACTGGTGGAAGAACCAAAGTACTTCTAGAGACAGTCCCGGTTCATAAATTAGCAGATATATTTGTTGCTAGCTTTGAGATAAGTTTTGAGGAGCAACTGTCTATGTTAGATTCAGTTGATCTAAAAGTAAGACTTTCAAAAGCTACCGAGTTAGTTGACAGGCACTTGCAGGTAATTGTGGGTTCATTTGTCCTTGATTGTAGCACATTATCACGAGACTTCTATTAATTTCTAATGATTCATGTTGGGGATATTGTGACAGTCTATACATGTAGCAGAGAAGATTACACAGAAAGTTGAGGGTCAATTATCAAAATCACAAAAAGAATTCCTTTTGCGTCAACAGGTTTGCTCTCATAAGTTCTCAATTTTAAAGCTCACATCTGCTTGTTCCTGAAAAAGTAAGGAATGGGCCTTCCTAATAGACTGTTGTTTATATCCATTACGTACTACACACGCTAATCATTATTCTACTTTTCCTTCTATACTGAACACATTCAAGATGAGAGCTATAAAGGAGGAGCTCGGTGACAATGATGATGATGAAGATGATGTAGCTGCCCTGGAAAGAAAGATGCAAAGTGCAGGAATGCCTTCAAATATCTGGAAGCATGCACAAAGGGAGTTAAGGTATGATTTTCTTAAAGATAAGGTTTAATGGTTACTGCCATTTGGTCTGGCACCTAAAGTGGTTCTGGTCACCAGATAATTTAACATCGATTGTCATGCTATGGTTATTAGTACTAATAGAAATTTGTTGTGGCCTGACTCTTATTTAGCTTGAGCTTTATCTAATATATGTTTATGGTCCCCAAGCAAAGGTCTTTGGAGAATAATAAGTTTTCTACGTAACTTGTGTTTACATGTTGCCAATGTTGGTGTGAGAATATTTTTGTTGGGACCCAAGAGATAGTCACGTTCCCTTCTATCGATTTCACTCAAGCTTGTTACTGACGATTGATACAGTGTGCTGCCAGTACATGTACCGGCTTACATCATTCATTTTCTAGTCCTGGTAGTGATTGATTGTAATAACCAGAATGCTTTATACCAAACTATGATAAATTTGAATGTCAAAATGATACTTAACTGATACAACTAGCATACCTCTGTGTTTTATTTTACCTATGATTTGGCTTTCACCGAAAGGGATATTTGGTAGGTTGCAAAAGCTACGTTAACAGTACCCTCATCAAGTTGTTCCTTGTCTCTTGTGATGAGAGAACTTTAGTAAAAAATTTCCAAAATGAGCAAATTGTGAGTCATGATTGTCAAATTTCTGAATATGTGAAGGTTCAATGCTTTTATCCCACTTGCCTTCATTGTTTTGTCAAGTAGACAATTTGCTTGAATTTCTAAAGTTCAGTTGCAACTTCAATGTCATTTATTTACTTTATTCTCTTCATGTTTTCAGGAGGCTTAAAAAGATGCAACCCCAGCAACCTGGATATAATAGTTCACGTGTTTACCTGGAGCTACTTGCTGATCTTCCTTGGGAGAAGTCTACTGAAGAATTTGAATTAGATTTAAGGGCTGCAAAAGAACGTCTTGACAATGATCACTATGGTTTAGAAAAGGTCAAGCAGCGCATCATTGAATATTTGGCCGTCCGTAAGGTGCCCATTTGTGTATCTCTAATGTTCTTATGTCTTGTATCTTATAGAGTTTGATGCTTATATGCTGGTTATTTTTCTTTGCAGCTTAAACCAGATGCCAGAGGCCCTGTGCTGTGCTTCGTTGGCCCACCAGGTGTTGGGAAAACATCTTTGGCATCATCTATTGCTTCTGCCCTGGGCAGAAAGTTTATACGCATATCCCTTGGTGGTGTCAAGGATGAGGCTGATATTCGAGGACATAGGAGGACATACATTGGAAGCATGCCGGGGAGACTCATTGATGGGTTGAAGGTATCCTATTCTTTTCACCATCATTCATGTACCTGATGAAAGTTATTGGATGCTTGTAGCAGCTAATGATTATCTAAATTACTTTCCATACAAGACAGATAATTATAGAATTAATCAGTAATTAATATTTCTTAATTATTTTGTATTCAGAGAGTAGCTGTCTGCAATCCTGTCATGCTGCTTGATGAAATTGACAAGACCGGTTCTGATGTGCGTGGTGATCCAGCTTCAGCTTTATTGGAGGTTCTTGATCCTGAGCAAAACAAAACTTTCAATGATCAGTATCCTAATCGCTAGCAATATTCTTACTATAGGCTAAGTTTGAAGAAATATGAAATGTGTTTTTGATTTATGAATCCCAAGTTTGACCTTTGAGGCTTTAAGCTAAAGTTAAGTCTTGGACAAAATGATCTTCTAAATAAAGAAAGAAAATTTACAAATATATCAATATCACCTGTGACATGATGACTCGAATTCTGAATTTGAATCAGGATAGATTTATGATAAATTTTCAACAGAGACTTCCAATAAATCCTATGCCATTCTCTTCTGCTTGCGTGGGTTGGAGAGTCAGGTTCTTCATGTAGAGCTGTTACATTTGTAAGTTTAAAAATTCATGAGCAAGGTGTGAAATAAGGTCTGTTATTCATATGCATGTAATACACCTTTAGCTTTATAACTGATAAATATCATTCTGCTAGAACCAATAGGGGTCTGTATCTTTTAAATGTGAATTGGTTCAAGTGGTTCCTTGATTCAAGGCCTTAGCTATTTGAATGTTCCGTTTGACCTTTCAAAGGTGATTTTTGTGGCAACTGCAAATAGGATGCAGCCCATTCCACCTCCACTCTTGGACAGGATGGAAGTTATTGAGTTGCCTGGGTATACACCCGAAGAAAAGCTGAAGATAGCCATGCACCATTTAATTCCACGAGTTCTTGATCAGCATGGGTTAAACACCGAGTATCTTCAAATCCCCGAGGTAACCATGCATTCAATAATCATGTTATTCTCAAGTAGATTTTTAGACACATTCAAGCTGCCATGGCTTAAAAAAATTGTTTTCAGTCACACCTGGAGTCTGTCTATATTATGACAAATGCCTCTGTTGTGGCAGGAAATGGTGAAACTTGTAATTCAGGGGTACACCAGAGAGGCTGGTGTTCGGAATCTAGAGAGGAATTTGGCTGCTTTAGCTCGTGCAGCAGCTGTAAGAGTTGCAGAGCATGAGCAAACTGTCTCAGTGAGCAAAGATGTGCACTCTCTTGCTTCCCCGATAGTGGAAAGCAGACTTGCTGATGGTGGAGAAGTGGAAATGGAGGTTATTCCAATGGGTGCAACTAATCACGAGATATCAAGCACTTTCAAGATTTCTTCGCCACTGATTGTGGATGAAGTTATGCTGGAAAAAGTGTTAGGGGTAATTATCCTTGTCATCTTATAAAGTAGGACAGGTTAATTTACAGTTGAAATAAACATCTGTTGTGTGTAAAATGAGAAAGTAGAGTAGCTGGGAATCGTCTTTGGGTGTGATACAATCAAAGAAATGTGCCATTTAACAACCCTGAATGACCCAACTCCATGGTGCAGTGTTTATTTTGCTTCCTCTTGTTTGTTAGGTTTCTTCTTAGTTAAGAATGCACTTCAGGTATTCATGATTGGTAGCTCTAAAAGTGATTCTTAACTCACTATGGAAAAGAAGGATTTGGGATTTGGGTTGCCTTTTGTACCACTTTATCGGTCTAAACTTTGAAGCACCTCTTGAGATGTGGTCAAGAAATTAGGAATAATTTTTGTACCCTATGCGTTTAGGCTCTCATTTATACTCTTGCAGATGACTTGCTTCAAGCTTATGAGATTCTGAGGTCTTCAGTTGTTTTAAAATGCAGCCTCCTAGGTTTGATGACAAGGAAGCTGCAGAACGTGTTGCAACTCCTGGTGTATCTGTTGGGCTTGTTTGGACTTCTGTTGGTGGAGAGGTTCAGTTTGTAGAGGCTACAGCAATGGCAGGAAAGGGTGAATTACATCTCACTGGTCAGCTTGGAGATGTTATAAAAGAATCAGCACAGATAGCACTGACTTGGGTAAATTATATATTTTAAGATTTCTTGATTTATTTGATGTACTAGCTCCGCCCTATTTTTTCATGAGTCAACCATTTCTGGTGGTGCTGTGAAGATAGTATTTTTGTGTTTGGTCTTATTCATTTTCCATGCATGCTGGGGTTTTCATCTAATTTCTAAAAAAATTAAGCAACACTGGGTTTACTCCAAGCAATAGGATATCGATCATGAATCATTCTCATGTGTGTGTGGCCTGTGTATAGATAGTAGTAATTTCCAGGAATAACACCTACACTGGATTAAACTTTTGGCTGCTAGTAACAGCTTAAGAAAAGCTATTAATCTGTACAGTCACAAGCTATTAGTCAACCTTTTCTTTTTCTTTTTTTAGGACACTTTTTGGCTCACTTCATGCCTTCACGGTCACTTAATCTTGGGTGGTCACTTCATGAGCACTTATTTTTAGGCTCTCATGTGCACGTATATTCATGTATCTGTATAAATTACTTATTGCAATCTTTCTCGTCAACCGATTTGGCTAGCTGAGAACTTAAATACGGTATTTGTATAGGAATGGATGTCAATTTTCTCAATTGATTGTTCAAGTTCTCACCTCATTATCTTCAGCTCTAACCTTATTAAAGTTTTTTTTTGGCTATATAATCATGCTTTGATAAAAGAAGAGGGACCCATAAATTTTTCTTATTTAATCTCCAGGTAAGAGCCAGGGCAACTGATCTAAAGTTGGCAGTATCAGAGGAAACAAATCTTCTGCAGGGTCGGGATGTTCATATACATTTTCCTGCTGGCGCTGTACCTAAGGATGGGCCTTCTGCTGGTGTGACACTGGTGACTGCACTTGTTTCACTATTCAGTCAGAAAAGAGTAAGGGCAGATACAGCAATGACAGGAGAAATGACATTGAGGGGTCTCGTACTACCTGTTGGTGGTATCAAGGATAAGGTATGCTTACCCACCCCCATGACCATTTCTTCTTATAGGATTATGCATATGTAACTTTTTACCTGTCTCTGCACGTATGCCTTGCAATTCTGCAGGTGTTGGCAGCACACCGTTGTGGTATTAAAAGAATCATTCTTCCTGAGAGAAATCTGAAAGACTTAACTGAGGTACCATCAGCAGTGCTGGCCAGTCTTGAGGTAATTCTGGTTTAATGTTATCAAACGCTTCTCAAGTTTATAGTTGATTGTATGACATAAGATGGAATTTTGACCACATGTTTTAGTTTCACATTCTTTCAGCTTGTTTGATGTTGTGTTGTAAGTTGTAGTTCAAGTTGATGGCCTTTTCTCTACAGGAGGAGTGATTGTGGGCACAATCTAACTTTTCGTATTGTTTCATATCAGATTATAGTAGCAACACGAGTGGAAGACGTATTAGAGGAGGCTTTTGAAGGTGGATGCCCTTGGAGACAGCATTCAAAATTATGACATGCCCCTTGGAGAGGAAAATATTTACACGCACCTGTAGACTGAAATACTGACTTGCCTACGGTGGTTGTAGGCTTGTAGCTGACAATGGAGGACACTAATTGTTCAGCAGCTGTCTTAGCTGCAAAGACGCAAGATATACGGCTATACGCAATCACTTCTACCAGTCATGGCTTGTGATAAGATGAATTGAACGTGGTCATGGAAGAATATGAAAATACTAGTTCATTTCCTTTTGAGAGTTTGTATAAAATCTCGGGATGCATTGTTCTTCATTCTTATCAGGCTGCATTTACCGAGCATGAGCAACTGCTATATCTCTTGTTAATGTCCCTCTGCTACATTTGCCCAAGTAATCATAATCTAATTATGTCATCTGTATAAATGTCATTGATTATTTTAGCAAGGACGCCTGTCACTCACTGCACTCTTGGACCTAATGCTTTCCGATACTTCACCACCTGAATCAATTAGTCAAAAATACTTATAAATCAGAATTATCTGCATGCTTGAATGTCATGCGGGCAAGTGCTTCATATTCCTCATGAATGCATAAAGTTCGTCATCAACCTTGGTACGAGAATGTTGTGAATGGCTACAGGTCTGGCATCAGGACAATTCTGTAAAAGAGCTTCCTAATGCTGTTACTGAGGGGCGGATAAAACTTCTCAAGCAATTGACTGATTGATCGAACTTGAGACAATTGTTCTGCATTCGGAAACTGCCCTGGGTGAAACACTAACGAACCACAAGTCAATTATCAGCGTTAACGTCCCTCTCGCTAGTCGACTCGAGTTTGCACTGGCTGGTGAGTCTGTCAATCACAGCGTCAAAGCCTAGAGCAAGGGGAGACTCGAGTTATACAAGGGATCACATTTGCTCTACAATCATGGTCTCAAATCAATACTCAAACAGAATCACTTGTTAGTTAATACCCTGATGCACAAACATTATCAGCCAGTGTATCAATATATATTGAAATGGAGCCGAGGATAATGTAAAATAACTCAATTAAAATACTCGCTTATGAAGAAAAACAGAAGAATACAAGGCTAAACTGATAAATAACTTACAATATATAAGATACGAAAATCCAAAAGTTAGATGGAAAAATTCTCATTGTAGATGAAAGAAAGAGAGGCATACACTAAAGACACTACTACTAGACCCTCCATCTATTCTTCGTCAGCATCCGATTTATCCTTTCTCTTCTTCTTTTTCTTTTTCTCACTCTTATCAGCCTCACCATCACCCTTGCCGTTATCAGTGGCAGCGTCAGCCTCTTTGTTTTTCTTCTTTTTCTTCTTTTCGGACTTTTCAGTTGCAGGTGAACCAGCTTCTTTAACTTTGTCCTTCTTCGCCTTCACTGACTTCTCCCCATCTGAAGAATCCACAACACCATTGTCTTTATCCTTTTTCTTCTTCTTTTTCTTTTCTGTCTTCTCAACTTCAAGCTCAGCTACTTCTTCACCTTTGATTTTCTTTGCAGGAACTGGAATAGGACTATCAGTGATTTCCTCTTGTTTGCGCTTTTTCTTCTCTTTCTTCTCCGAAACAGAAGTCGGCTCAGTGGCAACAGCTGGTGCAGCAGCAGACCCCGCAGCAGCACTTGCAATAACAGAATCTCCACCTGTCGGTAAAACCACATTCCGGCTCCATTCTGGAGGGGTATTCTCAGTAGGCTTCCCATGCTTATCCAATTTCCCTTCTGCAATCAATTTCTTCTTCATGGATGCCCTCGGTCCCAATCCCCACTTCCTAGGATAAGTATCCCTATCCATCACCACCCTCTTAATCTTTGCCACCACACCATGATCACAAGTTGCCATCACGGCAGTGGTCATCTCAGCAATTCCCAAAGCAATCGCTTCCCCTTTAGTAGTCATAAGCACAACTTCCTCTCCTACCTCAATTTCATTCTCAAACCTCAGCAGCCCAGGAATCATCAACTTGGCACCATAGCAAATGGCATTCACTGCTGAGTCCTTGACAACTAATCTCTTATGACTGGTCAGAAGCACCTCAAGCGGCATGATAACCCTCCTCAAATAACTCTCATCCCTATTAGTATCATAGGCCCATTGAGCATCCATGACATCATGCATGGTAACCATGTTCTCTTTCTCACCCATAGTCCCAGACCTAACCCTCCTAAGCTCTTGCATATGCCCTCCCACACCAAGAAGCAGGCCCAAATGCACGCACAGTGTTCGCACATAAGTACCTGCCTCACATGAAATCCAGAAAACAACCAGATGCTTTTCAGCGTCAAACTCAAGAAGCTTGCTTTCATAGATGGTCCTAATCCTAAGCTGCCTCTTGACTGCAGATATCAAGGGTGGCCTCTGAAACACAGCACCAGTGAGGGATTCAAGGGCCCGAGCAACCTTGGCAACATCAGGCACAGCTGAATGCAAGCGTGCAACGCAGACATACTCTTTTCCAGCACCTTGCTGAGACTTGACAAGCCGTGTTGCTCGGTCAATACAGACAATAAGATTACCAGTAACCTTAGGATCAAGGGTACCACTATGACCAGTCTTCTCAACACGAAGGATGCGTTTAATCCAAGCAACAACCTCATGGGAAGAGGGGTTTGCGGGCTTGTCCAGATTAAGAACACCATATCTGATATACTCTGCAAGAGGCCGCTTCAGGGGGGAGAATCCCGAGGGAAGAGGTGTGTAATGTCCAGTCCGAACATTGAGGCGGTCATAGTTCTTGAGAAGAATAGGCCACTGAGAGGTGTCCAGGGAGGGAGTCGAGCTCTGGGGCTTGATCATGTAGTCTTTGTCCACATCAACGTCTTTCTCCCTACTCTTCTTCTTCTTCTTCTCACTATCCTTCACTGACATGGCCTTGACTGGGGATTTTTCATCGTCTGAAGACATTTCCTGCAAAGTACAACAGGAGAATCAAAACAAAAATAGCTGATAAAACCCACTATCGAATCACTTCTCGTATATTCAACCACACAACATTTTTCCGAGACTAATGAAACTTTACCAATAACAGGGGTATTATGTAATTGGTTTATTCCCATCATCAACATCCCTGGTTTTAAAAATCGCAAAACAATCAATTATCAAAACAACCCTATCTGCTTCTACTACATTATAATCAGTTAATCACAACTCCTAATAACCCAAAATAACACGAACACATGAAGCTGACACAACATAAGACCCTTTCTAATTAAAACCCACAACGATTCCATTGGTCCCAAACCCAGTTAAACTAACCTACAAACACTTCGACCTAAACCCTCAGAAATGACAAAACATCACGTACATATGATAAAGAGGTTCAGAACATTCCAACAGACCAATGACAACAGTAAGGTTCAGTTCAGTTCAGTTCGCTGTTCAACACAATACGATAAAGTTCGACATGAACAACGCTAAAGAGGATAGATAGAGTAGGAAAGCACATACCTTTGAGTTTGATTTCGGCTGGGAAGCAAACCCTTTTGGGATTTGGACAGTTGAGAGAGGGCGGCCACCTTAGAGAGGGTTTCTGACTCTCACTCCTCACTTCGCCTCAATCTTCTAAAACCCTAGCGAGGTTTAATAGCATATTCTCGTGAGGGAAGGGATAGTATGGTCAATGCACACGGAGGGTAAAGGAGACTTTTCGGGATTCTAATGATTCAGTTTGCTGGGCCATGCAAGGACAACTCGGCCTAGTTTTCTTTTCGTAGTTTCAGTGGATGTTTAGGTTAAGATGCCTTCGGATTTTCATAAGCTCGTCGAATTTTTTAATAACAATTCGAATGTAGCAATGGCGTAGTCTCAAACTTCGGTTTGGTAATTATCATATCATTTTTATCAAATGGTTTTTTGTTTTTGGTCAGAATCAGATGGTATTTTGTTGAGAAAAAGATGGATGAGCAAGCGCTCTACAAGAGTTCATGATCTCTTTATAGGGCCATGAGTGACATATAGTTGTTATATCCTCTAAGCCAAAAAAAAGGGCAGTGAACCAGTTATGAGTTGTTACAATCACAACCTCCAAGAAGGTGATCGCAACTTTGAGAAACAAGAAAAGAAAAAAAAAAGGATTATGTAATAATGCTTTATTTCATTCAAAACTCACTGGCGATAATTTGTCAAGATGAGCAGAGTGCTCATTGCAATGAAGAGAGAAATAACAAAAAATTGATTGTGTGTGGAACCATAGTAATTCATTAGCCAGTTATAGCAGAGTTAAGAGCACTATGGACGTCGACACCTATCTGCGCTTCGGCTTTCTCCAGATCGGTTGTGGCTGAACTGAGCTTCTGAGTAAAATCTGCAAGCCCCTTCTGGACCAAACTCGCATCAATTTGGTCAATCGGCACAGCTTCCACGGCAACTATATCAGCAACGGAATTTGCATGAATAAAAGCAAAGCCACTGCTGATAAAATATTTCTTCACGTCACTCCCATCGTGCACTGATAAAACTCCAGGCTTTAGCTCCGCAATGGTTGCAACATGGCCAGGCAACACACCCATCTGTCCAGTTGTAGCTGGTATTATGACCATGTCCACCTAAATCACATACCTAAACATTCTTAAAATGGATTTTAGATCAATACACAAAATGCAATGGTAAGTAACTCAATGTTATCACCAACATGGCATGCATATATAAAAAGGGAAATGCTCCACGCATATCCGAATTCCAATCTTTGTTTGGAACGCTATATGATTCACAAGAAGCTTCAATAATTTCTACTTCAAAGGATATCAATAACCCAAATGTAATAATGAAAGAGTATCAACCCTTGAATAGATCATGAATGCAAATTTCTAATGACACGAAACAATGAAACTGATGTACTTTTAAAGGGCACAATGCAGTTTATCGACGAGTGAAAAAAGAGAGAGATCATAAGCAGTCAGGAAACAAACAATACTTCGTAGAACGAAAACTCAAACCAAAACTTATTTAACAATTTACATACTAAGCTTTCCGCCAGCTTTCCTCCACAAATTTTATACATATTCATTGTAATTCCAAGTAACACCAAGATTTGAACCATCTAAAAAAAATCAACAAAATCAGTCCACATACAAAACGTATCGATCTCCTGCATGCTATCCGCACCAGAATAAATTGAAGTTTTTCGACAAAAACTTGCTAACACATACAAAATATAAGAAAAACGAATCACTAACCGAAAATATATGATATCTAGGGCTCATACCTCTTTGCCAGAGAGCTCAGAAGAATAAGGGAGGACGAAATTGACTTTCATTTTGGGAGGGAGGGAAGAAGGGACGGGAGGCCGAGGCTCCATGTAAGTTGATGGAGTCCTGGGTGGATCCATGTTTGGCATCACTTTCTTCCATGCCTCCACAAATGCTGGATCGGTTGATGGAGTGGTGGCTGGGACCTCTGTACAGAAAGGTCGTGGCCGCAGCCAAGAAGCTCGACCCAAGAAGCGTGAAGCTTGACGAAACATGACAAGTTTGATCGGTGCCTTTTCTGTGTATGTTTTGTCAAGTTATAGACCAGAACATAGTGAAATGTAAAAGAATGATGTAGTCATCATGTGGAAAATATGGAATTGTAGATGTGTTAAATAGCGACAAAACGAGGTCTATGAACCAACGGTACCAATACTGTCTCAACTTAGCCACCTCACATGTGTTGAGTTTTAATCACAAAAGACCTCGGTACAATTGGGTATTATCCACCTACTTATAATCTCTATTTTATTTATCACTTCTTAAATGTGAGATCTCTCCTCTCCAACATGTCCCCTCTCGTGCAACCTAATTTTTAGGTATGCATGTGACAGATTAACATCCCACATACTAGGACAAAATAAACCAAGGTCCAGTAACCAACGACACTTGGTGACCATCCAATCGGAAACCCTCCGATGACATGATAATGACACTCATCTTGGGCCCATGACAAAGTGACACCCAACTCATACCCACGACAGATTAGAGACGCGACTGGAGATGGACTTGCTCTAATACCATGTTAAACAACGACAAAGCGTGGTTCGTGGACCAACTGTACCGATACTGTCCCAATTTAACCACCTCACATGTGTTGAGTTTTAATCACAAAAACATCGGTACAATTGTGTATTATCCACCAATTTATAATTTATATTTTATTTATCACTTCTTAGATGTGAGATTTCTTCTCTCCAACAAGATCTCATCAACTATATGGAAGAAGTTAAGTCAAACATGTCCCGAGTGTTAGGAAGCTTTTTAGTTATATCTGCATTGAAATCGGAGTTAATTTTGCACTCTTTTCAAAATCAGTCGACACTTCACTTTCTACCATCTCGTATACTTGGTTTTTCCCTAGGTACCTTCTTCTATAGCAAGTTCAAAGGTGTATCCGTGTATATCTCCACTCCTATCGTATGACACCATGCCAGTTCTATCAACCGTACCATTTCTCAAACTTAACTACAATCAGTTGATGATTGTGGGCATCTCTGACGATGAAGTTTTTGGTAGATTCATCAGTAAATGAACTTCGTCGCCACTAATTAGTATTGCTACAACTGTCACAAACTCGAAACTATTTGATAATAGCATTTCTATGCATGCTAGATCATATCTATCTATTTTCTTTACTTGCCTCAAAAAATTTACACTGTTGCACTATGATTGCTATGCAACCTAAAACTACTGCCTTTGTACAACTAAAGACGTATTTACAAAGAAAAACAAATGCGCACTGGTGGAAAAACATGAATATGAACATTTACAAAAGCAAAAATAAACCACCACCTGTGCAATGTGGCCATAGAGGAGCCAAAACACTAGAGCCTCTCTCAAGAATAACAAAGAATCCTAGTCATTGGCACTTCGATTGTTTATCCACCCCTTTTATGTGCCAGCCTCAAGTGCCCAAAAGGCATCTGGGTCTGGGCAGAATAGAGAATAATCTGGAATTTCTAGATTTGCTATGTGCCAGTCTACAAAACGGGCTTGTATTAACTTGAACAGCAGAAGAACAGTTGGCAAAAGCCACCATTTATCGTCCTCCCTGGAGGAAAGAACAATTAAGAAGGATATAAACATTGACATGTACGAATTACCGATGCCAAAATTCTACAGAATATATTTACATTACTATTACTTGAAAGAAAAAAATGAGCTGATTTTGATGAATGCATTTCCTTTCTTATTTCATAAACGCACACAATAGATAAACTTATCTAATAAATAGAAAAAAGTGATTGCTAGGTAATCATGCAACATGTTATACATAGTCTCATTTTTGGCTTCATAGATTGCCATGTACCCAAACAGAAACACGCACATATTCACACACAAACATTAAAATGGGTAACAAGCAGAACATAGTTTCTTCCAAAAGATATAATTATCTGAATCCAGATTGAATAGAGTTGAAGCCTTACCTCCTAGTGTTCCATGTATTTGACCGGTCAGCTGCCTTTAAAAAGGAAAAGCTACAATGGAAAATGCCACATATGAAAGCAACTACCTGAAACATCAAAACCAATTACATAAGGCAAGAAAATAAAACTAGAGGAGAAAATAGGTGTTTGAATTAATATTTATTCCTTAAAGACTGATGCAACATCTGAAAAATGGTTTAGACACTACAATATTGCCACCAAATTTTTCTTTCACTGATGATTACAGAAGGTGAGTATCGTACCATAATGCAAAGAATTTAGTAAAGGTTCCTGATTATCAATTTATCACACATTTAAACCTCAGTAAGTACTCAATATGTCTTCTCGAAGAATGTACATTATAATAGTTCTTGCGACCTTCATTTTACCATGAATCTTATCTTCCAAATCGACCAACAAATCATTTAACTTGCATACAATATTGATAAACTTAAAAGGTCTGTCATGGTAGCAAATCACGAACAAACTCTATTAGCTGATCAAGACCAAGCTTACAGATAGTTATCATATGGTATATATTTTTTATTTTTTCATAAAAAGCACGATTTTATTGAAAATTAAGAAATAAAAATTATGGACACGATACTACTGTTAGCCGTAAAACACCACCAGGAGACCAACTGGAGCAGAACGAAATACTCAATTAAATAACAGCAGCAGACCATCTAAGTGAATAGAAAAAAGGGAACTATCTTTGTAAATTGAGAAGAATGATGCCACAAGGTTTACCAAAGTCTTAATGCTGAGCAACAAATTCATCCCCTCTTAAATTATCAAAGATATGATGAATAGCTCAAGTGTCACATTTATAGCCATAAGTTGCTTAGCACTAACATAAAAATTTTAAAGGTGAATTTTATTTACCAGTATTACATGCTCTGATAACTTACAATGTTAGATAGGGATGTCGCATTCCACAATGCATATACCCGAGCAAGTGAAGCTCGTCTTTTTTCCTTACTGAATAAGGCACTCAATCCGGCAAGGAAGGGAGAAAGTAGAGATAGAGGAAGTATGAGCAAGACAGCAAGAAAAACCCCAAGAGAAATCCAATAGTATTGAAGCAACATGAGAAGGGTGACAGAAAGATCTGCTAAAAGCATGACACTTATCAACCGCAGCAGGGTATCCTGAAGAAATACCATTTTATTAGCTCTTGGACATCAGACTATTTAATCACATAAGTATATATATCTAAATTATGTACCTCACGGCCAATAGGTCTTGTATTATTCAGTAGAAGAGAAAGCGGAAAAAATAAGTCTTTTCTATACTCCATAGATCTCAAGGTAGTCTGATTTATAAGGCCCCCATTTATTGCTCCAGTTATCCTTTTAATTGACAGTGCATGACCTACATACGGCCAACTTTGTTGCATTTGCTTTGGACATTTACTTGCACATGCAGAATTCGACCTGGTGTTCAATAAACACAGGAACACTTGAGTCAATAATCAATTATACAAAAGAATACATAGCTCATGAATCAAGCATTTGTGTTTCAGGTGCTATATATTAAGCTCCATAATGACATAAATGCAGTCAGAAGTCGGACACCTAAACTCAATTACAATAAAAAGGGCAAATAAAATTTGATTTCTTTTTACTTGCTCCTGAACATCAATTGAAGTGAATCAAACAACCTTCTGACAACTATTATCTGTTCTTACTAGATAAAAAACATTCTTGGAAAATAATAAAGTAAATCTAACAGTTTTGATAGATTCATTTCGAGAGAAATAATAATAATAAAGTAAATGTACAGAATCATTAGGTATAGTAGCTTTAGTTGCTTATCAGAATAAGATTCAGTTCTTATGTTCCTTTATCAATTTTCCCTTTTCTTGTGGGGCAAATATTTTTTCCTTTGCAAACCCAATTGCACCATAATGTCCAGTATTTATTCTAAATAAAGGATAATAGCACGTTCTCAGGATAACTTTAAACATATATACTGTAAGGTAAGCAGAGAATGCCACTTACCATCTTCACCAGAAACAATCACTCTGAAAGGTAACCGCTACAATATTGTTTTATAGTCGGTAGCTTTGAATTAAAATTGGTTTATAAACTTCATTTTAAATTAAAAAATAATTAGAATATGTATTATGGTCGTTCTGAAGAAATGTAGGGACATCAATTAGTAAAAGTTACCTTGGCAGCTCATTATTACTTCTATACCACGTATTCGACTGGTGCAAATTTTGAAGGGGATAATCCCCAACTATAACCAATATCCCCAGCTGATAATAACCAGAAGCTGTTGCTTGAAACCATAAAAGTTCAATTTTAACTCCATGGAACTCAAGTTGAGGGTTTGCGTGGCTACTTATCCAATTAATAACAGGAATTAGGTGAGTTCGAATGGATCCATGCTTCACCATCCTCAACTGAGCATTGAAACCATTGACCAAATGATTCCAAACGGTTTCTGGGACATGCTGTGAACAGTATGACATAACTTAGAATCATTTCTAAGGTATTATACTACCGTAAATAATGAATTTGAAGATTAGAAGTATAATGAATACCTGGCCAAGAAGATTGGTCAACAATGAATCACTGTGAAGATTATAAGGTGACATATAGCTGCCATCACCACCAAAGATTATGCACATGGGGAACCTTTTCTGGATGATTGATACCAATTCCAGACGCTTCTCGTCACCACCCAGAAAAAAATCAATATATGCTACCATCAAGTCTGGTGTTGCTCCAACCTGCATCAATTTCAATCATGAAGATGACACATACAAGAACCAATTTTAAATCATCAGTAACAGAAAACTGAGTTTAAAGTTAGTCTGATGTAAAAGAACAATTAAGCAGGGAGGGAGTAATATTTTCATCTGAAGACTGATGGGAAAAATTAATCAAACTCAAGCCCCCTCTTACATAAAAAAAAAAGCTGGACAAAGTTCAAAATAACTGTTAAAAAGAATTATGGACGATAAATTTTTTTTCAGTTAATGCATCTATGCTAATATGAGCATCAGATTGAAAGGATTGAAATCTTAATTATTGACTACCAGTAGCAACCTCAGAAACCTACTAAATGACCGTAACTACAAAACTGAAGACTGGAAGGGTTAAATAAGAACAAAAGGTCTAACCTTCATCCCTTTGTACAAGGCTCGAGATCTGCAAGAGCGGAGACATGAGTGGTCATATTCAGACTTTACATATTCCTGAAGGCGATGAACTTTCTTTCTTTGCCGCCACTGTTTCCAGGACCAAGAACAAGGATATGCGAGAATTGAAAGTATACTATGAACAGACCCTTCCCACCAGTCATAAGCAGCAACAGAATTGATCTCATCAATGAACCTGTTAAATGCATCTTCGTACCTGTAGCACAGGAAAAGGTTGCAATGTAAATAATCATATTAAGACAAAAGATGGAGCAAATTGACGCCACCCTAAAGTGGTTCTTTCAATTATCCTTTCAAAAGCAAAAGAACCCTGGAAGACTGATTCTTCAGTTTAATAATAAAATTTGCTTGCATTCAAGTGCATTGATCATAATGGTCGACACCTAACGTAACCTAGTTAATAACTCAAAGTATCACTCTTAGATGATTATTAAATTATCCTAGCTTCTATGTTAAGCCAATTTCTTACACAATTTCAATGATTGCATCTGGAGGAGAATAAGGAAGATGCCAAGGTTCTCGAAATGTATTAGGACCCATGAAGTACATGCGATGAACATGGCTTTGACTTTCTTCAACTCGGGTTCCCCGCACCTAAGGTATCATAATTTATGAAAGAGAATGGAATAAGAGTGCAGGAATGTGTTATAAATTCAGCAAGTCAACTCACAGCTGCTTAAACCATACAATAAAAATAAAGGGAGTGTACCTCAGATAAGGAAAGAAGGGAAGGAAAATGATGATGATTATGGTCTTCAACTGAACCAGCTTTATTGTGGGAACATGATCCAACAAGTTTGATTCTCAAACTACTTAATAACAGACCTAGAAGCACCAAAATGCATGACAATACAATTGCAAAAGGCCAAGGCCCCCCAAAGGTATACAAAAGCTCCTCAAGTGGAGTATAGCAATTTGGCATCCTATATTTTTCAGATATGCATTTATATGGGCATGATGGAAGAGTCACCCCGCCTGCAGCAAGTGTGCATCTTTTTGTGAGATGAATGCCCCTGTAGCAAAATTTAAATGGAACCAAGGAGAGACTCAACAATTATTTATAAAACTACAATCATCAATGTACCTCGCACATAAATGAATTCAGCACGTCGTGGAAGAAGGTCAACAGAACATGGAGTACAAAGACGAGCATCAGAACCATCAACATTTTTATATGTGCCAACAGGGCATTCCTGTGAAGAAAAGAATAATACTACTATAAAAAATAGGAATGCTTTTTTCTTTGAATGCACAATTCAGAATGACCAAACAGAAAAAAAAATGAAAAAAAGGAGCCAATACTCAATTCATGATTAAAAGGTGACTTAGGGTAGAGTTTCTTTTTCAAAATCTTTGCTTGACATGATTTATGATATCTGCCACAATCCTATAATTTCGTACTTGCTTCTACTCTATACAAGGACTCTAGAGTTAAGGGTCTATGGCGATGTCCCCAACACGTTGTAGAACGTTTCATGGAGTACCCTGATTTGATTACTCGCGGAAGGTTATATAAATAAAAGCAAGATAAGTAACAAGATGATGTTTACCTTGCAGAAGGTGCCATAAAGGCCCTTAGGGCATTTCTTCCCAGTGATAGTTCCATCATATCCATGACGACCTCCATCATCTCCATCACCTCCACTGATACATAATAGAAAGCAAGTAATTAATTGGCTGTTATTACAATATCATATTATTATTATTATTATTATTAAAAACAGTTTTTTATTGAAACAAAAGGCAAAGGAACGACAAAGAATGTGATCAGATATTAAATAAAACAGAAAACAGTCTGAATGTAACAAATATTCAAAAATATTAGTAACATTTTTTTTAAGAAGTGAGGGGAAACAACTATTACTGACTTTTTCGCACTAATTGCTTAGTGGTAGTAGTAGTAGTAATTAACTTGAAAATGGAGTAATAGAAATATTTAGACTACTACAATCACCTTGAGCTATCTAAGGCATGGTATTTTCTCAACTAGAAAAATCATCAGTTGCTTATACATAATTCAAAATAATGTGAAATATAATCCAAACTTAATAAACTTGTCAATTATGGAATGATATGACCATTCCATGGCATCTGGCATGTCAAATGATTAAGGCAGTAGGCCAAAGAAGTGAAACAGTATCAAGGAAAAGTTTCAAAGATGTTGGAATGAAAGCCTGAAACACAATGCTTATGGTGTTCATTACACATGAATCATCCAACATGAATGTTAAATAGTCCAAGATGTGTAAGATGACAGCAATGTGCAATTTTATAGCAATGACATCAAATCATACCTTCTGTTAATAAAGCCATTTATACTTGCAAATGGAGTATATTCATCCCTGAAATCTATCTTAGACCAGTGAAAATGAACTCTTCCACCCCCACCCCCACC
Source organism: Argentina anserina (assembly GCF_933775445.1). Taxonomy (NCBI): domain Eukaryota; kingdom Viridiplantae; phylum Streptophyta; class Magnoliopsida; order Rosales; family Rosaceae; genus Argentina; species Argentina anserina. The sequence goes on from NC_065876.1 coordinate 11,857,579, forward strand.
TCCACCTCGTGGACCACCTTTGCCTCCCACTACAGATAACGATGAATTTTGTGCAAGTAATCTCAGCTCCTGAAGGAAAAGAAGGATTGTCCCACCTGAACCTCCACCAAGCCCGCCAATTAAAGTACCATTATCATTTTTAACTGCTTTATCAAAGCTTTGACCATCAGCACTCAAAGATCCATAGACATCAAGCCTTAAGAGTGGCCACTGGATGGATCCCATCACTAGCAAGCAATAAATATGAATCATAAGAAAATTGATATAGCGAACACATAACAAACCATATTCCCTTTTGTTGTAGGTGTATTAGCAAGGGAGTTGGAATTTCTCATACCAAAGACTAGTTTACCACCATTTCTAAAGGCTCAAGTCATTAGGATGCGGGACAACAATTATATTATATCCAACACTCCCTATTACATGGCCAGCCCTTATTCCCCTTACCAAATAGGGACCAAAATCTGTATTTAACTTGTGTTGATAGGTTGCAAGGATTTTTACGAGATGCTCTCATACAATTGATAAGCTTGCAACTTTACAACTAATCCCAAAAACTTAAACAGTGAGGATGTGGCCAGCAGTTAATTCAAAATTACTTACCAATTATTCCCCCTCCAACCACATTTCCATATGAATGATTGGCATCCCCAGCTCCGCTCCCTAATTCACATGGGAAATTAGCATCACCATACTCATTACCCCCATTGCTCACCCTCCCATTAAAATAACCAGAGCCCCCTCTTCCTCCATGTCCAGCACCACTACCAGCTCCATTTAAATAGTTTCCCTTTCCAATACCTTTACTGCAACCTGAAAAGAAGATGAATTAAATGTAATCAGATGCTTTAAACTTTTGCAACTTCCTTTTAAAAATAACCTCGTTACCTAGTTCAGATGCAGTGATCCGGCCATCAGTAGCAATGATAATAGTCCTAGCCCTGTGGATGTGAACAACACTTCCCTTGACAACGCCATGTACAAGAAGATCCTCTACACGACAGATCTGTGAAGTGCCAAAGGAAAATATATGTCAACAGCAATACCTGTTAACCCAACCCAGTAACCGATCAGGAAAGAGTTAATTCAATTAAAGGTTAAAGCCAGAGAAGCAACCTGATAAATTTGATTTTGATTTGGATATATAAAGGAAATGAATGTCATCATGCTAACGGAATGGTCATTCATTATTGTAGTAAAATTATTTTAAATTGAATATCTGATTTATGAAATGGGCTATGGTAAAGTGCAATTAAGTTTGTATAAATGTAATGTAATTAAGTTTGATACAGATAAGGTGCCACGAGCAGAAACAAATTTCAACCGATCAATGGACTGGAAAAAATAAATATTTACATTACATAAAGGTACCCAACGTTTCATATTAAGCATAAATCATGCACGATAAAATTATTGTCAAGCAGATGCTCATTTTGAATGTGCATCAATCAACTTCTTTACTTCAATAAATTCCAGTTCTTACTTGAAGTGAAAAGGAGAGTGTGTAATTGACATGGCAATCATCTGGTGGGGTAATCAAATCCAATGGGCATGTCTTACTCTCGCATAGGGATTTTGTTACCCTACATAAGTTGAACCGACATACAACCTTCAATAAATTTATCTGGCCTGATAAATAAGAAAACATAATCACAGAGCAACAAGCCCTAAATTTAATACTCACACTTTTCGGCTTGCATCATCATCCATAGGAGCCTGAAGTAAAGAACCAGCACCAACCTGCTTCAATTTTAAAGTTACTAATCTCTGACCTGATTCTATTAGAATGGGAAAGTTGCAGCACAATAGCGGGTACTGAGAGAGTTCAATTAATATGACAACAAATGTATACACCAACTTACAGTTATGTTATAAAAGAGAGACAAGGAAAGACGCTGGGCTTTTATTGTATCACCATGACCCGTCAACTTCAGTAGTCCTTGACCATAAACACCTAAGTTTTTATTTGAACTAATGACAGACTTATGCTGCAAAAAAGCAAAGCATTAATTCAGCTTTCCAATTCGACAGGAGACATACTTCAAATCGTAAAACATAAAATTGATAACGTTCAGACAATCATACCCTCATCTCAATGAGATTCCTAACTTCAAGAACTGAAGAAGTAACAATGGTATTTCCACCGCCATTTACTTCAATTTTGGAGTTCCACATGAGTAACATCTTGACAGAAACTCTAAATGCACCAAAAACCTTCATTTACATCAAGGCATTTTCTTAGACTCTTTACAAAAAAAAAACAAGAGAGTTTATAGAGCTTAAGGAAAATAATTTCATATAGATATTATACTTGGTATTACATGCATAACTCGCACCATAACACCATATTGTTTTGTAAAATTGATAGATTAGAACACAAACAAATCAGCAAAAAGTACAAAAGGATCAATATAGACTACACCCACATTTAGAAACGAAACTGAGAAAGCAAACCCCAAATAGTTCATGAGCAGATATAAAGTCAGGAAGCACAATAGGAAGATGGTCATGATTGCTGACTAAATCAGAGAGAGCGTGTATAAATTTCTTGCTAAAGAAACAACCCAAAGAGCAGGAAAGCTGGTTCCTTCCAAAACTTAAGGGGTCATACAGGTTTGATAGTCTTGATTTTACACAATTCTGGACCGAACTTTGTTCAAAATCTCATTCAACTTTCCTCAGTCTCTTTCCATGTTCATCGTAACTAAAAGATTGCTGCACCTGATTTTTTTTTTAAAGTGTACCTTTATGATGGAATCACTCATCAAAAGCTCTTCAGCAACAAGTTCGAATTCAGAGACTGGATACTCAGACAGTCCAAAGATGATGCTGCCTCCACGGTATAAACTAACTTGGCCTCTCACCTTCACAATTGAACAAGTGATATTACAACTTACATATTTATATATCTTCTGGTTACCAGGCATACAAGATGAAGACAGACTTGGCATTCAATAAGAGACTTTTTAAGATAAAACATGTAACAGTGGTGTATCTGTGGGATGATCAGCAGACGCTATATGAAGTAGATGGATATCTTCAGTCAAATTTTTATGAAGCCACATCTCATGAATGATAAACTTTGCAATTTTAACAGGTAATTAAAAAAGAATAAAAGAAAAATGTTCACATAAAAAACAACTTATGGAAAACAAAAAATTACTCGAGTATCTAAAAGTTGGCAACCTGAACTCTGGTCCACAGTAGTGGAACTAACACTTTTGCACTATTCTCCACAAAAACATGTGACCATAACGGGCTGATCGAAAAATCAAGCAAAGGGGTTTCAGTTTCTGTTGTGATATTGTCATTTCCAACTCTTAAACTAAGCAGATCTGCATTAAAGTATGTGCCAGCTGCTCCGGAATTCCCAGGACAGCCAATACTTAAACCTCCTGAAACAATAAAAATGAGGATATTTTTGGAAGTTATAATTTCCATGACAATGGATCTACAAAGATAAAGGCATATTAAATATAGGATGCAATAATTCCCAACAAAAATTATATTCTAGGGCTGGGGAATTTAAACATATTTATTATAAGTTGAATAAGCTTGAACATGCAGTTATGAGTCTCTAGACTGGATTTTTATCACCAGGGAGTTATTAATAGATCTCCCACCCCCTCTGTTGTACTTCTTCCCTTCTCTACTGCGTTGTTTGTTCAAGATAGGATGCAACCAGGTTAATTTATGAATGTATGATGGTGTTGAGATGTGTGATACTGCCTACCAGTGAACAGATGCAGAACTTTTTTTGTAATTGAAAATAAAGAGTAAAAGCAGTGAACAAGAAGTCCCACTAAAAACAGCGCTAGCCTAAAACAGCTAGGCTTATACTTTCCAGAAGAATTTAACCACTAAATAATTAGCTTGACCCATTTGAAAAGTTTTCTGTGAGCAACCATTATTCAAATTGAAAAGGTTCTTTGTTTTTTTTTTTTACAAGAAATCAGGTTTATAAGGAGTAAATAAGAACCAAATAATTGAAACTCAATGGTTTACTGCTTCTAAGACTAGCTGAGTACGAACCATGGGCAGTGACTTTAACATCTTCTTGTATGCTGTAACAATCAAGTGATATTCTTCCACCACCACCTCCACCCCATCCTCTTCCACCAGCAGCACTTATTGTACCATATCCCTTCCTATGTGACAATAAAATATGCAAACAGATGGATAAACAACAGATGTACCCCCAAGATATCAAATGGTTAATAGATAAACAACAGATGGATTCCTACATCATAATTGAAAACTTATCTAATACAATGTTTAGATGTCATCATGTCGAGTTGAGTGTTGCACCAGGTAATAATATAAACTTTCATAACTAGACTGTTGTACTATAAGCGATGTAGGTTCAGCAGCTTCTAGGTTTGTAATTATTTATCTTTCTTATCTACAGTATTAATCTAGACCATCTAGAAACCATCAGATTTCCCACTTACCAACGGTTTCTTTATTTTAATATATTCTAATTCTCACAATAACTATTGAAACTATCATATCTTCACTTCATATGCCATAACTTTTATACTTTCTTTCCCACTACTCTAATAAATATATTTCAATTTTTTTTATCGAGCAAATAATCTACAAAACTCTGCTTCCTCTGTTTCCTATTTCCTGTTTACATTATCTCATGGTAAGTTATTAATATGGTTTACAACACAAACTATGTCAATGAAGTCCAGTTTTTATTACAATCATGTAATTTCTTTAGTTCAATAACACATGGATGCACTACTTCTCACTTTATGCCATAGGTCCGCGCTCGGCCATTCCACACACTGCCTAGCAGACGTTCTGAATGAAAGCGGATTCACCAAATTCCATTTTATAAAGTTCTATCTAGAAATGAAAATTAGTGTCTGTCCAAGCATTATATACCCTAAGTTTCTTAGTCTTCAATAAAGTTAGTTGCTCGGAGAGCCTTCTGAAGAGAATATATAAAATAGTAAAGTAGCAAATGCAGCAATTTATACTCACAACTTAACAGCATGTATGAATATACTTCCACCAGATCCTCCCCCACCAGTTGTCCCGCTGTCCCCTCCTTCTGCAGTTACAGATCCATTTAGATATAACAAATCCTTCACATGAAGCTTAACACGACCTCCACCATTTCCCCCAAATGGATATTTGGTAGATGTGCCTCCACCCTTGCTCCCATAGCTCCATGGCTCGGACAATTTTGACCAAGTATAAACATCACCGCCCCAAAAGCTTGTCTGATTAATTTTTAAGCAAGAAGCACCTCGGCCACCATGCCCTCCACCACCTCCATCATAGCCCACTGGAGTACCACTAGTTTGAGAAGGTGGCAATCCACCCAAGGATGTTGTATTTATAGAAGAATTATACCCCATAGTCAGATTAGCAGCCGCAAAAACCACAGAACCAGCAACTATAACAGCAAATTGACCAATTTTAACATTTCCAGACATGTTAAATGTAATCATGCAGCCTTCAAATGGACATATAACTGATACATGAGGAAGTATCTCCAGGTTTCCAGTACCGCATATCTGAATATCAGAATTGAAAGACAAGTTTGAGTTTAACAAGCATGTGGAATTGAATGATCCAACACCTTCCAGGTCCTCACAAGATACTTGTTTGCTTGATGGAGATGATAACATTGTTTCTACATAAGCCGAGGTGCTGCTTTCAAAGCCATCACTTATATGTGACCCCAAACTTTTCATCCAGTCTTCTGACACAATGCCTGTACTTCTGAGCTGCCCTGAAGTAAGAGACAGGGAAGACATGCAAACATGCCCCACCAGAATACAACACCAAGTGTACCATTTCAAGTGCAACGGAGACATTACCACTCCCAGACACAGGTTAGTAACATTTCTGTCAAATGCATACGGATTGAGTATAAGTCTAGCTTAGGCTCAGAAGGCAGAAAAAAATAACATACTTTTCAGTACGATATCAAGTTCAGCACACCATCCTCAGGAACATTGCAGCTTCTACTGTCCAGTAACATTAAACATTGTCATGCAACAGCACAATAAAGATAAAGATGATATCGAGCAAAATATTGAAAGGATCTAACATTCCTATGGCATAAGAGTTTAGAAACTGATATTACATTTACTATCAAGATTTCCCCATCCCATTGTTTTACTAATGATTCGTATACCCCTCGAAACAAACTTTTAGAATGTCCACGAATCCAATACATACATAACAGATGTGAAGTGTTCCAGTAAAGCCATACAGAGACAGTACTTAAACCAGATTATAACCTTGGCAGTTCTCACTAAGCATTTGGATCAGAGTACCCTAAAAACAGTTTCATATTACATATATCTCCACCAAATTTATTCTCTTCCCGTGATCCGCATAAAGTTTCAAACTTTTTAACACAACATTCAAAGTGAAATCATACAAGCAACACTGCAACATCCCATCAGAAACATGTAAACGCAATCATAAGCTCTCACTGCCCAAACCATAATTCCAGAATCCAAACGAAGAACAGTATCAAAGAATCGAACTTTAGCAATCAAAATTGAAGCAAACAATGAACTCCACAGAGAAATACCCAAAAAAAAAAGCAACAGAATTTCCAGTCGAAAGTCCAATCCGAATTCAAATGCAAACTAACAAAGCCAAGAGCTTGAGAAAGCTTACAGCTTTGGCCGTAGAAGAAAGCGAAAACGCGAGAGAGGTGAAAATGGCAAGAGTGGGCGAACAAAAGGAAGCTTCGGTTTTGTTCAGTGTCAGAAAATGGTTTGTGCTTTGTCTGTCGTCTCCTTGCTTTCTAGTCTTTTGGTAGCTTTTTCCTTTTCTTTCGCCTTGTTTGTTTCTTTTTTTGTTTATAATTAGAATTTAGATGTTCTGGTACAAATGCACAGCACAGAGAAGAGAGAGAGAGAGAGAGAGAGAGAGAGAGAGAGAGAGAGGACCCTTAAACGAGTCCAACGTGTCCACGAGTCAGGTGACGTTTGAGGATGAACCAAATGAAGGAGGACTCTTCAAGCTACGTTTTGTATTAGCTGGACTGCAGTGTGTGACAGGTAACGGATTAGGAGCTCACAGCAGTCCCTTTTCTTCTTGTAGATAAAGTTTCATTATTAATATTCCTTCTTCTGTATATAAGATTGTTCCTTGACTAGACTATATTATCGTCTTTTCTATATTTTAACAAAACTATATTCGGAAAGATGATCGGAATTTGTCATAGACTCTATCCGTTTTAAAGAAGTGGTCAAAATAGTTAACGTTCTTTTTATGGAACTTTATGAATTGAGTTATACGCTTGCAGAATTTTGAAATCCATTCATCATGAAGCCACATTGTGCGTATGGTTGTCACACTGGAAAAAAAAAACACAAAAAGTCATATAAACTCCAAATTGAGTGATACGGTGATGGTCTAATGTGGTTTGGGACATTTGGAAGTAGAGATGATACATGCATTGATGCGTATGGTGTTGATGGAAAGGTAAGGGTTAGAGTTTGATGTAAAGAGAGCAGCACTGATACGTACATAATATTCTAGCCTAGCGCAAACATTCTTATTCATACAATGTGATACGCTACATCCCACAATTTTGACTTCTCATTATATATTTGTTCGTGCTAGGACTTGTTTCTGTCACTAGTGTACAGTAGTACAGTACTATCAAATTGCTTATAAGTTATAACGTAGAGATATCTGCGTATCAAATTGCTCTATGGTATATTTGTAAAGAAAGTTGTACATGTACATACAATGGTGTAAATAACGGTTATTGACATCATATCGGTTTTATAAAATAAAAATATAACGAGGATATATCGAGATATATCAGATTATATTGGATTTATCGTTTTTACTAATTTTTAATTAAATTTATATATTTATAAAATATATACTTCAAAATATACTAAATAAACTTGAGAAATTAAAACTTATACTTCAAAATGTACCAAATAAACTTCATAAAAAAATATTTGATTATCTTGATAATTAAAATACATAAATAATATTAATTAATAAAAATAGAGGTGATCATTCATCATAAACTCTCTCGTCATCGAATGTTATCGACGGATCTTTCATTTTATTTAAATTATTTTTTCATTTAAAAAAAATAAAAAACACCGATATATTGTCATTTGACTTGATTTTTCGGGTTGACCGATAAGCAACTTATCGTATCGTTTTCTTAATATCAGAGATATATCAGAATATTTAGAATATTAGCTACAAGAGAAACCTTGAAAACATCCAACTTCGATAAGAAGAGAAGATGATACCGCAATCTACAGGACCTATGGATCATGAATGAGTGCGCCAAAGTAAAGACATCATCTAGCTAGCAAGTGTTGCATGCCAATGAAAGAAGAAAGCCTGAGACTCCGAGCTGTGACTTGATCGAAGATTTCATGGACACTATATGATGACCTCTCAATACACATTTGTTCAAGCTGTGACTTGTTTCGATTCTGTCATTAGTGCATTGACGTCCCTATTCCCTAATGTTTGTACTAAAGTTTGTTACAGTCATATATCGTGGAGATCCGCGTACAAAATTACCATAGATCCTAATTAAGTTCTACAAAATCAATCAAGCTGAAAGTGGGGATGGCGCATCGATGCATTCCGTCCCTCTGCTTGCACTGTGTTCTTGTACTGAAAAGTCGTGAACACCTAACTTCGACAAAAAGAGAAAATATGAGACCAGAATTCACAAGACCAATAGAACATGAATGAGTGCGCCAAAGTAAAGGTAACATCTAGCTAAGCCTCAGAGTTCATATATAACCATGAATCAAACTCACCCACAACTCGCATGTACTATATGAACTAAACGACAGAGGTATATAAATAATTGCTGCAATCCCAGTGTCCTGATTACATCGAAAACAAGAAAACGTTTTACCAAAAAATCCTAAGTGAAATAAGTTGGGCTTGTATCACCAAACATGCAGAATTGGATATTCTTCCACTTACACGTCAATTAAGTAAAGGATTGAGCATATACCCAGTGAAGAGAACTGTTCTTGTCACTTCTTCTCTGATCACGAACATGAATGGGTGATCAGCCACAAAATCTATCTTTTTAGGACGAACAAGGGAACAGCCATAGTGAATCCCCCAAGAAACAGCTGAAGCTTGGGTGCCTTCTTCATTAACTTCAATGAAGGCTTTATGATAGATGCTGGGAATGAATAATGGCACATCCACGAGTGATTTCACCTCTTCTGTCAAACCTCTCAGAAGTCCCAAATCCTTCAGAACGGCCGAAGCGTCGAAGTCGAAAGCTTTGGGATTCTGAAGTCACCAACCCTCATATGAGACTCGTCGAATATGGTCATCTAAGAAGCCAGACTCCGAACAAAGTCTGTCGACCAAAGCTGGCAAACCATCTTTCGCATCTGGAAGAAACAAGCACATGGAATACAGCCGCGTATCTTTTCCTTTTCGGTATGGGAGTCTTAAGACTTTGAATCCTTCAAAGGCACCTATGCACTGACTCTTCCTGCTGGTCATGAAGGGCACTGCCTTAACTACCTTCCCATTAAGAAGGTGGAAGTCATAATTTTTGGTCATTGATTTTTCAAACTTTTCTGGCCAATCTCCTTTGAAGTACAATGCATTTGCAAATAGGAGCCTCGTTAGGCTACCAACTGAGCCTGGAGAAAGAGTCTCTTTGATGAGGCGTAAGTCTCTTTTTCCACCCATGAATTCACTCGACTCCTCACTTCCTCGTGTTCAGCTTTGAAATTCACTCGGTTCAAAGCCGCCTTGTAAGCATCGCAATGACAGGCGAGGTCCGCCTTTCTGGGAGCCGTCTAGGATTCACTCGGTACAATTAGAATTTACTTTCCTAATCAAATTCTCATCACATCCTAACAATCTCCATCTTGATGAGAATTCCATGCGAGCCACCTTGCACCATCTTTAGTCATTGGCATTTTCTTGCACCAGCAGCACATAGCCCAAATCAAATGTAGTCCTCTTTGATTCGTAATGACCAATCATATGTGTAACTGCACTTGAGTCAATAATCATTAGCTGACTCTGAAGAGGGACCTCAAAATGACTTATTCTCTAGCAGGAATTTCCTTCTCACCATCATTTGAATACCAGAAACTTTTTAACGATATCTTTGTTGTTCCTGCAAACAAGACTCACCTTTGTGCACCTTGTTTCTCATTCACCATCGAGGTCAAAGATACAGATGATACATTTCAACATATTCTCCTTATATGAGGACCATTCCACCATGTGTGATTATGCTGACTCCACATATTATAAAACACTTATAGCGCTTTGGAAATCACTTGGCTCCTCAATATCAAAATTCTCCAACAACTTGGGACATCGTCACACCACCCAAAGTACGCCAATCTCAATTTTGATATTCAGTCGAGAACATGTGACAACTATGAAGATTGTGAGAGCATCTCCATATGAAATTATTTTCCGCTACCATAGTACCAACAAAGCTTTCCGCTTTTACATGATTCTAGTCACAACATTGTAGCACCGCTGCGCTTAGATTTAGACCTGCTATAAAAACCCTATGCAGTCTTTCTTTGCATTATCCGCTGTCTTATCTGGTTTCATAGTCTTTCCCTTCAACGCTTTATTAAGCTCCATTGAACTATGATGTCCTCCACTCTCTGTACCCAAAGAGTAAAACTCATTTTCTATCAAATTACTCCACCTCAAACTATGAGTCTATATTTGAGGCCTTGATGAACTCCACGATCAACATGCAATCCTCCGATGAACGAATAGCACGAATGACGAACAAGCATAATCATTGACATCACAAACCACATTGACGAGATATACCTCTCACCTCATCATTCCCTTGAGTCAAAAAGATCCCTTGAAATCTCACCTAGATTAGAATTTGTCTTGAGTCTACTTCACCCGAGCTGGCTCCACCTAATGCATATTTGAGTTGCCACCTTGACAGTTTGCTTGACTCCACCTTGAATAATGATGACGTGCCACAGCCGAGCCATCGGCTCTTATACCAATTGTTAGGGAATTAGGATCCCTCCCAACATGGTTCACATAGTATACCAATAGAAAAGTAAACAAACCATAAGACAAGCAACAAGACAACACCGAGATTAACGAGGTTCGGCATAAACCTATGCCTACATCCTCTGAGAGACACCATGTTCTTCACTATGAGAAATATAATAGTACAAGCTACATTTAAGCTAAATCCCATAACCCAAAAACTCATAACTTATGTACAACCACACTCATATAATTTCCCAAGAACACATCCTCACGACCTCACCCTTGACATCTATGCTCCTTTACACAAGAGATATACACTCCCTTGTCGATGACCACATCCATCTTACCGTGATGGCCACGCCTTGATGACCACATCCACGAACTAAGTCATGAAAGCCACACGTTGGTTAACTACCTATGTCTCCTATATATAGGCACACCAATTACAATCCAATTGGTCATAGGAAAACTAAAACCTTTTCATACTAGAAAAGAACATATTCCTGAAAAGGAATAAACTTTGACATAAACCATGTCCAATTAGGAATAGTAACCAAGTACAACTAGGATTTACTTTCCTAATCAAATTCTCATCACATCCTAACAGATACAGAGGTGTACCGATGAGGGGGAAGACGATGCTCCTTACGCAAGGAAGTTAGGGTTTTGCTTCGGAACGCTCTCATGATCACAGATGCCATGGTTTACCTAAATCTTCAAACCCTAGAAAGGCGACCATACCTCATATCTAAAAGCCTTTCACACTATACACACGTAAGTTGCGCTATTATATAGAACATGGTCCTCAAATCTAGGAGTATGCAATATTCCATTAGGATACATATTTACTCTTTTGGTACGTTAACCAACGTAGAATAAAATTAAAAATAGAGAAATTAATTAAGGAATAAGAGAATTGCATTGTTTATTTATACGAGAATTGGAATGAACGTGGGTCCCACCTCTTCATCAGGAATAAATTTCTCCCAAAACTCCTCACAGGGGAGATGGGTATCAGAATCAATTCCTCCATTAGTTCGGGTATCAATATTTATTACCTAAACTACCCTAATTTAATTGATAATATTTTTAAATTGTCCAACCCAAATTGAGAATATATATATAAATAATATTTTAAAAACTCATAAATAAACAATCACATATATTCTATGGGAGTACTTAAGGTCAGTTCGTCTCTTTTTCTAATATTATTCTCTAATTTTTTTTCTTTTGTTTACATAATTTATGATCGATAAGTGAAATTTAATTAAAATTGAATTTGTCTTATTGGGTGTTAAAAGAAAAAGAAAATTGGTGTAGTGACATTTGTATGTCGTTCTGATGGTAAAAATTAGTGTAACACAATAGCACTATTGATTGGTAGAAGAAATAAAAGACTTCATAGATATATATGAGTATTTTAGTAATCAAAATAATTTTAATTCTGATGGTAAGTAAACAACATCAATCGTAAGTAATATTGTTTATGTTCTAATTCCATGTTGAAAGTAAACAGTTCAATAGAATTGAAATCTCCACATCCAAATCTATTCCGTCTCTCATTTCTAATGAATTCAATTCCTGATAAGTTTCATTTTAAGTTAGTAAATGTGCCCTTTAATTTATTTCATTACATATGTATAAAAGTACAAACTTGATGATAAGTGTCAGACATAGTACCCTAACAAACAAAGTCTTGGCTTCCAATCCTAACAAATCCCAGCAGAACCAAGATCTCAGAGAACAATTTTGTCAGCGAATCGGAAACTATCTGTACTTTATATTGTTAGCAATCCAAATCGTTAACAACGCCCTTGTACTCCTTGAGCTCCAGGACGTTTGTGACTCGGCCACCGGTCAAGCACTCACTGGCGCATGCTTTGGCCTCCCTTGGCTTTGGTCCTATCTAATTGGATGAGCAACCACGATCCTATCAAGTTCAATTTTTAAGACACAACGGAACTCGAGCTTAGCGCTGGAGCTGGACTCCCTGGATTGACTGCAGCTCTGCTAGGAGCAAGCCATGTTGTGTTCGGTCAGGGAACCCATGTGGGGATCAGACGAGTCCTCGACTGAAATCGGCCATTTCGACTTGGTTTTGATGTCAGATGTGTTCTACAACGTGCAGGAGATGGTTGGCTTGGCCAAGACGTTGAAACGTGTGCAATAGGACGACAGTTCTGGCAGCAACTGAGCTCAGGTAGAGATGGTGAATTTAATCTGATTCCTTTGCCATCTTCCAAGTCACACAGCCACATGAATAAACCCAAAAAGAAAACCCTTGTGATTGAGACCACATGACATGAGCGGCATTGCTCATTTTGTAGGCTTTCGTATCTTTTCTGGGCAAGGAATAGAACATGACTATATTTTGAAATAATGCCATGCATTCTCCAATTATGTCCAATCATACGAGCAAGTTCTAAACTTCTTACTCACAAATAACCAATACAGTATTTAAATCAAGAAAAGAAAACCATTATCACGCTTTTATATACCACTGGGGTTCAGCGAGCAGTACACGCACTGAATAATACTTGCTAAGCTATCATCATCGTCGTCACATCTATTCAATAATAGTGTAGAGTCTAATTACATGTCACGATCTGAAAGGGCTAGGCGACTTTCCCCAGCATGCTGTACAAAATTGTGGTAAACTGCTTCTGTATGAACAATGGGGTTTTCCCCAGTCAGTTAGATATATAGCCCCGCCGCCGTTTCCAGTTTCCACACCCTTTCACCAAAACCATGCCATGTACTGCTCTCACTCGTCGAACACTTTCTCACCTTTCTTCAGAACAATACAAAACTTCAAGCAGTTAATCGGGGTTATCCTTTTCTTTCTCAGCCCTGGATGTGCTGCTCTTGTTTGCTCAGACCCTTGCTCATTTGCCCCACTTGTATGATGTTATAACCAATACCCATTTAAGCTATTGGTTACGGAGATAAGATAACCACTGATTTCAACCGGCAAATTTCTGCATTTTAGGGTAAAATATATTTGGGCACACAAGAGAGCACAAACCGAGTTGCTGTATGCAAAGATTATAACCCATCAGAGACATTATTCCCTACTGTTTCTTAACCATTGTAGTGACTCTTCTGATTTTGCGAGCTCTGACCCTGCTGGGGCGGCTGCTGTTGTGGAGCCTGCAAGTTCATTGGCTGTGTGTTGTAATGAGTAAAAGGCTGGGAGTACAGAGAATTCATATAGCCCTGCAAATATGTAGAACAACTTCATCAACTTTAAAACTAGGGAGGTCAACGAAGCACCTATCGAAGGTATAACACGCAAAAGAAACATAGAAAGGATGCAATCATTTTTGGCCATTTGCACTATATATTCGCTACACAATGGCCAAATAAGTGAAATAACTATCCATGATAGTTATATATCAAATAGTTTGTATGAAAAAAAACCTGAGACTGAAGCGCATTAGCATTTCCCACTCCATAGTGGTTCTGCGATCCATCATCCTGTGATGGGTCATTGTAGCCGACCTGGGTAAATAGACCCTGTGTACCATGTGCCATGTAGTCCTGAAATATGATCCGCAGTTTAGATTTGCCGAAATGATGGTAAAGACGACAGAAATAGCTAATCTATTCTGGTTTTAACCAACTAATGGAGAACACCAAACCTGAGACATGAAGTCATTCCCTGTACCAAATCGAGAGTACCCCGCTTGAGAATTCTGGTTTATAAAATTCCCTGGAAACCCTCCTTGTGCTCCTTGAGTAACATAATCAACAGCATATCCACTCTGAGAAGCCTGCAGAGAAAGCCAGCAGCATATCGACATAGTAAAATTCAAGGAACATTAAAATTCAGTTTTATAAACGAGTGCATGGATTTTAAGTAAAAAGAGTACAAGATGGATACTCCGAAGTTTAAACATACAATAAAGAATTCATTTCAAACAAGCATAGATTAAACCATCAGAATACCAAGAGAGAATAAAAGTCTATAAAACAGATTAATCTAACATCCTTTAACAAACTGCCTGATATAATATAAATTATAAGCTTCAGCAAAATGCTTTAAAAAATCTAGATACTATATTGCACATAAGTAGAACAAAGGTATGCGTGTATGACAAACAAGAACATCCAGAACTGCAGCTGAACCAACTAAAATAGTCCCTCTACTGATGAACACAGTACACAAATAAAACGAATAATACCTGAGTTGAGAAGTCAGCAACATTATAAGGAACATGTGATCCCTGACTTTTAAAGTCATCACCCAAGAACTCCTGAGGTGAAATTAAGATATGAATATAGCTCCACAATTTTGAACACAGTTCTTAATGGGAACTTGGAAAGTTTGAGAAAAAAAAACCTGAGACATGCCCCCCATGGAAAACCCATCTCGAAATGCTTGGCTTGGCCCTTGACCTGGCATCTGTCCCGAAAAAAAAAATGAAGGAAGACATGAGACTGAGTGCTTGTTGAAAATCCATATATACATTAAGCACTGGACGATAATAGGATACGAACATTATTGACAAATCCAGGTTGAGATAATGGACCACCCACAGATGGCTGACTATTAGGATTTTCCAGAGCAGGAAAGTTGAAGTTAGACCCCAAGTTTCCTGCATTCGGCTGCGTCCCTTGCTGGTGTGGGAGATGACTACCAATTGGAGTACCAGCATTGCCACGTCCGGCCCCAAAACCTCGGCTTCCAGGTTGAGGGACATGAGGAACAGCTCCTACTGGTCCATGCACGGCTCCACGAGTCGGAATAGCATAGGGTTGAGAAAGGGGACCACCATGAAATGGGGCAAGTGGTGCCCTAGGCATTGGATATCCAGCAGGATGTACCCCAGGCTTGTGGGTACCATTTGGCAGACCAGGAGGTAGGTAATTACCTGGATTTGAGAAAAAGGATCCCACAAAACTAATTTAACAGATGGGTAGAACATTTTCCAAGAGTTATTAGAATACAGAGTTCAACATTCCCAACCAAAACCTTACTTTTGAAACATAATTAGTTCGCCACATAAGTAAAATCTCATTTGAAAATAGATGCACATGATTACTGCGCATTCAGTTTTAGATTCTTAGGTTCCCCTGCATTGTGAGTAACGTACTTATGATTTCAGTAATCCAAACAGTTAATCCTACCTAAGGTCTACCCCTATATTCAAGTTTTACTCTGTTTCTTCCTACTGGGAGAAGCAAGCTATAATTTCCATTGGCAGAACTAACACTTGATTCAATTATATTCCAGCATTATAAGACCGTGATCCTAGATTGCAAACATCCAACAATTTGTGAAGGGAGAGAAAGATACTAGAAATAACATACCCCTGCCACGACCGCTTCTTCTATCAGCACCCTGACCGGAAGGGGCGATCGACCCATAACTATCACTTGGAACAACGCCCGGACCACCACCAAAGAACAGACGCCGATCATTGTAGATCTGTGTAAAACAATGGCAACCAAACATATGTGATTTTAATTCCCACAAACAAATTGAAAATCAATTATTCTCTGTTCTATGACTTTTATAACTTCCAAAAACAAAAAATGGTGACTATTGCAAACTAACATACCTTTTTCGGCTTTGGGAATTGAACCATACTCTGCTTCAAGTTATTTAGCGGACCTTCGACCAAGCACTCATGTTCCTAATGATATATAAATCAAACTCAATATATACAATGTTATTAAGGTGTCTCATCAAAGGGAGAAAATCATAAAGGTGATATGTGAACACAACGTTCAGGATAAACAATCATGATGACGGTAAGTATCAACCATTAACCATCAACAATCAAAGCTCGTGTCTGCCAGTTTATAAGTGATCCTATTTTAATTTTCTTATTCCCTTTACAATAAGAGAGTATATTTGTATTACGAAACTAAAAATGGACAGAGAAAAAGGTGTATCACTGGTACATAATCTTTAGCCTTGAACAAAAAATATATATTTAGAATTGGTAACTACTTTTCAATCATCTGGCAGTTAAAGTTAAAAAACAAACAGGTGAACACAACCACCACTGCATCATTCTTAGAGATCAGATGATACCTTGTAGTGTGTCAACAAGCTATTCCACAAGGGCTGCTTACTTAAAACTTTAGGGTTCCCCAGAATAACAATACCATATCGAGCACGTGTCAGGGCGACATTGAGCCTCCGAGGGTCGTTAAGGAATCCAATTCCCTGAAAAAAGTGGTGCATTAGCCAGATATATTGAATACCATCTTTTGATGAAAACTAAATCTGCACACATTGAAGAGCAAAAATTGCAAACGTGACAAGAGCTAATTGTGCAAACTTAGGTAGTGTGTTAAAGGATTTTCCAGAATAAATATGACAAAAAATTGAGGCATTGCAGAATACACATTACACAAAATAAGTATTTGGGCTACAGCAAAGAAAGAAATTTTCCACAAAAATAAAATGAATTTGCACATACAACTGCTGCCATCCCCACTCACCTGATGCTCATTACTCCTCACACATGAAAGGATGATATAATCTTTTTCTCTTCCTTGAAATGAATCTACACTTGCAACCTGTAGCAACAATAAAAATGAAAAACTTTGACAAATATGAACCAGAAAGTCATGTATCTGATGAATCAAAGATATTACCTCTATTTCCTTATAGAGTTGCTGTCTAAGAGCACCATTCCTAGACATATAATTCACAATATATGCTCGTTGGCCCTCGTATGGTGTTATCACCCCAATCTGTGAAACAATTATATTATCAAGTATATATACATGAAAGGCAGTGTAAAAGCTAAATGCCATTAAATGTCATGGTACCTGACTAGGGACAACGCCACTCCTTAAGAATGTTGTGACAATCTTTTCAACATTAGCAGCTTCAGTTCTGTTCAGATAAGATGTCCCACTAGCACTTATCTCCTCTTGACCCATCTGTAACACCACAACGTATGAACCCAAAACATTTTAGAAAAACAAACAAAAAACAAAAGAAGCCAGCAAACGGCACATTTCTAAACAATGAACTTTTCAAATATTGAGTTGGCTCCTAGTGTACCTGAACATAAAAGAACATTGGACGATTGGGAACTGGCCATGGAAAATCAATTCCCGTTGATTGCCTTTCATTGATGGTGACGCCATTTTGGAGTGTACCCTCATAGAAGCTATTGGAGGGAAATTCTGACAAAGCTGGATGCATTCTGTATTGAACCTAGTTTGAAATGCAAAAGATAACACATCAGTACTGCAGCATATACATACTTGTACTCACAATAACATCAGTTCAGGCCCAACTGCTACCTCTAAAAACACAAATTTCATAATTCTCCATAAATCAGACCAGCCACACTGTGTTACATCCATGCAGAGATTGAATAAGTTTGACCAATTACCTGCAACCTAATTGGTTTCACACCGAGTAAAACAAGGCGTTCAAAAAGAGACTGGGCAAGCCCAGCACGAGCTGCTTTCTTGCACATAATGACTGGACCAAGCTGGCAGTGATCACCAACCAAAACAACCTGGAATAGAATCTCACATTAAACTGCAAACCATAATTCCATAAGAGTTAAGAACGATGTAAAAGCAAGTGATTTGATCTCAAGATACCTGCTTTGCCCCGAGTACCAAAGGAATGAGGCATTCAGGCTCGGTTGCCTGAGTTGACTCATCAATAAGTACCTAAATGGAAAAGGAAGAAAATGTTTAAAACACATTTAAGTTGTGACTGACACTGACAGTAGAACTGGCTAAGTAAGATGTATTTTAACCTGACGGAACCGAAAATTCACCAATCGGGGATCTCCAGCACCAACACATGTGCAACAAATGACATCAGCACTCTGAGAAATCTCTCTCTCAGTTGCCCGCTTCAGCGCTTTGTACTTTTTCTCATCACTACTTGACAATTCACCTACAAGGATTTGCATTAATAGAAGATACATCTAAAGTTTATGAGCAATGTGGGGAAAATTATATAAAAAAATTCAAACAAGTTTGAACTAATTCCTCAGAGTTCAGTATAAGATTAGACAAGTACCAAAATAATGGCAAGGATGATTCATGCATGTTCTCTTTAGTACTATTATTGTGGTACAAAAGCCCCAGGTTCAAAAGGTAATATTACTTGAGAAGATTATTAGCAATATTAATAAAGAAATGAACATTCTATTTGAGAGAGAGAGAGAGAGAGAGAGAGAGAGAGAGATAGGCAGACACCTTGCTCATCCTTCAATTGCTGTAACTTGTGAAGTTCACTCTTTTCTGATGTGTCAAGATGACGAACCTGTTATCAGTAAGCACCAGGTTTAAACATGATAATAATTTGTAACAAAAATGTGAAAGATTAGCTAACAAATATGAACGAACCTGATAGTGAAGGGTTAAATGCTCAACCGGAGAGCTGACAGCCTCCCTTGATTTTGCGCACTGTCTAACAACCTAATAGCCCAACAGAAAGAGAATAGTTAGAAGACATCGAAGAAAAAATCTATACAAATATACGAGTGAAAAGCAATACCTTGTCAACAAACCAATATGTAACATGCTAGCACTAATAAACCAACTATTACACTACAAACTCTTTAACCAAACGATCTGCGACACAAATTATTGAATTTCATATTGAAGATAAGCTGAACGAACATACAGCTATTCAGTTCAATCGAGATTCAATTGATTCAACATACAGAGTAGTATGAGTGAGCCAAAATAGCTAATTTATATTTTTTAGTCACACCGCATCCATCGTATGATAGTGAAAATTTATGACCCTCCTCCACAGTGTTAGTACGAAAATCACTCTAAGTTGGTTGCTTTTCTCAGTACGAAAAACGTTCTGATTGTCTCCAGTATCAACAGAGAAGTTGGGTACCCATTTTACAGAAGTTCTGTCTTTTAATTTTCTGGGGTTACTAGAAGCCCACTGCCTAAGAAAGATAGATCTGGGGAGAAAACCGTGGAACATTTACAGACATCATCATAGAAGCGGTGGGGGGGGGGGGGGATAAGAAGACAATATTCCGGGAACATTAGTCATTGTTCCATGCTCATATTTGATGTTCTTGGCACCTGGAAGTATTACATTTTCCCTTGTCACTTTGTTAAACCCAATTTATGTGAAGCCACCAAAATCAAGTAAACGTACCAGAAAGAGTAAAGAAAATACAATACATGATATATAACCAAACAAAGACCACAGGGTGATATGATTGTAGGCAAAGCACTGATTCTTTACCTTCAGCCCAGTTGCACTTATTTTTTCAGCTAGTTGGTCCACAGCCACATTACTAGGAGCGCAAACCAAAACCTGGACACAGATGACAATTCAGCGTGCGAGAGAGAGGAGGGGGAGGAGGGAGGGAGGGGGTGAAGCAAATAATCCTGGTGATTCTACCTGTCCCTGGCCTTGTTTAGCCATGTGATACACAATTGCTGCAGAAGTGACAGTTTTTCCTGTGCCAGGTGGACCTTGAATCAAACTTATAGGCTTCTGAAGGACACTTTTCACAGCAAAAACCTGTCCATAGAGCGATATAAGGCACTCAGACAAATCCTTACAAGAAAGAACTTCAGAAGGGACCATGAAACAATAGGAAATAAGATGCCTTCAGAAGTAGAGGATAAAAAATTCAAACAACCATGTCACGCATGAATACAAACCCAGTGCGGACAGTAGAGAAAACAAGAATCTTTGTCAAACAAGCATAATACAATACTTAATTTATCAATAGATCAACCTGAGATGCATTGAGCTCTGGCAGACCAGGTGCACCAAAACGACGAGGCAATGTATTACGGACCATTTGGACCTCTACTTCATGGCCTAATAGATGATGGTAAATATACCTGGAAAAAATACAAAAGAGCATTAACTTTGAGATGCATAAAAGTCCTAGACATACAATCAGGCTGTAAGATCACTATAAACTAATCAAGATTCAAATTTTTTTATACATATGGTCAGATCAGGTTAGCTAAGCTCGTGCAAAGATACATTCACAAGATTCAAGCTAATCTGATCTCAAGACCTTAGGCTTTACATTTCCAAACAACACCAAGCAATAGATTATGAACACCAGTATCAAAATAAAGTAGCTGACAAAACCAATTCAATAAGTGAACGATTGTTTGTTCAACCATATGACTGATATTTGAATCTGATCACGATTATAGCAACAGTAGTGTTTCTAGAATGTTATCCATGTGAAGATTATGCAGATACAGATGAAAGTCACAAAGCACTTACCCACTAACACTTGTCTCATCAACTGCAAAAGCTTTCATCGCTCCTTGCATACGATCAAAACTTGTACTCTTCCATACGAAATCAACACTGAAGCCATGATTCACATCAGCTGGAACTCCCTGCACACAACACTAACAGTTAACACAAAGAACAACAACCACTTTCACCAAAAATGAGGAATTTAGCTACAGCAAAACCAATATTACCTGACTAACACGAAGTTCGAGTGCAACCTCTTCTTGTGCAGTTAACTTGATCTAGAAATATGAGAAATTACAGCTTTGAGCCAAAGAAAAATGTGTGTAAGTACATACAAACATATATTGTTACAGGCAGGAAAAGACATACGACATGTCCCACAGACTGCCAAGCTGGATGAGCTGCATCCCCAGAATAACGAAGTCGCAGCTCGTCACCTGGTACAAGACGCAACTCATTGTCCTCCTGCAGCACAACACAACAGGTAAGATAAGAATGAACATAAAAATGTGTGGAATACGACAATACTAAAGTCAAACTAAGATAAACTCAAAAAAAATCACCTTTGGAAAAACAAAATAAGCGACACGCTTCTTGTTAAGACCAATATCCCACCTAATGGTGAGATTGTCCTTGCTTTGAGATTCTTTCATCATCTGCGACATAATTAAGAACAAGCCGCTTAGACAAATGCTTGTACTCAACAAAGATAACATAAGGACTATAAAAAGGGGAGGTTGAAGATAGTACACATACCTTGTCATAGTCAGCTTCAAGCTTAATAAGAGGTGCAAACACATTTTGATACTGCATCACAATTAAAATAAAAAACCCATTAACGAATCTATATGCAAATGCAGATCTTCACTGTTATTTTATATATCAACCACATAATACCTCTACTTCCAAAAAGGAATTTCAAATTTTCATTACTATCAAATTACAACACACAGATGAGGATATAGACCTTTCCAGGTTTGAGCAAGCCAGTAAGAATCACAGAAAAGCAAAATTACCTGGTATGCATCTTCATACTTTACGGCCACAGGTTGGGGTTCATCATCCACACCAGGTTTCTCAAGATCTTCTAGGGAAGCATCAGGATTCGACTTCCAGAGTTCTTCTACCTTGTTTATTTGTTGAGCACTAATCTGGCGTGCCCTCAGCTGCTCCTGTTCAGAGGGGACCTGCAAAACACAAAGAATTAGATAACTGAACTTGAAACTATAGGTTTCCTCAAGGAAAAGACTATGAAGTTCGACAAAAGAGATAGAAGCACCAAACCTTTACAAGCCATTGCAAGAAACACCTATCATCAATCAGGGGACACCACTGACTGAGATCCCAGTTCATATCCTTCAATGCATTAACACTTAAGCAGGGTTCCCTACAAAGAAGAACGACAACACTCTCTGTCTTGGCTGAAATAAATCCAAGAAGGAATACATTGCGGCATCCACAGTTGTAGCACTCGAGGATTGTTTCTCCTAGAGGGCTATCTTTATGAAGACAGACTTCCTTGTGTTTTGCACGAACCTGCAGAACCCAAGATAACCGTTAAGATTTTAAGGGTCCCAGGGCGTATTGACTCTCCTAGAAAGAGTAATAACAAATATCTAGTAGTAGCAAATAGCATCTTGAGGCGTATTTTCCAACTCAGTATTTAAGCAACATTAAGTGTGACCCCACAAGTGGCAAACAATTAAAAAAATTACCATATATAATATAAGCCTACAATAGATGCTCTTGCACATTGATGTGTAGTCGCAATAAGAAACCGTAACAACAAAGGCACAGTAAGACAGAAAGCGCAAGAAGGCTATAACAGAGCGAACACAAATATTCCAAAAAAAACTGCAACAAGAAGACATTAATTCACATGAACTCAAACATACACAGTAAATTTCAATCATTATTTTTACTCAAACTCCAACCTCAAATTATAACTCCCATATTACAGCTGATGAATCGAAAGTAGCAAAAATTATTTACAACTCAATTCCCAACTAAAAAATAACAATTTTACAAAAGTTTCAGTCTACAACTACCATGATCAACGGCATAATTGAACCAAAAATCAGGTTGCTTATAAGTTATAACAAAAGGAACACATGCTCGTTCACAACATTTGTATGCAAGTGGTCTCAAATACTACCAACACAAATTTGAAGAGCATGTACTCGACAGCTTTCAATTTCCCTGTTCGTCAATAGAACTTCACCAATAAAGAGTAGCATGAGTCCAAATGTCTTTTATTATCTACAAAACTACATAGAAACATGTAACAATCACATGGTCTGTTATACTACTCTACCTACATTCTTCCTAAAGAACAAAATCAGGCCAAACCACTGAAACTCGAGCTCAACAAACAGAAAAGCATCTAATCTAAATCAGAAAGCGACTGTGATTTAGGTTTTTCCTACAAAACTAAGCTGGATACTTGTAATCTATTGTAGTATTCAACCTAGACAATTGCATTGACTTCAATAGTAATTGAGCTCTTAAATACAATGCTGATTTTTCCCTCTAAATCCCTCCAACTACTACATTTCCTACTAATCACTCCTATTTTACATTTCTTGAATAAATTCCACCTAAGAACAATCGAAAAATGATGACGTAATCGAAATTCCAAAAGGTAAACAACACAATGAAGCCAGAAACTGACCAGGTGATTGACAATATGAGAACCGGAGGTGTTCCCTCTGGAATTACAAAACCATTTCCGGCACGACGGCACATTACACCTCACAACACACGCCGGATTTGACACGCCGCAGTACCGGCACGCATGCTCAGTGAAATCCCCCTTGCCAAACTCATAGCTATCATCATCTCCAGTGTCCTCAAAGTTGAGCACACTCATCCCAGACGCTAGGGCGTCCACCACCTGATTACTACTACTATTATTCCCGCCGCTACTGCCGGAGCCACCGGCCCTGGACTTGGTGGCGCTCCCCGGAGCAGCCGAGACCGGCGACGCATCGGAGTGGTGGTCGGAGCTTCCTCCTCCGCCGCGGTCGGATAGGGAGTCGGAGGGGGTGGGCCAGGCGACAGGGGAGCGAATCGGGTCGCGGAACTCGGGGTAGTCGAAGTCCTCGCCCTGGGTGTTGAATTCGAGGAAGGTGTAGGCGTCGGTGGCGGTGTCCGGCTGGGACGCCGTGTCGAAGAGATTGTTCGGCTGTGATTCCATGGCGGATGTATTGATTGCGCGAGTGATTGGAAACCCTAAGATTTTGAGAGGTTAGGGTTAGGGTTAGGGGTTGGTGAGGGGAATTGAATGAGGGGAAGAGGGAGAAGCGAGAGTGAGTCGAGACGTCATGGAGAAATGAAGAAGGGAGAGAGTGCGTGAAACTGCTTTGGAACGCGCGTCACGCTCCGCTGTGATTGGACTGTGGGGTTAGTACTAGGGAGTGGGGGGCTTTCGTGGGCACGTGAGAAAGTGTAACAAATGTCAACTTTTTTTATTTGGGTGAAGCGCGTTCAAGTGAATTTTTACCCTTCTGATTAATCAAGGGTGTTAAGGAGTAATTCGTCACGGCCCCGGACCACAAAGTAATTCGTCACGGCCCCGGACAGCTTTGTGGTGCAACTTCTTAATTGAGTGAAGGCAACGGTAACACATATGAGTGCTAAGACGCGAGTAATGTAACCCTGAAATTTTTTACTTTTAATTTTTATTCATGGTCCTATATATCCAGCACCCGATGCTAGTATAATGGATTTAAAAATACAAAAACTTGTGACGGAAATTCTGTTGATAGATGTTTGCACAAACGTACACCTCTCACTCTTTTATGTTATTCAACGATGTGACATTTTAGGCTGCCTCTTATGTCACAGCATTATACTCCCAACTTGATATGCTACTTAGATGTATGTGGAAGTGAAGGAACACACATTCAAGTGCTTAGACATGCTATACTGTGCTTTTGATCCTCACCCCACCTCTCAATCTGCAATTCAAGAAAATGTAAGAACCTGTATATCAGTATATGCAACATCATTCTCCAAAAGGAAACCATAAACAAGATGTGATTATATACAAAAATGATCCACTAGCTAGGCCTATATATGTGGTAGTGTTGTGGTGATTATTTACCCACTCCAACGGGCACAACATCTTATAATTTTCCTTGAACTTCACACATTGAGGTGCGCCGCTTTCACCTTTGTCCTTGACACACCAGAGTTAAACATGCGTGCATACACCGAGTTGAAAAAAAGATTACATGTATAGTCATCAACAAAACTATATATAATTGACAAAACATTATATAACGAAAATGTTTAGAGGATGAATGTGGTATATCTAAAGATTAAAAATTCATGACATAATTGCCAATTTGCTACCTAAGCTTTTACCTTAGTGTCAAATTGCTATCATAACTTTAAATTTTGTCAATTTGCTACCTTAGCTTTACAAATTAAACTTGCCAATTTGCTACCCGGAGTATGTATGTTGGTCATTTTTCAAACCTTAATTAAGTTGAATAACTACTCTAGAATTTTCAAAATTCACCAAATTAGTTAATTGAATTTTCAAATTCAGTTGTTTAATTTGTCATAGATTATTGACAAATTGATATGTCAAAGAGGTGTCAAATAGACTAATTTTGAAGACACAAGGGTAGCAAATTAGCAAAATTAATGCTCATGGTAGTAATTTGGCAAGTCTTGAAAAACTAGAATAGTAAATTGGCAAAAATAAAAGATAGAGTATTAAATTGACACTAAGATCTAAGGTGAAAGCTAGAGTCGCAAACTGGCTATTGAGGCCAAAATTCATCAACATATCTAAGCTGGCCACTTTCAAAAGATTTCAGGTAAGATATGATGTCTCCTAGCATTGAAGGAATCCTCTACCCTGCACCCAAAAAATCACCTAATAGACTTTTAAATTCACCCCAATGTTAAAACAACCACTCCGTTTTTCTTTAATTCTGTGAAATGAAATGCAAGTATAACTCAATTTTTGTACAAGCCACTGATTATAATATGAAGCCATTAGCTCTGTTTCATTGGCATTAATATGTAGGGGTGGCATTCGGTTTAAACGGTTCGGTTTTGGGCTCAAATCGGAAACCGAACTGAAATTGAACTTCAGTTTGGTTCGGTTTGGTTCACGGTTCTCTGATAGGTCAAACTAAAAACCGAACAGAACGGTTCGGTTAGGTTAGGTTCGGTTTTTTCGGTTTTTGTTTTTTTTAAAAAAAATTATTATTATTTTTAATTTTAGTTTCAAAATATTATCGATCGACACAATAGATGTGATCGACATATATATTTAGGGATCATGTAAAAATTTCATCCATTTTGAATATGGTTTGACTGTCTGTACCAACGATTAACCAAAAAAGAGGTGTTTTCACATAATAAAACCTCATTAACCGGGGCTTTGCCAAATGAGTTTTATTGTTTCGACCACGCATGATCGATGACAAAAATTATGTGATTTCAAATATATAAACAACTTTTCTCATTCGCATCTTGGTAATGGGTCATCCCTTAGGGTATAGTAGTGTTGTTTTTGGTTTACCGGAAATTCCGACGGTCAAACGAGGTCCGAATTGGATGAAATTTTAAAATGATCACTAAATATATATACTGATCACATCGGATGGTGTCGATCAATTTTGAGAAGTTTCCTTCATATAGTCACTTCATAATGTGATAATTTTATTATAACCTTAATATAAAGGTTATGATACATTAGTGGACACTTCGGCAATCGACAATTCCAGTTCGATATATGGTCGATCGACACCAGTAGATGTGATCGGTATATATATTTAGGGAACCCGTAAAAATTTCGTCCATTTTGAACATGGTTTGACCGTCCGTACCAATGGTCAACCAAAAAACAGGCGTTTTCACATAATAAAACCCCATTGACCGAGGCTTTACCAAATGAGTTTCCTCGTTGCTACCACACACGATAGGTAACAAAAATTAGGTGATTTCAAATATGCAAATGGCTTTCGGTGTTCGCATATTTGTAATAGGTTATTCCTTAGGGCATATTAGTGGTATTTTCGATTTACCGAAAATTATGACGGTCAAACAAGATCCGAATTGGATGAAATTTTTATAGGGTCACTAAATATATATACCGATCATATCGGATGGTGTCGATCAATCCCGAGAAGTTTC
Organism: Argentina anserina; assembly: GCF_933775445.1. NCBI lineage: Eukaryota > Viridiplantae > Streptophyta > Magnoliopsida > Rosales > Rosaceae > Argentina > Argentina anserina. The sequence goes on from NC_065876.1 coordinate 11,884,925, forward strand.
CTTCATATAGCTGCTTCATAATGCGATAGTTTTATTTTAAACATAATATAAAAGTTATGATACATTAGTTGACACTTAGGCGATCGCCAACTCTAGTTCAAAATATGGTAGATCGACACCAGCAGATGTGATATGTATATATATTTAGGGACCCTATAAAAATTTCGTCCGTTTTAGTTTGACCGTTCGTACCAACGGTCAACTAAAAAAGAGGCGTTTTGACATATTAAAATCCTCATTGACCGGGGCTTTGTCAAATAGGTTTCTTTGGTGCGACCACACACAATTGGTGATAAAAATTAGGTGATTTCAGATATGCAAACGACTTTTGGTGTTCGTATTTTGGTAATGGGTCTTCCCTTATGACATATTAGTATTATTTTCGGTTTATCGGAAATTTCGACGGTTAAACGAGGTCCGAATTGGATGAAATTAATACAAGGTCACTACATATATATACATATATATATATATATCAATCATATCGATTGGTGTCGATCGATCTTGAGAAGTTTCATTCATATAGTTGCTTCATATTGAGGCGGATTTAGTAATTACACATCCGCCTGTATATATATATATATATATATATATATATATATATATTTGTTTTAGCAAACTTATTTGAAACATACATATATGAGCATACATATAAACATAGATGATTATATATACATATATAACACTACAAAAAAAACATATAATTATATATAATATAAACTTAAAATCACATTAATTGAATCACATATTCGGTAAGATAAACGTAAAACGATATTATTTTATGAATAGTTCGGTTTTTCGGTTTGGTTCGGTTTCTTATGTGCCCAAACCGGAAACCAAACCGATTAATTCATTTCGGTTCGGTTTTTTTTTCCGGTTTTTTCGATTCGGTTTTCGGTTTTTCGGTCTTAAGTGCCCCCCTATTAATCTGCAAGAGAATATAATGTAGACACAACATTAATGTTCATATTATAGTCATATAATAAATAATAAAATACTGATCACTCCTCTAATTTTTAGTAACTCGACAGTTTGAGTTTTAATATTTAAATTTCAACCGATCACTATTTATATTTTCAAATTTTAAATAATTTGGTCATTCCGTTAAGTCTTTGTCCAATTACATTGTTAAGTTGTTGATTTGGCAAACATCACGTAAGAGGGAAAAAAACCACTTAACGGTGTAATTGGATGGAAACTTAACAGAAGACCAAATTGTTTAAAATTTGAGAGTATAAGAAGTGATCAGTTGAAATTGAAACATGAAGGACTAAACTGTCGAGTTATTAAAAATTGGAGGAGTGACTAGTATTTTGTCATATAATAAATTAGCAGCCTACTGACGACGCAAATCAATCGATAAGCTAGGTTAATTGATTTATTTTTAATGGAATTTTTTTTGTACAAATAGGGCCATTAGCCCAAGCAAAAGAAAGCAAATAAGAAACTAGTCAGAGCTACAAGCCATAAACTCCCTAGCTCTAGAAATACCAACAATGTCATCCAGCAAAGCATCAAAAACCAGCCTAGGAGGGTCATGTAAGATACATATTCCTCTATTATTAGAGGTACTATACTTAGCAAGAATATCAGCTACCATATTCATCTCTATGTGGACATGCTTCACATCAATAAAGTCAAAGGCACACATCAAGCTTATGTAGTTCATTATCAAGGTCACAATAGGATGCAAATCAATATTATCATTTTGAAGAAGATTGATAAGCACTAAAGAATCAGACTCAACTTCCAGTCTTGAAATCTTTAAGCTACGAGCTAGGTATAGACCATGAAACAAGCCCTAAGCCTCAGCTTACAGGACTTCCCCAGTCTCAATATTCACCATAAACCCACCTTGTCAATAGCCAACCTCATCCTTAAGCACACCCCCTGCTCCAATATTTCCATTATACATCCTGGAGCCATCAACATTCAATTTAAAATTTCCAACAGCTGGTTTAATCTAATATAGCATATCCACATGTTTACGCAAGTTTGTACTAAGCTTAGTATTAGCTTTAGCCCATTCATCAAGATAACTAAACACAACTTCAGAAATATTAAAAAGATACTTGAAGGAGCCGTCAAAAATGGATTTGCATGCATTTCCATATGAACCAACAACAATAGATGAAGAAGATATTCCAACTGATATTATTTGTCACAACCCCGAAATTTCGAATGGTAAAACTCGAAATCAAAGCCGTGAAAACTCTAAAACAATTTCAAATATATTGAAATCATCTTTATAGTAACAATGTATCGAAACTGAGTTCATAGTACGACCCAGTCGACTTGATTAATACATGACCAGTTTATAATTCAAGTATTATAACAAATGTAAATGTAAAATTTTCTCCATCCTCACCACAAATAAAAGAAATAAACTTCAATCTTCAGAGTAAGCCCTCCAATTCTGTTAATCCACACTTACAGAACTATCCCTTACACCATCGAATATGTGCACCGGGATTATAAACACAAACCCGGTAAGCTTTGCAGCTCGTATGAGTAAACTAACAGTATAACACACATCGCATACAAGGAATTTACTGATGACATTTAAAGATAATTGTACTCATAAGACACTGACGGCCCATTTGGTCGTCCAATAGTATCTGAAAATATGTGTACTCATGAAACATTGGGCAACCCATATGTTTACCCAAATTACATTTAAAATACGGGTACTCATGAGACCCAGGTACTCATCTGTTACCCCTCATGTAGTACGCCGACAGATACTGGGCAACCCATATGTTACCCAATATCAACAAAAACATGGGTACTCATGAGACCCGAGGAACCCATCTGTTACCCCTCATGCAGTACACCGACAGACAAACTAAAGCTCTAACTAAATCGTAATAGACACCCGGCCAAAGCTCGGTTCTGACTACTGCCAACAACGTCTGAAGACCACAAAACATTTTAACAAGACTCAATGTTAAAACCACATATAATATGACAATCAACACATGTTTATTGTACTACAACCAAGCGACTCTTGCGCAAAAATATAAATATAGTTGTCACAATACAACTCATTAGAAATAAGAACGTAACAGTATATAATATAGCAACTCATATATATGTATCGTATTTACCATTTTATACACATACACAACCCACTATATTATATAATGTCATAGTTCGATCTTTTTAAGAAAACGTAAATATTAGTCACCGCCAAGGGTAGACTCATCATAATGAGATTTACTCACCTTATTTTCTGCGTGCAACTTCCCCGACACTGAAAGTAATTCCCTCACTCGTTTCATCGGTCACCTAATAGCATGATAAACTGCTTAGAAAAATGATACGTAAAATTCACTGAAGCGGACTCATTACCGTTAAAACATTGTTCATGAAACACTTTTAACACGCAGCCGCAGACAACGACGGGTGGGTCTCACGCGCCACCCACAATAGCAGCGCGTGGGGCTCACGCGCCACCCAAACCGGCGCGTGTGACCTCACACAGCCCTCAAAACTCCCACATTTCACTTCATACACCGTCCACGGTCGTTAATCGGTCCCCTGCCACCCTCTGCTACTCCCACGCACTCCACCACCACCTCTGACCAAAACTCCTCAAATCAACAAACTTGCAACATGAAAACATAGATCACAAGGAGATAGACACAACCATACATTTAGTTCATCCCAAGCCTGCCGGAAACCGCCGCAATCACTGCCGCAAGATCTCGGATCGGGGAGAGGAGATCGGAGCTGAATCGGCTCGATTCGAGCCTCACCGCCGCTGGAATTGTGCCTAGGGGGATGGAGGAAGACTCATCGTCGTGGCGCTGAGCTCCTGCGTCGCCGGCGGCGCCGCGTTCGACGATGCAACGACTGTCCTCTCTTGATGGCGCTGCATCACAACACGAGGTGGTTCGCCGGTGGCACACAAGGTTCAAAATATATGTATCGGGGGATATATCGTTTTTTTGAAAAAGGGAGATATCAGATATATCAAGGATATTGGAAAAAAATATCGTTTCTCTTTCGAAATTATTTATTATTGAATTACATACAAACAAATACAATTATTAATTTTATCTAGTACCAGAAAGAGGCTCTAGGTGCTTGAAAAGATGCACGTTGGTCAACAAAACTACAATACTTTGCCCAAGACATACGGCCATATAGTACGAATTGTAATGGTTAACATGATAGTCATATATCTCTTTTGAGCTACTAACAGTTTATCCGAGAAAATGATAGTAAGTATGAACCGAACTCGATAATTGATCATAAACGTCTCCAAACTGACCATAATTGTAAATAGGATGACGAGATTGATAGTTGACTCCATGTGATTTGTTTGACATCCCACTGTGCTATGTGCCTAAACTGATAGAATCAAAACTTAAGACAACTGAACTAACATCAGATGAAAATATTTTGATTATCAATGGATCCTCTTGTCCTCCTCCTGTACCTAGATCCACGATTCTCATCTTGGATAACACGATCAAAATTACTTTCACAAGTAAACTGCTCAAATTCTCCACATACATAAAATTGTCCATATTCAAACCTTGTATCTCTACCATCTTGTCGACTTTCACCACTACCATCACCATTACCACTACCATCATCATCACTATTTGAACTACCTGGAGTTGCTACACCGCCCCACACACTAGCATTATCAGAATCATCTCCCGGGTCTCCAACTTCATCAGATAATACTTTGTTTACATCAATTCCAAAATCAGTTGTCTTTTCTACAACATGTGCAGGAGGGTTGTCATCTTCATCATCGAGGTGTGCATGCATAATCCAATCACGACGAGGATCAATGTCATTCTAAAGTGATTCACTAGCAACATGAAGTAGATCGATATTGTTGTTTTCATTGATCACATTATCATTTGCTCGTTTATCACGTAGTCGTAACTTCATGTTGTAGTAGTAGTATACGAGTTTTTCCAACTTCTGATATGCAAGACAGTTCCTTTGCTTTGTATGAATAAGAGCAAAAGTACTCCACTTTTTTTCACAAGTAAAAGAGGAAGCAGTTTGTGCTAAAATACGCATGGTAAATTTCAGTATTATCATCATTCCATGATGGGTTCACGGGTTACTAGCAATCTATGAAGGTATGAGGGAACTTCTAGGAGACAAAAACTACAATGTGACTCATGTTTTCTTACTTTCCCTAATAGTGCTCGAGGAGAACACTCCTTATCTAGATATCATTTGAGAGGACGTCAAGGAGATAAAGATTACTACTCTTTCTATATTCCTTGAGGAGAACACTTGTTACTAAAATTCTGGATATTCTCTTATAACCTTCATGAGAGTGTGAGACTACGTTGTGACCCTTTATTTTGGATTCCCTCAAGGTTAAGGAGAGCACTGGTCACTGATATGGCTTGACTTTTAAGAGTTAAGACTTGAATTTTCACTCCTAATCTCGATATCTTTTACAAAAAATTAAAAATTAGCCGATTGAAGAATTACTCTTCTAGTCTTATTTTTTATATCCCTCGAGGCTCGAGGTGATTAATTAATCAAAATTCTAGGTCAAGCAAAGTCCGAGACATCCTCAAATTGAGTTAAATTTTTTTAAGTGAAAATTTTCAAATATTTCTCTAAAATATCGAAGATATCGTAAATATCGGAGAAATATCGAAGATATTTTATGTTATCGGAGAAATATCGAAGATACGGGAAAAATAAGATATTTACCCCTAAGATATATCTTTTTTTTTTAAAAAGGAGATATCGGAGGATATATTAGAAATATCGGGGAGATTTTGTTCCTTGGTGCCACAGATCGTCGTGCCTCGGCCGTGCGGTCCTAATAACACCGGCGATGTCGTGCACGGTGGCCGGAGAAGGGAGATCGTCGGAGAGGGGAGCGGCAACGGGAGAGAGAATTAGGGGAGAGGAGAGAGAAACCAGAGAGTTTTGATTTTTTTGGAAAGTTTCCAAAAAAGGTCCTTTTATAGCCTTCCAAAATCGGAAATCAACTTCCGTCGATAATAATTTTCACATACGACGTCCAATTAAGGTGCATGATGTGTCCACGAACTCGTATCAACGAGCTCTACAACTTCTGTGAAGAAATTTTTCAGAGACGAGTGACGAAATAAAAGTCAACTCTCAAGTCACATAAAACCTAACGTTTTCAAATTAAATTTCCGAGATTGGGTTCGTTTCGTTTTATATTGACGAGAAAATGAAAAAAATGCGATTTTTACTCAAATTCCAAGTTTAATAATCTACAAGAATTTATACGAACCAAACCCGAAAAATCGGGGGATTACATTATTCATATAGTAGCCTTTCTGAAGCAAATTAGCATAGATCCAATTTCCTAACTCAGAATAAAAGTAGCAAGGATATTTGGGTGAATCTTAAAATTTTGCCAAACCTTTTTAGATTTAGGACAGTCCCTGAAAAGGTGAATCATTGTTTCTGGGGTATTAGTGTAGATTTGCAGTGAGGATTGGAGGCAAGCTTCATTCGAAACCTCTGCTTATTAGTTAATAATTTACTTGAAACAAAGGTCCATAAGAATATTTTAATCTTTGGAGGTATAGAAAGAGACCAAATCTTCATCCAACAATATTTTTGGAAGCCATATTCATCACATAGCACATTGTAAGCATATTTTAAGGAGAAAATTCCAGAAGAAGTCTACCTCATATAACTTGATCAAGAATATCACATTTAGCAATAGAAACAGATAACACTTGAACAATTATTTCTTGAGGAAGATTTTTCACCAAGCATGATCATATTTCAGCTACCATCAATCTAAATTCATTCACAACAGAGTTAATATTGACAATATCATAATTAATAGCATGGTTGAGAATGATACCAAAAGGAGTCCAATTTATCAGTCCAAAATTTAGTTTGAAAAACCATTGCCAACTCTCCAGGTAAACCTTTTTAGTAATAAATTAGCCTCATACACAATACTAGACCAAGTACTTGAGCACTGAGCAGTTCTCTAACTAGAAAGATATTAAGTAAAAATTGATGAGACAGATCGATGTACTGACTTGTGGAAGTGTGGAACTGCCGGTATGGTCGTCTTCAACCTCCTCCTTGTAGCTCGAAGATGGCGACGCCAACTGCGGCGGAGGATTTGGAGTCGGTTTAGGGAGGGGCTGATCTGATAGAATACCATACGTACTCATGATCGAGCAGGCCGAGGAGCTTGCTCTCCCCGAGCCACCTCATTCACATCTCTGCTTCTCATCTTGTCATGCGGATCCACCTGCGCAGCGGACATATCTAAACTTGAATGATCTCAATCACTATCTGTTATTCCTTTGGTGTTTGTTCTATATCCGAAATTCGCTAGAATGCTACCTAGATAGTGCCTTTCTTTTCCTTACGTACTATGCCAGTCGGTGGAGGGCTACAAATGTAAGCAGCTGCATGTAAAGCTCATACTACTACGTAGCCACGTATTCTGTTGTGTTATCCTAGACCAATTTGTACAAGAAAAGATGCATCTGGAAGGAAAGGATATATGAGCTCGATCAAACAATGATTCGACTTTTTACTGCGGATAAAAATTGCTTATGTAGTTAAGTAAAATTTGGTGCATCGATCTACGACTAACAGTTAGCATTAGTAAGTACTCTAATTAAGAAGTACACTGCAGCTTAGTCGAAACTCGTAACTGTCACAAAGTAATATCAAGCTTTTGATCGTGTTCATTCGACAACAGAGACTTTGGACTAGGGATCAGGGCATGGGACAAAAGAATTGTTTTGACTCTTTTCTAAATCTCTGATTTCTCCAATAAGAAACAACTTTTTGTTGACTCGTGTATGTGTGACATATACATTGGTTTGACCGAGTAGCTGGTCAATATGATTTCAAAGGAAACTTGGAAAACAGGCAGGGAATGATCTGAAGTTCTGAACCTTGGGTTTGAGCTAAGAACTAAGAAGATTCTTGTATAAACACATTTATATTATTTTCCTTATTATGAAACAATATTATTCGTTACAGATTTTAACTTCTCTTATCCAAAAAGAAAAGAAAATGCCGCAAGTACAGAATCTTTAGATATATTTCAATAAACAAGCAAAGATGAGATTTTTTTCTCTTATAATGGAAGTCCCTAGCCTGGATCTTACCATAATTAAAGATATGGATACATCATACATAGTATATATGTGTACCCTAACTTTGAATTCCTTATCTCCCTAGGAAGTCTTTCACTTTTTCGATCCTCAGGGAAAACGCGTTTCTGAGTCGAAGTTGTTTATATATCATTACTACTTACTAGTCGAACTCATTCTGCGAGGTTCCATTATCACTCTAAAAGGAGAAGATCAACGCACACTCTTAAGGAGATGGCTGGCCAAGAGCATGAGTCGGGTATGATGCAGTGGGCTCTTAGTCTCTTTGATAGCGATCCAGCTTATTATAATCCTGTCCAATATGGTGATATGATACAAAATGATGCCAATGATACCTACCGCGGAAATTATATCAGACGTCAATGCGATACAGAATCTAATCATGTAGAGAATGATGAGTTCATTGCATACACACTTCAAGAAGAATATTCACGACTATCTGTAGCAGAAGCATCTAGATACTATCATGGAGATGAAGAGCAATCACAATCATCTAATAATCATGCAGATGATAGGCATGGTATCTCCAGAAGGAATTACTGTTCAGATGGTGATTATCCAAATAATGGAGCGGGGGCAGTGGTGCCTTCTAGTTCATATTCTAGCTCGGGTCAGTTGGAGCTAAATGATAAGTGTAAAGTTGCCAATGAAGTAGGCCGGAGCTTCAATGAAATAATGCATGTTCCTCATGTTCCAAGGATTAATGGAGCAACAATTCCTTCACCTGATGAAGCAACATCAGATCACCAAAGGCTGCTTGATAGACTGCAATCATATCATGTCGTTGAGCAAAAGGTTCAAGGAGATGGGAACTGTCAGTTTCGTGCTTTATCAGACCAATTTTATCACTCACAAGAGCGCCACGATGATGTGAGAAGGGAAGTCGTAAATAAGCTCAAGTCTAACCGAGAAATTTACGAGGGATATGTTCCTATGGAATACGATAGCTATTTGAAGAAGATGTCGAAGAGCGGCGAGTGGGGCGACCATGTTACATTGCAGGCTGCTGCTGATTCGTATGGTGTGAAAATTCTCGTCCTTACTTCATTTAAGGACACATGCTGCATAGAGATTATACCTGAAGTCCGAAAGTCAAAAGGAGTTATTAGATTGAGTTTCTGGGCAGAGGTGCATTACAATTCAATATATCCTCAAGAAGGTACACACTCAAACGAGCGCAGAAAGAAGAAGTGGCGGATATTTGGGCGTAAAAAATAAGAATCGAGTTTTGGACAGTGTTCTCCTGATACTTGTCAAAACCGGGTTTCAAGGAAGGAAAACAGGGTGCCTTGAGCAAAGACGACGCTGTTTTCACTTCATCTCCTGCTTTCATCAAGTAGTTGAGTATGGCCTAGTTATGTTTATTTTTACAATAAAAAAATGTTTAAAATTTCATCTTCTTTGACCTTTTTTTTTATAAGCGTAGAGAGAAACAACGTCTTCTTACGGAAATTTATTGAAAAAAAAATGATACAAAGATGAACAAAGAAGGACAAACACAACTATCCCTCAACCAACTAAGAAACAGCTAACGAAAACGAAAATTAGGAAATCATAATCGATCTCTATTACAGTGATTCACCAGAAAATTTAGAACTGAATCTCACCAAATAAAACTATATGAAGAAACACCGAAATTAGCAAGAGCATCAGCAGCTTGATTGCCCTCACAATAAATATGACTCAATCTAAAATGCATTTGGGAAATTCGATGTAATCAATTGGACCATTCCACATGAAGATTCCAATGAACTAGATGAGGAAACTTTAGATAAAGAGGAATAAGAGAAAAGTCCACCTCTAACCATATGAGCTTTCAGTCTCTAACCCAAGCTAGTTCAATAGCCTTAATGGCCGCCATGACTTCTGCAACAATTGAGCTAGAGATATCAAAAGTAGAAGAGAAAACACCTAAAATAGTACCTCTATAGTCTTTATAAACACCACCATAGTCTGTCTTATTAGAACTAATTTTTCATGCTTCATCAGTATTAACTTTGATCAAACCAAAAAGAGGGGTTAACCAGTTCACCTCAATCACTCGAGGTACCCGGCGAGGCTTACAAATAAGACCCATACTTTTAATTACACAAAGCTCTTGAACATTATTAAACATGGAACCAGAAGACAACTTACTGGAGGCCGCAACATTACCCGTAATTAAATGGCAAGCTTGAGAAACAGTAACTTCAATACCATCATACCAGGCTCAATTTCTACAATGTCAAATAAACCAAAGAACTGAGGCAAAACATGCAACCCAAAGATCATATAATTGAGAACTCCGGCCAACCTACAACTCAAAAGATCAATATCCTATTATCACATAAAATTAAGAAACAAAATGTTACGATTAGACAACCTAGCTATGCTGGATAATATTTATCTTGATATGTTACTTCTAGTCCCTGTCCTCTACCACGCATGTACATATCGTTAATTAGTCACACCAAACCTGCATCCACCTCTCCTAAGAAGTCTAAGTTCTCTGATATCTCATAACGAAGTTAAACGTTTGTGATTGACATTAAACTTTCATGCATGCAAAAGAATCATGTGGATAACAAATGCATCGATCGCGCATTATAACCAGATTTGCGCGCACCCGGCACCTCACGATTTCATGTGTCAAGCCAAGAGAACATATATATGTTGAATGTGTGAAGCAGTTTTTTAAATCGACTGCCATTGTGCAGCTCTGCCAGCTCTAATACATCAAAATAGTTGAATACCATGACACACAGAGAGCCCGGCAAGTCTGCAGAGTTCGTAGGAGATTGATAGTATGAATCATTAATTAACATAACATCTCTTTGCTATAAATTTAAAATTGAGATTGTGGAGGAAACTAACTTTTCACTATTCAGACGAATCATTTCTCATAGTATACTACTGATGTGGCTTTGATCGATTGATTGATGAGTACGCTTATTTAAAAGGCTTGGTCGAAATCGACTCTAACGAGATGAGAGCTAGCGAATTCCATCGTGTTATTGAATTAAGTTCCTAGAAAGTGGTATTAATTTCAGTGACACTTTTAGGTTTCGTCGAGCAAAACATTAAGTCCCACGATCTCACTAGCTAGTTCTTATATATATATATATATATATATATATGGTCGTTCAGATTAGTTTGGAATTATTTCTAGCTTTCTACTTCTTGGCTAGCTATTGATCTAATATGTAAAATAGGATCAATCAATGAAGTGTACGTAAATTAGGATCAACTATAAATATTACCTCATAGAAATTTAAGTTGGATCATTGTACGTGTGAATCACTATGGGTGAAGTAACTTATTTAGCTAGCAGATTTTTTTTATTTTTTAATAATAGTTTAGAGTTTAGATCCATTTCATGCATGGTGGTTAATTAGGTGGTGCAGCCTTTTTCACCGATTCAAGAAAGGCCAAAAATAGGCCAGCCTAACCGTGTTGGACACTGCACATTCAGTGCCGGAAAAGTGCTATAGCCAGTTAGCCACCAATTTGACCGAACTCCGCGCGAGTACCCCCTGACTTCCCAGTTTAGGTTTGTTTGTCTCACACTTTACCGTATAGAATGGAAAAAACAATAAAACCCTATAGTAGACAAAAAAGGGAAAACTGGGAAGGAAGAGGAATAAGAAGAAAAAAAAGAATAAGGAGGGTGGGGATCGAACCCAGTACCACTGGGTATGGTTGAATTTAAAGTTGACAATCAACCAACTCGACTAAATCAAACATTTGCACATATGACATATATATTAGATAATATTTGTAGATGTTTTTCGGTAGGGCTATAACTCTACTAGTCTTCCATGTGGTTCCGCCCATGTCTGCGCGCATAACCAAAATTCATATCAAAACGAAAGACAAATTAAAAGAGCGACATAGATGTCTCATTTGCGCAGTTGATCGATGTACAACTTAGTGTTCACTTTCTACAAAGACTCCCGATCCAATAAAGATTCCACGACAACTAATTCCAAGAGCAAGAGATAGGTATGAGAATCCCTTTCTCATTAATCTTGAAGCTGAACTTATTCATGAGTATGAGAAAATCAGAGATCAGGAGTGCATATTTTGGAAGCAAAAATCTAGAGACAATTGGATTCAAGGGGGTGACCGAAACACCAAATATTTTCATTTAACCACTCTTGTTAGAAGACGAAGAAATAAAATTGAAGGCTTATTTGATTGCCATGGTAACTGGTTTGTTGATGCTGATTCTATGAAAAAAATTGCCGTGAGCTTTTTTAGAGATCTTTTCTCCCAGCCTGAGTTAGAAGATATTAGAATAACCATTCCTTGGTTATTTCCTGATATTGAGAATGGGTCATTGCTTCAGACTGCTAAACCTGTCACTCTTATTGAGGTTAAAAATGCTTTATTTGGTATTGGTGCTTTAAAAGCCCCTGACTATGATGGGTTTCCTGCTGCCTTCTACCAACACCATTGGCACAATTATTCTTCTGAATTGTTCAAAATTGTTAATGATACTTTTCAGTCCAGTTCCATTCCTGCTGGATTGAATCACACCATTCTTGCTCTAATCCCAAAGACGGATGGTCCTCAACATATGGTCAATTTCAGACCAATCAGCTTATGTACTACTGTCTACAAGATCATTTCCAAAATCATTGTGGCAAGAATCAGACCTCTTATGCAGGATTTAATCAGTCCAAATCAGGTCAGTTATGTGCCAGGGAGACAAATTTCAGATAATATTATGATTGCTCAGGAGGTTCTCTTCAAGTTCAAGAAATCTTCTGGTAAACTTGGTTTCTTTGCTTGGAAAGTTGATCTATCGAAGGCTTATGATAGATTGAATTGGAATTTCATTGAGATGGTGCTTCATGAAGCTCACTTTCCTAAATCTTTGATCAAGCTGATTATGCAATGTGTTACCTCTACTAGCTTCCAGATTTCTTTTAATGGTGAATTAACCGAATCGTTTAAAGCTCAAAGAGGTATTCGACAGGGTGATCCTCTCTCACTCTATCTTTTTTTCATTTGCATGGAGAAATTATCTCATTTGATTCAGTCTGAAGTTGATTACCATAAGTGGAAACCTGTTTCTGCTTCTCAATCTGGGCCAAAGATTTCACACTTATTCTTTGCTGATGATCTCATGTTGTTTGCTGAGGCCACTCCATTCCAAGCCTTCATTCTGAAAAAAAATGTCTGGATACTTTCTGTGCTCTCTCTGGGCAAACGGTAAGCTATGAAAAGTCTATGATTTATTGTTCTCCTAACACTTGTAGAAATATTGCTTATACCATCAGTAAGACATGTGGTTCTCCTATTACTGAAGACCTTGGAAAATACTTGGGAATGCCTTTAATTCACTCTAGAACCAACAAATTCACCTATATTGGGATTGTGGATAAGGTTCAAAATAGGCTTTTAAGTTGGAAAAGTAAAGTGCTTACTATGGCAGGTAGATTGACCTTGGTCCAATCGGTCACTTCTGCCATTCCTATTTATGCAATGCAAACTGCAAAGCTGCCTATTAGTCTCTGTGAAAAAATTGATAAGTTGAACATAGATTTTATATGGGGTGATATTGAAAACAAAACGAGAGTGCACTTGGTGAATTGGGACACTATTTGCAGGCCCAAGCAGCTTGGTGGATTAGGAATTAAAAAAACTGCAGAAATGAATCAAGCTATACTTGCTAAAATTGGCTGGAGATTGTTTTTGAAAGATAGTGGTATGTGGGCTAATATGTTCTCTTCTAAATATCTTCTTCATGGTAGTCTGTTTGAAAGTGACTATAAACCTCCTTATGACTGTTCTAGTTCGTGGAGGTGTGTCATGGCTGGAGCTATTCTGATCAATAGGAATCTTAAATGGCGTATTGGTAATAGCAAATGCATCAAATTTTGGTATGACTTTTGGCTTTTTCTTCAAGGGTTGAGAAAGTTTGCTATCTCTGATGCTGTTGTCAATGATTATACTTGTATTAGTGATTTTTGGGATGATGAGGGATGGAGCTTCTCTCTCCTTAGTGTTGCTTTGCCTAATGATATTGTGGGTTTAATCATGAATGTCCCTGCTGCGTTTGATGATTCCATTCCTGACTCTAGAATCTGGGGCTCTACTTCTAATGGTACTTTTTCTGTCAAGTCTGCTTATAATTCTTTATTTGACTTGACTGAACCTGTGAGCCCTCAATGGAAAACTATTTGGTCTCTCAGTATTCCTCCTAAATTGAAAACTTTCTTTTGGACTGTGTTGCATAAAAAGCTTCTTACTAATGTTCAGAGAGCTACTAGGGGCTTCACTCATGATAAAACATGTCCCATTTGTCATTCTGGTGATGAAACTTTGCTTCATCTCTTAAGAGATTGTCCTAGAGCTATGTTGATTTGGAAATCCTTTTAAAACCCGGTAACTTGTTGAACTCTTGCACCTTGGACTGGAATGGATGGATTCATGCTCAGCTGCACTGCCACTCTTTGGTTAGAGATAATATTCAGTGGTGTATTCTCTTCATTTTTATTTGCTGGTTCATATGGAAGTGGAGAAATAAGCAAATTTTTGAGAGCAATTTTGTTATGCCTATTTGTTTTGAGAAGATCATCTGGGAGTATGCAATTGAATGGAAAAATGCTCAAAATAGATCTAGCTTTAGTTCTATGTTCAGCTATACTATGCTATCTTGGAAAATGCCCCCTGAAAATTTTTTCAAGCTCAACAATGATGGCACTAGAGCTATAGCCTCAGGCAAAATTGGTGCAGGTGGGGTAATTAGAGACCATTTGGGAATTTGGATCACTGGATTTCAAGTGAATTTGGGAATTGGTGAGATTCTTGATGCAGAAGCTTGGGGCCCCTATTTTGGTTTGAAGGCTGCTGTTAACTTGAATATCAAGAATTTGGAGATTGAGATTGATTCTGCAGTGTTGGTTCACTTGTTACAAAACTCCAACCTATCCAACCATCCTTTGGGATCTTTGCTTGAAAGTTGCAATAATCTGATGGCGTCTATGAACAATGTGAAGTTGGTGCATATTTTTAGAGAGTGTAATATGACTGCTGATACTTTGGCCAAGTTTAGCACTAGTCATGAGATTGCTTTGGTGAAGTTTGACAGTCCTCCTGTGTATGCCTCTCAAGCATACCTTGATAATCTTGGTTCTGTCTCTAGAGCCAGGAGATCTGGTGCTTGTTTTAGCACTTAATTGTCTACTTTTGTTTTTCCGTTGGGCCTTTTAGGTCCCGTTTGTAACCAAAAAAAGAAGAAGAAGTAGTTGATATATGCATGAAAACCGAATGAGGCCGCCACTCTCTCTCTCTCTCTCTCTTCCTTGCCCTAGGTTTTCTTTTGCTATGCGGCTATGGAATTGGATTGGTGATGTGTTAGATCTAGTGAAGACAACAACGGTTGGCTTCCGGCATCAGGACAGTCCCTCTTTCTTTTCTCCCCTCCCCCCTAGCGGTTGTTGAGGCAGAGTTTGATTTCCTTCAATTCCGATTGAAAATTCATTGGGTGGTGGATGGCTCCATGGCCCTTGACGGTGGTGCGGCTGCAATTGGAGATCTAGCTGTCGGGGTTTGGCAACCTTGTGGGAGTTTGGTGTCCTTTCACGCTGGGAAGATGGCTGATGGCTATAGCTTACATTTTTTTTTATGGAAGGTGTCTGGTTGACGACAACATGCTTTCGACTAGTAGATCTGATGGTCGGGTGCCCGAGTTGGGTGTCCAAATCAATTGGGCCTTGACGTTCCTTTGGGTCTTGTTTGGTGTTGTTGTCTTCAGGTGTCAGTCAAAGGCTTTAGTTAGTATTGATCCCGAAGATACCCCCTTTGTGTAGGGTGGTTTCAGTTTTTTCAAATAAGTGAACGTAGTCTTGCATTCAGGTCATTTAGTTACTTGGTTACTTCTGGGGATCACACCATAGTTGGGAACAAATATAGTTAGTTCACTAAGTTTATTTTGTTTCGCATGGTTCTATCTTCGTGCCCACAAGGTGAGTGTTCTATGTTCATGATGACCTCTTATATTTCAATATATTGCGGATCGTTCTATTTTCAACATATAAAAAAGGTAGATTGATATATAATTGGCGAAACACGCAGACATAAAATACAACCGGAATTGACTATGAGGTCAAACTTACCACGACAAACATTAATGATTATCATTTTCTTTTCTCTACGTATTTATTGGTTACAAAGGAGCTAGGGACTTCAACGCATATTTTAGTCTGTGAGTGCATATATATATATATATATAACTTTAATTTCATATATATTCATCTTTCATTCTTTCAATTTTCCAAAAGGTGCTTCTTCTTCTTCTTCTTCTTCTTCATTTTTTAGATTAAGAGAGTGGCCGGGAAGAATGAGGTGCTTCTTCTTTATCACTTTAATCGTGCTCTTTCACAACACAATGGGATTCAAAGATCTCATCCGGCTCTCCTGCAAGAAAGCTGCAGCTAGTGATCCCAATTTGAGCTACAAATTCTGTGTTTCAAGCCTTGAGGCCGTCCCCGAAAGCCATGGAGCAGACCTTGATCAACTTGTGGCCATTACACTCAACCTCACCATATCCAACGCAACCAGCATCAGTTCCACCATTTCGAAGCTTTTGATCGATAAACAATTCGACAAGTATGCAAAGGACTGCTTGCAAGATTGCTTGGAGCTGTATTCGGATGCCGTTCCCACCCTACAAGAAGCTGTTGGTGCCTTCAAGGCCAAGGATTATAGTAAAGCTAATACAGAAGTCAGTGCTGCCATGGATGCATCCAGCACTTGTGAAGATGGGTTCATGGAGAAGAAAGGTGAAGTTTATCCATTGAAATTGGAGAATGATAACTTCTGCCAATTGAACGTCATATCTCTTGCTTTTATCAACACATTAGCTCTGGATCATAAATAAAGCTGAGCTCGTTAAAGTTACGTACGATATATATATCTCGTTCTTCTTTGATTAGTTATCAGTCTTCTGAATAATATATGCAACATATATAGATATTCTTTGTATGTGTATATAACAAATATATTGATGCAATTAATAATAAGCTCAACTAGCAATTTATGTATTTCAATGTCTATCCTGGGTATGTTTATAAGTACGTGCTTACTTATTTGACAAGATGCTAAGAGCTGTATTAGAGAGGCCGGTTAATAGCACACACTAGAATTTACCTATTAGAGAAGCCTCTTGCTAAAGCAAATAGGTGCTAATGGCGAGAGCTGGAAAACGAATGAATCGAATATGCAGAAAGCTACTTGGGAGTTTTAATTTGTTGAAAGTTCTTGTGTAGCTGAAACGAAAATGATAATGAAGAAGAGGGCTTCAGACATACCTAAACTGAAAATTCAAAGTAAGCCAATCCTCATATCTGTTTTCATTTTATTACACTGAAGCTGCTGAGATCAATCGTCACAATCTAACTGAACAAGAATGATAGTAGTGGATAGATGTCGGTCACAGACGGCTCATGTATAATATACCTGTTTTCTTTGATAGAAAACGACATCATCACATGTTGAGCTCATCAGCTGAAGTGGAAGTTATAGAAAGAAGCCATACGATCGAGTTTAGGTTCCTCCATCCATACCTTATCTTCATATCACAACAATGGCATAAATATCATTTCACCAAAGCTCTTGAGATTAATTAACCTTAATGGTAAGGAAAATGTTATCGAAAATTTGTCATCATTGGTCGAGTCCATATCATGTTTCTGCTAACATAGTTTGAAATGTGATGCACTTTGCTTATACTCGATCGATTGTCCAAAAAAAATTGTATAGCTGAGAACGAGGTTTAGGACTTTAATAACTCGCAATATAAACCTTATGGATCACTAGATTAATCAAAGTTACGCATACGTAAGATTCACCGTAATTAAGGGTTGAAGCCATTCGTCAAAAACCCTAATATTCCTCTCTCCCCCTCTCTGACCTAGAGCGGCGGCCTTTTCCCCCTCCATATCTTCGTCCGGCAGCGCTGGTTGCTTGGCTGGCCTTTTGGCTATACCAACGGCTCGTGGCTTGTTGCTGGACGAGGAACAATTTAACTTATCAAGGCATTCTTAGATCTAGTATGCTGGCTTTTAGCCCTTTTAACTCGGCTTGATGCTTTGGTCTTAATTTCATCGCTGGAATGTGGTGGTGGTTTGGGAGTGGCGACTTGGATCTATGGTACGTTGTTCAAACCTGGCGGGCATAAGTTGATGTTGGTTGTTAACAGCTATGACGGTGTCGTGCCGAGGTTCTTAGAGACCTTGCTTCCAAGGAAAGTAGTGGCTTCAGTCTCGGGGCAACGTGCTTTATCAGATTTGGAATTTTGATTTTGATTGGTGTGGTGTGGTCTCGGCGGCAGAGCTGCACTAGCGTGTATGGTGGTCTAGTGGTGAAGATGACTAAAGCTTGGGCTGGTCTGGTTGTAAGATGGTTGTTCTTTCTAGGGTTTTGGTTGAGGTCTATTATGGGCGAAGGCCCATATCTATATATTTAGCTTTGGTTAAGTTTTATTTTGTTCTAGATTTGCCTTCATCTTTATGGTAGATGATAGGCTTGAGAGTTGGTTAATTTTTTTCTAATGTGTAGTCTATCCTATATACCGTTGTGAGAGTCTGTTCTCACAACTTCTTGTTCTGTTTGTAAAATGGCGGCAAAAAGACATGTAATAACTGCATCTGGTCTTAGTTGTACTCGTTCCTGATTAATTTGAAAACCATAATGCTATTTGATTCAAAAAAGGGTTGAAGTCATTCCCCCCATAACATCGCTTTATTAACTTAAGAACCGAGCTGTGGTCAATTAACTTGAAAGTGATATACATACATACATACATACATAGATTTTATTGCTAATATTGTTAATAGTGACAATGAATTAACTGATATGATTTCTTTGGATTCGGTAAAGTGACCAAAGAAAAAAGGAGCTGATTTTCTTCCTTGTATGTATAAAAGTCGCCATAAGAACCGTGGTGTTTGTATAGCTAAATATGTTCGATGGGTTCCATATCCAGCACAAGTCTAGCTTTCCTCTAAATCCAACTCTGAGATCTCATCATTTTCCTCTTTGCTTCTGAAAATGACGTGCCTCTTCCTTGTCACCTTTCTCGTGCTTCCACAACATCAATCTTGCTCAAGATATCTGTTCATCGTGAACCATCTTTTGTGCTACATCACATAATAAATCGAATGATTATGATCTGGTTAAGAAATTCCGTTCTCTTACTCTTAATCAAGATTCTTAAATGGGTTGAGACTTGAGAGTAGTGAGCAGTGACAACATTCATAAGTTTTCTCCTTGTGCCCCATTTATCCTTATTTCTCTATGACAAGGAGGCTACATATAGAAATAACGCAACAAATTCGTGTTGTTTCGGAGCCAGCATTGAATGTCGGATGTTTGCAGAAGAGACTGGTTGTGGTCTGTTGTGGCTTAACTGGCTTTGTTGCTTCAAAAGAACATGTACTAACGCTCCAGGAAGCTTCCTTGAAAGTTTTCACTGCATATGAACTACATATTAGAACTCCATATATAATCCACCACATGAGCAAGAAACCAAGCAAATGAAACAATGTCCCCTATTTCTTTCTTTTCAATCTTTTTATGCTACTGCTGCTCTTTCCTTATAACTCCCCATGAAAATTTCTCAACACTCGCTGCAACATCTCCTGATATAATAAACCAAACCTGCAGAACATGCGCCGATGAGAACCACGTCTTCAGCTACGACCTATGTACAACCTCTCTCCAAGCAGTTCCGGTCAGCCATGTGGCTAATCTCCAAGGACTGGCATTGATAGCAATGGAGCTAGCATTGAAGAACGCAAGCAATACGCTTCTGATCATACAGAATTTGATGGCGAGCAACGAAAGTCTAGATCCTTTTGCTTTGGTTTGCTTGAAGGACTGCTGGCAGCTCTATTCGGATGGGATCAGAACACTGGTAGATGCTGTTGGAGCATTTTTAGGTGAGCAATATGAGAACGCCAACATCTGGCTGAGTGCAGTTATGGAAGCATCGAATACATGTGAGGAAGGCTTTAAGGAGAAGGAAGGTGAAGTATTACCGTCGCCATTGACAAATGAGAACTACAATCTGTTTCAATTATGTGAAATTGCACTGTGCATAGGCCACTTGCTTACCTCAGGTTCTGCCTTGTTGATGAGGAATTGAGCTCCTCTGCAACTTAATCTGTAGTGTATTTGTCATGTCTTCAATGGAATAAGAGCTCCGCTCTGCAACCGTGTGTTTTTGCCAATTTACTTGCAGCTGAAGATCGTTTTGGTAAACCTGTAATGTGATCCCAATAATCTTCTATGCCACTGAACCAACAGTTATCCTCGAAGTATCTAGTTTCAAACAAGTCATATCCATTTTCTTTCTGTAAATTTAAATTGTGCATTTGTGAACCTCATGTCTACAGCAATTATTATTCACCATTTCCTGACCAGCCCCATACTAATAATTTTTCCTCTAGATTTTGTTGGGGGTGGGGTTCATAAAACTGACATATCTAGACCTTTAAGTAGAATTGACCAAAAATAAATTCTCCAACTAGATATGTGGTATCACATGTTACACTACCAGTTGGACCTAGCTGGGAAACTTCACTGCAGCTTCCTCTATCAAAACTATACAGGCAGTATTGTATGCCGTTATCATTTTCATATCTTTCCCCTCTCCATGAAGCTGTATAGTGATACATATGCCATTTTGAGTTGGCCAGAAAATTGAAATGTAATACAATCAATCAACTGGAATGAGAGAAACCCTGAACGAAGCTGTAAATTCCACATCACTCAAGCATGTAACCAGAGCCGGAAGGGATTAAAACTCCTTAGCATCCATTTTGTGTCTCAAAACACTAAAGTATGGATACATTGAGAAATTTGAGTTCTGAATAGTGATGCATATATAAGCCTTCAATCAACTGCGACGCGGCTATGTCTAAATTCACATAGTTAGAGAAAATGAAATGGTGAAGTCCAAAACTCTTATATAAATGACATAGGTGAAATTGTGAAAGGGTCTTTGCACCTATTTGCTCATCGCAAATCTGTGGCCTTGGCAATCTGTTTTTAGTTGGGTAAGAATGCAAAACCTACAGAGCAGAGGATGTATACTCATTACCCACATTTTAACATTACTGTATCTAGCTAACATTTTCAAACATGCACTACATTAAACATCCAAACTGCAAAGCACACTAGTAAACAATTTTGTAACTGTAAACTGGATTATATGCCATATATAGTCTCTTTGAAAAAAATTGGTACATCAAGGAGTAGATGGAAACAAACTGCAAATGGAGGGAGAAGTATGCGTTTTTAGAACTGCTAGTTGGCATTAGCCTATGAGTGTGAATGTTTGCTCATATACAGAATAAACTTTCATTCTGAAATTATTCTCATTAGTCATTACCCAGAATTCAAATGCTCAGCAGAAAGATTATTGGGAAATAATATTGTGTAAATGATTAGCTAGATAGTAAGATGATAATGCAGCACAGATACTTCTCTGCCTTATAAATGGAGAGAAGTCTTTCAAGTATGTAAAGGTAAGCTATATACTGCAATCTCAAAAGAACAAGAAACAAAGAAGCTTGGCAGCACTCAGAATCTTCAAATATCTGAGCAGGATCATAAATTCAAACAAAATCCCAAAATAGGAAAAATGGAATCAATACGACATAATAATGTACATAACATTAGATAAATTTGATTTCAGGCATACAAATTTTCACAAATCAGATAAAGAACAGGTAGATAACATTACAGTTCATGATTAATCTCTATCTGGGGATTCACAAAATTGTCTATCTAACCATCTAACAAGATAGGAACAAATAGTTTGCCTAGACACAGATGGAAAATTTAGCTCATTTAATACTCAAAATGAAAATAGTGATAATCCAATCAGATATAGTTTTTTTTTTTAAAGCTGCTCAGAAGGCTGAATCCATTTTGTAAAATGCATAACCCGTACCTCAAATTCCTCCGACTAATCTATTCACAGACCTGAAATGGTCACTGAATGTTTCCAACCTGAAGGCTGCAACATGAGCAATGTGAGTGTCTCATCACCAATCAACAGATGAGAACCCAAGGACGGTGACTGTGACATATAAGAATAAGTCCCTCAACTTCCACCCTTCCCATGGAATCAAAACATAGTTCGCAAAAATATATTGAAAATTATTTGAGATGATGACCTGATTTGTTAGATCTACCCAAAAATTGTTTAGAGCTGTACAGTATCACCAATATGTTAGTTCACAGCTCGTTCAAATCATATATTCTGGAAAAATGACAACCAAAAGAGAAGGGGAATGTACATCATTTCAGACCCAACGGCTATTGTTATTTATATTGATATGAGATTGTACAGCAGCCAAGCAGTGAAAATTTTGAACCTGAACAACAGATTGTATAGTAACAAGGTGAAATTTGAATGTCCGACCTCCAACACCGGACCACAATAGATAATATCATATCATTTTCTTGTATCAAGATCATTGAAAATTGAAACAAAAAGAAACCAACAAATTTTCTAATAAAAAAATTACTCCACAAAACTGAATATTTGCAATCTGTGGTAAACCTAAAATTGATAAAAGAGTAGCTATCCAAATAAGTACTGCCTTGTAGACAATATTTAAACTAACATTTCTATAACTTGCCAGCTTAGCTAGTAAATAGCAACATGAACACGTGCCCTGAATAACTCAGCTTGTTAATATGCCAGTAAAATGTTTACAATTGTGATACACAAAACCGTTCACCCTTTACCTCATCTTCTGTAGTTCTGTTTTCAAGATTATCTTGATTTGATTCAAGCAGCAATTGCTTATCGTTTTCAATGTCACTGCTGCCACTTGTGACATTTGTAAATTGATCCAATGGAACAGGACTTCTCTTATAGTTCCAAACAAGCATTGATATGTAATCCTGAGGAGAAACAAGACCTTGATCCATGATACATGTGCGCTGCTCCTCCAAAGTTTTTGGATCATCAAGTCTTATATATTCAAGCAATGCCTTCTCATGTTCAGGTCTCCAATTACTTGGGAAAGGAGTGTAATCAGTTTCAGGTACAAGAGACATCCTGGTATACTGAAGCCCATCTATTGACTCAACAAGACCCATCCTCAATAAATTATGGTACTCAGGTGACTGCCCCTTCTTCTCTTTCAAAGGACGACTCAGATTCCTATCACCAATCTTGTACACCTTTGCACGTGAACGGAGCTTGTATTTTGCTGCATAGAGCTTTGCTAGTGAACCCCTTAGAATATAAGCACAAAAGTTTACAACTTTTTTGCGATTATCTGCATACCTATACCACTCGACCATTGTTGACAGAAACTTGTTCATTTGTGCATTAGTATGAGCTTGAGTGGCATGGAACATTCTGAAACAAGGCTGTGGGTCAGGATCCCTATCCCCCTTCAGAAAGTTCAGTTTCCTAAATTGCTTGATGCACTGTTTTAAGCTCGCTGTAACAGATAAAAGAGTGCCTACGCCTTTCTCACTAATGATTTTCCCACCAGTAGCAGTATACCGAAGCGTTGGGTAGACAACTCTGCGACACAGCACATGATCAAGAAACAATATACCCTTGGTTATGTGTTCTATAGGGAGGCTCTCATTGTCAAGCTTGAGCAAATACTTTTGATCACAGAACTCAATCAATTGTTTTCTCAATGTGGCTGCATCTGCTCGAGGTCCTCGAACGCCAATCAAAATATGACCCCCATATCTTATATAATCCATCTTTCTGGTCTTATCTGGCCCACTTGTTGGCACAAATTCAGGCCAAGACGTATTTCCCTGTTCCGCTTCACCTTCCGGGCTATTCCATATGACATCACTCTTTGACGGATGATAAAACTCCTTAATCTTTTCCTCCATCCAGCGGTCCAATTCATCTAAACAGATATTAGCCAAAAGGGGACTGAGTATCCCACA
Organism: Argentina anserina; assembly: GCF_933775445.1. Lineage (NCBI taxonomy): Eukaryota > Viridiplantae > Streptophyta > Magnoliopsida > Rosales > Rosaceae > Argentina > Argentina anserina. Next base: position 11,908,978 of record NC_065876.1, read on the forward strand.
ATGTCCCCAAGAAGGAAGCTTCTCTGCCTCCTCGGGCGCAAACCCAAAAAACGTCTCCAACCAATAAGGGTCTGGCTTAGGTTCATCCTCTGCCAGCACCCTCTTCTTTTGATACTTCCTCGACTTCTTCTTCTTCACCTCACCATCATCATTACGTGTAACAACCGGTGTAACCAACGCCGTCTTGATCAAATCAACTACCTTCTTATCCCTCACATCCCTGATCAAAGCATTAATCACCAACCCCACCTTCATCCCATCCAATATCGTACTCAAATCCCCCTTTATATACCACAAGTACCCCGCAAAGCTCCTCCTAATCACCCTCAACGCCGTATGCGCATTCCTCCCCGGTCTAAATGCAAACGACTTCTGCGAGAATCTTGACTCATATATCGGCTCCAGCACCATCAACAGAACCTCCTGAACCAACTTATCCTGAAATGGCGACGGCTGCGTGGCGGTCAAGATAGCCTTGATCTTCCTCTTGGACAAAGACTCGTACTCGGTCTTATCCTTAGGTGACTTAATGTAAAACTCTAACCTAGCTCCCCACCTAAACCTACCATCAAGAACAGCATTTCGAAGTGCTAACAAGTCCTCCATGGCCGACCTCTGTATCGAGCTTCGGGGCATATAGGCCCCCATATCGTCGGCGCAGACCTTCTGATAAGCCAACACCCAGAGCTCGAATCTCCGAATGTAGGAGGTCAAATTGGTCACAATTTTATCAGGCTCTCTATAATTCTCAATCCAAATTTGGGACAGAATCGAAACTCCATCCTCCTTGATCAGATTGGATGGGTCTTCAGGATCGGGGGCGCGCCGATTCAGGGGAGTATAGGAAAGCAGGCGGAGTATTGCTGACGTGTTGGGTCTCGGATTGAAGCGGCCGAATTGGGAACGGAGGAGGGTTTGCTTGGTGGGGATAGGATTGGGATTAGTGAGAATCTTGAGGGTGAAAATGGAGAGGCGGCGGTGCATTTTGGGATTGGGTTTAGCCGTTTAGGTCATTTCTGGGTTTAAGATTCTTGAACCAGAGAGCATTATTATTTAGCAGTGAACTGAATAAACCCTAGTTTGTAGTGTGTAGATAGAGATGGAGAAATATGAGAGCTTACACGAAAATAATTGCCGTGGAAGAGGAGCAGCTGAACGGCGGCGTTTTGGTGGGAGGTGGATAGAGGTTGAAGATGAGAAGCAAAACCCTTTGGCTGAAAGTCTTAAACCCTGTGTTTCCTCAGAGAGCGGGGACAAATGTAGGGCTCTTCCAGTTACGACTAGTTAAAAAATACTGAAATAGTACGTGTACGGTGTATCTACTATCGAAAACCCAGATACGGAGAGTTTTGATACTCAGTCTCAGTGGCGATAGTATTAGAGCATCCGCACCGGCGAGCAAATATGCCAGCGTGCTCGAGCAGGAGGAGGGACCAGCCGGAGGAGCTCGAGCAGGAGAAGGGGAGGCTCGCACCGGCGAGCAGGAGGAGGCGAGCTGCTCGCCCAGTCAACCCAGCCGCGGTGTTCGTCCGATCGCTTGAGCAAATTTTGCTCCGGCGTTTGCTCGTTCGTCTGGCGGAGCCCACTGTCCGTGGGTGACGTCAGGCACGGGCGAATTTTTTTTATGTTAGGCGCGTGCAACGCACGTGCAAAAAAAAAACAGCGAGCCAATGAATGGCTGCCACGTGTCACACTGATTGGCCAACGGTCCAATTGATCTGGGCCTTCCATTTTGAATCAGAAATTTCGATCCAACGGCCAGAATTAATTGGCAACGGCTACTATTTGATCATAACGGAAATAAACCCAAAAAATTGTAAAAAAATCCCCAAAATTTCAAAATTCTCCCAAAAAATTGCCTATAAATACTACTTCAATTTGTTATGAACTCACACCAATTTGTGCACAACAAATTTCACATCTTCCTCCATCTCCTCTCTCTTTTCGTTTAGCATTTTTTCCAAAACAATGAGCACCCATTGGCTTCCTTCCGAAGATTTACAAATGTGCATTTCTTTTGTCCGTCATAGCATTGATGAATATGAAGGTAACAAACAAAAGAGGGACAAATTGTGGGAGACAATTCATGGCGATTATATGCAAAATTGGGTGCCAGCACCGGGTGAGAAACCTCCGAAGGAGCCAAGGACCTGAATCGCGTTCGCTTCTCACTACAACAAGTTCAAGCTACTCTTGCAAAAATGGGGCGAATGTTTGGCGGTATCACGACAACGTATAGCTAGCGGCACTTCGCTAATGGACGAAGTAAATACATTGTTTTATCATATATTATAATTTTTATTTGATTATATGAATTAAATTATGTAATTTATATCTAATTTGTTTAAATATGTAGCATTGTTTACATATTTAATTATTTTAATATATCTAATTTTGTTTACATTATTTGTTTTATTTAATTTGTTTAAATATGTAGCATTGTTTACATTATTTGTTTTAATATATCTAATTTGTTACATTATTTGTTTTATCTAATTTATTTAAATTATGTAATTAAATAAATACCTAATATAAGTTTTTTACATCAGGAACGACAAGCTCAATCATGTTACTATAATGCCAAGAAGAAAAAGTTTACACACTTTGAATGTTGGGAAGTGGTTAAAGATCATCCATCTTTCGTTGCGGTGCTACCTACTACTCCATCTCCATATGCAAGTAGTTACCACGGTACTCCTTCCGCAACTGAATCATCTCCAACCATCAATTTGGATGACGACCAATTGAATGAGACACCTCAAAGCAACACAGCAGCTCCATCGAGTCCACCTAGACCAATGGGAACCAAGGCGGTAAAGGAAGCTAGGCGCCAAAAGATCAGGGTAAGACTCATATTGAGCAACGGGTGGAGGTTTTGCATACCATTGCAAGTGACCAAGCATCATGGCATACCAAGAGGCTAGCCCATAATGAAAGTGAGCTTAATTATTATGCGGAGTACATAGACATTCAAAAGCGAAAAGAAGCAAGGGCGGAAGAAGAGTTACGATTGAAGAAACAAGAGAATGACACAAGGATCATGACAATGGATTTGGAGGCTATGACCCCAATCTCGAAAAGGTATTTTACCAAGAGGAAACTAGCAATCCTTAATGAATGAGAAGCTAGTCAAGATCAACCTACCGATGAAACATATTCACGTATCATACGAGGCCACTGCCTATAGGATAACCGTTGGGCGACCCTTTCGGCCCGAGTATGCCCCTTGATAGGCGGTTGGGCAGTTCTTCCACTCCCAATGCATGCAGTCGATGCTTCCAATCATACCTGGAAAACCTCGGCGTTCTGCTTTAGCTAGTAATCGCGTGAGGTCTGCCAGTGTTGGACTGCGGATGTATCTTGGACCATAGAGATGAACAACTTGGCTGCAAAACTCCTTCATACATTCAGGGTAGTCGATTCCCCCATCCTTGTAATTTCAGTACACTGATCTGCGGCTGACCCGTACACTAGCATTCGTAGAGCCCCGGTCATCTTTTGTTGGGGAAGTAGCCCTAGCAAACCAGTGGCGTCTTCTCTTTGATGCCAAGACATGTCGTGGTTGCAGAGGTCCGTCATGATAATGTTGAATCGGTCTCTGCTCATCCTGTACCTCCGACGAAAGTCTTGAGCGTCGAAAATTGGACGTTCGATGAAGTAATCTTCCATGAGATTGTGTCCCCTAGATAGCCTTTGACGTGGCTTATTCGGTTTTTTACCGCGACGTAAACCGCTTGGTCGTGTTGATTCATCATCGTGTTGTGCTTCCGTCATGACCACCTGATTCACGAATGATTGCTCCATATCGTCATCCTCTTCTTGTTGACGTTGTCTCCGCCTGAAAAAATTGTGGAAGCTGAAAGGATTCATCAGAGTGATGAACAAAGAAATGTTGCTAAGTGTTTAGATTGAAGGATGAGTTATAATGAGTGATATTATACGTTTTTATAGCAAATTGGTCGAAAATCTTATCAGAAATTTGGTCCAATTATTTTGCTAACAGTGACACGTGTCAATTCTCTACTAGTCGAAAATCTTATCGGAAATCTGCTCTAATTATTTTAGCAACAATGACACGTGGCAGTGACACCTGTCAATTATCTATTAGTCGAAAATCTTATCGGAAATTTTGGATAATATCGAGTCGATAATGACACGTGGCACATTATTATTGGTTGTAAATATATCTGGTAAAAAAAATTAATTATTTCACAACAAGACAAAATTGAATTGCTCAAGCAAATTGTAAATGGGTGTGTGAAAAAATCGATTTGCTTGAGCAAAATATGAAATCGATTTGCTTGAAGCAAAATTTGCTTCTGGCCCTACCATTTACTTGAGCAAATGCAATTTATGGGTGCGGATGCTCTTAATCTCAATTGTTAAACTTTAACTATTATACTATTGACATGTCCGCCTATCGGTACCATCTACTAACTGCTAGAAATATTTCGAATGTTACAAATGACGGCTATTAAGATGTTTAGGGTGTTGAATAATCTTCAGCAAAATTTTGATTAGAGATATACGTTTCCTTTTGGGCATATGTTCGGTAAACATATAACAAAAAGTTCTTTCCAATATGATTTTATATAAAATGAAAATAATAAATTAAATTTAGGATTTTGTGCTTCAAATTCAGTTTGGGTGGAAGCCTAGATTTAGGGTTTTAGAAACTTCAAATAAGTTACCCGTGTTAACAAGACATTGTTTCTGATTGACTTGTGGGTAGAAATGACTTAGGCCTGGTTGTAGTTCTAGTTTTGCTATGATAGTTGTCTAGTTCTTGGTTATTTCGCACGATCTCAATTGACGTTGCCACACCACCGTTAGAATTGAAGAAGACCTCAACAAGCTCAAGTCTTGGGAGGCCAACTTCAACATCATCAAATTGTTCAATGGCAGATTCACTGTGCATAGGACTAAGCGGCCTCAGGGGTTTGTACACTTGCATTGAGGAGGTTCTTCACCTACCATTGACACAAAAGTCACTATCTTTGCACCAGAATGAAGGTTGAAGAATTGCTTGATGGCTCTATCAAGTACTTGGATGTACGTGGCAACACAAGGGATGCCATGTTGACAATGAAGGAAAGCGTTCCGGAGCTTGAATCTGCGCTTCAAAGAAGAATGGTTGGAGACTCGAGCCTCCAAGACAGTGTCAATGCATATGTAATCTTCAGAAAAAAGATGAAAAAGGTTGTGAAGGTTCTGGGCTTCTGGCAACATTGAAGCAAATGGATCACAAACATGAGGTATTTCCTCTGGATCTAGATAACTATCTCGCCGCAGTGGTGAGGGGTGTGCTTAGAGAGGCAAGTTGATCACCAGCTCAATTACGTCTGAGAAGCAAAGATAAACATAACCTCTATCAGACCTTAATCCTGCTGTTTTCACACGCAGGGTTTACCTTCCATGAATTTCCATTCTACTGAATCTAGCAGCATTGCTCAGTCTGAAACCCATATGATACAAACTAATTCATACACTATCTCATCTTTATAAGTATGGTTTGATCCTAAGTAATTCAAAACAAGTAAACATCGCAAACCAACAAGATATAGCACAATCGCAGAACACCAATAAATCCAGAACAAAATGACATTACGTCCGAGTAAATCAGATTCAAAACACAAAATCCAGCATTGCCAAGTACTTGAATCTCTCTATTAACCAACAACCAGCATTAAGGGTCTTGAAATGACAGGAAAGTTCAATACAAGTAAAACATCCTTAAACCTACTAGAAGTTCTTCTTCATCCTTTCAAAGCCCTCTACTTCTCAGACGAGTTGGGTCCTCTCTTCTTGCCAAAGCCAACCACTGCAACAGCAACACAACATACAAGCAATCAGAACAAAATATCCAACACACGGATTCCTCTACAAAACAAAAGTTCCTAAAGCACCCACATCAAAATCATAGACCCAAAACCAAAATCAGCTCAGTAAGATTATAATAAGCCTAAAGAACTTTAAGGAGAATCATTATGAGATGTAGTACCAGCGGTTACAAAGCGGCGATTGTATTGCATGCGCTTGTGGGCGCGTCCACGAGGCTGCTTCTTCTTGTCTTGCTTGGCCACCTTTGGGGTTTGGCCTCTCACCTTACCAGCACGAGCCAGCGACCCGTGAACTTTACCTGTAAATCACACGAGCTAATCTCAATACAATGAACAACACAACAAAGTGAATGGATTTGAACCCTTTTGTTAAATTAGGGTGAGTGAGATGAGCGTTGAGCTTACCCATGATTCGTAAGAGCTTGAGAGAGAGCCCTGTTGCTTCAGATCGCGAGAAGAGTGAACGGCGCGGAATGGGAACGAAAGAGTGGGAGCGATTAGGGTTTACTGGTTTAGGAGGAGTATTATATTCGGGTCTCTGAGTTTGGGTCCACTACTTGGGCCTAATTTGTTTGGACTTTGGATTTGCAGTGTGAAAGCATATACAATAGACGGTTAAAATAGCATTATGTAGTTGTTCGCCGTGAATAGACATAGATAACATTATTCTTTTTTTGAAAAAAAAAATCACCACCGTTACCCCAATTTTTATGGTAAGATTTTTACCCAAATAATCCCAAGTCTTATGTCGTTCTAAATCAAATTTCCCGCCAAATTTTATATCTCTATTACATCAATTTCTCTCCACTTTGTAAAATCCAAATCACTAAAAATTGAACTGGGTACCACATTGATCATTCCTATAAAAGTATGGCAACTGTGACTGATTAACACAAAAAAAAACACAAATATAAAGAAGAAAAACGTATAGATGTGCATTGAACTCCATGAATTCCTTCAAAATGAGATATTTAAACACCATAAGTACACTAAAATTGTCATTAGGTACACCATAAGTTAAAGAGTACACAAAAATGAACATGCTGAGGTTGAGTTGAGGAAGAAGCAGCACCTCCCTATGCTGCCTTTCTCTTATACCAGCCCTTCACAGACTTTATGACTTGGTCCTTGACATTAGAAACAGCTCTAGATGGGGCTGCAGCTCTGCTAACCTAAATCAGTTCCACCTTCCTAATCAAAATCACATATTCAATGCCTCAGAACAGATAGTGACAACAATTGCAAGACAACAATCTCAATATTCTATAATTAAGCCGCAACAATTGCAAGACAACAATCTCATTACTCTATAATTAAGTGACAACAACAAATCTTAGCTCTAACTCTCTTCTTTGTGCTATCTCCACTAGATTGTCCTTCCCCCTGTTCCAATAAACAAATCAAATTCTTTAACTGAAAAATAACAATAAATCTTAGAACTAATACAATAAATCAGGAAAGGTGAGTGAAAAGGACTTACATCTGCAATTTTTTTAACCTTGGTTATAAGACATCCAGTTTTGTTGAGTCCTTGCTGCTTAGAAATTCCACAAGTCATCTTAATTCCAGTTCTACAAGTTTGTAAACCCAATTTCTCCTATATGGGAGCTGGTGGTGCCATGTCCTTGTTCTTCTCACCAGCTTCCTTGGTCCTTTTCATTTTTGGTCTGCCAACATGCTTCTTATATAGAGGAGGAACAATTGGAAAGTCAACTTATTCACAATCATCATGCCTTTCAATGGGGCTTATTGCAGGTGTATATGTTTGCAAATAGCTGGAAGCCATTAGGTAGTCATCACAGTACAAAGCATGATCATGCTTCTTGAATCTTATTGCACAAATGGCATGTACACAAGGTATGCCACTCAGCTACCACCTTTTGCAAGTACATGTGTAAAGACCCAAGTCCACTGCATGCTTGCTGCCACATTCCCCTGTTGCAGTCACTTGGTAGTTGTACTTAGTGCTCCTATGTGCTATGTAGTGTGTAACTCTCTCTCTCTCTGCCATCTTATCTGTTATCTTCTTTATCATATGACCAATAACTCCCTTCCACTGCTCAAAGCAACCCTTCTATTTGCATTCCTCACCATCATATCCATTCTCAACTTCTCAAACATGGTAAGAACATGCTTACCAATGCCTTGGAGGTTTGTCATGAAACCAATCAAATGCATCTTGGCTCAACATCTTCAAATCATCCATGTGCTTATTATAGCAAGTCTCAGTACTACTTCTTGTTGCATTCCACATTAACTGTTTTAGTTTCTTTCCTGGATTCTTACCCTTGAAGGTGTTGTACAAATGCCTAACACAATTCATGCTTAGCATAAGGATACAAAGTTGTTCCAATAAACAAACCACATTTGTGTTAGAATATTAATGGTGCTACAGAAATCAAATTAATTCAATATGAAATTTACACGAAGAAATATACATTTAATAGTAGTACCTAATCATTTTTGTTTATCTAACATGAATACAAGCCTCATGTTATACCCAAATCACCATTCAAGTACTCAAGGAACCAGGTCTAAGTAGCTTGATCCTATATTTCCACAAGTGCATAGGCAATTAGGTACATCCCATTGTTTGCATCAATGCCAACTGCACTCAAAAGCTATCCAGGATGGTGACCTTTGATATGGCAACCATCTAAGCAAATCAAAGGCCTACAACCAGCATTCCAGCCATGTTTATGTACTTTGAAGCACATGTGCATCCTCTGGAATCTTTTAACTAGTCCATCCATCTGTGTTTTGATCACAATAGTGGATCCAAGATTGTTTCTCAACAACTCCTTCTTATATGAAGCTAACTGATTATAATGCTTAATATAATGTCATTCATTCATCCTTCTTGCAAATCGTTTAGCCCTTGAGATGGTCTGCACACCCACATCCAACTTAAACTTATCTAATATATGGTGGTGTATCCCCTGCCTTGACCAGTTCTCATCAGCCAATAAAGCATCCTCCACTTCTTCAGCTATTCTTCTAAAAGTCAAAAAGTGGCTGGTTTCCACAGATGAACATGTGTGTGTGTGTGTGTGTGTCAAACAAGGTCTTCATAACCATGGTGTCACCAAAAATTCTCACCCTACTAGCATACATCCTCCATCTATAACCCCATTGGCACTTAACTTCAATTTTCTTCCTTGAATTCTTCTTAAACCATAAACCAATCTGGTTTTTAATTGCATGTTCCCTCACAGCTTCCCTACATTGCTCTGGATTAGGAAATGCAAGGTTGATCATGAATATGAGATTTTCAATATCCACATATCTGATCCAGGGTATGATCTTCCTTCCCCCCACCTTAAAGCAGCTGAAGTCAACATGGTTCCATCAGAATCTCCTCCTATGTCACTACCACTTAAGCTCTCAAGGTTATCTGATCCAGCATGCACATCTGAATAATAGCCTTCATATCTCAAGTCTTCATATTCAGGAACTTGCTCTGGTTTTGTGACATTCTCCTGAAACTGGACATCATCTGCAATTTCATCATGCTCTAAATCATAGTCAAAATCCACATAGTATTCAGAGTCATCAGTGGAGTCATATTCCTCTACAACTACTGTATTAGGTTTTCTACCTCCCTTTCTTGTGTTATACCTCTTATCCTTAGGCCTAAGACCATTCTTTTTTGTATTGATCCCTTTAACAGATCTCTTCCCATTTTTTCTCTCCCTCAACCTTTCTTCTAACTCATCATACAGTTGGGTCCTCGCTTTAAAAGCTTATGATGCTCTCTTTTTAGTTGTTTCTCTCTCTTCTCTTGCAGCCTACTCTTCTCTCTCTTTGTTCATTTTCTTCTTTCTCTCTTGCTCTCTACTCAAGTTCCCCCTTGCTTAGCCCAGCTGAGGCTTGGCTCTCTCTACTTCTTTATTCTTCTATCCTCAGATTCTCAATCCCTTCTCTTTCCCTCTTTTCAGCTGCTTCTCTCTCTCTCTCTCTCTCTCTCTCTCTCAATCTCCTCAATTTCCCTTGCTAACTGAGCTTTATAACCCACATGTCATGGTCTATGTGCTGTGTGTTTTCCATAAAACCTTTTGCCTCATACCACTTCTCTTCTGATTCTTTTCCCATCATGCCAATAAATTTCATCATCATCAGCACCAACATCACCTATGTTCAAATCTCTAACTCCTAATATATCAGACAAATTTCCAAAGGTCCCTCCACTTAGACACATCACAGGTTCATTAACACCACCCACATTTACATCTCCACCTACACCCACTTCAACATCATCTTCATTCATATCAATTATGTCAACTACATCCACATCTTCACCCACCACAACTCTTCCCTCCAAGGCCTTATCACTGCTATATAACTGTGATGCCATCAAATTTGCTTGGAAATGAGTTCTCTTTGAGATATCTTATTCAAGAGATTTTCCCAATCTGGATCACTTGGGACATATTGCTCAACTAAAGTTTCATCATACTTGTTTCTCCCTCCACATGTTATGTAAACAATTATTTGTCTCTTCTTTGGTATCATCTTCATCATCTCTATACATTCACTATCACTTTAATTAGAATCAACCTTTCATGAGCTTCAGTCCTAGGCAGCTTGAAATGATAAGATATAGGCAGCTCCCTGTATCCTAAATCATATGCTATGTTATTCAATTCAACCCATGAAAACTTGTCCGGATCCAAACCATCTAAATATGTCTTTCCACCCCTCTTATTCAATCCAAGAACAAAATACTTATTCCTCCCGGATGTATCAGTTTTTAAATATCCTCCATTGACTATTTCCATCGTATACATATGAACTAGTACTGAAATCAAACCATAAAAGGAAGAAACAAATAGAAAACAAATATAAATATTGATTCAAACTGGATTTGGGGGTTTTAACATAAAAAATTCAAACCCTAAACCATCTTCAACAATAATTAAACCCTACAGACTATAAAAAACTAGAACACACAAATTGATTACATTCAAATTCATTGTTTATTAAACCCTAACCCAAAACCCAATTTTAAACCCTAAAATTAATTTTCAAATCACAAATACACAAGATCATGATAACACAACAACGCCAAACAGAGATTAAGATACATATTAGAATCGAAAAAACTTACTATATGGTTGAGGTGGTCCAAATTTTTAAAAAATCTCAAACACCACTCTAGTCTCCATTGCTTATACGGATTAGGAACAATGGGATGCGATCATATTAGCGTCCCAATATCCCTGCTTTCCTCTTTCTAATCGACAATTTCTAGGTTTTGTGAGGTTAGTTTATATTTGGAGAGATTTTGAGAGTGATATAGGTTTTATCGTTTTGAAAGATTGTGAGGGAAATTTGGGGTCGAAGAGGGGGGAGTGTTCAGTTTTGATTGAATTTGACAAAATATTCAATTTTCCCTTTTTTGTGGTCATGTGTGGAGCACGTGATCAAACAAATGGAGCCATGATGTAAAATGACGTTATACCCCTCGTTAATAGTGAATAAGGAGTTGAGGTACTACATTGGTACAACTCAGAGTTGGTGTACTATATTAGTTTTGCCACAAGAGTTGGAGTACTGATGGTGAAATATATTTTTTATTAAGAAGGGAAAGTAATTCCTTGGTATTTCCATGGGAAGGGAAAGAGAAGGGAAATGAAATTTCCCAACACTTTACATTGTGGTGTTTGGTAACATCAAGAAAATTGTTAAATAATGTAATAAAACTAATGGATTGTGAGTCATAAATGCAAGGAAAGAATATGGGAAAGTGATTCCATTAGATTTTGGATAGAACAATTTCCCTTCTTTTTCCCCCTTCCATCAGGAAAGTAATTCATTTCATGTTGCATCCCAAACACAGGAATGTCACAGTTTTCCTTTCCCACACTTTTCCTTTCTTGTTCCTCCTTAGAATTATGCAGTGCCCCAAGGGCATTCACAAAAGATATCATTTGTGTTGGCAAATATACACAAAGTCTACTTTTTTTAGAAGTCATAATATTTGCTTGAAACGTGATGGCTAATAAAATGTTTAGAAAGTTGAATAATCATTAGTTGTTACAAAAGAATGTAATACACATTAGAATATGGAGAAACATCAATTTTTATTCATTGATAATGAGACATTTAGTCTTTATATATGCATTACATCAAGTATCTCGTAGAATCATGTATTATATATACTTCCTAGTCTATACAAGTTAATACTAATTAGGACAAGATACACTAGAAGATTACGAAGATAATTATCCTACAACACTCCCTCTCGTATTGCAATATTAATGTGACATAGTGCAATATTGTTGTCTCGGTATAAACCTTACCAAGCAAAATAAAATCTTCTCGGGTAAAATAAAAGCTTTAGTCAAAGGAAAAAAAAGAGAGCATACAACGCACTATCTACAGTTGAAGATAACATGTGGAATAGACTCATTCAAATGTCTACAAAACAACTTCCCCTAATTAGTAACTCAATCTCAGAGTTTAGATAAATATCGCGTATACGAACGCTCTTCACATTCTTTATAAGTAGCAATAGGTCAATCACTTGAATATCAAATCCCACCAAACATTCTAAGATCAGACATATACACTTATCAATACATGGATCAAAGAAAGAGAATTGCATAACAACTCAAACCAAGAGTTTGCAGTGAAAATTAGATTCATGCGTGGTATGACGTTCACGCACACAAACAGTCCTAACTTCTTCGATACAATAGGTATAAATGAAATGTTAAAAAATCTGGAAAGTAGACATCCAAAGATTTCTAGTAATATATGATTCATAACACAGTTTGTTATGAGCTAATCAAAAAACTCAGTCGAAATTGACTCAGCTATAGGTTCCGGAATCCATCATGTTACATCATTCATATATTAAAAGCTTATTTAAATTAACCTATAGTCTAGGGTTATTAATGTATTTTCACATACATTTTAGTTGACAAAACCTGTTTGTTTTATTAATTGTATAGATTACTAGCACTTACCCACACACACGATGTGTGTGTGATTTTATTTGTTTGTTTTTTATAAAAGAAGTATGGAAGTAGTGAGGATGGAGATAGATAGGGGAGATATGGAAGTTACTACAAATAACTTCTACTCACTATTTCTTTTATTTACATTTATTATTTTGGTAATTATTATAACATCCTTCATATATTAAAAACTTATTTAAATTAATCTACAATATAAGGTTATTAACGTATTTTCACAAAGACCCTTACTCACTTCCCTATAAATAGAAGATTTATTTTAAAAACGAGATTATAAAACTAAAAAAATATCGGTAGTGGACAAACATTTCCCACTCACTTCCCTATAAATAGAACCAGTTACATGTCTATCAACATTGATGATGTCTATGAGCCAATCAGGCCAAACCCCTAACCATGAAAACACGCCCTACTTCATGGTTACAAACTTAACTACTCCATCGGCAACACGCCAACACCAGTGGAAACTTTAGGAACATGAACAATCCGATGCAAAGCAACAACATCTAGAAGCACTTTACCCCTCTCCACTAGAACACCCTCCTTTGCATAACAATCACCGACTCCATTTACTAATCTAACAGCTTCCAAACAATCACATTTAACACTCTGCAACACACCCCAACTTGGTCAACAACTTCTAGCCCCTTGATCTTTCATCAACTCAGCCGCACACAGCTGAAGCCGACCATGAATTCTTTCCCCAACTGCTAAAACCAAGTTACCCATATTATCTCGCACCACAACCCCCATTCCAACATTAACACCACCATTAGAAACAAAAGTATCAGTATTTAATTTGAACATACCAGGACTAGGAGATTTCCATAACAAATCACTCCCTTGCTGACTACTGACCAAATGCACTTGGGATTTGCTATGAACAATGAACAAACCCTCCCACAATAATACAAACTGATTATATATAACAGGCAGGGCAGTGTTACTGCACTGGGCCCAGGGCCCAAAATTCCAAATTTTTTTTCTGTTTGTTTGTTTATTGATAATAAATTTAATATAATTAATAAAGTAAAACCACACACTACACAATCGTGTTCTCCAACTGACCCCCGTTGATCAGTTTTTTTTTCTACAGCCTTCAATTCACAATTTATGTTCCAAACTCCGAAAACAAATTGTTTTTTTTGTGTAAGGGCCCTTTTTTTTCGCACTGGGCCTCAAATCTCTCAGGGCCGGCCCTGATAACAGGCAGTGGCCGTGTACATTCACCACGGATTACATACGTACCATGTTTCTCTCACTCCAATTGCTCATAAAATAATAAGAAGCAATTTCGACTCCTCAACCGTTAACAAGTGCAACACAATAAGGTCACGACCATGTTGCGTGCAAGGGTGTTTCATTGGCAATTTAGCATCTCGGATATAAAGGACTACTAGCAATATATCTTTAATAAAGTGACCACAACATAATTAAATCATATACATCCGATTAAATCATAATTAAGTTTTAAAACTTCATTGACATGTGGATACCAAGTAACAACAACGTCTCACACTCTCCTTTAGTGATGACCTCTTGTTCTAGAATTTCGACGAGAAAAGCCAGCACAATACACTCCCAAACAGAAGCTCCCATATGATAAAGAATAAGAGGATTACATGGTTGCTCTCCATAATAAATTGAATTTCTTCCCTTCTAATTAATCTATAATATCACCAACAAGCAAACTTCATCTATTACAAAGAGTCTTCTAGAAGAATTCCGAAACTCTTGAAATAGCTCCATACAATGTTAGCCAACTTTGCGAAAAAGCCCGCATATTCCAATACCGCAACGCTAGTAGTACAATGATACGTGTAAAGTCGATTCCTGGACTTGTTGACACCTGGGACACCGGAGACGAATATCCAATAATCATGTTACTAATACTCAATAATCATGTTACTGATACCCAATAATCATGTTACTGACACTAAATAATCATATTACTGACACTCAGGAACTTCTAATAATAAATTACTGACATTTAGTAATCATGTTACTGACACCTAATAATCATATTACTGACTCTTAGTAACACCCAATAATTTATTACTACCACTCAGTAATAATAAACATATTATCACCTCTCAGTAATAAAATTACTGCCCCTCAATAATAGGTTTATAATCAAAATTGATTTCCCAGAACTTTTGCTTCAAGCCCAAAGCTGAACACAAAACTTTCGGCTCAATACAAAGGTTGGAAAAAATTTCTCTGGGCACCCCATTCTCTCATACCTGCTTAGGTTCACCTACGTCGGCGACATGGTGTTACTGCCCTATTCTCCCCTCCCCCAGCCCCACACATCGTTGTTGATGCATGTCCTCTGATACACTTCAAGCTGACTTGCAACCTAGACACAACCAACACTGAATCACAATGCAAATGTGAAATTACTATATAAAAATTGATGCCATTATATCGTGGATAAAAATAATACACCTTGGCAAGGAACCAGTTGTAAAGAATTCCAAAGGCATTGTGATTCTTCTTCCGCATATCTAACATTTCTCCTACAGTAGGAACCTGAAACCCAACATTTCTCCTTCCAAATAACGGATCACTTCTTCAACTTCTCTGCATGATTCCTACAGCCAACTGATCACTTTAATTATGAAATCAAAGTAAGAAATTATCATTACCATGGAAACATGATCCGTTCCGACGAGGACGTCGCACATGCCGCTCGCGTTGGCGGACTCACAAGTCAGCACCACTACGCTCCGTGACAGCTCCTCCGGAAGGACCTTCATCCCCTGCTTTCCTGCCTCCTGCTCTAGCTGCTCGTCCGACACGACGGCGCTTGTCGAAGCGTCGTTGTTCTCCTCCGTATCCATCTCCTCCCTCTCGACGTTGACGATGCTCTCAGAAAGGCTATCCGCCAGGGTATTCTCCACGTGGACGAAATCCTCACTGGAATTCGAATCCATCCCGCGCCGTATCCAGAGAGATGAGGTCGGGATCGAGAGAGAAACTAGATCGGGATGAGTACTCGTCTGCATCGAGTCGGAAGCAGAGACGGGATGAAGTCATCGCGGCGGCGTTGGCGGAGAGAGAGAGAGACGGGAGAAATCGGGAATGAGAGATGTTAAGAGGGAGAGAGTTAGAGGGTGGTTGATCGAATGAAGATAGGGTAATTTAGTATTTTCACCAGTAAACATTGGAATGTGCATATACGCTTGGAACGGGCAATTTTAAGGGAAAAATTTGGGTATTTAGTCAAAACCCATATATAAAAATGAAGCATCGATCTACATTGTCTTAAAGAATATAGATCCAAATCTTATCTAATTAGATAGTTTCATAACTAGGACACATAATCTTTTATTATTATTACAATGTTGAACGAGACTGATCTATATTGTTGCTGTTTGTCATCATATTGGTTTGAGATATTATTGTGCTAATTTTATTAATTAAGGTTTGAGCGTACCATCATTATGAATAAAACAAGAGAAAAATGTAGCTTTATACGATTGTGCAAGACAATCAGATGACAGACTGTATTGAAAAGTAATGAGAAAATTATGTAAGACGCTAATGAATAATTAGTATTAATCACCGTATCTTATGCATGTGAAGGACAAGTATAAGAAGGGCAAAAAGGGAAATACGGCTGCATTAAAGTTATATAAGGAGGTCCAAAAAAATAGCAAAATGAAAATAGAAATAAAAAGTTGGTCCTTTGAAACGTTGATCTTGGAAAAGCTTTGATTGCGTCATCGATCGATCGATCTGGGCGAAGAAAAATGGCGCCGGTGTCAGCTTTGGCCAAGTACAAGCTGGTCTTCCTCGGCGATCAGTCCGTCGGCAAAACCAGTATCATCACTCGCTTCATGTATGATAAATTCGACAACACCTATCAGGTAACTCAATTTCCACCTTCAATTTTTCCCACTCGTCATTGTTGATCTACTCTCTCTATGATTTGGGCGTTTCATTTTCATTTTTCGCTCCGTCTTGTTGTTTTTGGAATCGTTTGATTCGAATTCTGATGACAAGTTTGAGATTCGTGTGCATTTTGGTATGGAAGTTGAGTGGATTGATTGGATTGTGGTGAAATGTGTTGTACTGCCATACCGGTTTTCGGATCAGACGAGAGAAATATGAAGAACAATGGGAATGTGATTGAAATTAAGTTAGATTCTAGTAATTGAGAGAAGCTTCTACACATCCTGAGGCTAGCAATGTTTTAAACACTGATTTCTAGGTGCCTAAAGCTTCATTTACTTCATTAATGGAGCGATTATTGCATCGGAAATTTGGAGGATGTATGAAATAAGTGCATAGGATGTGACAAGCCTTTAAGATGTGTTGAAATGTAGATATATTTGTTGCTGTTGTTTTGCGATTGAGGTTCATTAATTTGATGATATTAGTGAGTAATGTTATTCACCGTAATCATGATTTAGGAGCAATTTTATGGCCTAGTGTGGCCTAATGTTTCAAGTCACTCCAAAGCTAGATTGTAACTTATTTTTTTAAAGACAGTTAATTTGTTCTTGTTCTTGTGACAGCTCCCTGTTTTTTGGCTTGTCTCTTGAACTCGTGCTATATATTATTGTGTTTATAGATGCACGTTTTTCTGTTCTAAGATATAATTTGTTCTACTTTTCAATGCGCAGGCTACCATTGGTATTGATTTTCTGTCAAAAACTATGTATCTTGAAGATCGAACTGTTCGACTGCAGTTATGGTAAGATTTTAGCTTTATTCAACTGCACCACGGACAAATGTGAAGTTTTATACTGTCTCTAGTCCCCTAACTTTCTCTTTCTCTCTCTCTCTCTCTCTCTCTCTCTCTCTACGTATTTGTTAATTGGTGCTTTTGGTCATAAACGTTAATAACTACTGGATGCATGATCAAGCTAAATTGAAACCCCTACAGTACCGTGTAAACCTTCCATTGCAGCTGAACTGTTAGCTTTTAGTTCTTTGGGTTTTAGTGCACATAAATGCAGTTGAGGAATGTGATTCCCAGGTGCCATAATGGCAATAAAAAAAGGGCTAGAGTATTTGTTATTGAAGAGGCTACTTGCTCTTACATATTTTTTGGGAAGTATGTACATGATGGATTTAACTGAAGCAAAAGTACCCTTTGGTATCTCGTTATCCTCCAAATTCCTGGCACTTTATAAAACATGAGTTTTTTTGTGGAATATTGACCCTTTCTTCTTTAATATGGTGGCAGGGATACAGCAGGACAAGAAAGATTTAGAAGTCTCATTCCAAGCTACATCAGGGATTCTTCTGTTGCCGTAATTGTTTATGATGTTGCAAGTAAGAAGATTTGGTTATTACCTACATGCTCACAATTTTTTATTTTCTCTCTGTTTTAATATTCACTTATCTTTTTCTGGACCAAGATGAACTTTTATCTGAACCTACAGTTCATCCATTCGAATGCCCTCCTGGTGAAGTTTCTAACTCACTATCCTTAATTGTTGTAATTATTTTGGAATAGAAACCTGAAAGTCTGTTGAACACCACATAAATAATGTTGCAATCAATTAAAGAATATATTTACCTCAGTATAACAAATACTTATTTTGAGACTGTCCAAACTTTCAACAAAAATTATGTGTTTTCTATGTGATCTGTTCATTATAATCAAGCTCTTTGTTTGTTCACTTTCTTGCTTCTGCCGTTATTGGCTCAATCTCGTTTTGGCTACATTGGTGTAGTGTTTGCTACAAAACCTAGTATATGTCTTTGACCATTTTGATAATATTTTGTGTAGGCAGACAGTCTTTCTTAAATACTTCAAAGTGGATTGATGAGGTTCGCACTGAGAGAGGAAGTGATGTCATTGTTGTCCTTGTTGGAAACAAAACCGATCTTGCAGACAAGAGGTAAGATTTGATTTGAAATATATATTGGTTATCTGGGATAGGTCACCGTTTGTTTTTAAGTTTAATTTTAGGGTTAAATACTTGTGACACCTTATACTTTAGGTGTAAAAACAGTTTTGTCCTTCTACTTTCAAATTTAATCTGTATATCCTTTAACTTTTATTTTTTAACAGTTTTGTCCATTCCGTTAGTTGACCGTTAAAAAATCCGTTAAGCCGTCAAAATGTCTAAAATACCCCAAATTCAAATCATATTTTTTTCTTTTTTTCTTGTGCCTTTTTTATATTCCCTTTTGGTCTTTCTTTTTGTTTTTCTTGTTTTTAAATTTCATTCATCATATGTGCTATCAAATATATATAATTGTAATTAACACAAATTATCAAATTAATTGTAAACATCTTATACTCAATTGGATAATGCCTAAAATGACATGTGAGTGCCAGTACTCAAATCCAATTATAAACTTCCTTTATATTATGATGCTTTACAAACATATTTGATTAAGTTCTATAATGCTAAGACAAAAAAGACTTCTACTATCATATCCATACTTTGATGCAAAAATAGTTTCAAATTATTTATTTCTAACTTGATGTTAAGCAATTGTCATTAATTCTCCTCTTGTTTACAATTAATTTGATAATTTGTGTTGATTACAATTATATATATTTGATAGCACATATGATGAATTAAATTTAAAACCAAGAAAACAAAAAGAGAAAATAAAAAAGGCATGAGAAAAGAAAGAAAAAAATCTTATTTGAATTGGGGGTATTCTAGGCATTTTAATGGCTTAACGGAATTTTTTGACGGTCAACTAACGGAATTGACTAAACTGTTAAAAAAGAAGGACAAAACTGTTAAAAAATAAGAGTTAAAGGATATACAAGTTTAATTTGAAAGTAAAAGGACAAAATTGTTAAAAAATAAGAGTTAAAGGATATACAGATTAAATTTGAAAGTAGAAGGACAAAACTGTTTTTACACCTAAAGTATAGGGTGTTACAAGTATTTAATTCTTAATTTTATCAAGGGCCTGTTTTTGGTGTCTGTATAGCTACTGCCAAAGTTAAATATGGTACAATTTTTGAATGCGTAAAGAATCAAAATTTGACTTCTTCCTCTGCTACATTTGGTGAAAACAAGTTGGATCCGTATCCCTGATTTTCATAATTCCTTAAATGACCCCATTGGAAACTGAAAAGCATCTGGAGGTTTTAATAAGATTTTGGTTTAAAATATTCTAAGATGCCTATTAACTGGTGTGTGCTCTCACCAACGTATCACTTATCCTTCTTAAAGATACTGCCTATGTGGAAAAAATATTTGATAATTTAAGTGAGGTATTTCTTGTGGGGTAGAGGAGGGGCAGAAAAAGAGCACTCATAAATTTTGAGTGTGGTATATCTCATAAAAACTCGTTTTCTCCAATTGATAAAGCAATTGAGGATAGTATCTGTACCGCTAACACAATTAATATTACATTGGGTGACAGTTGCCCGAACTCAGTTTGGAAAGAAGTGTTAGGGAAACATTGTAGAAATATGAAAATTAGGGATGCGTCAGGTCTAACATGTGTGTGTACTGCAGATGCTGCTAAATTATTGACTATAGTTCAGAGATTTCAGAATTTAAAACATCCCTTGAACTTTAGTTTAGAAAAGGGTTCTGTTGGCAAATACCACGATGCGTGAGGTGCATTCATGTTAAGTATATTATGTACAAGTTGGGCTATAATGTATCATTCAATACCCTTTAGTATTCACAACAGAGGTATATATGTATAACTCGGAAATGAGGTACTAGGGTAGATATGTGCTTAAAGACCTATATGCTCACAGCTCATATATGCAGAATTATTTTAAAGGCTATCATTTATAAATTTTGGTGTCTCAAAAGGAAACTATAGAGTTGTATAAAGGTTAGGTATTTTCCAACAAAAGTATCTGGTTATATGAAATCTAGGGTCTTAATTGTTGGATGATTTTTGTTTACTTTGGCCTTGTCTAGCGTTCATTTCACATTGTCTCTTATGACCTTTTCTTAGATGCTTATATTTTTAAGTCTGTTTCAACAGGCAAGTTTCTGTTGAGGAAGCAGAAGCCAAGGCTCGCGAACTTAATGTCATGTTCATTGAAACAAGTGCCAAAGCTGGTTTTAATATCAAGGTATACTTGCATTTTATTATTCTATATCTAATTATAATCCTTCTTAGAAGCGAAAAGAAAGTTAGTAAAACAATGGTAGAAGTGCCTTCTGGGGTTGCTGAGATGAACCCTTTTTCACTGTTGAGAGATCTGGCAAATAGCCCATAAGCAAGACAAATAGTAGATGCTCATTGATGATCCTTTTGGTTGGAGTGTTTCCCATTTTGGATGGTAGATTTCACTGTTTCACCTAGTATGCTTAATCTTGCGGAGTTGTCTGTAGTTGGAGTTTGTTAACTGATTACTGTTAATTGGAGTTTGTTAACTTTTTGCTGTTAGTTAGCAAGCAGTTCATCATTTACCACGTGGCTTTATATCTTTTGGTATTGTTGTGCAACTTTTGTTTCACATCAGTATCCTTAATGCTTAGTCTCTTCTTGCACCTCTGTTCAGGCACTGTTTAGGAAAATTGCTGCAGCTTTACCAGGAATGGAAACACTCTCATCAACGAAGCAAGAAGACATGGTTGATGTGAACCTGAGGTCTACTGGTGGTGGTGCATCTCAGTCGCAAGCTGACTCTGGATGTGCTTGTTGATATAGCTTTTTTGTCGTGATCATTTTACATGCCTGTTGCTCTTTGGTTCCAACGCCTAGTCTGTAAAGGTTTTTGCTTCAAGTTTCTTGAAAGTTTTGTCATAGATATATTTACCGCTTCTCATGATTAAACTCGAATAGGTTCACAAATACCTGAAAGAGCTAGGGCCGTAGGTAAACTAAGATTGGTGATTTTGATGTTTTAGTTAGGTAATAAAATCAGACTGTAGATTTTGGTTTAATGAATTTCTTTGCTCAATTACTAGCCCTGGGTTTACTAATTGACCTTTTGATGAGTTGTGGGAAAACCTTTTAGTCAGAAACTGAAGTTGTCTTGCATTATATCAGTATTATGCTCATTACATTCAAGGTCGAAGCAGTGTTTGAAATATCCGCCGATATTTCGAATCCGATACAATAAGGGCATATCGGTCAAAATTTATTGGTCAACGCAGAAATGATGGTCAACGGTCAAATATCGGTCAAATTTTGATTTTTTTTATTATTTTTCAATTTTTATTTAATATTTTTTCATTTTTTCATATACATTTTTAATTTATATATATTTTAAATATATATGATGAATTTCTAATCTAAATAATCATTTTTAATACTTATTTTTATTATTAGATGTCATTCGTGTACTTTAATTGTCACAAAATCAAGTATTTATTTTCTTTAGTTTATTTAATACATTTTTTTAGTTTATTTGGTACATATTGAAGTATAATTTTATAAATTTTATTAAAAATAAGCAAATCCGATAAAACCGATATATCCCCGATATATCGTTTTACCTTTCGACCGATACGATACCGATAAGCGATATTTAGACTATTGGGTCGAAGTATGAACTATATGAACCGAACTGGTTTTAGTTTTCATCTTTGGACTGCAGTTGATTATATGCCAACTATGCAAGCAAATATTATATGAAGGGTGCTTATAGTTGAAACCTGAACCTCATATAGCAAGGGACTTGGGAGCTCCCCATTGTTGTCCGAGCTATGAAACCAATGGGTCCATTCACCACCTGCAGCTTTGCAAATTGCAACTATCAAAATGCATGCCCACTTCTCAAATATTGTAGAGACTACTCGGATAAAGCAAAGTTTGCTTCCCTTCCCCTGGCGTGTAGGAAAGAAATTTGCCAGGAAAGATTCATGAAGTTGCGTGGCTTCCTGTAAAAGGTGAAACATATGAACAAATTTTAATGACCAATGTCATTCAATGCAGAATACTTCTCCCTTGAGTTTCAGAAACTTTCAAAGTAGCTAACTTATGTGTTTGAGATGCAAAATGGAACATCAAAATTTTTTAATGTTTTTTTTAATAAATATCAATAATATATAATATTTACTTGCCTTCTTTGATCAAGAATCCATTGTCGTCCAGCGGTTAGGATATCTGGCTTTCACCCAGGAGACCCGGGTTCGATTCCCGGCAATGGAACTTTGTTTTGTTATTGTTTTCTGCCATTTTTTGTGTGGCTATTGTTTACAAAAATATGTGCAGGTACACAGTTTGGTCAATTTCCTTCTGGTGCAATCTAAATGCTCCTTTAGTTCGGCAAACGTTCCTAGCTACTTTCTACTATGATGGAATCTAGAAATGTACTCCAATCACGAGATTGTCAACTATGCACTAATCTGAGGGGGTATTGCCGTATGGTTCGCAAGTTTAGCATGATCAACAACTATGGACCAACTTGAGGCGCTGAGGGGTTGTTGGATCGAGCCGCTTATTACAAATAATGACTTAGGAGTTAGGAAGTTGATCTATGATATATATATATATATATATATATATATATATATATATATATATTTTACCTAGCTTATTACACAGAGATGCGTCTTACTGTCTCAGTATATATTCCCATGCCATTTCATCACAGAACTCTGCACCATATTCACTGAAGACCAGCCTCCTAGCTAGTTTTATACAACCATCTAAAAGAGTATACCTAGTAGTGTTGTCAAATATGGTGATGAAGGGTGTGCTTGTGGTGCTAACTATGGTGATTTTGTTCATCAGCACTGTAAACGCAGTAGATAAGGATTGCGAAAACGATTGCCTCTATTATTGCTGGGAAAATGAAAGATGTTTCTTTAAATGTGTAATACAGTGTCCCGGAAACTCTCTAAAACCCTTGGATCACGATCAGCATTTCTACTACTGCAAACTTGGTTGCTCAACAGCGCAGTGCCTCAAATATAAGGATGGTACGTATGAACTCATTCGATCTATTTATCTCTTCCCAGTGTTTCTATCTTTGTCCGTACAGCTCACAACATATATATCTACACACCCACTGACCCACAAATGGCAAATGGCTAATGTGTTTTCATGACAGATAAACTGAAGTTGGAAAGCTGCATGCATAACTGCGCGCACAGAACTTGCAACATCGATCAAAACTCCTAGTCCTAATACGTACTGTACAGGTGTATCAAACTATATATCAATTGTAGAATCCTACATAAAATTGAGGGATATGGAACATGGCATGATATATAATACTGCATGCATGGGAATATCGTTCAATAAAATGGCTCGAATTTAACGTACGTGTTTGACATGTTCAGAAAAATAACAGATTATATAGATTATAGCTAGATCGACTATATATGTGGGAAAATAGAGATCAATACTCCTCTTCATGCATGTACTCGATCATTTTGTCATACACTTATGCATCTCTTGGGACATAATTCACATAAACAGACACAAGCATATATATAATAAACGTACGGCTAATTAAGATGTTTAAGGAGAACAGCTATTGTGCATCCAACTGCAAAATTTAAGTTTATATATAGCAGGAGAGGGCTAAAAGAAAGGCTTCAAAAGTACCTTTGATATGATGATTAATTAGCATTATGTTGCAGTAAACGTTTATGACGCTAAGAATGTGACGAGTTCGATATCAAAGTGGTGGCAGATAACGCTAAACTGCCATAATTTTTTGATCTGTAGCTAAATTGAGCTCTAGAGAAGCTAACCGCACATCCAGAAAAGCTTAACGGTCGATGCTCACAGCTCACTTATAGACATAGTCCAAAAACATCAAGGTCGTAAGTCGTAACTCGTAAGAACCACAGAGCGGGCATGCAGCTTAAATCTAATTTCCAGCTCAAAGCAGATGGAACACACCTCCATATAGGATTCATGAAGAGACTAGCAATAACATCGGCGGTAGGGCATCTGAACATATCAGCATGCAACTCGTCAGCAAGGTACATAACTACTCAACGAGATCCACCGACCACCGCGCCGGAGTAACTAATTGTCTGAGCGATCAGATTATTTTTACATTTGGTGAACTACTCATGAGCTGCCATCAGTCCATCACAAGTTGGTACCTGGAATAAGGGGCGCCAGAAATTTAATTTGGAAACCACAATACGTTTATCGGTTTATAACTACAAAATTAATATAATCCAGTAGGAATCGAACGAAATACGTACAGCTGGTGCACCCATAACTTAACAATGTGCTAGCTTCCGTTCCAAAGTATCATGCGCGCAAACCTAGCTAATACCAGAACGTTAACCAAAACATGTCTAAACTATAAACTAACAAAGATCTCATCGGTGATCCAAATAGAAAGGGACTTCAGGTGCCCCAAAAATCTAAGTAAGCGTTCGATCGATCATTCCAACAAATCACTAGTACTAGTACGAGTACGTACAGTTCAATTCGGTATGATTGGTCATTGCACTAGTGGAAAACAACGCTTAAGAGACGGACAAATTTAGTCTCTTAAGAATCCCAATCCGTCTCATAAGTACTTAAGAGGGGAATAGTTCGTCGCTTAAGCTTCGTCGCGTAGGCCTTGTCGCATAGGTGCTAGCAAGGTGACACAAGATGTTCGTTGCTTAAGTGAAGATCTTATGCGGTGAAAGGTTAGTTTAGTCGTAACCGCTTATGCGACGAATGTAGTACCGTAAACGACGAAACGTCCATCTCCTTTTTACTTAAGAGGCAAGTGTGGTTTCGTCACTTAAGTGGTTAGTGAGTTAGGGCGGCAGAACCCATTGTTCTTAAACGGCTGTTTTTTCGTCGTTTTGTACTTAAACGTCAACTAAATTTCGTCTCTTAAGTGGAGTGTGATCTTAGACGGCGAAATTGTTATATACTTAAGAGGCGCCATGTTTCATCTGAGTATGCTGACGAATCCATTTGTCGATTAGTTCTATATAATACTCATATTAATTATTTTTAATTACACTTAAATATATATATAATTATTTATTGATATTCTTAATAATTAGACTAATGGACATATTTTGGAAAAAATACCAACTTAATATGAAATAAGCAACATTGTTCACACAAGTACCAGAAAAAAAAACCATGGAATTGACATCAATTTGTCCATGCAAAAACAATCTTCTACAAACCTAAATGAGTCTAGCTTGAGATGTTCGTGTCCATGTTGACATTTCCTCCAGAATGTGCACTAGAATATTGAGACATAAGAAACTCAAGTTGAGTCCTCATTCTCTGAACCTCTTCATCAAGCTCTATAGTCTTTGCCTCAGCACTTTCAGCCCTTCCCTAAGCCTTTTCAGCCCTCTCAGTGACCTCACGTAGTCTCTCTTCCATATTCGGTCGAGAACGTGAAGTGGAAGAGGTGGAAGATTGGCTCTTATCTTTGATGCTTGCATGTGTCCAAGACCACGCAGCTCCCCCCCTTTTCTTGTTCCAAGTCCAAATTCAAGCAGTCCATACTAAGCCTCTAGACCAAAAGGTGGGATCTGGTCATTAGGGGTGTCAGGATTTTTACTTATAAAATCATTCTTCAATCTTGCGGCTTCATCCCTCATCTTCTTCTGTAAGTGTAAGACGACAAGCATTCAACATTGTTTACAATTGTGTTTTACATCAGTCTAAACATTCAATAAACAATAAACAATGTAGGGCATGCACTAAATAGTTGTTAAGAAAACATGTCATTTACTAACAAAAAATATTTGTAAGTCTTCAATCATACCAACAATAGCAGCATCTAAAATTAGTTTAGGAACAACATAGTTGTTATAATAGTCAGGAACCCTTAAGCAACAAGTGTGGTATATATATACATATGTATAACATACAATTAGTACAAAAACTCAATTTTCATATAATTTAAATCACTTACCCCATTTGTAGCAGCTTCCTCCTCCTTGGAGGCAGCATAAGACTCCTCATAACCTGAAATGACAAAAAGTTCATCACCTTTATCTCTAAATGCAGCCATCCTGTAGACGATCGGTTTCCGCCTTGCATGGTGTTCCATTTTCCTCTTTTTACGGTTGTTCGTGTTAGCGACTGAGCGTCTCTATTATACACAACCATCAACATTAATAAAAAACATAAATAAGAAGATAGGACTATGACTTATACAACTTTGTTATGATATATACGACTGATGCTTAATTACATTGACTTAATCAGTTCTATTTTAATTCATAGAGGCAAACCACTTATACGTTTACAGTTTACCTTAACAATTGGTGACTCAAAGTGTTGACAAAGCCACACCCACTCATCTTGCCTGTGACAAAGCTCCAAAGGGAGCTCTTTACTCCCATAAGTCTTATAGTGGGCAGCAAAGTCCCCCTTCCAGTCTACAAATATTTTTCTCGCTTTTTTTGGATCCACGCCCACATGTCGTCGTTCTCATAATCAATAACAAAGAACAACTGTAACATAATCACGACAACAATCATTATACCAATTAGTTTTAATAATTTACAAATAAACTATAAGAAAATAGGACTTCTACAACTTACCGAAAGACAATCTATCACCTTTGTCTTCTCATCCAGATGACATTCTTCCCAATTTGTTGTCTTCATTGCAACTTTTCCCCGTATGCAGCTGCCAATACAACTGACCAAGAGGCTGTTACAATCCTGTGAGTCAGGTCTCATGATGAGTTCCTTCTCATAGACCACCTGGATCTTCCCTGATGCTCTAATAATATCTCCAAGTTTTTTGTTGTTCACCAACTCCCGTTTGCGTTTTGGGGGAGGGTCTTCAATCCCACTTTTTGAGAGCCGAATACTAATCAAAGGAGGGTCATCCTCAGATCGTTCCATTGGTATCTCACCAAATAGGTCATCCTCATCTGAGAGTGGGGGAGCCGTTGCAGCAACTGTTCCCATTATGGTAGTCACAGTGGGCTGCGATGACTCCGTTGAAGCACCATTGTGTTGTCGTACAACCGCTTCTCTAAAGAGGCATTCAGCGTCTTTCCAAGCCTTTCTCTTCCTCCCACCAGGCATGTTGTGAGCTGAATCAAGATAAAACCCCAAATCAGTGCAATCTAGATAACTTAATGAGATTGAAATATAAACAAATAACTTAAGTAGATTGAAACAACTCTATATATAATTAAAGACTATATCTGGAGGGTTTCTAATCTATAACTTAATTAGTTATAATGATTATACTCTTGATTGTAACTCATCATCCGAATGGAAAAGCTCCACTTCTCCAATCCAGAGCAAAAAACAAAAAAACAAAAAACAGAAGACAAAATTAACATACAAAGATAAAGAGTAGGATGTGTTCTAACTTGAGATTGAGAGTTTGGACAATCCTACAAACACTGAGCAAATTAAACAAAAATATGAAAATGTTAATACAACCACTTAAGACAAAATAACCTCCTGAACGGCTATTGAAAACTGAGCAAACTAAGCATATTTGATAGAGCGTTGGTTAAAACGTCTATAATAAACCCTGTAAAACATCATCGTTAGTATAGAATAAGCAGGGATCGTTCTTTCCGGAAAATTGAAGGGAACTCTAAACTTTTAGTGTTAACAAATAATGGGGGGTTTGAGATTAACTACTAAAATAAAACCTAAATTATTATTTACATGATCGACTTCTCTTTAACAAACTTAAACCAAATTTACCATTACACCACATAATTACAAGTTTGAACCTATCATGCATTCTAATTCGACCAATTACATACTTTTTAGACACCAATACAATTAGAGCCTTAGGGGATCATCTAATCGTGCAAGATTTCAATTAACATTTAGATTGACTTAGGGCCTAATCTAAATTTGCATACAATCGAATTCAATAACACTTAGAGTAGAAATCAAACAAGATTACATTTAAGCACCAAATCTTTGTTGGAGACATGTTTCATGTATGGCGTCACCCACCATGATTTCACATGCAAATTTCCAAAATTTTTACCACTTTTAATCAACACAAATCAAACCTACTTAAGGCATGATTCGATTTGTGTCAATATGGTTGATGAATCTAGCACTCAAACACAATCTTAGGGAATGCATCCAAGCACTAAATCCATATGCACATATCTGAAAATTATCTAAAAATATGAGAAAGATGATTAGAACACAACAATAGAAATACAAACTCATTAATTATAGCAAATATCCAAAAATCCAATAAAACAATCTGAAAATTTCAATTCTTAATACAAAACAATAATCACACACAAACATCATACTACAATCTTTATAGACAAAGTATTGTAAAAAAAATCAAAAAACGAACAAACCCGTGGAGATGAGTTGCGAGAATCACACGTTGTAGGAACCTTGGAGGTGTGTTTTCAATGGTGATTTCGGTGGAGATGAAATTTGTATATAGGGGAGAATGGCTTGTTGTTTTGGTGAAGGATGTTTGAGGTAGTATTTTGGTAGAGTTTTGGCTCTTGAATGCAAAGGAGAAGTGATCATATTTGAGAGGTGAAGCCATGTATATATAGAGGAAAGATGGAGGGTTTGAAATTGCTTCTTTCTTCCTATAATAATCCCATGCTTTAATCCCTTAAATCATGGAAAATTTTATTCCCTAAAACATGCCATGCTTTAATCCTTAAAACATGGAAAGTTTTATTCCCTAAAACATGCCATGCTTTAATCCCTAACATGCCATGTTTTATGCCTTTAATGATCATCTTCTATTTAATTGTTGCATGACTTGGCTCCATTTTTTTTTCTTTAATTATCTCTGCAATCCAATCTGAAAATAAGAAAATAAAATTATAAGTAAGAGATAATTAGTTTCAAAACCTAACAATGATTCCTAGTCAAACTAGGACTCTAAACCAATTATGCGTTTTAACTCATGTAAGCACAAAAATGCATCCAATACCGCTCAAGACTCTTACTACGACTCAATGACTCAATAGTACAACAATAAGGGCTAAGCAAAGTACAAATTGAGGTAAAAATGTGTTAAGAACGTCGCACAAAGTGCTCATATCAATATTTCACAGCAAATCTCAATATATAATATCTGGGGGTTTTGCTCATCTCTTTGATTCAAGCATCAACCTTTATAAATTTACACAAACACTAGCCAAGATCCGACCTATACTTAATTGAAAAAGGGACAAGAAACTACAAAACATATTTGGCTTTCACTATTAAATCCAATAAAGTAAAGAGCTTGAAACTCATGATGCAATACCAGCATATAAAAGCCACAAATCTGGAAATAGAACCCTAGATATGCATTGAAACAAACCATTATATAATGGAATAAGAGAATTTGGGGAAAGAGACGAACCTTGGGTTTCGTTTGTGGCCAAGACAGAGAGCAATTAGGGATTAGATAATTTAGAGAGGAAATCTGGGTCTAATATCTAGGGATTTCAGGATTGAATAGGTTGGGTATGACTAACAAGGAGATTTGTGAGCTGATTGAGAGAGAAAATAATTTTGGGGATCTAGGGATGGAAAGAGCCTACTGTTTTACTAGAAATATCGGGCCTATATATATATAGACCACTTAAGCGGCGATTGTTTTGGCAGCATCAGTTTTAATTTTGGGCTAAAAATAATGGTGGGAAAGATACCGCGCGCCTTAAATTTTGTGTTATGCGATGAAATCCTTTTCTCAAATGAAAACATGATTTAGAATCTCTACATTTATTAATACACAATTATACATTATAATTATCATGAAATAATTTTTTCTTGTTTCTTTTTGAGTATTTTTCATCAACAATCCCTTAATTATGGTGTACCTACCAATGTGATACCTCAACTCTTAATCGTACCAATGTGATACTCAGACTCTAGTATTGCTATCATTGAAGTACTTCCGTCAGTTTTTTTTTCAACTTCTCCGTCATCTTGGTGACGTGGCAAGTACGTGAGACCCACAAAGAGGGTTAAAAGACAAAATTAACCTCATCTGAGAGAAACAATATTTTTCCGGCCCTTTACCTTGAGAAAGACACCCAACAATTTCAATTTTGGCGCCAATTTTCCCTCCATACTCCTTAATTTGTGTCTCTTATCTAAATTAAAGAACTACCGCCAACCAGTCGACCATAATCTGATAAAACATAGATCAATCTCATTTTCTATTTTTACCCTAGCACTTGTTAAACTAACAGAATAAATATAGAAATTTATATGGAACATCTCATTTCCACAATCTCATAAGAATATAGAAACACATAACTTAACGAAATTCAAATACATGTGTTAAGTACCATTAGTTCTTAAAAGCAAAAATCATGGCAGATCAATATAAAAGGTGGCAACTAATGATACTTAACACATGTATTTGAATTTCGTTAAGTTATGTGTTTCTATATTCTTATGAGATTGTGGAAATGAGATGTTCCATATAATTTTCTATATTTATTCTGTTAGTTTAACAAGTGCTAGGGTAAAAATAGAAAATGAGATTGATCTATGTTTTATCAGATTGTGGTCGACTGGTTGGCGGTAGTTCTTTAGTTTAGATAAGAGACACAAATTAAGGAGTATGGAGGGAAAATTAGCGTCAAAATTGGAATTGTTGGGTGTCTTTCTCAAGGTAAAGGGCCGGAAAAATATTGTTTCTCTCAGATGGGGTTAATTTTATCTTTTAACCTTCTTTGTGGGCCTCACGTACTTGCCACGTCACCAAGATGACGGAGAAGTTGAAAAAAAACTGACGGAAGTACTTCAATGATAGCAATACTAGAGTCTGGGTATCACATTGGTACGATTAAGAGTTGAGGTATCACATTGGTAGGTACACCATAATTGAGGGATTGTTGGTGAAAAATACTCTTTCTTTTTAGTTTTTGATCTTCATTACGATACAGTATTCGGGATTTCATGATTTCATATCAATCTTGCATTATCATTAATTAATGTTGATTATGTCTTTATATCAACAAGTAGAATAGTTCATAACATTCTGGAATTCATACATGTTAACTAGAATTATATTACACGTAAAAGTTTAAACATACATTAATTAGTACTCAATCATTTTCTTCATAATCCTCATCAGCGTCCTCATCCTCATCTTCATCCTCATCTTCATTTTCATCTTCATCATTAATGAAGTCTTCTTCTATGGGGGAATGTACGGTAGAGGATTGAAATCAAACTCTATAGGAACGTATTCAGACGCTTGAAAGTGTATCTCGTTGTTGATGCAAATGTT
Source organism: Argentina anserina (assembly GCF_933775445.1). Taxonomy (NCBI): domain Eukaryota; kingdom Viridiplantae; phylum Streptophyta; class Magnoliopsida; order Rosales; family Rosaceae; genus Argentina; species Argentina anserina. The sequence goes on from NC_065876.1 coordinate 11,940,842, forward strand.
ATTTGTGACATGGATGGCTGAGGTAGAAGGCTCTTGATATGGTTCAATAGCCATATTATCAATATCTTGCTCTGCACCCTGTGCAAGTGTTCTTGCATCAAAAATATTTCTATGTGACATCATGTTTACCACTTTCCAACCGCGGCCCAATTTCGGATCATCAAGATAGAACACTTATTTTGCCATGGTTGCAAGAATAAATGGCTCATTTTCATACCAGCTTGTGTGTGTATTCACTGATAATAGGCCATGATCCAATCTGGTACTCCTCCGAACACTTGGGTCAGTATTGAACCATCTACACTTAAACAAAACAACCGGCATACGAGATCCATACAGTAGTTCAATAACATAAACAAGGACCCCATAGTATGGTGGTCCTCCATTCTTATCCTCTACCATGAAGCCACAGTTTTGTGTCTTCTTCCCTTGATCTAAAAATTATGTCAGAAACCTTACGCCGTTCACTACACAAGCCGCATATACATTATGTGATTGTGGCATACTGGCCAAATGTTGCATCTGCGGGGAGTACAACTGACTGTTTTCTCGTTGCAACTTTCTCATCTGAGAAAAATATCAATCACACACATGTTAGAAATGACTAGTCAAAAATTGTTGTTCTCTTTTTTGTGACAAAATAAATATTAAAATTTTACGTACCCATTTCTTGAAATATTTAGGAAATGATCTCTTGTGCGTCTCTTCTGGGTGATCGTCACCATTATCCTCAAGTTGTTTCAAATGATACTCCATAAAATCTTGAACTTCATCACAATATTGCAGTACGCTCCAATAGGCCTCAATCAGTTCATATTGGCTAAGAGTTTCTGACTGTGGTAAGTTACCATACATTCTTACATCTTTTGAAACAACTGAAAGGTTAAATGTAGGTTCATTGGAGGCAGCACGTGACTCTGTGTCATCTATATCATGGAGATACATATTGCAGTAGGTTACACACTCGTGTGAAATGTACGCAGTTGTAATGGAACCTTCTGGGTTCGCTCGATTTCTGACATAACCTTTATAAACCCCAAGTTGTCTTAAAACAAAAAACATAGTTAGAAAGTTATACACTGTATATAATTAAAAATATGATATGGTAAACATACACATATATTTTACCTTTCTATGGGAAATATCCAGGTATAGTGTACTGGGCCAGTAAGCAGAACTTGGTCGGGAAGGTGGACCATGAGGTGAACCATGATATCAAAAAAGGCAGGGGGAAAAATCCTCTCTAATTTGCAAAGGATGTATACAATCTCTTCTTTCAATTTTAAGAGATCTGACTTCTTCACTTCTCTAGTGCATAACTTTTGCCACCAGTTGGACAAGGCTACTAATGGCTCTACTACATCAGAATGCAGATATGGTCTAATTACCACTGGAAGAAGTCGTTGCATTAAAACATGACTGTCATGAGTCTTCAACCCAATTATCTTTTGTTCCTCCACCTTAACACATCGCGCTATATTTGCTGCATACCCTTGAGGATATTTAACATCATGAAACCACTTGAAAACCCAAGGTTTTAAAGATGGCTTCACCTCGTAAGGTGCAATAGGCATTTCCACTTTTGTCCCCGTCTTTTTTAACCACAAGTGTTCACGCAAGCCCATCTTTTCCAAATCCACCCGAGCTTTGATATTATCTTTTGTCTTATCTTTAAGATCCAGAGTTGTTCCCACAACGCTGTCGCTTACATTCTTCTCTATGTGCATGACATCTAAGCTGTTTCTATGTATCGATTTTAACCAATAAGGCAATTCAAAAAATATACTCTTATGCTGCCAACACGCAAGATGCTTTGGGCGTTTTGTTTTTTTATATATATTAGGATTACCGCTAAGCGGTCCGAAATCGAAAGAGTTCATCTTGTCCAAAACTTCATCTCCAGACCATTTCTGGGGCTGTGTATCCCACTCTTCAGTACCATCGAATGCAGACGCATCAAACTGCCATTCGTGATCAACTGGAAGCCATCTTCAGTGACCCATGTAACACACCTTACCAGCATGCCAACTAGAATTAACATTGTCCAAGCAGATAGGACAAGCTTTGTATCCGTGCGTGGTTTGAGAAGACAACATCCCGTAAGCAGGAAAATCACTGATAGTCCACATAGTTGCTGCTCTCATTCTGAATGAAGACTGACTATGCCTGTCAAAAGTTGCCTTTCCATTATTCCTTAGATCTTTCACCTCATCAATCAATGGTCTCAAGTACACATCTAGACACTTTCCCGGGGACTTGGGACCTGGGATCAACAAAGTCAGTATATTGAATTCCTTCTTCATACACATCCAAGGAGGCAAATTGTATGGCACAACAATAACTGGCCAAGTACTATGAGTAGAGCTCATGTTTCCCCAAGGATTGAATCCGTCTGTGCTGAGTCCGAGCCTTACATTTCGAACATCTGCTGCAAAATCAGGAAACTGTCTATCAAAATGTTTCCAAGCCTCACCATCAGAAGGGTGTTTGAGAACATCATCATCATCATCATCCCTTGCCCTCCCATGCCATCTCATCGCCTCTGCAGTGTGCGAGGCCATGTATAAACGTTGCAGCCTAGGTGTCAATGGGAAATAACGAAGCACCTTCATAGGGACATTTTTCCTTTGATACAGAGATGATGGTTTCCATCGAGATTCATTGCAAACCGGACATTCATCATAATCTTTATAATCTCCATAAAACAATTCACAGTTATATTTGCATGCGTCTATTTTCACATACTCAAGGCCGAGGCCATCAAGAATCTTTTTTGTCTTATAATAAATGTCAGGAAGTAAGTTTTCTGGGGGCAACAAACGCTTAATATACTGAAAAATTTCATCATAACTGACATTCGACCATTTATGCCTCACTTTTAACTGCATTTGTGACATCAAGGCACTCAAAACAGTCTCTGAACAACCAGGATACAATGGGGTTTGCGCTTGCGTGAGCAACCTCTTATACTTATCAAAATCACTAGTGTCAATGGGTACATCAAATTCCTCAGCTTGATCATATCTCGAAACATATGGAAAATTATCAACTAGCATGTTCATAGTGGGGTCCATAGAAAGGCCGCCAATACCACTAGATGTCCCAGCCTGATGACTGTAACTTGCTTGGAATTCAACTGGGGTAGGATAAGTAGCTACTTCACCATGGTCTGTCCATGTTGTATAACTCTGCCACATACCATAATGTGATAAGTGCTGATACATAACTGAATCAGTTACATACTCGTTGCAGCAACACATTCTACACGAACACTTGTACCATTCAGCTCCATTACCCTGGTTTCTTGCATAGTTCACAAAATTATAGATTCCCATTATATAAAGAGGGTCCTCCCTCCCTAGCAGCATCCAACTTTTATCCATGTTATTTGTATGTTGTCATAATAAAAACTAAATAATAAGCACAAAAAATGTACATATGTGTTTCTCCATCACCTTATGCCTCCGGTTAGGGCCCTAATCTCATTCAGGAAAAAATGACTTTGTTTGACAGTTTGTAGTTGTATTTTCATTCTCGTTCATGAGAAAATTTCGGCAGCATCTCCCTACAGTTCCTCAAGTGCACGAATATTTATACCTAAACGAAAGCGGGAGATCGTGCCAAAATATATCCCACTATCGAAAACGAAAACACTAGAACTACAAACTATGAAACAAAGTCCTCTTTTCCCAAACTGTCCAAAAATAGGACAATTCAAGAATCATGTATGATTCTGAAATCATACATAATTCCCAAATGAGATTTCTAAGGCTAACTATCGAGAATGAAAGAATTATGCATTATTCCATACGTCATACTACTAAACACAACATAATCAAACGATTGTGTATATAATTAACACAAATACAAATTAGCAACATACAATACAATAACAAGTGAATTGTTGGAATTCATCACTGGAAAAATAATTGAAATTATAGAGAATAATATCTTATACCAAGTTAGAATCTAGTGGGTGGACCAAATTAAGTATTTTATCATGCAAATGACAAACAATATGAATCAATGACAAGAATCATTCACACAAAAAAATTATAGAGAAAACATGAGAGAATGGTTAAAATGAGAGATTAAGTGATCATACCAAGCAATAAGCTACTGGGTAGAGGCCGTGGAGCAAGAGAAAGGTTTAGAAGACCATTGTAGGCCACTTCCATAGCATAAAATGGAAATCGCCGCCTACATTTGACAAGCAACTTTTGAGGTTTTTTTCCTGTCTGTTTTAGATCTGGGTTTAAAGTTGATGTTATAGATGGGATTTACTTAAGAGACGGAATAATTCGTCTCTTTGAACCCATAATTCGCCTCTTAAAGACATCTTAGGTGACGAAAATTTCCGTCGTGTCTAAGAATCACTTAAGTGACGAACACATAACGACGAAGACGTTTCGCCGTATAAGTAAGTAGTTAAGCGACAAGTATATCACTGTTGTCGCTAGGTGCGTTACTAAAGGGACGAACCAAGCCTAAGTTATATTTCATCGCCTAAGAAGCACTTAAGAGGCGAAATTGTTTTGCCAAGCTTCCAGTTCGCCGCTTAAGACCGGTTTTCCACTAGTGTTGGTATCTAGCTAGGTCATTCCAAAACCTACGTACGGTAAAAAAAAACCACAACAAGGGATGATTGACATTGTCAAAAGACGATTTTGTTAAACAGCGACAAGCGTGACTCGTGGACCAACTGTACCGATATTGTCCTAACTTAGCCACCTCACAGGTGTTGGGTTTTAATCACAAAAGGCCTCGGTACAATTGGGTATTATCCACCCACTTATAAGCTTTATTTTCTTTGTCACTTCTTAGATGTAGGATCTCTCCTCTCCAACACGCCCCCTCACATGCAACCTAATTTTTAGGTCTGCACGTGACAGATTAACATCCCACATACTGGGATGAAATAAACCAAGGTCCAGTAACCAACGACACTTGGTGACTATCCAATCAGAAACTCTCCGATGACATGATAATGACACCCATCTTGGACCCATGACAAAGTGGTACCCAAATCGGGCCCACAACAGATTGGAGGCGCGACTGGAGAGGGACCCGCTCTGATACCATGTTAAATAGCGACAAGCGTGACCCGTGGACTAACTGTACCGATATTGTCCCAACTTAGCCACCTCACAGGTGTTGGGTTTTAATCACAAAAGGCCTCGGTACAATTGGATATTATCCATCCACTTATAAGTTTTATTTTCTTTGTCACTTCTTAGATGTGAGATCTCTCATCTCCAACAGATTTGATCATTGTCTTCCTCTATCTCACAATAGCTACAGCAGTGACAAGGGGTTCAGAACCCCTTCATCTTCAACAAAATGATAAACTCTCTGATGATATCCCATATTAGGGTTTTATATCATGCATCACTTATTAATGAAAAAATTTGTTGTGCACGGCTGTATACTATGCATACAACAAAATATAGTATAATCTCACACACACTCCATCCTGCATATGACATGCTCCCTATTTAATGCTCGTAAAACTTGTTGTATGTCTTGCGTGTGGGTCCAGCAGATGAACCCCTTAATCCCTTATTAATAGGGCATATACATCATTTCCATGATCAAGTGATTCAAGTTTGCTACAAAAGGGGTCATACAGATCGAAAAAGAACCAGACTTGAAGTAAAATTACAAAAAGACCGGGGGGAAAGAAACAAATAAACAATTATATTGACCAAATTCAAATTAAGTCAAACGAAAGAGAGAGACCCTGCATCGACTAGAACAACTGACAAACCGTATAAAAAGGCGGTCTCGAACTCACGTGAACCCCCCCAGGCCCCAACAAATCCGAGAAGAGCCCAACCCAACTACGACGCCTCCACCACTCCTCTGCCACCACCGCGGCGGTTACTCTCCTACAAAAACGAAAGCAACCCCCCACTAAATCAAAATAGCTCTCCTACTCATCTTCGCTTACTCTTTCCTCCTCCTCCTCCTCTCTCTCTGCGTCGTCGTTTCATCCCTCGCTGCTTCATCAACGCCGGCCATGGAGAGCTTGATCGGCCTTGTCAATCGCATTCAGAGAGCTTGCACGGTCCTCGGAGACTACGGCGGCGGCGACGGCGCCTCCGCTTTGCCTACTCTCTGGGAGGAGCTTCCCTCCGTCGCCGTCGTCGGAGGTCAGGTCTGTACTTCTTTTCTCTCTCTTCGCACACACTCACATTCGCACTGTTTTGTTTTGTTTGATTTTTTTTTTGCGGCGGAGTGAGTTTTGACTTTTGAGGTGTGGCTTGATTTGAATTTGCAGAGTTCCGGCAAGTCGTCGGTGTTGGAGAGTATCGTCGGCCGCGATTTTCTTCCGAGAGGATCAGGTTAGGGTTTATATACCGATCGGTATTTCACCTTCGCCGTGTTAATTCTAGTTTCTGCGATTTTGCGGCGGCGTTTGGCCGGTGAGAAAGAATTCGGAATAGTATTAGTGGGTAGTCAATTCTATATCAAACTGAAAGTCAACTGAGTCAAACTAAGGCACTGATCAACTTTTCTATTTGATAGTTGTGTGATTAGGCTTTACTTTGTGATTAGAATATTGACTGTGATTAAAGGCATTGATATCAGTTAAAGTTTACATCACTGCTGTTGTAAACTTGTATTGAGTAAGTAATGAGGAAGCTTTTCTGTGTTGGTTGGCTTTTCAGGGATTGTGACAAGGAGGCCTTTGGTGTTGCAGCTGCACAAGTTAGAACAAGGGATGGAGGAATATGCTGAGTTCCTCCACTTGGAGAAGAAAAGATTTACCAATTTCGGTATGTTACTTGTTGTATAGATATTGTTTTTTTCGGTACAAGTTGGTACTCCTGATAAATCTTGTTTTCTCATGAATTGTGGAAGTTAATAATATGTTTTTGTTGAGCTTGATTTCGCTCATAGTTTTACTAGAATCTCCAGACTTTTTGTTTCCATAGTTTCATGGATTGTTTGAAATTCTGTATAGTGCTGCAAGATGGTATATCATATCATGGAGAACTCTTTGGTTACTTCATGTGATTAGTAATGAATGATGAAACAAGAAATTGATCAGTCGGAAGTGCTATGGATATGGATGCCTATTCTGATTTTTTTCTACCACCATTAGATCTCTAAAGTTCTGTATATTTTTAAATGCCACTAAAGATGTTCTTAAATAGCCTATATTCAGGTTTCTTAATACGAATGTTTAAAGATTGTTATAGCAATAAAGTTAGGTGCTTGTACCTAAATGTTTGCCCTTTTCTTTCATTTTGAAGCACAAGTTGAAACGATTTCCTTGTGTGCACCATTTATTTTTTTATAAACAGCTGCGGTTCGGAAGGAAATTGAGGTTGAAACGGACAGGATGACAGGGAAATCAAATCGAATTTCTAATGTTCCTATTCATCTCAGTATATACTCCCCAAATGGTAAGACTATGATATCTTTGTATTTTTTCTTCTTCTTGTGTGTGTGTATGGCAATTCTTACCCTAAATATAAGTTTTTTAGATTGCTCTGGAGTTTATTCTGCTATCTGACAATAATGTTTTGTCTTTTGGCAGTTGTCAATCTAACATTGATAGATTTGCCTGGCTTAACTAAGGTTGCTGTAGGTATACTTCATTTACTGTGTACTTTTATATTATGATAAATTGAAAGGTACATTTATTTCTTTTTGTTGAATACTGTACTCAAAGATACTTGTTACTGACAGAGGGACAGCCAGAGAGTATTGTTCAAGACATAGAAAACATGGTTCGTTCGTATATAGCAAAGGTAAAACGTAAAACAAAAGCTCCTTCCCCTCAGAATTTAGATAGACCTCATCCTATCTATGAATATTCACTATGCATACGTTTTCAATGTTTTAATTGAAGTGGACAATCTTGTGCACTGGCTTTGATGCAGTCAAATTAGGGGGCCTAAAAGTTTTACCTGATTGTTTTACCCATCTTCCATATTTGAGTAGAGAATAAGTTATCTTAATGTAGTAAACTAGTGATGTTGTTATTACCCTATGGATGCTATAATTGTATGACAGATCTCTGCTAAAGATAATCTCTCACTTTTTCTGATGGTGTGATTGGTGTCCCTTGATTTGATGTGGTCAACGTTTAGAGGCTCTTGTAATTTAGAGTAGATTTTTGCCTTGAAAATCATTGCAATTATACAAATTTCATCATTTTATTCTTAAAGCATGTATGCTTTCTGTTTTGCAGCCTAACTGCATAATTCTGGCAATAACTCCAGCGAATCAAGACGTAGCAACATCTGATGCTATCAAGATGGCAAGAGAAGTTGATCCTACAGGTGTATCTTCTACACAATCTTCATGCTTTATTATCTGAGTATATAAACTTATAAGGCCAGGCGTATATTATTATTATGTTCATTTTGAATTTTTCTCATAGGTGACAGGACATTTGGTGTGTTGACAAAGCTTGATTTAATGGATAGGGGAACTAATGCTTTGGATGTAAGGCTTCTGGCCTTTTTTTTTCCCTCTTTTTTTATTTTTTTATTTGATACTACGTTTCATTGTTTATTTTGTTCAGCTTTGATTATGAGAATCCATGTTTAGCATCCTGCTACTTGCGGATTGTTAATGTGTTCAGATTCCGTGCATAACTAACATAGTTTAGCATTTTAATTTAGAATTTGTTTTATGCAATGAATGTCCCTTGTATTACTGTGTTACACTAGGATATGAATCATATGATAATTGGACTATTGCAAAATTGTATTATTGATGCAGAAAATTAAACTTTCTTTATAATGTTTTCTGTATTATGTTAGGTTCTTGAAGGAAGATCTTATAGGCTTAAACACCCTTGGGTTGGAATTGTGAACCGTTCACAAGCTGACATTAATACAAATATGGATATGATTGCTGCAAGAAGGAGAGAGGGTGACTACTTCTCTGCTAGTACGGAATATGGACATTTGGCCAGCAAAATGGGTTCAGAGTATCTTGCAAAAGTTCTGTCAAAGGTTTTTCCTATCCTATTGATTTAAGAGTTGATATAATTTGCAGCCGATTCTCTAATTTGATAGAGAATAATCTGGTTAAATTTGTCTCATGGTATGATATCAGCATTTAGAGTCTGTAATTAAATCTCGACTTCCAGCAATTGCTTCTATGATCAACAAAAGCATTGACGAACTTGAATCAGAATTGGATCATTTTGGCAGACCCGTTGCTATTGATGCAGGGGTGAGCAACTTATGCATGCTAATTCCATTTTATATATCGGGATCATATTGTGGTTTATCATCTGATAATGTCTTGTCCTTATATAATATGTATCAGGCCCAGTTATATACTATCTTAGAGCTGTGCCGGGCATTCAATCAGATATTCAAGGAACACTTAGTTGGAGGGTAGGGTAATCCAAAACCTTTAATGTTTTTTTTTAAGTACAGTATATGAAGTAAAATCAATTCCATCAGTCAATCTATCTATTTTGCGTATACATGCACGGCTGTTTGGTTATTTATACACCCTTTCTTAAGACATTCAATTTTCTGATCTGAAATTCAATGTTCCATTTAGCTTATCAAAGGACTTTTATTGCCATTTCTTCTTTTCCAAGTGAGAGTTCTTATGATTTAGAAAAGTTGAAAGCTATTAACTTTAATTATAACATAAAACTTTTGTCCTTGGCTCTGATTATCTAAATTATGCCCAAATGAAAGTATAAGAAGTTCAAGAATTTTATGTTTATTTCTTTATGTTTTGCTAAATGCAGACGACCTGGTGGTGATCGGATATATGCAGTATTTGATTATAAGCTACCTGTTGATTTGAAAAGGCTCCCTTTTGACCGTCATCTTTCACTCCAAAATGTAAAGAAAGTGGTCTCGCAGGCAGATGGTTACCAGCCTCATCTAGTTGCGCCTGAGCAAGGTTATCGGCGACTCATTGAGAGTTCACTTACCTATTTTAGAGGCCCAGCCCAATCTTCAGTAGATGAAGTGCGTGTTCACCTTTCCATATTGCATATAAATTTGTTTTTGCAGCCATTAAAATGAGGGATTCATGTCTAATCTGAACGGTTGAGCTTATTAGCCATCCATGAACTTGCAATATACTGTTTTCTGAAATTTTTGATCCAATACTGCAGGTTCACTTTCTTTTGAAGGAAATTGTGAGAAGGTCAATTGTAGAAACTCAGGTTCCTTGTTTTCTTTAATACACTTTGCTTCCAACACTGGATTCAAATGAGTCTTTAGTTATGAGTTTTGTTTCAAAATGAACAGGAGTTGAAGCGCTTCCCGACTCTTCAGGCAGAATTGGCAGCAGCTGCATATGAAGCTCTGGAGAGGTTTCGGGAAGACAGCAAGAGAACAATTTTGCGATTGGTGGACATGGAATCTTCATATCTGACAGTGGATTTTTTTCGGAGACTCCCTCAAGAAGTTGAAAGGGGAGAAGGACCTTTATCCGCAGCCTCTGAAGATCGATATTCTGAAGCGCACTTCCGGAGGATTGGATCAAACGTTTCCTCCTATATTGGGATGGTGTCAGAGTCACTGCGAAATTCTATACCAAAAGCTGTGGTTCATTGTCAAGTGAGGGAAGCTAAGCGGTCTTTGCTCGATCACTTCTATACTCAACTTGGCAGAAAGGAGGTATTGCAACAATGATCATGTCTCTCTTTAGATATAAATGCAATCCAACGAGAATTCTGATCTTAAAACTATTAGTAGTTCTCTGAATGAGATTTGTTATCTCCTACAGGGATAGCAATTTGCACAACTGCTTGATGAAAATCCTGAACTCATGGAGAGGAGACAACAATGTGCCAAGAGGCTTCAACTATGCAAAGCTGCAAGGGATGAAATTGACTCAGTCTCATGGTCTAGATAGATTTTATACTGATCGTATTCATAGGCTCTTTAGTTGTTTTAGAATTGTTTCTGGTAGTTTTACATAGAAACCAAACAGAAGGAATATTGAAGTTTGTCTCGAGATAAGAAGCTCTTTGCGGGATGATGTCGAGCATATCAATGATATCATCCTTGTTGATATCAATGATATGGCACATCTCTTGTTTGTTTTGATCTGAAGAGGTTTTTGTCTACCTTTGCCTCATTTCTCTTAGATATTCTGACCATTCTTCGAAGCTTTTTGGCCAACGGCGTCAGATCATTGGCTTAATATTTGAAATGCCCACACGGCTCAAAATCTTACTGTTCCATGACTTCCATCGTAAGAATTGTAATTACATACTTGGAGAATACAAATATGGTTGAATTTATAGTTTGCTAATCTCTTTCATTCAGATTCAAGTATCTGTTGAAATAGTGAACATAACAATTTATCTCCAATTTTGAAGTCAGTTGTATTTATCCTGATGTAGCCATAAAAAGCTACTTAAATCTTATGATCGAATGAGTAGTGAAGAATGATACATCCATCCCATAAAATAGGAGTTACAGTATGCATGGAGCAACATGAATTATTTAAGTCTGCCTTTGAGCATGCTATGAATTTGCCTATTCATTCCTTCAAGCACCACTAGTACCACTCTTCTTGTCAAGCTCTTCTAGTGCCGCCCACAGTTTTGGATCATCGTAGTTCTTGATAATCAGGGAGGGTTTCGCTTGCAATAAAATGTGTTCTGGATTTCCAGTGGTTAAAGCAATAACTGGCATACCTGCTGCAACTCCAGCTTTGATCCCCGAAACAGAATCCTGGCAAAGTGGAAACAGAACATTTTATAATTCAACTTCTTACAATTTTTTTTTCTTAAGAGCTTGGCATGAAGACAAGGCAGACCTCAAAGATAAAAGTGTGCTCTTTTGATGCCTTGATCGCCTCAAGGCCCTTCAAGTAGGGCTCCGGGTGAGGTTTGGCGTGCTCACACTCACTCCCAAGAATAACAGCTTCGAAAAAATCTGAGAGGCCAAGGCTGGAGATCATTAGTTCAGCGTTGGGTCTGGGAGCATTAGTAACTGCAGCTCGTTTCAATCCACGATCTTCAACCCATTTCCTCACTTTATTGAGACCACTCACGGGTTTCAATTTGTCTCCAACCAATCTGTGGTTTACATAAAAAAAAAAATGTAAGTTTAGAACCAGAAGACATGCTAAGTTTAGAGAAGGTCAGGCCTTTACCTGCGAAACATGGCTTCCTTGTCATCTGTGAACTTTATGCCTCGTTCAAAATCATCAGGAAAAAGTAGCCTGGCCACATCATCATTGTGCTTGCCAGCAATATTTTCAATATAGTAATCCTCAGTAATTGGAACTCCTCCATTGAAACCTATCTGTTAAATGTGAGACTTCAATTAATGAACTATCTCTACAGTCAAAGATCTTTAAAGTACATATACTTTGCATATACCTTTGAAAGTCATATACCGCCACAGTCCATAGTTATACAGTTTATACAACAATAATTTTTTTTGATATTACACATGTTGTTATGTAAAGCGATAGCAAACAAGAGTTTAAATCCCCCAATTGCACACAATTGCCGATTTCATATATAACACGGCAGAAGCGTCATTAGTAGTTGTCATGGTTTGATAGGATTCTTACTAATAGTAACGAAAAATTATGACCACATTGTCTATGTTCTCGAAGAACAAAAAACTCTACCTCTTGAAGCATTTGGCGGAAGGCAGCATAGTGAATTGGATCTGAATCACACACAGTTCCATCAATGTCAAAGAGTACTGCTTCCACTGGAGCAAGTCCACAGAGGATACTTTTGCTGGTAGCACACGCACGCACACCAAAACAGCCATGAGTACCGAATGGAAAAACAAGCAAACTGATGTACGCATATGCAAGAATTCATGCAAAGAACAACTTGGTAGAACACTAATCATATTTACAACATAAAATAGGGGAAAGCAATCTCAAATCCATAAAGTATATAATCAACCAGACCAGTTCCTAGGGTGGAAAGCTGCTTCTTAGGATTAAATTAGTCCAACATAAATGTCTCTGATGTCCTCCTATGTCAAATACAAAAGATACGCAACTCTCACCGAAAATGCTCAAACACGCTTAGATATACATATGCTTGCGTAAAATAGTTCAGCAATCGATCAAACTTCAATACTTCATCAAGAAGAGTAAAATAGCTCAGCAATTCCTATATGAAAATAAACAATAAAAATATATCTTGACAGTACAAATTCATCAAAAATATAAGATACAGATCAATGGAATATCCAAAATACTACTACAGATCAATGGAATATACAAGATTCAAAGCAGTCTGGCTGTTTTCTTTTTCTTTTCCAGATTGTGGGCTAATCCCATGCAATTGTGAAAAACTCGGGAAAACATCGGATCGGATTGAAGTGAATGTTGCAAGATAATCAAAGGAAAAACAGAGAGTACCTGTCAGCACCAGAAGAAGCAGTCATAGTGTGAAGGGTAGGGGGAGATATTTTCTCTGCAAAATTTGGGTTTTGGATGGGAAATGGGTAGCAGATTGAGGAAGAGAGGAGGCCAAGTATGAAACTATATGAATAGAGAGAAGGAATCTACCTTCGAATCAAATCAAAGCAGATGGTCGTGTGTGTGTGAATATATATTCTCGTGGGTGCTTGTTAGTTGTTATTATTGTTTTTGTTAATGCCTTGCCCCCATAAGTTTCAATATTACTCAAACTCCCCTAAGTTCGGTTCACTGAAAACATATTTTCGAGTGAAAAGTATAAATCCTCATTCCATTTCGATATCATCCTAGGTTGAAAGCAAAAAATTCAAAACGAGCAGAATCAGTGGGAAATAATTGAAAGGAAACACAAAATGAAGGGTGCTAACAAAATCACGGAGAAAGTAAGCCCTCATTATTTGATGATTCCCAAAATGTTGGGGGGAGAACGATGTGACTTTAGGCGTGTTCTAATTACAAGAGAAAACCAACTTGGCTACGACGTCCCTTAGTCCCTCTAATATACTACAATTAAATAACATGATAATTCCAGCATCAACAATGGAAATTAAGAGGGGACAAGTGTGGGTTAATCTAGCTACAATATCTTAGAGGTAGAACCGTAGAAGGAGCATGTCAAATCCGTATCTTACCTCGTAATGTTGATAGGTTACAACGACAACAGTAAAAGAAATTTATTTAACGCTAAAATTGGTATTTATTAGGGCCCTATTTATTATTCAATATATATTGCCAAACCGTTACATTAATCTTCCTCTTTTTTTTTTGAAACAACAAAGGTCAATAAAAATAAAATTTTAAACTCTAATCATAAAAAATTTAAACCAATTAAGCTCTATGCAACTGGTTAATAAAAGCGAGACATATGATATTAAATCAGCGTTGTCTTTGCTCAAAGGGGACACTGCCTTCCTCTCCTTAAACCCGGTTTCACAAGTATCAGGTGCATCTAAGGATGCACTGAGATGTGTTAGAGCTGTATCAAAATCACTTGACTTGAAAGCAGTGCTTGCTTCTTGTAGGTCATCAGTGGCATCAGAGAAGATTTCTTCGCAGTCTTTTAGTGCAGGCTTGTCGACTTTAGGATTATTCAAGAGCTTTGAAACGGTAGATTTGATGCTCGTCAGCTTTGCTGTGGTTAGGTCGATTGCAATGCCAACTAGTCCGGCGAGGTCTGAACCTTTGATTTTCTGGCTAGCTTCAAGGGCTGAGACACATAAGTTGTAGTTTAAGGCTTTATCACCATCTGCGGCTTCTTGCAAGTTTGTTGGATGAGATCATCCCCCATTGTGCCTTGACAGAGCACTAGAAAAGTGACTAGAATAAAAAGAGACCTCATTGTAAGAAGCAGAAATTATGGGATAGGAATAGATCAGTTAACTTAGAGGATTGATGTGTGAGACATAATACAAAGGGGTACGTATATATACGCACATAAGACACATCTTTATAGTAAGAAATGATGAATATTTCCATTGCGTTGGAACATAACACTTTATTCATGTGCTCGATTGTTGCTTAGTCTTGTTTCGGTTATCACAGGTTCACATAGTTACAACAGCATCGGCGGTCACTAGGCGGCTTAGGTGGTCAATTTACACCACTGACGTCATTACACGGGCATTAAGCGGTTCCAAAGTGGGTTATAAAAAGCTCTAGGTGGGTGCTAGGCGGTCTAGGCGTGTTTTGGGGTCTGTTCACCAAAACTGACCTCTTGTCTTGTATTATTCTAACATCAATTTTCCTTCAAATTTTTAGATACCCACCAAGTCAAACAAGTGGCAAGTCTAAGTCTTCCTCTACTTTGAGGATCAAATCGCCATCTTATCTCTCAATTTTCAAGCTTCATTGTCCCCGCAATAGGATTGGGGTTTCACAACTCAACTAAAAGGTAAACTTTTATGAGAGCTAAATATGGGGGATCGAGCTTCTCGTGGCTTTTTATTCTGGTGTGTCAGCTCAGTGAGACCTGCACACAACAAGTCAAAGTCAAATGGCCAACAGTGCGTCGGTCTTTGACCCTCCGAATCTTAAGTTAGTATCCGGTGCAGAATATGTTCGAGAGTTAAGGATTTAAGAATACGTTAACAAGTCAGGGGTGGCGTTAACAAGTCCGGTGACTGGAGCAAAAGGAGATTAAGCCGGAGGTCACCCATTCAGGGGGTGGCGTTAACAAGTCCCCAGTCGAGGAGATTCCTTGGGTGAGGAGTTTAATATCTTCATCTCCAGCGCAAATATCCGAGTTCAAATTACTCGGGACCTGGGCCGGCCTATATGTGGCCATGGAGAGTGATCTAGGACCTCGGGGCTAGATACATGAGTTAACTAGCACACTCAGGGCGTCCATGGATCTGGCGTGACCTAGGTATGTTGGGGTCAGGTTCTGACCGCCTGGTCAGGTGCCGACCGTATGGGTCACCCATGGATCTGGTCAAGGACCTCCGCATCAGACACATGGGTTATCAAGTGCGCAAGCGTCGTCCACCTGGAGTGTGCCCTAGGGGTTGGAGAGTGACCATGAACTCAATGTTAGACAAGGATTAAATAACAAACGCAGTTAGGCACATGGGTTAACTAACATCGGAGCATCCTTGGACCTGGAGTGACCTAATCTCGGGGTTAGGTTCGCGGGTTAACTAACACGCTCGGAGCATCCATGGATCTGGAGATTGGCTCGGGTCAGAGATTTGCCTTATTCCGAAGTTATATGGCGAGTCCCCAAAGTCCCCATTCAAAGAATGCCACTCGCTGCAACGGTCGAAGTCCCCTGGCGCGGGTGGCCAAGCTGCCCCGGGGGGTTAGACAATGAACGCAATGATGGCGTGAAGCGACGGTGACATCAGTGGCAATGATGGCGTATGGGGGAAGGTAAAGGATCGAAGGTTTATGGATAAATGCGCGCATGTGGGAAGGGTAACCGAGGCGGTTTTACGGCAGTGGGGCACGTGGCGATGATCCAACGACGGGGGGGGGGGGGGGGGGGTATTTTTTTTGTCAATGGTCGAGATCATATCTAGCAGCTATATATCGAAAGGAGGAATCGTTGGTTCACATTTGTGAAAAGTGTGAGAGTATCCTGGCGATTGTGATCGGGAAAAAGTAGGCATCTCCGCATTTGCAACCACGGGAAACGCTACGTCATTTCATCCACTACAACCAAAGATATCGTTCTCGTTTCTTTATTGTGTTTTCTAGTTTGGGAGTAATGGGCTCATATGTATTGGTGTGGGAGTTGTAGCAAATGGGAAAGTCGGCCGGAGTTGTTGGGAGTTGCAGATCTGAGGATTTGCGCTAAGATTTGCCAGCTACCAACACACTAGAGTGGGATGTGAGGTGGGGAAAGTCTGATTCGGGGGGCGTGCCCCATATGAGCGATATGAGGCCATCTAGTAACCCGCTCGGTCTTTTGTTGCAGGACATTGAAATGACAAAGTGAGTAATCGAAGAAGCGGGGACCAGAGGTGACGACCGCAGATGGTGGCTGGGGGATAAGAAGTTGGACCCGCCAGGTCACGGTGCGATGGTAGAGGAGTTGGAGAATATCCAAGAGGTGTCCAACATTCCGGTGGGAATCATCCTGAGGCCGTTAGTCGAAGGAGAGCTATTTCACATGCCACCGGAGGGGGTGTGTTGTATAACGGAGCAAACACTGGCGTACAGGCTTACAATCCCAATGTCATTATGCGTGCAGTATCTGCTCTGCAGCTTGAACATCGCCTTGGGTCAAGTAACGCCCAACATGTGGTTGTAGTTGCTAAGGAGCATCGCGGTGTTCCGGGCACTCAAGCAAGGGAAGTCGTGTTGGCAAGAGTTCCTTGCCTGCTGGTCACTGCAGTACTTCCTGAAACTGGAGAGCGGAGGTTGCATTAGGATGGCACCTCGAGGGAAGAAGTACGGCCCATTGATTTTTGAGCCCCCGAGGCAGAAGGAGGCCTCAATTTTCCAGGTGCCCGGGGCCTTTCAGCCGCTAAGTAAGATGTGTCTCCCTCTTGTTTTTTCTTTGTATTAGTGTTTGATAGTGTAAGTGGAGGCTAATCCTTATTTTTGCAGTGTAGATACGCACCGAATTGTCACCGATGATGGAGAAGCGACTGATGAGGTGCATGCTCGCCTACAAAGAGTGGGATGTGAGGTGGGGAAAGTCTGATTCGGGGGGCGTGCCCCATATGAGCGATATGAGGCCATCTAGTAACCCGCTCGGTCCTTTGTTGCAGGACATTGAAATGACAAAGTGAGTAATCGAAGAAGCGGGGACCAGAGGTGACGACCGCAGATGGTGGCTGGGGGATAAGAAGTTGGACCCGCCAGGTCACGGTGCGATGGTAGAGGAGTTGGAGAATATCCAAGAGGTGTCCAACATTCCGGTGGGAATCATCCTGAGGCCGTTAGTCGAAGGAGAGCTATTTCACATGCCACCGGAGGGGGTGTGTTGTATAACGGAGCAAACACTGGCGTACAGGCTTACAATCCCAATGTCATTATGCGTGCAGTATCTGCTCTGCAGCTTGAACATCGCCTTGGGTCAAGTAACGCCCAACATGTGGTTGTAGTTGCTAAGGAGCATCGCGGTGTTCCGGGCACTCAAGCAAGGGAAGTCGTGTTGGCAAGAGTTCCTTGCCTACTGGTCACTGCAGTACTTCCTGAAACTGGAGAGCGGAGGTTGCATTAGGATGGCACCTCGAGGGAAGAAGTACGGCCCATTGATTTTTGAGCCCCCGAGGCAGAAGGAGGCCTCAATTTTCCAGGTGCCCGGGGCCTTTCAGCCGCTAAGTAAGATGTGTCTCCCTCTTGTTTTTTCTTTGTATTAGTGTTTGATAGTGTAAGTGGAGGCTAATCCTTATTTTTGCAGTGTAGATACGCACCGAATTGTCACCGATGATGGAGAAGCGACTGATGAGGTGCATGCTCGCCTACAAAGAGTATGCTGACAAGTCGGTGTACCAGTGGTGCCGGAAGGTCATATATCAAGCTTATAATGTCTTCAAATAGGCCGGTAAGAATAGTGAACAAGCTAGCTTTAGAGTTGTATTTTTGTTGTGTTGGTTCTAACTATAATTAATTGAAGTGACGGTAGAGATCAAGCTGTCCGAAAGGATGGAGCCCGGGACGTTTGACAAGTTGACGGACGAGGAGGTGGTCTAGGGGATCGAAGACATTGCTTTGGAGTGGGGTCCAAAAGACATGGATGTGGAGACGAGGGAGGGGTTTCCCAAGGTGACAGAGAAGTTAGAGGAGGGCATCTACCCCATGTCCCTAGTGCTGAAGCAATACAGGCTGTTGCCGGGTGAGGTGGTAGCGTATTAAGGGGTGCGGTGGGATGGTAGTCCCTTGGATGGACCGGAATGAGAAGCAACGGACCGTCCAGAGGAGGTGGTGGTGGTGACCGAGTCAGAGGAAGGTAATGGAGAGAATTCAGAAAAGGTGGAGCAGCCTATCAATGAGCCGGTGCTAGAGCAGATAGTGCCGGAGGAGGTGACGGGCAAGACGAGGGGGTGCCTCGAGCGCAGGGCACCCTGAAGGTGCAAGTCGAGACACCGGCCGTACCGGCCTCAGTGGCTGGTGGGGGTGATAGGCTGAGGCGGTGGAGCAGGCGGCCGAGGGGAGCCAACAGCAAAAGAGGAGCCGGAGTAGCGGGGACAAGGAGCGAAGGGCGAAGAGGACGAGGTCCGCCAGTGGCGAGACGAGGGCCAGGGTCTTGGCAGAGTTGGTTGAGGTCGGGCTGTTGGCGCCCCACTTGAAGAGGATGGAGGGGCACATGAGGCACAGATGCCATGGGCCAATGATCCAGCCTAATGAAGACGCCCGGCTCAACTTTCACGAGGTGGAGAAGAGACTCACGCGGGTAAGCGTTGTTTCAGTTATGATTCTGATCTAACGGAGGAAAATATTTAATTATTATTGTCTACAGGTGAGGACCGAGGTGCACAACGCCCGAGACTACTTGAGGCCCGGTTCTAAGCAAAGGCGGCCGAGGACGAGTGGGTCATCCATGAATACGTCGCCACCAATAAATCACTCCTGGTGAGGGTGAAGGAGTTGGGGGACCGGCAGGTGGTCGACGACGCTCGAGTGGATAAGGCCAACGGGGCGGTTGGGCAGGATTATCTTGCGAAGAGTGATGTCAGGGTTGTCGAACTGGGGAGGCAACTGGCAAAAAGAAAGAAGGATCTCGTGGTACTGAAGGAGAGGAGAAGGTGTGGAACCAGGCAGCCGTGACCTTGGAGACCTGGAAGAAGAAGTGGAAGGAGAAGCTGGACGCGGAATGGGCCGAGAAGCTGACCTGGAAGCTGGCGGCGAAAGAAGCTGGCTTCGTTCTGCGCCGGCATGCGGCGGATAAGAAGCACGTGGACGAGCTCAAGAAGGAGAGGGCGATAGTGCTACAACGGTCGAAGGAGACCTATTTGGAGGGTTGCAGCGACGGCCGACGGGAAGTGTTTAATTAATTATGGGTGGCAAGACATGTTCGAGTTAGGCGTGGATCGTGGCTTCGTCATCCTTGAAGAGCCATAGAAGCACCTCCAGATTTCGGCGTCCGTGCCTGATCAACATGTGCAAGTCAGGATGCCGCCCGCTGGGCCCGCGCCTAATCTTCAAGTGGCTGTGTTCTGAAATACCCCGTTACCCTCCGCCCAGACGCAAAGTCTGGGAATCGGTTGAGGACATGGGCGAACGCCCTCCAAATCAACGACGCCTCGTCAACACGCCCAACTGGAGAACTCCGTGTCGGATGCTAGAGCCCCAGCATGCGAGAATCCGACGACGACCTCCTCGACGCCCAAGCCACCATATGGTCGAGGTCGTGGTTGGAGGTGGTGAAGATTCCGAGAAGGGGCATGGCCAGTCCTGTAGGGTAGCCTTAGGAGTATTTTTCCTTGTAATTTGTTTATGTTGAAATGTATTCCCGGTCGGTTCGGCCGAGCCACTTAAATGAAAATGGAGAAAGAGTCTGAACGACTACAAAGGGTGACTATACCAGGACCCGACAACTATCTCATTAGTGTAGCAATGTCCTTGGTCGGTGCATCCAGAGTTAGCATAGGGCAATTGTGGCTTTCATGTATTGTTGTAAACATTGTTGCATGAATAAAAACTATCAGGGTGATTTACCTTTTGGAAATCAGCCGTTTGTTCAGTTCATTTTGGCGAATAATCGTGTTTGAAATTGATATTTGAACCAAAGTGGAGAACGTCATGGAGATAATCAACGCATATATCATGAAAGTCTTTGTTTATTGACTAAGTCTGTAGGACAAATAGTATAAAGAGAATCTGAAGATAAACATGATGGAGGTGTAAAATTGGAGACCAACTACTGTAACAGAGATAACTACTGGGCGAATAAAACCGGTGGCTACTTGGGGAAGTAGCAGAGATGTTGAGCATTCCAAGGGTGTGCTAACTTGCGTCCGGATGTGTCTTGGAGATAGAATGTGGCCGGTTCGGCCGCTTTAATTATTTCCATGGGACCTTCCCACTTAAGGTGTAAATCGACAGGTCGGGGCCTCACCTCTTTCATCACCCAATCACCGACCGCCAGGGGGCGGTGATTGACCTTCTTGTTGTAGTGTCGGGCGATGTGTTGCTTTCCATTGATATTCCGTAGGTGGACATTATCTTGGCATTCTTCCAACAAGTCCATATTGAGTTGGAGGCCAGCGGTGTTCATATTTGGGTCATCGCCTTCGAGTCGTTCGGAGGGAACCTCAATCTCTACCGAGATTACGGCCTTGGTGCCGAAAGCTAGAAGTTTATCACCTAATCCATGGTGATCTTTTCCATTGGTTCTGCCTCCATCCACTTAGTGTGGTATTCTACCTCCATAATGACATACCTCAATTTCCCTGGGGTGACCGACAGTTCCCCAATCAAGTCAAGTTCCCACTGTGCGAAAGAGATTGGGGAGATGATAACTGAGAGCAAGACAAATGGGCGACTGATGTAGTTGGCATACTGGTGGCATGGTACACACGCCCCAACTATAGCATTGGTGTCGGCGTCCAGCCTAGGCCAGTAATACCTGGTCTGAAGGGCTTTAAAGGCTAGGTTGCGCACTCCTGCATGGTTGTCGCATACCCCACCATGCAACTCGTTTAACACATGTCGGCCTTGCTCTGGGGCCAAACATTTGAGCTGTGGGAAAGATTGACCGCAACGGTAAAGTTTATCATCGCGAACCATGTAGAGGGCGGTCTTATGTCGTAGACATTTTGATTTGATTTCATCGAGCGGCAATTGTCCGGTTGTCAAGTAGGCGATAAAGGGGTCCATCCACGATGGTGTGAGAGCTTGCTCGATGGCGAAGATGTCCAAATAGGGCCGAGAGATGCTTGGTTCTAGGATTTCCACATGGACGCTAGGCATCGCCACCTCCGACTCAGAGGTAGCTAGTCGGGCAAGCGCATCCGCTTTAGCATTCTTAGCTCGGGCGATCTATTTGATTTCAAAGTGATCGAACTTCTGGAGCAGTGACCCAGCCAAATTCTGGTATGAGGTGAGCCATGGCAGGTTGGATTGATAGTTCCCATCAATCTCCGGTTACCTGGTCTAGGGGCTATTCAGACCTTTGCCGCTGTAATACATCAGAAGTTCCTTGGTTTCTTCCCTCCAGACTAGGGCGGAGCTGACTACTGTCTGAAAAGCTGCCAAGTATAGGAATAAAATTTTCTGAGGCACCAGGGTTAACAATGTCGGGAGTAACCCTAGGTACTCCTTGAGCCGGAGAAAAGTCGTCTCCTGTAGCGGGCCCCATGTGGTATCTTTCTTGTGCTGAGTCCGGAGCAATTGGAAAAATGGTGCACATTTATCTGACAGGTGGGAGATGAAGCGGGCAAAGGCTACCACTCGGCCGACGAGGCATTGAACTTCATTCCTGGTTGATGGTGACTTCATGTCCATTATTGCTTGGACCTTTTCGAGGTTAGCCTCAATGCCTCTTTCGCTCACCATGAAGCCTAAGAACTTACCTCCGGCTACGTCCATCACACACTTAGCCGGGTTCAACCGCATGCCATAGTGGAGGAGAATGAAGAATACTTTGTCGAGGTTGGCGATATGTCCCTCCAGCGTTTTGCTCTTGATAGCAATACAGTCCCTCTAGTAGGTTGCCCCAACGTTTTTCAAGCTGAACGACATGACTTGATAGCAATACAGTCCCTTATCAGTCACGAAGGTGGTGTTCCATGGTGACCTGGGTGCATCTTGATTTGTTTGTAGCCCGAGTAGGCGTCTAAGAAACTCAAGAGCCTGAAACCGGCTGGTCTATCTGAGGGAGTGGGAAGCTGTCAATGGGGCAGACCTGGTTCAGGTTGGTATAGTCAACGCACATTCGCCACGAGCCGTTTGACTTCTTAACCGTAACCACGTTAGAGACCCACCTAGGGTAGTTTACTTTCCGGATGAAGTTGATATCCCGGAGTTGCCCAACCTCGGCTTGAATCGCCTAATATTTCTCTTGGTCAAAGGCCCGGCATTTATGACGCACTGGCCTTGATCCCAGTAAGATATTTAACTTGTGGGATATGAAGTTGGTGACGATTCCGGGCATGTTTACATATGACCTGTGGGGCGGATCCCGGATCGCCCCGTCGCGCAAGGTGGCTATTTTGCCATGAATTTGTATGGCGTTAGCATCTGTCGTTGGGGACTTATACCGATCCAGCCTACTAGTCGTGACTAGTTCCTCAATAGTGGATTTCAATGTAAAGAAGATGTATGTGTCATGCCCCGAGTCGTCATGGTAAGCACAGTATTTCCCCGTGTGCCTCATCAGCCTCTTTTCATACCGACACTTGGGGGGCCTTGGTAGGAGGTTCTTATGATGTTCATATATTTCGGCGTAAGACATGGTGAATTTCGTGAAGACCATGTTTTGGGGAGCCCCTTGTTGCCTATATCCTGGCGCGTCACGACCCCGGGTGGGATACGGGTCGGTCCTACCTTGTCTTCCTTGGCGGTCTCGGCGCCTATCTCTTCTACCCTCATCCTCTGTGTCCTGTCTGTTAGCACCCTGGGGTTGATCCAGCCTGTCCCACACGGACTGTCGCCCGCCATCTTGGGTGTTGGTCTGCGTGGATGTGCCTACCCCATTGGCATTGCCATAACTGCGGCACACGGACCGTCGCCCGCCATCCTGGGCGTTGGTCTGCGTGGATGTGCCTACCCTATTGGGATTTCCATAACTACGGCAGACAGACCGTCGCCCGCCATCTTGGGCGTTGGTCTGCGTGGATGTGCCTGCGCCGTTGGGATTGCCATAATTGCGGTATTCGGCTTCCGCCCACCGCGTTGCCATTTCTATCAACCTTTCGTGAGTCGTTGGGGGAGTCTCATTAATCTTGTGGAGAAAATCTCCTAGCCTGAGCGCTTGCTAGAACGCCGCCATGACAAGGATGTAGTCCAATTCGTGACACCGCACCATAGCGGTTTGCCACCGGGATACAAATTCCCGAAGCTTCTCACCGTTCCTTTGCTTTATCTGAAATAAAGAGTTGGTTTTGTAGTGAGTGTCGACCTGCAAGATAAAACGGTTGAGAAACTTGCCCGTACGTTCCTTGAAGCTATCCACGGAATTCGAGGGTAAACTAAGGAACCAACCCAAGGTCGAATCGATAAGCGTTTCCTGTGGAAGACGTGGCACGACTGTGCATATGTGTACCGCGTGCTTACCAAGGCGGATTGGAAGCTTTCCAAATAGGAGTACGGGTTAGAACGCTCATTGTACTTCGTAACCTCGAGTGGTTTATCCCCCGAGGGGCGTTGCTCCACTTGCACCACCTGGGTGAATGAGCCGGCTCGACCACCATATCCCCCGTGTAACGGGCGTGGCATGCCTTTTGCCTCAATCTCGTCGACCTTGGAGGATCTCTCCAAAGTATCACTCATGCGCAGTAGCAGTTGAGTCTGGAGATCCTGCGTCGTGTGGAGCCATGCTTGGACTCCCGGGTCATCCTGGTCCATGCCTTGATTTCCGGCCTCTAGGTCTACATATTGCCGCTCAGGGGGGCCCTTCTAACAGAGCGTTGATTAGAGACTCGGTGACGAGCACTGTCTTGGACTATGGCCCCAGACGCTATGAGGTTACCAGTGTCTTTGTCACGATCAGTGCCCGTGTATCCGGACTTGCAGGGCTTTTTCCACACTTATGCGGCCCTCAAGGGCGGTCCAGATGAGTTGTTATTTTTCTCCAGTGCTGCCGAGTGTACCAGGGTTGCACGCGTGATTTGGCGTTTCAACTACATCTCAGCTTGGAGTCTCTTGTAGTCTTAGAGTGCCAATTCTAACGCGGCCTTGGGATCCGTGAATAGTACTTGGGACGACCCCCAACCGTGGTCTGGGAGTCAGGGAATAACCCCCCGGCCCCATGTTGCGGATCAGGGAACAATCTTAGTGAAAGCGATGTGTCTGCCTCCCGAGAGGGAACTAGCTAGGTGACGATTGGTTCTCCTATTCGTTCAGAGTTACCATTGTGTTAAGCTGGAAACATCTTGCTCACGAGGACCCTGCTTCTAGCGCCAACTGTTACGGGAGCTAACTCCGGGGATCGAGCTTCTCGTAGCCTTTTATTCCAGTGTGTCAGCTACGTGGGACCTGCACTTAACAAGTTAAAGTCAAAGGGCCAACGGTGCGCTGACGTTTGACCCTCCGAAACTTAAGTTAGTATCCGGTGTAGAATAAGTTCGAGAGTTAAGGACTTAGGAATACGTTACCTCTTTTAGGTGGTTTGAGCAGCCTATTTATAGGTGCACTGGGGAATGTGCCTGGCCTTTCCCTCGATGTGGGAATGTGTGCCAGTACATTGCATCTATCCCTGAAAGCAAGCCATAGTGGGTGACATTTATGGCGATACCCGAGCAAGCATAGGGGTTACCGGGCCGGCATGTCTTCCTGTTGAGTCTTCCAGGTCTCCGGCCACCTGTCCGGTTACCGGAGCAGGAGGAGATTAAGCCGAATATCACCCCATTCAGGGGGTGGCGTTAACAAATACATAGTTGTTTCCTTGAATTTATATGCTTTTCGTTGAACTGAATTGATGCTTGAAATTTTAAAAAACTTTGATGCTTTTGCTTCTGTTGGTGAGTGTATGGAATAAGCAAATCCATATGGTTGATAGCTTGATTGCTTCTGTCTGTCCTCATAGACTGTATTGAAGTAAATAAAGCTGAACCATTTTTTTGCTGCAAATGAAATGAAATATTAAGCCTTCTATTAGTAAGTTAAATTGCTTTGTATGAAATGAAAACGGGAAAAACAAGTGTTAGTCATGTGAATCTTCCTTCTTTTTGACCAATTACCATTTTGCAATCTACGCTACCAATGGCCTCCTCTTCATTTGCGCCATCCTCCTCAAATCAGTGCATTTATGAAGTTTTCTTGAGCTTCCGGGGTGAAGATACGCGCAATAACTTCACGGGGCATCTCTACCAGGCCTTAAAGGATGCTGGCATCAATATTTTTATTGATGATAATGACCTAGAGAGGTGAACGATTATAAATGAGGAACTAGTGCGAGCAATCCAAGGCTCCAAAATCTCTGTCATTGTTTTTTCAAGAAGTTATGCGGATTCAAGTTGGTGTCTTGAGGAGCTAGTGAAGATCATGGAGTGTAGAACAACATTGGGGCAACGAGTCTTGCCGGTATTTTATGATGTTGATCGTTCAGATGTTCGGAAACAAAGTGGTATTTTTGGAGAGGCTTTTGATCAGAAACATGGAAAGAAAGATGAAGATATGGTGAAAAGGTGGAGAGCTGCCCTTACTGATGCTGCAGATTTGTCTGGTTGGGATCTTAGAACCAAAGCTGATGGGTAATATTTACTTGCTTATGTACATTAATTGCTATTAATAATCCCTAACTTACATTAGTATAATGTAGTTTGCTGGAGTAACATCTTTCCTTACTTGCTTTTTGCTCAACACTTGTGTACTAAATTTTTTTTTTACTATCAAACAATATGACACTTTGGATCAAAGAAGTTTGCACAAATTTTTTCACAACCTTTTTATTTGAAGACATTAATTGATTGATTTTTGAATTCTAAGGTGCAATTTGTTAAACTCTTTAGGAGCAATAATTGTAATATAGTATTTGTAGTATTTATCAATTCAGATATGTTTGGGTGATGAGCCTCTACTTCTGTTGTGCTGACTTATTGTTGTTGGACTTATTGCTAGGCATGAAGTGAACTTTATATGGATGATTATTCAGGAGATCTCTAAATTTCTCAATAATTCAGACTTAAAGGTAACGGACAATGAGATTGGAATAGACTCTCGTATGCAAGATATCATTTCTCGTTTAGATGTTGGAACACCACATAATGTTCGCATTGAAAATTTCATTAAAGCTTCAAGTTTCCTTGCCGATGTCAGGGAAACTATGCAAACAAAGGGTATGATGAGTTTGCAAGAAAGTCTTCTTTCTGATATCTCGAACACAAGCATGTCAAAGGTGGGTCACGTTGCCAGAGGGGTCAATGTGGTAAAAAATAGACTTAGATGCAGAATGGTATTCGTCGTAATTGATGATGTTGACCAGGTGGAACAATTGAAGGCATTAGCAATAGACCGCGACTCATTTGGTTTGGGAAGTAGAGTGCTTGTAACAACAAGAGACGAACATGTGCTAACGCAACTGGGTGTGGATTCTGTATATCAAGCTCGTGTGATGGATGAAGAAGAAGCTCTCAAACTGTTTACTTTGCACGCCTTCAAAACTCATTGTCCTAATGACGAATATCTTGAACTCTCTAGAAGGGTTGTTCATTGCTGTGGCGGTTTGCCATTGGCTCGTAAATTTCGTGGTTCTTTTATAATTGATAGAAGCACAAGCTTCTGGGAATGTGAAATCAATAAATTGCAAACAATTTCTCCCCAGGAAATTCAAGAAAGGTTTAAAATTAGTTATCATGGGCTAGAATATAAAGAGAGGGAGATATTCCTTGATATTTCGTGTTTCTTTATTGGCAGAATTTCGACCATGTCAAAGAAATGTTAGATAGTTGTGACCTTTCTCCAGAGATAGGAATTGAGGTCCTCATTCAACGTTGCCTTGTAATCGTTAATGAGGAAAATGATCAGTTGATGATGCATGATTTGCTTCGCGTCATGGGCAGATCAATTGTTCGTGGAAATTTCCCTGAGAACCTTGGAAAATGGAGTAGGGTGTGGCGCTTTGAGGATGCAGAAGAGGTGTTGAAGAATGAATCTCTGAGTACCATCCTAATTGTCTCACATGTACAGTCGATACCAAAACTTTTTCCCTATGTGATAGCGCTAAGCAGCCTACACTACCTAACTAGTCTACCCACTTCTCTCACTCAATTGTCTATTGCACAATTGAAACTATCTAACAAACGACAATGAGCATACAAGCAACACGCACACACACAACACAAGTGGTTACGGGAATCCGCTCACAACCTTTAACTCATTAAAGGATCAAGAAGATTACAAAGAGTGCTTTCAGCCTTGATCTACCCAAACTCAATCTGCCTAGCCACTCACTTAGTGCGCCTACACTAATCACTCAACCTAAGGGTACAATACGGATACAATGAGGCTTACATGCCCTATCTGCCTAGCTCTCTATTGTGTTTCCCTCACCCTTACAATTGTTCTCTCCTTTCTTGTGTTCTCACAGTCTCTCGATTGTGATTACATCTCTCGACACTTTCTCATTCGTTCTCTCGTTTCTTACCAATGACAACATTGGCCTAGGTTATGTTGCACTACAATTTTGCATGGCGGTTGACACCCCCAACCACCCTAGGGTTATGTGGCAACCTGCATGCTTGCCAGCAAACCTTATAACTCCCATGACACAGCCCACTGACTTTCCTACCTTGCATGAGTAACTGCTGGCCCTATCTTCAAGCTTGAGTCGCTACCTTGCATGAGTAACCACCCACTAACTTGGATAACTGCCCACTGCTTTGGTAACTGCCTTGGATAACTGCCCACTGCTTGGTAACTTCCTTGGCTGCTTGATAACCGCCCACTACATGCTTAGTAATTGCCCACTGCTTGTGAGCTGCTCAGTAACTGCCGTCGACCTGCATGCATGCTTGCTTGCTGCCTGTGCTTGCCTGCCACCGTACCCTTCCATGCGTGTTGCTGTCTTTCATCCACGCCTGTGATCAATGCTAGAGAGGCTAATCTCTAGCCTATAGGTCTGCCTGTTCCGTGCTAGCGAGGCTAATATCCAACCAACTACCTGCCCAGTGCTTGCCGAGATCTGCTGGCGAGACTAATCTCGCTGCTGTGTCAATCTACCCATTTTCTTGCTGGCGAGGCTAATATCCAACTTACAAGTCTGCTAGCGAAGCTAATCTGCCCGCATCTGCTAGTGAGGCTAATCTCCAGCCCTTGCACTTGTCTCCGCATATGCCTTGCATGCTGGCGAGACTAATATGCCTGCATCTGTTGAGGCTAATAATTCCGCATCCTTTGCATTGCTTGGCACCTGACTCCGTGCTTGTAAGGCTCCTGCTAGTGAGGCTAATGCTCAGCCAATCACTGTGCTAGTGAGGCTAATACCTCCGCTACTGATTTATGTTGCTTCTTGCATGCATTTACTTACATGCGTGAGCCTCGTTGAGGCACGGCCCAAGGTTCATGCCATGCCCAGCCTATCAGGCTCTAAGGTTGTAACACTAATCTATCATTATGCTATTAAATGCATGTACTACAACAGTAGGATATGCATTGCTCGTTAAATTTGTGTGCTTGAACTCGTAAAGAAAAATTTCATAAGGTGTTGTGTTTGATCCTGATTACCTGATTGTATGACACCACACTTTCGTATGCAAAGTCTGTTCGATAGGTTTTCCTTTGACTACTTATATGCCATATAGCTGAGTCTTCTGATGTAAAAAGATGATGTGCGGTCAGATCTTGCAGGTTCTGATAATACCCGAAATATGCATGTAAATGCAGTCTGAGTTCTTTTTCTATATTATCTTAGTATTATGTTGTTGCATTTAACGAGGTCTAAAGCTTCATCACATAGAATCAAAAAATACTCGCTGGTTGGCACAATATATACATGTATACTGTAACTCGATACTGTAAATCATGTACCTCTTGTACTTAAGCACTTTGTTCATTCATGGATCTTATGCGTATTGTTTCCATGAAACATATTTATCTTAATATGATTCATCTTTGATACAGGGATCTGATGAAATTCATGGACTCATTTTTAACGCTAGCCCTGAATTTGACCGGCGGCATGGCTGCTATAAACCAGGTGAGACAATAAGGACAAAAGCATTTGCGAAAATGAAGAGGTTGATATTTCTCATACTCAGCTATGTAGAGCTCACTGGAGGCTATATATCTCCCGAACAAGTTAAAGTACCTCCACTGCACTGAATGCTCTTTAAAGTTCATACCAAAAGACTTCAGTCTAGGAGGGAAACAAATTTGTCGCTCACCTCTATTATGCGCATCTCATGTCCACCACCTTAAGTAAATGTCAAGTGTCTTTTATAATACTATAGTTATAAATTTGTTAAGAAAAATGATGCTTAACATTTACTTAGAGTGATGGGCATGATGTATGCGTAATAAGGGTGGACCACAAATTCGTACTAGTCTAGGAGAAGCAGTTTCTATCCATCTGCTAAGCAACCAACTCAGATACGTTTGGAAAGATTCTAAGGTATTATTTGCAATTGGACTACTAATTTGTTTCTTTGGTTTTGCTCGCAACATGATGTTCTCTTAATTTCATTTTTTGTTTTAACCTTGTCTAACAGGTCCTTGCCAAGTTGAAGATTCTTGATCTCAAAATGTCGGTTCACTTAAAAGAATCACCAGACTTTTCAACGATCCCAAATCTCGAGAAATTAGTCCTCAGATGCTGTTACAGCTTGTCAGAGGTTCACCACTCCATTGGAGTACTTGAAAGACTTTCTTTGGTTGATCTGGGAGACTGCATGTTACTTAAGGAGCTTCCGAGGAGTTTCTATAAGTCAAAATCTGCAGTAACTCTCATTCTTACTGGCTGTGAAATATTTGAGAAATTGGATGAGGACATAGGGGACATGACATCGTTGTCTACTCTGCAGGCAAATTACACATGCATAAAAGAATTGCCGTCTTCCATTGTCAGATTAAAGAATCTGCAAGATGTCTCTTTTAAATGTTCAACTGTGAAAGAGAACCGCGTATGTTTATATCTACGACTTCGTTCTTGTTTGGGAAGTACTCTAAAGAAGTGTACTCTACAAAGCCTGCCGAGCCTCAGTGGCCTCACCCAGCTTGTTGACCTAAGGTTGTCTGGTTGGAATCTTACGGATGAAATAATAAAGGTTATGGATCTTGGGAGTCTTTCTTCCTTAAAATCGTTAGATCTTGGTCAAAACAGTTTTAGTAGTCTTCCAAGCCTCTGCGGCCTTTCTAAGCTCGGCAATCTAGACTTGAGTTATTGTAGAAACCTTGTTGCAATCCCAGAATTACCAGCGAGTTTGGTGTAATATCACTGCTACTTTGAAAGAGAAAATCCTACAGGTCACTCTCTCTCTCTCTCTCTCTCTCTCTCTCTCTCTCTCTCTCTCTCTCTCATAATCTACTATTAATAAATGGTAGGGATGGAATTTCGTAGGATCTGGTGGCATATTTCTTCCTCCAAGTGACATTCCTGAAGGGTTCAATTGGGTCAATGAGGGTCGTAGAGTGCATTTTCAAGTGCCTGAAATTAGGGGAGTAACTTAATGCATTTTCAGTTGGCCTTGCAATATGTACAATGCTCTTTCAAATCCGGACTCACCAATGGGCAAGCTTTTCTCACAAATGCTACGGGTATTTGAAAGAGTAATTATTAGGTGTACCCACCACACTACGTGATATTATTATGTTTTTCAAATCCGGACCCACCAATGGGCAAGCTTTTCTCACAAATGCTACTGGTATTTGAAAGAGTAATTATTAGATGTACTCGCCACACCACGTAATATTATTATGTGGTGTACCTAGCCAATCATATTACATCATGATATAATTAACATGCATATGGTGAAAATGACAAAAATTTATTTACATATAAAACAAATCATAATAAAAATTGACAAATAATATTAAGAATGTATGACACGTGGAAAATGTAGCGGATATATATAATAATTTCTTATATCGGAAATGATATTGTAATAATAATCATTATTAATAGAACAAAATGGCTAGCAATTTTTTGAAATTGTGAATAGGAAGCAGCAGAGGCTAACAGCAAGATAGAAGGATATTAATAGCTAGGAACTTTTTACCTTAGTTTTCTGAGAATTTTTCAGTATATTTGATTCTCTTCTTGCGGGGGACTTTTCTGTCTCCATATGATCATCGACTTTCCGGTCCTCCTTCGATACCTCGACCTGCTCAGAGCCCACCGCCACCATCATTATCGCCATTGTGGTTTTACTTTCCCAGAACAGTCCCTCGCTCTTTCACCTAAAATATGATTGTGTTATAGCTTGTACACGATGACTATTTCAACCCCTGGCCGAGCTTGTTACTAATCCATGCAGAGGAAACCGGCCCGCGTACTCGCAGAAACCTCTTAAAACACATCATTTTGTATCACGATACTGATCTTCTATCCAATGCTACGATAGATTCTAGGCAACTATAGTAATCACATAAGCTGATAAAAAGCTCACAAAAGAACCACAATAAACGAAGCAAAAACGATAGAATCAAAGGACTCAATTGGAGACGAACCAAGTACGAACCGCTTCATTCAAAACCAATGATTCCATTAATATATGTTCAGTTATCTTGGTTCCTATCTAGCTACGTTGTACCATTGCTCTTGTCATCACAACAACACTAGCAGTACCATGATACGAAGAAGACGAAGTTGAAATCAAAGTTATTAATAAAATTTTCATTTCAACATTAATTCCTATTAAAAATTCAAAATCATCACTAATTATTCCTACCAAAGAAAGGAAACTAGAGTAATATTAGAAGATCAGCAGGCATATCAATAAAATTTCATTCTAACATTAATTCGCATACATTAGGTTATTCGCATCTACATGTACATAGCAATTTGCAAAGACGCTTGCACAATAGTTTGAGACTTGAGAGGGATGTACATCAATACATTATTTTTAGTATAGTGTTATTCTAAGGTTATATTTTTAGAATAATGTTATTGTAAGGTTGTATTTTCAGGGGATCGGATTTGTCTTTCCATGGTGGTACCGGTGGTGGGTGAGGGAGGCTTCTCTCTAGCCTCTTGGTACACGGTGGTTCTATATCCCGGCGTTCGGAGGAGCAGGGTGCGGTGTTGGTGGCTTGGACGATAGCGCTGAAGGTCGGAGTCGGTTGCAGGCCCGTTTGGAGGTCCTTGACCCAAATTTGGGACCCAGGTCGTCATTGTAGCATGGCCGGAGTTGTGGGTCGGTGGAGGCGCTAGGTTCGGGTCTTGAGTTGACGACTCTCAGAGCTACGGGACAAGGTCGGTCGGTGGTCTAGTGGTGGCAGGAGGCTAGGTCGATGGGTTGGATCTCCTCGTGGCTTCGGGATGGATGGCCGGAGCTATGAGTTGTTGACCAGGCAGCCGGAGAAGCAGTGATTGGAGTGCGGCCGACGATGTGGTGACCAGTTAGGGGGTTGCATGAGTAATTCTTCTTGGGCCATTTCTCCTTGGACCGCCTTTTCTTGTGGGCTCATTTGTGTGGGGAGTCCTAAGTGCTGGAGTTGGTGGTTTGGTGCTGCTTGGGCTTGGGCACGTATTGTGCGTCATTTGTTCGCGGTTCAGATTTGGATCCGTATTTAGGATACTAGTAGTCGGATCTTGCGTCTGAAACAGCTGCTCATCTTGCTCTGGAATTGGTTCTGGTTCTTGATAGGTCGCTTGCTAACCCTTGAGCTGTCACTCTTGGTGTTTCTCGATCTTCTTGGTTACGGTTCTAGTTACGGTTCTAGTTACGGTTACTTGCCATTTTACACTGCTTTTGTGACATGTGCAGTGCAACGATGCCTTAGTGCATCAAGTTATCCGATTACTTTTACTCTTTGATGTGTTTGACATCTAGTTATGAGTTGTTTTTTCACAATTATCTTAGATGCGTTTGTGCATCTTGTTATCTTTTATTGTGTTTCGATGCTTGCATCGCCCCATGTTTTATCTTTTAATTTCTTAAATATAATTTTTTCCTTGTTTTAAAAAAAATGTTGTATTTTGAGAATAGTGTTGTAGTTTCAAAATATGTGATTTTGTTTAAATAATTATGGCCCTTTAATATTGTTTTCTTTGGGCAATGAGCTGTGAACACTAAAGTATATATTGTTGACCTTTTGTTTTTAGAAGAAGTATATATTGTTGACTTGAGAGAACTCTCTTCCCGGAAGCTCTTTTTCCTCTTTAATTCAATTGTCTCCTCCATCTACTATTCGATCCGCCATCCTCTTCTCAAATTCAAGCTCCATTTTTCCTGCAGTTGAGTTGGGGATTCAGAATACAACTACATCAATAGTCAGGAATGTAAGTTTTTTTCTCTTTACGCAAATATGCTCCGCCGCTTTCCTTGCTTGTTGAATTGTTCATTTTTCTCCAATGTTCAACTTGAATCCATGTCGTCTGTAGTTTCTCTCCAATGTTGGGCACCTTTGATCTTACTATGTAGTTTCTCTCCAATGTTGGGCACCTTTGATCTTACTATGTAGTTTCTCTCGTAGGTAGATCAGATCAGATACAAATGTATATAATAAGCAACCCATATGATTGATTGCTCCTGCTACAACAGGATCCGTGTCTTCACTGTCAATTTTATATTTTTAGATCATATGCTGATAGCCAACAGCTAGCATAATTTGTTAGTATAAATCTAAATCAAGGCCTTTTTGACTCTCACTAATGTTCTCCTTTGTTGTTGAAACGAAAACAATGCTTAAAACTTCAATAAACATAAATGATGGAAGTGCGTGCTGTCTTTTCTGAAAGCGCAGATGTATTCTTTTTCTGCCAATATAAGGATGTCCAATAGTAAGTCTCCTTAATTTGAAGAACAGTAGAGGAAAAAAGAAAAAGGGCAGTCATTTCGTGAAAAATTAAAATGCCTACTCACTATGTACAAGTCTCTTGCGGTTCTTGTTTGCTACTTGTTTTTGTGTTTCATTAAGATCAGTCGTAAAGACTGGAGTGTGTCCCTGTGACTGAGCTTAGCGTTATGTAGCCCGCATTTATTTAACACGCAAAAGGAAATGAAAAAAAAAAAAAAAACTACTGTTAGTCATCTGAGCATCCTGCCTTCTGACCAACTGCCATTTTGCAGTCGATGCTACCAATGGCTACCAGTGGGAAAAGGAAATCCGATGAAGCCTCCTCATCATCTGAGTCATCTTCCTCGCATAAATCCAATTATGATGTTTTCTTGAGCTTCAGGGGTGAAGACACGCGCAATAACTTCACTGGCCATCTCTACCTGGCCTTAAAGGAGGCTGGCATCAATGTTTTTATTGACGAAAATGAACTCAAGAAGGGAGAGCTTATACGTAAGGAATTGGTTCAAGCAATCCAAGGGTCCAAAATATCTGTCATTATCTTTTCAAGAAGGTATGTGGATTCTAGTTGGTGTCTTGAGGAGCTCATGAAGATCATGGAGTGTAGAACAACTCTGGGGCAACGAGTCTTCCCTGTATTTTATGATGTTGATCCTTCAGATGTCCGGAAACAGAGTGGTAGTTTTGCAGAGGCTTTTGATCAGAAACATGGAAAGGAAGATGAAAATAAGGTGAAGAAGTGGAGAGCTGCCCTTACTGATGCTGCAGATTTGTCTGGATGGGATCTTAAAACCACAGCTAATGGGTAATATTTACTAACTGATCTACCTTAATTTCTATCTATTAACCTTAACTGATGTTAACAAAATGTAGTTTGCTGGAGTCACAGCTTTCATTACTTGGTTTGCTCAACCCTTATCCCATATCTGGAGCTTTTTACTATAGAAAAAGATGACACTTTAGATCAAGGAGTCACACAATCATATGCACAACCTTTCTATTTGGAGAATTTGATTGATTGAATTCTGAGTTCTAAGTTGCGATTTTGTTATATTCTTTAGGAATGATAACTGTAATCATATTGAAAATTTGAAGTGTGTATCAATACAACATGAAAGAACGATGAGTGTCTACACCTGCTGTGCTGACGTATTGCTATTGCCAGGCATGAAGCGAACATTATACGGATGATAATTCAGGAGATCTCTAAATGTCTTAAAAATAAAGACTTAACGGTGGCAGAGTATGAAATTGGACTCAACTCTCGTATGGAGGATGTTGTTTCTCTTTTAGGTGTTGGAACAACACGAGGTGTTCTCATTGTTGGAATTTGTGGTATGGGTGGAATCGGGAAAACAACTGTTGCAAAGGCTCTTTACAACAAATTTCGTCAACGCTTTGAAGCTTCAAGTTTCCTTGCCGATGTCAGGGAAACTATGCAAACAAAGGAGGGTATGGTTAGGTTGCAAGAAAGGCTTCTTTCTGATATCTCGAACACAATCATGTCAGAGGTAGGTAACGTTGACGAAGGGATCAATGTGATAAAAGATAGTCTCGAATGGAAAAGGGTATTTCTCGTAATTGATGATGTTGATCAAGTGGAGCAATTAAAGGCATTAGCAGTAGACCGTGGCTCGTTTGGCCGAGGAAGCAGAGTGCTTATAACGACAAGAGACGAACATTTGCTAAAGCAACTTGGTGTGGATTCAGTATATCAAGCTCAAGTGATGGACAGAGAAGAAGCTCTTAAACTCTTTACATTGCATGCCTTTAAAACTCATTGTCCTGATGATGAATGTCTTAAACTATCAAGAAGGGTTGTTCATTGCTGTGGAGGTTTGCCACTAGCTCTAAAAGTTCTTGGTTCTTTCCTAGTTGATAGAAACACAAGCTTCTGGGAATGTGCAATCAAGCAAATGCAAACACTTCCTACCCCGGAAATTCAAGAAAGGCTCAAAATTAGTTACAATGGGCTAAGATATGATACAGAGAGAGAGATATTCCTTGACATATCATGTTTTTTTATTGGGAAGGAGGTTGACCGTGTCAAAGAAATATTGGATAGTTGTGACCTTTTCCCAGATTCTGGAATTGAGGTTCTCATTCAACGTTGCCTAATAACTGTTAATGAGGAAAACAAGCTGATGATGCATGATTTGCTTCGCGACATGGGTAGAGCAATTGTTCGTGGAAAGTTCTCAGGGCAACCTGGAAAATGGAGTAGAGTGTGGCGCTTTGAGGATGCAGAAGAGGTGTTGAGGAATGAATCTGTGAGTACCATCCTCGATCAAACATATTTTTAGTTATATGCATATTTTATGGGAGTAGCATTAGCATCCCTCGTCAAATTAGAACTCCCCACATGTGTTTGAACTCATAAAATGAAAAGCTTCCGTATGTTATTGCGTTTAACTCTGATTCACTGGTTGTATTATTAAATGATTTCAAATACAAAACTTTCTATTTCTAAGTAAAATAGATGTTATGCATTATGAACCAACAGTTTCCGGTAATATCCAAAATGTGTATGTAATGCAGTTTTTTTTTCCCACATCATTTAGTATTGTGCTGCTGCATTTAATAAAATTTAAGGCTCGAGTCGTGAAGAATCTACAAATACTTGCTGATTGATAGAGTTTATTAGTGATTTTTAACTTGATACCGTGTCATGTAGCTCTCTAGTAGTTTAGGCCTACCTGTTTTTATAAATCGGCTTATGCATGCGAAGATGTAAATTCACATGCAAATATCCCTGTGTGTGATTCGATGCTTTTTTGCTTACAGGGATGTGAAGAAATTCAAGGATTCACTGTGGACAGGAGCCATAAATATGAGAAAATTCCTCTAAGGACTGAAGCATTTGCAAAAATGAAGAGACTGAGATTTCTCAAACTCAGGAATTTAGAACTCACTGGAGGCTACAAATATCTCCCGAACAAGTTAAGATGCCTTGATTGGACTGGATTCCCTTTAAAATTCATACCAAAAGAGTTTAGTCTAGGAGAAGCAGGTGCTATCTATCTACAAGGCAGCCAACTCAGATACGTTTGGAAAGATTCTAGGGTATATTATTTACAAACCAAATTATCAGTTCTTTACTTGGTTTTGTTCATTGCATCACTCTTGAAATCTATTTTTGTTTTGACCTTGTCCAACAGGTCCTAGCGAAATTGAAGATTCTTGATCTTAGTAATTCTTATTCCCTAAATCAATCACCAGACTTTTCAACCATCCCAAATCTCGAGAAATTAGTCCTCAGATGCTGTTACAACTTGGCAGCGGTTCACCAGTCTATAGGAGGACTTGAACGGCTTTGTTTGGTTGATCTGGAGAACTGCAAAATTCTTGAGAAGCTTCCAAGGAGTTTCTATAAGTTAAAATCTGTAGTAACTCTTGTTCTTGATGGGTGTGAAAGATTTGAAAAATTGGATGAGGACATAGGGGACATGACCTCGTTGTCTACTCTGCGTGTGGATTTCACGGCCATAACAGAACTGCCATCTTCCATAGTGAGATTAGAGAACCTGCATTGTTTATCTCTACATCGAGTGAACTTGTCTTCCTCTGTGCCATATAAGGAGATGGCCCTCCGTCAACTTTTTCGTTCTATGTTTGCTACACGGGCTACACCGGGTTTATACGGTAATCTCATATTGCCTCCTTCCATTCAAGGCTTAAGCTCTATAGTTGATTTATCAATCAGTCACTACATTATGACTAACGTTCCCAATGATCTTGGAAGTCTATATTCCTTGAAAAGATTACATATAGGATTCAGTCAATTGCAAAGCATGCCAAGCCTCAGTGGCCTGTCCCAGCTTGAAGAGCTACGCTTGAAACATTGCTATCTTACTGATGAAGTGATAAAGGTTATGGATCTTGAGAGTCTTTTTGCTTTGAAATCGTTAGATTTAAGTCGCAACAGGTTCAGATGTCTTCCAAGCCTCCACAGCCTATCTAAGCTTGTCCTTCTAGACTTGGATAATTGTAGGAATCTTGTTGCAATCCCAGAGTTACCAGCAAGTTTGAAGACCCTGAGAGCATTTGGCTGCCCCTTATTGCCTGAATTTGTCCTGGAAGTGGAAGTGGAAGAGCTGCACGAAACCATCACAAGGTTTTATGCACAAAGGTTTTCAGACGAGCCAGATTACATATATGAGGATAGTTCGGATAGTTCGGATGAATTTTTTGAATGTGAAGATATATGAGAACGGACTGTGTTGCAATCCCAGGTCCCACAACTGTATTCATGATCTCTCTCTGCTTCACTTTTTTCAAAAGGAAATGCATGGTGATTTCACTGATTGTAAGTTCAATTTGGAAATCCTCCACTTTGTTGAAGTTTCTATTAGAAATATATCTTCATCTTTTGGGAGTGAAGAAATCAGAGGTCACAGTGGTCACTATAATATGTGGATTTCAGGTGCTGGTTGTGATGATAATGCAGTCATCTGACGAGCTGAGACATGAAGCCATTTTGAGGTATTAAATCGTGGTTCTTGTAGGTACTTGTGGAGCACATTCTGGAGATATGCTTGCCATTGGCCAAAAGCTATTCAGAGATCATGATGTTGGTCAATTTTTTCTGTACTGGTAAAAGTGCAAGCGAATATAGGAGGCATACAAAAGAAGAAAGATTCAACAGTGCCTTTTCATTTGATATATGTATGTATGATGTTCTGTTTTTCGATTGGTTTCTTTTTCCTGAAAGTAGGAGCATGCTTGAGTCATACTCGGCAATATCTTGGTGGTATGTACATTTTGCTGAGTAAATTAAGTTCCTCTGCTTTTATTCTCACAATGGATTTCCCAAGTTTTATATATTTCATTCTGCTGAGGAAATATGCTTTACAAGTAGTCGATAATTTTTGAAAATTTATCAGTTCATCTGAATGAATCTCAGTATGTTGTCAGTACTTTCATATGAATTGGTCTATGTACCAGCTCACCTGTTCAGACTATATATCTGTTACGGGTTCTTTCAGATTATGATGACAGAACAATACCATATACCCAATGA
Source organism: Argentina anserina (assembly GCF_933775445.1). Taxonomy (NCBI): domain Eukaryota; kingdom Viridiplantae; phylum Streptophyta; class Magnoliopsida; order Rosales; family Rosaceae; genus Argentina; species Argentina anserina. Next base: position 11,980,272 of record NC_065876.1, read on the forward strand.
TATGTACACATTTCTGTAGGATACTTAAACTGACGAGCTCTACCTTAACTTTTACAGATTCATCTTTGATACCTATAAGTTAAGGTAGAGCTTGCAGTTTTAAACTTATAATATTCTACTGGGCTATGTGTACATATCATAGGGTATACGGTATTGTTCAGTCACCATAATCTGAAATAAACTTGCAAAAGGGCATTGCCCTTTGTTCTACACTTGAATCACCACTGTCCGAAGCTTAGATAGAAGATCGAAAGGGGGTTCAACTATTGTTCAAAAGGAGGTTTCTGGAGAAACCGAATCTGTAACTCAGCCAGGTGATCTCGCAAACTCGTATCCATTTCCATGAAAAGTTCACTTTCAGGGATCAACTTGTATCAGAAATTCATGATGTGTAAACAATGTTCCACTATGCAGTGCTCGTAATGAAGTTTGAGTTTGAATGTAAGGCTATCCTTTATATTCATTAAATCTCTTTTTCTTTGCCACCAGTTTAGAACTTTATATTGATCTCATTCGTATAGAACCGGAACTACATACGTTGCATAGACACACACATGAAAGAGCTTTAATATATATCATATCGATCTATATCAAATATGCTTGATCAACAACTTGTTTGCATACCAACATGCTAATATGTGACGCTGGATTCTGCAATTCCCGTCATGGGACTTGAAAGAACTTGCTGTTCACTCCTGCTCTATATATGTGCAGCTCAGATGCACTTGTAATGCCAATCTCAGTATCTGCAGGCATAAAAAGTACCTCTCCTTGTGTAATATTTATATCTCCTGTAAAATCGCTTGTATATATGATTCCCTCCCCAAAGGTGACGACGAAAATGGAAGGACCTTGGACTGCAGGAAATTCCACTGATTCTCCTTGGGGAAGATGGCAGCGATCAACCTCAAATTCATCAAAAGGCGGGAGGTACCTCGTCACATAAGAATTTAAGGCAACTCCTTTCAGGATTTGAGGGTACCCCTGCTCGTAAGTGAGCATGGAACAAAGGGTCTTCACATCCCGATGCTTGGGAGTAAGGCCGGCCCTGACTACATTATCTGAAGTTGCCATGCACTCAATGCAGTCACCAAACAGATAGGCATGGGGTTCATTTGCTCCGAGGTATAGTGCTTCTCCCGGACTAAGTTTGACATAGTTGAGAAAGAAAGCAGATATCACACCAACATCATCCTGATATTGCCTTTCCAGTTCCAACACCAGTTGCTCCTTTTCAGTCAACTGCCTCACCTGATCATATTATGAATATACTTATTCAACTATTGAAGAAAAAAAAATGAATACAGATTGATCATTGTTAGAAATTACCATGTTTTCCATGTATAAACGATTTTTCAATTTAGTTGTTGCAGTAGTTATAATCTCTTTGGTTGCTGACATGAGTTGGGTAAAGATCAAACGCAGAACAAACTTGATTTTATCTTCCCCATCTTCACTTGTGGTGTCAAACACTTGGTTTGCTACTTCACTACCAACCACTTGTACAATCTCAGGAACATTATCAAGCACAACCTTAAGCTCCTGCAAGTTATTCCTCAATCAAATCAGAAATATTAATTTTGCGTATGATAAAGGGTGGTCTCTATGGTCACACACACACTTGCATATAGAGCTTTTTGACCTTTTTAGCATAATGTCAAATTTCTGGCATGATGTCATTTTTGGGTCCCCAAATTAGGCAATCACAGTTATAAGTCAATTACTTGTTTAATGACCAACACAAAGATAACATAGGAAGAACCTAAGCATTTGAAAGCGGTGATGATTATCACGAAAAGGATCAGATCATCAGCAAACAAACAAATTCGTCTAGCTAGCAAGAATATTTTTGTTGAGAAAAACAAAGGGTGTCAATTGTTCGTATCTTAAAAATGGGTGATAGTGACAGAATGAGGATATGTACCTCAAGACTGATAAAGCCACAAAGAGCCTGAAAATGTGTAATAGCAAGAGCCATCTCAGGCTTGTGATTATCGTCCTTGTAAGCACTCGGCATAAACTTGTGCAGAATTTTGGCCAAATCCTTATCCGGATGAGCCTGTATTGACAATGCCTTCCTCACAGACAGCACCTGATTCCGAAAACAGGCACGAAACCATTACAATGTTTGAAGTTGAAGATAGTGATGCTTCTGATGCATAACTGAATTAAAACAGTAATGGTAACTCACTTTGAACAAGAAAGGGAGGCCAGAGCCCCATTTTTGGGCGACTTTGAGACCAAGCAGCTCATTTGAGTTGGACGAAATCCACTCCTTGAGGGACATGGGCATGCCATTGAAATCCTGATGAATCAAGAATGAGGGTCCAGAATCATGAGTTCCCATCCAAAACTCGGCATAAGACTTTTCCGGGTCGATTTCAGAGCCGGAATTGGAGGCATAGAGCCTGGCCACCTCAGAGTCATGGCCAATCTTCCCCCAATCATAGTTCTGAACAGAGCAGCTTAACCTCTGAACACTCCTCTGCTTCAGTTTCATGGACTTCTCGATCAATGTCTTCTCCATTGATCAATACAGCTATCTGTTATCGACTGGCTAAGTAATTAGCAAATGAAAAACAGAACAACACCTGTGTTATATGCTGGAATGGAGATGAATTGTGTAAGGAAGGTTGTGAATATCACTCAAAGTGAAAGAGAATGAGATGCTTGTGAGCATAGGCATATATCATGTGGTAGTTGCTGCTTTTATAAGCGTTTGAATATATAAGGTACAACCAGAGTGAGGGAAATTTACTTACTTGTTAGATAGGGAAAGAAACAGAGGGAGAGGGAGAGAGTGAGTGTAGATGAAGTTAAGAGAAGGAAAGAGATAGAAGGACAGTGGCACCAGGTGGTGGGGTTAGTTTCGATGATGAAGGTGATCTGACTTTATCCACAACCTTGTTACTCTATTATTATTATTATTATTATTCAGTTTCGTACTTGCAGGAAATTTCCTACATTCCCAACGTTGGGGAATCAGAACAATTCCAAAGGGAATTTCATGTAGAGGGTCAATCATCTTAATCATCTATACCACCACCACATATCGTCGTAAAATCTCGAGCATATATTAAGCGACGGGAAGCTTCCATAAACACAACAAATCTCATATATATAAGATTAGAACTTTCTTACAAAGTTGAAAACAGCACATTTTCGTAATCAATTCATTATTAGGGTTCTCTGGGGACTTTTAATTTCGATTCTGTAAATTTGGGTTGCCCTTGGCTTTCTCCTTAGTTCCGTATTGTAATAGTGTTCTTAGTTATTTTCATAGAAAAATAAATTAGGAAACTAGTGTGCGATAGTATAGAAAGAACATCACGACCACATTGCATGGAAGTAAACTTTTCCAAAGCTGAAGGTCGAATATACCAAAGTTTATTGTCCATCAGGTGCAGTTCATACAAAACCCTAGTGAAAACGTAAAAATTTATAGTTGAAAAGACAGGCATGCAACACCATTCAAAATCAAGCGGTGCCCAAAAGTCCACCAAAGAATGAAAGTGAAGGTCTGGGAATATAGAAAAAGAGCGTACCGAGTCAGAAGAACTTGCCGTCGCCGTCAAGGTCGATCACCGGGAGAGAGGGGAAAGAGAGAACGTACTAGGGTTGGTTTGGGACTTTGGGAGAAAGTTTTGGTTATTATGAAGGGGAAAGTTTTTACGACGGGGACGGGCGCCAAGCAAACAAAGGAAGTTAACCGAATCTCATTGCCATGTTGACGTGGTACTCTACTATCTAAACACGTTTCCTTGTGGGATTTACATTCTTATCTTGTCACTCACGGCAAAACGGTGGTGATTTTTTTTCCTTTCTATGTAGCCCATAACTGTCCATCAAGCCCATAATTGCAATGTAATTATCGGGGTTTTGGATATTGGAGTTTAATTGTGATGCCGACAGTTGCCAATATAATATTTCTTAGGCCGAAGACGGATTCCATGACATAATTCTAATCATCGAAAATAATTTATATTCAAAATCTACTACATATATATATATATATATAATTTTCTCCAATCTGACTCAATTAAGCTATATGTGAAAACCTGCATCGATCAAAAATACCCTGCAAAAACTGAGGGTGCTAATAGAATAGAAGAATGAGGCACGAAGATGGACTTAATTAATTATTGTGCAATAGAACTTGTTAACTAGGAGACAAGGCGGTTAGCAATAGTGCATGAAGCACACACAACTTGCAAAAACCCATAAGAAAACATGGCTCAAAGCATGGGATAGTACAGAAAAATGAGGCACGAAGATAGATTTAATGATTTATTGTACTCGTGAACATATAAAGATTAAAATTGGAGAAAAGACAAGATGTGGTGCATGAAGCACACAACGGCCAATGAATGAAATAATGTAGAAGGAGGCACGAAGATGAACTTATTGTGCAAGAGAACGTACTCATCAAAATTAAAGACAAGATCGAAAAACAAGTGGTGCATGAAGCACACAATCATTTGAATACACATAATTAAAACACATATTCAAACGATAATTAAAATAGTATAGAGAATGAATGAGGATGAAATTACTGTGCAAGAAAACTCATATTTTTGATCAGCAAAGTAACCATTCAATAAAGGTTACAAACATCGGAATTAATCTTAATCAATTCAATAAGTCATTCAGACCCATGCCATTTTAGACACAATACAAATTTTCACTCTCATATAAAAGATGCATTTGGCAAGACCATGAAGTTCCACGGAAGAGGGAATAAAAAAGTTGAATTTGTTCCTTTTCTCCCGGATTTGAGGAAGCTGAAACATAGGGATTTGTGCCATAGGGCGGCAACGGCAATCTCCGGCGTCTTGCATGCGTGTTTCAATGGTCCACCGAGTTCTTCTTATGGTAGTGGAGGCGTGTCTGGTCTTGCATGGGCGGATTGTAAGCGGAGGAGGGTAATTTTGGCGGTTGTTGGCTTTGACCAATGAGGCTTCGATGGTGGTGCCGCACCTGTGCTAATTAACTTAACAACGCTCTTTGCTTGAAGCTCGGGGGTTACTGGGGTTAGTAACTTATGAGTTATGACTAGATTCGGTCATTATGGGTGAGTAGTTCATTATTATAGGTTACCTCGTCTCAAAAGTATATAAATCAATTAGGAAAAAATATTTTTCGCACTATTTTGTCAAATAGTGTAAGTACTCTTCCAGTGAGCTGTCAAGACTAGTAGCAAATTTTCATGAGGTGAAATTTGCTACTAGTCATTTTCTAAATATAAAAACAGTGAAAATTTGCCACTAAAAAATAAGGAACTGGGATGGAGAACAAACATTGAAATGCACAAGGAAAAACAGAAACTTAGAAGATCAAACAACTTTCAATTAAGTTGAGCGGTATACTTCCACTGTAAATCCTGAGAAACAAAATGTTCAAAATCAAATTGCGTTTAAATATGTGCTAATAATGAATGGAAGAAATAGAAAGAAAAATCAAACGTGCACAAGGTATTACTATCAGGATCAAAATCTTCACTATGGCAAGCAATTTAGTCAATCAGGTAACCATTGCCTTGCATCCGCGAGAACAGGAAATTTCCAGGCTTAACATCTAAGTGCACCAAACCCTGCAATCACAAATTAAAATGTCAGACCGCATTCTACAAAGATTACAAGAGAATATGATTGTTGTATAGCAACTGTAGTAAACATGCAATATAATAGCCATACCATGGGAGCAGATCCAAAAGTTGGAAGAAACTAAAATAGGACCTAAATAAATGGTCACAATTGTGGTAAGCATTTCTTCTAAGAGGTTCAGTATCAGCGCATAGCAACATCAGCTACCACTGACAATTCCAATCTATTTATACTTGCACAAAATGAGTTGGGTCATTAGCTCAAAGAGACTTGAGCCTATCAGGAATATTTCTAAACAAAATCATCTCATAAGTACCACAGGCCTAGAGATAAAGAAGCAAATAAACGTACAAATCTTTAGACACAAAAACGAAACTACAGCCACATTAATCATGCAAATGCATGCAACACACTTAATGTTATAGACTTATAGTACGTTTGTTCACCTGGTTAAACCATAAGCAATAAAGCCACTCCACTGCCACCCTGTGTTGTGTCCAAAACAGTGCGACTGGAAAGTGACTAAGTGAGACAATTTCAGAGAACGTCACTGAGCTTTTGTACTACGCATCTAGCTAGGGATTTATTCACCTCTCTTGTTAGCACAGTTGTGCTCACCATTTTCCAACTGCAACCAATCACTTCAAAAAACAATTAACAAAAATCAAAAACTACAGAAACATAATGAGATTTGCAGCACTCAGGTTTGGGAGGGTCAAGATTTTGTTTATTATAGAAGAGAGAAACCGTTCATCCTTTGATCCTTTCCCTTGAGGCCTCTTGTCCCTCTCTCTGAAAATTAAGCAAATAAAAAAGTCATAGTGTTAGCTATGATGACTGATCAGAATAAAGAAAACCCCAAAGAGTAATTATGTTTGGCTACAAATCCCAACTTGTGATTATCCAAGAAAGTTTCAATCTTTATATATCCACGCAAAATTGATACTCGGCAGCACAACAGAATGTTCAAAAGACCAATTCAAGTCGAGGAAATAAAAACTAAGAATCCAACAACAAAAGCAAAATGAATAATAAGATCGAAACGATGAAATAACCAGCTGAATCAACCCAGGTTGAAACTCGAGGGTTGAAAGTGCCAGCAAGTTTCTTTCTTTTCCTCTGCTCCTTGCTGTTCAAATTAGTACATGTTAATGATGTTATAACTGAACCAGAACAACCAACCCTAACCAAGGCTTCTTATATATTTTCGTATGATTCTGCTTTTTACCGATTGGTTCGATCAGTAGGGAAAATGATGTTTTAACCTACATTTATACCCCATTAATATTATGTAGCTCAGCACACAGTAGTCGGCATTGCCTCAGAATAATAATCATGTTCTGGGTTTTACAGTTACTTTTGATGACTTGTGCTTCATAATAATACACAGCAATTTGAATCTCTCAAATCTCTCAAGTCTCAAGTTTGAAGAAGTTCGGACATAGGACCATCCCAGCGGAGTGTTTTTATTCAAGTAGGTTGTATAGTGATTGCTTGTAAATTGATCTTAGCATAATGATGGAGATCATGGTGTTCTATTGTCGCAGCATGATCTAATGACCTTACTGCTTACCAGCATGTTGTCTTACACACCATCTCTTTAGACTTGAACCATAATTTTGTAGTTGTGAAAATATGGTAATTCTCTTTAGGTGGAACAGTGTTTAACTTTTTGTGTCTGTGATCCAAGATTCTAAAAAACGCTAGGCGTTAATCGGGCGGACAGTTAAAAACCAGCGCCCAGAGGATTAATCGGGGATTAATCGGCCCAAAATTGAGGCGGCCAAGGGTCTCCGGGCGCCTAGGCGGTCCTAGGCGGGGATTTTTAGAACATTGCTGCGATCACATTGTAAATGTTAGACAAACTCAATACACATGAAGAGAAAATTTGCTCCATCTCTTACGTTTACGTGTCTTTAGTTTTTGTGTAGTTCATAAAAACTGCGTAAAATTAAACCTATACGTGTACAATGATAGAATCTCATCACTTCCATTTTCTTCAAAGACTAAACCACCACTAGAAAAGGAAGTGCAGGTCTGCAGCATAAGATGCCTTGCAATTTGCAACTTATGATGCAACGTTTCAAGCCATTCCCATTTCCCAGCTCTTTCCTCTTACATAGCTAGGCAAATTGAGATTGCCAAGGTGTCATCGTCTGGTCCTTGAAACCCTCAAAGTGGTTTCCATGTCATGGCTGATTTGGTTCTACAGATGTGAGATGTGTTTTCTTTTCTTCAATGGCAGTCCACCTCGGCATGCTCCTGTAAAGCATCTTAACAAGCCTGTCAACATATTCATAAAGTCTTGGTCAGATAATCAAATAAACAACTTAAGAGATAATGATGAACATTATCCCTTATGCGTATATGCATTTCAAACAGTGTTTAATATATGTCTTATGCCTGCCCTATACGGCTATATGTAATAGAAAATTTCATAAAAGTTCGTTTTTAGGGGCATGCTTGGAGTCAAATTCAAGAAACAATGACATCTTTTAGCAGTTGAACTATGCTTTGAGCACAAGTACAAATTAATATGCTATGTCTGATATTCAATAATTACCATCAATGGAATAGTGACCCACTTTGGTTAATTAACTTATTGTACAATATTATGCAGGAAATTTCCCTTGATGTGGTTAACAAACATCTTTTATAGTTTGAGTCATCTTTGTCTAATACATGAAAAAAGCATGCTCTCACCATGAAGTAATAACTAGATTAATACAAACTTCTCCTAAGTGGGAACATTATAGATGCCTAACATATGGTTTCAGAGTGCAAAAACACCAAACTCTGCCTGCTAACTCTATTTCAAGTAAATCCATTTCGTAGTCATTCATTCATTCAAAGGTCTCAATCTTTAATTCTGACTTCTGCCTCTGATTTCAAAAGTCAGTTTCAATTCTGCCTATCATAGTCAAATAACAGCATAACAAATCAACTACGTTGTAAGAATCAAATATTTCCTACCTAAAAGTTCTTATTGAGGGCATGCTTTAATATACTGGTTCTTACTAAAAATATCAAATGAAGAGCCACCAGAAAATGAGGGGAAAAAGAAATTATGTTAACACTGCCTAATAGAGAAAGATAGAGAATGCACTCATTGGATTTTACAACTAGGAGTTGGTAAGTATAATGATTCACACTTGAATACAGGTTAAGTAAAGGCTTTTATTTATTTATTTTAATGCAAGAGATCCAAAGGGGGAGAAGTATCGCAATCACATTCACAACGACATTCAAAAGTCGCAGAAAAGTTTTCCACAATAATATTCTGGATCAGACAAATTAACCTATAGCAAGCTAGGAAGGCAGCAGACAAAACAGTAGTTACAGTAGCAATAGCAAAATGTCAAAGTTGGTGAGGTTTACCAAATTGAAGAGATTACACTTCATAGCTACTATAAATACCATTGTAACCATTTAGCTTCATGCAATATTCCAGCTACACCTCTCATTGAATTCCCTCATCTTCTGTCCTACAATGGCTTTCTGTCTGCGATCACCTTTGTGCCTTCTCATTGCTTTTCTTTATTTACAAACACTAGTCGGCAAGGCTGCAACGTGTGATGACTGCTTTGTTCAATCTCGAGCAGCTTATTATCCAAATTCTGAAACACAAGGAACAGAGAGTAAGAAGATTTTAACTTTCATTTGAACAAAAAATAAAAAATAGAAATGAACAGCATATTTAATATAGATATTCTTATTGATACCTTCTCTTTTGAACTGTAGTCGGTGCTTGCGGGTTCGGTGCGTTTGGAGCAACCATTAATGGTGGGGATGTGTCAGCCGCCTCTGACCTCTATCGCAATGGGGTTGGCTGTGGTGCTTGTTACCAGGTAAGACTGCAAAACTATGAAGATCAGAATATGTGTGTCCTTGTGTGTGATTTTAATAAACTGTGATGAAAGGATACAAAATCTCCAAAGTATGATCTTCATATGCTTAAGTCTGAACGGTGTGTGTACTGTTTGAAATGATAATTTTTTATCCTTCATAATCACTAGGTGAGGTGCAAAAACGGTGGCTACTGCTCGGACAAAGGAGTAACTGTAGTTATAACTGATTCAGGCTCCAGTGATCGCACAGACTTCATCCTCAGCCAACGAGCGTTTGCCCGGATGGCTCAAACAACTGATGCAGCTGCTTCTCTATTATCTCTTGGTATAGTTGATGTTGAATACAGACGGTAAGAGCCTAAATACTGGAGCAACATGTCTAGCTATCAACTGCTGGTTCTTATTCTGTGGAAGACTTTATAGGATGATGGATTCTAACTCAAGTATTGCTCTCTCTGACTCCCTTGCCAAACAGTGTCTCATGCAGCTACCCAAACAAAAATATCACAATTAAGATTGATGAGAACAGCAACTATCCTTATTATTTGGCTTTTGTCATATGGTACCAACAAGGCAAGAAAGATATTACAGCTGTCCAGCTATGTGAGGTATTTAATTCTACTATTAAAGTAATAGCTCTTGCTATATATGATCTTTACCCTTGGATCATACTTGGTACTTTCATCCAAGCATTATATGAACCGAAGCAAGTCTGATTTATTCCATACAGTGATTACTGTTGAAACACAGTAAATACTTGCATGCTAGCACAGTTATAGTTTAAACAGGAAAAGGAGAGAAGAAAGTCTCTACTCTTTTTACTGAACATCTTCTTACCTAATAGCCTATCGTTCTGATCAGCATTGCTTGCTATATATCCACTCATCATCTTCATTATATAATTGGAAGATTTTTGAATGTTGCAGACAGAAAACTTTGTCTGTAAGTTACTGGACCGAAGCTATGGAGCAGTTTGGACGACTACCTCACCTCCAACTGGACCCCTGCAAATAAGGATGCTATTCAGTGATGATGATGGTGATGAGAATTGGGTTGTTCCTGTGAATAACATACCACAAGACTGGAAAGTGGGACAAACATATGACTCAGGAGTTCAAGTGAACGTATAAACATACAACAGATTCCATCATCAAATTTCTTCATATTATAAGGGTCATTTCTTTTATTTATATGTTTCAGCTTTATTCATTATTATTTTCAAATAGAAATATGCTTGAATAAGAGGATTAGCAGACTAGCAGGATTCCATGATGTAATCACTGATTTGTAATTTTTGACCTAGTCGAAAGAATTAATCTTTTACGTAGTTGTTTAATACAGTGACTTCCTGCTATACTTCAAATAAAGTGTATCTTCTGTAAAGAGTATGCTTTACTTAGAGGATTAATAGCAGAATTTTAGTTTATCAATATGCTTAAACTGTACTCTACCTAATCAAAGATTCTTTTACTTGCCTGCAAGATTTCATCCATGTCTGCTTCAACCGAGAGAAGTATATGTTTTTCGATGACTAAATTACATTTCTCAGCTATAGTCTAGGTTTAAAATGTCTATTTCCACTCTAAATCGAATTCGAGCATATTTACTCTTATGTGAAAGTGGTATACAACTATAGATTCACAGTAGTAGAAAAGAAAAAAAGAAAAAAAAGAAAGCAACTACGAATCAGAAGTAGAGCAAGTTTACCCTCCATTATGGGATCAATTCACTGTCACATCGATCTTTCTTAAACATAAGGAACTGTACCTGCAACTCTTTACACAGCGGACTCTTTTTGTGATTTATCCATATCGCCAAATAGGATAGAAAGCATATCATTGACATCTGGGTGTATTTTATCTCCAGAGAGGAATACATTAACTCTTCCTTGCACCAGAATCCAACTGCATCCAGGAAACTTTTTTACTCCTTTCAATCTCATCTCTCTTCGTAGCGCTTTTTCCTCAATATGCAGACCATTTGCTGCATATATATTACAAAGGACCACATGGCCTGGTGCATTTAAAGGATCTATCTCCAAGAGATGTTTCGCTGCATATTTAGCAACCTCAGCATTTGTTTCACCAAACCCACATATACCAAGCAATGCTCCCCAAACAGCATGATCTGGTTTTAAAGGTAGCCTCCTAACCAATTCTCGGGCTTCCTTTACCTTCCCAGCTCTTCCCAGAAGATTAATCATACAAATGCAATGCTCCGAAGCTGGTTGAATTCCATAAACATCATTCATGGCATTGAAAAACTCCCATCCTCTGTGGACTAGCCCTGCATGGCTACATGCTGACAGGATGCCCAAAAAAGTTACAGAGTTTGGGTGAGTCCCGGATTGCACCATTGCTTCAAAGATCTTCAGAGTTTTGTTTGCATGCCCATGGTCTGAAAACCCCATGATCATGGAATTCCAAGAAATCAAATCCCGCAAACTCATGTTTAAGAATGTATGGTAAGCATCATCTATCTCCCCACATTTGGCATACATTGAGATCAGTGAGTTACTAATCAACAAGTCAAGCTCATAATGTGTTTTCGTCAGCAGGCCATGGAACTGTCTGCCAGAATCAAGATATGACATTGCACCTGCAGCTCCAAGAAGGACTGAATATGTTGAATTCAGAGGCGAAACACCTTCTTGACGCATTTTAAAGAAGATATCAGTGGCTTCTGCAAATAGCTCATTTTGGATGTGCCCTGAAATCATCGCTGTCCATGAAATTGCATCCCTATCTGGCATAATTTGGAACATATAACAAGCCTTTGACACTTCCCCAACATTAAAATACCCGGTAATCATTAACGTCCAAGAGATCTTGTCTCGGGTTGGTAGTCTGTCAAAGAGATTTTGAGCCCACTCTAGTTGCTCGATTTGTATGTACCCGTTGATCATAGAATTACAAGACTGAACACTATGAGTATTTGAGTGCCTAACAAACAGAAACTCTGCATAATCCATGATCCCGTAGGCCGAGTACATGTGAATAAGGCCCTTCGATAGCCTCCCATCATAGTCATCATGGTTCCAATTGTTGACAAGCAACTGACCATGTAGTTGCTTTCCAAGCTGAGGCACCCCAACACCGGCACAAGCATATACAAGCGATATGAAGGTTTCTCCATTTGGCTTTGCTCCATTGTCTCCCTTCATTTCAAGGAACAGCAACAGAGCTTCTTTATAAAATCCATTCCAAGCAAACCCCCCAATCATGGCTGTCCAAGAAACAACATTCCTCTCAGGCATTTCACGAAACAAAGCATACCCTTCATCGACATCACCACATCTACAATAACCAGACACCATACTAGTCCAAGTAACCACATTCCTCTCCATCATCCCATCAAACACACCCCTCGCCTCATCCATCCTACACCGCTCCGCATACCCACCAATCATCACATTACACGAAACCACATTCTTCACCGGCATCCCCTCAAAAACCTCCCTCGCCCCCTCCACATCCCCATTCTTGACCAACCCAGCAACCATCGAGTTCCACGAAACAACATTCCTCTCCGGCATTGCCTCAAACACCAGCCTCGCGTCCTCCACCCTCCCTGCCTCAGCCAACCCACACATCATCGACGTCCATGACACCACATTCCTCTCCGGCATCTCCTCAAAAAACCGCCAACCCTCACTCAGCCTCCCAGACTGCACATACCCCGACAGCATAGCGTTATAACTAACCACATTTCTCTCCGGCATTATGTCAAACAGAACCCGTGCCTCGTCGACCCAACCGCCTCTGGAGTACTTGGTCACCAAACGAGTCCACTCGACGATGCGGCCGTGTCTGTCCCTGCTGGGCATTTTATCAAGCACCTTGCGTGCATCTTTAAGCAGACGCTGGGACAGGCACCGAAGCAGCTCGGAATCAAAAGGAGTGAGCTTTGTGAACTGGGTAGTGTACAATCGGAAGCTGATTACGGTTTTGAAGAGGGTAAACTGGGCGGGTCTGTGAAACAAGGCGCGCATTAGTGATGAGTTTGTTTTTAAATCAAAGACTTGACCTTTACGCATAATTCTCGATTTTGATTTGATATTGTAGGCGCCAATTATTATTATTATTATTTTTTATCAAATAAACAACTCAAATACTGTAGCGCAGTCACGACCTCCTACTTATAAAGTGAGACCGACACTACTGTGTATTAAATTTTGTATCGAGCACTTTTCTATCTTACGGTTCCAGCAATGGGTGAATTGATACGAGAAATTGGCTAATTTTTAATGTGGTAAATTGATGGAATCAATACTTATCTCATTTGCTAAGGAAAAGAAAATACTTATTGTCTCTCACATGGAATTGAAAGAGGAGGGAAATATAATTTACAAGAAAACTTGTATCCTAACGTTCCGTAACATAAAAAACCTTCTCCGAGAATTGTTAAAAATATTGTGTAATTTACATGACAATTTGCAACAAAAAAAGATTTTGAGTTTGAAACTTAGTATTTTACAACAAGTATTTCCTGTCGTATTAGTATTTCTTTCCTCATAATTATTTTATGTGAACCAAAAAAATAGGTTAATTGAGTTGAAATGAGATTTGTACAAGTTGAACCTAAAAAAGGTACCAAAGGAGCTATTAGGCATCTCCACCAGCCTAGTTATTTTGAAATTATTGGAAATTTAACAATTTTAGGATAATTGATAGCTCCAACAGAATAATTATTAAAAAATTAAATATAATTTTAGCTAAATAATCTGGTTAAATCTAGCTAGACAATGAATAAAACACTATTTAAAAATTAAATATAATTTTTATTAGAGTACCTTTCTTAAAAGTGATATTGATATTTAACCAACGAAGAAAGTCTTCAATTTCTTTGAGTACGACCTCTCTTGATGTATCTGTCAGTAATGGAAGCATACATGAGTTCTGTCTTTGGTCAGCACGATGAAACGGGTCCAAACGACGTCGTCTCTCTCACCTAAATTAAAACCTCCGGGGCGCAACTGAGATCCAGACTCGGATTCAAAAATGGAGTTCCTAGACGAGGACGCAAGGCCAAGGTTCCTCTTCCAATCCAAACCCGTGACGTCATCTTCATCAGAGTCCAACGAGCCTCAGAATCTCAGCAAGCCCTTGATCGCCGCCACCGTTATAGTCTCGCTGCTCCTACTGGCTCTCTCTTTCTTCTTCCTCCAATCCGAGCCCTACCAGTCTCTCCTTATCTGGGTCGCTGTGTCGGTCCTCGTCGGCCCATTCGCGCCGCCGTCTGTCACCGGCGGCGACATAAGAGTCGGCCGCGGCGCGATCGTGGAGTTCCCGGAGGCTATCGGCGAGGTGGAGGATAAGAGGGCTTCGCAGAAGAGGCAGAAGCCGCGGCGGGGAGAAGATTCCGGCGGGAGTTCGGCCGGAAATGGTGATGGGTATGTGAGGGAGGAGAGAAAGGTGGAGGCTTTGGGAGGTGGTGGGAATGGGGTTAGGGTTTTGGAGGAGGAAGGAGAATGGGGTGAGGAGGATGTGGAGGTGTTGAAGAAGCAGATGGTGAAGAATCCGGTGGGGAAGCCGAGGCGGTGGGAGGTGATTGCTGAGGGGTTGGGAGGGAGGTATAAGGTGGAGAGTGTGATCAAGAAGGCGAAAGAGCTGGGGGAGAAGAGGGTGAGTGATTCGGATTCGTATGCCGAGTTTTTGAGGAAGAGGAAGTTTAATGAGAAGAAGGTGGAGAGTGGGAGTGAGGAAATGGGGGAGGAGGGCCATGCTGATGGTGGAGTGAGTTGGGGTGCGAGTGAGGACATTGCATTGCTTAATGCGTTGAAGGCGTTTCCGAAGGAGGCGTCGATGAGGTGGGAGAAGATTGCAGCTGCTGTGCCGGGGAAGACCAAGGCGGCTTGTGTGAAGAGAGTGGCGGAGTTGAAGAAGGGATTTCGGAGCGCTAAGGCTGCGGCGGAGGAGTAGATTGGAGGATCAGTTTTGATTTGGAATTTGAGGAAGGTACTTTGATGAATCGTTGAGTTTTATTTTGCGGTATCTGTTGAATTTGAGATCAGGGTCTTTGTTTTGAGTCGGTTATGGTCGATGAGAAATGTTATTTTGATTACAATCATGAAAGATGTAATGGCCTACTTTAGAGTTTTAGTTCTCATGTTTGATTACTTAACAAATACGAACCAAGTTTCATGCTTGTATACTAGAGAGTGTCTTTGCATATGGCGTTCTATCCAATATTGTTTACATAATAAATGGAAAGAAGATACTTTGATGGTTTTCCATCCCTGTGGTTCTATTGGAAGTTTGATATACAACCTAAAGCTGTAGAAACTTACCAGTAATGAATGATGAAGTCTGAAGAGCACTTGTCAAATTGAGGACTAGTACAGATGAATTAGATCTCTGCTGGTGATATTAGGAATGTCAGCCTCATAGAAAATATCAAATGTTACATGGATAGAAACTTGAAATCCCAAACCAGGCAACAGATTGAGGTTGTTTCCATTAGTCATTTTTAAATAACACTCTCCTCTGCTTGTCTTGGCAGAAATGTGAGATTCCATAAGTTTTAGTTAAAACCCATTATGTATTGGAAATTATGGAAATCCTACTATGGATTAAGCCATATAATATCGGCATTTATATCTGACTCCACTAATGTCTAGTTCTGTGATTATTTTCAGCGTATGTTGAATACATAATTCTTTATTGTAAATTATTGAAAGATATCAAAACACTTTTTTGAATTGTTTCATCCCTTGTCACTCGTATGAATTACAAAGAAGGGATCATATTCTCCATATTCGGAGTTATCAACCATCAAATAAGTGAAACACTGAAGATAATCACTTGTTGATTGGCTAACATATTTGGTTAACGTTTGGTCCGATGAATTTAGACTGAGTAATTAGTTATTGCTGGGTAGTCGTACAACTGAGTGAGTGCGTTAGAAATTTCTTTAGAGCTGGTATATGCGATTGTGGAGGCTGAGATAGTAATCACGGTTCACAAGCTCTTCTACATCTAAGAAACACATCTTGGCTTTCCTCAGGCATTTGGTATTCTTCAAAGAATAGCTCACCAGAAGATCATAGTAGATATCCAACTCTTCAAGATTTGGAGCATCAGCACTAACAAACATTTGGCTCCCATAATTTTCATAATCCTCATGATGATGATCTGCAATTATCATAGCAAATTTACGGACAATGAAACTAACCAAAACCTACTAGGCAAAATTCTGTTGGGCGCCAAAGCGACCATACCAAGTACCAGTCAACACCACCAGGACTACACTACCAATCTGCCATGCCTGCCAAAACCCAGTATCGTTCTGATTTGTTGCTCCTACTCTCGGAGACCTTTTGTTTGCCGTTCTTGTGTGAAACCAATCCCGTCTACGCTTACATCATTCTTCAGACAATAACATCCAACTCTTCAAGACAATCAGCACCAATGAGAACTGAAAGCTTAATTTATTGAAGTAATTGGCACCATGAAACTCATCGGCATTGATACTATAGGATGCAGAATTAACAAGAATTCGGCATTCAGAAACAGAATACCCACCAAGAGTTCCAGCAATACTGAAGCCAGAATCAGTAGGAAATAGGAAAAACATACTGATCACCATAAGGCCAAGTAATACCAACGCCGCCCTCAATGCTAAAGTGGGTAATCTAGCAATGGATGAGGATGGAGATCGGAAGACACTATAGACACAAGAAATTTAATGAAGTAAATCATTTTCATTAAATGATTAAATCGATCAAGAATCCGACAAAATTACACACGTGACCTAAAAGTCAACAAAGTCAGTACAGACCCGAATAAAATTCGCGTAAGCACATAAACGGATGATCGTAATCAAAACTACGTGATTCCGACTTTAATTGAAAATTAAATGTCATTAACGATCGAAATGGTAATCGGATATTTCATTAAATTAATAAATTTCTTTATGGTTATAATTAAATCAATTATTTGAATCTTGATTATTTAAACTAATCAGAAAATACATATTGATTTAATTATACAACTAAAAAAATATTATTATTTTAGTGTCATTAAAATATTCTATAAAATAGAATATTCTTGAAACTATAAATACCTCTTTCAACATAAAGAGATGAAAGATTTTTTACATTGGAGAAAGAAGAAAATCACTTGAGAAATATCACTCTCGACAAATCCCGAAGTCTCTCAAGTCCACGAAGATCATCAAATTCACGAAAAATCGTCAAGCCATCAAATCGCTCGTTCTTCATCAAATCCAAATCCAAACTCAAGTCCACGAGGAATCATCAAGCGGCCAAATCGCTCGTTCTTCATCAAATTCAAATCCAATCTCAAGTCCACGAAGAATCATCAAGCGGCCAAATCGCTCGTTCTTCATCAAATCCAAATCCAAACTCAAGTCCACGAAGAATCATCAAGCGGTCAAATCGCTCGTTCTTCATCTAATCCAAATCCAAATCAAACTCAAATTCTCAAGATCAAGTGCACGTCACCTTGAGCCAAGTCATATACAAAGATAGAATCAGAGGAGTTCAAAAAGATTGTAACCCGGCGCTTGATATTCAATAAATTACATTTTATTTGTACACGTGTCTGCATTCTCGTTTGTTTTCAGATTCGCGTTCTACAAATTGGATTTATTTTGAAGCACCGAGGCATCGAAGTAGATCAATCCAAAATTAAAGCCATCCAGGAAATGTCGGAGCCAAGAAATTTGCGCGAGTTGAAAAGTCTCCAAGGACGGCTTGCTTTCATCAGACGGTTCATATCAAACTTGGCGGGCCGTTGCCAACCATTCAGTCGACTCATGAAGAAAGATGTTCCATTTATATGGGATGAAACTTGTCGCAATGCCTTTGAGAGCATAAAGAAATACCTGGCGAATCCTCCGGTGTTGGGTGCACCTATCGTCGGGAAACCTCTTATCATTTACATCGCGGCACAAGAGAGATCACTTGGGGCCCTTCTTGCCCAAGAAAATGAAGCTAAAAAGGAGAAACCCTTGTACTACTTAAGTCGGACCCTCACCAGACCTGAGCTAAATTATCCGCCGATAGAGAAAATGTGTCTTGCACTCGTGTTTGTCATTCAAAAGTTGAGACATTACATGCAAGCTTACACAATGCACTTGGTGGTGCGAGCCGATCCAGTTAAGTTCATATTATCTAAACCAGTTCTAACCGGACGCATGGCTAAGTGGGCGTTACTATTGAACCAATACGACATCGTATATGTGCCCGCTAAAGCAGTGAAAGGACAGGCATTTGCCGACTTCCTGGCAGACCACCCTATTCCAGCGGATTGGGAAATCTCAGATGAATTCCCGAACAAGGAAGTCTTCCTTGCAGAGGTCCTCCCTACTTGGAAGATGTTTTTCGATGGCTCATCTAGAGCAGACGGGGCAGGGGATGGTGTTATCTTTGTCTCTTCACAAAAGTAGATATTGCCTTATTCTTTCACTCTTGGGGAATTGTGCTCCAACAATGTCGCAGAGTACCAAGCCTTGATCATGGGATTGCAAACAATATTAGAAATTGAAATCCAAAGTCTCGAAGTGTATGGACACTCGAAGTTGGTGATTGATTAACTGCTCACTAAGTACGAGGTCAAGAAGGAAGATTTGGTACCTTATTTCCAACTCACCACACAACGCTTGAAGGGGTTTGATAAAGTTACACTCATACATGTGCCACAGAAAGAAAATCAAATGGCAGACGCATTGGCAAACTTGGCATTGTCTGGAGACGAAATTTTGGACATCCCAATTTGCCAAAGGTGGGTCATGACAACAAAGCATTCACTCCAGTGTGTCAGTTCTCATGTAGTGTCAGTTTACACCATTGATGTTGAAGATTGGAGGGATCCTTTTATCGACTATCTTGAGCACAACAAGCTTCCCGAACATTCAAAGCAAAGGTGGAGCATCAAGCGGCGAGCACCGCGCTTCCTCTACTACAAAGAAACTTTATATCGGAGGTCATTTGACGGAGTACTTCTTCGATGCTTGGGAAAAGATGAAGCGGTCAAAGCCATGGAAGAGGTTCATTCTGAAGTATGTGAAGCACATCAGTCAGGACCAAAATTACATTTTCAAGTAAGACGACTAGGGTATTATTGGCCCACCATGGTCAAGGATTGTATGGAGTATGCACAGAAATGCCAAGCTTGTTAGTTTCATACCAACTTTATTCATCAGCCACCTGAGCCGTTGCATCCGACAATTGCTTCACACCCATTCGATGTCTGGGAAATGGATGCAATCGGACCCATCACTCCGAAATCATCGGTTGGTCATGTGTACATTTTGGCAGCCATGGATTGCTTCTCAAAGTGGGCAGAGGCGATACCGCTCAAAGAAATAAAGAAAGAGAATGTTGTGGAATTCATTACGTAAGCATTATACAGCGCTATGGTATACCACGGTGCATCATCACATACAACGCCAAGTACTTCTCGAATACCGCAACAGAAAAGTTAAGCAAACAATTCCACTTCAAGCTTCACTTCTCGTCAATGTACAATGCTCCGGCAAATGGTTTGGCAGAAGCATTCAATAAAACGCTTTGTAACATTCTGACGAAAACTGTCAGCAAGAAGCAGAGGGATTGGCATGAGAAATTGGGCGAAGCTCTCTGGGCTTATATAACGACGTATCGGACAGACACAAATGCTACACCTTATTCTCTTGTCTATGGTGTCGAAGCCGTGTTACCATTAGAGAAAGAAATCCCTTCATTGAGAATCGCTTTGCAAGAAGGTCTCACAAATGAGGAAAATTTCAAGTTGCGCCTTCAAGAGTTAGAAGCTTTGGACGGGAAGAGGTTTGATGCACAACAACACCTGAAATGCTACCAAGCTCGGATGTCACACGCCTTCAACAAAGGTGTTCGACCACGGTCATTTCAAGTCGATGATTTAGTTCTTGCTGTTCGAAGACCCATCATTATGACGCACAAGTCTGGCTCCAAATTCAAGTCAAAGTGGGATGGTCCTTACGTCGTCAGAGAAGTTTACACCAATGGAGCTTATAAAATTGTGGCAGAAGACGGTTTGAGGATCGGTCCCATCAACGGCAAGTTCTTGAAGAAGTACCATGCTTGAAAACGTCAAAGATGCTCCAAGTCTGCACGAGCCTAAACTGCACAAGACACACAAAAAAAAAACAAAAAAACAAAAGAACATGCTCCACGCCTACATGAGCTTAAACTGCACAAGGCACCAAAAGAAAAACCCTTGAACTACATGATGACTTGATTCTTTCTTTAGAAGGATACGTAGGCAGCTTGAGAATAGCAATCTTAAGTTCAGTCACATCAAATGATAGACAAATTCTTATTTCACTGCGTAAGTCCACTACAAGACGGGAGTTGAGCTGCCATAGAATGAAGCTTTAAAAGTGAATGGCCCAGTAAGAGAGGGATACACGGTTAAAATGGTGCCATCATGTTGCCCATCTTCAACATCGTCAAAGATAGTGATTGTCTCGTCTTTGAAACTTCTGAAAGCCGCCATGCTGAATGTGATGCGTAAAGCCTAAAATGCTTTCATTGAGTGTTGTCAAGTCTATGAATTTAGAGCAGTCAAGCGATTAGATCGTTTACGTTCTTCAAACTCTTGAAGGCCACCGTGGTGAATGTGATGCGTAAAGCCTAAAACGCTTTTATTGAGTGTTGTCAAGTATATGAATTGAGAGCAGTCAAACGATTAGGTCGTTTACGTCCTTGAAACATCTGAAGGCCGCCATGTTGAATGTGATGCGTAAAGCCTAAAACGCTTTTTATTGAGTGCTGTCAAGTCTATGAATTGAGAGCAGTCAAGCGATTAGGTCGTTTACATTCTTCAAACTCTGAAAGCCGCCATGTTGAATGTGATGCGTAATTTTATTGAGTGCTGTCAAATCTATGAATTGAGAGCAGTCAAGCGATTAGGTCGTTTACGTTCTTCAAATCCGTCAGAAACCTACGCGTTTCGAAAGAAATCGAATGGTTAGATTGATCGCGGCGCTCGAATTGTTGTCAAAATCCTACAAAAAAAAAAGGTTAAAAAAATCGGATTCAAACCTCAAAAAAAAAATTTTGGATTCAAACTGTAAAAAAAAAGTCAAAGTCAAACAAAAGTCAATGTCAAAAAAAAGGTCGCACCTTAAGCCTGCGGGCAAGCCCGCACAGGATCATACCAGCCGGGGTCGCACCTTAAGCATGTGGGCATGCCCGCACAGGATCATACCAACCAAAACAAAAAGAAATCAGCCCGAGAATAACCCATAAATTCACAAAAGCTCCCCCTCATTCTTGCAATCCGATCTCTGGCGACTCTACACCTCTGGCCGGTGCACCACCTGCATCACCATCAGCTCACCGTCGCCGTCCTCCCTTCGGCCTTGGATGGCCCCGCCGCCACCGAAAATAGGAGAACAAAGGAAGAGACAGTCGGCTCTTTCCGGCGTCTCCGACCACCTGTCCGGCCACCATTTTGGGTCAACTCCGGTACTTTTCTTCTTCTTCTCTTCGTGCTAAACAAGTTTGTGTAATTAGTTTTTGGAGTGGATGAAGATTTGAGGAATCTGGATTTTGGAAATTCTTGAAGCCGTGTTGTTCTTCGTGCTTTGATAGTAAAGGCTGCTGCTGCTTGATTCTATTATTCTTGATACCTGTTGTGAAGTCTGGTTGTTAGCTTTCTGGATTGAATGGATGAAGATTCAAAATTTCTGCATATTGATTGTTGAAATGCATGAATTTTTCTGAGCAGCTACGGGTAAAAAAAAAGGGGAAACAGAAAACTACCTTGCATCCATGGCCTTATGTTGTTAGACTGGCAGAACGGAAGAACTCCAAGTTGAAGAGGAAGATGAAAATTAAACAGCTTATGTTGAACTAGAAGATCACGGGTGATTAAATAGAACTTCATGGGAGAATGCAAAAGCACGCTCAAGCAGACAAACATGCAGCTCATTAATGCAGGCAGAAGAAAAAAAATCCAACACTGCTGAGCAATCAATGCAGCTCATTAATGCAGGCAGAAAAAAAAGGCAACACTGCTGAGCAATAAATGCTAGAGATGAATTGTCAATGATCATCAATAAATGCTCAAACCATGTCAAATCAACACCAAATCAAATAAATCGACGGGAAAATGAATAATTTCTCTTTGTGACGAACTAAATCTCGTAAGTCATAAGGAAAGATTACTACAAAATTTACAGAGTCCCAGAAGCTAGCTCCAGAAATTCTCCAAATTAAAGTACATACTTCAAGCTGCACTTTTGGCACGTGACGACGACATGTCTGCAGCACGACTTGAAGTTGAGGCATTTATAGACACAAGAAATTTAATTAAGTAAATCATTTTCATTAAATGATTAAATCGACCAAGAACCCGACAAAATTACACACGTGGCCTAAAAGTCAACAAAGTCAGTACAGACCCGAATAAAATTCGCGTCAGCACATAAACGGATGATCGTAATCAAAGCTACGTGATTCCGACTTTAATTAGAAATTAAATGTCATTGAGGATCGAAATGGTAATCGGACATTTAATTAAATTAATAAATTTCTTTATGGTAATAATTAAATCAATTATTTGGATCTTGATTATTTAAATTAATCAGAAAATACATATTAATTTAATTATACAACTAAAGAAATATTATTATTTTAGTGTCATTAAAATATTCTATAAAATAGAATATTCTTGACACTATAAATACCCCTTTCAACATAAAGAGGGGGGATTTTTTACATTGGAGAAGGGAGAAAATCACTTGAGCAAGATCACTCTCGACAAATTCCGAAGTCTCTCAAGTCCACGAAGATCATCAAATCCACGAAGAATAGTCAAACTATCAAATCGCTCGTTCTTCATCAAATCCAAATCCAAATTCAAGTCCACGAGGAATTATCAAGCGGCCAAATCGCTCGTTCTTCATCAAATTCAAATCCAAACTTAAGTCCACGAAGAATCATCAAGCGGCCAAATCGCTCGTTCTTCATCAAATCCAAATCCAAACTTAAGTCCACGAAGAATCATCAAGAGGTCAAATCACTCGTTCTTCATCAAATCCAAATCCAAATCAAACTCAAATTCTCAAGATCAAGTGCACGTCACCCTTGAGCCAAGTTATATACGGAGATAGAATCAGAGGAGTTCACAAAGATTGTAACCCTGCGCTTGATATTTAATAAATTACATTTTATTTGTACACGTGTCTGCATTCTTATTTGTTTTCAGATTCGCGTTCTACAGACACTATTTAAAAAAGATACAAAGTTAGCAGTTAAAACCGAAGTGCACATAAGTAAAGGCACGTCATTCCCAAAGAAATATACATGCCAAAAGATTGTTTGGAGGAAACTTGGAGTTACCAGTTAGAACTTACAATAAAGAACGAAAGTAAAAGGGCTATATCTAAAACAGCAACATATTCCCCAGAATGTGGATCCCAGTCAAACAATTGTCTGAAATTCAATTTCACAGTTCTTGGAAGCCATCGGGAAATTAGAAAATTTGGACGATAAGGTGATAGGAGACTGTGACTTTGTCTCTTTGTCGTCACTAAGACGAGTATGAATAGTCACCTTATTCAAAGACTTGGCATGCTTCACCAAGTACTTTGCCACTCTTATGTCGTTTGGACACCCCTTGAAATCCCATAGGCAAACAGTCTTGAGGAGTGAAATTAAACAAGTATGTGCAAACTCTGGTGCTTCCCATTCATGAACAAGAACATCCTCATCGCCATCATCACAATATTTGGGTTCCTATTTGAAACAACGCGAGTTAAATTTACTTCTATAGGATACCGGTATATAACTTGGCGAAAGTTATTCAATGCACGGGCCGTGCATATGGACGGGTCATCTAGACCGTTCATATCAACACGTGGATGTATTTTAAGGTCGTCTGAGATCAGACGCCAATTTAATCCAAGAGTCGCGTGAGGCTCCTAAAACCATCCATAGCTGCATCTGGGTTCAGATGCATTAAGAGTCCCATCTTTCAAAATTTTGAGATTATAATCAAATGAGAAGAGGAGATACAACGAGGTGATCAAAGTCTTGCAATCAAGTTGCCGTCGTAGCTTTGCAATCGCCGAGCTCCCAGACCTTCAACATATAACTTCTTGATCTTCCCATTTCAATTAGAATTATGAGTCTGTCTCTATAATTTTATTATTTTTTTATTCCGAACTGAGTTCTTGTGGATTAAATTGGAACTGAGATTTGGGAGTGAGATTTCTTAGCCGAAGAAGGAGAATTGGGAATTGGGATAGTTAAGCGGAGCTCAGCGATGATTGTCGCCGATGGCTTCGGTTTTGAGGTTGACTCGATGGGACAGTGGGGAGGCTGCGGCGGCAGAGTAACCAAAACATATCAAATAGGGGGTGGGAGATGAGATGAAGGAGTGTGTTGTCTTGTTTGTACAGAGAAGGGGTGGAGGGATGGAGGTGTTGTGTTTCATGTGCAGGTCAGCCCCAAACACCAGTAGCACTAATAGCGCGTGCCGTGCAAACATCCCCGTGTATATACACGGCCCGTGTATGGAATAAGCTCTCATAACTTGGAACAACATCCGCATTGTCATCATCACAATAAATGGAGTCCTTTTATAATTGAAAATAGATCTTCTATATTATACCCGTATCATCTTGGGATAAAGACAGTCAAGATATACTTACATTTCTAAGCACGTATTTTGTGATTGCCGATATCTTGAGATGCTCCAAATTTGGTGATATCTTGAGCAAAGTTGCCAGTGATTGCAAACATCGACAAGTCTGAAGTTGTAGCTCCAAGTGGTTCAAATTCTTAAAAGTAGGCAGAAGATGATGATGTCCGACATTGAGAGCCTACAGAAATGATGAAGTAAATAGGTCAGTCAAAGAATAACAGTTTGTTGCCATCATATAGCTTACATTCCACTGAAAAATCCCAGCAATTGGACAGAGAGGCTTCTATTGTTCAAAAAACAAAGAAAGACAGAAAGGCTTTCAATCACTGCATGAACAAACAACATACGTACCACCAAAATTGGAGCTTCTATTGTCAAGTACTTCGCATGACAAATGCCTACATAAATCTGACGAATGCGATCAGCTAGGCCAAGGAAACAATCATGTTTCTCTAGCTCTTTCAAATCAGAGAACTCTATCTTGGCTTTGCTTAGACTTTTGGCATTCTTCAAAGAAAAGCTCACCAAAACATCAGAGCAGAGATTCAACTCTTCAAGGATTGGAGCATCAACATTAACGAAAGTTTGGCACACATAATTTACAAAATCATTAGCAGGAGGAACCATGGCAAACTTATGAACATAGAGCTTAATTTGTAGTCTCTTTAGTTTAGGTGCAGATACATCAAGTTTGAAAGCTGATGTGTCTGCAAGGTTCCCAGCTATAATCAGATCTTCAAGCACAGGGAAATGAGAAAAGAGCTTCTCCATCGAGTCAGAATCGGGATACGATAGTCTGACATCAAGGAACTTGAGACGTGGGAAGCAATTTGAGCTAGGAGTAATGACACTAATACCTCTGCGCAGCCACAGCTTTAAACTCACCAGTGTGCGGCACATGAAAAGCCTTTTGGGAACCTCAAAATGTGGGTCTGTAGGAGTGCCAATACTAAGATCAAGCTCCAAAACATTACGCCGAATGGCAGTGGCAATCCAAGCATAAATAAGAGAAACATCATGCATTCTTGAAGCTACAAGGCGGAATCTATGAATGTCTCCAGGGCAACGAAACATAAGTACTCGATTCACAAACTGTGCAAACCAATCCGGGCGATATCTTTTAGTCCGAGGTAAAGTATGATACATATATGCTCTGTGATATTCTTCTTCATCCAAATCAAGAATGGGAACTGAAGCCCACACATTCTTCCATCTATGTGATAACACACTGGTCCTTACAGCCTCTCTGGTCGAAAAGCACGAAAGAATGTGGCAAAGAAGTGCATCAGACAACCCACTAATCCTATCCTCGTTTTGAGAGCATGACTTGAGACGCTTTGAGTTTGAATCCATTTTATGATGTGAAACTTTTTCTGGAAAACAAAATGTGGAGCACTGGTTAAGACCCAACTGCAACCATGTTAGTCGGATGATCCCCAATCTCCCCCCAAATAATTATATAGCAGAACTTCCATAAAAAACAGATCAGGGTATTCCATCTTTACTGTAAAGTACTAAACTCAAGTTAGTTTGATTGGAAAAACAAGCTTAAAGTACATGCAACAACTGGATATGAAACAGAGAAGACAGATTGCGGAGATAGCAAACTGGGTGTTCACTTTTCAAAGTTGAGTAATAATCGAATAAAAACAGAGATTGGGGAAGTACCTGAGGCGGAGGGAGTCAGACGGCGTCGTTTTGCGGGCGGTTGTTGGTGGTGGTTCTGGGGTGTAGGAAGAGGTGGCGATAGTGCTGGAGGAGGAACAAGAGGAGCATTGTACGAGGGTGTAGTGGGGTTAGGCTGAGTCGGTAATGGGTGTTGTTAAATACCCGGCAAAGTGCCCTTCTTGCATACATTCATGGAACCTATTCTCTGCCTCAGCCCCCAGGTCGTTGTTTAGGAATCATGATGAATCGTATGAGATATGAACATGCCTAACATGAGACAATTACAAAAATCTTTGACGGATTATATAATTATAAGTTAAGCTAAGCTAAGAGGAAACACAGATTTCATGGGAGCATTGGATGGACTCATATTTGATGAAAAGCTTGAACGTGCGCTCTTCTAACTCCCTCACAGAGTCTCTTCCTCCTCTTCTGTTTGTAAATATACCCTCAAGGCCTCGTATGGTTCTCTTGCTTGGTTAGAGATTTCTATCACTTTGTTATCTCTACTGCTATAAAACCACACCTCAAGTACCAACTTTCAAATATATCAATATGTAATTTTACTCTCACACACATAGGCATAAGGACACTTACGTAAAAATACTGATTAATTTTTTTTAAAACTATCTTTCTGTTTCAGGATGAAATAATTGTGTATTATTGAATGATATGGTGGTCTTTATATAGGCATTACAAAACTACAATCCCGTAGGATTCGGAGTCCTAATCTATTACGGAGATGCTAATCTATCTCCTAACAGGAAACCTATTAGGCTAAGACACACATAAGGGTAGAATAGTAATTCTCCCGGAACACTCCCCCTTGTGTCGCATGCCTAGGTTGCATGGTGCACACATCGTTGCCTCGGTAAAAACCTTGTCAAGCAAAACAAAAACCTCTTGGGTAAAACAAAAGCTTGATCGAAGGGAAAAAGAGCACAACGCACCGTCTACATTTGATAGCATCATGTGAGCTAGACTCCCCCTGAAGTCTACGAAACAACTCCCCCTGATTAATGCCATAATCATGGAGTACAAAGAACAACGTATACAACGTTCATTACATGCTTCTCAAACGTAGTCTTGGGCTAATGATTAATCATTAATCTAGCCACACATCCTTAGATCATCCATGCTATACTTAGCCAAACTTAGATCTTAGGAAACAAGATTGCATAACAACTCAAAACAAGAGTTTGCAATGAAAATCAGATTCTCGGGTAGAATGACCTTCACTCACTTAAACGGCCATAACTTCTTCGTCAAAATAGGTATCAGTGAACCGTAAAATGTTCTGAAAAGTAGACACCCGTGTCTTTCCAGTGACATAAGGTTCACAACCTCATCCGATCGGAGCAGTTCACAATGCTCTGTCGAAGTTGACTGACTTGCAAATTTCCAGACATGACTGTCCTATTTTGCTAAAACGGGCATAACTCACTCAATATGATAGCTATGAACGAATGGTTGATGTGCATGGAAAGTAGACACATAGGCCTTTCCAACGGTACCAATTTCACCATATTTCATCGAGCGAGCTGTCTTGTAGGTCTCGTTGAAGTTGACCTACGAAACTGGACAGATTCTGATTTGTCACATTTAATGTGTCTTTCGCGAAAAGAATGGGGGAATGGACCAATGAAGGACTGATTTTTAGTCCAAGACAGAACCGTACGCATCCTCTACGCTACCAGTGTCGACTGCTACACCAAGGCGTACGTTGATGTTGCTGGAGCTGCTGGCGGCGTTGGTGTGGATAGGATTTGTGTTGGTTCACTAAGTGTAGAACTAAACCCATGTCAAAGAAGCAATGCAAGTCCAATGACAATGCATAGGCGCATAGTTAATCACGTCATAATGAAGGCAATAGTGTCCCAACAACACTAGCATGCATGAATGTATAGCTCATTGAATCTCTTCATCATCTATACTTAGACGGAATAGAGAATCAAGAATTAGCTTCATATGAACACATATGGGTATGAGTTCTTGCAACCGATTGTACTACGTTCTCTCGAACGTCGCAATCTGATTACATAAGCTCTCCGTGGTCTAGAGGCATTTAAAGTCCCTCAGGCACTCTCATATCTGCGTCAAGATCCCTTTACAGATATTCTATGACCACTATCATATGCTGCAAATCAGTTTTCATGGACACTACTACTGATCAAGTAGCGGAAAGAAATTATGTCCATAACGAGAGAATATAACTCATCGTAGTCAATACTAGGATAATGAGACAATCTTTGCGCCATAAGTCCTGCATATATCGCATGACTTCATCTTTCTCATTACACTTACGAACAACGACCAACATAACAAGTCTAGTTCAGCCTGTATTGATTCTTTCCACTTCGGTCAAGTTGCTCATCGTTGATGCTTTACAACGGAATAAGAGCATAAGCGAATACATCATCAATCATGGGAGATCAATACATTAAACACACGCGCGCGCTGTATACGATCAATTCGTGAGATTTCTATTCTTCTCTAACATCAACAAAAGGAGTCTGTAGCGTCCCACAGAAACTTAGTCGATACACATGTTTAGAGAATATCTCTTGATGATGGGCGAAATACTTGTGCCTACGCACTTCGCTTCTTTCTAGTTTTGATTCTAGAGAATAATGGTCTCCCCCTCATCTAGGCAGGAGCCAAGACCGAAGCTATGACCCTTACTAGTCCATCTTTGCGTTTGCCGCCCTTATTTTGTGGTGCAATGCCACGGGCGCCGACAACACCACAGCGTACGATGGTGCCATCGCCGGCTTCCTTCCCACTGTCAGGGATGGTGCCAACGGTGCTAGGACCAGGTCATATGAAATTCTCTCATATTCTGAGAGTTCCAACCTTACCGGCACATCACAGCATTTATGTGCGATCTCGTCACTTTCGCAATATCGGTAAAGTCATTAAGCATCGAATCTTTGACTTTCTGGAGGTCGATAATGCGTTGCACATTTGCTCACTTTGAGTAGTGCGGGATCTTAATGAGACATAGTGCCACACCACGTCAATTCCTGGCGTTAAAACCAGAATGGGAGCATTCCATATCTCCCCCTAACGACGGGAAGTATGTCTCATCAAAGTGACCGTCTGCTAATATCGCAGGATAGAGATCAACGGTTGTAGATTGGAAATAGCGGACAAGTGTTGGTGATTCATAAATCATAACCAACCAGAATACTTAATCGTTTCAAGTAGACCCCTTGAGATAACTACAATAGAGGCACATAAACAACTTTAACCAAATAGGCGTTAGTGAAAAGAACGTTGGGACCGTATCCAGTGACCATCTGGTACGCACTAAACGCTTGGCAAGTTGTGGGTCTGAAACGAATAAGTGTCGCTGCATGCAACATCATTACATATCCCCATGCAAAAATCGGCAGGTTAGTACCCATAACCAAGTCCGAGCTCTGCTAGATCGTGCGGTGAATGAACATGAGGAATAATATGTTCAACGACGATCCTAGTAGATATGCAAAACGAAATCATCAAAGTCGTGGAGGTGAACTCTCCAATGGTATCCATTCAAATAGATTTGAGAGGATAGGAAGGGTGGTGAGCCCTTAGTATGATGATCATAGCTAAAAACTTTAGCGAATGCAGCGTTTCTTGTGGAAAGCAAAGCGACGTGTGACCAACGCGTCGATGCTCTTAACCTATACCATAAAAATACTGAAAAATGTCTGTATTCGGTTGGATAGGGTCCACTAATGTCACCTTAAATACTTTGTAAGAATGGAATGTTCTCGGTTGGAGCCTTAGCAAATAAGGACTTCCTTGAAATCTAGCAAAAGAACAAGCTTTGCAAAATGAGCGATTGGCATCAGAGATTGTCATGGAGGCATTAGAAGACACGGGAGGCATCACAAGCTCCTGTGAAGGAGGGGATGCCGCCACCGACGGCCTTAATGCCATGGAGCCGCCGAAATAGGCAGGCTCGGCCTCACCGTGTGGAGCATGGGTGAGGTGGTCCTCCAATCGCTTCGTGAACATGAAAAATAGATGATAATGTGAATTTCAAAGAACTCGAATCATCATATCTTGTTCAAAATGACCAAAAAAACGATCATGTCAAAACCGAGAAGACAGTAAAACCGAACCCATGATTCAAAGAATCTTGAGTTACATAAAGCTACTGCTGCAGGCAAGCAAAACGATGTCTACAGGCTAACAAAGCTATTGTCGAAGCTTGAAAAAGATACTGTCAATGAAATCTGACAGATTTATTCCTCTCCATTCTTAACACAAATATCAAGATGAAAATCCATCATTGGCATGTATGGCCTTTAAAACTTAGCAAGGCACGAAGATATAGAACACAATCTCCGCACGAGATCCATAAAACAACTACCTGCGCCGTAGGACAGTGTGGGTGGTTACGCAATTAGCAAGACACTCGATTTCATGGCGGGACATTCTCAAAATGAAGATTAAGAAAGTCAACGACGCGGTGAACTTCTCTACACAATACGCCGTAGGATATTGTAAGAGAGGGGATTGAAACAAATGGCAATCCCATCGAATGTATCACATGGCAATAGAACTACATTCTTCAACTCAAGAGTTGGAAAAACATGGTATTCGAGCAGTTGAATACCAAACAATTTAGGTGGTAAAAACCATCCAATTGGTGCGGGTGGTCACCAATAATAATAAAATCATTTGAGCTATGAAACGACTTGGAGAAAACCGGAAAATTAACCGGAAAACCATGTCAAATTAACTCAAAACCGGGTGAATTTTGGACTAGGAAAACATGGCAGCAAGAACTGCTGAGATATGCCGGAAAAATGACGAGAAACGACGAAAAAAAAAAACACGTCGGAAGCCGGCGGCACCGATTGCCGGAAATCCGGCCGGCGGTGGCCGGACCTGGCCGGTATGGAGGCCGTAACTTCAGGTCCGACAGGGAACGCCGTCCGGAACCGGATGGCGGTGCCGGAAACGCCGGCAAATGGCCGGAAGGCGGCTAATACGCCAGTAAAACGCCGGAAAACGTTCCGGAAACGCCGGAACAGTGACCGGAAAAAACGACGTCAATTTTGACGTTCCGAGGTCCGTTTTCCAAATTTCAAAGTCCAAAATCACAATGTAGTGCTATTGGGGTCCCATGTAACCCAAAAGCGGCCAATTTAAAAACCACGTGAGTTGCAACGTTGACCATGCATGCTAAGCCAAGGCAAATAAAATTCTCACGAGTCAATCTTGTAAACAAGAAATACGAGAGATTTTATAGAATATGCCAATATTTAATACAACACAAACAAGCTTCCAATTCCAATAGACGACTTAAGCTAAAGTCGAGCAATAAGCATGGCAATGCCAACGTCATACTTGAAAAATAGTAAGCAGAAAACATAGTCAAAATAGATTGACTAATCAAAAGTCCGTAGCAACAAATCTTGCATATCGGATTGGGCGGAGCCTTAGCCTGAGGCTCAAAAATGTTTGCTTACTTGAGAATGGAAGAATGTTACTTTTCCATCTCCAAAATTCCCTCAAGAAATAGATACAGGTGCCAAAAAGGGCATGCGTTTCTTGGATGTGGAGTATGCATCAAGGTCAACTCTGATAATACAACGTCATAGACGTTCATTAAATCACTTTAAGTGTGTCCCATAGAATTCTTTATTTTTGAGATCTTTTGTCAGCAAATAGTGCTGCATCAGAGTAATGAATCAACTCAAATAAATGAGTACGTAGACCTTGGGATTATCGTTTATAGACATGAGTTTAAGAAAACTCAAACATTCAAATAACAGTCGCGATGGCGACGCATCCATAAGAAACGAGGGTTGTATAGGTTTCGAATAATCGAAATATTCAAGTATGTAACCGGAATTAGAAGGGTTGTGATGTATATGGTCACAAAATAATCGATGCATATCGGCGATTCTCATGATCGCACCCAAAACAGCGGTGCACTCAGGCGACCACACGAAATCGATATCTTCCTTTTTAAATAATAACGTGACTCCCCCAGGACCGTCACACGAAAAACGTCGACCAAGAGGGGAATCATATCCCTCTTTGGTCTCATCGGCGTTATAAGAAAGGCCGGAAAAGAAGACATGAAAAAGGCTAATAGCGCCCGATAATTTATATATATATGTTCAAAAGCAGCAACTCTAAGAAAAACATACTTGTTGGTCTGCCAAATAGACCGCATATAAGTAAATTGCTCTGCAAATCGATCGTCATGCATGAAGTTGCTTGTTGAATTCCTTTTCGATCTTCGTCCGATGACATAAAAATCTTGGGAGGATACGATCGGAATCGTATGTAGATGGCAAAAGTATCGTCCATCTCGGCATGAATGTCATCACCATAGTACGACGAGTAATCACTTTTCCTATGCAAGCACGCGAAACAGAGTTAGAAAACGAAACCGTGCAAATAAATGATTTAATAAGCAATAGGAAAAGAAAAAGGAAAAAAGAGAAATAGTTTAAAGGCCCAAAATGGTAGAGAAGACGGGAGTAGCTTCTCTTGAGCGAAGAGTTTGCTTGTGCAGTTCGCGTTCATTGCGTATATATGCGGGAGGAGCAATTTTGAATCCTCTGATGCGGGGTTTGTCGGGGCAAAAAGATGTTTTTGCGGAGCGAATGCGGAGGATACCCTGCGGGGCTGCGGAGGCTGCGTGCAGGGGTAGCAGGGGGGTCGCAGGGTCTGCAGGGGGGGTCGCAGGGGCTGCAGGGCAGGGCAGCGTGCGGGGCTGCGGGGGGCAGCGTGCAGGGGCTGCGTGCGTGCATGCAGGGGCTGCGCGCGGGGCTGCGGGGGCAGCACGCAGGGGCTGCGCGCGGGGCTGCAGGGGCTGCGGGGCTGCGTTGCGGCGGCAGCGATGCGGCGGCTGCAGGAGGTGCGCCGGCGAGGAGATGCCGGAGCTTGGAATCGACGGCGGCCGGCGGAGGAGAGAGAGAGAGAAAAAAAATAGGGCTCTAAAAGTTCAGGGTTTTAGAGCAACGTGCTGATAACGTGTTTCAGGATGAAATAATTGTGTATTATTGAATGATATGGTGGCCTTTATATAGGCATTACAAAACCACAATCCCGTAGGATTCGGAGTCCTAATCTATTACGGAGATGCTAATCTATTTCCTAACAGGAAACCTATTAGGCTAAGACACACATAAGGGTAGAATAGTAATTCTCCCGGAACACTTTCATAATAAACAAAATTACATAATAATATTACATTTTAAACTTAAAATTAAACGTTACAAATGACAAACATGTGTTATAAAATCATGTGCATCGCACGGTTAATAGGTTAGTTCTATTTAAAGTCAAGTTTTTTAATTAAAAAACAAACTCACAACAATAATCATCGTTATAAAGTTTTTCATTTGATTATTGAAACACGGAAATGTAAAAGAGAGAGATAGGGAGGTGATGTGTATGCTCTTTTGGAATAGAGTTTTTTTTTTGATACGAAAAGAAATGCATTAAAAAGATGAGCTTCTAGGACATCCACATTGTATAATATCAAATAATAAGACATTAGAAGCCTCATTAGGAACCCTATCCAACCAACTAGTCCCTTGGCAATGCGAGTGATCAAGGTTTGCTACAACATCAGCAACAAAGTTTGCTTCCCTATAAACATATTTGAAAGAAATTGAATCAAAACTTGCAGCTAGAGTTCTAATGTTTTCCACAACGCTAAATAGGCGCCACGGAGCTCCATAAACACTATTGATTGCATTGATTACAAATTTTGAATCACATTCGACTTCCAGATTGCGAGCCTTTATCTTTTGCAATGACAAGGCTATCTCTAAGGGCTATAGCATCAACGGGTACTGGGTCTAAATAACTAAGGGGCAAACCAGAAAAATAAGTGATAAAATTAAAATATTAGGTATATTTAGATATTTATTTGGTATATTTGACTGCACCCGTCGGTATTATAATTAGAAAGGTTTATGTGTCGTAGAGTTGAGTCTTGATATTTCTTTAGAATCCCACATCGAAAATAAATAAGTTAGTGCGAAACGGGTTTATATGTGTTTGGCTGTTTGTAAATAATGTGGGAGTGTACCCCACGGGGTACGTATGACCTATGCGAATTGGAATACATACCTGTGCCTTGGACATGTAGCCGACTTGTTCCTTGGACATGTAGCCGACTAGATTCTGACATGAACTTGTACTGCTAACATTAACTTCAATTTGGCTAACGCATCCACCAAAACAGAGAAGGATCCCAAGATAGTGATAGACATAGACTAGACTCTCCTTACCGTTCAAGGTAAGCTACTTGAAGAGTATATAGTAGATATGCCATTGAGGAAGTCATATTTGCTATGAGTGCCTTGAGCAGAATACATTTCCTCACTTATTTGCTCGTCTTGCTCTCAAATTTGGATTCTGTGAATGAAGGGTTGTTGGGATCATTAGATTGACCGGCCGCTGAACTCGTCCTTCAAACTCTTAACACATTTTACTTGCACAAATTTTCTCATGGAACTGTGGTTCATCACAGATATATCACTCTCCCACACCATCACAATCATCAATCGTGCCCACAAAATAAAAATATAATGGGGTTAAAGGAGTTCATTGCATTTGCTTTTTTGCAATGATGTATACTTCTAGGTTGGTTTGGCCATATATGTATACCAGACATCATTTCTAATTTCATGTTCTGCTACAAGAATTTTGTAAGGTCACTTTACGACTTTACGTTGCAATACTTGGCTAACCGGGTGTTTGTTAGGTACCTATTAACAAAAGAAATATCCCCGTGGGTAAGAACAACAAACAAGACATGCACCAAAAACATGAGATTTGAAACTCTAAAGCAACACATAGTTGAACTCTAAAAATGAACACTCAGTGTAAATCAACATTCGTTGCGCTACCAACTTCTTAATGTGAATTATAAAGCATAAACAAGAGAACAAGAGGTTAAGACATGCATAAAGTTTCTAATCCTATAATTAAATAAATCGCTCCTTTCTTTTGGCCTTGAGTTATACGATTCGAGATGATCTAAATATGTTTGGTGGATGAATGTGATAACTAGATCATGAGATCATCTACCATGACGCACCCAAGTCCCCGCTCCTATGCTTCGCATATTATTATTTTTCTCTATTTATCAATATTAATTTAAATATACCACAATATATATACCACTGTCACTCCAAATAGGTATTCTTTCTTTGTTGAGCTGCGTAGCTGTCACTCACTTCATCTCTTCTCAGACTCATCACGTTGCTCTAGAATTGCAGCACTCACCTCCGATCCGGCCCACGCCTTTCGATCAGCGCAGCGTGTTTGGCTCTCACAATCAATCCCAGCTCCGGTACGCCTTCCTTTCCTCTTCTCATATTCAAAGTGTGTGTTGTCTCGGAAAGATGAAATCTTTGCTTACTAGAGTTCAGAAATTTCGAATCTTTTTTACTCCTTGGTGTGATTCTTGTGGATTTGAATGGGCTAGTGGTAATTCTTGTTTGTATTGAGCTTTGAAATTCTTCATCTTTGGTTACTAATTGTGTTGGTTTCATTTCATTGCAATTGTAGTTTTATAATGCAAGACTTTTGCTCCAATTGAGTAATTTGATCCCATGGCTTTTTACCACTGAAATGTCGTGTAAAAAAGTTCAACCTTATACCAACTGTTTGTCTGTTCCAAAGTAGGTGTTTAGTTAGGAAAAGTTGGACCTCAGTCCTTAAAGAATTGCTTAAGTTAGCTCTGAACTGCTTGTTATGTCAGAATTGATGAAGTTCTTTAGGAAATTTTGATTGTGGATGATGTCGCGCAGCGTCACACATCAAGAATACAGTGTGTCCTAGGAAGTGTTCTGTGGAACAGTTGTTTTTATTTGTAGATTTTTGGATCCACGTTTTAGGTCCTGCAATAAGCTTTTGAAATGTTTTAATAGAAGTTTGGAGCCATGCTCATAGTGGAAGAATGAATGCAATAAATGTCTGGAGGCTTGAATTTAGAGTCAGTTTAGATATCAGAATGCGGGTCAACGCAAGGAAGATCATACCTTAGTAGTTATAATTTTCATCTTCATCATCATAATTAGCAAACACTTTGGTTTAAATTCAACTTTTTAGTCTTTCAGGTTACTTCTCATGTTATTTCTAGTCAGTCTGTTGGTCTTTCTCACGATGCATTTAGCTTTCTATATCATCGATGGTCAGTTAAATCATATTCCAATTTCCAAATGTTTCTTAACAAAGGCGTTGTAGGTTAATCTTTTCATTCACTCTTATTATATTTCTCAACATTCTCATTCCTGGAAACATATATGCAGATGTTCTCTATTAGTCCCAAATGTTTGCTAATTATGGCTACTTCAATAAGAGTAATGTAGAGTTTCTTTAATAAAATCTTAATCACATCGTACCAGTTATCTTGGTGTAGTTGTATCTCTGTCTATTAAGAGATCTCAGTTGATACCCACCTCCTCACCCAATATGCTTTGAAATTAGAGACCAAACCAACCTGCTTGCAGGTCTGGGCTTGACAGTAGGTTATACAGCCAAAGCTTTGATCTTTACGATACTTCCTAGCAACTAGCAGGGATGGTACCATAAAGTATCAATTTCTCTCCACATCTGCCGTTAATATTCAACTTGAATAATGTGCAAGAAGTCAATATCTTAGAAATGTATTTCCCTTGTCCGACTGCACAACCTTACCCATATGGAAACAGTGTCTAGAGTAGTTTGGAGCTTCCTATCTGGCACTAAATGTCTTTGAACCTTTTCTTTCTCACCTTATATGGTTATTTGGACTGCCTTTCAATGTGGTTGATTTTACCAACTAATATTTTTCTAAGATTAACCTAAATTTACACACAAAAAAGGCTCTATTTGTGTTATGGTTGAAAATACGCTTGAACTTGACATGAATACATTTAGGAGTATCTCTAACTGTTAATGTGCACACAGAAAAACTATTCCCTTTGTCCAATTTCAAAGCAGTGAATCATGTTAATATTAGTCATGTAATGTTGTGTCACGCGAAACATAAGTAGTCAAATTCATTTGTACGTTAACAAATAGATGATTATTCCATCACTGGCACAGTTTTTGTT
This sequence comes from Argentina anserina, assembly GCF_933775445.1. Lineage (NCBI taxonomy): Eukaryota > Viridiplantae > Streptophyta > Magnoliopsida > Rosales > Rosaceae > Argentina > Argentina anserina. The sequence continues at coordinate 12,018,101 of NC_065876.1, forward strand.
TAATTATATAATAACTAATTCAAGTATGATGATATGTTAGTTTACTGGCCAAGACTTCTGTTTCACATTAAGTTACGATCAAGCGGATGATACTCCTATTGTGCATGGCTTTTGTACCATGGCATCCACTGTGGCTTTGCTTCAAAACATGGCCTGAATAGGATGTCAATTATAAAAATGTGAAGTAAATGAAAATATGTGTATTAATCTCTAGCTCAGTTGTTTTGTTCATCATTATGGAGAGTTGTAGGATGTCTTAGATGTGATTTCCTCTTTGTGATCCCAATGGATTTATTTCTGTCTTTTTCTCTTCTCCAGTATATATGTTTACACTATAATAATTGTAATCATTTCACAATTTCAGTTGTTCTGATCTATGAGGTGAAGCAAGCACGTGATGGCTGACTTACCACGATATATGCGTCTCTGCTTGCAATCTGGAAAACTTGCTTTCGTGGCAATTTTGGTATCTGGAGGGATTGTATTGCAAATTTTGGTGGGTCCTTATTGTCTTTTCTATCTGCTCAAGTTTAATGTAACTGTTGAGCTTTTCCTTGTTTCAAGGTCATTAAGTTGTTCCATGTTATGTGTTTTGGGGCAGGCATGTGCGTTGTTCAATAACTGGTGGCCGATGCTAACTGGTAGGGAACTAAACTTCTGTATCTTACAAGTGTTACCTTGTCTCTGAGAAAATGGTATTTCAAAACTGGTTTCCCTCTAGAAGATAAGGTCACAACAACTTTCTTTTTGTGATAACATATGGTCTACTAATCTCATTTTTCTCTTGCAGTAATAATGTATGTGATTCTTCCCATGCCATTGATGTTCTTTGTGGGATCAGATCTTTCTATTTTCCAGGCATCTGATAATGTGTATGTCTCTTTTCTCTTGAACTGATTAACTGAAACATATATATTTTGTTTCAAAGACTGAAGCTGGATCTGATTGCTGCTTCTTACTTTCTTTCCAACCACTGATGAAATAGCTGGGTTAACGTAACCAAGTTCTTGACTGGAGCTTCAGCCATTGGAAGCATTGCAATACCAGCCATCTTATTACACGCTGGCGTTATTGGTTGGGGTGCCCTGGCCTTGGAGCTCTCATCCTTTTTCGTATTTGTACTTGCCATAATGTGTTACATTCGAACAGGCGATGACAACAGCTACAGTTCTATCTGAGGTACGCCTCTCTACAAGATTATCAGATTACTGTAAAGATGCATAGGTTGCAATAGGAATATAGGGAGGTTGTATCTGTTTGTGTGCGATGATCACCACTATCAGCTTGTTATAGTTTCAGAAAACTCTCTGGGTGTGATTCTTTGTCCATGTATTTGAGTGGGGTTTTGAATATTATACGTTTCGACCCCCCATAACAAACTCGAGGTCGATTGTATTGACATAAAATGCCTTTCTGGTTATATTTTTTTAGCACAAACTGTGAAATTTCCAAAACAGGATTAAGTTTTAACAGAAAACCATTTACTTGAAGCAAATTGTATAGCAGTAGCCAACATAGTGAGACAAGCTAAATTAAAAGCAAGAAAGCACAGCTAGTAGCGTGTGGGTGAGCTTCAACTTCATCCTTAAGAGAGATTTAGGTGATCGACCAAATTATGGAGGGAAACGGAGACTCGAACTTGTTAATTTGGATGGATGTGATAAGAGACTCAAAAACTTTGTTTTCTGAGACCAAAATAAAATTATATATCTGGTTCATATAAACATACGTTTCGTCAAAACGTGCATATTTGACAATTGCATACCAGAACTAGTGTCTCTAAAACATATGAAACGTACAGTACCCTGAATGTAAGGATGTAGATTCGATAAATAGGAACCCGCCAGAGAAAGTCTCACAATCTCCTTTTGGATTTAAAGGCTGAGAATCTTAGAAAGTCCAGGCTCAAAAATCTTCATTCCCCTAAATCCCTAATGATGACGAGAGGAATGAGTGGAACGTCGACCTTCGCCTTATAGATTCAATCATGGATAACTTCCTAACTATGAGGTTAATCCATGTTACCGTATGTCGCTAGTATACTTTATCTTCGACAAAGTTAGGTCTATCAGAGTTAACTTTTGGTTGTTACGTCCCTGTGTTATAGTAACTCTTGATCATAATGGTAACCAGGTAAGTGATAGATCATAATGGTGATCACAGTAGAGGGAGAGAGAGTCGAGCGGCCGTGCCGGCGAATAGAGAGAGACAGCAACAAAGAGTAGTAGATGATTCCCCGGTATTTGAAAATGTTTTGGCAACACTCTTGTTTCCGATATATTCTTAATCTAATAGCAACGTGATGAGCCTCCGCCATCTCAACTGCTGAATCCTAAACCCGCGAGCTCCAGATCTTCGAGGACTGAGTTGTTGATGGCTCATTATTTACCTGCGTGCCTTTTTCAATATGATTGTCCGTAGTTCCTTCTTGGTTCTGCTGATTCATTTGGATCCACATTATCGATCACCGTCACGTCCAATATATTAACATTGTACTAGCTGGGAAGCAGTAACATTGAAATTATGGCGCAGCATCACTATCACGACTAGTTGAATCTAACACCTTCACTTTGGTTCTCTCCTTATCTTGGAATTGAATGTGGTGATCTAGGTTGCACGGACACACCACTGCAATATACGCCCGCGTGTCTGACACGGACACGCACACGAACACGCCGGAGTGCCGGACACGCGAACTGACTTTGGATACGGTCCGGACACGCGAGTGTCCAAATCAGACACGCGGACACACTTCAACTCATAATAAAAGTGAAAGTGATTATGGTGAGTCCGACACGCACACACACACGAACACGCCGGACACGCGTGTCCGCATTCGGACACGCGAACTGACTTTGGATACGGTCTGGACACGCGAGTGTCCAAATCAGACACGCGGACACACACCAACTCATAATAAAAGTGAAAGTGATTATGGTGAGAATCGAACATTGGTCATCTAATGACCTCAACAACTCCTCAACCATTCCAACAGATTCAGTTTTTGTTATATTTATGCACACTTTAATATATATAAAGAGAGAAACTCGTGATAAAAATAAGAATGTTTGTGGTGGGATTCGAACCTTGGTTATCCAAGGTACTTATCAAGTCCTTAGCAATTCTAACAAGTTATGTTTTCATCATTTTAATGCACACTTTGACATATATATATAAAAAATTCTAAATATTTTCAAATTTATAAAATAATTTTTTTAATAAATATATATATATATTAAAAATAATATTTAATTAACGTGTCCACCACGTGTCCGTGTCCAAAAAAAATTATATATGCCGTGTCTACGTATCGAATCGTGTCTAATACGGACACTTGTGTTCGTGTCCGTGCTACTTATGTGGTGATAGAAAGATTGCCGATCTAAGGCTTTGTAATTGTGGCAACTCTGGACGAGACAAAAACTTCAGTTCACTCGATTTGTTCTAGCTAGGTGAGTGGATGTTACACCGGTAAACAAAGATGCGGCATAGACATTCTCGACGTCCACAACCACATGCCTTCCACTCCAAGAAAGCTTTACAGAACCTCCACGTACATTGACCGGCTCCAAACAGTATATATTATGATCAACCTTTCATGCATATCGCTCGTGGAAGAAAATAAAAGGCAAAATAGATCCTTCATAAACGCCGTGATCGGAAATTCATATTCCGGCCTGAAAACAAGTTGTATGAGGTCTTCGCATCGATGACATGAAACAAGGTGTTTGATTTTAGTTCTCTGATGTCCATGTCTAGTCTGATCATTCCTATCGCTCTTTGTCCTCCTTGGTTAAAACCTTGGATCATGAGACGACTCTTTGATAACTCATCAACGTTTAACCCGAGTTGAGACATGGTTGACTTGGGCATGATATTTACTGCTAACCCTCCGTCTATGAGCATGCGATTCAACTTCCGCTCTCGTATGTATCATGTCACAAAAAGAGGCCGATTATGTGGCTTATAACCCAATTGGAGGTCATCATCTATGAAGTGAATGGTATCACAATATTCATCACACACGCCACATTCCTTCATGTTTGTGGAGTGTTTTCCTACATCAATGAGCAATTCCACAAGCGCGCATCTCGTTGATTTTAGAAATTACATCAAGTCAGAGAGGCTAAGTTGGAAAGGTAGACTCTCCAATTGTTTCAACACCTCATTCTTCTTTAACACTTGACTTGCACCTATTTCTCTCGCTTCAGGCTTTTCATCTTTTTGGAGCTGACTTCACAACTTGTGGCCATTGAAGTGACCTTCGGTTGTTTTGTAGGCAATTGCTCTATTGACAAGTTCCGGTGAAGAGGCTTCCACAAATATGGAACGACTTTCGTTTCAAAACGTCCTCGTCCATTATCCTCCATTCGGGGAGGTGATTTCTTATGGCTTGGTTGGGCAATCGGTGAATTTGACATCATACCTTTACGAGTTCTTCTCCAGGTGACCAATATTCATCCTTCATTATCGGCATTAGAGGCAACTTGGAGGATAGGCGTGGAAGTAGGACATTCTTTAACCTCTTTGATCTTCTTACGTTCGTGTGTCTCCTTTGTGAAACAGAACGGTGCTTTCATCGGGTGAAAAGGGAGTAGAACTGGTTCGAACGACCCGAATGTTACGGTAGTGCAATGGACTTCAGCAACGTCGTCAACGTCCAGCTCAATCTTCCCTTGCTTGGCAAGGTTCATTAACCAATCCTTGAGAACAAATCACTTCTCTATAGGGTGACTAACGAGGCGATGATATTTGCAATACTTCGGATCGTTGACACGATGCATTTCTTCTGGACGCTTACACTCCGGAAGATCTATTATCTTGTTTTCGAGCAGATCCTCTAACATGCCCGCCACATCAGAGTCTGGGAACATGTACGTCTTTCGCTCCATCTCCTTCAACGTGCGTTTACTTCTATCGTAGGTTTGAGGAGGTTCCACCTTATTGAACTCTTTCTTATCCCGCGTAGAGATCTTAACAGGTGCAGTATTGATGACCATTGATTCTTTGGAAGGCTTCTTCACAACCTTGTCAAATCTGCTTCCGAAGACTTTGTCTTTTCATTGGTCGACTAGGGTTTCATTCTTTCCCTTATGACTTGCCAAGCTTAGCTCCATGTCGTGGGCTCGAGTAGCCAACTCTTCAAAAGAACGAGGCTTAATTCCTTGCAAGATGTATAGCAAATCAAAGTGCATGCCTTGGATGCACATTTCAACGGCTGACACCTCTGACAGTCGGTCCTTGCAATCGAGGCTAAGTGAGCGCCATCTATTGATGTAGCCGATCGCGGGTTCATCCTTCCGTTGCTTCGTGTTAGTTAGCTCCATCATGCTCACCGTCCGCCTTGTACTATAGAATCGATTAAGGAACTCGCGCTCCATTTGGTCCCAACTGTCAACATACTCCGGCTCTAAGTCTGTATAGCACTCGAATGCATTTCCCTTCAACGAGCAAACAAACTGCTTGACAAGGTGATCACCTTCTGTCCCGGTGTTACTGCAAGTCTCCACAAAGTGGGCAACATGTTACTTTGGGTTCCCTTTACCTTCAAATTGTTGGAAATTTGGTGGCTGATACCCCAACGGTATCCTTAAGTTGTCAATCCTCTTAGTGTAAGGTTTGGAGTAAGTGAGGGAGTCACGAGAAGAACCTCCATATTGAGCCCGAATTGAGTTGGTGATGATGTCCTGCAATTGCTGGAGTGATAAGGAACCAAGCGAGTCGCCATCCTTCTCGAAAGTTTCTTTCTTTTCATTTACTTTGCTCCTGCCAGACAACCCTTTGGTGGAGTTCTCATCTTTATGATATTCCAACTTGCTATAGAGCTCAGCGATTTGCACATCCTTTTCTTCAACCGTTCAGGTGAGCTTTTCAACCATCTCCAACAGATTGGAGAGTTGCTTTTCGATTGTGGATGCCCCCGTCACCAAGACCTGCGCATTGTCAGAAGAGGATTCATGTGCCATATAATGAAAGTTATCGCCATCTTCTTTGGGACTTCCATGGTATGATGCCGTGCTTGATTCGTCATAAGAGAAAACGTCTTCCAGGATAGGGCCATCACCATGAACGGATAGAGGAGATTGCTCCTTTGGCTCATTCTCCTTTGACAATTGCTTCTTCCCACTTTGAGAGGCATGCTTTATTGCTCCCAAGCTCTCCAAGGTGATGACTGGTTGACGAGGCTTACTAGCAAGTGCCATAAAACGTCGTGAGTTGAGCTCTAACGACGCTCCGGGTGACAAGGGCAATCGGTTCACTCTTTGATTTGGAGAAGGCTTGTTTGGATTTCTTGACCGGCTCGGCCTCTCCGCTTAATCTCCCGGTTGTGGACTTGGATTTCTTCAATGGAACGGCTTGGTTGTTCTTGGAAGACATCGCACAAACGAAAGATTTCTTCGGAGAAGAAGATGAGAGGCCAAAAATGTCCCACTGGGCGTGCCAATTTGTAGAACGAGAATCTGAAAACAAATATGAATGTAGACACGTGTACAAATAAAGTGTGATTTATTGAATATCAAGCGCGAGGTGACAATCTTTGTGAACTCCTCTGATTCTATCTCTGTATATGACTTGGCTCAAGGGTGATATGCACTTGATCTTGAGAATTTGAGTTTGATTTGGATTTGGATTGGATGAAGAACGAGCGATTTGGTGGCTTGACGATTCTTCGTGGATTTGATGATCTTCGTGGACTTGAGAGACTTCGGGATTTGTCGAGAGTGATCTTGCTCAAGTGATTTTCTCTTTTCTTCTCAAGTCTCTTCTCTTCATGTTGAAGGAGGTATTTTATAGTGTCAAAGTTTCTATTTTGTAGAATATTTTAATGACACTAAAATAATAAATTATTTAATTGTATAATTAAATTAATATATATTTTCCGATTAATTTAAAATTAGTTATTCTCATACCTAAATTAAACTGAAAATAATTGACTTAATTATAACCGTTAAAGAATTTATTAATTTAAACAAATATCCGATTACCATTTCGAATCGTCAATGACATTTATTTTTTCGATTTACATCTGAATTACGTAGTTTCAATTACGATCATCCATTTATGTGCTGACACGAGTTTTATTCGGATCCGCACCATCTTCGTTGACTTTTGGGTCACGTGTGCTATTTTATCGAGTCTTTGGTCGATTTAATTATTTAACGAAGATGATTTACTTCATTAAATTTCATGTATCTACAAGCAGATTCATCAAATAATTTCAAGATGCAATTGATTTGATCACAACCATGATGATATCATGCATTCTTGTGTTTCGTTCATAATGTTTTCCTTAAATATGTAGTGTAATGTATGCATGCATGTTTATTCATGTAGCTGCTTCACATACCCTATCCCTGTATAAAGTCTGTCATCGTTAGTTGTCACAGAGACAAACACAGATAGATGTTCCTCTTACTTGCTTCATAGTAACAGGTATTTTTTTTCCCTGTTTTGATGAACACTAGCACTTTGTACGTAGAAGGGAAAATACTAACAATTGTATCATGGACAAATCAGATCATCCTTGCAATTTTATTTTCATAATGAACTGAAGAACTTGAAAGCTCAGCAATTTTAATCGTAGGATAGCGAAATTGTTAGCCGAGAAAGTACGTGTTTACATTCATAAATAGGGGTATACATATACAAGCAATGTAATGAGAAATAAAATTCTATCCAGAAGGCCTCTGTGTTTGTGTTTAGAGATGCTATTGGGAAAGAAATACATACTTCAAACCAGTACTGTACTGGAGTATTTATTACAAGGTGTTTGTACCGTATTTGTACAATATCCTCTGCACCCTATAAAAACAAAATAACCGGTCTCCATTCCAAAACGCAGAAGTACCAAACAGGCAAACATGACAGTAGACAGCGCCACCATGGAAGACATGGAAGCCGAGGCCGACCACCTCGGTATCCAACTCTCCTCCATCGACATAAACTCTACAAACCCACCTCACTTTGATTTCAGGTACCCAACACCCTACACAAAGAGACTCCCTTTTTACGTTTTTTCGACTTCTAACTCCAAACTTGTGTTTCAGTGATTCACTTATAATTGATTTTTATTATATGTATTACAGTGAATGCCAAGAAGTGTTTTACGACGAGAATGGTTTCATTCCCAATATTGAGTTTGGGAGTGTGATTGTGGTTAATAACCTGCCCGTTGTTGAGGCAGAGATGGCCAAGGAGCTCGAAAGCGAGATTCGAGTGGTGTTTAATGATGTTGGTGTTATTAAGGAAGATGGGTTTGCGATGCCTGTGAATCCCAGCACCCAGGAAACCTTGGGTCATTGTTTCATAGAGTTTAATTCTCATCAGGTAGGGTTGCTTTGTTCTCTGCTCTGTTTTTAGTTTCAATTGTTTCTTGGGTTTGTTTGGTGTGATGTAGAGAATATGTGTGGTCTTTTGTTTTGTGGAATTTAATTTCTGTTGAATTTGATAACCCAATTTTGAAAAAATTCACAGCGATATGAGGTTTATCTTGGAGTCATGGTCGCTTAGGCTACATTCTGTAGACATATTGTAAACTTTAATCTTTAGTTAATTAGTTGTCAGATTGTATGGAAACTTGTGATTGAGTGCAGTGCCTAGAATATCGCTGAGTTCATAGAACTCCATTTTCTCAAGACAAGCAATGGTGAATGATTTTTAGTGTGTGGTATCTTTGTATCCTGGAGGACAGATGAATAAATAAAATAACAAATTGAATTTCGAAGCAACGAAAATGGTTTTGGGCTTCTTTTTGTTGTCAGTTCCCTCTTAGTTTTGGTTAATTCAGTTTCCCCTTATCTGATGCTGTATTTAACATGCAACTTGGTCTGTTTAGTTATTGTCTTCTTAGTTGAGCTGTTATAAGTCGTCAGGTGTCTTGGACATTGTTTGATGTTGAGGTTTGCGATTTTGTATGCATTTGAAGATGCATTCAAGAGGAAAGCTTGTCCTCACTATCTTGGAAATTTGACTCATACCATACTAGATACAACATCTGTTTCTCCTTCTAAAAACAAAAAAAGGTATTGTCTTTAATTTGTGTGAGTATGTGTGCGCGGCTCCTACCGGGGTGGAGGGGGAGGAGGGGTTGTGAGTTAGCTTTCTTGCTGTAAATGTGTTTGGGTGCAAAGGGGCACATGCATTCAATATGATAACCCAAAGTCCTCTTCATTTGCCAATGTTTGATACTAATAATAATTGGTTTGATAGTAAAATAGAGCTGTTTTATTTTATTTTCATATACAGTTTCAGGTCAGTATCTCGTGTAATAGTAAAATCATGCTTACAGAGGTATGGTATTTTTAGTCTCGTCATCGTTTGATGGTTGCTTTTGTAGGAAGCTGCACTTGCTAGGAACAAGAGGGATGGACACACGTTCGGTAACTGCAAGATGTCAGTAACCCTATATGATGCCTTTGGCAGTTTAGTTGAAACCCCTGACCCGGTGACTTGTTCAGAGACTAATGCATCCTTTTTTGGGGTAAGTTCCGCAATCACTTTGTATTTTTTGGGTTTTATATATTTGAGTTGTATGTGCAATCACATCCTTCTACTTTTTCTTATGTATGTGTTTCATTGATTAGGCAACATTTCAATCAAAGTTCAAAGCACTCTCCACAGATGGAGAGATTTCTTATTTATATATTTGCATTCAATTTTCTGGTAGCACGTCTCATTGAGTTGAGAATAGCATGAACAGAAGTATCAGTAAAACAGTAAGTACTAGATCTAACAAGCTGTTTTCTTTGGCTTCCTATTTAGTGAGACCACTTACAACTTGTCATGTCGTGAGGAGGGGACCCTTAGTTGCATCATGATGCACTTAAGTGGCCCACTATCCACCTATATCACTGATTTTTCTATTCATCTAGTATCTTGAGTTCTTTCTTTTCAAAAAAAAAAAAAAGGTATATTGAGTTCTTAAGTTGGTTGGTGTTTTAGAATCCATCTAATATTTAGGTGCTACTCATGATCCTCGCTTAACAGAAGCTTCAGTCTCTGCAAATCACTAGGGATTCCATTGATCCATTCTCACGTTTCTTGGTACTTTTTGTTGTCACATTGGGCAATTGTTTACCAGATTTGATCTTTGGAATTCTGCTAACAAATTTAAGTTTGTGGTATTGATTTCTCACATATATACTCTTTATGCTGCAGTCCTCAAGGTACTCAGGGTCGCCTTCCTTGCTTAACCCCGTGACAGAGGAAGACGAGGAACCCGTTTATAGTGATGTCTCTACTGTGGATGACCTCCATGAAATAATGCAGTGGAGTGACCAAGAAAGCGATATGAGCAGTGAGAAATTTAGGTAACTCACGGATTAGTAGTATGATGAGAATTCCCAAGAAATGTAGTGAAACCAATTAGGTTCAAATTCCTCATCTTGCCTTGTTCTGGATGATTACAAGCTTTCCGTACACTCTTTGGAAACATCTGACCTGCCTTCACTTGTAAAGTAGTAGGAACTAGGAAAAGATTGTGTTCTTGTAAGCAGGATGCTGTTATGCAGTTTGAGCTATCAAGTATCAATGTTGAAAACTAGTATCCTTCTTTGCTTGTAATTGAAGAAACATAAATGTCTTCAATTTCTTTTGACATCTGATAATAGACGTCGTCATAGATAATTGAAAAATGAATTCAGATTTGTGAAAGAAAATATGTATAATGTGCCCATTGATCACTAAAGGAAACTTCAAATATGGAAAGAATTGAGATTGCCGCACATTGCTGTCATCGTTTTGGCCATCTGCTTCACATATAAAACTGCTAGCATGGTTAATTCTTTTGCTTGTAAAGAATCAAAGAGTCGTACCAATTTGCTTAAAAGAGAATCAAAGAGCCATACTGATTTGCTTAAAAGAGAATTCAGTGACATTTTTTGAGGAAAAATCATACGATTTTATATAATCAACAAAGGTTAGAATAGTCATAGCTCATTACATACCATTCCGCTGTCATGTTTCAGACAAACTAGGAATCGAGTGTTGTGGTAAGGTTTTAAATTTTACCGACCCAAGGCCTCGGTAACTTTATGTTTTTATAAGAACAGTGTTTTGCCGTCTCCAAAAATATCGAATCCCCAACCAGAAAAAAAAAACAGAATGAACGCGGCGGCGAGGAATGGGTGGAGTCTGTTCCGGCGGGCGAGTGAGGGGCTGGGCGAGTCACTGAGTGGCGGGGCGAGTCATGAGCAAGTTCGGGGGATCCGGGTGAAGGTGCTGAACGGGAACTTGGAGCAGGCGCTGGCATTTATGCAGAGGAAGATGCGGACGAGTGGGATCGAGAGAATGATCAAGAACCCGCAGACCTTCCACCTCAAGAACTCCGAGAAGCGCGTGCTTGCACGCAAGACTCTCGAGCGTAGGCTCAGGTCCCAAGACCTCGCCCGGAAGCTCAAGGCCATCCTCCTCAAGAAAGTCAGGTATTTTTTATCTGCTTTCTACTATTTTGGGAGATTTGGGAATTCAATTTCTGGGTTTTGGTTTTGAATTGCAATGGAGATGCTATATGCATGTTTAGGGTTTAGGATAGTGTGTTAAAGTAGAGAACTTTGGAAATTCTTGAACTCTATAGGGTGATGTGTATGTTTAGGTGGCTTGAGAATTTCATTTGGGGTTGGGAGACTGTGAATCAATCAGAGATATCTGATTGTGTGTGCATTGTGTTTGAAAGGTTTAGGCAGGGTGAATGAGGAGGAACTAGCTTGGATTTGGAAATGGCTTGGTGTGGTTATTCGTGAATTTAAGTTGTTAAATTAGAGGAATTTTAGGGGCCTTTGATGAAATACATTTCGTAGGAGGGTGCGTTGGAATTTTGACTATACAGTAGTTACGCTTATTCGATTGTATTGAAAGTAGAGTACTTTGAAATCTTACCCCCGTCAACCTAGGTAGTATTTTCCTGAAATGCTTTAATGTACCAGTTTACTTTATGAAATGAAAATGGGGAAGGAAGATACAAGGTTGGAGTCATTCAACTTCCTGTCTTTGGTTATGAGTGAAAGTAAGCAAGTTTTCTATAAAGAAACAGAGTTAAGATTGAGAACAAGGAGAAATGGTTATTCATTTCCTCTGATACTTTGTCAAGAGACCTGACTCATAAGTCAGGAGCTCATGGGAGCAATAATGAACCAATTGACTAGGTTCTGGCAGTCTACATTGCGGATTTGTCCTTCGTTTTCTCAAAACAATTCTGGTTTTGATTGAAGAACAAATGCCCAAGTGTTGTGAGGCTGTGGGTATCTTCGCCGTGTTCAGGGTGCTGTGGATGGAATGAGAATTAAGCGTGAACAATCATATTAACCACATGCTGGATGGAATGATATAGAAGAGTTTTTTTTTCTTAATTCTATTAAGTGGCAGTGATTGTGTGGGCTTTGGGATTGTTTTTGGTTGGATCTTCAGGATTAGTTTCTGTGGCCTGTAAACGTTATAGCTTCTGTTGTATTTTGAGGGACTTGAAAGCAGCATTATCTTAGAAATTTCCATCTCTTGGGTTTCCTTGTGGGATTACTGGTTTTTTGCTGCTTCTCTTTTGAGCTTCTGCTGTCTGGACTTCTTGTCTACTGTTTGTTCTTGTAGTTTAAAAAAAAAATTTACCATTCTTAGAATCTGTTTGACTAAAATCTATAAAAAAAAACTGAAATAATTAAAACCCTGAAACTCATGGGTCTTATCTGTTACTTTCTCCTCTTACTCTAGTTTTCATTGAAATCCAAGTTTGGAATTTTATACATACTTCAAGAGCAGGCTATAGCTTTTCTGTGTAATGTTAGAGTTTGAACATAGACCAGGATCAAAGGGTTGGAAGTACTCGACCACCATTGTGGTTAATAGTTGTTCCAATGTGGCACCTTTTGTTTTTCCTGTTGTATGAATCTGTGGGAATATTATCTTTTACGGGTGCATTCTTCTTACTGCTTCTTATATAAATACTTATATTCCTGTTCTCTTGTTGCAGAGGCCTATGAGATCATTCAAGCACATTCTTGATGGCGGATGTTGCTTTCTCTTCTTGTATTTCATGAGTACTGCAGCACCTGCTTTTCATCTGGGTTCTTGGCAGCTTCTACTGCCACTCTAGTTTTCATAGATGAATGGATTTGACTGTGTATTTCAAAAGTTCGTATGTCAGTTGTAATTCTGCATCAATTTTGCCATTAAACAAGAAGGTTATGGTAGTTTGCCAATATCTTCATCATCCAGAGCATAGGGGCGATGGGAGAAGTCATGAGTTTCATTATCAATTTGCATAAAGGGCAACTATTGTCCTAAATATGAGCATATCTGGAAAGTCTTTTTCTGGTCTTTAGTCTGCTATTCCTGGAAAGTAACATATAAGATAAGTGACGCATCCTTTTGCCCAGTCACCCTTGTTTAATTTGTAGTAACTAGTTACAACTTACAAACTGTCATTGATTGCTGCATATTGGATTATGTCAAAAGTTTTCGAATTGTACAGTTAAAGTTTACAATTGCAAATTACACTTGAGAATGCCAATTTAAAGGTTTACCTGGGGTAATCAACCTTTCTTTAGATGAAGTTACAGATATTATGTTTTTAATATATGCACCCTATTGATCAGTGACAGTTAATGTGATTTGCAAGATGAAACTGAATAAGAAGGTTAAGTCAACTTTGCAACAACTATTCTCTAACTTATTTCTTTTCTTCTCAATCGAAGCTTAACTCTGATCTTATTTTGCATCGTGCAGTTTTATTTGAAGAAATCAGTTAAGCATTTATGAAGAGACGTCTGATCAAAACCTTTATGGTCGACTCATCCCTAGGCTACAAGAGAGTGGCTAGTCTGTATAGGTTACGATGCTATTCACAAGCTGCTGTAACATGGTGACTGCTGTGACACTAATCAGATTGAAATGGTGGAATGCTCTAATCTGAACGAGAATGATGACTGAAGGCATTTCATATAACCCACAAGCACGGTGAAATTGAACCGAACCAATTATAATCTAAAATCCATTTCAGATAGAATTGTGCATGATCACACAATTCCAAGTTCTGTTTTAGTCTTCTATCTCATTGTTATTCAAGAAGCTAATTCTCATCTATATGTTAAATTTGACAGCTTGAATTTGCAAGGAAATAGGACGCCGAAGGAGATTATGAGGTGCCAGACCCCAGTTTTTGGCCTACAACTTTTGCCACAGAACTGGCTAAGCTGTCCGCTGCATTCTCAGTGGATGCCTCTGCATATACTCGTATAACATCCTCTGTTCCAGATGGTCGTATAAAACACCGGCCTCCAGGGTACTTAGCTGCAATAAAAAAAATGATGAGATGACAAATTAATTTGTACCGTAAAAACCCAAAAAAGAATGAGAATTTAGGAAAAGATGAGAAATTTCTTGAGATAGGATTACCACAGCTCTAATATCTTAAAAGTAACACATGAGAAATTTTGCAAAAGATGTTGCATATATTCTTTTGGCTATTTGGTTTACAACAAAAACCACAAAGGAACACTGAATCAATTTGTGCAAGAGCCGGCCAAACCATGTCAATGAACATTTTCTTTGGGTCTGAGTGTCTGACCAAACTCCATAATCACCAAGGGTATTGTGGAGAGAAGATGATGTGCAGTATACTAGACATAAGGCAACAATGAGGGTCTCATACACAGCTTACCAGTTTCAGCGTCAATAGCTTCTTGAATGCCAGGGGGCTTTGCAACCACAGTTTCTGCATTTGCTGTGACAACAGCAGTTCTGTCTGCAACTTTGACCTGATAATTGCTACTGTTATTTTCTTTAAAACACAGAGAAATCATTACACTTAGAATGCAAAAGCACAATATGTGCAAAGCTTCCAAAAAAAAAATATTGAACTATTTTGAGTAACGCATGACCAAATCCCAAGGTATACAAGTATACAGGAAATAAACCTTGATGTAAAATACAAAGATGATAAGCTTTCTCATGAAAAGGTAATTAAGGAGGCAAGGATACATGCCTTAAGCTGCCTACTAGGTAGATCCTGATAGAGGGCATTCCATTTCTCGATTGACCATCCCATGTGTTGTAAAATGGCCTCAACCAAGAGCATCCCACCTAAAGCATCTCCAACAGCCTGGTTAATCAATTTTGTGACCGCCAAGAGTCTCATAGCAGCCTTGTGTGGTTCTGAACCTGAAATAAACAAAGCAGGTCCGTCATTCAGATCCATGATATAGAATGAAACAGCAAAACATAATCCAACTCTAATAGATCAAAGCTCTTTGGTTTAACCTTTAGCTACATCAGAGAGATCAGCAATCTTGGCCTCTAACCAGTCTAAAAATTGTTCTGAGAACAAGATGGTGCCATGGCCATTTGCCTCAAAATATATCCCAATATCATATTGTTCTGCTTTCTCATGCAGGTACTTCACACCTGTAGGAGTGAAAACAACTTCCAGGCCTAACTGTTTGAGATAATTAGTGGATGCTCCATTTGCATAAGCAGTTTGCACGATACCAAGACAGCATTGATAACCATCATTCACATTAACATCTCTTTCCTTATTCAAGATGCTTAATTGCTCCTTGATGAATACAGCAAACAACGATAATATCTTGTCCCCATCAACAAGTTCAATCTTACTACTACTTGTAGATGGGACAATAAAGTATACAAGTCGATCTGCATCACCATCCAAGCTACAACACCTGAAAAGCTAGACCCATCCAAAAAGTTAGTTCCACTCTCGTCTTTCAGTGCAGTTTGAATTTTGCGAACTCAATCGAACATTGAATAATTGACTGCACAGCAAAGTTGACCTACCTGATACCCCAAGAACAACATGTGGATGCCAATTTTTTAAAACCGCCCAAATGCTTTAGATGACATTATGAAAAAAGAAGCTAAACTCGTTTTCAAGCCAACTGTCATTTATAACTATGAAAAGCAGTCTAAGAGTTATCTTCACACAAACGAATATTATAGTATATAAAATAGCAGTAAACCTCACTTATTTTGCTATCACAAAAACATTAGTAAGCCAATAAACCCCCGAATTCTGTAACTTTTTAAATATTTCACATTGACCTAGTATCAGTAGTATGCTTGTTCCATCCATAACCAACTAAACATATTATTGAAACAACTTGTTGAAAACATGATTTCCAATCATTATTCAGTAATATGCACATGATGCAGGCATTTCAGTTAAGTTGGTAGAGAACAGTTAACGCTTTGGGCATACGTGATATAATCACAATTAAATTTATAATCAAAAGATAGCTGACCTTTTCCCAACATCTTCTGGACCAAAACCAGACGGAGCAACCTTCTCTTTCTGCACATAATCAGCACCAACCCCTTCATTGAGTACACCTCCTTCTTTTCCAGAGTTCCGAATATCAATAACCAAACCATTACAAATCTTCTTCAAAATATCGAGCTTTTCTCCACCAACTCCATTAGCCCCATCTACAACCAACGTATCTGATTCATTTCTGGGATTAGATCCACTGGGCATCAGATCGACTAAGCACCTGAAAAACCGCAGAATGTTCTTAAAGTGAAAGCAGACAAACAACATGTCTTGTTTTAGAACAAATTAAGCCCATACACCAACATCTAGCTGAAAACTAACCTGAATGAGCTGGAGAGCTGGTCAAAGTAATCAAATTCTGATGCGTTCACACCCTTATTTCTTGCACGAACCATCCAATGGAGTGTCGGGGTTGTTAATATTCCCATGTCAAGGGCAACTGCTCCAATTATAGAACTGATTCCCTTCACAGAGCGAATGTAAATCAATATTTTCGAAAGATTTTAATATACGCAAGATTAAAACCTCTTAAAAGACATGTACATGTCTAGCAGCTTCAAGCAGAGATACGCCACTGGGCCTTGTATCTCTCGCCAGTAATATGTCCACCGACTTGGCTCCGTCCAGTGTGATTTTTTCATTTTCAGCAAATTCAGTTATCAGCTGTGAGATGTTATAAACATTAGTTGTGAGCATCTACAGAAAGGAAAAGGCATAAAAAAATACATAGACCCATACAAGCAATGATCGTATAAAGACAGACTTGAACAAGATGTTGGGGATCACGGGCATTGGCAAGTGTATCTGCAAAGGGTTCCCAATCTTGAGTGAGCATTCCACCACTAGGGTCAGCAACTTTGATTCCATTGTCCGAGACTTTGTTGTGAGAGGCCGTGATCATCAACCCGATCACTGATTGGGTCTTGACTGCTCTAAGAGCTGCTAAAATTCCCACCCTGTAAACAGTGGATTGAAGAATCGAGGCATCTGCTCGGAACCCAGCCGTTCCGTATGATAACTTCACTCCTGAATCAAAATTCCTAACTGTAAACATAATTTTGTCGACAAATACATAAATATTTCAGAGAAAATGTGAACCTTCTGGAGGTGGGAAGCGAGATGCCGAGCTGAGAAGGAGTGAGCGTTGCTCTTCATTCATGGTTGTTAAAAAAGAACTTCTCAACAAAGACACTGCTGATTCAAAATTATAAGAATTTATTGACAGTTAGTCATGAGAGCAAGTATAGGACTCAATAAGCAGAAAATATTCTTATTATTCTCACTTCCTTTTCAGAATCAGATTCTAGATTGTAATTATCCAGATATCAAATAGTAGACTGTTGGAAAGTACTTAATCTATTGGAAAAGTGTAAGGACATATAAGAAACTTAAAAGGTTAATCCTCAACCCCCTTGTTTCAACCGTACTTAAAAAACTTTTATACCTTTTGTGAAAATTGTAGATCGTAGAGAAATGCACCAAAATCATATTATAATTTAAATATTGGAATATACAATCCCATTATTTTACACATATTTCATTGCAATTTTTAGTTGTTTCGATGTATTGCATGCAAAATATCAAAAATGACAAGAACTACAAATTCATATCATTGGCAGTGGATTATGAGCAAAATTCTAAATTCCTACTGTTTGGATGCATTCCCCAGAAGCCCAAACAAGCAAGAAAAAGTCATCGTATAATGCAAACAGGTTGCTTAATTTGTTCCTCTTGATACCATACTCCAGACAATTACCAATGTCACATAATCAGCACACCAAATAGTACACTCCCACACCAGATATGCAGGGATCAAAATGATATATGGGACCAATTAGAACAACGACATTTATGGAAACAAATATTGTAGATAGAGACCAAAAACGAGTTGACTGAGAAAAAAAAAAAACAAAGCCAGACTAGACAAAACTACTCTGCCAAAGTGAATTTTAATCAACATTGAGCAACAATTATCACCAAACCATCCCACAAATATACAGAAAGAACCCAACTTCCATGCCCTCAGATCATAAGATACACTTGCATGGCACAGAACTCTTGCGAGATATAAATTATCTATAGATTGAGCTTGTACATGCAGTTTGGAAAAGCTAACCATAAAGACTTCAGTAAGATGAATATAATTGCAAGCTTTGTACGCAATGAGTTAAGAAGAAACAAAAGTAGAACCACGAAAGTACTTGATCAACTGTTTCATATCCATAGGTCATTATGAAAAAACTTGTGTTCTTTAAAAAGATAAATAGAGCTAATATATTTTTGTCTTGCTTGGCAATGCCGGGATATATGAGCTGCTTATGGTAAACTAAATCGTCAGAAAAGCTAAAGCGAAGAATCTCAAAGCTCTAGATAGAGTTACAAATCCCAAAAGTTGTATTCATATAATTAAGCCTCTAGGTAGAAGCCAAAGGTTTAGGATCTTATTTGACGATCAGGTTATCATTGACTTGGTTTAGTTTGCTGCAAAAGGAAAGCATGGTCGTTTTCCATGAAAAAGGTTGGATAGGGTTGTTTGTGATAAGGTATTGGTGGATTGAACTTGCTGAGACTTTAGTAGGTTCTACATTTGCCTAATCAGACCATTCATTTAGTCATAAGCTATTCTTTGGTCTGAAAGCTTCAGGATTCAAGGTGTAAGAGTGTATGACATGAGGCTGAAGTGCCCTAGCCAAATTGTTCTCATCATAAGGTCTCAAAGTGCTAGCTTACAAGGCTTTCTAAGATTATAATATCCATTGTGAAACCATCCCAGTATCAAGCACCATTTGATGATTCACATTCACTCTAGACTCGAAACCACTACAGAAATATGATTTTCACAATCAAGTGGAATCGACTGATCCATGAACTAACTTCTTTGTGACAGAAAGATGCATTTCCCAGCTCAACTCAATATATCCGAAACTAATAACACCAACAAAACCAATGCATCTGCTGATCTGCAAGTCAAGAACTATCCAAACTATATAAAACTCTATGATCTCCAAACATTTAAACCCAGAAACAAACCCATTCAAAGCATCAAAATGCATGATTGCATTTGATTCAACAAACCAAACATGGGCATGAAGGCTACCACTAAAATCACACAATAATCAAACAAAACAATACAACCACCCAATTCACACCAACACACCCACAACAATCTAAAACCACAAAAAAACCCATTCAACATTTCAATCCAAAACCTCAAAAAAAAAAATCAATCTTCAATAGTTCAATACCAACCTTGATCCAGAAAAAAGCAATTCTAACTCTCTACTTCAATTTCTAAACTTTCCTCTTCTGCCCTGTTTCTCAGGTCTCTTTAAAACCTCAATGGCACTTCTGTTATTTATACAAACCCTAAGCCCACTTTCTTATCCCTATATCGCCTATAACTCTAAGCAATTTCCCAAATCCAATCTAACATTCACAGAGTCAGTCGTGATGGGTCTTCTCTCCTGGTGGAAAGGCAGCGACTCCAAAGCCGAAACCAAGCCCAGCAACCCGGACCCGAAACCGGTCGAAGTTCCCGGCATGAACGGCGCCGTTGAGGTCCCTCGACCCGCCGCCGCAGCCAAAGTCACCGTCTTTGAGTTCGGGTCTGTCGCCGCTTCTTCAGATAAGGTCACTCTCGTCGGGTACTGCCCCGTCTCCGAGGAGCTCGAGCCCTGCCGCTGGGAGATCCTCTCCGCGAGTGGCTCCGACGCGCCGCAGTTCCGCGTGGTGTTCTGAGCTCAAAAAGGTGTTGCCTTTGGTTGGAATTCTGAGGTTTAAGCCTGTTTGCTGTAATTTGAAGTTTTATGAGGAGTTAGGGTTTTGCTGAATTTGTGTAGAACTATAAATGTTTAGCTTGGAATGACAATTCAGTAAGATTTACGTGGTAATTTTTGACACAACAATTTTTTAGTTTTAAAAAGCTGACATTCATTATATTGCTTAAAGAATTCACTTTCTAGTCTTTTTTATTCTTGGAATACTTGAAATAATTGAACTTGGTGTAAGAGTGGCAGCTAAGATTAGAGGTTCAGTACTGACTGAAGTGTGTAGGTTTTGGGAAGCTGCTCATTTGTGGATGGGATTTGAAATGTGATGGAAAATTTAAGTGGGGATGATGAAGGAGATGGGGTAAGGGTAATGTGTCAAGTCATTTTTGAATGGATTAGGATTTGGAGTTGGCTGGAGTGATGCTATATCCATTAGCCAGAATGTTTTTGGCTGTTGGTGCCTGACTATAAGTTTGTTGCCCGATCGACTTTGTTACTTTGGAATGTTGTTTAGAACTCTTATCATACATTGGACAGAAAAATAGCACAAGTTGGGATGTTGCATGGTATCAAACCTCTCCAGTTGAACCATTTTATGGGAATCTGATTGTGATGTTACAAAACCAAAAATGCCATCAGAAAAGCTTTTAAATTGAGGAAGTGGATTTGTTCTTCTGCCTGTTTTGGTTGGCCATTACTGCATCTTTGTTGTCATGCAAAATTGCAAATTTGATCTATATCCCAGGGTTATAACTTGCAGATGGAAAAAATTACATATCTGGAGGCAACTGTGCAGAGTTATGCTTATTTTCCACAAAGGAGAGCTAGTTTACCCTAGCTTCTTTCTTTGCACCGTGCAACTTCTCCGAGTCTATGGAATAGAACAGCCATTAGCTAGCAAATGATGAATGGATATTCACAATCTCCCATATGAAAATCATGGAATGGCTATTAGTACATTGCTCAAGCAAGCAAAAGCATTGTTCTACTTGCCGATTCATTAATCTAGCCTCATCCCAGTGAATCAATTCCGATTCCCTCAATCCAAATAAAGAGAACCGTTGAAAGAGCTCCTCCCCGCCTAGCACGAACAGTAAATGAAGATGGACGAATGTGATGCACTGATGTAAGAGTGTTTTGGGTGGGTAGGTAGAATAGTGCTGAGGGAATCCCTTCAACGACATCATGTCGGTGAAGTTGCAGTTCTGTTCAAAGAGATTAATTAGGGATTTGATAGAAAGGAAAGAAATTAGAAAACAAACTACCGCTCCTTTGTGGAAAACTATATATAACTTCGGACAATAACCTTCCTATTTGTGCTTTCTAATGACAATAAACATGCACACTAATGCATGGCCAACCGAAATTCACGAGCAGAAGAACAATCCGATCCGCGTACTCAACCTATAAAATTCCCACCCGCCCAGATTTTAGGGAAATATGTTCCACTAGCTGGCATAAGGTTTTCATAGTTGGCTTAATTGGTTAGACCAGTTGAATGAAGTAAAAAAACTAGGTCGGCTGTTTCATTCTCAGAGTCTCAGCGAGTGAGTTTATATCATATTACCAGAACTAAAATCATGTGAATCTTAGACTATTTATTTGCAGTCTGTCGGATTTTGAGTCTCCACGGTTGGATTACTTTTTTCCAGTCTCATGGCGTGAAGAAGAGAGTTAGCTGTGAAGGAGAGCTGTAGCTCCATTTTCGTCCTCTCGGACGAGATAGGTTAGGTTACAAGTTGGTCATGTAGTGGCTCCTGCACTGTATTGTTCCTTCCCTTGACAATTTCTTCTCCATGAATGAATTGTCTTCATTGGATCAGGAAAAAAAAAAGGACTAGAAGCTAACGAAATAAACTAGGGCACGGCACCTATGCCTTTCAAGCCAATCCCCATGCCATCACATCCCCTTCACCACTCAGAGCACTTGATCAGTTCTCTATACAGAATATACTAGACGAAAGGCTATTGTAATGGAGTCAAAAACTTTAGCTTTAACCCTCTTCCTCTTCGTTCTTCTCTCTGGAACCTCAGCAGCTTCCCCCACCCTCAAACTCAAGCCTCGTTCTCGACCATGCAAACGCCTCGTTTTCTATTTCCACGATATTCTCTACAACGGTAAGAATACCAAGAACGCCACAGCAGCATTGTAGGTTCATCACCTGCATGGGGCAACAATACCATATTGACAAAGGACAATTGTTTTGGGGATGTCGTTGTGTTCGACGATCCGATCACTTCGGACATCAATTTGCATTCGACCCCGGCTGGTCGTGCACAAGGTTTTTACTTGTACGATGGGAAAGATGCATTCACCGCCTTGTTCGGGTGTTCCTTCGTGTTCAACTCGTCAACCCAATACAAAGGAAGCATCAACTTTCTTGGGGCTGATCCGTTGGCTAAGACTAGAGACATTTCAGTTGTTGGTGGAACGGGTGATTTCTTCATGGCCGGAGGGATTGCTACTTGGATGACTGATGTTGAGAGTGTTGTATATTTCCGTGTCAAAGTGGACATTAAGTTCTACGAGTGTTGGTGAAGAGAAAATTAAAAGGATGGTGATGTCTATGCATGGTGTCACGGCCCGACTTACTATGCAGCAGAATATAACCCGTGTCATCCCGACTTATTATTTACTAAAGCCAGTCTATCTCAACAACCATCTATGATGCCAACATTTTTTTTTTCTTACTTGTGCACCTCCCGTGTCATTCTGATCATTCTCACTACATTCCTTGCTTGTGAGCTTCCACCATAGAAGCTACTCACACATGAGTCTCACAACTTGTGACTTACCGATCGCTTCCTTGTGTCATGATCGTTCCATGACACTCGCCCAACCGATAGTCTTCCATGTCGTCCCAGTTAGTGTCAAACCCTTATTGACCAACATGCACCTTGCACCTTGTAGCAAGCGGCATGACAGTAGGCTGAGATCCTGATGGTCCTTGATTCCTTCTATCTGATCGTCTCTTGGAAGCTTGCGCACTTTACTCACCTCGTGAGCATCCCTCATCATACTCACTTGGCATATAGGCATCCCTTGTCTGCACCTCACCCATGAGGTATTCATATGAGCAACCTGGCCCATGGATGTTTACTTGATGGGCGAGGCTTGCCTCCACGACTCACCTCCGACATATCATCCCAACACGTAACCATCTTGACAACATACTTTTTCATAGGCCACTTGCCTACATATGCCCACTATGGGCATGCTTTTTTCTTTCTTTATAGCACGGTGTCGGCCTTCCGTACTTGCTGACAATTATTTCTTTTGGACAAGGTCAAACCCTGAACCTATGCCCATGTCGCTTTTGCTCCGTAGCCATTACGCACCATAGGGTTTCAACACATCTTCCTTAAGCCCACACATTTGCACATGTCGCTGGCATAAAGATCGCCCATGTACGAACCTTACCACCCATATGGACCCGCAATATCGGCTTGCCGACCAAACATGTTCGTGAGACATCCTGACTCATAGAGACGTATGTCGCCCCTCTATGGCGACATCCGCCAGGCTCCTAGGCTTCCCATAGGTTCCCTAAGGATTGACTTGCTTAGTACCCCATAAGGCCAGCACCAAGGGTGGTGGAGAGTTAGACACCAAGTACCCCTCTCTTGGGCACAGCCCCCAAGAAGTGTCACGATGACACAACCATTTGTGCAGACCATGACACCTAGCATGGACAACAATCATTTTTTTAATAAATACTTTATATATATACTAGAGTATTATGCACCTAATAAAAGCAGAGATTGGTCCTTTCTTTTTTGCTTAACAATCCATTTTCTTGGATGTATCATGTTTTTCTTGTTTAAATTTCAACAAGTTGATTTATTGATAACAAATTCAAAAAGAAACTTCAAGGTTCAAGATGTTTTCATTTATTCTAGTACTATATATAGAATTTAACCTACTTAGATCTGTACACAGCTACAACGTCCTCCGGCCAATTACTTTTCTGGAGTATATGAGTAACGCGATTGTGCCAAAGAAACCATATACTAATATACGTATAAACATAATGCATTGTAGGTGCCCTAAAATGTATATATTGTGAGCGTCCGCAAGAGCCTAGCGATCACAATTTGATGAATTCATAAATTGTTGTTGTATCACGCAAATCCTACATTTTTTTTGATATAAAATTTGTTTACTCATCTCTTGCTAATGCAAAACTCGGACCCAAATATTCTAACGGGTCGGGCCTCACTTGAATTTGTTTACCCGATCCAATATAAACTCGGATTCTTTTCCTTCCTCAGTTCGATGTGGTGTGTAAAACCTTGATCAATGTCTTCCACTCCCAAAAAGCGCTCCAAACCCAAACCCAGGCCTCCCTCCGACTCTCTCTCTTCTTCAATCCCTTCCCTCCTTGAACCTCCTCAGTCTCTCTTCCCCACCAAGACCGAGCTCCTCAGCCTCTTCGCCGTCCTCGCCATCGCCACCTCCGTCGCTCTCACCTTCAATTTCCTCTACTCCGCTCTCTTCAACCCCCGCTCATCCCCCTTCTGCGACGGCCCCGACTCCTCCCTCGACTTCGTCTCCGGTAACCTCAAGCCCTAAATTTTGTTTCTTTTATTCATTTCTTATAGTTCCGTAGTCTGAACTCAAGCTCCTGCCATCAGCATTGTTGCAATTTTTGAGCTCGTAGTTTTCGGCAGTTGTGCATTTGGTTATTGTGATGATAGTGGTTGTTAGTTTGTTACAGATTCGTGTGAGGCGTGTCCGAGTCATGGACGGTGTCGAGAAGGCGAGTTGGAATGTGATCAGGGATATACGAAGCGGGGGAAGTTATGTGTGGAGGATGGAGTTATTCAGGACACGGCGACCAAGCTTGTGAGTCTAGTGATTTAGTGTTTTTGGTGTAAATTTTGAACTAGCTAAAGCATATACATGGTTAGATGTTTTTTTATTTAGAATTTGTGTAATGCAGTCGGAAACGGTGGAAATGAGGCTTTGTAAAGCTTATGCTGAGTTTCTGTGCTATGGGACTGGAACGATTTGGGTGAGTTACTTTACAAATCATACAGAATTTGTTTGGATCATGTTCGTTTGGAGACTTTGGATTGATGTTTTCTGTGGCCCTGACAGGTTGAACAGAATGACATATGGAGTGACTTGGATAAGAGTGAGCTCGCGGAAGATGTTGGCCTAGACAATGCTATTTATATGTATGCGAAACAAAGGGCGATAGAGATGATTAGTAGATTGCTGGACGGAAGGACAAATTCTCTTGGGTGTGTGATTTTATATAAGAGGGAAGTGTGTTGAGTTTCTGAATGTGGTGTGGTTTTCTTTTTTTGTGCTTACTTTCTTTGTGTATAGGGTGAAAGAGTTTAAGTGTCCTGAAGTGCTAGCAGAACACTACAAACCATCTTCTTGTCGCATCCGTCAGTGGATCTCTGAGCATGCATTACTTATTTTTCCCGTTTGCGCATCGGTACTCCACTCTAGTAGGCAGCCTTTAATGCTTATGTTTTAGTATCACCGTATTGAAGCTTGTTTGACTGTATTGAGATCTCCAGCTCCTGGGATTCACATTGTTACTTTGGAAGTTCCACCAAAGGCAGTATCTATCGGCTAGGGTTGATGAGGTTTACCAACAGGTATTTGTTGCCATATTTCCTTTAGTTGCAAGGGACTTCTGCAATCAAGGTTTTTGTATGTTACTTAGTCAGTTTGACATACTGAGGGGTATCTCTTTTTACACAATTATATTACCTATACATTTATATGTTGCTTGCATCTGAATGTGTGAGAACTATTTTATCTGCCGTAACAAAAACAGGGAGAGAGGCACTCCTACACGTCCTTTACATGGTCTCAGCATACTCTTTTTTATCGTTTTTCTTTTTAAACTAAGAATTAGATTTGATATTTTATGATCTCCTTCACTAGGATGCCAAATGTTTGTTTCTTTTATCGTCACAATTAACACTCATCTTATTAGTTGATATTCCACATACATCACAACCACACTATGCTTCTGTTCACAAATTTTATAATTGACCTCCCAATCAAGCTTTGTAATCCTATGTCACATGAATTCAACATACCGATGCACATTCATGTAAATAATTACTGAAACTTTGTATAATACCAGAGTAATGCCCAATGATGCGTAACATAGATCTTTGCTGTATTAACTTGACAAACTGATACACATTCATATAAAACTATTATGTTATAATCAATGCTATGCTGGAGTTGATATTTTAGTTTTTTGGTTTGCGTCATAGATCTGTGAGGAGCTCGAGGAGAAAGCCTTGATGAATAGAGAAAATAATAAATCTGAACCATGGGTTGTTGCCTCTGCATTGCGTGATTCACTTCTTTCCCTGAAAGAGAGGAAAAATCCTGTATTATGGAAAAAGGTACTTTAATCTCTGCTTGGCTCTAAATTATAATTTACCATTTTAAATTTCAAGTGCTAACTTCTTGTTGAATTGATCTTGTACTAATGCATAATATATATTTCATTTATGTACATCTTTCTTGGCTTGAGAAGTTGTTCTCAGTTTCACTCGAATTTGATTTTTAAGCATAAGAATCATGTGAAATTGGACCTTTGATTGGTGTTGTTTCGATCTTCTAAAAAAATTGCTTTTAATGTTTACAACTTTCATTTCTCTTTCTAGAGAAAAATAAACAATACAGAAGAATTGTACCCAAAAACTAAAGGTAGAAATCAAAAACCAAATCTGACTCAGACCCAATTGGATTGAATGATTCACCATTGCCTTCTGCTGGGTTTTGGTTCGGTAGATTGGGCGAGCTCAGTTGCACCAATGGTGATAACTTTATGTATATGTTTTGTGCATTTGTTACAATCAATTATTACTAGTTCTACAAGTCTAACAGGTAAAGGTATACAATATATTTGGTGTAAGCATGGAATGAACTTCTGCCACCTGTCCAGTTTTACATGTAAAATAATTGGTTTGATCATTACCCGAGGAAAATTATAGTTGATCATACTTTATTTGTGTTATGGACAGGTAGAAGAGTTGGTTCGGGAAGATTCCCGTGTGGATCGTTATCCAACGTTGGTGAAAGGTGAATCAAAAGTAGTGTGGGAATGGCAAGGTATGATGGCGGAAAGGATGTCATCTATTGATGTGTTGTGTCCTTTGAAAGTTGCCTTATCTGTTAACATTTCTTGAAACAGTCATATAAATATGTGTGAGCTTTTCTTGAAACAAATGAAGTTGTATATTCTTCTGAAACCACCTATTTTGTGCAGTTGAAGGATCTTTGAGCTCTTCAAGGAAAAGAAGAAAGGGTGAGGCTAGCAAATTGAAGTCAAGCAGAGGTACAGAAAGAAGTCCTGATCAACTTCTCTATTCACTCGAGGCCGGTACGTCTTTTTTTTTTTTTTTTTTTTTTACAATAGAGGCTGGTACGTCTTGAACAAGTTTTTTATATTTGATGTTAAATTTGTTTACGTGTTTCCATCAACCAGTTAATTCTCACTCCCAGCTTGCACCTGGTATACTCTATTTGTTTCGAAATTGTTGTTTGTCTCAATCTACCGGCACTGATTTCTTTTGTACCCCACTTTTCATACAGACCGAAGACAATTGGATTTGGAGTCAATGATGTTGAGGCAGTGACAGTAATTTTATCAGATAAGGCGATCACAATATTTTGTCGGTAAAGTTAATTCATCCGGAGATGTATGACGAACTGTAAATTTGTAATGGGATATAGAGCAAGATGTCTATCTTCAAATAATTCACATTTTTTTAATTTGAAATTTTAGCTATATTGATATTTCCACTATGTTTCCTTTCGGAAGATCGAAATTTCTAATCTCCTTGATATTTTAGTCCTAGGTTAAATGACTATGTTCTAGGTCCTCTGTCTCTCGTTCTTCCTGGTATCATTGTTTTTCTCCCTAATGGGATATAAGCTTTAATTGGGTAATTTCCTAAATGTTGAGAAAATACACTAGTGATTTAGTACCGAACTACTCTACATGCAACGTTGATATGTATTTATAAATATGACAACGCTTCTTCATCCACATATAAAGACAGGATTTTAAGAGAGGTGTGTTTGGACTTTGGAGGTAGAGGCTTTTGCGCCGTCAGCCTATCGCGATGTTCTGGTGTGGTCTCGTACTATCTTAATTTGTGCTGCTAGGTATGACTTTTTAAATTAATTTTTTATTAATATAACAATTACCTAATTAGAGTCGGCGGGATTGGGAAGTTCCACACTTATATGATGTGTACATTCTTATTTGTCAACATATAATTTCTTTTGATTTAACATTCTCCTAAACTAAAAACATTGTAAACGCCACAATGTTTTACCCAAATTGGCCACTTAAGATCGATCATAGCTCCCTTCAAAGATCAAACTAGAGGCAACGCGAACGCGGCAAGTTGAACTCATTGTTAAATGCAATGACTAAAAAATTGATAATTTCCGTGAAATTATCCTTTTTTTTTGTCACCGAATTATCTTTGCCTACTAGTAGAGTTTCGTCCGATATTTTAGAAATTTCCTGATCTTTTCTCAATATTTTCGCGAAATTTGGCAAAATCTCATATCAACCTCAGTTTGGGCTGAGAATAAGTTGAATAAAAACACATATGTCTTGAGGAGATTCAAACCTTGGATTGCCCATGTAAGAAATCAGCACCTCAATCATCCCTGTTGAGCCAACTTTTGGTTTATTCATGTTGGTTTTAATATATAAATCCCAAATAATTCACATTTTTTAATTCAAAACTTTAGCTATATCAATATTTCCACGATGTTTCCACCGAAATATAGATATTTCGGAAGATCGAAATTTCCAATCTCCTCGGTATTTTAGTCCTAGGTTAAATGACTATGTTATAGTTAGGCCTCATCATTTAGCCCGCGGATCCGAAAAGCCCCCGGAGGCCCGCAAACCCGATGGGCTTTTACCCGGCCCGGCCCTCGAGAAAACCCGTCAAATCCCGCTTCCGTGGGTAGAGAGTCGGGCTTAGTTTAGAGGTATGAAACCGGCCCAGCCTGACAAAAGCCCGCAAGGCCCGGCCCGTAAAAGCCCACCAAAAATAAAATATTAAACATGTATATAATCTATTATACATATATCAATTATATGTCTTTTTATAATAATTATATATATAATATTATATATGTTAATAATACTATATTTAAAATTTTATATTTATTTATATTATAACTTTATACTTGATTTAAAATAAAATTGTAGTATTATGAAACAATTATATGAAGTATATGAAGTAAACTTTTCGGGATTAATCGACACCAGCTGATGTTATTGGTACTAATATTTAGGGACCCTGTTAAAACTTCATCTAATCTAGACCTCGTCTGACCGACAGAATTTCCGGTAAACCGAAAACACCACTAATATGCCCTAAAGGATGACCCATTACGAGGATGCGAACGTCGAAAGTTGTTTTGCATATATGAAATCATCTAATTTTTGTCACTGATCGTGGGCAGTCGCACTGAGGAAACTCATTTTGCAAAGCCCTGGTCAATGGGGTTTTAATATGTCAAAATGCCATTTTTTTTGTTGACCGTAGGTACGGACAGTCAAACTATGTCCAAAACGGACGAAATTTTTACGGGGTCCCTAAATATATATATATATATACGGATTACATCTATTAGTGCCGATCTACCGTATTTAGAACTAGAGTTGTCGATCGCCGAAGTGTCTACTAATGTATCATAACCTTTATACTAGGTTTAAAATAAATCTATCACATTATGAAGTGACTATATGAAGGAAACTTCTTGGGATTAATCGACACCAGCCGATGTGATCGGTACTTATATTTAGTGACCCTGTAAAAATTTCATCTAATTCGAACCTTGTTTAACCTTCGAAATTTTCGGTAAACTGAAAATACAACTAATATGCCCTAACGGATGACCCATTACGAAGATGCGAACGCCGAAAGCCGTTTGCATATCTGAAATCACTTAATTTTTGTTATGTATCGTACGCGATCAGATTGAGGAAACCGATTTGGAAAAGCCCCGGTCAATGGGTCTTCAATATGTCAAAACGCCTCTTTTTTTGTTGACCGTACGTACGAATGGTCAAACCATGTCCAAAACAGACGAATTTTTATACAGAGTCCTAAATATATATACTGATCACATCTGCTGGTGTTGATCGACCATATTTCGAATTAGAGTTATCGATTGTGTAAGTGTCTACTAATGTATCATAACCTTTTTATATTATGTTTATAATAAAACTATCGTATTATGAAGCAACTATATAAAAAGAAAGTTCGCATGATCAATCGACACCAGCCGATGTGATCGGTATATATATTTAGTGATCCTGTAAAAATTTCATCCAATTCGGACATCGTTTGACCGTCATAATTTGTGGTAAACCAAAAACACCAATAATATGCCCTAAGGGGAGACCTATTACCAAGATGCGAACATCGAAAGACGTTTGCATATTTGAAATCACATATTTTTTGTCACTGATTGTGCGCAGTCGCATCGAGAAAACCCATTTGGCAAAGCCCCGGTCAATGGAGTTTTTAATATGTCAAAGCACTTCTTTTTTTGTTGACCGTAGGTACGAACAATCAAACCATGTCCAAAACAGATGAAATTTTATGGGTTCCATAAATATATATACTGATCGCATCTGCTAGTGTCAATCGACCATATTTCGAATTGGAGTTATCGATCGCTGCAGTGTCTACTAATGTATCATAACCTTTATATTAGGTTTATAATAAAACTAACGCATTATGAAGCGACTATAAGAATGAAAATTCTCATAATCGATCGACACCATCCGATGTGATTGGTATATATATTTAGTGACTATTTTAAAATTTCATTCAATTCGGACCTCGTTTTACCGTTGGAATTTTCGGTAAAACCAAAAACAACACTTATGTGCTTTAATGGATGACCAATTACTAAGATGCGAATGCCGAAAGGTGTTTACATATTTTGAAATCAACTAATTTTTGTCACTAATCATGCGTGGCCGCAATAAGGAAACCCATTTGGGAAAGCCTCGGTCAATTGAGTTTTATTATGTCAAAACGCCTCTTTTTTAGTTGATCGTAGGCAGTGACGGATCCATAAAAATTTGCTTGTCACTTGAAAATATGATTTAACTCATTGAAAAATTACAGTATGGAAAATACTTGTGTTCATATCAGTATGGACGCACACGTCCATACCCTATCTTATTTTAATATTTTTAGTAGTGTGATTTTATAATGTTAACCGTTCAAAAAATTAATGGTTTAATAAATATCATCTATGTAAAATATAAATTGAAACAAAAATCGTTTGCTAAGTTGTTTACATCAAACAAATGAACGGTACTCGTAAAAATTAGTAGTTCATAATCAGCCGTCTGTTTATTTGATACAATCGGCTAAGCAAACAATATTTATTTACATTGATTTTTTACAAAAGTGATTTTTATTTATTAACAAAACTTTTGAACGGTTAAGATTTTTTATTCACACTACCAAATGTATAAAAATAAGAGGAGTTTGGACGCACACGTCCATACCGGAATGGATACAAGTATTTTCCATGTTATGGGTATAATAACATTTTAGATTTTATTGTTTACATGTCTAAATTATAAAAAAAATCAATAAATTCAATCAAAGTTATCAAAATGACATAGCATCTCAGGCAAACTAATTTACATTACATATGAATAAGTTTATTGAATCAAGAATAACAAAAATTGTTTGTACGTCTTATTTGGGGGAGATGAGAGAACCTTATTCAACTTGGTTTTGGGGTTTGGGTCTCTGAAAGATTAAGACGTAGAGAAACCTTGTTAGACTATTGGCCTATTAGACTTGATTGATATTTGATTTGAGGAGTTAATGAGTCGTGCGGGCAACTTGCGTCTGTTATACACGAAACGATGTTGTTACGACTCAATTAATAAGAAGCACGGCGTCGTTTTGGGTTGCAAATTGGAAAAAAAAACAGACTACCTCTATAAATCGTATTCTTCCTCTAACTTTCACTAGATTTGCCATTTTTACATGACTTTTCTCAGGAAAAATCTACACTCCAAACCTAGAGTCAAGAACCCAACCTAGGCAACTGTCTAGGCTTGGCCATGAATGAATCCGCCCCTGACCGTAGGTACGGACGGTCAAATCATGTTTAAAATGGACGAAATTTTTACAGGGCTTTAAACACACACACACACACATATATATATATATCGATCACATCTACCGGTGTAGATCGACAATATTACGAAACTAGAAATTTTTTGTGATTTTTTTTAGAATGTTTTCTAATAATTCTTTTATTGTTCTAAACATCTAAATAATAGTATTTTTTTTTTTTCTAATACAAGCCCGCAAGGCTCGGCCTGACCCGTACAAGCCTACAAGTCACGCTTTAAGTGGACGAGCTCAGATTTTTATATTTGTGAAAATATCCGACTCGTCATTTATTTAAATTTATTAAGACCCGACCTCATGACGAGCACTATGTGTCTTATTTAAATTTAGATCCGTCTCTTTATTATTAATTTAACTTTTAACAGTTCATCCCCAAAGGCAGCAAGTCATTACACGCGCCGGTGTGTACTGCATCCACTCTGTCGGCGGATTATTCAACCATCCAGTCCACTCACGGTTGAAAATCTTTAGACTTCTTCTTACGCGTTTATAAACCCATATTTCTCTCCCTACTCAAATCTCACACTCACTCTCTCACTACTGGCGCTTTGTGGGAGAGGGAGAGAGAAACAATACGGGAGCTTCAAATACCATTAGACCCACTTCACCACTTGAGCTCTCTATCTCTCTCTCTCTCTCTCTCTCTCTCTCTCTCTGAACTCATCAAAGAGCTGCTTCTCTCATCCATTTCAGGTTTTGAAACTTGATCTCTCTTATGTGTTGTGTTCTTTCTATGTTGTCTTTATATACTGTGTTTTGTTTTCTCACTCAAGATCTGTCTTGTCTTGTTTCTGGGTTTTGTGAAAGATGTGATCTTTGGTTTTGTAGTTTGGTTTAAATATGTCCGGGTTTGATGGGTTCTCAATTCAGGCATTGATTTCTTTGTTTGTTACATCTTGGTTCAAATCGAAAGTTTTCCTTTTTGGGTGGGAAAAGACTTGACATTAATGATCCGAGAGTTGAGCTAGATTTAAGGCAATGGTTGATCATTGATCTTTTTACTTTTGGCCTGGAGGTAGTAATTGTTGATCCCAAATTGGAAACATTAATAATCCAGTTGGTATTGAAGTAATGATGTTAGATTTGCATGGTAAAGGTTAATCCTTGATTTAATCCAATTTGCCAGAAAATCTACAAATTAGATCACTGATATGCATCTGATCTGAAGCTTTATCACTTCATCTAATCCAGCTTTGAGTTCAAAACTTTGTGCAAGTAAATATAGTCACTGCTAATTAATTGCTTACAAGCCTGAGCTTTAATTGCATGTTGGACATCCTTCTCTATAAGCTTAGCATTTTGGATGTTGTCTACTCTATTGGTTCCTTTAGTTATGCTTCACCGTTGTAGACTTGAAAAGAATTTGACTTTGTTTTGTATGCCAAAGTTTAAAGAGAACTAAGAAGGCAGCTTATGTGATAACCCAGCATATTTTTTGTAAAACAATGTTCTGCAATCTACAAAGTCTTTCTTATGTGTTCTTTTGGTGCTTGCATTTTCAACAATGGTTTTGACTGTTCTTCCCAACTCTTGTTATTGTTTTGTTCGATAGAATATAGCTTGTGAATCTTTGACAACTATTCAGATGGTCAAAGTGATGTTAAGTATTTAGGATTAAGTCTGACGATAAAGACTGAAACTTGACTGGACACCATACTTGATAGTAGAAAGGTAGAAACATTACTCAAGTGGCTGAATTTATTTGTTCTTCTAATATTTAGTGGACAGCTATATAACCTTTATTACAACAAAATACTTCAAATGACCCCTGTAACGTACTTGTTATTGGTGTAGGTCTGAGGGAGTTATCTCAACAATATAATGGGGTCTAAGCAGAATCCTCCTGGAAACAGAACAAGACGCACATTGTCTATGTTTGTTGTAATTGCGCTGTGCTGTTTCTTCTACCTTCTTGGAGCATGGCAAAAGAGTGGTTTTGGCAAAGGTGATAAGATAGCATTTGAAGTACCCAAGCAGACAGAGTGCAATGTCTTTAGTACTAATTTGAACTTTGAACCCCATCACAATGATGTGGAGATAATTGAACGCTCTGAACCAAAAGTCGAGGAGTTCAAGCCCTGTGATCCAAAGTACAGGGATTATACTCCTTGCCAAGAGCAAGACCGAGCAATGAAGTTCCCAAGGGAAAATATGGTGTACAGAGAAAGACATTGCCCCCCAGAAGAGGAAAAATTGCACTGTCTTATTCCAGCACCCAAAGGGTATATTGCTCCGTTTCCCTGGCCTAAAAGCCGTGACTATGCACATTATGCTAATGTCCCTTATAAACACCTGGCAGTTGAGAAAGCTGTTCAGCACTGGGTAGAGTTTCAGGGTAATGTTTTCAAATTTCCAGGAGGAGGAACCATGTTTCCTCATGGGGCCGATGCATATATTAATGAACTTGCATCAGTTATTCCAATTGCAGATGGATCTGTGAGAACAGCTTTGGATACTGGATGTGGGGTATGTTGGTTTTCTACACTCCATTGGTTCTATTATTTTTTGCATTTGATGTTTCATTCCTTCATTTGGGCAATTGGGTGTGTATTTAGTTTGACCTGGACTCCTTCCAAAACCACTATTTAGGTAGATGTAATATTGCTTACACATATCTACAAAGATGCTCTCGCAATTTGTGGGGTGGATTGATATCTCTGCAGATATAACGCATATGTAGCTATATTTTGTATGTGAGCTCTCTATCTATTTGTTAACACGGTAAGTTATCTTGTTTAGTCATAGTTGTTGTCCTAATGAGATCAACTGTTACTTAGGTTGCAAGCTGGGGTGCATACTTGCTGAGCAGAAATGTATTAGCTATGTCATTTGCACCGAAGGACAATCATGAAGCACAAGTTCAGTTTGCACTGGAACGAGGTGTACCTGCAGTTATTGGTGTTCTGGGATCAATACGTCTTCCATACCCATCTAGGGCCTTTGATATGTCTCAATGCTCTCGATGCCTGATTCCATGGACTGCAAATGGTAAGATATTGGAAAAACTAATAATAAGATTGAGCACTCACATCTTGATTCTTTAGTCAACTACTTTGTAAGAATACGACCCCAGAAACTAGAAAAACATATACATCTATTTTGATGCTCAAAATAATATGGTTACATAAATGGTCATGAACTTGCCTGAGCTCTCAAAAAAATTGATAATTTGAGATAATTTGAGGCTTTCGGTCCATTTGTACACTTGCATTATAGTTGTATTAGCGTTAACCGTTATGCAAAGTTTCATTGCAAAGAGAATTTTGCAACGTAACTTAATTTCTTTCCAAAGACTCTAAATTAAATGTTGGGTTTTGACACTGATTATAGTTTGGCATGTTCTGGATGACTGTTGGTCTGGTCAGGAACCCTTTAAATTTTCCACCCAAGGTTTTGTTTTTTGGTTATTGACCGCCAAAAATATAATTTTTCTTTCGGTTAATTGAATTCCTCTGTCGTTCGTTACATGTAGACTTACTGGGTTTCTGATTGTAGTTGGATTTTTGTATGTATGATCGGATTTGGTGTCTGCCAATATTTTTCTTACCATTGTATGTGGTGGAACTAAATATAAACGTCAATTTCTTTGTTCAGATGGGATGTACCTAAAAGAAGTTGATCGGGTCCTTAGACCTGGGGGATATTGGATCTTGTCTGGACCTCCAATTAATTGGAAGACTTACTACAAAACCTGGAAAAGGTCTAAGGAGGATGTCCAGGCAGAGCAAATGAAGATTGAAGAACTAGCTGAAAGTCTGTGTTGGGAGAAAAAGTATGAGAAAGGAGATCTTGCTATCTGGAAGAAGAAAGCTAATACTAAATCCTGCCTAAGGGAGTCTGACAATATATGTCGAGCAAGGGATGCGGATGATGTCTGGTATGTCACCATGAATGAGCCTTATTTGTTTCGGTGGTTTCTCCTGATTTACTTCTCTATTGTCATACCCATTCAATGAGCCTTGTTTGTGTTCCTATTACTTTTCGAACCAGTGTTTTCATGTTCAAATTGTCATGGATACGCCTGGTTCCATGAAGTGAAAAAGTTGACTGTCTTGACCTAAATTTGCAATTTTTTATCCTCTTGCATCATGCCCATTGGTTTTGCAATTTTGTACTGGTCGGTATAATTGACACTCTTTATGGTCTATTCAATTCATTGCAAGCATCTTCGGAAAAAAAATTCCATTTCGGTTCTTAAGAAATATAAACCTCTTTTGTTCTGGAAGAAGAAAGCTAATACTAAATCCTGCCTAAGGGAGTCTGACAATATATGTCGAGCAAGGGATGCGGATGATGTCTGGTATGTCACCATGAATGAGCCTTATTTGTTTCGGTGGTTTCTCCTGATTTACTTCTCTATTGTCATACCCATTCAATGAGCCTTGTTTGTGTTCCTATTACTTTTCGAACCAGTGTTTTCATGTTCAAATTGTCATGGATACGCCTGGTTCCATGAAGTGAAAAAGTTGACTGTCTTGACCTAAATTTGCAATTTTTTATCCTCTTGCATCATGCCCATTGGTTTTGCAATTTTGTACTGGTCGGTATAATTGACACTCTTTATGGTCTATTCAATTCATTGCAAGCATCTTCGGAAAAAAAATTCCATTTCGGTTCTTAAGAAATATAAACCTCTTTTGTTGTATTGTTTTCTTCTCTTAAATCTGTTATTCTATAGTTCCCACACTGCCTTCTTAATTCTTAGCTTGTTGTCATCTTTCCAGGTACAAGAAAATGGAAACATGTGTCACCCCTCCCGTTGCAAATGATGCAGCTGTTGGGCAGTTGAAGTTTCCTGCGAGGCTATATGCAGTCCCTCCTCGAATAGCTAATGGATTAATTCCAGGGTTTACAACTGAGTCCTACCAAGAAGACAATAAACTTTGGAAAAAGCGAGTTAATTCCTACAAAAGAAACAATAAATTAATTGGCACTACTAGATATCGGAACGTCATGGATATGAATGCTGGCCTCGGAGGATTTGCAGCAGCCCTTGAATCACGAAAGTCTTGGGTTATGAATGTCGTACCTTCACTAGCAAAGAATACTTTAGGTGTTGTTTATGAGAGAGGTCTAATCGGCATATACCATGACTGGTACTTTTAATCCGTGCACCAAATTATGTCACATTTTTCTTCTACTTATAAATTATAAGTGCATAGTCTTCTCCATCAATACATATTAACAAAAACAACATTAACAAAATCAAAATTCTCAATTTCAGGTGTGAAGGTTTCTCTACATATCCAAGAACATATGACCTTATTCATGCTAGTGGGGTGTTCAGCTTGTACAAAAATGAGTAAGTATCATCATATTCTTCCAATGTGATACAGTGTTTTTTTTATGATATAGCAATTGTGACATTGGATTTAATATTCTTGATATGAATTTTTCTGCACAATTTTAGTTTACTACAACTGTTTAAACAAGAAGGTGCAATGGTTATTAAATCATTAGTCCAATAGTTTCATTTATCAATATTTTTCTCGTCTGTTCTAGTATATGCTGGACTTTGTGGTAATACTGAATCATAGCACAAACTTGGTAAAAATTTACAGAATTCCTTGATATTTAGTTTCCTCGCTCTTCATAATTCTTTCTTTAGGGATATGTAAAGTAATTTGTCAATTTTCCCCGAAACTTTTAATGGAAAAGTTATTTTGATTAGTTAGGGATTGTTTTAAAGAGAAAACATATTTTTAAGGGTTGAACCGTTGAAGCATTTCTCAATGTCCTAATATATGTTCAATCTATTAAGCAGGTGTAAAGCGGAAGATATCCTTCTGGAGATGGATCGCATCTTGCGGCCTGAAGGAACAGTCATCTTAAGGGATGAGGTCAATGTCCTGAACAAAGTTAAGAAGATCGCTGGGGGCATGAGATGGGATACTAAAATGATGGACCATGAGGATGGACCTCTTGTACCTGAGAAGATACTGGTTGTTGTTAAACAGTACTGGGTTGAAAGCAGCGGAAACAGCACGATCCAGTGATGACTAACCAATCGATCATGTGGTTGTGAATGAAATAGGACATACACCATGGAAGGAAGGATAGCTCGGGACGGAAGAGTTCGATTCTTATCCTTAAACCTGAATTGTGCAATGTAATTTATAGCTTTGTAGTACTGATGTATGATTTAGAATAGAGCGCATTTATTTCCCTTGCTTTTTCTACTGGTTTGACAGGGAATAGGATACAGGGATGTTGAATAATTAGTTCAAGAATGTCTACATTTTTTTTAAAACAATGTCTACAGATTATTTGAAGCAAAATAGAAGGCTATTCATATAAATTTTTGTTCTTAATTGGCCAATTAAAAAGTTTCTTCTCTTCCCAGCTCTCTATCTCAATATTACATTTTTTTCTTCTTTTGGCTGGAGAAATAAAGTTGCATGCAAAATTCCTTCTGTAATCCACTGTTGGTCAAAGCAGTAGCATTATTAACCGTGCTAGGTCTAATACTAAACCAAAACCAGTTTTCTGTTATCTCCTCCCCTGGATATGTTTCCTAGGGCATATGCTAATTACTCATTACCAAAATGCGAACACTAAAAGCCGTTTGTATATATGAAATCACCTAATTTTTGTCACCGATTGTGTGCGGTCGCACAAAAAAAACTCATTTGGCAAAGCCCCGGTCAATGAGGATTTTAATATGTCAAAACGCTTTTTTTGTTCACCATAAGTATGGACGGTCAATCAATATCCAAATCGGACGAAATTTTTACGGGTTCCCAAAATATATATACTGATCACATCTGCTGGTGTCGATCGACCATATTTCAAACTGAAGTTATCGATTGCCGAAGTGTCCACTAATGTATCATACATTTATATTAGGTTTTAAAATAAAACTATCGCATTATGAACCGACTATATGAATGAAACTTATAGGGATCGATCGACACCATCCGATGTGATCGGTATATATATTTAATAACCCTATAAAAATTTCATCCAATTCGGACCTCATTTGAACGTCGGAATTTTCGGTACATCGAAAACACCACTATTATGCTATAAGGGAGGACCTATTACAAATATGCGAACGCCGAAAGCCGTTTGCATATCTGAAATCACCTAATTTTTGTTACCTATCATGCGCGGTCGCACTAAAGAAATCTATTTGGCAAAGCCCCGGTTAATGGGGTTTCAATATGTCAAAACGCCTCTTTTTTTGTTGACCGTAGGTACGAAAGGTTAAACCATGTCCAAAATGGACGAAATTTTTACGGGGTTCCTAAATAAATATACCAATCACATCTGCTGGTGTTGATCGACCATATTTCGAATTAGAGTTGACGATCACCTAAGTGTCAACTAATGTATCATAACCTTTATATTAGGTTTAAAATAAAACTATCGCATTATGAAGCGATTATATGAAGGAAACTTATAGGGATCGATCGACACCAGCCGATGTAATCAGTATATATATTTAGTAACCCTATAAAAATTTCATCCAATTCTGACCTCATTTGACCGTCGGAATTTTCAGTACATCAAAAACATCACTATTATGCTATAAGGGAGGACCTATTACAAATATGCGAACGCCGAAAGCCGTTTGCATATCTGAAATCACCTAATTTTTGTTACCTATCATGCACGATCGCACTAAAGAAATCTATTTGGCAAAGCCCCGGTCAATGGGGTTTCAATAAGTCAAAACGCCTCATTTTTTGTTGACCGTATGTACGAACGGTCAAACCATGTCCAAAATGGACCAAATTTTTACGGGGTCCCTAAATAAATATACCAATCACATCTGCTGGTGTCGATCGACCATATGTCGAATTAGAGTTGACGATCACCTAAGTGTCAACTAATATATCATAACCTTTTATATTAGGTTTAAAATAAAACTATCCCATTATGAAGCGACTATATGAAGGAAACTTATAGGGATCGATCAACACCAGCCGATGTGATCGGTATATATATTTAGTAACCCTATAAAAATTTCATCCAATTCGGACCTCATTTGACCGTCGAAATTTTTGATACATCGAAAACACCACTATTATGCTATAAGGGAGGACATATTACAAATATGCGAACGCCGAAAGCCGTTTGCATATCTGAAATCACCTAATTTTTGTTACCTATCATGCACGATCGCACTAAAGAAATCTATTTGGCAAAGCCCCGGTCAATGAGGTTTCAATATGTCAAAACGCCTCTTTTTTTGTCGACCATAGGTACGAACGGTCAAACCATGTCCAAAATGGACCAAATTTTTACGGGGTCCCTAAATAAATATACCAATCACATCTGCTGGTGTCGATCGACCATATTTCGAATTAGAGTTGACGATCACCTAAGTGTCAACTAATGTATCATAACCTTTATATTAGGTTTAAAATAAAACTATCACATTATGAAGGAAGCAAGATGGCTAAATAATGCGCCTCTTATAAATTAGGTCAATTATGTTAGAAATTAGGTACGACTGTGAGGCCGACTGCACTATTTTTTTTATTAAAAAAATAATAATAATGTAAAATTATAAATATGACAAAATGATGTCGTTTTGTAACGTTGACCATTGACTTCGGATTGTTCGGGTCGGTTCGGTTTCTAAAGGACTGAACTCAAAACCCAACCCAAATAGAATTGGTTCGGTTCGGTTTTTTTATTTTCGGTTCGGTTTGATTCGAATTTCGGTTTTTTCGAATTCAGTTTGGATTCGGGTCCGATTTTTTTCGGTTTTCGGGTCAGTTTGTCCACCCCTATCTGCTACTCCATTAGGTTCTCTATATGATGTGGTTTGCTTACAGAATATAACTATGCAGTCACTAGTTCCGTACTGATCGTAAGATATATTATTAGTTTATTACAGAATAACACTGCAAGAACAATTACTTAATTGTTTAAGCTTAAGCTAGGTTTAAGGGTTTTGATTAGACCACCCTCTTGGGAATGGTGGACACACTCACACAGTCACACACAGGATTGTTCTTTAATTGTGCCACTTCACAATGCAATCCCGATGGGAAATGGTGTGAGCAGGGCAAGCAAGGAGCAACTCTCGCTCGCAGGCGGCAGCGCTGCTTACCGTGGCTTCTCAATGTGGACATATATATATTGGAAGTACGTGATGTTGTGGCGCTCCTCGTGGGTTATATGATTTGTTTCTTGCCTTCTCCTCCATCAGTTAGGTCCTTCATACAAATAACACAAGACCACGTCCCTTGTTCTAATCCTAAGCCAGTAATTAAGCAGCTGCCAACTCTCACTAGCTCTCTCCAAACCCTTGAACAATGATATCGGATTATCATCTACGTACAGAGGCAGAAGAATGCTGTACGTAGGACCAAGAGGTACGGTAGTCATCCACGTACTTCCAATATATATATGTCCACATTGAGAACATATTAACAGAAAATGTGCTAGCTAGAGGATGAGAGGCTACAAGCTAGATCTTCTTCCCCCACCAGTTATACTACTTTTAACAGCTCGTTATGAGAGAGATAATGAATATGGTTAATCCATTATGTGAGAGCAATGGTTGATCGCACGTAAGTGACTCCGAAGATAATTACCATATAGTGTAGACCCCTAGCTTGTTTCTTTTTGAAGCAAGTCCTCGCCCTCTCATTACTCTCGATCGAATGGATATTACTCAAATTTAGTAATTATCACTGAACAACTGAAAGAAATGATCCGTGGTGCCTTCTATATAGCTAGCTAGCTACGTACGTACGTAGTCCTAAATCAACGGGGACTACAACTTTCCTGGTAAATAAGCAAAACTTGGGAGAAATCAGGAAAGAATGATGCATTTTGTGATTAACCTAGCAAATTTCCAGAATTAATGCAATCTATGAAATAAAACTGAAATAATGACAATGATAGATCAGATTAACAACTGAACGATGAATAATTTCCAGAATTATTGTCATATTTTATATTCTCTTGGCAAGAATGAGCGGATGACCGATATAAAATGACATGATAATATGAACACCTTGATCATTCGAGTACGTACTGCAACTCTGCAAGTTTCTAGTGAAATTAACTCCAACTTTCATGTTGGACTTGTAATTAAGGAACTTGTACCAATATGCACGAATATGCAATTACCTATTTCACGTGCGACCTTACATGAGTTACATCATTGCAGGCACAACCATCCAATATCAGTGAGATTCGAATTCGAGTACTCCCCTGGAAACCTGCTCTGGTAAAATAAATCAGTGGGCTGGAGCCTGGAGCCCTGGGGACAAGGTTATTATATGAAGTCATGAACTTACCAGAAATAAAAGGTTGATTGCATTAAGCGAGATGAACCATTTTTCATTTAGCACATCAATTGTACCACCCAAGGTTTATTGCCTGCCCTAAGTTGGCTTTCTCGTACCCTACATTCATCTACCACCTGTGGAACTCACAACTGGCCGAAACACGTACGTACCAGTAGGACTTGACACCAAATTCAAATAGTATCAACATCAGTAATCAGTTCACTTATTTAGGGTTTCACTCACATGGTGCCATGTATGATGTATATGCTGCCCTTACTGTACTTTGACATGCCTCATTCAAAAAGCTAGTTTCTACATGCAGTAATTTCATTCGCGAGGAAAACTTAGCAACTAGGGTTTACGAGTGTGGTTGACGGCATATCTGTGCCTACGAATACTTGGATTTTCCGTACGAATGTGTGCTGATCTCCCACGAGATAATGTTTGAACTCAATCTGCTTTCTATTCAAGATCTCATGTTTTCATTTTCCTATCACATAATATCATCATGTTTGAGTACGTATACTATATGACTGCGGAGAAAATGAGACTGGTTTGATTGATTATGAGGCTTTAATAGGAATTTAAGTATCCTCTCACCTTTTCAGAACATGAATTTAACAAACCATAGCCATCAAATTGAATAATTGATGATAAAAAGGAAGATAGCTTTGAGCCCTTTTTTTTCTCCTTAGTTGTAGTGGAAACCCCACAATGATCATCCTCCAGATCCTTGTCCGGCCAACTACAAAAAGTTCTAGCCTATTCTCCATTACTTCGTTATCACATTATCATACTTTTGTTTCTGGATTTAGTTTTTGTCTAATTGAAATGCACCGTACTAACATGGGACTACATAGATAACGTGATCAACTGATGATTTTGTTCTATTAGTCGACCATGAACGATTGAAATTATTCCGATTAGCAAAATGCATAATTGATCGAACTCTTAGATTTTCACTTTCGCTAACTATGAAGATGCGCGCAGTATAAATTGCTTCAAACTTACTGCAGAAAACAAACTTGAATGGAGGTCATAATCGAAGAGTTCAAATTAAAATCTTCTTTCCAGTGTACGTACGAAACAGATCGGATTGCAGATGAAATAAATGTATGCCAATCAAAGGGCTTGGAGTTTGTATTAATTGTGAGATATATTAGGTCAATGGCCACTACACCATATTAATTGTACCCATTTTGGCTTAGCTAGTCATAACGAGATCGATGACATAAAAAAAAAAGTGTCATAAGTCATAACGAGATGTTAAGTCTTGAATCGAGACTTCCAGAAAGGACGGTAACCTAGGCACAGGAAGACTAACTAACTACATGAGAAAGAGGGGACAGTTTTTGTATGATTGGAGACAAGTGGCTTGATTAACCACTACATCGTATCCCGTTCTCTCTACCAATGTCATATGGTTCGACACCTGCATATATATACACAAGTTTGAAACAAAGAAACAAGTGCAAGAGTGGGATTTCTGAAATTAGATGGACTTGCACTCTTGGCATTTGGTGTTGCTATAATATGGAGGGTGGTGTTCTTGAGGTAGCCTTGGTAAAGCATTCTACGTTTTAGTTTTAGTTTTTCTTTTTCATATGGACGAAACAAGTCACAAATATAAGCCCGAAGCTTCCTTTGTCGCCCTATCAACCTAAAAAGAGAAAAGGACACGGTTTGACCAAGATCGGCGATAAAATTAACCACAAAATTGGAATCACCCTCCACTTTACGTCTCGCAGCATCAGTCCCTTAGAACAGTAGCTTCACCAACTGAACCGAAGTGTCT
Source organism: Argentina anserina (assembly GCF_933775445.1). Lineage (NCBI taxonomy): Eukaryota > Viridiplantae > Streptophyta > Magnoliopsida > Rosales > Rosaceae > Argentina > Argentina anserina. The sequence goes on from NC_065876.1 coordinate 12,062,387, forward strand.
CCAATATCAATTGCACGAGGCTACTAGGATTAGTCTACCGTACTTCAGAGTTGTGAACGATAAAACTCCCAACGGCAGAATTCCTCTGAACCAAACCATCAAAAGAACTAGCATGTTACTACAACTTCATCGTGGAAGAGAGGTTTAGAAACTCAGCCCTGCTAACTAGTAATTGCACTTGTCATTTGAATTAGCAGTTAGCAGTAAGAAAACTTGTTGTAGTTATGTCAACTGAAAGAGGTTAGGGACTACCTATAAGCACCAAATCATTCCTAACTTTCCCAATGAGCCAACAAGTAGTAATTAAGAAATTTCTATAACTGATGAGGATCATATACGTCCTAGCTAAAAGAAGGTGAATGAAGACATCAATAGAATGGTTAGCAGTTAATTTCGTTATCACTATTACATAAGGGCAGGAATTATCTTTGGTTGAACATGTAGTTCCCGAAGCTTATTCAACAAGCTAATATTAGGATATGCATGCTTCTATACAAATTATTAACTGTATCCAGGCTGCAGACTTATTGAGAGCTTGCCATGCCATTAGAAGGAGGCCCCTAAATTACCTCATGTTCCTATTGGAACACTGGTAGAGGGATACTTAAGATGTGCTTAGCAATGTTCTGATCAAGCACACTTTCAAGCTTACTTTGTTCGGGAACCATTTGGAATTAATAAGAAACTTTATCGTCCAGATTAAAAAGTTGGTCATAACCTGGAGAGACATAATTGAACAAGGGGCAATCAAACATTGAGTTAAAATATTTCCAAAATCACCTCTGATGCAAGCTAAATCTAAACAAAGATAATAGTTGTGCAATAACGCACATAATAAACAAATCAGAGTCTGAAAAAAAAAAGTCCAAACAAGTGGACAATCTAGGAATGAAATGCAAAACAAATATGTAACTCCTCAAAAACTAAGTTCCAATAAATCAAACAATCAATTCAAGCATAAGACATCAAGGGTACACAATAAATGGAAGATTGGTTGAATCCTAGAGATTGAGAAGGATCTTTCCCCATGAGTCAAAAACATACTAAACCAACAAGGGAAGAAAGAGAACTAGACTGAGCCAGCCCAAAAGACTAAGGCCCACAACCCCAAAACCTCCCTCTCCCACTGTAGATCCGGCCAGCTTCGACTACATGGTTTTCTCTGCCACCTCAGTCCGGTGGCTTGCTTGGCTTTGGCACCATGGTGACAATGAGAGTGAAGCTTGACGCCGCCTTTCCAAAATAGATTGAGCCGCCACTGCTAGGGAATTGAGATTAGAATATAAGATCGCACCCCCCCCCCCCAAATTCCAATCAAGGACCAAGAACAAACCAATCTATCGCCGCCGCACACATCGCCGACAACCTAAAGCCTTGACACCTTTAGCCTCTAAAGAACCCTTCCGGCGCAGACTAAATTATAACACTGATGGGAAACAATCGACAAAGCCAACGACAACCCCAATTGCCTAGGCAACCTAACCTCTACTTGTGCTTGAATCGCTTGTAGTATCCAACACCGAGATGTCCTGGAGCAGCCAGTTATAATGTCGCCGCCTTACGTCACGAATCCTAGGAGTCTAGGTTTTGGAATATTTGCTCCGTGAAAAGTGGAGCTCAAAAAGTCTTTGTTTTTTAATTGCTAAATTTCAACATTATTGTTTGTATGTTACTCTGTTATATGCAATTAGCTAAGTGAACTATTTCTGTTTATGTTAGGTTTGCAAAGATGATCCTCATAATCATATATTTACTTGGCCAAAAGTATTCGAATAAGATAGAGTTTGAATTTATGCACGTGTACAAACTAGTTCGGATGCAAGTAATTCCCTGACCTAATTGATGCCCAACGCATACCAAGCATGATTGATATTACTATTGCTACTGTAATATAAATTTCACATTATGAAAGAACAAGTAATTATGTGATGTTTTTTTTTAAGTAATAATTATGTGATATTAAGGAAAATAAAATAAAAAAGACAATCACATGTTTCCTGTAAAATACTTAAATCCACTGCTAGGTCATGGGAGTTGCAGCAGTTGCCTACTATATTGCTACAGAAGTAACAGAGCCTTTATGTAAAAAGCATGTAGAGTTCACATGTGAGGAATTTGCAATAGATATGTAGGTTTTGTTTTTTGGGTTAAGATCCCATTTGCAATTGAAAAGCACTCATCATGATACATTTGTTAGCCATATTTGAGTTGGTGACTTGGTGCTAACAAAAGCTCAAAAGCCCATATAAAGGCAAGGTAAAATCATGGAACAGACAACTTAATCGATTTCTATTAAAAGGTGTGTATTATGATATAAGTGGCGAACAGATTTTTCATCGTAATTTCAGTCAAGTGTCTAATCAATTTAAGTAATTTCTTACAAAAAATTGATATAACCATATGTGTAATCAATTAAAAAATGAGTGATACGAATTATGATATGATGACGCCCTAAAATACAGGAAATGAGAGTTCAGACGGACAATTGCAAACTTTTATTTCTCTCAAAATTTTAAATGGGATGGTAATTGGGTGTAGGGGTGGCACTTAAGATTGAAAAATCGAAAATCAAACCGAAAAAATCGGACCGAAATTGAAAAAAAACGAACCGAACACAAGAAAACTGAACCGAACCGAATTAATTAGTTTGGTTTCCGATTTGGGCACATAAGAAACCGAATCGAACCGAATATTTGATTTAATTAATGTGATTTTAGGTTTATATTATATATAATTATATGTTTCTCTTTTGTAGTGTTATATATGTATATATAATCATCTATGTTTATATGTATGCCAATATATGTATGTTTCAAATAAGTTTACTAAAGCAAACATATATATATATATATATATATATATATATACAAGCGGATGTGAAATTACTAAATCCGCTTTAATATGAAGCAACTATATGAAGGAAACTTCTCGGGATCGATCGACACCAGTCGATATGATTGATATATATATAAATATATATATAGTGACCTCGTAAAATTTTTATCCAATTCGGACATCGTTTAACCGTCGAAATTTCCGGTAAACTGAAAACAATACTAATATGTCATAAGGGAAGACCCATTACCAAAATACGAACATCAAAAATCGTTTGAATATTTGAAATCACCTAATTTTTGTCACCAATTGTGTGCAGTCACACCAAAGAAACCCATTTGTCAAAGACCTGGTCAATGAAAATTTTAATATGTCAAAACGCCTCTTTTTTAGTTGACCGTTGGTATGAACAATCAAACCATATCCAAAACGGAGACGAAAATTTTATGGGGTCCCTAAATATGTATACAGATCACATTTGCTAGTGTCGATCGACCATATTTTGAAATAGAGCTGGCGATCACCTAAGTGTCAACTAATGTATCATAACATTTATATTAGGTTTAAAATAAAATTATCGCATTATGAAGCGGCTATATGAAGGAAACTTCTCAGAATCGATCGACACCAGCCGATATGATCGGTATATATATTTAGTAACCCTATAAAAATTTCATCCAATTCGGATCTTGTTTGACCGTCAAAATTTTCGGTAAATCAAAAATACCACTAATATGCTCTAAGAAAGGACCTATTACAAATATGTGAACGCCGAAAGCTACTTGCATATCTGAAATCACCTAATTTTTGTTACCTATCGTGCGTGGTAGCAATGAGGAAACTCATTTAGCAATGCCCCGGTCAATAAGGTTTTATTATGTGAAAACGCTTGTTTTTTGGTTGACTGTTGGTACGGACGGTCAAACCATTTTCAAAACGGACGAAATTTTTACGGGTTCCCCAAATATATATACCGATCACATCTACTGGTGTCGATCGACCATATTTCGAACTGGAGTTGTCGATCGCCGAAGTGTCAACTAATGTATCATAACCTTTTTATATTAGAGTTATAATAAAACTATCACATTATGAAGCGACTATATGAAGGAAGCTTCTCGGAATTGATCGACACCATCCGATGTGATCAGTATATATATTTAGTGATCATTTTAAAATTTCATCCAATTTGGACCTCGTTTGACCGTCGGAATTTCCGGTAAATTAAAAACAACACTAATATACCCCAAGGGAGGACCCATTACCAAGATGCGAATGAGAAAAGTTGTTTACATATTTGAAATCACATAATTTTTGTCATCGATCGTGCGTGGTCGAAACAAGGAAACTCATTCGGCAAATCCCCGGTAAATGAGGTTTTATTATGTGAAAACACATCTTTTTTTGTTAATCGTTGGTACAGACGGTCAAATCATGTTTAAAATGGATGAAATTTTTACATAGTCCCTAAATATATATGTCGATCACATCTATTGGTGTCGATCGACAATATTTTGAAACTATAATTAAAAAAAAATTCAAAAAAAAAAAACGAAAAAAACCGAACCGAACTGTTCGGTTCGTTTTCAGTTTGACCTATCAGAGAACCGTGAACCGAACCGAACCAAAGTTCAATTTCATGAAATTCCGGTTTGAGCCTAAAACCGAACCGTTTGAACCGAATGGTACCCCTAATTGGGTGGAAGTTACTTCTCTATTATATTTGATTCCTTCGGTCCCATTTAGTGCCTACACAACTTCAGGTTCAATATGGTACAGAAAAAATTTAGTAAACAGTGTGAGATCGTTCAAAATAATGTATGACTACCTTTCAATCTCGATTCAATTTTGTACCTCACTCATTTAAATGTAAGTGTATTTTGGTCTCTACCTTTTATTTGACTAAGTTTTGTCTATGAGTTATTGATAGAAAATGGACACCACGCGTTCTTTGTGCATCCATGGTTTTTGTTTTTTTTTTTTAAATCTGCTTATGTCCCTCCCCTCCTACATAGCACGGAAGCTTGGTTGGACGACCGATTCCCGCTTCGGAAGCGGAAGCGGGAGCGGAAGCGCGGGGAAGCGCGACGGAAACGCGATTCCGAAAAAGGTGGGTTTGGAAGCGCCGCGGAAGCGTTGGCTTCCAAATTGGAAGCGCGACGGAAGCGTTGACTTCTAAATTGGAAGCTTGATGGAAGCGTTAGCTTCCAAATTGGAAGCGCGGCGGAAGCGTTGTCTTCCAAATTGAAGTGTGATTCATTCTCTACCTCTATTTCATCAATCAATGTCTTGAGACTCTTCTTGTCGTCTCATCTTCTTATTTATTTCGTTAAGCGGTTAAAGATGATCATCATCAATCAATCTAATATGTGTCAGAAATAAGGGGGAGAGATATCAGGAAAATCTAGATGAGAGAGATATAGAGAGAAGACAGAGAGTTGTGGAGAGATATGAAAAAAAATCCATATGAGAAAGAGAGACAGAGGGAAGACGAACCTTTTTTTTTTATCAATTTCATCTAAGTGATATCTCTTTGACTTGCACGTGCCCAACACCTTCACACTATGTTGTACATTCTTTTGTTTGAATTTTGAAATGAAGCTTTAATAATGCTATAATTAAAGATAATCATGGCTTAGAAAATAAGTCATTAATAGTTATCCAGTTATTTTAATACTAGATAAAATAATTAAAAAATAAAATATTATAATTGTTCCGGGAGAATTACTATTCTACCCTTGTGTGTGTCTTAGCCTAATAGGTTTCCTGTTAGGAGATAGATTAGCATCTCCGTAGTAGATTAGGACTCCGAATCCTACGGGATTGTGGTGTTGTAAATGCCTATATATAGGCCCCCATATCATTCAATAATATACAAGTTTTTCATCCTCAAACACGTTATCAGCACGAAGCCCTAAAACCCTGAATCTTTTAGAGCATTCCGAAATTTTTTTTCCTTACCTCCGCCGCACCGCTGCCTCCTGCCGCCGCCGCGCCGCTGCCTCCTGCCGTCGCCGCAACCCCCTGCTGCCGCCGCCGCAGCCCCTGCCTGCCCTCGCAGCCCATGCCTGCCCTCGCAGCCCCTGCCCTCGCAAGCCCCGCAGCCCTGCAGCCCCGCAGCCCCGCAGCCCCGCAGCCCTGCAGCCCAGCAGCTCCTGCACGCAGCCCCGCAGCCCCACAGTGCTTCCTCCGCATTCGCTCCGCAAAGAAATCTTTTTGCCCCGCAAGTTCCCGCATCAAATCACTCAAAATTGCTCATCCCGCATATTCACGCAAGAGACGTGAAAGTCACAAGCAAGGACTTCGCTCAAGAGAAGCTACTCCCGTATACTACAAACCCTCCAAGGTAAATTTTTCATAAACGTTCCCGCTTTTGAACGTATAGATATATTATATCGGGCGCTATTAGCCTTCTTCTTGTCTTAACTCCGGCCTTTCTTATAACGCCGATGAGACTATAGAGGGATGGGTTTCCTCTCTTGGTCGATGTTTTCTGTGTGACGGTCCTGGGGGAGTCACGATTGTTTTGAAAGGGAAGTTAATCGATTTTCGTGTGGTCGCCTGAGTGCACCGCTGTTTTGGGTGCGATCATGAGTATCGCCGCTTGCATCGATTTTTCTTGTGACCATATACGTCACCCCTTCTAATTCCTATTATACTTGAATCTAATCGATTCCGTATTCGTTTTGTAGATGTCATCGCCATCTCGACCGGAATTTGGCCTTCTTGATCTAGAAGGAAAGGAATACCACCGCTGGGTTTCCGACATGGAACTCGCTTTCGAGAGCCGAGGGATTGAAGGCATGTTTGCCGACCCTCCTGCTGATTTCCCACCCATGGCTAAGACTCAGACTCTCATCTTCATGAGACGTCACATCCATGCAACTCTCAAGAGGCAATACTTGAACGTAAAAGATCCTAAAGAATTATGGGACAAACTACGCTTGCGGTACAACAACGTTCATGATAAGCTTCTTCCTGAATTGACCGTTAGATGGGACAACATCCGTCTATTGGACTATAAGAGAGTGGATGATTTCAATCAGGATATGCTATGCTTGCAATCCGATCTTGGCACCGTTGGTATCATCAAGACCGACCTAGATCTTCTCAATAAGACATTGGACACGTTTCCAATCAACTATGAGGTTCAAGCTCATACGTACCGCACTCATGTAGAGGAATGGAAGATCCGGTCTTTTGCCGACTTAATGGCACTCTTAGCTAAGAAGGAGAGACATTCTGAGATTCTCCTCAACAACAACAATAGACCTGTTGGCACTAAAAGAATTTCTACGCCACAGGCTAACTATGGGAAAGCTCCTAAGCAAAAGAATCAATCAAGGAACGCTCCATATCAGCACCAAAATAACAACTCTCGTGGTGGGAGACAACAAGGCCGATCTCGGCCTCGGTCCAATACATGGACCCGTGATGGTGGCGGCGCCGCACCCTCAGGGGGAGGCCGTACCCGTCCCACACTCCAAGGAGGCCGTGCGCCTCCTAATGCCTCCACTTCCGGTAATGGCAAGTCTCCATGCTTCAAATGTGGCTCCTTCAAGCACTTTAATCGCGATTGTCGCGCTAGCAAAGAGATGATCAAGGCTTACTCCGCCTACAAGAAGTTTCTACAACCCGAATCGAATCATGTGGATGAGGACCATGAGATCGAGACTCACCATATGTCCATGAAACCCGAGCCCCTTGCTTCTAAGGCTAGGCCTCCGGTTGCTACCATGGATACTCCCGACTTTGATTAGTCGTTTTAGCTTCTTTAGCTTTATGATTCAAGTAGCGTTATGGCCGACCGCCATTGTTATTTTCATTGACTTTGTAATAGTCTTTTGCTTTTGGAATTAGAAGTTTATGTGTGATGTATTAAAGATTGGCATTCAATAAAATTTCTCATTTCTTGCTTACAAGACGATCTCTTTGAGAATTTTATTTATCCGACACTTAGCATGATGATCAACGTGTGCAACTCACGTGGTTTTTAAATTGGACGTTTTTTGGGTCACATGGGACCCCAATAGCACTACATTGTGAACTTGGAACTTAAAATTCGGAAAACGAACCTCGGAACGTCGAAAACGACGTCGTTTTGCCTTGGCCGGCCCCGGTTACTATTCCGGCGTTTCCGGCACGTTTTGCCGGTGTATTCGCCGTCTTCCGGACATTTCCCGGCGTTTCCGGCACCGCCACTCGGTTTCTGCCGGCGTCCCCTGTCGGACCTGAAATCCCGGCCTCCATACCGGCCAGTTTCGACAGCCGCCGGCCGGTTTTTCCGGCAATAGGTGCCGCCGGTTTTCCACCGAGTTTTTCGACGATTTTTTCGTCGTTTTCTCGTGATTCTTCCGGCATATTGCAGCAGCCCCTGCTGCCACGTTTTCCTCGTCCAAAATTCACCCGGTTTAGAGTTTTTTTAACATGGTTTCCCGGTTTGTTTTTCCGGTTTTCTCCAAGTCCGTTATATGCACTCACCGGTACTTTTTGTGTGTGTTCCCACACCATTTTTGGATGGTTTATACCACCCTAGTTTACTGTTTGGTATTTCACTGCTTCAATACCATGATTTCCAACTCTTTAGTTGAAGAATGTAGTACTATTGCCATGTGATACATTCGATGGGATCGACCTTCGTTCCGATTCCCATTCTTACAATATCCTACGGCGTATTGTATAGAATTGTTCCCGTGTCGCTGACTCTCTTAATTGTCATTTTGTAGATGTCCCGCGGTGAAATCGAATGTCTAGCTGATTGCGGAATCACCCACACTGTCCTACGGCACAGACAGTTGTTTACGGATCTAGTGTTTTCGACTTCTTCGATGACTACAATGATTGGCTCGAAATCCATCATTCAAGGAAGAGGCACTGCTTCTTTCATGTTGCCTAATGGTACGACTCTTAACGTCGTAGACGCTCTTTATGCGCCGAAGTCTCCCCGCACCTTGCTAAGTTTTAAGGACATACGTGCCAATGGTTTTCACCTCGATACTTATGTTGAGAATGGAGAGGAATATCTTTGCGTTACCTCTGAGAAAGCAGGCCATCGCCGCATCTTAGAGAAGATGAAGAGTCTTGGGAATGGTTTGTATCTTACTTCCATTCGGATCTTTGAATCATATGCGGTTGAACGCAACTTTTGTGATTCGGACTCTTATATGCTTTGGCATGCCCGTCTTGGGCACCCTGGACGTGATATGATGATTAGAATTCTTAAGAATTCACATGGTCATCCATTTTTCAAGTCCCGGAAGCGATTGGAGGATCACCTCACCCGTGCTCCGCACGGTGAGGCCGTGCCTACCCATGCACCGCATGGTGCGGCCGAGCATGCCCCACTCGGCAGCTCCTCGGCTTTCATGCCGTCGGTGGCGGCATCCCCTCCTTCACAGGAGCTTGTGATGCCTCCCGTGCTTTCCCATGCCTCCATGGCAATTTCTGATGCCCATCGCTCGTTTTGCAAAGCTTGTTCTCTTGCTAAATTTCAAGGAAGTCCTTCTTTTGCTAAGGCTTCAACCGAGAACATTCCATTCTTACAACGTATCCAAGGTGACATTTATGGACCTATTCAACCAGAATGCGGACCTTTTCGATATTTTATGGTATTGGTTGATGCATCGACGCGTTGGTCACACGTCGCTTTGCTATCCACAAGGAATGCTGCATTTGCTAAGTTATTAGCTGAGATCATCAAACTTCGGGCTCACCACCCCGATTATCCTATCAAATCCATTCGTTTGGATAATGCTGGAGAATTCACCTCCAAAACTTTTGATGATTACTGCATGTCTATTGGGATCGAAGTTGAACATCCCGTTCCTCATGTTCATTCACAGAACGGTCTAGCAGAGGCTACCATCAAGCGTATTCAGCTTGTTGCTCGGGCAATGGTTATGGGTACTAACCTGCCGGTCTCTGCGTGGGGATATGCAGTGTTGCATGCAGCGACACTTATTCGTTTCCGACCCGCGGCTAACCAAGCGTTTAGTGCGTACCAGATGGTAACTGGTTACGAACCCAATATTTCACACTTACGCATCTTTGGTTGCGCCGTTTATGTGCCTATTACGCCTCCGCTGCGTACTAAGATGGGTCCTCAGAGACGATTAGGTATCTATGTTGGCTATAATTCTCCAACGATTGTCCGCTACTTAGAACCAACCACCGGAGATCTCTTTACTGTAAGATTTGCAGATTGTCACTTTGATGAGACATGCTTCCCGTCGTTAGGGGGAGATGGGAATGTTATCATTCCAAATGAACGTCAGGAATTGACGTGGTGTGTCCCCACTATGTCTCATTATGATCCCCGCACTGCTCAAAGTGAGTTAGAAGTGCAACGCATTATCGACCTCCAGAAAGTCGCGGATTCGATGCCCGACGGCTTTGTAGATATTGCTAAAGTGACGAGATCAAACATACCCGCTGCGAACGTACCGGCACGGTTGGATGTCCCGAAATACGGGCGTGGAAGACAAGCTCCTGGACCTAGCAACGTTGGCACCGCCCCTGACAGTGGGACGGAGGCCGACGGCGGCACCATCGTACGCCGTGGTGTTGCCGGCGCCCCTTGTGGCGACGATGCTGAGAAGGCCCGGCATGGAGCAGCTTCGGCCTCGGCTAGTCAAAGAAAAAGGGGGAGACCGATAAACTCTAGGGATTCAAAACCTAGAAAGAAGCGAATGACTAAGGCACAGCGCGTCATCAACGATGAATCACCATCGTATGAAGTTGTCTCTGATTACAGCTATGTCCATGAATCAACTCAAGTGTTTCCGTGGGACGCTATGGAACCTTGTTTGATGCCAGAGAACAACGAAATCTCAGTGAACTACACAAGTGAGCAGTCGGTCCGAAACCGAGCCACTACATGCATTGATGACGTTTTCGCTTATTCCGTCGCACTTGAGATCATATCTGAAGACGGCGTTGAACCTCGCTCTGTAGCTGAATGCGAACGCAGAGCAGATTGGCCGAAGTGGAAGGAAGCAATCCAGGTAGAACTTGACTCATTAGCGAAGCGAGAAGTCTTCGGAAAGGTTGAATTGACTCCAAGAGATGTCAAACCTGTTGGACATAAATGGGTCTTCGTTCGTAAGCGTAATGAGATGAACGAGATCGTGCGTTATAAGGCAAGACTCGTGGCGCAAGGATTCTCACAACGACCTGGTATTGACTATGAAGAGACTTATTCTCCTGTTATGGACATCATTACCTTCCGCTACCTTATTAGTCTGGTAGTGTCCGAAAGACTAAACATGCAGCTTATGGATGTGGTCACAACTTATCTCTATGGGGATCTTGACGCAGAGATATACATGAAAGCTCCTGAGGGACTACCTTTACCTCCATCAAGTGCCTCCAGACCACGGAGTGCTCATGCAGTCAGATTACGTCGTTCATTGTACGGGTTAAAGCAATCCGGAAGAATGTGGTACAATCGGTTGCATCAATACTTGGTGAGAAGGGGTTACAAGAATGATGAACTATGCCCATGCGTGTTCATACGAAAGACAAATTCCGGATTCGTCATCGTTGCGGTCTACGTTGATGACATGAACATAATCGGTACTCTTGATGAGATTGAAGAGACCGTGTCTTATCTGAAGTCAGAATTTGAGATGAAAGACCTAGGGAGGACGAAATTCTGTCTCGGCCTTGAGCTTGTGCATAGGGCCGACGACATCTTAGTGCATCAGTCAAATTACACGCAGAAGATGCTTCGACGTTTCAATATGGATCTATGCAGTCCATTGTCTACTCCCATGGTCGTCCGAAGTCTAGATATCAAGAAGGATCCCTTCCGTCCTAAAGAGGATGATGAAGACGTTCTTGGTCTTGAAGTTCCATACCTTAGTGCGATTGGGGCACTATTGTATCTTGCTCAATGCACTAGACCGGACATATCTTTCGCAGTGAACTTATTAGCTAGATTTAGCTCCGCACATACGCTACGTCATTGGAATGGAATCAAGCATTTGTTTCGATACTTGAAAGGTTCCATTGACATGAGATTGTTCTACCCCTATTGCAGAGAGAACACCGCCACGGTATCTCCCCACACCACCGCCGTCGCCGACCCCGGCCTTGCCGCCGTACGCCGCAGCGATGCCGCCGGCCGCCATGGCGTGGAGACCGTGCGCGGTGCCGAGAGCAGCAACCGGTCCCGTGCAGCTCTATCCCCCGATGCAAAGACTCCAAACAACTTGTTAGTTGGTTATGCCGACGCAGGGTACCTCTCTGACCCTCACAAGGCTCGTTCTCAAACCGGGTATGTGTTTACCATTGGGAATACGGCGATATCTTGGAGATCCACAAAGCAATCTCTTGTTGCTACTTCTTCGAATCACGCGGAGATCATCGCTCTCCAAGAAGCAGTGAAAGAATGTGTTTGGCTACGATCACTTGTTCGCCATATTCGTGATTCTTGTGGATTAGTCTCTACAACTGATCAACCTACATGCATTTATGAAGATAATGCTGCTTGCATAGAGCAGACGAAGTTAGGTTTCATTAAGGGAGACAACACCAAGCATATTTCGCCTAAGTTCTTCTACAACGTTCAACAACAGAAGTTCTTGAATGTTCAGATCAATCAAGTGAGTTCAGAATCCAATGTTGCGGATTTGTTCACTAAGTCTTTGCCTAAATCTACTTTTGTGAAACATGTGAAGAGCATTGGCATGCGTCGTTTATCGGAACACTAGAGTTTGGTAGACTTCAGGGGGAGTCTACATCACATGTTAAGATCCTTAAGTAGTTGGTGCGTTGTGCTCTTTTTCCCTTCGATCAAGCTTTTGTTTTACCCAAAAGGTTTTTGTTTTGCTTGACAAGGTTTTTACCGAGACAACGATGTGTGCACCATGCAACCTAGGCATGCGACACAAGGGGGAGTGTTCCGGGAGAATTACTATTCTACCCTTGTGTGTGTCTTAGCCTAATAGGTTTCCTGTTAGGAGATAGATTAGCATCTCCGTAGTAGATTAGGACTCCGAATCCTACGGGATTGTGGTGTTGTAAATGCCTATATATAGGCCCCCATATCATTCAATAATATACAAGTTTTTCATCCTCAAACAATAATATATATATATATATATTATTCTGACCCTTCTAAAACGCACCCGCTTTCTTAATTTTTGAAAAAAAAAACGCTTCCGCGTTTTTAAACGCTTCGCTTCCATGTACCCGCACCCGATTCCATGCAGCCTAGCTCCCCTCCGATCTCTTCTTCCTTTCTATCATAACAAAACTATATAATCAGTCCTGCTCCCACCCTATATATATAATTGAAAAACAAGAAAAATGTCAGAAAAATGTATTAAAAATTCCACGAAGTACCATAATTGTTAACATGAGGTTTTCAATGGCTTAGCCACATCTTAACTGACATCTAATCAACTTCAAAGGAATTGAAAACCACAAAAGATTCTCTAACCAATCTAGTTAACATGAGGTGCATTAGCGCATTTGGGTTTGTTTCCTATTTGACCAATGACCATTAATCCTGTTGCACCCGGAAAAACTTCCGGTCAATGATCAATGACGGGTAATGGAGTGAAGAAAATGAACAAGGATGATTTCATTCTTTGATTCCACCCACCTTAATTAACTTACCCGACCGGACGTGAAATGAGGGCAGGAGGCTTCGTGTGGAGTTCTGGGTGAATGGGTTACGGCGAGTCGGCGACGGCCATGGCGAAGATCATTTATCTTACAAAACAACGGTGGCAATAAATTAAATATAGGCTGAGTTACTAAAGGCAATGAAGAGCTTGAAATGAAGGAAAGGGAGATGGGTCGGCTGAGTTTACTAAAGGGAGGGATCAGGGATCCAACAACACACTCACACACAATTGGTAATTCAATTTTTGTTTTACTGTCTATTGTTTGGAGCAAAACTGACTGCGCCTGCAGTGACGCTCTGTTAATAGAACGGTGGGTGAAGGCCCACTAGGTGGACGGAATAACCTCCGTTGTAAAAACGAAAAGTTATACCGACATCTCAGACAAAGGGAAGGAAAAGGCTCTAACTTTTTGTATATTCTGTTGAATCTGTGGTCCGAAAACAACCGATGGTAACTGTGCAGACGTCTCAGGCATTCAGAAAGTCTCAAGCTTTCCACATGCAGCCAAAGACGACTTGAATGGGGGATAGAAAAAAAAAACCTCTTCTTTACTTCATAGAGCGTACATGATGTGAAAAACTAAAACCCCACATTTTCCTGTCTTTTTCTCCCGTTTGGTAAATGGTAAAGATTGCATCTTTCACTGCATTTTCCCTGAGTTATCGATCATGGTGATAGTCTAATAGATATGTTATATTCTAAGCTTCAGCAGAGCTCACTCTTGGTCTTGGAGATATATAAAGTCCTGTTTTCTGGGGCTATTGTGCTTATTATGTGCATGCATGCGTTTGGGTTAGACTCTTGTCTTCTTGGAAGAATTTCCCAGTTCTTTGCTTCTGCCTGATTCCTGGGTAGTTGATTTTTCTTGATTTTCTCTGTTTTTGAAAGATGTCTTTGTCCTTGTTAGCTCTCTTCTTTTGGCAGAGATCTTACTTGGGTTTTGTCTAGTTGTTGTTCTGCTAAATTAGCTCTAGCCAATAAGATCTTTCACTTCAGTAAAATCTATCTCTTTCTTGTTCCTGTACCAACTAAGAAGTTTGACCCTCTTGTTTTATGTGCTCAACTTCATCTGAGCTTAGGAATAAGATCCAACACTTTGCAACACTTTGGTATCCCCAAACAGAACTTGTTCCCACCAGATAGCTCCAGTGTTTCATAGAACTTCGGGTTTGATTCAATCATCAAAGACCAGTCTATGTTATAGTGTTTACTGACCTGTTAGGCTGTTACTACAAAAACTCATTCAATTTGGAACCAGGTGTTCTCAAATATGTATGTTTTAGAATTGAGAATCTTTCCAAGTTTACAGCTGCTCTATCCCAACTCATTGTGATTTTTAGTCTTTTTGGTACACTTTAATCAAGCAAAGATTGGCTCTGATGTGTGGTTCTTGTGGATCTGGCAGAATCAGTTGAAGGCTAATGAGCTGTTATCTGTTACATTGTTCTAGGACGTCCTGAGAAACGATGCCAAATCAGCTATGGTTTGCACTGCCAGTGATTTAGAAGGGTGGAAAAATTTCCCCAAGGGCCTGAGAGTTCTAGTTCTTGATGAAGACACCAGTTATTCGGCCGAGATAAAATCAAAGCTTGAGGCCATGGATTATATTGGTTTGAGATCTTTCAATCATTCATGTTCTTTATAGTTTTGGTTTTTCTTTAGAGTTTCCTTATATTAGTTTCACTCTTTTCCAATATTAATCTCCCTCTTTTCCACTCTTCATTATCCACTAGTATGCTGGTCCCCTTTTTCTTTCTTCTTTAAAGCATCTCATGATGCTTCTTAATCATATGGCTAGATTCCGGCTTTAGTTTTATATGGTTTTGGATTTTAGTAAAATTGGAGCTTAGAAAGAACCTGAACAAGGAAGAAAAATCAATTTCTGCAAGTTCTCAACAGAAAAGTAATTTCTTTTTCTCACTACAGAATTTAAGTTATTGATCATCTATAATTTCTTGGGATCTAATCGGTGAAGTAGATGCTTTAATTTGTTAATGGGCAGTGATGCAACATTAGAATGTAATCAATGTAGGGGAAATATTAAAATCATGTTGTTTAGATGTAGTGCGCTTGTGTCTTTGTGTTTGCGTTCAGCCATCTACACGATTCGTTTAACATCACTATGTCTGTCACAGTTACTACATTCTGCAATGAAACCGAAGCATTGTCAGCATTTTCAAGCAACCCTGAAGGTTTCCATGTTGCAATTGTTGAGGTAACTAATTAAATATGCAACTAGAAAAGCTATCTTGCTTCTGTAACGTATTGGTTTTTATTGCTGATTTTAGACATTATAGGACTAGGAGTGGAATTTTGTTCTTTCGTTCAGTTATATGAGCATTGTGATCATTTCACAATTCTCTTGATCAATTGCTTGTCACGTCATTCCTATAGCCATATTAATGTAAATCAATATTGTCCCAGGTGAATACAAGTAAATGTGATTGGGGTTTCCAATTTCTCGACACTGCCAAGGACATGCCAATCATTAGTAAGTTCATACGAAAACCTACTATTCTAAGCTACCCATAAAATTCTCTTGTTGATTTCTTATTTAGGATGTGTGTTTCCCTGATTCTACTTTTGTTCAAACAAATTATCTTCTTAACCATCTAAAACTCATTACATAGTTTTTAAATGAAATTTACTAAATCCTTCTTGCAGTGACTTCAAACATTCATTGCCTGAACACCATGATGAAGTGTATATCGGTGAGATATTTTCACTGACCACTCATGCACTACTTTATGATTTTTATTTATTTATTTACTTCTGAGTGTCCGATATAATAAGTATAATGAAGCACTGTCAAATCTCTTCTTCTAAATTTTCAAACTGATTAAGAAGATTTTATGTTTGGTTATTCAACGTTGGCCTCTCCAATTGTTGCTCAAATCATAAGTGAAAGGTTCTATATATAATACAGTTGATCAAGCTTACCATCTTGCATGTATTTGACAATTTACTTCCAGCTTGGTGCAGTTGAGTTTCTTCGGAAACCTCTCTGTGATGAGAAACTTCAGAATATTTGGCAGCATGTTGTTCATAAGGTCCGTTATAGTAAGGGGATATTGTGCCGAGATTAACTACAAAATATGATGAACATTTTGCAATTAAATAACTGATATTGTAAATGCTGAGCAGGCATTCAATGCAGGAGAGAAAGCAGTCTCTGAATCAGTCAAGCTTGTTAGAGAGTCTTTACTACCCATGTTGCAGCCCAAATTGGAAACTGAACCACCAAAATGCAAAATCTCAGTGGTAACAGAAAACGCTCCCAGGGTTGTTGAACATGACAATGAACAATCCACCGGAAGTGACAAGTACCCAGCTCCTTCAACACCACAGATAAAACAAGGATCTCGTTTACTGGATGATGGGGATTGCCAAGATCAAACTAACTGCTTTTCAGAGAAAGAGTGCGGGGAGCATGATGGTGAATCTAAATCTGTCGAAACTACATGTGGCAATGCTGATGATACTCATCAAATAAGTGAACCTCAGATGCCTGAGAAGATAGTGATCAAACAGGAAAAGGACTCTCCTGATGTTTCTAAGAGTGAAAAAAATTTGTCTCAGCCTCATATTAGAGACTGTACCAATGATACTGGTCTTGCGACTGAAAAACTGAGTAAAATAGCGGGTCTCAATCATTCATACAAACCTAATAGGAAAAAGATGAAGGTGATCTTGTACACATGCACTTCTCAATCAAAAATATTATTATTTTTGTAATAGTTTCAGACTTTCAGTGACCATGATTTCAGTCCGGGACCTTGCATTCTGAATGCATTTCTGTTTTATGTATGCTTTCAGGTAGACTGGACGCCGGAACTGCACAAAAAATTTGTCCACGCAGTGGAGCAATTGGGTGTAGATCAAGCCATTCCTTCTCGAATACTTGAGCTTATGAAAGCTGAAGGTTTGACAAGGCATAATGTAGCAAGCCATCTCCAGGTCAGTATTTACTAGCTCCTTAATAACCAATCAAGTTCAATAGAAATTACTCGTCCGTGATGAAAGTTATTGTGCAGTGCCTGTTCAGGTTTTCTTTTTGTATTATTTAATGAGAAGCTCATTGTTAACCAACTATTTTTGTAGTGATTTAGGTATGGATTAATCAAACAAAAAGAGTAGAAAAAACATAGTGGAAGTTGTCTTGCTCTCCCTAGAATTTCCATAAATCAGCTACATATCAGTTCCCAGCTCTTTTCTACCTTGAATATTATTGTTAGTGTTTGAGGTAATGGTTTTTAGTCATTGAGTTCTGCAACCTAATGAAGCAATTGACTATCGTTGTAAAGCAGAAGTATCGTATGCACAAGAGACACATATTGCCGAAGGATGAAGACCGCAGAATGTTACATCCTAGAGATCCAACCCAAATGTGTTATTATCCTCATAAGCCTATCATGGCTTTTCCCCCATATCATTATAACAATGGTGTATCAATGCCACCGGTCTATCCTATGTGGGGCCAACCTGCCAGCCACCCGTCCAATATCCAGATGTGGGGTCCACCTAGCAATCCTCCATGGCAATCGTCGGATAGTTGGCATTGGAAGCCTCCTTATCCGGGGGTAATAGATGCTGGTTATTATTTAAGAATTATGGTCAATCTCTTCTATAAAGCATATTATTCACTAGAAGATCCATTGATAATTGCATTATTTTAACATTGCAGTTACATGCTGATGCTTGGGGTTGCCCTGTGATGCCTCAACCTCTGCAAGGTGGTTATTCCTCTTATCCTCAAGTGAGTATGCCAATAAAAATGTCCACACTTGTTTTTGCACAAGTCATCAGTTCTGTTTTCCAATTCGTATCAATCTTACGTATACTACGTTTTGACAATGCAGACTGCATCAGGGGTTCATAATGCACATATAGTAGACAATGGCTGCACAATGGTACATAACTCGGAACTTCATCCGGTACTACCGCACAACCTTGGTTTATGCAGTGTTCCTAATGCACATACTGCATTCTATTTCTGTTGTGTACTTAAGATTCAAATATCTACCCTGTAACCAACTGACCAATCTTGCAAACCACTCCTATACTTGAACAATCATTTATCCAATCTTGTTCCGTACTCATTGTTTCTCTATTGCAGATTGCATCAGGGTTAAACAGCACACATGTAGCAGGTAACGGCCATAGCATGGCACGTGATTCTTCTGAACCTCATCTGGTAATACCACTCGCCCTTAATTTGCGCACATTGCTAGAACTTTGTTCGTAGCATTCCTTTAGGTTATGCAATCAAACCATCATTAACATCCACTCCTTGATTTTGGCGAAGTTAAGAACCACATGCACCAAGTTAAATTTTAAATCATTGTTTGTCAATTGAAGCAATATGAGAAGGAAGCAATGGTATTTATCATGGAAAAACAATATGTAAGGAGAGAATAATGTCCGAATGATTGGCATTGTATTTGACAAAATAATGTACCATTATATTTACGTATTGTGTCGGTTCAAGATTTGATCAACCTGCAACCTAATTGAATCAGACAAGTCATGAGTGTTATAACTTGCCTTCAAATAATGCACATCCAGAATCTAAGTGGTGGGGTGTTGACATAAACCAAACGTTAAAATTGCCCATCAAATCTGATTCTTTTTTGTTTCTTTGGTTTTGTCACATGCAGGCAGATGAAATCATTGACAGGGTTGTAAAGGAGGCAATGAGCCAGCCATGGCTACCCCTCCCTTTAGGCCTTAAGCTTCCTTCCACTGAAGGTGTACTAGCTGAACTCTCAAGGCAAGGCATCTCCAACATCCCTCCGATCAACGGTTCTAACTTCCGTTGACGCGTTCCCTTATGGTACCGGCTCGCAAGCTAGGAGGTCCACAGTGAATTAGCATGATGAGGACGCGTCAATGGCGACATTATGTTACAAGGAATACGATGTCTTTTAGGCTTTTAGATTTAACATGTGTTTCACTTGATTTGTGAGGGCCAAACTACCTATTGTGGCCTCGGAGCTACCTGAGTTATCTCTGTCATCATTTTAACACAAGAGAGCATGAGTCAAGTTCAGATGTTGACACACTCAAAATAACTGAGTTGGATCCTTTCCATCTTTAGCAATGGTTAGCTGGAGCAACTTTTTTCGGTGGACATTAGACGGCTGTGGCCAGGCCACGTTGATGAAATGCTGCCCATGTAAAATTCAATTCCGAGTGTAAATAGTTCCAAACACAAATGAGGGTCCTCCCTTGTTATCTTATATGATCTGTTCTGTAAGGTGATGTCCTTTTTAGTGTTGTTGAGTAGGTCATGCAGTGGTTGCTGTCTAATAATGGAAGGGATAGCAGTGTTGCTCTGCCCCACGAGGCACTTGTGAATTATTTCAACGAAAATGAAGCTTTACAAGTGGATGCTGACTTGGGGCTTATCTTGTTCTTGTTTAGTTGTTTGTATCAAGAAAAATGGACCAGCGCATGTTTGGTCAAGTGTTGGCTTTCACAGTTTCACAGACATCGAAATGGAAATTTGGTCATGTATTTTGCATTCAGTAATTTTGATCCTTGTGTTTAGTACCGCACGCATGTAGGGGTCTGTATGGTCCATTTTTCGTCTCTAAACTTTAAGATTTGAATTTGACCTCTGATTAAGAAGTGTTTAAATAACATAAGGACTTGACAAAAATAAGGTGCAGAGACGAGGAAACGGAACCAATGTCAATAAGAGAATGGATGGTGGAGCCAAATCCCACTAAACCAAAGTTTGGCACCGCAAATCCTCTAATGCAAATTAACAAGGTCAAAAGATTGAATGAAACTTAGAACAAGTGAAATCTTGCCTCTAATTGAAACCAACATGCATCCAATCTCCGACATATTCAGTTCTTTAGCTTAACCGTTGTATCCCACTTCTATTAATGTTGAAGTTGATATTGATAAAGTGATTTGAGATTCACATCCAAAACCAATTGACAAATGGATTAAATGGTTCAAACCCTTATAAACCCACAAATTAGGTCTCAATTCCCAATGTGAGATTTATGTTCTCAACATATATTCCTAAACTGAGACAAAATGCACCCAGAAAAGCACATTTGTAGTCTCAACTCTAGCACTCTCCCTTGATAAGGTCGCATTGGTCGAAATGACGTTATTTCAGGATCGCTATTCGCTAAACACAAATCAATATTGTCAAGTTTATCTATTAATTAACATGTATACAAGATGATGATGGTATGTAAAGTGGCTTGAAATTATGACCACGATCTTAATTTGATTTGTTACTCATGCAGACATGCATACCTTCGAGGTTATAGAAGAGTAACCTTTGAAAGTTTAAGGATTCTCAATAAGGCGCCAACTGCATGCTGCAACGCTATCTAGCTACAAGTACTCGTTACCCTGCTAGAGCAAGCTTGATTGATCAACAACCACAGACGAAAGCGTACGATTTGATTTCGACAATAACAGAAAACTGTGAACCAACCAAGACCGGAGAAGTGGTGTCTTCTAAGAGCTTTTGCATTGGTGTTGTCTTTTGGTTTTGTCATATTTAGAATTTGACATATATATGATATAGAAGAGTTATTTTGGTTACGGGGTATTTCACTATACACCCAATTTTTTAAAGCTCTTTTAAAAGAAATTTACAGAGTTTATTATTCATTATACATTGAATTATTGACATTCTCTTAATTCTAAATTACAAGATGTCACTATTAAAAGCTGATTAGTCAATCAACAAATTATGCTCGTATTTACTATCTTAATTATAGATTTTCATAGTCTCTTAATAATTGCAATTTTTCTTTTACTCATCATAAATTTAGAAATAATGGAACATTCCTTACCTTAAATCTAAATTACAAGATGCCACTATTAAAAGCTGATTAATCAATCAACAAATTATGCTCTCATTTACTATCTTAATTATAGATTTTCATAGTCTCTTAATAATTGCAATTTTTCTTTTACTCATCATAAATTTAGAAATAATGGAACATTCCTTAATTACATATCTAGATTTCAGAAGCTTTTTAAATTTAAATCAATTCAATATTGAAATCATTTAATGGTGACACAAACTTTCCATTTTTTTAAATAATTTAAACATTTTATTTCATATGTATATTTTATATGAACAACAATGCAACCTACGTTTGAGGTATATATATAAGTTTTTCCCCCTATCTAATAGGTTTTTTATTTTTAATTACAAACTAACGATTATGTATGTATCTATATAGATGTTTACATATTTTCTATGAATTTTATATCAACCTGTTTGTTAGGTAACTATTTCAAAATATCTCTTTTCATAGGTTGAATTTGCACCTTATACAGATATGCATGCTTCTATTTATTAGGTATCAGTAAAAAGTGAAAATGAAAATGAAAAGTTTAAACCTAGAATAAAGGTTTATTGTTATACAAAGTTCATGTACAATGATACGAAAAGAAAAGATTTGAGAAAATATATATATACATATTGCATGGATAACGACATACGTACCTTATTGATAGATTCAAAAATTGAAATGAATAAATGATACAAATACACAACAAGCTAGCTTGAAATTCTCTCATATGGTCTATAAAAGTTGAACTAGTGTTTGTGTTCTGAAACTTTGATATTAGCTATATAAAGAAGTTTTTCTCAAGTAAAATTTGAAATTAAATCTTTCAGCAATTTAATATAATGAAAATTATTTGAGTGTTTGAATTAGACATGTAAAATGAAAATTTAGAAATAGATGCTAAGATTAAGTAAACTAACATGATCAAAAGGGCAAAATATACTTATATAAAAAGAATTTGGGTGTAATTTGAAAAAACATTTGGGCGTGGGTTTAATTTCAAAGAGGTGATCTAATATTGAGTTTATCTCTAATTTTCTCTTTGGTCTATACACCCAATTTCACTATCCAATGAATTGGTCTTTTTCTAAGGAGCTAAAATAATAAACATAATATTATATCTTAAAAATTAAACGCTTAAATATATATCAACTCTCACTGGGCTATTTTATTTAATTTTGAAATTTTTCTGGTATAGTGAATTGAATCTATTGATTTGATTGGGTAAGGGTGTTGATTGGAAATTCGGGAGGGTGCCGAACTGAATTGCTCCAAAACTCAACCTTAATTAATTTCATTTTGTCATTCATTGTCATACAACATCTCTCTCTCTCTCTCTCTCTCTCTCTCTCTCTCTCTCTCTCTCTCTCTCTCTCTCTCTCTGGGCCTGAGGCGGTTTCCTCTTAGGCCTCCCCTCATGTCCAAGCCTGAACCAACTCACTGATCCCAAACACGTAGCTATGTATATAGTTTTCCCATTGTTAACCGCGAACTCCAAATCCAATGGGGAAGATTAAGACTATATATCGTCTATATATAGGTCAAAATCTGAAGTCTCCAATATGACTTAAGTCTGAAACCAAGGGGGTGAAATTAGCTTGATGAATTTCACCTTTTGTTAGAAACATCATAAAATACTTTCCAATATGACTTATCGCGGTAGTTATTGCCACAAATCTGGTAGTACGCGCGCGGGACTATTGCATGTTGATGTAGTTGATCAAGGACTGAGGCAAAGAAGCTGAGGACCGGAGGCTCATGACCAGCAACAATTCGATCGTCGTAGCTGGTATAGCTACTGAGTCGAGCTGATGGCCGCCCGTTTCTCTACAACTCTAGCTTTTTTGAGTTTTGATTCATGTTAATCCTGTGGGAGGTTTAACTAAATAATTCCCCAATTATTGACAATTTTAAACTTTCGTACCTCAATTTTGGAAACTATTGCATTAGTACCTCAAGTCTCTACATTATCAGTGTGAGTCATAGAATGTAATTTAAGGATGTACATCGTATAATTAGTACTTATATCGGAGCTCATCAGTTTTCGGTGCTAAATCACAAAATCGAAAGAAAATGAAAGAACGAAACTACTCTTGAAAATTGGTGGAAAATGAAGACTTAACAGTGTTAATTGACGGAATAAATCAAAATTAAGTTAATGTAGAAACTTGAGATACTAATACGATAATTTCTAAAATTAAGGTGTGAAAATTTAGATTTATCAATAATTTAAGGATTGTTTAGTTAAATCTCCCTAATTATGTTCTCTGTATAATTTGGCTCTACCAGTGGTGGTACTGGTGTCACTGATGTGCTTCGATCAGCACTATCTACCTACTTAACTACTCGCCACTTATTGAAGAATCCTTCAATAAGTGTGGCAAGGGACCAAGGCTCCTAGTGCTGGCTGGGGTAACCTTACCTAGCTATTACCTACACATGAGGTAGTTAACTAATTAAAATAATTAATACATATTTCAGCTTGTTTTTTAGGTAGGGTAACTCTTCGCAGGGATCAGTTAATCCATCCAACTCTATCATTATAATTTATTTTCTTAATTTGATTTAGTTCATGGGTTTGCTCATAATCTTCTTCTTTTCTTCTAAAAAAAAAGTTCATGGGGTTTGTGCATGTAATATTTTATGATTGAGTAAATCATATCTGATTTTTTTTAATTATTTCAATAGATTGTAGATGTACTCTCAATGTAGAAACAAACTTTTGTGTACAAAGAATGAAATGAAAAAGAACAACCGCGCGACATTGTTGAAAAATTGAAAAGAACAAAACAAGACCTATGACTATTCTATTACAAAGTCATAATGAAATGATAAATTTGGGAGAGAGTAGTTCTTTATTGATCGGAAGTTAGGTTCGCAATCCTCACTTCGCAGACACTAACGTCCCACTTCTTCTTCTTCTTTTTTCTGTTTAAAATCTGATAAAAATACGGTCAACGATCGAATATAACAGCTGCCTAAGGGCTAAGACGTACACCAGCCCAATTATGATCATGAAAGCAAGTAAAACCAAATGGTACAGATTCTTGGAACTATAATCAGTGAACAATCAATTGACACTAGCTGCAATATAGACAATTGTTCTTGAGTGAGCAACAAGCTAGCTAGGAAGCAACTAAAATCTTAATAATTGATTTTAAACGTTCTAAACCGAAGGCAGAGACAACTATGATCCCTTTTGCATACACAAGAACTGATTACAGAAACAAGTAATTAAAGCAGATAGAAGAAGGCCAGCAATCAATTGTATGAGCTCAAATATTAATGATCGATTTGTTATGACCTAGCTCACCGCTGATGAGTCTCTAAGAGTAGCAGTGGCAGTTGCGGTTGAATGTGGCCTTGACACAGTCTACTCCTGGGGGTTCAAATTTTTTTTACCGGCGTGACATTGAGAATTTTTGCTTCGATCACACGACGACGCCTTTGAAGGATCCAACGCATTTTTAGTGCAGGATTCTCCTGCTGATTTCAGAATACATCATGAACTCATCCGAGTCCAAGTCAGTCCGATAAGACACGAGGGGTCGTTGGTGCGGCCGCCTTCACACCAAGATGATACTGATCTAGAGGTGATGGTGTTGTTAATGCTATGAGTTGTGGTGAAAAGGGTAATCAGAATCATCACCGCTACTACCGACTGGGGACTAATCTTTGCAAAAAAAGAAGAAGAGGAAAACCAACTCCTCAGATATCTTATGCTTACGTGATCCTTCACTTGCTCATTAGGTATTATATAGCTGGCCGGCCTGGCCCAGTTCATGAGTGATCCTAGAATAATCTGTCAACATATCACCATTATTTGCTAAATTTCAGAGGTTGATGTTGACGTCCTATAATTTTTTAGAAAAATTTACTAACGATCTCTGAAGTCTTATGACATGGTCAGTTTGATTTCTGACTTTTAAAATTGATCCCTCAACTCCCTGTTTTATTATCAACTAGATCCATCCAACCAAATTTCGTCACTGTTTTGTTAATTTCATGATATGCATCACACGTGAGTCCCACAAAAAGAGGTAAATGAGATATATTACTGAAAATGAAGGCTTAAACTTGTTTTCACTCAATATCTCTCTTAATTAGGTCTTCATTCTCTCAATTCTAAACTTATTTTGTTAACTCTAAATTTGGTAGGAAGTTAATTTGATCGAGACTGAGGGTTACAAATGTCATTTGCCCATTTTATAGGGCTCACGCATGATCCACGTTATGAAATTAACAAAAAACGTAACAGAATTTGGTTGAATGGATCTAGTTGATAGCAAAGCAGAAGTTGAGAGATCATTTTGATCGATTTTAAAAGTTAGAGATCAAACTGACAATGTCACAAAAGTTAAGAGACTGTTAGTGAATTTTTCTCTTTTGGCTGAAGGGTCCTATATGTTACTAAATGAATTTATTTATATGCTATGAAAGATACAACCATTTGATGTACAGATGGGAGGCTAAAATCAATATAGATGGGGCCTTTGATGTGTCGAGTGGGAGTGGAGGAATTGGTGCGCATGTGGTGATGTGTGATGATGTGGGTGGGCGAGTTGCGGGAATGCGCCTCAAGCTAGATCGTTAGTACATGGTTGCTCAACTTTGAATAACGAAGGTGTTGTCGATCACGTGTAGGGAGGCTCTTTTACTTGCTCTTCGATCACCAAGGTTGGCCGGAAGTTGATATTGAGATTATCGTCCTAAATAGGGAGGAGGATATGTTGGAGGTACGTGAGGCTGTTTTCAATCTATTTGATCGAATTCGTTACTGTTAGCATGAGTCAACAAACAACAAACAATCTCACCAACCAAATCTATAGCCGTACTAATTGACAAATCTGTATTTGGTTTCATACTAGATAAACAGTAGTTTAGATCTCTATAAATACCTTGTAATTGTTCATATCAATTAAGAGAGAATATATACCTTTTCTACTTGGTATCAGAGCCTCCGTGCTCTGTTTTTCTGGGCAATTTTCCCCGTTTTTTTCCGGCAGGCTACTGCCTTCTTGCTCGCCGCTGCATCCTCCCCTCCGGCGCTCCATCACCGCTGTTCCCCGGCGCTCCCCGACGTCGCCCTTCACCTGAGCCAAGCCCGACGTCGCCGACACTCCTCCAGCGCTCCCGCTGATTCTCGGCCCGACGCCGTCCGCTCCGCTCTCTCCCCAACGTCGTCCTCTCGTCACCGCTGCGCCGCTGTTGCTATCTCTGCGCCCCCCGCTCCGACGTCGCTCGCCGCTCCTCAGTCGCCGCACTTCACCGGACGTGTTCTCCTCCAAATCGCAGAAAATCAAATCAACCCCAAATCGCAGAAAATCAACCCTAAATTGATCTCCCGACCCAGTTCAATTAAAACCTGGCCCGAACTCGACCCGGCCCAGCCCATAAACGGTGCGGCCCGGCCCACTCGATCCGACCCGGATTTATCCCGGGTTCGACCCGACCCAGATACGACCCGACCCGGCTTTGACCCGACCCGACTTCAAATCCGACCCGCACCAGATCCGACCCGGCCCAGAATTCATATCTCTTTAATGTCAGTGTAGGTGCACTGACATTGAACGTGCACCGAAGACAGGTTCTTATCAGTTTTTTTGGTGTTTCCGCTGCATAAATCCTGATTCTGTTTTTTCCATTTCCTTTCCAATGGGTTCTGGAGACGAAACTGATGTTCCGAAATTTGAAGTATCTGTCAAGAGTTCTGACAGTGGGTCCTTTGGGGGTACTAAACTCAATGGAACCAATTTCCGTAAATGGAAGCGACTTATGGCGGCTCATCTTCGCGGCATGCACAAGATGGGGCATGTAACCGGAGTCACTCAGGCTCCTAGTAAAGATGATATTATTGCCTACACTAAATGGGACGATGATGATGGCCTTGTGATGTCCGTCTTGTGGAAAGCTATGAATGACGAAATAATTGATTTGGTGGAAGCATGCGACACTGCGCAGGCAATATGGCTGACACTTGAAGGCTTATACACTAATGGTTCTGATTTCATACAGGTTCATGAGTTAATGTGCACCGCTTTGGCGATGCAACAAGATGGGCAACCGGTGGCGCAATATTTCACCAAACTAAGAAATATTTGGGCAGAGATTGATGTGAAACGTCCTTGCATGATCAAACATCAGGAGGATATTGTTTGGTACCAACGTGAGAAGGAGCTTGAGCGAGTCTACCATTTTCCGAAAGGTCTTGATACTAAACATAACAGTGCAAAAGGGGAATTACTCCGCCAGACCGAACCCCCTAGCTTAATTACAGCTTTCACCTATATCCGTAAGGATGAATCTCACCAGGAAAGTCTTCATCAGACACAAGTTGAAGTTTCCAGCCTTACTATTCATGCTAGATCTTCAGCACCACCCCTTCAGCAGGCCACTTCATCTCCACTTCATCACTGAGGACCACCACCAGGTTTCGGGAACCAGCCCCGCCCTCCTTGTTCTTATTGCCATGATACAAACCATGCTCGTGCAACCTGTTGGAAGTTGTATCCACACCTTAGGCCCCAAATGCCTAATTATCGTCCTAAGGCAAAAGCAGCTATTCAACTGGTCCAAGAACCAGATATTTATGGTGTGGTTGGACATGATCATCATACAGCAGGAGGAGCAACACCCATAGCATCAATAGCTGGTCGTAGTAAGATTGGTATGGCTTTACATATTTCTCACTTTGATGGTTTTGATACATGGATTATTGATTCTGGTGCGTCTGATCATATGACTTATGACAAATCTTATTTTACTATATTATCTCCCCCACCAGTACCATATGTTACTAATGCTAATGGTGAGGCCTTCCCCGTATTAGGAAAAGGATCAGTTCGTATTACTCCCACAATAGAGCTTCACAATGTCTTATATGTACCTGCTTTATCTCATCATTTGATATCTGTCCCACAAATGAATACTGAAGCTAAGTGCTCTGTGACATTTTTTCCGATGTATGTGATATTTCAGGATCTTCTCACCGGGGAGTTAATTGGTCGAGGGTATCTACGGGGCAGGTTGTTTCATCTGGATTAGACATATGCGGGGGAAAAACCAGGGGCACAGTCCCGGATCGCTTTGCTCTCCACTTCTGATAAGCTAACTGAAGTTTGGTTATGGCATCGTCGCTTGGGGCATCCTTCATTTAGTGTTATGAAAAAATCCATGCCTACTTTGTTTATTGGTGTGGATGAGTCAGTTTTTCGTTGTGAAACATGTGTTTTGGGCAAAAGTCATCGGTCTACTTATTCCCCTAGTACTTCTAATAAAAGTATTCTTCCTTTTGAATTAATTCATTCTGATGTTTGGGGACCCTCCAAAGAATCTACTGTGTCGGGAATGCGGTATTATGTGTCATTTATTGATGATTGTACACGTCTTTCATGGATTGTTCTTCTAAAAACCAAAAAGGAGGTTTTTTCAGCTTTTCAAGCCTTCTATACCACTGTCCAAAAACAATATAATGCCACAATTAAAATTCTTCGTTCTGATAATGGGGGGGAATATGTGAATCGTGTCTTTCAGGAGTTTTTTAACACACACGGAATTGTTCATCAAACAACGTGTCCTTACACACCTGAGCAGAATGGAGTTTCCGAAAGGAAAAATTGTCATTTACTTGATATGGCTCGGTGTATTCTCTTTAGTGCCCATATGCCTAAATACCTTTGGGGTGATGCTGTCATAACTTCCGCCCACCTCATTAATCGTCTTCCATCTCGTGTCCTTGAAGGCAGAGTTCCATATGAGGTGCTTGCTTCCCATGTTTCCTTACCCTCATTTCATAATCTTCCAGCCCGTGTTTTCGGTTGTGTTGCTTTTGTCCATCTTCCAAAACATCAGAGGTCTAAGTTGGATGCCCGAGCGGTTAAATGTGTGTTTGTTGGATACGGAGGACATCAAAAAGGGTACAGATGCTTTCATCCACCTACCAGACAGTATTATGTCACTATGGATGTTTCTTTCTTTGAGGACATGAGCTATTTACATCTTCTGATACTGCTCTTCACGGGGAGATTTCATATTTTGAAGAACTGTATCATGGAAAGGGGGAGACAAGTCAGCCAAGAGATATGGTGCCAGATTCGGTTGGGATTACTGATGTGTCAGCTACACATGCACCACCAGATGATTCTGGTATAAACACTCCAGAGATTCAGGTACCGGAAGCTGAGAGCACAACTGCCTCCCCTACTGTTATTTATACCCCTGACCAACGTTCCCCTGGTACAGAAGATCACTTATCTGAGGTTAGTAATTCTATTGGGACTAGTACTAGTGAAGCTAATAGTAGACAATATATCCTGCCAAATAGGTCTACTCGGGGTCAGCCAACAAAAAAATATGAACCTACCCTTCAGGCTAAAGCTAAGTATCATGTGGCAAATTTTATGTCTACTAAAAGATTGTCTAAGTCATATGAATCATTTGTGAATCAAATTTCTGCTGTATCAATACCTAACAAAGTGCAGGATGCATTAGAAGATCCAAAATGGAGGAAAGCGATGGAGGAAGAGATGGAAGCATTACATAAGAACAATACGTGTGAGCTTGTATCTCCACCACATGGCAAGAAGGCAGTGGGATGTCGTTGGGTGTTTACAGTAAAACATAATCCAGATGGGTCAGTAAGCCGGTATAAAGCACGCCTAGTAGCAAAAGGGTTCACCCAAACATATGGCATAGACTATGATGAGACTTTTGCACTTGTTGCAAAGATGAACACTATTCGGGTATTGCTCTCCTTTGCTGCTACCTTAAACTGGCCGCTTAGACAATTTGATGTTAAGAATGCATTCCTTCATGGAGAACTTACAGAGGAAGTGTATATGGATATTCCTCCTGGATATGTGGCAGCTTCTCCAGATAACTGTGTATGCAGGTTGAGAAAGTCTTTGTATGGTCTTAAACAGTCTCCTCGTGCTTGGTTTGGAAGATTTTCACAATTCATGAGGAAAATTGGCTACAGACAGAGTAATTCAGACCACACATTATTTCTCAAACATCAACAAGGGAAGGTAACAGCCCTAATTATATATGTTGATGATATGGTAGTTACTGGTAACGATACTATTGAGGTGGACAGATTACAAAAACAGCAAGCCACAGAATTCGAGATGAAGGACCTAGGTACACTCAAGTACTTCTTAGGCATTGAGGTAGCCCGGGGAAGTGATGGTATCTATATGTGTCAGAGGAAGTACATCCTTGATCTACTAACAGAGACAGGTATGTTGGATTGCACTCCAATCGATACTCCTATTGAGCAAAACCATCGATTAGCAGAGCACCTAAATCAGGTACCTACTGACAAAACTCGTTATCAAAGGCTAGTTGGACGCCTGATTTATTTGTCACATACCAGACCAGATCTTGCGTATGCAGTAAGTGTAGTAAGTCAGTTCATGCATAATCCCAGTATGGATCACATGGATGCTGTTGTGAGGATTTTGAGGTATTTGAAGTCAGCTCCAGGAAGAGGAGTAATGTTTTCTAATCACAACAATACCATTGAGGTTTGTGGTTTCACAGATGCAGACTGGGCTGGAAATATTACAGATCGGAGGTCCACATCAGGGTACTTTACTTTTGTTGGGGGTAATCTTGTTACTTGGAAGAGTAAGAAACAAAAGGTGGTAGCTCGATCTAGTGCTGAAGCAGAATACAGAGGTATGACTCAGGGAGATTGCGAGTTGTTATGGCTTAGAAATTTGCTACAAGATTTGGGTGTTAAGCCTAAGAATGTTATGCAGTTGTACTGTGACAACAAGGCAGCTGTTGATATTTCACATAATCCTGTACAACATGATCGTACAAAGCATGTGGAGGTTGATCGTCACTTTATAAAGGAGAAGCTAGATGCTAAAATCATTAGCTTTCTTTTTGTTCCTTCAGAAGAGCAACTTGCAGATATACTCACAAAATGAGTATCTAAGAAGGTTTTTTATGACTCACTTAGCAAGTTGGGCATGGTCGATATGTATGCACCAACTTGAGGGGGAGTGTTAGCATGAGTCAACAAACAACAAACAATCTCACCAACCAAATCTATAGCCGTACTAATTGACAAATCTGTATTTGGTTTCATACTAGATAAACAGTAGTTTAGATCTCTATAAATACCTTGTAATTGTTCATATCAATTAAGAGAGAATATATACCTTTTCTACTGTCACTTCTCTATATAAACGGTGCTACAAGTCGTCTGGTAGGAGCTTATTGCTTGATGATATAAATGATATATGTATGGTTAGGTAAGACACCTATTAACTCATGTAACACAAGGTCTTTCGTTAGGGGGTTTTAGTCATTTTTGGCATGTAGGCAAGATAACATAGATATTTGGCAAATTAATGGACCTAATTCTTGTGAATTGATATATTATGGACCTTTTTAACCTACTTTAACTAGAATGGTGCATCTACGATGCACGTCTGTCTGATGAAAACGTATGTGCTGAAAACCTCGTACCTATGTGATAGCAACTAAAACAACAATTTTAAACTGTTGTATGAACTATTCCCAGACGACATCTTTTTATGTCAAATCTCGTCTGAGTTATCTTGAATTCACTTAAAACTGAGACAAATATAAGCTATGTGCTATATGACGTATAAACAAACCAAGTATTAATATCGTTTTACTTACAAACATACGGCATAATAATGCTGTGTGATATACATTTTATAGTGGATTTTGAATAGAGCATGTGCTGTCCAAATGATATCATCTTTCATAATCTTGAATACTTGATCTTTCAATGATAATTCAACGGTAGATAAATGTTGTGTGAATAAGCTTGTAATAACAGGTCTTCTGTAATATCATGTTAATGTGACTCAAACAGCATTTAGGTGCTGTCTAAAACAATGTGTAACAGAGTAATCTAATTTATTTATATTGTTCCTGTCATGCTCTACTATAATCACATGTGAACCCGCCATATATGCTTATAGTAACCTTCAAATAGTATAAACCACATTCCTTTCAAAAGTACAAATAAGAAACTTTTATCACTCAATCATATACATAACCTAAACCAAAGATGACATCAAATGTAGTAAGTTTCTTTGATTATATTGTTCCTGTAATGGCAAATCAAAATCCATTTGTCATTACATCTTCAATCAGAAGTACAATCTATCCATATTCGGTTTCTAAAACCAAAGAAACTTTTATCACTTGATCATATACATAACCTAAACCTACAAAACTTGGCGCATTCAGCTCAGACCTCATCAATGGGTTGCGGAAGCTTCAACTTCTCTTTTCAACAATCTCCAGATACCTCTATAGGTATGTGTCTTTGGAATATGTAATGGTCATGTAGCAACAATCCCAATAGAAAAAAATTGCATAAAAAATGCTTTAAAGTTATTTAAGTTGTACAAAAATGGTTCTACTTTTCTCTGGTGAAGAAATATACTTGCAATTAATCAATGTAGTAAAGAACTTACAGCTGCTGCAACATTACAGCCAAATGTTACGATACAGGCTATTAGAAGTACATAGATGATTAGAGGAAGACACTAAGAATAACTAAAAAGTCGATGACAAAGTAGAAATAAGAATAATAAACCCTTACCTTCTGCAAAAGAAATCCAGCTACAGATAGCCTCATGAATTTTGTTACACCCTCAGTTGAAGAATGGATTCAGTGTGCAGTTCCAAATGCATCATCAACAAAAAGGTCAGAAGCCGAAGTGACATGCTCAGGGTCATTCTCCTCCTTCAACATTTCTGATCATAATACGGTAGTATAGTAAGAAATGAGAAGAAAATGGAGTGCATTACATAAAGATATATAGTTACTTGGAAAGGTTAGCAACATTTGCAAAGAGATGTATCAGACTCAAGTATTAGATGATCTAAATGGTAACTGGATTTGTTAATAGTTGACCATTCTTATGTGCAGTGAATGCCATTAATTCATTTGATCAAAGTAAATAA
The DNA here is from genome assembly GCF_933775445.1 of Argentina anserina. NCBI lineage: Eukaryota > Viridiplantae > Streptophyta > Magnoliopsida > Rosales > Rosaceae > Argentina > Argentina anserina. The sequence goes on from NC_065876.1 coordinate 12,095,646, forward strand.
GTGGTTTCATCTCTGCAGCCATACCTTTATGTCACAGATAATTCAATCAATAAATAACACATAGTTTATTGTATATCTCTTCTGTTGCAGTACTATGGTATATCTTCTGGTTTACATGTAAATGGTAAATAAACTTGTAAACGGGTCACTATTTTTATGTGCAGTGAATGCCATAGAATCATTTAACTTGGCAAATATCTTCAATGGAATCTGATCTTTCACCAAAGCAGAGAAGTAGTTTCATCCCAGTAACCATCTACTAGAAAAACTACCTTTCTATCGTGTTATATACTGCATAAAAGATACATCATGGTGATGAAGAGAAGGCTCCTCTCAGGCCACTATCTTATCTGAGAAGGCTCAACATTAGTTGCTTTTCAAGATCCACCATCCTCCTTCGGAACTTGGAGACTATATGTACACTACACACATTTAAAGAGACATAATAGAATTAGGAGTTGCATTTTCTATGAAATCACTGGAAGAACACACTTTAGATTCTGATCCATGAATACGGTCTCCTATTTTGGCCTGAAGGCTTCCAATGGTCTCCCCCATTCTGTTTATTATTAACAAACTTAACAAATAAAACTTACCTTTTCATTTGGTACTTATATCTAGAATTCCACATTAGTTCAACTGCTACAATTGCCTGGGCACCTGAGAAGGAGAACACCCTGTATCAGCCTACCAATATGTACATTGAATTTAGCATGAAAGACGAAGCCAAAATGAGAGAGAGAGAGAGAGAGAGTGTGTGTGTGTGTGTCTGTGTGTGTGAGAGCTCTTTAACCCTTAATGCTGAACGATTATGTATTTTTCTCAATCTTCTGATAGAGGGGGAAAAACCTGCTTAGGAAAGGATGGCTAAAATCTACAACTCTCACTTCCTCCTACATAATCAAATGATTCATCTTAGTAACTACAAACTCATCTGTTCTTAGATACTAATACTAATTCAAACCCATAGGAAACTAACAAATATAATCTCTAAAACGCAGCTGGTCAACCAAAAGAACTGAAATAACATGCAACCAAACTGAATTATACCTATATAGCATCCTAACCAAAGACATTAACTCAAAGATACCAAACACTGTAACACTAATGAAATATTAATCCCCTCCTCCAATGTTGACTAGCTGTCCCCATTATGGTTTTCTTAAAAACAGTATTTATTTTGAGCAAAACCAACCAGTAGTCCAGTACCCCTAACTTACATAGCACAAATGGGGCAAGAATCCACAACCAAAAACAATGTTTTTGTAAAAAGAAAATGCCTGAAATTAAAATGTACTACAATGCCAGTCGTATAAACTACACTCATAAATACAAATGAACTAGAATCATACTTCAGACCAAAACAAAGAACTGGAATCACAATACTATGGAATTCAACAGTTTTCCTAACATGTAAGATTACACTCAATCAGCAGAATTCAATATCTAAAACAACCACCATTTCTCATAAAGTCATACTCCAAATCATTCACACCCAATTCAGCAGTACTGTTTCCAAATAAAAAAGCAAAAACTTTCAACAGAACCGATCTATTCCACATTGAAAATCACAAATTCCAGCACAAATCGACTACCTAGAACCACAAATCATATGTAAAAGACGGAAGTATTGTGCAGAAAACACTACCTTTGAAGGGTGGAAGTGAAAACATTATTAAGGAAGATTACGACAACGGTGAAGGAGGATGGATTGGGGCTGGAGCAGAATGAAGATGGACCTCTGTGAGACTGGCAATATAAAAAAGAGTCAGAGAATAAGAAAACCCCAGTTCTATGCATTCATTACGAAGAACAAAGAGGAAGAGGGACAATTGATTTCAATGCCCGAATTCGAAGCCCTGATTCAACTCACTCAAAATCGGAATTCTATTAAGCAAAAAAGAAGAAATCCAAGTTCAATGCATTCATTACCAAGAAGAAAGATGAAGAAGGGATAAATAGGAATCGATTTCAATGCTTCAAAGCCCTAAAGCGATCCACTCCCAACAGAAATCTATTTAGCAAAGAACAAGAAAACCCAAATTGATAAGATCCCCAGAAGTTTGAAGAACAAAGACAGAAATAGAAAGCAAGGCTTGGCATTACCTTTCATAAACGACCAGTTGAGAGAATTGATCTGTTGAATTCAACTTTGCTTTGAGATTTTTCAAATTATCGTCTCATTGTTTAGGAATGAGGAACGAGCAAATCAAGCCCCAAATCCGACTAAGAAATTCCAAGGCCCAATAATCATTTGATAAACAACCCAAAAACAACCAAGCTAGTTATCACATATATATTTTAGGCATAAATGCCGATTTGCACCCAAATTTGGCTGAAATTGTCAATTTGCACCATGAACTTGCATTTGAGTCAATTTACCTCCTAAACTTGGTAAAAATTACCGATTTACACCCCGAACTTATATTTGAGTCAATTTACCTCCTAAACTTGGTAAAAATTGCCGATTTGCACCCCATCTGTTAAATTTAACTGTTTCTATCCAATTTTGCGTCACATGTCATACACATGAGGGGTAATGTTGTCATTTTCTATTTATATTTTTCTTAAAAATAAATAAAAATATTTTTTTAAATGAGGATTATTTTGTTAATCAAATTATTTATTTACATCTTTTTTATACCTACTTAACCCTACTTTGAATTATATATTCAATATACCTACCCATTCAAATATAGTGTGTTGTGTATAAATATATTTTTATATGTACACATTGTTGGAGGATGAACAAAACGAGAATAATAACGACATAATAGAACAGAACGTAACCGTTTATTGATTGATAATGAGGCCAATATATAGGCATTACATAACCACAATCAGTAGGATTCGGAGTCTTAATCTATTACAGAGATGCAAATCTATCTCTAATAGGAAACCTAATAAGGCTAACACACATAATGGTAGAATAGTAATTCTCTCGGAACACACATTTATTTTTAATTTTCAATGTATTTATTTATTTATATTTTTTCTAATATCTTTTAACATACCATATCACATAAAATAATAAATATATAAATCAATAACATGTTTCAAAAAAACAAACATTGTAGCAAGTGTTCCTCTTAAGTAATTTTATTAATTTATTTCATTATTCAATATGAATAAATATATAATGACAATACTACTCCTCAAATGCATGACATATGACTTAAATTGGATTGAAAACATTAAATTTGACGGATAGGGTGCAAATCGGCAATTTTTACCAAGTTTAGGAGGTAAATTGACTCAAATGCAAGTTCATGGTGTAAATCAGTAATTTGTACCAAGTTTAGGAGGTAAATTAACTCAAATGCAAGTTCGGGGTGCAAATTGACAATTTCAGCCAAGTTTGGGGTGCAAATCGGCATTTATGCCTATATTTTATGATGCCTAAATTGTGCTGTCTGAAAACTTTTTTAAATAGGGTGGCAATGGTATATAAAACCATCCCAACCAATTCGTATATTAACCGTATTAAATACGTTGGTATATCATATATTCGGTACACGTTATATTATACAGTATACCATACCAATATTAAAAATATGGTAGATAGGTGGTATAGATTTTCCATATACCATGGTATATCGTACCTACCAACTTATATTATATTAAATTATTTAATTAAATATATATATCTTTAAATTTCAACCGTATATTTATTGAAAAATAAATCTAAACCGTATAAATCTACTAACCTTAATCTAATCTCTCTGAATTTCTTTCTCAAGTACACTATTTTTCTCGTCTTCAATTTCTTTATTTAATTATAAATGAATCGATTCAATCGAATTCGTAAGTACAAATGCTTAGACCTATCATTAGCACCATCACTGCTTACAACATGTCAACATATATCGCATTTAAACCGATCATTTATTTTTTCAATTGTTTTGAGAATTCATAAGTACTTTAACAGTTTGACTATTTGGACTTTGGTTTTCTATTTATGACTTTGTATTTGGTAATCTGGTTAAAGTTATATAAGACTTTGGAATTCTATTGCTATTTCACTTATTTGTTATTACTTATTTGGATTGGGCCTTTAAATTTTTAAGACTTAAATATGTTGGTACAAGCCCATTACCAACCGTACCACTTAATTGGTATACCAACGTTATTGGTTGGTATAAAATTGAGGATTTTTCATACCAAATATATATTGGTTGGTATATGGTATTGGAAAATTAAGACTGGTATACCAACCAATCCAGCCCTATTTTTAACCTAGTGGATGAAAAAAACAGACTTTATTTGTCGTTACATCTGTTTTGATTTTTACCAACACATAATCCTTTTGTGTAATTCTATTTACTAAAAATGATATTTTAGATAAAATACTTTTTGATAATTTGTAAAAGATGCTGGCTTTATATAGTTGTAATACCCCGGAAATTAGTAATTAAATTGTAAAGACTTTTCATAGACCTTTATGTTGGCCATGGTCCAATTTCATGGTACAAGGGTGAAAATAAAAGCGTTCAAGCAATTAAATTTCTTGGAAACACTCAAATTAAAAGATCAAAGAGATGACTTTTTATTCATTGAGAATCTCATAAAACTTCCTTTAGGAAAGTTGTATAGCTCGTCGATACGAGCTAGTGGACATGCGGTATGCGTGATTCGGAAATCATATGAAAAAATTACGATCAATAGAAGTTTTAGTTCTTGAAATTTTAAGTATAATTATAATTTTTTTCCCCTTTAGGGTTACATTATTTACGCAGCCAATTTTCTTCCTCTTTCTTTCTCTCCCACGCACCTTCACTATCAAAGAAACCTGACCCACACGACCCAGATCCGACTTTTCCGGGGAACTCCGGTCGACTCAGGTGTAATACTTCGAAATTTAGTATTTACTACTTAGTTTTCTAAGGTTATATTAACTTAGAATTAATTCAATTTTTCTTCTAAAATTTCTCTTTAGAAACCAATGATGCTAAGGTTCATACTTTTAAAGATAGAATTTTTTTTTTATAAGTATTAGACTACGAATTGAGTACGTTAGCACAAATTTCTTGCCTATACTCGATACTTTGTAATCAAATTTAAGACGAATATTAATAGTATTATCTTTTATGCATTATATTAGTATTAGATAGTGCGAATATATTAAAAACCTTATGAAATGAATATACTAAATTCCTTTACTTTTTAGAATAACACATTTAAATGTGTTTGCTATATCTACATATATATATATATAATCCTTATGCCAATATGTTTTGAAAATAGCTTATTTATTTTTATGTTTTACCCCATTACACTTTTTTTTCTTTGTGAACAACCACCCTAACTAGCTAGGCTATCACTCATATTAATTCTTGCTCTTTTAAGTCAAGAATGGTAGTTGAGAATTAAATTTTTGTGAGCTGCCTCAAGCTTCCTTCACACTTCAAAATCAGAAATCATGAAAGGTTGGAGTTCACTTAGTTGATAGAAAACTCAATCAACCAATGTTCCTCAAGCTAAAATTCTAGTTTTCACTTTTTCTCGCTTAAACAAGTTCTTTCTTTACTAAAGTAATCTAATTTTGGATCTACATCAAAACCTTCCTTTCACCCCTGAAACATCAAGGTAAGTACATCCTACATCCTTATAATCTTTTGTCTTTTAAGATTTATCAAAGTGCATAGCTAAAGATAAAATGGAAAAGACCATGTTTTGGTAAGAGCTATATTTTCGTATTTTATAATATTTGAGTTTGTCAGAGGTAAAAATAGCATTAAATTCCTTTGCTTCAATTTAGGCTTTTGAATCACTCAGAAATGTTTAGAAATGGAGAAATTATGGCTAATCAAAGTTAGAGTTAATAAACTCACTAGAAATCTCTCGTAGCACTCACGACTTTAGAAACTCATATTTCACTCATTTCTTAACCATTTTCCACAAAAACTTTATATCAAATTAAAGTTTAAGACCTCTACTTTTAATCTGGAAAGTTTCAGAAGAAATGATGAAATTTTTGTTATAAGTAGAATACGTAAACATTTAAGATGATAACTTGATGATCGGTTTCTGCACTGCTACTGTGTTTGAACGTTTTGGACTCAATGACTTTGAACTGGACTATATGATTTATGCTATTGGATTCCTTACGAAAAATCCATGAACATAGATCTCTTTTGTATTTTAGGCTGACTTTGTTGGAAAATGGTTAGAAAAACCATTTAAAACCTGGTTGGAAAATGGTTTGACTTCCAAGTGGATTTTCAAAAAGAAATTAATGGGTCAATAGACAAGTACAAGGCTAGACTTGTTATTAAAGGCTATTGGCAAAAGGAGGGTCAATAGACAAGTACAAGACGAGAATAACCTCCATACGGATAATACTTGCAATTGCAGCGATGCGCAAACTTGAAGTACACCAAATGGATGTAAAGACGGCTTTCCTAAATGGAGATGTAGAAGGAGAAATCTACATGGAACAGCCAGAAGGGTTTTCTACGCCTTCTCAAAGTAAGAAGGTGTGCAGATTGGTTAAGTCATTATATGGCTTGAAACAAGCACCAAAACAATGGCATGAGAAATTTTATAATGACATGATCACCAGTGGATTTAGAATAAATGAAGGTGATAAGTGTGTATATGTCAAAGACACTGAAAATGGATATATCGTTCTATGTCTATATGTGGATGATATGCTTATCGTTGGGAGCAACGATAAGATGATCAAGTCCACTAAAGACATGTTGAATTCTAAGTTTGACATGAAAGACTTGGGACTTGCTGATGTCATTTTAGGAATTAAAATTACGAGAACATCAGAAGGGTTTGTGTTGAGTCAAACACACTATATGGACAATATTCTTGGGAAATTTGACAAGGAAGGTTCTGGCATGGTCAGAACTCCTGTAGATAGGAATCTACATTTTTCCAAGAATAAAGGTGAAAGTGTTTCCTAATTAGAGTATTCAAGAATAATTGGGAGTCTAATGTACTTAACAAGTTGTACAAGACCAGATCTAGCTTATGCGGTTCATAAGCTAAGTAGGTACACGAGTAATCCTGGAGCTATGCATTGGCAAGCGATTGGAAGAGTACTCAAATACCTAAGGTATACTCGTACCTATTGGTTGCACTACACATCATACCCAGCTGTTATAGAAGGGTTCACTTATGCGAACTGGATATCTGACATGAAAGACTCAAAGTCTACTAGCGGATATGTATTTACGTTAGGGGGTGCAGCCGTGTCCTGGTAGTCCTCAAAACAAACAGTTATAACTAGATCCACAATGGAGTCTGAGTTTGTAGCACTAGAAAAATGTGGGGAGGAAGCAGAATGGTTACGCCAGTTCATAGAGGACATTCCTAGATGGACAAAACTTGTGCCTGCGATTGGTATACATTGTGATAGTCAATCTGCAATTAGCAAGGCACAAAGCAAGATGTATAATGGTAAGTCTAGACACATTCGTCGAAGACATAATACCATTAGACAACTACTCTCAACTGAAGTTATCTCTATAGACTATGTAAAGTCTAAGGATAATATTGCTGATCCTTTAACCAAAGGGTTAAACAGAGAGTTAGTTGAAAAATCATCGAAGGGAATGAGACTAAAGCCCATTGGAAACTAAAAATTACTACAGTGGATACCCAACCTAGCTGACTAGAGATCCCAAGATCTAGGTTCAAAAGGGAAAACCAAATTGTAGAGATTAGTTCGGATCACTGTGGGGAGTTCCCCAAGTCCATTCCTATGATAAAAAACAGTGATACCCGTATGGATGAGGTTAAGATAAAACTTTTAATGATTCTTATGCGTCGAGAAATCAAGCAGAGTAATGCGAGTTACTCTTAATTAAGAGATCACCTATGCAAGAGAGAAGTGGGGCCGCTTCTAGGGGAGTTAATGAGGGCATAACTCTTATCAAATTACTTGCAGAACCAGACGTGTGTTCCATGGCCAAAATGGGCACAAAAATGAGAACCGAAGTGTATTAGGGAGACTCCTGTGTGAAGTATGTCATCATTTACACAAAGGACAAATAGTTCAAAGACATCACGTCTACTATTTAGTTAGTAAAGTAAGCATACTTTTATAAGGGAAGGTTCAAAGGGTCAAACCTGCATATCCTATGCAGGTTTCAACCGTAGAAATCTATCACCAAATTCTATCGAGTCTTTGGTGGCCAATTTCATTCATGTGAGGAATTGTTGGAAAATGGTTGGAAAACCATTTAAAACCAAATTTTAATTGATTAATTAAATTAAATTAAACTTATAATTAATCAAAGATGAACATAGATTTGAGTTCTCCATAATGAGGGCTACAAGATCATATGTTTGTTTGTGTAATTTGGTTTCTGGGTGAATAAGAAATTGTCACTCAAAGATGGCTACTTAGAATGAGGGAAATGTATTTGTCCCACATTGGAAAAAAGAAGTGTTGAAAAGACTTTATATAGAATCCATTGTGTATGGATTGTAAAGTGTGTAAGCCCCCTTATACCCTCTCGCGCACGCGCAGGGGGGGTGCAAATCCTAGGTCACAAGGGAAACTCGTGTATGCCCGTGCGACCTGCGGACACGAATGCAACACTGAATTGAGGGTCGGAACGCAGATTCTTTTTGCATTTCCGAAAAATTCGGTTTTGACTTTTCAAATTCTCTTGACTGTTCAAATTCTTCTTTTGTAACAACTGAGTTATTGTGTGTTATGGAGAATTATAACATAATTGAAATCAATGTTTGTAACATATGTAACTCATATATGTTATGATCTTTTGATTTCTATAACAGCCATCTTATTAATTGCTGATTGCAAATCCTCACAGTATAAATAGACACCAACCTTTCATTGTAAGATCATCCCATTCGAAACACAATCCTCTCCTACTCTTAAAATTCTTAGCTTTTCTCTGGTGATAGAAATAGGTACCTTTCGAGTTCGTTGAAGGTTCTAGTTAGTAGTGCAACTTCCTAGAATCGTTTAGTCGTTATATCCTGGGAGACAAGCGCCAAGCATCCTTGCACCGGTAGATGAGGCGTAGAAGTCTTAAGGACAGTGTGGTATCACACACGTCTTGACTAGTTCTTCCATCACCAATCGTTCGGTATTTTAGTTGAATTTCTTTTCGTGTTCTTCGTTTCTGATTTATAATTATTTATAATTCGGCTTATTAAATTATATATGCATTATATCAATGCTTTTTCTAACAATCTTAAGACGTTTATTTTTATATTGCTTATATAATTTGTATTCGATATTTATCTATAATTTTTCAAGTAAACTTACACCTTGTGTGTGTGTTTCAGTTTCTAAAAATGACTAACGGAGAAAATTCTGGAAATGGCAAGGGACATTTGGTGCCAACTGTGCATGTTGCCCCGTTGTACCTGTCTCAGTATCCCATGGGGAAAAACCTGAGAAGTTTAACGGTTTGCATTTCAAGAGGTGACAACAAAAGATGATGTTTTATCTGACCACTCTGAATCTGGCAAGATTTTTGATGGAAAATGCTCCTGAATTCAAGGAAGATGACTATGGCGATCAAACAAAGATTGCTGTTGTGAATGCATGGAATAATTCTGATTACTTATGTAGGAATTATATCATTAATGGTCTAGCCGACTCATTGTACAATGTGTATATTAGCATGGGAACGACAAATGAGCTATGGGAATCCTTGGAGAAAAAATATAAAACTGAGGATGTCGGCGCCAAGAAGTTTATCGTGGGCCGCTTCCTTGATTATAAAATGGTGGATTCCAAAATTGTGATGAGTCAATTCTATGAGATTCAGCTAAGCCTGCATGAGATTCACGCTGAAGGAATGCAACTAGGTGAAAGTTTTCAAGTGGCATGTGCTATTGAAAAGTTACCACCTGCTTGGAAGGACTTCAATAATTATTTGAAACACAAGCGAAAGGAAATGACCATGGAGGATCTAGAGGTTAGACTTCGCATTGAGGAAGACAACCGAGGATCCGAAAAGAAAGCATGGATCAATGATGTCTCTGCTAAGGCAAACATGATGGAACATGGTCAAGGTTCCAAAAACAAGAAATGCAAGTATCAAAGGTCCAAGCTGGGGCCGAAAGGAGGCATCTCCAAGAAGCCAAGGTTTGAAAGCAAGTGCTACAACTGTGACAAGACTGGTCACAAGTCTGTCGACTGCAACAAACCTAAGAGGAACAAAAGGAAGGAGGCAAACCTGATTGAAGCTGTCACTCAAGAGGTTGCTGACATGAACCTCTGTTGTATGATATCAGAGGATAGTATGGAAAAAGTCAGTGATTATGACTGGGGACTAAATGACTTAGAGCTATGGTATGACCAAGCCAAGTTTTTGTATTGATCTTTAGAACAGAACTGAAATTATCGAATAAATTGATATATGTTCTTAAGGGTTTTATGAGTATAAAACTCAATGTTGACAAATGTGTTTTGTCTGAAATTAATATAGAGCCATGGGTGGTGGATTGTTTATTACACCTATATGAGTCTTCCTAATTTATGGTAGTGAAGAATATAGTATATGTCAATTAACATGCATAAGTGTGAACTTGTGTAGAGACAAAACTGACTAGATCATCTTTCCAAAGTGTTGAAAGAAACATTGAACTACTTGATCTGATTCATACATATGTGTGTGATTTAAAATCAACGTTATTTAGACGGAATAATAAATACTTTATTACCTTCATAGATGATAGCACGAAATATTGCTATGTGTATTTGCTAAAATGCAAGAGTGAGGCTATAGAGAAGTTCATTCTCTATAAAAATGAGGTTGAGAACCAACTCAACAACAAAATTAAGGCACTAAGAAGTGACCGAGAGGGTGAGTATGAATCGCCATTTGCTGAGATTTGTGCTCATAATGGGATTATACATCAAATGACTGCTCCATACTCACCACATCCAATGGTGTAGTAGAACGCAAAAATCGTACTCTAAAGGATATGATGAATGCTATGCTACTCAGTTCTAGGATGCCACCCAACATGTGGGGAGACGCGATTCTCACGGCAAATTACCTTTTAAATAAGGTGCCCAAAAATAAATAAGAGAAAACTCCATATGAGTTATGGAAATGGAGAAAACCATCCTACAAATACTTAAAAGTTTGGGGATGTTTGGCAAAAGTTGAAATTCCTAAACCTAAAAAGGTGAAGAATGGGCCTAAAACGGTTGATTGCATCTTTATTGGATATGCACATAACAGTTCGGCTTATCGATTCCTAGTCCACGATTCGAATATTCCTGAAATCCATAAGGATACGATAATGGAATCGAGAAATGCATCTTTCTTTGAAATGTATTTCCACGGAAGTCTAGAGAGGAATTTAATTCTTCTAAACGGGCATGTGAAGACAACCGTGCCGAAACTGATGATGCTCAGGATCAAGAATCTGAGTCGGAGTCCGAATCTGAGTCTGAGGTGGAACCTAGACGAAGTAAAAGGGCAAGGACTGCAAAGTCCTATAGACCTGACTTCCTGTCATATATGGTTGAAGGTGATCCCCGTACATTCAAAGAGACAGTTAGCTCTACTGATGGTCCTCTATGGAAAGAAGCAATCAAAAGTGAGGTTGACTCCATCATGCAAATTCACACTTGGGAATTAGTGGATTTGCCACCTGAGTGTAAGTCTTTGACTTCCAAGTGGATTTTCAAAAAGAAATTAAAAGCTGATGGGTCAATAGACAAGTACAAGGCTAGACTTGTTATTAAAGGCTATAGACAAAATGATGGTTTGGATTATTTTGACACTTATTAATTGCTGATTGCAAATCCTCACAGTATAAATAGCTACCATCCTTTCATTGTAAGATCATCCCATTCGAAACACAATCCTCTCCTACTCTTAAAATTCTTAGCTTTTCTCTGGTGATAGAAAGAGGTACCTTTCGAGTTCGTTGAAGGTTCTAGTTAGTAGTGCAACTTTCTAGAATCGTTTAGTCGTTATATCCTGGGAGACAAGCGCCAAACATCCTTGCACCGGTAGAGGAGGCGTAAAAGTCTTAACGACAGTGTGGTATCACACACGTCTCGACTAGTTCTTCAATCACCAATCGTTCGGTATTTTAGTTGAATTTCTTTTCGTGTTCTTCGTTTCTGATTTATAATTATTTATCTTAAGACGTTTATTTTTTATATTGCTTATATAATTTGTATTTGATATTTATCTATAATTTTTCAAGTAAACTTACACCTTGTATTCGATATGCAATATATCAATGCTTTTTCTAACAGACTTAGCGCCTAATACCTAATTTATATGTAATCACATTCAAAAACACGTAGTATATAATTCAAACAAGATCACATGTAAGTACCAGATCTTTGTCGGAGACATTAACATGGAGGCGTCACTCACCATGGAATACATGCAAATTTCCAAAAATTTAAACCCTTTTAATTGATACAAACCAAACCTACTTAGCGCATGATTTGATTTGTATCAAAATGGTAGATGAAAATAGCACCCAAACACTATCACAAAAACTATATTTAAACACTAAATTCGGTTGCACATATCTGAAAATTATCAAAAAAAAAACATATAAAGGCAATGAAGAACAAATGAATTGAATCACAAATAGAGAAATTGTTATAACATAAGGACTGTAAATTGTCTTCTAATTATCAAATAAAATCTGAAAAATTATTAACAACATACAATACCAAAGACTAAACATAAACACATACTCAAATCGTTCATAAACAAATGTATATGAAACTACAAAGATCAACGAAACCAGGATGAAGGTTGCGAGAATCACACTTTGGAATGATTTTTGTGGGCTATGTTCCAAAGGGGACTGCTCGGCGTGGATGGTGGAGTGTCACACGGTGCTGCTTAGCGCTAGGGTCGTGAGGTGGTGGAAGGAAAGGTGAATGAAATGGTGGAGATGCTGCTGATTTTCTGTAAGTGTGTATGGAGAGAATTTGGCAGAGTTTTAACTTGTATTTGCAAAGGAGAAGTGATGCCAATGTGTATGAATGACATGCTATTTATAGAGGAATAAGGGAGAAGGGTTGCATGGTAATGGGCTAATTCTCTATATCTTTTTTCTTCTTTTCTTTCTTTCTCGATTGAATGATGATCATCTTTGTTGGTCACATGCATTCTCCCTTATTCTAGGCCACATTCATTCTTCATAAATATCTCTTAGTTCTCTCCTTCCTTTTTCTTCTTTTGTTTACTTTTTTTCTTCTTTCCTTTTTATGGCCGGATGAACTTTTCCTCCTTTGAGGCTGCATACTTTATCTTTTTCATCTCATTCAAAAACTAAATTACTTCTTTCATTTTTCCTTTTGTTTCCTTCTTCTCCTCTTTCTTTCCTTAATTTTGAAGCCATTATCTCTCATTTAATTCTGAAAATAAGGAAAGAAAATAATAAATATAAATCACAAATATTACATAAATGTCGAATAATAAAAATCATAACCCAACTAGGTTTCCTAGTTCGACAAGAAATGCTACTCTATAGTACTCTTGACAATTTCTGCGTTTTACACCCGTTTTAGCACCAAAATGCAAGCAAAGACTCCTAACTCGACTCAATGACTCAATACTACAATAATAAGGGCTAAGTAAAGTACAAATAAAGGTAAAAACATGTCGCACAAAGTGCTCCGATCACTTGTCTAATTTGGACGTTTATTGATTGAGTTATTGATACGGAAAGTTGACGGACTTTAACACTATTATTTGAAGGATAATTGCTATTTTGGATAAAGACTTTCCTTATTATGGGAGAAATGACTACTAATCTTTTGACTACTAATCTTTTGACTACTAACTAATATTGTCTAGTTATTTTTAATTTAAAGTATATTTACTTTATTGCACATTTACTTTCAAGTTTATTAACTTGTTTATTTCATACATACATTGAGTTTTTGATGAGTATTTATATCTTGGTGTAAGGTTATATACTTTATTAGTATTTAAATATTTTCTTAATTACTAAACTTTGTGATATTTTTTTACGTTATTGAGTTGGAGGTGTGAAGCCGGGTGATTAGTAGTACCCCGTACTTTAGTGAATTACTAGTAAAATTGTTTTGTGCTTTGTGAGTTAGCCTTGGGCCCTAGTCCCTACAGATAATGCACTATTATACTTATAGGAGAATTGACGTTGAGTATACATACTTTGGTGTTGGTCTCGGTATGATGAGGCTTATCCGTGTTTTGGGTAAAAGTGAACCCTAACATGTGACTTTGTGATTAATTACCAGATTTCTTGAAAATTCACATAATTGATTGAATATATTGATGCTGATATGTATATCTATATGCATATCTATATGCATAAGTAAGAATTTGTGTGACCAAATACACCTGGTTCTTGGTACATTTTACTTGGTTGTTCATATTTGAATTTCTCATTAGGCAAATTATTATAAGAATGTATTATGTACTTACTAGGTCTGTGTTACTCATGATGCTACATAATCTTATTTTCAGGTAATGAGTAGATGCTTTGGGAGTGGGATGAATCTACTAAATAAAATGATGGTTTTTCTTCAATTACTATTTCAAGACAATAAATGGGAGACTCATGTATCTTCACTAAAATTCAGTATTTCTAAATCCGCTGTATTGCAAAATGACTCTGATTTTATTTCCTAATAAAAATATTATTCATACATATATTTATGTTAGTTTTATTGAGGAAATTTTATTGGTTTTAAGGTCACGCCTCTAATTCGGGAACCATATTTCCATATAATAGTGATCTCAAATTTGAGGGCGTAACATCAGGCGACTGGACCAGTCAAAAATTCTTCGGCTCCTCCATCCGCCTTGCTCTGTGGTGGTGGCTAGCACCGTTTCTCACTGATCTACATACATTAAGGCTTGAAGCCATAGTTGTGACCCGGTTTTGACCCAGTTTCTCTCTGGCTGTTTCTGGCGATCGTTCGACGTGGAGCTACCCATATCTTGATGCTATATTTGTTCTAAACGCAACCATGTAAGCCAACTCATTTGAGGTGTAGAGAGAGCTGAGTTGAAGCCATTCTTCCCGGCATGTTGGAGGCTTTTTCCGGCCAAACTGGCCTTAGTTACAGGTATAAAAAAGACCCTTGAGTTGTGATCTTCGTTTTAGGTGTAGTGGGTAGAGCTAAATTTCAAGTGGAAGAATGGTAGTGTGTGGGAACACAGGAAGCCTCTATCGGCGTCTTGTGGTGGTGAATTTGATCTTTGATAGAGCTAATGAGAGCTATGTAGGCTCATGCTCATTGGTACGAGCGTTTCGGCATATAATTTGTAAGTTTTGGTTGTCGTATGAGGAAGTTAGTTTTTTTTTTTCAATTTGTTTGTGAACTTTGAATTTGGCGAGTATCGCTACGCTTGTTGCTTAGCTAGATGTATTAAATCGTCGAGAGCTTCGGTGACCTTGGGGGGTCTTGGAGAAAGAGTTGTCTCAAGGAACAAGTCTTCGGGTTAGATTTGAGTGTTGGTGCGAGTAAAGTCATTTTGTTAGTATTTGTTACTAAGTTGTAATATTGACTCTTAGGTAATTGAAACCGATGCATTGTTCTATATCTTGTGTTGATGAAGACGCATCAGGAGCTAAGGTGAGTAAACCTCTTTTGATACAAGTAAATCGATATTTTAAAAGGGAAATGATTTCTAAGAGCATTTATGATTATTGACCATGGTTAATGCAAGTGAAAAAAATTATTGGAGTATGTATGTGGCTATTGATATGATATAGTTTATTTATATATGTGTATTTAATAGTAATAATAATATACATATAAATGTGGCTATGTTATATTGTGTCATGTTCATATATCATTGTGGTAGTGTGTGAGATATATGATGCTAGTGATTTTGGAGGGTGAGTAAAACCCATTATGAAACATGTTTTCCTTGTTGCCTTAAATAATGAGAAATTATTGGAGAAAATGCATTTTAATTTTTTTAAATTATATGAACTTGATCGTCAACGGTTCATATGTAATGAATTTCTTATAAAATTACTCTTATGTTTCTCATATAAAGGAAAATTATTGTTAATGAGTCAAGTGTATATATATGTGCATGTTCATGAAAAATATACATGTATAATGGTGATATGACTATAGAGTTGTTATAAGGACTCGTAGTACTTGCATGTTGGAGATGACTTGTTTATAAATCAACCATTATCTTTTTAATAGTAATCTATGAATGGTAGTGTGGAATTGTTGTTGCTTGTGATAGTCTTGTGACTAAGTGAAAGCGTTGGTTTGGTAACCAACGTGGTAAGTGTAGATGAGATCTCTCCTTAATAGCGAAGAAGATCTATGTTGTGTAATTGTTTATGCTTTATGGTCTCTCTTAAGTGGCGAATGAGACCTTTGATCCCTCCTATATGGCAAATGAGATCATGATCATTCCTTAGTGGCGAAAGGGATCTTTAAGCATAAATAACTCATACCTTGTCCGGGTAAGTGGGTACAGATATAGCTCTAGTCTTATTACCTAAGTGTTTTATAGGTAATGACATTAATCATTACGCCTGAGTGTGTGTCTTTTAGGAAGGGTTAGGGATACCTCCTACTTGTCTAAGAGTTGACTAATGTTGCAGAATACTTGTGTGCATGTTTTAGGAGTTGAGTGCAGAATACTTGTGTGCATGATTTAGGAGGAGAGTGTTTCCTCTGTTTATGCTATTATGGAACTGTTGCAATTCTCATTGTACAAAGTTGGTTTTGTTCCGTTATCATAATTAAATGCAAACTTGTAAGGTTTTTGATGTCGTTTAGTTCGGTTTACTCATACTGGTTTTATAGTTTACTGGGTTTGTTGTTACAACCCGGTGTATCAATTCATGGTATAGGGTTTTGCAGGCAGGTGAGGATCATGCATTGGGTTTGAGAACTCTGTTGTAGTGAACTTCTTATGAGCATTAACTTTTACTTGTTATTTAAGTTATGTAAAAAAAATGTAATGTAATAATTTAATTTAATACCCTCAAATTGTTGAATTTTGTTACTCTAAAATTCGGGGTGTGAGAATAGTAACGTAGATATAGATTAATATGAATGCCGATGGACAAAATTATTTTCTATCAAGAGAATACAATTTAAGGAGTAATAAATATTAAATCCATCATTCAATTGATCAATTCAGAGCTAGTGAAGATAGTACAATAAAAAGCGACTAAAGGCAGCCTAAATCTCACAGACAATGCATGCATGTGATGCAAAACGGAGTACCTCGCAAAATACACACTTAAATTGAAATGCTTGAAAGCTAGAAAGTACAGTTGCGCGCAGCATATACGTATTTAGGGAACGTATATATTCTGCAAAAACCAAATATAAAACGCAGTTATCAGATGCATATTATTTCTCTCCATGCGCCCAAACTTAATTAGGACAGTGCATGATAACCCGACAAGCATATCTACTTAGGGGTAGTGGTAGCAATCTCGTTTTGTTTTTTCGTTGCAGTTTTTGTTATTCCCGTTGCCCGACGTACCGTGGCACGGAGTATTTTTCGGCGGTCGGCCACACAAAGCTGGGTTATTAGGATCACCTGTCCCACCAGTGAAGGTGGAAGGCGCCAGGATTCTTCTGCTGAAGTCGGAGTTCAGCATGAACTCATCGGAATCCAAATCAGTCTCTCCAATCAAGCACGACGGGTCGTCGTTGAGGCCATTGCACCAGGTAGAGGCGATGGTGATTGTCTCGTTCATGCTGAAGCAATCAATTTTGGAGATGAACAGTGTCATCATCACCACAATCATTGCCAACAGAGCTGCTGCTGATGATGAGGAGGAGGAGTTTCCACTCATGATCTTTGCTACGCTACCTCTCATTTCTTCTTTCCTGCTCTTCTTTGATGATATGCACTTCTCACTTGAGCAAACGTCTCCTACATATATAGGGCTATAAGCCATGTATTCTGAATTTAATCTAGCCATGCGTGATTCACGACTTCACAACATGCAGCATCAACTTTTCTTTTTCATATTTTCGATTTTAGCCCTGAATTATAGAGATAAAGATGTAATCTCGTTATTGGTCCAATGGTCCTTATGGAAAAAGATGTACTATTTCTCAACTTTCTTTTATCCAGTGCGTCTTTCCCTTTTCTTTTTATTTTTATTTGGGCCCTTCCTGGAAAGAAGAAATTGGGAGGGAAAAAGAAACAGGAGTGATTGGGCTCAGCACAGTGGAGCGGAAGAACAAAGTTACCACTAGAAAAAGCTGTATGCTAATTAATTAAGCACTCAACAACAAATATTTAATATTGTGACCTGTGTAATAATGCACCACGTACGGTTTGTATGTTCATGTGAGAATAATGCAACATGTCGGTGAGCCATTGTCTTCTTGGTTAGCTAGTCTAACTGACATGTTGAGGTAGTAGGTTCCATAATTTAAGTTTTCTGTATCGTCTTCAGCTTTTTCTCTATGATTTGTATTTCAATATTGTTTCATGGGAAGAGATTCACGCTACAAACACATAAGCGGCCTTTCCATTAATATTACGAAAAAAAATGATTACAAATGTCAAGGGTCGATGTAACTTAACAGGTTAGATTTGAGGTTATTAGTGTAACAATTGCAAGCTGATCTTATTACTAAAATAGGACATAATTAAGCTCTTTTTAGTGTAACAATAAGGATATATATTATTGGACCTCATCATGTCTAGATCAGGTTCACACTACAAGAGTGATCTAATGAGTCATGACATGCGTTTATGCAAAGTTGTCATTGAGGTGACACTAAATTTCGAAGACTGAAGAGAAGAGATCGTTGATGTGGCCTGATAGAGTATAACTAAGCATACCTACCAAGTAGACCAGGATCCGACATTTTTATTTGACTAAAATCATCACCTTGAACACTTACAAATATGATTGCAAAACAAACAGGAATATGTCATTAAATCATTTTCAACTTCGAACTGAAAGGCGGATTAGCTGACCTAACATATACAGTACTTGCCTAAGCCAACTTGTAATAATCGGATATCATTAAGTCGTTATTAAATAAGTAAATAACCTAAAACAATGCATTCATCAAGATGTTAAAAGACATTTGAAGCTCATATAATCAAACGTAGTGAGTAGTGACGTCCCCAATGAGAGCTTTGAACAATATCGAGTAGGGCGAACCTATTTGAAGGGCAGTCTAGGCTATAGTGAAACAACCCGATCTAAAATTAACATATTTATGTAATAAAAATTTGATTTAAAACAATAATAATCCATATTTTAATCTAGAATATTTGTGGCTGCATTCAAACCTTAGTTGTACTGACTGCGTACACTTTAAAAGGGATCAAGTCATTCGTAGTTCAATTTTTCATCACTCTCACATTTATAACAAACCTACAACACTCACCTTAACCACGCAAGCCTCATAGTCATTCTGGTACGTATATCACAAATGCATCATAACAACCGACACATAACCAATATCATAACATTCATCCATCAAACACACAATACCATATCTATTAACAATCAAGAGAATCATATTCTTAACACATGACTATCAATCAACGATTTCGGAAAATAAAACCGCATGCATATATTCATACACATTTATAAATTCGTAACTTATAACTTCGAAAACTCCCCACACGCTTATACTAAAACCAAATTCGACAAATAATATGTTGTTGGATTCGTATCAACGAATATCACTCAATAGAGCAACTCATTGCTCCAAAAACCTCCACACGCGCCACTATTCTCCAACCACGCCAAAACGACTTGACTCCAACATGAAAGTTATAGATCATCAGAAAACAAATCTTTTTCATGATCGACCGGGAAGTGGCCGGAAATTACTGTTGCAACATGGAACAATACACCGAATTCCCAAATTGTGATACTCGATCTTGCCGCTCGATTCAAACACTGAAATGCTTGGAATCGAAACCAGAAGAAGGAAATAAAGGGGAAGAGAGTAGTCTGGGTGGCCGAACGCGGCAGCGCCGATGACGACAAACCTTCCAACTGTTGCAGCTCCGAGCATGGTGGTTGGTGGGATGCGGCACCATTCAGATTGATGGAGGACGGCGAGACGGTTGAAACGAGACCTATGGCGCATCGATCGGTGGCCGGATGGCGAAGATTGGCCAAACGGAAAATTTTTGGATTTTTCTCGGGTGAACAGTACCTGACCCAAGATTTTCTGATTTTTCCATCATTTTTCTGATTTTCACCCATATTTATACTATTTTCCAAAAATGCCCCATACCCTTTTTGATTCATAACTTTTTCATACGAACTCTGATTTGAGTGTACCACATGTCTACAAATTCATATCGACGAACCTTACAACTTTCGTGAATGAAGTTTTCCCGAAAAACTTGCGCATCAAAAAGTCAATATTTAGAGTCTCTACACTTAACGACATTATACGGGTAAAAAGGTCGGGATGTGACATGCAGCCCATACAATTTTTCCTTAAGATACAAATTTTTGCATCAATATCACAAAATTTCTTTGGAGTTCAGTTGGTTTTCTACCTTGTAAAGTAGTTTGAAGTTTGTGCCAAGTCCTTGGTTCGAAACTTATCATGGTTTTTTTTTGTTTGCAACTTTTTACATTTTCTTCATTCTTTTCTCTTCTCCCTCCTTTTTCAATATAATATATCATATTTTCTAGTTTTTCTTGTGAGAGAATCTTTTTTCTATTGGTATTATTACTTTTCTTCTTATTTTCTTTCTCAAAGTTTTCTCCAAAATTGGGTTTAATAAGGTGATTGTATTGAAATATCATTTCAACCAAAGAAAAATATCAAAATTATATTGACGAAACCGACTGTATATAAGGGAGTAAACTAGCCTAGACTAAGTTTAATATTGTACTGGGTGGCTGTAGCTAATCTTGATTAATCACTTGAAAGTTCAAACCCAAACCGGTGAAACCGCTTTGTAGTAGTAGTCACGCTGTCACAGTACGTTAACCATTATATTCCGATATGATGTGGTGACTATAAAACATAGATCGACCAAGCTTGCTAGGAGCCTCAGAACTTAACTTATACCCAAACCTCCAAATAAACAACCCAGTCTCCACTGCCCTAAGTTTTTCTCAATCTTGTTCAAAATTAATTTCAATTTACCCTCTTAAAGTTTTAAACTCAAAATCAGTTCACCCTATAATCAGTTTTCCCTTATACTTTTAAATGACATTAAAGAATGACAACATTCATATTTTTATATGGATTAGATCGATAATTATGTTACGAGATTTAATTTTAAGAATTAATTTCAATTTACCTATATCAACTTTGGCTCAGTCTTCATGTCAGTCCCCAAATTCTTTTGTTTTCATCAGCAACACCAATGTACTTCCAAAATTAATCAACCGTCACCATATTTGTAGATTTCGTCCAAAGGTTTCATCAACAGATGACGTGGCAGGAAAAATGGTCTAAAAACCAATAATGCCCTTTATGCTTGTTTTCCCTCCACTGGACATAGCTCCATAAATTTTTCCCTCTTACTAGGCGTATCCCCATATAATTTTCCCTCAAAACTAATTTTCAATCCCAAGAAACCCTAAAGCCTCATCTATTAAACTCTAATTACTAATCTTATTCTATTACAATCCTATTATGCTCCCACATCTGACCTGTATCACCCATCCTAATCTAAACCCGTTTTTACAAAATTGATTTAATCTCTATCCATCTGGATGTTGAAGGCACATGGCTGGTAATGAAATTGAAGAGTGGTACCAAGAACAGAAGACGAAGCATCATTACAGTGAGTTTTGAAATCGATTAATGGCTTACAAATTTATCTTAATCAATTTTTATGGATTGTGTAAGTGAAACTTTTGGGTTTGGTTTTGGAATGAATCTCTTCGGGGGAGGGGTGATTTAGTAAACAATGAAACTGAGGTTCTAGAAGTTTCTGATTTTATATTGTTAGGTTCTTCAATTTATTATTTGGGAATTGAGATGATGTTTGCATTATATATATGTACTCAATCTGGGTTGGAGGGATTTAAGGCTTCTAAATTAATAGAACTAAATTTGTCATCTTGACTTTAGTGTGTGAATATAGTTTACAAAAATTGGGATTATAGTATGAAATATATGCATGTGGAGATATGTGGGTGCCAAAGTGGTACTATGAGCGGCTGTAAATTTTGTTCTCTTGTTAATTTTACTCTTTTTTTTGTACTGTGGTCTACATCTTGGTCTAGCTCTTGTAATTTTATTGGGAGCTGAAACCATTACAGTGTATGTTAAACAACTGTTATGACAAAGAGATCGAGCATTTTTTATTTTTTATTTTTGGGTTGCTTATGAAAGTTGTAAGTGGTTAGATTTATTGACATGCTAACATTCTAGAAATTGTAATTTCTGATGCAGATAATCCTGACCACTTTACAGTGATGATGTATCATGGTGGATTCATTAGTGGGAATCAATATCTAGGGGGAAATCAACTAATTTGACCGCGTGGACAAAGAAATAATATCTTTAATTGAGGTGCATTTCATGGTGAGAGCATTGAACCATGAGTATGGTGGAAGAAGTATTGACTATTGGTATGCAATAAAGAGTAATGTCGATGCTTTGACCAAGCTTTTCACAGACTTTGATTCCAGTACAATGTGTTGTTGTGTACTTAAAATAAGGCTAGTAAAGATCTATGTAGATCATTTGTACCTTCATAATGACTACTAGCTTGATATGGTTGATGTAGAAATGTGTGATAATGAACCAATTGCATTCGGATATAGTCAATTTGGTTCATCAGGGGTAGTGATTAAAGATGTAGCAGAAGATGTTCCAACACAAGCGAGTAAGGCTCTAATAGGGTGCAACAACAACAAAGGGAAACAAAAAGTTGTTTATGAGCAAGAACAAGCAATTGATTATGGAGCTGACTTTTTTAAAGACTTGCTGGACATAGATGTGAGCGATGCAAAATCTTACATAAAGCCTATAGGTTGTGATTATGATGATGAGGAATATGGTGTTGAGGATGACTAGATGGATTATGTAGAAGCTTCAGCGAATGTTAGGAGATAATCATGAGTATGCTACTGCATCTATTGCCACAAGTTATAGAAAAAGGAAGAAAATCAAAGTTCTTAGACAGATTTATGTTAAACCTTCCATTAATGTAGATGAGAACATGGAGGTTGAAGATAATAAAGAGATGTATGGAGTTATTGACTCGGAAGAAGAAGATCTTGGACATGAAGCATACTCCTCAGATGATGAAGAGGATTACATTCGAAGGTATCCATAATTTAATCCCAAGACAGACATGGTCAACCCTCAGCTTTGTAAAAGATTATGGTTTGCATGTGCTAATAATTGAGAGTTGCAATAAGGGAGAAGGAAATACAAGATGGTTGAAAAGCAGTTTTCTATCAGAGTGAAAAGTTTTATAGTTACGGTACTTTGCAAAGCCGAAAACTACCCTTTTGAGCTCGCTGCCTCTAAGATGCAACATGAAAACACTAATGATCATGACTTTTTTCAGTGAACACAAATGTTATAGGATTTTTTAAAAATAACATGGTTAGGACCCCTTATCTGATAGAAAAGTTTATTGAACAGATCAAGCTTAACCCTAACATATCTACATGTTTTACACAAGACTCTTTCGAATTCATTTTAATTTATTTAACTGGCTTTAATTATCAATTAATGTACTAATACCTTACTCTTTTTGCCAAATAGAAGATCTAGCCCAAATGATGTCCTCGCAAGTGCAAGCGAAAATATCGACTCAACAAGCATATAGAACAAAGAAGGGTGCTTTGACTTTGATTGAGAGATCATATGCAGAGCAGTTTTCAAGGGTGAAAGACTATGCAACATAATTAAATATGGTTGATCTAGCCACAACTGTTGACATAAAATATGACTTCAACAACCCCAGAAAGAACCTTGTTTTCAAGAGAATGTATGTATGTCTTGGTGCACTAAAAAATGGGTTTAAAGCAGGTTGTAGGTCATTGTTAGGGCTAGATGGTTATCTAAAGAGTCCTTATGGAGGTTAGCTTCTTTTAGCAGTTGGATTAGATGCTAACATTGGTACTTGGGTAGTGGCTTATGCAATGGTTGTGCAGGAACGTAAGGATAGTTGGATATGGTTTCTGGAGTTGTTTGCTAATGACTTGGATATTATGAATAATGGAGTTTGGTGGACATTTATTTCTATTAAACAAAAAAGACTTTTACCAGCATTTGAAGTGGTTTTACCGTATTCAGACCACCAATTATGTGTGAGACATTTATGGACTAATTTCAACAAGGAGTTTAAGGGCAAAGCACTGAAAGACCAATTATGGGCAATTGCAAAGACAACAACATTGACATACTTTACAAAGAAGATGGTCATAATGAACTAGTTGGACCCAGGGGCTTATTTGTTTTTCACATGTTAGTAACATTTTGCTCTTTATTTTTCAAAAATAACTATATTGGCTTACATTAACTCATTATGTTTACTACCTTGTAGACCCAGAAAGACATGCAAAGCATTGGTCTATGTCACATTTCAACACAGTACTGAAATGTGGCGTTTTGCTGAACAACCTATGTGAAAGTTTTAATGCTTTTATACTGTCGGAAAGAAGTAAGCCGATTTTATCAATGTTTGAGGGAATACGGATGAAGTTGATGAAGAGAATCTATACCATGAAGGACAAGATGATGAAGGTTGAGGATTCTATTTGCCCCAAACCAAGAGAAATCCTGGAGAGGAATAAAGTGAAAGCGGCTATGGATTGATTTCCATATGGTTCAGGAAGTCTAAAAATTGAAGTGAAAAGCACTGGAGGAACCAAGTATATTGTTGACCTTGAGAGAAGGACTTGTGCTTGTAGGAGGTGGGATTTGACTACGATCCCTTGCAAACATGTTGTGACTGCCATCAACTTCATGAGAGGTAAACTTGAGGATTATGTACATTCATGCTATTGGACAAAGACTTATTTGGCCATCTACTCCAACACTATCAGCCCTGTAAATGGAATGGATCTTTGGGAAAGGGTTGATGATGTTGAAATTCTTCCTCCCCAATACAACAGAGAACCCGATAGACCAAAAATCAAGCGAATTAAGGATGCTTCAGAAAAAGATAATACAAGACCGAAGCTTGGAAGGGTTCAAAAATCATTGAAATGTGGTAATTGTGGGACTTTAGGGCACAATGTGAAGACCTGTCATAGACACTT
Source organism: Argentina anserina (assembly GCF_933775445.1). Classification (NCBI taxonomy): domain Eukaryota; kingdom Viridiplantae; phylum Streptophyta; class Magnoliopsida; order Rosales; family Rosaceae; genus Argentina; species Argentina anserina. The sequence goes on from NC_065876.1 coordinate 12,120,792, forward strand.
GCCACCTAAAGAGAAGATGTGCAAAAAGAGGAAGCTAAACAATAGAGAAGGCACCTCATCTCAATCAAAGGTATAACAAACAACTTTTTTTCTTTGTTATTTAAAATGTTTATATATGATTTATTTAGTCTTGTATATAACCGTAATATGGTTATTATGCATTTGGATGTAGGTAAAAGGTACCAAAAAACTTCCTCTGACAAAGAATGTGCTATAGGCTAAAGTTAAACAAAGAGCTGAACAACTCAAGGTAAATTTTTTTTTTTGCGATTATGTGTTGAAATTAATCTATTTGCTTGCTAATTTGTGATGTATGTTGTTACCGTAGAAAAAAAGGGATGCACAAAAGGCAGCAGCGAAAGCTACTAAAAAATCAACTGTTATAGCCAAGTCAACCATTTCATCAACCACCACACAAGCTACCAGAGCGCCAAGAGTAATCACAAAATCTCTCGCACCAACAAAATCTGGAAAGAAAGCTAGAAAATAGAAGATAAGCTTGTTGGGATTAGCAAGCCAGGTTATTTTAGATTGATTGATGAAGTGTTGTATTATTTTGTGCAACCTTGTGCTATGTCATAAGACAAGGTTGCTAGCTCTAATTTATTGTTTTGATGATTAGAGCTAGGCTGAATAAAGCAATGCTTTTGAATTACTTTTGTTGTGGTTGGATGTAATAGGTTTAATTGCATCTTATTGGCTGCTAATCTTTAAGACAATATTATTAATGAACTTTATATTATGTTATGTTTGTGCTTTAGACTGCAAGTTTGGTTCTTACAATAGCATGATGCAATGTTCTTATGCCCCAAGTTTGTTTTATGTTTTCTACTATCGACAAAACTTTATGGGGCTGCAAGGCTTTTGGAGGGAAAATATTTGCACTAGTTTGTTTTTTAATTTTATTGTTCAAAAGTACAAATTATCAATTGGGAAAATACCCAAAATGATACCTGAATTATCGTAAAAGGTATTTTTTGGTACCTACGAATTTTTGTTACTCGAAATGGTACCTGAACTATTTCACTGTTACCAAATATGATACATCGGTTAGTTTCTCCTTTAAATTGATAATGTGACATTATTTAGAAGGACAAAATGGTCTATACACAATTTTTTTAATTTCCTATTTGTTTTTCAAATTCTCACAAATTCACCAAACTGACTGAAAATTTGTTGGACTTGATAAATCATACCTATATTATTTGCAAATTTAAAATATTTTTTATAAAATTTGTAATTTTAAGAGGAAAATCAACTCTTGTATCGCAAAACATAACACAAGTTTTAGTATATATATTTGTTTAGCAATAATAAGAAAATTAATTTTAAAATTATTATTTTCCTATTACTTACAGTAAAACCTCTATAAATTTATAGTCTCGGAATTGATAAAATTTATTAATTTAGCGATATATTAATAATCTATTAATTTATTAATTTATTTATAACTTATTAATTTATCAAGATATAATAAATATTTTGTTTCATTTTGTCGAAGAAAAAAGTTTTTACTTACATTATTTAATTTATTACGTATACCTTATTAAATATACTATTTTTTATGTATAACATTGTTCAAAATATTATATTGTTTGATGATGATTATGTTAATTAAAATTTTTAATGAAATCCTCATAAATTTAAAATTTATTATATAAATTATGACACTAATAATTTATATATTTGATGGGGTCTAGCTAAATAAATTTTTGAACTTCTATTATCTTATAAATTTAATGAATTATTAATTTAACACGTTGGCTCTAAGTTGAGACCGGAAGTTTTTTTTAGCGATGTTATTATTTAGACGGGTATTATTTAACGAGGTTTTACTATATTTGGTAAAAAAACTCTAAATACATGTCACATCATCAATTTAACGGAGAAACGAACGGAGGTACCATATTGGGTAACGGTGCAATAGTTCAGGTACCATTTCGGGTAACAAAAATTCGTAGGTACCAAAATATACCTTTCATGATACTTGAGGTATCATTTTGAGTTTTTTCTCTTATCAATTATAGCCCTTAGTATGGGCATGTCTCTCTGGGGCCTGCTATCAGTTGACGAATATTTTGGACGGAATCTACAAAATTGGTGACGGTTGATTAATTTTGGAAGTACAGGGGTGTTGCTGATGAAAACAAAAGAATATGGAATGACATGAAGACCGAGCCAAAGTTGATATAGATAAACTGAAATTAATTCTAATTTTAAAGCTTTAGTGTTGTCGTAAAATTGTTGAGAATTTTGATTTGGTCTTGGATATATGATTTGAAGCCTTCTTTTAATAATTTTTTATCGAATTTTGTCTTTCTTTGATGTTGGCATATGCTTATGTTTAGCCATAATTAGTGTTCGAAATATTGGATATATCGCCGATATTTCGAATCTGATACGATAAGGGCATATCGGTCAAAATTTATCGGTCAACACATAAAGGATGGTCAACGGCGATATATCGGTTTGACCCGATATGAACCCCGATATATCGGTAATGTTTTTCTTGTAAAACGACGTCGTTTCATACAAAATTAAAATCAAAATCTGCCGTCTGCTTCACACTTCATTATTGACCTTCAAGGCTTTGATCTGGAACTCTGCTTCAGCCTTCAGCTGAGAAGAGAAGAAGAACTCGCCGAAAAGAAGAAAGAAGCTCGCCTCACCTCACCATTGGAATCCTATTCCGAAAAGAGAGTCATCACCATCGCCATCTCGCCTTCATTATTGAGCTTCGGCTTCGATCTAGAACTCTTCTTCAGCCTTCAGCTGAGAAGAGAAGAAGAACTTGCCGAAAAGAAGAAAGAAGCTCGCCTCACCTCACCGTTGGAATTCGATTCCGAGAAGAGAGCCGTCACCATCGCCATCTCGCCTTCTTCTTCTACGCGGTCTCGCCTTCTTCACTTGCGCGGTTTCGCAATAGGCTAACAAGTAAATTTTCTTCATCTCGTTTTGGGTTTCAATCACACAATGAATTTGTTTACTTTAGCTTGATTAGTTCTTAGTAATTTATGTGGTTGGAACCCCTTTAACTTAGATGCTTGAGTGTATACTATGTTGTTTGTGAATTATATATTTGATTCTTGGATTAGTTAGATATAAGGAACTCGGATGTGTAGGATGTATAGCCGAATCTATGATTATTGATTTCTGGTTATATCATCAAGAACTGAAGAACCTATGATTCTAGTTAGTTGGACTATGGGGATGTATAAATGGCTTGTGTTAGTTGTGTAGACTATCGAACTGTGTAGTGTATGAGTAAAAAGAATTTGAAAAATATGTATGCCCTCAATAAGAGAATTGTAATATGTAAATTGTAAATGCTCAGAATTAAGCAATTAATAACGAAGCTTGAAAAACAAGATTGAAAAATTAGAGTACACAATTCTCTGTCCTTTGGAAAATTAGTATGGCCTCAATTACAGTTCTTTCTTCTCTTCATTATGTCTCTTTACTCTCTGTGCAGTACCTTTTAATTTTAAGGTGTATTTCTCATACTTCTCATGTTACTTATTTCCAAGATATATGTGTCATAGACATTCATCAATTAGAGGAGTCTACAATGTTCATTGCAGTTATTTTTACTTTGAAAAATTAGTATGCCCTCATTAGAGGAGTTTTCATTGTTCAGATTGTGTCCTTTTAGGTTGTGTGGGTTGTAGGTTGTATACTTGTATGTTGTGTAGACAGTAGGTTGTAAGCAGTAGGAGTCTACAGTCTACACAATTGATTACAAATTGACAGTATGTTGTGTAGGCAGTAGGAGTCTGCACAATTCATTACAGATTTATAGACTATATAGTAGGTTGTGCAGGCAGTCGGCAGTGGGCAGTAGGTTGTATGCTTGTATATGGATTGTGTATATCATTTGATCAAAAGTTTGAACAATAGGCAGTAGGCAGTAAGCTGTATGCTTATATATGGATTGTGTAGATCATTTGATCAAAAGTTTGAACGGTAGACAGTAGGTTATGGGCTTATGGCATTCTCCTTCAAAATATAATGTATAGATGTATAATGTATTGCATGTTTAAACTTGTGAACTTGTTATGGCTGAAAGTGTTGGTACTAAATCTTCAAGAGCTTCTAATGCAACCAATTCTATTCCAATGACCACTACGTCTACCCTTTACAAGAAAATTCCGAATCATTATGGAGACTGGCTTCGAGTGATGTTGGTTGGGAGTATGGGTATTGTGAGAATCTTACTAAGAGGAATGTGATTACTTGCACACTGTGTCACAAGAGAGTTAGTACTTGTGGAATAACTCGATTGAAATAGCACATAGCCGGTATAAAAATGTTACCCCATGTAAGAAAGTAAATGATGAAGCCAAAGCCAAGTGTAAAAAAACTCTTTTGGAAGGGAAAGAAAAGAAAAGTGTTTTGAGTGTCCATGATATAAGAGTGAGGGAAGAAGTGCACTTGACATCGCAAGAAGATGAAGAAGAAGATAATGGTAATGGTGGTGATGATGAGGATGAGGAGGAGGAGGAGGAGGAGGAGGAGGTTCAAATTACCGGAGCAAAAAAAAAAAGAATTATAGGGTCTATGGATAGATTTGCATCTTTTATTCATCCTCCAACTGATGTAGGCAAGAATTGAAAATAACAAGTTATCAATAACGCATTTGGTAAGGAAAGAACACAAAGTGTGCATGGATATTTGCCACGATGGGTGTATGAGAATTGTATTCCTTTCCATGTTCTTGACAATGATAGTTTTAGAAGATTTTGTGAAGCGGTTGGACAATATGGTCCGGGTTACAAACCTCCAAGCCAATATGAATTATGAGAATCATTGTTGAACAAGGAAGTTGAGAGAACAAAGAAGGCACTTAAGAGTCAAGAAGATGAGTGGGCTAAGATCGGTTGCTCAATCATGATGGATGCTTGGAGTGATGGAAAAAAAAAGAAGTATCATGAATTTATGTGTGAATTGCAAAGAGGGCACAACTTTCATTTCTTCTAAGGAAGCTTCTAATGACTCACATACCGGTGAATACATTTTTACTTATATTGAGAAATATATTCAAGAAGTTGGACCACAAAATGTGATACAAGTGGTGACGAACAATGCTTCCAACAACATGGCGGCGGCAAAGAAGTTGCAAGAAACAATGCCTCACATTTTTTGGATTTCATGTGCCACTCATACCATCAATCTCATGCTTCAAGGAATATGTAGCATACCTAAGTTCCAAGTAGTAATTGAGAAAACCAAATCATTCATTGTCTTCATTTATTCACATCACAAGACATTTGCCATGATGATGAATTGTACAAAGAAAAAAGACTTGGTGCGGCCGGGAGTTACTATGTTTACTACTTCTTTCCTCACTTTACAAAGTTTGAATAACAAAAAAAATATTTGTTGAGATTATTGTTTGCAAGTAAAAAATAGGAAGAAAGCAAGTATTCCAAAACTCCAAAAGGAAAAGCAACATTTGCTACCATAATGAGTATGTCATTTTGGAATGGGGTTTCACTTTGCTTACAAGTATTTGAACTTTTAGTTAAGGTGTTTCACCTTGTTAATGGAGATAAAAGACCTTCAATGGGTTTCGTATATGGATAGCTACAAGAAGTAAGGAAGGAGATCAAAGAAGTATACAACAATCAAGAGGCAAATTATGCTCCAATCTTAGAGATTATGGATTTAAAGCTCGTGATAGACTTGATGGTCCATTGCACTTGGCGGCTTACTTCTTGAACCTTTATTACTTCTTCAAAGATGAAGGCATATATTTGAATGGGAATGTCATGCAAGGTTGTATTTGTTGTATCGAGCACTTTTTTTCCGATGATGACCAATCCCAAGAAACCCTCATGAACGTTGAGTTGCCTAAGTATAGAAACAAATAAAGTGTGTTTGGGAGAAATTTGGCTAAATTGGGACGCGCCAAGAAAAACTTTAATCCGGGTATGTTTCTTGTTTAAACTCTATGTTATATACTTATATTGTTTAAATTCCAAATTGAATTATTATTTTTGTCTTTCCATTAATGTTTTATTTTCATTAGAGCTATATATATAGATGTCCTAAGCTATTTTCATTTTATTATAGTTGCATGGTGGTACACTTATGGAAATGATGTGCCACATTTACAAAAAATGGCAATACAGATTCTTTCTTTGACTACAAGCTCATCTGGGTGTGAGAGAAATTGGAGCACATTTCAAGGGATACACACAAAAAAAGGAATAGACTAGATGCCACAAGGATGAGCAAGTTGGTGTATGTAAGTATGTTCAATTCAATTCCAAGATTATCAAAAAAAAAACGAAAGAAGAATATAGGAAAAGAGGTTTTACTTGCTAGAGAAACACAAGAATGGCTTGTTGAAAATAATGTTATTGAAGATATGGAAATGCAACAAGAAGCATCCAAAGTGGATAGTGAACTCCAGGAAGTACGAGAGCTTTATGAAGATGATTTTGCATCAGAAGATGAGGATGAAGGTAATGGAGATGATGAGCTTGAGTTCGAGTCTGATGATGAGAGAGTTTATGATCAATGTCCATCTCAGTCAATCCTTTAGACACCTATATTTATTTTAGTACTATTTATGTATTTTCATTGTCAAAACATCTAAATATTTTTATTTTCCAAGTTTATTTAGTACAACCCCGAAATATATTAATATTAACTAAAAATTAACAAATCAGATAATTTCGATATATCATCGATATATCTTTTTTTTTCCTCAACCGATACAACCCCGATAATCGATATTTAGATCCTTAGCCATAATCAACGCTAATATCAACACACCAGGAATCATGTACAACACAAGTTGGCCATATAAATGGCAAGCCAAAGGCAACAACTGCGCAACGAGCCATCATGCACCGCAATCTAGGCATGGATGTGCTCTCATGCGCGACCGAAAGAGGGCTCCAGGAAAACACTTCAAGGGACCTAGTCTCACATTGAGAAATGAATGCCCAACCAATCGTCACTCATCTATATAAGGTCAAATCTCTCTCCTCATTTACTAAGCATTTAATACTTATCTACCATTATCATATCAAAAAAAATATCTGACTTAGGCATCAGAGAGTTGAAAGCCACCAAAACACGGTCTTTTTATTTTATTTTATGTAAGCACGGTCTCTCTTCTAATGCCGAAGTGTGTTTTGTTTGATAGATACAAGGAGAGTAGAATATTGGTTGCGCATCTAAGAACACACTTATAAGGATAGCTGAGTGAGATCAACCCATGTGGTAATCCGCAACGTTAACATCTAATGTCATTTCAAAATATAAGAGGAGAAACTAAATATTCTCTTATTAATAGGTTGCAGTTGAGAAACAATTGATTCAGACGCATGCACCAACTGTCACCGAAAATCATAACTACAGAAGAACATATTTTGTTGCGCAAGCTGCAATTAATGAAAGAAGCAATATAGTCGTAGTACACCGTCCTGATCACAAACACTTATGGCTGGTTAGTCAGATCGATCATACACTAACACATGCTACTGATCTTCAAGCACCATTCGATTCGCATGCGTAAGTCATTTTACGAGTACGTACGTAACTATGTACAACAAACATGGTAAGGATCTGTATTGGGAGCTCATCAGTGAAATAGTGATAACAAATTCACAACTCTTATTGAAGATTATCAAGCGCATATATGCAGGTAGAAAAGATATACTTAATTATTACTGATCGATCAATTAATTAGCTATAGTTTAGACCATATATGTTATGTATATAGACACGCATCATGCATCCTCTTCTGGAAAGACTGTTCTTCCCTAATGTTGGAGAATTAGCAAGCTTATGTTAACTTGTGCCTTCTCCTAATGTCCTCAACTACTATGTATCCCCTCTTGCAGATTGGATGTCTAATTTTTTGCTCAGGCCCGGTAGGTTTGGACTTGATATGAGTCTCAAGAGTCAGTCGAGTCAGGGCCTTGGGGCTATCTTAGTTATTTTCAGTACTATTAATATCTAGAAGTGCAATATTTTTATCTATAACATTGTGAACTAAGGAAAATAGTGTGTGTGAACTTATCATCTATCGTGTGTACGAATTTATTAATAAAAATGATCTTTTAGTGTCTTCAACAAACCATACACTGTAATTAGTTATGCGAAAATTTGTGTAAGAAAAAATATAACTAAATCTACACTAACGATATGATAAGTTGTTTATCGGTCTATTATATCGGTCAACCCGAAAAATCAAATCAAAAGAGTCCAACTCAAAAATTCGAGTTAGGTCTAAATATACTAGGTCCAGGACTGGTATCTCTCTTCAATCCGACAAATCAACTGACTTTGGACTAGTAGAAAGGCAACCCGTTCTGCCGATCGTCTCGCCGCCCTTGCCTTATCTACATATTGGATTTTTAACCCCGGCCCTCAGTCGCTGCTCAATGTTTTGGTTTTTGATGGGTTGTCTTGCCCTCATTTACTCTATGTAGGCTTCTCTCTATTTCCTTTGCCGAAAGTAATAGTTTGAACTTTGAACCTTATCCCCTTCTGCACGTTAAGAATAGTAACAACCAAGGTTTGAAAAAGTGATAGGCCATGTGCAGGCGGACAACTACCTCCTAGTGTCTAGATGGTTTTCAAATTATTAAATATTTATTTATTTTTATACATGTCTTTAAATTATTTTTATGATTAAAAATATATAATGATACTCAATATTAATTTTGAAAATAATCTAAATTCACAATAAATTAAGTGCAAAGTTCATACAAAAATTTTTAGAACAAAAAATAAATTATAAAACAAATGCAATACTAAATCTCAAATTCTTTTAGTTTTTTAGTTAACTGGTTTATGACCGTCTAGACGGCCGCTTAATTCGCAAAACGCCGAGACCGAGACAAAAATTTAGGCGGTCGCTTTTTAGAACAGTGATAACAACTAACAAGGTAGTGTTTGTACTTCCTATCGTGTCAAGGTTACCGACGTCAAAATCGTGCATAATATCACTTTGGTAAGGTTTTGTTCATTTTGACAATATATCACACTGGTAAGTTTTTTTTTTGCTACGAGATCATTCAAGCCAAACAAACGACAAAATAGATCGATGACATATAAGAAAACAACAAAATGGAGGACGAGAGAAAAATAAAATAGTTTGTGGGCTGAGGCATTCGAGTGATTCGACACATATTGTTTGACCTATTTTGATGTCTTGAAGGACAGTTAGGTAACAATTCGACATATTCTTCTACCGACCTCACTACGGAGGACCAATATGAAACACGAATTATTCTGACATTTTGGGTCTGCAGCTCAGCAGGCTCTAGTACAAGTGTAGCACTACTGATTTTTTCACTAATTCTCTTCTTTCCTCTAGGAAATGATACTATTTATTCATGAGTATTAGTGTATTTACCTCAAATACCTAATCATGTGGAGCGAGAAGTATATAATTACTCAATCATTCTGTGATATACACTTTTTATATGAAATGTAAAAAACGAAATATGTTAAACTAAGTGTAATATGAATAATAGGTAATTTGAGCATCAACAAATTTATTTTCCTTAACCTCGAGTGAGTGTGCGAACTTGCTTGGCTATGTACTTTTCAATTACCTCATCATACTATCTAACTTTACACAGAGTATTTCAAATTAGAAATTTAAGAACTTCAACCAAAATTATATATAAAAGGTATTCTCGATAAACGTTGCCAACAATTCGTGAATTTAATCATTTTTTAAACAATGTGAATTTAATCATTTTTTTAATTTTCTATATTAATATTCGTCAACTTATTATTTATTTTCTTACTGTTGGAAAAATGGTTAATAAACCATTTAAAACTAAATTTTTTAATTGATTAATTTAATTAAATTAAATTATAATTAATCAAAGATGAACATAGATTTGAGTTCTCCATAATAAGGGCTACAAAATCATATGTTTGTTCGTGTAATTTGGTTTGTGGGTGAATAAGAAATTGTCACTCAAAGATGGCTACTTAGAATGAGGGAAATGTATTTGTCCCATATTGGAAAAGAGAAGTGTTGAAAAGACTTTATATAGAATCTATTGTGTATAGATTGTAAAGTGTGTAAGCCCCCTTATACCCTCTCGCGCACGCGCAATGGGGGGGGGAGTGCAAATCCCAGGTCACAAGGGAAACTCGTGTATGTTCGTGCGACCTGCGGACACAAATGCAATACCGAATTGAGGGTCAGAACGCTGATTATTTTTGCATTTATGAAAATTCATGTTATTGTGTGTTATGCTTGTAACATATGTAACTCATGTATGTTATGATCTTTTGATTTCTATAACAGCCATCTTATTCATTGCTGATTGCAAATCCTCACTGTATAAATAGCCACAATCATTTCATTGTAAAATCATCTATTCGAAACACAATCCTCTCCCACTCTCAAAGTTCTTAGCTTTTCTCTAGTGATAGAAAGATGTACCTTTCGAGTTCGTTGAAGGTTCTAGTTAGTAGTGCAACTTTCTAGAATCGTTTATTCGTTATATCCTGGGAGACAAGCGTCAAACATCCTTGCACCGGTAGAGGAGACGTAAACGTCTTAAGGACAGTGTGGTATCACACACGTCTCGACTAGTTCTTCCATCACCAATCGTTCGGTATTTTGGTTGAATTACTTTTCGTATTATTCGTTATTAGAGTTACCTGTTTAGTTTCTGTTTTATAATTATTTATAATTCAATTTATTACATTATATATACAATATATCACTGTTTCTCTAACACTTATATCTGTTTACAGAATGAAATTTGACTTACAGAATAATAAGAAATCACACCAGCAATAAAAACAGAAATACAAAATAAAAATAAAAATATAAATATCAATGTGAATAGATAGACATGCATTAAGTGCTAGAATAAAATACATTAAATAGGATAGAGAGGGGTCCTCCAGTCTCCAACAACAGACGAACCGACAGACGTTAAAAACAAGCGGTGACAATCTGTCCTCCGTTACGTCTCTGGTTCTAGATAGCTCGTGAACGGACAAAACTATCCCCACATCTTCACTAATGCGTGGACATCAATAAGGGTAATAACGTCATCGGCAAATAAAAAAATAAAAACGGCGAAAATGCCAATTGGCCACTAAAACCATATTAACAAAAAAAAAAAGGTCTCTCACCTCCTTTCTGTTCCCTCTCTCTGTTTTCTTCTTCTTCTTTCTTTCTTCTCTGTCTGAATCAGAATCAGAATCCGAAGCAGCTTCAAATCCATTGAAGCCTACCTGAAATCGTCGCCGTTGAATCTGTAAGTCTCCAATCTCCTCTCCTCATTCCTCGATCTTGTATTGATTAGATTCTGCAGCTCTGTCATATTTGATTTTATTACTTAATTTGATTGATCCAGGAAGCAAATCATAAATCTCCATATGAACCTGAAATTGAATTAAGCTCAGGGATTTAGGTTTTAGCTAATTTCGTTGATCGTAGAATCAGAGTTGTTTAGGCTACAAATTTGAAGTAATTGAGCTGTTTCGATCATGTTCTTGGCTTTGAAGAAATAGTCAATAGAGCCAAATTATAGAACTTTCAGCTGCATTGATATTTTTTTTATATCTGAAGTGAAAGGATTACGTGTTAACTGTTGACTTTTGTGAGTGGAATTGTGTCTGTGAGTTAGTGATGATCGGGCTAAATGTGGATATGTTTTGTTGAAATTATTAGGCTGATTGATGAAATAAGAGGCCCCGCTGATTTGAGTTCAGAGGTTTAAAGGGGGGTCGGAGAATTTGTTTCGAGATGGCCTGCAGAGGGTGCTTGGAGTTTCTATTGAAGCTGTTGAACTTTATATTGACCCTTGTTGGGTTGGCCATTGTGGGGTATGGGATCTACTTGCTGGTTGAATACTTGAAAGTAGCGGATAGTGCTGATGTGTATTCGCCTGCGGGTGGAACGGATGCTCTGATACAGCTTGGCCGCCCTATGATGACAGCTGTGTCTCTTTCCGATAGTTTTCTTGAAAATTTGCCTAAAGCCTGGTATGCCTACTGCCCAATTGGCTACAATTCTAGTTTTGATCTTTCAAGTTAAACATTTCTGTTGGTATAATTGATTCTGTGTACTGCCAAATTGATGTTAGATTGGGCTGTAGACAACATAACAAGTTGCCGCATATACTTCTAATAGACGGTATTCGTGCATTTGATATTACCTTTTTCATTTCAATTTTAACATCTAAACTTAATAGTTTTCATCTTTAACATACCCAGAGATTTCTCAGTATTACCCCATGCTATCTTGATGATATCGGATGTTTAAATGAGTGTATAATTGGTAACTTGGCTTGAGTAGGGTTGTCATAGGATTTTTCTCACTTGTTTTGGACATCTGTCCATTTAATTCTATAATTGTTGATCAAATTCAATTGTTATAAACTAGTAATATTACTGTCCAATATTCTGAACATAAAGTGCACATATTCCTAACTTTTCCCATTACTTTTTGAGATGAAACTTCAATTCTTCCATAAAGTTGCTCCAAAACTTCATTACTAACGTATCAAGATAGATTAGAAAATCCAACATATGTATTACATCTATTGTATTTTCTCAACTAATTCAAAGGAGATGATCTTTGAAAGATTATACTTAGCAAAAACATGTCTTGAGCTGTCTTGGAATCTTTATCATCATTGGTCTTAGCATATAACAATCTATAGGGTAGCCGTCATAATTCAGACAAAAGTTTGTTATTCGGTACAGATAGCTTTCCATTCTAAAGCTCTATAATTACATTATCTACTAGCTCTGAGTGCTGCAGTCCCCCCGCAAGGTTGTCCCTCTAGGCATGCCTTTTCACAAATGAATTGGATAGTTTCTCCAAAAGTCTTGGACAGCCGAGGCCCCTCTATTGCTAGGTTTAGAGAAATTCAGTGGATGCACTTTTATTTCCTCTTAACATATTCAAAAGTTAAATTGAAGACCAGGGGTGGATCATCCTCCTTAAACCCGGTGGAGCTCTGAAAGTCTAACTGATTAGTGATCTTGTGGAGGTTGTTGTGCTTCTACTTAGACTCTAAACCCCCCAAGTCTCCTTTCTGGTTTTCAGTGTCTGTCAGTTCTGTCCATTTTGTATACCAGTTAATTGAAGTTAATTGAAGCTCACCTAAAATAGCTGGTCTTAGATTAATATTAACTCCGTCATTTTGCAGTTGATGTTCTCTCCCATTAATTATCTGCATTTAGTCATGTACACAATACCCATTTTGTTTTTTTGTTTTTTGTTTTCCAATATACATTTCTGTAGTTGAATCAACCCACTATTTACGTAAATTAGATATATGCAAATGCAAGTTTATATATTTTCTTTAGTTGTTCAAGGAATTATTAAAGGTCAGAAACTGTTTGTGTACCCGTTGAGTTTAACTTGACTAAGTATTCTCTTTTTCCCTCACAATTTTGACATCTCATCCTTTTGCAGGTTCATATACTTATTTATTGGGGTTGGAGTTATTATATTTGTCATCTCTTGTTTCGGTTGTATTGGTGCTGTAACACGGAATGGCTGCTGCTTGAGTTGTGTATCCTTAATCTGCACTCTTTTTCCCAAATATAATGGCAGATAGGTCCTTGCTTATCTGTTATGGTTAATCAGATGCAACCATCATATAGGGCTTCAATGATTTCACACATCATGTTGGCAAGAAATATGCTATTGTACTTGATGGTTGATAAATATGCATGTGTATGAGCTTCATGTTGTTTTCCGTTTTTGGATTTATTCACTGAAATTGGTCTCCTTAAGTCAGAATAGTATTCGGTTCTGTTGATCCTTTTGATCTTGGTAGAGTTGGGTGCTGCAGCCTTTATATTCTTTGACAAAAGCTGGCAAACAGTAAGTGTTTTATCTACCGATTTTCAATTTTGAATGGGTAATGGTTGGTTGGTCATCTTAAAATTATCATAACTATTAGGTCATCCCGACGGATACGACTGGAGATTTTGAGATGATGTATGAGTTTCTGGAAGCACACTGGACTATTGTCAAATGGGTTGTTCTTGGAGCTGTTATCTTTGAGGTAATTATGATATTGCTCATCTTTTTTAGGCCTCTCGGTATGTATGAACTTTATTGTTCTTTTGGGGAATATTCTCCTGTTGAAACATTGCTTGGTTGTTTCTTTCTGAATGGAAGAGTTCTTTCTCCCACAACTAATATGGATTACCTAATTTCATTAGCAATGCATACCCTGAAATGAAAGTAAAAGCATACCTTAAAGCTGTAAAATGGGACCTCACAGTGCTTTGTGGAAAATTTTCCGGCTTGGTTTATCGCTTTATCCAATCAAAATCAGGAAGAAAATTATTACTTGCTGCATGTCAGCTGTACTTGCTATTTTAGGAAGCTCAATTTTTTTTATTCAATGCTTGAACTTGCAATTCATTATTTCTATAATGATTGATGAAATGCTCAAATGCATGAACAGGATCTTATCGAGTTGTTGAAATTTAAATTTCTTCATGTTTTTGGCCCTCTTGGGAAGTTTATTTGTTGGCTGAAATGATATGAACGACTTTTGTTAGTTTTCAATGCAATTGTTTGCATGTGATACCCAGTATTGAAACATTTGCATTTGACATCAATGGTTTTCAGCTGGTGTTATATGAGAAATTGCCAGTCAACTGTAGTCTTTGAATTGTTGATCTTTTTTGGGGCTGTAAGGTTTTCTTCATGTTTATGCTTATTAGCTGCATAGAATCAATCTTATCTTGAGTCTAGTTAAGAATGATATTGAGATTCCCGAAGCAACTTGAATAATTCCGAAGCATGTTTTTGTAATGAGTTTCATTTGCTTTTCAGGCTCTAGTTTTCTTGCTAGCTCTCGGCGTTAGAGCAGTAAATAGACCAGTGGAGTATGATAGTGATGAAGAGCCACTGATCAACAGGCCGCCGTCAGTTCCAGCCACCGGGGTACCTGTTGCTGGGGCCGCTAATCAGCGTCCAACAAGAAATGATGCTTGGAGTACACGCATGAGGGAAAAGGTGAGACTTCTTGCATCATTGTTGTAATACTGTCGAGATGCTTAGGTGTGGTTACCCTTAAAATTCCTCGTCCTTCCCAATCCAAAGCTATATATTTATATGTGAATGGGTAACACACATCTATATATGATCACTGCAATATTGGCCTCAACCCATATTTGTAGTGTAAGTTGGAATTGATAAGGTTCATTCTGTTCTGTAAAATGTTTTCATTCTGTGTAATATGATCACTGCAATATGTAAAGTAATTTTGCCATGCAGGTTGGTTAGTTACTAGACCCGGTGTGTTCTAGATATGGTGGTTCTATCGTGTTATCTACCAGAGTACTGACAATGCTAGATTCCAAATACACACACATGCACGCCTTTCTAATTTCCCAGTGGAAAGTTTGCAGTCAGTTTCCTTTAAGTTGCAATATATTCCATAGCTGTTGGCTCTAATTCTCATGCTCATGTTTTCTTTCTGGTGATCGGTGGTGCTGATCTAACAGTACGGGCTTGACACATCTTTGTATCCATACGACCCATCCGATTCAAGCAGGTTCCAGCAACCTCCAGCTCAGCCACAAGAAGAAAGGAACCGCTGCAGCATCATGTGAAAATTGATGTGGATTTAACGAAAATTTAAACTTCAGCCGGTTTATGGAAGACCGCATCTCGGACCATTTTGTTCGAACTTTTTGAAGCTTTTCCATAGGATATGGTCGTTTCACTGTTGAGTTTGTGTACAACATTTCTTTTTCAATTCCAGGCTCGTCTCCTTAAAATGTACTACTAGTTGGTGTGTAAATTGTACTCCTAGTTAGGATCCCTTCTGGATTGACACTAGTTTTATGAACAGAATATTTCATGACATTCTGGCAGTCACAATGACGTGGTCTTCCTTTGGTTTTGATTCATTATTTTCTCGCAGTTTTTGGTGCTAGGCATAGAACATCGTCCCAATGTGTCTCCGAAGGACCTTAACAATTTCTGTGATAACCATTATTTTTAATCTATGAACCTTAAATACTTTCTTGCTGAGCATGGGGGTATGTTGCGACTCCCTTCCGCTAAGCTCGACTTCTCCAAGAAGACTGGCCAATCGGAAATGACAAGTTTCGAAAGCCAGAGTTATGCAAATTGTCTGGATCGAATCCTTGGCTTTGGTCATGTTAGAGATGGAACTCTCAACTCAATAGTTTCCGCGTGGTCCGGTAGAGCTTGAAGTTGCTAGCTACCTGGAGCTGCTCCACTTGGTTTTGGCTTCTGATTGGGAAAATTCAGATGGGCTGTTGCGATCAAGTCGGTGGAATATGAATATGATGATTCAATAGTGCGTTTTTGTTGTATAAAATCTTCTCTCGACCGGTCAATAGTGAATTGTGTTGATATTGTTGAGATGAACTTAATTGTACACGACAATCCAACAGTAAAGATTTCCTTGTCTAGTTTAGCGCTTCACATTCAAACATTCCATTACGTGCAGTCTCTGCTCTTTCTTGGATCCCATGGCAAAGCCGAAAAGATGTTACACTGGTGATAACTTAATATCATTCTTCATTCTTGCTTGTGAAAGCTTTATTTATCCAATTAGATCTTGGTGTACAGTATCTCTAATTATAGGAACGGTAATGATATTAAGGCCTATGATTGTGACCACAAAACTTATGCAGTTATACATCGTAAAGTTTCTTGTTCTAATATTTTAAGGTGCACGTTCGGATCAAACCACAAATATCAGACGTTAATTATGTAGACTTGATGGGGCTTCGTTTTTAATGAACTGGCCATACGTACTAAAAATACGACCAACAGACTGATACGATCGAATTGACTCCGACTAGATATCTAGGTAAACTATTAACTTTTTCTCACTTCCGCAGTCATAAACCGATTTAACTCCGCACTGTAAGTACGAAGTAACAAAGTTCATACATTTTCAGAGAAGACTCGGGTCTCAGAAACTTCAAATGCATGACAATCTCCATCCGACTTTATCTAATAGAAGTTTGTTTCAAAACATGACCTAAGAACAATAATTTTAAGATGTCGTTTTTGTTTCTTTAAAGAAGAAAGCATATGGCTGTACCAAAAAAGAAGAAGAAGAAAGCATATGGCATCAAAATCTCCAATCCGTTCCTATCCATGGTCGATTTGCATCACCTAGCAAATTTAATGATCTATAATCGGTAGAGTGGAGTCCTATCATTCTTCTTAACAAAATTGAGAATTCGTTGACGTCTTCATTCCCTACTTCCCCAAACAAATGTTTGTTTTCTCGACTCGTTGGAACGATAGTGGATAGGGTGACTCCTCAATTTTTAATAAGAGCACCAATTTTGGACTTATATGAGAGTAGTAAATAAAGATCAAATTCGATTTCTAATCGACCTGAATATGGGAAAGATGGTTGAGAGTTGATGCCAAATTATAGTCACAGGCAAGCGACATAGACCATATAATTAATAGAATAGTTCCTCCAATCCTTTCTATATCTCGAGTTAAATAACTAAACGAGATCACACCCACATATATTTTTGGCCCTTAACACAGATTGATATGCGCCAACAAGTCCCACATTGCAGGTCGATAAGAACAAACAGTAGTAACAAATGGACCACCGCCATTAGGGTCTTCTGTCGTCATATCCTTGTATTTTTGGGTAGGGCAAAAGTCTCTCATTTAGGGCACAAGTCAATGCAGACTCTCTCTCTCTCTCTCTCTCTCTCTCTCTCTCTCTGCAACTAATAAGTGAGGCACAGCTGCATGGCCTCTCTCAGACTTAGTGGTGCCCTGGCTAGCCGACCATGGTGCGAGCGACACTTGCAAGTGTCTTGGTTTATTTGTGTGCAAAACGAACACGTACGGTTCAACTCTGCAGCAATTTGGCAGTGATGGTGAGGTCTGCTGTGGACTATAGTGACGGCAAGTCGATAGCAACGAATTTGAAACGTTCTACTTACAGAGGGAGACATATAACACAGAACAGAGCATTCACATGCATGCATACATGGTACCTACGGGAATATTAGTTATCTAAGTTTAACGTATAGGATGCACCGGCTGTAGATAGGGATAGCTCCAAAGCCCCAACTTGCCTATCCCTTTCGACACTTTTGCTTCTACTTGGCTTCGGAGAAAGAAGGAAAGATTATTGACTCGTTAGCATCTGTAAGATCCAAAAGGAAACCGACCAATTCATGAGTTTCGATTGCATTAAGGGTACACCACATCTATATATCACTGTGAAACCCAATCTAATATATGCTCTGGAGAGGAAAGAAGCCTAAAAACTTGCAGGTGATCGACCAAGATTAGCATTAGCATTAAATTGAAAAAAACAAACCTAGGTGATGCGTGCGTTTCCTCTGCTGTCTATTTCAATTTTTGCATTATCACTTTCAGGCTACTTAATTGAGGTATCGATACATATTTAACGTGCCATGAACGAAATCATCATTTCTTTACACATTTTTATGTCACTTGCGAGTTCCTATTGGTAGTGTCTCCAAAGTTAGTGTTGAATTTTGAGATGAAACTAGAAGATGAAAGTTTAGAGTTTCAACTCAATTGTATTTCTCTTGATATATTTCATGAATGAAGCAAATCTACACCTACTAATATTAATATATATATATATATATAAAACGAGAATGTTAGAATTACTCTAAGACTAAATAACACACATATGTGGACTACACATCACACAGATGTGGACTACGCAGCACACAGATGTGGACTAATTGATTCTTCAATTCACACTCACATCCAATATCTTCATTACTCCCCCTCAAGCGAATGCTGAAAGGAAAACGACATCTGAGCTTCACCAACAATCTCCAAGTATGGCTAAAGAAGTTATGGATGAGAGGATAGATAGGAATAAGTGAAACAAATTCTGACAGCTATGTATGTCCACTTTGGATGGCTCCCATTTTTTTCTCTAACAACCTGAGAGTCTGAGACCATGAGCCACATATGCCGGGAAAACTCTATGTGTCTAGTTTCTGTACCTTTTTACAGAACTGGATTCGGAGGTCGGAGTCAATCCTAGTTTTTGTCTTAGTGCAACAAAGTCAATCCAGAAAAACAGAGCAATTGCTTGCTCAAAATTGCTCGCCTTGAAGCCAATCGGGATATGACCCGGACCTTCTTACTAGAAGGGAACAAATCTGATTGGAACCAACATATATATATAACAAAAACTCCGATAGTCCAACATAAAAAATGATGAGGTTAAAACAAAACCTCTAAACAGATCTCTCCTCCAAATGAAAGATGAAGAAATCAGATCTTGACCCTGGACAATAAATCTTTTCAAAATGAAAGAAGAAATAATAAATTGGCCAATGAGAAATGAAATGAGGAGTTATGAACTCTAAACCAATCTCTCCTCCAAAATGGAATGGGATGGAAATCATGAAATGACAATGAACAAATGAGGAGTATTATATGGAAGAACTCCAACAGATTTCTCTCCCAATGATAGAAGAAGAAATCAAATAATAAGACCGATTTGGATCTACTCCTTATTGGAAATGATTTGAGGTATGACCTCCTAACCGATCGTGAAGGATGAACAAATCAGAATGACAAAAGAGACAACAACTTTGTTTATGTGTAGGGTCTGCAACTGCTTACATCCCCTACATAACCATGCAGATCATAAACACCTTAATGCTCTAAATGGCAAATATGGACTGATCAGCCGAGCCTCATTGGTAAGGAAATAAGAGGGGTCGGAATCAAATATATTCGTCGACCAAAGAGAAAAAAAATAAGATGAAGAATCAAATCTTGACTATGGACAACATATTATTTCTCAACATGAAAAGAAGAAATAAAAAATGGCTAAGATGAAATGTGGAGATATGAACTCCTAAACAAATCTCTCATCCAAAAATGAAATGGATGGAAAGATTAGAACTTGATTTTGAACTGAAACATAGAGAATGCTCCAAGAGTTTTTTTATTCAGTTCAAAGATCAGAAACTAAGAAAACTCCGATTTGAGTTTACTCCTTATCGGGAATGATTGAGGTATGACCTCGAACTTGATTTCTCTTCAAAATGAAAGAAGAAGAAATCAGATAATGATTCCGATTTGAATCTACTTCTTATCGGGAATGAGTAAGATAGATGGAAATAATGTTGAAATATGGTATGGGATGAATTGAAAAAATGAAGGAGATGAATAGAGTTACTTCATCCAGCCATTATGAATTAATGGAGAATGAAGATGAAGATGAAGATGAAGTTTTGCGGAAACAAGATTGCAGAAACATGTCCTATGAGGAAGCCTGCTCTGATCCAAGATGCAGAGTAAAAGAGACAGGCCATGAAACCTGCTCTGATACCATGTTGAATTTTGAGATGAAACAAGAAGATAAAAGTTTAGAGTTTCAACTCAATTGTATTTCTCTTGATATATTTCATGAATGAAGCAAAACTACACCTACTGATATATATATACACACAAAACGAGAATTTTATAATTACTCTAAAACTAAACATAGATATGGATTACGCAGAACACGGATGTGGACTAATGATTCTTCAATTCATACACATCTAATATCTTCAATACTTAGCATTTCTAAGGTATAGTGAAGACGATAACGTAATTTAAGTTGATGATTCAAACCATCGTTTTATGTCAATATCATTCCAACCAAATTAGTCAAATAAAAAATTATTTAGTGGCGAAGGCAATTGCTGAACTAGAAATTAGTTAACGGGATCAGCTGATCACTTTCAACGATGGCGGAGCGGAACGTTTTATAGGAAACCAATACAAACATTTTGACAAACTCTTACTCTTTAGGAAATTGGGAATTATGCATTCAACATCTCTTCTGATGGAATATTAACAACGATATATATCTGACTGCGTTTGATTTTGAAAGGATAGGTACAATTTGATGGCTTTCGAAGTGCAATTAAATACCAATTCATGCATTAGAATCATCTACTTGATTTTCACACTCAACGAAACTATTAGCTAGTACTATGTGTATAATGGATGGCGTCTAGTACCATGCAATAAATTGTTGCATCTAGTAATGTAGCTGCACCGAAATACTCAATGAGCATATATATACTAGCTAGCATCTCTTCTTGTAATGTAATAATGATCTGTACGTAGGCACTCAAAAATAATGCTTCATACGTACATAACTTTCCTCCTTTTATCATTAAATACAAAATTAGACCTCCACATTAAAATTAAAAACTCATTTCATTTTAGAAAATGCTTGAGACCCCAAAAAATTATACAAAAACTCATTACCAAATGATGTGGAATGTGCCACATAATTAATTATATGGAGTTTTTTCTTTAGTGGATTTGTTACATGTTTATATTTTCCATAAAATAAAGTTAAATGAACATAAAGTATATGAAATTTTCCAGAAGAATGAAACGCTTCACGTATTGCTGCTAGCTTCCACATGGCAAATATATCATAATTGATAAATGATCAGACGACAATATGTAGTTGGTTTGATGCTTTGATTGAAAAGTTTTAAAAAAAATCCTATTAAGGCAGAAAAATTGTGGTTTAAGAGGAAACTCATCAGAACTGCAAAATTGGTGAACTCGTTCTATGGTGGTAGACAGTCACTTTTCTAATGGCCATGAATGAATTAGTATTCAATTCGACCAGCAATTCTTGTATGTACCACCATCACCCATCAATATTCACAACATAATTGCATAGTCTCTTCATGGAAGTAATGATCTGCAGAACCCCATGATATTTTATCATGTAATCCTTTCAAACTCTAGGGCTACTTCTCTCATGACCTTTCTTATTTGTCTCAAATCAGGCGAGTAGTGCAGAGGTTGAAGGAGGAAAAAGAAGAGGCGCAAGAAAAGTGGTGAATTAGGGTTTTTGAATATTAAAACTAAATAAATTGTATATTGCAATTGTTTTACATGATACAAAAATCCACCTATCCATTGAAAAAAATATAAAATCCACCTCACTAATAACTGTTTCCAAAAAGCAATGACATAGTATATGCCACGTCATTTTGTATTGAAACTTTATAATATATTTTGGTGCACGTAGCACTACTTTTTCATTTTTTTCTAAATGTCACCGTCATTAATTGATGTAATAAGAATACTACAATACTAGCTAGAAGAGTGCTAATGCGCCATAATATGACGTTAAATCCGACGCCGCAATCCTATGTGATATGTCACGTCACATTGCCATATCAATAATAAAAATTATGTAAAAATGTTATTTTAAATGAAAAGATAATTATATCATTGTTAATCAAACAGTTCTAAGTTATTATAAAAAATATATTTTTTTGTTCTTTTTATCATCTTCTTTTTTATCACAATAATGGTTCTAAAATACAATTAAAAAAATTGAAAATTACGAAAATATGCTTGAAATATGTGTGTGCACGGGCGAAATATATATATATATATGCACAAAATATATTTATTTTTAAATTTTAGACGATGTAAGGTAAGTATAACATTTATATTTAAATGAAACTTTTGGTAAGATTCTTTTGGTTTTTTTCTAAAAGGGAATATTATTTTGTTAAGATATAATCTATTTAAGAGGATATATAAGGTAACAAATGTTATTTTTCCTAGAGTATACAGATCTTAATCAATACCATATTTAATACAATTCTGTTAATGATAATATTTCTAGTGACAAATATGTCAAGATTCATGATTTTCTAATTAAATTAATTTATATTTATGATTAATTAATGACTATTATACAATTACCGTATAGGCACCCCACACACACACATATATATATATATCTGGCCAGCGCACACACACACATATATATATCTATATATTTCAAGCATATTTTGTATATATTGTATTTTTATTACATTTAAAAAAAATAAATGATATAAAAAAGAACTAATTTTTTTAATAATAATTTAGAACCTTTTGATTGATAAGAATAAGATTTTTTTTTTCATTCAAAAATGATATTTTGTGATTAATGTAATTACTAACATAACAAGATGATGTGGCATGACACTTGGAGTTACGTCGCCAAAAATATGACGCTAAAACTTTTTTCTACTAGCTATCATGGCTTATTTCCAAACATTTAAACTTAAACGAGTATCTCACGTAATAGTTGGTACATTATTGAATCCATTCGAATTGTAACTTTTTCCTACCACCTAAGAATTTACGGTAATGTACCTAGTACCTACAGATTACGCCTATGTTTACCCAGGATGAAATATTCACAAGTTATATACAAAAACCTGACTGTGATGTGACGTAATAAAACAGAGAGAAAAAAAAAAGAGAACATGAGAATAGGTTGGCCGGAGTCCGGAGAGTGCATGGCATTCACATATAGTGCGTTGTGTACTTCAGTCAATGTATGCTGCTGTGGACCGTGGTCCCTTTGAATCTTAGTTATCATGTCGATTTTCCATTTCCATATAAACAACAGTCTTACCTTTACACCATTCTGCTACATTTGCAGAAAAAAGAAACCAAGTTCTGGCATCCCTCATAACTCATCCACATCTGTCCCTAACACCAAATACTTAAATCTCTGATCAATCAGTGAGACTTTCCATTTGACTTTGCTTAACTGGGTTGAAGTTCCTCTCATATTTCAAATGGTGGGGACTGGGGATCACTGAATATTGTCAATGACGGTGTGAATAGTCCTGTCAATTTGCTCTACTTGATGTATCACCGGCCAAAGTTTATATATTTCATCAAGTTCTGTGGTGGGCAATAGTCAATTGTTGTTAAAGTTTGGCACTTCAGGTGAGAGCTTGAGGAAGCAGACAATAGTTTGATGCAATGAGGATCAAACCCAGTTGGATTTCAGTGTTTCTGAGGTGTATTACCCATTTGTTTATTTGATGTCGTACTAAACTATTCAACTAGTTTCTAATCTGAAAGTGAAATGCTTTTTGTTGATTGGGTTTGTAAGTTTTTATTACTATTGGTTCTTTGTCCTTTAGTTTCAGGCTGGATGGTATTAGTAGCTGTAGCACTATCTGGTCTTATGACTGGAAGTCTGTAATGATGAAACTATGAAAGTGACACCATTGTCTTGGAAACTTTTTGGGGACTTGTGAATATTTTTTTTCCAAATTCTTTGATTGTGTTGTTTTGTGAATCTGGAAAAAAAAAATTTGATGCGAGTGGGAGGACCATTCAGTATTCTTCTTTTGCAAGTTGAGATTATGGGGTAATTGCGTCTGTCTGTGCTTTCTGTCCTCTTTCTTCTGTGTGCTAGCTAAGTATGAATCTTTCGCTGTGAACAAGTATCCTAGTGTGGGCTACCCTGTAATGGTCTGGAAACTCTTTTTAAATCATAAAAATATCCATCTACAGTGGTGATTATCCTATTCTGAGGTGCTTTCATATTTAAAGAGCTTGTGGCTTTTGAGTGCTGTATATAAGTAATCTAAAGTAAGGTTCTTGAGCTCGGGGGGATGAAGAGCAGGGGAGGGAACCGCCCTGAGGTTTGCTTTTTATAATAAGCAGTGTACTTTTTGTTGAGTGCTTTTTGATGAATCAAAGATGAGTTCTTGGTTACTGATGTTCTTCAATTGCATTGATTACAGGCCTTCTGGCCTTCCATTATGATGAAGAAATGGTTGAATATAAAGCCCAAGGTTCATGATTTTAGTGCAGATGAGGTTGAGACCGAAACTGAAACTGAAAGTGAAGAAGAAGGTATGGGGTTTTAGCTTCCTACATTTACATTAGGTTTCTTGTGTTTCCTGGTCTCTGCTTAATCATGTTTTCTGCAATGGTTTCTTGCAGTTTCCTCTCCTAAAGAAGCAAGAACGCGCATGCGTGGGGATCATGGCCTTAGGACAGAGGGGAATCAGTCAAGTTTCTCAATTCAACTTCCAGGCAATACTTTTATTGGGTTTTCTTAATTGAGTCCAACCAGTGTTGAAGTCACTTAAAAAATCTGATCTTTTTCCATCATATAACCATTTGTAGGTGTTCAATCTGTGCTATGATCTGGTATTTCTATTTTATGAAAAAGCAATTAGATTGGTTTTGGTTGGTGGGCAGCTACAAATTGATATAATTGCTGCAATCCTGCAAAACATTGGACCTAAGTTCTTTCATTTCTTGTCAATATGAGGCAACAGATAGTATAAATGATGGGAACCCTTTAAAATACCACTTGGGAATTTTAGACATCAAGCTACTTGTTCTATCAAATTTTGGAGTGTGTGTACATTTTTCTTGTCTAATAATGTACATATATTATACTTGGTTCAGATCCACCTTCTTTTGGCTATCGATTAAGACATAGGAGAGGAAATTCAGAAACTGTGCGTGCTCAGTACATAAACACAAAGGATGTGAGGTTTGTCTGTGTTTTTCTACCTCCTGCAATGCTAGGCCTAGAAGTAGCACCAGTTTGGTTCTTAATGGAATTTCCTGTGGCGCTTGTTTTCATGTAGGGTGACAATAGGCACTTGGAATGTTGCTGGAAAAGTTCCAGATGAAGACCTTGAAATTGAAGATTGGATTTCTTCTGAGGAGCCATCGGACATTTACATTCTTGGGTTAGTATTTTCTATCTCCTTGATCTAGGCACATGATTATAGTGTTTTTAGCAGCAGGCGTGCGTCCTTCCTTCATCTGCAAGTTCCATGCAAGTGTTGACCTTTATTCTGGATAATGCTGTTAATATAGTTTTTACATTTACATTAATCTGCCACACCTATAACATATATCTTCTCTGCAAATCACTAGTTACAAAGTACCACGCCTTTCTTTGATTTTGTTGTTGTTAAGGAATCTATTACTTATAGCATTTTATATACATTGCCCTGATAAAAGGAATGAATGGTTAAGTCACTGGTGGAAAATGGCGACCACAAAGAACTACATTAGTGGGTGCGTTTAAATATATGTAGAAGAATATACACAAGATGCTCCTCTGCGTGTTCGACACTTGAAGAAGCCTGCGAAGAAATCATTTATAGTTTTATACTATCATCCTAAATATCATCATTTTTGCTGGCTTAATCTCATTTTCCATTGCTCTATAAATCCACTATGTTTGTAACATACTTGGATTATAATGCTTTTAAACTAGTTTATTGAAGGATGTGAAGAAGTTAGCATATAGTTGACGTCACATTGTTTTAGCTTTTCTAAATGGTTTTAAGCATTGATGCTATTGGTGTGCATTGATGCTTAGCTACTTAAAATTTCAGCCTAGCAGAAGCTTAATGTTAGACATGTCTATCTAAACATAGTCGGTATTCTTAGAAATAACCAATAATATTGTGGGTGCTAAGAAAGTTTTAATGTAATTTTGATTGGCACTAATGTATCAGCTGTATCGTTCAGTTTTCAAGAGGTTGTCCCTTTGAATGCTGGGAATGTATTAGGAGCAGAGGATAACAAACCGATACCAAAGTGGGAGGCAATCATTCGAAGAACTCTGAACAAATCACTGGAACCTGAAAGCAAACATAAATGCTACAGTGCACCACCTTCACCAGTACAAAGGACTTCTTCTGTTGCTGATGTACTTGCTGATGAGATTGATGATCTTCCACTCGGATTGCTGTGCCAGGAATATGTTGGAGCTGCTAATGGTTGTGAATTGGAACAAGTTGCATTGACTAAAGCACTGAGTATCCAAAAGAATTTACAGTTGCAGAGAATTTATGGCATTGATTGCGATAGCAGACTACATTGGCCTGAATGTTCGTTAGATGCTACCCCTCAAGTTGTCTTCTCAAATTCTAAATTGCGGCGTGTCATGAGTACTTCTGCAAGCATTGGTTTTAATTTTCAAAATCCTTTATTATTCGGTCCACAAAATTTATCACTAAAAGGTAGTGGATTGAAAAGATCACACCATAGCTTTGGGAGTCTGGGATCAGTGTTGACGAAGCAGAAAGAGATGCCAGACTTTCTTGACTCTCTTGCTGCTATGTCCGACAGGTTTTCAGAAGAAGAAGAGGACACCTTCAATGAAATGCCATCAGCAAAATCTGATAACGAAGTAATCATAGATGGGGTGAAGTTTCATCCCACGTACGTGCGAATTGTCAGCAAGCAAATGGTGGGCATATATATATCCATCTGGGTGCGGAAGAAGTTGAGGAGACACGTTAATAACTTGAAAGTATCTCCAGTTGGGGTTGGTCTAATGGGCTACATGGGAAACAAGGTAATGCCTTTTATTGAATGTACTGACATCTTTTGCAAAAGAAGTGTGAGGATGTTTTGGAGATATGTTTGCAATTTCTTGTATGTAAATTGCATTTGTTCAAGCTTGCTAATGTTAGGTGCTGTTTTCATTTCTTATGATCATGTTCCCCTTGCATTGCTCTTTAAGATCAGCTTCAAGCTGAAGATTGCATTTATTGTGAAGGAGTTAAACTTTTAAAGCATACACACTGATTAATCGGTAAATGTTCTTGCCTTTATGTTGTTGGCCATCATTTTAATTCATGATTTCTGAATCAGGGATCAGTTTCTGTAAGCATGTCCCTTTTTCAGTCACGAATGTGCTTTGTATGTTCTCATCTGACCTCTGGTCAGAAGGAGGGGGCTGAGCAGAGGCGGAACTCTGATGTGTATGAGATTATACGACGTACCTGTTTTTCATCTGGCTTCGATACCGATCAGCCACAGACAATTCCATCCCACGAGTATGCATATAATTATTCCTTCAATTGTGGATGATATTGTTTCTGTCAACTGGTTTTTAGTCTAGATTTAATTGAAGCACACAGTTTCTCTATCATCTATTTATACCCTAAAGAAAGTTGCTTAAACTACTTTAGTAATTAAATACCTATCACTTTCTATTCATACTAAGCTCATCTGTTTCATGAAAACTCGGTTATGTCTGGAGAATGTCAATATAGAGTTATAGACAACAATTGGATTGTAGAAACTTCCTAAATAGATATGCCAAAAGGCCAGACACATTCAAGTAATTGTTCTTGACCCATGAAAGCAAAATCCAAAAAGGGATGTTGAAAATAGAAACTTTTGTTGTTGTTTATATGCTGTGGATACTGATTGAGAATATTATTAGAAGTTACTGATTCAGAGTATTATCAGAGTTTAAATGATAAATTAATGAGAAGTGTTGACGAAAATAAAACTCCACCAGTGCTTTTCAGTTTCTTATGGCTGAGCTAATTGCTTAGTTACTTTAAGTCTGGGATCAACTTATGTCCTGGCCCATATTAATTTTATATCTGTTACATGCAAACATGAATTGCTATCCAATGAGATTGGGTGCTTTGTTAACAGCCAAAATGTTTATTAAGAGTATTTAGATGATATATTGTTAGAAGTGATGACTGAGCTTAATATTCTGAGGTACTTTTCAGTTTTCTTATAGCCGAGCTAGTCGTTTAGTAACCTTAAGTATGTGATCAAGTTCTATACTGGCCTCTTCCTACTACCTTTACTTCATATCTGTTATGTGCAAACATGAAACTGCTACTTAATGTGTTTGAGGTGCTTTTATAAACAGTCAGATTTTCTGGTTTGGGGATTTGAATTACCGCCTCAATATGTTAGACACAGAGGTAAGGAAACTCGTTGCTCTGCAAAAGTGGGATGAACTTCTCAACAATGATCAGGTGAGATCATCACTCTTTGCAAAAATTATGCTCACTGTTCCAGTCTAGTTATTAGTTCCATTATGTGCTTCTCCGATTTGACAGTTTGAACCTTGAAGGACGTTTTATGTGTATAGTCTTTTAAATCTTATTGTCTTGGCCAAAGAAACAAAGTCTTGTAAATTGAAGTGGTATTTGATGTCATCACCCAATGTGCAGCTAAGCAAAGAACTCCGGAGTGGGCATGTATTCGAGGGTTGGAAAGAAGGGCCGATACATTTTCCACCTACCTACAAGTATGAAATGAACTCTGATAGATATGTTGGCGAGAATCCAAAAGAAGGAGAGAAGAAGAGATCACCAGCATGGTGAGTAAAATTTTGGGGACCAAGCAGAGTATTTTGAGTCAACTTTATCAAATGAAATTGTCAGTGTCCTTAAATTTTGTGAGAATGTGGGGTGTTGTTGCATGAATATAACTTTGCATTAGTGCCGTGGTCTGGAAGTCACGAACCCTCTACCATGTCAATTGGTTTTGGGTTTGGATGCCTAGATTTCTTATAACATGTTCACTTTTTCCCCTTCCGTTTTGGCGAGAGAGAGTTGTTTAGTACCACATGTGGAATAGTTTGCAGCTTCACAAATATAGATGTCTTTTCTATTCAAGATATGGATTAAGTTATCACTATGAGTCGGGCAGTTAGTTACTAGTTCCTCTGTCTGCTTGGTTTGTAACAGGTGCGATCGTATACTATGGCTAGGAACAGGCATTAAACAACTTTCTTATAAGCGGGCAGAAATAAAGCTTTCAGATCACCGACCTGTTAATTCCAACTTCGTGGTTGAAGTTGAAGTCCTAGATAATCAGAAGCTACAAAGAGCTCTCAATTACACTAATGCAGTAACACATCCCGACATTTTCTTGGATCAGGATGAGGATTTTGAATTTTAAGTAGCTGAGACGAGGTAACAATCCTGAGAATCTTTTGTTTTCCATATGATTGTTTTTTTTCTCTTAAGCTGATAGAGATTTGCCTAATGTGAATTGCATTGGCAAAAGCTTGATGATAGACAGTTTACGTATGAGTCTTAGTCATTGAAATAGTCTGGATGGCCTCCTGCCTGTGGTACATACTTGTTAGGGAAATGCTGCTGTTTGTGTCGAGCTGTTTATATTGTGATCATTCGCTGTTGCATATTTTGTATGAAGAACATAATGATCATGTTGCTGCATCTGTATGCATATCTGCTGCCTAACGTGGAATTATTTTTCTACAGACCATTCGACAATGTTGAAACGTTGGTTGGTATCTTTTTTTGACAGACGCGATTCAATCATTGAGGATGCTGCTCACAAATTCTGTTACTGTTATAGCTACATGGATAGAAATAGCTAGCTAGCTAGGATAACAACAAACCTTAGAATTCTTAGATATTATACAAGGTAGTACTGTATAGTTGGGAAAAATGAAAATGAAAAAGAAAAAAAAAGAGCATCTTAAACTTTAACTTTGCACCTTTGACTCCCTTGGCCTTGTCTTTTGTCTATAGTTAGATTTGTTGGGTTGCTTGTGAGGATGTGACACTGGGGGACTTGGAAGTCTATAAAGGGATCATATTCGTAACAGTTGAATATCACATTGATGTGATTAACAGAATATGAAAGTTACAGAGTATCTTCCACTTTGGATGTGTATCTTCTCGTGGATTTCTGAGGATTGTCGACGAAGCAAAACCAATTATTGTTTTTAGAAAATGAAAATGTGTATCTAAAAACGAGGGAGACCTTAGCTGATTTATCACCAATGCACTTTAGCAGAAATGCACGTTGATATCATTAATCAAGAGTACTTAATTAACGTTGCTGCATGAGGGTCTTACACTTCCAGGAACACTTCCATTGTTTGTGAGCGCGAGGAGAGAAGGAGAGGAGAGGGCATCTTATCGATCAATAACATATAGTATTTGCGATGCTAATTCCAGTATTCATTAGAGTTTGAGACTTAATGATAAAGGAATGAGAATAACAAATGTAATTTTTCATCAAATATATTATAACATATATCAAAACAATAAGGTAAGTTTAGAGAGCTAACGCAATATCTATACAAACATGACAACAAATAGTCACAAGCATATAGAATGCAAACTAGTCAATCATATCATATGAATAAGTTGCTAATTGCTTATTTGTTCTACTTGGAGGAATTGAAAGGAGAATCACTCCAAACCAAGCATATGCTAGAGCACAAGGCCGAAGGCTACTCACAATCATCCGCCAAGAGAGCAATGGATCGGAGCATCATGCTTGGACAACTCTAACATGATTTGGTATCGTATTGATCGCCATCCATGCTTACTTCAAAGTGGCATAAGATAAGTAAAATGCTATGTCTCTCTACACACTTACAATAAGAGTTATTGCCACAATCTTTACATAATGTTACTACTTTTTATGTATGCTTACAAATATATCACACTTGATATGCATGCTCATATGACTTTTACGCATTTCCTACATTATTTTTGTAGAGTTAGCAAAAACACATGTCATACCTTACGTCATGCTCTTGTCAAACACCCATAAGCATGTTCACAAAACGCAAAATGCCGTTACCTATCTCGCTACAAGAACTTACTATACCATAACCATGTTTACATTTAATTGTAATTCAATTAAATAAAAGTAATGTGGTGACGAACACACTTAAATATCAAACTTGATTGTGCTAATGAAACTAGGAATTATTCAAACCATTGTTCAAAAGAACAATTAAATTTCTTATGCGAACTGTTTCATTAGACAACAAAGAATACAACGATCTCAAAAATTACAAAGTCAAAGCTACTTGCCTCCCCAAAGAGCAGGAGATTTTCTCGTATAGCACGATAGATTTTTCCTTGCATAGCGCAAGACATTAGCCCAAGCGCATAGCGCGCACAAGGCCACATTAGCCCGAAGAGGAAACATTAGCCCAAGTGCACAACGCGCATGAGGCCACATTAGTCTGACGAGGTCACACTAGCCTGAAGAGGCAACATTAGCCCAAGCGCATAGCGCGCATGAGGCCACATTAGTCCGAAGAGGCCACACTAGCTCGAAGAGGCAACATTAGCCCAAGCACACAACGTCCATGAGGCGACATTAGCCCGAAGAGTCAACATTACCCTAAGCGCACAACATGCATGAGGCCACATTAGCCCGAAGAGGCAATATTAGCCCAAGCGCACAGCGCGCACGAGGCCACATTAGCCCAAAGAGGCCACACTAGCTCGAAGAGGCAACATTAGCCCAAGCACACAACGTCCATGAGGCGACATTAGCCCGAAGAGTCAACATTACCCTAAGCGCACAACATGCATGAGGCCACATTAGCCCGAAGAGGCAATATTAGCCCAAGCGCACAGCGCGCACGAGGCCACATTAGCCCAAAGAGGCCACATTAGTCTAAGCACATAGTGCGCAAGAGACTAAAGTATTAATCCAAGCACATCACGCGAAATAATCCAAAAGATCAGTCCGCCACATCGCGTACGACGAGCGTTGAGACTTTCCTCGCATAGCGTGAGAGTTCATTCAGACGCATCGCCCACAACAAGCGTTAAGACTTTCCTTGCATAGCGCGACGGTTCATTTCGGCGCATCAAACAACCGAGCGCTAAAACCTCACAACTATGAGAGAAAATTCTAGCATAAAAGTGCCCAAAATAAATCATGAGCTACCAGCTCGACATTCTCTCACCAACTAGGGGTTTCGGGGACTCACTTGCACACGCATGCCAAACATATTAAACTCATTAAGCGTGGGTTCGTTGCACCAACTATCAAAACTTGATACGTTCTGGAAATTACGAACTCGAAGCTCACACCCAAGCGGCAACAAAGAGCTCAACGCTCACGCCCAAGAGGCAATGATAAACTTAAACTCATGCGACGAAAAGAGTCCACACTAACTCGAAGTCCTTGATAGTTAGACCTCGTTAAAGTCATACATAGGTGAGAGTCTTAGGTAACTCAACTTAATATGTTGACCTGACTTTTTCTTGCGCTTGGCTGCACATTTACGCATCATGCGCATCATATGCTTACCGTAATATGCTCACACAAACATGTGCACTCTTGAGCTTATATTTCCATATTATATTCGGGACCATACATATACACACGCATCAACATGTGTCAAGCATGCATAGCGTACATATATGCTAAAAGCATATGGTAACTATACATGATTATGTTACTCAAGACAATGAAAATACTTCATGCATATATGCTTGTATCTTTGTTTTGCAGGCTCGAGAGTCCCTTCTTGCTTAAGGAGTTCGGGGACTGGTAGGTGTATGCCTCTGCCCGGACACTTATGCTTGATGACATGTTGATTGAAAGCTCCCCAAGCAAGAAGCGTCTCTTACTTAGGGACTGCGGGGGGACATGTTAGCACCTCTACTAGGATAAGCATAGAGCTAGTATGTCATGCCACCAATCATAAACATCACACTTTAGGCAGATCTATGAGTCACTATAAGATTCAACCATGACATCCATAGCGTACCTCTTCGTACAAGCTTTCCAACGATAGTCGGAAGTCGCCAAGACATCACCGGGAAGTCACATATCTGACCTCACCAAGATGGCTTGAACAACAAGCCTATAAGACTTTTATCCCACATTGAAGAATATGTAAAGGAGAGGGGTTCCCTTACCTATAAAAGAAACCCCTCCTCCTACTTACAAAAGATCTCAACTCTTCTACTTGTATAATTTAAGGCTATTTGCCTATACATAGTGGATTCAAGTGGATGTAGTCTACCCCAAGAGAGAGAGACAAACCATTATACTTCTTGTGTTCAAGCTAACACAAGCATATTCCTAAACACGCACAAATAGCTAACTAAGTGGGCAATCCTCTATGTTAACACTGGCCATGAAACCTTATGACTATAACTGAAATAGGTGCAACAAACTTTTTTACAATAATAATTATCGAAGTAGCACAAACACGATACTTTGGTCACGTATCACGTGTCTGACATGGACACGCACTGTCGAACACGCACACGCGTAGACACGATCAAATACGGGCCGACATGCGAATTGAATTTCGGACACGCCTTGAATACGTGAATTGAATTTCGGACACAGGCGTATCCGCATAGGACTTGCCATTAAAGGGGACACGATGGTTTATCCTTGCGTCTTCTCTATCAGAATTGCTATGCAACCTAGGCCATAGCCTCGACAAGTTCAACCTTCGACCTCCGACCTCCGACTGCGACCTCACTGCCATCGTCACTGAGCCTTTTTCTCTAGTCATCACCACCGCCAGCGGTGATCTCGTTGGCAAGGTGAAGTCTCTCTCCTTTTTCTCTCTCTTTCTCTTTCTAATTTCTACCTTGCTTAAATCATATCTCGATTTCTAGATTTAGGTTTATTCAGTGTTGAAGAATGAAGAAATGAGGGCGGTGATGTTGATCTGCGATCTTGGTGGTGAGGTTGATTTGGGATCTGGATAATGAGGCCGAAAAGGGGTTTGTTGGATAAGAACTTCGATCTGTGATTTCTATTTTGGAGGAGGAGATAATTGGGTGCAACTATCTATTGGGTGCAACCGTGCAAATGTACATCACGTGAGGAATTATACCAAAGACATGAGATCCAAGTTTGACCAATTAATTACCATGAATTTTGACTTAAGTAAAAATAATTATTGAAGTTTGACCACAACTTATATGCTTCATTCTTACATAAATAGAAAATTATATGCAATGGTTCCTTGTATATACCTACTAGTCTACTACATATTGATAAGTGTAGCACAATTCTTTTTTTAATTATTAAATATATATATAAATATTAAAATAAATATTTAATTAATGTGTCAATCACTTGTCCGTGTCCAAATTATTTTTTATTTGACGTGTCCACGTACCGTATTGTGTCCAACACGGATAATCGTGTCCGTGCTTAGATAATTATGCATTAAACTAATTAAAGTTATGGTCATGATGTTATGATCGAGGATCACTAGCTAGTTTGTATATTTGCTGCTGCATAACTTTTAGTGTCAGTCGGTTTTCATTTACATCTGAACCGATCGCGACCACATTCTTATGAATATTCTTAATTATCCCAGATCAAGTTTAAACCATTTTGAAGACTGTGTATGCAGTATGCAAATATGAGCATTGACGGTGCTGTAACTATTAAATTAACGCCAGTTCATCCTCCTCAAGAATGCAAAATGCGTACGAAAAATTAGATCAAGTAGGTGATCGACCACGATGAAAAAGACAAGTGTGAAGATACTTTCTGGTGGCCGGAAGTTACCTTAATTTAGTTGAAGACGAATGTTGCAAATAATTTCAAGGGGATAGCTAGTTTGATAGCAGTTGTTGCATCAACCATATATGATCAAAATATCAAAAGAAAAAAAAAAGAATGTTTGCATGCTAGTTGGTCTGAAAACATGGAAAGAAACACTTTGAATGGAGAACAATAATCAAGAAAACGTCACTCTATGATGACCTACACAGCATGATAACTGGATAGTTACTTACAGAAAACATTCCTATATATCCCAGATCTAGATGAGCCGATCAATGCGGTATTTGTTGTTTTCTGAAGTGGTTCGTTCTTTATGATGGACCAGAAGGGAAAGATATCCTTAATTTTGATAGCAATAATTTTACATGGCACTGGATCTTTCAGTGATGATGATGGACCTCTTGTTCTTGAATATTACAAAGAAAAGTGCCCTTTGTTGGAAGAGATTGTGAGGTACAGTGTTGAAGTTGCTGTTTTTAAAGACCCTCGGATGGCTGCTTCTCTACTTCGCTTGCATTTTCATGATTGTTTTGTCATGGTTCTCTCTCTCTCTCTCTCTCTCTCTCTGATAAATTTTCAAAGGAGAAGTAGTGATAATTGTTATTGTTGCAATTCTAACTTGGTCAGGTACAACTGCTAATTTGTATTTCTTAAATTAAGAAATTACAAGAATAGTAATGCAGGATGTATTATGTTGATTCTGTTTCTTCTCATTAATTCGGTGTCTGCATTTCTTGTATGAATCTTCAGGGTTGTGATGCTTCCGTTCTTTTAGATAACTTTGGAGGCATAACCAGTGAAAAGCAAGCAGGTCCGAACCTAAATTCTTTACGAGGATTTGAGGTCATCGATCAGATCAAATACCTCCTGGAAGAGGCTTGTCCAAGAACAGTTTCATGTGCTGATATTCTAGCATTGGCTGCCCGCGATGCTGTTGCATCGGTACCTCTCTCTCTCTCTCTCTCTCAAATATTTCATCTTACATTACTATAGGTATGTATTTTCAAATCTTTGTAAGAGATGATATCAAATAATAGGGGGAATTTAATTTATACCCAATTTTCAAGACCAATTTTAAATAAAACCCATTAAATATATCCTTTCAATAGACACATAAAATTGCTGACTGTGATATATCTTATGTCATATTTTATGTAATATTTACAAACTGTCACTATTTAAATATAACATAAATATAATTAAAAAGCTTGATTAACGATTTGTATTCAATACCTTAATTATGTGTTTATTCTTTCTTGTAATACTAATTATTTTGCTGTTTCAATCAATTTAATTATTATTGCAAGAATCATGGATTGTTTCTACAATTTTTAATTTTATGAAAATTTAGGTGAAGAGAATTCATTATTTATACATAAGGTATAATTAATCATAAATAAGATACATATATATACATATTTTTGTATGACACATATATATTAGACACCTATATATTAGATTCTTATTTTTATTATACCTATTCGTTAGGTTTCCTATTAAATTATACCTATGATTGTGGAATATATATATATATATAGTTAATAGGTAGATTAAAGTTGTAAATAGTTGAGAGTATAAAGGTTATCTAGATCAGGTTAAAATTTAAAATAATAATATACCTAAAAGAAGAGAAAAACTTGCCAAAGAAAAAAAATTATGTACCTTGCAATTAGACATTTTTCTGAGTATGAAAATCAAGGTATCAATGTGAGCTTAGGACTGAAATGCAATCAAATTTGTTGTCAAAACTCTTTTCCCCTTTCTTCCCTCTTCTTCAATTCTTTCTTTTCTTTCATAATATTTCTTCAATCAACTCACAAAGACATATGCACAAAGTGCTATGAACACTTATCTTATTCCCTTACTTTGAAACAATAATACCAATCTTACTGAAGATTATAATCAAAGTCTCATTTCATCTTTTGAAAGAAAATATGAAACTTTGTTAGAAATGAAATACTTTGACGAAGAGAATATATATAATCAAGGGAGTAGAGTAAATATAAAATAAGGTAAGAAATTAAGAATGTAAAATTTATGATAAAGTTAAATTCAACTAAATTGTAGTTTATTGTTTGAATTCAAATTGATACAAAGATTGTGTCACGTACCAAATATAACATTTTACAATCTGAAGGGCAAATTAATAACATGAAAAATAGAAAACACCCTTATAGACATACGCTCTATATGGTAGGTTTGCTTATGTGGAATGAGTGTAAAATGAAGAAAAAATATGCATGGGTTTACTTTAAAGGAGACTTAACAATATGGTAGGTTTATATCTAATTTTCTCCAAATAATATGGTAGATGTATCATGTATGTGACATAACTATTTCACTAATTGCACTTCATTTTTTTTTTCTGTTTTAATAGAGAGGAGGTCCTAGCTGGGATGTGTGGCTAGGCAGGAGAGACTCCTTGCAAGCAAGCTTCAGTGGTGCCAACCAATTCATCCCTGCTCCAAATTCCTCTCTCGAAACTCTTATTTCACATTTCAAACAACAAGGACTTGATGTAGGAGACTTGGTTGCGTTATCAGGTATGACATGTCATAAATGATATGATTATCTAGTGCTAGAACTCATAGGATTTATGAACAGGTAGCCACACATTTGGAAAGGCAAGATGTTTAAGCTTCAGGCAGAGAGTGTATGATGTCAACTTTAAAGGACAGTACGAATTATACGACAAGTACAGGAAATATACTTCCTTCCGAAGAATCTTACAGACGATATGCCCCAGATCAGGGAGGAACAATGATTTATCACCTCTTGATTTTATGACACCAGCCAGATTTGACAATCATTATTATGTCAACCTACTCCAAGGAAAAGGTTTGTTGATTTCTGATAATGTATTGATGACACAAGATCATGACGGGGAGATTCTAAAGCAGGTGTGGAGTTATGCTACTGATGAGAAACTTTTCTTTGCTTCATTTGCAAACTCTATGGTGAAAATGGGAAACATCAATCCAATCACTGGAAATCAAGGAGAAATCAGGAAAAGTTGTAGGTTTGTAAACACCTAGCCAGGTTGTTCATGTAGCTTACGATCGCGTTATCTATATATGTCAGTCGATATGTAATAATTGCAAAACACTTGAAGAAGAAATTTTATGAAGTTGGCCGGGATCCTATTGTGATAACCTATATTTTTGTGGCAATATTTTACCAATTTTTGTAGCAATGTATTACTATGGTGTTGCCCTTTATTAAGAACATTATTTAGGGGCAGTACTAGAGTGACACATTGTGCACTAAACGTATATGATTATAATCTAATCATTTGAAATTAACCAATGTGTTAAATATTCTAATTGGATAAGATAGAGATGGGGGCTATTCAGATTGGGATGAAGCTGCGATTGCTCCTCCTCCTCTTGCTCTGCCATTGCTTGGCGTTAGAACAGTCTAGAGGCCTCCCTCCCGACGTAGTCATCAGTTCTATAGTTTTATTTGTAGAGGTGAGTTTCACTAAAAGAGAACCAAAAGAGAGTAGGCAGTGAGTTTTTCCGATCGGGTTTCCGAGCCCATGTAGGGCTCTCTCGCGGGTTTTCTCGATGTTCTCCAGCAAAACCATATATCGATTCAGGATTCACCTTAAGTTTCAAGGTGAAACTTGGGGTGGGTCTTGACACCTATGTTGTATGTATGTGTTATGTTTTCAATTCAAAGTTTAAGGAGCTCTTGTTTTGAGCAAGTTCTTAATCTGCAATCAGCAAAACACCAATCCTCCAGTTTCTCTTTACGGTCAATCCTCCAATGAATCTACAATAAAACTGGAATTTGTTTACTCTAATTCGAAAGGGGGCACATTTGCATGAAGAATCCTTTCCTAATAAGAAACCTCTCTTTTTAGTCTTTATGGTTCCTTTCCTAAAGGGGGCCGGGCGGGTTAATGACTAAGAACAAGGTGACCTCCAATTTTTTTATTTTTTTAAGAATAATGAATGCTTAATGAAGTTATAAAATCATTACCAATATTGTTAGGTCAGTCATGAACAAGCTCAATTACAAGAATAAGCTTATTATTTGACTACAACTATGAAGGAAAAACTAAAATAAAACAATTAAACTTTCGCTGGACTCAACGAAAACTAAAGCATAAAAAACGAAAAGCAATAACTTATAAATAGATGAAAAAGACTTGAACCGAATGTATCAGACCTTAGACCCAGCCGTGTACATTTCAACCAAACACAACAAGTGAAACCCTAATCCAAGAAAGTGTAGGGATCGTCCCCAAAACAAGGGGACTATACGCTGCCGGTTTTTGAGTTCTCCCTAATCTTCGAGCCCATCTCTGAAACTCCACCAATCTCTGGCGTTTCTGATGGCTCACCATCAGTCATCGTCTCCTTCCCAGCCGCCCCAGCTTCCTCTGCCTCTATGGCAAGAGTGACCTCTAATCTATTGGTCAATAGTGAAAATAAATTAAATAATATAAAATCATACGATTTAACCTCAATAAATGAATATTCGATAAATTAAAAACCTCGATGAAATAATAATTTTCTCCGGTCCGGACTTAGGACCAGTGTATTTACTAAGAGTGTGCATTTCTTACCGGAAATGCGGTACCACATCGTGTCGCACCGGTTTAAACTGGATAACGGACCACACTGCTTTATGTGGACTGTATTAGGATTGTGAAATTACCAAATCGCTTATAAATAGACTGGATCAAGAATAGACATTTTCCAAACCGGATAAATGCCAAACCGCTTATAAATTAAATAGTTATTATTATTTATTTATAATAACATGGTAATATAGTAATACACTGATACCCTAGCAGTAACAAAACCTTTAAGCCGCAAGATTGCCAAGATCCATTCTAATTTGCTCACTCTTTCTACCACTTCGTCTTTTTTCTCTCTTCATTTTTTATATTCTAGTATATTTCAAGACTTATAGACATTATTATGTAATATTATTCAAAGATTTGTGCCTTCAAAACTTAGTTAGTACTTAGTAGTTTAGTTTATAATAATATTTGGAGACTTGATGACTTTATTTATTTCAATTTGATAGGTAGAAAAAGTGGTTTATCCGAAACCAGATCGGAAATGTGATTTATCCAAACAAATAGTTTGACTAAACCGGATAATGAATATGGTTTGTAAAATTGCTAAAAAGTGGATTTGATATGATTTTACCTCCAACCTACACCGCACATGTGCACACCCCTAGTATTTATTAGGAACCTTGCTAAATGCATAAGATAATAATTTTTTAGATTCTCTTTAGGCCCCAACGAATATATAAAGTAATAATTACTTAATTAATACATAAACATATCACTAAATATGGTTAATAATTAAACAAATGCATAAAGGAAATAGCAACACCAGACATAAGAGACATTTAATAAGTACTCACATGAGCTCCAACGAGTAACAAGTTACCTACTGAAGTCTATATCTATAAGGACGTAGCTACACACGGGCTACCTCAAATTACTAAACAATTTGTATTTCTAGCTAAATTTTAGTATAAAAATTTAAATTTAAAATATAATATACTCTAAATTTCTATATATAATTCATAAAATAATAATATATTTATTTCTAGCTCAATTCATTATGAAATTCTGGCTCCGCCCTGTATATCTTGTAACTACTAGAACTTAGGAGTCAATTTAGAGATGGAAAGCATGTTTGATGATGGAATACAGCGACAGATGATCCAAGTCAAGACTCGTGTGATCATGGGCAGGAGCCTGGAGCAGATGATCCATTTCCAGACACATTAGTACTGCACCTCAAATCTTCTGTGACTTCAAAATCCCAATATATCATCAGGGGAATACAGAGATTGTAGTGAAGAAGATAAAGCAGAAAATTGAAAGATTAGAACCGTGAATTGTTGGCGTAGATAAAAGCAGTGACCGGACCAAGACATTTCTCTCTAGACTCCCAAAACTGTCTGATGGAAATGGTGTGGCAACCAAAGGACATGCCAGGTGGCGACACAGAGAAAGTACAGGGATGAGGGACTAAACGCAAAGAACCGGAGCACGGATGAGGACAAATCCGAAGGGCATACCTTTTATTAAGGGGGTGATATTGAATTCCCACAGGACTTCAGAAAAGAGAATTAGTCCTCCACAATCCTTGTGGCATGAAAGGAGAAGCGTGCCATTTCATACTAAGCTACATGCACTTAGGATCAGTGATCTAGGCCTGAATTACAACCCAAAGATGAATTAACAATTGCTTAAACTACAACTGCTAATCTGCTATATAATTCCTGTCAGAATGAGACCTCATAACATAATGCTTTTTAATTTTAATTTCTTGTTTTTGTTTGGGAGCATAAATAACCATCTGTGGTTCCTGTTTCATGAAATAAACTAGGCAATACATTGCAGGCCATCGACAAAGACAAGATTTTCCGAGTAAATAAGAATATGCCATACCTGCCGGCTGAATTGGTTCATATCTATAAAACCATCTTATAGATTTGTAGCAATCATTCAGAATTCGTTGAAGGCAATACCAAAAATTATATCAGCTCATATTGCAAAGAATGGAGAATAAGGCACTGATTAAAAAAGACCTGGGTGGTTCTCTCCCAGTTGAGAATGTTCAAGCTCTGGCTTCCAACAACTTGAAGGACATCCCACCTCGATATCTCAGGCCTGAAGCTGAGCTTGAACAAGTTTCCATTGAGGAATCGCTTCAGATTCCGGTGGTTGATATGGACAAGCTGGTAGGGGATCCATTGTTCCATGATGATGAAATGGCAAAACTTCATTTGGCTTGTAAGGAATGGGGATTCTTTCAGGTACCGAAGTTGTTTCCTTCAACCTGAAATTAAACATCGTTGTAGACTAGAAACATATATGACTTTCGGTGTGCTAGTTGACATTTATTGCATGCATATCTCAAACTATATAAGTATATATATTTATAGTGATGTTGATGCAGTTGATCAATCATGGGGTATCAGAAGAACTGATTAAGAAAATGAAGACTGACACAGAGGAGTTCTTTGGGCTGCCATTAGAAGTAAAGAAGGCATATGCAACACAGCCGAATCACATTGAAGGATATGGCCAAGCCTTTGTTGTTTCAGAAGAGCAAAAACTTGACTGGGGAGATATGCTGTTCCTTCTCACTCAACCAGTGCGCCAAAGGACACTCATGTTCTGGCCTACCCTCCCCACTTCTTTCAGGCAAGTTACGCTATAATCAGCAACTCTATACCAAACAAAGCATCCAAACTGTGTGATTTGCTAAGATACCATCAAGTTTCAAACAACAGATATGAGCATCTAACTCGTACCTTTTATTTTGGCAGTGAGACATTGAATAGATATTCACAGGAGCTCCAACAAGTAACAATCTACCTTCTGAAGTTCATATCGAGCAATCTAGGAGTGAATTTAGAGATGGAAAGAATGTTTGATGATGGTGTACAAGGAGCAAGAATGAACTACTACCCACCATGTCCGCAGGCAAACAAAGTTATTGGTCTCACTCCACACTCGGATGCTGTGGGCTTAACTCTACTACTCCAAGTAAATGAAGTTCAAGGATTGCAAATCAGGATAAAAGGAAAATGGATACCTATAAAACCTGTAGTTGGTGCATTCATTGTCAACGTTGGCGACATCATTGAGGTAATACAATAGATAGTGAATATTCTACTATAGCATTGAAACTGACTATACTGATATGCAACAAAAGCCTTCTAATTACTGTTATCACAGATAGTGAGCAATGGAATATATAAGAGCATAGAGCACAGAGCAGTGGTGAACCCAGAGAAGGAACGCCTTTCAATTGCCGCATTCCACAGCCCAAATATTGGCAGCATGATCGGTCCTCTACCGGATTTGATCAAGGAGAATGTATCCAACTACAAGACGATAAGTTATGAGGAGTATATTAAACTTATAGTGACCAGTAAACTTGATGGTAAAAGTCTGCTGGACCAAATGAGATTGAACCAAGAACTTCATTGATTCTTACCATTACAGTTATACCAGATCCTTTATGTAATTTACTTCACTTCCAGTATTTAGTCGAACACAAATGTGAATGCCAGTCATTTCATTCTTCGCATCATTTCTTACCAATACCATGCATAAGTAACAATACCATGCATATGTGATTGTTCTACTAAAACTCAAGTTTAAGATATGATGTTAAATTCCTGGGTGTAAGAATGGTTGTCCAAAAACCTCTAACACTAGGTAAGGTCACTCAGTCTAAGCATCTAAATCACTACAAAATTTTACTCCCAATAGAGACATCAATTAATTAACTTCAAAAGCA
This sequence comes from Argentina anserina, assembly GCF_933775445.1. Classification (NCBI taxonomy): domain Eukaryota; kingdom Viridiplantae; phylum Streptophyta; class Magnoliopsida; order Rosales; family Rosaceae; genus Argentina; species Argentina anserina. Next base: position 12,163,974 of record NC_065876.1, read on the forward strand.
ATCACTGCTCACTACAGAAAATTTCAACTTTTTAAATAAATTGTTCTGCAAGCTGTTCTCATGGACTAATATAATTATAATGAGATGAGCTAAAGTCAAGCTCAATATGAACGCTGAAGATAATTTAACAAATATGCAAATGTTCCATTAAAACAATAACCAAACAAAACAAAATTGAAGCTAACATTAGTGTTGGTTGCATCACTTAAGTATGATGATGTGTTTTTGTGTGTGAAGTTACATACTCCCAAGTATAGGAGGTCAAATTTTAGTAAGGAAAAATGTTGAGTATCGTACCTAAGGGATTGAGAAAACTCAACTCTAACTAGATTTCCGCAAGAAAAATTACAAAAACATGCATTCTAACTTTTTACAAGTTCACAACTTTAGTCATTTGGAAGCTCAGAGTCATAGAGATGGTATTAACAAGTGGTAGTGAATCGGCTTAGTTGATTTTAGAATTAAGCTAAGCAAACTAATTCTTGCACAAAAACAACAAAGAAAAGAAAATGTAAAGATATAATCAAAAGAAAATGTAGGCATTGCACATAGTCTTACTTATGCACAAATGTAACTCAAGATTAATGCATAAACATGTTTGACAAACTTCTCCCTAGTGCTTTGGTGAAGTTACCAAGAAACCAACTAATCATGCAATTTAACAAAGTCTTTTGGAGCCAAATTAAATCACACAACCTTAGCACAATTATATTACCTTATAATGTGAGTGAGCTCTGTACCACAAGCATAACACCACCTTAGAGTGATTACACTCATGACACAAGCATTAAGTTCAAGGGTAAGAAAAATCCAATCAACTTAATATTTTCTGTAAGAAACACTAAGTCATCACCTAAAGGCTACCCATGCTCACGGATTAAAGAAATTGTCAAGTTCAAGTTCTGATTCATTAATTACCTAACATGTTTCTAGGTGACAAAACTAGCAATGCATTTAGTAAGCATTTTAAGTGTAGAAGCCCATAGATTCAACATGCATCAACATCAATTAAGAGTAAAATGAATTCATTAGCACATGAGTTTGGTTAGGGCTAGCCTAGCTTCAAATCCAACTACTCACAATCCATTAAATACAACAAACCCTTGAAAATGAAATATATCAAAAGAGAAGTAGAGTAAAAAGAGAAGAGATTACCAAGGATTTGATACAAATGATACCAAACCGTACCTCTAAAAGTTCACTACCCACAAAGATGTAATAAGAAAGAAAGTGCTTCTAAGTATGGTATTAATGGGTTCTAACAAAGGAAGAACACCATAAACACCATACTTTACTCACACAATCTAGGAACAAAGAACAAGGGATGAGGATGACTATGAGTAGAGGATGAAGAGAGTGAAGTGAGTATAGTTTTTAGGGGTGTTAATTGAAAACCGAAAACTGAAAAATAACCGAACCATAACCGAAAAAAACCGAAAAAAAAAACTGCACCAAACTGCAAAAAAAACCGCACCAAACCGAAAGATTTGGTGTGGTTTTGGTTTGAGATGTTTGAAAACCGAAACCGAACCGAAAAACCGAATATATATATATATTATAAAGAAATTATATTATTTATTGATATATTTAATATACATAATTAAATATGTTATCGATCGAGATCCAAACTTTATCAAAATTCGGTGAATTTTTTACCATATCTGTATTTATATATGCTAATCACATCCGATGGTCGAAATTTAATAATTTGAATTTTAGATATTGGAACCACAACATGTCTACTAATGCGGTATAACTTGTTTAGTGGTCTGTTTGCAAATGTATGCAGTTGTGAAGCAACTATATCTTATAAATAGAATTTTGCAAATCTGTCCGCATGATGCGTTACGTATAGTGAAATATGGTTATGGTAAAAAAATCACATATTTTCGATAACGTTTGTGTCCCGATCGAGGCGGTCAACCCTTTTTACACTTATTATCCCCTATGGGTAGCCTTATCCCTGGAACGTAAAATTTTTGAAAATTTTACACGAGCTGCTACATCACATATATGTGAGAGTGTGTGCATGAAAAAATCCACCAAAACTAATCAAGAAGGAGGGAGTAAGAACAAATTCACTTAATTAGATGAAATTAAATTAATGTTGATCACATCGATCGAGACCCAAATATTATCAAAATTAGATGAATTTTTTACCACATCCTTATTTAAATATGTTGATCACATCTGACGGTCAAAATTTAATATTTTGAATTTTAGACATTAGAACCACAACATGCCTACTGATGTTGTATAACTTGTTTAGTGGGTTTTTGCAAATGTATGCATTTGTGAAGCAACTATATATTATAAATAGAATTTTGGAAATCTGTCCGCATGATGCGTTACGTATTGTGAAATATGGTTATGGTAAAAAAAATCACATATTTTCAATAACGTTTGTGTCCCGATCGAGGCGGTTAACCATTTTTACGCTTATTATCCCCTATGGGCCTATGGGTAGCCCTATCCTTAGAAGGTAAAATTTTTGAAAATTTTACACGAGCTGCTACATCACATATATATGAGAGTGTGTGCGTTAAAGAATCCACCAAAACTAGTCAAGAAGGAGGGGGTAAGAACGAATTCACACTTAATTAGATGAAATTAAGTTAATGTTGACCACATCGATCGAGACCCAAATTTTATCAAAATTAGATGAATTTTTTACCATATCCGTATTTAAATATGCTGATCACATCTGACGGTCAAAATTTAATATTTTGAATTTTAGACATTGGAACCACAACATGCCTACTAATGTGGTATAACTTGTTTAGTGGTTTTTTTACAAATATATGCATTTTTGAAGCAACTATATATTATAAATAGAATTTTGCAAATCTGTCCGCATGATGCGTTACGTATAGTGAAATATTGTTGTGGTAAAAAAATCATATATTTTCGATAACGTTTGTGTCCCGATCGAGGCAGTCAACCCTTTTTACGCTTATTATCCCCTATGTGTCTATGGGTAGCCCTATCCCTGGAAGGTAAAATTTTTGAAAATTTTACACGAGCTGCTACATCACATATATGTGAGAGTGTGTGCGTGAAAGAATCCACCAAAACTAGTCAAGAAGGAGGGGGTAAGAACAAATTCACTTAATTAGATGAAATTAAGTTAATGTTGACCACATCAATCGAGACCCAAATTTTATCAAAATTAGATGATTTTTTTACCATATCCATATTTAAATATGCTGATCACATCTGACGGTCAAAATTTAATATTTTGAATTTTAGACATTGGAACCACAACATGCCTACTAATGTGGTATAACTTGTTTAGTGGCTTTTTGCAATTGTATGCATTTGTGAAGCAACTATATCTTGTAAATTGAATTTTGCAAATCTGTCCGCATGTTCTTTTTATTTCGTTAAGAATCAAGTAGATAGACAAGGAAAGAAACTCCGATTTTCTTTACAAAATAACCGAAAGAAAAACCGATATAAACCAGAGAAAAACCAAACCGAACACAATTGGTTTTTGAAAAAAAAAAGTGAAAAACCAAACCAAACCAAACCGAATAAATAAAACGGTTTAGTGTTCGGTATCACCTATAAACCCCACCATTCACACCGATTAACACCCCTAATAGTTTTGGTAAAACCCTCACACTATCACAACTGTTTACTTCAACCCAAATCTATGAAACAAGTTTGTGATTAATCAAAGGTGTAAAGGATGTTTGGTTTTTGGTGAAAACCCAAGATATTTACACTTTTCTCTACACAACTTGATATCTATGACTTAGGCCTAAGAAAACTATGTTCAAACTATGGAAAAGATGAAGTTTTGATGAAGTTTTAGTATGGTGAAGCAAGTTGCACGAATTTGGGAAGAAGAATGGTATTTAAAGGCCTTATGGTCACAAATGAAGGGTGAAGATGTAATGGATGAATGGCTAGATATGATGGACAAATGTGGAAGTACAAATTGTGGATTTTGTTTTTGAAATGGTCCCCTTCATGTGTCTTCTTCTATTTTGGATTTGAATTTAAATTTAAATCCAAAATTCATGGAGTACAAATTGTGGATCTTGTTCTTGAAATGGTCTCATTCATTTGTCTTCTTCCATTTTGAATTTGAATTTAAATTTAAATCCACAATTCATGATTCAATAATGCTCAATTGACTTATTGACTTCAACCACCACCATTTCCGGCAACCACCTTCTCATCGCCGGAATTTAATGTGCATTTTTCAGCGTTGATTTTTGTTTTCTTGTGAAATATCTACATTTGCTCTTTTTTGCTTGAAACTTTCACCCAAATCTAGAATGCGCTAAACCCACTCATTTTGACATGTTTCTGATCATGTGCACATTTTCCTAACATGAGTAGGAAACGTAATAAGAAATAGACGAATATACAAAAAGATAAAGCAAAAGAATAAGAATAAGAATAAGACAAACATTACTAGGTTAATATTAACCTAACAAACTACCTCACACTTAGACTTTGTTTGTCCTCAAGCAAAACAAAAACTAAAATAACACAACCATACTAAATGGGTCACTTGCTTCCATCTTGAATTCAGTCAATTTCCTTTTAAAAACCATGATATCAATTGAGCATGATTCGAAACTAAAATTTTGAAATGATAGGCTAATAAATGGATTTAGAAGGTCATACTCAAGAAAGTATATATATATATATATATATATGTGTGTGTGTATGTCATGCGTGTCACCTTAAAGTCATTCATATATGATTAACTTGGACTACATTTGCCTAACCATCAAACTCGCATAGATACACTCATTTTCACTCAAGTGTTTTTGGTTACTGTTTACACTCAAAAGTAATTCAATGGACACGTTTTCCATAGACTTGCTCTTCAATCTTTTCTCCACAAGATCATTACATGAGTTCTCTCGGATCACAAGCTTTATTTTGATTGTAATAGAGCTTAAGACAGGAGCTTAAGAAATAAAAGAAAATATATCACAAATTCTAAGCCTCCTAATAAGCAATTCTCTTGTTAAAATCTCATAATACACTTTCACAACGCTATGTTCTTTGTAACTTTCTCATTCCACAAACCCAACTACAACTAGACTACTAAATTATTCTCCTAACTTTTTTTTTATTTTTCTTTTCTTTTTTTTCTCCTTTTTTTTCAACTATATTTTTTCACAACAATTTTTTTTCACTAGCACTAATTTTCGGTGACCCTAGTCCATATTTGATTTTGAATGATTCTTTGATATTGTGAACATGTTTATAGAGTCACCATTTTTCTTTTTCTTGGCTACACACAAGACTAATCTACCTCACCTCACACTTATTCTTTTAAAATACCTCAAACTCATTTACAAACACCAAACTAACAATATGACTCACATTGCTTACCACTTTTTGACTTAGAGAGGATATGAAAAGTGTTTAAGTTTAAAAATGGTAGACATTTATGGCGGTAAAAAAATGAAAATGCTAACACAAAACTACATAGACTCAAATTGGCTTACTAATTTTTTTTTTGAAAGGATAAAAGCTATTTGGCATTGGTGGATACCTAATGCCTTGGTCTTTCCCAATAACAACTCATGCCTTACCTGAAGTCTGTCCCCCATACATCAAATATCTCAATTTCAAGTATATAGTTCAAAGACATTTAGTCTCTTGAGGAAATATTGTCTACCATTTGACAACGATCACAAGAGCTCACATAAGAATGAACATTTTTTAATAATGAAGACCACAAAAACCCATAATTAAGTACTTTTTGGGCTGTTTTCTTTCCTCCATGGTGACTACCACACGCTTGATCATGGCAAAAAAATAAGACATTTTGTATCTCTTCCTCCGAAATGTACCTCCTCACTAGTTGATCCTTGCATTACTTGAATAAGTATGGATCATCCCAAAAATAGTGTCTTGCTTCTTTAATGAGTCTCCTCCTTGCATGGAAATCAAAGGTTTTAAAAAAGCATTTTCCCCCACTTGACAAGAAGTTAACGAAATGTGCAAATCATGGTAGCTTCTTCTTAACAATGGAAAACAACCTCTCATCCGGAAATGATTCATTCAAATGCACCTCATTATCTTCACTTTGATGAGTAAGTCGAGAGAGATAATCTGCTACCAGGTTAACCTTGTCGGGCTTGTCGACAATTTTAATGTCAAACTCTTGAAGAAGTAAGATCCACCTCAAAAGTTTTGGCTTGGCATCACTCTTAGACAATAAATACTTGAGTGCATAATGATCCATGTGGATAATGACTTTAGACCTCAACAGATAGCTTTAGAACTTTTCTAAGGCAAATACCACTGTCAATAACTCTTTATCGGTGGTAGTATAGTTTACTTGGGCATCATTCAAGGTCTTGCTTGCATAATAGATGACATGTAAGTGTTTTTCCTTACTGTGTCCCAACACAGCTCCAAGGCGTAATCACTTGCATCACACATAATTTCAAATGGGAGAGTCCAATCCAGTGAGCAAATAATAGGAACATTGGTAACCAACTCTTTTATCCTCTCAAATGCCTTCAAACATGCTTCATCAAATGGAAATGGAGTCTCCTTGGCCAATAGATCACAAAGAGGCTTCATTATCTTGGAGAAATCTTTTATAACCCTTCGGTAAAAACCGACATGCCCAACAAAGCTTCTTACATCTTTTACATTCACGAGAGGGGTCAACTTCTCAATAATTTTCAACCTTTGTTTTATCTACTTCAATCCCCTTAGATGATATTTTGTGACCAAGAACAATCCCTTCTTGCACCATGAGGTGACATTTCTCCCAATTAAGCACTAGATTCGTCTCTTCACACCTCTTAAGGACAAGGGAGAGATGATTAAGACATTCTTCAAAAGAGTTCTTAAACACAGAAAAGTCATCCATGAAGACTTCTACAAACTCAAGCAACTCGGTAAAAATGGTCATAACACACTGTTGGAAGGTGGTGGGTGCATTACATAATCCGAAAGGCATTCTCCGGTAAGCAAAAGTTCCATATGGGCATGTGAAAGTTGTCTTCTCTTAATATTCGGGGGGTAATTGGGACTTGATTATACCACTATAGTTATCAAGGAAACAATAGAATGCATGGCCCACAAGTCTTTCCAACATTTGATCAATGAAAGGGAGTGGAAAGTGATCATTCCTTGTTACGGCATTCAACTTGCGGTAGTTGACACAAACCGTCCATGTGTTTGCAATTCTTGGTGAAACCATCTCACCCTTGTCATTCTTCACCATCGTCATTCATCTCTTCTTAGGTACCACTTGTATTGGAGACACCCATTTGAAATCGGAGATAGAATAGATGATTCAATTATCAAGGAGTTTAATAATCTCATTTTTCACCACCTCTAACATGTTGGGGTTCAATCTTCTTTGAGCTTCCCGTCTTGGTTTTGCTTCATCCTCCATGTAAAATATGGTGCATGCAAAGAGTGGGACTCAACCCCTTGATGTCACTGATCTTCCATCCAAAAGCACCCTTATGCCTCCGAAGAACATCAAGAAGTAAGGACTCTTGCTCATGTGACAAACTTGAAGAGATAATGAGGGGCAAGGTACGGGAATCATCAATATAAACATACTTCAAATGTGATAGAAGAGGCTTCAATTCAATAGAGGTCGAACTTAAAACCGAATGACTAGCATTCATTGAGAGATAATTAATAGTGGCATGCACCTCACAAGCCTCATCTCTTGAATAGTAACCATCATCTTTTGTGGGCAAAGACAAAGCAAGATAAGAGTCGAGGTGATCCTCGACTTCCAAAGTTTCATCCTCAGAAAAATTCATCCCAAAGTGTGCTAGTGCCGATTCAAATATATCATTTGATGAAGTCTCATGAAAAGTGTGCTCCACCAAGTCATCAATCTTGTCCTCCACTTCAGTAGAGTAAACTTTTTGCAACCTCATGGGCTTCTTTAATTCATCAAAGATCTTTAACCCAATTGTGGTGTCATACACGGTCATGGTGAGCAAACTCAATTTCACATCAATCTTTGTTCCCGCTGTGACAATAAAAGCTCTACCAAAGATAATAGGGAGATCATCTTGGTTAACATCCTCCATGTCAAGAATAACGAAATCGACCGGTATTACCAACTCGTCAACTTGCAATAACACATCTTCCACAACTCCTCTTGGATACCTCACACCTTTATCGGCTAGTTGAAGAGAAATTTGTATAGGCTTGATGTCGCTCAACCCAAGATCTTTGTAGACACCATAGGGCATCAAATTTATGCTAGCCCCCAAATCCATGAATGCCTTCTCAAATGGTCTCTCACCAATCTTGCAAGGAATAGTAAAGGAACCCGGATCTTTGAACTTGGGCGGTAACCTCCTTTGAAGTACGATACTAATTCTCTCATTCAAACACACTTTGTCATCATTCTTCAATGTACTCTTATACCGCTTGTGAGTGCACAAATCCTTGAGAAATTTAGTATAAGTATGAATGGTCTTGATTGCATCAAGAAGAGGAATATTGACCTCCACCTTCTTGAACACATTAAAACATTTCATGGACTTCTTCTCTTTCTTACTCAAATTTTTTTCTTGGTATACCGCTTGTGGAAAGGGAAATGGTGCTTCTTCTTACATTTCTTCCACACTAGACTTAGACCTACTTGCTCCCATATTGTCACGCTTGGTCTTGGACTTGTCTTAGCTCTTCAAATACTCATCACTATACCTCAAAATCACTTCATCATATCCCAATGTATCTTCCATGCCCTTGTTCTTCTTTTGAAACCCGGGAGGCTAGGGGTGGGCATAAAAAGACGAAATCTCGATCTCGTCCCGAAATTCATAGGGACGGGACGAAACGGAATACCAAGAAAAGACAAATTACGTCCCAATCCCGACGGGATTAATCCCGGGTGGGACGAACTTTCAAAAATACAAATCCCGTCCCAATCCCGTCCCGAACTTAATGAGTGGGACGGGACGTGAGATTAGCCTCATCCCGTCTCATCCAGTCTCGTGCCCACCCCTACGAGAGGCACTCTTGACACCTTAGGATTCAACAAAGGTTTCGTTGGTGTATCCACATCCTCATCGTCATCATTAGAAGCAAGCTTATTGTTATATACCTTCCCCTTTCTCAATGTTGTTATGGTCTTAGCTTGGTTGATTCGTGGATTCTTCTCGGTCATGGAAGGTAATTCTCATTGCTTCATTTCTCTCATCTCATTAGCCAATTGCCCCATTTGCGCTTCAAGCTTATGAAATCCTTGAGTAGTGGAGACCATATAATTTCGAATACTTTGAATAAGCTCATTTTGATTGCCAGAACCTTGGCAAACATCTCTTCAAGGCTTAATTTAGGAGCATCCACATGAGGAAGATGCGACACTTAAGTATTAGGAGCTTAAAAATGAGGCCTTGCTTGATAATGTGGCTTATGATAAGTATTACCACCATAACCTCCATTAGTCACACCCTTGCTTCCTTGGAAGTTTTGGCTCCCACTAGCACCTCCATAGTTGTCACTCTCTTCATTGTTGCAATTCATGCATTGGTTCCCACCCCATGAGAAATTAGGGTGGTTTCTCCATCCGAGATTGTAAGTGTTGGAGTAAGGGTCATTCTTCGGTCTTGAATAAGCAATTTTCTTACATTCTTCAATGATATCGGGAAAACAATCTACATGAGGGCAAGATAGAGTGTCATGATTCACTTCACAAATTAAACACACTTGTGGCCCTTAAACCTCATTAACTTGCTCACGGCCTCTTTGCTTGCATTGCTTCAAAAACATATCAAAGTTCTTATTATGACTTTCTTCTAACCTCTTAAACTCTTGATGTACATCTAAGCATGCCTTCACTTCATATATGTCACCGGTTTTCGGTTGAGTTGCGTCTCTTAGAGATAAATGTGAAGAAGAAGGCTTGCGACCTTGCAGGTTATTATCCCACAATTGAGACCGCTCCGCAAGCTTCTCTAATACTCGATAGGCTTCATCCGCCACTAAGTCCATGAAATCATCATTGCTTACATTATCAACATTCCATCGAGTCTCTGATGTCAAGTCTTGATAAAATAGGCTCATAAGCATATCTTGAGATTGGTCATGATTATGGCAACCAAGCTCAAGATCGTTGAACCTCTCCCACGTCTCATGAAATAGCTCATCTTGCTCCTCCTTAAAGGTCATCAACTCGGTTCTTCTTGCATTAGCCTTTTGAGCAAGGAAGTACTTCATAACAAACTTCTTTTGAATATCTTCTCATGAACCAATGTTATTGGATGGGAGCTTGTTCAACCACATCTTCGCATTTTCCTTCAAAAAGCAAGGAAACAACCGGAGCTTGAGTGCTTCTTCCGTCATGCCAAGAGTTTGATATTTGCGCATGCATCCTCAAACTCACTTAACTGGTGATAGGGATCATTGTTCGAGAACCCATAAAATGTTGACAAGGTTTGAAGAAAACTAGGCTTGATTTCAAAGATTATGCACATGGAGGAAGCACTATACATCTTGAGTGTCTAGAAAGTGTAAGTAAGGCACAATCTCGGATAGGCATTTGCTCTCTCAACTCATCCCTTGGTTCACCATCCGCCATGATTATCTTGTATATTCTCGGACTAAGATTATGATTCAATTTCCGTGCCTCTTTGTCAAGATTGAACAATCTCTCAAAGGTAGGTAGGTCATTAACCACTAATTCTGGACTTTCCAAATTCTCACTTAAATATTCCCCAAACAAACTAATAGATGAAGAAGAAGCCTTACACTTTTATGCAATCCAAATAGGAGTCTCTTGATCGTTTGGCTCTAGAACCGTTTGTAAACCTTTTTCAAACTTAGGAGATAAGGACATGAACAACTAAATAACAAATTAAAGATCAAGTAAGTAAATAACATTAAAACAAAATGCAAGATATATACAAGAATTTAAAATTGCAACAATAATTATTTCTTATTATTTTTTTAAAAGAATTTATCAAGGTACTTGTAACAATTTATAAAAAATTAGAAACCAATCAAAACTTGTAGTGAGAAAAGCAAAAAGGACAAAAAATTTCTAAGTTGGTGTAATTCCAACTCAAGTGTAACAAAATTGGCGTAATTCCAATCCAAGTGTGGCTTAGTTCCAAACAAAGTGTGTCTTGACATATTTCCAAAGTAGTTTGGCGTACTTGTAAATAATGCACTAATTAGTTTAACACTTTTTTTCGGTAACTCTTTTCGAATTATGATAAGTTAGCATATGCGCGGCTTTAGTAGGTGAGACCACTTAGTACATGGCACAACGCCCGGGATAAAATCCATATCCACTTACATAGACATTATAATCCTACTAAGCTGCGCCTATTTGGAAGAGCGATAAACAAATACGTTACAAAAACATCAGAATCTGATTCACTTAGTAAAATGGTAGAGGAATTTCATCCTTAGGTGTTGTTTACCACTCAATTTTTCGATGAAGAGTGGTTAAACTCGATGGTACAAGGATAAAGCCCCTAATCCAATTTATACTTAAATTTACAAATTTTAACCAACAAAATATAAGCTTGCACAAGTAATAAGTAAATAATAATTAGGCAAGATTACTTTTCCATTTTAAATATGATTGCAATTTATGTTTTTCTTACTTCAACTACAATTTCACTTATCTAAAATACTTGTGTCAACTTTAAAAATAAAGTAAATATTTACACAAATTAAACACAAAAAAAAATAAAAAACAAAAAGTAAACTAGAAAAAAAATATGGGTTCTCTAGTCCCACGACAACCTAATAGAAATTAAGTTTTACCTCGATCCCCGACAACGGCGTCAAAAACTTGTTGGTTGCATCATTTAAGTATGATTATGTGTATTTGTGTATGAAGCTACATACTCTCAAGTATATGAGGTCAAGTTTTAGTAAAGGAAAGTGTAGAGTACCGTACCCATGGGATTGAGGAAAACTCAACTCTAACTAGATATTGATGAAATTTTAGTGTGGTGAAGGGTGCCATAAGTTTTTGAGGGAGAATGATGGATATTTAAAGGATCACAAATAAAAGGTTAAGATGTAAAAGGTTGAATGACTAGATATGGTGAATAAATTGTGGATCTTATTCTTAAAATTGTCTCATTCATTTGTGTTCTTCTATATTGAATTTAAATTTAAATCCACAATTTATGATTCACCATTACTCTATTGACTTATTGACTTCAGCCACCACCATTTCACGAGTATTTTCCGACGTTAACTTTTGTTTTCTTGTGAAATCTCAACATTTCCCCAAATCTGAATGTGCTCTAAATCTATTCTTTTTGACGTGTTTCCGATCATTTGTCGATTTTCCTAACATGAACATCAAACATAATAAGAAATATATAAATATACAAAAAGATAAAATAAAAGAATAAAAATAAAACAAATATTGCTAGATTAATATTAACCTAACAATTAAGGTACCTTCTAATCAAACTACCCAAGCTAATAAAGTTCTACTAAGAGGAGATAAAAAAAATTAACAGTGGAACTTATATTGCTAACTTAAAGGATTGTGCAAAAACAAATAAGAATGTCAACCTTCAGAAGATAGATCTCAGTTCTCACTCACCAAAATTCGCAACCTCACCATATTGTTTACGATAACTCATAATGCTACCAAGAATTTGAGTGAACAATATAATCTTACTAATGATCTCTAAACAAATCAATACTTAGTGAATGAGACAGTACACTCTAAATGTCAAAATACCAATAGCTATTGAAACAATTGCAAACAAAAAGTATGGTGTAAACATTTCATATTGTTTACCAAAACAGTTCACACCAAACCAAGCTAGAGCACCCGCACCGGTGAGCAAAGGAGGAGGTGGTGGTCGAGCACCGACGGGGACAAAGAGGTTTGCTCAAGCAAACTAATTTTCGATCTCGCACCAGACGAGAGGTGCTCGCCCCTTTGCTCGAGCAAAGTTTGCTCCGGCGATTGCTCAACCAATAGTGGAGCCCACAACACGTGAATGACGTCAGCCGCGGGTTAATTTTTTTTATGTTAGGCATGTGCAATGCACGCGCTAGTAAAAGATAAAAAAAAAATCACAAGCCAATAAATAGCTGACACGTGGCTTACCGAATGAGCCAACGGTTTAATAGATCTGGGCTTTCCATTTTGAATCAAAATTTTCGATCTAACAGTCAAAATTAATAGGCAACGGTTACTATTTGATCAGAATGGATATAAACTCAAAATATAAAAAAAATCCCAAAAATTGCCTATAAATACTACTTCAATATTTGATCAACTCACACCAATTTCTGCACAACAAATTTCACATCTTCCTACATCTTTTCTCATTTCGTTTAGCTTTTTTTTTTAAATAATAGGCACCCATTAGCTTCCTTTCGAAGATTTACAAATGTGCATCTCTTAAACAAAAGAGAGACAAATTGTGGGAGACAATTCATGCCGATTATATGCAAAATTGGGTGCTAACACCAGGTGAGAAACCTCTTAAGGAGGCGAGGACCCGAATCGCGCTCGCTTCTCACTACAACAAGTTCAAACTACTCTTGCAAAACTAGGGTGAATGTTTAGCGGCATCACGGCAACGTATAGCTAACGACACTTCACTAATGAACAAAGTACATTGTTTATCATATATTATAATATTTAAAGTATTTCACCGGTTTCCACCCTACAAATTTTTTCACGATATCCTCGCCTAAAAAATTGTGAAAGCTGAAAAGATTCATCAATGAACAAAGAAATGTTGCTAAATTTTTAGATTGAAATAGGAGTTGTATACTTGAATTCTTCACAATTATCTGAGCATAGAATGAATGATATAAGACATTTTATAATAAATTGGTCAAAAATCATACTAAAAATCTGGTCCAATTATTTTACCGACTTTAACACAGGACAGTAAAACATGTATATTCTCTACTAGTCGAAAATTTTATCAGAAATTTGCTCCAATTATTTTACTGATAATGACAAGTGTTAGTGACGCATTTCAATTCTCTATTAATCAAAAATTTTAAATAATATCAAGTTAATAACGAGACATAACACATTATTAATTATTATAAATATATTCCATAAAACAATTTAATCATTAAAATCTATTTTACAGTTGCAGATACTCTTAATTCAACAACAAAGCAATAAAGCTCCATCCATCCTAAATTTAGGGCATAAATATTTCAGCAGCTACAAGTTGTGCAGAAATCAAGCGTTGCAGTAAGGCGGAATTCGATAAATGGTGTCCCAATACAAATCCAAATAAAAATTAAAGCTTTGCAGAATGGCGCAATGTTAAAAATGGTATCCCAATACGTATCCAGACATCGGGATAGAATTTGTCAAACTAAGCCCTTCTGCTAATTCACTTAGCTCCCTCTTCCTACCAAAAGAACAATTCACATACAGAACTCTAAGAGGAACATACAACTGAAGTGAACCTAGACTATTGCACAAAGAACGAGGGACGGGAACAGAGAGAAAGTGATCAGATCCTGTCGAGATAAACAGTAACATCACAAAGTCAGTGATTTAAAGCATGAATTTTTATCATCACTTCACTTCCTTCCATCCACATACTTATTCAACAGAACATAAACCAAATTCAACAAAAAACAACCCTTACAAAAGAAAGAGAATCCAGAGAGGTATTTATTTGATGGAATTCATCAAGAAAACAAGCCCCTATAGCACAGCTAATTTCACACACAAAAAACGACGAACTTGTTCAGATGCAAATTACCCATAATACTATCAAGACGCATCACTTGCCCAGATTCAAGAGTAGAAAAAGGAATGAAACCTTGACAAGTAGGGATTGAAAGATAAGAAAGCGATCAGAACCACAGCCAATTCAGAGTAACATCATACAGTAAGTCGGTGAATTGAAGATAATGAATTGTATCGTCACGTCGCGTTCTCTCATCAACCCACAAATTCATGAATCCAAATATACTGAAACCATTAACAATTAAACAACCACCAAACAGAATCCTTGTTTGATGTTTCCCGGATTGAAAAACGATTGATAATTATACATGTGCGGAAGAAACAACAAATTCTCGAGGGAAAGCTAACAGCTGAAAAACCTAATATGGAGAACAGATCTACGCCATTGTCGAACAGTCAGTGCTGAATGGCTTATAAGAAAGATCTACGCCTTCGTGGGGTTCAAGTTTCACAATGTACATGATCATTGCATGTCCATAAATTTTATAAACCAAATTGTTTAAATCTTCCCTACCTTTTGATTTCTTGGTAGAAATTTACAGTACATTAATGGAGAAAGCATCTAAACATGGGACTGGCGTACAAACAATCGTGGTGCAAAATAGCTCGAATTTTCTAATACTAAAAATCAATACAACTTATTAACTGAACGTCCAGGCATTGAATTAGGCTAGAAAAATTATCATAAAGATATAATAACTCATTTTGAATTCCAAATAACAAAACAAACAAAAAGGGAATGAGGAGATGATGTGATCAGAAGTAGCTGGTTGTGATATCATATATTAGTTATCATTGGGAATCCGAATGATTCTTTTCATCACACAACATCAATCCCCCTCGATCCAAAAACAAAGTAAAAACAATTTTACAAGGGCATCAGTTCTCCAAGGTGAAAGTAAAACATCAATGAAAATTCAGACGCAAATTACCCATAATACCATGAGACTCATCAGCTGCCCAGATTCAAAAGAAGAAAAATCAAAAGCTCTCAATTGAAAATGGAGAAAGAAAGCGATCAGAACCACAGCCAATTCAGGTTAACATCAAGCAGTAAGTCAGGGGATTGACAGACATGAATTTCTATCGTCACTTCGCTTACTTTCCAATTCTAATTCCAACTCCAACTCTACACAGAACAATCGGAGAACCAGAACTAACATAGTCAACAGTAGAGAAAAACAAGAGTGAATAAGCTCAGAACTTCTTAGAGGGTTGTGTAGCCGTCACAGGCAGAGCCTCTGGCACAGATGTGTTCATCCCGGCCATCATTCAATATAATCATTATAATGTATAAAACATATGAATACGAAAATGGAGTTCAGAGAAAAACTGAGAAAGAAAGATAAGGGCAGAGAGACTTGGAGTGATGAGGAGGCAATTTATAGAGAGGGGTTTTGAGAAACCCTAGCTTCTTCTAATTTGGGCTGATGAGTTGGGCTTGCTTTCTTTCCCATATCAAAAACCCAAAACAGTTTTGGGATCAAGTTTTTGTACGAGATCGCTTTAGTTGATGTAGCTAACAAAAACATTTAAAGACGGGAGAGTTTTTATTGACATTCTAATGAAAATTTGGTAAGCACTTTTTAAAGACGGGAGAGTTTATGTTATTTGTTTGGTAATTTCTTATGTGTTGGTTGGTTGATCACATGTATATATTAGTTTAGGTTTATTTTATGTTTGATCCGAAATATATTCCAAAATCCTCAAATTTTTATGAATTCGTTGTTAAATGTTTGTGATTCTTTACCCTGGATTGATCCCCGGTTTGTGAACGATACCCTCTTGCTTTATACTACTAACGATGCTTACAAGGTTAATATTGATCTCGAGTAATCGAACCGATCAAATGGCGCCGTTGCCGGGGATCCATCATTATGGATCCCAATCTTTTAATTTCGAATTCACTGTTCATATTGTAAATTTGTATATGTTTTTTTTCTTACTTTGTTCTAATATTTACTAATTTTATCTTAGGTTGTTATTTTTTATGATTAATGAATGATTGTTGTAGGTTGTAAATCAAACGGAATAGGTAAAGTCCCTTTTGTTAATATTAGCCTCAACCCCTCATGTTTTCTTCCAAAGTTTTTGCATGAGGTTGAGGGCGGCTTTTATTAACACTTGGAGAATTGTCTAATACCCAAGTTTAAGTTCAGCTGAGTAAGAGGCATGATCTTTTATTACCCTGGTGCATGGGACCAAAATTGGACCTCAGAGAACTATTGACTGGCATACATCTCGGTGATGGAGTCGATAGGGAGTTCGCTCTCCGTAGTTCAACAAATGAGTCCTACCATGTTCACTATCTCTAATTGAGCTATACGGTCTTCTGAAACAAAGACTTGATCTTGTGTCTAGACATTCATACTTAGGCCGCACGTCCACCTCGGTTTACAACTTAGAATTAGTCGTTCATTCAATCATTGAAATAGCAAAAAGAACTTGTGAATTGTGTGAACTTTGTAAACTTAAAGAACTAACTTGTGAATCCTTATCTTATTTTGTTGTAACATATAATAATTATAATTGTGTGTAATTTCTTAGGTTTTTAAGTAGAGAAATTAAAACGAACTTAAACATAAGATTTGACAATTTGTTGGATTAGTTGTTAAGCTAGTTTTTTTTCCTTAACATGTGATTATTATAATTTAATGACTTTTGACATGTGTGTGACTTATATATATCAATGACTTCCTAATTGTTATTTTCTAACTTTTGCATTGCATCTTCATTATTTATTCTAATTGCATTCATTTTGCATCTCATTCATGTGGCATTTTAAATTCCACGAAATATCATATGGCTAGAGGAACATAGTCTCTTAAGGACCTCACGTCCTATGTTATGTTTGGTAAGTTCTCACTTTCACTAATGATTTTAATTGAGATTCTACAGATTTATAGTGAAGTGACCAACAATGAGCTCGAGAATATACTACAAGGTTGGACAACAAAATGGCGGAGGAGAAACCCCATAATGTGTCACCTACAAAATGATTGAAAGGAAAACTCGGTCTAAGCTTTTAGACTTTAAACTTAAGCGCTTGTTGGGAGGCAACCCAATATGTTTTATTTTATATTTATTATTTTCTTTGGTTATTGTTTTATTGTTTTTTTTCGTTTTGATTTGTTTTGTGCGTGTGTAGGTTAGTTTTCGAGAAAACGTGAAGAGGAGCAAAACATCGTTCAACAGAATCTGGCAGAAACAGTCTGTAGACTTCGGCATACTGTATCTCCCAGCTCATAGGGCGTTGGAAGATGTGCTTTATATGGAAACAAAGATCGTTGAGTCTAGTTTCTGTAGCTTTTTACAAAACTGGATTTAGAGGTCTACATCATTCTCAGTTGCAATTTGAAGGCAGCAAGGTCGTGTCAGAAATTTAGAACTCGTGCAGTTGCATTTCGGAAACGGCAAAACAGCGAGCACTTCCGGCCTAACTGGGCAGTCGTGCCATATATGGATTGAAAGCTTGTTGTGTTATCTTCAACTTTTATTCAGGCCACGTTTCCATTCCAGCTGTTTAAATCAATGGAATTCAGATACAAAGAGGTAAAAGTCATTCCAGTTTTTGATTCTATGAACTTGTTTTTCGTGACAAATTTGCAGGGGCATAACTTTTTCCTTATTTGGAGTTAGCGAACGTACTTTATATGCTTGGAAAGCTAGAAACATTAACTTTCTATTCCCACTGCTGTCTTACTGATCGAATATTATTTTCAAATGTTACGAAACATGGAATGCAGGCTGTTGGACCGCGCCATGGGGGAGCTTTTCTCATCATTTTCTCAACTCTTTCTCATGTGTTTATTTTTGTGTGTTTATTTCCTTCCACTATGATTTTGTCTTTCATTGCATTATCTATTTATTTTTGATATTCATTGAGGACAATGCATGATTCGAGTGTGGGGGAAGGTTTACATGTTAGAGTCATAAAATAAAATAAAAATAAAATTTTATTTGTAGTTTTTATTTTGTTTTGAGTCATAGGTATGCCTTTAACTGTCTAGGATGAGTTGATCTTTGAATGATTGGTTGAAAGATGATCACAAGACTGGAAATTGAACTTAATTGCAATTTGATGGTTAATCAATGTGTAGATTTTGTACGAACATGTAGTAGATGAGGATTTTGAAACTTAGGTACAAAATGAACATGTTCCCTACTTGTTTGAATTCATGTAACCTATGTGAGTTTCGAGCCATATATGTGCCTTTCTTTGGAGAGTTTAATCTATCGTTTATTGGCTATATAACCTCATTACATCTATTTTGATCAATTCATATGTCATAGAATTGCAATGAACTAGAGAATGCTAGAACTTACTTTGTGAAACTTTCGAAGTTTTATGTCATAATATACTCTGATTTTGAAAAGGATTGTTGGATCTTTTTAGGATTTCCACCACTTAAGCCAAAAAACCGTTCCCTATTTGGAGCCCTGCTTGGGACACCTTAGTGTTAACCCTTTTGAGCCTACGTTAAGCATTTTCTTTCATTACCAACATGTTATATCCTTGCTTAGTATAGTTATATTTCTACCTTGTCTTTAAGGCTTGGCAGAGCCGATTCGTGGTCTTAATATGGATTGATGATTTGATTCAAGTGTGGGGTTAGGCTATTGTATGTATGTTGTGCCGTGGAAAAGAAAAAAATGAAAGATGCCGTGTGAGAAAAAGAAAAGAAAAAGATATATACACTGTTAGAAGAAAGAAAAAAAGATAGAACAAGAAAGAGAAGTAAGATGTCACGGCATGGCATTTGTTTATGTGAATTTGGAGTTGTGATGTATTTGTTGAAGGCTCAATAATGTTGTACTTTAGCTTTTGTTCGTTTTCACAATGTTTAGAGTGAAGAATGGGTCCAACATGATAAAATTGGCTCTTGTTTTATGGAGTATGGCGACATAAGGTGGATGATTCTTGCTCTGCTAAGTCTTGAGGATGACCTTTGTGATTCATTTTACCTGAAAAATGATATCCTTACTGAGCATAAGCCTACCTTTTATAAAGATCCGCATGATTCTTAAAATGAGTAGCTCTTGATTTGTGGAGTTTGTTTCATGAGTAAGCATATGGTTTTGGTTCATTTGTGCATATGATTGGTATCTTTCATGAGGTTTTCGAATTCACTATGTGTTCATAACTCTTATTTGTGAAAAGCTTTTAAGCATATGCCATGTTCTTGAGAGAAAATATTCGGAGTGCATATCCCTTGTGAGTTGAATTTTTGAACTTGTTTTGAACATGTCGAGCTTAATATCACCTATGTTTTCTGCCTTGTCTTACTTGTTTTGCGAGATCTCATGTTTATTAACCATTAAATTCATTCTATCTATTTCGATGTTGAAGGCATTATAGTCGGTTCGATTACTCGAGATCAGCATACCCACAACTTCATACTCGGTACTTGGTTTCAATGTCATAGCACATTCGTGGGTAACATCTTTGATGACTCCATTTGTGAGGGTATTTCCCTTTTGTAGAGGACTAGTTTAGGAGATTATGTGCCCC
Organism: Argentina anserina; assembly: GCF_933775445.1. Taxonomy (NCBI): domain Eukaryota; kingdom Viridiplantae; phylum Streptophyta; class Magnoliopsida; order Rosales; family Rosaceae; genus Argentina; species Argentina anserina. The sequence goes on from NC_065876.1 coordinate 12,184,169, forward strand.
AACGTTGGAAGCGAAGGCATTTTTCAAGGACTTCAGATTTATAGGCAACTTCTGCAATATTAGCGAAAGGAACTCCTGGCCAAACGGCGAAAGCTTTCAAGTAGGTACTTGCAAACCTTTGGCTGGTTACAGGAATTCACTGTGGAATGATGCTGTATCCGCTAATAATGAGTCTCAAGTGATATAATCAGTTTTTACAAAGGATAAGTTACCTTCAACCCATCCAACATTGCATATGCAACAAGACACATTGAAACCGGTTGAAGTAGTATAAATGTCAACTATTACATTAATCCTAACATCATAACTTCAATAAGCTAACTGTGTACTTATTAAGCTGTTTGAGCAAGCTCATAACTTATCTTGAGGGATAGCACCGTTCACTTGCGAGCCTGAACCAACCACCTAAATTACTAAAGAGCACTGTGAGATCTACAACTGTTATTACCATCCCAAATGACATGGCAAGATCCAGTTGGTGAACTAATGAAAACAGAGGAGGATTCAATGTGTAGATATGATATACTAGAATAGATTAGATGGAGCCACTGGCACCGTCTCGTATTCTGATTTCACTGAAATATGCTACTCACAGAAGAATCATCGTGAACACGCCAAATGGTTTCACCCAACAGGTTTGCTACTGAAAGGATAGTCAACTGAGGGAAATAATTCTTCTCTGCAACAGGGATTGTGTTTGTTACAATCACCTCCTGAAACAGGCCACTCGATAACCTTTCAATTGCAGGAGGGCTGTGAATGGAAGCAGCAAAAGAATTATTGAATGATTGAGATGGTTGTTGTAAAACGTTGCATTTCATAACAAATTGAAACAACAAATAATGAACTAAGCTGCTGGTTCATAGAGATTTCACCTTTTTCGATAAACTAGTGGACAAAGATGGAATAAGTTATCTGTTCTTATTACTCCAGATATAAAATAGTATATTTATAAGCACCTTAATCAACTTGAGAAGACAAACAAATAATCCAAAAATATTAGAAGGTCTAGTAGGCAAAAGTAAATATAAAGATTATATATGGACAGTAGTAACAAATAATAGAAAGCCAGGCATCAACTGAACCAAATGAAAACGATCAAATGCTACAACAGTATTACAAAAACCCCTACCTTAAAAAGCATACTGATATACTTAGACAACTCGATCACAATAGAAAGTCAGAAAGGCATACCATGCATCATGTGAAAGTGTGAAACATATAAACTAGATCAAATGCTACAAAGTTCATACCTAAACACAGCATGAGTACAACATGCATAGACTTCCCTCGCTCCCTCTTCATGTAACAAAGCTGCGCCTTTCGAAATTGTCCCTACAATGTACAAATCATTCAAAACAAAATGAAAACTGTATCTAGTTTTGATTGGCATATAATATCACAAATGAGAATCATCTCATTGACAACAGCTTTAAACTAGAGAGATGGATGAGCAAAGAGTTTTGATAGGAAATGAGAATCATGTCATAGTCAACAGTTATCATATATTATTGAGAATCATTTCATAGACAACATGCATTACGTATGCTTCCATCATTCAATTAGACTTTTAGCTTCTATTTCAAGGTTGAAACAATTAAAATCTCTTGGCCATTTGGCTATTCGTACAGTTCTTTCTGTTTACTGTTATCTTTCTCCATTTGCTATTTGCCTTGTGAGTAAGGACAAATATATAACATAAAAAACAAAACAAATGTCACTCGACTCACCAGCAGTGTCAATCATATCATCCACCATCACTGCAACTTTTCCTTTTACATCGCCAATCAAGTTCATCACCTGGAAAGGTAGATATAGGCATGAAACAGATCTGCGCTTGCCATTTTTTTGAACTAGTACTCGTACAAAAGCAAGATTTCCATACATTACTGGGGCCACAATCTTGAGACCAGTATTTATGCAGTTGCCAACAGTCCTAATATATATAATCCCAAAGTATCTAATCGTGGTACTCACTGGAAGAGTAAATGTACACATGTGTAGCATCCTATGCCCGACAAATGTAAGTAGGCATCAGAAAATACCTCGGCAATATTGTGTCCATGACGCCTTTTGTCTATGATGGCTAAAGGTGCATCCGATAGTTTTTTCGCAAAAGCACGTGCTCTTGCAACTCCCCCAACATCAGGGGATACTACCACCAAATCATCGGAACAAATTGCCTTGCTGGCCAGGTAATCAAGGATAACATGCTATATTGGACATAAGTAACAACATAAATAATGGTAAAGAGGCCATCACAAGTCAAGAAAGATAACTGTGAGCTGATTACCTCACAATAAACATGATCCACCGGTATGTCAAAGTAACCTATTGACTGCCCGGAATGAATGTCACAAGCAAGAACACGATCGGCACCTGCAATAGTGACAAGGTTTGCCACCAATTTGGCTGCTATGGATTCACGCCCTTGAGTCTGTAGTGGAATAAACAAAATATGGTCAATGAGGAAAAAAAAACGTACTTCTACCAATCGTATGTAAACAGTAAACATATTTCAGTTCATCTGCCACATAAGCAGGACATCAATTACCGGGAATATATTACACTATAGAGATGAAACTTTAAAAAAGGTTACAAACTTGATTCATTTTCCTGTTATAAACCAAGTGTGGATGAAACTATTTGGACTGCCACATTTCCTTTCAATTGTTTGTACTCTTGAATCAGAAGAATTTCTGCTGATGAAATTCCTAAGCAACTTCAAGTAAAGAAACAAAAGAGACTTGCCTTTCTATCAGCTCTGGCATATCCAAAATATGGAATAACTGCAGTAACATTTCTGGCTGATGCCCTCCGACATGCATCAATTACAATTTGTAGCTCCATGAGGTTCTCATTCACAGGAGGGCAGGTTGGCTGCAATAAGAATACATCGCATCCTCTAACACTCTCTCCCAACTGAACATATACTTCACCATCAGCAAACCTCTTTATGCTGATCTTTCCAAGCTCCAACCCCATGTACCATGCAATTTCCTATGCATAAATTACAGATAGTTAGCAATCACATGCACCAGATGCCAAGAATTATAAGAGGATCTAAGTGTATGTTGAGATTCGAGAAGTTTGCAAGTACTATGGCCACCAGCTCTAAGTATATAATTAACTTAAAAGCACCCAGCATAGGATGACCACAATGTCTTATATTAACAACTTCTTAAATGTAAGATGCAGAAGATAGTTTTTAGCTCAATTTCAGATTAGTGAAATCATTAAACATGTTCAAAAAGAAGTATCAACTATGTGCCATTAATCTGGATTAGTGACAAAAGCTTGAATCATACTTTACTCCCATTTCAGTGAATGTGACAGTAAAAAATCACTGATGGTTGAATGTGTAGAACTGTAAATCAAACATTAACTTCCGTTTACCTGGGAAAGAGCAGGGTTTGCTGTGCCAGAAAACAACTTGATCTTAGCATTATTTCTGTTAACGGATTTCGCCAAGCGTGCCGATTCCAAGAACTTGGGCAGTGTCCGCTCATTAACAACAGGAATAATCGGCTTCCCATTTCGGTTTATTGGTTCAGACAATTCACATTTCTACCAAAATCATCAAAAACACTACAACCAATCAACTCCAAAACTTGACCATAACACATTGTGTACACAGTGATTAGCAACAAAATTGTATGTTCACCAAACTAAAACCAAAAACTTAACAAAGCCCCTTTATTTTATGTTATCAAATTGCTTCATCCTTCTAAAATCAAACTCGAAAATTTGATACGTATACGAAACCCAATGAACTAATAATAAATTAAAAAGATAAGTATGAGTTTACATTACAAACATGGTGTAACGTGGGAGTATTATTATTCTTACAACGCAGTTAGGAGCGTAGATTCGGGAGCCATATTCATTCCCGCCGAGCATATTCCAATGGCCGCGGGCGAAGAGAGAGGACCGCGACGAAGACACTGCCGCAGAGGAAGACGACGCCGGCGACGGCATAACCAGCGAGGCAGCCATCTCCGTAATGCAGAATTAGGGTTAGGGTTTGGGAGAGAGAGGGAGAGAGGAGGAGGAGAGCTCTGCGGCTCTTGTATCTATGGCGGGGGGTCACCTCTGGTTTTCCAAGGACATTTGGATTTTATTTCTTCTCTTTATTAAAGCGGTGGTGGCGGAGGTGGGTAGGGACGATACGGCGCCGTATTGGACTGTGGGGTCGGTGGATAAGTGGGCCCAGTCAAATCCAAGTGTTGGGAATCTTTGAATTTAATGGGGAAAATGCCGAAATGGCAAGTTGATGGGATTCTCTATTTTCTTTTCTCTCTTAAATTTCTTAATATTGCTTTCCGCCTTTCCCCTACAGGGCCAAGCCTGAAAAAGACCTGGTGTCTTTTTCTTTCCTTTTTTGTTGAGAATGGAATCGACTCCTTCGGTTAGGTTCATTTTCAGTTTCTGTCTTGCTCGACTAATCATGGAAAATCTTTGATTTGTTTCACTTTCCAATTTATTCCATGGTTATCTTCCAGGTTATGGTTCAAAGACTTTGAAAAGAAGATGTCAAATTCGACCAATAAGGGAACGTCTGGAAAGTACAGTTACCCCGTTGCACTCCTATTATGTGGCAGTTTATCATTGGCGGAGAAGGCATCTGCAAAGCTGACTCAGCTTTCTTCCACTTATTTGGCTTTTGGCGCGTGTAGCCCATCGAAACTCAATCTCTCGGCTCACTTAAACTCTACTCAGCCGAATGGAGCCGGTAACAAAATTAAGATTATAACACCCCGTCTTTTTTTTTTGTTAAATTTTATAACACCTCCTCTGTCTCTTCCATCATGATCGTTTTTTCTCCTTGTTAATTCTCTGTTTTCTCCTCTTTTTTCTAATTTGTTCCGAACCCAATCCATTTGTTTCCTCCCTACTGTTCAATCCTCTAGCCTCCAATCGTTTTGTCAAAGTTGATTTTGAAGAGTTTGTTAATCGTTGCCTTTTCCTCTGTGCAACATCAGAATCGATGATTACCATACATTTCGTCGAAACCCAGATAACCTAATCAAGTGTCTGGTTCATCAAGGGTACATTTGTTACCATGTTACTATTATATCTTGTTTTATTTCAATTTACTTCACCCAAATTAGTGAAGGTCTAGGAACTCAGCTACTTATTCTAATTTCTATAGCTCATTTAAAGTATTTATTACAATAATTTTATAGTAAGATCACTTACTCTAATTTTTACTTTAACACTAAGTAATGAAAAATAAATTTCAATTTTGTTATATATGTTCTCCATTCTAATTTCATTCATGTTCCATCATGAAATTCATCCCGTAATTGAAATATAGTTGCACCTCAAACGACCCTGGTCAAAGAGTTTGTGTTTAGTAAAAACACACGTATTTTTTGTTGACTCGCGAAACTTATAGTCAAACATTCTCCAAAATTGACGAAATTTTGACTGGGTACCTTAATAAATATAGAGATCACATCGGCTGGCATCAATCGATCATTCTCATTATTTAGGTTGTTGATTACCAAAGTGGTCACTAATATAGTATAACCTTTATACTACACTTGAGTTACATTTGTAACATTATGAAAGCGATTACATGGAGGAAACGTCTTGTTCTCAATCGACACCATACGATGCGATTGTTACATACAATTATGCATATGATAAAAAAAATTATTGAATTTCAGGCTTGTTTGGCCGTCGGTTTCTCCGGTCAACTTAAAACGCTAATAATATGCCTTATGGGTAGATCTATCACGGAGACCGATGACTGAATGGGGCTTACATGTTCACAACCATATAATATTATTGGATGAGTGTGTGCGGTCGAATCCAAAAAATGAATTTCAGAAGGCTCCGGTCAAACAATTTTTGTTTAATAAAAACACTCGTTTTCCTGTTGACTCATGAAATTAACGGTCAAACGAGATCTAAAATCTACGAATTTTTAACAGGAAACTGTATTAAATATATAGATGACATCGGTTGGTGTCGATCGACCATATTCATTACTTAGGTTGTCAATCACTGAAGTGGCCACTAATATAGTATAACATTTTATACTACACTTGTAACATTATAAAACGACTACATGGAGGAAATGCCTCGTACTCAATCAACACCACACGATGTGATCATCACATATAGTTATGCATATGGTAAAAACATTATCGAATTTCGAGTTTGTTTGATTGTCGGTTTGTTCGGTCAACTTAAAACGCTAATATTATGCCCTATTGGTAGACCTACCACCGGGGGCCGATGGTCGAATGAGGCTTACATTTTCACAACCACGTAATATTTTTTAACGAGGGTGTGGTCGAATCCAAAAAAAAAATTTCAAAAGGCTCTGATCAAAGAGTCATCGTTTTGTAAATATAGGTGTTTTTCAGTTGACCCGAGAAACCGATGGTCAAATGAGCCTGAAATTTGATGAAATTTTTATGTGCATAGTTATATATAGCGATCATATCGGCTAATCTCGACTGAACATTCGTAGAGCTCAAGTATGCGATCATCAAAGTGTCCACTAATATAGTATAACAATTTACTTTAGTTTAGTTAAACTTGGCTATAAGAAGAAAATGTCTTTTTCTCAATCGACACCATACAATATAATTGGTATATTTATTTACACATGCACGAAAATTTTAATAAATTTCAACCTCGATTGACCGTCTGTAACTCGGGTCATTCAAAAACTAACATTCCCTATGGGTAGACCCATCTCCGAGAGGTGATGAGCAAATGGGGTTTACATGTCCATAACCACATGATATTCACGAGTGAGTGTGTGTGGTCGAATAAAAATAAATAATTTCATACGACTCCAGTCAAAAGGTCAGCGTTTTGTAAATATTGGTGTTTTTTAGTTGATCCAAGAAGGAAATGGTCAAATGAGTCCGAAATTTAATGAAATTTTTATTACATGCATGGTTATATATATATATATATATATAAATCATGTCGACCGGTCTCAATTTAATATTCATAGAGCTCAGGTTTGCAATCACCAAAGTGCACTAATGTAATATAACAATTTACTTGAGTTGAATTATATTTGCAACATTATTAAGAGACTCATGAAAAAAATATATTCTACTCAATCAACACCATACGATATGATCGGTATATTTATTTACGCACCGTAGAAATTTTGGTAAAATTTCACTTGAACACAGATTGAATTCAAATAGATGATTATGTCCTCACTACTTTTGAGTAGTCAATATTTAATGCCATGGAATTTGGGAATTTCTGTTTCCAATCTCATACACTGTTCTAGCACAGAATTTCGCATCCGCTTTAATCAGATGCTCCACGATATAAGACATATCTATCGATAGTTTCACATACACCATTTGTCCTCCCAAAATAACTGGCCAGCACCACTTATATTATAATTGGGGGGGGGGGGGGGAGGGGGAAGAGGTCACATTTACAAAGGTCCTGCACAAGTAAAATTGATAGGCTCACCACTAGTCATCCCCGTGTTGCTGTAGAACCCTGAAAATATGATGTAACCAGGAAAATCAATACAATGCATCCAACATGAAATTGAATAGAGCAACCAATGGGAAAAGGAGAAAGGAGTAAACACTAGACCTGCATAGTGGCGTAAGAATTGTTAAGCTGCAAGGGGATGCACAACTGAATGACTGCCAGCATTTCCAGTTGCATCTCAATTACATCTACAGTCTACAGACTTCAATCACATCTACAGACTTAGTATTGGACAATAACACATACATGCATAAGCTTCAAAATCTAAAACCTTTCAACCATTAGCCACTTAAGAAGAAAAAGCTAAGAGTAATCAATGAATTAATTCCCATGTTCCTTGTTCCTTGAAGAAATTGCAATTGTATGAGCAAGTATCAATCATACACAAGTAATTCATTGTCTACTTGATCAAATGCAAAATTAGAACATATTGAACCTAATATATGCATGCGGAGTGCAACATAAGCATTGGAATTATATGGAGAGAGCATCAGTTCAAAACAAAAGCTTTCAAACAGAAAAGGAATAAAGTCAGATCGAGTAGAGGAATTAAACATATCAAATACCAATAACATGCTATACAGATCAAACGATTTCCAACACCACTTAGCACCTGAACCCGGTCAAGCAATTTATCTTCAAGATTTAGTATCAAACTTATGGACAAGCTAAACAAAAATCCACACCACAATTCCTATTCCCTCAACAGGTTTAGGCCCCAGAAATCATATCCCCGCTCTGATATGACCAAGTCGGGTAATTGGTTTGATTGAGACGGAAACTGGAGAGGGAGTGGCCATTGAGAATTTCAAACCTGGATCTTGAAATTGATTGATAAATTGCTACAATCAACGAATAGAAATGAAGAAATTGGCGGCAAACAGTAGATGTACAAAGAGAACGAAAGTGGTACATGGTAAGCTGTAGATGAAGGTTTGCTCGATAAACTGAAGAGAGATTGGGGATTTGGTTGGTAATTACAAATCCGAGTAAATTAGGGTTTAGATGTATGAACAAATGCAAATGCAAATTCATCTTCAAACCCAAACCCCAGACCCAATTTCATCTTTCTTATCCATTCTCCAATCTTTAGCGTAAAATCGATTTGTTGCCGGCTCAAATGGATCAATACAGCTTCAGTGAGCCGAGAGAGAATGGGACGCGGCTGCCTAACGCGCGTTGGATGACAAGTAATAAACAATGACGAAAATGGCGGGACCAGGGCTCTGCGCTAATCATGGACTGCCACGTAATACGTCAAAATAGGAGTGTAGCTGGGTAACGGTGCATTATAGACAACGCCATAAATTTTGTGTCAACACTAAGTTATGTTACAGAGGATATCAAATTATCACATAATCATTGTCTAAGAAAAATAGTTAAAGAAGTTATCTAGTAACGTTTATATTAACACATCTCCTTAACGAGACATTTCCCGGCGAAATCTCCTCTCATTCTTGTCGCCGGACCAGCAGGAGGGGACCCAACCCGGTCAGGTGACAGACTGATATGACCTGCCACATAATCTCCAACTCAAGCACCGCCGTCAACACAGTCCAAAGTAGCTCACCAGAACAGTAAATACTCAGTGCTCAGACACGTTTTTCCCACATCGGGAATAGGGAATTGTACTTCCTCCAATGTGCATATAAAGACCCGCCAGAAACCACATAAAAATGTAACGTATTCATAAGTCTTTAACTCTTGAACTTGAATTCTGCATTGAGCTGACACATCGAAATGCAGGCTACGAGGCGTAGGATCCCCCAAAATTTAGCATCCGCAACATTTGGCGCTAGAAGGAGGGTCCTCGTCAGCACGACTCTTCCAGTTTTGCAATGGTCACCCTAAACGAAAATGAGAATCCTCCATCTCCCCCTCCAGAGGGTGACATACTTTCGCTAAGGTTGTTTTCCGATTCGAAAACCACGACAAATAACCGTCCCAGGTCTCGTTCACCGATCCCACAACGACTCTGGAAATAACACTCCAGGATCTTGTGAAACTTCAGGCTGAGAGAGAGGAGGAGCAGCGAGCCACCCGGGCTACCCTCGCGCGGATAACAGAGCTTGAAAAGGAGCAATTGCTCTTTTGAACCACTTTTGAGAGTCGTCTGGACACAGACGCGGGTTTGGAAGCCGCACAACGGCGACTCCTCACTCTAAGCACATGGATTTCGGCTGCAATAGTAACACTTGGAGCGCTGCTACGACTCGGCCCGGTAGTGCATATCTCCCAACCTTTGATCTCTGAAATACTAGTTGGATCGCCACTGCCACCGCGGTATATATAGGGGTTGGAACCATGGAATCCCGGGTTAGCCCAAAACTCCAATCAAGAAACACTGACGGGGCCATCGGCCGAGCAAGATCTCTAAACCAGGCTCATCCTGCAAATGAGCGACACTTTGAAGGGCATGACCGCGTATGGTAGATGGGATCGAGGCCCGGAGTAGAGGTGGCAAACGGCCGGGCCAGTCCATTTTAAGCGGACCAAAACTGTGCTCGTGTTGTGCTCGGGTCGGCCCATTTATTTATCGTGACGGGCTCGGACCGGGCCCAGGCCCGTGCCGGCCAAGAAGCGGGTTGGCCCGGCCCATTAGCATTATATGACACAATTAAAATAAAAAATATTATGTACATGGAATATTTGTTTTATATAACTATTTAGAGTAGTAAAATACATAAAATACTACAACATATTTCATAATCTTATTTCTAAAACGTTACGTATGTCAAAATAATGACGTTTTCTTCAGTACTTTGATAATATTTGTGAAATATTGTAGTTAAAATAATGAAATAATCAAGAGATTTTAATTTAAAAAGTCTAATATTCAAGTCTAATAATGATAATTATTTAAATATTTATATAAAAAATATAAAATTATGTGTTTAACGAACCCATGAATTTATCGTGCTCGGGCCGTGCCGGGCTAAAAATGGGCTCGGGCAATGGGCTAAAATATCTTGGCCCGGCCCATTACAATAACAGGCTCGGGACATGTCGGGCCGATTTTTAACGGGTCGGGTCCGGGTCAGACTCGGGCTTTTAGGCCCATTTGCCATCTCTAACCCGGAGTGTGCCATGCCCGTTGCACGGGGGATATGGTGGTCGCTCTAGGCCGTTCACCAAACAAATACAAGCAGAGCAGCAGCCGGCTGGGGATAAGCCATTTAAATTCACCAAGTACAATGATCGCTCAGACCTGTGGACTCATCTGGAGAATTTCCAGTTTGCTTTCAACTGTACCAGATACACGGACGCCATGACATGTCATACTTTCCAGGAAACCCTCACGGATGAAGCCTTAAGTAGGTTCTTGAACCTCCCATAAGACTCGGTGGACAGTCTGGGGCAGCTCACCAATAAGTTTTATAACCGGTTTACCCTCCGGACCAGTATGTGTTCAAGGAAAGCTGAGTTTATTACCTGGGAATGGTCTCCCCGTGAAGCAAATCGTGCTGCTCATACAGTAGCCACGCTTGCCAATTCGAAGGTGGGTCTTAACAGATGGGTGGAAACACTACCACCTTCTTTAGTTGATGTTCTTCGCAGTGATGGTTTGCTGGGCCCGCCGGTGATGGAGGAGGGAGCAGAGTAGGTCTGCTCTCTGTTTTTTTTTTTTTTGTGATGGAACTTCTCAGACTTGGTCTCTTTCTTTTCTTGTTTGAGCTGTTAGTTTAGTTCTTTTACTCTACTTGTTATTTTACTGGGCTAGTCCCTCTTTTGGGTCTGCCTTCTTTTTAATGGAATCTGCATTATCCAAAAAAAAAACCTTAAAGTATGCTTAATATCATTCGATGACTAAAAGTTATACTGTTTTTGGATTATCCGGGAATTAGTCAATAAAATGTCAAACAAGGTCAACATAGTCAACTCCTAGTCAAACCAAGAATGAGTTGGTCAACAGAAAGTTAAAGGTTAACTTTCCTGGTCAAACTTGGAAAGAAGGTTGAGTCATTAATCTACGAGTTTCGGATTTGAGATTGACTCTTATACATTTCGTTAGAATTCAGAAATGAAGCTATACGAGTTGCTTGATACTTGGAGCAGCAATAGGATTGGAGCGAGAGCGGGAGCATACATTTTAAATTCGGGAATTCTGCACATCATTCCAAGTAGAGGAGCTAACCGTCTCATGTTGGTTTGGCCATATATATATAATTCATTGTCTAGTTCTCGAAATATTATGTTATTGAAATATTTATTGATACATTAAATGCTTGTGAAAACCCGAGACTATGCACTTTTTTAAGTTATGATTGTACGAGTGTTATAGACCTGAGAGTAATGGAGTTCTGGGATACCGGTCCAGAACTCCTTAGTAGGACAACTGGGGTCGTTCGACCCTTATCCGACCCAGAATATGAGATCTCCGCTGGGGCATAGGCCATCACCTCCCCTCCCCCCCCAGAAATCTTGGTGTGTCTTAAAATGTTACTCACAAGCGCACGAATTTATTGCACACAGAAATGCAAGAGCGAGGTTGAACATACAGAGAATGTATGATATTAGGATAAGCTAATCAAATCTAAATTAATTTAACACTAACCTAGTTGAATAAAAGTTGGTTGTGATGTAGCTAAAATTAAGACAAAATAAAGAGATAAAGATTACCTTGATGACGAAGTAACTAAGGTATTGGAATCTCTATATATTATCCACTAATTCCCAATTAGGAGTAGCAATCTAGAAATCTCAAGATTTAACAATGAAGCACACATGAATTAATTTTAATGTAGACTCTTCTTCACTTCTTAATTATGAACACCAAAGCATCACTTGTACACAAACTTATTGAAATTATAAAAGATCAAAGTGTTTGCCAAGCATCAGATGTGAAACAATCTCATTTGAATGACAAGAGATCATAGGATTTCATATTAATATGATATAAAACCAAGCATGGATTAATAAAAGTGACTTCCAAACTACCAAAAATGCATGACATTAGAGGTGAAAAGAACAAAGATTTTATTAATGCATATTGAAGCAAGAGTCATAGGTATGGAATATGTGATTATGAGAATCACTGGATAAATGAATAAAACTTATTTCATAATATGGTTTATTCCTTAACCTTAGTTAAAGAAATTTAGCAATGCATAATACAAACTAAAAACATGCTCAAAACTATAAAATGCAATATAGGAAAATAGCTAAGGAAAGGGAAGAACAAAGAGCAACAATGTGTCTCTCAAATTCTCATCTCTCCAGGCTCTCTTATTCTCTTGAAACAACATCTATTTATAGGCAAACTTCATCTTCATTCTAGCTTCATCTCCATGTGAATGTGATTTTTCTTCCGTCCAAAATCTCAAGCTTGATGGACATGCTAGTATTCACACATAAATGCTTCCACACGTGTTTTCTCCATCAATTCATTTTGTCTTTGAAATCATTTGCTTCTCTCATTTTTTATGCACAAGAAGTACGTACAAAATCTTTGAATGGATGAAAGAGTAGGCTCCTAGATTCATGCAAGCTTGTTTCATGCAACATTTCTCTATGCAAATTTGGTGATTTCTCATGCATCTTTCCATTTGCATCAATCTCATGTACATACCTATGAATCAAATGGCAAAAGTGAATTCAATAATTGATGCCAAGGTGAATGGTTTCAACATAACACAATTAATACAATGGAAAAGCACAATGGCGGATCCAGGATTTGAATGTTACATGGGCTAATTTAGACAAACAAAAAAAATTTGCTTGACGATATTAAACTTCACTGAATCACTAGCCAGAGGCAGTTAAACAAACTATTCATATCAATTAAACCTAAATATTCCCGGATACCTATACAACAGCCGAATAATGTCAAGCTCACAAGTCATTTATTGTCTAATTCTACATAGCACAGAAGCTTGCATTGACGACCGATTCCCGCTTCAGAAGCGGAAGCGGGAGTGGATGCGCGGGGAAGCGCGATTCCAAAAAAAGAGGGTTTGGGAGCGCGGCGGAAGCGTTGGCTTCCAAATTGGAAACGTGATTCCTTCCCTTCCTCTATTTCATCAATCAATGTCTTGAGTCTTTTCTTGTCGTCTCATATTCTTTCAATTTCTTCAAGCGGTTAAAGATGAATAGTAACAATTGATCTAATGTGTCAGAGAAAAGAGAAAGAGCTGGGGAGAGATATGAAGAAAATATTGATGAGACAGAGATAAGACATACCTTTTTTTTATTCAATTTCATCTAGTGATGTCTCTTTGACTTGCACGTGGCCAATACCTTCACACTATACTAGACCGTTTTTTGTTTGAATTTTGAAAGGAAGCTTTAATATTGGTATAACCAAGGATAATCATGGTTTATAAAAGAAGTTATTAATAGTTATCAAGTTATTTTAAAAGTGGATAAAATAATTAAAAAATAAAAGATAAAAATAGTATATAATATATATTTATTATTCTAACGCTTCCAAAACGCACCCGCTTCCTTAATTTTGTTTTTAAAATCGCTTCCGCGTTTCCAAACATTTCGCTTCCACGTTTCCAAACATTTCGCTTCCACGTACCCGCACCCGATTCCATGCATCGTAGGTCTAATTAGACCAAGTTATATAACATGGTGAAGAATCTATGCAACCAAGATTGATCTAAAGAAGTTAATCTAGATTGAAACATGGTGAGTGATTGTCCTAAGACTCTTAATCAAACACAAGTATATGATGCTCTTTATATTTTCACTCAAAATACACAAGTAACCTTGGGGCTATACTTTGGTGGCATTATCCATTTATAATTAAAAAAAAAGCTCTCTCTTGCCACTCCAGCAAAGCCTAGGTGCTAAATTCCTTCAAGTTTGTCTTGTCCGGCAGCGCCTGGAAGCGTGGTCGGGCCGCTGGTCTTACTGTAGTCGCATGGTTTTCTTACGGACAAGATTCCTTTAATTTTTTATCAACCCCATGGAGTCTCTCCTTGAAGGTTTCGTCGAGGGTTTGAGGGCTGGATTTGGGATGGGATTTGGCAAGGGTGGCGTGCTTGGTGGTCGGCTATCGACTCTCCTTAGATTCCTCCTTGTGCAGCGGCGCCATTGACTGCAATCGCTGGTGTTGTTGCCAAGACCACTTCTTTGGGTTTTTGTTTTTCTCTGTAGGGACCTGGCTTGCGGCGACATGGCTTGGTGTGGTGGGTGCAACTGTTGGTGGTTGTGCTTACTTGTTGGTTAACGATGGCATGCCTTAGACGGAGGTCTGCCAATCGGGAGCACGATAAAAGATGGTGGAACTGAGTTGACCTAGCTTTTGGGCCCAAGAGGACTCTTTTTGAGTTGGGCACCCTTCGTTTACTATCGTGGGCTGTGTTGTTAGGCCTATTACTTTTAGTCTATTTTATATTATTAGTTTTAGTTTATTCTATATTTCTATGTATCTATCATATCATAGGCTTGCTTAGTATGATATGAGTTTATTATCAAAATAGTTTTATGCCGCATACTAGTTTTGAGTTTAGGCTCATAACTTCTTATTTGGTGTCATTATCAACAGATTGATATGTAATGGTTATTCAGACTACATAAATATATAAACACTAATGGTTTCTCATTAAAAAAAAGTAACCTTGGGGCTTGGTATCCTGAAGTTATAATTATGAAGACTTTGTATCTTATGGTCCCATTTTGAATGCTACAAATTTCATAAATCTAAAAATGCAGCATTTTTCAACATAAGAGGCAAAAATGAGGAAACATTTACACAAATGATTGAGTACTAAGTTGTACAACAATAGCAATGACACGGAAGAGTACAATCACTAGACAAATACCTAAGGCTGGCATTTTTCGACCGAACGAAACCAACCAATTGCCTACCAATCGAACCAACATATGTCGGTAGAGGAGGGTTCGGTTACCGAAGCTGTCGGTATGGTACAACTGAACCAAGTAAGAAAATGTGGTACGGTAGTGATATAGAATTTCGTAGAAGATGGTAATACCGTACCTAAGGGTGGGCATAAAACCCGAAATAAAAAATAAAACCGGTCAAATCGGACCGAACTGGCCCGGTCGGTCCGGGCTTTTAGAGTTTTTTTACAATGTTATGGCGGTCCAGGCCGGGCTTTGTTTGAGTCGGGCCGGGCTCGGGCCTTCACAATTTTAAGTCAAAAAGCCCGATTGAGCCCGGGTGTATACGTGTAGTCTATTTATAGGTTAATTTTAGGGTTGTATATTTCTATCCTAGTATCACTCACAGTTGATTATATCCAAAAAAAACCCTCAGAAACCCCCAAACGGCATCGCGCCGCTCTCTTTCAATCTTTCATAACTTTCAAAGTTTCAATCTTTCATTTTCTCTTTCAAATCGCGCTACTCTACCCACTTACCCAGTGTCCACTCAATGATTCAACAATGAATCTCTGAAACTGAAAGTAGGCACAACGATTTGCCCAATTCTTATTATCGTCAATTTGCCATTTTGCCCAGAGATTACGAGAACGTCGAGAAGTTGAGAAGGTAAGCTCAAATGCTTAATGAATCTCTGCTTTATATCTTGAATTCAATGAGATTACTTCCACCTGATGTATGTTTGATGTAGAAGTGTAGAACTTGAAACTAAACATTATACGTATTCACTCTACTTCAGTGCTTCACTTTGATTTCGATTTGATTGAAAGTTTGAAACTGAAACAAATTGAAACATTATCAACTTGATTGTACTATGCTTCATTTTCAATTTGATTCAATAGACAATAAGTTTTGTTCTTGATTTTTCGAATACAGAAGTACAGAATTACTGAACTAGAATATATGTATAATCGTATGCATAGTGTGATTCTGTGAATATGTATGATATGTGTAGTAAGTTTAAACAAACTATTAGTCTTGACACTCTTGAGTTTCTGTGATCATCAGTTGTATTACTTGTATGTTTCATCATTTGAAACACCACTTTGTGTCTTTGAGTCTTTGACATGTTACTTTATGGTTTAAGGAAATTAATGGTGTTACTAGGTCAAACAAATTAGATAATGGTCCTCTAGTTCTAACTTCTAAGGTTGCTGAAGTTGATCACAGAACGAATATTAGAATTTAGAAATGAAAGCTAAAACAACTATGGTCAATTAGATAGGGATAACGAGTGTTCAGTAATCATGCAGTAATATATTGTGTTCCTAGAATCCTAGTTATAAAACAGTTTACTTGCAAATAAAAGTCAGGATTCAAGAACTTATCATGCCAGCTGAAATGACTTCAACAAAGTGCTTCTAGCATTTAGTTTGATGTTTAATTTGTTGTTTGAGTGTTTGTTGAATTTATAGGGAAAAGATGAACAATGGAGCAGAGGCAGAGAGGGCTGAGAGGCTGTAGGGGAATGAGAAAGTGAGAGGAGCTACCCATGAATTGCCTACTATTCAAGTGTTTAAATTTCTTTGTCATTTTTGATTTATGTTGAACTCAATGAACTATTGATTATTGAAGTGTTATTTTTGTTAGACATTTAGGTTGTTGGGTGTAATGGTTTACACCTAGTATATGTTTAACTCAGACTCTTGCTCTCTTAGTCTTAGTCTCTTAGAAGTTAGAACATAAACTTGAGCAGTTGAGCTATTTGTTATTTTGAAATTTTGCTTGATGGTTATTTTTTTCAGTGGACACTTGAACCTATTTGATTGTCATCTACCAATGTGCCATTGTTTAATGAGTTCATCAATTCATTGTGTTTATTTGATGCTGCATAATTGCATAATGGACTGCTTGCACAGTTGCATTGGAATTTCTGGAAAAACACGATGAACTGATGAAGACATGCTTTTTTGGAGAAACAGTACTGTTTTGGGCCCGTTTTGGACCGCCGGCCCGGCCCGACTCAATCCGGTCCCAACCGGTTCCTCCATTTTTTTTCCAAAACCCGGCCAGGAAAAAGAGCCACTGGTCCGGTCTCGGGTTCAGGAAAAAAATGGCCGGTTCCGGCCTGAGCCCACCCTTAACCGTACCGTACCGTACCGAATTCAGTATAAATACATATAATTTCAACCCAATTGCAAAATGTGTTATGAGTTGCTAGAGGCAAGAGTCGAAACCTTGACCTCTAACATGCTGAACATTGCCTCAAACCACTACACCACGTGTTCTCCTTGTTACTTATTGAACAAAACCTATTTTATCTAACGTTTTGGCAATTTGTCTCCTTCAATTAATATAACATTGACGTTCCTTCTTCTCCTTCATTCAACTTCGTAGAATCCCAGATCAAGTTTTTGATAACAAAGCTTCTATTCATCTCCTCCTCGACTCCTTCCATCCAATGAATCGAAGAATCTATCCAGGCATTCAATTTCTAGTTCTTTACTCCTTGAATCTATGTTATCATTTCTTGTATTTTCCAAATCTCTTTGCTAAGGTTTTAAAGGAGTTGGTCTTCGTTTTGGCTTGATAAACTATATGACTTGGAATCGGATTTTTCTGTGCAAGCAGTTAACTGATCCTCAGAAACCGAAATTGGAGCTGAAGGGGTAGAAGACCCTATTGGTAGCCTGCCAGCATCATCTTATGAGAGCTGTTTACTGATAAAGTCTATAACCTCTTAAATCCTCTTGATGTTATTATCCCTCTTCAAGGATGAAGAGCTCCATCAATTTTGGTCGGTAACCGAACGTTACCAGCCGAGAATTCCGGTTGCCGATTGAGTCGGTACAGTAGGACTTTGGCTTGGCAATGGTTTTAAAATCCCCATTACCGATAGAAGTCAGTCGGTAGACGGTTGGGGCAAAAAGTGATCGGTTTTCTACCGAACCCAGCCCTACAAATACCCAGTTCAACCAATATCAATCCACCATTTTACAAAAAATAGAGAAACAAGCACCAATATAGAATTTAAAGAATATGAGTGATACTGATATGACTTTGCATTCTCTTTCTCGTACACTACAGAAGAAAATGCACAACTCTCTCCAAAGTCTAAAAAGAGCAATATTTCTTCACAAAACATATGTAGATTATACTTACACAACATGTACATTGAAACATAATCTATACATAATACATTAATACATCAATCATAACATGGATGTAAAGTTCATGAATGGGACAGAGGACAACTCATGATTCAGGAATCTTACTCGGTGCTCGGCAGTGGCGGATCCTCCAGTCCTCCTCTGATTTACGATTGGGACCAGCTAACCAAGTGCAGGAAGTCGCAAGAGTGAATGACACAGAGGAAATGAGGGATATACTCACAGGCATGGTGATGGCGTTGACGTCTTGGCATCTTGATGGTGGCGTTGGAGTTTTCAACGAATCTTTTGAATGCGGCAACCTTCTTTGTCAATGATCTTGCCGATCTGTTTGGATGGGAAGAAAGATTCGAGAAGAAAGAGTGAATGATAGAGAAAACGTCACATCCCATAAAGGATGCAAGTAGTATATTTAACTTAAAATAGAGATTAGCAAGTGAAACAAAACGAAGAAGTTCATTTTGTACACTCACTAATGATAAGGAAATCTATGAATATAATTTTTCGCAATGACAAGAGACACTGATGCATTTTATGTCATGGATAGATGGATCATGCATCAGTTTTGAGTTGGAATAGAGAATCCCTGCTTTTGAAAACTACTTTGATTGAATGTGTATCAGAATACCCGTATGATCATTCCTGCATGACCACATACATTCATAAAGAGTGAAAGTAGCCCTGGTTGGGAGTTCAATTGTACGAGACTACTGAACTTTTAACATTTGACTCTTCGTATGATCTGATTGAGTAAACATCAGTGTAAGTATACACCTCAATTGCTAGAATTGGTAGGGACAATATTGGTTCTATCTATTTGTTAGTGTAGATGGGTGGAAGCCAAACTGCAGAACTTCACATATAGAATAAGAGTGACATTTGCCAGAAATTTTTTTTTTGGCTGCCTACTATCAGTTTTTCATTTCCGTTCACAAAATGTCAAGTTGTCTACATAGAAATCAACTCCGTACTAAGGCTAATTGAAATTAAAGACACAATTGTTTCACCTATTACAGTTCTTTCTACATCACTCCAATTTTTTTCTCCCATGGTGCCCCTCCATCTCCTATCAGTCCACCACAACCAGCTTCGATACTCATCGCCGGATATGGCCAACTCCATAGCCACATTGGGATTAACTTCCCCATCATTATCCAAAAACAGCTTCAACAGATTTTTGAAAAGCCACTCAACATGGCCACTCCAGCTTGCTTTTCAATCACTGGAGTAGACATAGAGCGCCTCAGATTCCAAAACACAACGTTAGTTTTGGAAAAAGTATATTTTTCATATAAAAAATTGTTTATGAGAGGTTATAAAAAATTTGATGAATATACATTATATGAAAGTTCGATCACATGTATTTTTCCATGATTCCATATGAACATTACATATAAAAAAATTTCGTCTCAAAGCGCATGGATGACTATATAGAGTGCTGGCACAACGCTCCTCAAAGAAATTGCGAAACTATGTAAACGCGCCTAATATCTACAGCCCGATCATGAATTATTGTGTTCAAAAGAACATCACATGATGCACGAAAGAATTATCGATCACATTTAAGAAAAGCAGTGCACGCACATAAAACATAATATTTTGCGAATTCTCTGCTGTCCAGCAGTAATAGTGATACCATGCTAATACATATTGACCTATCAACTAGGCTAAAATCCACATAACTATGGCATGAGCTTTATTTCAAATTAACTTGAAACAAGAAGTTATAGTCATGTGGAATTTCTACATGGACCTATCAACTAAGGCTAAAGATCAATGTACATAAATACATAATGCATGTAAATGTATATGTTGTACGTTGTTGTTCATGTAAGTATGTATATGTTAAGACAGTCTGACAATCTATATGTTTTTGTTCATGCAAATTCCGAGTGTCAATAACACTGAACACTTCTTAGAGTCTTAGTGTTAAACAGCGACAAGCGTGGCCCGTTGACCAACTGTACTGATATTGTCCCAACTTAGCCACCTCACAGGTGTTGGGTTTTAATCACAAAAGGCCTCGGTACAATTGGTTATTATCAACCCACTTATAAGCTTTATTTTCTTTGTCACTTCTTAGATGTGAGATCTCTCCTCTCCAACACGCCCCCTCACGTGCAACCTAATTTTTTAGGTCTGCACGTGACAGATTAACATCTCACATACTGGGATGAAAGAAACTAAGGTCCAGTAACCAACGACACTTAGTGACCATCCAATCAGAAATCCTCCGATGGCATGATAAAGTGGCACCCAACTCGAGCCCATAAAAGATTGGAGGCGCGACTGGAGAGAGACCCGCTCTGATACCATGTTAAACAGCGACAAGCGTGGCCCGTGGACCAACTGTACCGTTATTGTTCCAACTTAGCCACCTCACAGGTGTTGGGTTTTAATCACAAAAGGCCTCGGTACAATTGGTTATTATCCACCCACTAAGCTTTATTTTCTTTGTCACTTCTTAGATGTGGGATCTCTCCTCTCCAACACTTAGTTGGATGGCTTCTATAGGTAGAGTTCTAGTTGCATATAAATACACTTCAATCCAATCTAATGCAACATCAGGAGGAATATATAGGGATAATAGTAATATATCAACAACATAGTTCTAGAAAATACAACATAGCTAGCTAGAAGATATACCTATAGTGCCATCTCAGCCTGCAAGGGCCGAGGGACGTATATATTATGGAGGCAAAAATATATGTACATCCCTCTTCAGATGTAAATTGACGAGTTCAAATTCCTACAATTACAAATTCAACTTCCTCATTTCATTAAAATCATGCTCTTCTCAATTTCTTGAGAGAGACCATGACATGTTTTAGAACAAGCACAAGATCACATACCTCTTCCCTATTGTCACAGGGTTGTAGCCTAGTATTAAACTTTTTGCCCTATGATGGCGTTAGATAGCCTCCCCTACCTAACCAGCCTCTTTACATTCACACACTCGTGTAGAGTTGCACAGCGGATCTATTTCTTATGAGCTACAATGGGACATTCAACATGCACACTCAAACATTCAACACACACACTCACAAGACACTCGTGTTTACGGGGACCATTCCCCAACCTTTAACTTTATTAAAGAAATACAAGAGTACAAGAGACTTTCAGCCTTAGCAATCGAACATGCTCGATCTGCCTAGTTCTCCCTATGCCTATGATGCACTACTCTCGTATGTCTTGCTGTTTTACAAAAACACCAATACTCTCTAACCTCTCCAATGACAACCCCATTGGCTTAGGTATTGTTGCACTGCAATTGTGCATGGTGGTTGACACCCCCAACCGCCCTAGGGTTATGTGGCAGCCTGCATGCTTGCCAAGCAAGCCTTGTAACTTCCATGCCATCCCACTACCTTGCAAGTAACTGCTGGTCCTATCTTCAAGCATTGGTAACCACCTCGGAGGAATAACTGCCCACCAAGCATGGATAACTTCCCACTACTCAGTAACTGCCTTGTCATGCTTGGTAACTGCTCCCCACTTGCTAGTAACCGCCCATTAGTTGATAATGCTTGGTAACTGCCGTGTATGCTTGATAACTGCCCTTCCACTTGCTCAGTGGGTAGTAACCGCCCACTAACTGGATAGTGCTTGGTAACTGCCGTGCATGTGTCATGCATGCCCCTGCATGCCAACTGTCGCAGCCTCTGCTATCGACTTGCATGCACGCTGCGCGCGCGCATGCCTGCTTGCTTGCTGCCTATGCTTGTCTGCCACTGTTTCCCCTGCGCGCCGCCACCCTGCTGTCCGCGCCTTGCCATGCATTGCCTACTCTCAATGCTGGTCTTGGTTGTCAGTCCTAGCGAGGCTAATATCCCCGCGCTGGTCCTGCTAGTGAGGCTAATCTGCCTGCACGTATGCTAGTGAGGCTAATCTGCCTGCACTTATGCTGGTGAGGCTAATACTCCCGCACTGGTATCTGCTAACGAGGCTAATATGCCTGCACTGTCTTCGGGTGAGGCTAATATCCCTGCCACTGATCTGCTAGCGAGGCTAACGTCCCTGCTACTGATCTTGTTAGCTAGCGAGGCTAATGTCTCTGTCTGCCAGTGTGCTAGCGAGGCTAATATCCAGCCATTGACTTGCCTTGCTTAATCATGCACATGCTTAGACTTCACATGTGCGTGCCTTGCCCAGGTGTCACGGGCCTACTTACTACACAGCGGAATATGACCCGTGCGGCGCCAAGGTTACTCTTAACCAAGGCCATCCTAACTCTTCATGCATACGTGATGCCAACTTTCTTTTCTTACTTGTGCGCCTCCCGTGTCATTCCGATCTTTCCCTCTTACATTCCTTGATCGTGAGGTTCCACCAACGAAAGCTACTCCCCCATGAGTCTCACAACTTGTGACTGATCGATCGCTTCCTCGTGTCATGGTACTCCCATGCCACTCGCCCAACCGATAGGCTTCCATGCCATCCCCTTACCGATCGCTTCCTTGTGTCATCGTACTCCCACGACACTCGCCCAACTGATAGGCTTCAATGCCAACCCCTTACCGATCGCTTCCTCGTGTCATGGTGCTCCCATGACACTCGCCCAACCGATAGGCTTCCATGCCAACCCCTTACTAACAAGCGTGCACCTTGCACCTCGTAGCAGGCGGCATTACAGTAGGTTGAGACATTGATGGTCCTCGCTTCCTTCTATCTGACCGTCCGTTTGAAGCATGTGCACATCACTTGCCTCCTGAGCATCCTTCATCAAGCTCACTCAGCATATAGGCATCCTTTGTCCACACTTCACCCATGGGGATAATCATATGGGCAACTCGGCCCCTAGGGTGTTAACTTTATTGGGCGAGGCTCGCCTCCACGGCTCACCTCCCACATATCATCCGGCATCGTATCTGTCTTGCCAGCATACTCTTTCATAGGCCACTTGCCTGGATCTGCCCACTATAGGCTTCCTTCCTTCTAGCACGGTGTCGCCCTCCCGTGCTTGCTGGCAACTCATTCCTTTGGGGCAAGGTCGAACCCCTAACCTATGCCCACGTCGCTTTACTCTGTGGCCATTCCGCACCACGGGGTTCCGACACATCTTCCTTAAGCCCACAAGTTCGCTCATGCCGCTGGCATAAGGATCGCCCACATACGAACCTCGCCACCCACATGGACCCGCAATATCGGCCAACCGGCCAATACTGTCCATGAGACTTCCTGACTCATGGAAACACATGCCACCACTCTTTGGTGATATCCGCCCGGCTCCTAGGTTCCCCAAGGTCCCCCAGGAGTGACTCGCTTAGTGCCCCATAAGGCCGGCACCGAGGGTGGTGGAGAGTCAAACACCAGGTACCCCCCCTATAGAGCATATTGGAGAAAACTGGACTTTGCAGGAGGAAACATCAAATATCCGAGGAGGGGCAACTTCCATAATTAATTCATACACGCTCATAAAAATATGCCGTCAAGTGCATTGAACTCTTTTCGACGTCCCGGACATTTTATGTGTTCAGACTTTTCCCAAAATCCGAGCCTAAGTGCCTCGAACCTATAAGTTCGTCTTAATTACGAAACTGCCACCTGGACATGCAACTAGACCGCCAATCACCCTGCAAACAGCCTGCATGCTTGTCGCTCGACACTATCTCTTCGGCATAGCCCCTAGGAAGTGTCACGATGGCACAACCAATTGTGCAGCTCGTGACACCAGGCATGGCCCAAGGCTCATGCCGTGCCCAGGCATACTCGGCACTAAGGGGCTAACAAACCTCCCCCACCAGAGCTGGATGACGCCCTCGTCGTCGATGGGTTTTTGAGGTAGTCTTGAATCTGCTTTTCAAACTGCCATAGGGTAACATCCCTCTCCCAAGTTGCATCTGCCGTGCTGCTTCCTTTCCATTGTACTAAGAAGTCGGTTCGACGATTCTTCTTACTTTGCCCCAAGGTCCGGTGATCAAGTATCTTCTCCAATTGCTTGTCGAATTGCTTTCGAACAACAGGAGGTGCTCTCTTCACTTGTTGACGTCCCATATCAACTAAATCTTTGTGAAAAGGCTTTAGATAACTTACATGGAATGTAGGATGAACTTTCAATCGTTCGGGTAGCTTCAGCTTGTAAGCTACCTTTCCAACCCATTTCACCACTTCAAATGGACCATCGTACTTAGGAATTAAGCCTCGGTGCACAACCTTGGAATTTATCTTTTTCCAAATCTGTGGTGTCAATTTCAATAACACCATGTCACCAACGTTGAACTCGAGTGACCTCCTGCTTGCATCCGCACTTTTCTTCATGCGTCTTTGAGCTTTTGCTAAGCTATCTCGGGCTTGCTCAATCAGTTCCTGCTTTTCCCAAGCAAACTTATATGCAGCAGGGCATTGACCTCCTGCCTTCTGCCTAGCCACTTCAACGGGTGTTTGGGGTTGCTGCCCCAATGCTATTTCTGCCGGACTCATACCAGTCGACGAAGACCTGTGCAGATTGTAAATGAACTGGGCTGCATCCATGAGACTGAGCCAATTCTGCTGACTTGCTGTAACATAATGCCGCAAATACTCTTCAAGTAAGGCATTAATCCTCTCCGTTTGGCCATCCGTTTGAGGATAATTGGCTGTTGAGAACTTCAACTCCGTACCAATCATGTTGAACAACGAAGTCCAAAATCTACCAGTAAATCTAGTGTCGCGATCACTGATTATGTCTTCGGGTATCCCAAAATACTTCACCACGTGCTTAAAGAAAAGCTCCGCTGCCGTGTCCGCTGGGCATGCTTGTGGTGTTGGTATGAAAATAGCATACTTGGAAAATCGGTCTACAACGACCATGATGGAAGACATTCCATCTACATTTGGCAAACCGCCAATGAAATCCATGGAAGCAGATTGCCATGGTCTTTCAGGAATAGGCAGGGGTTGCAGCAGTCCCACAGCCTTCTTCTTCTCCGACTTGTCCTGTTGGCATACAACACAAGTTTTGACATACAGCTCCACATCTTGATCCATCTTAGGCCAATAGTATGACCTAGTGAGTAGTGCTAGCATGCGTTCTACTCCGGGATGTCCAGCCCACAGTGGATCATGAGTATCTTTCATCAACTCATTTCTAAGTCCCCCTCCGATGGGAACATATAATCTGCCGCCCTTTGCATAAAGCAAATCTTCACTGAGCCAATACCTTCGCACCAAACCGTCTTTCACATCTTGCTGCAATTTGGTGTAGGACTTATCAACCTTGGCTTGCTCTTTGACTCGTTCCAGAAAATCTGAGTGTACCGTTGTAAGGGCTGCAACAAATGCTTGCACCTCCTTCCGGCTGAGAGCATCGGCTACGTCATTCTGCCTCCCTGGCTTGTGCACCCATTCAAAGTCAAATTCCGCTAGGAACTCTTGCCATCTCGCTTGCTTCGGAGTCAATTTCTTTTGAGTCTTGAAGTAAGTATTAGCCACGTTGTTGGTAAACACCGTGAACTTCGTTCCCAACAAATAATGTCTCCAAACATCTAAGCAATGAATAACAGCAACCATCTCCTTTTCATGGGTTGAATAACGCTGCTCCACATCCTTTAACTTTCGGCTTTCAAATGCCAATGGATGACCTTCTTGTACAAGCACGCCTCCAATTGCTCGGTCCGAGGCATCCGTGTGTACTTCAAAAGGTTTCTCAAAATCTGGAAGACTGAGCACGGGTGCCATAGTGACTGCTTCCTTCAATTTTTCAAAAGCATTCCGACACTCCTCCGTCCATGCCCATTTCTGGTCCTTCTTTAGCAGATCCGTCAAGGGACTTACCTTCTTTGAGTAATTCTTGATGAACCTACGGTAGTAGTTTGCTAAACCAAGAAATGAACGCAGATCATGCACCTTGGTAGGGGCAGGCCAATCTATTATGGCCTTGGTCTTCCTTTCATCCATTCGAATGTGACCTTTGCTCACCCAATGTCCTAAAAACATAACTTCTTGGTGACAAAACTCACACTTTTCTTTCTTAACAAAGAGTTGGTGTTCTCTAAGCCAAGAGAACACTTGTCTAAGGTGATCAAGGTGATCATCCAAAGACTCGCTGTAGATCACAATATCATCGAGGTATACTACAACAAAGCGATCGAGGAACTCGTATAGCGTGTCATTCATGAGATTGCAAAATGTAGCAGGTGCATTGGTGAGGCCGAAAGGCATCACTAAGAACTCATATGACCCATATCTAGTCACACACGCCGTCTTTGCTTCATCTCCTTCCGCAATTCTGACTTGCCAATATCCTGCTCGCAGATCCAGTTTTGTGAAGTAGGATGCTTTGCTTAATCGATCGAACAAATCTGCCGCATTTGGAATCGGGTACTTGTTCTTGATTGTCACCTTGTTGAGTGCGCGATAGTCCACGCACATGCGCAAAGATCTGTCTTGCTTCTTTTGGAACAAAATTGGGGCTCCATAAGGCGCCTTCGATGGTTGCACATAACCAGCGTCCAGCAACTCATCTAATTGCTTCCGCAATTCCGCCAACTCCGATGGTGCCATTCTGTAGGGGGCCTGTGCAGGGGTCCTTGCACCAGGCTCCAACTCGATCTTATGATCAACAACACGACGGGGAGGAAGTGTCTTGGGCAGCTCCTTGGGCATCACGTCCTTGAACTCTTCCAAAACTTCCCTAACTTCCTCGGGAACCTCGACAAACTGCTCCGGCTTGATTTCGATCAAGGCTGCAACGAGAGTTTGTTCCCCTTTTTTCAATCCCGCCTTCAATTGCTGGGCCGACATTACTTTCTTCTTTTGTTTGCTGTACAACAAGCGACCGATAAACGATGCTTTAACAAAGCATGGGGCTCTTTCATCATGTATGAAGAACCCACTTAAGTAGGGGGCCACCGCTACTTTAGCCTTCACGAAGAAGTCTATCCCAAGGATCAAATCAAAGTCGTCTAGAGGGACTATCATCAGGCCACACTCGTCCTCCCAATCACCAACTTCCAAAGTCACCCTTGCGGTACCTTGAACTGGTTTGGCATCCGAGTTTACTGCCTTTAGCTTGCAAGAATTCTGCTCTACTTTCAGACACAACCTACTTGCCTCTCTTACAGTGACAAAGTTGTTTGATGCTCCCGTGTCCAACATAGCAAGTATCTCCGTGCCATTGACTCTAACCATTGTATACATGAGTCCTTTTGGTGGACCTTCCTTCTCGGTTGTCATGGCATTGAGAAGTTGTAATGGTGATAAGAGTGTGGTAGTATCCCCATTACCATCTTCACTGCTTTCCGCAATCAAGGCATTGAGTTTCTCTCGCTTCGGGCAATCCTTTGCACGATGTGGACCTCCGCATAGGAAGCAACCAGCAGTAGATCTCCTATCTCTATCATAGGACTGGTTCAAATTCTTTTTGCTACTCCCGGCACCTTTCTTCTTACTATCAAACTTCTTTCCCGGTCTGGACGTGGTTTCTTTGCCCTTCTTGCTTTCGGAAATCTTCTTTGAGTTTGTAGAAGAAACAGGTCCGTACTTGAAGTCAACTAAGCCATCCCCTGCTGCCATGGCTCCTTGTAAATCCTTTACACCTTGCCTCCGCAGTTCAGCCTGCGCCCAGGGTTGTAATCCGGACATGAAGTTGAATAGCTTATCCTCTTCTGACATATTTGAAATGTCCAACATCAAGGAACTGAACTCCTTGACATATTCTCGTATGGTGTTTGTATGTTTCAGCTTCTTGAGTGAGTCCCTTGCAACCCAAGCGGCGTTGCAAGGTAGGAACTGACCCTTCAATTCCCTTTTTAGCGTCTCCCACTCGTCAATCTTTGTTCTGCCCACATTTGCATCATCTTGTACACGAGTCCGCCACCATAACTTAGCATCTCCGGCAAGATACATGCTTGTAATGGATACCTGCTCCTGGATGGGGATATGAGCAGCAGTGAAGTACTGCTCCATGTCCAAAAGGAAATTCTCCAATTCTTTGGCATTGCGCACACCATTGAAAGGCTTCGGTTCCGGCACTTTAACTTTCGATGTAGAAGAACTTTCATTGTTGAGGGCCTTCTTGAGAACATTGATCTCGTTCTCTAACTCTTCAGTGTCCTTCACTTCTACGGTCAAGTGGGCAACTTCTTCCATGATAGAAGACAGTTTGCCATTTCCCTCCGTCACGAACCGCTTGAACTCCGCATCCGTCTCGAGCATGGTCTGCTCCATTTGTGCACACTGCACTGACAAGGAAACTGCTCCCTCTGTCCGTGGGTCACCAACAAAATCTTCGAGTCGCGCTACGCATTCCGACAATGTTCCATTGTTTGTAGGCATGATTGAAGTAACGAGCTCAAGTAATTAAACTTGTGCTCTGATACCAAATTGTCACAGGGTTGTAGTCTAGTATTAAACTTTTTGCCCTATGATGGCGTTAGATAGCCTCCCCTACCTAACCAGCCTCTTTACATTCACACACTCGTGTAGAGTTGCACAGCAGATCTATTTCTTATGAGCTACAATGGGACATTCAACATGCACACTCAAACATTCAACACACACACTCACAAGACACTCGTGTTTACGTGGACCCTTCCCCAACCTTTAACTTTATTAAAGGAATACAAGAGTACAAGAGACTTTCAGCCTTAGCAATCGAACATGCTCGATCTGCCTAGTTCTCCCTATGCCTATGATGCACTACTCTCGTATGTCTTGCTGTTTTACAAAAACACCAATACTCTCTAACCTCTCCAATGACAACCCCATTGGCTTAGGTATTGTTGCACTGCAATTGTGCATGGCGGTTGACACCCCCAACCGCCCTAGGGTTATGTGGCAGCCTGCATGCTTGCCAAGCAAGCCTTGTAACTTCCATGCCATCCCACTACCTTGCAAGTAACTGCTGGTCCTATTTTCAAGCATTGGTAACCACCTCGCAGGAATAACTGCCCACCAAGCATGGATAACTTCCCACTACTCAGTAACTGCCTTGTCATGCTTGGTAACTGCTCCCCACTTGCTAGTAACCGCCCATTAGTTGATAATGCTTGGTAACTGCCGTGTATGCTTGATAACTGCCCTTCCACTTGCTCAGTGGGTAGTAACCGCCCACTAACTGGATAGTGCTTGGTAACTGCCGTGCATGTGTCATGCATGCCCCTGCATGCCAACTGTCGCAGCCTCTGCTATCGACTTGCATGCACGCTGCGCGCGCGCATGCCTGCTTGCTTGCTGCCTATGCTTGTCTGCCACTGTTTCCCCTGCGCGCCGCCACCCTGCTGTCCGCGCCTTGCCATGCATTGCCTACTCTCAATGCTGGTCTTGGTTGTCAGTCCTAGCGAGGCTAATATCCCCGCGCTGGTCCTACTAGTGAGGCTAATCTGCCTGCACGTATGCTAGTGAGGCAAATCTGCCTGCACTTATGCTGGTGAGGCTAATACTCCCGCACTGGTATCTGCTAACGAGGCTAATATGCCTGCACTGTCTTCTGGTGAGGCTAATATCACTGCCACTGATCTGCTAGCGAGGCTAACGTCCCTGCTACTGATCTTGTTAGCTAGCGAGGCTAATGTCTCCGCCTGCCAGTGTGCTAGCGAGGCTAATATCCAGCCACTGACTTGCCTTGCTTAATCATGCACATGCTTAGACTTCACATGTGCGTGCCTTGCCCAGGCATGGCCCAAGGCTCATGCCGTGCCCAGGCATACTCGGCACTAAGGGGCTAACACCTATCCACTATCACAACCCAGAACCCACAACGATATAAAAACAAACAAACCATTACTCTACACAAAACTCACTTGGTTTCCGCCTGTAACCAGAACCCCACACCAACCCCGCAATGAGTCCAAACACTATGATCCCCACCAATTGCGCAATGTAATCACCTCGATTAAGTAGTTAATCGCCAACCACATTTAGTCCGGGGATCTAAATTATGCGTATAAGATGTTTGAGAAAAATCTAAAAACGAACTGTTCCACAACTAATAAATTAAAATTTTATTTTAGCCTGCCAACTGTTTAATAAAATTCCTCAACCAGATACTCGTTCTTATAATAGTATGTTAGCTTGTTAGCTTGTTATTCACGTAATCTTGGTGTTGGCCTTGCTATGGCGTTCTTTGATTCAATGTCGTTTAAGAACACTGCGTCTTGGAATACCATGATATCGGGTTTTTGCTCAGAATGGGGATTTGACAAGATTGGATCACATTTGTTTCTGTGTTAATTAATGGCTTGCAATCATGCAAAACTTGAATAACTTAGGGTTCAATAATTTGATTGCATGACACCGGAGTATCAAGGTTTAGGGTTCAAGGTGGAAGCTAAGCCAAATCACTATAAGTGCATGTTTGTTTCACCGTGTTAGCCTTCACTACCTTAAATAAGGAGTACAAATGACTTAGTCGTATGTTTGGGGAAGATAGGCACAAGCTTAAATGACCTTAGGTAAGGCAGTGTCTCCATTTTGAGCTCGTTAGATAGTGTTAGCATGGGTGCTACTTTTCCTCTCCCTTAGATAACGCAGACTTCATGAATGTGGACAATGAAACAGAGGAAGTGGAGAGCCTAGGAGATGAGGGCGGCAGTGGCCATGAGACCAGGGTAAAGAGAGTGCACCACCGATGATGTGTGTGAGAGGGTACCAGCACTCGAAATCGATCCAATTTCAGAATTCGTAGAAGCATTTCTCCATCAATCAGCTCTTGTTGCATCGTTTTCAGGTTTCGAATACTGCATTAAATTTGATTGGGATCCTGATTTTTTACATCTAGGTTCAAGCAAACTTTTATGAATTGATGAAATTAGCTGAATTTTGGTTTTGGGTATTGCAAAATTTAGTTGAATTGATGAAGATGGGTGATTAGAGAAAGGGGATGAATGAATTAGGTTCAATTGGTCAAAAAATATAAGAATGATTCGAATTGGGATTGAGAAAAACAGATTGGGTTACTAGAAAAACCTCATATGGTCCTTGTCGGAGTTGTCAGGGTTTAGGTTCCTCGCCGGAGCTCAAGGGTTCCTTGGCGGTGTGGTCTACTACTATCCTACCTTATACAATCCTCTCCATCAAACATGACTCAAAATAGTGCTAGCTAAGCCTACCCACTGGAGAGTAGCACAAGTATTAATTTTTGAGTGACTCACATCAATCCTGCCTACCAAACGTGCACTAAGTGTATGGTGGACCTTCTCGGTTGTGTTGGTAGGTGTCACACGGGCACAATCAATACCAATTTTTTTCCCTATGTGATGGCGCTAAGCAGCCTACACTACCTAGCCAGCCTACCCACTTCTCTCACTCAATTGTCTTTTGCACAACGGAAACTATCTAATAAGCGACAATTAGTATACAAGCCACACACACACACAACACAAATGTTTACGGAAGTCCACTCCCAATTCATTTACAACAAGTACAAAGAATGCTTTCAACCTGGTCTACCCAAACCTAATCTGCCTAGCTACTCACTTAGTGTGCCTACACTAATCACTCAACCTAAGGGTAGAATGAGGATACAATGAGGCTTACACCCTTCGCAAATCTGACATACCCTATCTGCCTAGCTCTCTATTGTGTTTCCCTCACCCTTACAATTTTTTCTCTCCTTACTTGTGTTCTCACACTCTCGATTGTGATTGTGATTGTGATGACACGTCTTACAACTTTCTCTTACCAATGACAACCCCATTGGCCTAGGTTATGTTGCACTACAATTGTGCATGGCGGTTGACACCCCCAACTGCCATAGGGTGATGTGGCAGCCTGCATGCTTGTCAAACAAGCCTAATAACTTCCATGACACAGCTCACTAACCTCACTACCTTGCATGAGTAACCACCTTGCATGAGTAACTACCCACTAACTTGGATAACTGCTTACTGTTTTGGTAACTACCTCGGATAACTTCCCACTCTTTGGTAACTTCCTTGCATGCTTGATAACCGCCCACTACATGCTTGGTAACCGCCCACTACTTGTGAACTGCTTAGTAATTTTCGTGTATGAGTCATGCATGCCCCTGCATGCCAAGTGTCGCAGCCACTGTCGTCGACCTGCATGCACGTTGCACGCGCGCATGCTTTCTTGCTTGCTGCATGTGCTTGCTTGCAACTATACCCTCCCATGCGTGTTGCTATCATGCATCCACACCTATGATCATTTCTGGCGAGGCTAATCTCTAGCTTATACATCTGCCTGCTCCATGCTAGCGAGGCTAATATCCAACCAAATGCATGTCTAGTGCTTGCTGAGATCTGCTAGCGAGGCTAATGTCCCTGTCGTGTCAGATCTGCCCACTTCCTTGCTGGCGAGGCTAATATCCAGCCTACATGTCTGCTAGCGAGGCTAATCTGTATGCATTTGCTAGCGAGGCTAAACTACAGCCCAACCCTTGCACTTGTCTGCACATCTGCCTTGCATGCTAGCGAGGCTAATATGTCTGCATCTGTCGAGGCTAATAACTCCGCATTCCATTGCATTATTTGGCACTGAACTCTGTGCTTGTTAGGCTCCTACTAGTGAGGCTAATACTCAGCTAACCATCGTGCTAGCGAGGCTAATACCTCCGCTATTAATCTGCCTTGCTTCTTGCATACATTTCCTTACATACATGAGCCTTGTTGAGGCACGGCCCAAGGCTCATGCCATGCCCAGCCTATCAGGCACTAAGGTTGTAACAAACCTCCCCCACCAAAGCTTGATGATGTCCTCGTCGTCGGTAAGACCTCCAAGTGCTTGTCTATTAACCTTCCGACCTTTGCTTTGTTGCTTCCCTTGTGCTCCATCAAGAAATCTGTTTTAACCTCCCTCAAACTCTGATCTTGTAGAACCAAGCCTCTACACACAACATAGCTTTCAACCGATGACTCCTTGTCACCAACTTCTTCTCCATACTAGGCAAAGATTGCAACAAATCTGCCTCTAGCTTCAAGAACTCCGGCTCTTGATCAATGCTAAGCCATGTGCTTGAACTTGCATCCTTGGCTAACACTCATATTGCTATACGATGCTTCGCCAATGAAGGATAATCTTTTCCTTCCAAACATCCTTTATCCTTAGGAATGTACAAGTTGGTGCCCTTTTCTCCATGCAACCAGTCATTTCGCCAACATCTCTTCATTATGTCGTCTCCAACGAATTGCTTGTCATAAGTGATGAGATCTTCAATGTTGGTCTGCTCCTTGATTCCTACTAAGAGTCTATGCTCTCTATCTTTTGAGAACATCTTGAGTATCATCTTCGACGATGACCAATTGTCATGATTACTCAATCCTTGTTGCTTCCTTTGCAACAACTCAGCGCCATAGCGAACTTTGGAAATTCTCCTCGGACCTGCTCCTTACAACACACCATAGTGTCTCCGCTGCTTCGCTTTCTTCAATGGCACCGCTCCATGAAGTGCTTGTGCATGAGGTCTTCTTGCACTAGCTCCCAACTTCATCTTGTGGTCTTTCACATAGCTAAGAGGAAGCACCACATTCTCGGGTACTCTAAGAATCTTTTCCGGCTTAATCTCCATCAAGGTTGCATCAGGCCTTGTTTCCCCTTTCTTCACTCTTGCTTTTAACTGATGGGCATCCCGAACAAGTTGATTTTCCATGCGGTCCAGCAGTTGATCCTCATCTTTTGCTTTTACAAAGCATGGGAATTTCTCATTCACAAAGAAAATCCCACCCAAGTAAGGAACCATCCCTACTTTCGCCATTCGGAATAACTCCATTCCAAGGATCAAATCATAATCATCTAAAGCTGCTACAAGCAAACTGTACTCGCCCTC
This sequence comes from Argentina anserina, assembly GCF_933775445.1. NCBI lineage: Eukaryota > Viridiplantae > Streptophyta > Magnoliopsida > Rosales > Rosaceae > Argentina > Argentina anserina. The sequence goes on from NC_065876.1 coordinate 12,218,321, forward strand.
CCAAACTACAATCTTCATGCATACCTCTGGGGTACCTTCGACTGATTTAGCCTCCGAGTTCACAGCCTTTACCATGCTCGAGTTCTGAATCATCTCTAATCCCAGCTCTCTAGCTACTTCGACATCGAAAAAGTTAGTTGTTGCTCTGTTGTCCAACATTCCTAGCACTCCTTTACCATCAACCTTGATCGACATGTACATTGATTCCCTCTCGGACTCCACAATTGTCAAAGCATTTAACAATTGCTTAGGACTAAGGAGAGCTTCCTCTGTTGCATCGCTACTTGATTCTTCAGCGACCAATGCATTCAACTGCTCCTTCTTAGGACAATGTGGTGCTAAATGAGGATCGGCACATATAAAGCAACCCGAACTCCACTTGTTTCTGTCTTGGGACTGATTCTTTGAACTATTAGCCTTACCTTTATCCTTCGCTTCAAACTTCTTCGATCTTTTAGAAGTGGCATCCTTGCCATTGTTTGTTGTAGGATGATGATCTAAGTCTAGATCCATTGCACTAGGTAAGTTTCTTACCCATTGTCTCTGCAACTCCGTTTGGGCCCAAGGTTGCAATCCCGACGTGAAATTGAACAACTTGTCTTCTTCCGACATGTTAGAGATGTCCAACATCAAGGAACTGAACTCCTTGACATACTCACGAACCGAGCTAGTGTGTCTTAGCTTCTTGAGAGATTCTCTTGCAATCCATGCGGCATTGCAAGGAAGGAATTGAACCTTCAACTCCTTCTTCATGGTATCCCACTCTTCGATTCTTGGTCTGCCCACATTCATATCATCTTGTGTTCGAGTCCTCCACCATAGTTTGGCATCTCCGGCAAGATACATGCTAGTATTGGAAACCTGCTCATGGATGGGGATATGGGCAATGACAAAGTACTGCTCCATGTCCTATAGGAAGTTCTCCAACTCCTTGGCATTACGAACTCCATGGAAAGCTTTTGGTTCCGGCACCTTCATCTTTGAGACATTAAGGCTTTCATTGTTGAGGGCCTTCATAAGGACTGAAATTTCATTTTGTAACTATGTCACGTCATTCACTCCATCCGTAAGGTTTGCTACATCCTCCAAAAGAGAAGACAGCTTGCCATCCACCTCTGTGATCAACCGCTTGAAATCCGCATCCATCTTTTGCACGGTATGTTCCATATTTGTGCATCGCTCCGACAAGGACGCTGCACCTTCTACTTGTGAGTCACCAACGCGATCCTCAAGTTTCACCACACGTTTTGTCAAGGTATTTCCTCCGGCCATTATGGAGAGTATAGAGCACAAGTTTTGTCAACTTGGATCTGATACCAAATTGTCACACGGGCACAGTCGATACCAAAACTTTTTCCCTATGTGATGGCGCTAAGCAGCCTACACTACATATACAGCCTTCCCACTTCTCTCACTCAATTGTCTATTGCACAAAGTAAACTATCTAATAAGCGATAATGAGTATACAAGCCACATGCACACACACAACACAAGTGTTTACGGGAGTCCGCTCCCAACCTTTAACTCATTTAAAGGATCAAGAAGATTACAATGAGTACAACGAGTGCTTTTAGCCTTAGTCTACCCAAACATAATTTGCCTAGCTACTCACTTAGTGCGCCTACACTAATCACTCAACCTAAGGGTACAATGAGGATACAATGAGGCTTACAGCCTTCACAATTATGACATGCCCAATCTGCCTAGCTCTCTATTGTGTTTCCCTTACCCTTACAATTGTCCTCTCCTTACTTGTGTTCTCACACTCTCGATTGTGATTGTGATTGTGATGACACGTCTTACAACTTTCTCTTACAACCCCATTGGCCTAGGTTATGTTGCACTACAATTATGCATGGCGGTTAACACCCCTAACCGCCCTAGGGTGATGTGGCAACCTTCATGCTTGCCAAACAAGCCTAATAACCTCCATGACACAGCCCACTAACCTCACTACCTTGCATGAGTAACTGTTGGTCCTATCTTCAGGCATGAATGACCACCTTGCATGAGTAACCACCCACTAACTTGGATAAATGCCCACTGCTTTGGTAACTACCTCAAATAACTTCCCACTCCTTGGTAACTTCCTTGCATGCTTGATAACCGCCCACTACATGCTTGGTAACCACCCACTACTTGTGAACTGCTTAATAACTGTTGTGTATGAGTCATGCATGCCCCTGCATGCCAAGTGTCGCAGCCACTGTCGTCGACCTGCATGCGCTTGTTTGTTTGCTGCATGTGCTTGCCTACCACCGTACCCTCTCATGCGTGTTGTTGTCTTGCATTCACGCCTATGATCAATGCTAGCGAGGCTAATCTATAGCCTATAGGTCTGCCTGCTCCGTGCTAGCGAGGCTAATGTCCAGCTACCTGTTTGCCTAGTGCTTGCCGAGATCTGCTGGCGAGGCTAATCTCCCTGCAGTGTCAGATCTACCCACTTCCTTGCTGACAAGGCTAATATCCAGCCTATAGGTCTGTTAGCGAGGCTAATCTGCCTGCATCTGCTAGCGAGGCTAATCTACAGCCCAACACTTGCACTTGTCTCCGCATTTGCCTTGCATTTTAGCGAGCCTAATATGTATGCATCTGTCGAGGCTAATAACTCCGCATTCCATTGCATTGTATGGCACTTGACTCTGTGCTTGTTAGGCTCCTGCTTGTAAGGCTAATACTCAGCCAACCACCGTGCTAGCGAGGCTAATACCTCCGCTACTGATCTGGCTTACTTCTTGCATGCATTTTCTTACATGTGTGAGCCTTGCTGAGGCACGGCCCAAGGCTCATGCCATGCCCAGTGTCACGAGCTGCATAAATGTATGTGTCATCGTGACACTTCCTAGGGGCTATGCCGAAGAAAGGGTGTCAAGCGACAAGCATGCAGGCTGATTGGGTGTCCAGTGGCACGTACAGGTGGCAGTTTCGTAATTAAGATGAACTTCTAACTTCGAGGCACTTAGGCTCGGAATTTGGGAAATGTTTGAACACGAAAAATGTTTGGATATGAAAAAGAGTTCAATGCATTTGACGACATATTTTTAAGAGCTTGTATGAATTAATTATGGAAGTTTCCCCTCCTCGGATATTTGATGTTTCCTCCTGCCAAGGCTAGTTTTCTCCAATATGCTCTATAGGGGGTACCTGGTGTCTGACTCTCCACCACCCTCGGTGCCGGCCTAATGGGGCACTAAGCGAGTCACTCCTGGGGGACCTTGGGGAACCTAGGAGCCGGGCGAATGTCGCCAAAGAGGGGCGGCATGTGTTTCCATGAGTCAGGATGTCTCATGGATAGTATCGGTTGGCAGGTCGATATTGCGGGTCCATGCAGGTGGCGAGGTTCGTACGTGGGCGATCCTTATGCCAGCGGCATGAGTGAACTTGTGGGTTGAAGGAATACATGTCGAAACCCCGTGGTACGCAATGGCCACAGAGTAAAGTGACGCATGCATAGGTTAGGGGTTCGACCTTGCCCAAAAGAAAGAGTTGTCAGCAAGCATGGAAGGGCAACACCGTGCTAGAAAGAATGAAGCCTATAGTGGGCATATGCGGGCAATTGGCTTATGAAAGAGTACGCTTGCAAGACGGATACATGTCGGGATGATATGTGGGAGGCAAGCCTCGCCCAACAAGTTAACACCATGGGGCCGAGTTGCCCATATGATTATCCCCACGGGTGAAGTGTGGACAAGGGATGCCTATATGCCGAGTGAGCATGATGATAGATGCTCCGGAGGTGAGTAAGGTGTGCATGCTTCCAAGGGACGGTCAGATAAAAGGAAGCGAGGACCATCAAGGTCTTGGCCTACTGTCATGCCGCTTGCTACGAGGTGCCAAGTGCACGCTGGTCAGTAAGGGGTTGGTATTAGCTGGAATGGCATGGAAGCCTATCGGTTGGGCGAGTGTCATGGGAGTACCATGACACGAGAAAGCGATCGGTAAGTCACAAGTTGTGAGACTCATGTGTGAGTAGCTTTCGTTGGTTGAACCTCATAAGCAAGGAATGTATGTGAGAATGATCGAAATGACACGGGAGGCGCACAAGTAAGAAAAGAAAGTTGGCATCATGGTTGCATGTTGAGTTAAACTAGCCTTGGTTAAGAGTAACATTAGCGCCGCACAGATCATATTTCGCTGCAGAGTAAGTCGACCCGTGACACCAAGCCTATCAGGCACTAAGATTGTAACAATAGGCTAGTTTGAGGCTGAAAAGTTTGATAGAATTGACCCTAGAAAAAAAAAAAGAGCTTTGTCGCTGCTCTGCAGAAAAAATCCAACACAATTATAACAAATAAACTTATATATCTTATGTATAAGTTGTTGGAGGCCGCTGGAGACCGCCAGACCGGTGACCTGAGGTATTGATACTAGTATAAGCACTAGTTTTTTTTATACAAGAAATGAAATTACAAAGTGAATCCCTTAGGGCATCTAGAATTACCAATATCAAATACAAAGGCATTAGAAGCCTCAAGCGGGGCTTGATCAACCCATGATTTTTCTTATGCAACGTGTGACCAAGATTAGCAACATCATTGGCAACGAAATTAGCTTCTTAGTATAAGCACCAGTTGCCTTTCATTCTCGTCGATTGTTTTGAAGTCTTCATGCAAAGAGCCAAAGACTATTCATCAATCGATAACGAGTACGTTGACATTCTCAACGACAGCACCGGCCACCGATGGTCACTTGTCGCCGAATTATACAACAAGAGATGTCGTCGATATTAGAGACGCCGGAGATGCTACTTCCTCTGCTATTTTCTTTGGGTGACAAAGGTGGTTTCTACTTTCTATGAACAATGGACGTAGAGTCAAATTTGACATTCTGAAGTTATATCAAAAGAAATCAAACGGAAAACACTTTGATCATCTTGTTGAGCTCATTGCTGAAACTCCATGGCCATCTCAAAATCCCAGAACAAGTTCAACAAATTCCAATTCTCTCAAAAGTCACTCAAAATGGCCTCCCCAAAACACAACTTGAGGCACCACATCCCCATAACCATTTCTCCTATTTACCGATTTCAATTTCGCTCTATGTATCGAATCATTAAACCCAGCGTTTCGGGTCTTGAGAAAGTTCCGATACAAAAGCAACAAGCCAAACCCATTTTCGAACATGTTCATCTTCTCCTTCATTTCGTCCTCTAAAACTAACGGTGTCTCCCCCACCGGACATTCACCATGGGCGGCGGTTCGAGCCGATCGAAAGTCCATCCTCTGCCACCGTTCGACCAGGTAGGTTCTTGAATTTCTTTGAATCTTTCAATCGGTTCAATTTCGGGAATTCAAATTCTGAAACTTCAATCATTATTTAGTATTACGACCCTACTGGCGCGTATTGAAGCAGAGGGAGACGATGTTCAGGTTGGAGAGATTGACGTAGATGAAGCAGAGCTCCTTCAAGAGTATACGAAGTTGCATTGTTTCAGCTAAGGGAAGAAGATCTGCAAGAAGAAGAAGAAGAGATGAACAGTGAAGCAGCACAGCTCTTACAGGAGCTAGAGGAGCTTGATCATGAACTAGAACAGGTACTATTTGTCACCTCAATCCATCATGGGACCTTCATTCAAATTTTTTGATTAAATTGGCTGCTGCTGATTGCATTTGGTCTTTGAGGTAGCATATTGGTTGGATCTGCAATCTGAAATCTGTGTAGTTCTTATATTTTAAATGATGTGCATGCTGTATTCTCTTCTTTGAGTTTGAAAATGGAAATCTAGTAAAATTCTAAGCAAGATTCAGAAAGTTTGTACCGTGGTTGAGAATTGTGAAACCTCAGGCACAATGACCCATGAGTTTGAGTTGTTAGAAAGTAATTACCCAATTTTACAGGGCACTTTAAACTTCGACTTACCCTACTTTGTTATATATCCATATGTTCTGAACTTTTTGACAGGTTTACTTCCTGTTAGTTAGCAGGTTTCTTTCATGTTATTTGGTGTATTTTGTCATAGTTGTGTGTGGTCTGAAGTGTGTTATATGGAATGACTATATCTCCTCAATGAACTGATGAGCATATTTCCTTGCCATATGTCCAGGCTAATCTCTAGATGTGGCTTGACTGTAGATACCGCCAAAGCTGGGGCTCCTGGAGAATAGTTTGTAAATACATGTCAACAGAGATACTGTAAATCGTCTGCCGTAGTGCCATGAGGTGATGAAGAGAATGGCGAGTATGTCCTTGAATGCCATTTTTTTCCAGAAATCTGGATCATCTTTAAAATGCAATAGACCATAGTCCAAATTCAGTGGACCCTTAGATTACGCTACTGCTAGTTATGCTCTTTTGATTCCATGAAACAATTGTTTGAAGTTTAACCTGTATCGTTCTGTGGATCTATGATAGGTGTATTGAACATTTAAAAAGCTACTGATAGTTGCTCTCTTTTGATTCCATGAAACAATTGTTTGAAGTTTAATTTGTTTTGTTCTGTAGAGCTATGATTCCATGAAAAAAAATGTGCACAGCTTTTATGGTGGGGTTTGTGTTCTGTAATGTATGAAGGCGAGAGAGTGAACTGGATGGAAAAAGGAAATGTAACGAGAGAATGGAATAAAGTTCTGCATTTAATTATCAACAAATACAAATAATGTTTCGACATCAGTCTCGATAAATGTAGCATACAAACATCTACGTACTGTAACGTACACAAGAAAATATAGCATAGTGTAAGCTGCTTAAAGTGCCATCTCAGCCTGCAAGGCAGCTAGTTCATCATCTTCTTCGGCCGATGGCTTCTGGAGAATAGGACCATTTGGTTGCCTTCCTGCCGGGAGGTGCACTGGAGCTGAAGAAGTTGCTGCAGGCTGAAGAAGTTGTTTTTCCAGCTCGATACTTTCTAGCTCTTCAAGTTCTGCTTCCAGTTCATCCTCATCAAAATCTGCAATTGGACTTGATAAAGCTTGCTGGATCTGTTTAATGTTCTCTGTCTGCTCATGAACCTCGTCCAAGGTTTTATCCACTTCATCTATGTTTATTGCTTTATGCATTGCCTTCATCGCAGCCGCGCCAGTTCTCAAGGCATCTACAGTTTCGGAGGTAGATTTTGCAGCTTCTAGCATCACCATCTGATTATGGACACGCAATTGATTGTTTCCGTTGCTCTGTATCTGTTGTTCATACACCTTCTTCATCTTTAGAGATTTTATAGCAGCTCTTTTATTCTTATCTTTGCTGAATCGTTTGGCCTTTTCATATTCAGCGGCAGCCTTCTTTTGTAGTACTTTCTCCTGTTTCGCAAGCATGTCAAGTTCATCGCTTAATTTTTCCAAGGCCATGACGGCGTCGGGTCCCGTTTTAGGTTTCCCGAAAAGCTTCGCAAACATGGTTGGTTCTCTACCTTCGGGAAAGAGATCTCTATCCAAATATGTGGGGGCTTTGATTCTGAACTACAACAAAACAACCAGTAATAGCTCCGTTTATATAGAGGACTAGACCCTATCCACCAGGAATTAGGAATTGTCTTGTAATTCTATCGAGACAAATAAATCTACCACGACAGGGACACTAGTAATAACAAATTGTTTCTCTTCCAAAGTGAAACCAAATTCTATAGTCTCGCAATTCTGTAGTGTCGCGCCTTCCTTCATTGCATATCGCGGGACGCGGGGTGTCCTAAGCTGAAACGACTTCCAAACTTCCTCATGCAAAATAAACCACTGGAGTATCTTCTCATCGATCATAGTGACAGCTTTGTATATATATATATTTTTTCTTCTTGTTCTTTTTTCTTTTTTAGAATCTTTAGGTCTAGCAAGCAACTTTTAGTAAATACAAGTTGGGGTCTATTGATTCTAACTACAATCAATAAGGTTTAAATTGGAGAAGTCTTATATATACCATGCAGGTTTAGGAGTCGTATCACTTGAATTTGATTGGAATCCTTATAATCATTGGATTGAGTAAGGATGATAAAAGTAACGTATAACCATTGTCATCCTACTCAATCCGGAAAAGACTCAAATGGATGGTGGGGAAAGCTATAAAGAAAGAGCATAAAGTAATGCATACTAGGTGATCAAGTGAGGTTAGTGAGCTAGATAGATAAAAAAAAGTAAGAGGTAAGGTTTCTATTCACCGTAAAATATGAATATTGTTCCGAGAGAATTACTATTCTATCCTTATGTGTGTCTTAGCCTAATAGGTTTCCTGTTAAGAGATAGATTAGCATCTCCGTAATAGATTAGGATTCCGAATCCTACGGGATTGTGGTTTTGTAAATGCCTATATATATGCCACCATATCATTCAATAATACACAATTATTTCATCCTGCATCACGTTATCACGCACTTTGCCCTAAAACCCTGAACTTTTAGAGCCCTAAATTTTTTTTCTTCTCTCTCTTCTCCTCTACCGGCCGCCGTCGATTCCAAGCTCCGGCATCTCCTCGCCGGCGCACCTCCTGCTCGCCGCCCCTGCAGCCGCCGCATCGCTGCCCCTGCAGCCCTCCCCGCAGCCCCTGCAGCCAGCCCCGCAGCCCCTGCACGCAGCCGCGCAGCACCGCAGGGTCTCCTCCGCATCTGCTCCGCAAAAACATCTTTTTGCCCCGCAAGTCCCCGCATCAAAGCATTCAAAATTGCTCCTCCCGCATATTCACGCAAGAGACGTGAAATTCACAAGCAAGGACTTCGCTCAAGATAAGCTACTCCCGTATACTACAAACCTTCAAAGGTAAATTTTTCATAAACGTTCCCGCTTTTGAACGTATAGATATATTATATCGGGCGCTATTAGCCTTCTACTTGTCTTCATTCCGGCCTTTCTTATAACGCCGATGAGACTATAGAGGGATGGGTTTCCCCTCTTGGTCGATGTTTTCTGTGTGACGGTCCTGGGGGAGTTACGATTGTTTTGAAAGGGAAGTTAATCGATTTTCGTGTGGTCGCCTAAGTGCACCGCTGTTTTGGGTGCGATCATGAGTATCGCCGCTTCCATCAATTTTTCTTGTGACCATATATGTCACCCATTCTAATTCCTATTATACTTGAATCTAATCGATTCCGTATTCGTTTTGTAGATGTCATCGCCATCTCGACCGGAATTTGGCCTTCTTGATCTAGAAGAAAAGGAATACCACCGCTGGGTTTCCGACATGGAACTCGCTTTCGAGAGCCGAGGGATTGAAGGCATGTTTGCCGACCCTCCTGCTGATTTCCCACCCATGGCTAAGACTCAGACTCTCATCTTTATGAGACGTCACATCCATGCAACTCTCAAGAGGCAATACTTGAACGTAAAAGATCCTAAAGAATTATGGGACAAACTACGCTTGCGGTACAACAACGTTCATGATAAGCTTCTTCCTGAATTGACCGTTAGATGGGATAACATCTGTCTATTGGACTATAAGAGAGTGGATGATTTCAATCAGGATATGCTATGCTTGCAATCCAATCTTGGCACCGTTGGTGTCATCAAGACCGACCTAGATCTTCTGAATAAGATATTGGACACGTTTCCAATCAACTATGAGGTTCAAGCTCATACGTACCGCACTCATGTAGAGGAAGGGAAGATCCGGTCTTTTGCCGACTTAATGGCACTCTTGGCTAAGAAAGAGAGACATTCTTAGATTCTCCTCAACAACAACAATAGACCTGTTGGCACTAAAAGAATTCCTACGCCACAGTCTAACTATGGGAAAGCTCCTAAGCAAAAGAATCAATCAAGGAATTTTCCATATCAGCACCAAAATAACAACTCTCGTGGTGGGAGGCAACAAGGCCGATCTCGGCCTCGGTCCAATACTTGGACCCGTGATGGTGGCGGCGCCGCACCCTCTGGGGGAGGCCGTCCCCGTCCCAAACTCCAAGGAGGCCGTGCGCCTCCTAATGCCTCCACTTCCGGTCATGGCAAGTCTCCATGCTTCAAATGTGGCTCTTTCAAGAACTTTAATCGCGATTGTCGCGCTAGCAAAGAGATGATCAAGGCTTACTCCACCTACAAGAAGTTTCTACAACCCGAATCGAATCATGTGGATGAGGACCATGAGATCGAGACTCACCATATCTCCATGAAGCCCGAGCCCCTTGCTTCTAAGGCTAGGCATCCGGTTGCTACCATGGATACTCCCGACTTTGATTAGTCGTTTTAGCTTCTTTAGCTTTATGATTCAAGTATTGTTATGGCCGACCGCCATTGTTATTTTCATTGACTTTGTAATAGTCTTTTGATTTTGGAATTAGAAGTTCATGTGTGATGTATTAAATATTGGCATTCAATAAAATTTCTCATTTCTTGCTTACAAGACGATCTCTTTGAGAATTTTATTTACCTGACACTTAGCATGATGATCAACGTGTGCAACTCACGTGGTTTTTAAATTGGACGCTTTTGGGTCACATGGGACCCCAATAGCACTACATTGTGAATTTGGAACTTAAAATTCGGAAAACGAACCTCGGAACGTCAAAAACGACGTCGTTTTGCCCTTGGCCGAACCCGGACACTGTTCCAACGTTTCCGGCACGTTTTGCCGGCATATTCGCCGTCTTCCGGAAATTTCCCGGCGTTTCCGGCACCGCCACCCGGTTCCTGCCGGCGTCCCCTGTCGGACCTGAAGTTCCGGCCTCCATACCGGCCAGTGTTGACCGCCGCCGGCCGGTTTTCCGGCAATCGGTCCGCCGGTTTTCCAACGAGTTTTTCGACGATTTTTTCCGTCGTTACTCGTCATTTTTTCGGCATATTGCAGCAGTCCCTGCTGCCACGTTTTCCTCGTCCAAAATTCACCCGGTTTTGAGTTCTTTTGACATTGTTTTCCGGTTTTCTCCAAGTCCGTTATATGCACTCACCGGTACTCTTTGTGTGTGTCTTCCACACCATTTTTGGATGGTTTATACCACCCTAGTTTACTGTTTGGTATTTCACTGCTTCAATACCATGATTTCCAACTCTTTAGTTGAAGAATGTAGTACTATTGCCATGTGATACATTCGATGGGATCAACCTTTGTTCCGATTCCCATTCTTACAATATCCTACGGCGTATTGTATAGAATTGTTCCCGTGTCGGTGACTCTCTTAATTGTCATTTTGTAGATGTCCCGCGGTGAAATCGAATGTCTAGCTGATTGCGGAACCACCCACACTGTCCTACGGCACAGGCAGTTGTTCACGGATCTAGTGTTTTCGACTTCTTCGATGACTACAATGATTGGCTCGAAATCCATCATTCAAGGAAAAGGCACAGCTTCTTTCATGTTGCCTAATGGTACGACTCTTAACGTCATAGACGCTCTTTATGCGCCGAAGTCTCCCCGCACCTTGCTAAGTTTTAAGGACATACGTGCCAATGGTTTTCACCTCGATACTTATGTTGAGAATGGAGAGGAATATCTTTGTGTTACCTCTGAGAAAGCAGGTCATCGCCGCATCTTAGAGAAGATGAAGAGTCTTGGGAATGGTTTGTATCTTACTTCCATTCGGATCTTTGAATCATATGCGGTTGAACGCAACTTTTGTGATTCGGACTCTTATATGCTTTGGCATGCCCGTCTCGGGCACCCTGGACGTGATATGATGATTAGAATTCTTAAGAATTCACATGGTCATCCATTTTTCAAGTCCCGGAAGCAATTAGAGGATCACATCATCCGTGCTCCGCACGGTGAGGCCGTGCCTACCCATGCACCGCATGGTGTGGCCGAGCATGCCTCACTCGGCAGCTCCACGGCTTTCATGCCGTCGGTGGCAGCATCCCCTCCTTCACAGGAGCTTGTGATGCCTCCCGTGCTTTCAAATGCCTCCATGGCAATTTCTGATGCCCATCGCTCGTTTTGAAAAGCTTGTTCTCTTGCTAAATTTCAAGGAAGTCCTTCTTTTGCTAAGGCTTCCACCGAGAATATTCTATTCTTACAACATATCCAAGGTGACATTTGTGGACCTATTCAACCAGAATGCGGACCTTTTCGATATTTTATGGTATTGGTTGATGCATCGACGCGTTGGTCACACGTCGCTTTGCTATCCACAAGGAATGCTGCATTTGCCAAGTTATTAGCTGAGATCATCAAACTTCGGGCTCACCACCCCGATTATCCTATCAAATCCATTTGTTTGGATAATGCTGGAGAATTCACCCCCAAAACTTTTGATGATTACTGCATGTCTATTGGGATCGAAGTTGAACATCCCGTTCCTCATGTTCATTCACAGAACGGTCTAGCAGAGGCTACCATCAAGCGTATTCAGCTTGTTGCTCGGGCAATGGTTATGGGTACTAACTTGCCGGTCTCTGCGTGGGGATATGCAGTGTTGCATGCAACGACACTTATTCGTTTCTAACCCGCGGCTAACCAAGCGTTTAGTGCGTACCAGATGGTAACTGGTTACGAACCTAATATTTCACACTTACGCATCTTTGGTTGCGCCATTTATGTGCCTATTACGCCTCCGCTGCGTACTAAGATGGGTCCTCAGAGACGATTAGGTATCTATGTTGGCTATAATTCCCCAACGATTGTCCGCTACTTAGAACCAACCACCGGAGATCTCTTTACTGCAAGATTTGCAGATTGTCACTTTGATGAGACATGCTTCCCATCGTTAGGGGGAGATGGGAATGTTATCATTCCAAATGAACGTCAGGAATTGACGTGGTGTGTCCCCACTATGTCTCATTATGATCCCCGCACTGCTCAAAGCGAGTTAGAAGTGCAACGCATTATCGACCTCCAGAAAGTCGCGGATTCGATGCCCGACGGCTTTGTAGATATTGCTAAAATGACGAGATCAAACATACCCGCTGCGAACGTACCGGCAAGGTTGGGTGTCCCGAAATACGGGCGTGGAAGACAAGCTCTTGGACCTAGCAACGTTGACACCGCCCCTGACAGTGGGACGGAGGCCGGCGGCGGCACCACCGTACGCCGTGGTGTTGCCGGCGCCCCTTGTGGGGACGATGCCGAGATGGCCCGGCATGGAGCAGCTTCGGCCTCGGCTCCTCAAAGAAAAAGGGGGAGACCGATAAACTCTAGGGATTCAAAACCTAGAAAGAAGCGAATGACTAAGGCACAGCGCGTCATCAACGATGAATCACCATAGTATGAAGTTGTCTCTGATTACAGCTATGTCCATGAATCAACTCAAGTGTTACCGTGGGACGCTATGGAACCTTGTTTGATGCCAGAGAACAACGAAATCTCAGTGAACTACACAAGTGAGCAGTCGGTCCGAAACCGAGCCACTACATACATTGAGCAGTCGCTTATTCCGTCGCACATGAGATCATATCTGAAGACAACGTTGAACCTCGCTCTGTAGCTGAATGCGAACGCAGAGCAGATTGGTCGAAGTGGAAGGAAGCAATCCAGGTAGAACTTTACTCATTAGCGAAGCGAGAAGTCTTCGGAAAGGTTGAATTGACTCCAAGAGATGTCAAACCTGTTGGACATAAATGGGTCTTCGTTCGTAAGCGTAATGAGATGAACGAGATCGTGCGCTATAAGGCAAGACTCGTGGCGCAAGGATTCTCACAACGACCTGGTATTGACTATGAAGAGACTTATTCTCCTGTTATGGACATCATTACCTTCTGCTACTTTATTAGTCTGGTAGTGTCCGAAAGACTAAACATGCAGCTTATGGATGTGGTCATAGCTTATCTCTATGGGGATCTTGACGCAGAGATATACATGAAAGCTCCAGAGAGACTACCTTTACCTCCATCAAGTGCCTCCAGACCACGGAGTGCTCATGCAGTCAGATTACGTCGTTCATTGTACGGGTTAAAGCAATCCGGAAGAATGTGGTACAATCGGTTGCATCAATACTTCGTGAGAAGGGGTTACAAGAATGATGAACTATGCCCATGCGTGTTCATACGAAAGACAAATTCCAGATTCGTCATCGTTGCGGTCTACGTTGATGACATGAACATAATCGGTACTCTTGATGAGATTGAAGAGACCATGTCTTATTTGAAGTCGGAATTTGAGATGAAAGACCTAGGGAGGACGAAATTCTGTCTCGGCCTTGAGCTTGTGCATAGGGCCGACGGCCTCTTAGTGCATCAGTCAAATTACACACAGAAGATGCTTCGACGTTTCAATATGGATCTATGCAGTCCATTGTCTACTCCCATGGTCGTCCGAAGTCTAGATATCAAGAAGGATCCCTTCCGTCCTAAAGAGGATGATGAAGAAGTTCTTCGTCTTGAAGTTCCATACCTTAGTGCGATTGGGGCACTATTGTATCTTGCTCAATGCACTAGACCGGACATATCTTTCGCAGTGAACTTATTAGCTAGATTTAGCTCCGCGCCTACGCTACGTCATTGGAATGGAATCAAGCATTTATTTCGATACTTGAAAGGTTCCCTTGACATGGGATTGTTCTACCCCTATTGCAGAGAGAACACCGCCACGGTATCTCCCCACACCACCGCCGTCGCCGACCCCGGCCTTGCCGTCGTACGCCGCAGCGACGCCGCCGGCCGCTATGGCGTGGAGACCATGCGCGGTGCCGAGAGCAGCAACCGGTCCCGTGCAGCTCTTTCCCCCGATGCAAAGACTCCAAACAACTTGTTAGTTGGTTATGCCGACGCAGGGTACCTCTCTGACCCTCACAAGGCTCGTTCTCAAACCGGTTATGTGTTCACCATTGGGAATACGGCGATATCTTGGAGATCCACAAAACAAACTCTTGTTGCTACTTCTTCGAATCACGTGGAGATCATCGCTCTCCATGAAGCAGTTAAAGAATGTGTTTGGCTACGATCACTTGTTCGCCATATTCGTGATTCTTGTGGATTAGTCTCTACAACTGATCAACCTACGTGCATTTATGAAGATAATGCTGCTTGCATAGAGCAGACAAAGTTAGGTTTCATCAAGGGAGACAACACCAAGCATATTTCGCCTAAGTTCTTCTACAACGTTCAACAACAGAAGTTCTTGAATGTTCAGTTCAGAATCCAATGTTGCGGATTTGTTCACCAAGTCTTTGCCTAAATCTACTTTTGTGAAACATGTGAAGAGCATTGGCATGTGTCGTTTATCGGAATACTAGAGTTTGGTAGAATTCAGGGGGAGTCTACATCACATGTTAAGATCCTTAAGTAGTTGGTGCGTTGTGCTCTTTTTCCCTTCGATCAAGCTTTTGTTTTACCCAAGAGGTTTTTGTTTTGCTTGACAAGGTTTTTAAAAAGGCAACGATATGTGCACCATGCAACCTAGGCATGCAACACAAGGGGGAGTGTTCCGGGAGAATTACTATTCTACCTTTATGTGTGTCTTAGCCTAATAGGTTTCCTGTTAGGAGATAGATTAGCATCTCCGTAATAGATTAGGACTCCGAATCCTACGGGATTGTGGTTTTGTAAATGCCTATATATAGGCCACCATATCATTCAATAATACACAATTATTTCATCCTGCATCAAATATATGGTATTATGCTAATGGATTTTGGTACGAACGTAGGAAATATATTCCACTCTACAATCTAATCAACAACATCTTAAATTCTTTTCTCAAAAAAAAAAACCAACATCTTGAATTCATCACTCAATATACTCTCCATTATTAAGTAAAAATAGTTCTTGACGCCATGTCGGCGTGTCTTAGAGAAGAAAAAAAGTTATTAGGAAATTCAAAAAAATTTGTTTGAAACCAAGCTCGATCAATATATCATAAAAAACTTTTATATACTAGAAACTTTAACATTGTGCAAGTTGCTTATAGTGCCATCTCAAGTTTCTGAACCTCCAAAGCAGCTAGTTCATCTATCTTCAACTGCTCGTTCCTATTCTATATGATGATTTGGTTACCTTCATACCAAGAGGTGCACTGAAGCTTAATATCATCAAAACTTCAAAACCGATGATATAAAAACCGCATAATACTGTATTAGCCTTCTTACGAGCGCGATGCACGTGCATTTATTTACTTCTCAGAAAACACGTTGAACATAGAAAAAATAGAGGAACGTTGAGTAGAGGTAGTGGCATTTATTTATTTATTGATTTTTGATTTAATATTCTAACCATTGTCTAATATATTTTATCTTTTTTATGGCTCGTCCTCTTCTCTCGTTGGTAACCCTAGCCGCCCTCTCCTTCTCTGGTGAAGACGGTGGTTCTTAACCTAGCGGAGGCGGCAACATATTTAGGGATGGCGACCTTGGCTTGTCTCCTGCATCGAGAGGGTTGTGTCCTCCTTTTGTGTTTCTTTCTCTATGTCAATCCAAGGCTACAGGGGTGAAGGTGGACTGCTTTTGGGGTCGTAATATCTGATCTCTAATAGGATTGACTATGATTGCCGATGGTTTGGTTGATTGCAATGATGGATGATGGTAACCAGGGGTCTGGTGGTGGTGGTCGTCATCCTCTAGTCGGCGGCAATGTGTCTGATGACTGTGATGGAGTGCTTTCGACTAGAGATGGCGTTTTGGCCAGTGGAGTGCATCATTTCGTCCATGGTGGCGATGCGGTGGTCGTGGTTTGGGTACCTTGACGGCTAGTTTTTCAAAATGGGCCTTGGGTTCGATTTACAACTAGGGTTTTCTGATGAGGGTTGGGCCTCAGGCCTAAATCATTTCTTTGGACTCTGATGAGTTTAATGTCAAGGCATCAATAAGTTCGGGTCATCCTAACAAGTTCTAGTTTTGATTCTTTGTGTCTATCCTTAGAGATTCAACATAGTGATTAGGGCTCTAGTTGCTAGGGTTTTGATTATTCTGCACATTTCAATTCTATCTTAGATTATAAACGCATAATGTGTTCATGTTGTTTCACTCATCAAAAATATTGTCTAATATATTTTATAATTTTAGAGTTTTAATTCATAAAAGATAATTATGGTATTTTCTGATTAGGCAGTTCCATAGGTAGATTGTTTTAATTAATAAAGATGTCGTTATAGTATGATTTTCAGCACGACATTAAAAGATTACTAAGACCAGAATGATCCTGTTAGCTGCCTTGAAAGTTATTTAATACGGAAATTTTAATATTAGTCATGGGAGATTTAACTAAACAATCCCCCAACTATTTACCATTCTAAACTTCGTATCTCGATTTTGACAACTATCGCATTAGTACTTCAAGTCTCTACCTCAGCTCAATTATGGTTCATTCCGTTGATTAATATCGTTAGTGTCTTTATTTTCCAACCAATTTTCAGGGGTAGTTTCATCCATTCATTTCCCTCCGATTTTGTGAGTTTTGTCACACAAAAAGTTGGTGATCAACCTCCAAAATTAGGTTGTCTCCAAAAATTGCCTCCCAAGTTAAATTACCACAAACAAGTTTATAAGAAAAATTGAAAAACAGGTTGATTAATACATCTCATTTCATAACAAGATAGAGAAATCTGCTTTCCATCTAAACATGTTAATTAAGTTCAAAACCAGTTATTTAATTCTTAGAGAAATCTGTTTTAAATGAAATGAATATATTAATCAAGTCATTTTTAATATACATTTTTAATGAACTTACTTGTGGTAATCTACCCTGGAAGCAATTCTTGGAGACAAACCTGATTGCGGAGGTCACCAGTTTTCAGTGCCAAAACCCACAAAATTGGAAGAACGTGAATGGACAAAACTACCCCTGAAAATTGGTGGGAAGTGAAGACTCGGTGTAAATCGACGGAATGAACTAAAATTAGACTAAGGTAGAAACATAAAGTACTAATGCGATAATTTCCAAAGTTGAGGTAAAATTTATACTTTAAAATGCTCAATAGTTTGAGAATTATTTAGTTAAATCTCCCTTTATATTTTTCATGATCTTTTCCTCCACGATATGTATTCCTCCCACTTCAAATTCAAAATTTGAAAATTCATTATCCCAGAATTACAAATTCAACAACCTCATTCAGACATTTATGATTCATTGCAGTCATGCTCTTCTCAATCTCTTAACAAATACCATGACATGTGTTAGAACAAGTGCAAGAGCACAGCTGCTCACAACTTTTCCTAATGCCAAAAGCCAAGGCTCTTCCCTCTCCACCATCACAACCCAAAACCCACAACCCGATCAAAACAAACAAGCCACTCCAACCCAATGTGGCAATGACTCTAAACACTTTGATCCCCACCAATTGTGCAATGTGATCACTTCGAAATAAGTTGATCACCAGCCACATTCGGTCCGGAGTTTTAGATTTTGCACTTACCGTGTTTGAGAAAATGTATGTTAGAACCACAACTAGTTCGAACTCAATTTTAGCCGGGTTTGCAAAAATTCCAGGGAAATTGGAAAAAGCCCGCCAACTGTTTGATAAAATTTCTCAACTAGACACTTGCTCGTATAATAGTATGTTGGCTTGTTACTTACGTAATCTTGGTGTTGGCTCTGCTATGGAGTTCTTTGATACAATGCCGGTTAAGGACATTGTGTCTTGGAATACCATGATATCGGGTTTTGCTCATAATGGGAGATGAGAGAAGCACATAAGTTGTTCAAGCGAACAACTAAAGGATTTTCGCGAATTCTACAAATTATAGATTTTACAAACAAAGAGAGATGGTGAATACAACAACCCAATGATTCAAGTGGTGACAAATACTTATAGCAAACAACCTCGGAGAAACTTTAACTCGAAAAGTAAAATGCAATTGCGAGGAAAATAAACACGAATGCATAAATGAATGATGACTCTCTATAGATGCTCCTAGCTCCAGAATAACAGAATGACTTGCAAACTAGTAGGGGTGGGCACGGGACGGGATGGGGCTCATCCCACGTCCCGTCCCACTCTTTTGAATCGGAACGGGATCGGGACGGGACGAGGGTTTTTAAGAATGCATCTCACTCGGGATTAATCCCGGTTGGGACGGGACGGGATCGGGATGGGACAGCAAATCCCACCTTCCTATAAAGTTAAATAAAAACCTATATTTTTACTTTTTCATTTACAAAATAACATTTAATAATGAAATTTTAACCAAAAAAATACATATTATGTTCTAAATATTATAATTTACCATTATTATTTGAATTGACATAATTTTGGAGTTATTAAGAATATAAATTAGTTTCATTTTGATACAAATATATAAGAATTTTTAAGTTTTCATTAAAGGTGGGACTGGACGGGACGAAGTGGGATATAAATTATTCGTCCCACGTCCCATCCCACTATTATGAAACGGGACGGGATCGGGACGGGACGAACGTTTTTAGACCTCCGTCCCATCCCGTCCCTACGAATTTCGAGACGGGATCGGGATTTCCGTTTTTTATGCCCACCCCTACTGCAAAGACATTATAGTAGGGATGAGCGTCGTCCTCGCTTGCCTAGTAAGGACCAGCTCACCCATGGTTTTAAAAACTAAAACCAGATAAAGATAGAAAATAAATTCTAGAAAAGGTTGAGGGTAAGTTATTTAGCCATTAAAACCTTTTCTAAAAGCCATGCAAGTTTAATAAAACACATCATGCTAAAACACTTTCGGGGCCCCAAAGGTAGGGTAATGCAAATTCAACTACAAGTAATACTCGACCGACCTAACGACTATATAGTCGAGGCCAACTACACATCTGTTATAATAACAAAGTAACGAGAGTGTCTATTTAAATGGAATGCCCTCAATAGTATAGAAAAGAATAGATTCAAAATAAATAAACAGGGTATTGCCCCTCTGGAGGTTCACGGTCATCGACACCGTAGGATTACCTAGAATACTAAGGTCTCGTCACTTTCAGGTCAACACACGCGAGGATTAACTACTTACCATCTCGAAATCGTGCCTAGTCTCGGGTTTTCACAACATTTAATGCATTAATAAATATTTTAATAAATTAATCTTTTGAGAACTAGACTATGAGTTTCATATTGTCCAAAACAACATGAGAGGGTTAGGTCCCCTATTTGGAATGACTTACAGAAATCTCGAGTCCAAAACGTAAGCTCCACCTCCAAAATAATGTTGTTGCTCTAATGATCGAACAACTCTTGTAGTTTTAATCTCTGAATCCAACGAAGTGTAGAAGAGTCAAATACATATCTAAGACTTGTAGATTAATGACTCGACCTTCTTTCATAGATTGACCAGGAAAGTCAAATTTTGACTTTTTATTGACCAAGTCTTTCCTGACTTGACCAAGAGTTGATCTTGTTTGATCTTTAATCGACTAATTATCAAATAACCCGAAAATAGTTTAACTTTAGTCATCGAACGACATTAAGCGTGTTTTAAGATTATTAAAGACACTTGAAATCATATCGACGATTTAATAAATTACCGACACATTTCTAAGTTAAAGAGTTCTCGATTTCCGAACCGAGCGAAAATCAGAACTATCAATTAGTATTCGTCGCCAAGTTGAAATAACAGTTTGACTAAGTTCTTTAGTTTAAAAAGTAAAATCGTAAAAACTATTTAGTAAAATTGTAAAATAGTAACTTTCTGCCCAGGGCAAACCAGTAATTTCACATAGTCAGTAAAACAGTAAAAATATAACTCTGAAAGAGTAAAAACCTCAAAGTTACCCTAGCCTACTCCGATCGTTTTCCGGCGACTGTTCTAGCATCACAATTTCACAAACTCAACTGCAGTAGTTTCCCAACATCACAAAGGTTCACAACCACATCACATAAGCAAATAATCGACTATAGAAGTAAAAGAAGTGGACTTGCTACCTTAATGAATTCTTAGAAACCAAAACCAATGATGTTGTACTCCTAACCCTCCAATCCGAGCTGCTGCTCTTTCCCGAGTTGCCAAAGCTCCAGATAACATTTCAAGTATCCCAGGTGACTGCCTCGCCGTCATAAGAGAGAAGAAGATTGGTTGGAGGTTGGGTTCCAAAGCAGAAACAAAACAGAGAATGAGAATTGGAGTTTAGATTCAATTCTTGATAATATAAGGTTTAATCGAATTGGGAAATTGAAATAAGGGCTTAACAAATAAAGGATCTGAGAACATCACCGGAGTTCCGAGAATATTGCCGCAAGAAGGAAACCGACGGTGGTACTCGGCGGTGAAGAAACAGAAAAGGGAGAACTGAGTTAATTTCCAAATCGGTGAAATAGAAGGCTCAATCTAATTGGGTTTCCAATGAAATGATTCGAGCTTACCGCAGAAGTTGGAGGAGCTTGTCGGAGCTCCAGTTTTCAGACCGGATTTCCTGAAAGTTCGGCTACTGTTCAACTCTCAATCTGATTAGAAATTGAACTATGAGGATGATCAATGCATATAGAATTGAAGAGAAGAGAGAGATGAGTGTGATGGTGGGATTGCATGCCGCAACCTTTGCCGAACCGCGGCGCTGTGAGATGAAGAAGATGGTGGTGGTGTTTCGGTTTAGGTGAAGGAGAAAAGAGAGACGAAAGTCTCTGTTTCAATTTTCGAAAATAAAAGGAGAAAATAAAGGGGTTAATTTATTATATATCGATATATGTTATATATCCCACATCCGACGGTTGATAACGGATATTATTTTTCTGACCCCACTCATAAAACAATATCGACCGTCAGATGTAGAATGTATAGCATACATTGATGTATATTAGAATTTTCCAAAATAAAGAGGTGGGTTTTTAAGAGCGAGTTTTTAGAAAGGTGGGCTCGGATTATAGACTGAAAGAGAGATGATAATTTGGGCTTTTCTCAAAGCTTAAGCTATCAACCCAAATCTGTAATTTAGAACTTGATCCAATGAGGGAGAATCGACGTTAAAAGATCGACAACTAATGTTAAGTCGCGTAAAATAAATTTTAGTAAAATATTTTAAAAATTCAAGAAACTAGTTTGTAAAAATCAGAAAAAACAAATTAGAGTGTCGTCAAACACTCGTGGCAACCTGTAGTTTAATATCGGCGAATTAAACTACGTTATTTGACAAATGTCAATTAGATATATTTAGTAATAAATATATACATGCAGAGATATGTGATTTTGATTTTTGTATGTGTACAATCATGCATGCAGAGATATAATGTAATGTTTGAGGGTTTTGTTAACTAGCCTTCATGTTAAGACAAACGTCTAATGATGAATCTAAGGAGGTTTAATGTGTATTTTGGTTCACTTATGTTTCAGCGAAGTACAATGTCTTTGTTTAATTAATATTTAAGTTCTTGATTATTCATTGGTGAATGTAACTTAATTGAAATATTGAACTTGTACCTTACTCCACTTTTATTTATATTTATTTTCATTTTATATTTATTTTCATTAGTCAAGTCCGAAAGGTCAATACGGATATTAGGTTTTGTAACCGAAATGAAACCGAAACCGAACCGAATTATAGGTTAACCGAAACCGCGGTTTCTATATATATTTTTCGGTTTCGGTTTTAAAAAATATGAAACCGAGAATTCGGTGTCGGTTTTCGGTTAGTGCTCATAAACCGAACCGTTGGCACCGAGTCCAGCCCTAATTGTACCCAACCCACGAGGGTAAATAGTAACAATTTTTCTTTTCCTAGTTAAGCTAGCGGTCTAAATGTCAACAAAATCAGACTAAAACAATGAGTTAACAATTGGAGAGTTATAAGACATCAAGGCTTTGTTATAATTAAAGACACACCGATTTATATATTTCACATTATTTTCCAAATTACCTGGTGTCATAGAGTACAAAGTCTGCAAAATGAAAACATCTTGTTAGTACGTACATTAGTGTTGGGACTTGGGATCTTTTGAGAACTACTGCCTCAAAGTTTGAGCTCCGAAATTTGAGACAAGAAAGAGTAAAGAATAGTCAGGTGGGAGTCATGATCTCTGATTGTCTGTCTACACGCAATTCTATCTCATAAATACTCCATTGGTATACTTTAATGAAACGCATTGTTAACCTACTTATTGTTCGTAAATTGTAAAAGAATGTGTACAAATTTCAGCTCTCTTCTATTTATTTATTGAGGAAAGATTCAAGTACATTGAAAGGTCAGATTCTTATAAATATGAACTCTTTCAACGCGTTCGACGTCAAACATATCGAAAAACCAAATTTAGTTGTGGAATCACATATTGTTGATTACAATATCAGAGTTTCCTAGCCTATATAAGTTACAAAACTGAACTCTTTAAGTTAAAAAAGGGAAAAATATATATATATACTTGCATTTCCAGTAGTTAAAAATTAGAAATGTATATGAACATAAATATTGATTGATTTGTCGAGACCCTCTTAACTTTGATCAGGAGCTGTGTATGCTGAAAGAAAAAGACGATGCCATTTTAACAACCAGCTACTTGGTCTACTCGAAAACAAAATTATTTAGACTAACAAGTTTTTAAATAATCAAAGTGAAATTTGTACTGGACACGTAGTAAATAGTAAAAACTAAAAAGACTTTCACCACATGAATATTCACATAATATAAAAATGAGAAATTGAAAAGTATAAATAAGATCAAACTCTTTTGAGGACAGGAGTCACCCTTTTGTAGCAGCCACACTCCAAAAACACAATCAAATCCAATTTCACTCTCTCCCCACTGCGCCGCCCCCTCCTCCTCCAGCTCGTCAACAATGGCGACCATAGCCCCGCCGTCCTCCTCCTTCACCAAACCCTCTCCTTTCTCCTCTTCCACCAAATCCACAAACCCACTTTCCCGATTTACCCTCCCTTACTCTTCCCTCTCCCACTTCCGCCCTCTCCGAATCTCCAGCTCCCTCACCCCCAAAGCCACCTCCCCCGCCGCAACCACCGCCGCCCCTCCGGCCCCATCATCACCCGTAGCCCCCCGATTCGCCCCCGACGAGCCTCGTAAAGGCGCGGACGTCCTGGTGGAGGCCCTCGAGCGCCAGGGGGTCACCACCGTGTTCGCCTACCCCGGCGGCGCGTCGATGGAAATCCACCAGGCTCTCACGCGCTCCACCTCCATCCGCAACGTCCTCCCCCGCCACGAGCAAGGCGGCGTCTTCGCCGCCGAGGGATACGCGCGCGCGTCTGGGCTCCCCGGCGTCTGCATTGCCACCTCCGGCCCCGGCGCCACCAATCTCGTCAGCGGCCTCGCCGACGCGCTGTTGGACAGCATTCCGATGGTGGCCATCACCGGACAAGTGCCGCGGAGGATGATCGGAACCGACGCCTTTCAGGAGACTCCGATTGTTGAGGTAACCAGATCCATCACCAAGCACAATTACCTTGTTCTTGATGTTGATGACATCCCTAGGATTGTGAAAGAGGCCTTTTTCCTAGCCACATCGGGTCGGCCCGGCCCGGTTTTGATTGATATTCCGAAAGATGTGCAGCAACAGCTTGTAGTTCCCAATTGGGACCAACCAATTAGATTAACTGGTTACATGTCTAGGTTGCCCCAAAGCCCCAATGGGGTTCTTTTGGACCAGATTGTCAGGTTGGTGTCGGAGGCCAAGAAACCGGTGCTGTATGTTGGTGGAGGCTGTTTGAATTCGAGCGAGGAGTTGAGGCGGTTCGTGGAGCTGACTGGGATACCAGTTACGACTACTTTGATGGGCCTGGGGACTTACCCGAGCTCCGATGAGGATGATTTGTCACTGCAGATGCTTGGGATGCACGGGACTGTTTTTGCCAACTATGCTGTGGACAAGGCTGACTTGTTGCTGGCTTTTGGTGTGAGGTTTGATGATAGGGTGACTGGGAAGCTGGAGGCATTTGCTAGCCGTGCGAAGATTGTGCATATTGATATCGATTCTGCAGAGATAGGGAAGAACAAGCAGCCACATGTGTCTGTTTGTGGTGATGTGAAGCCGGCGTTGCAGGGGTTGAACAGGATAGTGGAAGGGAAATTAGAGAAGCTTAAGCTTGATTTTTCAGCTTGGAGGGCAGAGCTAAAAGAACAGAAACTGAAGTTTCCTTTGGGTTACAAGAGTTTTGAGGATGCCATCCCTCCTCAGTATGCAATTCGGGTTCTTGATGAGTTAACTGAAGGGAAGGCTATTATAAGCACTGGTGTCGGGCAACATCAGATGTGGGCGGCTCAACACTACAAATATCAAAGGCCTCGACAGTGGTTGACTTCAGGGGGCTTAGGAGCCATGGGGTTTGGGTTGCCAGCTGCTATGGGGGCTGCTGCGGCATGTCCAGATGCTATTGTTGTCGACATTGATGGTGATGGAAGTTTTATGATGAATGTCCAAGAATTGGCGACAATCAAGGTGGAGAATCTTCCGGTCAAGATACTGCTGTTGAACAATCAGCATTTGGGTATGGTTGTTCAGTGGGAGGATCGCTTCTATAAAGCAAACAGGGCTCACACATACTTAGGCAACCCGGCGAATGAGTCCGAGATCTTCCCAAATATGTTGAAGTTTGCAGAGGCTTGTGGTGTACCAGCTGCCCGTGTGACGAAGAAGGAAGACCTCAAAGCAGCAATCCAGAAAATGTTGGACACTCCTGGTCCATACTTGTTGGATGTCATAGTACCACATCAAGAGCATGTGTTGCCTATGATCCCAAGTGGTGGTGCCTTCAAAGATGTGATCACTGAGGGCGATGGAAGAAGAAGTTACTGATTTCTTTTTGCAGCATCTCATTTTGTTTCTAGTATGTACAATTTTGGATTAGTGTTTGTAGTAATGTTGGTATGAGTAATATATCAACGCGTTCTGTTTGGTGATTAAGTTAGATGTTGTGCCTGGTGGTTCATTTGTGCTATTGTGCCACTCTAATCTTTTATAAGAATAATAATGTTCTATAGTTTCAGTTTTGTGCCTGATCTCTCTTAGTTCATTTGTGCTGATCTAATCTCTTGTAACTAACTTTTATAAGAATAATGATCTCAGATCTCTAGTTCAGTTCTGTGTTATCAAGTTATATTGTGTTATGCAAATGATCCAATTGTTGTTCTGTATCATCAGCTGACTCAATCATTGTTCCGATCTTCATGTAATGTCATGTTATGCAAGTGATCTAGCAAATGCATTTGACCGCAAGATATAACCATTTCCAATGCTTAATTCAGTCGAAACATAGGTTTCATGTAAGAACTAGCTGGAAATCTAGAAACTCTATCAGTATAACACCACTGCTTTCTCAACAATTCACAATGTGCTAACGCTGATCCCCTGTTAACTGCCAAATCTTTTGCGCTTGGATTCTCCTTCGTCGGAGTACATTTGAACAAAGCCGATCAACTGGTATGGAGCCGAGATAAATCCTGAAAACCAACGACAACTTGGACCCTGGTTGCCTGAAATGTATCAAGAAACCGGGTCCTTTCTAAATTCTGAATTGATCAGATTTCATGGTTGGAGAAGGAAGAAGGAAAGGCGTAAATTTTTCTTAGATAAAAAAACTGAAAATAATAAATCCTAACAGAGAACTCTAAAACTTGGTGTTGAGTGGAAGTCCACGAGTGGGAAATTGGGCACAGGTGATGTGCTCCCGCTCCCAAACAGCAGCAGAGTAAAAAATGTAAGGTAAACAAAGCCCAGTATTAAGGTCTCAATTATGAAAAACTAGAAACTTAATGATTCATTGTATTACAGAGTAAGGTAAACATGTCTTAAAAAGAGAACCCAATGAGAACTAAAAAGTAAACACTATTGCCTCCTCTTCACACTCTCAAGTTGCTGCACCTATCATCAATCATACTCAGACTTCAGCATAACCTGCAATTATAGGGAAAAAAAACACATCAATCACTACCCTCATATTACTCTGTCAATCTGTCGTCAGACCAATCAAATAAAAACATATGAAAACTAAACCAATAAAAAACAAAAAATCAGCAAAACATTAGAATGTTGGACATGTTTAGTTATGCATAGAAGTCAGGACCTAGAAATTGACCGTGTTACCTCTGTTGGTTTGACATGCATCATGTATCACAAATCAAATCATTATAACAAGAGAAGAATCAGTCTTCTCTATCATGCCACAAGCACACGAGTAGTCTACCTCATGCATTTCTAACCAAAACCACAATGCAATACTCAAAAACATCTTAATCACTCGAACTGAGGTGAAATACTCAAACCACAATCCAATTTCACTACGCACCTACAAATTGTAAAGGCAACTTCATCTTAGAGAATCATTTCACAATAACGCCAGCAAAAACACAGTATCATCAAGCTATAGGTCATTGTCTTCACTACTTTCAAGCTAAATTTCTCCCGCTATATAAGCCATTGCCTTCCTTACTTTGCCCTAAATTTCTCATAAAAGCCTCCGATTTCCAATACATCGCATATCACTAAAATTCTAGTCCTCTTTCAACTAAATAAGCTCATAAATTCTAAATCCCACATAAATCGGAACGAAAACAATTCTAAGATCCACAAAAAAAAAACGAAGCGGAATCGAAGAAGATACCTAAACAGATCCAACGATGATGTTGTTGATAGGAATGAAGATGAGCTTGACGAAGAATCCGACGAATCCCATCACGACGAATCCAATCGCGGTCCGCAGCGCCACCTTGGAGAATTCTGCATCGATTTCACATACGAATCAAAACCTGCAGATTCTACAAAGATCTAGAAGAATCCGAGATTGAGATGAGTTGGTTACCTTTGCGATCGGGCTTGTGGCAGCGCTTGACGAGTCGGATGGAGTCCTTGGAGAACTCTCTGAGGGGATCGACGACTGAGTCAATGGCGTCCATGTTATTCTGTTTAGAGCTGAATTTGAGAGATGAGAGAAGCAGAAGCAGAAGATCTGAGAATTTAAAGACGAAGTGAATTAGACGCGTTAGGACACTGGTCAAATATATAACCTCCTCTTTTGAAGACTATTTTGGGTTTTTCTAGGCCCACACTCTCTATTTGCCTATTTGGGCCTTTGGCCCTTATAGCCCAAAAACAGATATCTAAGTCCAAGGCAAAGGGTAACTTGGGAGGTTTGTCTATGAAAAGAGACTGATCAGTCTAAATAGTTTGTGCTTAGAGTTCTTTCAAGCTTTGGAAAAATGACTTCAGAAATGTTCAATAGAAGGAGACTCCAAAATCACACTCAACTGTAACAATACTATTATTCCATTGTTGGTCCCAAATATTCTCATGAGTCTCATTCCATCTTGCTCCTCTGTTTTTTTTTTTGACAATTTTTTCCGATGGAAGAACCTTGGCTAACCAAGGCAGGTCAGACAAAGCTGACAGTCTTACACTAGGGGCGTGTTTGGCATCCAGGATAGGAATGGATTAGGATAGTATTCGGATTAGACTAGGATAAGATTGGATTTGTTTTAAATCTTTTTTGTGTGTTTGGTAAAAAAGATTAGAGCTGGAATGGATATGTACAAAGTTCAGATAATTTCGTTCTTCGATCCCTCTTCTTCCACGCTGATTAGTCCTCGCTTCTCTCCAGTCACTCGCAGAGACTCGTCTCCATCGGCAACAGCCACAAGGCTATGGCCATCTCTCGATCAGCTCAATTTGTCGGTCCACAGTCTGCACAATTTGCTGGTATTCGATCGACAATGTGTTCAAATTTGAATTCAAGGTGGAGATATGTAGGAGACTAAGCCGGATTACCGCCGATCGAGATGGAGAGGCCTGGCAGTGATGGAGGATATGTGGCTGGGGAGGTGACGAAAATTGAGGGATAAACTCGGGGACTGAAGAAATAGGACATCTGTTTGTATTTTGGTGGAGAAGAGTCCTTGCTCAATTAGTCAACATTCATGCTTGTTTATTGAAATCCGGTATGATTAATTCATATACCAACTCTCCAGCAGGATATAATATACTACTCTGACAAGATTTAATTTTTTTATCAAATTGCATTCTGAATCACCAAACACCACATTGGATTTATTTTACCTCTATCCTGTTACATATCCTACCAAACAAACACGGCCTAGAGGTTTAGGACTAGGTATTTAATACATTGGCAATAGATGTTGAACAACACCGGTGTTTTACACATTGTAGAATTTTTCCCCGCTTTTTAATCGGCCGATTGGTAATCCAGCAACTCTCGTTGCACCTTATAATGATGGAATTTCCCTATTAATTTACCAAAACATATCACCTAAACCGTAGAGGGCACAACTTCTAAAAAAAAAAGACCTTAGAGGTAACGACGGGTTAATATAAAGAGAACAACTCATATACGGTAATATAAATAGACGTACAAGAGGCAACTCTATGAGGATCTCACTTGAACCAGCTGTTGTTGTATGCTTGTGTTGCTGGTTTCCGGAAACCATTGTTTAGTTAAAATGGTAAGAGGTGACGACGGGTACGGTTCCCTCATCCTGATTGATCCAATTTAATCTATCTTTCTATATCATAACAAATAAGATTTACCCTCAATAGAAAATTACTTTCAGTGGGAGATTTTTCATTTTCTTTTGCTTGACTTGATGTATGCATTTGTGTTTAATATTCAAATATGACAAAGTTTCTGATGAACTTGAATCTTTGTACTTTCTGGATATTTGCTCGATTGTATTGTTATTTCCTCAAAGTTTTCTTCAGGAAACTTGAATAATATTATAAGAGGAAGGATCCTCCTTTGTGATTGGCAATGGAGGATATGTGCTTTTTCACCCAAGCTAAAAGCTAAACTCCAATAGTCAGGGTTCAATGATAAAGATCACAGCTTTATATTCATTTTCCTTAATTTTACATAAAGGAAGAAGAAGGATTTTGAAGTGCATTGCTATAACAATGCTGTACGATTGAATCCAAGTTTGATAAACCTTTGTAGGTACTCAATCATTTTCTAATTGGTCGATCGATTGTATTGTTCTTCAAAGTTTTCCTCAAGAAACTATAAGAATATAAGGAGATGCTTCTTCATATTTGATTGGCAATGCAGGATAAGTACTTTATCACCCAAGATAAACGCTATACTCCAAGTTAATTAGATTATATAATAAAGATCACAGCTTACTAGCTACTTGAGTACATTAATTTTACAGAAAGGAAGAAGAAGGTTTAGAAGTACATTGTCATAACAATGCTGTACGATTCAATCCAAGTTTGATCAACCTTATTAAGGTACTGTACTTTTGGATTCAAACAGGTACTCCATCATTTTTTATTACTCCAAGTTCCAAAGTGATCCTCAATTCCATTTTGGGACCCTCTTGCATGTATGAATTACCTTGTTTTGTTAATGACTTGGTGATGAACCCGATGGTTAATATATACAACACCTAATCTACTTAACAAATTAAACAAATGCATGTTGTCTGTTAACAGCCTCATCACATCCTCATATTGCTAGTCATTTTCATATGAGTTTAAGTTTATAAGTGCATTATCTAGGGTTCTATTTAAACTATTATTGATAGAGTAGAGCATTAGAGCTTGTAATAGTTAACAAAATAAGAAATATATAAACAATAAATTTAGATTAATTAAAATATAGTTTTACACCCTTTTCCGTCTTGAGTAGCTTATAATTCATCTCTGATAACTTCTTTATTCCCACGCATAGACTCTGGGATGTGTCTAGTGTACCTAATGGAGCCCTAGCCAGCGAAAATGGAACTAAAAGAGTCTTCCAGTGAAAATATAT
The DNA here is from genome assembly GCF_933775445.1 of Argentina anserina. Taxonomy (NCBI): domain Eukaryota; kingdom Viridiplantae; phylum Streptophyta; class Magnoliopsida; order Rosales; family Rosaceae; genus Argentina; species Argentina anserina. Next base: position 12,248,682 of record NC_065876.1, read on the forward strand.
TTTTAGTTCCATGGCTGTACTTTGGGATTTCAATGGTTGTTGAGCCAGACCCTTCAGTTGCATCATATTCTTTCATCAACACCATCGTGGTAGTTGATCGAGCTGCAGTAGACTTTCCCTTTTTATGCTTTCAGTTGTGATGTTGGAATGACTGCATAAATTTGGAGTGGAGGAGATCGATTTCATCAGCCAGCGGCTGGAGAAAGATATAATAATAAGTTGTCAACTCCATCAAAGTCAATTGTTCATAGTTTATATCAAGATCTTAGGCGTTAAAGTTTTATTTTGCGGTTAAAATACATGGTATTGTATAGCAATTTTATTTCTCCATTTTCAGTTTGAATTAATGTTAATAGTGCAATGCCCCAAACTTGTATCAAATTCCCCTGAGAGCTATATAGTTTGTAAGACTAGCAGTGATCGGAAAAAAAAAAAAATTTTGCTTGGCGCGTCCTATGGGTGCACAGAAACGAGTCACAACCTTTTCATTCCCTTTGCTTCTTTCCCAAGGCGTCGACATTGTGCTGCTTACAATGTCAAATCAGAAATTCAGAATCGAAATCAATCAACTATGTTATCAATGTGAACTTTTGCAGCCAGTAACACTAATGTGGGACTCAAGTCACTTAATACACGATCACTATTATTTTCTTATGTTCGATGACATAACTAAACCACTCTCCAATTCATACTGCTCTCAAGTTTCCAACACAAATGTACCTGCTAAATACGTTTACTGTCTCACTGTTTCAAACCATTTGACACGAAAACGTCCAATTTTTATTTTTATTTTTGAAGTCATACAAAAGGTGAAGGACTGAAAGACTCGGGACCTTCCCTTTGTGCTGAAAAATTCTAACCCCAAAGACCTATCAAGCCAATGAAGGTCCTTTTCAATAACAGCTTCACGGAAAGAACACACCGTAAACTTCAACCAGAGGAAAAAGAAAAAAGAAAGAGGATAAATTGTTAGAAGACTGGTTCTTTGTTAAGTTTATAACAAGAACCATTGATGGGAGAGACTATAATAATGCCTTTGAAACTGAAATATAAGTCTGTGTACCGGCAAACTCAATTTTTTGTTCCAATGGAGCAACATCACTAAACTACTAAAGAGTGTGTAGGCAAACAATGCATTACTTAATTTAATCCCAACTCTCCAAAATAAAAAAAATGAAACCATATATGTTAGACTTTGTCCATTTGCAGGTTCTTGCATCAGGTATCTTCAAACGGCATATGTGTATATACCTCCTCTCTCTCCCCTTGAAAGCATTGTTTACATTACAGAAAATTGAGAAAAAGAAAAGAGGAAAGGAAGAGGAAGTTTTGGTTTATTCTAGAATTTTACAAGTACTACTCTTGAGTCTCGCATATAACGAAGTGTCTGCCAAGAGAATGTCGAGGAATGTTGCGCAGAGAATTGTCTGCGGTCAGAAGACTCGGTCTGGTTAAAAAGTTCTCCCTTTACATCCTAACCTTTCCCGTCCCCAAACCAAACAGATTGCTGTGACTGATCATCTCATCCCTTTGTTTCACTAGCACTGCTCCATCTATCAGCTTGTATCAGCTTTGTGTGAATCAGTGTGGAATATTAAGTCAAACTGGAAAAAGGTATGAATAAAGAGGTTTACAATCAGAACTTTGAGTTTTAGTGTGGCTTTTGTTGTTTCATGTATGTTTGAGAAGGGCATGAACTAAGTGAGCTTGCTACTGTTTTTTTTGTGTGTGTCTTATGTGGGCTTCAATTAACTGCAACTTCTGAAAGTCAGATTTTATACTTTCACTTGTTTGGATGGAAATCATGGAATCATGTACTGGTTTTTGACATGGGTTAGGTTGCTCTGGAATATATCTGTCATGATTTTTGGGAGCATGGGGATTAACACTAGTTTTCATGCCATATTCTCTATATGTTTCAGTATCTCTCTGTTTGTCCATTTACTAGAGATTTCTTCTTTCCTTATCAAACAGTGAACAACACATTGAGCTTTTCAATCTTGATCTTCTAGTTGCTTAATTTAAACCACTTGTGCTGCAATAGCGATTTCTGGTATTTTTCCTGAAGGGTTTTACGTATAGGTGTTTTCACTCCTATGTGCATCTTATTAATTTCGACTTCTAAATCATAATCCTCTAAGCAAATGTTCTGTTTTTATCAGCAGTTGCGAGAGTTGACATGGGGAGGAACACTACAGCTGAAATTGTTACAAAAGCAGGGTCTGAGGTATGTGCATGCTTATCTTCATTTCCTATGATCTATGTGTTTTAGTTCTTTGCTTAGGAAAAATATGTAACAAGTTTATTGATAACACTAGGCTTTGAGGGAAGGCCAACGCAAAAAATCTCTCTTTGCTTCTATACACAAACCAACAATAGAAGATGGCAGACCAAGAAGTATGGTTATCAAGGTAACACCTGAACCCTTATAAAGCATGTTTAATTTCCTGAATTCATACTCAGATATCAATCTCAAATAGATCTGAATCTGATTAGAGTTTAAATGGTTAAAATTTTGAACTAGAACAGAAAGTGCATACCATGATCCCACCTCACATTATTGCTGAAGCCATATCAACACTCCATGGTGATGGCCTAGATTTGAGATGGTCAGGCCCCATTACTCCGGCTGAAAGAGAATATGTTCAGCAATATGTGTTGGCAAAGTACCCACATTATGCAGGTCTTGTCGAAGGAGAAAAGTTCGACTACACTAGCATTTGCATCAATGAGGAATCTCCTGATCTGCAAACTCTTGATGATATGAAAAAGTCTCCAAGGGGCACTACTTTGAGGGAATCCCCATCACCATTCTCTGGTAGCAATCTTCCTGACTTGGATAGGACTCAGTTGGAGACATCAAGGTTGCTTGATATCCTCACTGAGAAATCCTCCTTTCCTGGAAGCTTCATCTCAATCCCCGAGGTGCAAGCACGAAACAAGGTCTTGAAGCACTGTGGATTGCCTGATGATGAGTACCTTGTTCTCTTCACTCCCAACTATAGAGACGCCAAGGTGCTGGTAGCGGAGAGCTATCCATTCTACAGGGGGAACTACTACATGACTGTCATTGGAGCAGGTAAAGAAGAAGAAGAAGAGGTCATAAAGGACTTTGCCGGTTACAAGGATTCCAAAGTGATAGTGGCACCAGAGTCTTGGTTGGACTTGAGGATCAAGGGTTCACAACTAAGCCAGTACTTCAGGAAGAAAAGTAAGCACAAGCTGAAAGGGCTCTTCTCTTATCCAGCATTTATAAATGGGATTCATCACTCACTGCATTGGATTTCAGAAGCTCACCGCAACTCATGGCATGTTCTTCTTGATGCAACTGCACTTGCCATTGGGGAAGACCACTTGAATCTTAGGCTCCATAGGCCTGACTTTGTTCTGTGTAGTCTGGACAACTCTCACGGCCAGACTTCAAAGATCACATGTCTTCTTGTCAGGAAGAAATCCTTCGGTACTACAATGCTTCCACCACAGATCGAGTGATGATTGATGAGTACTATAAGTATCGTATGTAAAAATATGTTGATAGATTTGAGCAGACACCCAAAAGCAGTCACATTATAACTCTGAAAATGGTGAATATGAACATCAGGGGAGGGTGTATAGTTACTAAGTTCACAGAACTTTCTGCGACTACGGAAATTTGATTGATTAAAACACAATAAAACCTTTTCCTGTTGCAAGTCTATGTACATGCTGAACATGAATTCAGCATGGTCTCTATTAGTTTATACTCAGACTAAGATCTCTCATTCTAAGCATACACGTATAATTGTTTCGCTATTGAGACTTTGGAACTTTTGTTTCCCTCTATTTACTATTTTGGGATTAAGTGATTATCATCTTACACTTCATTGACTTCTAGTTTGATGATATTGAGAACATAGTTGTCTGCAACAACGCAAACTTTGACCCCTCTATTTTCTAGCTATCCCAAATTTTCACAAATAAGTCATGGAAATGGACACAAGGCATTATACGAATCTTATTGAGCATAAGGATCATCATAAACAAAGCTTTAAACCAAAAACGTATGATTAGTAGCAAGTAGCAATGCATTCATCAAATCATATGGAAACTAAGAGGCACACTTGATATATGAATAATGTGATTTTGATCACTATACAATCAAAACTCCAAAAGCACAATTTTTACTCCTTTTTGAGAAAACTGTAATTATTCCAGAAAAGCCACAATGAAATACAATACTAATAGCCTGTATGTGACTCGAAGTAGTTCACAAGAAATTTGAAAAGCACAAAAAGCAGGAGAAGAAGAAAACAGATAGAGGAAAACCTTTTGGGTGTTTTGAGCCATGATCTATCTGAAGAACAGGGAGACCATTCTATCTTTTGCAAACTGAACTCGCTTTCTACATCCATTGATATTGAATCAATAGAAACGACAACTGAGACTTGTTCCCCTCTGGAAGACCCAGCAATATATTATCCCTTGATAGCTAGCATAAATCAGCTCGCACTGACATACACAAAGATTTGGCAACTTGTACTTGTTAGAAATACTTAGTATAGGTATAGTTACATTCCCTTCTGAAAAGTTGCAAGCAAGAGAATACTCGCAAGAGTAAACATTCCGGAATATATATCTATCAGGAAGCATACAACACAAGACTCCTAATAGGTGCTTACTGATGCTTATGATCTATTTGACACCCCATCACCTTGAGGTTTAATTTCCAACAAGAACAACTCTCAAGAATAAAAGTAGAAACAAGAGTGATGTCTACTGACTTGTAGTTTCCCTCAAATTCTTTCATTCTCCTTCCAGACAAGTTTCCTTCCCTGTCACCACTCACCAAGTGTATCATCATCTCTACCTCCAAAATTACAGCCTTTAGCTTCTTGAAATTTACAGAAATTTGCCGATTCCGGCCGCTGTGGGCCGGCAGTGGAGCTCCGGCCGGCACAGACAGGAGCGCCAGGAGGGAGGAGCACAGCCGGCACCATCCACGCCATCGTTGCGCGTCGCCGGAATTGCTGACGTCCGCTATATATATAAAGTGTGGACGTTCACTCTCTCTCTCTCTCTCTCTCTCTCTCTCTATATATATATATATATATATATATATATATATAATGTTTCTTTTTGACATAACTGTAATTATTCCAGAAAAAGCCACAATGAGAAACAGTACTTCTAGCTTGTATGTGTCTCATAGTTCAAAAGAAAGAATAGAAGCACAAAAGGTAGTACAATAAAGCAAATAGATGCCAACCTCATGGGTGTTTTGAGCCCCGACTATCGGAAGCACAGGGAGAGCATTCTATCTTTTGCAATCTCAGCTCTCTTTCTGCATCCTTTGATATCGAATTGATAAAAAGGACAACTGAAACTCGTTCCCCTGTGGAAGACCCTGATAACTTGAAGCAGCTCACTCTGAGATACACATTGGCAATCTATACTTGTCTGATAAGGACTAACTACATCCATGAGTAACCAATCTTGAAGCAAATATTAAATTCAGAAGATTCAAGGGATCACAGCACATTGGTCACGCAACACTGTTTCTTTCCATATTATTATAACGCAGGAAGAGTAACTTCATTAGTATTCAATCTACTGACAAAATCTTGTAATGTGTTTATGTACATTGGGATCACATATAATTTACTTTGAACATCCTGAACAAGAACTCTGGAGGTGTCCTACGACCAGCATGATGTTAGCCTGCCAACACAATCTTTATTAAGTGCTGCCTAGCACGTATTTGTCACTCCACATTTGAAGTTTTGTTTTCTTCCTCGTGTTCCTGGTAAGAAAAAATGTGGAAGATGAATAAGGTGATGCAGATGAAAGAGCCATGTTCCTATGCAGTAATCAAAGTTAGTCATCAATATCACTACGGTTTCAGGAACAACTAAAAGCAGAATACATTGACTAACATGAATTTGCTTCATTAATGGGCTCACGACCCGACTTTGTAAAACATATACTCACACTCCTTGTTATGTATATAGTCACTTAGTTTTACTTAGTGTGAAATAACTTATTATATTTCATACAGAGTCAAAAAGGTGATTCCTTACATAACACACATTTTGTCAAAGAAACAAAGATATTAACCTCTTGAAGGACACAAGCTTGTGAGATAGAACTGAGATGGCAGCTTTCCATATTTGCGAGTAGTTGTATTACAGTTTGCAGATGAGGCAGACTGCAAAATTTGTAACAGTTGAATAAGATAGCTATCCTGCAGTTGCAGCCTTGTAATTTATTTATGGTCAGTAGGAATGTACATTATCTGGCCTATCAACTATGCCAATCGCTATGTTTCATCTAATAAGCAGCAATGCCAAAGTGGCTTGCGAACATAGATCAATGGCATAACATGATGTGCAAGCATGTATCTTGTTCCAAATCTATGGTTTGGTACAAGTCAAAGAATATAACTGTAATGTCCTGATCCTACAGTTATATAAGTTTATATTTCCTAGAGGGAATATTAAGCGAAAGAATTTTGTGATACATTAGTGTTAATTAAAATTCCCATTGAACAAAGAGTTTCTTTAGGAACAACATCAAGCAGCATGGGGCAAAAAGGTTTGGTGAAAGAAAAGACCATATCCGTACAACCTTTGCAACCCAGTTTCCATATGTGCATCCAAAGATGAAATGACTCGAGGCATCTGCTCCAATAACTGCATGCAAAAAAAAAAAAAACACATGAAGAGGTATATAGATCTGCATGTGATCCTCATAGTCAAGATCATCTTGCAAAAGAAAGTAGCGTACATGTCCGGTATTCTTAATTGTAGATGATTTGAGCAAAAGGTTCTTTGGCAGCTTTATCAGTTGGGCCTGCAGAAGAGAAGGGATCAGAATAAGTAACCATGCAAAATAAGCCAAGGAGGCTCAAGTGGAAGAATTATTAGCATGTGTAACTGATGACTAATGACCCATTTGGAATAAGTACAATTACTTCACAAGAATGAGTAAGTCATGGTGCACAGTAAGTACTGTATATAGTTGCATTCCATGTTTGAGATGTTACAAAAAAGAGAACTTTCACAAGCGTAAACATTCTGGAATACAGATTGAGAAGAATCATATTATCAGGCTGCATACGGAGCCAAGACTCCTCTGAGTCCAGGTTGGCCTAACCCTCAGAAGTGCTTTTTTGATCAATCTGACAACCCATCTCCTTGAGGGTTCTCAACAAGAACTACTCGTCTACTCTTAAGCAGAAACATAGAAAAATGCAAACAAAGGCAATGTTGAAGGCACTTGGGTGTACTGACAAGAGTAATTTCCCCTCAAACTCGCTCCTTTTCCTTTCCTGATACTAACTGTATCTTTCAACTACTATTCTCATGAAGACTCACTCTACACCTTCGGCTTCCTAATAGAAAGCCACGGCATCTCCACTCCCTCATACTTCCAAACATCCTTATCGCATCACCACAGTTTCAAGATCAGGTGAAAATCTCATTTTGAACACCCCACATAACCTCAACAATCTAACTAAAACAGAATTAACACTCCGATTAGCAAAGAAAGTGCCATTTGAAACACAATGCCAATAAGTCACCAAAACAACACATTCCCTAGCCAATAACACTCCAAGCATTTCAATGTGTTTCTTTGATCCATGTCACCACAGTTACTGTTTTAGTGACTACATACACATCTTTAACTATAATTATTGTCTACCCATCTTTCCATTACATTCTTCTGCAAATTTGTTTGTACTATCTTTGATCTAAACCACCCCAGCCATACAGAACATCACTTCAAAATTTAATTTTTCAGGTGTTGAAAAAGACTCTGCAATGCATTCACCATTGCCGAATCCAATCAAAGCCCAGTAGTCAAAAATTGATCTTTTCGATATTAAGAAGAAAAAGGAAGAGAATTTGATCACTTTGCATTGAAGAGGAATAAAGAGTAGGAAGGTGAGACCTGGGAGGGAGAGGACTGCTGCATGAGGTGGAGGAGATTGGAAGTGGATAGTACGGCCTGAGATATCTGATCGGAGACCATCCCTTTTGCCGTATTCTCTCGGCTGCTGCTGCTTCTTCCGCCGGAGGTTGAGCTCGCCATTCTTCTCTACCTCCAATTTTTGGCCAAAATATAAGACAATCATACGTGTGTATATTGTATATTCACTATGACTAAAAGGTCCCTGAAGTTTACTAGGCTCTTTTTTTTTTTTTTTTGAGAATGGTACATGTATAATCTATGGGATTTTGTCCACTGAAGATTACAGTTAAAAATGATCACATTAGAACATGAACTATCTACTCGTACTCATCAACAACGTTCCCCCGTAGTTGTGTAGTCTCCTCTTTCTCCTGGTGTCCTTGAACTGAATTGCGATAGTTCTGTTCATAATTATCGTGGCTCAACTGGCTTTATTTTTCCTATTATCACTATTAAATGCATAGGAGCAGCTGATGTTTCTACTTCTGCAGCAACTGCTTTGAGACTTGGTTTAATAGCAACTGACAGTTGACACCAGGCATCGCTCAACTCTTATGCATGATAATTTACACGCTGCTTCAAGACTTCGCGTTTGTTCATTTTCTCATGTAAAACAAAAATACTTCGCGGCCATGGAGTGGGTTTACAAGTTTGGAATCTTTCTTTGCGGCTCACTGCTTTCTTCAGTTTTTTCCTTTTATACAGTGGGTAGTGACTGTATTGTATTTTTTTTTTTTGAAATGGAAAAGTGACTGTATTGTTAGAATGTTGATTTTGTATATCTTCTATATTAGTAATCTTATTAGCTGCATATATATTTTCTTATTGTAGTTAGTAAAAAGTAGTTTCCTTTTAGGATATCAGTAGTTGTATATGTATTCACGTTTAGAATCAATGAATCCATCCTAGCCAAATTACTTCTTTTCATGGTACCATAACATGCATCACGATCCAAACCTATCTCATAGGCTTCCGCACTTTACTTCTTGTGTGAGAATAAATTCAATCAATCTTCGGACTCTACTTCTCGTGCGAGCATCTTTTCCATCATGAGCAATAATATCATTATTCAAAATGGCAACAAGCATGTCATCTCTTTGAATCCCAATAATTTGGATTTTGTCAATAGCATCACCAGATCCCCTTCATTCAAATCAGAGAACAATCTTGGTTTGTCGAGAGTGTCATCTCAAGGATGGATACTCAATAGTGGCGCAACAGATTACATAATCTCTTTGTCAAATGAGTTGGCTCATAGCAAGAAAAATCACATATTGCCTCATGTCTTGTTGCCGAGTGGAGAAAAGGAACACATATCTTTTACATGATCGGTATCGTTAAATTCGCATTATATTCTGGACAATGTGTTATATATACCAAATTTCAAAGTTGATCTCTTATCTATTAGTCGACTCATAATGGGATTAAATTATTCTGCGACATTTTTCCCTTATTGGTGTATTTTGCAGGATCTGGTTTTGAGGAAGACGATTGGTTTGGATAAGCAACACAACGGTCTCTACTATTTGATGACATTAGCGACGGAGAAAATCAATCCTAAACCTTGTCCTTCCTCAACCATTCAACCTACATGTAACCTCACAATGTCCTCTTCTCATTTGTGGCATCGTCGTTTGGGTCATGTTTCGTTTCGTCCTCTAGATTATATTGCTAAGCATTTTCTAAATGATTCTTTCACTTCTGATCCTAATCATGTTTGTGATGTTTGTCCATTAGTGAAACAGAGTCATCTCTCTTTTGGTACTAGTTCTATCTTGTCACTTAAACCTTTTGATTTGATTCACTGTGATATTTGGGGTCCTTACAAACATGATTCTCTTTGTGGCGCTCATTATTTTCTCACTATTGTGGATGACTATTCTTGTTTCACTTGGCTTTTTTTAATGCAACATAAATCTAAAGTTCAATATTTGGTGAAACATTTTTTTGCATATGCATCCACGCAATTTTCATCACAAAAAAAATATTTTCGCAGTGATAATGGGGCTGAGTTTTTTTTCCAAAGATAATGGAGTCATTTTTCAACACTTGTGTTTATACGCCTCAACAAAATGGGGTAGTAGAACGCAAGCATCGCCATATCCTCCAGGTTGCTCGTGCTTTTAAATTCCAAGCAAATCTTCCTCAAAAAATTTGAGGAGAATGTGTACTCACTGCTGTTCATGTTATTAATCGTTATTCCACTCCACTTCTCTCTTTTAAAACCCTTTTTGAGTGTCTATACTCTCGACCTTCTTCTTTTCATCACCTTCGTGTATCTGGTTGTTTGGCTTATGCTACAAATGTCAAAGTCACACATAAATTTGACGCTAGAGCATCTAAGTGCATCTTTCTCGATTATCCAGTTGGTCAAAAAGCCTATAAGCTTTACGATCTCTCGAGTCATAAAATTTTTACTAGTCGTGATGTTGTATTTCATGAAAATATGTTTCCTTACCAATCTGATGTTCTCAAGCCCAATTCAAGTCTAGTTCTACCTCCGGCCCACATCACAGGCCCAACTGACCCATCTTCTCACACAGATGTCATCGACTTTGAACCAAAAAATTCCAGTTCGTTCCTCCTAACCCAAACCCGCAAATCGATCGATCTCAACCTCCGACGTCGACTTCCAACCCTCACCAAACCAGTCCCTCTCCACACCGCCGCCATCCGATCCAAAACCCAGCCTAAATCTACCTCCACCGCCACTAGTCGATCCCGATAGATCTGAAACCCCGACGGTCTATCTCGACTGTCAGTTTGCAGAGCTCATCCCATCATCCGAGCCTATTGCTCATTTGCTCCACCCGAACCAGCCTCTCCAATTCACGATGAGCCTCCAATTCATGAATTAGGGGCTTTAGGTTGTAATTCTTTTCTCTTTGTCGGTTCATTTTCTCGTTAAGAACCGATTGTAAACCAAATTTCCAACATTAATGAGAAGACCAAAACGATGTATTTTTGGGCTGCAACAAAGAAGAAAAACAGGACGCGCCCGCAAGTCATCTTTTTCCCCATGTTGTTGTATCTTTTTTACATAGCTTGATGCAAGTTATATTCGAAAAAGGGGTCTGTGATTTAGAAAAGAATAATTGATTACATGTTTACAACTGATACGGTTTGCATAGTGCTTGAACCTAAATCTTATGTATTTTAGTCAATTTTTACAGAACCTCAACACCATCCTAGACCAAAAATCAGGTCGCACTTACTTGGAGCCTGGCAGGCCCTCCTAATTCCTAAAGATTCCGTGGGAAATTACTATTACAAGTCGTTCGCGTTCGGTGAACGCCATTCGTCAGTGCTTGGAAATATTGCTTTCCTGCATAAGATGCAAATAAACAGTACCATGACCATCAGTTTAGAATTGAAGATGCAGACACTGCACTCTACGGAAAGAGTATACACTGTAAAACCATAGATCTCACTCAGGAGCAAGTTTCTTACTAAATATTTATCTTCCTTTTGTCGATCTTGGAACAAAAAATATATTGGATTGCTCATTGCATTATACCGAAATGGTATTTCAAGTCAGAATGACTTCAACAGAGGCCAGCCAAAACACAATCAAATTGCTTAGAAGTTCAGTGCTTTAATCAAACGACTGCAATCACAAGAAAATGGACTCAACAAATGCAACATCAAGCTCAGTGCTCCAAAGACATTGTTACCCTTGTACAGTACCACTGCAAGTCTGCAAACTTGCTCAGCTAATTACAAAGATAAAAGAAAGCCGAATCTTCTGGAGATAAGTAAACACTAAAGGAACCAATGTACTTCCTACTGCCAAGCAGACCTAGGGATGTTATCAGGCATTTACAACTGGCTCAATATATAACAAAGTTGAAACTAAAATTGGGTGAATATTATGTGCCTAACATGCTCAAACAAAATTTGTGCAACTAAAGAACACCCTCTAATTATCAACACCATCTAATTTCTATCCCACTATCAGAGTTTTAGAACATGAAAGTGGTCGCACTGTCGCAGATAGTAGAAGGGTTGAGGATAAAATTTAACAAACTTCCTGCACTTTTCCTTCACTGTTTCTGTTTGTGCCTGGACTCAATGTGTAGCCATCCCAAGCGACTTGATGTTAAGAGGATGATCATCACATGATTAAAACTTATCCATCATTTCACCTTTCAAGATATATGAGCACATTGACATCCCGTCATATTTTATTCAACTGACATAAAAGCTATGCAAAGGACTCATTTGATATAGAATGAATTAGTAAAGGTTATCAGGTCATCTAACTAACAATTATATATATATATATATATATATATATATATATATATATATATATATAGCCAGCCAGTAAATTGATCACAGAAACAGAAAGAAATTCGGCACCATATATATCCCCATATATGATTCATATTTAGCAGGCTAGCAACACTTGAATTGGGAGACACAAATCCTATCTCAATAAGAAAACTAAACTCAATTAATGTGATCAATACAAGTATACAACATATTTCCAATATTTCCTGATCACTTAAAACTACAATTATAAATCCCGCCATACTGGCCACGCTACATTCAGTACATTATTACATAGTCCCCCAGAAAGTACTAATGACTTGCCTACTATATTCATTCCAATACAAAACAGTATAATGAGCATTGATAGCCAAACCTTGCTATGCCGTAGCGGCCTTTATAGCTCTCTCCAATTCAGATTCCAAATCACTCGCCTGATTGGTTGACTTCTTCAACTCCTCCACCCGAGAAATCTCTTCTCTCACACTCTTCACCGGTGTGTGAGACTCTGTTCGCACATTCTCTTCTCTCCCACCCTTCTTGTTCCTCCACCTCTCAAACTCACTCGAACTCTCACCCAATGGTGGCACCACTCTCCTCCTAGAAGCATCACTTTCCCCACGAAAATGCCTCCCGGAAACACCCGATTTCATATCCTCCAACCTCTGCTTCATTTCCCTATTCTCCTTCTCCAAAACCTCCAAATCCCTCCTCATCCAAAAACACATCCCCTTCAACAATTCCAAATCCTTCACACTACTCCCTCCACTCTTCTCCTCCTCCTTTTCTCCCTCCACCTCCTCAACTCTCTCAAATGCAATCTTATTCACTGCCAAATAAGGCAGCTTGCTCCCCATCTTCGCCGGAAAGTTCACCCCCCACCGCATATTTACCACAAGTCCTTTTGTCACAGGCAAAACAGTCCTGGCCATCACACCAATCCCAGAAAAGAACCCATCTTTCCCACCATTCCTCAAACCCAACTCCCTTTCCTCCACAGGCCCAACTTCATTGACATCTTTACCCCCACGTGGCTCCAAACTCAGCTCCTGCCAAGCAGATGACGAAGACGACTCTGGCTCTTCAGACACAAACCCACCAACAAAACCACCATCTGAGCCGGGGCCAGAACCCAAAACACCATCAGAGCAAGAACCAGAAGCATCAGGGTCGGAAAAAGTGGTCTTTTTCAGAGAAAAGTTTCCAAATTGAGGCTTGATGTGAAGAAAGAAAGATGGGTTTGTGTGGGAGAGAGAGAAGTGAGCTGTGAAAACAAGAGGGGAGTGGTTTGGGGAGCCGAAGAGGCCTAAGCCAGACTTGAGGGAGAGAGAGAAGGGAGATGGGGTGGTATTGTGGGAGTAGGAGAGTTTGAGAGAAGGGCCGGAGGAGAAGGCTGAGGAGAGAGACAAGGTGAGGTGGGAGGAGGAGGAGGTGGTGGAGGAAGGGAGAGTGGCGATGGAAGAAGTGAAGGGTTGGTTGAAAATGGTGATGGGGATTTTGGCTCTGATGAGTGGGTTGCGGTAGTGTTGGGAGTCTTGGTCGTCTTGGAGACGAAGGGAGATCTTCATTTCTGTGTGTGATCAGGACCACTGAGGTTCAGCAGCTGCAGAAGTGTCTTCAAGTCTTGATTGTGTTTGGCGTTTCGGAACTGCAGACCAAACTGAGCTAATACTTGTGTTTTCCTGACTCTTATCCTATGTTCTTTTATTCTTTTTATTTTTTTCATTCTATAGTACCTTTATGAGAATTTTTCAACATATATTTCGGCAACTTTACAAATTTTTTTTTATATACACTACTTAATACACATTTCTAATATTATATAATTAATTTTTTTTGTTTTATAAAATGACCATAACAACCATATATACAGTAAAATAAATAAGGAAGATATAAAACAAACTAAAATCATTTAAAAAACATATAAAAAATATAAAAATCGATTTTGGAAACTATAGGTTTTGTGCAATTGTAAGGAAATTTAAGGTTGCTCATATGATAATGACAATTTAGATGAGGAAATTTAGATAATTAGTTGATTCATTAATTCATAAAATTTAATGTAATTCATGTTAAGAGACTATGTTCTCATTTCATCAATTAAATTGTTGGCTCTTCTTCATCTTAACCACATAGCTAGGCGTTGAGGTGTGTCCTTCATCTTTTTTGTTTTTTTTGAAGAAAATCATACAATTTTATAGAATAATCATTACATACCCTTTTATTATCAAGGTTGATAGGCAAAATGTCATAAGAATTAAGAAGAACCCATAGTTGGTATATAACATATGTCTATTAATTACCATGTAAAATTGCCATGATTGAAAATATAAAATGTCTATTTTATAGGTCAAGGCCAGACATTGGTCCAAAAACAAGGACCAAACTCAGCCTTAGAGTGAGTAGAAACATATATATATTTTTAAGTCACAATAATACCAAACTAGCCAGGTAATCCGATCAACGTGTGGGTTTGAGTCAAAAGGCTCTCTGTAACTCCAAGAAAAAAAAAAAACAAGAGAAAATAAGGAGGACCAGTCTATAATGCAGCCAAGAGAATGAGAAAAACATGTCTAGGCAATCCCCTGGTATATACACTGAGAAAGGAAATGAGTCGGTCCAAACAGGGGCAACTGTCCAAATAGTTAGTAGCAACAAGCATACCTGGACTCGCTGCAGGCTCTCTCTCTCGTCCTTGTGTTCCTTCTCTTCCCTTTCACCACATAAACACACACACACCCTCTCTCCTCTCTCTCTCTCTCTCTCTCTCTCTCTCTCTCTCCTACCACAGCATCAGAGCTAATGGCGGCTCTTAATGTTCCGACCAGAATGTCCCTGAAACCTGACCGGACCTGGTCCACTGATCGGTTGGCTTCCTCCCAGAGTCTGGGAGAACTTATTGCCTTTGACTATAGACCCAAGAGAAGAAATGGCCGGAAGCAAGTTTTGACTGTTAGATCAGTGAGGATCACTCAGCAGAGCAGCAGTGGAGACAGTCCTACCTCACCCGATGGTCCTGTTGGTCCCGTTGTGAGTTTCCCTTTTCTCTCAATAAGGGTTGTTAATTTCTTGATATGATGAGGTGCTTTAGACAGTAAAGATTGAAACTTTCAATATCTGAGATCATGGGTTTATAATTGCTTGGCAACATTGGCAGAAAGTGTGTCTTATACTCTTAGTGTGCTTGAATCACGAATGTTTTTATTTTCTAGATATGCTCTGAGAAAGTTTAGAATTATAGAAGAAACTTACATACTTATTTGTCAAATTTATACAGTTTTTCAGATTAGTTGAACTGCCTACTGGGCTAGTTTTTGTTTTTGCTGTGTAGTGAGGCAATGTGTGCCAGTGAATTGGTGGTATCAGTTGTGAATGCTTTGCACTTGTAACCCTGAAATGTTGTTGACTTATTGCTTCATTTTAGGGGTTGAACTTGGATTATGAAATTCAGGCTGATGATGATTACCATGTTGGTCAAGGAAGGGCATTTGCAAGTGGTCGAAGAAAAACTAAGATAGTTTGTACAATTGGTCCATCCACAAGCTCACGTGAAATGATATGGAAACTTGCTGAAACCGGGATGAATGTAGCACGTTTGAATATGTCTCATGGGGACCATACGTCGCACCAGAAAACTATTGATCTTGTCAAAGAATACAACTCTCAATTCAAAGATAAGGTTATAGCCATAATGCTGGACACCAAGGTAAATTTACATTAAATTTTCTCTCACTGTTATCTGCTCATATCGTAATGAGCTTGTAGTTACAAGCTCACGGTCCTTAGTATATGATTCTGCCTTTGATTTTTTACTAAATTTTGAGGTTATGGCTGTTATATGATTTGTCATTCTTCATGTAGGGTCCTGAGGTTAGGAGTGGAGATGTACCAAAACCAATTCTGCTTACAGAGGGACAAGAGTTTAGCTTTACAATTAAAAGGGGAGTTTGCACAAAAGATACTGTTAGTGTAAACTATGACGACTTTGTGAACGATGTGGAGGCTGGAGACATAGTTCTGGTTGATGGTAAGTATAGTGTCTCTTATGGGTGCTGAATTTGTAGTTCAGTTAATTTTCTTTTGTGTGTCATATTAGTTGATATGGTCCTGCTGTAAGCAGGTAGCTGAAGTTTTATAAATATGGAATGCTTAAAATTGATTCCAACATAGACGGCCCTTAATTTGGGCACATGGTTCGGTGGAAACTGAATTCTATGATTAGGATGAGCTTGAATTTTATTTATTTATCTATTGCTATGATGAACTTTGATGGGAAAATGGCGTTGGTCTTTGTTAACTCTAAGTGTTGGGACATTGTTTATGCAAATAAGTACCTGATCTTTTCCAGATTGTGAATCTGACATTATAGCATGCCTTTATCTGACAAGAGAACAAATATGTACTTGCCTGTATACATGTCTTGTATTTGAGAAACTGAGTTCCTAAGCTATGATATCAAAATGAGTATATTTTCAATTCTTATTTGAGTATTGATAGAGCGTACTTAAACGTCTATAATAAACCATGTAAAAGATCATTGTTAGTATAGAATAAGCAGGGATCGTTTAATCCGGAGAATTGAAGGGAACTCAACACTCATCATGTTATAAGGGGGGTTTAAAAGATTGATTATTAACTACTGAAATAAAATTTAAATGACTATTTACATGATCGACTTCCCTTAGTTAACTCTCACACAAAACACTCATAACACATAACAATCACATGCTTGGACTGGGAAACATGTTAAGCACAATTAATTACATGTTTTAGTTCCGATTTTAATTAGAGCCTCAGTGGTCATCTAATCGTTATAGACTTCTTACATGTTTAGAACTAACTCAGTGTTGAATCCTAAACTTTATGCTAATTCGTTTAAAGACACTCAATGTAGAAATTAAACAAAGAAACATATAAGCACAAAAGTCTTTATCAGAGACATGTTAACACAGCGGCGTCACTCATCATGAGATACATGCAAATTTCTAGATTATATATACCTCAAAGTACCAATACAAACCGAATCTACTTAGTGCATGATTCGATTCATATTGATAAGGCTAATGAACCGATACTCAAATAACAATCATGGCCAGGATTGCATTCAAGCACCAAATTCGTTTGCACAAATCTAGGAATTAACTAAAAACATATAAAGAACTATGAAGAACACATAAACTGAAATCCAAACAATGAAATTGTCACATGATTAGGCAGCAAATTGCCTTTAATATTCGAAAATCTGCTCATTTTTCATGGTAATTGATGCGTAGCTTGTCTTTCTACCAGGTGGAATGATGTCTTTAGCCGTGAAGTCAAAGACAAAAGATGTGGTAAAATGTGTAGTAGTTGACGGAGGGGAATTAAAATCTAGGCGCCATTTAAATGTGCGTGGAAAAAGTGCAACTCTGCCTTCAATAACAGGTATTATTCAGTAATACAGTGGGAGTTTATTCAAATTTTTCCTTTTGATGTCCTTATTATTATTATTTAAGAGGGAACAAACATGTAAGAAAGAAAGAAAGAAAACAGTAATATCAAATGACTAACATACCAAAGCCGAGAAGAATAACAATGATTTGGAAGCTATCCTTAAATTGTGCTTATAGTGATGCCCGATCATTGATCATGATCTGGTCTTTTTGGCTCATCCTAATCCTTAGTATTCCAGATGACCCACAAAATGGCTAACACAGTGCAACTGCATAAAGATTTAGCTTTCTTTGTGCTATGCAGTTTGATCCAAAAGATTAAGCTATTAGGGAATGGGTCGACATATATGTAAAGAACACCATATGTGCTGCTAATGGCCACCAGCCATAATGAGTCCTCTGCCAAATTCTAGCACAACCATTTCCCAAAAAAAAAAAAAAAAAAAAAAAAAAAGAAGCCTTATTCACCAGAAAATTACCCAAAACCAACACAGATTCTTCCTTTGTTAAGAAACAATTTATCCTATTTAGATGAAGTGCTTTCCCGACCACTTTGATCCGGTCAGCAGAATATCCTTATTTGCCAAATGCAATATTCAATTTATGGTCTTCTCTATCAATGTCTTATACAGAAAAAGACTGGGAAGATATTAAGTTCGGGGTGGACAATGGAGTTGATTTCTATGCTGTCTCATTTGTAAAAACTGCAGCGGTGGTTCATGAATTGAAAGATTATCTCAAAGGTATTTATAAGTTCTATAACACCTCAATTATTCCTACGTTCAATCTATTATTTAATTTTTAGTTAATTTCTTTGTGGTGCTCTCTATGTATTGACTCCTGAACTTAGTTGTGTACTTCTCACAGGTTGTAATGCGGATATTCATGTTCTTGTAAAAATTGAAAGTGCAGATTCTATTCCAAATCTTCACTCAATAATCTCTGCATCTGACGGGGTTAGTAACTTAGTATCATTTCTGACTTTATTTTGTGAACATTATCCCATCTGATCCTTGATCGTTAGTTATCATTATCAGAAATGACATCTTATATAGTGTTTTTTTGTTGGTCGACTTTATAGGCTATGATTGCTCGTGGAGACCTTGGAGCTGAGCTTCCCATTGAGGAGGTTCCTTTATTGCAGGTGATTTGATTTATGTTATATAAATGCACTGACTTGAAAGGATACAAGTCTGAGGCAGAATGACAGACATACATAGCAGTTAATAGCTTATCAATTAATTTTTTTTTACAATTTTTCACTGCTCTGATCTGAATTTATAATTGAAAGATAATTTTTTTCAGTAATCTAATCGTGGATGATGGCTCTCTAAATGTGATGACAGTTTGAATTCTTCCAATAATGATAATTATGTACCATCTAATTTGAAAGATATCTTACTAAACTATATTGACATACATATGATTATCAGATTTATGTATATCATAATTGTGGATGGAATTTTAAATCCTACAAGCGATATAGTATCACTCCAACTTTGGTTTATGTAGAAGTAGAACGCTAGGAATATTGAACCATGGCTGAAGAAGTTTATAGAATGTCTTTAGGTAGACACAGTCATATCTGTCACTTTCATACCCAAACCAGACTGTACATGTTGCAGGAACTTCATATCTGTATTTTCAAGATGACAAATAATAGATGACCCAGAGTGTCGAATACCTCAGGCTTTCTGATAATAGTTCTTTCTTACATAGCTGGGCTATTAATTTTGAGGCTAATGTCATCGTGGAACTGGACCCTACATTATCTTAACAGGAAGACATCATTAGAAGGTGTCACAGCATGCAGAAACCAAGTATTGTAGCAACTAATATGTTGGAGAGCATGATTGATCATCCTACACCAACCAGGGCAGAAGTTTCTGACATTGCAATTGCAGTGAGAGAAGGCACTGATGCAATCATGCTTTCTGGAGAAACTGCCCATGGAAAGTAAGTACAGTAGTAGTCATTTGATGATTTTTCTACTCCTAGCTACTGTTCAGATGGAAATTCTGGTCTGTCGTTTCTAACTGTTGGGCCGCCGTAGTATGAGAATCTGGGAATAATCGATTTATATTTATTGATTCACTTGTTTGCAATTGTTACGTGCTATCATTATTTCTATTATTATTCTTTTTCTAATTTATAAATCCAGGGATTAACTGTTACTGGTTGTGTTTATAATCTCTGATGATGTTATCCTATTGAATTTTACAGATGCATTTAAAATATTGGTTGACCCTTGTGGTTTATGTAATTGTTTTTCACATTTTTCAAAGGCTGTTTTGGGTAGATCTGTTTGAAAACTTTGGTTGCTCGGTTTCTTTTGTTTTCCATTGTTTGTGGTTTAAAACATGTATTCGCTGTAGCAAGATATCATATCCTGAAAAGACTGGCTTAAATTTTTATAGCAGGCAATTAGTCGATATTTTATTAATTTTGCAAGTTCATTTCTAGATATCCACTCAAAGCTGTTAAAGTTATGCATACTGTGGCATTGAGGACCGAGTCAAGTCTACCGATCAGCACTATTCCTCCAATCCAAATGAGTGCCTACAAGGTAGGCAGTGTTCATGAGGACAATATGGATTTTTTGTTTTGTTGTATTTTTTCTTCGTTTTGGCTTTTAATTATGTGCTGATATTGGCCTGAGGTGCCTACTAGATGAATTGTAATATGTGGACCCTTTCCGCAGAGACATATGGGGGAAATGTTTGCTTTCCACTCTACAACTATGGCCAATAGTCTCAATACACCCATCATTGTTTTCACGAGGACAGGATCCATGGCTATACTTCTAAGCCATTATAGGCCATGCTCGACGATCTTTGCCTTCACAAATGAGTAAGTCCAGTATCCTAATAACATGCATCATGTCTGAATATGGCAGTTATATATTTTGATATATTTTAAAGTCAAAACAATCTCTAAAACGATAGTGCAGCAGTATACACATATGACATGTGTATGGCCTGAGAAAAATATGTAAACTTCATATAAGGGCCTTCCCTTTCAGCTATAAAGAGACTGAGCACAAAATACTTTGTAGATAAAATCTCTGTTGTTACATAACTGCTGTAGATACAGTATAAAAAGTCATTTGTGATATAGCTACTACCTTATCATAATTCTTTTAATATAACTTTGTGTGTGTGTGTGTGTGTGTGCAAATAACAACTAGACATGAGATAATGAGTCCTGTAGAAGAGTAAAGTACCTCTAAAATTGATAACAGAAGTTGCATCAAATTGTTACAATAAAAATAGTACATTACAGTATCATACAAAATTCTCAGAATAAATTATCCCAAAACAGAAAAGATACTCTGGTGCCCCAAGTGGATGCCACTAACTGATTCACTTTGTCTTTCCTGACCCCTGCAAAAATTCTCATATTCCTTGTCATCCAGGCTAAATATAATCAACACCTCGCATTAGCAACACAACCCCTCTTTCTGCATCCACTGAAAAATCTACCTCAGACAACTAATTTTTCTCATCGAGTGTGTGATTTTGGGTATTTAAAGCTAACAGATAAATGCATTTGAGACATATGCTATTTGGTAAAAGCTCAAATCACATATATTCAAAGTCCCTTAAACCGGATATTTGCTGTTATATTCTATTTTTTGTTCTGTACATCTTAGACTTACACTATGTTTAACTCAATTTTCTGACGGTGTATGGAATTTTAGGATTTTCTGTGGCATTGAAAACGTTATAGGCTGGTTTGAGCTTCGTATGCCCATTGAAAATGCATCACTGTTGTCTTTCTGTCTAACTTGTTTTTTTTTTATTGTTCTAAACTTGCGACATTTTCTCTGCTTTGTAGAGAAAGGCTAAAGCAGAGATTGGTGCTTTATCAAGGTGTCCTCCCAATATATATGCAGTTCTCAAATGATTCAGAGGAGACTTACTCAAGAGCAGTACAACTATTAGTGGTTAGTGATCACTGATTTCTCAATCTGTGTCTTGTTTTATCTTATGCTTCGTTTGTGGTAATATTATTTCAATGTATTTGATGCATAGGCTAAGGGTCATTTGAAAGAGGGTGGGTATGTTACTCTAGTCCAAAGTGGCGCACAATCAATCTGGCGCAAAGAATCTTCTCATCATATCCAAGTTCGTAAGGTGGAAAGTAATTTGAACCGATGAAATTTGTTTTAATTTGTTTTCACTCATAATCAAATTTACATTTGAGTTTGAACTTGCTGAAATCTCATGAATATAGTCCCAATTTTGAATGCAAAAGTATATCAAGTTGTTTTATATCAAATACATTAAGCAGTCACCTCACTACCAGTTTTAGAAGTTGCAGTGTATTGTACATCTATTTCCTTTTTTCTTTGTTTGCTTTTCTTGATACTATCTATTTATGAGCTCCTCATCACGCTTCTTGGAAGAATGATGTGAATGGATGGTACTCTCTAAAAGTGTTCAGGCTCGCCCACCCTTACTGTGCCCACCTCATGCCCACCTCACACAAATGTCAAATACCATTTTTCTCAACAAATTTATAAGTACGGTTATTATAAAAGACGCTTGGCATTTTTTTTTGTGATGTGGGCACGGTAAGAGTGAGCGACAAATTTGTTTCCATTTTTCTTGGCACTTTTAAAGTTTAATTCAGAGAAATTATTGTTTCCTGGTGGAGTAGTTATTTAGATTATTGCTCAAACATAGCCTATATCTTTGTTTAGATAAAAATTTCATAATCCTCATAGCTGGTATAATTTTCTGTTGCCAAAGAGGAACGAGGAAAATTATATACCATTGAAGTATCTTTCGATTGTTGGCTGATAGCAAACGAGTCCATCTTTCTCTGGGAAGAAAGAAGCCTTCCCTTAACCTTTCATCTGTTCTCTTTTTTGGTGGCCAAGCTTCACTAGCTAGCATGGTTCCACTACTTTTTTAAGGAAATTTATACAACTCAAGTCTGAGGGAAGAAGTGCTTCCATTAAGGTCAGAATAGTTTTCTTACATATTACTACAGCTTCAAAGAGTTCCCATCATTACAGATTTACAGTAGAATTCTCTAAAAGCGCATGTGAATTCTATAGCTAGCAAAAATGCAAACAAATGAGAATGAGGGAAGATCCTAAGACCTACACCAAAAGTTACCCACCTCTACTAGAACAGACCTGAAATTAAGATTACAGGGGAAAACGGGTGCAAGAGAGTTGGTGAGAAGAGAGTTTCTCTTACTCCCGCTGTTTATGGCCTCATTCATCTTATTTAATATAGGTTGCTAGCATAGGTATCTTAACATGCCTTGATGTTTCCATCAGACTTTGAAGTTCTCCTGTTTCTCTTGTTCTTCATCTTCAAATCTTCCCTCCAACTTGATACACTTGTACCATTTGGCGCATGCAATGTAGACAATCAAATCTATTGATGTCAAGGTAGCTAAGAGGAAGTAAAACCAGTCTAAGTGGCCTTTGTTGAGGTTTCCGGGGATCCATCCGGGCATGTGATCCTCAGTCGATATCTTCATGACCATACTCACGAGCAAGCTGCTAACATAGTTACCAAGAGAAATTGATGTCATGCATAGGGCACTTCCAAAGCTCTTCAGTCCATCTGGCGCTTGTGCGTTGAAGAACTCCAATTGACCCACATACATGAAAACTTCAGAAGCACCTATAAATGCATACTGCGGTATTTGCCAGAAGATGCTCAGGCTGCTTGAGCCATCACAGTGTAAGCATTCTTTCTTTGCATACTTTAGCCTGTAGCACTCCACAATTCCAGCTGAAACCATTGCTAAGATTGCTATAACAAGGCCAATTCCCATTCGTTGAAGCTGAGTGAGTCCTTTGGAATCTGATTTTTTGATTCTGCTCACTATTGGGTCAAGAATTCGGCGGTAGAAGAAAATGAAAACTGCCACACTGAGGATATCGAAGCTAGACATGCTTGCTGGCGGAATGCGGAAGTTTGAAACAGTGGTTTTCATAGCAGCTCCCTGCTCCACAAACAGAGAAGCCATTTGTGTGAAAACCACCGAGTAGAGAATGGTGCACAGCCAGATTGGGAGTAGCCTCAGAATGCATTTAACTTCTTCAACTTGTGTAACAGGACAGAGACGCCACGGGTCTTGAAGTCCCTGTTTATGATTGTCCAAATCCCTTGATGAGATATATGCTGCCCTGTCCAGAAACCTGTGATTAAAGGAAGTTAGCTCTATGTTTCAGTAGTTATAACTATGATGAGAAGCATCTTGAAAACAGCTAAGTATTAAGTGCAGTTTGCTCTCACTTGAACCCATGGGTGTAGAGGATCTTTCGGTTGGAGGACTCCTTTTTTTCCTCTGTATACAACTCCTCTCCACCTGATGGCATATCAACCTTGCCTTTCTTTACAGCAGCAACCAAGACTTGGCAAAACCTTGCAAGAGGGTTTCCATTTGGCTTGAAGTGCCTGTACCTGGGAGTCCCTATAAGAAACAAGACCAATGCTGCAAATGCAGATGCAGTCGACGCCCAGAACCCAATTGCCCAAATGCCTTCATCCTCGAAGTATCCCAATATGGTGTTGGAGAATAGAGACCCTAGGTTCAAAGCTAGGTAGAAGTAGCTGAAAAATGCCACCTTAGAGTGTCCTTCCCTATGGTCCTCTTCATCAAACTGATCAGCTCCAAATGTTGCAATGTTTGGTTGGTAACCTCCATTTCCTAGAGCAATGAGGTAGATGGAGATGTTGAATAATGCAATTTGGTAGCTTTCGTGAGTTTCACATGGATTTTCTTGGCTCCCACAACCTTTGGGCTTCAATAAGAACAGCTGCGATGATAGAGACAATAATGCCAGTCCCTGCAAGTTAAATGTATTAGAAACAAAGTATTGGAAAGAGTACTAATTCTCAATTGGTGGTAGTCTTTTGTTTCCGATGGCATACTATAGCCTTGGACATATTGGAAGCAAAGTGGCAAGTACTTACTATGACGAATATGATTTGAAAGATTGCACAGGTCTTATAGCGTCCCCAATAAGAATCACTGAGGAAGGCACCAACAAGGGAGAAGATGTAGACAGTTCCGGTCCATTTGCTCACACTGTTGGCTGCTGTCGCATTGTTTTGCTGCAATACCCTGGTCAAGAAAAGGACCAGGTTCACCCCAACTCCGAAGAATGCTAGGGTAGCCAGACCTTGGTTCACTGGTTTCAATTAAACAAGAGAATAACAGAAGGGTCAGAATGTAACTTGAAAAGAAACTAACTTCATCGATAAAAGAATTCCAAATAAACTAGTCACTATTGATACTGAAAGATTTAACGAGACTGGAAAAACTGAGGCCAAGTAGTGCAAACATGTGCAAAGAGCAAAATCAAAACCTTATATGGTTAGCATTCATCATCAACCATGTTCAAGAAGTCCCATAATTTGGTCCATCTTCAACATAAGCATCAGACTGCTACAATCATCTACCACTAAAATCAGATAATTAGGTCACTCATTACTGGATCATATTAACAATTATGTGCAATCAAACTATATACCCGCGCGCAGATTGACAACAATATATCAAGATGCGCATACAGTTCCGTCGCTATATATAGGAGCCTCAAAAATCAAAATAATTATTGACCAACAAAACCATGCACATCAATCAGGTTCTTTTACAAGAGTCTTGAGAGAAACTACTTTGGAAAAGGGTCTAGTACCTCTCGATATGGTTCAACACTGCCGATGAAAACATTTCAGAAAGGAACAATAGGCTACTTCCCCCATTAGCCACCAAAGTGACCTAAACTCGATGGGACGTGGCAAATCAGACAAGCTTTAGGGGTGTGACAAAGTCATATCTGAATTTACAGTCATGCTTTTTAGATTAGGGCATTAGGCATGCATTCTTTCAAACTTTAGTGGGAACTAGCTAGGACATTACCATATATATACCATCAACCCAATTATAAGCTCCACCTCATGGACGATTAACACTTGCATCTGAAAAGTTTTTGTTTTTGTATCTGGGTTCTTTGTTCTAATGCAAGAAAAATAGAGACCTATATTTTTTTTCTTGAAGAAACATGATGTATGCCTATGTAGGTGGATAGTGCGGTGGTTCTTCCCTCCACCCAAGTGAAGGTTCACCCTCAAATGCAATCCCCAACTGCTTCATCCAACTCCAGATCCTCCGGCTGTCGTCTTCGACGCCCTTGACGCCACCCCTTCTGAGGAAGAAGGACGAAGATGAAACTTTTTCATAACTTGCCTTAAATTTCACCCCAAGATCCAACTTCTGTGTTTGATTTTTTGACTTGTCTTATATTCTAAAGAAATTGAATTAAACCTAAATGGACTAATACAAGAATAAAAGCTTACTGAAATAAGTGGCTGAAGTTATGCCACGTACACAAGTGAACTCCACAGGGTGACATGAGTACCGACTAGGGACACGTGGCAAAAAAACCCACTTCATGCAAAATCAGAGACCGATTACGTTTCTCAGAGGCATCACTCATTTTTTTTTTGACGAATCAGAGGCATTACTCTGGATGCATGCTTTCCTCACTTTCACTCTCCTCTCTCGATTTCTCTACTCTTCCTTCATTTGGAGATTGTCGTCTACTTCCCAGTTTCTTTCACTGTGACACTTTGAAGTTTGAATTGGGTTTCTCAGGCTTCTCTATCGAGGATTCTCAATCCCTCACTGTCTCTGTCACTCTCTCCCAAGTTTAATCTCTCTAAAACAGAACAGCATGGTTCTTGTGGTGGTGAATTGGCACCGTGGATTGGGGCATGTAGTGGAGTTTCGCTGGCTATAGCGAAACCCAGCATGCAACAAGGACTCTGCAACACCTGGTAGTCTGGTACTGGGTTTCAGAGACAAGTGTATCATATCCCCCTCTTGCCCTTATATCTGCTTCTAACTTATCAATGAAAAAACAAGACTGCTTATCTAATACACAGGCTTTCGTTTCATCTTACTTCCGGATAAACTCTAGCTAGCTCATTTTCAAAAGAGATTTGCTTGAAGGTTCTTGAATGTTCTTGGCCGCAGAACCAAGCAATAAAAGCAACAAGACTAAAGGACCTTTCTTTTACTACTGAGTAAATAAAAAAGCAGGGGAGTTTGATGAGGTTCGTGATTTTATATACAAACACAATTGATTAACCCAAGAAACTTGAGTTTAGTTATTCTCTGTTTACTTGGGTTTTTTGAAGAGTGGTTTGAGAAAACGGTGCTTACAAAGAATGATGGTCCCGGCGACCCATCTTCCGGATTTTGCTCTAATTGCTGGCCGGCCATGCATGTCTACACTTCCATCAAGAGTGTTGGTGGTTCCCTCTTCATCTTCTTTGAATTTGCCCTGAAATTATGACAAAGAAAATCGATGAACTACTTAGCTACTGTGATACACAACTGAGTGCTGCCATTTCTTCAGAATGCATGTGGTAAAATATACAAGGAAATAATGCCAACAAGGTAATTAAACATGCTCAATTGAAACAGAGATGCATAAAATAGGAGCTCAAAGACAATGAGGGAAAGAAGGACATTGTAGGGTCGGCTATAGTACCTCGTTGCAAACCTCTAAACAGGCCATTGAAGTTGTTTTAGAGCTAAGAGAAAGGTTGTGAGTGCTGAAAGGAAGAGACAATATTCAGAACTACTTGAGCAAAGAACAAGAGGGGAAGGTGGTATTATATAAGGAAAGGAGTGGGCAGTTTACGGTCCAGATTTGACAGATAAAAGTGGGGACACCAACATGACCTAATAATCCTTCTTGTTTTCATTTTCATTTTTTTCATCTTAGTTTAGGTGTAATCTGTTTGGACTATATACAAAAGAGAAAATGGAAAGGTTCTCCATTGTATTCTTCCCTACTCTTTTTTTCAAATACACAGATAACAGTTTTGAAAATTGCTTGTTGAATGAATCATTACTAATTAGTGCATGTTAGAATACGTTACTGATTATAATACGAGGCTCGTAGCAAAAAATAATAATCTGTAATATAAGTTTAATTTAGGCTCTATATTTCTCCATTGTATACTATGGTTCTACTAATTAAGGCTTAAAGCAACTGGACCGGTTCTTCTTAAAGAAAAAAAACACTTTAGAATGTGGCATAAAATTAACATACTGTCTACTAGTTTCACTTGAATTTCTTTTGATTCCTTTTTTTTTTTGGCATATTCTCAATTCAAGGTTGATTTTCAGCATTCTTTCTGGAAAGTTTGGACATTTTATATAATGACTTTTTTTTTTTGCTTTCATAGTGATTAAATTCATACGTTACTAGTTTCATTGCACATATGGACGTTATCCTATTTTATCCCTTTTCCATTCAGTTGGAACAAATCCGAGTGTTCTTTAATAGTGAAATGAATTTAGCTTGTCACTTAGTTGGGGATCATTTAAAAGGAGGAAAAGATCACTACTCAATTATATGCATGTTTTTCTTAGTTCCTTAGGATTAGAGATACAATATATAGGTCTTTATATTTGCTGCTCAATTATTATGAAGGATAAGATTCCTTAATCATATGCACATTTCACTGAAGAGTTCACATTCTTTTCGAGAAGAATTGGTGGGCGTTTTGAAATATATGCATAAATAATGCACATATGTCTGCGTACTTTATGCCTCAATTAAGTTGCTTAGACATTCTCTTACACCCACGATAATATGCCTTTAAATTTTACTAGGAGGGTATTAATTCACAATGCACTTTGTCCACAAATATTCTATGAAAAAAATGAGTGAATTGGGATGACTACTAAATAATCAGAATTATACTTACTTATGGAAAATGCCAACTTTAAGTTCACATTCGGGAAATATGCTTAAATTATTGTGTACTTCATCTTATAAGTCATACAAATTTCTTATGAAAATAGTACTCAATGGAACAGGCAATGCACCTCATTGTAGGGCTGTTTTGTATTCTTTGAGAATGATTTTTTTTTTGTTGTTTTGAAAATGATGAATACAGCTAGATTTCTTGTTAATTATTCAATCTTAATTTTGGAGTGATTATGTGCTCAAACTAATTAATTAGTTGAAGTGATTTTACTGCAATATAAAAATTATCCTTACGCCCGCTCTTGGATAAATAGTACGCTTACTCCATGATAGAAAAATATTCACACGTTCAGTTTATAGACAATAGTATGACAACTTCTTCAAACACATTTATTGAAATTAATGATCCAAAAGTAGATACGTCGACACTATTGACGCGAAGAAATCCAAAATGGTATACACAATCTATTTCCGAATTATAATTTGAAAATCTCACACATACGATTTACATACAATAACACGACAACTTTAAACACGTTAGTAATTATCCAAAAGTTGATAATGCGGTTGTATTGGCAGGAGGAACTGTAAAGTGATACGTCCAAATTACAATCATACGTACGTACTATACAGTTAACGATGAATGAAAGATGACACAAGTTTGTATGTAGATCTTTAACGTACAAAGATATTTCACATATTTTCTCGTATATGTGTAACATATATAACCCTTTTTTATGTAAGTTCTTTCTCTTATTATGAAAATGATGGTAACATTTAGGGTGGTGCTGTTAACACCATTTTTCTCTATTGACACACCCTATATATATATATATTTTTTTTCTCATTAGGATTTTGTTACTAATACACCATTTTTCTCTATTCATACACCCAATTTAAAGTATGAAACATTTGAAAGAGTGTGTGGATAGAGAATATAGGTGTGTTAATAATTCCCAAGATTTATTGATGATAAACATAATTACAACAAGAGAATGAGCACTATATATTTTGGTTGCTAATCCATTCCCTAATGCCAATATTAGCCATCAACATTGCCACAATATTGGCACCAACTATATAGTCCTTTACTGGCTGGCGGGCGGGCTCAATATAACTATGGCTTAAACTATTGGAAAGTGCAGACATTGTTGATCAAGAAAAGCATAACATGCAATTAAGCCTAAATAAAACCTTCCAAGAGAAATTATAGACTAATTTCTATTAGGTTTTCTATTTATAGTCATATCTCTAGCATGAACCAATGCAACAATTCACGTGCCCTCATGTCATGAATAAGTAATGAGATTAACGAAACTACGTACGTTCAATGGCAAGATATTACTTATCCTCACGTCATGAATAAGTAATGAAATTAACGAAACTACGTAAGTTCAATAGCAAGAAATGCAGAATCAATGAAAGAGCTAATAATGCAGATACTCAAATCAATGGATGAGGATCGGAGACAACCACATTATTAATTAGTTATTAGTTGATGAAGGAGACAACTATCGCAGATTCGCAGAATAGGAATATAATTAGGATCTCCCAACTGCCTAACAGCGAGGGATGACCTTAATATATTATTGACGAATTATAGGTTTGCTTTCTCAATTCATATGTTAAGCAGCTGCGCGCACTTTATGATTTTTAATTTGTTAATCTCGTACTCAAATGAAATGGAGCTCTGCATCTTTAAACCGGAAAACACCAACAAACACAGCAAAGCTGAATTGAGGAATCAAATGAAGGAGACAACCACAACGACGTAAAATGAAGGGAAAGAAAGCGGAGACGAACTCCAGGAAGTGACCAACCCGGCCCTCTAACCAGAGGTTTCTCAGAGAGATAACCGCCGCTGAGAGGAAAGGAGTAGGGAAGGTCCGCCCTAGATTATATTACCATAATTTCAAAGTTTTTGGTCATCATTTTAACTATTTAATCAAACTATAATTTTAAGTTCAGCACTTATTTTGACCATGAAGTCCAGAAGATATAGATGGGGACAAGAAACTAAAGCTAATTATGAAGAGGAAGACAACCATTAAACATGACGTAATTGACCTCAAGTATTCACAACGAATCAAAAGAGACAAACAAGCTGAGCTTGCTTGGGTCACTAACTGATATTATGTAATTTCAAGAGCTGAACTGTATGCCATAATCGATTTCTTCTCCACTTCTCTTCTTTTGAGTGGGGATCGGGTTTCCCTGTCATTTGGCCAGTTTAACCATATTGGATATCTGCAGTGCTAAGCCAGCTTTGCTAAATTCATTTCCATCATTTATATATGTATGCGTAGAAAAATGGAAGCAAAGTAAGTAGGTGAAACGGGAAGCAGTACATCAAATATAACCATATGCTTGATTAATTGATTAATTCTCATATTATATCGTGGGAATAATAGGGATAATATAATACCTAACTTTAGTTGAAACGCAGTGGCTCGTATTCTGTCAATATGCACTAACTTATCAATTACAGTAACAATTTAATCGTAAGAAAGATCATGTATTACAATTTGGGGGATCGTCTTACGCATGCATATATCAATACAAAAGTAGCATATTGTATATAAAATTGAGAGGTTGGCTTATCATTTCAAGCCATGTTTATTGCTGCATTTCTTGTGGCTAGCTTATTATATCTAGTCTGCTTTCGCCAGTCATATCCCACCTTCAGTTTTCTTAAGAAAACGTCAGCATCGTTGCCCAACCCAATTTGATCATACAAGACCAATGTTTTGTTGTCATGAGAGAAATCCACCAATATAACAGACGTAGTCGAACTCTTTAACGATGCCATCAACACTATTAAAAAATATTACGAAGATTATCTTTACAAAGTTTACGTGAGGTGAATCATTCTTGTGATTGATCGATTTGCTTAGATAATTTTAAGAATTCTGAACAAAGAAATTATGTCTAGTACCTTTTCAATATGTTCTAAAAGTTTCACATAAATATCTAGAATTTTTTTAAAAGTTTGTTTGAACGATGTATATAAGAATGATGAATTCATGCATTATCACACACACATATATATAGAAAGGTTTTCGGGTGCATACGTCCGCATCGTGTAGATTCCACAATTTTAGTGACCGGCGACGCGCAATGACGGCTTGATGGTGTCGGCCGTGATCTCCTCCTCCTGATGCTCTTGTCTGTGCCGGCCGGAGTTACAACGCTGGCCGAAATCTCGAAATTTCAGCATGGTGCCGAGAAACTTGAAATTTCCAGAAATTTTGAGATTCCGGCCGCCGTGGGCCGACACTCAACTGTATATATATACCGTTTCATATATAATATTCATGCATTTTGTAAGTTTGAAACACATTAGACGACAATTTGATCACAATTGTTTGTTGCAACTTTGCATCTCAAGTTCTTGAGAATAGGATTGATCCCTCTTTCTGTCGGTTCGCCGAGAGAACGACATAATGAAATGATCAATCACACCTTCCGCTCATCTCTCGTGTTATAGCTTTAAACCGATCTTAGTAGTTCTCAACTCTTAGTTTAACTAATTAATCGGTTAGGGCAGCAGATGGAGCCACATCTTTATATATCATCTTTATGATATTGAGAATGGACAATGCTATCACTACCATGCGAATTCATGTTCATTGTTCATTTGTTCATCAACACATCTCAGTTTTCACTTTCATAAACAATGCTCGATGTTGAAATGTTTTTCAGATTTGACTCTGCAACAGTGTTGCTCGAGCTTCTTTGGCATATAAGCTGCTGTGCGTCAGGTCATCAGGTACCATTAACATCAACATCAACATTAACACGAGCCCTGAATATATAGTGAAGCAGACAACGACCCTGTTATCAGTCTCGTCCATGTTTACAAGCACACTGGTTGAAGATCATTGGTCGCACCTGTGGTGTGCCCCAGGCCTCCAACAGAGGGAGATTTTTTTTCTTCTGGCTTTTATGGAATTTTGGATTAATTGTAATAACCCTAAAAATGTCAAACAATATTAGTTTGTTTTGAATTCTATAAAATTTACGAATTTTAATTAGAATGAATGTGATTGGTTACGACGTTATGAAACGAGTAACGGATACGTTCTCGGAACGTTTAATTAGAAAAACGTTACGTTTCCGCAATTTATATATCAAATTTTATTCCGTCGCTCGGTTGTGAAAACTTTCTTCACGAAAGTTGTAGAGCTCGTCGATACGAGTTCGTGAGTATGTAACACGTTCGAATCGGACGTCGGAGGTAAAAGTTATTAATGTCGGAAGTTCGTTTCCGATTTTGGAAACAAGTATAAATAGTAAATTTTAGGGATTAGGGTTTCCATTTCTGGAAACCCTTCACCCCGCCTCCCCTCTTCCATTTTCGTTTCTCTCTCCCCGAAACCTCACCCTCTCCCTTCAGAAATTTCTTCGATTCGATCCGGCAAACTCCGGCCTTCGTGTCTCTCACCGCCGGTCCAAGGAGCTTCGCATGGACGTTCGCAGCTACCCTCGAGCTCGCCGCATCGCGCCTCGCCGCCGTTAGCTTCCTCGAGACAACCCGAGGCTTGGAGGGAAGCTCCGTCGTTCCACGCGACGTCGCCGGCAGGGCTAGGGTTCAGTGACCTGCTTGTCGTCATCGTGCGCCACCCTAGCAACCCCTTGCAGAGCGATCGAAGCTCAGACATACGTTTGTTGCTCGCCCAACTCGATCCGACTCTGCCGCACCTACGCTCGTCTCCGGTGGTTTTCGAGCACAAATTGAGGTGAGGATAGCCTAGGTTGGTTGTTGTGATGTTGTTGTTGAATTATTGTGAGCATGTGATTTTTGGTACAATATGATGTGTGATTATTGTACGTGATTTTAACATGGTGATTGTTAAAATGTGATTTGTCTTCGGACTTGATTTTTAGTACAATATGATGTGAGATTATTGTACGACAGCTCAGATTATTGCAGGTGTTTTAAATATTGAAATACGACATGTATACAATATAGTGGATTATATATATATTGTATAAATGGTAATAAGTACATATATATATATATATAGTTTGCTATAATATATACTGTTATGAATTCATTTGAAATAGGTCATTTCGATGACGAGCATGTGATTTTAATATGTATTCATTTGTTAAACGTTTTGTCTTCGGACGTGTTTATAAATTATGACATGTATATGATATAGTGGATTATATATATGTATTGTATAAATAGTATATAAATACATATATATATATATATAGTTTGCTATATAATATACTGTTATGATTTTATTGTGATGATGTCATTTTGATGACAAAATTTTATCGAGCATGTGATTTTTGGTACAATATGATGTGTGATTATTGTACGTGATTTTAACATGGAGATTGTTAAAATGTGATTTGTCTTCGGACTTGATTTTTGGTACAATATGATGTGAGATTATTGTACGTGTTGGCAAGTCGGAACCTAGCTTTTGGCCGGGCGAAAGTTACGATACAGTTAGAGCTCTAGTCTGTCTGCCAGAGTCCTGCATGTGAGGTAACGGGTGGTTATCTGCTCATGAGTACTTATATTTTTGGATATTGGGTAGCGGGTGGTTGCCCTATATCGGCGATGTATTACGAGAGGGGTAACAGATGTGTACCAGCGTTCTTGGTACCCGTATTATAAATGCATTTGGGTAACCAGAAGGGTTACTTAATTTCTCATGAGCGTTTCATTTCATATTTCTTTGGGATAACCAGATGGGCCGTCCATTGACTCATGAATGCATTTATATTTGTTTGATTTCTGGATTTTCGTATATATTTATATGCGAGTTATATTTTCGTTTTACTCATACGAGCTGTAAAGCTTACCGAGTTTGTGTTTACAATCCCGGTGCACCAATTCAATGGTGTAGGGGATAATTCCGCAGGTGTTGACTAGTGGGAATTGAGAGACGACTCTGGTGACTCGAAGTTGTTCGTTACCCTGCTTGTGGTGAGATTTCTAGAGTGGATTGGTGAGTGAGAATTTGTGAGCATTTATTTGTGAGTTTGTGAGAGATTATGAGAATTATTACATTTCCATTTTTATGTATGGATTACAAATTTGGGTTGTAATAATTGGTTTGTCTGAGTTGTATTGATAACTCAGTAATGATCCGCTGTGACATTTTAAATGATTTCGATTTCATTGAGATTATTTTGTGTTTAACGACTTTAAAATTTTCAGTTTTTAAGCTCGAAATTTTGGGGTCGTTACAGTTGGTATCAGAGCCTAAGTGCTTATTTAGCGATTATCAATATCATCCGGGAGCGATGATCCGACTGCAGGCGGGCACCCATCACATGCTCCTCGGTATTGATATGTCGTCGGGTACGCGAGAGTGTTTTAGGAGTCATACCTGATGGTTTGGTCCTCTAGGGAGTATTGTGATGATACTTCGATGATTCATCTCATTCTGAAATTTCATGTTGACATCTATTGAATCTATTTGATTGAATTCGAGACTTCACAAGTATTGACTACGGGTTTCATTGTTTGAAGGTGATGAACACAGATAAGGGCCGAGGACATGGCCGAGGACGGGCGAGAGGCCGAGGTCGAGGTAGGGCCGCAGGCAGAGTCCGCAACGTGGAGAACCTTTATGAGGAGGCTGCTCCACAAGAAGAACAGGTTGAGCCAGCTACTGCAGTTAGAGATGACGGCCGAGTGTTGAAGCTGATCAAGGATATTAGTGCACTGTCAGCGCCGACTTTTCATGGAGGACTAGATCATATGGAAGCTGACCATTGGATCGAGGGTATGGAGACTTATTTTGAGATGATAGAGTGCACAGAGATTGAGAAGAGAAAGATAGCTACATTCTTTCTAAAAGGTGATGCTCTCGACTGGTGGAAGAGCATGAGACACACTGTGGATGTGTCTACATTCACATGGGGAGCTTTCACTACCATTTTCCGAGAGAAGTATTTTCCACCCTCTGTACAGGAGGACATAGAGCTGGAGTTTCTAGCACTGGTACAGGGAGACATGACTGTTAGAGAGTATGATGCTCGATTTTCGCAGCTGTACCGATATGTCAGGCCTATGGGTGCGATCTCTTTAGCTCAGAAGTATCTACGAGGGCTGAAACAGGAGTACAAGACCATGATATCAGTCATTTGCCTGACTAATAAGGAGTTGATATTTGAGAGTACCATGAGCTTGGAGCAAGCAAATAAGACACAAGCAGGAGATGTGGGAAGTAGAGATGCAAAGGGAAAAGACAAGGCAATCTGCACAGGTAGCGAGCACTCAGGACCGACGGGTAGGTCATGGAAGAGGCCAAGACCCCACTATCAGGTCCCGACAAGGGCGACACCCTAGCTATCAGGGCTACTCCAGTCAGACCATTGGCAGCGGTGAGGTGTTATGGCTGTAACGAGATGGGACATTACGCCTCAGCATGTCCGAAACCGAAGAGAACAGGCTGCCACCGGTGCGGGCAAGTCGGACACATAGCTAGAGATTGTACCCGACCTCTTCAAGGTAGGCAGGAACGGCCCCAGAGACAGCTACCAGCGGGCCAAGCTAGAGTGTTCGCAGTGGGTCAGCGAGACACATGAGTGGAAGGTACATTATCACTTTTTGACTACCTTGCTATAGTACTGTTTGATACGGGAGCATCACATTCATTCATTGCTAGTTCGGTAGTAGAGATGCTAGGATTGATTCCTACACCTCTTGGGGACGCCTTATGTGTCACTTCACCCCTTGGAGTGTCCCTTGAGTTAGAGACAATCTGCAAAGCTTGTCCGATTTTGATTGGAAGTAGAGAGTTCTCTGCTTCGTGATTCCGGACCACACTTATGATGTGATCTTGGGATTGATTGGTTGAGACCACAGCATGCTGTGATTGATTGTTTTGACATGGTGGTGTCATTTCATAGACCTGGGGAGCCTGCGTTTCGTTATCGTTGCCTCAAGTCTGATAACGCCATGAGATCAGGAGTTTTGGCACATGTGGAGTCGGTGGATCAGAAAGTAACTATCGCAGACATTGTGGTAGTATCTGAGTTTGGTGAAGTGTTCCAAGAGATACCGGGGCTACCTCCTCGAAGAGTGGTAGATTTCTGCATTGATGTAGTACCTGGTACAGCACCTGTGTCAAAGACGCCCTATAGAATGGGGCAGAATGAACTTAAGGAGTTGAATGTGCAGATCGATGAGATATTAGACCAAGGGTTCATTAGACCTAGTGTTTCACCTTGGGGAGCACCGGTTTTGTTCGTGAAGAAGAAAGATGGTTCTCTGCGGTTATGTGTGGACTACAGAGCGGAACAAGGTGACCATCAAGAATAGGTACCCCTTACCTAGGATTGATGACTTGTTCGATCAGCTTAAAGGTGCTACGGTGTTCTCTAAGATTGACTTGAGATCCGGTTATCATCAGCTCAGAGTGAAGGAAGAAGATATATCGAAGACAGCCTTCAGGACCCGGTATGGACATTATGAGTTCGTTGTCATGCCATTTGGTCTAGCGAATGCACCAGCTGTCTTTATGAGCTTGATGAACCAAGTATTTAGCCCGTACTTGGATGAGTTTGTGGTGGTGTTTGTGGATGACATTCTGATATACTCCAAGACACAAGAAGAACATGTGGTGCATCTGAGAACAGTGTTGCAGACCTTGAAGGAGGCGAGACTGTATGCCAAGCTAGAGAAGTGTGAGTTCTGGAAAGAAGAGGTCAAATTCCTTGGTCATGTTGTCTCAAAAGATGGAGTACTAGTGGACCCGTCAAAGGTAGAGGCAGTAAAGAATTGGTGTCGTCCAAAGAACCCTACAGAGATTCGTAGTTTCCTCGGTTTGGCAGGTTACTACCGGAGGTTTATCGAGGGGTTTTCTAGTATTGCATCTTCATTGACCAAGTTGACCAAGAAAGATACTCCGTTCGTGTGGACGGATGCATGTGAGGAAGCATTCAGCAAACTAAAGACCAGATTGACCACAGCCCTAGTGTTGACGATTCCTTCAAGTGGTGGTGGTTATGTCATTTACAGTGATGCTTCGCTCCAAGGTTTGGGTTGTGTGTTGATGCAACATGGAGGAGTTGTTGCTTATGGCTCGAGACAGTTGAAGATTCATGAGAAGAATTACCCGACGCACGACCTAGAGCTTGCGACAGTTGTGTTTGCCCTGAAGATTTGGAGACATTAATTGTATGGAGAGAAGTTTCAACTCTTTTCAGATCATAAGAGTTTGAAGTACTTGTTCTCTCAGAAAGAGCTGAATATGAGGCAGAGAAGATGGATGGAACTCCTCAAGGACTATGACTTCACATTAGAGTACCACCCGGGGAAGGCAAATGTGGTGGCCGATGCCTTGAGCAGGAAACTGAGAGGTGTGGTGGCCTCACTTATGGTACATGAATGGTTCATGCTCGAAACGGCATCAGAGTTTGATTTGGTACCATCGGGAGGAGAACCAAGGGTTTTTCTTGGTAGTGTCACGGTGCAACCCACATTGATCACGAGGATCATACAGGACCAGGCGCGGGATAGACTCTCTCAAGCTAAGTTGGCAGATCTTGTAGTTGATACACTTGAGGAGTGCCCTTCTGAGTGGAGAGTTGGACCCGATGGGGGGTTGAGGTTTGGGGCAAGATTGTGTGCCCCAGATTGTGATGATCTTCGGGAGGAGGTCCTTCGTACGGCACATCGATCACGTTATACCGTTCATCCAGGGAACACCAAGATGTACAAGGACTTATGCAGGCAATTCTGGTGGAACGGTATGAAGAAAGATGTAGCAGAGTTTGTATCGAAGTGCCTTACATGTCAGCAAGTGAAAGCAGAACATCAATGACCAGCTGGCATGTTGAAACCACTGACTATCCCTCTTTGGAAGTGGGAGCAGATATCTATGGATTTTGTGACCGGATTGCCTAGATCGAAGAAGGGTCACGATGCCATATGGGTGATTGTCGATCGGTTGACGAAGTCGGCTCACTTTCTTCCAGTGTCGATGAAGTACTCCGTGGACGTGCTTGGGAAACTATATGTGGATGAGGTAGTGAGACTTCATGGTGCTCCAGTTTCTATTGTTTCTGATCGAGATGCACGTTTCACTTCGAAGTTCTGGGGTGGTTTGCAGAAGGCGATGGGCACTACCCTGGATATGAGTACAGCTTTTCACCCTCAGACGGATGGGCAGACGGAAAGGGTGAATCAGGTGATGGAAGACATGTTGAGAGCATGTGTGCTGAGATTGATTGAGTTTGCCTACAACAACAGTTACCATTCTAGCATTGGCATGGCACCTTATGAGGCACTTTATGGTAGACCATGTCGATCTCCGATCTGTTGGGCCGAAGTTGGTGATAAGGCACTGATGGGTCCAGAGGTGGTTAAGGAAACCATGGAGAAGATCTCGATCATTCGGGATAGAATCCAGACAGCTCAGAGCAGACAGAAGAGCTATGCGGACTTGAAGAGGAGACATGTGGAATTTGAGATCGGTGATCATGTGTTCTTGAAAGTTTCACCTATGAGGGGTGTAGTGAGATTCGGCAAGAAGGGAAAGTTGACACCGAGGTACGTTGGGCCCTTTGAGATACTTGAGAAGGTGGGCGAACTAGCATATCGACTAGCCTTGCCTACTAGCATGTCGGGCGTTCACAACGTCTTCCACATTTCCATGCTGAGGAAGTATGTACCAGATGAGTCACATGTGATCGATCATAGC
The DNA here is from genome assembly GCF_933775445.1 of Argentina anserina. Lineage (NCBI taxonomy): Eukaryota > Viridiplantae > Streptophyta > Magnoliopsida > Rosales > Rosaceae > Argentina > Argentina anserina. The sequence continues at coordinate 12,287,771 of NC_065876.1, forward strand.
ACCATTGAAGTGAAGGAAAATGCCACATTTGTTGCCGAGCCAGTTCGTATTCTGGATAGATCCACAAAGAAGCTTCGGAGTAGAGAAGTTGAGCTAGTCAAGGTGCTGTGGAGTCACCATGATGAGGGTGATGCATCTTGGGAGCTGGAGTCGGACATGATGACCAGATATCCACAGTTGTTTGTTGAGTGAGTTTGAATTTTGGGACGAAATTCCTTTAAGGGGGGTAGATTGTAATAACCCTAAAAATTTCGAACAATATTAGTTTGTTTTCAATTCTATAAAATTTACGAATTTTTATTAGAATGAATGTGATTGGTTGCGACGTTATGAAACGAGTAACGGATACGTTCTCGGAACGTTTAATTAGAAAAACGTTACGTTTCCGCAATTTATATATCAACTTTTATTCCGTCGCTCGGTTGTGACAACTTTCTTCACGAAAGTTGTAGAGCTCGTCGATACGAGTTCGTGAGTATGTGACACGTTCGAATCGGACGTTGGAGGTAAAAGTTATTAATGTCGGAAGTTCGTTTCCGATTTTGGAAACAAGTATAAATAGTAAATTTTAGGGATTAGGGTTTCCATTTCTGGAAACCCTTCACCCCGCCTCCCCTCTTCCATTTTCGTTTCTCTCTCCCCGAAACCTCACCCTCTCCCTTCAGAAATTTCTTCGATTCGATCCGGCAAACTCCGGCCTTCGTGTCTCTCACCGCCGGTCCAAGGAGCTTCGCATGGACGTTCGCAGCTACCCTCGAGCTCGCCGCATCGCGCCTCGCCGCCGTTAGCTTCCTCGAGACAACCCGAGGCTTGGAAGGAAGCTCCGTCGTTCCACGCGACGTCGCCGTCAGGGCTAGGGTTCAGTGACCTGCTTGTAGAGCAATCGAAGCTCAGACAAACGTTTGTTGCTCGCCCAACTCGATCCGACTCCGCCGCACCTACGCTCGTCTCCGGTGGTTTTCGAGCACAAATCGAGGTGAGGATAGCCTAGGTTGGTTGTTGTGATGTTGTTGTTGAATTATTGTGTGGATTTGTGATGTTTTGGTGGAGATCGGAGGTTGGAGATGATGGGGAGGTACTGCCGCCTTAGGCGGTGCGTGTGAAGGCGTGGGAGGGTCTAGGGGCGGTGTGAGGCCGTGGGGAGGAAGAGGAGGAAGAAAAGGAGAGAAATGGGGTGGCGGTGGCGTGATACGCGCTGTTGGGGGTGTCGGCGCGTGGGCCCCACGTGCAGCCTGCCGGAGATGGCGCGTGTACCGCACGCGCCGCCACGTGCGGCAGCGCGTGAACAGTGTTTCCGGAAGGGTAATTTTGTAATTTATTTACGTATGGTAAATGTAAATTTTATTTACGTACGGTAAATGTAAATTTTATTTACGTACGGTAATTGTAAATATAAATTACTTTTAGTAAAGGTAAAAAGTAAATTCAGAAGGGTAAATCAGTAATTATTATTTACTGAGACAGCACGTACATTTGAATAGTATTTATACGTACAGAAATACGCAAACAGTATGTACTCGTACAGAGATATGTATTGGATGTGTATTTGTACATTAACACATAAAAAGTAATTACGTGAACAATAACAGTGAACAGTAAATTCGTAAAACCGAAAATTGCTGAACAGTAACCAATTATTACTGTTTCGGCATCTAAAGGTTTGCGAAACGTTTCTAAATTCTTTTCTTATCTTTTCAAGGTGATCGATAAATCAAGGAAATGAATTATCTTCGGAAATTGTGGATTTACGCTCGAGTCGATAAGGTGAGTAAAATCTCACATATTTACGAATCTACCCTTGCGGTGATTCCAAGATTTTTGCAAGTGTTTTAAATATTGAAATACGACATGTATACAATATAGTGGATTATATATATATTGTATAAATGGTAATAAGTACATATATATATAGTTTGCTATAATATATACTGTTATGAATTCATTTGAAATAGGTCATTTCGATGACGAGCATGTCATTTTAATATGTATTCATTTGTTAAACGTTTTGTCTTCGGACGTGTTTATAAATTATGACATGTATATGATATAGTGGATTATATATATGTATTGTATAAATGGTATATAAATACATATATATATATATAGTTTGCTATATAATATACTGTTATGATTTTATTGTGATGATGTCATTTTGATGACAAAATTTTATCAAGCATGTGATTTTTGGTACAATATGATGTGTGATTATTGTACGTGATTTTAACATGGAGATTGTTGAAATGTGATTTGTCTTCGGACTTGATTTTTGGTACAATATGATGTGAGATTATTGTACGTGTTGGCAAGTCGGAACCTAGCTTTTGGCCGGGCGAAAGTTACGATACAGTTAGAGCTCTAGTCTGTCTGCCAGAGTCCTGCATGTGAGGTAACGGGTGGTTATCTGCTCATGAGTACTTATATTTTTGGATATTGGGTAGCGGGTGGTTGCCCTATATTGGCGGTGTATTACGAGAGGGGTAACATATGTGTACCAGCGTTCTTGGTACCCGTATTATAAATGCATTTGGGTAACCAGAAGGGTTACTTAATTTCTCATGAGCGTTTCATTTCATATTTCTTTGGGATAACCAGATGGGCCGTCCATTGACTCATGAGTGCATTTATATTTGTTTGATTTTTGGATTTTCGTATATATTTATATGCGAGTTATATTTTCGTTTTACTCATACGAGCTGTAAAGCTTACCGGGTTTGTGTTTACAATCCCGGTGCACCAATTCAATGGTGTAGGGGATACTTCCGCAGGTGTTGACTAGTGGGAATTGAGAGACGATTCCGGTGACTCGAATTTGTTCGTTACCCTGCTTGTGGTGAGATTTCTAGAGTGGATTGGTGAGTGAGAATTTGTGAGCATTTATTTGTGAGTTTGTGAGAGATTATGAGAATTATTACATTTCCATTTTTATGTATGGATTACAAATTTGGGTTGTAATAATTGGTTTGTCTGAGTTGTATTGATAACTCAGTAATGATCCGCTGTGACATTTTAAATGATTTCGATTTCATTGAGATTATTTTGTGTTTAACGACTTTAAAATTTTCAGTTTTTAAGCTCGAAATTTTGGGATCGTTACATTAATAGTCGGATACATGCTTCGTCTTCGTCTTCCTGCTTTCACCACTACCGACAGTTGAGTTTTATAGGTGCAGTACTCTCGTAAAGTCTCAATATTCGAATTCGAATTCGCTTATCAATTCAACCAACTTAAATATAAGCCATGCAATGTACTCGATCTATTTCGACAAGAGGCCACCTAAATTTGATCGGATGACTTGTTTCTAGTGATAGGTCGTGTCTTATGTGCTGTAACATCGATGAGATCATAAAGTACTCAATCATTAAGATCATGACCTGGGTAAATTAGGACGGAGCTTTGGTTTGCCACTAACAACAGTCCAACCTAAAAATTCTATCTTTTTTCGACAAGTAGCTAGCATCGTATTCGCATACGTGATTGATGAGGGTAATCTAACTTGAATACTTGATCCCTAGCTAGCTTGTGAAGATTTAGATATCGGAAAACTTAATTCTACGGATAATGAGATGGGGCAAATGCTAATTTCGCTCGTATTACATGGTCGCCATATTAATGAATTAGAAACTAATTAACTTGATCGATCCTGATTGAGCAATTTTGGCCTTACTCACCTCATTGTGTTTCATATCCTAATTGTATCCAAATTCATTTGATTGACACATGTAGCCACCAGTTTAACATCAAATCTCCTCGATCAATAGATAGTTGATTTCTAGCATGGTCCGGACCATATATAACTTAGGGGAATTCTAGCATGAATTGATCCGTACTCAACATATTCTACTCTCTAGTTTGCAATCCATTCTCTAACTATAATGAAAAAAAAAAATTAAGTTCTAAATTACTAAAATAGATATTAAATTATTAAATAACCTTAAAATGTAGAATGTAATATTAGGAGTGCGATCAAACCTTACTTTATTTAAATAAGTTGTAAAATGAATTGCTCGATCAATGTCTTGAAAATACAAAGAAATGAAAAGTGTTTTTTTTCCCAACTGGGTGATCTAACACGTCTGGGAAGCAGAAGTTGGGATAATTGGTTAACTATTTGCGCATGCTTAGACTAGATTAAGGAGATCCGGCTTTGATCGATACAGCTTTAAACAATCTGTAGAAGTAGACATGCATGTTGGCTATGTATAGACCTCACAGAATCACATAATACGCGTACGTACTCTGGTTGATTAAGATTCGCATAACCCTATCTTGAACCGCCGCCACCAGCACCTCAACATTTTCATCTTTAATTTAATTAACATGGTCAAGAATGATAGATGGATTTGCTTGGCATGAGTTTTCATCTATTTTATTGATGTAATGGATGATAGTGTGAGTCTAGTGGTCGACACAGACCTGTCTTAACCAAATGAAGGTGGATGAAGTTGAAAAATTATTAGCCAATTCATGAGCAATCATTTCAATTAGGTTATCCCACGAAGGAGAGGTCGAAATTCACATGTCTTGCTGTTTCCTTAATATTTGGCTTTTACTTTGTGCTACAGATACTGGTGGATTCCTGGCTTCTGTTGCAGCTACGATCTGAAATGACAAATACGAAACCAATTATTTGAAATATAATGGTGTATAAGCTTATATGAATTATGAAAAAGACTTGCATGTTTTAAATCTGATTTATATTCATCGTGGTGAAAGTTTGAGGGGGACATCTAGCAATTTTAACTGTTCCCCGGCCCTCTTTTGGTATCTATTCATATAAGCTTACGTTTCGTTGATAGTTGATAGTTCGTATGTATCTCGAAGCACCAATAAATCGGATAATTATGGCTTTAGGTTTTTGCATGAATCACATTCCACCGCCAACTCATTTACAATCTTAGGTCAGGAGTTGACAGTAAATGAAATTTGAAAGTAGCAGGGTTTTCCCTTGATATAGCAACCCCCAGCCCAGCCCATCTCTCTCTCTCTCTCTGGCATGTAGCTTTTCAACGAGTAGCATGCAACTCTCGGGAGAATTTACCCAGTTTGGAACGTTGAAAGTTGGAAACCATGCATGAATTGATCCGTACTCAACGTACATATTCTACTCTCTAGTTTGCAATCCATTCTCTAACTAATGAAAAAATTAAGTTCTAAATTACTATAATAGAATTTAAATTCTTAATAACCTTAAAATGTAGATTGTAAATTAGGAGTGTGATCAAACCTCACTTTATTTACATAAGTTTTAGAAAGAACTGCTCAAGGTCATGAAAATACAAAGAAATGAAATGTTTTTTTTTCCAACTGTGTGATCTAATACGTCTGGGAAGCTGAAGTTGGGAATAATTGGTTAACTATATGCGCATGCTTAGACTAGATTAAGGAGATCCGGCTTTGATCGATACAGCTTTAAAGCATCTGTAGAAGTAGACATGCATGTTGGCTATGTATAGACCTCACAGAATCACATAATACGCGTACGTACTCTGGTTGATTAAGATTCGCATAACCCTATCTTGAACCGCCGCCACCAGCACCTCAACATTTTCATCTTTAATTTAATTAACATGGTCAAGAATGATAGATGGATTTGCTTGGCATGAGTTTTCATCTATTTTATTGATGTAATAGATGATAGTGTGAGTCTAGTGGTCGACACAGACCTGTCTTAACCAAATGAAGGTGGATGAAGTTGAAAAATTATTAGCCAATTCATGAGCAATCATTTCAATTAGGTTATCCCACAAAGGAGAGGTCGAAACGTACATGTCTTGCTGTATCCTTAATATTTGGCTTTTACTTTGTGCTACAGCTACTGGTGGATTCCTGGCTTCTGTTGCTGCTATCTGGAATGACAATTACGAAACCAAGTATTTGAAATATAATGGTGTATAAGCTTATATGAATCATCAAAAAGACTTGCATGTTTTGCTTCTGTTGCAGCTACGATCTGGAATGACAAATACGAAACCAATTATTTGAAATATAATGGTGTATAAGCTTATATGAATTATGAAAAAGACTTGCATGTTTTAAATCTGATTTATATTCATCGTGGGGAAAGTTTGAGGGGGACATCTAGCAATTTTAACTGTTCCCCGGCCCTCTTTTGGTATCTATTCATATAAGCTTACGTTTCGTTGATAGTTGATAGTTCGTATGTATCCCGAAGCACCAATAAATCGGATAATTATGGCTTTAGGTTTTTGCATGAATCACATTCCACCGCCAACTCATTTACAATCTCAGGTTAGGAGTTGACAGTAAATGAAATTTGAAAGTAGCAGGGTTTTCCCTTGATATAGCAACCCCCAGCCCACTCCACCCCATCTCTCTCTCTCTCTCTGGAGAATTTACCCAGTTTGGATCGTTGAAAGTTGAAAACCATGCATGTCTGTTATGATCAGATCTTTAATTTTTATGGTAATTAATTAATTAAGTACGTTTTAGGTAATAAGTTATCCGTGTCCGGGTCATTGTTAACTGATTAAGATAAAATCCAATTAAGTTTATTTGTCTACGCTTGTCTAATAAACAATAAAGGCAACACGTACTTTATATATGGCACTATATATGGCACGAAAAATATTTTAATGTCATAATATGGCGCCAAATTCGGCGCCAAATTCGGCGCCACAATCCCACTGTAACGATCACAAAATTTCGAGCATAAAAACTCAAAATTTCAAAATCGTGAAACACCAAAACAATCTTAATGAGTCGAAATCATTTTAAATGTCACAGCAGATCATTACTGAGTTCACAATACAACTCAGACAAACCAATTATTACAAACCAAATTTATAATCCAACATTACATAAAAATGGAAATGTAATAATCCTCACAATCTCTCACAAAACCCACAAATAAATCCTCACAAGTTCTCACGCACAAATCCACAATAAAAACCTCACCACAAGTAGGATAATGAACAACTTCGAGTCTTCAGAGTTGTCCATCGATCTCCACTAATCAACACATGCGGAATTATTCCCTACACCATTGAATTGGTGCACCGGGATTGTAAACTTTACAGCTCGTATGAGTAAAATGAAAATATAAATCGCATATCAATATATACGAAAATTCACCAATCAACAAATATAAATGCACTCATGAGTCAATGGACGGCCCATCTGGTTGTCCCAAAAATATGAAATGAAGTGCTCATGAGAAATTGGGCAACCCTTCTGGTTACCCAAATGCATTTATAATACGGGTACTAATGAACGCTAGTACACATCTGTTACCCCTCACGTAGTACACCGCCGATATTGGGCAGCCTCCCGCTACCCAACGTCCAAAAATTATGAGTACTCATGAGCCGATAACCCATATGTTACCTCTCATGTAGTACTCCGGCAGACAGACTAGAGCTCTAACTGTATCGTAACTTTCGCCCGGCCAAAGGCTAGGTTTCCGACTTGCCAAACACGTCCGAAGACTGGTCCGAAGACATAAACACGTTTTAACAAACTCCATGTTAAAACCACATACAATAATCATCACCTCATATTGTACAGATCAAATCACATGCTCGACATATAAATCTCGTCATCAAAATGACATAATAAAGATAAAATCATAACAGTATATTATACAGCAAACTATATATATATGTACCTATTTACCATTTATACAATATATATATAATCCACTATATCATATACATGTCATATTTCATAACCACGTCAGAAGACAAAACGTTTTAACAAACTCCATGTTAAAACCACATACAATCATCACCCCATATTGTACGAATCAAATCACATGCTCGATATATAAATCTCGTCATCAAAATCATATTCACAATGAAATAATAACAGTATATAATATAGAAAACTATATATATATATGTACATATTTACCATTTATACAATTATATATATATATTCCACTATATCATATACGTGTAGTATTTCAATCTTTAACATTCTGCAAAATCTCGAATCTCCTCAAGGGTAGATTCGTAAATATGTGAGATTTTACTCACCTTATCAACTCGAGCGTAATTCCACAATTGCCGAAGGTAATTCATTTCCTTAATTTATAGATCACCTTGAAAAGATAAGAAAAGAATTTAGAATCGTTACGTAAACCTTTAAATGCCGAAACAGTAATAATCGGTTACTGTTCAACAATTTCTGGTTTTACGAATTTACTGTTCACTGAGTACTATTCACGTAATTACTATTCATGTATTACTGTACAAATACACATCCATTAGGTATTCTTGTACGAGTACATACTATTTACGTATTTTTGTACGTATAAATATTATTCAATGTAAATATTGTCTCAGTAAATATCAATTACTGATTTACCCTTCCGAAATTACTTTTTACATTTACTGAAAATAATTTACATTTATATTTACCGTACGTAAAATAAAATTTACATTTACCGTACGTAAATCACTTTTTACATTCACCGTACGTAAAAATAAATTACAAATTTACCCTTCGGAAACACTGTTCACGCGCCGCCGCACGTGGCGGCGCGTGGGGTACACGCCACCTCCGGCAGGCCGCGCCACTCACTGTGGCCGCGTGGGGCCCACGCGCCAAGCCCAAAACCGGCGTGTAGCACGCCACCGCCGCCTTATTTCTCTCATTTTCTTCCTCCTCTTCCTCTCCACGGCCTCACGCCGCCCCTAGACCCCTCCACGCTCGCACACACGCCGCCTAAGGCGGCGGTGTTCATAATCCTCTAATCCCCCTCCAATCTTCTTCAAACCAACCAAAAATCACAACAATCATATGAAACTAACCCTCACCTCAATCGATGTTTTGGACCGTCAGATTCACCGAAGGAATTCAGAAAATCATCGTGAAGGCTCGGGTTCGAGGGGAGATGATCGCTGGCGTCGCTGCTCGAGGTGAGTCTCACCGTGGGTCGATTCGTGTCGTGGAGGAGGAAGGTGAGCTCATGGTGGTGGCGCCGAGCTCCTGCGATGCCAGCCACGTCGAAATCAACGAACCCGAGGTCGAGCTCCGTCAGCGCTTCTCGATCCCCGCTCGGGGTGCGTCGCCGCTATCACTGGTCGCTGCGTCGTGGTCGCGCGGTCTCAATGACACCGGCGGTGTCAAGCACGGAGGCCGGTGGAGGGAGATCGCCGGCGTGGAAGGAGAGGGTCGGGGAGAGAGAGTCACGAGGGGGAGAGAGAAAGGAGGGAGGCGCGGGTGAAGGGTTTCCAGAAATGGAAACCCTAATCCCTAAATTTTTCTATTTATACTAGTTTCCAAAATCGGAAACGAACTTCCGACGTTAATAACTTTCACGTCCGATGTCCGATTCGAACGCGTCACGCATCCACGCACTCGTATCGACGAGCTCTACGACTTTCCTGAAGAAAGTTTTCACAAACGATCGACGGAGTAAAAGTCGATATATTCGTTGCGGAAACGTAACGTTTTTTCTAATCAAACGTTCCGAGAACGTTTCCGTTTTTGTTTCGTAAATTCGCAAACCACTAAATTCATTTTAATTGAATTTCACAACTTTATAGAATTCAAATCAAAACCAAATATTGTTCAGAAAAAATTAGGGTTATTACACCCACGTTACATGCTAAGTCATATTGTTATGTTAGCAATTACAATAATCACAAAATATCATTTTTAAATGAAAATACAATTTTATCCTTGTTAATCCAACGGTTCTAAATTATTATAAAAAATTATAATTCCTTTTTATATTATTTATTTTTTCAAAATAGTTTCAAAATATAATATAAAAAATACGATATATACAAAGTATGCTTGAAATATATAGATATATATATATATATATATATATCTCCGTGTGTGTGCGCGCGCGGGGGGGGGGCGATATATATACATATATATATATATATATGTGTGTGGTGCCTATATGGTAATTATATTATTTAATTATAAAAATAATTAATCATAAATATAAATTAATTAAATAAAAAAGTCATGAATCTTAACATATTTGTCACTAGACAGATTCTAATCGACATAATTGTATTAAATATGGTTTTAATTAAGATATGTATACTCTAGGAAAAATAATATTTGTTAACTTACATATCCTCTTAAATCGATTATGCACTAACAAAAGAATATTTCATTTCAGCAAAAAAAACCAAAATAATTTTATCAAAAGTTTTCATCTAAATATAAATATTGTAGTTAACTTACATCGTCTGAAATTTGAAAATAAACATATTTTGTGCATATATATATTTCACGCGTGCACACACATATTTCAAGTATATTTTCATAAATATCATTTTTTAAAATTATATTTTATTGTGATGAAAAATAAAAAATAATAAAAAGAAAAAATGTTTTTATAATAATTTAAAACCGTTAAATTAACAAATATATAATTGTCTTTTCATTTAAAATGATATTTTTATATAAGTTTAATTGTTAATGTGACAATGTAATGTGACATGCCACGTAGGATTTATATTATGCTCCTCATATGACACTTGTAACTGGCAGTACATTCTCCCAAGCAATAACTCCCATGTTTTATGTAAAGAAATTATCAAATTAGTATGAAAATTAGTTTCCCCTTAGCAGTGTATTATATATGTATATCAATCTTGGTGGGTCAGTCTGTCGCATTTGTTAGTGAATAGTATTTATCTCATAATTCGGATAAGAGTATAGTAGTTGCCACATGCAAAGACGGTTAATGACTATGTAAATTACCACCACATGGGATCCCTTTTGCCATTTTTGCTGACGAAACCCTAGGTTTGTGTCGATCTGCCTAAGAGCATATATAATAACCCTTAGTGGGAGTGCCGGCGCTTGTAATTCAAGTTGTCAAATTTGAACATATGAATACTTCAGCACAGAATTGAAACATCAAAAGCAATTCATCAAGACCCACCAGAAGCTATAAAATTAAAAACCTAACTAATATCATAAAATATAAAAGAACTTCTAGCTCCTCTTGTATAAAATCCTCCATTTTTCTCCTCCTTGCAAGTACCTTTCACCTTTGCAAGATTATATATATATATATATATATATATATATATATATATATATATATTGGCTGCGAAGGTCCGCACCAATACTTTTAGTACGAATTTCTATTTTTACCCTATTTTTCGATCGAATGTCCTCATCTATACCATCTAGTAGTTAAATAATATTGTGTAGATTATCTATCCAAAATTTCAGTTAATTTGGTGATCGTTAAGGTCCTCAAAATCGAAAACAAATGGACGGACTGAATTCTATCAAACATGAATCATTCATGTTTTTAACAGAAAAACTCAATTTTGAGAGACTTAACAATTACCAAATTGACATTTTATAGAGATGATCTACACAATATTATCTAGATACTAGACGGTGAAAATGAGAAAATTCGATTAAAAAAGTTGTGTAAAAATAAAAATCTGCACCAAAATCATTAATGCGGACCTCCGCACCTGAGAAAATATGTATATATATATATATGCCCCTATAATATTTGATGATTAGGAAGCCACAAAGAGAATCCGAACAAATAAGCATGTATTTTTGGCCAATCCAAAAGCTGGCCGGCCGGAAACCAAAGTGAGAAAAGTTGTTCAAGCTTTGTTAATGGATTACAGTTCCTTGAATTAATGTATTGCAAGTTCGGAAAGTACAGTACTATTATAGTATATATGAAAAGAAACTCGACTTTAGACTAAAATTCTTTTTAATTGGAAATTATCATCTAAAGATCTTCGTTAAAACTAAATGATTACAAATTGGTGTTATAAATAGGATTTTCTGTAATCTACAGTTGATACTTTACGTAGATTTCCAAGTTGCAACGACCCAGGCCTGTGTGTAAAAGAAGATTATATATAAGAATTGTCTATAAAATTAACGAGGGTTTGGTCTTATTTCTATCGGAAAATTAAAGATAATGAAAGTGCACATACGACTTTGTAGCTTTTTCAGGGACAATTCAAGATAGCAAGTATTACTGTATTAGGGTATTAACTTAAGAAAAAGAAGTTAGAAGTGGGATCATGAGCTTTGGAAAATGGCCATATATGTACCTCCACTACGTAGTACGTACTAATCTGGAACTATATATTTGCACATAAACATACAATATAAGATACTGTAATTTATAGTTTTATACAGTTATACCAGCAGAGCTAGCTAGGATGGGGCTTATGTGCAGGAACCTTGAGGACCGGCCGTCTAGAGCTCCCAACTCAAGTATGCCCCTGAAAAAAAATATGCCACGTATATTTTTTTAGTTAAAAATAATATTATTTATATATATAAAATTAAAGTTAAAGTGAAATAGAGAGTTTCATGTTTTTTAAATTTTCCTTTGCGGTTATGACTATACAAGTTCTAGTTAATTTTGATTAGTTTTATATAATCATATATTTGATCTTATTATTTCGTCAGTTATATTTTTAATTATTTTTATCTTATAGTAATTGTTCGTCATTTGCTCTTTCATAAAAGATCAATTTTTTTTCTTTTTTAGTTTCGAACATATTTGAGAATTGGGCAATAGAGAAAGAACATTTCTAATTCAACTATTCAACTTGATTTATCCCGTAACGAGGTCGTGTTATGGGGGTTCCTTTGTATTTCTTTTAAAAAAAAACTATTGAATTCAACTTGTGGGTAGTCTTGTATGCAAATTTCAATTTACAAACTATCTTGCGTTCGTAGAAAAATAATAATTTGTGACTAAATTAAAATGTAAGGAGCCCCCTCTTTTCATTTCGCCTATAGCTCCGAAAATCTCAAGACCGGCCCTAACCCTGAATGCACCGCTGCTTGGGACACAAGGAAGGCAAAGATCAGTCAAAGAGAAAACGAAGAGCAAAATATATATTTTGAAGAAAGAACACAAGCAGACGGAACAAAGGTCAGATATACAGATCTGTACGTGTGGGAACGAATGGAACTTGAGGTCAAATTTCCAATGAACAGCTTAATATTTTGTGATTTTTGTCCGAATAAACATTTGATCTGCAGGTAATTTCTAAAGATACTGAAAGGGACAACAATCTTACGTACGTACCTAGTACCTTTGAACTAAAATTCATATATACCTCTCTGGAAGCATACCTTGATGCAAGATTTTACTGATTTTTTAGCTGATTTCTCCTTAATAGTCCTTATCGTATAAGGTGGTTGTACGTCTATAATATTAGGCCACACATAGGCCTCATCATTTATTTCGCACATCTGATAAGTTTAAGGAGACCCGCAAGCCCGATAGGCTTTTACCCGGCACAGCCTGCGAGAAAGTATGCTTCCATGTGTAGAGGGCCGGACTTAGTTTAGAGGAGTGAAACCCAGTCTGCCCGTCAAAAACTTGCAAGGCCCCCCCCCCCCCCCCCCGCGTAAAAGTCCGCCAAGTAAGAAAATGTTATACATACATATTATATTCGGTTTAGAATAAAACTACCGTATTATGAAGCGACTATATAATGGAAACTTATTGGGATCGATCGACACAGCCGATATGATCGGTATATATATTTAGTAACCCGGTAAAAATTCATCAAATTCGGACCTCGTCTGAACGTTAGAATAAAACACCACTAATATGCCCTAAGGGAAAACCCATTACCAAGATGCGAACACCGAAAGCAGTTTGCATATATGAAATCACCTAATTTTTATCACCGATCGTGCATGGTCGCACCGAGGAAACACATTTGGCAAAGCTCTGGCCAATGAAAGTTTTAATATGTCAAAACGTCTCTTTTTTTATTAACCGTAAGTACGGACGGTCAAACCATGTCCAAAACAAACGAAATTTTAACGGGATCCCTAAAATATATACCGATCACATCAACTGGTGTCGATCGACCATATTTCGAATTAGGGTTGTTGATCGCCGAAGTGCCCACTAATGTATCATAACTTTAATATTAGGTTTAGAATACTATATGGAAGAAACTTATCGGGATCGATCGACACAGCCAATGTGATCGGTATATATATTTAGTGACCTTGTAAAAAATTTTCATCCAATTCGACCTCGTTTAACCGTCAAAAGTTTCGGTAAACCAAAAACACCACTAATATGTCCTAAGAGAATACTTATTACCAAGATGCGAACACCAAAAACCGTTTGCATATATCACCTAATTTTTGTCACCGATCTTGTGCGTTTGCACTGAGGAAACCCACTTAACAAAGTCCCGGTCAATGTGGTTTTAATATGTTAAAACACAACTTTTTTGGTTAACCGTAGGTATGGACAGTTAAACCATGTCCAAATGGACAAAATTTTTGCGGGATCCCTAAATATATATACCGATCATATCTGCTGGTGATCGACCATATTTCAAATTGAAATTGTCAATCGTCAAATTGTCCAATAATGTATTGTAACCTTTATATTAGGTTTAGAATAAACTATCACATTATGAAAAAACTATATGCAGAAAACTTCTCGGGATCAATTGACACCAGCCGATGTGATCGGTATATATATTTAGTGACCATGTAAAAAATTTCATCCAATTCGGACCTCGTTTGACCGTTGGAATTTCCGGTAAACCAAAAAACCACTAATATAACATAAGGGAAGACTCATTACCAAAATGCGAACATCGAAAACCGTTTGCATATCTTAAATCATCTAATTTTTTTCACTGGACGTGTGTGGTCGCACTAAGGAAACTCATTTGGCAAAACCCCGGTCAATGGGAGTTTTGATATATCAAAACACCTTTTTTTGGTTGACCGTAGGTACGAACGGTCAAACTATGTCCAAAAAGGGCGAAATTTTTACGGGGTCCCTATATATATATATATATCGGTCACATCTACTGGTGTCGATCGATAATATTTCGAAACTAGAATTTATTTGTGACTTATTTTTTAGAATGTTTTCCAAGAATTCGTTTATTGTTCCAACCTTTAAATAAGAGTATTTTGTTTTTTTTTCTAATACAACCCTGCAAAGCCCGCTTTAGATGGGCGAGCATGAATTTTCATATTTGTGAAAAATACCTGGTTCGTTACTTATCTAAATGTACTAAGGCCTGGCTCCTTGACGAGCCCTAGCCACACTATAGTTTCTACAGTCTCGTTCAAACTGTCAGTAGCTGACCATGAAATTCATGCTCAACTACCATTGTATTTAAATCTAAGGGTTGAAAACAAAATAACTTAATTTTAAAAAGATTATCCTCACCGTTGGATTTACATCTAAGGGTGGTTGAACATGAATTTCATAATCAACTACTGATCATGTGAACGGAATTTATAGTTTCTAAATAATAACCCAAGTACTCCATAAACCCCGATCCATATTCATTAGGAATTATCTATCCTTTTTTTTTAATATCCTTCTTTCTTTCTCTCTTTAATTTCGTAAGTTTTAAGGGTTTTTTTTTAAATAAAAAGTCGCGTTCTGCAAACTTAATTATAAAACAGTACGTCAACAACTGTTTCAAAATTATAAAAACAGTCAGTTTTAAGTTAGTCTTATACCGTTGCCCAGAAAGTTGGTGAAATTTACAAATCGTGCCAGCAAATTGAAACGCATCTACACCACCACCTCCTCTCTTTCACCACTCCTCTCTCCTCCTTCAAATCCCAACTATGCTCCTTCTCTTCTTTCTCCACTCCCCACCGCCATTTCCAAACCCAACCGACTCGCGGAGAAGGAAGAGATCATTAGCGTCGGAGTCATGGTGGTTGTGGTGGCGGCCATTGTAGAACGTTCTGTTGGAAAAATGGTTGGAAAAACCATTTAAAACCAAATTTTAATTGATTAATTAAATTAAGTTAAACTTATAATTAATCAAAGATGAACATAGATTTGAGTTCTCCATAATGAGGGCTACAAGATCATATGTTTCTTTGTGTAATTTGGTTTGTGGGTGAATAAGAAATTGTCACTCAAAGATGGCTACTTAGAATGAGGGAAAGGTATTTGTCCCACATTGGAAAAGAGAAGTGTTGAAAAGACTTTATATAGAATCCATTGTGTATGGATTGTAAAGTGTGTAAGCCCCCTTATACCCTCTCGCGCACGCGCAGGGGGGGTGCAAATCCTAGGTCGCAAGGGAAACTCGTGTATGCCCGTGCGACCTGCGGACACGAATGCAACACCGAATTGAGGGTCGGAACGCAAATTCTTTTTGCATTTCCGAAAATTCGGTTTTGACTTTTCAAATTCTCTTGACTGTTCAAATTCTTCTTTTGTAACAACTGAGTTATTGTGTGTTATGGAGAATTATAACAGAATTGAAATCAATGTTTGTAACATATGTAACTCATATATGTTATGATCTTTTGATTTCTATAACCGCCATCTTATTTATTGCTGATTGCAAATCCTCACAGTATAAATAGCCACCATCCTTTCATTGTAAAATAATCCCATTCGAAACACATTTCTCTCCCACTCTCAAAGTTCTTAGTTCTTCTCTAGTGATAGATAGAGGTACCTTTCGAGTTCGTTGAGGGTTATAGTTAGTAGTGCAACTTTCTAGAATTGTTTAGTCGTTATATCCTGGGAGACAAGCGCCAAGCATCCTTGCACCGGTAGAGGAGGCGTAAATGTCTTAAGGACAGTGTGGTATCACACACGTCTCGACTAGTTCTTCCATAACAAATCGTTCGGTATTTTGGTTGAATCTTTTTTCCTGTTCTTCATTTCTGATTTATAATTATTGATAATTCAGCTTATTAAATTATATATGCAATATATCACTGTTTCTTACAACAATCTGAAGACGTTTAATTTTGATATTGCTTATATAATTTGTATTCGATATTTATCTAAATTTTTCAAGTAAACTTACACCTTGTGTGTGTGTTTCAGTTTCTAAAAATGACTAAACGGAGAAAATTCTGGAAATGGCAAGGGACCTTTGGTGCCAACTGTGCCTACTGCTCCCGTTGTACCTGTCTCAGTATCCCATGGGGAAAAACCTGAGAAGTTCAACGGTTTGCATTTCAAGAGGTGGCAACAAAAGATGATGTTTTATCTGACCACTCTGAATCTTGTAAGATTTTTGACGGAGAATGCTCCTGAATTAAAGGAAGATGACCATGGCGATCAAGCAAAGATTGCTGCTGTGAATGCATGGAATAATTCTGACTACTTATGTAGGAATTATATCATGAATGGTCTAGCCGACTCATTGTACAATGTGTACATTAGCATGGGAACGGCAAAGGAGTTATGGGAATCCATGGAGAACAAATATAAAACCGAGGATGCTGCCGCCAAGAAGTTTATCGTGGGCCGCTTCCTTGATTATAAAATGGTGGATTCCAAAACTATAATGAGTCAATTCTCTGAGATTCAGCTAATCCTGCATGAGATTCACGCTGAAGGAATGCAACTAGGTGAAAGTTTTCAAGTGGCATGTGCTATTGAAAAGTTACCACATGCTTGGAAGGACTTCAAGAATTATTTGAAGCACAAGCGAAAGGAAATAACCATGGAGGATCTAGAGGTTAGACTTCGCATTGAGGAAGACAACCGAGGATCCGAAAAGAAATCATGGATCAATGATGTCTCTGCCAAGGCAAACATGATAGAACATGGTCAAGGTTCCAAAAACAAGAAAGGCAAGTATCATGGGTCCAAACTGGGGCCGAAAGGAGGCATCTCCAAGAAGCCAAGGTTTGAAGGCAAGTGCTACAACTGTGACAAGACTGGTCACAAGTCTGTGGACCGCAACAAACCAAAGAGGAACAAAAAGAGAGAGGCAAACCTGATTGAAGCCGTCACTCAGGAGGTTGCAGACATGAACCTCTGTTGTATGATATCAGATGATAGCATGGAAAAAGTCAGTGATTATGACTGGGGACTAAATGACTTAGAGCTATGGTATGACCAAGCCAAGGTTTTGGATTGATCTGTAGAACAGAACTGAAATTATCGAATAAATTGATGTATGTTCTTAAGGGTTTTATGAGTATAAAACTCCGTGTTGACAAATGTGTTTTGTCTGAAATTGACATAGAGCCATAAGTGGTGGATTGTTTATTGTCAAAAACTAGTTATTACACCTATATGAGTCTTCCTAATTAATGGTAGTGAATAATATAATATATGTCAATTAACATGCACAAGTGTGAACTTGTGTAGAGACAAAACTGATTAGATCATCTTCCAAAGTGTTGAAAGAAACAATGAACCCCTTGATCTGATTCATACATATGTGTGTGATTTAAAATCAACGGTATCTAGAGGGAATAATAAATACTTTATTACCTTCATAGATGATAACACGAAATATTGCTATGTGTATTTGCTAAAATGCAAAAGTGAGGCCATAAAATAAGGTTGAGAACCAACTCAACAAGAAAATTAAGGCACTAAGAAGTGACCGAGGGGTGAGTATAAATCGCCATTTGCTGAGACTTGTGCTCAGAATGGGATTATACATCAAAGGACTGCTCCATACTCACCACAATCAAATGGTGTAGCAAAACACAAAAATCATACTCTAAAGGATATGATGAATGTTATGCTACTCAGTTTTGGGATGCCACCCAACATGTGGGGAGACGCGATTCTCACGGCAAATTACCTTTTAAATAAGGTGCCCAAAAAGAAAGAAGAGAAAACTCCATATGAGTTATGGAAATGGAGAAAATCATCCTACAAATACTTAAAAGTATGGGGATGTTTGGCAAAAGTGAAAATTCCTAAACCTAAAAGGTGAAGAATTGGCCTAAAACAGTGATTGCATCTTTATTGGATATGCACATAACAGTTCGGCTTATCGATTCCTAGCTCACGATTCGAATATTCCTGAAATTTATAAGGATACGATAATTGAATCGAGAAATGCATCTTTCTTTGAAAATGTATTTCCACGGAAGTCTAGAGAGGAATTTAATTCTTCTAAACGGGCACGTGAAGACAACTGAGCCGAAACTGATGATGCTCAGGATCAAGAATCTGAGTCGAAGTCCGAATCTGAGTCTGAGGTTGAACCTAGACGAAGTAAAAGGGTAAGGACCGCAAAGTCCTATGGACCTGACTTCTTGTTATATATGGTTGAAGGTGATCCCCGTACCTTCAAAGAGACAGTTAGCTCTATTGATGGTCCTCTATGGAAAGAAGCAATCAAAAGTGAGGTTGACTCCATCATGCAAACTTGGGAATTAGTGGATTTGCCACCTGGATGTAAGCCTTTGACTTCCAAGTGGATTTTCAAAACGAAATTAAAAGTTGATGGGTCAATAGACAAGTACAAGGCTAGACTTGTTATTAAAGGCTATAGGCAAAATGAGGGTTTGGTTTATTTTGACATTTATTCTCCTGTGACAAGAATAACATCCATACGGATGGTACTTGCAAGTGCAGCGTTGCACAAACTTGAAGTACACCAACTGGATGTAAAGACGGCTTTCCTAAATGGAGATGTAGAATAAGAAATCTACATGGAACAGCCAGAAGGTTTTTCTGCTCCTTCTCAGAGTAAGAAGGTGTGCAGATTTGTTAAGTCATTATATGGCTTAAAACAAGCACAAAAACAATGGCATGAGAAATTTGATAATGCCATGATCACCAGTGGATTTAGAATAAATGAAGGTGATAAGTGTGTATATATCAAAGACACTGAAAATGGATACATCATTTTATGTCTATATGTGGATGATATGCTTATCGGTGGGAGCAACGATAAGATGATCAAGTCTACTAAAGACATGTTGAATTCTAAGTTTGACATGAAAGACTTGGGACTTGCTGATGTCATTTTAGGAATTAAAATTACGAGAACATCAGAAGGGCTAGTGTTGAGTCAAACACACTATGTGGACAATATTCTTGGGAATTTTGACAAGGAAGGTTCTGGAATTGTCAGAACTCCTGTAGATTTGAATCTACATTTGTCCAAGAATAAAGGTGAAAGTGTTTCTCAATTAGAGTATTCAAGAATAATTGGGATCTAATGTACTTAACAAGTTGTACAAGATCTAGCTTATGCGGTTCATAAGCTAAGTAGGTACACGAGTAATCCTGGAGCTATGCATTGGCAAGCGATTTGAAGAGTACTCAAATACCTAAGGTATACTCGTACCTACGGGTTGCACTACACATCATACCCAGCTGTTATAGAAGGGTTCACTGATGCAAACTGGATATCTGACATGAAAGACTCAAAGTCTACTAGCGAATATGTATTTACGCTAGGGGGTGCAGCCGTGTCCTAGAAGTCCTCAAAACAAACAGTTATAACTAGATCCACAATGGAGTCTGAGTTTGTTGCACTAGACAAATGTGGGGAGGAAGCAGAATGGCTACGCCAGTTCATAGAAGACATTCCTAGATGGACAAAACTTGTGCCTGCGATTAGTATACATTGTGATAGTCAATCTGCAATTAGCAGGGCACAGAGTAAGATGTATAATGGTAAGTCTAGACACATTCGTCGAAGACATAATACCATTGGACAACTACTCTCAACTGGAGTTATCTCTATAGACTATGTAAAGTCTAAGGATAATATTGCTGATCCTTTAACTAAAGGGTTAAACAGAGAGTTAGTTGAAAAATCATCGAAGGGAATGGGACTAAAGCCCATTGGAAATTAAAAATCACTACAGTGGATACCCAACCTAGCTGACTGGAGATCCCAAGATCTAGGTTCAAAAGGGAAAACCAAACTGTAGAGATTAGTTCGGATCACTGTGGGGAGTTCCCCAAGTCCATTCCTATGATAAAAACCAGTGATACCCGTAAAGGATGAGGTTAAGTTAAAACTTTTAATGATTCTTATGCGTCGAGAAATCGAGCAGAGTAATGCGGGTTACTCTTAAATAAGAGATCACCTATGCAAGAGAGAAGTGGGACCGCTTCTAGGGGAGTTAATGAGGGCATAACTCTTATCAAACTACTTGTAGAACCAGGCGTGTGTTCCATGGCCAAAATGGGCACAAAAATGAGAACCGAAGTGTACCAGGGAGACTCCTGTGTAAAGTATGTTATCATTTACACAAATGACGAATAGTTCAAAGACATCGCGTCTACTATTTAGTTAGTAAAGTAAGCATACTTTTATAAGGGAAGGTTCAAAGGGTCAAACCTACCTATCCTATGCAGGTTTCAACCGTAGAAATCTATCACCAAATTCTATCGAGTCTTTGGTGGCCAATTTCATTCAAGTGGGGAATTGTTGGAAAAATGGTTGGAAAAACCATTTAAAACCAAATTTTAATTGATTAATTAAATTAAGTTAAACTTATAATTAATCAAAGATGAACATAGATTTGAGTTCTCCATAATGAGGGCTACAAGATCATATGTTTCTTTGTGTAATTTGGTTTGTGGGTGAATAAGAAATTGTCACTCAAAGATGGCTACTTAGAATGAGAGAAAGGTATTTGTCCCACATTGGAAAAGAGAAGTGTTGAAAAGACTTTATATAGAATCCATTGTGTATGGATTGTAAAGTGTGTAAGCCCCCTTATACCCTCTCGCGCACGCGCAGGGGGGGTGCAAATCCTAGGTCGCAAGGGAAACTCGTGTATGCCCGTGCGACCTGCGGACACGAATGCAACACCGAATTGAGGGTCGGAACGCAAATTCTTTTTGCATTTCCGAAAATTCGGTTTTGACTTTTCAAATTCTCTTGACTGTTCAAATTCTTCTTTTGTAACAATTGAGTTATTGTGTGTTATGGAGAATTATAACAGAATTGAAATCAATGTTTGTAACATATGTAACTCATATATGTTATGATCTTTTGATTTCTATAACCGCCATCTTATTTATTGCTGATTGCAAATCCTCACAGTATAAATAACCACCATCCTTTCATTGTAAAATAATCTCATTCGAAACACATTTCTCTCCCACTCTCAAAGTTCTTAGTTCTTCTCTGGTGATAGATAGAGGTACCTTTCGAGTTCGTTGAGGGTTCTAGTTAGTAGTGCAACTTTCTAGAATTGTTTAGTCGTTATATCCTGGGAGACAAGCGCCAAGCATCCTTGCACCGGTAGAGGAGGCGTAAACGTCTTAAGGACAGTGTGGTATCACACACGTCTCGACTAGTTCTTCCATAACAAATCGTTCGGTATTTTGGTTGAATCTTTTTTCGTGTTTTTCATTTCTGATTTATAATTATTGATAATTCAGCTTATTAAATTATATATGCAATATATCACTGTTTCTTACAACACGTTCAAGGGCAGAGGGAGTCGAAATCGAGATCGTTATGGGTGGCTCGGCTCGGCTGTTGATAGGGTGCATCACGATACATGCAGCATAGGACTCTCATATTACAAACCATACAAGCATAAATGAAATGGAGATGGTGAACAGATCAGTGGAGTATGTTTTGCCTACGCCATTGGCTGCATCTACTGAAAATGTTTGACTGGCATTATCATTTTCTAATGTTCCAAATTTACTACCTCTTCTTCTATGATTGTTTGTGACTTGTCAGCTGCTTGAGTTCAGTTTTGGGTTGAACTTGTGCTTGATTTGTAACAGAATAGGACCTCTAACAGTAACATTTACTTAAAATATTTGATAGTTAGGAGTTTAATCCCATTACCACATATATGGTTATCTGTGTGGAAGTTTTCCAGTAAAATCTTAGGGAGTTTGTCTGTAATAACCCTAAATTTCAAACAACATTTGAGTGGATTTGAATTCTTTAAAATTGTGGAATTTAATTAGAATTGATGTGTTTGGTTACGACGATAGGAAACGAGTAACGGATATGTTATCGGAACGTTTAATTCGAAAAACATTACGTTTCCGAACGTTTATATCGACTTTTAATCCGTTGCTCGATTTCGAAAACTTCCTTCACGAAAGTTGTAGAGCTCGTCGATACGAGTGCGTGGACATGTGACGCGTCCTAATCGGACGACGTACGTGAAAGTTGTTAACGACGGAAGTTAGTTTCCGATTTTGGGAGGGGGTATAAAAGGGAATGTTATCAATTAGGGTTCCCATAAGTGGAAACCCCTTCATCCCTCTCTCTCACCCACCCCGCCGCACGCTCTCTCTCTCTCCCTCGGATCTCTCTCTTCTCTCTCTTTCTCCTTCTTTCCCGAGCATCCTTCTCTCTTCTCTTCCCTTTCTCTCTCGGTTCTCTCTTCTCTTCCCTCTCCCTCTCGACCCGAGTTCCTCCCTTTCCTCTTCTCTCTCCCTCTCTCGAGGTCCCCTCTCTTCATCTCAAACCCGAGTTCCTTCGTCGACGAGCTCGGGCGAGCACGCCACCGCCCACCTCACCCTCGCACTCGCGCCAAAGGGATGAGCCGCTAGCCTCCACTGCTGCTCGATCTCCTCCACCTTCATCGTCGATTCAAGAGCTCTACCGTGAGATTCAAGGTAAGGATTGATGATATTGATGTTGTGTGTGGATTTTGGATGATTTTGGGATGGTTGTGTGGAGATCGGAGGGGGTTGGAGGAGGTTTAGAGGAGATTGGGTACCGCCGCCTAAAGGCGGCGCGTGGGATGGTGTAGGGTAGCGTAGGAGGGAATTGAAGCCGTGGGAAGGTAGAGGAGGAGGAGGGGGAGAGTTTGGAGGCGACGGTGGCATCACACGCGCCTTGGTTGGCGTCGGCGCGTGGGCCCCACGCGCGGCCGGCCGGAGGTGGCGCGTGTGCCACACGCGCCGCCGGGTGAGGCGGTGTAGTAAGTTTTGACAGAAGGGTATTTTTGTAATTTACTGTGTACGGTAAAAGTAAATGTAATTTTTATTTACTGCGGTAAATGTAATTAAATTTTACCTTCGGTAAATGTAATTATAAATTACTTTCGGTAAATGTAAAAAGTAATTTGTAAAAGGTAATTAGTAAATTTTATTTACTGAGATTGTATTTACCATTAAACAGAAATACGTATATAATATTTATACGTACAGAAATACGTATTAATATTTATACGTACAGAAATATGTATTATTATTTATACGTACAGAAATACGTATTTAATATTTATACGTACAGAAATACGTATATAATATTTATACGTACAGAAATACGTATTAATAATTATACGTACAGAAATACGTACTAATATATATATACGTACAGAAATACGTATTAATATTTATACGTACAGGAATACGTATTAATATTTATACGTACAGAAATACGTATAAATCGTATATTTGTACAGTAACCGTGAATAGTGAACCGTGAACAGTAACTTCGTATAAACCAAAATTGCTGAACAGTAACCGTATATTACTGTTTTGGCATTTAAAGGTTTACGAAACGATTCTAAATGCTGGTTTTTATCTTTTTAAGGTGATCGCTAAATCGAGGAAAGGGAGTATTATCGGAAATTGAGGATTTACGCTCAAGTCAATAAGGTGAGTAAAATCTCACTGAATTACGAATCTACCCTCGCGGTGATTCAACATTTTTGCAAGTGTGTTTATTTAATGAATTACAACATGTATATAACTTAGTGGACTACGTATATATATAGTATAATGGTAATAAATACATATATATATATAGTTCATTAAATTACATACTGTTATTAATTCATTAAAAATAGTCATTTCGGTGACAGAAAAATTGTGCATGTGTGATTTTAATGGTACGATATGATGTGAGATTATCGTACGTAATTTTTCAGGTGTTTATGAAATATGACATGTATATGATATAGTGGACTATGTATATATTGTATAAATGGTAAATAAATACAAATATATATAGTTTGCTATATAATATACTGTTATGATTTTTATTATGATATATTGTGAAAGTTTTAAAACGTACAATATGATGAGTGATTATTGTACATGATTTTATCTCGGAAAATGTGAAATATTGTGATTTGTCTTCGGACGTGATGTGTGGTACAATATGATGTGAGATTATTGTACATGTGAGGCAAGTCGGAACCTAGCCTTTGGCCGGGCGAAAGTTACGATACAGTTAGAGCTCTAGTCTGTCTGCCATAGTACTGCATGAGGTAACGGGTGGTTATCTGATCATGGGTACTCAGCTTGTTTTGGATGTTGGGTGGCGGGTGGTTACCCAACATCAGCGGTATACTAAGTGAGGGGTAACAGATGTGTACCAGCGCTCATTAGTTACCATTTTGTGAAAGTATTAGAGTAACCAGATGGGTTGCTCGTTTTCTCATGATTTTCATTATACTGTGTTGATGTGGAGTTGTGTCTTTTATGAGACGAGAGTTATTTTCATATTTTACTCATACGAGCTGTAAAGCTTACCGGGTTTGTGTTGCAATCCCGGTGCACCAATTTCAATGGTGTAGGGGATACTTCCGCAGGTGCTGAGTAGTAGTGATTGAGTGACGACTCCGAAGACTCGAAGTCGATCGCATCCAGTCGTGGTGAGGTTCCAGCGTGGATTTTGTGTGAGAGTTGGTGTGATTTTATTTGTGAGGTTGTTGTGAGGATTATACAATTCCATTTGTTATATGTTGAATTATCATTTGGGTTTGTAATAATCGGCTTGACTGAGTTATATTTTAAACTCAGATGTGAACCGCTGCGACATTAAAATGATTTCGATTTCATTGAGATTATTTTTGTGTTTAACGATTTTAAGATTTTGAGTTTTGAAGCTCGAAATTTTAGGGTCGTTACAGTTGGTATCAGAGCCTAAGTGCGTATTTGGCGATTATCAATACCATCCAGGAGCGATGATCCGACTGCAGGCGGGCTCCCATCACATGCTCCTCGGTATAGATATGTTGTCGGGTACGCGAGAGTGTTAGGAGCCATACCTTATGGTTTGGTCCTGTAGAGAGTATTGTGACGATACTCCGATGATTCACCTTCTTCAGAAATTTCATGATTGATATTGGTTGGATCTATTTTGTCGAATTCGAGACTTCACATGTATGACTGAGCGTTAATTGTTAAATGGTGATGAATTTGGAAAATGGCCGTGGACAGGGCCGAGGACGGACAAGAGGTCGAGGCCGAGTTAGGGCTGCAGGCCGAGTCCGCAATGTGGAGAACCTTTATGAGGAGGCTGCTCCACTGGAAAGACAAGTTGATCTTGTTGCTATCGTTAGAGACGATAGTCATGTGTTGAGGTTGGTCAAGGACATGAGTGACCTGCTAGTGCTATCATTTCATGACGCTTGGATCATATGGTAGCGGACCATTGGATCAGAGTATTGGGACTTACTTGGTGATGATTGAGTACTATGAGTTAGAAAGAGGATGATAGCCATATTCATTATTGATAGTTGGCAGTGGAGGGGTTAGGATTGATTCCTACGCCTATGGGAACTCTTTATGTGTCACTTCACTTTTGGAGTGTTCCTCGAAATTGGAGACAATGAAAGGCTTATCCTCTTATGATTGGAAGTAAAGAGTCCTCTGCTTATTTGATAGTGATTCCGGACCACACTATGATGTGGTCTGAGGAATCGATTGGTTGAGGCCGCAGTACACAGTGATTGATTGTTTTGACATGGTGGGTTCTTTCGTAGACCCAGGAAACCAGAGTGTCGTATCTCTGACTCGAGTCGGATAATGCCATGAGAGCTTGAGTCATAGCATATGTTGAGTATGTGGATCTGAAGTAACTATCACAGATCGTTGTGATGTCTGAGTAAAGTGAGACGTTCCGGAGACACTGTGTTCTAGCACCTATAACGAAGACGCCGTATGGATGGGACAAATGAATTCCAAGACTAAATGACTGGTGCAATCAGTTTAGAGAGGCTACAATACTCTCTGAGTTGGACAAGCGATCCAGATACTGGAATGCTAACAGGTTTAAATATATAGTTTCCTATCAGGGCAGAGAACTGTCAAGGAGACTCGATGGAGAACGTTGACCCTATGTTGAGGGAGGTTCAGTGTTTAAATGTTGAGGACTAGATTTTAGTTATGCAACTAATCTAGAGATGTGTAGACCATAGGTTGGAGGTGGTTAACGAAAATTTTCGTGACTAGCATCTCTAACGCTGTTGGTAACAGAGTGGTAGGGCGTATGATACGTCCATAAAGTGGTAATACAATTATTGAATTGAGATCCACTTTTTGTCGACGTGACATTCCAAACTTGTTTTGGTTCGGCTATAGACAATTGATGTTACACATTGTTCTTGGCTGAGCAAGAAATATAAGGTGATGGAGAAATCTCAATGTGGTGATATGAATTAATTATTTGCTAGATGAGCATTTAAATAAGAACGCTGATCTTTCAGGATTAAATTATTTTGGTGTTGGGGATTGGAACTTCACAATGCCACAGGTCCAAATGAGACGCAATGGCGGTGAAGTGACTCTATTGAAGGTAAGGTATGAAATGACCTTAGCTTAGTGGTGTTTTAATGAATTTTTCGTGACAAGCACCTTCCAACCGGTAAAGAAATGGTTGAGAATCAGATTTTCTTTTCAAGTACAAGTGGCGTTAATGTTGGAGACTTAGAGGTTCTTTTCCTCTATGCATCAGATTGTTTATTGTTGGATAAGGAGAAGTTGACTGAAGTGTTCAACAAGGGATAAATTTTACAATAAAGAGTACCCAATTATATTACTGCTTGCAGAGAAATTATTTTGGCCGAATGCGTTGGCCAGGAGAGTTCTTAAGGAAAGTAAAGAAACAACTGTTTAGAGTGGTGGTATAGCGATCATTTTGGATTAGTTTTGAGGGGATGGTGTACCTAATATCGGGTTCTGTTGAAGTAATTTCTAAATTTATTAGTACTGCAACGGTGGGAGGAACCAATATCTTAGATGATGCACGGGGGCATTTGTGTGGACCATATGTCTTGCATTTGAGGCATGTATGAACCAGGGGGTAAAGTATGTCTCAGTTGTGGTCGTGTTGGATTTCGCGCTGTAAAGTTCGCTTGATTTTCATGTTCCACCGATGTGAGATAATCACCTTCTTGTCTGAACCCCAAATTGTGGCATACCACTCATGGAAGCAAGAAGTTGTAATTAATTTTCGACGGTAAGTTTGGTGAGTATGATGGGATGCGTGATGTGTCGCTCTTGTGGTGGCGGTAGAGGTTCTCTACTGCCTTGTGCGTATATTAGTCGATTCTCTGGTGAAACTTTTGGAGAGTAATTCTTAATCCAAGGTGGTGTGCTGTGGTGGTTGTGAACTCGATGAGCTAAGATTTCCTTATCGTGTTGCCGATACAAATATGGTACTTGAGTGGGTATCATGCACGACAACTTTTTATGGTTATAATAAGATGATCATGAAAGGGGATTATTTTGTTGATTGGAAGGAATGGTAGGTTCGTTATTCTAACGATGATTTGTGGTGAAGTCATGAAGGTATTGTCTTGATAAAGCACGTTTATTTGAAAACCACTATGTGTGATGTAAGTAGTAGGCATGTGTTAATCATTGATTTGACTCATGTTAGATGTTGAGAGTTTTGACCATGCTTAGTGGTATGAGCTAACTCATGACGTGAGGATAGTCTGTCAAATCGCAAGAGAGTGGTGAACTAGACAAAAGAGGGCGTAGACGCCTCCATGTTGAAAAACATCATTATGTTTCGGGAGGATGATTATATTTTGAGTAGCTCACATGCGACTATTATTGTTAGGAGATGTGACAGATTGTCTGATGGGGGAAGTTTGAGGTAACGGAAGATAGGTTGAGAGTTTGTATGCTGGATTTTAAGGTAGATGTGAAATCATTTGAGATTGATTGAGTTCGCCTACAACGACAGTTACCATTCCAGCATCGGCATGGTACCCTATGAGGCACTTAAGGTAGACCATGTCGATCACCTATCTGTTGGGCCAAAGTTGGGTGTAGTGAGATTTGACAAGAAAGAAAAGTTGGCAGAGGTATGTTGGGCCTTTTGAGATACTTGAGAAAGTGGGCGAACTAGCATATCGACTAGCCTTGCCTACTAGCATGTCGGGCGTTCACAACGTCTTCCACATTTCCATGCTGAGGAAGTATGTACCAGATGAGTCACATGTGATCGATCATAGCACCATTGAAGTGAAGGAAAATGCCACTTTTGTTGTCGAGCCAGTTCGTATCCTGGATAGATCCACTAAGAAGCTACGGAGGAGAGAAGTTGGGCTAGTCAAGGTGTTGTGGAGTCACCATGTTGAGGGTGATGCATCTTGGGAGCTAGAGTCAGACATGATGACTAGATATCCACAGTTGTTTGTTGAGTGAGCTTGAATTTCGGGGCGAAATTCCTTTAAGGGGGGTAGATTGTAATAACCCTAAATTTCAAACAACATTTGAGTGGATTTGAATTCTTTAAAATTGAGGAATTTAATTAGAATTGATGTGTTTGGTTACGACGATAGGAAACGAGTAACGGATATGTTATCGGAACGTTTAATTCGAAAAACATTACGTTTCCGAACGTTTATATCGACTTTTAATCCGTTGCTCGATTTCGAAAACTTCCTTCACGAAAGTTGTAGAGCTCGTCGATACGAGTGCGTGGACATGTGACGCGTCCTAATCGGACGACGTACGTGAAAGTTGTTAACGACGGAAGTTAGTTTCCGATTTTGGGAGGGGGTATAAAAGGGAATGTTATCAATTAGGGTTCCCATAAGTGGAAACCCCTTCATCCCTCTCTCTCACCCACCCCGCCGCACGCTCTCTCTCTCTCCCTCGGATCTCTCTCTTCTCTCTCTTTCTCCTTCTTTCCCGAGCATCCTTCTCTCTTCTCTTCCCTTTCTCTCTCGGTTCTCTCTTCTCTTCCCTCTCCCTCTCGACCCGAGTTCCTCCCTTTCCTCTTCTCTCTCCCTCTCTCGAGGTCCCCTCTCTTCATCTCAAACCCGAGTTCCTTCGTCGACGAGCTCGGGCGAGCACGCCACCGCCCACCTCACCCTCGCACTCGCGCCAAAGGGATGAGCCGCTAGCCTCCACTGCTGCTCGATCTCCTCCACCTTCATCGTCGATTCAAGAGCTCTACCGTGAGATTCAAGGTAAGGATTGATGATATTGATGTTGTGTGTGGATTTTGGATGATTTTGGGATGGTTGTGTGGAGATCGGAGGGGGTTGGAGGAGGTTTAGAGGAGATTGGGTACCGCCGCCTAAAGGCGGCGCGTGGGATGGTGTAGGGTAGCGTAGGAGGGAATTGAAGCCGTGGGAAGGTAGAGGAGGAGGAGGGGGAGAGTTTGGAGGCGACGGTGGCATCACACGCGCCTTGGTTGGCGTCGGCGCGTGGGCCCCACGCGCGGCCGGCCGGAGGTGGCGCGTGTGCCACACGCGCCGCCGGGTGAGGCGGTGTAGTAAGTTTTGACAGAAGGGTATTTTTGTAATTTACTGTGTACGGTAAAAGTAAATGTAATTTTTATTTACTGCGGTAAATGTAATTAAATTTTACCTTCGGTAAATGTAATTATAAATTACTTTCGGTAAATGTAAAAAGTAATTTGTAAAAGGTAATTAGTAAATTTTATTTACTGAGATTGTATTTACCATTAAACAGAAATACGTATATAATATTTATACGTACAGAAATACGTATTAATATTTATACGTACAGAAATATGTATTATTATTTATACGTACAGAAATACGTATTTAATATTTATACGTACAGAAATACGTATATAATATTTATACGTACAGAAATACGTATTAATAATTATACGTACAGAAATACGTACTAATATATATATACGTACAGAAATACGTATTAATATTTATACGTACAGGAATACGTATTAATATTTATACGTACAGAAATACGTATAAATCGTATATTTGTACAGTAACCGTGAATAGTGAACCGTGAACAGTAACTTCGTATAAACCAAAATTGCTGAACAGTAACCGTATATTACTGTTTTGGCATTTAAAGGTTTACGAAACGATTCTAAATGCTGGTTTTTATCTTTTTAAGGTGATCGCTAAATCGAGGAAAGGGAGTATTATCGGAAATTGAGGATTTACGCTCAAGTCAATAAGGTGAGTAAAATCTCACTGAATTACGAATCTACCCTCGCGGTGATTCAACATTTTTGCAAGTGTGTTTATTTAATGAATTACAACATGTATATAACTTAGTGGACTACGTATATATATAGTATAATGGTAATAAATACATATATATATATAGTTCATTAAATTACATACTGTTATTAATTCATTAAAAATAGTCATTTCGGTGACAGAAAAATTGTGCATGTGTGATTTTAATGGTACGATATGATGTGAGATTATCGTACGTAATTTTTCAGGTGTTTATGAAATATGACATGTATATGATATAGTGGACTATGTATATATTGTATAAATGGTAAATAAATACAAATATATATAGTTTGCTATATAATATACTGTTATGATTTTTATTATGATATATTGTGAAAGTTTTAAAACGTACAATATGATGAGTGATTATTGTACATGATTTTATCTCGGAAAATGTGAAATATTGTGATTTGTCTTCGGACGTGATGTGTGGTACAATATGATGTGAGATTATTGTACATGTGAGGCAAGTCGGAACCTAGCCTTTGGCCGGGCGAAAGTTACGATACAGTTAGAGCTCTAGTCTGTCTGCCATAGTACTGCATGAGGTAACGGGTGGTTATCTGATCATGGGTACTCAGCTTGTTTTGGATGTTGGGTGGCGGGTGGTTACCCAACATCAGCGGTATACTAAGTGAGGGGTAACAGATGTGTACCAGCGCTCATTAGTTACCATTTTGTGAAAGTATTAGAGTAACCAGATGGGTTGCTCGTTTTCTCATGATTTTCATTATACTGTGTTGATGTGGAGTTGTGTCTTTTATGAGACGAGAGTTATTTTCATATTTTACTCATACGAGCTGTAAAGCTTACCGGGTTTGTGTTGCAATCCCGGTGCACCAATTTCAATGGTGTAGGGGATACTTCCGCAGGTGCTGAGTAGTAGTGATTGAGTGACGACTCCGAAGACTCGAAGTCGATCGCATCCAGTCGTGGTGAGGTTCCAGCGTGGATTTTGTGTGAGAGTTGGTGTGATTTTATTTGTGAGGTTGTTGTGAGGATTATACAATTCCATTTGTTATATGTTGAATTATCATTTGGGTTTGTAATAATCGGCTTGACTGAGTTATATTTTAAACTCAGATGTGAACCGCTGCGACATTAAAATGATTTCGATTTCATTGAGATTATTTTTGTGTTTAACGATTTTAAGATTTTAAGTTTTGAAGCTCGAAATTTTAGGGTCGTTACATTGTCAATGTCTGGTGAAGTTAATGTTTTTATTTTAATGAATTTAAATGGTTGTGTTTCAATATGATGATTTCATCATGCTTCCAGCTCTTTACATAACCAAATTTCATAGCCGAATGAGCTTATAGGATGTTGTTGGCTTGAAATTTTGCATTATTCTTATATTGGAGATATGAACATATCAATAAAAGAGGCATCAGCAGTGCTCCTAACTTGCATGACTGTCTTGTTTTTTTTGTGTTGAGTTGACTCTCTTTTACTCTTATATATGATTAGGTAGTTTTGGAGTAGCAAATGATAGAAAGGTGCCTACATTAGATGATCCTCCGGTTGCATTTAGTTTCTTAAATTTGGATTTCGTACAAGTGATACAACATGTATTGTTTTTTTTTTTATAAAAGTTTGTTTTTATAGTTTTATAACAATCATTTTTAATTTACAGGGTTTTGGTTTTATGTCCATTCCCTATTGTATTTTTGAATTTTAATAGTAAATGCATGAGGATGAGCCTCCCATTGTGTTCCAAACCTCAAACAAATTTTTTTATGCATGTGAAAAATAGCTATACCCATCTTGAATTACTGGTTCCGCCACTGGTAATTGATAGTGTAACTGATAGTGTGGCTGGTACTGCTTAACTTAATTTGCGGAGGAGAAGATGATAGAGATCCAGAACTAGATTACTTTCTTTGAGCAAGCCGGTAGTTCTAGTTACACCTGTGCCAGGAGTGCACCTGCCGGTAAGTTTGGGTGAATAAGAAATTGTCACTGTAAACGTGAAAACTATTTGAATTTCAGAATGTATGACGACTTAACCATTTTGATTTTGTAACGTCAGATTCAATACAATTAATTTTTTTAATGACAGATTTAATGAGATTGAATTCTTTAACTGTCAAATTCATTGTGTAACAGTCGTAACAGATGAAATGAAATTCATTGAGGTAACAGTCGTAACGTTTGAGAATTCATTACGTAACGTCTGTAACGATCGTAACGTATAGAAATTCATTTCGTAACTGTTGTAACTTATGATAAGAAATTCATTAAGTGATCCAAGTTTCCCTCTATAAATAGTGATCCATTATTCCATTCTTTTAAGACTGATTCAAAACTTGATTCGGAAACACATTCAGATTGAGAAACTTGTTTCTTCCCTCTCTAAAGTTTCATTCTTAGCTCTCTTGTTCTGGTGATAGAAATGGTTCATTCCAGTTCGCTAGTATTCTTGTAGTAGTGTAGTTTGAAGGATTTGTAAGTCCTTGTATCCTGGGAGACTAGCGCCATTGAGTCCTTGCACCGGTAGAGGGGGCGTAATTGTCTTAAGGACAATGTGATATCACACACGACTCAACTTTTCCTTCTATTCATTCGATATTGGTTGAGTTATCGTTTCCAGTTTTCTTAATCCTGAATTTTTTGTTTCCGCATAGTTATTTTCTTATTTATCTTTATTTCAATATTTCATTTATTATTTATATATTTACAATATCACCCTATTTTTGTATTTAGAATCTTAAGACAGTTAATGATATTGCTTATATAATGCGAGGAACCTCGAGCAGGATATCGATTGGCCTAAAGGATTGACGTTTCTATCGAAATTTGTTGACGTACAGAATATTTACGAGATGGAATTGGTTGCCTACACGGATATTGCTTCCTACACGGATATTGATGCTTACGATATTAAATTGTTGCCGATGCATATATTGCATTCGGAAAATAAGTGGTTATAGTAATTAACACTTGTGAGTTATTTTTCAGAATTAATAACCGAAAGTGGTTATGTGAAAAATTGTTGAAATAAACAAAGAATCGACTTGAGTGTCGACCATGCATAAACATGCTATTGTACCTATCTCAATCTCAAACAGAGAAAAATATGAGAAGTTCAATGAGCGCTTAGCTGGTGACTTCTCTTCCAAAATGAAAAATCTTTCTTCTGTTCTCTCTATTTGGAACAAAGATGTTTTTTTGGCATATTTTTCACAGGAAAAAGGAAATCCTTGCTAGAATTAGGGGCATTCAGAGAGCTTGTGATATATTCAGTAATCATTTTTCCATTAAGCTGGAAACAGAAGTCTAGGGACAAATGGCTTGTTGATTGTGACAGAAATACTAGATTCTTTCACATGACCACCTTGGTTAGAAGGAGGAGGAACAAAATTGAGGCTTGTTTGATGCTAATGAAAATTGGTGCACTGATACTATTTCTATGAAACGAATTGTTGTTGACTTTTGTCAATCTTTTTTCTGTGCATGAGTTTATTGATCACATGTTTATTATACCTTGGCCTTTTCCTCCAATTGATTCTAAAACAATGGATCGTCTCTGTAGACCGATATATCTGGAGGATTAATAAGGCTCTTTTTGGGATTGGCGGACTTAAAGCTCTTGGTTGTGATGGATTTCTAGCTATTTTTTTCCAACATCATTGGAGCACTTACTGTAATGACATTTTCAAGGTGGTGAATGATGCTTTTAGCTCTAAATCAGTCCCTCCTGGTTTGAATCACACCATTATTATCCTCATTCCTAAAGTTGATGGTCCTCATCACATGGCTAACTTCAGACCTATCAGCCTATGCACCGCTATGTACAAAATCATTTCCAAGCTGATTGTGGTTAAAATCAGGCCTTTGATGCGGAAGCTCATCAGTCCTAATCAGGTTAGTTATGTCCCTGATAGGCATATCTCTGATAATGCTATTGTTGCTCAGGAAATGCTTTTTAAGTTTAAGAAATCTAGTGGTAAACTTGGCTTCTTTGCTTGGAAAGTTGACTTGTCTAAAGTTTATGATAGACTTAGCTGGTCTTTTATTGAACAAGTTCTCTATGAAACTAAAATTCATGTTGGCTTGGTTAAATTGATTATGAGTTGCATCACCTCTACTAGCTTTCAAATTTATTTTAAAGGTGAGCTTACAGATTCCTTCAATGCTCAAAGGGGTATTAGACAAGGGGACCATATTTCTCCTTATATATTTGTTTTATGCATGGAAAAGCTCTCCCAACTGATTAATTCTACGGTGGATATGGGGGATTGGAAATCTGTTAGAGCATCTCAGTCTGGCCCTAAGTCTCTCACCTTTTCTTTGCTGATGACCTAATGCTTTTTGCTGAAGCCTCTTCTCAGCAAGCTAAGATGCTTAAGGTATCAATGCCTTTTGTTCTTTATCTGGCCAAGCTATTAGTTTTGAGAAGTCTCTATTACTTTGCTCTCCTAATACTAGCAAGAGGCTTGCTATTGAGATTAGTAAAATTTGTGATTCCCCTCTCACTGATGATCTCGGGTTCTACCTAGGTATGCCTTTGATTCACACTAGGGTCAATAAACATACTTATGATGCGATTTTTGATAGAATTCAAAGCAGGCTTTCTAGTTGGAAGAGTAATATGCTGAGTATGGCAGGCAGATTAACTCTTGTGCAATCAGTGACTTCTTCAATTCCAATCTATGCTATGAAAACTGCCAAGTTTCCAGTCAGCTTATGTGATAAAATTGATCAGCTCAACAAAAACTTCATTTGAGGTGAGAAAAAAAAAAGGTGCATCTTGTTAATTGGGAAACTGTTTGTCAGCCTAAATGTCTTGGAGGCTTGGGAATTAAGAAAACTGCAGTCATGAACCAAGCTATATTAGCTAAGGCTAGTTGGAGGCTGTTTCAACATGATTTTGGTCTTTGGGCTTCTATTTATGCCAAAAAAAAATACATGAATCATTGTTCTCTTATTAATAAAGCTTATGTGCCTCCCTCTGATTGTTCCAATACCTGGAGAGGAATTGTGCATGGTGTTGTGCTTATGAGAAGAAATCTTAAATGGCGCATTGGGGATGGCAAGAAATTCAAGTTCTGGTATGATCTCTGGGTCATGCCTACTCCTTTTATTAATGTTGCTTTGCCTGGTTCTACTATTAATATGAATGCCGCCATATGTGATTTTTGGTGTGAGTCTGGTTGGGATATTGATCTTTATAAAGCTTATGTACCTTTAGAAGTTGTGAATCAAATTATTTGTGTGCCTACTGGTTTTATGGATTGTGGCAGTGACAAGCTGATCTGGAATGCAACATCTAATGGTTTTTTTTATGTTAAGTCTGCTTACATGTCCACTTTTGATAACATTGAAGTTCCTAACCCTTTTGATAACATTCTGTTTGGAAGCTGAATTATCACCCTAAGATCAAAACTTTCATGTGGACTGTTTTGCATAAGAAAATTCTTACTAATGTGCAAAGGATGAAAAGAGGGTTTACTGATAATGCTAGATGTCCTATTTGCAATGCTAATGATGAGAGCCTGCTTCAATTGTTTAAAGACTGCAGAAGAACCAAATTGATTTGGAAAGATCTTGTCCATTCTAATTCCATTTGTAACTCTTTCTCCTTGGATTGGAATGGATGGATTGCTGCTCAAATTCATTGCCAGTCTAGAGTTAAGAATGATATTAAATGATGCAATCTATTTGTCTTTGCTTGTTGGTTTATTTAGAAATGGAGGAACAAGACTTTTTTATCCCAGTTTTGTTATGCCTGCTTGCCCCTCTCTGACAATCTGGAATTATGTTGAAGAGTGGACTGGTGCTCAAGCCAAGGCCAAATTGTCTAACATGTTCAGTTATTCCATGCTCTCCTAGAACAAGCCTCCTGTCAATTCTTTGGAATTGAACATTGATGGTACTAGATTTAGTTGTTCTAGGAATATTGGTGCTGGTGGTATTATAAGAGATCATCATGGTCATTGGTTGAAGGGTTTTCAAATGAATTTGGGAGTTGGTGATTTTCTTGACGCTGAAACTTGGGCCCTCTACTTTGGTCTTAAACTTATTGCCAAGCATTTTAATGCTGCTGTGGAAATTGAAACTAATTTCAGCTGTTCTGGTTCAGCTTATGCAGATTGACAAGTTTGATTTGCACCCCCTTGGCTCTTTACTTGATGGTTGTTCCTCTCTCATGTCTAAAATGCAGAATGTCAAGATCTCCCATATCTTAAAGGAATGTAACATGGTGGCAGACTCTCTGGCCAAAATCAGTATCTCTCATGGCTTAGGTCTGATCATCTTTGATGACCCTCCCGTGCATGCTACTCAAGCTTATCTTGATGATTTAGCTGGTTTGTCTAGAGTCAGGAGATCTGGAGTGTGTTCCAACATATAAGCTCTCTTTGATTCTTTTTACTTGGGCCTTTTAGGTCCCCATTGTAACCAAAAATAAATAAATAGTTTGAGCTGAATGTCGGAGGCTTGTTTTGCTGGAAAGGCGTCAAAATCTACCTCTCTTCATTCTGCATTTTAGTTGTACAGCCTAATTCTTGTTTCTTTGTTAGCAAGTAATGATTTGGATACTGAAATTTCACTCTTATTTAGTTTTTATCATGTCGAGAGTATCAAACTAGCTGCACTAAATTGGTGACAACTGTAATCGCAGAATATCATAGTGTTGTACATCAAGAAAAAAAAACTAAATATAATGGGAGTTTTCAGGGTTGAATTTGGAGACCTGTCGACTTGTTATTGGCTACAGTTAGTCATATTTACTGGCATTTTAATTGTTTGGAATATAATTACTTGTTTCTTTTATGTAAATGAATACACGTCTTGTTGCTAGCTGAGAGTACCAGCCATGGCAGACAGAGAGGGTCTCCTTGGCCGTTCCCGGCATGCCTCTTCCGGCCACCGTTTTCCGAGTATCTTTGCCGTTCTCTTTATTTTTGTCTCAATTCTCTCCATTTCTCTCATCTTTCTCCCAAAGTCTGATCACCCGGAGACTTTCAACGACGACGAGGAACACATGATTCGCATCATTGAACCAGAGTCCGACAACCGGTGGAGTTCACTGAACCAGAGCCAGCAGAATAGGTACATTCATAGTTAGTGTCTTTGTTGTTACGCTGTTTAGAGTTTTGTCAGAATAATCCACCCAACGTGTTCGATCATATGCCTCTTTGGATTTTCGTTCATCGATTTCGTATGTGAATCAGTGCGTAGATTATTAATGTGGTTGGTAAAATATTATTAGATATTGGTTGTTTGTTGATCCTACAGAAGTGTTTCTTTATTTGAGCGTATAGTGAGATTAATTGCAATGTTTAACTGTTTGAATCATGAGTTTTTCAGGGTTCGGAGTTACATTAGCAACCAAACGGAGGTTGGTTTTACCATCATGAAGGAGCTGCTTCTGGATACTGAAGCCAAGAAGAAGAATATGGTGTTCTCGCCGCTGTCGATTCACATGCTTCTCAGCCTTGTAGTGGCCGGATCAAACGGCGCTACGCAAGATCAGTTGCTCGACTTTGTTAAGTCCAAGTCCACTAATGAGCTCAACAAGCTAGCCTCCACCCTTGTGCCTCTGTTCTATGCGAATGGATCTCCAAATGGCGGGCCTAGCTTGTCGTTCACCAATGGTGTTTGGCTAGACAAGTCTCTCCAGATCAAGCCTTCTTTCAAACGGGTAGTGGATGTGGCTTACGGGCTGCCTTGAAGCAAGTCGATTTCAAGGGAAAGCCGGATGAAGTTAGAAAAGAAGTAAATTCATGGGCCGAGAAGGAGACTAGTGGCCGGATCAAACATATTCTTGCTCCTGGCTCAGTTGACAGCCAAACTAGGCTGATTCTCGCCAATGCACTATACTTCAAAGGTAATTGGGAGGTTGAGTTTTATACATCAGAAACAAAGGAGTATGATTTCCACCTTCTCAATGGAGACTCAGTTAGGACTCCTTTCATGAAAAATTCTAAACGACAGTATGTAAGTGCTTTCGACACTTTCAAAGTCTTGAAACTCACTTACAAACAAGGTCAGGATCGTGAGAAGCAATTCTCCATGTATGTGTTTCTTCCAAATGAAAGAGATGGGTTGCCAGATTTAGTTGAGAGACTTTCATCCGAGGCTGGGTTCTTAGATCGCCATGTTCCCCCTAGACAAGTTAAGGTTGGTAACTTCAGAATACCAAAGTTCAAATTTTCTTCTGAATTTGAAGCTTCGGAGGTCCTGAAAGCTTTGGGATTAAATTTACCTTTTGTTGCTGGAGGTTTGACAGAGATGGTGACCTCTCCTTTGGGTGGCGACCTATCTGTTTCCAACATAAAACAGAAATCATTCATTGATGTTAATGAGGATGGTACAGAAGCTGCTGCTGTTACAGTTGCTCTTATGGTTGGTTCAAGTTGGAGTGGTCATGTGGAGAAGCCGATAGACTTTGTGGCAGATCATCCCTTCCTTTTTCTTATCAGAGAAGAAACAACCGGGTCAGTGTTGTTCGTTAGACATATCCTCAATCCCTTTGCAGATTGATAAATGAAATTACTATCTCTCCTAGACCTTTTATATCATTAAGCTGATATTAAACTAGACAGGTTCAGCTCAATGTAAATTAGATCTTCTGGTATTAAAGTATTGTTATAAGGTAAAGCTTTACAGAGTACCATGTTATTTCTCCTGGTCAATTGATAATTTTCTCAACCTTGTTCTGTTTATTGTATTTCGACGGTGTATTAGGTTTTCAATTTTATTGTTTATAGCACAACCAAGGGTTGCGAAAAAGTATTCCGGTTATATTGTTAACCTGATCAGTACTATAAGTTGTTATCTCACGCCCATAATTCATGTCTTGGGGAAATAGCTCTGCACTAAAGCCTAATGATGACAATTCGGCCAGCAGTTTTTTTTTTTTTTTTTGGAGAATGATCTGGTCCCTAACTCTTTGTGATCATCAATTTTAGAAATGAGTTATATCAAGATCTTAAACTTTTAATAGGCAAATTTGATAAACCAAATGTAAAACACCATGTATGGAAGTCATCTCCTACTGAAGATAAGGATACTCCTAGATCAGATAGGATTAATAATTGGATAGGGTTTTACATTGTGTGGGGGGGTTTGTTCTTGAATTGTAGGATTCGACTCAATAATTCTGTGTTTTGGTAACGTTTTGGGAAGTACGAATTTGTTGAAGTCAGGTAATAGTCCGAAAGCTGTTTGGGATTTTGTTTGTTTGTTATTGATGGAGACACTGTTAGCAGTCTGTGGTCCTCTCCTATTTCATCTGGTATGAATTTCAGTGATAAGAGAAGGTACAAATCCACAAGGTACAATTCATTCTTAAAAAAAAATCACAAGGTACAAATTATTCACAAATAACGGAATAACTGAAACTAGAGCCTCCAGTTGATTTCATGTATATATCTTATTATTACTCGTGATGGAATGTTACATGTTCATGTATGTTATACGAATGTGACATGGTTATATTGGGGACCTCATAATTGGCTTGTAATTCTGTGAGTTCTCACTGGAAGTGGTTACTGTCAATGTGTCCCATTACCAGATGATCAACTAAATAAAATGTTGAAATATAACAGCTAAATATCTGGCACCCTTATTTCTTATGGAACTGCAGTATAAAGAAGAAAGCTTATGGATACAATCAGAATGTAGAATTCTATCAACCACATTACACATTTGCCTAGTACCTTCTAGTCTAGTCATTTTTTTCCAGCAGTAGCTATGATGAAGGGGGCCAATTGATTTTTGAGTATATAACAATACACCTTATAATTTCAGCCCCGCCAGATGCTGTGTCTCTTTGCTTCAAAGGCTGCTCCATCATTAAGCATGTCCTGAGCATCAGTCTCCATTCCAAGCTTTGAGAGCGCCAGGGCCTGCAAGTAGAATGCAGTTGGCCACTCTGGTATGCAAACCTGGGCCTGCATGGCATCTCTCAAAGCGAGTTCTGCTTGGCCATTCATTAAGTAGGAGAAGGCTCTTCTTGCAAACACAGTTGCAGAAGGAACAGACATCATACCAATCAACTGTTTGTCAGAAAAGTAAGGTTATCCTTGAATACTCAGGTAATTTTAAAAAAAAAACTTTAAAATGTTGACTTCACCCGGATGCACATAATGTGATGAGGAGATCATAACTCAGATATCTGAGAAAAAAATGGCAAGGTTCCTTAAAAAAAAAAACGCAATGTTATTCTGCTTACTAGGCACCAACCATTTACATGTACCAGTGCATGGTGCATATATATTATATATATTCTGGTGTTAATAATTGAAAAGTCATTAAAACAGCAGGAAAAGTATGTAGATTGAGCACATGCAATCATTCTAATCTTAATATAAAACTTGGACAGATAAGAGAAAACAATGCATGTACCTTGGAATAATACTCTATTGCATTCTTGAAATCCTTGTCTCTAAATGCAATATCTCCAAATTTTTTTGTGTTCAACATGTCTTGGACCTGCTGTGTCCATTCTTGAAATGAAAGCTGCAAAAACAATCACTGTAAGAGACGAAATGAAGTGAAACTAGACAACTTAAAACTCAAGATGAAAACAACAATTATGCATATGGGAACGTTTGATGGGGCGACTATAGCATTGGGAACCTGAAGCCTAAATAGACCTCCCAAACAATGCATTCATGGATTTTGGTTGGATACTAACGATATATAAATGGAGATTGATACTACATAATGTACCCACATTTTCAATAGATAAAAGTCTTAAACTAGAGATCAATAACTTGAATTCACTACTCATGTATATGTTGCCAAAAACAGAAATTCCAATACGTGTGAATTGCAAGGTTTGTTGATATTGAGATAAAAAGACCTGCAGACTATTCGAGAACTTGCTCTTAGACAGTCATGCTATACGTTCCAAGTTAATAAATGTACCTCATTTTCTGCACCTTCTTCATCTCTATAACCTGTTTTTAGCAGAATATCATGGACATCACTAAAATCCATCCTTGCACAAGCCTTGCCCAGAGGAGAAAGCATGGTTGGCACCACAACTGTATTTTTGTTATTTGGGAGGCCCATTAAAACATGAGATGCCACCTTAAAAACCAATATGACAATTAGAACAAGTAAAGGAAACAAAGGAGAAGACAGTATGAAGCAAAGTAGAGGGTTTCCACATCACACACAAATATTTGAAGATAACAGAATTGATCACCTCTTTCTTTTGGAGAGGTGCTACAGCTGTGAGAAGACACTTAATATCTCCCCTATCCCTAGCCTCAGACTGAAGACATTTGGAAGCAAGTTCAACCAATTTGGTAGCATCATCATTCTCATACTTTCCTTCCAACGATGAATCCATCAACAACAATACATTCTGTCCCCTTATGAGATCTAGTGCCTGAAAGATATAGTGATCCCTCATCATTTATTTGAGAAATAAAAAATAAACCAAAACTGCGTATCCATGTCGATGTCTGTCTCGGCCACAGATTATATCCAAAAATGTACCAAATAATTGAGTAATCTATTGTGATACCCTACTGAAAAAATGTAAGGGAGGTAATGAACCAGAAACCCAAAATTCTATTATAAAAAAAAGTAAAATAAATATTAAAAAAAACAATGCATTTGAATCTCTTAACCAAAGGGGTATCACTGAGAGCCAGATTATTAATTTTAAAATAAACTTAATGAGCCTAAACGGTTTGTGGAATTCAATTCTTTCTTTCCTTTTTCCACGAAAGAAAGTATCTTGTCGTGAAAATAAAAAACAAATAGTATCACTGAAACCAAAACATATCAAAATTATAAACCGTGCTTATGTAAAAAGTAGAAACAAATGTGAATAAATTTCGTGACAATGACACTTTAATCATCATAGTTGTATGGAGTGCTAATGAAAATTCAAGCAGTAGCAACCCAAAGAAGCAGTAGATTCCAAAAACAAAAAAACATAGTATAAAGAGCTAGATATATAAACCTGAGATCGTGCGGTAAAAAAACATAAATAAAGAGAACATCTCTCACATAAACTATGCACCTGAGCTGTACACAGCATAGGAACTATGCACGGAAAATGTCAGTGAATTCACATAAGATAAAAATAACAAAAGCCTACACTACACAACAAGAACAACGTAAAGGATTATGGATTGATGAAATGGAATTCCACATACATGGAGCGGAGGAATATGTTTTCCACTCAAAAGGTCCAATAGGACAGTTCCATAACTGTAGATAACACTCTCTGGGATGACCCTGCCTGCAAAAAAATTTAACACTAGTCAAATATACTAAAAATCATCTTCTTAC
This sequence comes from Argentina anserina, assembly GCF_933775445.1. Lineage (NCBI taxonomy): Eukaryota > Viridiplantae > Streptophyta > Magnoliopsida > Rosales > Rosaceae > Argentina > Argentina anserina. The sequence goes on from NC_065876.1 coordinate 12,330,912, forward strand.
CTATACAATGTCTATACCATTTCCTAAATTTCAAGTTTTAAAACAAGATAACAAACTAAAAATTGATATTTATTACTGTAACAAAAAATTTCCTTGCACCAAGAGAAGATAATTTCCATATATCAAGGTGTACTTTATCTCATGGTAACTGTAAGACCCTTTTATTGTTTATCACATGTGAATTACAAAATTATAATCATGTACTTTAACCTTCAACAGAATCTTGTGTTCATCTCTACAAAAACATTTCTGATCTCCGTAACAACAGTAATTTTACCTGTCCGTAAAAACTCAGGCGGAGTGTAAGCTAAATTAGTACTGTAGCTTTTTCCATCGCGGCTGTTTTTCATGAGGCCAAAACTAGACAAGCGAGGGTCACCATCCTGACAAAAAATTGTACGTCAGTTATAATCTGGAAAGAGTTGATACATTTAACGTAGAAATATTTAATATTTTGACATTAAAGTGCCTGTCTAAGCAAAGGGAAAGACTAGCACTGATCCATTTTGGTGATAATCTAACATTGAATGCAATAGGAAGCATTAAATGTTATAATAAAGACTACAAACCGATAAACTCATCAGAGCTCAAATTTGAGATAAGTTTACCCTGCATCCCCTTATATGTTGGGAAGATCGAGCAAACGTTGGCCCAGAACAACTATTTTAGCAGAATTTGAATAGTTGTTTAAAGGCATGGTTATTTTGTCCTTTTCCCATTTAAATTGTGCCAAACTTCTTCGTGCAGTTTATAAGAAAAATGAACACTGGCATGCAAAATGTAGAGTCTAGTGCATTAATTTGAAGGCAAAAGAATGGCATTCATAATCAACTCAACAAAATAACTGAGTTCTTCATTACAAATTCACAAGCATACCTCGTCAAATAGAACTCTATATGCATTCAAATCATGATAGATCTTCCGATTTTCTGTGTTACAATGATCAAGTGCCTGGACAATATAATGCGCAACTCTGACACGCATTTCCCATGGCAATGGCTGCTTATCCCCTAAAAGAAATCAAAAGTAACCATTATGAGATTGAGAAGAAACCATAATACCATGAGCAGGGGCATCTGCAGCATTTCAATTATTGACCACTAAAAAAGTGTTATCAGCGTAGTCATATACACTAAGATTGGTTACAAAAGATTTTATTTTGGGGATCTAAAATAATGAGATTTTTCAGAAGCTTCTACCTGCTACATTTGTGTCAAAGGAGGGGCTTTATCTTATGGGTGCAGAAAAGTGCTGGGTTAAAGCAAAAAGAAAAAGAGGAAAGAAAGGTTTACCCTGCTGAGGCACATAAAGTGTTTGGAAAAAAGACCAAAGCAAAAAGAAGATGGATTACAAAGTTTTGTATAGCATAAGAATTTAGCAAATCCATGATGTGCACTGAAAGTAATGAGAGAGAGAGAGAGAGAGAGAGAGAGAGAGAAGAGTGGCAATACAATGAAAGAGATGCTTGGAAAGAGTATCATTGGGCATGTACTGAGCCACCAAGAGGCGTTCTTCTCCTTCAGCACAGCAACCAATCAGATTCACTAATCTCTTATGCCTCAACTTCCCAACTCCCGCAGCCTCAGCCTGCCCAATCATAGGCAATAACATCAGACTCAATGCCAAATTAATCCAATATTGCTATAAGCCTACAGGGTTGTTTGTTTTTGGAAACAAAAAGAAAAATCACGGAAAAATAGAATATCCAATGCAGTTGGCTTTAAATCTTAGTCTTCTGCCATCATTACCAGATCAATACAGAACAAACGAAAACCCAAAAAGGAACATAAACATTGAATGTTCTGTTACAAAAGTATTCATCATTTCTATCTAAAAAAACTTCCTTTTTGGTTACTAAAAGTCTAAAACTATCCTTTTCCCTAATTTCCTCGCAAATCAAAAACTAAAGAAACGAATTTTGGTGCTTTTACCACAAACTGCTGAGCGTCAGGCCAAGACTGCTTGGAGAAGCGTTTAACAGCAACAAGGCGATTGTTTTCAAGCTTCCCTTTGTAAACTACATTTGGGGCTTTCTCGCCACTCTCGGAAACTATGAACTCTGAGATGAACCCATTCGTGGCCTTCCTCAGCTCGTTTAAACTGTACTCCTTAAACGCCGGGACTTGGTCCCCAACTTCAGCTTGATCCCCATCAGCTTCAAAAAGATCAAAAACCACAAAGCCATCAGCTTCAAAAATCCAAATCAAGAAACAATAAGAAAATGAAGCAAAAACCCATCAAGGAGACAAGTACCCGGGTCGGGTTTGAGAGGCTCGGGAAGAGGAGAGGGGTCGTCGGGGGAGTGGAGGTGGGCGGTTTTGGACTGTAAGCAACCCATTTTTCAGTGGTGCTGGAGTTGAAAGTGAGTCAAGGTTACATAGAAGAAGAAGAGGAAGAGGAAGAAGGAAGGAAGAGAGAAATGGAAGGTGGTGTTGGGTTTTGGAAGGTGAGAGGGACAGAGAAAGGACAGGGGAGTGTTGATAGGGAAAGTACTGCAGTGTTTTGAGGTGCAGAGAGAGAAGGGGAAAAAGGTGAGAGTGACCGAGTGAGTTGAGTTGAGACTAGTTTGAAGTGAATCTGTGGAAAAAGAGACGAGTGTGGGTGATGTACGTGATGGATCTGTCGTGACTCACATGCTTGGTTAGACTGGGAGAGAAGTTTCAGTTTCTGACTCTGTGGGTGGCTGGGGTCACTTGCCCTTACATTATGTGCATTTTTATTCTTGATCATTAATTCATTATATGAGTTAATGAATAATAAAATTAGAATATTTCACCTCAAAACGGTTATTTTTAGTGAGGGCTGATTTTGGCACATCCAAAATTACAAACTACACATCATCTTTATATTTTAATAATAATTGTTCCACCATCTCTTCTCACTTCCCATTAAACCTTTGAATCAGACCAATTTTTTCTTTCTTTTCCCCAGAGGCCAAAACACCCAACTCAAAAATAAGAACCGGAAGGGTCACCATAGATGTGACGTCAGCACCTGCATGCTTTTGCATAAGTTCATACCATCACACCTATAAAATGATTTTGCTCAAGCAAAAAGTGGTTCTAGAAGTAAATTTTACTTCAAGTAAATCGATTTCATATTTTGCTCAATCAAATCGATTTTTTCACATACACATTCACAATTTGCTTGAACAATTCAATTTTGTCTTGTTGTGAAATGATTAAATTTTTTTACCAGATATATTTACAACTAATAATAATGTGCCACGTGTCGTTATCGACTCGATATTATCCAAAATTTCTGATAAGATTTTCGACTAATAGAGAATTGACAGGTGTCACTGCCACGTGTCATTGTCGGTAAAATAATTAGAGCAGATTTCCGATAAGATTTTTGACTAGTAGAGAATTGACACGTGTTACTGCCACGTGTCAGTGTAGGCAAAATAATTGGACTAGATTTCTGGTAAGATTTTCGACCAATTTGCTATAAAACGTCTAATATCACTCATTCTATACTCACACCATTATGAAGAATCCGAGCATATAACTCATCTTTCAATCTAAATACTTAGCAACATTTCCTTGTTCATCACTCTGATGAATCCTTTCAGCTTCCACAATTTTTTCAGACGGAGACAACATCAACAAGAAGATGATGACGATATGGAGCAATCATTCGTGAATCAGGTGGTCATGGCGGAAGTATAACACGATGATGAATCAACACGACCAATCGGTTCACGTTGCGGTAAAAAACCGAATAAGCCATGTCAGAGGCTATCTAGGGGACGCAATCTCATGGAAGATTACTTCATCGAACGTCCAATCTTCAACGCTCAAGACTTTCACCGGAGGTACAGGATGAGCAGAGACCGATTCAACATTATCATGACGGACCTCTGCAACTACGACATGTCTTGGCATCAAAGAGAAGACGCCACTGGTTTGCTAGGGCTACTTCCCCAACAAAAGATGATCGGGGCTCTACGAATGCTAGCGTACGGGTCAGCCGCAGATCAGTGTACTAAAATTACAAGGATGGGGGAATCGACTACCCGAGAATGTATGAAGGAGGTTTGCAGCCAAGTGGTTCATTTATATGGTCCAAGATACCTCCGCAGTCCAACACCAGCAGACCTCACGTGACTACTAGCTAAAGGCGAACGCCGAGGTTTTCCAGGTATGATTGGAAGCATCGACTGCATGCACTGGGAGTGGAAGAACTGCCCAACCGCCTATCAAGGGGCATACTCGAGGCGAAAGGGTCACCCAACGGTTATCCTAAAGGCAATGGCCTCGTATGATATATGGATATGGCACAGTTTTTTTAGGTGTCATAAAGCTAAAAATGACATTAATGTGCTCCACCTATCGATTGTGTTCTCAGAGATCTTTGCCGGAAGAGGCCCAACTGTCGTCTACGAAGTCCACGGATAGAGGTACACCACAACTTATTATCTGGCTGACGAAATATATCCAAGGTACTCTACATTTGTCAAAAAAATTTCCAATCCCCAACGCCGCAAGATAAGCTCTTCGCAAAGAAACAAGAGGCATACCGGAAAGATGTGGAAAGCGCATTTGGCATCTTGCAATCTCGATGGACAATTATACGTCATAGTTGTACATTGCACCACAAATCGGTAATGACTATTATCATGTTAGCTTGCATTATATTGCATAACATGATTGTTGAGGAAGAGTATATGGATGATGAGGATGAGGAAGAAGAAGAAGACTTGCAAAACCCATCGAGGGCTTTTCGGGTTTATGATGGGCCGGTGAATGCACAAGGGAATCGAGTTCTTTTTGAGCCAATCAGTAGAGATGGAGCTAATATACAACGGTTTCACGACCGTGTTGCCGATCTCGAATCCGCTTACATCAATCGAGAGCTCAAGAGAGACTTGGTGAAGCACATTTGGACGGTGGAAACCGGTGAAATACTTTAAATATGTTTTATTATGTGTTTTCATGATGCTTGTGTTTAATTATTAAGGTTGTGTTTAATTTCAGTTAGTGTTTTAATTTAATGTGTATTTCAATTTCAACTTAATAAATAAATTGCATTTTATTTCTCGAAAATTTAAATTACATAAAATGACGAGCCAAACCCAGATTTATTCTTAGTACAATATTATAACTACTATGGAAATAGCACGCGACTTAAGTGATAACAATCCGAATATGTTTCATCGGTAGGTTGATCTTGACTAGCTTCTCCTTCATTAAGGATTGCTAGTTTCCTCTTGGTAAAATACCTTTTCGAGATTGGGGTCATAGCCTCCAAATCCATTGTCATGATCTTTGTGTCATTCTCTTGTTTCTTCAATCGTAACTCTTCTTTCGCCCTTGTTTCTTTCCACTTTTGAATGTCTATGTACTCCGCATAATAATTAAGCTCACTTTCATTATGGGCTAGCCTCTTGGTATGCCATGATGTTTGGTCACTTGCAATGGTATACAAAACATCCACTCGTTACTCAATAGGAGTCTTACCCTGTTTCTTTTGGCGCCTATCTTCCTTTGCCACCTTGGTTCCCATTGGTCTAGGTGGACTCGATAGAGCTGTCATGTTGCTTTGAGGTGTCTCATTCAATTGGTCGTCAACTCGTCATCCAAATTGATTATTGGAGATGATTCAGTTGCGGAAAGAGTACCATGGTAACTACTTTGATATGAAGAAGGAGTAGTAGGTAGCACCTCAACGAAAGATGGATGATTTTTAACCACTTCCCAACATTTAAAGTGTGTAAATTTTTTCTTCTTGGCATTATAGTAACATGATTGAGCTTGTCGTTCCTGATGTGAAAAACTTATATTAGGTACATATTTAATTACATAATTTAAATAAATTAGATAAAATAAATAATGTAAACAAATTAGATATATTAAAACAAATAATGTAAACAATGCTACATATTTAAACAAATTAGATATAAATTACATAATTTAATTCATATAATCAAATAAAAATTATAATATATGATAAAACAATGTACTTACTTCGTCCATTAGCGAAGTGCCGCTAGCTATATGTTGCCGTGACGCCGCCAAACATTCGCCCCATTTTTGCAAGAGTAGCTTGAACTTGTTGTAGTGAGAAGCGAGCGCAATTCGGGTCCTCGGCTCATTCGGAGTTTTCTCACCCGGTGCTAGCACCCAATTTTGCATATAATCGGCATCAATTGTCTCCCACAATTTGTCCCTCTTTTGTTTGTTACCGTCATATTCATCAATGTTATGACGGACAAAAGAGATGCACATTTGTAAATCTTCGGAAGGAAGCCAATGGGTGCCCATTATTTTGGAAAAAAAATGCTAAACCAAAATTAGAGAGGAGATGGAGGAAGATGTGAAATTTGTTGTGAACAAATTGGTGAGAGTTGATCAAATATTGAATTAGTATTTATAGGCAAATTTTTGGGAGAGTTATGAAAATTTTGGGTTTTTTTATATCCGTTCTGATCAAATAGTAACCGTTGTCTATTAATTCTGACCGTTAGATCGAAATTTCTGATTCAAAATGGAAGGCCCAGATGTATTAAACCGTTAGCCCATTCGGTAAGCCACGTGTCAGCCATTCATTGGCTCGTTAATTTTTTTTATGCACGCACCTAACAGAAGAAAAAAAATTTAACCCACGCCTGACGTCACCCACGTGTTGTGGGCTCCGCCAGGCGGTCGAGCAATCGCCGGAGAAAACTTTGCTCGAGCGGAGGGGCGAGCAAACCTTCCCGGTTGACTGGGTGAACACCTCTCATCCGGTGCGAGATTGAAAATTGGTTTGCTCGAGCAAACCTCCCGATCACCGTCGGTGCTCGAGCACCACCTCCTCCTTTGCTCGCCGGTGCGGAGGCTCTCATAACCTTCCAATATCCATCCCTATCCTCCTGCTTCCATCTTCCTTCACCAGCTTCCTTGCGAACATGATCTGGATTAATAACCTCCAAACCCTCTTATCCCACTAATCCATCGACGGATTTGGTGCCGGCGTTGAAAGTGGATGCGATGGAGGCAAAGAAGCCACCTCCTCCACCGACTTGCTTGGGATCATTAGGTGCCATCTCCGATTCCAAAACCCTCAGTCCGACTCCAAGTCTTCACATAACCAAATTCACCTCAAGACAAAAAATTATTTCTCTTCTCGTCCGTCACTTCTCTGTTGCAACTCTTTATTTGTATCTACCCTAGTCCATAATCTTGAACATTCCCTATACTCTCACACAATATCTAATCGACTTTGATACTGTTCTTCTCAAAATTTTGGTACTATTTACTCAATATTCCAATCTTCAATTTCCCAAAAGATTTTCTATTTCGGATTTTTGGATAATATTGAGAAATTCGGGTTCATGTGTCTTACAATATTTTTTAATAGCTTATATAGAACAAATTAATTTTTAAACCTAAAATCAAGAGTTTCGGGCGTTGGTGTAATTGAAGATCGAAGAGAAGAGCATACTGTAATTTCTGGGTTGGAAATGTATGTCCTGTCGTCCGGGTATTGAAGAGGGAGAGAGAAAGGTGTTTTAGGAAGTGAGAAGAGATAATGGACAAAATTTCATTAAAAGAATAAAAAGGGAGTGCAGTTTGTAATTTTGGGTGAGCCAAAATCAGCACCCTATTTTTATTGTTACTAAACTCTTAAGTTTGGTAAAGTCGCTCATATTTTCCGGAGCTAAGCATACTATGCCTTAGGGTTCAAGTAAGGGTGACGACTGCTGGTTCACCCAAGCCAGGATAAAAGTAGGGTCGGGTCGGGTCGTGCTGATCTTTGGAGTGGCTTCACTTCCAAACTAGCTAGCAGTAGATTGGTGCATACATGTAGGTTAAAGGTGAGCGTCCGGTCGAGATCTGAGACTACATCTTTGATCTCTGAGTAGCGCTGCTCCCTGTTCCAAGTTCTACGAGGCGAAGGCCAGTGACTCGATTTGCGTTGCCATGGTTTTTTGTTGGATTACAGATTTCGTCAATATTTTTGCTCTTTTATCATGGTGGTAGGGTGCATTAATGTCCGAGTGCGTGACTTAGTTTTATGTAGGTTATTACGCTTTTTAAGCTCAATAAGTTCATATTACGTAGTTTTTCTTTTACACCCTGTATCATTTGATTTATTAGCATAAGTCTCTCCTCGTATATATGTGAGAGGTTGTTAGTTCAACTTATAATAGTCATATTGTTAATATCTTGGTTCATATATCTTTATGTTTCCCTTATACTATACAGGTTGTGATTATTTGCAAATACGTGATACAAGGGAATAGGATGAGAAGCTACATATATATATATATATATATATATATCAAATGCTAACAACACACAGGATAATCTTCATCTTCTTCCATCTCGACAAGATCATCTCTCATTCCCATACACTACCCAAACCAGAAGGATTAGAGAACTTCCAAGGTTTCACAACATCATCATCGATCAAGATCAGAATCATAGTCCATGCAGTGGCGGAGCCATATGCAGGCCCACCGAGCCTGGATCCACCCTAGTTTTTTTTTTTTTTACAATTCTTATATAATAAATATTACTTGTTAAGTAGAATATATATATATTGTAATTATTTTGACTAGACCCCTTCTAAGAGTATTTTTACAATTAATATTACCTCTCACTATCTTACAAATGAGTCAAATCACATATATTCCCACATGACTATGATCAAATCTCCACTATTTATGTTTTATCTTAAATTGATTTTTAATTTTTTTAAGCTATTGAAAAAGAGTTTTAAATTAGTATTATATTTGTGTTTTTTATTTTTCAACTCATGATCGATGATTCCTTAGTTAATATTGAACCCCCAGCCCTAAGATCAAATCATGACTCTGCCATCCCAAATACGACGCTTTGGTCTGCGGTCCATGTGCTCTTCTACCTCCTCTACAACTTCTGGTATTAGTGGTGTTGTCTGAAACGGGACACTTGGTACATGAGGTAACCTAGAAAGTTGCTTAAGTATTATATTCCTTGTCTTCTCCATTTCTTTGGGTGAGTTCAAGTTCTCCATATCGCATGTGTCAATATGAAGAGTGTAATCTGGGCCAAAATACTCATAATATTCTTTGTATGGCAATTCATTCTCTAGATCCACTCCTATAGCAATGGTTGTCACATTGCACCAACAACAAGCGACATTTCTGATCGTATATCCTCCACTGCCCAAAACCATCAAAGGGACATTGAAAGATCGAAGGTAGCGGAGACAATCACCATGACCTTTGATAGATAAGTTGAAGATCCCCAACCGGTCACCAGATAGTGAGTCTGCTCCACATTGAAGAACAACTGCATCTGGCCGATACATTTCCATAATCTTTCCGATGATAGGTCTGAAAAGACTACGAAAACTCTCATTGTCCATGTCATCATTCAATGGAATATTCAAGGCATATTTTTCCCCATGAACCCTAGATCCTTGATATTCCCAATTCCATGAAAGAAATCGCCAAATTTATGAAACGACATGGTCATTACCCTATCAGTAGTGTAAAATGCTTCCTCAACTCCATCTCAGTGGTGAATATCAATATCTATATAAAGAACACGTCTGTAAACCTTGAGTAGCTCAAGAATACTGAGAAACAATGTCGTTTGCGTAACAAAACCCTAAGGCCTCGGCTTTCTATGCATGGTGGAGTCCACCGGCCCAGTTGATAGCAATATCGTAGTCCTTCCTATTCAACTTGACGGCGGCGCCGATAGAGCCGCTAGATGAGGCTTGGCAGAAGTCAAAGAGGCTGTCGAAGATGGGACAATCGTTGCCGATGTTAAATCGCTTGGGGTGGTGGGCATGTCCGAACCCTTTGAAGCTTGTCTTGCCTATTCAACGTTGCCGGATCAACTCGGACAAACTCCCATCTCATTCCTAATACAGATTAGGGTTTTTTTGTCCCTCATCACCATCCGCAACCCCGACACAGCAACCTAAACCTCATGATGGTGCAAGGACACCTCTTCCAGGAGAAAGGAGACCATCATATCCCTCTAGAATCATCATGGAACCACCATAGTACCATGGGCCACTGGAAAGAATACGATCTCTTTCCCCTCGATCTTTGAAAATGAAGATGAACAATCCATACTCCTCTTCCTGAATCACAATTCTCTCCTTAAGAATCCAAATCCCAGAAATCACTGCAGTGAGCACTGGGATCATAATAGAATTCTTCAGAGAGAGGAATCTTCCACACATGTAGAATAAAGGAACTTCGTCCCCACGTTCCACCTCAGGCTCTGATGATCGATGAGTAGCCGCCGCCATGAAGATCTCGGTAAAAAACTCAACACTAGGAGGAAACCCTAACAAAGAGCACAAGACGACTTACTTTAGGAATGAGTAAGCGCACACAAATTAGAAATCCCACAAAAAATAAAAACATTATGTTGAGATATGGTTATTACTTTGTGGTCTCAGTTATAATCCTTGCATTAATGACAACATTAATTGCAGACTGATCTAGACGACGTTCTGCTCTTCTTGATTCTAGTCATTCTGCTTTGCAGGCCGAGTTCAGCTTTTGCTTGTTCTGCAAGTAAGCTTCACTTCCTCTTAATTGCTCGGATTAGTGACTAGTCGTATTGTGCATCTCAAGGCTTAGTTTCTCAGTTTTGTTAGCTGTCTGTATATTAGATAGTTAGTCTACTGGGTATCAACCAGTTTGTATAGCTCCTTAAATAGCTTGTTGGTGCTTCGTTTTGTCATCAAGCAATACAGTTTATTCAAACCTTTTCATTCTCTTTGTTTCATCTGATTTCTTTCTTCAATACATTACTTGTTTCATCGATTATATAGAATTCTGAGAACAATTTCATAGCTGACAAAAGCCTAAGGTCTTAACAGATGCCGATGTTGAGTCATGTATGTTCTTTTCCATGAATCGCTTATGATGGAACCAAAATCTAACCGAATCAACAATTTACCAAAGACTCTTAACTTGAGATGCCAACTTCCCACATAATTGATCTTTGGTAAATCGTCAACCGGCTAGAGTTCATCTCCAACTCTGCTACTTCAAAGGCAGAAGTACCTTCATGCAAACTCTATACTGTATATGCACGAACAAATAAGCATAGTATACATAGGGGCTAAATGTCTCCATACACAAAATCTACACCACATGATTCATATTTTCATATCTAAATTTAATATACTATATAAGCAAACCACATTAATAGTTTAATACTATTGCACATATGGAATGAAATCCACAAAATGAATCAAATATTCCGTGTACAGAAAACAAACTGAGCAATCAGTTTAGGCATTGTTGCTAGAAATATGAAGCCTACTTGGGAAATTTCAAGCATCAGTAAAACCACAATATTTTTTCTTGTGGCCAGCATCCCCCGAATTATTTTTTCTTCTTTTTATTGTTAAATTTTCCATTTTGTTTTTCTTGTGGGTCGAAAAACTGGGACATATCCCCTTGCTGGCTTACTGCTCCAAGTACGTCACTTAAGTCCCACATTCAGAGACCAATGCGATTTTAATCTTAAAATAAAGAGATTATAGTGAATTTAGACCCAAGTTTATATTAAAGTTTTCTTGCTAGAATGATAGGTAATCTCTTGTAGAACAACACAGTAGAATTACATATCAATCTAATTGTTATACATATCATAAGAATTTGAATTCTCATTATTAAGTCTTTCATAATCAATATATTGATTCTCACATGTATTATGATCATAATTTCCGGAATCCTGATCTACGGAATCCATCTCTTTTCGTATAAGTTTGATACAAAATGCAATGGAGTCTTCTTGTATATCTCAAAATATAGATGCCTTTGCTTTCCCCCTAATTGAGGTCAGAGTTGCTACTATTGCCACAAACATCACAACAATAAATCCCGTATAGCTCAGGTCAGAAGAGAAAAGCCTATAACGCCCAAATGCCTTGGGGAATACAGTATCCGATCCATATGACAGATAAGCACCGTGTGAACCAGACGTGAAAGTGAAGATTACCCTATATTTTACCCTTGGTGTTTCTTCCCTTGAAATGAAGTCATTGTACAGAAATTTTACCAATTGCAACATGAATCAAGAAAGGCAGTACAGCAGTAAAGAGACGAGAACAGTTTTCAAGTATGTAGTATGAAGTTTTCACCAGAGTTAGCTTCATTTCAGTCGTTGGAAATCACCAACAGACATAAGTTTGGCTGAGCCCCCCATGAGAATCTAGAAAGAATGAACACACAATCATGAAGAGAAAAATATGTATACCACCAGTCTATAGTCAAGCTATACGTTGAAGCAACGACATGGAACCTTACCTCGAGGTTGATAGATTATTGAGGAGGCTTGTCTTCTTCCAACAACAAATGGATAATAGACCTTAAAACCTCATTATGACCAACGGTGCAGTTCTGAAAACAAAGTTCAGAAATTAATCATAATATTGAAAATTGAAAGACATGCCATCACATGCAAAAATGGTATGAGCTTAGAGAAGCTAACAGCATTCTAGTTCATATGTAAAGCACTCCAAAGTAGCAGCTATTTAAGATATAAATAAATAAGCTACAGCCTACAGCATTCTAGTTCATAGATTAAGCACTCCAAAGTAGCATCTATTTAAGATATAAATAAATAAGCTAATTAGGTATTATGAGCTTAAAGAAATGCATCTTCAAGGAAAAAAAAATAGATGTGAATAAACTAAACCATTTAGATAGTATGAGCCTAGGGAAATAAGAAATGCATCTTTGGATCATTATTCAGGGACATTGAAGTTTCAGGGTCAAGTTAGTGATGTATGAACCGTGACGCCAAAACAAGAAATAAAAAACCAAGTAACAAATCTTAAAAGCACAAAGAATGGTACCTCTGGTTTTCTTATCAATTCCTTTAGAACAGAATGAAGAGTTAAACGGAGTTCCTTGAACAGGACAGCAGTTTGTGCTGGGGCTGTCAGTTTTAACCATCCATCAACAATAACAAGTCCGGTCTGATGCTGGATGTTAATGGAGCCACCAAACAGCAAAATAGAGTTGGGAGAAATGATCGTAGAGTCCCGCAAGAACACTTTATTGGTTTCAACCTTTTCAAGGAAGACAAGGAAAGGATACCGAAATTCATTTACATTATGGTTGATAGACGAAGGGTGTATATTGACTTTTCTTCTTCCATCATACCAGGTTGGACAATGGCTAGTTGCGTGACCAGGAGCCTGTTTAAGGTTATTGAGAACTGTTCCAGCAATTCCTTTCTCAGTGGCTGCAACATTGGGGTATAAACCTGCACATATGATAGCTTTGACAATTGGTGAATGGTTTGAATACATATTGAAGGGTTGCGATGGATCCAAAAACCAAGCATCAAGATTCTCTTTCCTTCTTCCATCAACCTGATATTTCTTTGGAAGATCAATGAGTCCAATATCAGCAAGCAGTGTTCCAAACTGTATTCTCATGTCTCTTATCATGTACATCACTGAACTGCTCAAAAAATATGAATTGCAAAACTGTTGAGCAGCTCTAACCCCTCTGTCACGTAGAATCTTTTCCCACTTTCTGTATGCAGTTATCATTATGAGATGATCGGATTGCTTGTCAACATCGTTTGATTCACTTGGACCATCTAGCTTGTCAGTCAACAGTGCCAATTTTGCTCTTTTCGCACTTTCCTTCTCATCTTTTGGATGGACAAATGGAGATTTGTAACTTAAGAATGCTGAAATTGATAAAATCGGTGATAGGCAACCAAATATTCCACCATATATCATCATTTTCCCAATCAATACGTCAACAGGAAGTTTCGCCAAATGATGCCCAAGAGGCGTCAACTCTTCATTTGTTTCAAGAGCACCAACCTCATACAATATCTTAATTGCGGAAGACATAGCCTCTTCCCTTGGGGGTTCTAAAGCCTGGGACAAAAATGGCTTTATGTGGCCCAAAGAAAGTAGTTTAATTTGTAAACACAGCTCCACTAATGGCATCCGAAGCATCTCTGGAACCTGAAAGGGGCGCATGAGCTTTTCAAATCGATAACCAGTATACATGCAAAAGCAAATTCCAGGTTTCACACGTCCAGCTCTTCCTTGACGTTGCCTTGCATTTGCTTTAGATATCCAATCCTCAACCATACTCGACAATTTCTTTTGAGGATTATAACGATTCTCCTTGTGCTTTCCACAGTCAATAACATATACCACATCATCTATTGTTATGCTGGTCTCAGCAATATTAGTGGCTACAATAATCTTTCGTATATTATCAGGAGCCTGCAAAAATACCTTCTTTTGATCAACTGATGCAACAGATGAATGTAGTGGGAGGATCCAATCAGAAGCTGCTCCACTAAACCGGTAAGAAGCAGCTAATTTATCAACTAAGGTGTATATTTCAGACACTCCAGGCAAGAAGACAAGAATAGCACCTTCAGCGCAAGTTTCATCAACATGGCACACCAAGTCTTCAAGAAGATCATAATCAATGACATCTTCATTCAATCTTTTCAAATTTTGTCGAGTTTGCTCACTGTAAGATTGATACATATCATGAAAATAATTTGGATTAATATATTCTTCAGAGAGTACAGAATCATCACCCCAGCCAGATAAAACAAGATTCTTCTTTCCTCTGCTGTTGTTTACAGGACCGGTCTTCCCTTCCGTTGAAGTTCCATAGACCATGGAAGCCAGAGAATCTGATGCAAGCCGATAATCAATGCGCTCATAAATATCCTCAAGAAAATAAGTTGTCACTGGATGTGTTCTACCTTCTGCAGTAATCACAGGACAACCACCAAAGTAATTTGAAAACAAATTGGAATCAACAGTTGCTGACATTAGAATAACTTTCAGTTTTGGTGTAATAAGAGCTGATTGCTTTTCGATCAGATTCTTCAAAACTATGAGCAGGAAATCACCCAAAAGAGAACGCTCATGTACTTCATCAACTATGACATGAGTAATTCCAGTCAAGTCTCTGTCTCCCACGAATTTTCTCAGAAGAATACCTGTCGTGCAAAACAGAAGCTTAGTCTTTTCATTACTTGCATTATCAAGGCGCACTTGATAACCAACCAAAGAACCATTTGAACCAGGTGAGGGTTCACAACGTTCATCAGCAACTCTGTCAGCCACAGAAATAGCAGCTATTCTCCTTGGTTGTGTGCATATAATGTTACAATGTCCACCACATCCTGACTGGATCATGTCATCCAATATAAACTGTGGAACCTGAGTTGTTTTTCCAGATCCCGTTTCACCACAAACTACTAAAACATTATTGTCCTGCAGCAGTTGCAATATATCATCTTTCAAACCAGAAATGGGCAGTGCAGCTCTAGCTTTCAGCATTTCCTTGTATTTCTGTTTTTTCTGTTTATTCTCCAGTTCTTTTCTCAGATAAGAGTTCTCTGCATCTTTGCGAAGATTTAGTCCTGATTTTCTAGGTTCTTGAACCTGGAGTTGTGGAACCACTTCAGGAAGAAAATCAGAATCATACGCAACATTAGCAGCAGAAGTTGATGTAGAACCATCAGTTTTCAATAGCGAATCCACGAAATTAGCTCTTCGGTCCTTAACACTATCATCAACATTGGTCATAGTTTCCCCTTCCTTCCAATGAATGACAAGAGAAGCATAAGGCTCGGTAATAACAAGATGGATTGGGAGATCAGAGAACAGTTGACAAAGAGCATATGCTGCAACTCTATTCTGTGCATCCTCAGCTGAATCAAAAGTTACATCGTGATCAGGAAGCTGAAGAGTGACCAAGCCCCCAGCCTTTCTGCTCTTACCCCTTCCACTAGCTTTACGCAAAACACTGATAGTATAAGTGAAACTATTATCCTTGCCCCACACTTTATTAAACTTTGGGGCTTCCCATCCTGACTTTTGACACAATTGATGAAATACAGCCTTGGGAATCTTTTGAGAGTCCCCCTTCTTCCAAATACCATCTAATTTCTCCAAATTTTTCTCATTGAGCATCTCTTTCAACTTTTCTTTCTTCTGTAATTCCAAAATAGTAGAAGTTACGATTTCGTTCGACGGTGCATCTTCCGAGAAAAAGTTACCAATCTCCATATCAGTTGTGTCTTCTTCTGCAACAACTTTTTCCTGAACAGGTAAATCTGAAGGAGTAGAATTGGTTGGGAGCTCAACGGAGCTGCACTGTACTATATCATTTCCACCTGATTTTAACTCATCAGAATGGAGTCCTTCACTCTGCTTGTAAGGCTCTGAACTAGCTTCTGTTTCCTGAAAAGCAGAATAAGCTCGTTCTATTGACTGTTCCTGCTCAAATTCTGATGCCAATACATCATCCGATAAGCCTAGAGCAGACAACTCCTGCTTGAGATCACGTATCATTTTGCCCGCCCTTTCCTGGCTTTTCTTGTCCTTGTTCTGCTTGGCTTCCGCAGCCTCCAATCGCGCAGCACGATACTCCTCGGCTATAACATCATAAGACCTCGGTTTCCTGACCTTCGCACCCGAACCCTCATCATCAACATCATCCTCCCACGTACTCAAATCATCCTCCTCCTGCTGCTCCACATACCGTTTGATCCAATCCGCCTGAGACGGCTGACACAAATCAAGAGTCTTATCCTCCCACTGCCCCTTGGTCCTAATAGCAATCCCCGGCATATCCTCGTCAATCCTAGCAGACATATCCACCGAGGGAGTCCAGTCGTCGCGAGAAGTCAGTACAACACCAACAGAGCCACCTAAACACACAGCACGCTCATACAAACTCACAATCACATCCAACATATCAATACTCATCTCACACAACACAATTACGACCGATTTCCATACGCAACGTAATGCTTTTAAATGATACTTATGCACTCTATACGCAATTAGACAATGTACCTTCATTTGCAGCCATCGAAACTCCACTGGAAAACTTCAATGGAAGCTCATTTCCAGGCATATTTAAGCACAGCCAGTCCAGAGCAGCCTCATATGTGGCCCCCTCCTACTCATCAAAACCACAATCACAATTCCAATTAGGTTTTCAGTCAATTACTGCAAGAACCTAACATAGAAAAAGTTACCGCAGCCGAAATCGGAGGTTAAAGTAAAGAAAAAGTTACCTTGACAGCGGAGAGAGCGAGCTCAATCTGATCATTGGTGAATCCCTCGCAGGAGAGCTGCTCGTAGACGGCCCTGAGCCTCTTGGCCTTCTGAGCCTTGGAGAGGGACTCGTCGACGGGGACGGCGGGGGAGCGACCAGAGTTGATGAGGAGGCGGCGGAGGCGGTTCTCGTTCTCGGCGGAAATCTGGAGGCGGGGGCCGGACGACGTCGTTTGGGGTTTGGCGGTGGTGTTGGGCTGGGGCGTTTTCTGGCCAGAGGAGGAGGATTGGGGTTTACTGGTGGACTTCTTGGACTGCGGCTGCTTCTTCTTTGGCGCCATTTGTGTGATCGGATGGAGGTTAAAACGGCAGTGGAGGTCTGAGTTAGGATTCCGGGAAGCGGGAGCAGAGTAGATACCTGGAAAGAAACCTTCTTTTTTTGTAAAGGGGTTTGGAAGAAACCTTTTTCTTTGTTACCGAAAACACACACTTATTGTATATTTTTGGAGTTTTCTTTCAAACTTTTTTTTATATAAACTAGCAATAAAGCGCACACACTGTGTGCACTAACTCTTTTTTTTTTTAATTTACTAGAGAACAACGTAAATGGGTCTCAGAAAGTTGCGAAGAGATTTTAGGAAGCACATATAAACATATTCCGGAACTAACTTTTTTTTAGAGTGGAGCTTTTCCACCGATTCAGACCAAAAAGCAAATTTGGTGGTGAGTGGAGCTTTTCCACCGATCCAGACCAGGCGGAGTTTTTCCAAATGCAAGGAGAATTCCAGTCAAATTGAGGAAGAGGCAGAGCATTTCCTTCAATAAATTTCAACTATTTTTCAAGGTTCAAGGACTCTTTGATCTCTTGTTCGGTTTGAACAAGCAACCCTTTCTCGACCCGGTAGGAGGTCGGACATTCTTCATCAAATTCTGACAAAACTTTTTAGCGCCATGAGAGTGGAAGCTCTGTAGTTGTTGATCCAACTCTGGTGAAAGCAATCTCCTAAGGTAGGAGGTGATATTTTATATTGAGGTCTTCAAATATTTTCTTCAGCTCTAAGATTATATCTGTTAGCTTATTCGATTGGACTTGATTTCTTCCCGTTTTCCTTGATTTCTCTTGCTCCTTGCACCGATTTGGTGGCGAGTCAAGTCTTTAGCTTCTCCGCCCTTCCTAAGGGAAGTAGCGGAGCGTCGACAATGACTGAATAATCGTAAAAGATGTAAAACTGAGTTTGATCTCTGTGATGACCTTGAAACCTTTCCAATGGTAGATTCAGACAACATTGTTCGCCCTTCTCCTTTGGGTGAGAATTTAATGTCGTATGCTAACACTCTGACTGGGGTTATTGGCATGATGGCTCTATGGGTAAGAATTTTGATCTTCCTGTTAAGTTTTTCAGAGACTTTATGGTGGATAAGATTGGTAAAATTCTTGGAGATGTTGTAAGAATTGATCTTGTTACTGTTGGTCAAGCTAGGGGTAAATCTGCTCGTATTTGCATTGATATTGATTTGAATAAGCCTCTAAAACCTTTTGTGGAAGTGGAAGAAATTGCGTATCATGTGGTTTATGAGGGTATTTCTATGATTTGTTTTGAGTGCGGTTGTTTTGGGCACTTGAAGGATAAATGCACAAGTATTGTGAGGCCTAGTTCTTCCAATGTCCAACAAGCTGATGTTCCTAAATCTGTTGTGGTAACTGATGATAGTTCTGCTTTTGTTTCTGAAAATACTGATGCTATGGAGATTATGGCTCAAACTGAAGTGATTAAGGATGATATGGGTCCCTGGATACTCTATAGGAATAAGAAGAAAAATGGTTCTAATGCTAATGTGAGGAAATCTTAGGAATCTGGGTCTAGATTTGACATCTTTTAGGGTGGAGATGAAACTGGTAATGATGATGTGGTTCTAGACAAGCCTTCTGCTGATGCTCTGAAGATTGTTAAGCTATGGACTAGTTTCTAAGAGAATAAGAAGAAATGTCAGAAGTCTCCCCAGCACAAGAATGCTCCTAGCTCTAAGAACCTTGTGAACTTTGCTAATACTACCTCTCCTACATCTTTTAAGGTAAAATCTATTCCCATGAATAATTATAATTCTAGAACTGCTTTGACATATGTGTCTAATGTTGCTAGTTCAAGTGGCAAGGGGATCTCCCATTCTCTGATGAAACCCAAGAGTCTTAGCTCGTCTAGTTCTAAACCTTTGTCCCATGGTTTTAAGAAACTTTCTTTTGAAAATATGGGAACTAATGTGTTTGGAACTAGCACCTCAAATCTTTTTGGACACAGCCCGCCTAAGGAGAATATGATTGTGCAGAATGATATGGTCATTGTTGATGATTGTTCTGAATCTTTTGTTGATGAGACTTTTGCTTCTAATAGCATGTTGCAATATGATGGAACCTTGCCTTCCTATAATGGTGAAGGTATGGATGATGATAATTAGGGTGCTAACCCTCTTTTCCCATGCATTTCCAATGTTAAAGGTAATTTTTTGGAATGTCAGAGGTGCTGGCAGTAAGAGTTTTCGTTCTGCTATTGCAGATCTAGTGAAACTGCATAATGTTGATGTTTTAGCTATATGTGAACCTAGGGTTAAACTCCACAAGGCTTCTGACACTCTTAGGAACGTTGGTTTCAATGACTTCAGGATTGAGGAAAAATCTGGTTTTTTTGGTGTTATTTGGCTTTGTTAGAACAATCTCAGAACTAATGTTACTTTTCTTGCTAGGAATTTTCAATCTATTTCTGCTAAGATTTATATTCCTTCTAAAACTGCTTGGATGCTATCTGTGGTTTATGCCAGCCCTACTCACACTTCTAGAGCTGGTTTGTGGAGGTACTTTGAGAGCTTGGCTAATCAGTTTAAGCTCCCTACTATGTTTATTGGTGACTTCAATGAGCTTGTTTCAGTTGCTGACAATAATTCTAGACCTTTGACTGGGAGATTTGGTGGTCTGAGGGATTGGATTAACAGAGCTGCTTTGATTGATATGGGTTTTTCTGGTTCTTGTTATACATGGAGCAACAATAGAGTTAAGAAAAAACTTGATAGGGCTTTATGTGATATTAATTGGCGATCTACTTACCCTGATGCCTTCATCCAGCACTTGCCGAAAACAAGGTCTGATCATTGTCCTATTCTTATGCAATTAACTTCTAATAATTTTGTGAATGGTAGAGTTAGTCCCTTCAAGTTCCATGCTATGTGGTTTTCTCATGGTGATTACTCTGATTTTATTTCAACCACTTGGAATTCTCTTAATGGTGATTTTTCTTCAAAAATTAAGGATTTATCTTCTGCTCTCTCTACATGGAATAAGGAGATTTTTGGTCATCTTTTTCATAGGAAGAAAAAGATTCTTGCAAGGATTGGACGTATTCAGAAGGAAAGGGATAAGCATGAGAACTCTTTCTTAACTAACCTTAAAGATGATCTTATTAAGGAGTATCAAACCATTAGGGACCAGGAATACTTCTTTTGGAAGCAGAAATCAAGAACAAATTTCTCAAAGGTGGGGACATGTATACAAATTTGTTTCATATCACCACTCTTGTTAGAAGAAGAAGGAACAAAATTGAGGGGTTCTTTAATGCTAATGGCAGATGGACCTCTGATTCTACTTAGATGAAAGATATTGCTGTCAAATTATTTTCTAATCTCTTTTCTGCTAGTGATTATGAAGGTACAAGATTTATCATCCATTGGTTGTTTTCTGTTGTTGATAAGCATTGTATGGAGAGAACTTGTAGGGTTGTGACTCTTGATGAAGTTATGAATTCTCTCTTTTCCATTGGTGGTCTCAAGGCTCATAGGCATGATGGTTTTCTTTCCATTTTCTATCAGAATCATTGTTCTTTATATTCTGATGATATTTTTAAGATTGTGCAAAATGTTTTTGCAAATTTTGTTTTCTCTGCAGGTTTAAATCACACCATTATTCCCCTTATTCCAAAGATTGAAGGTCCTAAGTATATGGTTTAACTTCAGGCTTATCAGTCTATGCACTACTATATATAAAATTATCTCTAAAATCATTGTTGCTAAAATTAGGCCTTTTATGGAACAATTGATTAGTCTCAATCAAGTGAGTTATATTCCACGCAGGCTCATCTCTGATAATATTATGATTGCTCAAGAGTTACTTTTCAAATTCAAGAAATATGCAGGCAAATGTGGGTTTTTTGCTTGGAAGGTGGATATGTCTAAAGCCTATGACAGGTTAAGTTGGAATTTCATTGAAATGGTTCTTTATGAAGCTAAGTTCCCCAGATCTCTTGTCAAGTTAATCATGCATTGTGTGACATCCACAAGTTTTCAGATCTCTTTTAATGGTGAGTTGAGTTCATCTTTTCATGCCAAGAGAGGGATTAGGCAAGGAGATCCCCTTTCTCCTTACTTGTTTGTCCTCTGTATGGAGAAATTAAGTCATTTAATTCATTTTAATGTTGATCTGGGTCTTTGGAATGCTGTTAGACCTTCACAATCTGGTCTGAAAATGTCTCATTTATTCTTTGTTGATGACTTTATGCTCTTTGCTGAAGCCTCATCTACTCAGGTTAATATCTTCAAAACTTGTCTTGATCAGTTTCTCTCTCTCTCTCTCTCTCTCTCTCTCTCTCTCTCTCTGGCCAAGTAGTGAGCTACGAAAAGTCCCTCATCTATTGTTCACCTAACACTTGTAAGAATCTTTCTTCTAGAATTAGTTTTATTTGTGGCTCTCCTTTGACTAATGATCTTGGTAGGTATCTTGGTATGCTATTACTTCATGAGAGAGTTAATAAACATACTTACGCTGGAATTTTGGACAAGGTCTAATCTAGACTTGCTAGTTGGAAGAGTAAGACCCTAAGTATGGCTGGGAGGCTTACTCTTTTGCAATCTGTTACCTCTTCTATTCCTATATATGCAATGCAAACTGCTAGACTTTCTGAAAGCCTCTGCTCTAGACTTGATAAGGTAAATAAAGACTTTCTTTGACGTGATTCTATTGAGAATAATAAAATCCATTTTGTTAATTGGGATACTGTATGTAAACCTAAACCTCTTGGTGGTCTGGGGATTAAAAAGACTGCTGACATGAACCTTGCCATGTTTGCTAAAGCCAGTTTGAGAATCTTACAAAATGACAATGGGTTATGACATTCCATTTATTCTAAAAAGTATCTCCAAGACTCTTGTCTTTTGGATCATCAATTCAAACCTCCTTCAGATTGCTCTAGTACTTGGAGGAGTATTGCTTATGGCTCGGCTGTGATCAAAAAATGTATTAAATGGCGCATTGGTGATGGTAAAAAGGTTCATTTTTGCACTGATATTTGGGTGGGTTCTAGTCCTCTAATTAATCATGCTTTGCCTTCTACTGATGTTAATATTCATGCCCATGTTTGTGAGTTTTGGAATACTCATGGGGTGGAATATTGATCTTATTTCTTCTCTTGTGTCTGACCTGGTGGTTAACCAAATTATTAATACTCCTACTGGCTTTTTTGGTTGTGGAGAAGACTCTATTATCTGGAGATGTACTTCTAATGATAATTTTTCTGTTAGCTCTGCCTATTTACTGAATTTTGATGTTTCTAATGATCTGAATCCTTTGTGGAAAATAATATGGAAACTGAACATCCCTCCCAAGTTAATTAAAAACTTTTGTTTGGACCATGATTCACAAAAAGCTTCTGTGTAATGTTCAAAGAGCCTGGAGAAATTTTACTAATATCAAGACTTGTCCTCTTTGCAATTTGGCTGATGAGACCATTCTGCACATGCTTAGAGATTATCCCAAGGTGAAGCACATATGGGGTTTGTTTCTCACTCCTAGATCCCTTTTAAATTCATTTTCCTTAGAGTGGGATAGCCGGTTGAGAGCTCAACTTAATTGTCACTTATTAGTTAAGAATAATATCAATTGGTCTTGTTGCTTTGTGTTCATTTGTTGGTATATTTGGAAGTGGAGAAATAAGCAGGTGTTTGATATTGGATTTCAGTTTACTCTGTCCCCTAAAGTCATTATATGGAATGCAATTAAGGAATGGACTAGTGCAAATATGAAGTAAAATGTTGATTTTATTTACATCTATAAGTTCTTTTCCTGGAAAAAGCCTTCTTCTGATTTTCATAAGTTGAACATTGATGGCACTAGAAGTTCCTCTTCTGGTATGATCAGAGTTGGTGGTGTTATCGGAGATGAAAATGGATGTTGGCTATATGGTTTTCAGATTAATCTTAGTAAAGAGGAAATTCTTGATGTTGAAGCTTGGGGCCTCTTCTATGGCGTTAAAATGACTTCTACTCTTCAGATTTCTAAATTTGAAATTGAGTCTGACTCTATAGTTCTTATTCATCATCTTGGTTCTTTGATACAAGGCTGTCACAATTTTATGAGCAACATAATTCTTCCTCTCTGTGTTATATTTTTAGAAAATCCAACATGACAGCTGATTTCTTGCCAAGAATAGTATTCTGCATGACAAAAGTCTGGTGCAATTTGACTTTCCCCCAATCCATGCTTCTCAATTCTATTTGGATGATCTTGTGGATGTGACTAAAGCTAGAAGAGTTTGTTCTTCTAGCATTTCTTAGTTTCTTTTTGTTTTGGTTCTTTTGAGCATCGTTTGTAACAAAAAAAACGTTGCGAAGAGATTTTAGGGAAATAAAAATTTGTTTTTATTGTATTTTGTTTATTACTCATTTGTCCTTTATTTATTTAAATATATTTCAACATACATAATTTATGGTATAAGGGTTGAGTCGTATTTTCACATGTGTTTTGATTGACAAAGTCTATTTATGGTTATTAGAGTATAGATATAAATAATTTTCAGAGAATATTACAGTCGTATTACTATTATTTTCAATGTAAAAGAAAGTGATAATCATTTTTTACTGTTTACTATTTACTATTGCATTTAGCCGATTAATGTGTACTCGGTTATGCACAATTGATGTTCAAATTAGGGCATGCTTGAATCTAGTTGTAATGAGTTGCAACGCCTAAATGAGGGTTTGGTTGTTCACTAATCAATATTCCTTACATAGTGTAGTTTGATTCTTGCCTAAATTCTGGCAGTTTGATTTAATGAAAATTTAAAAAGAGGTTTGGTGTTCAAATTGAATCGTAAACTGTGTTGCAAGCGGGTGTACTTCTCTCGATCAACAAGTATGTTGATGAGCTAAGTGTCGAATGAGTCAAAACTCAATTACTATTTAAGAAACTAGCAGATTCTAGAAACAAATGCACCTTCCCATTTTGGATAAACAACCAAGACCAAATTTATTGGTCCAACGAACTAGTAATGTGACATCTCTAAAATGTGGGTATTGAAAATTTTAAATGAGTCAAATTTCAGTGACTATATATGATCTTTTGGCTAGAAAATGAGAAAAAAAAAACACGCATTCCCTGTTATATATGAAAATGCCAACTAGCTGAGACCAATCTGTTGGTCTAATGAAAAGTCGAAAACAAACATAGGTGAGTTAGGTGTCAAATGAGTCAAAACGCGGTCACTATATATAATTTTTTCCTTAAAATGAGGAACAAATTCAGGAAACAAAAATGCACATTCCCGTTTTAGATAAGAAGGCAACTAAATTCATTGGCCCAAGGGAAACAATATAAAAACCAAGTACCATTAGCCTCTGAGGCTAAAGAGGAAGACATGGCAGATAGACGCAGGGCGCCCACACAGGTACGACTTAAGATTACCCCGATTGCTTTCTTTGATTTAATTTTCAATACTCAGCTTCTCTGTTTCATTTTCATTCGTTGATCATCGTTATTTCACTGTATACCATTGTCTGAGTCGTCTATTTCATAATTTTCATTAGTCCTGAATCTCTTTCATGTCTGGTTACAAATATAACTGGAGTAGCTGAAAAGGTCCTTTATATTTCGCTCCTCTAAACATATTCATGTCTGGATCTGATTGCAATTGCTGAAATTCTTGACAAATTACTTATTTCATAAATCCATACTTCTATATTACCAATTTACCATGTTTGGTTTCGGAAATTGAATTGTTCACCATTTAAGTATTGGTAGTAATACAAATCATACAATCACGATTTATGCGACTGTCATGTGTTATAACTACAGTTATGTTTGATCACCCATGACATGGGCATAAAAGTGTGGTAATTTTACTAGCAACACTTCGGTGATAAGTAAATTTATTTTGTTTCATCTATGGTTGACGAAAATTGTTCTTTGATTATGTTTATATCATTGTGTGTTACGTTGTTAAACTGTGAATGAATCAGACAGATACCCAAAACCCGTTTAAAATACCTGAAAATAACCAAATTTTTATATTTTCAAAACCCAAATGCTAGTGTTCAATTTTCACAAAGAAAAATGCTAGTGTTCAAATGTCCTCACAATTTGGTCTTGATTCATCTGTCACTTGGCTAGTTTGATTGAAATGGCAGTATTAATAGCTCTAAAGTCTTGCTAGATGGCCCTGTATTTTTTTGTTGTTCTAAACGGGATGTATGGTCTGTTAACTAGTTCCTTATCTTCTAGCTGAGAAGGCTTTAGCTATAGCAACTTGATGAAGTTTTGAAGAATTTTGGATTAAAATGCAGCTACTGTAGAAATTTTATGGATATCGGAGCAGCTTACATCGACGGTTCTGAGCAGCTGGCAGCTACAAGGGAGTTGCTCATTGCAATTTCTAACCTGGTTGGTGATCAGGTCTGTGATCTGAGTTTCGTGCCTGTAGATGGTGTTGTAGTTTCAAATGCTGATGTATCTGATGAGCAGTACCGGTCTGAACTGATTTCTATTTCCAATGTGGAGTCCCATGATATATAAATACAAGTGTACAACTCATGAGCTTCCCCTGGGAAGCCATAAAGATTACCAAAGCCAGGTTTCCCTCCAGTTTTATCAACTACATTCATAGATTTAGTTATTTCAGTCATTTCTCATATCAAATGTAACTTAATAGACACCTGGTGTCATTAGTGTGATAAACCGTATAAGGATAATGATGAATGGTAATGGTTCTTGGTTTCTCCATGCTGAGTTATTTTTTCTATTTTATGCTATATATGTGAGAAGTCAAAATATCTATTAAGCTGGGAGACTAGCTAGCTAGCACATATACAGAACAGAAAACTTTTTATTACCTATGCGAGACAGGTCAAACTTGAAACAACAATTTCTAGGGTATGGAAGAGGAGGAACCAAAAGGAGTCTGTAAACAAATTAAAGATCAAATTTCACCAAAACCAAGATCACCAAGTGCACTGCCAGTACTGGTAGCAACCTTTTGCATCTTCTGCAAATGAACTTCTGCAAAAGGTTTGGCATCACACATATATACATATATAGGATCATATTGCTTGTTATCAGTTGATTCTTTCAGGTTTTGTGATTATACTGGTGCAGTGGTGTATCCATTAAACAAATATGCAAATTTTATTTTTGGTAGTGTTAGCTGGTTAGATCATGTCAGGTACTCTGGGCAGAGAAATTAAGAGTAGGTAACCACTCCAAACAAACAACTAAAAAAATCGTATATGCATGAATGCATAATTGGCTTGATATTCAACATGTCTTCCCAGTAACCTTCAGATGTTCATATATTTAGGCACACTGTCACTTTCCAGTAGCAGATGCAGCTGTACGCTAATTTATTGTTTATTTCGTTTAATCAATGCTGCCGATGGCTTTAGATCGAGGAGCCAATTGAGACCCAGCTTATTGTTTTTGTTTATTTATAAGTAAATAAAAAAAAGGGTATTGCACGGCTGATATTTTAATCAAGCGTTTATTTATTTGGCCTTAGAGGAATCCCCATGAGACCCCCGCTTAGTGCTATAAGATTGTCAACACTTGCCTAAACTTGTAACAAAGAACCCAGAGAAGTCGAAGATGGAGGAGTTGGCCGGGTTTCTGGTGTTTGGTTTGCACAACTGCAGTTGGTGGTTTTGTTGTTCTAGTTTTGATTCTAAGGAGAGCAAATGAGTGGTACTTAGTGAGCAGCTTGGGGGAAAACCAGTCTAGTCTGCCTCCAGGTGATATGGGGTGGCCTTTCATTGAAAAACCATGTCCTTCCTCTACTCTCTAAAATATGGCCATCCTGATTCATTCGTCTCCAACTATGTCAAAAGGTCTGTCTCTCCTTTCTCTCCTCACTTTAAATCCAAACTGTTTGATCATGTTCATTGTAACCATGTAGTGAATGTCTGGAAGTGCTAAAAACACAGTTGGTAGCATATATTTGGCAGAAACAGCAAGGACTTTTTAATGCTAGTACTTCCACATTTCATTCCTGGAAGGACTTTTATTTTCCAACAAAATACAGCTGCTACAAGCTCTCTTGCTCTCCCGCTCTTTCGTTAGAGAGCTTGTAGCAGAAATGTTATGGAGAAAAATCACTTCCTTTATATGAGAGCAGAAGCTACTAATGTGCTGATTGTGTATTTACGTAATTGCTTGGATAATGGATACTTCAACACCCAGTTTGGGGTAGTTAACTTGAAACATAAGCAGCTGTAGCTTGAGCTTAGCTGCTTTTTAGCAAATTATAAGTTATATTATATGTTGTGCGACATTTTTGACTCGAGTCATGGCAAATGTAGAAGGATGTGTAATGTGTTGATATATTCCGAAGGGACTTGAAAGGTTTAAGCTCCAAATTGAAGGGCATGTGATGATCATCAAAACTCTATTATGCTTAATGTTTAATGCTGGGAGTTTCTGATGTTAATACATCTAACTTCTCTATTGGTACACCAGATATGGTCAGACAGGAATTTACAAGACCTATTTGTTTGGAAAACCAACTATCATTGCTACCGCACCTGAAATATGTAGAAAGATCTTAACTGATGATACACAATTTAAGGCTGGCTGGCCAAAATCCACTACAGAACTATTGGGAAAGTCGGCATTTATGGGTAGTTCTGTGGAAGAACACAAGCAGCTTCGCAAGCTGACCGCAGCTCCAATTAGCGGTCACAAGGCACTGTCTATGTACCATGAATACATAAAGGATGTTGTAAGAACTTCATTGGATGAGGAACCAATTGAGTTCTTGACAGAGATCAGGAAGTTAACTTTCAAAATAGTCATGCACATATTTCTGAGCTCTGATATTGGTCCCATGTTGCAGAACTTAGAAAAAGATTATACTACTCTCAATCATGGACAAAGATCCATGGCCATTAATCTTCCTGGCTTTGCTTATCATAATGCACTCAAGGTCAGATTCCTTTGTTTCACTTCATATTTTTACTTTCTCGATACTGTTGTGAAACGTTTATTCAGTTCAACAAGATAAGAGTTTATTGCAAAGTAGAAAAACACTGCATTACATCATTAACAGAGAATCTAGATACCCTAGCCTTATTATATATGTATCTGATTATGTCCACTGAAAACGTTTGACTAGTTTCATTGATATTCTTGCATGAATCAGGCTAGGAAAAGGTTGGTTAAGGCTCTTCAAGTGATTGTTAATCGAAGAAGGGATAGAAAGGAGGGTAGTCGATCAAGGGAAACAAAAGATTTGCTGGAGTTGTTACTGGAAGCCGAAGATGAGAGTAGAAAGCTATATGATGAGGAGATCATAGACATAATCCTTATGTACTTAAATGCTGGTCATGAATCTTCAGCTCATGCCACAATGTGGGCTACTCTCTTCTTACACCAAAATCCAGAATTCTACCAAAAAGCGAAGGTGGGTAGGTGCCGATTGTCTGTACAGAAATTGTTAGTGAGGAGACCAATTGCTTGGAAACCAAGTTAATCTGAAGTGTGTTATAAGTTTTTATACAGTCGCTAGATCCTTCCTTCCAGTAATGAACCACGGTTATCTTTCTCAATGAGACTTTGTTTAATGTTGTTCTAAATTACCTAACTTTCAGGCAGAGCAAGAGGAGATCTTTAAAAGCTTATCAGCAGAAAATGGATTGAGCTTTAAAGAGACTAAACAGATGGAGTACCTTTCTAAAGTAAGTACTCTGTGCCAAATATAGCATCCTATGTTTTAGCAATTGCCTCTGATTTCAACTTCAACAATTAACACTTATCAATGCCTGGCGAAAAGGTAATTGATGAAACTATGTGCTTGGTTAATATCTTGCTGTATACTTACCGAGGCTGCAGCTGATGTTAAAATCTCAGGTGAAGCAATTAATCTCTCTTACTTTCTCCATTTCTTGTTCTATCTGTTTCTTGTATGGAAAACTAGAAACTGTTGTGTCTTCAAGGTAACTCAATACCAAAGGGATGGAAAGTGATGATCTGGTTCAGAGGAATTCTTGAACTCAGAAATTTATCAAGATCCAAAGAAGTTCAATCCCTCAAGATGGAATGTAAGCGAGATAATTCACAGAATTAGGTATCTTTGTATAGCATATTCATGAATTTATGCATTAAAAGTATGACTGAGCAACGTTCTCCATCTCACAAATGAAAATGTCTCGCCTTTTATTGGTTTCTATCTGTAGGAAAGTAAAGCAAAGGCAGGGACGTACATTCCCTTTGGAATAGGAAGTAGGCAATGCCCTGGAAGTGATTTGACAAAGCTTGAAATCACTACATTTCTTCACTATTTTCTCCTAAATTATGAGTAAGTTCCCTTGCTTCTCATTTCTCAAAGGTTATCAATTTAAGTTGAATTATTAGATTCAAATTACTGATTTAAATCAATACATCCAAATGGAAAATGCAATGGTCCATTTGGAGGGTGAGAGCATGAGACTATTAACCTTATGCTTGATACTTATCCATGAACTTTCAAATGATTCATTATACCTAATCGCTAATTGAAGTAATTTGAAATTCAGTGTATCGAATATCTTGTAATCCTTTTCCTAGCTCCAACCAATTCTTCCATCCAAATGTACTTGTCATACTATTATTTAAATCTGTATGACTCTGAAAAAGCAACCAGAAAAACGATAAATAATAGTCTCTGACACAGAACTGCTTGAGTGCAGGCTCGAACGACTTAATCCGGGATGTGTAGTGAGCTACTTACCTCATACAAGACCCAAAGACAATTGTCTTGCAAACATTAAGAGGGTTCGATCATCATCATCATCTATATAATTTCTCCTCCTTTTGTATCACGAACATGTAGTTATGTAACTAGCTACTGCTTCCCTTGATTCGATGTTTGTCTAGTGAAAACAATACTAACAGTACAAGACATTTAAATAAAATAGTTGGGGGTAGACTTCTTCAAGTACGATTTCCCTTGTTTTGTTAAGCGAAATCTCAGTACCAAGCATAGTCCAAGATAAGCAATGCAATCAAGAGATAGACAGATGATACATAGTACACTTGAAAAGGAAATGAGGGAAAACACATTTAACTTGAAAACCTGCAATTTCGTTATTATATTTTGACAAGAACTTATCAAACAAGATTCTTAAACATATGAAAATCAGTCGGTTCAAGATTACTTGACCTGCAAGATTTTGATTACATTCTAGTGAGCTGCATCTTCTTCCTCACAGAATTTCGTGTATTCTTTAGGACCCAGCAAGGATTCTAGTTCTGAAGGATTGCTGGGTTTCACCTTGATCATCCATCCATCTTCATATGGACTTGTGTTGATCTTCATCAGAATATACAATGAATGAGGGTTAACACAGCAAATTTCAAATTCAAACATAACCTATATTATGTCGTCAAAATGTCAATCCGAAAATATGCACTTTTTTGGTTGGTAGTTCAGATCGACAGTCGAACAACTTAACATGTCATGTTTCGTGGTTACTGAAAGTATATGTCCGAAGTTAAGGGAAAGCAATTACCAAGCCAGGTGTTTCACTAAGCTTCGGGTTAACCTCAACAACCTCACCAGAGATTGGAGAATTTACATCACTGGTTGCTTTCACACTTTCAACATTCCCAAAACTGGTGCTTTGGGAGACTGCTGTACCCTTTTCTGGCAGCTCCACAAACACCACTTCACCAAGATGGTCCTGAAACAAAAAAGCTTCAACTAGTTAATCTATATGCTACTTCAAACCTCACATCACAGATTGGTTAACGAAAAAAGTTTGTTCATCAAATAAGATTTGCAGTTCTGCATCATTTGCCCATATACAGTATACCATTTATTTGTAAAACATAGCACTAACCTGAGCATGGTCAGTGATACCAATAGTGGCAACTGAGCCTTCATGCTTCACCCATTCATGTGAAGATGCATACTTCAACCCTTCCAGAACTGCAAATCCAACATAAACCGAGAAAGAACATACAATTCTTTCAAAGCATACCAAATAATACAAATCCAAACCCTGAGTTTATTCTGTTTTAATATGCCAAAAAAAAAGTTCATTCTGTTTTAAAACCTATAATAAATTTACATAACCAACACTTCAGAGAGACTAATCACACATGCATTAGCAACATTGATACCAGTTGAAAAGCAAGGAACTTTATAATCTAGACCACACTTCTAGCTGACCCTTGGCACTAGAAGTAAAAAAAGACAAAAAAAAAAAGAGCCATTGAGAAAGTGGGAGGTAGTACCAGTGGAAAAGCACCTAGAGATGGAGAATGCAGGGGAGAGTTGAGCTCTGGAGGCACCAGAGATTCTGAGAGCATTGGCTGTAGAAGAAGCCCACATTCTCAGTGCCATTGTTTTGCTGCGTTCTCTCTCTCTCTCTCTCTCTGCGTCTGTGTGAGGTTTGCTTGGGATATCTGAAACCTCAAAGGTGTCTGTTATGAAAGAAAAGAGTAAGGGCACACACAATTAGGATATGTCGTTTTATCTTGGATGAATGGTTGGAATCTAGAGCCTCATCCCAAGATGCAACACACAAAGACCTCACTTATTTGGTCTCTTGTTTTTGGGGCTACATTAGACCTTTTTTTCACTTGTTTGAGAATGTATAAATGAGAGTTTAGTGCCTCATTGTCGGTGTAAGTAGTCGGTCAAAAAATTCTCAAAAGGACAAAATAATCAGTGAAAATAAGTTTTTTGAAATAAAGAGAAAAGAAGTAACAAGAGAGTTGCTCAACAGTATTCGGTTGTTACCATGGAGGTTTGTATCTAGACTTTGTAGCGATGTTCTTGTTTTGAACCAATGGTGATTTCTTAGAGAAGACTCATGTTGGCATCCGATTTGGTTTTCAAGGCTATTGGTCAACTAAGAGTCCGATGAGATTTGATTCGATGACTTGTTTTTTCATTTGGTGATAATTTATTACTATTATTTTCTGGTTAATCCAGCTTTACATTTAACACGTTTATTAGGTCTTGGTATAGGAATTTAAGATCTAGATGTATCTTATTTTGTATGTGCATTGTAGGCTCAAACCAGATGTGAAGTTGATCTCAATGTATCTGGTTTCTCAAAAAATGACCAATTTTTCAACTCCAGATCTAAATATATTTGGCAAGCGGATGGATGATCAATAGTTGAATCTATTTGAATATCTAGCTCACAATCGCATTATTTGCAACCTTTAAGTCCTCAACTCTCTGTGCATTTTTACACACACTAGTCGGATTAACTTCCCTCTCGAAGAAATTCTAGAGGGCCAATTAGGGTAGAAGGTTGGAGATTAAAAGGCACTTGTATAGAAGCTTTCCTTTTTCCTTTTTCTTTTTCAGAATGATTGTATTTGAAGCTTTCTAAAAAAGAGCTTCTATTCATACCTTCAAAAATGTTATTTGGACCTCCTTACTTAATAGATCTTTATTTTACTTTTACAAATACTTAAAATGTTGTTTAGACCTCCCTATATTTCTGAAAATGTCCATAATCAATATATCATTATCAGATATCAAATCAATTTACTATCCATTAATATCTTTCTAATTATACTTTTATTCAATTATTATAAACAATTGAAAAAATTCTTATTAATTATATAATCTATCTTGTCAAATTTATTTTCATAACTAATAATATTGTTTTTTTTTCATTTATTGATTTGAAACTCACCAAATAGTCAAATCAACACGAAAGATTCATACGTATTAAACAATTTTTTTTCTCTCATATCCTAACCGAAATTTATCGAAAATTCTATGTAGATTTTCAATTGATACATGAATATTAATAATGTTATTTATTGTATTTTTTAAAAATAAAAAATGAAAATAATTAAATCATCTTATTCAATTTATTATTCTGAATTAAGGTCTTTCTGAAATAAATACATAAATAAAAGATTGACGAGAAAGGGAAAAATCATTTATATTCACTATTTAAAAATAGACAGGTTGAGAATTTTTTTTTCTTTTTTTTCACTCTTATATGTTTTTTTGGTAATTTCATATGAGTTGAAAAAATGGTAAATTCCTCCTATGGTACTTGATGTTTAGCTACTTGGACAATTTGGTACCTAATGTATGAAAGCGGACAATTTGATACCTAAAGTTCTCAAATTTAGGCCATTTTGGTACCTCTATCAATTTTGACCATATTTTCAGGGTTATTTCCGTCATTCTAGTCCTAAACTCATTAAATTCACATTTTTCTTCATTTCTTCCTATAATTGCCTCTCTTTGGAGATAATTAAATTGATATATCTACTCCACTTAGCATCTACTTCGCATATACCGAAAATAATTTTTTTCTTAATATACTTATTGTATCCTAATTATTTTCTGCAAAGGAAATAAATTGCCTTTATGCAATTGTAATTTTTATCAAAATTTTTTATTACTTATAATTAAAATTCATTTAGATTGATAGCTACATTATGAAAACTTATATACGTAAATCATCATAGATACTAAGTGGATGAGTTATCAAATTTTTAGTGATAACTTAGAGGCAATTTAGAGGTATTATAAAAAAATGAAGTAAAGTTGAGATAAGATGACGGAAATAACCCTAAAAATATGGTCAAAATTGACATAAGTACCAAAATGGCCTAAATTTAAGAACTTTAGGTACCAAATTGTCCGCTTTCATACATCAGGTACCAAATTGTCCAAGTAGCCAAACATCAGGTACCATAGGAGGAATTTACCCGTTGAAAAATCAAAACAAATTTGGGCTAAGTGTTGTTTAGGGAGATATAAATAGAAGCTCTATTTCTGATGGCATAAAAACGTGACAATGTGACACACGGTTTAATACCCAGACACCCACAACGAAAACCCGGCGACCAAAACCCACCCTAAATCCTGTGCAGCAACTCAAGAAAACCCATTCATATAAAAAAAACTCAAAGAACCAATTCTGGTGGTGATTGATTATTTGATATGGTATGGCTGAGATCGTAGAGCATCACACCAAGGTTGAGATCCTTGTACGCACCATCGGTCCAGCTCGCCCTTCTCGTCTCCAAGTCTCCTCTTCCATCAGAGTACGTTTGTTCATATATATGAATGCTTTTGATGATGACCCAGATGCTTTGATTGCTAAATTTGAATTGGGTTTTGTGTTTCATGTGTAAATTGATTGAAATTGTTAATTACTTGAAGCCTTTGTTGGGGAAAGTTGCGTACTTTGAAACAATGAGTCAATGACTAAGTCTGGAGATTCAGACATTGTCTCAATTAGTGTAGACATAGCCAATGCTGGGTTTGTTTGCTTAAGTTGTACCCTCTAGTGTTACCAGGTAGCATTAAGATAGTGAATTGGATCTGATGTAATGAGACATAAACCGGCCCGGAGAACTTCAGTGTGGAAAAGATTAAGAATTGAGAAGGGTGTATAAGAATTTATTGATGTGATACGAAACCTTAGGGACCACAAGGATGTGGGTTATTCCTTACAATGAGGCTGAGCTCTCTTGCTCTGGGTGAATGTTTGTGTGTACAATGGGATAATGCCTGTTATCTGTTGAGTTGAACCATTGAGCTTGCCTACCGCAGTTTCCTGTCTTCTTTGGTGGTTTGAATATTTCACAACAGAAAGTGTTGGTCAGTTAGGTCTAGGTCAGAACATTGTGCGTGAGTTTTGCTATGTGTTTGTGGCAACTCAAATTGGCCCCATCAGGTGCTACATCTGATGGTTTCTTATAGACAATTTCTTCTTTTATATGCCCAATGATGGAAACTCATTCTTTGAGGCAGTGTTTTGTATTTATTTTAAGCCTCCATTTGTTACACCACTATGACTATCACCAATGCCTGCTGCTGCTGCTTCTTCTTCTTCTTCTTCTTCTTCTTATTTTAAGCCTCCATTGTCATTGTCATTG
The DNA here is from genome assembly GCF_933775445.1 of Argentina anserina. NCBI lineage: Eukaryota > Viridiplantae > Streptophyta > Magnoliopsida > Rosales > Rosaceae > Argentina > Argentina anserina. The sequence continues at coordinate 12,366,073 of NC_065876.1, forward strand.
TTACTATTATTGGTGATGCTCTGGTGGTGTTCTCAAATGTTGAATGGCTTTCAATGAAGCTTCGCTGTCTTTGACTTGTTACATATGAGGTCTGAGGGCTCAAAACTTAATGCAGGTTCTTAAATTTAGTTGACGCAATGGATGAGCTATGTTACAAGATATGCTCTTTTTTTATATGACCAGTATCAAGTGAGTCAAGTCTCTGTTTTGACTTTAGTGACCTGCTCGAGTTTCCTTTCCTTATTCCAATAATCTATCTCAGCAGGTACTTGCTAAAGTATGAATTATTTCAATGTGTTATGTATTGTATATGTAGTTATTCTATATATAAGCAAACTGATAGGCAGTCTCAGTATGATATTACTCATTCTTATTATTTCCAGGATAGAAAACTTAGTGGGTGGTTCTGTGGTTCAATTTTGGATTTTTTTTTCCATTTAATGTTGTCTTTTTAATGTTAGGTCTGTTACTTGGGTTTGTGTGTTTGTGAGTTCTTGTATCCTGTTTTCAATGGATAAGGTTAGTTTCTTATGTTTCTATCAATAAACATATAATGCCTCAGTTTTATTTCTTTCAACACACTATCGAGTTTTTGTGTGTAATCTGGGGTTTCGACTTATTCTCTCATGTTTTTTGAAAGATCTGTAGCAGTGCTGTAATGTGTGAGGGAGCTATTGTCAGAATTTTAATGCTTATTAAGGGTTTACTGTTTATTGTTATTTCTTTGCATGTAGTTATTTGGACAATACATGTCAAATCTGTCCCAAATATAAAGGGGTGTGTCATTGCATAGTGCATACCATAATAATCTGGTTGCTTTGTCTTTAATAGGTGCTTGACTTGAGAAAATTGATAGCTGAAAATTATCAGTTACCATTAGAGAAGTTGAGGCTTATTATGCGAGGCAATGTCTTGCATGACAGCAAAAGCGGGCAGGATGTGAATCTCCAACTCAAGGATGGCGGTACTGGTCTTCATTGTCTTGTTACTCTCTTGATTTCAATTTATTTCATTTAACCACTATTTTTCTCAAAAATCAATATAAGATTTTGTTGCCTCTATTGGTTGTGGAAATCCCTCAGAGTTTCACAGTAGTTTTGTCCTGCTCTGTTAGACGTCTAGATGGATTTTGTGGTGGCTTCAGTCCATTTTACTTTTATGAAACTACTGACAATTTTTAACTTACTTTAATACTTGGGTCCGATAATTATATGTGCAGTACTTCCTGGATTCCTTTAAGACGCCAAGTTCCAGCTTGCTTGGAACATAATAGTAAATTACCTCCAGTTACTCCCTTTCATTGCTCCCCTATTTTTACTTCTCAGAGGAAGTACATATTACAGATTTTGGGGAAAAAAAGTTAAATAGGTCTTGGGTTTTAATAAGGATTGAGGATTGTATCACTTGAAAATATATATACATTTATATAATGATTTCGGTGACCGCATGCCGCAACGGTGGGGCAGACCACGACAACAGCACTCCCCACCTTCCCGCAGACTCATCTGTGCCGGTCGGAGCACCATCGGCGACCCACGGCGGCCGGAATCGAGAAATTGTCGGAATATGTCCAGAAACTTGATTTTTGCAGATTTCGGCCGCCGTGGGTCGTCGATAGAGCTCCGGCCGACACAGACGGTGATGCAGGACAAGGATGGGGTAAATTAAATCAGAAAAATATAAGGCAAGGAAGCGGCAAGCAATTAAGAAAAATTATTTGAAAATAGGTAATTCACGCGCTCTAAGGCAACTAGTTGTTGGAATATTTAAGAAAATTATCTTTTAGATTTTTCGGGTTGCTCGTACGAAATTGCATATTTTAATTTGTGAATCAGATTTCAGCATATTTTGGCCAGAATGTCCATTTGTGACGCATAATACCTTTCTGAAATGAGAACGATGAGATCTATAAGACTCATTTTAGTGAGTCCCGTCAGATTTAAGCCAAATAATGATGTTTCACTGTTCCGATTCGGCTTTTAGTATTTAGGCTAGTTTTATTTTCCTTTTAAAACTCTATTATTTAAGTTTCTTTGTTTCTTTTTTAATTTGGATTCTTTAGGTTACAATGTTAGATTATGACTTTGATTTTGTTTAGGTTATTGATGCATATATAAACGTCATCTTTCTTTGTATTGGGATAACTTTTATATCAATAAATTTTTGAGTTTTCTCAATTATCCTGATGGATTACAGAATTTCTTGTGGGTTCGAGAAACCCTAGTCTTGTGGATTCAAGGCTGCCATTGGTGGATTCCAACGGGTTAGTTCCGCTGCATCAAGTGGTATCAGAGCAGGTCTAACCTGTCTCTTTTATCTAATTTGATTATCTATGGGTGACGAACAACATGGTAACAATCTGGTTACCATAGCAGTCAGATGTTACTACATATTTTTCTACATCAATGACTGTTTTACCTAATCAGCTCAAAGAAATTCGTGAGTTGTTGGAAGAACAGAATAACAACCATAGCAGAGACAAGGAATGAGGATTAAATGGGCGAAAGAATATTTTGAGTCAAAATTTTAGAAGCATGACAAGTTTTTGCCAGTTTTTCGGTCACATGCACGAGGAGAATTTTCTGAATTGGCTAGATGAGGTTGAAACATTCTTTGAGATTAGAATGGTTCCAAATTATAAGGTCAAGATGGTTGCTTCCCATCTCAAGGGCACTGCCGCTGATTGGCGGGATGGATTACAAAAAGGCCAGAAAGATGCAAGATAAAAATCATGTTAGAACTTGGAGAAAAATGAAATGTCTTCTTAAAGAAAAGTTTCTATCAAGAGATTTTTCAATTAGGAAGTACCCTTCTAAGGTGAGAGAAGAAAATAAAGCTTGAGGAGTTCAGTTTGCCTACTGTGAATAATAATTTTCTTGAGGAAAAAGAGGAATATATTACAGTTGAGGAAGCCTCCCAAGATTTTGTCCATGAATTTTTAATGGAAGACACTCCATCTGAATTTATCAATGAACAGGTAAGAGAAGAAATTTCATTTGTTGACATGGTTATTACTGTTGAAGAAAATTTGCAACCTCAGTTTAATTATTCAAAAGAGGTTATTCAACATTGTAATTTTGGGATGCAAGAAGAATTTGTTCAAGATGCGTTTGACAAACTTGTCTTTGGAGTTGGCTTCATGGTGGTGCCTTCAGAGTTTGATAATGATCGTGTCTACAAGCCATATGTTCAGTTGTCTAATTTATTATGGAGATTGTTATCTACATATTCTTGTTCTTTATTTAAGAGGAACTCGAGGTCGAGTTCTTTTTAAGTGAAAAAGACTAATACAGGACAAAGATGAGGTAAATTAAATCAGAAAAATATAAAAGCAAAGAAGCGGCGAGCAATTAAGAAGAATGATTTGAAGATAGGTAATTCGCGCGTTCTAAAGTATTTAGTTGCTGAAATATTTAAGAAGATGATATTTTAGATTTTTCAGCTTGCTCGTAGGAAATTGCAGATTTTAATTTGTGAATTAGATTTCAGCATATTTTGGCCAGAATGTCCATTTGAGACGCATAATACCTTTCTGGAATGGGAACGATGAGATCTATAAGACTTATTTTAGTGAGTCTCGTCAGATTTAAGCCAAATAATGACGTTTTACTGTTCCGATTCGGCTTTTAGTATTTTGGCTAGTTTTATTTTCTTTTTAAAACTCTATTATTTAAGTTTCTTTGTTTCCTTTTTAATTTGGATTCTTTAGGTTTCAATGTTAGATTATGACTTTGATTTTGTTTAAGTTATTGATGCATATATAAGGATCATTTTCCTTTGTATTTTTTGGTCAACTTTTATATCAATAAACTTTTGAGTTTTCTCAATTATCCTTGTGGATTCCAGAACTTCTCGTGGATTCGAGAAACCCTAGTCTTGTGGATTCAAAGCTGCCGTTGGTGGATTCCAACGGGTTAGTTCCGCTGCATCAAACGGGATCGCCGGGAGGTGGAGAATGCGGCTGCTGGTCCGCCAGGCCGTTGCGGCCTGCCGTCGCCGGAATCGGAACGTCCACACCGCGCGGTCGTCCGCACCTGATATATATATATATTCATATTTATAGTGACCTCCCTTTTTCCTCTGGAACCACGGTTATTATTCGCAACAGTTTGTCAATAGGTGTCGAATTGTGTAGGCCAATGAAGAGGCATCAATTTCTTGGTCAAGACTCCGGTTTTGGCTCAGTAGTAATAGCAGTGAATTTATCATCATATTTTGTTCTTTGCTAGATTCTCTTATTGTTGCTGTCAAACCAAAGCCACCAGCTAAGCATCTTAGGGATGGATTAGAGGATGACGACGATGAAGATGATCTGGTACTAATCAAATTTAATTAGTAGTTATCCAACCGAAAAGAGTTAATGCCATGTCCAAGTATGGTATTTGATAGTCTTTCCTTGATATTTATTTTTTAGAAGTTTCAGCTTCCCCAATCATCAAGCCGGTGGAAGAGGAGAGTTTACGCTGTTCTACATGATAAGTTGAAGCTTCCTGGTAGGCAACTAGGCATCAAATTGAACAGTGTGTAAAACTAAGCAGCAAAAGTCCACGTTACTGACTTAACCTCTTATGTTTTCATATATAGATATTCTCTTGATGGCCATTTTCTCTCTCAGTTTGAAGATGTGGGTAATTATCATCATGTGGTTTGTATTGGCACCTGTGGCCCATAGATGGGACATTGGCCCTTTATATGTAAGTTCTCTTTTCTTTTAGTTGCTATTGTTTATCAGTGCTGCACCTCTTTGTATTCACTACAGAGACTCCTAAACTTGAACTGAATGCCTGCCACTAAGGGATTCTTTTAATGTCTTATTATTGAGCCGCTGTTTGTCACTGGTGTATGTTCAGATACTTGGCACCGGTTTTGGTATCATTCTTTTGAATCTAGGACAGCGGAAGCCTGGTGATGTCAGGTATGTACTCTATTTCCCTCATTCCATTAATCTGTTCCCCTCTTTTATGTTGTGTGTTTATGTAATCTCTGTAATATCTTTTGTGTCTGTCACATATATGAGGTTCCTTTTGCATTATTTTACGTTTCAATAGATATAGGATCCATAAATATTTAAGTGAACAATGTCAACTGCTCATTTAATTTATTTGTTTCTTATACTGTTGATTTATTATGCAGTGCATATTCGATTTTCAATGAAGATTTTAGAGAGCTTCCAGGGACCCTTAATGCAGAACGTCTTGATGGGGACATACGAACAGGTCAGATTTGAGCCTGGTATAGACCACTTGGAATCTCATCTATATGATTGCCGTGTTTGTCCACCCACAGTATTGAAGTTTATGTATCAAACCACGAACATGTGCAAGTATGTTCTTTTATGCTCTATAGTGTTTCTGGATAGATTGTAAGGTTAGAAGCCTCTCTGTTTACTTACTCCACTGGTAAACTAACAGCAGTAACAACATTGTATATACAAATTCAAAGTGGAAATATCTTCTGTAGATGACTGAAGAGGTTGGATCCATTTTTTGGAAATAACATTTAGCTGCTATAGACCTCTATGAAATATTCTGTGTATAGATTGTTGGAGATATCCTAAAGTTGACTCCAGATATGCTGGATGCATAATGTAGCAGTGGCACATTGGCCACTAGTCCCTTCATGACATAGTCAGAATCACCTTTGCATTTTCCTGTGCTATGTTGGTAGAAAACTGGTCGATCGGAACCTTAAACTTAGATACAGGGTTGCAAGCGTTGCAACAAAATACGATGGTGTCTCTTGCCCCATTGACATCATACTTGGCTTAGCCACAAGAGTCACCAGAAATATGTAGAAATCGTCTGTGTTTAAGGTCTACTTGAAAGCTCTGTATCTAGTGCTCAGTCTTAGACGTGAAACAGTTGTTTGCCAAAATGGGGAGGCCTACCGGTTGATAGGTCTACAGACTAGAGATTAGTTTTACCAGAAGAACGTGTGGTCATGTACCACATAGAGTTGCAGGATCACTATAGCTGCTTCAAAATAAAGGCTATGAATCATGAAGAAATGTGTTGCTTGACAAGTCCCATTTCTTGTTTGTTATAGTGAAAAGGCCTCAAATAATCTATATGGGACCAAGATTTGGTTGGGTCCGTCTATTAATTTTAGCCTGTAGTAGACGGCAATGGCAATCGCCATAATCATTGAAAGGTCTCTGCACATATTGTCTATTGTTATTATATACTCATAGCTACAGTGTGTTTTCTTGATGAACATTCTACGGTGCGTCGATGTATCAATACATGAAGCAGACTAATATGACTTGATCTCAAATTAGGCTGTCTATGTATCGAGCTATCTTACTTCGATATCAAACTATTACGTAGTCTATTTGATGTATCGGTACATCAAGTGTTTGAAATGGTATTGACCTTTTGATTTCAAACTAAAGAAGTTTGAGATTTCTTTTCTTTTTCTTTTCTTTGCCTTTGAAATTTTCGTCGTTACTACAGTGTAGCTTTGGACAAATTGAGCCTTTTGATACTGGAAGGTCCCCCCCCCCCTCAAAAAAAAAAAAGAACAAAGACAAATCAGTGAAAAAAAAATTGCCGTCAACCCAGAAAAATCAAACCTCTCACTCTCATCAAAATTTAAACAAAACACATCGATTGGAATCTGGACTCCCCCATTTGTTGTTGGTAATCTTTTCTTGTCCAGCAGTTGACGTATGGTTTTGAATTCTTCTTTTTCTTGGTGAAAAACCTATTATCATGTCGTTAAACCGTCGACGTCTGCTGACTATTTTTTAGTTAAAATTGGAAGCCTAATGGAAAACCCAATTTGTCACCCTTTCTTGTTACTTAGTTAACCTCAAGGATTTGTCACTCTCGAAACTACGTAATCTATATGCAGTACATCTGAATGTAATGTAGCGAAATCGCATTGTTAGGGTTGACGAAACACTTCATCATGAGCTCTTATTTAAAAGATGACAAATTGGTGTCGCCAGACCAAACAGTTTTGAGTAAAAATTTAATTCTAGTAAAAATTCATATTCCAGAGACAAGATTTTATTTTCCAAGAACAATAAAATCCAAAAATGTGTGGTCTTTTCTAGGTACGTAGTATGAGCATGACTAGACATTATACATGTTCAAACTTTCAATTTGTTGTAAGAAAAAGAAAATTGAAAAACGTAGGTGGTTCGATCGATTTCAAGATTCTCAAAGTGGGTTTTGAGTGGTGGTTGCACTGCCGATCCTTGACGACACGTAACAACATGGCTGATCTTAAGTCAACTTTCTGCCCATCACAGAATCACACCTCTTATTTCTTTTCCCTCCTAAAATCGATGCACTAAATCCATCATATCCTTCCCGATCACTCCACATTAACATATATATTGTATGTATAAGCACCTTAATTTAATTAAAATCATTGAATTTGTTTTGTTTTCCATTAATTTGTATATATATTTCACTAATCACTCGTAGGTTTGGTTCTTATGGTTTTCCGGATCGTATGTATCTTTGAGAGTTGTTAACTATTATGTTGGGATGGTGAGTCATACCAGAAGTAGTTGTAGCAATCGATCACATTTTTGGTGGAATGATATATTTAATTGATTGCACCAAGGGCCGAGCTAGAATTTTATAATGGATTAGACTAGAAAAAAATATTATGATTATTTATGGGCTATATATTGAAATTTAATGTAAGTTAATATTTAAAAATTTAATTTTTTACACTAAAATTTAACTAAAAAGATAAAATTTTAATAATTTAAAGTGGGTTCGTAACCCGTGTGTAGCTACGGCTGCTACACACTTGGATGGCAGGGAATTATGATGTGAGCTTTTGTGATAAAGAGCAGCTCATATTGGTAAAATTAGAATCTTACGATGACAATACCGTCCATTTACCACAAACATGTTATATCGGGGTTAGAGATTTGGCACCAGATAACCAAAATAGTATACAGTCAAAGACAATGAGAGTTGTTAAGGTAGATTAACTGACTGAGTGATCAAGACTCGACAAAATTTGATGACCGTAACTCACAAAAGAGAAGACAAAATTTAAATAATTTGTAATCAAGAGTCGTATAGGTAAATTTAGAGTGTCACATACATGACAGTGGACTTAGCACAAAGAAGGTAATAGACTAAGAAGCACGGACACGGACACAAGTGTCCGTATTAGACACGATTTGATACGTGGACATGACAAATAAATTTTTTTTCAGACACGGACACGTGACGGACACGTTAATTAAATATTATTTTAAATATATATACCTGATTAGAAAAAAAATATAGTTTACATGCTATATATAATTTCTTAAATTAGAACATCAAATTTCAAATAGAAGTTTAATAGAAAGTTACATGTTATCCCAAAATAACAACTACTCTGAATCCTTTCTAAGGTTCCTTCTGGAACCAACCTTCACCATTCACCATTTAGCAAATACAGTAATTGTTTAGCATGATCTGCAGCATTTCAAGAGTGTAAATATGTACACAATGTTGTGTATACTCATTGACACACATAGCTTCCAATGTGTCAGTTATATGAATGTAATTATGAATGATCGAAGAACAATGAACAACTTCGAGCACTCAAAACTTGGTGACCAAGAACTTGAATGAGTGAAGTACTGCAATTCTGCAAAAGATGAGAAGAAAAAAACAGAAATTCAAAGAAAAAAGTCTCATAAGCATTTCATCAAACACTTGGTGGGCAACATTTTAGGATTTTTATGCAATCATCGCATTCATATATGTTGAGGAACTAAGTCACTATCATTCAAAGTCATAGTAGGGAACAAAATTGCTTGATCCCAAAACTCAAAGAACTCAAACTCCAAATTTATCAAGTCCCCATAGCATTCTCTTCTCTCACAACTCAAAACGTCCATGGGTACTTAAACAGTTAAACACCAGTTCAACCCTGTAATCTTGTATGAACAGGCACGGATGCAGAGGTGGGCTGGGGTTTGCTGCAGCCCACCCCATTTTTTCAAAGGAAACCCAAATTTTACATGTTAGAGAATAAGAAAAAAAAGGCTGAAAGTCGAGACTCTTTCTCTCATCCACCACTCCACGACTCCACTCTCTCTCCTCTCAGTCCTCTACAGTTCTTTATCTCTCTAAAACTCTAATCACTCATCTTTAATCCCATTGATTAAGTAATCTCATGTATATATCGATTGATTTATATCTATTTCTTATATTAGTTTTTTGGGTTTACTTGGTATGTTTTTTCTAGGTTTCTTTATCAACACAAAGTACATATGATAATTCACTTGAATCTCAGTCTTCTATCTTGTTCCAATAGGTGTAAGCTATCATTTCCATGTTGAAATTATCATTGCTCTACTACGAAGTCCTTAAAAAAATTTTGGCCTTCGCCCAAACTTAGCACACCCTATTCTTAAATCCTGGATCCGTCTCTGCGTATGAACTAATTTCTACAACCCATAACTAGAGTTCAATTAAACTCATGCCACAACCCAATTCAATTAAACCCAAAACGTCAATTCTTCTGACAATTAAGTTCACAAATTTATAACAGTTCTAAGCTCTGTCAAAGAAGAAGAAGAAGACGAGTAGATTCTGATGCCAAATCTCCAACCCGCCCGGTTGCTTTTTTGCTTGAGAGAGAGATTTGTGAACTCTGGTAGACTACACACAACCGAAGAGAAGATCAGAGAAAGATATCGATCTCTTGGAGAGAGACAGATCTCCACCGATTCTGTAAAAGTAATTGACAAAACTAACCCCTCGTGTCTTAACTAATTGCGTCTCTTGAAAGGACACTCGCGTGTCTGATCTGTATGTAAACTAAATACGCGTGTCCTAGCGTATTTCCACATATTTGCACGTGTCCGTATCCGTGTCAGACACGTGATACGACACCTAAAGGACGTGTCCGTGCAACTTAGGTAATAGAACATGTTTTGTAGAGGCTTGAACTAGTGCGGCACAAAACCAAACATAGAATGTAACCAAAGACAATTACTAATCAGGTAGACTGATCAAAACTAGACAAACGATGAGGGGTATATATCTCACAACCGTACCAAAGTCTAGCTACATCAATCCTTAGATATATGACATGAATTGCATAATAACTTGCAACCCAACTATGGGTTAAAAGTTAAAATGTATGAAGACATATTGATAAATTTTTATCCCAAACCAAAGGACATAGTCGAGGTTGTGCAGAATGCCATAGTAGTCATTGCTTGGTTCTATCACAGTTTCACTTCTATCTAGTTTGAGATTGGCTCATATATGATGTTTTTACTTCTTTTGAAATTAGTCGTTAATTTAAGCCCTAAAGGAGGGTCGTGCATCATCAATCACGGGTATCACGTAATGTTTAAGTTGAGCATTTCATCGAGAAATTTATCACGTAATGTTTAAGTTTAGCATTTCATCGAGAAATTTTTGACAGTTCTATAATTGAATAATTGAGTGCGTTTTGGTTCCACAGTTGATTGAGTACGTTGGGATTGAAATTTCATTTTCATTGTCTCTCTTTGTACTTGTACGGTACAACTTTTTTTAATCCCTATTATAATATCATATTATAATTCAAAATGTGAATGTCACGTTTACTAAAGTGGAATGAAATTGAGAATAGAGAAATTGATTACGAGATTAAAGAATTTCGTCGTTTATTAATACATATGAGAATTATAATGAATGTGGATCTCAACTACTCATCAAGAATCGATTTATGCAAAAGTTATGAGTTTAATACACAAGGGGAGAGGTGGGTGTCAAAATCAATTCTTCAATCAGTTTGAATATCAATTTTTGTTATCTAAACTACCCTAATTTAATTAAGAATATTTCTAAATTGTCCAACTCAAAATATATATATATATATATACTATTGTTAAAACCTACAAATAAACAACCACATATATTATACGGGAGTATTTAAGGTTAGTTATTCTTTTTCTCTAATAATTGTAATACCCCGAAATTTAGTATTTACTATTTAGTACACTAAGATTATATTAACTTAGGGATTAATTCAAATTTTCTTCTAATATTTCTCTTTAAAAACCAATGATGATAAGGTTCATACTTTCAAAGATAGAAAATTTCTTTTTGCAAGTATTATACCACGATTTGAATACGTTAGCTCATATTCTTGCGTATACTCGATACTTTGTAATCGAGTTTAAGACTAATACTAATAGTATTATCTTTTATACATTATATTAGTGTTGGATAGTGCAAATATATTGAAAACCTTATGAAAGGAATATACTAAATTCATTTACTTTTCATAATAACACATATAAATGTGTTTGTTATATCAACATATATATATAATCCTTATGCTAATATGTTTTGAACCTAACTGATTTATTTTTCTGTTTTACCCCATCACACTATTTTTTTCTTTGCCAACAACTATACTAACTAGTTAGGTCATCACTCAACATTAATTATTGAGAAGGGTATGTGAGAATTGAACTTTTGTGTTCCTTCTTGGCCTATTTATAGTTTTGAGTTGCCTCAAGTTTTCTTCACACTTCAAAATTATAAATTATGCAAGTCTAGAGTTCCCTTAGTTGATAGAAAATTAAACCATCTAATGTTTCTCAAGCTAAAATTCTAGCGTCCACTCTTTCTCTCTTAAACAAGTTTCTCTTTTACTAAAGTAATCCAACTTTGGATCCACATCAAAATCTTCAAGGTAAGTACATCTTACATCCTTATAATCTTTTGTCTTTTAAGATTTATCAAAGTGCATAGCTAAAGATAAAATGAAAAATACCATGTTTTGGTAAGAATTATATTTTCGTATTTTATAATATCTGAGTTTCTCCAAGGTAACAATAGCATTAAATTTCTCATGAAAATGCTTCAATTTAGGCTTTTGAATCACTTAAAAATGTTTAGAAATGTAGAAGTTATGACTAATCAAAATTAGAGTTAATAAACTCACTAAAAATCTTTTGTAGCACTCACAACTTTAAAAACTCATATCTCACTCATTTCTTAACCATTTTCCACAAACTTTATATTAAATTAAAGTATAAGACCTCTAATTTTAATCTGAAAAGTTTCAGAAGAAATGATAAAAATTTGTTACAAATAGAATATGTAGACATCTAAGATGATAACTTGATGATCAGTTTCTGCACTTCTACTGTGTTTTAACTTTTTGGACTCAATGACTTTGAACTGGATTGTATGACTTATCCTATTGTATTCCTTACGAAAAATCCTTGAATATAGACTTCTCATTTGCCTAATTTAGACGTTTATTGATTGAGTTATCGATACAGAAAGTTGACGGACTTTGACACTATTAGTTGAATGAAAATTGCTACATTGGACAAAGACTTTCCTTATTATGGGAGAAATGACTACTAATCCTTTGACTACTAACTAATATTATCTAATTACTTTTAATTTAAAGTACATTTACTTTATTTGAACATTTACTTTCAAGTCTATTAACTTGTTTATTTCATGCATACATTGAATTATTGATAAGTATTTATATATTGGTGTAAGATTATATATTTTTTTAGCATTTAAATATTGTCTTAATTACTAAACTTTGTGATATTCTATTGACGTTATTGAGTTGGAGGTGTGAAGACGGATGATTAGTAATACCCCGTGCTTAAGTGAATTGCTGGTAAAATTGTTTTGTGATTTGTGAGTTAGCCTTGGGCCCTAGTCCCTACAGATAGTGCACTATTATACTCATAGGAGAATTGACCTTGAGTATACATACTTTGGTGATGTCCTCGGTATGCTGAGATTTATCCGTGTTTTGGGTAAATATGAACCCTAACATATGACTTTGTAATTAATTACCAGTTTTCTTGAAAATTCACACAATTGATTGAATATATTGATGCTGATATGTATATCTATATGCATAAAGAAGAATTCGTGTGACCAAATACACCTGGTTCTTGGTACATTTTACTTGGTTGTTCATATTTGAATTTCTCATTAGCCAAATTATTATAAGAATGTATTATGTACTTACTGAGTCTGTGTTACTCATGATGCTACACAATCTTATTTTCAAGTAATGAGTAGATGCTTGGGGAATGTGATGAATCTACTAAATAAAATGATAGTTTTTCTTCAATTATTATATCAAGACAATAAATGCGAGACTCATGTATCTTTGCTAAATTTCAGTATTTCTAAATCCGTTGTATTGTAAAATAACTCTGATTATATTTTCTAATAAAAGTATTATTTAGACATATATTTCTATCATTTTTATTGAGAAAATTTTATTAGTTTTAAGGTCACACCTCTAATTCGGGAACCATATTTCCATATAATAGTGGTCTCGGATTTGGGGGCGTGACAATAATATTCTCCAATTTTTTTTGTTTTATTTACATAATTTATTATCGATAAGTGAAATTTAGTTCTTATTGGGTGTTAAAGGAAAATAAATTGGCAAAAATGTCAATTTGCACCCCAAACTTGGCCATAATTAGGGGTGGGCATAAAAAACAGAAATCTCGATCTCATCCCGATCTCGTCCTGAAATTCATAGGGACGGGATGGGATGAGACGGAGGTCTAAAAACGTTCGTCCTGTCCCGATTTCGTCCCGTTTCATAATAGTGGGATGAGACGTGAGACGAATAATTTCTATCCCACTTCGTCCCGTCCCGTCCCACTTTTAATGAAAACTTAAAAATTCTTATATATTTGTATCAAAATGAAACTAATTTATGTTTTTATTAACTCCAAAATTATATCAACTCAAATAATAATAGTATATTATAATATTTTGAACATAATATGCATTTTTTTGTTAAAAATTCATTATTGAATGTTACTTTGTTAATGAAAAAGTAAAAATATATGTTTTTATTTAACTTCATAGAAAGGTGGGATATGTCCCGTCCCGTCCCAACCGGGATTAGTCCTGAGTGGGATGCATTATTAAAAACCCTCGTCCCGTCCCGATTCAAAAGAGTGGGACGGGACGTGGGATGAGCCCCGTCCCGTCCAATCCCGTCCCGTACCCACCCCTAGCCATAATTGTCATTTTGCACCCTGAACTTGCATTTGAGTCAATTTACCTCATAAACTTGGTAAAAATTACTCATTTTCACCACATCCGTTAAATTTAATATTTTACATCCAATTTTAAGTCACATGTCATGCATTTGAGGGACAATGTTGTAATTATATATTTATTCATATTTAATAATGAAATAAATTAATAAAATTACTTAAGAGGAACACTTGCTACTATGTTTTTTTATTTTTTTGAAAATATGTTATTGATTTATATACTTATTATTTTACATGATATAGTATGTTAAAAGATATTAGAAAATATAAATAAATACATTGAATATTAAAAATAAATGTGTACATATAAATATATATATATATATATATATATATACACAACACACTATATTTGAATGGGTGGGTATGTTGGATATATAATTTGAAGTATGGTTAAGTATGTATAAAAAAGATCTAAATAAATAATTTGATAAAAAAATAATCCTCCTTTAAAAGAATATTTTATTTGTTTTAAAGAAAAATATAAATAAAAAATGACAACATTACCCCTCATGTGCATGACATGTGACGTAAAATTGGATATAAACAGTTAAATTTAATGGATGAGGTGCAAATCGGTAATTTTTACCAAATTTATGAGGTAAATTGACTCAAATGCAAGTTCATGGTGCAAATTAACAATTTTCAGCCAAATTTATGGTATATTTTGACAATTTTGCCAAAATGTTTTCGTAAAGTGACATTTGTATGTCATTCTGTTGGTAAAAATTGGTTTAGCACAATAGCATTATTGATAAGTAGAGGAAATAAGTGAATTTATAGATATATAGGGGTATTTCAGTAATTAAATTAATTTTTAATTCTAATTCTGATTGTAAGTAAATAACATCAATCGTAATTAATATTGTTTATGTTCTAATCTCATATTATAAGTAAACAGTTCAATACAATTAAAATCTCCACATCTAAATTCATTTCGTCTCTTATTCCTATTGAATTACAATCGTGATGAATTATATTCCAAGTTAGTATGCGTGCTAGAAAAAAATTTGCATCGATCTTTCATATGCATGGTTTGAGAATGTTATTGCATTAATTTTTCATGGTTCCATTGTTTGAGAACTTTGGTCCAAACCCTAATCAAACTAGTCATTAATGAAACCCCCAAAAAATAACACTTAGTTAAGAAGGGATCTATCTTGGACGAATCCAACAATGTGACATCGGTCGTTGACCAACTGTTCTGCCGTCGACCGAACGTCTTTCTTTTCTCCTATTATTCCTGGGTAGCTGAGGTTGAATCTTACTCCATCTTTTAAAAATATAACACCGGAACTAGTGGGAATTGCAGTAACTATGTTCAACCCTGTCTTCCAGATTCTTATTTAAAGCCAAACCTAGCTCCCACCCAAAAACAAGCTAGAACCCCTTAAACTACTTATCTAATTAGTTTTCTTTATTCTTAATCTAATTACATGTCATGTTCATCCAGCTAGTTCTTTATTGACTATCAGTTTTGCATCATCTATATGTTTTATGTCTGATTTTTCTGTTTTTTTTTTTGAGATCTCTCCAGATCCATATTTTATGTCAAGTGACTTGAATATGTGCTCTCAATTGATAATATATAAGATATGAGTCGTGTTTTGCTTTTCCTTCTTATTGACTTGCTCTCAGAACACTAATATAATATTATGGCATACGACTATATGATAGCTTTGGTTTGGTATATATGGTAAATTCATTTTCAGCTACTGAACTAGTTGGAGTTTGAGATCAGATAATATATATAAAGATTTTAACCAAACGACAAAAACTATGATAACATCTTTGATAGTATTGTAAGTATAATACTATCTTGGAGAAAGTGAGTAGCTAGGGAGGGATTAACTACTTGTAAATACTGACCACTTTAACAGTTAATATTTTAGATAACTCGTATAATATTGGAGATGATATGATCTCTAATTAAGTATAATTTAGGAGTCCAATTGTCATGAAGTGACAGAAAAATGAGTTTATTTTAAGGACTATGGCTAAGATATGGAATAATGTGTATTAATATTTGGATTTCTCACAAACAAAATAAGGCTCAAATACTTTATGATTGAATGCGTAAAACATAATTCAAGTTTATTCAAAGTCAATCCATTTACACCACAAAGAGAAAATAGCAAGAACGATAGAATGTTCACAAATATGGTAAAATAATGTGTGACAACTAATTTGTTGGATAAAATATGCATTTGTGTGAAACAAACAGTTACTACGCATATGACATTATGCGACATTTGACTCTTCGCAAAATGTCAATTAGATTACAATATCTTCTCATTATCAGTAATGTTTATGTAATAACGCCAACTTTCTCATAGAAAATTAATTAGGTGACAAATTATGCAATTTTTATGCGGGTTGTCGCCTAATGTTTATTTACAAGTAAAATGGAGAGTCACTTTGGGAGTCTTGTGCAAGTGCAACTACTAAAATTAATGAACAACTAAAGCTTGTTCCACCCCTTCGGCAAATTCTTCTGCAGCACCTTGAACCGAATTGGATTTAGCAACGTGAACGAGATAAAAACAAACAAACCTCGTTAATTCATTCAAAATCTCAAGTCTCAACTGCAAAACTACATGTGGAAAGAATCACTCCTCCTTACTCTTACCCGCGGAGTTCGGGTAAAAAAATAGGGGATTTTAATTTAAACTTAGTGAATATTTCGGGGAATAGCCCAAACATCCTTCGGGCAAAGCTCAAGTGCTTCGACGTTCTTGAGGAGAATAATGAAACTTCAGTGCTTCGACGTTCTTGAGGAGAATAATGAAACTTCAGTGCTCTCCAAAATAGCGAATAAGCCAAGATAGAGAATATGATAAAAGATGCTCCTATTTTGTACATGAATGGTTCTTAGTGATTGAGTAATATGATTCTACGAGCTCACAAAAAGAAATGTTTTTTGAACACAAAACCATAATGCTATTAGATATACATCAAACCATTTGGACGAATAAATAAGTCAGTAAATTAGAATTCGTGACAGTTAAAACACTGTAAAAGTTGCATTGAATAGCTTAGAAAGATTTGAAATCATCATCTTCATGTTTGGTGTATTTCACATACCTTTTCTAGTTGGTAATGTTACATCTTGATTTAAATGAGATTATATTTGGACGATTCAGAAAAATAATCACGTTTTGTCTCTGAACTCACACTACTTCAGTTTTGTCCGTCTCAAAACACTCAATGAAAAGACTCAAAACTTGTGATGTATAATAAGATACATCATACATGCAATAAGTTCTAAGTTAACCAGCAACACATGTATACAACTAATTCTTCAATTATTTGAAAGATAAGTTTTGAAGATATCTCTTCACGCTCTTCTAATTTATTAGTTATACTAGTTGGTCCAATATAAACCCATTAATGACCAAAATTGAATGGGATTACCATAACAAGTACCCACATATACAAATGCACCCTGACCACTACCCATAAATTTAGTCCATAGAATTTCAAAACGTGAATGATAACTTGAATGAAGTGACCTTCATGCTTGTTCTCCAGGTTTGCTTGGCTTATAGATTGCTTCCATTAAAAATTTAAAACCGTGGCTTGGCTTATAGATTGCCGATCCCTCTTTTTAATAATTTGCATTAGGACCAAGAAGGGCCAGAATAGTAATTTAACATGAAAGAGAAAAGTGGTGGTCAACCCAGATTGGGCCTCGGGCTGGGTGTCCCAGTCATCCCAAAAACAACAAAAAGGACAAAAGCACCCCTAAAGGACAACCCTTTTTCTCCCGCCTCCGTTTTCACATTGACCCTACAGTTACAGCCTCTCTTTCCCTAAACAGTAGGGGGGAGAGAGAGAAGAAAACAGTCGGGGTCAAAATAGTCACACCCGCTTTCCTTCCCGACCCCACTCCTCACCGTGTCATCCTATCTGGCAGCCTCAACTCGCCAGGTGTAACCGTCAAAACAACCTCAAATATCAAAACCTTCCAAATTTTTACCATCTGACGAGGTAAAATTATTTGAGTCCAAACTTCCACTATTTTCTAGTCAGCAAATTTTGGAGGGATTCGAATTCGTGCAGTTGTCATGAGAAATTAGTCTAATTATACTCTTCTGAATATCAATTTTAAACAAATCGTAAACTTTTGAAATCTAACCAATTAACGTATTGAAAATTAGTTTGGTCGTCTAATCCGGCCTTTGAGTTTGAACTTCAAGTAGTTTCAAGTTCGATTGCGGTAAGAAAATAGTCTGATTCTATTTCGATAATGTCAAAGTGTATACAAAGTATCCAGTAAACGTAACCGAGATAAATTACTTATTGGAAAGAAAAAATAAAATAAAAAGTTTACATTTTACTCTCTCTCTATGTATCAAAAGCGAGGGCAGTGAGTCTAAAATATAAAAGAAACACTGGCACTGCCTCTCTCTCTCTCTCACAGTTCCTTCTTTCTTTTTCAATTCCTCGATTTAAAAAAAAAATGAAAAATGACCTTTGGTGTTATTTGGGTTGTTGAGCGGTGCCGGAAAATCGCGTAGGCCAGAAGAGAGAGAGAGAGAGAGAGCTTATTTTTCTCCCCGGTGTTCTTTTCTTTCCCGGCGAGAGAGGTCAAAGAAATAGCTGAAGGCGGTTGGGCCGAGTCAAATGTGAGAGATGGGAAGTGGAGTCTCCACCCTCTCCTCTTGCTTCAGATCGGCGACTCCGACTCCCGACCAAAACGACGTCGTCTTCTCCGCCTCGGAGCCCTTAGACGAAACCCTAGGCCATTCTTTCTGCTATGTAAGGTCCTCCGCCCGCTTCCTCTCTCCCACGCAGTCGGATCGCTTTCTTTCCCCTTCCAACTCCCTCCGCTTCTCGCCGCCGCACGACTCTACCTCCGCCGCCCGCTCGGGTCGGGTCGGGTGGCACGAGACCGGGTTCAAGGCCATATCCGGAGCCTCGGTGAGTGCCAACAGCTCGACGCCGAGGACTGTGCTCCAGCTCGACAATATTTACGACGATGCCACTGAGACTGTCCTCGGCGGCGGAGGCGGAGTCAGGGGCAGCATAGTCAATGGCTTCGAGAGCACGTCGTCGTTCAGCTCCTTGCCGCTGCAGCCGGTGCCGAGGGGCGGCGAGCCGTCGGGGCCGATGGAGCGGGGCGGCTTCTTTCTCTCCGGTCCGATAGAGCGCGGCGCTCTCTCCGGCCCGCTCGAGTCCAACCCTCCCGGACCGGACGGCGGCGTCCACTTCTCGGCGCCGCTCGGCGGTCTTTACCCGAAGAAGCGGCGGAAGAAGGGCATTTCCGCGATCCGGAAGGCGTTTTACCGCAACTTCGAGAAGAAGCAGCGGCCGTGGGTGGTGCCGGTGCTGAATAACTTCGCCGGAAGGAAGGAGGGGCCGACGGCGAACGGGGAGGAGCACGAACAAGGGAGGAGCAATGAGGCCAATGTGCAGTGGGCGCTCGGCAAAGCCGGAGAGGATCGTGTACATGTGGTGGTCTCGGAGGAGCAAGGGTGGCTGTTTGTTGGGATTTACGATGGGTTTAACGGCCCCGATGCGCCGGAGTTCTTGATGGGGAATCTTTACCGTGCTTTCTACATTGAGCTTCAGGGCTTGTTTTGGGAGGTTGATGATGCTGAGGCCCAAGAAGGTAGTCACATTAATCAGCCAAATGCGTGTCAAGAAGTTAATGCTACTAACTCCGCTTCGGACGCTGGAAATGAGGAGGTGAAAATTGATGGGGAAGTAGTTTTAGAAGGTGGAAATGGGTCAAATTTGAGTCCTTCTCCGGCGGGGGATAGGACAAAGAGAGTGACATTTCAGCCGGAGGGGAGGAGGAGGCGGTTGTGGGAGTTACTCCGTGAGGCTGAGGCTGAAGAAGGGCTGGACCTTTCGGGTTCAGAGAGGTTTGCGTTTTCTGTGGACGATGCTCTTACTGTCAGCAATGCTGGCACGGCTGGTTCTGCGGAGAGTAGGAGGTGGCTTTTGTTGTCGAAGTTGAAACAGGGATTGTCAAAGCATAGGGAAGGGCAGGGTAATGGTAAAAAGTTGTTTCCGTGGAGGTTTGGTTTGGAGGATAAAGAGAAGGTGGAGGTTGAGAATAGAGTAGAGGAGGAGGAGGAGGAGGAGGAGAGGTCTGCTCCACCTGGTAGGAGAAGGAAGGAGGGTCCGGTTGATCATGAGTTGGTGTTGAGGGCATTGTCAAGGGCGTTACATGTGACCGAGCTTGCTTATTTGGATATGACCGATAAGGTCATCGATACCAATCCAGAGCTTGCTTTGATGGGGTCGTGCTTGTTGGTTGTGCTAATGAGGGATGAGGATGTGTATGTAATGAATGTCGGGGATAGTAGAGCAATTGTTGCGCATTATGAGCCGGAGGAAGTTGGTTCAAGCAAAAAGTCAGGTGAGCAGAAGGACAATGGGTTGAGTGCTGAGGACATAACTGAGGCGTCCTCAGCTGTGGGCGATGAGGCTCCTACGCAAGCAATGAGATTGACTGCATTGCAGCTGTCCACTGATCACAGCACGAGCATTGAAGAAGTAAGTTATGTGGTCCTCATATGATGTGCCTTTAATATCTCATGCTACTATGGTTTCGATCTGTCATCTACCTATGTGACATATGGTTTGTTTAGTTTTTTATCTGGGGATTATTTTGCTCTACAAGCTAAGCTTTGTTATCATATATCTTTCTATGGAAAAATTCCACACTACTATAAGCAACTATTTCAAGTGCTTAAGCCAAATACATGATTGTTTAAGTCACCTCTTGGTTCTTTAGTTCCTCTTCCCTACATTTTAAGGCAGCATGCTTGGCAGTTTCATCTCCTGCTTATGCTTTCATGCATTTCGGTCTAAGATTCTGTTGAGAGTTTTACTGGCTGAAGTGCACAATTTGGTGATGTGCTTAGTGTAGACAGCTACCCTAGATGTTACTCTTGATTATTCGTGGGCTAAACTCCTTAGGTAACCTTGCTTTCCGTTTCTTCATATCATGTTGAGAATAAAGTATTGACATCCTACTACTAAGTTGTCTTCCACATTCTCGCATCCTATTATCGACTTCCAATCTAGATATCATCTCTTGGTCATAGAAAATGTCAGAATTGCATGATACAACTTGTGTTTGTACCTGAACTGTTTGACTACCCCATTGTATCATCTGTTGGTTAAATTTGATCCTGTTCAATTCACATCAGCACCTTGATTGCCTTTGGTGGGACATGGTAGGCTGAAAGAATTGAGGAATCTTCCCTTTTTCCGTTTTTTGTGTTCCATCTTTATTTCTGTCCTGCCATATTCTTTTTGCATCAACATTTTCCCAAATGGACATGAATGATGTATGGAAGCTTCCTTCCAATGTCCTTTTCCTTTTGGATGTTAATGTCTCCATGGGACTGTATAGTTTGTCTACATTTTTTTTTTATTATGCAGTCTTTTCTGTTAGGTTCTCCAGCGGTACATTGTACATCATCGCAATTACTGAATAACATGCAGTGGCACAATCTTTATGTCATTTCATTCACGATGATTATTGTGTTTCTTCTTTGAACCATACTATTCTTATTGTTTATCCAGCCCATACTTCCTTTTGCCGCTATTGATGGCATCATATTTGATTAGTTTCCTGGCCATATTGTGGATGCACTTTTCTTTAACAATTATCTTTTCAATTTGCAGGAAGTGATAAGAATAAAGAACGAACACCCAGATGACAAAAACTGTATTCTCAATGATAGAGTGAAAGGTCGTCTTAAGGTTACCAGGGCATTTGGGGCAGGCTTCCTGAAACAGGTCCTACGGATGTACTTTTTAATTGTCCTAATATAATATAATTTTTGCATAGTTTACAGTTAACTCTTGATCTTGCTACATATCAAAATGCTACTACTATTTCTTATAACAGTCTAAATCTTGTCATGGACTCATGGTTGGCCAAAATTGATTTAGGGTTTGGTGTTTGAATGCTGCATGAAGTATACCATATAAGAAACATATTTACAGTTGGTAATGATGTGATCTGCATTGTTTGTGCAGCCCAAGTTCAATGCTCCACTATTGGAAATGTTTCGGAATGAGTATATTGGTACCGCACCATACATCTCATGTTTGCCTTCTCTTTGCCACCACAGAATCTGCCCTAGTGATCAGTTTTTGATTCTCTCATCTGACGGTCTTTATCAGTATCTAACCAATCAGGAAGTTGTTTCTCATGTGGAAACTTTTATGGAAAAGTTTCCCGAGGGAGATCCTGCACAACACCTGATAGAGGAGCTTCTTTTCCGTGCTGCAAAGAAAGCCGGTAAGTTTTGTCATTTCTTCTTTTATATGTTTTTGTAAAAATTCTTAAGGGCCTTTTAAAAAAAAAATTGGATTGGTAGTTTAGTAGCAAGGGGTTAAAATACATACACGTCTTCAATATGGGAATACTTTATTTAATAATAAGATCATGTGTCAAAGAATGGAAGTGCACGAACCTGCATATCTCTTTTGCATTTTCCCTTATTTGATGGTTGTGTGCTTTTGAAGAACTTCAATCCACGGTAGGATTAAATGATTAGTTAATATCAGACTTAATCTTTGCCAAAGGTCTATGCTCTAATGCGGTACACTATTTGCACTCCTTTGTCGGAATGTTAAGAGTGTGAGAGTACGAAAGAGATATTCCTTGTTGGAAAACTTTTGGTCAAAAACTGAACGTGTATGGGTTTTTGTATTATTTATATTTCCCTGTATGACTCATGATACTTCAAGGTCCTCAAGGACAAAGATGAAATTGCTGAGTTTTGGGCTCCTTCTTTAAAAGATTTACATATTCTTGCTGTGGATTTTGAGGCTGCTGGATCTTGTGTCAACTGTGAAATCTTGATGTTTTTTCTTGTAGTAAAATGTAATGCTGATAATTGGACGAGATGTAGATGTTTGTTATGGCACTACTTGTAAATATTTCTTCTGAAGAAAACTAAAGGTGTCTGAAAGATCTTGACTATACAGTCTAATTTTTGGTTATTAATGGCGCTCAAGGAGTGAGACTTTGTATGCACCTAAGATTTAGGTCATTTTGGCTTGCCCAAGGCATACATAGACTTTTTTATTTATTTTTTATTTTTTATGAGAAGGCATATATAGACTTTTTATTTATTTTTAAATTTTTTTATGAGAAGGCATACATAGACTTGTACAACTAGTTAAAATTGAAATTGCTTTAGATAATAATTTCATCATTGGCTTCGAACTTTAGGAGTGAATGTCAATTGTGTTCGAATCTTTGCACTAGTGTAGAACTTTTTACATGTTGTCTTTCTAAATAGAGAGGAGTTTGTTCTTTACGCTTATCTTAGGATTCATGTCATTGTCAGAGATAGAGTTGGATTCTGGAATGGGAGTCTGCAATATGTTAATTAGCTATTGTGCATATTTTGATGGGAGTCTTAACTCTTTTGGTTTGCAGGAATGGATTTCCATGAATTGCTGGACATCCCACAAGGAGATCGCAGGAAGTATCACGATGATGTTACTGTAATGGTCATATCACTTGAAGGAAGAATATGGAAGTCATCAGGAAAGTACCTTTGACAACATTATACACAAGCAAGCAATGTTCTCTGTACAAGCTATATTGCAATTCAAATTTCAGCTAGAGATAGTTTGCAAGCAGTATGGAAAGCTTTGCTGCTGACCGTAGTCCATGGGGGTCCATAAGGTTTTGTTTTCTGTCTCACAGCATAAGCATACAACTAGTAGGGGGTGGTAATGGCAAAAGGCTGATGTTAGATATCGTCATCAAAATAGATGCAAGATATTGGGTTCAGTGATGAAAATGAGAATTTGCAGATGGAGTAGTTGGGAAATGCTCTTTAGGGGGAAAAATGTTTTATTTTTGTCCCTTTTCAGTTAGACTTAAAAAGAACCAGAAACAAAAAATTGCAAATAGGTGCAGGCTCTTTCCATTTCATCTGTGCCTTTCTCCTTTGTATCTTTTTCCGGAGCCGAAAATGTGTTTTGTAAATTGGTGGGGGTACAGAATTTACTTACTGAACTTGAGCATTCCCTTGTCAATACCTGAGCTGCTGTAATTTTGAAGGTGGGTTTTCCCACCCATTGCGGATACGAAGAGTTCAAAATTTACCAACACCTGTGTATCGACTTGTTGATTTTGTGTGTGGCATTAGGTAACCCTGGCCTGATCCTTTTGAAATTGGTTCTCGTTTGGAAGACTGGGATTCTAAACCGCTCAGTTGCAACATGCAGGTACCAGTTTGGGCATGAGCTAACACAAAAACTGTATGAAATTGAAAACATCAGTTTTGGCATAAGCTAACAGCAGAGTTCTGACATTTGTAATATGGAAGGAGCTAACTGGCTAACTTCGTGTTCCTTCAGAATTCAGATCATACATTTCACATTTGTGCCTCAAAATAGTCTGATATAGAAATTTATATTAAGCAGCGACTGATTGCGCCTGTGACTGCACCCACGACACTAAATCCTCCCTAGTTGCCACAAAACAACCAGCTTTCTCTTCACTCTGCCTAAATGGGGCGGCCAGCTTCTTCACATGAGAACCGAATGACTGGGCCAGTCCTTGAGAGAATTTGTGAGTTCCAGCACCGGTCTGAGCAGAAAACAACTTCGGCAGCGCCTCTTCACGCTGAACAATTTTGTACAGAGTTCCCATCCACTCTTCCAGTGCAGTGTGAGCTGCACCAATGGATAGTGACCTAACATCTAAACACCACTCGTTCGCGGTTTTGTTGTGTAAACCTGGATACAACCCATATAGGGTTCCCAAATAGAGCAGCTCATGAGCTCTCTCATGGTTGTTTTTGTTTCTGCAAATATCAATCAAGCAATTGCAGAAGGGTCTTCTAGATTCAACTGCAGTGCCACCAATAACATCCCTGAAATCGTCTTTAATTGCTTCATACCCTACTTTCTCATCTTGCAGCGCTTTCACGAGGGTAACCAACTTCGGATTAGCCTGCTGCAAGCATGAAAAGACCATATCCTCATCCTCAGTCTTTTCACACAACGACACAACAGACAGTAAACACCCACAAAGCCTATCATCTGGATTAACCCCCTTTTCAACTGCAACATTGAAGACTCGAACCATATCACCAAACCTTTTAGCTCTCCCCAAGCACTGTACCAAACAAGTACATCCCATGACATTGAGATGCACACCCTTATTGGACATTTCTTCAAACAACGCCATGGCTTCATCAGTATTCCCTCCACTCCCAAAGATGTTCAACATTGCCGTGTAACTATAACTATCCGGCCTACAGTGCTCCGACTGCTTCATATCCTCAAAAAGCCTCTTAGCCTCTTCCTCCAAACCAAGATCAGCACACATATTCAACAATGTGTTATACAAAATAAAGTCCATAGGCCACTTATTCGACCTCATCCGCTCCCACAATTCCAACGCGTCTCTCGCCCACCTCGCCTTGCCATAGATCTTAACTAGCGCAGTCAATGTCTTCTCATTCGGGGCTAGCCCTGATCCAACCATTTCCTCAAACAAACTCCTAGCCAAACCAGGCTTCCCAGCCTTCCCCATTGCCTCTAACAAAGTATTGTACACAACCAAATTCGGCTTCACACCAACAGCAGCCATTTCCTGCAAGACATACCTAATACCATCATAGTCCCCAGCCTCACCAAACATCTTACCCAACACAGAAAACGCAATAGGGTCAGGTGTCCACCCACTAGCCCTCCCTCTCTCATACAAACTAAGCACCTCCTCAACCTTCCCCAATTTAGCATAAACATCCAATATAGCAGAGTAAGTCACCTCATCAGGCATCAAACCAGTCTTGTACATCCTCTCAAACCACTCCACGGCCTTGTCGAAAAGCTTGGACCTTTTGGCACAAGTAATGATAGTGGAGTAAGTAATGTTGTCCAGCTCAACCCCATTGCTCACCATCTCCTCAGCAAGCTCCTCAATGAGGTGAAACTGCTTCCCAAACCTCATGGACTTCATGGTCACATTGTAGAAGATAGTCTCCATGGGAAACAGGTTCTGAGTTTTTAGCCAGTTGAAGAACATGTGGGTCTTCTGCCATGGCTTCAGGCTATTGAGAATCAAGAGTGCGTTTTCTCTGGTGGGTGGGTGTGGGATTTCTTCTAGAGCAGCCAAGAAGGCTTCTTGGGAGGAGCCAGAGTCGTTAAGCTTCTGGGCAAAGAGCCTGAGATCTCTGACTTGAGGGTTGTAGGAGTAGAGAGAGCGCTTCTGTCTTTGGAGGGATAGGACTGAGCGTTTGGGTTTGGCTGGATTGACCCAGATGGACTTGGGTTTGGAGAGGACTTGGGGTTGGTCTTTGGGAGGGGTGGAGAGTGTGGTGGTGGCTAGGGGCTTGAGTTGGTCAGACAAAGAAGGTGTCGTGGTTTTGGTGTTGTTGTTGGAGTTGGGTTGGGATAAGTCTGGGGGAGATTTAGGAGGGGACTTGGTGGACCTGCAAGAAATGGGGAATCTTTTGGGTGGGATTGGTTTGAGTGGCGAAGTGAAGAAGAAGGGCCTCTTGGCTTCTGAGGAGTTCAGAGTGAAGTGAATGCTACTGGTTGTAGCCATAAGAGACAGTAGAGGTGTTTCTGTTTGTTGCTCGTCACCCTTATCCAAAACCCCCACAGAAGAATCTGAACAGAACCCTAAACATAAAATGAATCACAGAGAGCGGAGCAGC
Organism: Argentina anserina; assembly: GCF_933775445.1. Classification (NCBI taxonomy): domain Eukaryota; kingdom Viridiplantae; phylum Streptophyta; class Magnoliopsida; order Rosales; family Rosaceae; genus Argentina; species Argentina anserina. The sequence goes on from NC_065876.1 coordinate 12,392,767, forward strand.
TAGATATTTGAGTTTTGAGAAGAAAAAAAATTGGGGTAAGATCCACCACAAGGGTGGGTAGCCTTAACCGATGTGATAACAGGTAAGTCCGAAGACTGTTCCCGTCCCTGTCAGGGGAGATGCCAACCATCTCTCCTTTCTACGAACACAATGGTACTTGTGATCCAAGCCAATATAAAAGCCTCTGCTTCTATAATAGTTTCGATGTGGGAGTCTTGTGAGTAATAACAAAGGCGGGGCGTTACTCCGATTTGTGATTTGGAGATCAAAATGTGCGAGATATCTCTTGAGAAAAGTGAATATCTGATCAGAGCTAAGCAATTTCCATCTTCTTGGTTTCGGTTTTGGTATTCCAGGCCATATTTATCTTATTTAAGTGACAATTTATAAGCCCCGAAGGTACTTTCATGGCACTCCATTCAAGAGCAGCCATATAACAATGAGGATTCAAGCTCTTTGTGCATTCATGGTACTTTCATGTCGTCTGTTAAAGTTTGAAGAGAGTCAAGGAAACCTATTCACACTAACTTGAAGAAACCAGATAAACAGAGAAACAAGCACCAAGAAAACAATTGAACTTCCTTATCCCTTTGGTTCCGTGATTGTTCACCAAAGAAGCATACGTAGTGTCACGAGCTATACGTAGTGTCACGAGCTTACTCTTTTGCTATGCAATTCGTGCGGCCTTAGCAACTCCATTATGCTAAGTCAGTCTTAAACTCGCAAACGCCAAGTATGCTCCTTGCTTAATTGCTTGCTTACTTACTTGATTGATGAAATGAGAGGGGTGCCTTGCTATTTATAGGCATCCTCATCCTACCTCACTAGTTCTAGAGAATTCTAGGACTATGTACAATGTAGATGAATCTAGAGAGTTCTATACAATTCTACACAAGTCTAAGATGAACCTTGAGTGTTCTAGAGAATTCTTGAGTGGTCTAGTTCTCCTAGCCTCTCAAAGGTTCTAGAGATGTCCGGAAATATCCCAAGGCTTCTTGAAGCTTCTTGAGACTTCTAACGCCTTCTAGAATCTTCCAAAGAGTTCCGCCATATTCTGGATTCGTCTAGAATGCTCAAGGTAAAATTTGGCTAAGTTTGGCGGGATGTGACATTCTCCCCCACCAAATCCTGCGATGCCCTCATCGCGCTTCGTTGTATTACTGGATCTTGTCCTTGAACTGCCAAAGCGTATCCTCGGACTCCCAACTTGCTTCCGTATCGGGCAGGCCTCTCCACTTGATGAGGTACTCTTTGTAACTTGGCACGCCTCGACGTCGAATGACCCGATCTGTGAGTACTTCATCTACTTCCTTATCGAAGTTGGTGATCACCGCCGTAGGTGCCCGATGCGATATTCCGCCTGATGGGTCTTCCTTGTCCTCATTGTATGGCTTCAACATGCTCACGTGGAAGACCGGGTGTATCTTTAACTTGGGCGGGAGGTTGAGCTTGTATGAAACTTTGCCTATGCGCTTGATAACTTCAAACGGTCCTTCATACATGCGGATCAAGCCCTTGTGCACCTTCCTAAAGGCCTTGAACTACTGCGGCAAGAGTTTTATAAGTACAAGGTCGCATTCCTTGAACTCGACATGTCTTCTCTTTTTGTCCGCCTACTTCTTCATCCTCTTGGCATCCTTGTGCAACGCCGCTCGAGCTAACTCTGCTTGCTCATGCCAAGACTTGGCAAACTTGAATGCGGCTGGACTCTTCCCTTCATAGCGAGTGGCAAGGGATATAGGTGTTGTAGGCTGCTGTCCCAATACGATTTCAAAAGGACTTTTGTTGGTGGCCTCACTTTGCTAAGCCAGCTATGACATCTTCAATTGTAAGTTAATTCAATTCTCAATCTATTCAAAACAAACAGAACTTATCAAAGCTGCAGCTTCCTATTTATTACCCACAATAGAATGATTGATTCGATATCCAATGAAACAAGACTTGAGCAGAACCAATTTATACAGGAATTGAAGTTCTGTAGACAGTAGAACCCTACAGGTTGGTTGGATGCTCAGGACATGTGGGCAACCATGTGCACTCTCAAAGGTATAGTTTTGTAGTACTTATGCATTCAACACCCAATATAAGGATATGAGATATGCATTCACAGTTGGGTAATATGGGACAGCAGAAATGAACTGAATGCTACCTCCATGAGTCGGGGACTGAAAACTGACGCTCTCATCTCCGGTTTTAGACTTTCCTCAGCAAACCTTATGATTGAGCTGTGCTCAAATGATAAAAAAAATAATAAAAATAATAATAATAAAGAACTAAAGAAAGACATTAAGCAGTATCAACAAGTTGCCTAAAATTGCAGTTTTCAGTACGACTGATTCTATCATTCGCTGCAGCTTGTAGGAAAACTGCGCCACATCTAGAAGCTTGGCCCAATCCTTTTGATTGGCACTCACGTAGTGCCGTAAGTATAGCTCCAAAAGTGCATTGACGTGTTCTGTTTGGCCGTCGCTTTATGGATGGAAACTTGTTGAAAAGTTCAAGTTTGACCCCAACATCTTGAACAGCTCCGTCCAAAATTTCCATGTGAAGCGCGGGTCTCTATCGTTAACAATATTCCTTGGAACTCCCCAAAGCTTGACTACATTACGTAGGAATAACGTTGATGTCTCCTCCGTTGTGCAGTCGGCTGATACGGCCATGAAAGTTGCATACTTGCTAAATCTGTCCACCACCACAATGATGCTCCCAAACTGCTTGGACTTCGGCAGGCAAGTGATGAAGTCCATAGAGACACTCTCCCATGGTCTCTCTGGTATGGGTAAGGGGTCTAGCAAGCCTCCCGGCTACTGCTAGACTACCTTGTCTTGTTGGCAAACTAGACATGTCCGCACATACTCCTCGACCCCATCTCGCATCCTAGGCCAATAATACATGGATTTTAACAAAGCAAGTGTGCGTTTCATACCTGGGTGGCCGGCCCATTTGGAATCATGGCATTCCTTAGTTAACTCCCTTCGTAAGCTGCCCCACTTTGGTACATAGATGCGGCGGCCTCTCGTGTAGAGAAGGTCATCGTCTAGCCAAAACCTCCGAGTTTTGCCTTCCTTCACTAAGGTAATGAGGCTTTGTGCTTGAGGGTCTACCCTTAGTCCCTCCTTGATCTTACTTATCAGCGGGCTAGTGACTTGCGAAATACTTGCAAACTCCGCCTTGCGGCTTAGTGCATCCACTACCACATTCGCCTTCCCGGGCTTGTACTCCATGGTGTAGTCAAACTCCGCTAAGAAGTCTTTCCACCTCGCTTGCTTTGGACTTAACTTCTTTTGAGTTTGGAAGTAGCTTGTTGCTACGTTGTCGGTCATGATCACGAACTTTGTCCCAAGCAAGTAATGTCGCCATACTCGAAGGCAATGGATGACGACAGTCATCTCCTTCTGTTGTATGGTGTAGCGCCGCTCCGTGTTATTAAGCTTCCGACTCTCATAAGCAATTGGATGTCCCTTTTGCATTAGTACTCCGCCAATGACAAAGTCGGAAGCATCGGTGTGCCCTCATATGGCTTGGCATGGTCCGGTAGGCTAAGTACGGGCTCCTCGCATATCGCATTTTTCAAGTTTTCAAAGGCTTCTTGACACTCCGATGTCCATTCCCATGCCTTGTACTTCTTGAGAATGTCGGTTAATAGTGCAGCCCTCGCCGAGTATCCATTGATAAAGCGGCGGTAATAGTTAACTAGCTCAAGAAAAGATCTTAAGTCATGTACCTTGATGGGTGGCTCCTATTCTTGGATGGGATGCACCTTGCAATCCTCCATCATAAGCTTGCCGTCCTTGATCTTGTGCCCAAGAACGACACCTCCGGCTTGGCGAATGAGCATTTCTCCATCTTGATGTATAGCTGGTTTTCCCTCAATACCTTAAGCACTTCCCGCAAGTGCTCCACATGCTCCTGCATGGTCTTGCTATACACCACTATGTCGTCCAAATAGACGACTACAAACCGATCAAGGTAGGGGTGGAATAACTTGTTCATCAAGGTGCAAAAGGTTGTCGGTGCATTAGTTAGACCAAATGGCATGACCAAGAATTCATAAGAACCATACCTTGTGATGCATGCGGTCTTCGGCTCATCTCCTTCCGCGATGCGGACTTGGTAGTACCCCGAACAAAGGTCTAACTTGGAAAAATATCGTGCATGGCCCAATTGATCAAATGGATCGGCAATGAGAGGGATATGGTACTTGTTCTTTACCTTGATCTTGTTGAGTGCCCTATAGTCGATGCACATGCGTAGAGATCCGTCCTTCTTCTTTTGGAACAACACCGGTGCACCGAACGGGCATTCGAAGGTCTAATGAACTCCGCGTCCAAGAGCTTCTTCAATTGCCTCCTTAGCTCCGCTAACTCCGGTGGTGCCATCCGGTATGCGTCCATGGCGGGTGGTTTTGTCCCTGGTTCCAACTCGATCTCGTGGTCGATCTCTCTCCTTGGGGGTAGTCTCTTGGGCAGCTCCGTGGGTGATACATCCTTGAACTCTTTAAGAACTGCTGCTACCTCCTTGGGCATGTCATCTTGTGGCCTTGGCTCCTCATCATCAAACTCACTAAGGATGGCCAAGTAGCTTTCCTCTTCCCTCTTGATGCCTTTCTTGAATTGCAATGCCGACAAGACCTTGATGTCTTGCTTTTCCCCTCGGGTTGTTGGCACCACACACGACTACTCGCCATCCATAATACATAAGCTATTGGCGAATGGCACCGGGAATGCCTTGACTTGATCCTGGAACTCCAACCCTAAGACTACCTTATAGTCATCCATCGGTACTATCGAGAAGTCTAGGCTCCCACACCAAGCTCTCACGCTTGTCTTGACTCCTCGAGCTACTCCTTGTATGGGGCGGGCAGGTGAATTAACCGCCTTGATGGAGCCCCCTCCATTGCTTGCCTTTAGTCCTAACCTGTGTGCCTCCTCAATGGAAATGAAGTTGTGGGTTTCCCCCGTGTCGAGCATGGCCGTTGTTGGCTTCCCACTTATGCTGATATCCGTGAAGAGCAAACCTTTGGTTTGGACCTTAGGTGTAGAGCGGATTGCATTAAGCACCTGTAAAGACCCCAAGTGTGCACCTCCATTGCCACCCTCGGCTTGACTCTCGCTTTGATGACTTCCTAAGAGTGCGATTAGTGCTCTCCTTTGTGGGCAATGCCTAGCCCAATGCAGACCATTGCATAGGAAGCACTTGTTGTCATTTGGCCTGTTCGAGCTCCGCATGTCCATTGACTTGCCTTTATCCTTGAATCTTGCCGAGTAGCTCTCACAGCGGGGCTCTTCCTTGCGTTGGATTTTGTCTCCCCCACCTTTGGCATAGCTGCTCTTCTTCTCTTTGGACTTGGTGGACTCTCTTGGACTTGAGAAGTCTACTAAGCCTTTGGCCACGACAATGGCGGAAGCAAGGCCTTGCACTCCTCGTCGCCTTAGCTCCGTCTTCGCCCATGATTGGAGACCATCCATGAAATTGAAGAGAGCATCCTTGTCGGATAAGTTGGGGATCTCAAGCACCAAGTTAGTGAATTCTCTAATGTAATCACTAATAGACCCCATGTGCTTGAGCCTTCGCAAGCGAGCTCTTGCCTCATCCTCGGCATTCTCGGGATAAAATTGCTTCTTGAGTTCTTTAACAAAGTCATCAAAGGTAGAGATGGTGCACATACCTCTTTCGACATCTCCTCGCCTTCTCCTCCACCATAGCATGGCGGTGTCGGTGAGATAAAGAGTCACGGTCTTTATCTTGGCATCCTCCTCCATTGATCTAGCCCCCATAAGAAGTTGTCTACTTCTCGAGCGTTGCGCATGCCTCCGAAGCTCTTTGGCTTTGGTACCTCGATCCGCTTGGCCTCTACGCCGTTGTTGGTGCTAGCCCCCACGGCTAGTGCGCGCTTGCATAGGGAAAGATCTGCCTGCATTGCCTCTATGCATGCAGATCTGCCTGCATCTCTTCCATGCGTTCAAGCATGCTATTGTGCTCCCTTTCTTGCACTTCACGCATCCGGGCGAGTTCCCCCATGAACTCCTCGCGAACTTTGTCTATCTCACCCTGTAAGGACTCCTCTAGCTTGAGCATCATGCCCTTGATCGCAGTGTTGATTGCGGCATCCTCCGCCTCCAAGTCTTCCACCTGGGCTCCCATGCCACTCACGCTCTCTTCCACTTGAGTTAGTCGTGAGTCGATTGCAGCTAACATGTACTTCACTCGTTCCTTCTTTGGAACCGTCGGGTTGACAAGTTCTTCATGACCCTTCTCTTGCGTGTCGTCGGAACCACTACCAACAAGATTGCCATTCTTTGCCATTGTGTCGAGCTAGCCTCTTGATCGAACTTCGGCTCTGATACCAACTGTCACGAGCTTACTCTTTCGCTATGCAACTCGTGCGGCCTTAGCAACTCCCTTATGCTAAGTCAGCCTTAAACTTGCAAACGCCAAGTATGCTCCTTGCTTGATTGCTTGCTTACTTACTTGATTGATGAAATGAGAGGGGTGCCTTGCTATTTATAGGCATCCTCATCCTACCTCACTAGTTCTAGAGAATTCTAGGACTATGTACAATGTAGATGACTCTAGAGAGTTCTATACAATTCTACACAAGTCTAAGATAAACCTTGAGTATTCTAGAGAATTCTTGAGTGGTCTAGTTCTCCTAGCCTCTCCAAGGTTCTAGAGATGTCCGGAAATATCCCAAGGCTTCTTGAGACTTCTAACGCCTTCTAGGATCTTCCAAAGAGTTCCGCCATATTCTGGATTCGTTTAGAATGCTCAAGGTAAAATTTGGCTAAATTTGGCGGGATGTGACAGTAGGCTCACACAACTCAACTAATTTGTAAAAAGATGACATAACGCATTTGCGAATTCCACTTCCCATGATTGACAATTGTATACCACACCAAAAAATGTTTGAATTTCAATGATATTTACAGTTCATGACTAAACTTAGTAAAGTATGAGGATCTTTCCAACTGTTCTTTCTTCATAGTAATGCTTTGATCACCTATGCATAGTAGGAGTAACATAGTAGATGAACACAACAAAGCAAGACAAAGATTGCAAGATGAAGCCCGATTCGCATATTGTATACATTCTCGAAGAGATTTCACTTTTACTTATAAGAAAATTTTACAAATACATGCAAGTTACACAGTTTAAATTCAAGTGTCAGATTATGAAAATTAAAAATAGTAACAAACCCACCACTACAAAATTCGGTTGTTTTACAATCTGAGTGAACTTTTAAGCAAAGACTGCAAGAAATTCATCCCAACTTTCGCTTAGTATTTTTTTTTTGTCGAGAAAAACATTCATGATTCATGTAGTAATTCCCTCGAGTGAAATAATAATAGATGGGGCCTTTTACCAAAAATAACCGACTAACCCGGGTCGGGTCCAATAAAAAACCCGCCAAGAAAGATAACAGACCAAAACCCTAAACCTTCATATTCCCCGCTTCCTCCTCCTCCTCCTATCCCTCTCTCTCTCTCACCTCCAACACCGTCGCCGGCCCTGAGCTTCACTCTTCGCCGCCGACGCCTCCCCCCTCCAACTCTCCCGGACGCCCCTGCCTCCCTCGTTCTTCATCTCAGGTGAGTTCTGTAGCTTCTTGCCTTTTCAATTTCTCAACATCATTCTCTCTCAGCTTGATTCCACCATACTCTAATCGAGAGATATTACTATTAGAACCAAAAATCTCAGCTCTTGAGCTCATTCTGTGTTCTTCTGAGTTTTACTGTTTTGATGGTTAGGGTTCTACTGTTGATTATTAGGTTAAGTTGATTTTCTAAATTTATGTGAAGGAGAAAGAATGAAGTCTAAGAACAAGAGCTCTATGCCAATTGACTCGGCGAAAGAGGAACAGAAGAAGCAGAAGGGGAAGGGGAAGATGAAGGTTCCCGAGGGGAAACCGGAGCGGCCGCAACCAGTGGAGGAGGAAGTAGACTCCGATTCTGTTTACGACTCTGGTGCTGAAGATGAGTGGACTCAATCAGAGGTAGTTTTCGAACTGGATGTAGCTATTGAAATTAGGAGAAATAAGTATGAGTGAAGGTTTAGCGGTGCACCAAAGTTTTAAGAAGTTAATGTAGATTGATAGGACTAGGATCACAATGTCGTCACAAGTTGAGGTTTTCAGTTATCTACATAGGATCTTGCAATTCGTACAACTTTAATGTCGCGCATTGTTTCTAGTTTGAGTTAGGTGGATAAGGACTTAATGTTGGAAGGGATGGGAGCTTTTTTACTGTTCTGGTTTATGTCGGAATTGATGTTGATTCAAATACTTGACAACTCTTTAAGCTTAGTTTATAAATGTATATCATTTTTTCTCTGATAAATGTGTAAATAGCTTAGGACCGGAGTTCAGTTTTCATTAAAACAATCCTCAACAAGCAGGAATGTATTGTCAGTACGCACAGTGCTTATTGCTCAAGTTTCATTTTAGTTGCGAACTGGATATGACTTGGTTGAATTAATTAGGTTCTTAGTTGCTGCAAAACTTTACGTAACTTTAACAAAAGATTAAAGTGGGAGCTTCCAGTTTCAAAAAAAAATAGGGGTAATTGCATAAATACTTTTAGACAAGTACTACTATATAGTTTTTAAAGTGGTTAAAGTCTATTGAGAAATATTTAGTAGTTTATCAGAGTATTAAAATATATGGATCTAGCCGACGCTGTGTAAATTCAAAGTTTAATTAATTTATGTTTGAAAATACATACTAATGCTAATGATAATTTATTTGTTTTTTTTAACAAAGTGCACAGACACAATGAACAGCTTGAGTTTTTGTTCTTTCTTAAGTATCAGTATTTTATTTTAAAGAAAATAAATGTGCAACTTTTATAATTATAGGAAATGTCTGGTAGTGAACGATCTGATTCAGAGGATTCTCCATCAATCAGAGACACAGACTCAGAAGATGAAGAGAGGGGTTCCTCCAAAAATGAGATTGCAGATATATGGAAAGAAAATGAGATTAAAGATGTAAGGATATGGATTTTTTTTTGTACCCCTTGTGATATCTAATCTTATTATAAAACTCCATGTGGTCTAAAGTTAAGCGTTATAAAGCTTTTATGTTTTGAAACAAAATGTGCCAGTCTGCATCAACGAAATTCTCTGTTTTGTTGGCTGTTAACATTTTAAGTATAAAACATGGCAGGGTGAGCTCAACACCAGCAGAAATGATGGCTTGGCTATTGATCATGGTAAAGAGGAGGAAAGTGATAGTTATGAACTTCATGAACAAGTCGAGGAAAGTGATTCATCTGAAGATGAGGTCTGTTGTTTTCTCTTGTTAGTTAATTTTTTATAGTATAGGCACTTTAATGCATTTGAGTACAATTCCCTTCGTTTTCTGTTTTCAACAGGTTGCTCCCCGGAATACAATTGGTGCTGTTCCTTTAGAGTGGTATCAGGATGAGAAACATATTGGTTATGATAACAGGGGGAAGAAGATAAAAAAGATGGGAAGAGAAGATAAATTGCAATCCTATCTTGCTAGCGCTGATGATTCCAAAAGTTGGTGGGTTTCACTTTCTCAGACTATCAATGAAAGTGTTGATGTTTTCATCGAAGTTTATGTGAAGAATTTTGGTGATATTTTGTAATATGTTACAGTTCCTGTCGGCATCTATTAGTTGTTTATGTGACATACTACATTTGTTACTTTTCAGGCGCAAATTTATTGATGATTACAATGCTGAGGAAGTAGAAGTGACAAAAGAAGATATAAAAACTCTAAATAGGTTGCTTGAAGGAAAGGCGCCACATGGGGACTTTGATCCTTGCTTGGTTCGTAGATCATACCCATAAAATTCTAAATAATAACATTCTCTTCTTTCAAAAGAATTTCAAAATAAAAATGTGGTAGCTATATATTTATGGTAAGACTCCTGATATATTTAATCTGTTTTCAATCATTTGTAAGTTGAATTGAAACTTCTAATATGTCATGTGCAGCCTTATGTTGATTGGTTTAAATGGGATGACTCCTTACATCCATTGTCAAATGCCCCTGAACCCAAGAGACGATTTATTCCTTCAAAATCTGAAAGTAAACTGGTAAGGCATATATTCAGTTATTGATTCTTTCGGGTGCTTTTTTCCTCTTTAATATGTCAGCTTCTGTGATAAACAAGTGCACTTGATTTAAGCAATTTAAGAGATTGATTGTTACTTTTATGTTTATACATCTTGTTTGTGATATGACATGGTTTCTTGTCTCATCTTGACTTATTTTGTGGTCTACAGGTGAAGAGGTTAGTATTAGCAATTCGGAAGGGTTTAATTAAGCCTAGAAAGGACGAAGAAGAGGAAGAAGAAACTGTTTATCCCTTGTGGGGAGATGACTCTAATTCAATGGAAAAGGATGGTAGCCATTTATCTTATATTCCAGCGCCAAAGCCAAAATTGCCAGGTATGTAATTCTTATTCATATCCCTAGAAGTGTAGAAATTTGATATATAGATCAATTCTTTTTTGTCTGTCCATGTATTGTGTGAGAGCTTAAAATAGCTCTCAACTCTCTTTAGGGTATGAGGAGTCCTTCAATCCTCCCCCAGAATTCATCCCAACAAAAGAAGAGATTGATGCTTATCAGCTGATGTATGAGGAAGACCGCCCTAAGTTCATACCGAAAAGGTAACACTAATGTGGTAACTGGGACTTTATGTTAATTTGTTACTCATAGTTCAGCCTCTAATATTTGTGCCGCTGTCATTTTGTTCAGGTTTACATCTATGAGAAGCATCCCTGCATATGAGAATGCTATTAAGGAGTGCTTTGAAAGATGTTTGGATCTATACTTGTGCCCCAGAGTTCGTAAGAAACGTGTAAGTGAGAAATTCATATAGCAGATATAGTAGTGCTAATTTGTTTATGCTTTCACGTTATAAATCTTTGGATCTACTTTTTATCAAATGAAGACAAGAATGATTATTATTCTTAACACTATCTTTTCATACGTCAGATCAATATCAATCCCGAATCTCTGAAGCCCAAGCTACCAAGCCGAAAGGATCTGAAGCCTTATCCTGTGAAATGTTATCTACAGTTCAGAGGTCACAAAGATAGAGTTACTTCAGTCTCCACAGAAGTTTCAGGACAGTGGATTGCATCAGGTGTGCTTGTCATTCTTAATTGTTTTTTGGAATTCAGACAGGTATTATAATCATATGTCAATATCTTTAGTTTATATGGTTTTACAGGTTCATTGGATGGAACTGTGCGTATCTGGGAGGTTCAAACTGGTAGATGCCTCAAAATCTGGAAGATTGGAGAAGCTGTCACATATGTAGCTTGGAATCCCAATCCTGAGTATTCCGTACTGGCTGTCTCTGTGTAAGGCCGCATTTATTTTTGGATTAATTTCAACCTTCAAATTTGTTTGACTAAATCTTTTTACTTGACCAAAAATGACCTATTGATGATTTTTTAGGGGACACGATGTACTTATTATCAATACCGGCTTTGGGAATGAAGAAGTACAGGAAAAGACTAAAGAACTTCTTTCTGCTGAATCACCTACCACACCAGATGACACGGGTGAGTGTGATTTTGCTGTTGTTCTGAATATATTCAGATAGTGGGTTCTAACTGTTACTATAAACGTATATTGGCCAAATAGCTACCTTTGTGAGCTGGATTCAAGATGAAACACATGAGGGCACCAGATTAAGACATTTTAAGGTACATTATTGATATATGGGTTTGTAAACTGAAGTCAAGATTGGAAGAAAGGTCCGTCAAAAAAGAATTTAAACTGGTTGCTATGTTGAGATCTTGCAGACTGTGTCTTCAGTGGAATGGCATCGTAGAGGAGACTACTTTTCAACTGTGGTGCCAACAGATATCCTTTTGAGTGTCGAGATAGCTCTCTGACTCTTATTCACTTTGTTTGTATGAACCCATTATTTTCTCCTTGTATTTTCTTGACTTAGGTTTACGCCAATCAAAATCAATTTTTCTGCATAAGCTCTCTCAGAAGTCTAGCCAGCCACTTTCGATCAAGTTGGGTGGGTTTGCAGTTACTTCTGTTTTCCATCCTGTTCGCTCGCATATCTTTATTTCTACAAAGAAAACTGTTCGTCAATATGATTTGGTAAAGGGAAAGCAAATCAGAAAGCTTGACACAGGATTGAAAGAAATTTCCTCCATAGCAGTTCATCCTTCTGGTAAATTTTCATTTTAGTTCACTACTTTTCTTTGTATTCCTTCACTTATATGCCACTGAGATCGCCAAATCAGTTCTTTACTGGTCTGTGCGTCATTTGTACTCTGTTTATCATCCGATGTGAACTGTTATTGCAGGTGATCATGTAATTGTGGGGAGCAGAGAAGGGAAGTTTTGTTGGTTTGACATGGACCTTTCAACTAAAAAACCTTACCTCATTCGCCAGTAAGTCCCACATTTAGATAAAGAGGCCGGATATAAAAATGAAATGTATATTTTGTTTTATTGGTCTATCATATTTCTTCACTCTAAATCTGCAGATTTACAGATTTTCATTGTTGATTCTCTTTTGTATTGGCAGATTAGCTGTTCAATTTTAGAAACACCGATTTATGCATACACGCGAGTTTTCCTTTGCTATAAGTTGATTAATTTGTGCGTTCTTATTCCTTCACTGATCTTTCACAATTTATCAGGTGGCATAAAAAGGACATCAACAGTGTGGCTTCACATCGTCTGTACCCGTTGTTTGCAACATGCTCTGATGATTGCACCGTACAAGTTTCTCATGGCATGGTTTATTCAGATCTTAATCAGGACCCTCTTATAGTTCCATTGGAAATACTCCGAGGTCATGCAAGCTCAGATGGGCGAGGTGTAATGGATTGTAAATTCCACCCAAGGCAGCCCTGGTTGTTCACAGCAGGTGCCGACTCAGTGATCAGACTTTACTGCGATTAAGAAAAGAGAGATGAAACTACTTTTGTATACACTAGTTGATCTAGCATCATTACTTGGGGCACTTTCTCTGCTCTATAAATTTTCCATCGCAATTTTGAAATCATACAACTGATCGTCATTAAATCAGTTTCCCTTTGTTATTTATTATTTCTTTGGTGTTACGGTGGGCATTATACAGGTTTACAGGGGGTATTATTCTAGCCTTCTGAGATTATGATGTTCGAGCCTTAGCACTGAAAGCGTATGGTTTAACCCTTCTTTACGAATGTGGTGTAGGGTTTTATGTATCTCGGTTATGGCAAACATACAATTATTTTAAATCAGGTCTTTGCCATTTTTCCTTCTCCCTGCAAAAGGAATTTTTCATTCCAATGAGGATTCAACGAAATTATTCTTCCACAGTACTGTCAAATAAGGAAAAATCAATTGGGAAGATTTGTTGGTCAGTTTCTTCATTTGTGATACATTTGATTTCGGTAGCCAAACTACGAACGAGTCGAAGTTTACATGAAAAAAATTTAGACTGCCACACTTAATCTAGGATAGTCCGTGTAATGAGATTCACCTGGCTTGGCGACACCAATTTTTACCAATGGTAGAGTAGTTTTCCCCAAGTAGTTATCTACCTAGTTCATAATTTGCTCTCCAGGTAATAATTGGGGTGGTTATACTTACCAACTTTCTTCCATGATCGATGGAGAACATGTTTGATTTGGTCTCTTTGATTTGAGGACTAGCATTTGTACTTGCTTTCTAGCCAAATTAGCTAGCCTTTTGGTGGATATTTGCAGCTTAATTTCTTCGATTGTATAAAATGATATACCCCAGCATACATTCATGTTTCACATGTATTCAAACAAACACGGAATGTGAATCTAAACTAGTTCGAATTGCCAATATGACTTTGTGCCGTATCATTTTTCAACTACGTTCAACTCGATCTCAAATTAACCATGTTCAAAATCGAGTTTTTATAACTTACACTCGGTTGGTATTGAGCCCTCCTTTTTGCTGAAATAAAATCTTCACAGATCAAAGATTCAACATTTGACTATTTTAGGTCCTAAAGATACAAAACACTGTGAAACACAAAGCAGGGCAGTATCATTTGTTGTAAGTTTTGACTTCTGACCAAATGTAGAAGCCACCACATTCGGTTAACTTTGTTTCTGTTTATTCAATCATATTTTCACTAATGCAACATCATAATTCTTTGACCAAGAACAGCATATATATTTGATTGATTTATATTATGTTCTAGTGTGCTGCACATTTCTAATATCATTATGGAGTGACTTATGCGCTTAAGATTAACTTAAATCTAAATCAAGATCTTCATGCTCCTAAACATCCTTAATAATCAACCAATTGCTCAATAAAATATTGAAACTAGATGACTCTATTAGACACGATGTTGGAACATGTCTGCGCAACACGTATTTATGAGTAGTTTTCATAATGTTGAGCTAATCACATTAGTCCAACTAATCACATTGTTAACTTTATTAAGATCTTGCCGCGCCGATCATTTGGGAAAAATGACGAGCCATACATTAATTTCGTGAGCTCATAGTATAACAAGATAATGATAATGTTACCATTATGATGGTGATGATAAAATGTGATTATCACAAAATCTACCATATGCAATTTATTCCTAGCTAAGCCATGAGTAATTTAGCAGAAGCAAACAAATTAGTCACTGATTAGGAAGTTTTTTTTTTTGAGAAAAGATGTACAGATTAGGAAGTATGAATAGCTTCATGAATCACTTTCTATCTCTTAAACTGTGGGTCTTTGGGTAGGTGTGGCAGCCAAATGATTTTGGACTATATTCTTTTGCAACATCAGTATGTCATGCAATCAGATCCCACTGATGTGGGAAATCCAATTGTCACATCCCTCTGCCCCGCGCAAAATTGAACTGGTCCAACATGTGTATCATTTTATTGTGAGAATTATGCAAGCTCCAAAGTATATGTGGTATATTTAGAACTTTCAACTAATATTTTTTGGGGAATGAAATTGACACCCTTTATTTACTTTTGTAGTCAGATAGACCGTTCCTTTTATGATTCACACTTCATAATTATTTTGTCTGTAACTCTATGTGAGAATTATGCATGCTCCCAAGTCCCAAGTATATATATGCCATATGTGGTATGTTTAGAACTTTCAACTAATATCTTTTTGGAGAATAAAATTTACACTCTTTATTTATTTTTGTAGTCGGATAAAAACCGTTCCTTTTATGCTTCACACTTCATGATTATTTTGTTTGTAACTCTAATTATGTCTACATTTACTTTCCATGTTGGGGAAGCGACTGGAGCATGTTTGTCTACCATCAATATTTCCCTGTTATGTACTCTTTGACTTCTGAAAAAAAAAATTTCATTCTAAAAAAAAAATTCGTATCATCGTACTGAATGGAGAGTATGCTTGTAAAAATTATTTGAAATTTCAATACTGACCAATTGTCATAGACCAAGCAAATTTTGAAAGCAAATTATATCAAGAAAGCATCCGCAGCGAACATGAACCGGCCATTTCATTGACATATAGGGAAAATCCAAACTCTAATCATCAAATGGCCGGCTTTCTTGTTTGACAATGTATCCATGTATTATTGCCAATATGAACGAAATTATTAGAGTGAAGTCGAGATGGATCCATTTTCTTTGGAGCATTATACTGTGGTCTGCAGCCATACATTGACATCTTTGTCTATGTTATAATGATATATGTGTTACAGTTGCCATTGATGTTCATTGGCACCAAGAGACAAAGGGGCCGAAAGCAGAAGACAACCCTCGATCAGGATAAGCGATTGATAGCACGATAAGGTGCATCATTTTGTTATGGTCTTCCTTATCGATCAAGTCTCCATATTTGCCAATTCCCAATATAACTAAAGCGAATATGGATACTCACCTTAAATTATTTCCCTCGATGATCATCCAACGTTCATTCAAAGCTTAATAGAAAGAGCGTGAAGTCATGACCGTTTCCATTGACTTCATTTCACATCTGAATCAGTGGCGGATCCAGAATAAACATGTCATCTGGGCTAATTTTAAGGACATATCTAGAATTTAATGAGGTGGACTACAATTTTGGCCGAAGATAAAATTTTTTTTTTCAAGTTTACAATATACAGCGTATAAAGTTTATATAATTAAAAGTAAATTAAACCTAAATATTCATACCATTCCCTATAATCTTAAGTTCTTAACTAATCCACATAGACAAATACTCAATCTCTCATTCGGCCATTCTCTAACATACCACTAAATTTCCAATCATTTCAAATCGATGGCACTAATTCCCTACAATCTTACCAAACTCAAATAGGCAAATAAAATACTTAATCTCATATTATAATATATTCAGCTATTCAGTAAGACAGTAGCAAGACTAACACATTAACACCCAATTTCATATAATCATATTTCAAATTTCCAATAAGATATGTTTAACCAACAAAGTGAACAAACCCATATACCCACCAAATTTCAGAATCTAATAATTCCATAATTAGTATCTAATTATTCTAATCAGTATCTGATTCAATTTTAAAAGAACTTAGAAGAGAACTGGAGAATAGCTAAATTTGTGGGTTATACAGTAAAATGGTAGAAGTATAGTTGAGAGCAGAAAGACTCCGTACAATCGATTGGTTAAATTTTTTTTTTAATAAAGAGTTTTTTTTTCTAGACAAAAATCTCACCTGGGCTGGATCCGCCCCTGACCTGAACTAGCTATCATCTCAGATGAACGTACTGATCGATCGAACTCATGTCAATCTCAGCGATTTGAAGTTGAGTTGAAGACTTGAAGTGAGTTCTTTTTCGTAGTTCAGCGGCTCGAAGAACATGTCTTGAACTCGATGTCTTCAGAACATTGCCCAGAGTCCGAGACCTTGGGCACAATGCTAGATACTCTTGTACTCGGAAGTAGTATACGTACGTACGTTCAGTCTACATGTCGAAGTTAATTAATTGCCATTTTGCCCGATGGGTTTGAGTTGGAATGTTAGACTATTGTCTTCCCTGTTTGATTAGTTCTATTTCTTTCCTTTCATTCTCAATAAAGCAGAGTGGGGACTTAAATTTCCATGATTAGCACACAATAATAAAACTGCTAAATTAATTTTACATGCAAAAAACTAAATATCACTACGTAAATAGCTTGGAAGTACTGTCTGCATTGCCCTATCGAAGACAATTGACATTTTGTAATAATATGGAGACAGATGCATGAAGGACCAGTCTTCATGCTTCAGAATGTACTTCAAGTCATTATTAGTGACACATACCATGGGATCATACTTTTCTGAAGAGAATTTCAAATGTGAATAGAAATATATGTAAGCGTTCTATAAGACTAGTTTTCAGCAATTGGAAGTGCCTGATATTATTAGTTTCTTTCCTCCCATCTCTGCATGCCAAGAATACAGTCTGAACTCTGAAGCTACGTCTCCTAATATTAACCAACTAATGTGAAAAGTACTTCTTAAACCTTTGCTTTTAAATTTATAATTAAGCTGTAAGTATTTCCTTACCTGCTTCCACATTTTAATCTTTTCCTGCGCGCATTTCTCTATTTTTGAAGTCAAATGGCCCAAACACACTCAAACAGTATGAACACAAGCTATTTTCACGATAGACCAAAGACATTTCGATCGATGATATCACCGTTCTTTTCTTCTCTGTGTGTGAAAAGCTAATTTCCTATGGTTTTTATAATGGAACTTACTAATCTAATAAAGTAGGCAAAAGCTCCAGTGTGCCATACATCAATCTGATTCCCTTTTGCCCTTTTCCTAATGTAAAAAACCAAAAAGCATTATTAATTGTCTACATCTTGGGAGAACTGTTTCTGATAGACTACATAGAGATACATAAGCAAAGAATGTAATATAGGGTTTGTTAATCAAAAGCTAGGAAGCACGGAAACGTGCATACACCCACGTTTCCCGCTTCCGAAGAGGAACCACTTCGGAAACGCGCCGGAAACGCTCGGAAACGTAAAAAAACGTGTTTCCAGAAAAATGAGTTTTGGAAACGCGGTGGAAACGCGAGTTTATGAATTGGAAACGCGGTGGAAACGCGAGTTTCCAAAAAATAAAGGTTTGTTTTATGTTTTTTTATTTGAGATTTTGAGTTACTTAAACTAAAAATTTGTTATTATATATATATTTATAATTTATATATATTTATAATTTTTTTTATTTCGACATTTTCAAAACGTACCCGCTTTCTAAATTTTTTGAAAAACACGCTTCCGCGTTTCCAAACATTTCACTTTCACGTACCCGTATCCGATTCCGTGTAGCCTAAATCAAAAGCAACTTAAGGAGTTGAAATCAAATCAAAGCATACCCGAGTGAACAACTGAACATTACATTCTCCTAATCTAGCTAGCTCTTTAATTATTTGAAATCATGGAATGGAAAGAGACTATTAAGCCCCACTACAAAAGCCGCGCGAGTAATTGTCCGATCTCATTCCAAGAAGTTTGAAAGTTGAAAACCGAGTAAGCACACTTTTGCTTGCTCCTACCTTTTGGACAGTGGACCAAGGATGAAGATGACACCATACATCACTTGAATAGAATTGAGGAAAAAAAGTGCTTCTGTCCGACTCAGGATTGCGTGGAGTTAGCTTGGACTAAAAACAAATTAGGGATTCTTTCATCTCATGAGAACGGACTACCGACGACAAGTACAGATTCTGGAAATTGCTTCAACAAAAACAGTTTCTTCAGATACGCAAAACCTTTTTTGTGGATACAATATAATCATATTATCAAGAGCGAGCCTTGAGATACTAATAATTTGCTTTCGTCGGTTTATACACTAATTAATCAACTCATATACGAGCTTATATATATGGGGCTGTTCAAGGGTATGAGCAATGCATGTTATCCTACAAAAGCTACTAGACCTTATACATGACCGAAACATGAATTAATGGAAGTTTTAAAGTATCCATCGAAGTTCCTAATTTGGGTCAGGTCAATAACAACGTACACAGTAACAAGATAATGCTTGCGATTGAAAATCTGATATGAAATTCATAACACAGTAACCCTAAACCCTAATTTCAATTGGTAATTGTGCTAGCTTTTACTATAATCGTTCAGACTTTCACATGTTCAAAAACCTAATCAAATTATTTTTGAACAAATTCCCCCACACTAAACATTTGCTAGTCCTTGACTCTCTGAAGATACAACTAGACTCAGGATTTCACGACATCGCTAACTTTTGGCTTACACATCTTCAAGCTTGGGATATGTTCTCAACTACTTTCGGCCAGCCGCACTATATATGGAACTCAGAAGTCAGAACTAAATAAAAAGAAGAGGGAAATGAAAATAATTTCCATAATAACATTGGAAATAAAACCATTTGGCGTGGAGCAGTAACATTGCAACACGTGTCGTCTCTTGATAAAAACAACAGCAAATAAAAACTAAACAAATCTTAAAGGGGTTTGATTCATCAGCTAACTCTTCCTCACGTTCAAAACTCGTTCCCAGTTTCGATAGAATTGCATAAGGGAAAGCCATATGAAGCAAACAAGTTCAACAGGTATGAACTAAGTAGCACGGACACGGACATGAGTGTCCGTATTGGACACGATTCGATATGTAGACACGGCATATAGAATTTTTTTTGGACACGGACACGTGGTGAACACGTTAATTAAATATTATTTTTAATATATATATATATATATTTATTAAAAAAATATTTTATATGAAAGTATTTAGAATTTTAGATGTATGTATATGTCAAAGTGTGCATTAAAATGATGAAAACATAACTTGTTAGAATGGCTAAGGACTTGATAAGTATCTTGAATAACCAAGGTTCAAATCCCACCACAAGCATTTTTATTTTTATCACGAGTTTCTCTCCTTATATATATATATATATTAAAGTGTGCATAAATATAACAAAAACTGAATTTGTTGGAATGGTTGAGGAGTTGTTGAGTGCCTTGGATGACCAAGGTTTGATTCTCACCATAAGCACTTTCACTTTTATTATGAGTTAGTGCTTGTCGGCGCGTATTGGGACATGTCCGTGCAACCTAGGGTATGAACCCTTTTGGTCTTTTTCCCTGTTTTTCTTAATGTTTCTGGGTTTTTCAGAGCTAATGGAATTGAACTTATACTCTCAAATTTAAAGAAAGAAAGCTCCTCTTTGAATCTCACACATTAGGTTGAGTTCTCATTTGGGTTTATTTTGCTTCCCTTGGTTTGGTTATCTGAGACGGGATTTAAATCGGTGTGAAGAGTTTATCTTTAATCTATCAATAATTTATTTTGTAGGTAGTGAAAGATTTGAGATTTCTAAAGCTTATCTAATAATGAATAGCTCCACTTTTGTAAATCAATTAGTTTGTGATTGGAATTTAAGAGTTTACTTTTTTCCTATACAGGGCTCAGTATCATTTCTACACATATATGCTTGATCCCCAAGTACCAAAACTTGTATTATCCACATTGATAGTTGAACTTTCAAATTAGGAACTTTCTCCCCTTGAATCTTAGGAACTTCCACAACTAAGTACCTACATTGCCGTATAGAATCTGATAAAACTAGGAACTTTACCCCAATTCCGATCATAAAACCATGTAATTTTAGGTAGTGGAGGAGGAGGCCTATGAGCTCACCCTCCTCGTGGTACATGAGGTCTCGGTCTATAAAGTTCCACCACTGCCAACGACGTTGGGTGGTTACAACTGCGGTGAGTGTCTCCAGTCTGACAGGATAGTCAGGAAGATTGCGTGTTGCATAATGTAAGGAACATTGTGAGATCCGATTGGTGAATCCAAGCTCCATTGAGCTGTTTGCAGCCTGCAATTTTTATCCAGACCAGCGCGAGAACTCAGTGGACATGGTGCTTGACTCATCATGGTAATTTGTGCTGAAAATTAAGGATGGCTGTGGCAGCCACACATTTGGGATTAGGATGTACTGAATAAAATGAAGCATTTGACTTCAATGTGGCCTTGTCGGAATATGAAAGTACGTGAAGAGAGAGAACAACCACATTGATATTGACCCGGCTGTTAATCAAAGATTGAAGGTAAAATCATAATCTTTTGATTTGAGTTTTGATCACTTTCAACCTATTCATTAGGTTTGTTGGGATCTTCAGGAAATTGAAGCTATCAGGGTGAAATGTCAAGCCCAAGCCTACGAGTGCGACTGGAATGTTGTCAGCTGCTGGGCTATCTGGATCTCCAAAGCCTAAACCATTGAGCTTTGCCTTTGCCCCGCCACCAGGGGCTGGAAAACTTAGGTCCCCTCTGCCACCACCTTCCCATGATCCAGTTGCTGTTAGAAGCATCTCTGTTGGTGTAAAGTTACCCCAAGATCACCTAAGGCATAGTTTCAACCCTTCGATCCTTTCCACAATGAGGTATGGAATTGTATCTCAGTGTTCCTTCCAAATCTTATTGTTTGGAAATTGCATAAGTTTTGCTCTGCTTTGGTTGCCCTTGGAACTTATAGAAGTGTTGTATACCAAATAGCATATCTGGGGTTTAAAGTTGGGAAGAATTGTCCGGAGATTCGATACTCATAAGTTATACTTTTGTCATAGCTGATTCAGATACAAAGAACTTGCACAGGGACCTTCAGTGTTGATTTTGCATAAGCAGTTTTGTTGTCTTTGCACGTTATATATCTGGTTATCACATTTGGATAGAATATATGTAGAAATTACCATCTGGATAGATGTTCTCAATAGGCATGAGTTTTCAGCGTTCAATAGTGTTGCCGAATTGGAACTTGTTGCATTCTGATGAACTTGAAATTTTAGTACCTGATTTCTTTCTAAACTTGAGTTCATATTACATTGCAAGAAAGGCAGGCAACTTGTCGTATGTAGAACCTGATTTCATTCAGAAACTTAATTCAAAGAAGTCTTTGTTGTTGTTTCAGTGAGTCTCTATTCTAATAAACTGTTATGCATCTCGTGTTTATTCTTGCTTGTATACTGCTACCCAACAAATTGGATGACCTCTACTAGCACAATAATGAGTGTGATTTATGGGAATTTGCTAACTGTATTTTGGGAGAGCCCTTATCTATGATTTTTGGTAATTGTATGCAAGTGAGACTTATCTTATATACCTCTTAATTGTTTGCAGAGTAATCATCCATCAACAAATGGACCAATGCAGCAGGATGGGCAGCTTTTTGATTGTGTGAGCCTTTGTAAATTACGAAGGTCTTCATTTATTTGTTCTTTTAAGAAAAAGTGAGGAAACAATATGTAGAGAAAAAGAGGCACCAAATAATGGAAGACTCATGTGTTTCTGCAATTCATATAGTCAAGATTATTTTGTTCCACCATCCATGTTCTTTTGTCCTGGTTCTTAACCAACTTAGAAGTACCCGTTTTAACTCTTACATAATAAAGATATACACGATTTGGTTACAGCTGCGACTTGTTTTTGTTCTTATTTTTGTTTTCTCTTTTCTCAGATGAATAATTGGACATTCGTTTTCAAATTTTACATATCCAGTAGACTAAGACTGTCATTTTGCTCTTCATTCTGGTTTTTCTTTTTCTTGTATTCGCTTGGATCTGACACTGCAATGTCTAACTAGTAATAGAATAAGAATTTATACCATCTTGACATACGAAGTGTATTGTACGAAGTGTATTGTCTACAATTACTTTTCTGTTCTGGCCTCATTTCCACTGGATATGAAGTAAAAGTTTTACTTATTTAGAGGATTTACAAAACGAGAGGTGATACTTATTCAGGTCCTGATGAGGTTAAAGGCATAGTCACTATATCAGTTGTACAATTTTCTCATTAAAAATAATAGGCCTCAATCCCTCATAGCCTATGTGATGATAAAGTAAAGATAGACTACGCCACAAGAAAAGATGGCATGACATCATGTGAACAGCTTTCTTGATATATGCTCAATAATGGCTTGTACAATATGACGGGGGTATGAATAGGAACTGTAGGAGAGAAGCTGAAGGGTTAGGCCGAGTGTTCTGGACTTCTGGTGGTGATAGAAAAAAGTGTAACCATGAAACTATTACAAACGGAATAATTTCCATATCGAAAACAGTCGGATTAATCTGTAAAGGGAACCGGAGAAAAATGGTTGAATGGTTTCCGATTAGTGACAATGTGATGCATAGTTGCACACTGCTTGGTAAATAGCTGAAGAAACCAAGCAGCGGTCATGGCGGGAAGAATATGTAGTGCAGGGTTTTGTAGTGTGAACTGAGTTCTAGTTATGGGGTGTTAGGTGGGCCATTCTATTTTCCTCCATTGGAATTTTGTGTATGCGTCAGACAAGCAATCTTGGAAAACTTTCGGTGTTCTGTGTATATTTTTGGACTGTTGGTTCCCCCAGGATCCCTATATATACACATCACATTTGCCACTCTTTCACTCCCTCTTCCTTCCCTTCTTTCTCTAACTCCTTCCCCTCTCCCCTTGCCCTTTTTGCTTCTTGACACTGACTCTTGTGCTACCTCTACCTCTTTCTGGCTCATAATCTTTTCCAACTGCCAGCCTACTTCTATTTTTTCAACAAGTTTCGAATGGTTTTTACTTCAGAGTATTGCAATAGGTTCCAGTTCTGGAAGTTCTGACCAGTTTTGTTTAGACAAAGCTCTTCTATTTTTTCTGTTCAAGTTCACTCATTGAGCCTATATCAGATTCTGAGTATTGACTTGGAGGCTTAAATTCGATTCCTTTACATCTTATTTTGGGAATTGCTGAAGGAAAAATTGTGAGGGGGTTGTTGTGGGTGGCACATTTATTATAAGAATAGAGTTTCTAAAGACAATGATTCTGTCATCCAAAGGGTGCATTCTGTGGAGGTTTTACTCAATTCCAGACAAGAAATCTATTGTTGACAAAAGCTTTTACTTTTGGATTTTCCAAATTTTTAATAGATACAGTATGGGCACTTAATCGGAATTTTTCATATCATTCATCCCTAAGCTGAAGCAGTCTGCTATTATAGCTATTATATTTATTGTTTTGTTTCGAAAATTTCGGTTATCTGTGAATTATGGGAGGGGCATCACTACCACCAGGTTTCAGATTCCACCCAACTGATGAAGAATTAGTGGGATACTATCTTAGTAGAAAAGTTGAGGGGCTTGAATTTGAGCTTGAAGTAATCCCTGTGATCGATTTGTACAAATTCGATCCCTGGGAGCTGCCAGGTAATTGTTATATTAAGTTTAACTCAGTTTAGAATTAATTCTTTCGTTGCATTCGTGTCTGGTGTTCTGTGCTTTTTTTAAGGATTTGATGAATTCCATCGAGTTTGTATGAGCTATTGAGCTTTAATGACTGTTGGTATTTAATGGCATAGAATTTGGGACTTATGTGACTTCTAAGAGAAAAATGTTATGGTTTAGTCAGTAATGGCTTGCATACCAGTCTGCACAGATTAGCATAAAGCTGGTTTTTCATTTTTGTTTATATAAGCTTCTTTTCTTGTTTTTTATGGAATAAACTGCCGGATATGTTCTTTTCTGACTGCGCATGAAGTGGTCTTCACTTTTTTTTATTTTATCAAAAGCCAAGCTAAATGGCTTTAGATATTCCCCCATAACACAGTTCAAGTTGTATATAGACCAAGAACAGTGAAAGTTGTTCTTTTTTTCATATTCCAACATGCTTTTCAACATAATATGCCACGACTTAATATTAGGGGATCAAGAAAAGTGTAACATCTGATTATCTTTTTGTGTTATTCATTGAAGAGAAATCATTTCTCCCCAGGCGAGATATGGAATGGTTCTTCTTCTGTCCAAGGGATAGAAAGTACCCGAACGGTTCAAGGACAAATAGAGCTACCAAAGCTGGATACTGGAAAGCCACTGGAAAAGACCGCAAGGTTGCCTGCCAATCTAGTGTTACTGGATACCGCAAGACCCTTGTTTTCTATCGTGGACGTGCTCCTTTAGGTGATCGAACAGATTGGATTATGCACGAGTACCGCCTCAATGATGATTTTGCTCAGGGGTCACCAGGACATAAGGTACACCTGCAAATTGTTATGGTTATTGTTTAACAATGAAATGGTATGTAATGCTCTGAAGAACTTTAGAGACTCAAAATTGGCATTTTG
This sequence comes from Argentina anserina, assembly GCF_933775445.1. Lineage (NCBI taxonomy): Eukaryota > Viridiplantae > Streptophyta > Magnoliopsida > Rosales > Rosaceae > Argentina > Argentina anserina. The sequence continues at coordinate 12,417,828 of NC_065876.1, forward strand.
GTCATCTTTACAGGGAGTTTTTGCTTTGTGCCGTGTTGTTAAAAAGAATGATCACACACAGAAGGCAAATGACCCCAGTGGAGAACTCAAGGGTAAGACGGATGGAAGTACTTCAAGCAATGGAGATTTGACCACATCAAGAAACTCGAATGAGACCTTGAGCATCTCTGCTGGAATGTCATCTCAAGTGAACTACCAGCATGACGAGAGTCGACTTTCAGGCCATACTACTTCTCCACATGAAGTCTCTCAAATTGCAGAATTTGTGCCAGTTCCAAGAAACACCAATGCTGCAGATATCTGGGTCTCACCTGACTTAATTCTTGATTCTTCAAAGGTATTGATATGACAAGTTAATAAGAATTTCGAGGACTTCATGTTCATAATGTTAATGTCTTTCTAAAACATTTATCTTGGGGTTGTTATGCAGGACTACCCTCAGTTGCAAGGAGCTGTGCCTAATTACTACCCGCAGTACGAGTTTCCAGGCACAATGTCACCATGGCAGTCATATGAGCATACTGAGATTTCGCCTAGTTCGTCATACTCAAATTTTGGGAACTTCCTAATGGCAGATGATCTGAATCCTATGGCCAGCATGTCACCTTTCTCAGGACACACAGACTACATGGGTTATTGTGGAAATGAGGGATTCCAATATGAAGGTTTTGACCAGACTAGTACTGTGACATATCCAAATCACTTCTGAAAAGGAAACAAAATTCATTGTCGATCTTTTTCTCAATGCAGTATCTGAAGCAAGTGATGGCCAAGCTCCAATTTGCAGGCAAGTGAGTGCAGATGGGAATTTAGGGGAGCTTGGAGGTTTATGGCTACAGGAAGACAATATGATAATTGTGATGTAGGGATTCCAAGACTACGCCTTTTAATGTTGGTTCTTGGTAGTAAAAAATAATCAGTAGTCTTCTTTCATGCAAGGAGTGGTTTGTTTTCTCTGTAATACTATTGTCTGCATTGTTTAGAGTTGTTTCAGAAGCCACTTATGAGGTTTCTCTTAATATTGTCAGTAGTATCCCCCTGGTGATGATCACTTTTATCGGTTTCACCTGGTGCTGGTATGTAGTAGCTGTACCGTTAACCAAAGTGAGCTTCATGACTGTAAGCTACCCTCTGGTTGATTTTAATTAGGCAAAATTGCCAAAATATACTCTAAGTTTGGCTTAAATTGTCAATTTGCACGCCGAACTTGCATTTGAGACAATTTATCTCTTAAACTTAGTAAAACTTGCCGATTTGCAGTTTTGCACTCCATCCGTTAAATTTAACTGTTTCTATCCAATTTTGCGTCACATGTCATGCACATGAGGGGTAATATTGTCATTTTCTATTTGTGGCCAAATTTGACTCAAATTCAAGTTCGGATGTAACCTGACAATTCTGGTCAAATTTGTGGTGCAAATTAACATTTTTGCCTTATAATTATATACAGTGTAATTGATTATACTTGACAATCTTATGTATTCATACCTCTTATTATAACAGTAAACAGCCATTGTTGAAATACTTTATTTTTTTGCTTCCCTTCCAATGATTGGTCTTTTAAATTTCACAAGTTACAGAATATTATGTTTGTAAGTATACAAGGTAAAGACAAAAAAAAAGAATAGTTTTTGGGTTGTGAACTGAAAGCAGTACACTGTGTTTCAACGATGATTCATCAAAGTGAAAGTTTCCATCTTCAATTACCAACCTCATTCCAATTATTTAAGTTTTAAAATTTAATATTCTCTTGAGATTTAAAGCTCTTGACAAAGTCTACTTTTCAAGTGTTTGATAAGCCATTTCATTGTGGAGTTACTTTCACTCACATTCTTTAAACTTTTTGTTGGTTTGTTGGTATGTTTTTCTTGTAATTAATGGGGATCGCTTGCGTTTTGGTGGGTTTGTAATCATTTTAATTATTGAAGATTCACATCCTATTGCAGTTGCTTTTATTATTTGGAGCAAAGTTGCAGTTGGTTTTTTATTTTGGCCTCTTCTAATCAAAATAACGTTGAAACTTTTGATTTTACAGCATATCTGATAATACATGGTAATCTTCAAGGGTTAGGGACCCAAGTCAACACTTGCCACCAGCTTATATGTCTTAAAGCTACAACTAAGTGTTGCTTTTCTGTATGACCATAAAGATAAGCAGAAGAAATTAATCTGGTGCTGTTCAGAAGGGGAATAGAGTTGAGAGCTCGAAACCTATGAAGTTGAATATTGTTACGGATATGAGTTAGGAAATCAATAGATAAACTCAGAGGCTGCAGGATTCAGGTTGAATCTTCATAGTCTGACAGTATGATTAAGTAACAATACTTTCAGATTTGTTACTTATATCAGGATCAGGATCATCAAATCAATTTCTGTTGTGATTTCTGATATAAAACTTTTGTAAATGATAGTTCTGTGCTTGAATTTTGATAATAGAAACTGTTGAAATCATACTGGATATTGCGGTTGACACTTGATACTCTCAATAGTGGTATGATATACATTAATTAGAGTAAGCAATGTTAGGACTTAGGATGCATGAACACTAAGACAATATATAAATTAGTGATTACCAAAAGCTTAAATAGTTGAGGATCAACAATGTAATTCTAGCTAGCTAACAAGAACACCAGATAATATAATGTAGTTTTTAGGACTTAGGACAGAAGTTAGAGCACTTACTGATAAGAGAATATGATTTGCTCCTAATGTGGTAGTTGGTGCAACTTTTGATATGAAGATTACGTTGAAGCATGGTTGAAGTGCTTTTAGAGAACCTCAAACTTGCACTTTCAAATCACATTGTCACTCTTCATGGTGTGAACATTCTACCAAAAGATACAAACAATAACTTTAGCTTCAAGAAATTTAATAATAAGGGCAGAATGCCTTGGAAAGGCCATAAAAGGTGCCACTCAGAGCCATTGAGTTTCCAAGAAATGTGCATTTCTCTCTTCTGAAGTTTTCCAAATGTTCCTTGCCCCTTCATAACTTTGTTAAGCATCTTCATAAAGAGACTGTTTTGTAGCTTTAGGAATCCTATCTTAAAAGGCCTCTAATTTGTTCTTTTAAATAAAAAACTCCCCACTAGTATTTTCTAAAACAGATTCTCCCACCCCCTACTACATCACTCTCAGCACCTATTGCTTGGCCTTAAGTATCAAATAAGCTCGCCGCCTCATGCTTTTGAGATGGGAAGGTCTGAACTCTGACCTTGAGTTTGGGGTAAATTCTCTTTGCCTAAAGCTACAAGCCACGTATATTTTTCATATGCCAAGCAAAAGAAGTAAGTTCTTGTTTTGTTGAAAAGGAGAAGGAGGAATTAGCTGCATCAAGAAAAAAAGTCGCATCTGCACTTAATTGTGATGAACAAAAATGGTTTATATATGATGTAACCAGTGTTAGTTTAGTACAAGCTTGCAATGTGAGGACTACAATAACCTTCTACTTTCGATGTGACAAAACTCCCTATTAGTGATAGGAGTTCTTTCTGTGGCCAAATTCGCTATTGAACTCAATAAGATAAAAGAACAGCTAATTAAGTCAGGATAATGTTTTGTGATACTGTAATTTAGCTTAGCATGCCATTTTCTGCTATAATGCATAATTGCATACTAATAAGACAGTGCACAGAACGAAACAGCCTCTGATTAGATCTGTTATCATATTTTAAGCCTTTCATAATGACTGATCTACAACAATATGACCATTTTGTTCTTGTATCTGGATAGTTGTACAAGAATTATGGGTTTTTATTATATGTAAGTGAAACAACATGTACTCATCAAACATATATATATATATAATTGTTGATGCATGTGCATTGCAATGGCCAGAGAGATTAGATCAGAGATGAGTCATGAGTCTGAATCAGAGAGAGTGATATATACTTCTTAAGAATGGTATTTCAATAGTTTTTTTTTTAAAGTATTTGATAGGGCGCCTCGTCAATGGGCAGAGCCTTATTACATTTAGATAAGTGACGGGTTAGGTCAGGTCAGGTATTTTCACAAATATAGAGATCCAAGCCTATTAATCTAAAGCGGGCCTTACAGACTTTTGTGGGCTGGGCCTTGCAGGTTTTTATGGTCTGGGCCTTGTGAGTTTGTATTAGAAAAAAAAACATAATACTCTTATTTAAGAGTTTGAAATAATTTCTTGGAAAACATTTCTAAACGGAAGCCACCGGCGGGGAAGCTGCAAGCGCCCAATTATAGACTTCAAGGAAAATGTCCTACGACGAACACACAAAGTCACAAATCAATTCTAGTTTTGAAATATTGTCAATCAACACTATTAGATGTGATATATATACATATATATATATATATATTAGGATGCTTTGGGGGAACCACTTGTATTTCAAAAAACTTTTTATATTAAAAACAATCTTATGTGCACATCAATCACAATAATAACTTTATAATCTCTTTTATGAGACATCCATGCACATAAGTATAAAGATTATGCATCTGTTGTTATTTTTCATGGTTCGTAACACCGTCATGAGTAAAAAATAAGTGGTTGCCGAACCAGCAACTTCAAGAGCATATTGGTTTGCATATTTCACTGTATGACATTCTTAACAATCATCTTATTCATCTGGCACCACTTTCCATCCTCGTAGAGGGTTTCATCATCTAACATCATCTGGTTCCAAGTGTTTTCTTTCTTTTGCTACGGTTTTAAGATTGTCTTATCACTTTAATCGCTTAAATGTAAAGAATACAAATTGACATTGCTATAAACAACATATTGTACATGATCCTTTACTACATCCTCATAAAATTTAATATACTCATCAATTACAATTCAAGCCCCACATGGAACCCCCATCTTAAAGTCTGCAACATGTCAAACCAAGACCAAGCAATACAACAACCATACATTCAACTCTAAGAGGATTTCCATAAAAAAAAACTTTGCCGACACAATACTCAGCTATGTAGCACGGACACAGACACGATTCGATACGTAGACACGGCATATATAAATTTTTTTAGACACGGACACGTGGTGGACACGTCAATTAAAATTATTTTAATATATATATATATATATATTTATTAAAAAACTAATTTAAAAATATGAAAGTATTTAGATGTGTATATATTAAAGTGTGCATAAATATAACAAAAACTGAATCTGTTGGAATGGTTGAGGATTTGTTGGATCTTTTGGATGACCAAGGTTCGAATCCCACCACAAGCATTCTTATTTTTATCATGAGTTTCTCTTCTTATATATATTAAAGTGTGCATAAATATAACAAAAACTGAATATGTTGGAATGGTTGAGGAGTTGTTGGGTGCCTTGGATGACCAAGGTTCGATTCTCACCATAAGCACTTTCACTTTTAATATGAGTTGGTGCGTATCCGCGTGTTCAATTCGAACACTCGCGTGTTCGATTTCGACACTCGTGTGTCCGGGCCGTGCCCAAATTGAGTTCGCGTGTCCGAGCGTGTCCGTGCGTGTCCGAGCGTGTCTATGTCTGTGTCGGACACGCAATACAGACCCTTGTCCGCGTGTCCGTGCTTCATATATACTCAGACTTAAATACACTACCAAATGGAGAACGGGGTGGCAATAAACCTCAATTCTGAGTGTGTTGTGTGGTTCCCTATCCCTAAGGACAAAAATTGCGGGTAGATCAACGACAAACCAAGCATTCCACCTTAATATCGATTGATATATATGTCAACTTATCTTATAAGTCAACTTATCTTATAAGTTGTAAAGCAACAAAAGCTCTTCTTGGGTAAATCCACTTTTGGTAATACTCGATAAGTTCCAAGTTCCAAGCTCCAAGCTCCAACTTGTCTTGCAGTTTATAAAACAATAATCATTGGCTACCAAAAGTGCAAACTAATCATTACAATAAGTCATTTTTACCTTGTATTGTCGGGATTATCTCTAGGGGATAAAATTCCAGTCTCCACTGAATGGATATAATTATACAATCAGTAATTCAAAAAAAAAAATTATACTATCGGAGTCTTCATATCACAATATAGATGGTTAATTAAGATGTATAAGTTTCATATAAATTATTATAGATGCATGGTAAACCAATAAAAGAATAGCGTGATCATTTCTTTCGCTCTCTCCCTAAGCTTTCCTTGCTACAGTTAGAGTTTTGATAGAAAAACAAAAAAAACTGTGTGTCACACTCTACCCCTTGGTGACCTCGATTGTTTCCATGATGACTCGTTTAATTAGCATCCAAGTTGTCTATCTCTAACATGGATGAACCCGTGGACTTGGGTAACCTCAAGTGCCTGCAAATGTGTTTCGTTGCACCTCGTTTTTACTGTGTCGAAAAGCATAATACAGCGAGGGCAGTGGCTTTTAAATCGTTTGAAGAATCGTTTGATCCATGTAGCGGTTGAATGTACTGGTCTAGGTTCAAGCACAAAGTTCCCAATTCACCTTCAACAACAAAAGAGATGTCATAAGCATCGAGAAATGAGGACTTTGGGGATTCCAACTTGTCATGATCTTGATTAATGACTATGACAAATATTATGATATCATGGCGGTTCCCTTGAGTTTTATATGGATCTGGGTTAAGGTCATCCACCCCCCAGTCGCTTTGATGACTTATGCCATGGCCAGAAATGTGGGTGAAACCATTGGCCTGTCTTGTTTGTAGACAATGCCGCCTTGAGGAAAAAGGTGGTTACCCCTGCATGACCTCTGTATGGATATGCGGCTAAGGATCTCGTTGGAGGAGGTTATTCAGGTGAAGTACAAGTATGAACAACTTCTGGGTCGTTGTCGGTCGTTCACCATGATCAATCATGGAGGTTTAATGTGCCGGAACCTCAACAAGTCATATCATAACAATTAACTTATGTGATGGTGTTTTGGGGGGTAATGTACCAAAGGTTTTGGTCACATCTCCTCTTTCGCTGTCTCCGATCTCCAAGGGGAGGCGACAAATTCTGGTCTAGATTGTGTAGGTCTCGTTGTCTCCTGCCGTGAGGGGGATGGTATCTGAGGAGGTAAGAAGAGAAAACATGAACTCTCTCTCTCTCTCTCTCTCTGTTCGATTAACCAGACCCATGTAAAGCTATGGTTGCAGGGAAGTGAGGGAACTATTAAAGGAGTCCTCAAAATCCAGCATTATTGTGTTGCTAACATAGTCGAGCATACCTAGTGGCGGCAAAATCAAGAAGACGACAACGTGCGTGCTTTGAATCCAGAGCTTGATGCGGAGTTGGTTTGAAAAAAGTTGGGTCAAGCCAGGAGAAATGCATGGGGAATATGGAGTAGAGCTGGAACAAGTCTCAATGGACGGTCAAGGCCTCGGTGATGGTGAAGAAGTTTGTGGGTGATTCCTTGCTTGATTAGGAAAGATCCCTCATAGCTCTTTGTGTGGGTTTTGTCCCTCGGGGGAGAGGTACACGAAATGTGATCTTGGATTGGATTCCTCACACTAGGATTTATGAGGTTATTTTTTTTCTTTCTACAATATTCTTTTATCTAGTTAATAAGTGCATTCGTGCAGATTTTTTTTGGTGTTCCAGTTTAGTTTGCATTATAGTGGCTTGTCACCTCTATTGTTTAACCATTACAGTCATCTTCTAATATACACATTGTTGGCCTCATTCTATTTCCCACAAAAAAAAAAGATGCATGATAGTCCTAATATATAGATGGCTAAGATTACATATGTAATTACAAGTCATTACATAGACAAATTTCTCTTTAATCAAATAAGAAAAATAAATGAAAAGAAATATATAAATAAATTGAGGTAGATCCATTAACTCCAAATAAAGGATACAAAAAGCTAGGCACAATCACAAACGAGACTACGAGAGAGCTCCCCTCACACTTGTAGACAAGTCCTAATGAAAATCCCCCGAAGTCCTTATCTTTTCTCCCCAATTCCATCACAACCCATCCTACGCTTACTACAAATCCCCGCCGTCCGCCGCTACGACGTCGTCCGCAGTAGGATTGCTTAGTGGATGGGGCTTGTTTAAGAAGCTATCGGTGTTTCTAGGGCTTGCTAAAGACGATGACCACGAAGTCAAAGACAAAGAGGAGGAGGACGACGACGGTCATCCCCGTAGTAATCAGGCTCACTTCCGGGACACCGGACTTCCCCGTAAAGGCTTCAGCGTTCCAGTTCAAGTCGCCGTTGACCGTCCTCTTCCCGGTCCGATTCTCATTCCTTGTCGCTCCGGCGACCAGGTCTGTCGTTTTTCTCCTTTGACTTCATTTCAGTGATTTGGGGATCAGTTTTAGAAGTAAAAAATCTGAATTTGCTGTCTTAGGTTTTATAGCGAAAAATGTTAGCAGTTTCGATTTTAGTTGAATTAGGCAAAGTGTGTTGCTTTTTTGCATCTACTGCTTTAAAATGTGGGGAGTTTTGATGTGTGCTTATTGGTTGGAGAGTAAAGGGTTGTTTTTTTTAGTGTTGACTAGGAATTGAAATCGGAACAATGTTTGATTATGTTCAGGTGAAGTTCGTTTCATTGTACTGATCTCTGTAGTGTCAGTTGGCGTCGAATGTGAACTGCTTTGTTCCTATCTGTTAAGTAAAATGTGGAAGTGATGTATGAGCATATTGAGTCAAGAGAAAAATAGTTGATGGAGTAAAGTTTAGCACTTTAGCGGGTACATATTGGGGAAAGTCAAACATTGTCAACAAGGGTTGGGAGTATAGAATATTAGTATGTTTTGCTATTAAGCTTTGAAAGAAAATGTCTCCATTTCATTGGTTGTTGGACTTACCTTTCTTATCTTGTTTTGTTAAACTTGTAGCAATTCCTGACTCGTTACTGTGGGTGTACTCGATCAACTTTTTTGTTTGTTTGAAACTTGTCACAGACTCACAGTATCATTGCCTCTTGAATGATAAGTTAGTATTACTGGTCGCCTTACTATAATCCGGCTGATAAATGAAGAAAGCTCAAAAACCATTAAAAGTCAAAACATAGGAAGCTCCTTTCTTAGTTTCAAAGAATTAGGATTGTTTCTCTCAAGGATCAGGATGGAAAACCTGGAATCCTGTATTCTCGTAGCACCAGCACTTGGTTGGGGACTTTAGACGTGGATGCAACACACCTTTGCCATGCTCTTGGATAATTATGAATGATTTTCTTTTCAAAGAAGCATCTCTCATTTTCATGAAGTGGACTGGGTTGAATGGCTTGCAATATAGCTTATGTATTTCAGTTCAATAATGTCAGTGTCTCATTTCATTTTTGAGTCATTTGTTTCCTATGAAGTACTGATATGTTTGTCCATGTTTTGTATAGTGTGGTATGATAGAATTGGAAAATGATTTTAACGTGAAATATTGCTTTTATTTTTATTTTAATTGCTGTCCTGTCCAACTTCTTCAGAACATTTTATTGTCAAGTTTATTGTGTAAATATGCCGTGCTATATATGGATTAGGTGCATCTTTTCCTTGTCTGTACTGCTCAAGTGTTTGAGTTTATGAAGCAACAATCTTAATTTCTTCCAAAATTTACAGAGGCACCTCTGGAAAGGTTGTTATTATGTATTTATCCTTATATATATATATATATATTGATTGATATTTAAATGTTCTGTAACCATTCTGTTACAGATGCTTGTAGAATTCTGCCACTTCAAATAAAAGCTTAGGAAGTGTTTATTCTTTGGCTGTATGTTTTAGATACTTTTGGGTCCTGGCCTTGAATAAAGTCCCAGGAATTCACATTGTAGGAGAAGACCTTCTAGGAACCAAGGTAGGATTCTATTTTCCTTACTGATAGAGGGTATTTAAGTTGTTTCGTTTTAAAATTGCCTTATTTACACGTGAGGTGTTAGATGGTTTTTGTCTTGTAATCTGTTTCAACCTCAAAGCACTGAGGACCTTAGGGAGAATGTTCTTTGTAGGATCTAGTCTTTCAGGAAGCAAGCTAGGATTTCATACCTTTTCCTTATTCACTTGGGCCTTACAAAAGGTGTTTAATTATTCATTAATACAGATTAATTTCGTGCCATCAATACCTGATACAATTGCAATTTGATATTGGTAAAAATTAGAAGTATTCTCATATGGACTTGAATGAGTGAATCTTTTATTTGGGTTGATTGACCTTTTCACATTCTGGTTATTTGTAATTAATCGTTAGGATTAATGAGACTATAGAGATGAAATTGTAATACCGAACCAGTAGGTGATGGTCCAGAAGCCTGACATGTAAACTCATTGTCCTACATGCTAACTGTATTTCTTTTCGAGAATATTCTCGTAACTATTATAGTAAATGAGGTTATAATTGTGATCTCGTATCGTTATGCCTTCTAGGGTCTAAGATGGCATGCAAAGTGACTCAGGATGGATGAAAATGGAGATGTAGCCGATGAATTCTTGGAGGAGGTCTTCCCAGATATGTCTGCCAGCAGGGAAAGCAGAAGGTTTGAAGTGAAATCCTGTATGAGGCCAGCGAAAGTGAAGAGTCAGGCTATATCACAAGATGGAAGAATCCAACAGGGTGTGGAATACCGAGGTAGATCTGTGTGGATATGAGATTCCTTGAGGAAGCTTATAAGGTCTCCTTTTTGGTTTTCTTTATGATCTATTAATTTTTGGAGTGAATTTGTTATCCTAGTTCTCTTGTGCTGATAGTGTGGAACTCTGGAGCCCATTATATGATTACATAACAGGATGTGGGTTATCTGAAATTGGCTTTTCAAGGCTCTGGGTTGCTCTACTGCTGAGCACATATTTATCTGGGAACTAACTTTGGTCATGCAAGCTTGCATGTAGGAGTTGGAATGTGAACATTTGATATAGTCATTAATATATACACGGCTAGTTGTCTGATTGATTGCTTGAACTGGTTTTCTATGTAACTAGCTGTACATGCACGTTTTAAAAAAAAATGTAACTAAGGAGCAAAAACCTTGTTCTCATCTGTAGTTGCATCGATCACAGCCGAAGCCTGAAGGTATGGCTTCCTCTCTGTATGTTACTTCTGCTAGGCTTAGGCAATAGGCACAAACAAATGTTCCAAACGAACAAGACATAATACAAGATAAAAAAAATTTAAAATTAAAAACAGACAAAACCCGCTCGTTACTCTGAATTTCGGAGAATCTCACCGTCACTCGATTCTATACTTCAAAATAAGATGAACTTATTACCAAAATTTTGGCCCTCTTTTGGCCTAGTTCGATTCGAACCAGAAGCTGTAATCATCATCAGCCTCGTTTCTCATCCTTGGTCATACCAAACGTCACTTAAGTCTTTGCTGCTGCTTAATCCTTTGTTCTTTGTTTTCAAACTCTAAATAGACAAAAGCTAGATATACCAAGAAGGCTTCCCATATGCTAACTTGCTCACATACCCTTCCACAAATTCACTAATTGCTTTCTTTCTTCTTTGTTCTCTCTCTGTTTCTGGATCATGCACCCCAAAATGAATCACTTCCATTTGTCTTATAGTTTCATCTTCACAATATTGGTCAGTCGAGCCTTTTCTGCAGACTCGAGCTATTATGAGGCTTGCAAGCCTCAGAGCTCAGACATGTGGGAATGGTCCGAATATAAGATACCCTTTCTGGCTTTCGAATCAACAAGAATCCTACTGTGCAATCCTAGTTTCAAGCTAGTCTGCAAGGACAAGAATCCAGTACTTACTATTTCCGACTTTGATTATATCATCAAAGAAATCTTTTACTCAAACCATTCGTTTCTCGTAGCTAACTCTGTTGTCTATGAAGATGAATGTCCTCTCCCTCTATATAACATCTGCCTTGATAGAACCCCTTTGAATTATAGTTCCAGTTGATTTTTCCTTGTTCTACAACTACTGCTCACAAGAACCTGTAGCTACATGCTTATAATCCCCTTATATACAAAGTACTATCCCATATTCAAAGAGTACTGCAGTCCTCCTTGCTACATGGATGAGCATTCCATCTCTACCCTAGTGAACATTATCGGCCCCCGTTACAACTCGAACTGGACCGTTACTTGGGTTGATTGGTCCAAGAGTGGTCGGCACCCTGGAAGATTTGGGAGGAGTGGTGTTTCACTGAATTACTGAATCGAAAAGGGTTTGGCACAAATGGTACCTGTGATGATGATGTTAATGCAACCGGAAACTCTGCAACCTCTGATGCATATTGCACCCATGTTGCTGAGTTCCATTTCTCAATAGTCTTACTAGTTTGTTAAATCAATATGATTCTTTCTTCCTTTTTTTCTGACAGTTTGTATCCTTCTTCATTCAGTTTAAATTTTATTAGGTAAAATTCAACCAAGTAAAATTTAACATGAACGTATACGAAAATAAGATTCATTTTATATATAACAAATTACTGATAAGTATCAGACAATATTTTGATTTATAAAAAAAAACTCACTTCCTAATTTAATAGAACAATTACGACTAAAAGTTACAAATAAGAACTATATAATGACAAACTGCCACATGCCATATGATATTTTACTTTTTACCCCTATTTAGCCCATTACATTTAGGAGAATTCAAAATTCATTCTCACTACCACATATTACATCTAGATGTGTGCCTACTATTGTCGACTAAGAAGCTATCTACTACTGTCAATTATGAAATTAACAGCTACTATCTAATTAAGCAACCTGCTATTGTTGAATATGAAACTAGCTGCTACTACCGACTTGAAAGGTGTTACTGTCGGCTAGGAAGGTACCTGCTATGTCGATTATGATCTAACTGCTACTATATACTGTAAAACTTACTGCTACTTTTGGTGAGCAAAATTTGAAATTTCAAAGTTTCTAAAAAAAAAAACATGCAATACGATACTTAAATGAAAGCACATGACGTAAAAAAAAACTTTATATATTGGTTCACCTCCAAATTGCCGGTGGTTTGGCCGGAAAATATAAAATTTGCGGAAAACATTAAAAAATGAGAAGAGATAAACTTGTTAGATATATGAGTGACAACTTAGTAATTTTTGCTAAAATAGTGGTAGTTTGAACATTTCAATATTAATTAATTAATTAGGTTTGGGTCTGCTCATTTTTGAGCTTGGACTTATGTCCTAATTTATATAAGAAATATGAAAAGTGAGTTTTTAGTTAATTCAAATGTTGTCTAGTACTACTAAGTAATTTTGTATTTTATATAACCTTTTTTTTCCTAAGAATGGAGATTCATTTTATATGATAATGTAGTAGTACTGTAATTTCCTTATTTGCTTCCATTCAAAAATTAAAAAAAAATCCATTGTTTGATTTCCTTTTTTGTTTTTTTTTTCCGATAAAAAATATAGAAAATACGACCATTTGCGTAGTTAATTTGATGGGTAATGTTAATTAGGACAGTGTTTATTAATAGTTCAAAGAGAAATATCGAGTGTGATTTAAAGAATGCAATACACACATCAATCAATGGGTGAACCAAAGAAAAACAGAAAGAAAGAATGAAAGAAAGGTTAATATTTGCGACTAAAAGGAAAGATAGAATCTTCTCGATCGAGCTCATTCTCTCTCTAAAACTAGTTTAAGTAATTAGGTAAACTGTTATGATTAATTCATTATATACATATATATATATATATGTAATTATCAGTTAGTGGCAAAAACGTAGCGCTACTAGCTTCAAATTAATTATAAATAAGGATAGGAACTTGAAAAGATATTCTAGGGTATTTCTCTCTTTAACTGTTTTGCCACTGGTCTTGAAAGTCTTAAGTTATCCTCTAATTTAGGGGGTGTATTCAACTCTGATTTCAAATGATTCTGATTGATTTATCATAATCAATGGATTCTGAAAATCCATAGATTATTTCAACTCCACATAGATTCAGCCAGATTTTATTGTATTGTATTTATCAGATTTGTCTTGATTTGCTTGGATTTCACAAGTGCATGTATGATTTTTATATTATTATTAAATAATAAAATATATAACATGGAGAATTAATAAGTTGGTTTTCTTTTTTAACAAATTACAAAATAATAATGTATTTTACAAAATAATGAAAATATAAAAACAACCAAATATTACATAGTGAAAATTGCAAAGACAATCAGAAAAGTACATTAAGAGGCTGCATACTCATCCATTCCAACCTCATTGTCATCATAGTCTTCATGATCCCTCTCATTCGCATTATCCTCATTATTTTCATTCGCATTGCCTTCAATATCATTGTTATCTTCTTGACTTTCATTATCACCATTTCGTGGTCTATCTTCCCACATAACTTCAATAATATTAAGTCTCCAAGCATTAACCTCTGCTCTTTGTTGTAGTTGACTTTGAGAAAATAGTTCAAGATTCTCGTCTTCCATATCAAGTTCTTCATCATTTTCTATTTCAGGAGAAAATTCATCGGAACGACTTCTTTATACATACATGTTAAGCAATAACAAACATCCCTATGTATTATTAGGGATTAATATCTCATTTTTACATAATCCTTGAGTCACATGAGTTTGATTCAATTCTATAAACTTCCATAAGCATCTATAAAACAAAGGTACAAGGTCAATATCACAAAGGTGCAACTATCTTGAATGAGGATCAAAGATATAATAACAATTTTATAAACTTTCACCCAATTAACATTCAATAGTATTCTAAAATCTGAAATTTGATTGTTATACAATTGATTTTTTTTAGCAAAACAACTATTAGTACAAGTATAAAAACAACCATCATTTCTTTTTTGCCTACAACAATTATACCAAATCACAAGAAAAACCCAGAAAATTGGATTGAGCAATTAAAATAAACACATGATTAAGAACATAAAAAATTTCGATCTTATTGAGAGAGAGAGAGAGAGAGAGAGAGAGAATACATCAAAATCTCATGTCTAAATGCTTGATTTCTAACAAACATGATATAGTGTAAAAATACTTCAAAATCCAACAAAATCAACTAATAAATGAAATCATTCAAAATCAATCTATTTTTGAATACCACCAGAATTTATAGGAGTTTTTGAAATCTTAATTGAATACCTTGAGATTTCAATGGATTGTTTAAAATTTTAATTGAATACCACAAGATTTCAAAAGATTCTTCAAATACAAGAAAATCCTATAGAATCCTAGGAGACTAAGATGGAAACATATCTAAAGCGATCGATGCATAATGAATACAGATTGATACTGCATATATTTAAAAGATTATCCTAATTGAATGCCAATATACTTTCCAAACAAAGGACGTACAAAACACGTACATCATCATGTTTGCATTATAAATACCTGCCTGCTCAAGAACTATAAGACGTTAAAGCCATAAGATCTAGCAGATCGACCAGCAAGAAAGTCTCATCAAGCGCTGCAGGTTTCTTCTTAATTCATGGGTTTATATGTCTTCTTTGATTTATTTTTCGATGTTGTCTACATTAATTTATAGCTGCGCTCATGTATTAATCTACTTCAATTCAAACGTAACTTTGCCAACAGGGCGCACGTACGTACCGGGAAGTCTTACACTTAATTTATATGGCTGAAGAGCACCATCGATATCATGTAGTTGATTTGTCAGCTTCAACCTTGCTGCTGCAACCGCCGTCGCCTCATCAGCTTATGCCAATCCAACTGACCGGAACAAATTATCTACTCTGGAAGTCCTTGTTCATCCCAATATTGAAGGCCTATGATATGCTTAATCTCGCTGAAGGAAGAGAGCAGTGTCCACCACGATTCCTGACTAGCTGTGAAGGGAAGAAAGAATGCAGTTCCGAAAACCCTGCATATACTAGTTGGATCAAGAGGGACCAAATGTTTCTGACTTGGATCAACGCAAGCTTATCCCGGAGCCTGCTCCAACACACAAGAGACTGCACTAGTGGACAATCTCTGTGGCTACACTTGGAAAACCATTTTGCTAAATATGCAGAATCTCATGTACTAAGGCTCAAGGCTCGCCTGGAAAACCTGGATTTTTACAGACACATTAGTATGGAATCATACCTAAGAAACGTTAAAGAAATCGCGGATGGGCTTGAAGAGGCAGGGTCTTTTATCAGCGGCCGTGAGTTGAACTCTCACATCTTTAAAGGACTACCGCAAGGGTACGATGAATTGGTTGCCTCTATTAGGGAACCTCCACTAGGACTACAAGCTTTGCATGACGTCCTAATCAGGTCTAGAGTCCCTAGATACCCGAAGCCTTGGGCAGCGTTTATATTATGTGTCGTCCTCTTTGCGTGCATTTTCTCGTTGGCATTGTGGGTGTTATTAAGGCATAAGAATGCGAAAAGGTAGATATGCCTGAATTAGTTATTGGTTTTGCCGTCTGATTTGGTATGGAAATGTAGAAAAAAATATTTATCGACTTCTGCAATCGTTTGCCAGCAATTTGGAATAATAATTATTATGATGACTTGACTTATCCAGATATACGTACATTATTGTAACAACTTTACAATGACTACCATATATATTTGATTATCGTTGTAGGAAGAGGATTCTATACACCATGGAGTGCGAGCACAAGTGATTATTTTAATCAATATCAGCCATTAATATGTGAGCTCGGTTATCTATGTTACTGTGATTTTAACCAGTCAATTATCAACATAACAGTCAACCAATCAAGTATATATTCAATGGAAATAAAGATATAATAATTATATAACCCAATCAAGTATAATTACGTGGTCCAAGAGCCAATTAAAATTTTGTCTATTAACTTCTTATTTGATGTTCTTTAATAAATTATTACTCAATTGGTGATTTATAATTTTTTTTAAATTATAGTACGTTGCTTACATGAACTAACTAAATAAATAAATAAATAAGTGCATGTTAATTGTTATATTCAATTTTGCAAGTTTCAATAGAATGATAAATATATATATATATATGTGTGTGTTCTTAAGTCGCATAAAGAACTCAAATGTTATATCGAGTCGTAATCTAACTTCCAACCTCTCACTCCAGAAAGAGAGATTATGTCCCTACATAAAATAATTGACATTGTAGCTAATTAGATTATTATTTAATTGGCTGACCCAAGAAAAGTAATTGTAATTATGACAAAATTTACTATTAATTATATTCTCAACTATTTAATCACCAGTTAGTTGGTTTTCTTATTACTTATTATTATAAAACACGATATGTTATAAGTAGAATGTTGTGAAGTCGACTCATGCAAAATTCGTTGTAGCATTTAAATTATTTATTTGGTAATGAGAAAAATAGAATATATGTTGTACTTAGGTAGGGTGACCGAATGAAATTTAAAAAAAAAACAAAATTAGTTAATAACACAGCCCAAAAAATATTATATAAAAGAGTTGAGTTATCGATTTATCTTGAGTTCAAAAGTGCATCTCTAATTGTGATAATGTAGGTATACATTTTGATACATAGAAATTATGCAATTTTAATGACATATATAAATATTAACCAGTAGGTATACATTAAACAGTAGTAAGTTATAATCTGAATACATTAAAAAATTTCTATTAACCATATTTTAATATTCATATTAAAATTTAAAAGAGAGACCGTAATTATTGTTTTGAAAGTAAAAAGAAGTAAAAGTTAATCTAAAAACCTAAAATATTAAATTCATGTTGCATTGATGGATGTAAAAAGTAAAAAAAGTCTCGCAACTAACTTTTGATATTCTTTTTGCATTGAAATTTGACTAACGTGTGTTTAATAAACCAACGGCCACATCGCTCATATCTGTTGGTGCCCACACTCCGCGGTGCGTAGAATAGACTCTCATCGTTGTATGCTAAACTAGAAATCGTTTCATTGTTGTCCAACAACATAACACAAAAGACAAACTGATTGAGAATTGTTGCAAGTCCTGATTCGTACTTAGCAAGAAATCGGATAAAAACGTTAGAAACAAGTAGAGACATCAAAAGCATATTCATATCGAAACAGATAGATTGTGATTAGAATTGGTTCAACGCTCGATTCAATGATGCTAATTGCTTCAGATTAGGATTCTTTTTGTGTTTACTGAACTAGTGATTGACATGTTATCTGGGTCTAGCGCCTTGATGTGCATCCATCGAGCCTAGAGGGTTTGATGGAATATGTGTAGAAACCATGGGATCAGAAAAAGGAGAGCTTTGAGGTGGCAAATTATATATTGACACCAACAACAGGAAGCAGGGGTTGAGATACAGGAACGGGATGCATTGATGAAGGCGGTCCAGGAGGAGTTACATGTGAAGATTGAAGTCCAGGCGTTGTTGTTGATGATAAGCTATTGTTTTTTCTTTCGGTTCCTTCTCTTGTGCCAAATTAGTTTGTTTGAGCATGCGTTACTGCACTGTTGCTGTAGTTTAGCTGTTTAGGGCAGTGAAACTGTGCTGAATAGGTGTACGTATTATGTCAGCACTATGATCAACTCTGTCGAAATTGTTTATATCTTTATGTGGTTTGTTTCCAAATTATGTTTTGAGTGTATGATGAATTCGAGTTTGGGACACTTTGAGCATTCATGGAACTTGTGTTCACCTGCATGCATGCTCTATTCATATTTCTGATCTAGAAAATTCAGAATAACAAGATGATAGTCAGAACTCCTAGAACCCCCAGCTTTGAAAATCGACAAGACACCACTGAAAGCACCGGCTTTGAATATCCAGAGGACACCAGTGTCAAATCCACGAGGGCCGAGAGCTAAGGAAGAGAAGATTGGTACTACAGTGAGTTTGAGGCCTCTGAGTAAAAGATTAAGTTCCATGGGAATGTCTCGATGCTAAGGCCATTGTATCTAAACCTCAGGACATTTGGTTCAACCAGCCTCATCTACCTTTGGTTCAATCAGCCTCATCTACCTTTGGTTCAAAAACAAAACTTGCCTATGTCTCCTTTGATATTAATTTTCTGTTATATTTGCTTATGGACAAACTAGCAGGGGGAAGACATACACAATGTGAGGAATTATAGAGGAAGCTGTCATTGATATCTACAACCTTATAATGAATGTACGCTGGTTAAAACCATGTTTATTTGCAATTATATATGTATGGCTGTGATGCTTGTTGAAAAACATGTTACTTGAGAACGTGTGAAGGTCATTGAAGATGCGCTTCAATACTAATCTGGTGCTCTTGGGGTGTAACTGTAGACTTCAGCGAGAGATTTTACAATCAGCTGTGGACTTGAAATTTACAACGAAAATGGGACCTCTCAAATTCGGAGTCTGGTCGTAATCTAAAGCTTCAAGATGATCCAGATGTACTATCTTCACAGTTATACATTCTAGTCTTTTCCTGAACACATAAAGGTACTGTGGTTCAGAAACTGGTGGAGAAAACTGCAAGCAGTGATCAGCACTTGAGTCATTTAATTAGCATTTGTGAAGGTAAGGCCTTGGAGCCTCTGACTTCAGACAGATTATATTATGTTCCTATTTTTTCGAATATAATTAATGGATTTCCTTGTTTGTGTAGCTCAATGAAAAGTTGGTGAAACAGCTATAGACGGTGGCATCAGATAATAAGGCAGGTTATTTGATCACACATTTCTTTGTGTATTCGACATGGTATCTTTGATGTTTGTTATTTGATCACAAATCTTCTTTTTGTTCTGACAACGACTAAGAGATTGATTGCACACTCGGTGAAAATTCAGATTGTGTGAGATCTCTTGTTGCAGGCCTGGTAAAAATGGAACAAACACTTGTCCTGCATAAACCAAGTTGATTGGACTAGTACTTTCTTGTTAGGATAAAATTACTTCCAACATCTGAAGAATTTTGATGATCGGGCTGCAATTGAATGAGCGTTGCAGACGCATGCAGATGCTCGGCTAAGGGAAAGTTGCCATATCAAGCTTAGCTTAATGACACTTGTAACTGTATCAGAAATCTCAGGTCAGAATATCTGGTTCTATACATCTCATATATTGTTCCATGAGCTAAACATAAGAATGGTAAATGAGATTTATGATTGGATCATTGGCTATTTAATGAGATATATGATTGAATATCCAGTGGCTATTTGATGAAACTTAGAAGATCATGTTATTGAGATATACCATATAGTCAGCTTTTCCCAAATCTCAGTTATCTGTATTGTTTCTGCATTGATAGAAAAAGAAGTGTGTTCATATACCTTAAAAAAGAGACTCAAACTAACTCGCATATTGCAGCATTCTCTTGGTGTCAATGCGGTACACTGCTATAGTAAGTGATCTTTTCCTCTACTTATATATTACACAGTGTGAAGCTTGAACGTTTGAGTTAATTTTCGTAGTGATACATTTAACTTGTACCAAAGGGTAACCAATTTGTATGTAGGAAGAATTGAATTGCAAGAGTTTTGGCTAGGTTCTGGAGGGATCTTCATGGGACACGTTGGTCAACAGCAGGTGATCAGGTTGGGTTTCTATTTTACTTGTAGTTCTCAAACTTTATCCAGGACGGTAATTTTGTTATATCTCTTGAATTATATTGTTATAGCTTAGACTGAGGTTTATGTAAGGTGTCTGATATGTTTTTGCTTGTTGACTTTAAATTATTACTGCAATAATTTTTCATATTCTGTTCTCAGAGCTGAAACTAAAGCCTAAACACTTTCTATCTGTACTTCTACATCGAACCATGCACTTGGATTTTGACTGGGACACAACTGATATGAGTATCATGTTGCTTGCCAAGCCATTAATGGGGACTGCACGGAATTGGGATCAAGAGAAAAAAATGAACCATCAATGAAACTCTTCACAAGTCTGTGCTGGCTTGTAATTAGTCTTTTCAGTGATGATTAATTTGGTTTGTTTATGATGCAGAGCTTAGGAAGAGGAAACAGGGTGAAAATCAGTAGTGAGGAGAAGATGATACTCCAACTTTGGATGCTGCTGCAACTTTGCCATACAACAAACACATGAAGATGCTACTGCTCTTAGCTCCCATCTCCTCCTGATATTATCCATTTAGTCTTGTCTAGGGCCCTTTTATTTTAATATAAAATTTGTCCCCATGCACTTCATGCTATGTCTGGCACAAGTGCAAAGTCTCATACTTTTAACTGTAAAACCCTTACTCCCCTGCAGCTCCTCCCACCGCCCCTGCTCCTCACAGGAAATTACTCTTCCCACCGCCGCCAACTTCCTCTCCCGCCCACCACACAGCTTCAGTCATTTTTGGGTGGATGTTGGGGATCCTTTTGCTGGTTGTTCTGTTTCTCTGGATCGTCATGAATGCCTTGGCGTGCATTGATCTCGATTCTCGGTATCCCGACGTGGTTGTGCGAGAAGCACGACCTGCGGTGACCAATGATCAGGGGTTGGTGGTGACACCAGCCCTGGTGGGCATCATCCGGAGGCCGACCGTGCTCGATTCCTTCATCGACGGTTGCAGAGCAACGGCCGAGTGCTGGAGAGTAGGAGAAAGCGTTGCTTGCACGCGAAGAATTCGAATGGGGAACGACGTCACGCTATGGTTCATCACCCGGGTCGGTGGACCGTTCCCCGTCTTATACCTGAGCGCCAAGATGTTCTGGCCGGCGGCGGTGTCTGCCTTCGGCGCGCCGGCCTGGTCTTTGGAATGGGATCCCATCTAGTTTTTTATATTTTGGTCAGAGAGAGAAGAGACCGCAATTCTAGTGTAGTCTTATTTTGTGCTCAGATTCTAGTTGTCGTATTTTGTTCAGAGAGGAGAGACTGGAATTCTAGAGGTCGTATTTTGTTCAGAGAGGCCTTTCTAGTGTTTTATATTTTGAGTTAGTGCGCGGTTGTTAGTGCGGTCCTTGTGGTGGTCAGTGGTCTAATGAATCAATGAAAATGAAAGTTTCAGCTTCAATCTGTTTTTAAATTTACATACAAGGATGGTATTTTATATCACACAACATAACTTGCAAACTCTCTAGTCTCTCCACACGAACTTTATATGAGCCGCCGCCGTCAAAACCCAAACGTGGTGCGGCGGTGCCCATAGCACCTCCAATTCGCTTTTAGAGCCGAGAATCGCATTCACTTTGCGTATTGTTGATCCATGTGGTAAGTACATTTCTGATTCATATGTCCCTTGGTTTCAATTGGAAAAAGGTTCTACCTTGATTCGGATACTACAATTTCAATTGCTGGGGAGATGACCCAGCAACTTGATCTTTCAATTCAATATGTATCAGTCACATCTGAGTTAATTGATAGCTTGATTATGAAGCTTTCAATTCAATGGCAATTTTCTGATGGTTCACACGTCTCGGACAACTTTAGCTCACAGAGTTCGCCTTTGCGGTCATCAAATGTCTTACCAAGAACCGGAAGGAAAGTTATCATAACTGATGTCGAATTGAAATCACAGGTACGTAATTTCATGAGTTAGAACTAACAAAAGAATGAGAAATCATGAGTTAGAGCTAACAAAAGAATGACGTGGAATAATTTTGCCTGAAACGCGGGGGTATGCACTTCTTTTTGTGGGTTTTCCATCTTCTGATCTTGAAGTGGAAACACAAGACGAGGATGAGGTAATGTGTAGAGATTTTATTTTTATTCACTTTCACGACTAGAATGCAAGTCCTAGTTTGTTCTTCTAGTGTTAGTATGTTGAGTCATTTAAGTGTCCTATGAACTATTAGCCATGGAAATTTTTGTACCTTCTACCAATGGACTCAGTTGTATGTTTTGGTGTATGGCATTTGTTTGATTTTGATGGCATCATGCCCCATCCTAATTCCCACAAAAGTTTACCCTAGCAATTTGCTGACCCTCAACTCCTCAACCACCGGAATTATACGCGCGCACACACACACACACACACATGTTTATGTTGAAGTTCTGTTTGTCTTCCCTTTAAGATCAGACTTTTGGCATTTATGTTTCTTACAGGTATACTGGCTTCAATTTGGGAGATATTTTGCACGGGGTCCAATTGTGAGTTGTTAATCCTCTCGATCTTCCGGTCAAAAAACAATGTCGATGAAGGCGTGTAGGTGCGCTATTACGTGGTGGAGATTGTAAACTTTGAAATTGCCATGAAAAGATCTAATCTGCTAAAACTGGCAATGTTAACATTGAACAAAGAAATCATAATTCATGCTAACAAAAACCCTTCATTTGTGGTTATCTCATCTGTACTGTGTTTTTCTGCTGCAGGAAAGAGATGATTATGCATTGTAGTTGTCACTCGGTGATGAATAAGCAATGTATAATATTTGATTTTGGAGACCGATCTACCGAGTAAGAGAGGGACTTTACGTTTTACAGTTGCCTTATTTACACATGAGGTGTTAGATGGTGTTGGTATTGTAATTTGTTTCAACCTCAACGCACTGAGGACCTTAGAGATAATGTACATGGAAGCAGGCTAGATTTCATATCTTTTCCTTATTCGCGTGGGCCTTTCAAAAGGTGTTTTGATTAGTCATTAATACAGATAAATTTTGTCCCATAAAAGACCTGAAACAATTTCAATTTTATATTGGTAGATTTACTTACTCCACTTAAAAATAAAAAGTATTCTCATATGGACTTGAATGAGTGAAGTTCATTGACCAAATCTTGGTATGAGTCTAATAATGAGGGTAGGGGGATGAAAGTGTAATACCGAACCAGTAGGTTAAGGTCCAGATTTTTTGGGAGCATATTCTTGTAACTATTATGGTAAATGAGGTTATAATTGTGATCTCTTATCGTTATGCCTTCTAGGGTCTAAGATGGCATGCAAAGCGACTCAGGATAGATGAAGATGGAGATGTAGCCGATGAATTCTTGGAGGAGGTCTTCCCAGATATGTCTGCCAGCAGGGAAAGCAGAAGGTTTGAAGTGAAATCCGGTACGAGGCCAGCGAAAGTGAAGAGTCAGGCTATATCACAAGATGGAAGAATCCAACAGCGTGTGGAATACCGAGGTAGATATGTGTGGATATGAGATTCCTTGAGGAAGCTTATCAGGTCTCCTTTTTGGTTTTCTTTTATGATCTATTAATTTTTGGAGTGAATTTGTCATCCTAGTTCTCTTGTGCTGATAGTGTGGAACACTTGAGCCCATTATATGATTACATAACAGGATGTGGGTTATCTGAAATTGGCTTTTCAAGGCTCTGGGTTGCTCTACTGCTGAGCACATATTTATCTGGGAACTAACACTGGTCATGCAAGCTTGCATGTAGGAGTTGGAATGTGAACATTTGATATAGTCATTAACACGGCTAGTTGTCTGATTGATTGCTTGAACTGGTTTTCTATGTAACTAGCTGTACATGCATGATTTAAAAAAAATGTAACTAAGCAGCACAAACATTGTTCTCATCTGTAGTTGCATCGATCACAGCCGAAGCCTGAAGGTATGGTTTCCTCTCTGTGTGTTACTTGTGCTAGGCTTAGGCAATAGGCAAAAACAAATGTTCCAAACGAACAAGACATACTACAAGATCAAAAAAACAAAACAAAAAACAGACAAAGCCCACTCGTTACTCTGAATTTCGGGTAATCAAAGTCCAAATTGTTCTTTTAGATGGCAATCATCTGGTTCTAGTATAGAAGACTGTCTGATCGTTTAGGCCTTCATGTTATAAATTAGACAGCATGCAGAACAAGAAAATTCAAAATTGCTTCCCTAGCTAGCTAATCCAAGAAGCAAATAATTAATACTCCAGTTAACTTCAGATACCTAAACACTAATATCCTAGCATACACGTCGTCATACATATGGTTTCTGGCCTTCTGCATCTAACTATTGCCGTCCATAAATCGAATTTCTGTTCATTGTTACATGTCCGAGTAGTCGAGTACGTACTTGGCCTCTTTTGAAGTAATGAGATGATAATCTAGCTATGTTTTGTTTCGTGAGGTATCACTGGTATGCGTGATAGAATTGGAAAACCACAATATAATTGATATGATGATGAACATACTTAGAGCATGATTCGATTTGTATCAATATGGATGATGAAGATAACACTCAAATACAATTTTAGAGACTGCATTCAAGCACTAAATTCGTATGCACATATCTTAAAATTATCTAAGAGCAAGTAAAAGAAGAGTAGAACACAACAATAGAAATACAAACTTCAATAATTATAAGAACATAGACTCGACATAATCTAAAAAACATATCAAATACAATATGAAATTTTTAAAACAAATACAAAACCAATACTTCCACATAAAAAACAAACTACAATCTTCATAGACAAAAAATTGTAGATTAACACAAATAAACGAAGCCATGAAGATGAGTTGTGAGAATAACACGTTGTAGGAACCTTAGAGGTACGACTGCAATAAGTTAAACTCGGTGGAGATGATGATGGTTTTGGGGTGGATGACTTGGCTAATTTGTGAGGGAAATTTATGGTGGTGTTTTGGTAGAGTTTCAACTCTTGAATGCTAAAGAGAAGTGATGATTTTTCTGTGTGAATAATGTGTTATTTATATAAGAGTTTTGGGTTTAGGGTGTTATAGTTTGAATTTTTTCTTCTTAATTTGTGGGTTGTCTCATTTCTCTCTTGTATTATATCTTTATTTTTACTTAATCCCTCATTGATCTCTTCCTTTTTTTTTATCTTTTTCTTTCACTTATTTTTTTCATTGGTGGATGCAATCTCCTTTGATTAATTCTTTATTTTTCTAATTTAATTTGGTTGTCCACTTTCTCTCTTACATTATCTCTTTTTGTTTACTTAATTCTTCTTTTATCTTTTTTTTTCTCTTTTTCTTTCACCTATTTTTGTCACCTACATGAGTTAGTTTGGCACCTAGTTTCTTCTCTGCGTGCCTGGCTTTAGCTTTATGCAGCTCCATTTTTTCACTTTCCGACGCTCTTTTGCCATCTTCTTCTCTTCCTTTGTCCTTGCCCTCTCCAACTATAATACATGCAGCTCCATCTTTCTGTTCATGAAATCGCTGTTCACATATCACTGTTCATGTCTGGCTGCTCACAAGTTAGGCCAAAGCTTGCCAACATCTACAAGGTGATTAGAAATGGCTCCATGAGACTTAAAGTATGCTGTTATTGTAAATTTTGATGTTGAAGGTAGCAGCCAGGACGTCTTATATTTTCAATCATCTGCAGGTGGCCAAAGGGCAATACTCTTGTTCCTGCTTTTTGAATCTGTCATATTGAACTTGAGCAAAACGCAGCAAGTGAAGTAGTGGCCAAAGATGAGGCGTTTGAGAAATTAAGCAGCCTAGTACAAGAAAGGGAAGGCATCAAGAAGAAGCTATCAACAAGATATAGTTTGGGAAGGGATATGATCACCTCAAGGTCAAAGTCTCTTCGTCCTTTGTACGATGGGAAATTAAGAAGCTATTATTTTCAAGGAGCAAAGAAAGAAAGTGTCACTGCCTTCCACACATTGAGTGATACATCATCTTCCAAGGAACACAGCAGCGACGGGGAGAGTAGCTGGACTTCTTATGAAGACAGGGGGAAAGAACCCTTGGAACAAGAGAGTTCAAGTGAGAGTGAGTATTTTACGAGGGATTATCGGAAAAGTTGATTGGAGACAGCTTCCTCTTCAAGAGGATTTGTGGATTATGAGGGTCAAGTTAAGTCTGTACATGAGATGAACCTTGGTGGTAGGAGCTTATCTTTGAAGAAGAGAAGGACTATGTCCTCGATTAATTAGATAGTAGATGGTTGACAAAAATATCAAATGCTATATTTACAGATTCCATGTACATAGATCATTAGATATTGACTCCTTCTTCTTCACCTCACCACGTACTTGTCTAACCCGAAGGTCTATCTCATGATGGTAAGGCCATTATGATACCGAGGATGAACCTAGACACAATAAGGGATTGGCTTGATTACTTGAGGAAGTTGATGAGTTTTGAATCTTTTGATATCATGATTCAGTTATTATCTTTGAGTTTCCTAGGAGTGAAGGAGACTTGAATAGCTTGAGTTTTGATATCATGATTCAATTATGATCTTTGAGTTTCCTGGGAGTTAAGGAGACTTGAATATCTATCTTAATCTCTAAGTTTTAATAGGTAGTCTTTATGTTTTTTCTTCTTTATCATATCATTTAAAAGGAAGCTTCGTATTCTATTGTACTCAGACTTGAGTATTATCAGCTACAGAATATAATTTGGTAAAGAAGTTCTTCCCTATTATCATCCAAACTCTTATCTCTTAGGTGAGTTCCTAGAGTGGAGAGTTTTGCTCTTATCTGGCGAGCATGTTTTAACAGATAGGTGTTTCCCCGCACCAACCTGTTTTTAGGGTTTTCCCGCGGTAGTTTTCATTGAGTTTTGTACAGGTTCTGTCCTTGAGTTTTGATAATTCAGACGGTTGAAATCATTCTGAATTTTGTGGTTGATAGTCTCAAACTGTGGTATGAATGTATGATACAGAATTACAGATGGCTGGAGAGAAAGCAATAAAAGGATGCATGAAACGGAGACAATAAGTGATCACCAAAAGCTTGAGGATTGGATCAAAAATGTATTCCTAGCTAGCAAGAACACCAGATTATATACTCATTTTAGGACTTAGGATATTGAAGTTAGAGCACCAACTGATGAGAGCTTATGATTTGCTCCTAATTTGGTAGTCGGTGCACCTTTCTATATGAAAATTTAGTTGAAGCCTGGTTTGAAGTGCTTTTAGTAAAACCCAAACTTACAGTTTCAAATCACACTGTCTCTCTTCATGGTGTGAACATTTTACCAAAAGATACAAATAATAACTTTAGCTTCAAGAAATTTAATTAGGGCAGAATGCCTTGGAAAGGCCATATATAAAAGGTGCCACCTAGAGCCATTGAGTTTCCAAAAAAATGTGCATTTTTCTCTTCTGACGTTATCCAAATGTTCTTTGCCCCTTCATAACTATGTTAAGCATCTTCATAAAGAGTGTTTTGTGGCTCCAGGAATCCTATCCTCTTTTAAATCCAAAACCTCACTAGTGTTTTCTAAAACAGATTCTCCCACCCCCTACTACATCACTCCCAGGACCTATTGCTTGGCCTGAAGTATCTAATAAGCTTGCCGCCTCGTCTTTTATGAGGGGAATATCTGAAATCCGACCTTGAGTTTGGGGTAAATACTCTTTGCCTAGAGCTACAAGACATTGTGCATTTTTCCTATGCCAAGGAAGGGAATAAATTTACATGTTTTGGTTGGAAATGAAGAGGAGGAATTAGCTGCATCAGAATAAGTCTCATCTGTACTTATTTGTGATAAAATAAAATGGTTCACATTTTCACACATTATGCAACTACATTAGTTTGGTACAAGCTTGCAATTTGAGGACTACAATAAACCTCTACTTCTTCAAGGGTTGCTCCATTCTCATCTCCAAATAGAGACTCCTTTCCACCTTTTCTCTTTGCATATGACAATCCTAATATGGATTTGGCTTGCCTTGAATCACCAATATGATATGCGCAAAAGCACCTACAAAAATACTTTATTATCAAATAAATTATATCAATATAGTAAATGACAAATATGGGTCATCACCAGCAGAGGATTGGTGAAACTAAGATTTAAAAACACAAACACACGTGTAAACCAAAAATCTGGCAGACTCGACCTAGGAGCGGAAACCTAATTAATTAGCTAATCTAGACTCAACCAAATTTACGAAATTAAATAAGCACTAACTAGACACATTGGCGGACTACCACACAAATTTTGAGGGTATTCTGTATTGGTTTGATTGGTGAACAAAAAGTAAATAAGACATAAGTACTGCTAAAAATATAATATTAACAAATAAATATGAATGTGGATATGAGAAAAACAATAGCTATGTAATATCCCGGAAATTTATAATTATTTTCTAATTATTGTTCGGAGATATTTAAATTGGTGGTGATTCGATTATATAGCACGAGGGAGAAAACGAAAGTATTCGATCAATTTATACACAAAAACGTTACCGTGACAGGTCAAGATTTGACTTTTAGCCGTTAGGAATATCAGAAAACTTTATTCATAAAAGTCGTAGAGTTTGTCAATACGAATTCGCGGACACGTGACACGCCTAAATCGGAGTTCGTATGCAAAAGTTACGAATCAAAAGGTATTTGAACATTTTTGTAAAATAATATAAATATGGGAATTAAAGAGAAAAATAGGGAGAAAACCCAGATTTTTTCCTCATGAGCGACCAACTTTGGGCCGCCGGATCTCCGCCATCTGGCCATCATAGAGCGGTGCACCGGTCCCGTTTGAAAGGTTGCTGCGTCCCCTGTCGATTGGTGGCAGTGCCACCCGCCATCTCGCCGCCGTTTGGGAGCAGTGAAACTCGGAAGTTCTCCCAAAAGTGCACAGTTCGCCGAACTTCACCTCGTCGACCAATCGATGAGATTCTTATCCCATTTTGAAGGTCTCATTCTATACTACAAACCCTCTAAAACATTTAACCCAAATCGTTTTGTGCTAGGAGAATCGAATAAAAGAATCATAGGTTTAAAATTGGGGCTTTTCGGTTTTTTGTTAAATTGAAGTGTTTAGGTTCGGACTTGGACTTTGTGGTGAACTAGAAAGTTGTTCGAAATGTCATTTAGATTGTGGTGGTGAAATTTGGTGGTCATTCAAGATGGTCGGAAATGATGGCGGCACATGAACAGTGATTGTGAACATTGTTCATGAACAGTAAATCATGAACAATAAATTATGAACAGTGTTAAGCTGTAATGAATCGTCACCTGAGATTTTACGTATCGTTTTCTAAGCACTTTATCATGATATTATGTGACCGACAAAATGAGTGATGAAATCGCTCTCGGTGTCGTGGAAGTTGCACGCACGGAATAAGGTGAGTAAACCTCACAATGATCATCATGATCGAAGTAGTGTTATAATTATTGAATTTAGTTTGAGTTGTTAACATAGTCATTGCATCACTAGCTTATGAAAATTATTCTAAAAATATGTTTTGGTTTAAATTACGTGAACTTGATCGTCTACGGTTAATGGGTAAGTGAAACGCTATTTTAATACATGATTTAAAAAAAGGTTTTAGTGATTATGGACTATGGTCAATGTGAGTAAATCTCACTATGACAAGTCTACCTTTGGCGGTGATTTATATGTTTGAATTATTAAAAAAAGTGAAATGTGATATTTATATAATATAGTGTGCTGTGTATGTGTACGAAAATGGTAAATACGATACATATGTGTTGTTCTTGATAGATTATATAATGTTTCGGTTTTATTTCAAATGTGAGATTATAATGTTGTGACTATATTTATATTATTGTGCAAGAGTCGCTTGGTTGTAGTACAATAAACATGTGTTGATTGTTATATTGTTCGTGGTTTTAACATTGAGTCTTGTTAAAACGTTTTTTGGTCTTCGGATATTGTTGGCAGTAATCGGAACCAAGCCTTGGCCGGGTGTCAGTTATGATCAGTTAGAGCTCTAGTCTGTCTGCTGGTGTACCGCATGAGGGGAAACATCCTGGGTCTCCTAAGTACCCATGTTTTTTGGTGATATAGGGTAACAGATGGGCTGCCCAGTGCCTGTCAGTGTAATGCACGAGGGGTAACAGATAGGTACTTGGGTCTCATGAGTACCCATGTTTTAAATGATTTTGGGTAATCAAATGGTTTGCCCAGTGTCTGTCGGTGTACTGCATGAGGGGTAATAGATGGGTTGCTTGGGTCTCATAAGTACCTATGTTTTGAGTGATATTGGGTAACATATGGGTTGCCCATTGTCTGTCGGTGTACTGCATGAGGGGTAATAGATGGGTACCTCGGTCTCATGAGTACCCATGTTTTAAAAGATTTTGGGTAACCAGATGGATTGCCGAGTGTCTCATGATTACATATATATTTAAATGATATTGGGTAACAGATGGGTTGCCCAGTGTCACATGAGTACGTTTGTTTTTAAATGTTATCTGTCATATTTCATTTGTATGCGATGTATGTTATACTGGTGGCTTACTTATACGAGCTGAAAAGCTTACCGGGTTTGAATTTACAATTCCGGTGCACCAATTCAATGTTGTAGGGGATATTTTTGCAGGTGGGGATTAGCAGATTCAGAGGGCTTACTCTGAAGATTTCTTTCTTCTGTTTGTGGTGAGGATTGAGTGAATTTTACATTTCCATTGGTTATAATACTGAGGTATAAACTGGTTATGTATTATTCAAGTAGTGTTGTGAACTCAGTTTCAATACACTGTTATTATAAGATGATTTCAATATATTTGAGATTGTTTTAGGGTTTTCATGGCTTTCAGAATTTTTATCTTTCAAAATTTCGGGGCTGTGACATTTGGTATCAGAGCGTATGTTGCATATTTGGTGATCTATCAATATCATCCAGGAGCGATGGCCCGACTACAGCGGATCCCTATCACATACTCTTCAGTATTGATATGTCACTAGGTACGCAAGAGTGTTAGGAGCCACACCTTAAGTTTTGGTCCTCTAAATAGAAGTATTGTGATAATACTTCGATGATTCATCTTCCCTCTAAATATCTTGGTTAATAGTATGACACAAGAGTAGAAGGTATCTTATCTATTTTGACTACCTTGCTAGAGTATTGTTTAATATGGGAGCATCACACTCTTTTATTGCTAGTTCGGTAGTGGAGGTGTTAGGATTAATTCCTACATCTCTTGGAAGCTCTTTTATGTGTCACTTCACCTCTTGGAGTGTCTCTCGAGCTTGAGACACCTGCAAGGCTTGTCCTATTGTGATTAGGATTAGAGAATTCTCTGCTTCCTTGATAGTGATTCCAGACCACACATATGAGGTGATATTAGGAATTGATTGGTTAATGTCACATCATGCTTTGATCGATTGCTTTGACATGGTAGTGTTTTTTCATAGTCCAGGGGAGCGAGTTTTTCGTCATCGTTGCCTCAAGTCGGATAATGCCATGGGACCAGGAGTTTTAGCACATGTGGAGTCTGTGGATCAGGAAGTAGCTATCGCAGACATTGTTGTGATATCCGAGTATAGTGAAGTGTTTCAGGAGATACCGTGTTTACCTCCTCATAGAGTTGTCGATTTCTGCATTGATGTTGTACCCAGTACAACACCTGTGTCGAAAGCACCTTATGGGATGGGGAAGAACGAGCTTAAAGAATTGAAAGTGCAGATTTATGGGCTATTGGACCAAGGATTCATTAGACCTTGTGTCTCACCATGGGGTGCCCCTTTAAGCCAGTATGGACTATAGGGAATTGAATAAGATGACCATCAAGAATATGTATCTTTTTCCTAGGATTCATGACTCGTTCGATCAGCTTAGAGGGGCTACGATATTCTCTAAGATTGATCTGAGATCCGGTTACCATCAACTCAGGGTGAAGTAGTTACAGGAATGCTAACTGGTTTGAGTAGATAGATTTCCATCAGGGTAGAGACCTATTAAGAAGTCTTGATCGAGAGTGTGGATCCTGCATTGAGGGATATTGAGTGTTTCAATGTTGAGCACTGGATTTTAGTTATGAAACTAATCCAAGTTGAGGCCCAATGACGTTGAAGTATTGTATTTAAGACAAGGGATGTGAAGACTATAGGTTGGAGGTGGTTTAACGAAAATTTTCATGACAAGTATTTCAAACATTATTGGTAAGGGAATGGTAGGGTGTGTGATACATCCTTAATGTGGTAATGCAATTATTGAGTTAAGATTCACATTATGTCGCCGTTGTGTTTCAACTAGTTATGGTTAGGCCATAGACAATTGATGCTACTCATTGTTCTTGGATGACCAAGGAATCTAAGGTGTTGGGAAAATTTCATTTATGGTGTCATGATTTAATTATTTTCTACATGAGCATTTAATTGAGAACGATAATCTATCGTGAAATTAATCATTTGTCTAGTGTTGAGAATTGGATCGTAGCTATGCCACTGATCCAAATGAGACGCAGTGGCGGTGAAGTAATTCTATTGAAGGTAAGAAATGAGATGATCTTAGCTTAATGGTGTTTTAACGAATATTTCATGACAAACACCTTCTAACTTTGGCAAAGGAGCGGTTGAGGACCGAATTCTTCTTCCAAGTACAAATGTTGTTTAGTGTTAGAGACTTGGAGGCTCAGTTATCTCCATGCATCAGGTTGATTATTGTTGGATGAGGAGATGTTAACTCAAGAATTCAACAAGGGCTTAATTTTACGATAAGGGAGTGATCCTTTAATTGCTGCTTGCAGAGCAGTTATTTTTGGTCAAATGCTTTGGCAATTGAGCAGGACCATTTGATTTCTCAAAATAATTAGGTGGTCATGAGAGGTTCTTGATGAAAGTAAAGAAACAATTGTTTAGATTGGTAGTGCATCGATAATTTTGGGTGAGTGTAGAAGTGATGGTGAACCTAATATCATGTTTTTGTTAAAGTGGTTACTGAACTCATTAGTACTACAACAGTGGGGGAAACCAATACTTTAGATGGTGTCACTCGGCGTTTATGTGGGGCCATGTGTCATGCCTTTAAGGCATGCATAAAGTAGAGGGTATGGTATGTCCAGTTGTGGTCGTGTTGAGATTTTTGATGTAAAGTCCACCTAATTTTCTTGTTGCACTATCAGGAGATAATTATCTTCTTTGTTTGTCCTGCAAATTGTGGCATACCGCTCATAGAAGCATGTAGCTGTAATTGATTTCCAACTGTAAGAATTGGTGAGGATGGTAGGGTGCGTGATGCATCTCTCTTGTGGTGGTGGTAGAGGTTCTCTACTACCTTGTGTGTGTGTTAGTCGATTCTCTGGTAAACTGTTCGAGAGTAATTTTTAGTCCAAGGTGGTGTTTTGTTGTGGTCGTGGACTCATTGAGTTAGGATTCTTATCGTGTTGCTTTTATGAATAAGGTGTTTGCGTGGGCAGGAAGATAAGTTGACATCGAGGGTACGCTGGACTCTACGAGAGCAAGGTTGGAAATTTAGTATACCAACTTCATCATCTAGCTGGTTCAGATACTTATTGTATGCTATGTGCCTATGCTAACGTTGTACATCTTTGCACTCAATGTGAGTTATATAAGTAAATGCAGTTATGACCTGTTGGAATTTGGTTGAATAGTGAAATTCGTTTCTAGATTTGCCTTATTTCTTAAGGGTCTTGTT
Source organism: Argentina anserina (assembly GCF_933775445.1). Classification (NCBI taxonomy): domain Eukaryota; kingdom Viridiplantae; phylum Streptophyta; class Magnoliopsida; order Rosales; family Rosaceae; genus Argentina; species Argentina anserina. The sequence goes on from NC_065876.1 coordinate 12,451,759, forward strand.
CTTTGGAACATCTTGTTTGTATTTGATCATGGATGTTTGAGTTGTGGGTTTCATTGAGGAGTGTTATTATGCTCATTGTTAAATTTCATTTCAGACACGATGAAGTTATATAATACCATGATAGAAAAAAAGTGAGTTGTGATCGCCTCGTGGAGGTATCATAAAGAGGAAAATTGTTGAGAAAGGTTTATCAAAGTTTTGGGAAGAAGTTAAGAATTAATGGCTGAGTATTGCGCTTAAATTTCGGGACGAAATTTCTTTAATGGAGTGGAATGTAATATCCCGGAAATTTATAATTATTTTCTAATTATTGTTCGGAAATATTTAAATTGGTGGTGATCCGATTATATAGTACGAGGGAAAAAACGAAAGTGTTCGATCGATTTACACATAGAAGCGTTACCGTGACGGGTCCAGAGTTGACTTTTATCTGTTAGAAATCTCAGAAAACTTCATTCATGAAAGTCGTAGAGTTCATATAAAGAAGTTACGAATCAAAAGGTATTTGGACATTTTTTTGTAAAATAGTATAAATAGGGGAATTAAAAAGAAAAATTGGGAGAAAACCCAGATTTTTTCCTCTCAAGCGGCCGACTTTGGGCCGCCGGATCTCTGTCGTTCGGCTACCATAGAGCGGCACACCGGTCCCATTTGAAAGGTTGTTGCGTCCCTTGTCGATTTGTGGAAGCGCCACCCGCCATCTCGCCGCCGTTTAGGAGCGGTGAAGCCCGAAAGTTCCCCCGAAAGTGAATCTCGTCGGATCTCCCTCCTCCGGCCACTTATCGGTGAGATTCTTGTCCAATTTTTAAGGTCTCCTTCCATACTACAAACCCTTCAAAAGATTTAACCCAAATCGTTTTGTGCTAGGAGAATCAAAGAAAATAAATCCTAGGTTTTAAATTGGGGCTTTTCGGTTTTTTGTTAAATGGAAGTGTTTAGGCTCAGATTTGGACTTTATGGTAAACTAGAAAGTTGTTAGGAATATCATTTAGATTGTGGTGGTGAAATTTAGTGGTCATTCGTGGTAGTCGGAAAACAGTGGCGGCGCATGAATAGTGATTGTGGAAAATGTTCATGAACAGTGTTTTCACGAGCAGTAAATTATGAACAATGTTCTAAGCACTTTAGATTTTACGTATCGTTTTCTAAGCACTTTATCATGATATTATGTGACCGACAAAATGAGTGATGAAATCGCTCTCGGTGTCGTGGAAGTTGCACGCATGAAATAAGGTGAGTAAACCTCACAATGATCATCATGATCGAAGTAGTGTTATAATTATTGAATTTAGTTTGAGTTGTTAACATAGTCGTTGCATCACTAGCTTATGAAAATTATTCTAAAAATATGTTTTGGTTTAAATTACGTGAACTTGATCGTCTACGGTTAATGGGTAAGTGAAACGCTATTTTAATACATGATTTAAAAAAAGGTTTTAGTGATTATGGACTATGGTCAATGTGACTAAATCTCACTATGACAAGTCTACCTTTAGCGGTGATTTATATGTTTGAATTATTAAAAAGAGTGAAATGTGATATTTATATAATATAGTGTGCTGTGTATGTGTACAAAAATGGTAAATACGATACATATATATATATATATAGGTTGCTATATTATATAATGTTTCGGTTTTATTTCAAATGTGAGATTATAATGTTGTGACTATATTTATATTGTTCTGCAAGAGTCGCTTGTTTGTAGTACAATAAACATGTGTTGATTGTTATATTGTACGTGGGTTTAACATTGAGTCCTGTTAAAACATTTTCTCGTCTTCGGACGTTGTTGGTAGTAATCGGAACCAAGCCTTGGCCGGGTGTCAATTAAGATCAGTTATAGCTCTAGTCTGTCTGCCGGTGTACTGGATGAGGGGTAAGATATGGGTTGCCTGGGTCACATGAGTACCCATGTTTTTGGGTTATATTGGGTAACAGATGGGCTGCCCAGTGTCTGTCAGTGTACTGCATGAGGGGTAACCGATGGGTACCTGGGTCTCATGAGTACCTATGTTTTAAATGATTTTGGGTAACCGAATGGGTTACCCAGTGCATGTCGGTATACTGCATGAGGGGTAACAAATGGGTACCTCGGTCTCATGAGTACCCATGTTTTAAATGATTTTTGGTAACCAGATGGGTTGCCCAGTGTCTCATGATTACATATATTTTTAAACGATATTGGGTAACAAATGGGTTGCCCAGTGTCACATGAGTACGTTCGTTTTTAAATGTTATTTGTCATAATTGCTTTGTATGCGATGTATGTTATACTGTTCGCTTACTCATACGGGCTGAAAAACTTACCGGGTTTGTGTTTACAATTCTGGTGCATCAATTGGATGGTGTAGGGGATAGTTCTGCAGGTGGGGATTAGCAGATTTGGAGGGCTTACTCTGAAGATTTCTTTCTTCTGTTTGTGGTGAGGATTGAGTGAATTTTACATTTCCATTGGTTATAATGCTGAGGTATAAACTGGTTATGTGTTATTCAAGTTGAATGAGTCGTGTTGTGGACTCAGTTTCGATACACTGTTATTATAAGATGATTTCTATATATTTGAGATTGTTTTTGAGTTTTCATGGCTTCGAATTTGTATTTTTATCATTCGAAATTTCGGGGCTGTGACAAGTTAGGAACTTCTCTCCACCACTAGATATGCTTCAATCAACCCAAAACAATGTCAATAATTCTAGATGAATGCACTCACAGTTAAGCCAATGTCGTTAGTCATTAACCGTATTACGTTCTCTTGTTATGTTAAGCGAAATGTCGGTATCGACTTAACTATATTCTCAATTAATTGATCTATGAAATGTTGGTATCTAGGCCAAAATAATTAAAATCATGAAGTTCTAAGAATGTTTGAGTAACAACAAAGAATCTAAGGTCAATGTCGGTAGCCTTAGATTATTAAGGAATTAATTCACACAAATACCTGTAAAGAACTTGTTATCTCTCACAGAATATGCAACGATATGTCGGTCATATACATATTTAAGATAATAAAATCCTAAAATATATATCAAAGTATCGACCCAATGAGACATGCAATAGAATTATCATTGAATAATCAGTGAAGAAATTCTCATCTAAAATTATATAAATCAATTGGAGTTTGAAATCGAAGACATATTTAGAGGTTTGATTAGTCCCTAACTATGAAGGAATTTAGTTACACATAATCTTGAATAAAAGCATCATAGAATACATGAGAGATGAATTAAAAGAGAAGAGACCGAACTTCTTTTTTCTTGTAGAGGCTTGATGAGATTTTAGCATCTTGAGGAGATGTGAGTTATAACTTGAGGAAATTGAAGGTGACTTCGCTTCGGCTCTCCATATCCGTCTTCCCCCATTTCTCTTCTCTTATTCTTCTCTCTCTCTCTCTCTCTCTCTCTCTCTCTCTCTCTCTCTCTCTCTCTCTCTCTCTCTCTCTCTCTCTCTCTCTCTCTCTCTCTCTCTCTCTCTCTCTCTCGGTTGATTGTGGAAAAATCATGTGTATGCATATGGTGGTGATGGAGGTTTTTATAGAGGAGAATGATGGTGGAAAAAGTAGAGAAAAGTGAGAGATAATGATGTAGTGAGTGAGGTGAGTGATCATGGAAGAAAGTGGGTGATAAAGGAGGAAGTGAGTGATCATGGAAGGAAGTAGGTGATCATGGAGGAAATGAATGATGGTTAGGTATTGATAGACCTAGAGGTGATGATTACACCCAAAAATAAATTAAATTTTTGCATAATATATGTGTGGATTTTTGGACAATGGGAAGTCATGATTTTGTGAGAAAGAAAGAAAAATGATGTAGTTAAATCTCAACTAAGAAGATGAGATCTAGTTGTGATAGAACCTAAGAAGCACGGATACGGATACGAGTGTCCGTATTGGATACAATTCGATACGCGGACACGCCAAATGAAATTTTTGTTGGACACGGACACGTTTTGGACACGTTAATTAAATATTATTTTTAAATATATCTACAGTTTTACACTCATCCCATTGAGTTCTTGCTCTATCAGTTCCTTAGTGATAGCAGATTCTGGAGGGCCATAAACAGCAGGATCTAACTTGCTGATAATTGGAAATTCCTGGAAATATACATAATCCAACTTAAGGTCTCACACCAGGGCATTTAAAGCTCACAGTGATTAACAACAGATCTATTTGTATTTACCTTCAAAATCTCAATGTTCACTGGATTGACTCCAACTAAAGCTTGTCGTGCAAACTCATTATCACGCAACCAATTAAATCTATCCCCTGATCACATAAATTCAACATGAGAAATAAATGACATTGATGGCAGGAAGGCTTCTTCCTAAAAAAATAAAATTGTTTAACAAAGCAGGGAAATCAAAGGGTAACGAGTGTAATTTACTCTTTATAATAGCAGGGATCTCATATTTTAACCACTCTCCTCCAACACTAAGAACTTTTCTCATCATGCCGCCAGTAAACAGCACGGATTCTTTTTGCTCATCGTCATCTTTGAGGAGGAGACCATCATTATACAGCTTATCTATATCAGAGAAGCACTTGAAGGGTAAGTCTGAACTTGACAATTTCACAGCAAGAGATGGTAACAAAATGTAGACATCATAATCATAAATCCTATAATGTGGCCCATTGCCCCGTATACTTAGTAGGTCTTCCTATCGAAGATCTTTAATCCCGGCTGGTGTTTGTGAAGGCAAGTATGCATGTTTAACAACATAACAATGTACGCATATAACTCCTTCAAATCAATCATAAAATGCACGCAAATATGTTGAAATCCGCACTTGGTTTTTGAAGATGATTCAACTCTGGGGATTATCCTTTCGAGCATGAATCCAAGTATTTGTAGGGAAGAAAAACGGGCCCTTCTCGAAACCATGAATGACAATCTCCAACAAGTAAAACTCCTTGTCATGGAGATTAGTAATAAGAACAGCTCCAGAACACCCAAAGCCACTTGGAACTGTGAAATCAGCAACATACTCAATTATGTGTGAATGTTCCGATGGTACTGGCTTTGGTAACCAGCCTCTCACAGCAGATTCAACTAGCTTTCCTGAATTAGTAACTACAATAACAAAAATTGGAACATAAATCTCATGGGTAGATCAAACTATAAACCAAAAGAACCCCCCAAAGAATAAATTGTCTAAATCCATAAAAATATGTAAGAAAACTAAAAAAGCAGAAAGCTTTTGGATTCTTTGGTAGTGATTACTAGGATCATGAACAAAACTGGGCATGAAAATCTTGCATGCTCATCACAATAAAAAATTCAAAAGATATCTATCACAAATATAAATCAAGGAAATTTGCAGAAGAACAAACAAGAAACTGATTTGAAACCCCGAACTCCATAAATCCATTGAACCATCCCATAAATCCATAATCAATTACACCCACAACTCAATTCATCACAAATCAAAAAAAATATTGAAGTTCTTATTTCAATCAACAAGACGAAGAAGAAGAAAGAGGAGAGAGTTGCAACTTGGAATTACCTTGCCGAAGAGATAGCCGTTGGCAGTGGTGGCGACAAGAGGAAAAGGCACGGCCATGACGACGGCTGGGACGAAGGGGTCGGAGGTTGAACTTGTCGGGGTTGGAGTGCCTTGGCTGCGTCGCGAGAGCAAAGAGACAAGGATCAGTTTGAGGACAAAAAATTGTTTCAGGACAAAAATACCCTCTGTATCTTCCTTAATTGCGTGTCCAATATGGACACATGCGTGTCCCTTACGTGTCCGAGGCGTGTCCGAGCCGTCTCTAATTTTAGTTCGCGTGTCCAACCATATTTGGCGCGTGTCTGGCGTGTACGTGTCCGTGTCGGACACGCGATACGCTTCCCCAAGCGCGTGTCCGTGCATCATAGGATAGAACAATGTGTTGCTCATTCCTTACTCATCCATAAAATTAGCTCAAAAATGTATGACACTACCAAAAGTGGTGGTGCTCGGAAAATTACCGAAATTTCACATTTTTCTCATCTTGTCAAGATATTCGAGTTATGAATTGGATTTCCCTCTCTTTCTTCTCACTTCTTCTTTATTCTACTTCAAAAGACCTAAAAACAAATAAAGTTAATTAAAATATAAAAACATAACAAAATATCTAAGTAAAAGAAATAATTAACACAATAAAATCACATAAATATGTGACTATCACAATACCTAAATTAGTATCCTGCCAGCAAACCGACCCATAACCGGCACTAGAGGTGGGCCAATGAGCAACCCATCAGTGCCAAAATTGTGGCCCGCCCCGGGCATAATAAAAAAGGTCTGCACCACTACCTCCTACTTTGGGCAGAATAATAGGCTCATCAGTTTTCTCATTATCTATCAAAACTGTCATAGTAATCATCTGTGCTCCTATATCCTTCAGGGTTGACGCACCAAACTTGGACTTGTTTGTGTAGCCAATTATGGGACAAGGCCCCTTGAAATCACAGCAGTTGTGGAAATCAGCTGCATTAAATCCGTCAATGGTTGCCTTGTAGCAGCATTTGAGTTCCCTACCTGCTTCAAATCATTCAAACAATATTTGAAGTGAATAGATAATTTTTGTTTGGTATAATTGTGTTGAAGTGTCTCATTCCACAGCTGAAAAATTATACACTAAAACTAACTCATAAAATCTAGTTTAAGAGCATTATATATATATATATATATATGTATTATAAGATCGAATTTGCAATAGGCTGAAAAATATCTCTATTTAGTGATAAGAGTTACCTTTCTGTGGCCAAGTTTACTATCCAACTCAAGAAGATAAAATAACAGCTATTTAAGTCAGGAAAATGTTGTGCAAATGTGATTTAGCTTACCATGCCATTTTCTGCTATAATGCATACTAATAAGACAGTGCACAAAATGAAACACCCTCTGATTAGATCTGTTTTCATATTTTAAGCCTTTCATAATGACATGATTACAGCAAAATCACCATCATGTTCCTGTTTTTGCATTATTGTACAAGAATTATGGGTTTTCATTATGTAAGTGAAAGAATATACATATATATATATATATATATATATATCAGACACACACACATATAATTGGTGATGCATGTGCATTGCAATGGACAGAGAGTTTAGATCAGAGATGAGTCTGAGTCAGAGAGAGAGAGAGAGAGAGAGAGAGACAGAGAGAGAGAGAGAGAGAAATATATACCTCTTAAGAATGTTTTGTCCAGAAGAGAAGGTAGAAATGGCATATCAGTAGTTTCATGGTACTTCATCTTTGGTCTTGGGTCTTCATCAAGTTTAGGCTTACCCATGTTCCACCCAAACAAGCTATATCGACTTCTCTTCCATCCAGAACCATAAGAAACAGTTATTGAGAAGTAACAAGCCATATGGAGCAGGATCACTTCACTAAATTAATCCACACCCAAAATTCCCATTCACTAGAATCCTCAATGATATTGGCCAAAACTTTGAAGTATCTTATCTTCTAAGAATTCTCTACTATCTAAATTTGACATGTGTCAAGCCCTCATTGATCAACTCATACTGGGTTAAACTCAGGTTTGGATTTATGGTGCTGTGTTAAAGACGTCATGATCATCCAGAAATTGTAATTCGTCCAATGCATTGGTTTATATAGCGTGAAGAAATTGAATGGTAGCAGTTAGTTCAGGTCATTTTGTTGAGCATCTATGTTGAAATATCACATGATGTAGCGGTGATATACAATATTTTGTGCACTTTGATAACAAAATGGGTCCATAGCTCAGTGGTAGAGCATTTGACTGCAGATCAAGAGGTCACCGGTTCGAACCCGGTTGGGCCCTTTTAATAATTTATTTTTATTGTTTTTTCTTTTAAAACTTTCAGGTTTTGAAATTAATAAGCAAATTCCTTATACGATCCTTGAATCCAAAACGTTACAATAGTTTTATACTTATATTTCTATCATTGGTCTCAATTGCTATCGTAGCTGAATGAAACATATACTGTTGCTAAAAATTAGGACACCTAAATTGTGTGTGATAGTTCCATAACTTCAACAATAAGCCAGCCACTGTCAATATGATGAGTTTATACTCCTGCAGGCCAACGTGCTGCTATTAATCAACACCATGGGAAGGCAATTGGTTTTGAGTAACATCAATCACTTGTGGCTTGTCAGTAGTAACAACAATATTCTCATCACCATGTTCATACTCTTTGAAGCCTGAAATCCTTCCCAGTTCCTCAACTTCCTCAATCAGATTGTCAAGCTTTGCTACTGTCTCCACCAGCAAAGCAGCAAAGGCAGCAAAAGGAAGTGCTTCTGAGAACTCGAGGCTAGTGATTGCGATTTTGCTCAACTGCGGCCTCAGGAACTTCCTCTCAGAAGACTCCCTCTTTGATTTCCATTCCATCAATGCAGAGCTGTCAGTTTTGACACTTGACAAAGAAACTCCTCCCCCTGACGAGTTCTTTGCATTCTTTTGGGATGTAGCATGTGCAGCGGCTAGAGCAAGCATGTTGGTGGCCTGGTTGCTGTTTGCGCCCAGGAAAAGTCTTGGTTGTGACTTGATAGCAGTGTTGAGGTCTTGTAAGGCTTCATGGAGATGATCAGAGAGTATTTCGGGGGAGCAGTGGCGACGATTCCTGATGCTGTTGGCAAGTTCCTTTAGTCCTTTTGATACTTCTCCTGCAAGTCTAATGGAGGGATCTTTGAATAGACCTCTAACAGATCTTGGGGTCTGCAGAAGCAATTTAAAAAAACACCACTTATTATTAATTTATTATAGCAAATAGGATGATTGAAAATATAGAATTTCATTGCAAAATTAACAGAACAAGATGTAACATTTTGTTCCTCTTTAATTCACTTCTTTCTAACTTTAACAAAACAATGGATTAAGCCTGAGTGAGATTCCCTTTGTGTAGATGCATGTGAAACTATTTTCCAATATCTGTGATCTGTCACAGTCACAGCAAGAGGCATGTGGAGGCTTATTTCTATGCAAATAAAGCTGATAATGAAGGATACTTATGTTCATTATCAGCTTATTATTGTGTTCTCTAGCATATAATTATTAAGTAACCATAAAAGACACTAACTAGGACAGATATTACAGTACCAAACATGAACAGATATATGCTGTTCTAGTTGCAATAAGTTTGTCACTTGCCTGGATTTCAGTTCGTAGGCATCCATGAAGAGCTACAACAGTGTATCCGAAATGGCGAAGAACATTTCCCAATTTGACATATTGCTGCCACGGAAATCTGTAACAGTGCCTTGAGTGTCTTGGTTCCCAGCTTGCATGTAAGGCCTGCACATATCACCAAAATGATGAAGTTTCATATACTAAATCAATGAAACCGTGACTTCAAACAAAATAAAGTACCCACCATGGTCTCATCAAAAGATTTTGAGTCCAAAACAGCCTTATAACCTTGATGTATTGGATCCTCAGCTGATGAATTCTCTTGGTTTGCTTCTATTTGATCTTGTTCACTGAAGTACTCATTCACACAAGCTACGAATTCACAAGTTAATTAATAATGACTTTGTGCACTAGTTATTTATGTTAACATGAAATTATGTAGTTATAGTATTCATATATTACTTTCAGCATACCTTCAATAGATCTAGCTAGGCCTTCAAGCTTGAAGACAGTGGAACTATGTAGCTCTTCTCCTGACCAATTTGGAAATACCAGAAGACTCATAATGAGGCAGACGCCACAACCTATAGCGATGGTGAAGAACCGATCGTGAGCTATTTTCATGACATTGTCAACGCGGAAGCTTGACACAGTTATCAGATTGAAGGTCAAGAGAAATATGACAACTCCATAATCATAGTTCTTCCTAATATAAGGAATGAACCTGATGTATGTTGCTGCAGCTCCTGTATCCAAATTAAAAAGTCATGCAAAAGAAACCAAGTAATATTAGAAGCAGATCATTTTGGAATCACATTGAAATGTTACGAAATGTATAGAATTAGGAAATGTTACTAAGAAGAGCTTACCTATCAGGAAAACTGCACCTCCAATGAAAATGGCTCGAAAAACGTGACCAGATTCAGTTGCAATGTACTCGATGAAAAATGCCAAAGATCCAGCTAACAGTGTTCCCAATCCTCTGTTGAGTCCTTTACATAAAGTTGCCCCTACATATATTCAAACAACCGTAAAACCATCACAACATGCATATGTTAGCTTTGTTTATGATCATATGTCTCCAAATAGACAATTTGTGTTCCAATAGAAAGAAGGTATAATCAACTAACCTGCAGTAAACTCTAGCACAACAACAACAGTCATGACAGCCCAAATGGCATTTTGTCCAATTCCAGTGAAGAGTGGCTGCAACAGATACAACAATGAAACCAGTGTCAAAGCCAGACCAACTTTCACAGCATGGATCACTCTTCTTGGATCTTCTCTTCCCACTTTCCACACAGTCCTCCAAATCGAAACCGGGTATTTTTTCATCTTGTCGACCAGAATTTGCATACTCTTCTCTCCAATGATGCCTTTGCTTTTGCCACAATCCATGTTGCTGTTCATTTCCACATCCATTCCTGCATGAACTTTGGGAAACATAAAGCTACGAAAATCCCCAAAAAAAAAATATGAGAAGGAAAAGCAAAGCAGAATGGTGGTAGGAATATGTGTAGAGTATGAACAATATGGAATGGTGATTATTAATGTGTTTGGGGGGCTGGCTGGGGAGTCTATGTGGTATTGAGCAGAGAACTCCAAGTTTGTGTGAAATAAGTTAGTGTTGCTTTATAGGCAGGAGATCTAGAAACTGAGATGTGAGTTCTCACTTGCTACATTCACATGCATAAAGTGAACATAAATTGATTTAGGGTTTCCTTTCATAAGTGCTAAGAGTCAATACAATGAAGAAAACTGGTTTCACTAGAACTCTTTGTCTTATTTACTTCCAACTTCCTAGACCATATACATGATAGAGGTTACCATACTCTACCGGTGAACACATGATTGGAGGCAGTCAGCTGGGTAGGTAGTAGTTAATATCAAAGATCAATTAGAACTTGTATTCTAATTCTTGGTTCAATTTGTATCCCGCAATATTTGATCCGATTTCGATCAATTTGGTCATTGTGTTTCATTTTGTAAATTTTAGTCCGCATGTGTTTGACGACGCTTGCAATCTAACTCTTTTCATCATTTTAGCATCCAGGTGATGTAATGTATGATGTATCATATATAAGTACACGTACATGTACAACTACTTTAAGGGCTCTGGGGCTTCATGTAAAGCCAGTTTGTGAAAAAATCAGACATGCATTGTTCAGAAATTAATGCAGCAACATATGGAAAATTACAGACCTCTTGATATTCACACACCTGCCCTTGCCAATTTTAATCAAGTAGAGACAACATTGACAGTAAGCCATGCAGGTTTCGTTGCAAGGTGGCCGGAAGTCTGGCAAATGGTCGAGATACTCGAGATGATTAACAATAATGAAATGTTATACGTAACAGGTGAAGCCAATTAACTCGAAAAAAAATTCCCAGCAATTTTTACATCTTCCTAATTACTTCCAACCAATTCCCCTTAGCTAAACTTGGAACACAAAAATTGCATTAATTAAGTCCTCTTGAGTCTTGACTTCCATCAAAATAAACCGAAAACTGTGTAGCCGTTCTAACAAACGACATTGTTTCCATCTCCTTAGAAACCAAACAAAACAATATTCATATGTTTTTGTTTTTTTTTCCTCCAAACAACTGGTACGTAGAAGATCTTATGGACCATACATTACAATGTCAAAATGCTAGAAACATTAGGGTTTCGGCCTTTGGGGTCAACGGTGCACGGCAAGGAAGTTGACCAGATAGAGACGTTGTAATAACCCTAGATTTTTTTTGAAACGATATTTGAATTGAATTCTATAAAGTTATGAAATTCAATTAAAGGAAATTGATTGGTTGCGAATGTTACGAAAACGGAAACGGAAATGTTCCGAGAACGTATAATAAGAAAACGTTACGTTTCTGAACGAATTTATCGACTTTTATTTCGTCGCTCGGTCGCGAAAACTTCCTTCACAAAAGTTGTAGAGCTCGTCGATACGAGTTCGCGAGTATGTGACACGTTAGAATCGGACGTCGGAGGTAAAAGTTATTAACGTCGGAAGTTAGTTTCCGATTTGGAAACTAGTATAAATAGGATGTTTTAGAGTTAGGGTTTCCATTTTAGGAAACCCTTCTCTCTCTCTTCACTTCCGCCGCTCACCCCCTCTCTCCCTCGGATCTCTCTCTCTCCCCGAAACCCCCTCTCCCTCTCGACTCCGAGCTCTCTCCCATCTCCCATCTCCCTCTCCCTCACGACCCGAACTCTCTCTCTCCCTCTCTCTCTCTCTCTCTCTCTTTCGTTTTCTCTCTCCCCGAAACACTCCCACCCTCACCTCGGAGAATCGCCCCGGCGATCTACCACACAGGGCCGCCGTGACGTGCACCGCTCGGCCCAACCACATCGCGAGGACCACGGCTGCCACCCTTCAGCTCGCCAGCTCGAGACTCGCTGCCGTGAGGACGCCCGACGTTGCCAAGCTTCTGCAAGTTTCGGCAATGATCTTCATCGCCACCACCGAGCTCGAAACGAGCTTTCCACCATTGAATCAAGGTGAGATACGTGCTAGGATTGATTGTGTGTTTGTTGTGGTGATTTTTGGGTGTGTTTGGAGTGAGATCGAAGTTGATAGAGGGGAGGGTTACCGCCGCCTAGAGGCGGCGCGTGGAGGAGCTTGGGAGGAGTAGGAGGCGGCCTAGGACCGGAGAGAGGAAGAGGGGAGAAAGGAGGAGAGTTTTGGGGTGGTGGTGACATCACACGCGCCAGTTTTGGGCTCGGCGCGTGGGCCCCACGCGCTGCCTGCCGGAGGTGGCGCGTGTACCCCACGCGCCGCCACGTGCGGTGGTGTGACAATGTTTTCCGATAGGAGTATTTTGGTAATTTACTTAAATGTAAATGTAAATTTTACTTATTACGGTAAATGTAATTAAATTTTACCTTCGGTAAATGTAAATATAAATTACTTTCAGTAAATGTAAAAAGTAATTTGTAAAAGGTAATTAGTAAATTTTATTTACTGAGATTGTATTTACATTTAAATAGTACGTATACGTACAAAAATACGTATTAATATTTATACGTACAGAAATACGTATATAATATTTATACGTACAAAAATATGTATATAATATTTATACGTACAGAAATACGTATACAATATTTATACGTACAGAAATACGTATACAATATTTATACGTACAGAAATATGTATATAGTATTTATACATACAGAAAAACGTATATAATACTTATACGTACAGAAATACGTATTAATTGTATATTTGTACAGTAACCGTGAATAGTAACAGTAAACAGTAACATTGACCAATAATTTCGTAAAACCGAAAATTGCTGAACAGTAACCGATTATTACTGTTTCGGCATTTAAAGGTTTACGAAACGATTCTAAATTCTTTTCTTATCTTTTCAAGGTGATCGTTAAATCGAGGAAAGGAATTTCATCGGGAATTGTGGAATTACGCTCGAGTCGATAAGGTGAGTAAAATCTCACATATTTACGAATCTACCCTCGCGGTGATTCAAGATTTTTTTGCAAGAGTATTTAATAATGAATTACAACATGTATATAATTTAGTGGAATATATATATATTGTATAATGGTAATAAGTGCATGTATATATAGATCATTAGATTATATACTGTTATTAATTCATTAGAAATGGTCATTTTGATGACGGAAGATTGAGTATTGAGCATGTATTGTGAAATATGACATGTATAAGATATAGTGGACTATATATATATTGTATAAATGGTAAATAAGTACGAATATATATAGTTTGCTATATAATATAATGTTATGATTTTATTGTGATTATATTGAGCATGTGATTGAATTCTACAATATGATGTGAGATTATTGTACGTGATTTTTAACATTGAGATTGTTAAAATGTGAATTGTCTTCGGACCTGATTTTTGGTACAATATGATGTGAGATTATTGTACGTGTTTGGCAAGTCGAAACCTAGCCTTTGGCCGGGCGAAAGTTACGATACAGTTAGAGCTCTACTCTGTCTGCCTTAGTACTGCATGTGAGGTAACGGGTGGTTATCTGCTCATGGGTACTCAGTTATTTTGGATGTTGGGTAGCGGGTGGCTATCCAATATCAGCGGTGTATTACGAGAGGGGTAACAGATGTGTACCAGCGTTCTTGGTACCCGTATTATAAATGCATTGGGTAACCAGAAGGGTTACTTAATTTTCTCATGAGCGTTTCATTTCATACTTCTTTGGGACAACCAGATGGGCTGTCCATTGACTCATGAGAGCATTTATATTTGTTGTTTTGTGATCTTTCGTATATTTTGATATGCGAATTATATTTTGATTTTACTCATACGAGCTATAAGCTTACCGGGTTTGTGTTTACAATCCCGGTGCACCAATTCGATGGTGTAGGGGATAATTCCGCAGGTGCTGATTAGTGGAGGTTGAGTGACGACTACAGAGGCTCGAAGTCGTCCGTATCCTACTTGTGGTGAGGTTTTAGCGTGGATTTGTGTGTGAGAATTTGTGTAATTTCATTTGTGAGATTTGTGAGTGAATTGTGAGGATTATTACATTTCCATTTTATGTATGGAGTATAAATTTGGGTTGTAATAATTGGTTCGTTGAGTTGTATTGAGAACTCAGAATTGATCCGCTGTGACGCTTTAATGATTTCAATTTTATTGAGATTATTTGGTGTTTAACGACTTTAGAATTTTGAGTTTTTAAGCTTGAAATTTTCGGGTCGTTACAGTTGGTATCAGAGCCTAAGTGCGTATTTGGCGATTATCAATATCATCCGGGAGCGATGATCCGACTGCAGGCGGGCACCCATCACATGCTCCTCGGTATTGATATGTCGTTGGGTACGCGAGAGTGTTTAGGAGCCATACCTAATGGTTTGGTCCTCCGAGAAGTATCGTGATGATACTTCGATGATTCATCTTATCCTAAAATTTCATGTTAATACCTATGGAATCTATTTTAGTTGAATTCGAGATTTCACAAGTATTGACTAAGTGTTTCGTTGTTTGAAGGTGATGAACGCTGATAAGGGCCGAGGACGGGCGAGAGGCCGAGGTCGAGGTAGGACCACAGGCCGAGTCCGCAACGTGGAGAACCTTTATGAGGAGGCTGCTCCACAGGAAGAGCAGGTAGGCCGAGGTCGAGGTAGGACCACAGGTCGAGTCCGCAACGTGGAGAACCTTTATGAGGAGGCTGCTCCACAGGAGGAGCAGGTTGAGCCAACTCCTGCGGTTAGAGATGACGGTCGAGTGTTGAAGCTGATCAAGGATATTAGTGCACTGTCAGCTCCGACCTTTCATGGGGGACTAGATCATATGGTAGCTGACCATTGGATCGAGGGTATGGAGACTTATTTTGAGATGATAGAGTGCACAGAGATTGAGAAGAGAAAGATAGCTACATTCTTTCTCAAGGGTGATGCTCTAGATTGGTGGAAGAGCATGAGACAGACTGTGGATGTGTCTACATTCACATGGGGAGGTTTCACCACCATATTCCGAGAGAAGTATTTTCCAGCCTCAGTACAGGAGGACTTAGAGTTGGAGTTTCTGGCATTGGTACAGGGAGTCATGACCATTAGAGAGTATGATGCCCGATTCTCGCAGCTGTATCGGTATGTCAGGCCTATGGGTACGACTGCTTTAGCTCAGAAGTATCTACGTGGGCTGAAACAAGAGTACAAGACCATGATATCAGTCCTTTGCCTGACTACCAGGGAGCAGATATTTGAGAGTGCTATGAGCTTGGAGCAAGCAGAGAAGACTCAAGCAGGTGATGTAGGGAACAGAGATGCAAAGGGGAAAGGCAAGGCAATCTATACAGGCAGCGAGCACTCAGGGCCGAAGGATAGGTCATGGAAGAGGCCAAGACCCCACTATCAGGCCCCGACAAGGGCACCACCCCTAGCTATCAGGGCAGCACCAGTCAGACCATTAGCAGCAGTGAGGTGTTATGGCTGCAATGAGATGGGACATTACGCCTCAGCATGTCCGAAACCGAAGAGAGCAGGCTGCCACCGGTGCGGGCAGGTGGGACACATAGCTCGAGATTGTACCCGACCACTTCCGGGTAGACATGAACGACCGCAGAGACAGCTACCAGCGGGCCAAGCTAGAGTGTTCGCAGTGGGTCAGCGAGACACAGGGGTGGAAGGTACATTATCACTTTTTGACTACCTTGCTAGAGTACTGTTCGATACGGGAGCATCGCATTCATTCATAGCTAGTTCGGTAGTAGAGATGCTAGGACTGATTCCTACACCTCTTGGGAACGCCTTATGTGTCACTTCACCCCTTGGACTGTCACTTGAGTTAGAGACAATCTGCAAAGCTTGTCCTATTTTGATTGGAAGTAGAGAGTTCTCTGCTTCGTTGATTGTGATTCCGGACCACACTTATAATGTGATCTTGGGGATTGATTGGTTGAGACCACAGCATGCTGTGATTGATTGTTTTGACATGGTAGTGTCCTTTCATAGACCCGGAGAGCCAGTGTTTCGTTACCGTTGCCTCAAGTCTGATAACGTCATGAGATCAGGAGTTTTGGCACATGTGGAGTCAGTGGATCAGAAAGTAACTATCGCAGACATTGTGGTAGTATCTGAGTTTGGTGAAGTGTTCCAAGAGATACCGGGGCTACCTCCTCGAAGAGTGGTAGATTTCTGCATTGATGTAGTACCCAGTACAGCACCTGTGTCGAAGGCGCCATATAGAATGGGGCAGAATGAACTCAAGGAACTGAAGGTGCAGATCGATGAGCTATTAGACCAAGGGTTCATTAGACCTAGTGTTTCACCTTGGGGAGCACCTGTTTTGTTCGTAAAGAAGAAAGATGGTTCTCTGCGGTTATGTGTGGACTACAGAGAGCTGAACAAGGTGACCATCAAGAATAGGTATCCCTTACCTAGGATTGATGACTTGTTCGATCAACTCAAAGGTGCTACGGTGTTCTCTAAGATTGATTTGAGATCCGGTTATCATCAACTCAGAGTGAAGGAAGAAGATATATCGAAGACGGCCTTCAGGACCCGGTATGGACATTATGAGTTTGTCGTCATGCCATTTGGTCTAACGAATGCACTAGCTGTCTTCATGAGTTTGATGAACCAAGTGTTTAGTCCGTACTTGGATGAGTTCGTAGTGGTGTTTGTGGATGACATTCTGATATACTCCAAGACACAAGAAGAACATGTGGTGCATCTGAGAACAGTGTTACAGACTTTGAAGGAGGCGAGACTGTATGCCAAGCTAGAGAAGTGTGAGTTCTGGAAAGAATAGGTCAAATTCCTTGGTCATGTAGTCTCAAAAGATGGAGTACTAGTGGACCCGTCAAAGGTAGAGGCAGTAAAGAATTGGAGTCGTCCAAAGAACCCTACGGAGATACGTAGTTTCCTCGGTTTGGCGGGATACTACAGGAGGTTTATCGAGGGGTTTTCTAGTATTGCATCTTCATTGACCAAGTTGACCAAGAAAGATACTCCGTTCGTGTGGATGGATGCATGTGAGGAAGCATTCAGCAAACTAAAGACTAGACTGACCACGGCTCCAGTGTTGACGATTCCTTCTAGTGGTGGTGACTATGTCATTTACAGTGATGCTTCGCTCCAAGGTTTGGGTTCTGTGTTGATGCAGCATGGAGGAGTTGTTGCTTATGGCTCGAGACAGTTGAAGATTCATGAGAAGAATTATCCGACACACGACCTAGAGCTTGCGGCGGTTGTGTTTGCCCTGAAGATTTGGAGACATTACTTGTATGGAGAGAAGTTTCAACTCTTTTCAGATCATAAGAGTTTGAAGTACTTGTTTTCTCAGAAGGAGCTGAACATGAGGCAGAGGAGATGGATGGAACTCCTCAAGGATTATGACTTCACATTAGAGTACCACCCGGGGAAGGCAAATGTGGTGGCCGATGCCTTGAGCAGGAAACCGAGAGGCGTGGTGGCCTCACTTATGGTCCAGGAATGGTTCATGCTCGAAACTGCATCGGAGTTTGATTTAGTACCATCGGGAGGAGAACCAAGGGTTTTCCTTGGTAGTGTCACGGTGCAACCCACTTTGATCACGAGGATCATACAGGGTCAGGCTCGGGATCGACTATCTCAAGCTAAGTTGGCAGATCTTGTAGTTGATACGCTCGATGAGTGCCCTTCTGAGTGGAGAGTTGGACCCGATGGAGGGTTGAGGTTTGGGGCAAGATTGTGTGTCCCAGATTGTGATGATCTTCGGGAGGAGGTCCTTCGTACGGCACATCGATCACGTTATACCATTCATCCAGGGAACACCAAGATGTACAAGGACCTATGCAGACAATTCTGGTGGAATGGTATGAAGAAAGATGTAGCAGAGTTCGTATCGAAGTGCCTTACATGTCAGCAAGTGAAAGCAGAACATCAACGACCAGCTGGCATGTTGAAACCACTGACTATTCCTCTTTGGAAGTGGGAGCAAATATCCATGGATTTTGTGACCGGATTGCCTCGATCGAAGAAGGGTCACGATGCCATTTGGGTGATTGTCGATCGGTTGACGAAGTCGGCTCATTTTCTCCCAGTGTCGATGAAGTACTCAGTGGACGTGCTTGGGAAGCTATATGTGGATGAGGTAGTGAGACTGCATGGTGCTCCAGTTTCTATTGTTTCTGATCGAGATGCACGTTTCACTTCGAAGTTCTGGGGTGGTTTACAGAAGGCGATGGGCACTACCTTGGATATGAGTACAGCTTTTCACCCTCAGACGGATGGACAGACAGAGAGGGTGAATCAGGTGATGGAAGACATGTTGAGAGCATGTGTGTTGGATTTCAAGGGTAGCTGGGAAGATCATTTGAGATTGATTGAGTTTGCCTACAACAACAGCTACCATTCTAGCATCGGCATGGCACCTTATGAGGCACTTTATGGCAGACCATGTCGTTCACCGATCTGTTGGGCCGAAGTTGGTGATGAGGCACTGATGGGTCCAGAGGTAGTTCAGGAAACCACGGAGAAGATCTCGATCATTCGGGATAGAATCCGGACCGCTCAGAGCAGACAGAAGAGCTATGCGGACTTGAAGAGGAGACATGTCGAATTTGAGATCGGTGATCATGTATTCTTGAAAGTCTCACCTATGAGGGGTGTTGTGAGATTCGGCAAGAAGGAAAAGTTTGCACCGAGGTACGTTGGGCCCTTCGAGATACTGGAGAAGGTGGGCGAACTAGTATATCGACTAGCCTTGCCTACTAGCATGTCGGGCCTTCACAACGTCTTCCACATTTCCATGCTGAGGAACTATGTATCAGATGAGTCACATGTGATCGATCATAGTACCATTGAAGTGAAGGAAAATGCCATTTTTGTTGTTGAGCCGGTTCGTATTCTGGATAGATCCACAAAGAAGCTTCGGAGGAGAGAAGTTGAGCTGGTCAAGGTGCTGTGGAGTCACCATGATGAGGGTGATGCATCGTGGGAGCTGGAGTCGGATATGAGGATCAGATATCCACAGTTGTTTGTTTAGTGAGTTTGAATTTCGGGGCGAAATTCCTTTAAGGGGGTAGATTGTAATAACCCTAGATTTTTTTTGAAACGATATTTGAATTGAATTCTATAAAGTTATGAAATTCAATTAAAGGAAATTGATTGGTTGCGAATGTTACGAAAACGGAAACGGAAATGTTCCGAGAACGTATAATAAGAAAACGTTACGTTTCTGAACGAATTTATCAACTTTTATTTCGTCGCTCGGTCGCGAAAACTTCCTTCACAAAAGTTGTAGAGCTCGTCGATACGAGTTCGCGAGTATGTGACACGTTAGAATCGGACGTCGGAGGTAAAAGTTATTAACGTCGGAAGTTAGTTTCCGATTTGGAAACTAGTATAAATAGGATGTTTTAGAGTTAGGGTTTCCATTTTAGGAAACCCTTCTCTCTCTCTTCACTTCCGCCGCTCACCCCCTCTCTCCCTCGGATCTCTCTCTCTCCCCGAAACCCCCTCTCCCTCTCGACTCCGAGCTCTCTCCCATCTCCCATCTCCCTCTCCCTCACGACCCGAACTCTCTCTCTCCCTCTCTCTCTCTCTCTCTCTCTTTCGTTTTCTCTCTCCCCGAAACACTCCCACCCTCACCTCGGAGAATCGCCCCGGCGATCTACCACACAGGGCCGCCGTGACGTGCACCGCTCGGCCCAACCACATCGCGAGGACCACGGCTGCCACCCTTCAGCTCGCCAGCTCGAGACTCGCTGCCGTGAGGACGCCCGACGTTGCCAAGCTTCTGCAAGTTTCGGCAATGATCTTCATCGCCACCACCGAGCTCGAAACGAGCTTTCCACCATTGAATCAAGGTGAGATACGTGCTAGGATTGATTGTGTGTTTGTTGTGGTGATTTTTGGGTGTGTTTGGAGTGAGATCGAAGTTGATAGAGGGGAGGGTTACCGCCGCCTAGAGGCGGCGCGTGGAGGAGCTTGGGAGGAGTAGGAGGCGGCCTAGGACCGGAGAGAGGAAGAGGGGAGAAAGGAGGAGAGTTTTGGGGTAGTAGTGACATCACACGCGCCGGTTTTGGGCTCGGCGCGTGGGCCCCACGCGCTGCCTGCCGGAGGTGGCGCGTGTACCCCACGCGGCGCCACGTGCGGTGGTGTGACAATGTTTTCCGATATGGGTATTTTGGTAATTTACTTAAATGTAAATGTAAATTTTATTTATTACGGTAAATGTAATTAAATTTTACCTTCGGTAAATGTAAATATAAATTACTTTCAGTAAATGTAAAAAGTAATTTGTAAAAGGTAATTAGTAAATTTTATTTACTGAGATTGTATTTACATTTAAATAGTACGTATACGTACAAAAATACGTATTAATATTTATACGTACAAAAATACGTATATAATATTTATACGTACATAAATACGTATATAATATTTATACGTACAGAAATACGTATACAATATTTATACGTACAGAAATATGTATATAGTATTTATATATACAGAAAACGTATATAATACTTATACGTACAGAAATACGTATTAATTGTATATTTGTACAGTAACCGTGAATAGTAACAGTGAACAGTAACATTGACCAATAATTTCGTAAAACCGAAAATTGCTGAACAGTAACCGATTATTACTGTTTCGGCATTTAAAGGTTTACGAAACGATTCTAAATTCTTTTCTTATCTTTTCAAGGTGATCGTTAAATCGAGGAAAGGAATTTCATCGGGAATTGTGGAATTACGCTCGAGTCGATAAGGTGAGTAAAATCTCACATATTTACGAATCTACCCTCGCGGTGATTCAAGATTTTTTTGCAAGAGTATTTAATAATGAATTACAACATGTATACAATTTAGTGGAATATATATATATTGTATAATGGTAATAAGTGCATGTATATG
Source organism: Argentina anserina (assembly GCF_933775445.1). NCBI lineage: Eukaryota > Viridiplantae > Streptophyta > Magnoliopsida > Rosales > Rosaceae > Argentina > Argentina anserina. Next base: position 12,473,226 of record NC_065876.1, read on the forward strand.
TAGATCATTAGATTATATACTGTTATTAATTCATTAGAAATGGTCATTTTGATGACGGAAGATTGAGTATTGAGCATGTATTGTGAAATATGACATGTATAAGATATAGTGGACTATATATATATTGTATAAATGGTAAATAAGTACGAATATATATAGTTTGCTATATAATATAATGTTATGATTTTATTGTGATTATATTGAGCATGTGATTGAATTGTACAATATGATGTGAGATTATTGGACGTGATTTTTAACATTGAGATTGTTAAAATGTGAATTGTCTTCGGACCTGATTTTTGGTACAATATGATGTGAGATTATTGTACGTGTTTGGCAAGTCGAAACCTAGCCTTTGGCCGGGCGAAAGTTACGATACAGTTAGAGCTCTAGTCTGTCTGCCTTAGTACTGCATGTGAGGTAACGGGTGGTTATCTGCTCATGGGTACTCAGTTATTTTGGATGTTGGGTAGCGGGTGGCTATCCAATATCAGCGGTGTATTACGAGAGGGGTAACAGATGTGTACCAGCGTTCTTGGTACCCGTATTATAAATGCATTGGGTAACCAGAAGAGTTACTTAATTTTCTCATGAGCGTTTCATTTCATACTTCTTTGGGACAACCAGATGGGCTGTCCATTGACTTATGAGAGCATTTATATTTGTTGTTTTGTGATCTTTCGTATATTTTGATATGCGAATTATATTTTGATTTTACTCATACGAGCTATAAGCTTACCGGGTTTGTGTTTACAATCCCGGTGCACCAATTCGATGGTGTAGGGGATAATTCCGCAGGTGCTGATTAGTGGAGGTTGAGTGACGACTACAGAGGCTCGAAGTCGTCCGTATCCTACTTGTGGTGAGGTTTTAGCGTGGATTTGTGTGTGAGAATTTGTGTAATTTCATTTGTGAGATTTGTGAGTGAATTGTGAGGATTATTACATTTCCATTTTATGTATGGAGTATAAATTTGGGTTGTAATAATTGGTTCGTTGAGTTGTATTGAGAACTCAGAATTGATCCGCTGTGACGCTTTAATGATTTCGATTTTATTGAGATTATTTGGTGTTTAACGACTTTAGAATTTTGAGTTTTTAAGCTTGAAATTTTCGGGTCGTTACAGACGTTCACAGAAAAAAGGAAAACGAAGGTATAGATAATAGCATTAAAAAGTGCAGGTAGCAGCAGCAGCACGTACTGCTCAATATCACGGATTGTATGACTTGCTACACAGAGAGATCGCCAACCAATTCAGTAATGACTTGAAATATCGAAAACTTGCTCGAAAAGGAAGTAAAGCTAGCTATGATTGAGTATATTGTTAACCTAACATTATGAATTATAATGGAAGCACATCGTCTTCATATGCAATATAATGATGTTTCATATGCATGCATAGCTGTTGTACTCAAACAGGTGGGAGCTGCTAGCTTGATTTTTCTTGTGTGTACGTATGTCAAAACCTCTCGTGCATTCTCAACTTTATGAAGCACAGGTTTCATTCACCACTTGGCACCTTCTCTCATTGTCCATGCAAACCTGCCCTAACTAATTTCTATTTTCTTTTTCAAAATTTTAGCCAAAATAACTTGGTTCTTATTCTAGGCGCCAGATTAATTTGTACATGTCCGGTTGTTGTAGTTCTCTTTGAGGCAAGTCTTCGCAAAAGCACAATACAATCACCCAGTTTTCACCACCTGATATATATATATATATAGTATCAGAGGCGTAAGAGTTGTAAGTAATTAATCTCTGCTTTTTAAACTTCTTAGTCCCCAGGTGGAGGCTCTGCCTCCTAAGCGTGGATCCTAAGTCAATCTATTTATTAACACTTCTCAATCCCCAATTGGAAGGCCTAGCCTCCTAGAGTGGTCCTTGAGTTGAATCTTTAAATCCTCTATTTATTGTGTTACTTGCTTGTATTTCTGTTTCTATTCTTAAAATTTTAGGAATTTACTTCTATTTACTAGGTTTCTGGGTTTCCTTCTTCTCCAACCAAACAGTAAGTTTTCCAGGTCCAAACACTAAGTCCCGAGTGAGGCATGAGCGGATGCGGCATGAGCGGAACCGAGAAGAGTGTTACCCTTAGGTCTAAGTATTCTGAAGTCAATTCACTGCCTTTTTAAGTCTAGTACCAGATCTCTTCCATCTAACACAATGAGCAGACTTTTTAGATCCAATTCAGTCTCTTCTCGAGGGTCTAGTTTCTCCTTGAATAGGATCCCAGACATTGTTAATGAAGAACAGATCGAATACCAGTCAAATGATAATATTGACCCTAATGATTGGAACATACCTAAAGTACCTACCAGTGAAATTTATAGGAAAAAATGGAATCTTGCAGCCTTTAAGGGAGAACACCACATTAAGTCAGTAGAACAAGTTTACGCCTTGAGTAAACAACATGAAATTTGCCAACTTCTCAGTCCAGATTCAATTAAAAAACATCAGAAAGATGGTCACCATTTCCTTCATATTGGCTTAGTTCAAATTGGTATTAAACCTTTAACAAGACTTGGTCTTAATGCCTCTATTCTCTTATGTCTAAGAGATGCAAGATTTACCAACTTCACTGATAGTACCCTTGGTCTAATCGAATCAAGTCTTTTTAATGGACCAGTTCACTTTAATTGTTTCCCAGATTTTTCAATCAGCCTAAGTGACCCTCATATCTTAAAAACTTTAACTTTAAACATTAAAACCTCAGGATACAATATCCTTGAAGGAACCCAACCACTTGCTTTAATCTACCGAATCCATTACAAAGTTACTGGCACAAATATGAATTTTCAAGCCATTAATAGAAGTCCTAAGAGCCAAACCTTGTTAATTCAAAACAGTCAAAATAATGCAAACATCACTGTCCCGCAAACTATCAGATGGTCGGATGTTCATCTTCCGGCTGAATGGTCTCTTACCAATGAATATCAACCAACAAATACTCAACGCAATCTTTCTGATTTAGATTCTATTCGTCAATACAATGATGGAACTATAAGAATTAACTTCCAAAATTCAAAAATTAGCAGAACACCAAGAATTCAAGAAATAGGAAGTTCCTCTAGGCATTCTTTTGCAACTGCCAGGCAATCATTTGTCGGCTCAATCACTGCAGATTCTATGTCTCGCCGTGATCGTGACATAGAACTTGATAATGTCATCAGAGAAATTCGAATAAAAGAATTAGAAGAACAAGTTCAGAATTTAAGAATTAACAGTATAAGGACAAATGAACAAGTCAGCTACCCAAATTATACTGAAACTGAAAATAATAATAATACAACTGTTGAAGAAAGTCAAAACTCTCCAACATCCCCAACAGCTTCATATTTTATTGTAGTTTTTCCAGAAAATCCTCATATAAATACGCTTAATCAACCATTCAAAATCGATTATTCTAAATTAGATACTCATTTAAAAGCTAAAGAAAACATCCTTAGGAGAAACCTTTTTAGGATAAAATTTCCTTTTGAAAACCAAAGAAAACAATTATTTAAAGATTGGCAAAACTTGATGCAAGAAACAAAAACTGAAATATTCTTTCTTGATTTCCTAGACCAGTTAAATGAACATAAAAACATTCAGACTTTAACAAAAACAAGATGGCAAACTGTCGTTCCTAATTCAACCCAAACTAACACCATTTCTTCTAGTCATCCTCCTTCAGAAACTATAGTTTTTAATCATAAATCAAGCCCAGTTTTAGCTTCGCCTTTTAAAAATCCTTCTGAATATCCGAAAGTTAAGGAACTTAACCCAGATGCTAAGAAGATTATTGAACAAAATAATTACACAAATAATTATTTAGTTACTATTGGAGAACAATTAGACAAAATAGAAACAACACTTGACCATGTTACATCTAAAGTTCACATTCTACCTAACCCTAAAACGGAATCTCCCATAATTCACTTCAATAGTAAACCAACTGTCACGCCTACAAATTCAATTCAAAAAATAGAAAAATTATTAAAGAATCTAAAAAATGAACCAAGATCATCTAATACAATCTCTGTGATCAATACGAAACAAACTTTTGATTCTACTTCTGATAGCGATTCAACCATAATTTCCCAATTAGACAAAGCATTCCAAACTTTGAATATTGATCGAATAATGCGACCAAAGAGACAACATTCAAGAAATTGGACTGAAAGGCCACTTCCAATAGATATTCAACCAAGCACTCATTCAAATATACAATTTGCAGTGTCTTCTGACAAAACTTATGAATGGAACATTGATAATTTATCAGAACAAGAGATCTTAAATAAACTACATCACATGTCAATGGCAGCAAATAGTTACATCACAAATCACAACTTCACACAATCAGAAATTATTGATATTCTATCCTCTGGGTTCACCGGAATGCTGCATTCTTGGTGGGAAAAACATCTCACCGCTGATGCAAGGTCCGATATTAAACATGCAATACAGTGTGAACCGGATGGAACCCCAATCTTTGACGAACGTTGTAATATGGGGGTTTCAGATGCAATAAATACCTTATTTTATACAATCATCCAACATTTTATAGGTACTCCGAGTCATATCACTTCTCGAATTCATGATCAACTCAGTAACTTAAAATGCCCAACCTTAAGTGATTTTAAATGGTACAAAGATGTTTTCATATCCAGAGTAATGCTTCGAGATGATAGTAACCAACCATTTTGGAAAGAAAAATTCATAAATGGTCTTCCCAAACTCTTTGCACACAAAATTAGACAAGTCCTCAGTAATGAAACAGGATTTATTAATTATGACTCTTTAACCTATGGAAATATAATTACAGTTATACAAAAAGAAGGCATGAAAATGTGTATTGATATGAAACTAAATTCCCAACTAAAATCAGAAAAGAACATAGCCAAGTATGAATTGGGAAACTTTTGTGAACAATATGGTTTACCATCCTTACCTCCCTCCAGACGAAGAAAGTCATCCAATAAATTTATTCATCATTCCAGGTCTAGTCGTCATAAACCTTATTTCCAAAAAAGAGAAAATTTTGAACCAGACAAATTTTATTCAAAAAATATGCCAAAGAAAAATTGGAACAAAAACCGAAAACCTTACTCAAAGAAAAGATCTTTTGATAAAAGTAAAACGAAATGTTTTAAATGCCATAAAATCGGTCACTTTGCAAATGAATGTCAGGTTAAAACTACAATAAACCAATTAACACTTACACCAGTTGAAAAAGAGAATCTAATTAAAGTATTAGAATTAAGAAATACAGATTCAGAGAATGACATGAGTGAAGATATTAGATCTTTATCAGGATCCTCTTTTTCCGAATCAGAAGAAGGATCTTCCCCCTCTCAAAAATTCACTTTTGGCTGCAACGATGCTTGTTGTAAAACAATTAATGTTCTCTCTAAACAAGAAGAACAACAAGAATTATTAATTGATTTAATTGCTAGAATTGATAATCCTGACTTAAAAACTGAGTACCTCAAAAAACTAAAAAAATTAATTACCCAAGAAGATGTTGGTAAAACTCCCTCACCAAAAGTCAGTCTTACCTTAACCTTTGATAGGTTCAACAGAAGTAAAAAAGAAATCACTATCCAAGATTTACAACAAGAAATTAAGAACATTAAAATAGAAATTCATACTTTACAACAATCTCATTCTAAGCTTATAGACGACAATATAAATATCAAACAAGAATTAAACATTATTAAAATAAATGATGCATTTTCTAACTTAAAAAATCCTCCAGTTAATGAAATATTAGATGAAGAAAACAAAATACCAAAGGATGAAGAAGTATCTGAACACAATATTCTTAGTGTTATTAATCACATTCAACTCAAAAAATGGTATACTACTATCCAACTTAGGATAAAAGACTTTGAACTCACGACAATAGCCCTTGTAGATTCTGGAGCCGACCTCAATTGTATCCAAGAAGGTTTAATACCTTCAAAATATTTTGAAAAATCTAAAGAATCCCTCAGTTCAGAAAATGGTTCAAAAATGAATATTAAATATGAAATCCCTAGAGCACATATTTGCCAGAATAAATTTTGTTACAAAACATCATTTGTCCTAGTAAAAGACCTAACTGATAGGCTCATCTTAGGTCTACCTTTCATCACCTTAATTTACCCTTTCCTTGTTAATTATGATGGAATCATTACTTACCCTTTTGACGAACCGGTCAAATTTAATTTTCTTTCAAATCCTGAAATCCATACTCTAAAGGCATTACAAGAAAATTCAGTTACAAAAACTATCAATCGTATCCAGACAAAGACTAAACAAATTAGTTTTCTCAAAGAAGAAATTAATTTTAAAAGAATTGACAACCAACTTCAAGACACCACTCTTCAAAGTAAAATTAAAAATTTCGAAGAAAAAATAATTAAAGAACTATGTTCTGATCTTCCTACGGCATTTTGGCATAGGAAAAAACATATCGTTTCATTACCTTATATAAAAGAATTCAACGAAAGTAATATCCCTACTAAAGCTAGACCAATACAGATGAACCATGAAATCATTTGTAAAAATGAAATTAATGAATTACTCAGAAAAAGAATAATTCGACCTAGTAAATCTCCTTGGTCATGTGCTGCATTTTATGTTCAAAAAAGTGCTGAGCTTGAAAGGGGTACTCCTCGTTTAGTCATCAACTATAAACCTTTAAATACAGTCTTGGAATGGATCAGATACCCTATTCCCAACAAGAGAGATTTAATCAACAGACTAAATAAATCAGCAGTCTATAGTAAATTTGACATGAAATCAGGTTTTTGGCAAATCCAAATCAATGAAGCTGATAAATATAAAACTGCATTTGTTACTCCTTTCAGCCATTATGAATGGAATGTTATGTCATTTGGTCTTAAGAATGCTCCTAGTGAATTCCAAAATATTATGAACGACATTTTTAATCCTTACAGTCACTTTTCAATTGTGTACATCGATGATGTCCTAATCTTCTCTCAATCCATTTATCAACATTGGAAACATTTTCACCAATTCTTTTCTATTATAAAAACAATGGTTTAGTGGTATCCGCTTCAAAAATAAAACTATTTCAGTCAAACATCAGATTCTTAGGATTCAATATCCATCACTTACAAATTCAACCCATTAACCGAGTAATCCAATTTGCAGACAAATTCCCAGATGTCATACTAGACAAAACTCAACTACAGAGATTTCTTGGATCATTAAATTACATAGCAGATTTCTATCAAAATCTCAAAAAGAAATGCAAACCCTTATTTGACAGATTAAATAAAAATCCTTCTCCTTGGACTATTACTCATACATCTATAGTCAGAGAAATCAAAAATCATGTTAAAACATTACCATGTTTAGGAATTCCCCTTCCAGATGCCTTTAAAATAGTGGAAACTGACGCCTCAGATATAGGATATGGTGGTATCCTTAAACAACAAATTTCTCCTAGTCATCCCGAACAAATTGTCCGTTTTCATTCTGGAGCTTGGAACCCAGCTCAGGCTAATTACAGCACAATCAAAAAAGAAATTTTATCTATTGTCTTATGTATCAGCAAATTTCAAGATGATTTATTAAATCAAAAATTTTTAGTAAGAGTTGATTGCAAAAGCGCAAAAGATGTCTTAGAAAAAGATGTTCAAAATATTGCTAGCAAACAGATTTTTGCCAGATGGCAAGGAATTTTAAGTATTTTTGATTTTGAAATTGCATTCATAAAGGGGAGTGATAATCATATACCAGATTTTCTAACCCGAGAATTTTCGCAGGGTTCATCATGCGACGGTTCAACTCTCCCGGCTCCCACAGGGCCGGAAAGGAAATAGTAAACCTTGAGTCACCATCACCAGTAAAAAATGAAATAAAAGATGAAAATCTCAAGTCATCCTCATCTCTTAGTCTCGTTCCCCATACAGGTCATACTCTTCTGCCAGTTACAAATAGATATAGTCCACTAGGAACTACTCTTAGTCAATCAAAGCCCAATTACCAGTCAGCATTAGTCAATGATTATGATCCTTTCAAACTCCAAACAGCTCCATCTCCCCCGGCATATATCCATCATCCGAAATCATCACCTTATCAGTTTAGGGCTAGAGAATTTTGTTTCTTTGCTGAACCATCCCTAATACAGTTAAAATCACCAATCGCTATGGCTAAACTTTTCTATGGCCCAATCAACCATTATCCTCCTGGTAAACCATTATCTTTCTATCACAATTATCTCACTACTTCTTAGTCAATTTCAATTAAAGCCATCTATGAAAATCAAGATCCAACAAAGAAAATTTTGTACCATTCCCTTTATATTAAAAAGGTTATCCCATTATTTGATTGGGGTTTCGATGCTTTTTCCAAACACCCAACCTTCGAATGTACCTATCATGATTATATTAATGCCTGGAATAAAATTTTCCTCCATCAAAAACAAGATTTCAGTCACTCTTGGTTTATCAATTTTGACAGTAAATTCATCCGCCAGTTCCCTTTATGGTTTGGAGAATGGTGGGAGTACCATGGTGCCTCTAATGATATTCTTCCTCCTGCCCTACAATCAGCAGTAAAAAAATTTGAAGTTTCAGTTCCCCATACTACTTATGAAGAAAATTTTGACCTAACACTCATGTTCATGTCAAAATACAAAATCCCTTGGATCTTAAAATGGAATTACGACTTTCACAATGAAATTTGTATTTCCAGAAACTATCTAGTCAAATGGTGGGACAAGTTCAACACCGACAGAATTCTTACCCAGTTTGAAAAAGAATTTGCAAACAATCCTCCTGGTCAAGTTACAATTAAAACAGCTCCGGTCAATCTCCAGTCAACACATGGACAGGTCACGATTAAATCATCCCATGCAAAAGTCATTTTGGCCCACCAGCCGTTTGCAATAAGCCCAGGCTAGGCCAGCACGGCCCAAACAACATCCTCTTCCAGTCAGAAAAATAAGTCAAAAAAGTCTACATCTTCAAAGTCAACCTCCACCACAGCATCAGAGCTACAAAAAATAGCTGAAAAACTTATGCAACAAGCAGTCACTTTATCACAACAGGCTACTAATCTTTCAAAAACTGAAGATAATGAAGATAATTGCTCCTCATCATCAGAAGCCCATAGTGAAGCAGCCCCGAGTCAACCAACCAGATGGGCTGATTACCAAGATAGTCAAGACCCATACGAACTATAGACAATCCAGCATGTAGCAAACCCAGTCAAGATTCAAGCCCAAGTCAAAGATCTAAGCAAAAGTCAAAATAAGCTTTTCCACCGAAGCTACAGTCACTCACATGTCAGACAGTCCACTATTCATCAACAGTCAAAGTCAACAGTAAAAGCAGATTCGTTCTCCTATATAAGGAGGTCCTCTCCTTCATTAGAATCACCCCGGAATTTTCCAATTCCTCTCTTCTCTCCCTCTCTAGACAATCCGAGAGCTTCTTCATTGTAATAGTTCTTTCTTTGTAATTCATGCATAAGTTCTTAGTCAAGGTATATCGGATTCAAGTATGAGCTGTCCATGGGCGGCGTTCCCCCATTGCACAATCAGTTCCTCTGCTCCAGTACCTTTAAGTTTAATTTGGTTTTAATTTTGTAATATCACTGTCATCTAGTAATAATCAATAAGAGTTATAATACATGCTTCCGTGGTCTCTGGTATCAGAGCCGTAAGAGTTGTAAGTAATTAATCTCTGCTTTTTAAACTTCTTAGTCCCCAGGTGGAGGCTATATATATATATATAGTCCTTATCCAGAGTGAAGTTCCAATTTTGACATACTTTTCGGTCAATTTTTTTCAGCATAAGCGATTCAATATTTAGGTATGTTATTCAAGATCATCTCTACAAAGTTTCATCTAATTTGACAATGGTTTGAGTTTTCAAAATTGAGATTTACACGAACGGTTCACGTTGAACAATTTTAATTCATTCATTGATTTGATCTAATTTCAATACCTTAACGATGTCCGAATTAGATGAAATTTTGTAGAGATGATCTTGAATATCATACCTAAATATTGAATCGCTTATGGTGAAAAAATTTGACTGAAAAGTGTGCCAAAATTGGAACTTCACTATGTAATTTCAGAGTGAAGCTTCACTCTGGATAGAGACTATATATATATATATATGCATGATCCTTCCAACTTACCGAAATAAATGAATAAAATCTCCAACTGCCGAATGATATGTATATATATATATATATATATATATATATATATATATGGGATTTTTGGTGTCCGATATTTTTGTGGAGCTGTATCTTGATGATGATCCTTTCATTAATTCTGAATGCATGCTCTTTAATACGTACTCACTCTCAATAATTAATATGCACAGCCATATTAGTCCCCCACGCATGTGCATCTGTATATTGATACTAATTGCATGTTCATAATAATTAACATGCATGCTTACAACGATTTTCAATATAAACATAGAAAACAACAATAGCAGCATCAAAGTAAAGCCAATCTTGTATCAACTGGTTGGGATTTTTCACATTTTGTCCGGAAAACCACAATTAGTTGAGTTTAATATGGAAGGTGGGTACGTAACAGAAAGTGTTGTAGCTTGTCGAGCATTATACGTACTCAAGTTCTCAGTTTCTTGATGTCATTTGGTTTTCAGAGAAGCAGGGAGGAGATTCAGGGAGTGGTTATATCATTATGTGGCAAAGGGTGGTTCTCGCTTTTGTGCCGGTGATCTTCATTTTCTTCATGGCTGCATGTTGTTTTTATATTCATAAACGAAAAACCCAGGATGGTTAGCTAGCCAGACTCCAGAGCTATTCCTTCATGCGACTAATAGATTCCTTTCAACATGTATTTTCCTTAATAGAAAACACTAATTTCATTGACAATGTGATAGCCCTTGCAGATGATCCTGGTTGGTGCCTGTCAAAATAAGTGGTCTACATATCGTCACGCATAACACCACGCTTACGTATGTTTTGGCTGCTCAAGAAACCCAAAAAAATATATATATATATATATCAATCCGGGCTAATATTTAAACTGTGCTTACCGTAACAACATGTTGATTTCATCCGTGCAAAGATCACCAACTTTCAGTTTGGACCTTGAAGATTCTATAAATTTGATAGTGCCACCAACAATGTGGCATGTTCCTTTTCGAAGTTTTCTTCTTCCTAGCCAAATCGGACATGGTAAGCAACTAAGCACAGAAGTTACCCCACCATAGATGTTATTGTGGACCTTCTACTTGCCTGTGGGATCCTTGGGAGTGTGGAATTACAACAAAAGAATGAGAAGGGATGTCGAAAGTTCGTACCTCTGGTAAAAGTTGCCAAAATCAGCTATTTAATCAAGAGAAGAAAAGTCTCATTTCAACACCATGACGAAGTTCATAACTAATTTTTTATCAATGAAGGCAATTCCCAATGACTTTTTTTCCTTAAATGACACTGCAAATTCGGTAGAATGGAATGGGACAAGTATAGGTGAATCTATATTACCGGCCAGACTTGATCGTATTGCACCAAACACAAAACAATACACTACCTACTTCAACATTCCAGTCCACAACTGAGGATCCTCTTCTTTCAGGGAGTCCATTACTAGAAATTAGAACGCACTTCCATCCCACCACAAATCAGGTTATGACTCTTCGGCAACTAACTAGAATATAATCTCAAATAGTGCCCTACCCCTACAATGTAATTCAGCACACTTACAGCTATCATAAGCATCATTCATTTTTATTTCCAGTCTACATACATATGCACATCCGTAACTGCTGGTGTTTATAATGGAAGCAAGAAAGTGTACGGAGAACCATTTGTGTAACAAAGACGATGGCAACACCAAGAACAAAAGTTTCTTTCATTCCAAATTGAAAAGGCACAAGCTGAAAACATGCTTTCGTTTTATTTAACTACATATCTATTTTGTTGATATGCTCAGCAAGTTTTGTAAAGGAACAAGGAAATAAGGAACTGTAAATTATTTGGTATACCTGAAAAAGTCATACTCAGTGAGGACAAACCCCTGTTCGTGCAAACTAAGAACTTGCACCAAAAACTCGAATTCTATGTTCAATTGGAGCTTGGCAACACGGGCATGTAGCTCTACCTTTCTTGCCATAATCATCATTGCAATTAGAACAGAGAACTTGATGAGCACAAGGGAGGAAAACAACAGACACTTCATCTTTCATGCATATCATGCATTCTCTATCACAGCTGATTTCTTTCTCTGCAGAATTCTCCAGGTTATCTAATTCACGAAGCATCTTGGCAATTGTTTCTCCTTGAGGTTTTACACCACCAGAAACTCCTCTTGGCAGAGGATTTGATGGAAGAGGCAATTCTTTTGACTTTCCAGATGACTTTAGACGTGAGAGTTCTTGCTCAAGTCTTTGGAGATCATCCTTGTGACGTTGGAAATCTATTTCTATCTTTAGGCGCAGTGCCTCGAGCTTTCGTTTATTACCAGCCTCAGCTGTTTCTTTAGCAATTCTTTCCTCATCTACTAGTGCCAAAGCTGCATCCTTAGCCTTCACCTCCTGCTTCCACTTCACCTGTAAGAAAAGGATTGACAGCAAAATGGAGTATTGGTACTTTTATGGAAAATATGAGGATCAATTAGTACTACAGTGCTAAAAACGTGTTTCGATGTCATAAAGGAAAAATAATTATAACTTACTCAACTACTGAGAATGGAAGCTTGTCAACGGAGAATATAGGGAATGAAAGACAATTTGAGTAAGTATCTCCGGTAAGAGTGTACGATGAACCAAAATGCACACCCCATTTCAGAGGTTTCATCACTTTATACTCTTTTATACTAGATTGAACACTTGGCTTTAATTCATATATGTGGACAATAGAAAATGAAACTAGGTCTGCAGGGCAGCAGAGCCAAGGTGCTGCCTCAAGGAGTGGCTTATGTCATAAAAAGCAACCATAACAAATAGGGTTTAGAAACATCTTGGAAACATAAATCGGTGAATTGAGCACTCCTATAATAACGCCCCTTCAGCAAAATCTTAAACTAAGCTTTTGGGTCCATTATGTAATGGCCATGATAGAGCAAAAATAGGAAAAAAATTAAAAATGATAATGAAATAAATAAAAACACCAGCGAGTCTGAAATAACAAACTATGTTGGTTTGTTGGGATGAATTTTGCAGGAATGTCCTTCCATTGAAAATGGAACACAAAATCAGTAATTTGATAGGAGCCATAATCAGCATAATTAGATCACATAAGATGATTGAGAGGTTATCTGATCATTCAAAATTAATACAAACTCAGTATAGAGAAAGGCAATGGCAGCACAAGGCTGACTAGAGTTCAAAGTAACATTACTTGAACGCAAATTTCTGGTAAGTAAAAGATGACCGAGTAGAGCACAGAACCTGCTAATATTTTGTTGTTGATTTGTTATAAAAAAAAATAGAGGGGAAAAATATGTGATGAGTGAGGACAAATTCGAGAAAAATGACCAAGAACACACAAGAAAGAAATAGAACGCATAAAATTGAAATTCAGACAGAACTACACATAGTAGCTTTATCTTTCTACTTTCTATTTATAAATCATTGGATATCATCTTCATTTTTTATTTATGAGACACAAGACATCTTCGCCTGCTTTCTTTCAGACAGAATATCTTCTTCTGTTTGCCTCGTATATTTCTTATATTCTTACCATCTATCTACCCATTTTACCTAACCAAAAGCAAAAAAGAAATGTTAGCTTTAACCAATTGGCACTAGCTGATGGAAACTATAATTTGTGCTGGAACCTTACTCAACCTCCCCACCCCACTGAAACGGAAAAAAAAAACAAATTATAAATATAAAAAGCATGCAGAGCAAGTTCTTATAAAAACTTTTGAAGAAAAACTATGGTATCGATAAAGACCATGGAATTTGTAACATCTGAAAGCATGGTCACCAGCATAGCTGGCTCAGCCATATGACATTGTCTTTGGTTTTGATGCAAACTGAAGCTGACTAAGACTTCAGAACATTAAACAAACAAACAAACAACTTCCAATTGGCTCTACACCTACAGACAGGCAACAACAAGAGTGTCGGTGAACTGATTATAAAGTTCTGCCAAATAAAATTAACAAAAAAATTATGACCCCAGTACCAAATCTGACATTTGAAAGAGTCATAGCCAGCCTCTTCCAAGAATGGAGTACAAGGTTTGCTAAAATAATCTTCTGAGGGAACAATAATCAATCCAGCAACCAAGTATTCAAAAATATTACAAAGGAAACAGGTAATGAGTCATAAGCAAGCCAGCTTCTATCCAGAATACAGTACACGGTTAAGTATAGATGAAACAATACACAACACGGCAGCCAAGTTTTGAGAAGAATAACTATGAACCCAGTATGTAATGGTTGTAGTAATTTATACATCCAGTATTTTAACCTTCACTGCACTATACTTCAGTGCTTCACCAATCAACCTATATATCAATTCAAAGCACAAGTAATTTCCTAGATGGAGACATAAAATCTGTGAAAGAGGAGTTGGAAAATCCAGACTGACTTGAAAATTCTGAGGTAACACATTTATGAAAAAGCAAAGAACCAAACAGATAATCATCCTATTATCCTTGACTTTTTCACTAATCGAGACCAAACTTTCTAATCTAATGTTTCAGAAGATAAGAAGTCCTAGCACGGGAAATGGTCATTCCTAAGAAAGGATCTCTCTTAATGAGTAGCAAAGGGAAAATGCATACCTAACGCGCATTGCAAATCATCCAACCTGTAAGAAGTAGGCTTCCTTGTTCAATGATTAACCTTACAAAGATAACTAAATCTGAAATTGTTTGCTTACTTAATTAACCACAAAAAATTAGGCAGTCACTACTCTAAATCAATGATAATCATGTGTTCATGATAACTAAGTGGTCAAATTATTTCCTGTTTGATGTGTTTCTAGAGGGATGATTACCAGATGGAGATCCTAAACTTAATGGGTTTGAATCATGGAACCATATTGTGGTGTATCCCAAACAATGTGATCCCTTTTGCTTCTCATCAAAAGGAGTTTTTCATAAGAAGGAACCTCTATGCTCTAGCTTATACATTCTAAACTTAAGAACTTAAGTGCTTGATCGTTATCCTATCAGATGTTTATTTCCATTCATTCTCTTTGCTTTTTTATCAACTGTGAGTCTTTTAACTTTAAAGTTATTTTTAAAGTAGTTCCTTCACTATTTTGGAATATTTAAAACATATATTTGGTCCTAGTCAAAGAGTTCTTCATATGAATCACATAACATTATCCTACGTAAAAGAAACACATGAACGCCTGAGAATCATGAACATAAACCTATTTAACAGTATACAAGTATAGTGCAAAATGAATGCAAATAAAAACAAACCTCCGCTTCTTTCTGATCCTGCTTGATACGAGCCAACTGTTTTTGCAATTCTGAAATCTTTTGTTTCTCCTCTCCAATCTCTTCCTGGAATTTACCTTTTTGTTTCTCCCAAGCCAAAAGCCTCTTCAGGCCCTTTTTCTCCCTCTTTGCAACCTCTAAACAGGTGGTGACCGACTCTGATGCACTCAATTTAGAAGCCTCCATCTCTGCTCTGATTTCTGCATTCTCATTCTCAAGTCTTCTAACAGCTGCATTTGCACGGTCCACTTGACCACTAGCCTTCCGTAGAGCATTTTCCATCTCAGAGAGCCTCTTCATGGTTGTGTCCTCAAGAGTTTGTTTCCCTTTCTTCAACTTTTGAGTCTCCTCTCTTTCCATCCTCAGCATTTTAAGCTCTGTCAAATCATTACTGAGCTTTTTCGCAGCTTGCATAGCCTTCTGGTGGGCCCACTCCTTCCTGTCCTTCACTTGCTTCTCAAGCTCTTTCACCTGATGAAGTAAAGTCACAATCACCTCATTCTTTTGATCTTCCCCAACAAGTTCCATATTCTCATCAAGATTCAAATCACGAAATTTACTCAACACCGAGTTAACCACCTCCTGGTTCTTTGACTTCTGTGACTCTTCAGATTGCTGGACCACAACTTCAGCCCCCAATCCAACCACCGCATCCCCACTCGTCAAATTACCAACTGAACCCTGCGGCTGCGAATGCAACTGCTTCGAATTCGCTCTAAACCCAGCCGCAAACATTGCCACATTCCTCTTCAACAACGACTTCATCGAAGGAGAAAGATTAAACCTCTTGGGACACTCAATATCCCTCTGCAAATTCAACTCACCACCATACGAAACAAACCCCTGAACAGGAAACTCCGAACTCCCCCCATTCCCGAACCCCCACCCGCCGTGAAACCTACACAGCGCGGGCGCCATAACCATCCTGTTGGCGCTCTCACCATTCCCCGCCGCAGCAGCAGCACCACCACCACCACTCTCATTCCCACCAAGCACCGGAATCTCCATCGTACTCGCCCTGCCGACATGAAGATCGCTCATCAGCAAACACCACATTGCATCCCCTTTACTCAACCTCGGCCTCACCTGCTGCAACATGCACACCATCCCAGCCAGGGAATACTCCTCCAGCTGCCTCAAATCGGCGAAAACCGGCTCCGACTCCTCGGCATTCCCATCCCTACTCCCTGCATTATTATTACTACTACTACTACTACTATTCAAATAAGCCAAAGAGTTATGCATAATGTTAGTCAGCACATCCATTCCACCATAACAATGCCCATTCCTCAGAATGGCCTTCAATGCCAGGTCATCATCATAACCCAAAGCAACCAGCTTCGAAATCGCCTCGTTGTATACGAAGTCGAGGTTCTTGAGGAGCAGCTCCTCTAATTGGTCCTCGGTGCAGTAGCCCCACCCGGTTTCGTCGGGATTGGGCCGGGTCAGGGCCGGACTAGGGCTTTGAGTAGAGCAGGGCTTGAGAGCCGATTCCGCGATGGAAGCCCTCTCGACGTAGCCGCAATGTTCTGCATCGCTTTTCACCGATCGGATCCTCCGATTCGTCCGCACGTGCTTCTCTCTCACCGTGCAGCCCATTCCTCTGCGTATCGATGTGTCTAGACACGGCCGGAGCTAGCTTAGCTGTGTGTGTGTGGGCCGAGGGAGGACACAGGAGGGAGTCAGAGATGGAGATAGGGGATGGAGGGTAGTTTGGGAAATGAAAATAAGAATCGGAGGAGAGACTTACAGTGGATTCGGCGACGATCGTCGGCGAGTGGAGTTGCTGAAAGGGAGGAGAACAAGAGGAGGAGAAGGGGGCATGCAAAGGCTCATGTGCTTCTGCGCTTTGTTTTCTTTTTCGTTAGGTGCGGAGTGTTAGAGGACCCACAACACACCTTCTTCTTCGTAGGGTTGGCGGGTTTTGGGCCGGGTCAAAGCCCCGGCTCTGAATCTTGGGACGTGTTGATGAAAAGTAAACACTATCATAATTAAAATGACACATACTGTATATCGTTTGAAGAATTCAATCTTAGGGTTTCAGAAAATTTTCTATAAGCACCTCTTCCTTCCAAGTCTCGTTTCTCTCAATCTTGGTGTTAGAAACCTGTGTACGTTAATGCAATAAACAGTACAGTAGTTCCTTATGCCGGCACTAACTATGAGAGTAAACGCTGTCAAAGTTTTTTTTTTTTTTGAATGGAAGCTGTCAAAGTTAGTGACATACAGAATTCTTATGAAAAAAATAAAATTATGTACATGTTTTAAAATCAAATGTTGAGAATGTCAAGCAAGTTATTAAGACCAAAATTGAAAAGATTTGCATATCAATATGACCTGGGCAAGTGGGCAGGGCTTTGGAGCCTGCCTAATCCAACTGAGGAATCAAAGCCGCCTTCCCTTGCAATCTGCTCCAAAAGGATCAATCATATTCTGGTTTTTGAAGATTATTTATTATTTATCCAATTGTCTCACTTGAAATTTTTTAATTGGATTCAACATTAAAGTCTAGATCTTCAAATCAGCTTACTGCTCATTGCTGACACAGATTTGCTCTCACAGTTTTAGAAAAATTAGAGTAAGATAATGACCATTTTAAGAGAGCTGATTATTGGAAGTCAACTATAAGCTAGTGGTACAATATGCCATTCCTCTTAAATTTTTTCTATTTGAAAAATAAGATTCTGATGCTACCCTTTTGGAATTCTACAATATGATGATGGTCTCAACCAACTTAAGACAAGAGCATAGTCAATTTCCAATTTTTATATATTAACAAAATCATCACAAACGAACATGAGTTTACATATCTCTCAACTCACTTGGATCACAGAAAAGAACAGTTTCCAAGTTGCAAAGTATTTGAACAAAAGAAAGTTTCTGAGTGAATATGGACAATAGACCATTTTCGTGGCATGATTTGTTGGAACTAAAAGAAATGTAAGAAAAAGTTTTCAGATAGATACACATATAAATGCTAGTTCTTGGTAGAGCAGAGTTTTGAGCAAAGCCAGAACCAAAAACCCTTCTTCTTCTTCTTCGATGGCTGAAATGCAGCATCCCTCTTGGCAACATATTCTCCCATGTACTTTACAACTTCCTGTGAAGAAAGCAGATGAATCAGTACTAGAAACTATAGAATGCAACATACACAAATGAAGGGTCAAATTAAGTGGAATCAGAGTTGGCTAACCTGAGGACCCAACTGTATAACATGTCTTGGGGGAACTTCCAAAGGTGTTTGATCAGCACGAAAAACTTTCAGTTTGGACAAGAACCTGAAAGAGAGTGGTAAGTGCCTAATCTGATCATCACTGATATCCAACTCTTCGAGCATCTCAAGATTTCCAATTGACCGCGGCAAAGCTTTCAAGTCAGCAAAGTTGTTTGCCACATTCAGCTTCTGGAGGCTTACTGCAAAACACAAGTTCTCAGGGATGGATTCGAGTTCGTTAAAGCTTACATCAAGCTCCTTCAAACTACTAAGATTCCCCATTGTTGTTGGCAACCCTTTGATTCTGTTGTAATGAACTGTAAGTATCTCCAAGCTTTCGAGCTTTCCTATTGCCTCAGGGAGAGCTCTTAGCTGATTGAAATTCAAATGCAGCTCAGCGAGTGATGTGCAGGACCCGATTGTGAAAGGCAGTTCCTCAAGATCATTTGTTTCAACATTTAATGTCTTCAAGCTGATCAGCTTCCCAATTATCTCAGGCAAATGGGTGAAGCTATTTGAACTCAGATCAAGATTCATGAGGTTGATCAAGTTTGCGAATGAAGCCGGAAGTGATTTCAATCTGTTTGCATGGAGATCAAGATCAGTGAGATTACTCAACTCACCAAATGAGTCTGGAAGGTTTATAATTTGGTTTGAGTGGATGTCAAGCTTGGTTAAGGCTTTAAGGCCACCAATGGTGGGCGGAATAGCCATGATTCGGTTTTCTGACAAGTCCAATTCAGTGATATCTGATAATTTTCCAAGTGATACTGGAAGCCACTCCACTTGATCTATTAGTTTTCCTCTAAGATCAAGAACTACCTCTCCACTTTTTGCAGTGCTTTCTATTATAGATGCCACCTTCATCAGACTTAATTTCTCAGACTCTCCTATAAATTATTAGGAAATTATTCAGCTAGTAATCCATATATATTTTCCTGATACAGTGTTGAATAGTCTAAAATAATGAATGCACATATATAGATCGAGAAAGAACTTCCTTTTTTTTTTTTTAAACCCACTATGAGAGACACAAGTACCACCTGCTTATGATTTGTGTCAAGAATTAGGCAAGCTGAAGACATTGAACAGTTCTTAGAAAATACAGTATGCAGAGAGCAACAAAAGACAAATACAGAACTCCTTGGATGCTTACAAACCAGGTGTTCATATATCCCAATAACACTCTCCTGATCAAAAGTCAATCAACTCAAGGCCCAAGAATATTTATTCATGCAAATCCCAAATCCATTAAAATTCTAAAACAAACTTCCTTGATCAACACACTAATAAGGGTAAAGTATTTTCTTCAAAATAAATTTTCTATGGATTATAAGGAAAAATAAATAAAACACTCATAAGTTAACTATGATAATTTGATGCTAACCTGCAGAGATAGTGGAAATAGTGGAAGAACTCTTCACCAAACCCTTGAAACCACCTCTCTTCAACTCTCCATCTTCCTTCTTCTTCACCACAAAACCCTCATCACTAATTACAGGCTCTCTCACAATTTCCCCAACTGGGTACCGGAAAGCAACATGACTCTCCTCCTGGGTGTCACCAGAAACCAACTTCGAAGTCTTCTGAATAAGGTTATCAAAAGTCTGAAACATCTTGTCAAACTCAACCACCTGAGAAGCCTCTTTCCTCTGTCCATGGCTCTGAAACAGGACCATGGTCCTCCTCACCTGCTGAAAAACAGAGAAGAGTTCTTCTGGGACATCTTTAGGCACCACATGCTTTGATATCTCCTCAAGCTTCAGTTCTTGTTCAGTTTCAACTGTCATGAGCACAGACATGGCTGCTTCAACCTCTTCAATGGAGGGCCTTGGTGGAAGTGACCTGTAGATTTTCATGATCTCTTCAACTGTTTCTATGAAGGCTGGGGATGGTGGGGTTTCCTTGGGTTTTACACCCATGGCTGCTATGGAGGTTTTCCCACAGTGACTTGCAAGAAAGGTTTGATGGGCAAGTAATTGAAACTTTGTGAGTAACCGGGGGGCTGGTGATCCTTTGTTTTGTTTAGTTGTTGTTGTGGAAAACAAAGCAAAACCCCAATTTGCTCATTTTCTTTTATTTTCGATGAGGAATTTGCTCGTTTTCTTCTTCTACTGTATTATTATTCCAATCGTTTTTTATTTTTGACATTTAATTTTGTTTCTTCTTGTTTCATATTTCGTTACAATGCGTTCTTTCCAAGGGATGTGCTCTGGTCTATAAGAGCATATGTAACAATGTTAGTTATATTTTAATTAAATCTTAGTCAAAATAATTTAAAAGTCATTTTAACTAGCCACTTTAGAAATACATTTATATTAAATTTTTAGTTTTATTTGAATTTAAAGTATTCATTACATAAATAAAATGTATTTTAAATATAAATATAAAAATATATATATATATATAATTATGTATATATAATATTTTAAATTCAAATATTTTAATATCAAGTGTGATAATTGATAACTACTTTAAATATAATAAAGTCTGATGCAGTCTCTATTTTTCATTAAAAGCTAATATGCTCTCTAAAATAGCTAAAAACTATAATAGAGAGTATGATAAAAATGCTCTAATGGTTTCACTAATGTTCGTATTTTACGATTCTAGCTACATATTTTCTATATTTTTACGTATTAGTGATTTTTTTTAGAAAAGGAAATATATATCACCAAAAAAATATTATAATAAAGGAAAACTCGGTGATGAGACTAAGTTGCCCACCCTCCGTTTGACCAACAAAGCTAGTCACATGATTATCGCAACAAGCAATAGACATGAGCCATGAATGCCCAGTTTCGAACCAATAAAAAAATGATTGCAGAAGTAATCGATAACATACTCGTCGCCAAGCTCAATAAGAAAACTGCTCCAATAGTATCACATATCAAAACCTCAGACATATTTACAGAGACAACCTCCCTATTATATTGACACCCAGAAAGAACCGACTTTAAATAATCCATAGAGATGACATGCATCATAAACATATATACTAACGATCCAACCCTACCTACTAATAGCCTAAACCCTCGCTCAAAGTAGAGGGACGACAAAAAAAAACAGAAACATGCCTAGGACAAAGATCCAGGCCCACCAAACAACCCTAATTAACCCAACCTAGGCTCAAAAGAGCCCAGGCCCACCATGGACCTCCAAAAGCTAACGGACCCAAAACCCTGCCTCATGAACCGCCGTCGCCGCCTTCTACGTTCAAGGACCACCACCCTAAGTAAACTCCGGCCACCTCCATTGAGCCACCACCCAAATCCGCAACCAACAGTGCTCGCCGCGCCACAAATCAAGCCAATAGGAGTCACCAAGATCCAACCTGGGTTGCTTCTCCAATCCAGACAACCGTCAGCACCTCCGCTCCCCTTCTGGTATTGCAACAACACCATTTCTACCCACCGACAAGACCAACCCGACGACTCAAAGCGACAAAAGCGTTGCCATTGGACCGAGTCCCCTACAACGCCAAAAAACCAAGCAAGCAATCCGATTGACAAATGTTTTTAGAGCAGCCACTCTCCATCGATCCGCCACCCTCAACCACCTTGCTTGGCCACCACTTGACCCATGCCCAATTCTCGTCTAGTGGAAACGTCAAAAAACGCGTTGCCGGATGGAAACGAAGCTTTTCAATAAAACCCTAGAGATCCGGTTTTCACATAGCACTTAGGGACCAATTTCTCTCTCATTAGTGATTCAGTGATTGTCACCGTCTTTAGCACAAAACGCTTCTAATCCAGTATGCGGACGAAATGGGGTTACCATTCAAACTAACAAACCAAAATGTAGTAAACTTGGGAACATATAGTCTATAGTTTTCCAGTAACTTGGTATGTATCCTATCAAAATCTCATTCTTTGAATATATTGATACTTGACAGCCTTTCCATTTCAAGTATCATCCGTGTACGATTATCTAGATATCTGTATCGCTAGGTGATGAAGGAAGAGCTATCATGTGTACACAAATTTTGCTATAGCCTATAGGTGAAACAACTGTTTGAAGTAGGGTTCTCACCATTTTTCTCCAAAATAAACTTGCTACTAAGCAAATCACCCGCACAAGCCTTTTTTTTTGTTTAATCCGGGTTAGCACCCCTTAATTAGGAGTTATAGACCCCTCCATTCTCTGTGATCGTTATTATTGGTGACATTACTGAGGGATACATATTGCCTACCCCGGCTACCAGTACCATAGACGTACAACCATCCTCAACGAGAACAAATAAGCTCATAGGAGTCATGACAATGTGAGCAAACTAAAAGAACGAGCTAAAATTAACTACGAACAAACTAAGTCAACCAACCAAATTCATACATACATTATATCATATTGATCTATTATATCTAATTTGTCAAACTAAAACAACCAACCAATCACACTCAAAATCCAAATATGACGTTCGTAATATTTCAACTATCCACAATAGTTGACACCAAGATATTGCCCACTAATAATTAAGGTTAACTTACTTTTCAAAACATCAAAACGGTGTTTGAGGTATATAATCTAGGGCTGGATTGGTTGGTATACCGGTCTTAATTTTCCAATACCATATACTAACCAATATATATTTGGTATGAAAAATCCACAATTTATACCAACCAATAACGTTGGTATACCAATTAAGTGGTACGGTTGGTACGGTTGGTAATGGGCTTGTACCAACATATTTAAGGCCTAAAAATTCTAAGGCCCAATCCAAATAAGTAATAATAAATAAGTGAAATAACAATAGAATTCCAAAGTCTTATATAACTTCAACCAAATACCAAATACAAAGTCATAAATAGAAAGCCAAAGTCCAAATAGTCAAACTGTTAAAGTACTTATGAATTCTCAAAACAATTGAAAAAATAAATGATAGGTTTAAATGCAATATATGTTGACATGTTGTAAGTAGTGATGGTGTTAC
Source organism: Argentina anserina (assembly GCF_933775445.1). Taxonomy (NCBI): domain Eukaryota; kingdom Viridiplantae; phylum Streptophyta; class Magnoliopsida; order Rosales; family Rosaceae; genus Argentina; species Argentina anserina. The sequence goes on from NC_065876.1 coordinate 12,496,751, forward strand.
TGATAGGTCTAAGCATTTGTACTTCGGAATTCGATTGAATCGATTCATTGATAATTAAATAAAGAAATTGAAGACGAGAAAAATAGTGTACTTGAGAAAAAAAACTCAGATATATTAGATTAAGGTTAGTAGATTTATACGGTTTGGATTTATTTTTTAATAAATCTACGGTTGAAATTTAAAGATATATATATATATATATTAATTAAATATTGTAATATAATATAAGTTGGTAGGTACGATATACCATGGTATATGGAAAATCTATACCACCTATCTACCGTATTATTAATGTTGGTACGGTATACTGTACCATATATCATGTACCAAGTATTTGGTATACCAACATATTTGGTACGGTTGGTATACGAATTGGTTGGAATGGTTTTCTATACCATTGCCACCCCTAATATAATCTAACCTAATTTAAGTACCTACCGTCAGGTGCCTTGTCATTTTATGTGGTTTCCGTTAAATTTGAGAGGGCATTTTTGTCAAAGCGAAAGCTCATGTCTTCTTCTTCGCTGAAACCAATCTCTATTGTAAAAAGTTGAGCTGCCCCCAAATCAGCTAGATTCGCTCACCCTTGCATCCGTTGCGCTGCAAAATTGTAGCCTCTGCCAAGTGACACTCCAAAAAACGGGACGTGACATATTTGGATTTTAAGTGTAAGGCTGACTTAGCATAAGGGAGTTGCTAAGGCCGCAAGAGTAGCATAGCAAATGAGTAAGCTCGTGACAAGTGGTATTAGAGCCGCCTCGACATCAGTGTCGTTATGTCGCCAAGCGCTCACACGTGTCGCCGTGTCCCTAAGATACGGGGCTCTGGGGGGGGGGAGTCGAGTAGGTAGGGTCGCCTCCAGGGGGAGGACCGGACAAGGATCCATGGCAAAGTGTAGGACGAGAGATCCGGCGCGAAGCATAGTCGGGAGATCTTTGGGAACTCCTTTTCGTCGCTCAAGCAACGCGGGCCGCAAGTGGGGATGCTGTGTATGAAGACGTACACCAAGTTTGGTGAGGAATGATGTCACGTCCTATTTTCGGAAGTGTGAATCGTGGGCATCGCTAGTTAAATGAACATCAGACATATGTGAGATTGCTCTAAGATCAGAAAGTGTGGGAGATATGTGGCTGCTCCTTCCAAGGGGTTCAGGCAGGCCGACCCGGTTAAGTTTGGGGATCTTGTCGCTAGTCGGGGACTTAACGTCGAAGAAATGAGTTGGCCGCCCTACACACAGGTTGAGGTCTGGAGCCGATTCCCTGATGAGCCCAAGGCATGGCAAATCCAGTGCATTGCCCCGTTGGATAAGGCTGACTCCATGAGGATAGGAGCGCCGCATGGACCAAGTGTGACAGCCGAATGGCTAGGTCCGTGACACAAGCCTCTCTTACCTCTCGACGGTCACAACTTACACGTGATCGAGTTTTATTCGGGCCACCGGTCACACCATCAATGTTCACCTCTCTCCTCGCTGGCCAACAAATTGACTAGCCATCATCACCACAACACGTCCACCAAAACATCTACACGCTAAAAGCCCATCAGACTTAGGACTGGGGTATCTGGGCAGCAATGAAAAGCTTGTTGTGGTGGTTGTGGAGACTACAGTGGTCAGTTTCTATCTCCTACTGGATTTGCCTTAAAGTTGTTGTCGATAGTGGGGATTATTTGGGCCAAGCTGCAATGCAAGTTCATAATTGGGATTGTAGTTTTGGTTTTTTTAGGACTGCAATTTCAGAAATTCAGATTCAATTATGGTGATGACTTGGGGGGGACTGTATGGATCATGATGTTTCCATTTCAAGGTGTGTTTAGTTGCATCTGTGCATAATGTTATTGAGTATTGATTATTGACACTAACAGTGCGGGTTCACCGATCAGTATTGGCATTTAAGAAGAAAACATCTTTATGCATATTATTAATTGAGAATGTGGAAACTAAATCAAAAGTATAAATAAATAATAATAGACTATCTCAAATTCTTCATGGGAAAAGGGGCACCATATCGTAATTGGTGTTGTGTGTAATTATGTTGATGTTCGACACTGGGTCGGAAGGGAGGGGAGTTGTAGTTTTGCAGGTACAGGGGTAAGAACGAGTTCACAAAATTACTGTGATATCCTTTAAAATTCACATAATGGCATGAGGTACGGTGTTACTAACAATGGGTATCAAAAGTGTGTTGAGTTTTCAATCTCGGGTACTATTGTGTTAGATTAGAAAGTTTATACGTCTTAATTCCAAGTGGCTCATAATTCATGTATTGTTTTTAAATTTTTCATAAGATAATATAAAAAAATAATCACCATAAAAAAAACCTTTTAAGAGGTTCAAGTGTCCTGCCTGGGCATCACTCCTATGGTTAAACCTCGTCGTCAAAGGTAGAATCTGTTGCTCTCCTAAAAGTTGCGTCTTCACTGTGGAACTCTATTTCGTCATCAATCATCTCTTCTGTAATTCTGCCCCCAACTGAACCTCAAGGTAAGAATCCAAAGGCTTAATCTTTAACGCATTTCACCATCAACTTTGAAGCTGTTTGATACCGTATGCTGATTCTGAATATACTTCAAATTACTGGGTTGCTATATACGTTCCCCATTTATGTTTCTCAATGCCCACTATCATGTCTTTTTGTGCCCATTTATGTTTTTTGCTTAATGAATCAAACCATGTTCTATTGATGTTTGAAAAGCAAGTATCTTTAGAAAAATAATATCAGAAGTCCGATTGGTTCTAGCAAAGAAACAATCTTTTGATAATTTGAAACTATTGTTGAACTCTCCAGATTAGCTGCTTTGAGTTGACACCGAAATCGGGGAAGTTAATGGGTGAGAATGCAAGTATGAGGGGAGGGGTTGCTGAAAGCAGCAGGGATGAGAGACTAGATGTTTATGTATGGGATATGGATGAGACTCTGATACTTCTCAAGTCTTTGTTGACTGGAACGTACGCAGAGGGTTTTACTGGTGTGAAGAATGTGCAAGAGGGTGTAGAAATCGGGAAGAAATGGGAGAAGCACATTCTATCTCTGTGTGATGATCATTTCTTTTATGAACAAGTAAGTTCCTTCACTTATGCGTGGACTTGGTTGTATAGATGTATATCTTTTAAGTGCTTGATATAATTGGGATTTTACAATTTTGGTATGGCTGCGGCAGATTGAGAACCACAATAAGCCGTATCTTGATGCCTTGAGCCGATATGATGATGGGCAGGATCTTTCTGCATATGATTTCAGCAAAGATGAATTTGGGGCTTCCTATGATGATGACAACAAAAGAAAACTGGCATATAGGCACAGATTCGTAGCTCAGAGATATAAACAGGTATCTAAATGTGTCCTATTTCACTATTTACCAAATAAATTTTGCTGCAATTTGTGTCCTGGTAGTAGTTGGTGTGTGTGTGTGCACTGTGCTTTCCATGAGAGAGTTGCAACATGCAATTCATGTTTGTAATATGCTATGAAATACAATTGGTGTTATTTATTTGAATAAAAGAGGAAGGAACTCCAATAAATGTTATAATGCAACCAAAAGGAGTATATGATATAGGGTCTTAAGCTTCCGCTTTCTCTTTGCATTAATCTTAGTGGACTTTTTCTTATCATCTGTGCGAAGTTTATAAGCCTATTTGTGATTAGTATGGCTGTAATAAGTGATACATGTGTCACTCTTTCAGATGAAGAAATAACATAAAGAGCATATTCCATTTCTTTTTTCTATATTCTAAGTGGTCAGGAAAGTTAATGTTCAATAGAAATTATCCACATTCCACTCATGTTGTCCTTTTGTGATCACTAAAATGCTGGGATTATGATTATTATTTAAAAAGGAAAATGCTGGTTAGATGTGGGTAAACTTAACTTGAACTTACATTTTGACATCTCTGTGTGTGTGTGTGTGTCATAAATTGTATAGATAACTAATATGCTGTTGTTTTTTTCCTTCCAATTGGTTTCTCCAATGCTTTTGGATTTCTTATGTTACAGCTATCTGGGCGAACCCTCAATTTTTATTTTTCAGGGTCTGCAGAGTTTTCTTAATGAAGAGACGAAAAAAGACTTGGATGAATTGTATGATATGACTGATAATTATACTGATAGATGGCTCAGCTCAGGTATATTTTTCCATATAAAACAATGCAGCTTCTAGTATTTCTATGCTTTGCTACTTTTGGATTTACTGCTGATCCAGCCTGTAATATTCAGTTTAGTGGTTTGAGATCTAACCTCCTTTCCAGTATGCCACCACAAATATGATCAAATGCTGTTACCAATGAAGATGAAGCAATCTACTTTTATAGTATATATTGTAAAATCATTGATAGTTGATACCCTCCTTTTTTTTTGAGCAATTTGACGTTAGTGTTTGGCGGTTGGGTCTTACTTTGCCACTTTTATTTTACCAAGCATATACCTGCACACACCCCTGCAAAAAGAAAAAAGAAAAACAGAAGATTTTGGAAATGCCTTTACAAATTAAAATAGTAGACGCAACAGCAAACAAGTCTAGTTTATGGTCATACTAACAGTGCATAAAATTTCAGATGTCATATAAGGCACGCTTTGGGATTGTTCCACTTAAAGCCCCATTGCAATGGACCAACATGAAATCTGAATGTCCACTGTTGTGTACTTTTTCTGCTTTATGTGACGTAATGTTTTCTTAGTAGAAATTTTGTGGTGTGGGTACTTCAAAACATTTTCATGAGTAAGCATGAGGATATAATAAATTAGAATATAGGAAAGATTGTTTTCAATAGTTAGACATCCAAAAACACATGAAATACTTGTGAAACAGTGGTAAAATTGAAATTTAATGATCAGCTAGTTCTTACATAACTGAGCATTCAAACAAATAAATTGGGTTTTCCATGAGTTCCTTTAGTGGGATAACAGACACCCAAGGAAAGTAATTGTGCTAGTTAACTGGTTCAATTTGTCTATTATGCACCTGATTTCCCATTTATATGTCTATATAATGACAATCATCTCAAAGCACAATGCTTCAAGATACTTAGACGGCCTGGGCAAGACAAGGGGATGTCATGTTACTTTTAGTGAAGCTAGACTTGAGAGACGGCATTTTTAGATATATTAGGATACATAATTTCATGGTAGCAATTTACCAGAATAGGCCAGAAGAAGAAAATAGTCTACGATGGGATGAGGGCACAGAAGACATAGCTAGTTGCTGCTGTGTACTGTCTTAAATAGCATGGCTCTATCCATGGCTATTGTCTTCCGACTCTTCCCATAGCTAGTAAACATCATTTTCTAGACAACAATGAAGAAGCCTCTTTGCATACAAGTAAAATTATAGTACTATGTATCCCTTTGCAAGATTTTGTATACAACTCTCAACCCCTTGTGATTAGTTTCAAGGCTGTACTGTAGGTTTATGGTGTCCATGGAAAGAAATAGGAGAATTTTGAAGTCAATGAAGGGCTATGAGTTGACCATTTATGGTGGGTGGGGGTTTTCTTTTGGGGGGGTGGGTGGGGATTTTGGGTTGCTCTTGAAGTTTGTTATATGAGGCTTTTAAAGTTTATAGCTGCTCTTGGGATTTTGTTTTAGGAGGCTCTTAAAGATTGTAGCTTTCTTATTTTGAGGGATCGAAGAGCAGCAGCAGTTTACAATACCATTTGTTTTTTCTTTTGGAAGTTCTGCGAGGTGTCTTTGGATTATCTCGCTTTCCTTTTAATTTTTGCTGCATTTCTGCTTTGCGGACTGTGTATAACCTGTGTTCATATATTCTTGTAATGATTTATATTTCTCCAAAAATAATTGTGGGAATTTTTTAGTGTACATTTGTCTCTGCTTTAGTTTTTCATGCTTACACATTCTTCATAGTTTCTGACTACTGAACTTCTTATGCCAATATAGCACGTGGCTTCTTAGAAGAGTGTTCTGTTGGTAATGGAGGTACATCCATTGTGGCTGCTGATGGGATAAAAGGCTCTTCTGCTACAAAGAGTATTCATCTTCTAGTGACTTCGGGATCATTGATCCCCAGTCTTGTCAAATGCATGCTCTTTCGACTCGACCATATGATAGCTCAGGAAAATGGTTAGTCATTCTTGCCACTTTCTTGTGCACTTATTGTTGTCATTGCGCCTGGTTAAATTATGTCTATTCTTTGCTCTCTTCCTTTCTAAAACAAAAGCATGATTCTCAAAGTACAATGGTTCTCTTTTAAAAACAAATACTTGCTTCGTACATCATTTGCTACTTTATTACAACAATTTGAATCTGGAATGGCTAAAGAATAACTGGTTTATCATATTACACGTACACTCGTTCATTTTATTTTTATCATATGAAGCTGTGCATACCACTGGGGGGGTGCCAGCTGAACATAGCCTTCTGAAACAGCATTGTCAAAAGATCATGTCTTATCATAAAATATAAATAGATAAGGCAGCATAGAAAGAAATGAGTAACGCGCTCGGGTCTGACTTCCCACATCATATCATAAAATGAGGCAAAAGAAAAGCATGACGTCTTTACCTTCCAAGCATTAGGCTTCCAATTTCATTTTTTTTTTGGGGGAGGGGTTAACCCTTAGAGAGAAAGATTGTTCGTTTATTGACTAGGATTTAGGAAAAAATCTGTATTTAGGCTTCATCAATTATTTTCAGTTATGCCTGCAGTCACCGTATCTGCAACAGAGAATCACAGCGGCAAATTGTAGACGAGATCACTTGAGCTGCGATACTAAGAACAAATTCAGTTGGGGACTTCTACCATTCAAATTCTTATATACCCAAAAACTGACTAAACAGAAAATAGAGGTGTTAAACCACCCTGGAAGTATGCAAGTAATGTTTAGAGATTATCCATAAACCCATGGAAATGACTGAACAGCCGTCTTTCTCTACTTAAACTGATGATCTTTCTCCCTATCAACCTAATTTTGCAGCAAGCAGAAAATAGAGGTAGTGCCTTGGGTATACTTATTCATTGCCCATCATACCTACGTTTCATGTATCTTTTTAACTTGCATGGAAGAAATGTTCTCCAAGAGCGTCACAGTTTTCCCTATTTGTTCTGGACTCCATGACTATCTGTCTTACATCATTAGACCATAGTATAATAATTGTCAAGATATAGTTCTTGTAAGTGTTAAGGGTTATGCCTTAGTAATGCAGGGAAAGTTTGATTGAAAAATTATCTGAAGTAATGCATCTACATGTAGTGGACCAGTCCTGGGACATAGTGTAACTCTAGCTTTTCATGGATGGCAATAGTTGCCTATGTGCATTATTTGTAGTTGTGAATTTGTAAGATTGGTACTTACACATCTATAACTTCTGCAGTCTATAGTTCCTGGGAAGTGGGGAAACTTCAATGTTTTCAGTGGATCAAGGCGCGTTTCAAAGCCCCAGCGGTCCGCTTCTGCGTGATTGGGGATGGATGGGAGGAGGGTGAAGCTGCACAATTGATGCAATGGCCATTTATTAAAATTGATATGCGACCAGGCAGCTCTCACAGGTTTCCAGGGCTGACAATGAGGACGGTGGGATTTTACTTTTCTGTTGTATATGGGAATTCTGATGCTGAAGATGAAGAAGTGTAACTGATAAAAAGAAGAGGTGTTGTATCTGGTAAGATACTTGTACATAAAAAAGACCAAACATAGTTCAATTGTGTCAAGAAATAATGTGCATTAGTCAACTCACTTGGATGAAGATAACTATGTCAGATGCCATATTGATGGTACTGTTGAAACAGAAAGGTGACACATCCCTCCTAGAGAGAAGCCTATTGGCCATCATCTTGATTGATTTAGGATTTGTTTGATGGGCTCATGATATATTATAGTGACTTCAAATATGAAGTGTGAAACTTTTGAGGAGCATGAATAGCCCGCCTCTAAAGGTTAGATTATCTGTTAAAAGTTAAAACTCGCTTAGGCCACATCAATTTGAGCGTCAGCATGACTTGAAAGAGTGTGTCATCATTTTTGAAGTGTCACTATCCTGTAATATGAATTTCCATGTGAAGGTGCTTAGGTGCTGTCATTATTTCTGATGTCATCAGTGTCTGCACATAAAACTTGCACACCCCCTTTATCTCCTCTTCCTTTTTGTTTCTTTCTTTACAGATTTGTGGTCAGTTTGTTTAGTTCAAATTTCGGTTTGGACCGTAATCTATGGAAGCCCATGGATTAAGAGTGTCAGCATCTGATGTGATACTGCTGGAAGTTTGGAAAAAATTGATAATATTCTGTTATGATTTGCTTCTGTTGATATATAGCTCTCTTGGTTCTGTTTTTGTTTTTGTTCTTTGTCAAACAAATGCTGGAGCAAATTTAAGAGGATACTTATCAGTTAGAAAATGCTAGGACAAAATCCTAGCTAATCTGCTGTGGTTTATAACCAGACAGTTTACATATTGACGTTTATAATCCCATATCAAAGATTAAGTCCAATTTTCCGGCCTCAAATTAAAAACCTTATCTGATCTTTCCAGGATTTTCTTTGAAATGTTGGCTGTTGATAATGTAGCACAAGTTGAGTTTATCTCAGCTTCGAATTATCACATGTTTAGTCTGGGGAAGGAGCCAAATGAACCCTACGTTAGCTTAATCAAGTTAGCTGATTTGACATAGGACTTGAGAAGTGGTGTGCGTTAAGCCACATCTTCATATGTATGATGGGTGATTTACATGGTCTGGTTATTGAAATTTCAGAATAGAATAATCATTGTGAAGTCTATCCAAAACAGTGTACCCCAAAAAAGACCAGCAAAGTTGACAAAAGAGCAATTTCCTTGGATTGGATTGCCAGAATCACCAGATTTCATTCACATTCATCCGAATAAAGTAGAAGGATATAGAGGAAAAAGAAAATGAGTAGCTCTGTGAGTTTTGTTTGGGGGTAGAAGAAGGTTTGGTCTTTTGGGATCTGGTTGATGCTAGCCATTGTCATCTTGGCCCCTAAGAAATTAGATGGTGGGTTCTCATTGGAGGCTTGAGACTGTGCTAAGAACATTTTTTCCTCATTTAAAATTCTAAGTTCTGCATGCTTTGATCTGTGATAACCTTTCGCAGTTCATTACTGTGCAAATAATTCTTTTGCAGGCCTAGTTCGTTTGTAATTTTGGAAGTCTTTTTGGCAGACCTAGTTCGTTTATACTTTATATGATCATTCCTACATCTGCAATCTATCTCTAAAATTATGAAAATCAGAAGTTATATTTTTTTTTGGTTAAAAAATCAGAAGTTCATAGCTTTTGATATAAATGAGATCTATGATTTTTATCAGCACAAAAAAAGATAATATCAAAGTTAATGAAGATCAGGGGCACACAATTTTCATCTGAGCGCGAACTGAGTTTTACTCAAATCAGTCAAATCACTCGAATGACTTTTGATTTGCAGACTCATAGTATGCTCAATTTTTTTAACCATATTTTTCATTCAATCTTATATCTGCAAAGTCTAGGGTAAGTTGAAAGATTAACAGTACGATTCGGTTTAGTGACATTAGTTTTCTTTTCGTAAGTGGGAAGTTGTGAGTTATGCAGGCACCTATCTAATCACGATTGTGGAGTTATGTGCCTTCATAACATCAATAGAATGAAGTTTTTAACCACATTAAACAAATAATGTGGTACATGTTTTGTTTTCTACATCAAGATTTCTTAGCAATCTCCATCAAGATGAGAACTTGTTTTGTTTCTACATCATCAAGGTAATCATGCTCCAGGTAAACAAACAAGTACTGTTTCGCTCGCACGTTTACTCTGTTCATTAAGAAAAAAAGTTCTGATCGAGAAATTTTCAAGGATGAGGGCAAGAGCAAGTGACCTTGAAAAATTGAATTATTAAAGGAGGGCTCTAGAACATTAATGGGGGAGGAATATCCAGTTGGGATCGATTCATAGTGGTGTGGAGAAAAGCCAACACAAGTAGAAAGCACAGTGGTCCCTTGCTTCTTTAGCATGTTGCATACTTATCTATGGACCCTGCTGCTACTGCTGCAATGCTTTCTTTTGTAGTCTTCCTTTCAGCTTAATTACACAGCCCCATGCCGCATGGATTCTTCACCACTCCACATTTGTCTTCTCTTCTCTTCCAGTCTTCCCATCATCCTCTTCCAGTCTCTTCTCACACTAGTAGCACTCAATTCTGTGTTGAAATGTAGGCGTTTGTTCTTAGCCTCGAGTTCAAGTCCTTGTTTTCTCTATGTTTTCGGGAAAATTAATCAGTGATGGGAGAAGGAGTTGTTCAGGCTGCCACAGGATTGAGCTAATATTCGAACTTATGACACTGAATTATCCATAAACAAAATGCCTAACTTTTACAAAAACAAAATGCCAGATGCTAAAAAAAGGACGTCAGAACGAGTCGTTATGTGTAATTTCGCTACATTGATGAAAAACGTACATTGTATCTCTATAATATTTTTTTAAACGAAAAAAATTCAAAATTCATTATACAACATACATATGAGTGATTTTATTCAGATCGCTCTACATCACTTCTTAAATTATGTCAGGATGTTATCTTTATGTTTATTGTATTATGCAATTTCATTAATCAAGGCCTAGCCCACTCCATAAGTTATTGTTAGTCTCAGATCATTAAGTTGACTATGGTACAAGTAATGTGATGAACCGGCATTTAACTTGAGTTAGGTGGAGTATAACAAGGTGCAATCATATTTGTTCTTTCCATACAATCTAATAAGTATTCACCGAGGTTATTCAGACATCGACATTGAAAGCGACTCTACCATCCTACTTATTATGCTGCAAAACGAGGATGTAAAACAAAATGGTATTGCAAATAAACTTGCACATATTACCAGCAGTTTTGTCACTCATGATGTGTGGCTAGGTGAGGTAAATTAATGATTGTTTTAGTTATATTATTGCCTTTCAATCTGTTAGAATTTGTCATGTTTACCGTAAAGGAAAAAATTCCACATATAACTAGTAGTTACCCCCCCCCCCCCCCCCCTCCTCCTCCTCCTCCCCTAGACTTGTCGAACGGCTACGATTACTCATTCGACAGACGTGGTTCATCCTCGGCCGTCGGAATCCCATGAGCAAGGAGAGCGTGTGGCATAATTACATCCCTCAGACACTCACGTGCTTTTCAACCAAGGAAGGAATGGCGAAATTTACGTTTGGATTTCTCTTCAAGTGTCTTCCTCCATGTTCTCACTTTTATGGTAACGAATCACATTCGTATAAACAGTTGAAAATTCGACTACGAAACCTGCGCGTGAATCAATATATTTTCAAGGTTTTGAATTTTTGGTGATTGTTTGTAGCAGTAAATACACTCATTCCAGGTAAATAAACGAGGCACAGGTACAATCGTAAAATAATTATTTATCTTTTCTGTTCTCCTAGTCATTCCAGGTAAATAAACTGGCACGAGAAGGTTACTATTCTGAACTATTTTACTGTGACAATGAGAGAATGAGTGGCGAAAAAAAAAAAGGAATCCACACGCTTATATAACACTTCCTTTCTCACTATAATTTGTAGTCCTAATTTCAATTCACTTCTCCTTCTGTCTCTCCCTCTCCCTCTCTTCCCCACTTGAGCAGCAACTGGCAAAGGCTTGTGTTTGCCCCACTCTTAAACTTACTTTTCAACTGAATTCCATAAGGTTATGTATTGTTGTCATGCTTTTCTCTTTCTGGGGAGCTTCATTTAACTTTCAGGTATTGTGTTCTTTACTTATGTTTTGCATTTCTGGGCCAACACTCATATGTGACCTCCATTTCTGAGAGCTAGCTTTCTTCATCAAGTCTCTTCTTCAATCTCAACAAAAAAGAATAAAAATTTGTTACCTCAGGGTTGTCTAATCCTGTTCATGGTCTTTATAAGGCTTTTATTCTAAGTTCTAACCAGTTAATATAAAAGGTGTTTTTTATTTTTTCAATTCCTAACTGTTTGGTTCCCTCTTTCCAGATATGGTAAGAATGTAATGTCCCCAGTTTCTGAAGCAGTAAGCTTTTAGAAGCTGAGAAGAAAAAAGAGAGAAGCAACTTTGAAATTTGATATATATAATGCCAGTTCCACTTGCCCCATATCCAACACCTCCAGCACCTTATACACCACCTTCTCCTGCTGCTGCTGCTGCAAATGGTATTTCTCAAATCTCATGCCCTATATCACTATATGTATCTCTCCTTTTTTGGCTTCAAAACGTTGTCACTTTGTATTTTTGGATAATTGACTGCTAAAACAATGGAGTTTATTTTCTTGGCAATGCACAAAAGTCTCAGAATTGTGCTTCTATGATTATCCCTTCTCTGTTTTGTCTTTTCTTCTTTACAGTTTTCGGACAATTGTATTTGTATCGCTATGATATATTGAAATTTGATTGCAGATATATAGGTCTAGACATGAATGATGCTAGACTTAGTTTTCTACACTCCATCAAATCTTTGTGTAATGTTGTAACTTGTAAGTAAAGATGATTCATTACATTTTACCTTCCACCTAACTATGAACACATTTAGGTGCACAAAGCCAACTTGTCTGCTCTGGATGTCGGAACCTTTTACTCTATCCAGCCGGAGCCACCTCAGTATGCTGTGCTGTTTGTAATGCAGTCACTGCTGTGCCGCCGCCTGGTATCTGTTTTTCTTATGTGTTAATCTAGATTACATTGTCATTTGGTGTTAAATTCTGTTCGATCTATTTTTGGACCGTAAATTGAGAAAGTCTAAGCTGAAACACATTTAACTGTGACACTGAATTATAGGCACAGAAATGGCACAGCTGGTCTGCGGAGGCTGCCACACCCTACTCATGTATATACGCGGAGCAACAAGCGTACAATGTTCTTGCTGTCACACTGTCAATCTAGCCTTAGAAGGTATTGAATCGTTAACCGACAAGTATATAGCTTTGTTAAGTTCTTCGCTTCCCTTCTTCACTATTTCATAAAACTCTCTGCCCCAGTGACTTATACCATTTAAACCAAATGTGTTTTCGTAACAGCAAATCAGGTGGCACATGTGAATTGTGGGAACTGCAGGATGCTACTAATGTATCAGTATGGAGCAAGATCTGTAAAATGTGCGGTTTGCAATTTTGTGACATCAGTTGGGGTGAGTGCAGAATTCTATTCTACATTTCTACTCAGATAATCAGTGTTAATTTAACTTAATTCTAATAATGTATTTCTGTTTATTAGTCTGCGCATCACTTAAAATATGTTTAAATATTGCTGTCTTCATCTGCATTACATTAATACACACGTGAGTTTATAGCTATTACTTGCATAATGTATGTATGTACAGAAAATTATGAGGTTCCTTAAATCATGATGTGGTGGTAATTGTTCTCCAGGTCCCGGTGAGCACTCCGGAACAGAAATTCACCAATTAAAGTTATCATATACCTAAAGCTGGCAGCTACAAATGCTACACCTTTGGTTTGCATCTTACAGTATCCCTAGTTTCCATGATTTCATCTCTAAGTGACAAGCAGATCAATCTTTTGCTAGTCACATGTATAGAGTTATTTTTTCTTCGCGTGATCGATCGTCTTATGAATAATGTAGTGATGTAAGATTGGATGTATGAGAAGAATTTTACAAGAAAACTATGATGAAGATTATGAGTGCATTGGATAAGGATAAACTTCAATTTTCCTTTTACATTGACAAGTCTAACTTTCAATATTGAATACTTTCTGCTGTTGATTTGTCAATTTTCGTCTAGAAATATTGGCTAGCAGTCAATTGATGAGATACCCGCAAATTGATCCAAGAAAATAATGTTTGGGACCAGGAGATATTTTCTCAAAAGTTATTTTTAGGTGAGTATTTAGTTGTCAACACAATTAAGAATGTCATGCCTGGTTAAGTATGATCTTGACATCCAAATTCTAACAACACAGGTTTCTTAGATTACGAAAGGCCATAAAGAATCTCTTATATAGGACATGAGTTGTTATTAAATCATACAAGGCTAATGTTTTTTTCTAATGGACAAACCAGAATCAAACTGTGCAGAATTAGAAGAATTATTAGCAAGCTAGCTAGGTTATTGACATATCTGTGAATGCAATGCATTTGTTTCCCAAGCAAGGTTAGGGGGTCAATTGAGGAGCTCCACAATGCACCTACTTTGCCATTAGGTATGAGGTTCTGCTAGATGTCTTTTCTTCGTCTAAACTCTCCACCCTTTAGGTCATTCTTCAAGGACTATCCCTGCAAAGCAACAATCCCATCGCAATTTGTTTGGTCGTCGAAATTGTGCATACAAACACAATCACTTAGATTAAAGGGAAAGGAAGAAAGCATCCTTGAAGGAGCCTTTACCAAATGAATGATTTCGATAATTGAACTCGGGTATTTTAATGTATACCCAATTTTTAGAAGCTCTTTTAAAAGAAATCCGCATATTTTTTTTCTTCATTATGCACTGAATTATAACCATTCATTTAAATTTAAATTACAAAATGCCACTATTAAAATCTGATAAAAATTAGTGATTAGTCAATCAATAATTTGTGTTCTCATTAACTACCTTAATTATATATATTCTATTATTCATCACAAATTTAGAAATAATGAAACATTTCCTTTTTGACATATCTATAATTCATAAGTTTTTTAATTTAAATCAATTCAAAATCGAAATCACTTTATGGTGATTTGAACTTTCTTTTTTTTCTTTTTGTTGAATAATGTAAAATTTATAATTTCATAGGTAATTTAGTTCAGTTCAACTATTTATTTACAACCTTAGTTTGAGGTATAAATAAGTTTTTTTTAATTCCTATTTAGTAGGTTTTTATTTTCAATTACAACCTAAAAATTAGGTATTTATCTTTAAAGCTAATATCTCTTATAGTAATTTTTACATCAACCTGTTTGTTAGGTATTTTATCATTCCAAAGATCTCTTTCGTAGGTTGAATTTGAAATTTATATTGATGTGCATGTATCTATCTATTAGGTAATTTTTACATCAACCTGTTTGTTAGAGATTCTCTATTTTAAAGATTTCTTCGATATGTTGAATATTTATATTAATACGCATGTTTCTATCTATTAGGTAACAACATAGAATGAACAAATATGAAGGTTGAAACCTAGAACAAAAGATTTACCACACGAAAAATATTCATGGTACAATGATACGAAAAGAAAAGATTTGAGAAACATATATATATATATATAATGGATAACATACGTACTTTATTAATAGATTTAAAAGATTGAAAAAAATGACGAATGATACAAGTACACAACAACTTTTGTGTTCTCTCGTACGATCTATAAAAGCTGGAGTAGTGTTTGTATTCTGAAACTTTCATATGAGCTATATAAAGAAAAAATTGAAATCAAATCTTTCAGGAATTTAAAGTAGTGAAAAATCAATAATAAGATTGAATTAAACATGTACAATAAATATATGCTACGATTAAGGAAACTAAAATGATCAAAAGGGCAAAATAGGGTTGTAGAAAAATAATTTGAGTTTAGATTGAAAAAATATTTGGATGTGGGTTTGATTTAAAAAAAGGGCTCCAATATTGAATATATCTTTAATTTTCTCACCGAAAAATGATAATAATTTCAAGTAAAATGAATTATATCACTGTTTGAGGATAGCAGCACCGGCCTATATCCTAAAATAAACAAAAAAAATGGAGTGAGCATGTTTGAAAAAGCCTCTACCAAATGAATGATTCTGATCATTGAATTCAACTGGAAAACATTAAAAAGTATGTTTCCTACATGGTTCTGGTGTAGCCACGTTATCCCACAAACCACTTGGAGATTTTCCTAAACAACTCAGGTCGCCCCTGTTTTGCTTTCCTAATCGGCCTCCTACTGATCTCATTTTTTGTTTTCTCTTCAATAATCATGTCTGTAGTTTTGTCGGTTAAACAGTCCCTTACGTACATCTGAACTCATCTCGTGAGATCCTGCACGCAACTTTTCAGTAGATTATAGCTAGTGGTACATGGTATGTATTGCAAATTATGATCTTGTCTTGGCTTTACCCCCCATGCCATCACATTCGATCTCCTCATTTGGCAACCTCTGTACAGTACTACATAGTTGGCACCGTTGAACCTTCTATTACTGTCACAAATAATTCTGGGGGGAATGAATCATGGTAGTGATCGTTATCAATCATCGCTCTCGAGCAAAACAAGATATTGATTGAAACGAATTATTTAAGATCTCACTAGCTAGATGATGAATCGTGCGTCTATATAACAATAGTTGGATGATGATCGAGAAAGATGATTTTGTATAACTATTGATCTTGAAAGTGATCGAGTTCGGTATTGTAGTATGTGAAAGAGAAGTAAATTGAAAGAGAAACATTGCTGACTCTACTTCTGTGCATTGCATTCTTCATGTTCCATTGATACAAACTCACATAAGTCATAATTTATAGTGAACTTTAATTTATATATTTATCAGGATAAAATGTGTGAGACTCTAACTCAGATATTAGCTTAAGCTAAAGCTGAAGATTGCGAATTTGAATTCATTTACAACTTTCCAATAGAAGTTGAATTCCACGTATTGACCTCTAGGACATGGTGGAGAAACATCCACATATGACTCAGTTCCTAACAAATCATGAACCTCCAATATTTTTTCTTTGTTTTTCTTTGTAAGCAGCTAATTCCAGAAAGACTATACAAAGCATAGTGCATGATTAGCTATCTTTTGAAGCCAAGGCTGGGAGTAAGGTCCCTGTGCCTGATTTATTGTATGAATATCATAATGAAGCATCTAGGGGACATAGAACATCACCCCCGAGCATTACAACTATCTTCTTACAGTACGTTTTGGATAATCACAGGAAACTCGTCAGGCAAGCGAACATCATCTAAGTAACTAAAGCTAGCAAGATGCGCCAACGATGGAGAGCACCATTGGCATGAACATCATCCTGCTTTACCACTTGATGAACCTCCTAAACTTCTTATATCGTTTTGTAGTGTTGTTTTTGGATCGGATCTTCTATACATCTCTACATGTTGATGATCTACACAAAGAATTCAAACTCGTGTGTATGAGTAGGGTGTTCTTAACCAATTGAGCTACTCTTCATCGAAAAAAAAAAACAAAAAAAAGAACCTCATGAGCTAATATCCTCTTAAAGTTCTTACCCGTATAATTGTCGGCATCACATGTAGAAGACAATATAAGCAATATTGATCATTGTTAAAGACATCAACTTCAGCTCTCACATTCTGCTTAGGTAAATTCCAAGCATGTTAGAGCTTTTCTGTCCTGCATGTATATATACCAATTTTAACAAAATTGTCCTGATTCTGGCGTACGTAAACCTTCTTCACTGCCAAATCTATTGAAACGAGCTTGAAAAAATGAAGCTCCTCATCACCCTACGCCCGATTTTTTTCGACAAAAGCTTTCTCTGTTCATATAATTGTAGTTTGGTAGTTACTCTTGCCTAATGCACATACTACTAGGTGATGTCCAAATCCACCCGCTGCTTCTATTCTGAAGATGCTCAGATTTGATTCCTCTCTCTTTAAAGATTTAACCCCCAAGTCATTTTCACAAGTGTTGTTAGGTGATATTAAAAGGGCACATTCGTCTATGCTGATCGCTGTTGTAGATGACTGGACACCATCCCATCAAGCTGAACAAGGGACAGCAATATCTGCTAGGACTACTTTGGTCCCAGGACCCCCACTGTGGTGCATGAATATTAGAGTTAGATGATTCAGAACAATTTACTATACTGTTGAATCTTCATGTGCATATGTCATGTAGTTATTCAACCAGGTAGAACATAAAAATCCAGACCAAAAAAATTGAATCTATCTAGCACATTACCGAAACTTACAAGATCTTATCTATAGTTGTTATGCACAGCCTAGAACTCTGAATACAAATGTTAATAATCTTAATAAGACCGGTAATGGGTTGATACAGTTGTGACAACGACCCTCAGAGGTCTGAAGACAACAATATCTGGATCGGTGATGTTATTCGTATTAACACAATGGTCTTTTTTTCTTTATGCCATACGTGTGGTTTTGTAAGAAAAAAATAAGCAGACAAAAATATCTACAAGAAACGGACCAGTCTCTACCCTAAGATGTGGTCAGTAATTTGGGGAGAAAATGTTTCTCATTGAGTTACTGATAATTATTTAAGTCCACATCGAAATGCACCCAGATTTACAAGAACAACAGATTAGTTTGCTGCAATTTATGACAGGGACAGGTAATAACAATGTATCTCAATTCAATTACAATTGGTAAAAGATGAAACAAACCTATGACAGGGATAGCAAGCAAACCTCGAGTTGTCTGACATTAGCCACCCACATGAGTGATATTGATGCTTCTGAGTTGAGCCAAAATGATATGAAGGAGACCTTCATAATTTGATAGCAAAAACTAGTATGATTACTTGAATGTTTCTGACATTTAACCTAGCAAACAAAAGCAATAAATAAAAGAAATGGACCATTGTAATAATTCAGAAACATCATATTATCAATATGATCACTGAACTCAAAACTCAAAATCGACAATGTGGGATAACACGATGCAAACTTTTTGAGCCAGATTTTGACAGCTTTGGCTCGAGCAGTTTTAGGTTGTCGGTAAAGATTCCAGAGATCCGAGAGATCATGAAACTAGAAAGATAAAAAAAACAAAAAAAACAAGACTTGAAAAGGTAAGCTCAGTAATGTTGTATCAGTCCAGACTCCAGACTCCAGTTCATAAGAGAAATATCAGTTAAAGGATTTCAGTTGATGCTAGCATATCCCAGAATATCCAATTCTAATTCAAGGTGTAGAATTGCAAAGGACCTGAAGGACTTGAATGTGCTGAAGATTCCGAGTTGCTAGACATGTCATTTCCAATTTTCCAGAGTTAAATCTCACAAATCCCTGGTTGTAAGTGAAAGCCTTAGTAGAAGATATCTACCTTGTATTGTTTCTCAGAATGTGTTTATCACCTGCTTCTGGAACTGACAGTTGGAAAGTCCCAGTTTGGTTATTTCTTGATCATCAGGGAAAATTTCATCATGTTGCATTACTAGGCTTGTGAGTCGTAGATGTGAGAAACTTGAGAACACTAGGGTATATTGAATCTAGTTTGTGAGGTTCCTTCTCACGGAGACAGGCAAGTTTGCCAACCACATCTTTTGTTTTTGCTAAATTGCTGGAAATGTAGTATTGTACCCCAGATGCATAACAAGATCATTAAGCAAGAGTATTATCTTTTCAACCTTAAACCTTTTACATAATCATACCACATGATCCCAGCAATAGTAAGTCTTCCATTGACCAAAAATAACAAAGTTCAATCCCAATAAATATATTTTCTTCGAACAATCTTAACCATTTAGTGATTTTTTTTCCAGTTTGAATCGATTCCACTAATTTCCCTGCAAGTCTTAACCGTTTCCATAGTGAGCATTACTAGGTCTGTTCTTTCCTCAGAGACCCTTTCAACTGCAAACTTCAGAATACCAGGACTCTTGGACCATTATAATGCTTTAACTTCTGTTGGTTAATCAAACATCAAGCACCTATTATCCCTTCCTCGTTCATACATTATTTCAAATCCTTTTACGATAGATCTTAAAGCAGCCCATAAATCAAACATCAAGCACCTATTATCAAAAGGAACAGTCAAAAAACCCCATCACTACTGTAATGCAATTACTCGATTTCCCTTGTGGACACACCAAGCTACTCATCCCAAAAAGAAAACATGTCTTGCCTTTTATTGCAACAAAACCTAACAGACCGAATAACCAACAACTATTTGTTAAGCCAATGATTCATATATACGAAAACTGATCTGTAACTTAAACAACCATGTTGTTACTCTGTTTTATACTACATTTTATGCACCAACTGTACTGTAGACAACTAATTCATACACCAGAATGATGTTCAACATGCCCGCCATTACTTCTAGAAAAGTATATATATATTTTTATGAGAAACCAATAGGTTTTATAGATATTTATGTGGCCTGAATAGCCAGTACATACTTTTCTGATGTGTCAAAGCATCAAACAAGAGGTTATGAGTCGAAACTCAAGGCTAGTATGCGGTAGAGAACTATTTTTTGGTAATAAGCTCAAATCGAAAAAAAATTGTCTATTCTATGACTGATACAAGCATAGCAATAGGCAAACAGACTAAACTAAATGAAAATAATATTAAGTTTAGACCCAGGCTCCAAAGTCCAAGCCCAAAACCTATTTTGTGAAACCCTAGGGAAATATTGTAGTTTGGCCGACCCTAGCCGCAAACAAGCATCGTCCATCACCAACCGGTGAAGCAACTTGCATTGATTATGGCTTCTCTGCTTCGTGTGAATAGATCTCCATCATGCTTGAGAATATCGGAATCATCACACCGTTTCGAAGTACGAAAACTCAAAATAGTATCACTTACAGACCAACAACCATAGAGGTGAAGAATCTGTTGATTGTAAATAGATGAAGAGAGGGGACGAAACCCTTCTGACAGTGTTCTAAAAAGCGGTTTAGACGATTTTATTCAGTCTTAGGCGATCAACCATCCTTTGACTTAAAAAAAAACTAAAAGTAACCGTAGCTCTCACTCTTTGTCTCTTTTTTTTAGAACTGCATCTCATCAGCAGAAGAACAAGAAAGAATATGAATATTAAGTTTGAGTCTGATACTAAAGGAGTTAAGAATAATTTGGAGAGAAATAACTTGAGATTTAGTATTATTGCATTTGTTTCATTATTTATCTTTTCTTCAAATTTTTATTTATGGACTTTCTATTTAAGTTATTGTGAATTTAAACTATTTTAAGTATTTTTAAAATTAATATTAAACATCATTATATATTTTTAATCATTAAAATAGTTTTAATATATGTATAAAAATAAATAAATATTTAATAATTTGAAACCGCCTAACCGTCTAGGCGCTAGGAGTTGGTTATCCGCCTGCATACCGCCTAGCGAATTTAGAACATTGCATTCTGATAAACAAAAATGGTGGCTATAAAATAACCATACTAGGGTTAGTACGAAGAGTGCTAATAGTACGGAGGTGGAGGCTCACATAGTTAGGGTTTTCTGTAACTCAAAGAAAAGATGGATTTTCGGATACTTCTAGAAAAGTATATATGAAAAGAAAGGATAAAGTATTATAGTTGCAAGCCCACACAAGATACATATGTAACTCTGGTGCTATTTCCAATAGTTTGTTACCAAAGCTAAACAATCTTGTTATGAGATCTAAAAGATGATGGCTATTCAAATAGCACGAAATATTTTTCTCTAATAAACTTAAGACCATATACAGTAAAACCTCTATAAATTAATAGGCTCATGACTGAAGAAATTTATTATTTTAACGAGATATTAATATATCGATAAATTATTTATCGATTAATTAATAACTTATTAATTTATCAAGTTATGATAAATATTTTCTTTCAATTTTTCAAAGAATTTTTTTTTAACTTTTTATTCATTCACCAAATTGTTGGATTTATCACAGATACTATTGTTTAGAATATTATGTTGTTTGATGTATTATATTATTTTATTTGATGATAATTAAATCAACAAAATTCTTCAATAAAATCCTCATAAATGTAAAATTTATTATATAAATTATGCAATTATTAATTTAAAAAGTCGATGGGGTCTATATGAATTCTTAAATTTTTATTATCTTATAAATTTAGCAAAATATTAATTTAGCATGTTAGCCCCGAGTCGGAACCGAGAAAAAATATTATTTTAGCGAGGTTATTAATTAATCGGATATTAATTTAACGAGGTTATAATGTAGTACAAATAATTGGAGAGGCTAAGTACATAAATTACAGCTTAACAATCTTGTTATGAGATCCAAAAGATAGCCATTCAAACACTAAGGGAATATGCAAGTCGAATAAATATAAACCATTTAGTATGAATGAATAACTAGAGAGAGTATATACTAGAACACACAACTATAAACCGGTTCATGATGCCTGACATGGTACAATCTCACAATCTTCTGTTAGATTTCCCAATCATCATTCTCTATAAAGTTTCACAGTATTGCCTTCTAATTGTAGAGAAAGATATATTGTGCGGTTGTGCCCAATTATTCAATACAGCCCTGCCCAATCAACAAAGCAAAGACATATAGCAAACAAGCTGGCCAAGCAGATCCATCTGCTCATATTATTTGTTTTGCTCATCAACAAAACTACTAGTGCCATGATATTACGTAATTCTCCATGATAGGCGATTGATTCAGTGCAATGTGGAGTGAAACAGTTCTCAATTCTAAAATAACAGCTATCAATAGATTGGCAATTTGGCATTGGTTACATATACAACTGATTCACTCTGAAATGTAGATTATATTGCACAAGATTTGGTTACATAGAGGTCAACTTGGAGAAATGATTCAAGCCATGCAGGGCCTTGTTTGATCGAAACTAAACAAGCATGACCATTAAAAAAAAAGTCAAAATAATTTCCAATTTACTAACCAACCAACATGGATGTACACTCAAGTGTATATAAAATAGTAGGACAAAGGATACAACATATCTTACTCAGTAGATCGGTCTCCAAAATCAAATATTCTACATTGCTTATTCATCGCCCAGTGCCAACTCCAATGCATAATCATCTCTTTCCTGCAGCATAAAAACACAGAACAGATGAGATAACCACAAATGAAGGGGTTTTTTTTTGGCATGAATTATGATTTCTTTGTTCCATGTTAACCATTGCCAGTTTTAGCAGATTAGATATTTTTATGGCAATTTCAGAGTATTAACAACTCACAATTGGACCCCGCGCAAAATATCTTCCAAATTGAAGCCAGTATACCTGTAAGTACCATAAATGTCAAAATTCTGTGAACTTGATAAATAGAAAGACTAATAGAACTTTGAAATAAACATATATATATATATATATATATACAGAGAGGGAGGGAGGGAGGGAGAGAGAGAGAGAGAGAGAGAGAGAGAGAGAGAGAGAGAGAGAGAGAGAGAGAGAGAGAGAGAGATGATTCCGGTGGTTGAGGACTTCAGGGTCAGAATATTGCTAGGGTAAACTTTTGCAGAAATCAGGATGGGGCATGATGCCATCAAAAACAAACAAATGACATAAAAGGAAACATATGACTGAGTCCATTGGTAGAAGGTACGAGAAATTCCATGACAATTAGTTCACAGGACACTTTAATGACTGAACAGATTCACACTAGAGGCTGAACAAACTAGGACTATCACTCTAGTTGTGAAAGCGCATGGTAAATCTCTATACATTACCTCATCCTCGTCTTGTGTTTCCACTTCAAGATCAGATGATGGAAATCCCACACAAAGAAGCGCATATCCCTGCATTTAAGGCAATATTATTCCACATCATTCATTTTCCTCAAAATATTTCATTACCAATTTCCAAAGTATTTCAAATGTCATCACTTATTCAGAACTTAACACAGTACGCGCAGTACTACAATGATCATTGTGAACTTGTGTGCGAGAATCAGGCACAAAAACTCCTCGATATAAATTAAAAGGAGCTAACATATGTAATTCTCAACAAGAAGCATGTCCTCTTGCAACATGTTTCCAGCTCTATGGATTACTACTTTTGACAGTTACTATATCAACTCAAGCAGACAACCAAAGAAAGTAGCAGGCATTGCGAAATTCAAACCAAACCTCGAAAAATTACATACCTGTGATTTCAATTCAGCAGAGATCCCTAGTGCCTGGGGCTGATTAAGGTTCCCAGACTTCACACGCACGGCACAACTAGTACAACAACCTGCCAAATCAAACGCACATTGCCATTACCACCATTACTCTACCAATTTGCAATCCAACTATAACGCATCACCACACAAATGAATGATCACATTACCGTGCCGGCACGCGAACGGAAGACTGATGTCATGCGCCTCAGCCGTGTGCAATATGTACTGATCCTGAAAATGTCACCAAGATTAAGAGTAAACATCACACTCAAATTTTCATCAGCTCAATATTTCGAAACAAATTGTCGGCAACTGATGAGTAAGACTAGTAGTATTGTTACCTCAGGGACGAAGAACTCGTGGACGACGCCGCGTTGTCTGTCGTGGACGGTGACCTTGTGCTTCGGAACTGAACCGGAGTCGGTCCGGTCGTTTACTTCCACCGGCATTTGGAGCTCCGACGTCGTCGAATTGCGGCGCCATTTCGATGTTTTAGAGTGGCGAATAGTGATGCTCGGTAAGGTGACGTGGCGGGGAGGTGTGGGTTTCCGGTAGAGAGGAATGCAGGGGTTGCAGGGAATGGCGTGGTCCATCGGATTATGGCTCTCTTCTTCTAATTCTGGTGGCCGGGTTTAGAGGGAGAAGATAATGAAAACGGGTGCGGGATGCAGTGCTTGCGTCTGTACGGGTTAACCATGTGGATGAGTTACTCGACCGTTGGATTGCATGGCTTTATTTTAACAGAATTTTTGTGAAAATTACCCAGTTTTAATGGACAGGTTTTAGAGAGGAATGCGCCAGGGTTGGAGAAAAGTTCCGCGCAGTTGTTTGTGTCTCTCGTCTAGCTGCCCTCTGGCCTCGCTGGCGTGTGGCCTGTGCGGTCGAACGGGACATGGTTGTTGTTCACCGACTGTGTGGTCGAAGATCGAGGTGTAGTGGGTCTGAGGTTAGATTGAAGTTTGTTGTGGCGTTTGCATGGGATGGGGGAGTGTGGTGGCGGAGGGAGTCAGGTCTTGCATCAGCGGCGGGAGGGGAGATCAGTGATGGCGCTGGGTGGAGGAACTTGGTTTGTTCGATCGCTGATAGATCTTGTTCCTCGAGATCTAAGCATTCAAGTTTGAAGGGTTCAATAGTGGATGGCGGAGGCTGTGGGTTCTTGGCCGGCGTTTTTAACCTATTGGAAGTCAGGGACCATATGCGACCACGGCGTACAGATCGGGATGTTGGAGCGTTGGTGGTTCCTGTGCACTGACGGTGCAACTTTTGGTCCAATTGTTGGGCTTTCTTTGCCCCTCTTTGGCTGTGGGCCTAGAGATTTCTGTTGGGCCCAGTATGGCCTGAAAATAAGTGTTGGACTCTCTTCATAGGTCTTAACCAGCTTGTTGTTTTATTTTCTATGTTTAATTGGTTGTTTTGTTTAATAATTCACTACAGTAGTTGCATAGGGATAGTTGAGCTTTATGTTCGTGTGTACACTCTTTGTGCCTTGTTTGTTTTAGGTAGACGGCGAGTTCCTTGCTTCGTCAAATGGTCGTTGCAGTTACCGCCTAGTGGCAAGGTGAGATTAAGTGTCGTCAGATTGATCTTCCGGCGGCAACATAGTGGGAGGGCTGTTTTATAGATATTATGATATGTAATTACTGCTTCATTGTTGTTAGGGACTCATGTATATTGTCATCTTCATTATGTCATTGTTATTTCAAAACAAATAGAATCATTATTCAAGTGATAGTCTTTGCTAGTTGGTGCGTTGTTGATTACTTATTTATATGGATCTTTGATACTATATTAGGTCTTTTGTAATCAGGGATTTATGTTTCACATCCCTTCTTATATTTGACAGTTTCATTAATGAATGCTCGAGGACAGCCGTACTAGTCCTCTATCTAAAATAAAAGTGAGATAATGGTAACGAGTATTGCAGGGATGAATTCTAGTAGTAATTGGATTTTTGTTGCGATATATATATATATATATAATTATTGTTTGGATCGAATTATATTAAGCAAGCCGGTAAATTTATAGCTAGCTAGCCATGCATGAACTGAAGGACATTTCTGTGATCGACTATATTATTTAAAACAAAGAAGACTGACCAAGTATTTGGATTGAAATTAGGATAAAGGAACCAAACACTAGAGCTTGTCATCTGTAGAAATTGTCATTTTATTTTATTATTTAGCTTGTATACACACATTGATGAGCTAACAAATGCATAAAACAGAATAACTTGATATCCGACTTCCTTTTAAAGTGTGCTTCTGATCTTCATCAGTTAGTTTATTGCAGAACAAACCCGGCGAATTTCACCATTAGTTGCAGACTTGACACCAATGTTACTCATCTTCACCATGGATCTTCCGAACTCTACATTGAAGTTCAATGCCTGCAAGCCTCTCACACCCAAGAACCGTTGGACAAAGCTTTTTGTGGAAGCATCAGTCCATAACTTTTGATCAGACTCGAGTATCCCACGACCATTCCTTAAGTTTGTAAAGAATGTTGCATCAAACCGAGCTCCGCTGCCTGTGTCCAAATCGACACGCTTTGCTGCATCACCACCTTGGGGGCAGAGTGCTCGTAGTTGAGGAACAAATGAAGGGTTGATGGTTGGGTCTGCACCGTTTCCGGTTGTAGTGAAGTTGTAAAGCCTGTAGCTGAAGAACCGGCAAGCTGAAGTGCCGATAGTGTGTCCACCTATAAATTCAAAAATTAATTAAGATGCATATCAGTTTAATGAAGGTACAAATGTTATATATGAATATGGCTGCTGTTATTTAGCAAGTACTAGTCGTCTTTAAGTATGTATAATTCAAGCTTACTTACCAACAAGCGTGACAAGATCTTGAGTGTTGAGACCAAGAGTTTGAAACTTGTTCTTTTGTACATCAATGGAATCCCTAAAGCCAGGAAGATTGCTAGCCTCAGATGCCAATGATACTCGTCCATCAAACCTTCCGGTAGGCACCTTCCAATTGATTCCCTTTGTCTGCAAGAATATTAGTTATAATCCGTGCATGTGTATTAATCATGTTCATATATATTTACCAGGGATGAAACGACTTAATTAGTGTCTGTACTCTGTACTACGAACATAATCGATTTTCTAGGTTAATTATGAAAGGTAAAACGTACCAAGACGACAGAATCTCGAGCAGCAAGGGCGAGAATGTCAGCACAAGAAACAACACCAGGGCATGCAGCTTCAAGTTGAGTCTTTGCGTCGTCAATAACTTCCCATCCTCTCAATCCAAGGTTCGGGCCAGCAGTTTTTTCAGTGTTTGCGCCGTTGAGGAGTACAGAACCGTCGCAACCTTGGACGAAGCAGTCGTGGAAGTGCATTCTCAATAAGCCAGGTGCAATGGCAGGAGTGGATTTGAAATGCTTCTGAACTGTTCTTGTGACAATGGACTCTGCCCTAGGACATGATTTGGAGTAGAATCCAACTCGGGTGCTTTGGCTTTGGACCGAACTGGGGAAGGTGGTAGCCAGGGCAAGCAAGGCCAGAAACACAACGGAAATGGAGGACTTCTGGTACATTTTCGAACCTAGCTAGCTTCAGTATATTGATCGAAATCAATGTATAAATTAACGTTTAGATCGATGGATGAGAAACTGAGAGTTCTAGATAGCTACTATTGTGTTTATGCTGGTTGTGATTTCATATCTTCAGAGTGATATCTATTTATAGAGTACGGGGTTGTCCGTAAAAATGTTATTGGAGTTCAGAAACGCGGAGAGAAGTAAACAAAGACTGCTAGGTGGCTGGTGAATCCGGCCTCTTTAATTGCTTAGTTTTTTCTTGTGCTTGAATTTACTTGTATTCTTATAATCATTGAATTGAGTGAGAATGATTACCCAATGTAATAACCCTATTTTTTTCGAAACAGTATTTGGTTTTGTCTTGAATTCTATGACGTTGTGAAATTCAATTAAAATGAATTTAATTGTTTGCGACTTTACGAAACGAAAACGGAAACGTTCTCGGAACGTTTAATTAGAAAAACGTTACGTTTCCGAAGGTATATATCGACTTTTATTCCGTCGCTCGGTTGCGAAAACTTCCCTCACGAAAGTTGTAGAGCTCGTCGATACAAGTTTGTAGATAAGTGACGCGTTCTAAGCAGATCGATTAGACAATTCTATTAGTCTAGATCCATATACGCCAAATCGATGCTAGAATGACTCTCTGCCTTAACTTCTTTCTTTTATGTTCACACCTGAAAATTCTTGCTATTTCTTAAGCTCTTAAACTATATGCACTTCATTTCTGAACCATCTATACTAGATTACTAGGCTGTTATGAAGGTTACGATCGATCTATACCTGATTATTGTAACAATACTAGTGAATTCACAATATAGTAGTTGAAGTACGTACATAAGCATATTGCCTCCTCGAAAAGTAACTGATTAAGGTACTCGAAAAGTAACTGATTAAGCTACTGATCTATTAATTATATATGTATAAGCATATTGCCTCCTCGAAAAGTAACTGATTAAGCATCTAGTGATTCTAGTCAGTAAGTACATAAGAGATCAACCATGCCAATTATATGTGTACATATGCACACAGTGAAGTTTCTAAACAGTAGTTAACTCTGCAATTAAGCTACTCGACAGTTGTCAACTCTGCAATTAAGCTACTCGAGTTTAGATCACATACTTGGTCCTTGTCAACTGTATTTATTATATAGCGTTTCATAATCAAATTAAGATCGAGACATTGATCTCCCATTTGTTCCTTGCGATAATGCCATATATCTTTATTCACCGCCACCGTACATGACTCGCAATTTTTCTGTCTAATACTGCCATACTGGCATATGTCCTGTACCGCTTAGCAACCTCTCTGTCTCTCTCTTTTTTCTTTTTTTCTGTCAATGGAATACAGCTCCACATACATTACGTAATACCAAAGGGAAGGAAAACAAAAAATCGAAGGAAGAGAGGTAATGCATGTCAATTGACCGAGAATCTAGTAAAAGATAACGAAAATTGTTAACTTTATAATGGAACAGCTCTTTGAAGTGATGGGTGTTTACGTATATGCCGTATCTTTATTCACCGCCGGGCGACTAGCAGCAAGAAATTACGATAAGGGCCAGTTGGGTTTCTAGCTAGGGATGGATCGATGCATATGAGCAGATAGCTCACCATGCACCACCCCCAGCTCCTCTATCTAATATTCGCACGAAGCTGCGTCACAGGCCGTGAATAAGCAATTAACTGTTTAACCTAGCAGCTAGCAAGGTACTAAGAACTTTGGTTGACGGGTTGTTTTCTTCAGTGTAAGTTCTACGTAATTTAAATTCAATCCACAAAATATTGACAATTTAAGGTACGAGTTTAATTAACTGGCATGCATGGAATGAAAAACAAGAAGTCACCACTAGCAAAATCCTGCATGCATGTATCATCGAGCTTCTTAGACATTTCCTTTGAATTGAAGCTAGAACATTGATTTTTTCCATTCTACTTTGTGCGTAAAACTTAATAACTAAATGTACTCAGATTACCACAAACAAAGTAAAAGCATTAAATTTCCCTTTTCCATCGCTCACGCACCCCAAGAGCTCCATAACGACCACTTCAAAGCTAAATGAATTCCCTATATCTTCAAATCGATCCAAGCAATGAAACGCAACTAGTTACCTGAACTTAGGTTTTATCAACCTTTTCAGCTTTGACAACAGGATTGGCTTTAGCCAAGGTTTCGCATTCATTAATACGATAATCATAAGAACAATCATGCTTCTCTGGGTAACGATGTACTGCACAAATAGGTCACCACAACGACAATTAAACCCTGTCAAACCAACCCGCTAGTTGCAGCTAGTGCACCGTTTCTTGCCTTCCGGCTTCTTTTCCTCAACGTTATTTTGGTCCGACCCGAAGGTAAAGTATGATGCTGTCGTATCAGAAACATGTTTTTGCGACGCAAAATAAAAGATGGAGTTCATAAAAATAGTTTTTGGGTCGACTGAATCAGCTTGAATATCCACATCCGCAGAAACAGTAGGTTCGCTTCGTTTGATATTGACAAAGTTTGTGATGGTTGATTGGTTGATACATCTAGCTTAGGCTGCTCTTGTTTCACTATCAAGTCCTTATAGCACTTGGAATACATATTCATTGTAGTAGCAGATCCAAAGAAACCACAATTCTTTACGCACAAAAATACAATGGGCAAAACCAGATGGTGATGATAAGGTATGAAAAGTTCTGCTCTATGGCCTTATTCAGTATCTACATGTATAAATGAGAAAATTTTAATATACATTGATAGCATGCATAAGATGTGTAGTAGACAAATTATCAACTATTGGACGACGTGGGATGCATGCATCGGATATATAATAAACAAATCCGTATAAATGCATTGCATGGTACTGTTCCACAGACAATGTTAACCTACTGTACCTAAACTTGATCACGTTGTCCTTCTCAAGTATGTATTGATTAATGTTATCATTACATATATGTTTGATTTTTTCTTACGACGTGACCCTGTCTCTTGTGGCCGGCTTCTTTTGGATCAAGTACTTCTCTTCTACATTCATCAATTTGCCCTATATATGAGAATGGACAGTCAGATGTCGTGTTAGATTGTCAAGAATTTCTATCTCATAATGGGATAACGATTAATGATAAACAACTTGATAATCAAGTTGGTGTTGGCATTAATTTAAGATAGAAGACCCTTTGACAATAAATTATAAAGATGGGTTTCAATAGAGATTTTAAGTCAAGTAGAGAAACTTGGATCAGAAGAATCCAAATCATAGGAGAGGATATGGTTGTCGTTAAATAGCTCCCTAATCATGACCAGCAGCCATGGTATATTTATTAGCGAGTTTTTATTCACTCTTTGCATGTGGGTATACGGGACATATTTACTAGTTATCATTTAGTGATTTACTGTTCATAAACTCATGGATTGACTCTGTTTTTTTTGGGCTTATTTACTCGATTGCTACCCACTCTAAGAATTA
Organism: Argentina anserina; assembly: GCF_933775445.1. Classification (NCBI taxonomy): domain Eukaryota; kingdom Viridiplantae; phylum Streptophyta; class Magnoliopsida; order Rosales; family Rosaceae; genus Argentina; species Argentina anserina. The sequence goes on from NC_065876.1 coordinate 12,527,453, forward strand.
ATTCTTTCTTTTGTTTGGGTCTCAATCTTTCCTCTTCTTCTCCGATTTTTTGGGTTTATCTCTTTCTTTCTCAATTGTAGAGTACTATTATGGCACGTTTATTAACCTTAAATTGAATTGAGAATGGAGGAATTAATTACTGGATGAGTAAATTCCATCGTTTACTAAAACATTAATTCCAATAAACATGAATGAATTGGAATTAATGTGAGTCTCACCTCTTAATCAAGAAGAATCGAATCCTGACAAACCCCCTAATTTGATACCCAAGAAGAGAGGTGGATATCAATATCAAAGCTCGGTTATCAATTTTTCTTACCAAAACTACTCTCATTTAAAATCAATATTTTCATAATGTCCAACTCTATATATATATGTTTTTGTTTTTTGAAAATTAGCTATATTAACTGAAAAGTACGTAAACAATACATTGAGCGATGCATCAGTATCGGGAAAAGAAATAAACATAACGAATGCACGTACGCATTTGTAAAAACAATAAAAGATAACAAGACGCATAAGAACGTCTAAAATTGTTAAGACTCAAGAGTAAACAATATAAATATTGGTGAAGACTCAAAGTTAGTGACAATTTTTGTCTAGTAAAAATTTATTAAAGAAGTATATATATTATATATGATCAATATGTGACATCTAGTTGATACCATGAGATTATGAAAAAGAAACATAAAGTAAATAATAATATGAATAAAGTCTTGTATTTAATCATTATCGAAAGGTATAAGTTCTTGTTGTATAGTAAGTAAAATAAATATGTGACTTTATTTATATACAGATATTATAATAATCATATTGGTTTTAGTTCTGATTCCTTACAATAAATAAACAACATCTAATTCATTTTGTTTCTAATATGATTCAATGTTATAAGTAAACAACTTAATGAAATTGAATCTCCACATACAATTTCATTACATCTTTCATTCATGATGAATTCCATTCGTCAAGAGTTCCATTCTAAGTTAGTAAACGTGCCATTAAAAAAATAGTACTACCCACGGGTATCTTAACCTAGTAGTAATCAATTACAATATTACATATAGTGCTGAATACATATAGACTACAAAACAATGAGGCGGCTGACAACTACGATTTTTAAGCCATATATATAAGATATAAGATGAGGAAGCGTTGAAAGCTTCAATACTATGGTTCTTGTATGTACATATCAAATGAAATCAGAGAACAGTGGCGCCCTCCAGTCAGATATTTCAATTTGATACAGGGGGACGCCTATAATAGAGGGCCGGCCAAATCGATCTCCACCGTTTTGTCAGATCATGTATCATTATTACAGGCGGCGCCGCTCGTACTCACCCAAAGAAAAGACAGGAAAAAAAATAGAGTTCTGTAATCAATCTGACCTGAAATGAGAAGCAAAAAACCAAAACCATAACACATTGTGGCAGCTTACCACTCTCGACGCCATGCATGCTCACAACGTACCTGCTCTCGTGTCAGTTTCATTGTTAACCTTCATGAATTTCTTCGTCTCCATCTGGGTATGTATTCAATACCGTTTGTTTTGTTTGGTTTAAGCTGACACCTGGATATATGGTTCGCATAATTGGAGTTCATAGCGTTTGGAATTCATATCGCAAATCCGAAATCGTAGCGTTATGGTGCGTGTAGGACAAGTATCAGATCGTCAATATGCAGTCTGGAAAGGAGAAGATGAGTAACTTGGCCAGTGCGGCTAAGGAGAAAGCAGAGACTTACAAAGCCAACGCGGAAGAGAAGGTTGCTGCTACAAGTTACTTGGTTAATTGATGTACATATACAATAAGAGAAATATTAATTCAGAAGAATGGCGGAGGAGAAGAGAAGAGCTAAAAAGGCAGAAGCCAAGATGAAGCTGCATGACTCCAAAGCTGAGCAGCGGACAAACTAACCTCTGGAGCTCCTACAACGGCTGCCGGCGCTCCAATGGGTGGGAGTGCATTCTCAGTGTATCCTCTGGGAAGTCACACAATCCGGAAGCTGCCCTAGTTTTTTTTGTTTTTGGTCAATAGCTGCCTAGTCATATATCTAGTATTAGTTGGCAGTCTAGAATGCGCGTTAAATAGTTTCTCTGATGCTTTTGTGAATATCTATGTAGCACCGATACTTCTAAGGTTGGCTTTGTCGAAGTGTCCGACACTCCGACACTTCCCAACACCGTGTCCAACACGCTAAATAGTGTCTCAGTAATATTGATTTTTCCGACACTTTCCTGACACTTTGACTAACACACCACATCATAATTCCAACACGGTACATAATTATTTTAGATAAAAAAATGAAAAATGAAAACAAAACAAAACAAAAAACCCAAATTTTGTTTTAACCCTATCGTTTTCCCTTTCTTATTTCCTTATTTTTTTTAATTGTTATGCAATGGAATGAACTTAAAATTTTAATTTGATATTATTTCATGTGTTATATATTATTTACGCACTGATAAATATATTAAATTATATATAAATTTCAGTGTCGGCACCGTGTCGGAATCTAAGTTTTTTAGATTTGTAATCCCGCGGTGTCGCGTCGTGTCGGTGTCGCGGTGTCCATGCTACATAGGTGAATTAATATGTACCTTGACTTAGGATTTCATCTTGCAATTAGCCTTAGTATTGATGTTTGGTCTGCTGTTTTTCCTTGTAAGTGCCAGAAATGGACTGTGCGTTATTATAAATTAGGGTTCATCCTTGCATGTAAATTTACTTCTATCGAACGATGGTTCATGCATACTTATTTGAGATGTGACTATCGAGATGGAGTAGATTTAGGAATTTTACGTTTTCATATATCCTCGTATTTCATTTTCGAGCGATCGACTGTCACAACTTGGGCATGCAGTTTCATCGCCCTTCTACATGCGTTCTCCTTCAGTCGTACGTGGAATGAAGCTCTTTGAAATTATTCTCTTCTGGATATATATCTGCTTTATTGTGTTTTCTCCTTTTGCCTTATTACGTTTAGTACAAGCTTACCAATTGTTGTCATCTAGCACAAGGAGAAAATAAAGACTAAATCTTGTTTGATGAGGTGAATCGATAGTTTTGAACAATAAAATAAAAATATTGAACTATGCGCATGGAACTCCTAATTTTGCGGAAGAGTTAAAAATTAGGATTTGGTGCTAGCCTGTTAGGCACAAGTAGTTTGAGGTCGGCATGGAAAACGGTTTTAGTCGGTAGGAGTGCTACTATCATGTAGGTTTCTAGAGGAAATTGAAAAACGGAAGACCTAAACTCAAAAGAGGTTTGCAGATCTCCGAGTGCTAGAATAAGGTTACGAATCTAGTTAGTTTTTTTCGATACAATCTAGTTAGTCAGTTGCTGATCGAGGTTTCAAGATATCGATCAACGATGTCGTTGAGAGCTAGCTAGCCGAAAAGGCTATGACACGATGTACGTGGCAGAATTTCTAAGGAAGGGTATGCATGCATGCTCGCCATGTGTAACTGCTAACTAACGCGGATCAGCTGTCCCATAACTCGTAAGATACCTCTTATATTAGATCTTTATTATCGCATGGCTATTGGCTTCTGATTGTTCTCAGATCCTTTCTTATACCTCCCCCTACATATACACATCCTTACTCGAGTCCTAGTTATCTTGTGTTTATCCCAATGTCATGGAAACAAAGTCTTAGGAGTGCTCGACCCTGGTGAGACGAAGTTACAAGCTCCATAGCAAAGTGCGAAAATTCTTTTGGAGATTTCTGGTGTGCAAGACAGCAACAAGAAGATAAGCAGGTCGCAAAGGAAACATTTAGCAATCTGGTCTGGTTGGCCAAAGAGCACATAAATATCTACAAAACCAAAGTAAAAGAGAAGGTGGTCAATTATCATCTTCCATCTAGCTAGCACTAGTTCGATTCACAACCTATTTCATTGATGTATACCTCATCATTTGTATGTGTTTTTCTGGAAATTTAATGAATAGTAACATGTATTACAGTTGGAGAGGCCAAGAGCAAGGACTCAGGAAGAGAAGAAGATAGCAAAAGAGCGTCAGTAAGTGAAGGAGGCAAGTGCAAAGGGGGAGCTGCAAAAAGCTAAAGCCAGGCACGCAGAGAAGAAATTAATTAGGTGCCAAATTATCTCATGGGAGCTATCCTCATCCACCACCGGCAACACAACATTATCAACATCAACAAGGGCACCAGCATCTACAGACCACTAATATGCCTAGCTAGATTTCTAGTTTTTCATTAATAATGTCGAGGTGTAGCTTGTGCACATATGCGTTTGTCATATGTAATAACAAAGAGCTGCAGTTTGAGATGTACATTTATATATTCATACTGCTGATACATACTGCTGATCGGGATGCTGAATCACAATTTTCCGTCACTGCGGTCTTCCGATACTATCACGCATACCAGACTACACAATACATATATTATCATTTCATTACTTCAACGGAGGCTAAGTACGTGCTCGACTACTCGATCGGACATGTAACAATAAACAGAAATTTGATATATGTATAATATGATATGAAGATGTGTGGCGAGATTAATGATTAATCATTAGTCTAAGAAAATAATTTTGAGAAGTATGTAATGAACGTTGTATACGTTGTTATTTGCATTTTGTGATAGTGGTAGCAATCAAAAAGAGTTATTTAGTAGACATCAAGAGGAGTCTAACTCACATAAACACTTTTATTCAGTCCTTTTGGGGCCATTTAGTTTTGGGGTTTAGGGTTTGTTATTTGATTTCTTTTTTTTACTGCGAATATTACTAGAACATAAAAAGGAAAATTCTAACATACGCTGATGTATAGCATGCATCTGTTTTTTCCTCCACACACCTTCGTGCATGTTATGACACCTCACTCTATCACCACACACCAGTGTATGTATGACATACTTCAATGTACAACAGATGAACCCACATAAAAACGTGAAAACAAAAAGAATTAATGTTTGTGATTGAGATATATATAAAGGTTATGGTAAAAATTGAATTACCAATTTGATTACACGTACAAAGGAATTAATGTTTGTTGAAAAAAAATTGAATGCTAGATTTTGATCTTCATCAGTTAGTTGATTGCAGAACAAACGCGGCGAAATTCACCATTTGTTCGATGATGTTGTCAACTGTATTTATTATATAGCGTTTCATAATCAAATTAAGATCGAGACATTGATCTCCCATTTGTTCCTTGCGATAATGCCATATATCTTTATTCACCGCCACCGTACATGACTCGCAACTTTTCTGTATAATACTGCCATACTGGCATATGTCCAGTACTGCATAGCAACCTCTCTGTCTTTGTCTCTCGTTTTTTTTTATCTTTTTTTTTATCAATGGAATACAGCTACACATACATAGCGTAATACCAAAGGGAAGGAAAATAAAAATCGAAGGAAGAGAGGTAATGCATGTCAATTGACCGAGAATCTAGTAAAAGATAACGAAAATTGTTAACTTTATAATGGAACAGCTCTTTGAAGTGATGGGTGTTTACGTATATGCCGTATCTTTATTCACCGCCGGGCGACTAGCAGCAAGAAATTACGATAAGGGCCAGTTGGGTTTCTAGCTAGGGATGGATCGGATGCATATGAGCAGATAGCTCACCATGCACCACCCCCAGCTCCTCTATCTAATATTCGCACGAAGCTGCGTCACAGGCCGTGAATAAGCAATTAACTGTTTAACCTAGCAGCTAGCAAGGTACTAAGAACTTTGGTTGACGGGTTGTTTTCTTCAGTGTAAGTTCTACGTAATTTAAATTCAATCCACAAAATATTGACAATTTAAGGTACTAGTTTAATTAACTGGCATGCATGGAATGAAAAGCAAGAAGTCGCCACTAGCTAAATCCTGCATGCATGCATGTATCATCGAAGCTTCTTAGACATTTCCTTGAATTAAAGCTAGAACATTGAATTTGTGTCACTGATGTGTTGATACATCAAGCTTAGGCTACTCTTGTTTCACTATCAAGTCCTTATAACACTTAGAACCAATGGTCTAAATAGCGGTATCGACATCGTGTTAGTTTTGTAAAATAAGGATATAACGGAAATATATCGGATTTATCGTTTTTACTCATTTTTAATTAAATTTAATATATTTATAAACATATACTTTAAAATATACCAACTACTTGAGAAATTAAAACTTATACTTCAAAATGTACTAAATAAACTTCATAAACAAAAAATATTTGATTGTTTTGACTATTAAAATACATAAATAGTATTAATTAATAAAACTAGAGGTGATCATTCATCATAACTCTTTCGTCATCGAATCCTATCGACGAATCTGTCATTTTCTTTGAATTATTTTTTTTAAAAACAATGTTGTTTTAATTTTTTTTTAAAGCACTGATATATTGGGTCAAACTCGGTTTTTTACCCGATATATCACTCTTTGACTCAATTTTTTTAATTGACCGATATAATACAACGATAAGTAACTTATCGTATCGTTTTCTTAATATCAGGGAGATATATCGAAGATATATCGGGATATTTAGAACATTGCTTGGAACACATATTCATTGTAGTAGCAGACCCAAAGAAACCACAATTCTTTACGCACAAAATAGGACCTACCGGGGAGATTGATATTCACTCTCCTCATGAGGGTTCATCTTAATTTGCTTTACTTCAACCGATCAATCTGGAAACGTCTTGGAAATGATTATATATATATATATATATATATATACATATATATATATACGGAGTTTTTCAGGTGTGGAGGTCCGTACCTTTAGCTAAGGTACGGATTTTCATTTTTTTATCAACTTTTCGATCCAGTTTTTACATATCCACCATCCAATATCTAGGTTATAACGTATATATCATCTCCACAAAATTTCAGCCGATTTCATGATCGTTAAGGTATCGAACTAATCAAAACCAATGAACGTATTGAATTTGTCGAACCAGAACCGTTCATATTTTGAGTAGAAAATCGAAGTTATGAGTACCTTACCGGTGATGAAATCGGCTGAAATTTTGTAGAGATAATCTATACGTTATAAACTAGAAATGGGACGGTGGAGATGTGACAAATCGATCGAAAGCTTGGTCAAAAATGAAAATCCATACCTTAAGCTAAAATAAGGACCTCCTTACCTAAAAGGCCATATATATATATATATATATATAGTCTCTATTCAGAGTGAAGCTTCACTCTGAAAATTCAGAGTGAAGTTCACATTTTGGCACATTTTTCAGTCAAATTTTTTCAGCATAACCGATTCAATATTTAGATATGCTATTCAAGATCATCTCTACAAAATTTCATCTAATTCGGACATCGTTAAGGTATTGAAATTAGATTAAATCAATGAATGAATTAAAACTGTTCAACGTGAACCGTTCGTGTAAATCTCAATTTTGAAAGCTCAAATCATTGTCAAATTGGATGAAACTTTATAGAGATGATCTTGAATAGCATATCTAAATATTGAATCGTTTATGGTGAAAATATTTGACCGAAAAGTGTGTCAAAATTGGAACTTCACTCTGAAATTTCAGAGTGAAGTTGCAATTTTGGCATATTTTTCGGTCAAATTTTTCAGCATAAGCGATTCAATATTTAGGTATGCTATTCAAGATCACCTCTACAAAATTTCATCTAATTCGGACATCGTTAAGGTATTGAAATTAGATTAAATCAATGAATGAATTAAAACTGTTCAACGTGAACCGTTTGTGTAAATCTCAATTTTGAAAGCTCAAATCATTGTCAAATTGGATGAAACTTTATAGAGATGATCTTAAATAGCATATCTAAATATTGAATCGCTTATGGTGAAAATATTTGACCGAAAAATGTGCCAAAATTGGAACTTCACTCTGGATAAAAACTGTATAAATAAATAAATAAATATATATATATATATATATACACCTCAACGTACAAACCCGATCGTACAAGATAAAATCACAACAAAAGTTAATTAGCATATAGTTAATGAAGAAGAATGTTCCCGGGGGTTTGGTTTATATAGAGGTTCCTTTAGCGATTTCCATATACGGCTTGATAAGTAATTGTAATCCAATAGAATTCGGAGGGGAAAAATCGTTTTTTGAGAATTAGGAGGGGAATATTTAACTGAAGTAAAAGAAAAACTTTTTCGTTAGGCAAAAGGTTTCCGGGTTGAACAGGGATTCAAACAATTAGAAGTTTCTGTTTTACTTCAGTCAAAGTTTACGTTCCTTTTATTACGAGGTAGGATTTTCCTTGTAAAACAGTACGCGAACGTTAAAACGTGAAACCATGATGAAATAACACCGCACACACAGTGCTACACATATTGTCGTCTTAGTAATTAAAAGACTGAATGATGGATCTTTATTTATTGATTCGATTACACGTACAAAGGATTGTTTGTAGAAAACTAAAACATTCAGAAACCAAGAAATCTTTTAAGCACATTAGATAATATTTCAAGAACAAGATAATAAAACCGACTGCCCTTTTGCCCGCTTCTGATCTTAATCCATCAGTTAGTTAATTACAGAACAAACGCGGCGAATTTCACCCTTTGCTGCAGGTTTCAAACCAATTTTACTCATCTTCACCATAGACCTTCCAAACTCTGCATTAAAATTCAGTGCTTGCATGCCTCGGACTCCCAAGAAGCGCTGGACAAGGCTTCTGGTGGAGGCATCAGTCCATAACATTTGATCTGACTCGAGTACACCACGTCCATTCTTCAAGTTCTTAAAGAATTTCGTATCAAAAAGGTTTGCGCTGCCAGTGTCTAGATCAACACGCTTGGTTCCATCACCGTTTTGTGGGCAGAGTGATTTTAGTTGAGAAAGGAATGAAGGACTGATGGCAGGGTCTGTAACATCACCATTTCCAGTTGTGTTGAAGTTATAGAGTCTGTAGCTGAAAAACTGACAAGCTGTGGTCCCAATGGTGTGTCCGCCTAAAGAGTAAAGAATATCGACAGAGTACGTTCATGAAAATTAGTCGTCTCGATCATTCAAGTAAGAAGTAAAATATTTTGAAACTAGACAAAAACAAGCCCACGTAATGCTTACCAACAAGAGTGACAAGATCTTGAGTGTTGAGACCCAGATTTTTGAACTTTTCTTTTTGTACTTTGATGGAGTCTCTAAAGCCAGGCAGAGCTGAAGTCTCCGATGCCAATGAAACACGACCGTCAAATCTTCCAGTAGGCACCTTCCAATCGATTCCCTTGGTCTGCAAAGAAATAAAAACGAACTCAATCTTCAGCATGCTACTGAATAATTGTTAGTTGCCGTGTAACTAATGTATTATGCACGTAATAATGCACAAACTAAATAATGTAGCTTGCTTATGGAATTAATTAGTTACCAAAACGACAGAATCTCGGGCAGCTAGGGCGAGAATGTCAGCACAGGAAACAACCCCAGGGCATGCGGCTTCAAGCTTTTTCTTTGCATCATCGATAACTTCCCAACCTCTTAATCCTTGGTTAGGGCCGGCAGTTTTTTCGGTGCTTGGACCATCAAGAAGAACAGAACCGTCGCAGCCTTGAACAAAGCAGTCATGGAAGTGCATCCTTAATAAGGCAGGAGCAACGGTAGCATCAGATTTGAAGTGAGATTGGACGGTTTTTTTGACAATGGACTCTGCTCTAGGACACGAACGCGAATAGTATCCGACGCGGGGGACGTTTTTGCCTTGCGCGTTAGGCAAGGTTGTAGCCAATGCAATCAAGAGAATAGTTAACAGAATGGATGACTTGAGGTACATTTTGGTGCCTTACTAGAGAGATATATTGTATGTATCAGCAGGCTAGGTTGAGTATTCTATCGAATCTGTGTTAACTTCTGAAATGATCGATGTAGCTTGCTACGTTATGGGAATAAAGACTCGATTAGTATTTATAAGTTGTATTTAGGTCATGTTAAATGTTTTAAGACACACATGGTAAACAAAGCCGGCTGCTACAAAAATACGGCAAAACCAGATGGTAACGATAAGGTAAGGAAAGTTCTGGTCTATGGCCTTATTCAGTGTCTACATGCATAAATGGGAAAATTTTAGTATACATTAATGCATGTTATATATCCCACATCCGACGGTCAACATTGTTCTGTCAATTGTTGGATGTAGGATGTATATCATGCATCAAATGTATAGTATACAAATTATCAACTGTTGGGTGTGGGATATTTAGCATGCATTGAATGTATATTAAACAAATCCGTATAAATCAATGACTAAAATATTTAGGGTTTAAAAATTAGAAAATTTCGACAGAAATTTCGGAAAATATCGATTATAAAAAATAATTGAGTAAATTAATGAAAAAATTATATAAACATGGAAATTTTGAATGAAATTTTGAGATATGTTTATTTGATCAATTATCTACTATATTTCATAAGAAATTATTATATAACTATTAGTCTCTAGTGAGTTGTTGAGATGAAACAATCGTCGAAAATTATTAAAAATATATTTTAAATATATATATATATATATATATTATGGTTGGGAACCAAAAAGAGGCTAGGCCATCACGCTTTAAAAATATATGATACGTTAAACATGAAATTACATGAGTGATTTAGAACCACATAAAAGATCTATGAGGTTCAAAATTTTCACTTCATTATCTCCTTAAGTAGAGCCCTGAGTATATTATGTCGAACCGGCTTCTATTTCAATCTGTGCTGGACCGATCGATATACCAATAATAAAGTCTTCGTCCCATTCATCATTGTCTCATGCTCTCAGATTTGGCGCCGCTCACTAAATTCTGTGGTTAATGATATTTGTAAATCGGTGGTTCCTGTTTGGAGAAGAATCAACAGAATAGCTAATAGCATAAAAACAGATCCAAGTAAAGAATAATCATTAAATGAAACAATCGTCGATAATTATTAAAAATATACTTTAAATATATATTTTTATAGTTGAGAACCCAAATAGAGACTCGACCATCACGTCTTATATATATATGATACATTAAATGTGAAATTACATGAGTAATTTAAAATCACAGAGGATCTATTAGGTAAAACATTTTCTCTATTTTCATCATTTCCTTTTAAGTAGACCCATGAGTATATTGTTAAGAATAATCATCATCTCCTTAGTTTATGAAAATATCGAAAGATTTCGAAAATTTCAAAATATCAGGAAATTTAGAAAATTTCCACTGAGAAACATTTGGTATGTATGAGATAAATCCATATGTAAAAAAAAATAGAAATTTTCACCAAAATATTAAAGAAATTATTTATATTTCAATTCCTATCATAAATGCATTGCATGGTACTGTTCCGCAGAAAAATGTTAACCTAGTGCCTAAACTTGATCACACGTGGTCCTTCTCAAGTATGTATTGTTTAATGTTATCTTTAGTTCTTTACAAATATGTTTGATTTTTTCTTACGACGTGACCCTGTCTCTTGTGGCCGGCTTCTTGTGGATCAAGTACTTTTACATTCATGATTCATCAATTTGCCCTGTATATGAGAATGGACAGTGAGATGTCGTGTTAGATTGTCCAAGAATTTCTATCCCATAATGGGATAACGATTAATGATAAACAACTTGATAATGAAGTTTGGGTTGGCATTAATTTAAGATAGAAGAGTCTTTGAAAATAAAACATAAAGATGGGTTTTAATAGAGATTTTAAGACAAGTAGGGAAACTTAGGTCAGAAGAATCCAAATCATAGGAGAGGATAAGGTTGTCGTTAATTAGCTCCCTAATCATGACCAGCAGCCGTGGTATATTTATTAGCGAGTTTTTGTTCACTCTTTGCATGTGGGTATACGGGACATATAGTAATCAACTTATCGATCACTATATATATACATTACAATATTACATATAGCGCTGAATACATATAGACTATAATTAACAACGCATCAGTTGACAACTATGATTTTTAAGCCATATATAAAAGATATAAGATGAGGAACTGCTGAAATAGTAGTATTGAAGCTGGCTCCTGTATGTATGTATAAAATGAAATCGGAGAACAGTGGCGCCCTCCAGTCGGATATTTCAATTTGATGCATATAAAAATCGCAGGCAAAACGATCGCAAATTCCTTAAGTTTTGTAAACACTTGATTACGTACTCTTTCTTCTCAAGTAAAATTGTGCATCATCAGCGAGTGAAAATTTCAAATTCCCTTCCGGCCAGTATAATTAAACATGACTAGAAGAGGAGCGAGCACAATTCATCCCGAACCATGCTAATATTGCTATAACGCTGCTACAACTATGCATGTGTACTTACCCCTAATTAAACATATATATGCTCTCGAGGAGACTCCATTAACACTTTGTAGACCTTAAAGACATAAGTTTGTTCTCCACTTCAAATTCAATTCAAAATTCATTAAGGACCAGCATGAGAAACAAAGAGAGATTAGAGTGATTGGGTAGACGAAATGGAATTAGGGTTTTACCTGGAGGAGAGACCTGCCTCTAGGAGTGAGTGAAAGCTTTAAATATTTGCCGCTCGGAAATAAAATGGTTTCGGCGAGCAAGTGCGAACTATCCGATGTTGACGTCAGGTAGAGAGACTACAACTTTATGAGGGTGCAATGTAACTAGAGTAGAGAGACTTTGATGCCAACGCGATGGCGAGAGTGATGGCAGCAAATTCGGCAAGCTCCTTATTGTCGGGTTGGAAGACGAACAACGTGAAGTCTTGAAGAGAGGCTCTCTGGTGAATCAGGATAGCAGAATAGGAATTGAGGACTGAGAACTTGAGAAGAGAAGTAGAGAACAATGCTAGCTCGAGGTTATCGTTTAGGGTAATATATAAAAACTAAATGACGTCGTCCTGTCTTAGTCATTTTGGGTCGGTTTGGTCTAAACGGTTCGGGTCGAACCATGAATTGAAATGAACTGAAATTGTTTCAATTTTCAGTTTTTTTATTCGGTTTCTCTTTAGTTCGGTTTTTTTTTTCAATTTAGGCTTTGTTTTTTCTAGTCAGTTCTCAATTTTCGGTTTGGAAGTATCACCCCTAAAGCGCATGACCAAAGTTAGTTCCCAGATAAATATGTGCCCAGCAGTAGTGCAACCCAAAGCCTTGAAAAGCCACTTTCAGATAACCCACATCTGCTATGTAATAATATAATGGGGTCTAGTGTTCCTTACTATCAGCACAAGAGAACTAGGATGACAAATTCACTCCAAAATTTAAAAGATCATAAAAGAATACCAAAAAATGAGGGGAGCCTATTAAGTACTCTAGCGGTGCTTGGGCACCGGTCAACACGTGGCACACGTGACCGTTAGTGCTAAATGGACTTTAGCTAGTCCAAGTTTAGAAATGGTCTTTGAACCGAGTTCTCCCGTCGCGAATTCATCGATGAAAACAACAATTTTGCAGAGCCTGAGGCTTCAGAGGAGCTACAGAATAACGGCTGCTTTCGATCCCTGTTCAACTTATTAAACTAAACTCTGGGCTCACCGGATTTCGAAAATCGAGCTTGAATCAAAGAATTGGTTCTTCTGTAATCTCATTGTGTTTTTTCATGGGCTTTAGGTTTATGGGCAGTTTATTTTTTAGCTTCTTATCCAATCATGGGAGTATGGGATATGCATCCCATTGTGTGTTTTGTTATGTTTAATGGATTTTATATGATTGTAATCACCATTAGTTGTTTTGGACTGAAGTGAATATCTAGCTCTCAGCATCATAAGTCTTCAAGGATGATTTTTAATTAGTTGCTGGTTTTGATTTGCTTCATGTGACTTTTCTAACAAAGAAAATTTCGATTTGTTTTGAAGTTCAATACATCGAAGAAGTTTGAAGCTTCGTAGCTACGGCGTCAATGGAAAGTTAACATGTAAGTAAACCGGTTCTCGGAGACATAAACAGGCAAGACAACTAACTCAAAATGAATGACTGGAAGTTTTTCCGCTATTTTAAAATAGTAATCGATGTCTGTGAGGTGAATACAATCCGTTCCCAAAAGGGAGACCGGATAAGAGTCCCGTTCACCTAGTCACCTAGTGACCAAGAAGAATTTGGATAACTACCGTTAGATTTAATGCCCTCTTTTAATCCAAGGGCTATGATATAATGAGACTAATTTAATTACTTGATGATAATACATCAAGAGAACTTCTGGAAAAAACAAAGCAAATTCCAAAAGAACAAAGTAATCTTATTTCAAACTTGCAAGCAAACTGGTGATCGAAGAAAATCCCTGCAAATTTTAACTCCTCCATTTTCTAACAGCCTCATACATCTTGTTGTCCAGAATTGAAGACCCAGATAAAACCCCAATTTTTGTTCTCTCTTCCTCTTCTTCGATCTGTTACAATCTTCACCGCCTCACCATCCTGATCCCACAAACACTACACCGAACTCACCTTTCCTTGAACTCCACAATTAACACACACTGAAAACCTTTAGGAAGAGCAAAGAGCGTCTCTGCTTGGAGTAGTAACCCAGCCTCAAACCACAGAGCCAGATGAACCCACCAAAACAAAAGCAAGATGGTGAAGGTTACAATGTGGAAGGTCAAGTGAGAATGAATCATGAATGCTTAATTAGGAACTAAGTTCACTTGGAGAGATCACTTGTGCCCAGTTTCTTTGATTGAAGATCAGGACCCATTTCAGTTTCTGTGTTTCAAACTTTCAATGAAGATGATTAGGTAATTAAATCCGACTACAAGAGTGTTAGGTAATTAAATCTCATCCCTTAGATTAGCCTTCTTGTAATCTAACGGTAGTTGTCTATTTCTCCTTGGTCACTAGATGAACGGGACTGTTTCGATAAGCTTCCTCAAGGAAAGGAATCTCATATCCGCACAGATCTACGTCGGTATTCCACATTGAATAAATAATCAAGATTAACTAATTTATATTTACTTTTACAGTTTTTTATTTTCTCTAATTCTTATTGAATAATTAACACAATAAAAATGAAAATAGTAATATTAAAATTAAGACTTCTCGTATTCATATGTTTAACAGATGATAAACTTCTAGATGTTTAATTATTTTTTTGAATCTGGTTCAATGATTAGTTATGGACTATATGTTATCATGTCAATATGATGTTAGTACATGATCAACACACATATTGTATATGCAAGGGGAACTCATTCAAAGTTGGGTTTGAGCTGTGTACCCCTTTACTTCCTAGGTTATGTGGTCAAGATTAAGTTAGACAATCCCTTATTCTCTAGGTCATGGTTTGTTTTCTTTATCAATGAATAAAACTCGATCTTAAAAAAGGGAATTATTGTTACATTCTCTCTAAAATTTGTAAAAGTAAAATGTTGTTCCGGGAGAATTACTATTCTACCCTTGTGTGTGTCTTAGCCTAATAGGTTTCCTGTTAGGAGATAGATTAGCATCTCCGTAATAGATTAGGACTCCGAATCCTATGGGATTGTGGTTTTGTAAATGCCTATATATAGGCCACCATATCATTCAATAATACACAAGTATTTCACCCTACAACACGTTATCAGCACGTTGCCCTAAAACCCTGAGTTTTTAGAGCCCTAAAATTTTTTTTTCTCTCTTCTCCGCCGGTCGCCGCCCCTGCTGCTCGCAGCCCCTGCCCACTACAGCCCCTGCCGCACCGCAGCCCTGCACGCGACGCAGCCCCGCAGGGCCTCCTCCGCATTCGCTCCGCAAAGAAATCTTTTTGTCCCGCAAGTCCCCGCATCAAAACATTCAAAATTGCTCCTCCCGCATATTCACGCAAGAGACGTGAAATTCACAAGCAAGGACTTCGCTCAAGAGAAGCTACTCCCGTATACTACAAACCTTCAAAGGTAAATTTTTCATAAACGTTCCCGCTTTTGAACGTATAGATATATTATATCGGGCGCTATTAGCCTTCTTCTTGTCTTAATTCCGGCCTTTCTTATAACGCCGATGAGACTATAGAGGGATGAGTTTCTCCTCTTGGTCGATGTTTTCTGTGTGACGGTCCTGGGGGAGTCACGATTGTTTTGAAAGGGAAGTTAATCGATTTTCGTGTGGTCGCCTGAGTGCACCGCTGTTTTGGGTGCGATCATGAGTATCGCCGCTTCCATCGATTTTTCTTGTGACCATATACGTCACCCCTTCTAATTCCTATTATACTTGAATCTAATCGATTCTGTATTCGTGTTTGTAGATGTCATCGCCATCTCGACCGGAATTTGGCCTTCTTGATCTAGAAGGAAAGGAATACCACCGCTGGGTTTCCGACATGGAACTTGCTTTCGAGAGCCGAGGGATTGAAGGCATGTTTGCCGACCCTCCTACTGATTTCCCACCCATGGCTAAGACTCAGACTCTCATCTTCATGAGACGTCACATCCATGCAACTCTCAAGAGGCAATACTTGAACGTAAAAGATCCTAAAGAATTATGGGACAAACTACGCTCGCGGTACAACAACGTTCATGATAAGCTTCTTCCTGAATTGACCGTTAGATGGGATAACATCCGTCTATTGGACTATAAGAGAGTGGATGATTTCAATCAGGATATGCTATGCTTGCAATCCGATCTTGGCACCGTTGGTGTCATCAAGACCGACCTAGATCTTCTCAATAAGACATTGGACACGTTTCCAATAAACTATGAGGTTCAAGCCCATACGTACCGCACTCATGTAGAGGAAGGGAAGATCCGGTCTTTTGCCGACTTAATGGCACTCTTGGCTAAGAAGGAGAGACATTATGAGATTCTCCTCAACAACAACAATAGACCTGTTGGCACTAAAAGAATTTCTACGCCACAGTCTAATTATGGGAAAGCTCCTAAGCAAAAGAATCCATCAAGGAACGCTCCATATCAGCACCAAAATAACAACTCTCGTGGTGGGAGGCAACAAGGCAGATCTCGGCCTCGGTCCAATACTTGGACCCGTGATGGTGGCGGCGCCGCACCCTCTGGGGGAGGCCGTCCCCGTCCCAAACTCCACGGAGGCCGTGCGCCTCCTAATGCCTCCACTTCCGGTAATGGCAAGTCTCCATGCTTCAAATGTGGCTCTTTTAAGCACTTTAATCACGATTGTCGCGCTAGCAAAGAGATGATCAAGGCTTACTCCGCCTACAAGAAGTTTCTACAACTCGAATCGAATCATGTGAATGAGGACCATGAGATCGAGACTCACCATATCTCCATGACGCCCGAGCCCCTTGCTTCTAAGGCTAGGCCTCCGGTTGCTACCATGGATACTCCCGACTTTGATTAGTCATTTTAGCTTCTTTAGCTTTATGATTCAAGTATTGTTATGGCCGACCGCCATTGTTATTTTCATTGACTTTGTAATAGTCTTTTGATTTTGGAATTAGAAGTTCATGTGTGATGTATTAAAGATTGGCATTCCATAAAATTTCACATTTCTTACTTACAAGACGATCTCTTTGAGAATTTTATTTACCCGACACTTAGCATGATGATCAACGTGCGCAACTTATGTGGTTTTTAAATTGGACGCTTTTGGGTTACATGGGACCCCAATAGCACTACATTGTGAATTTGGAACTTAAAATTCGGAAAACGAACCTCGGAACGTCGCAAAACGACGTCGTTTTGCTTTTGCCGGCCCGGTTACTATTCCAGCGTTTCCGGGACGTTTTTCCGGCGTATTCGCCGTCTTCCGGCCATTTTCCGGCGTTTCCGGCACCGCCACCCAGTTCCTGCCGGCGTCCCCTGTCGGACTTGAAGTCCCGGCCTCCATACCGGCCAGTTCCGACAGCCGCCGGCCGGTTTCTCGGCAATCGGTGCCGCCGGTTTTCCAACGAGTTTTTCGACGATTTTTTCCGTCGTTTCTCGTCATTTTTCCGGCATATTGCAGCAGTCCCTACTGCCACGTTTTCCTCGTCCAAAATTTACCCGGTTTTGAGTTCTTTTGACATGGTTTTTCGGTTTGTTTTTCCGGTTTTCTCCAAGTCCGTGATATGCACTCACCGGTACTCTTTGTGTGTGTTTTCCACACCATTTTTGGATGGTTTATACCACCCTCGTTTACTGTTTGGTATTTCACTGCTTCAATACCATGATTTCTAACTCTTTAGTTGAAGAATGTAGTACTATTGCCATGTGATACATTCGATGGGATCGACCTTTGTTCCGATTCTCATTCTTACAATACCCTACGGCGTATTGTATAGAATTGTTCCCGTGTCGCTGACTCTCTTAATTGTCATTTTGTAGATCTCCCGCGGTGAAATCGAATGTCTAGCTGATTGCAGAACCACCCACACTGTCCTACGGCACATGCAGTTGTTCACGGATCTAGTGTTTTCGACTTCTTCGATGACTACAATGATTGGCTCGAAATCCATCATTCAAGGAAGAGGCACTGCTTCTTTCATGTTGCCTAATGGTACGACTCTTAACGTCGTAGATGCTCTTTATGCGCCGAAGTCTCCCCGCACCTTGCTAAGTTTTAAGGACATACGTGCCAATGGTTTTCACCTCGATACTTATGTTGAGAATGGAGAGGAATATCTTTGTGTTACCTCTGAGAAAGCAGGCCATTGCCGTATCTTAGAGAAGATGAAGAGTCTTGGGAATGGTTTGTATCTTACTTCCATTCGGATCTTTGAATCATATGCGGTTGAACGCAACTTTTGTGATTCGGACTCTTATATGCTTTGGCATCCCGTCTAGGGCACCCTGGACGTGATATGATGATTAGAATTCTTAAGAATTCACATGGTCATCCATTTTTCAAGTCCCGGAAGCGATTGGAGGATCACCTCACCCGTGCTCCGCACGGTGAGGCCGTGCCTACCCATGCACCGCATGGTGTGGCCGAGCATGCCTCACTCGGCAGCTCCACGGCTTTCATGCCGTCGGTGGCGGCATCCCCTCCTTCACAGGAGCTTGTGATGCCTCCCGTGCTTTCAAATCCCTCTATGGCAATTTCTGATGCCCATCGCTCGTTTTGCAAAGCTTGTTCTCTTGCTAAATTTCAAAGAAGTCCTTCTTTTGCTAAGGCTTCAACCGAGAACATTCCATTCTTACAACGTATCCAAGGTGACATTTGTGGACCTATTCAACCAGAATGTGGACCTTTTCGATATTTTATGGTATTGGTTGATGCATCGACGCGTTGGTCACACGTCGCTTTGCTATCCACAAGGAATGCTGCATTTGCCAAGCTATTAGCTGAGATCATCAAACTTCGGGCTCACCACCCCGATTATCCTATCAAATCCATTCGTTTGGATAATGCTGGAGAATTCACCTCCAAAACTTTTGATGATTACTGCATGTCTATTGGGATCGAAGTTGAATGCCTGTTCCTCATGTTCATTCACAGAACGGTCTAGCAGAGGCTACCATCAAGCGTATTCAGCTTGTTGCTCAGGCAATGGTTATGCGTACTAACCTGCCGGTCTCTGCGTGGGGATATGCAGTGTTGCATGCAGTGACACTTATTCGTTTCCGACCCGCGGCTAACCAAGCGTTTAGTGCGTACCAGATGTTAACTAGTTACGAACCCAATATTTCACACTTACGCATCTTTGGTTGCGCCGTTTATGTGCCTATTACGCCTCCGCTGCGTACTAAGATGGGTCCTCAGAAACGTTTAGGTATCTATGTTGGCTATAATTCCCCAACGATTGTCCGCTACTTAGAACCAACCACCGGAGATCTCTTTATTGCAAGATTTGCAGATTGTCACTTTGATGAGACATGCTTCCCGTCGTTAGGAGGAGATGGGAATGTTATCATTCCAAATGAACGTCAGGAATTGACGTGGTGTGTCCCCACTATGTCTCATTATGATCCCCGCACTGCTCAAAGCGAGTTAGAAGTGCAACGCATTATCGACCTCCAGAAAGTCGCAGATTCGATGCCCGACGGCTTTGTAGATATTGCTAAAGTGACGAGATCAATCATACCCGCTGCGAATGTACCGGCATGGTTGGATGTCCCGAAATACGGGCGTGGAAGACAAGCTCCTGGACCTAGCAACATTGGCACCGCCCCTGACAGTGGGACGGAGGCCGGCGGCGGCACCACCGTACGCCGTGGTGTTGCCGGCGCCCTTTGTGGCGACGATGCCGAGATGGCCCGGCATGGAGCAGCTTCGGCCTCGGCTCCTCAAAGAAAAAGGGGGAGACCGATAAACTCTAGGGATTCAAAACCTAGAAAGAAGCGAACGACTAAGGCACAGCGCGTCATCAACGATGAATCACCATCGTATGAAGTTGTCTCTGATTACAGCTATGTTCATGAATCAACTCAAGTGTTACCGTGGGACGTTATGGAACCTTGTTTGATGCCAGAGAACAACGAAATCTCAGTGAACTACACAAGTGAGCAGTCGGTCCAAAACCGAGCCACTACATGCATTGATGACGTTTTCGCTTATTCCATCGCACATGAGATCATGTCTAAAGACGACGTTGAACCTCGCTTTGTAGCTGAATGTGAACGCATAGCAGATTGGCCGAAGTGGAAGGAAGCAATCCAGGTAGAACTTGACTCATTAGCGAAGCGAGAAGTCTTCGGAAAGGTTGAATTGACTCCAAGAGATGTCAAACCTGTTGGACATAAATGGGTCTTCGTTCGTAAGTGTAATGAGATGAACGAGATCGTGCGCTATAAGGCAAGACTCGTGGCGCAAGGATTCTCACAATGACCTGGTATTGACTATGAAGAGACTTATTCTCTTGTTATGGACATCATTACCTTCCGCTACCTTATTAGTCTGGTAGTGTCCGAAAGACTTAACATGCAGCTTATGGATGTGGTCACAGCTTATCTCTATGGGGATCTTGACGCATAGATATACATGAAAGCTCCAAAGGGACTACCTTTACCTCCATCAAGTGCCTCCAGACCACAGAGTGCTCATGCAGTCAGATTACGTCGTTCATTGTACGGGTTAAAGCAATCCGGAAGAATGTGGTACAATCGGTTGCATCAATACTTGGTGAGAAGGGGTCACAAGAATGATGAACTATGCCCATGCGTGTTCATATGAAAGACAAATTCCGGATTCGTCATCGTTGCGGTCTACGTTGATGACATGAACATAATCGGTACTCTTGATGAGATTGAAGAGACCGTGTCTTATTTGAAGTCGGAATTTGAGATGAAAGACCTAGGGAGGACGAAATTCTGTCTCGGCCTTGAGCTTGTGCATAGGGCCGACGACATCTTAGTGCATCAGTCAAATTACACGCATAAGATGCTTCGACATTTCAATATGGATCTATGCAGTCCATTGTCTACTCCCATGGTCGTCCGAAGTCTAGATATCAAGAAGGATCCCTTCCGTCCTAAAGAGGATGATGAAGAAGTTCTTGGTCTTGAAGTTCCATACCTTAGTGCGATTGGGGCACTATTGTATCTTGCTCAATGCACTAGACCGGACATATCTTTCGCAGTGAACTTATTAGCTAGATTTAGCTCCGCACCTACGCTACGTCATTGGAATGGAATCAAGCATTTGTTTCGATACTTGAAAGGTTCCCTTGACATGGGATTGTTCTACCCCTATTGCAGAGAGAACACCGCCACGGTATCTCCCCACACCACCGCCGTCGCCGACCCCGGCCTTGCCGTCGTACGTCGCAGTGACGCCGCCGGCCGCCATGGCGTGGAGACCGTGCGCGGTGCCGAGAGCAGCAACCGGTCCCGTGCAGCTCTTTCCCCCGATGCAAAGACTCCAAACAACTTGTTAGTTGGTTATGCCGACGCAGGGTACCTCTCTGACCCTCACAAGGCTCGTTCTCAAACCGGTTATGTGTTTACCATTAGGAATACGGCGATATCTTGGAGATCCACAAAGCAAACTCTTGTTGCTACTTCTTCGAATCACGCGGAGATCATCGCTCTCCATGAAGCAGTTAAAGAATGTGTTTGGCTACGATCACTTGTTCGCCATATTCGTGATTCTTGTGGATTAGTCTCTACAACTTATCAACCTACGTGCATTTATGAAGATAATGCTGCTTGCATAGAGCAGACAAAGTTAGGTTTCATCAAGGGAGACAACACCAAGCATATTTCGCCTAAGTTCTTCTACAACGTTCAACAACAGAAGTTCTTGAATGTTCAGATCAATCAAGTGCGTTCAGAATCCAATGTTGCGGATTTGTTCACCAAGTCTTTGCCTAAATCTACTTTTGTGAAACATGTGAAGAGCATTGGCATGCGTCGTTTATCGGAACACTAGAGTTTGGTAGACTTCAGGGGGAGTCTACATCACATGTTAAGATCCTTAAGTAGTTGGTGCGTTGTGCTCTTTTTCCCTTCGATCAAGCTTTTGTTTTACCCAAGAGGTTTTTATTTTGCTTGACAAGGTTTTTACCGAGGCAACGATGTGTGCACCATGCAACCTAGGCATGCGACACAAGGGGGAGTGTTCCGGGAGAATTACTATTCTACCCTTGTGTGTGTCTTAGCCTAATAGGTTTCCTGTTAGGAGATAGATTAGCATCTCCGTAATAGATTAGGACTCCGAATCCTACGGGATTGTGGTTTTGTAAATGCCTATATATATGCCACCATATCATTCAATAATACACAAGTATTTTACCCTACAACAAATGTAAAATAATTAACTTTGGTTAGATTGTAAAAAAAATAAGATACATGTGATATTTTAATAGAATGTGGGCATATGATGAGCACATCAAGAGTGAGCGACAAATTTTCTTCCGAATATTTCTGATTTTTACCAATATCAAATTGCAACTGTAGCAGGTCTTTATAGCACAAAATTTATCTGTATTAATGGATAATCAAACACCTTTTGTAAGTCCCAAGTGAATAAGGAAAAGGTGTGAATTCCAAGCCTGCTTCCCGAAATGACTAGATCCTACAGAGAACATTCTCCCAAGGGTCCTTAGGGCTTTGAGGTTGAAACAAATTACAAGACAAACACCATCTAACACCTCACGTGTAACTAAGGCAATTGTAAAACGTAAAGTCCCTCTTTCAGTATAGAATCCTACCCTGCTTCTTAGAAGAAGGTCACTCCTCATAACATTAGTGATTTTTTTCCAGTTTGAATCGATTCCACTCATTTCCCTGCAAGTCTTAAACCATTTCCATAGTGAGCATCACTAGGTATGTTCTTTACTCAGAGACCCTTTCAACTGCAAACTTCAGAATACCAGGACTCTTGGACCATTATAATGCTTCAACTTCTGGTGGTTACTTGTTTCCCTTCCTTGTTCATACATTATTTCAAATCCTTTTACGTTAGATCTTAAACCAACCCATCAATCAAACATCAAGCACTTATTATCAAAGGGAACAACCAAAAATCCGTCATGACTACCGTAATGAAAGTGGACACCCAAGCTACTCATCCCAATAAGCCTTATATTGCTACAAAACCTAACATGACGTAATAACCAACGCCTGTTTGTTAAGCCAATGATTCAAAGCCACATTTGTAGAAGGTTTTGTGGGTGCTAGGCAAAGGCCATATGGGTAAAGGCCACAAAGAAGCCACATATGAATGTTGCTTTTGTCGATATTTTGTGTAGTGTCGGTGTTAATTCTAATGCATAATCATCTTTTTTCTACAGTGTAAAAACACAGTTCGATAACCACAATTAAAGTTTTTTTTTGGCATGAATTATGATTTCTTTGTTCCATGTTAACTTGCCAGTTTTGATTTTCTTATGGCAATTTCAGAGGATTAACAACTCACAATTGGACCCCGGCGTAAAATATCTCCCAAATTGAAGGCGGTTCCACTTCAAGATCAGATGATGGAAATCCCACACAAAGAAGGGGAGCACATCACCTGTGCCTAAATTGCATGTGTCACGTGTGTGCCACTAATAAAAGTCTTACACGTGGAATTCCATTAATTGTTTTTAATAAGAGTTTAACTTTGTTAACCTTAATTAAATTTTGTGAAATATATCAGTTTTTTATTAAAGGAAAAAGAAGCATTTACAGACTCCATTTCTACTTCATCTTTTCTTGTTTATCATCTATCGGCTATCGTTTTGTTTTCTCTCCCAACCTTCTATTGGGCGGCTTGCTGGGTGAGAAAGATTTGGTCAATTTATCAGAAACAATTCTGACAATGGGACGGTGTTGTTGGTGATGGGGGATTGGATGGGGAAAGACCGAAAGAGCAACGATCCGAAGAAGCACTGGCCGAGATCAAAGTAGTAGAAGCAGCGCACGTCGACAACGGTGGAGTGGATCATTTTGAAGGGGTTTGAAAGTGTAAGATTGGTGTTATTAATCAGGAGCAGATAATTGGATGGATAGTGTTGTTGGATTATCATGGCTATGTAAGTTTAGGGATGTTAATCTAGCTATTTCCAAATATAACATAGTGGAGTTGGGATGTTTTTTTTTTGTTTTTTGTTTTTGTTTTTTTGGAAATCGAGTTTTTCTGGCTGATGGCTGTGGGTAGTAGGGCTGGCATGGTATGGGAATTTACCACGGTTACCGCAAAACCAACCGAACCAATTAAATTGGTAACTGACATAGTCGGTTACCGATTTTTGCGGTTGGTTACCGTACCAATTATAGACTTAGCGGTACGGTAATAGATTTTTATTACGACGGTAATTACCGTACCGACAGTTAATTTCTGTTTATATTAAATTGTATTAATCCTAGCCGTTGAATGGAGATCCTGTAATTTTAGCCGTCAATTCCTAATCCTAACCTCCTAAAAGGCTAAACCTATTCCTCATTTCCTCATACCTCATTCGCAGCTTCAGCGCCTCTCACTCTCTCTGTCTCTCAGCCCTCTCAAGTCTCACCTCTTTGGGTGTTAATTAGCTGCCAAATTATTGCATTGTTGCATACTATAGGTTGTTGGCTTGCTGCATACTATACATTTCTCTCATTTTTGTGTTTTCTTGTTTGTTATTGGCAGAAGAACTCAAGAACTAGTGAACTACAAGGGATGGTTGGATGACTAGGCATCTAGGCAGACTAGCAACACTGCAGCCTTGCAGCAGTCCAACAGCTTGTTCTCAACTATGTTTGTGATTTGTTAATGTGTTATTGAACAATTTGAAGTTTTGAATTGTGTTTATGACTTTGTGGTTGTATGATTTACTTGTATGAACCTTGTTAAGTTGGTTTTATAACTCTTTGTTGATTATTTCATAGCAGGAAAACTCTAAAAGATTTGGGTCAGGTCTTATTTTCATGAAAAAAAATTGGCCCAATTTAATGTTGGTAAAGGCCCAACCGTACCGTACAAACATGTCGGTATACCGATTTTGGTGGTTGGTAATGGTAATAAAATTTTGTTTACCAATTATAGTTGGTTGGTAATTGGTAATGATAAAAAAATGTTGATAACCGTACCATGCCAGCCCTAGTGGGTAGCTAGGAAACACGGAAACGTGCATACACCCACGTTTCCCGCTTCCGAAGCGGAACCACTCCGGAACCACTCCGGAAACGTCCGGAAACGCTCGGAAACGCGCCGGAAACGCCCGGAAACGCCCGGAAACGTGCCGGAAACGCCCGAAAACGTTCGGAAACGTGTTTCCAGAAAAATGAGTTTTGGAAACGCGGTGGAAACGCGAGTTTCTGAATTGGAAACGCGGTGGAAACGCGAGTTTCCGAATTGGAAACGCGAGTTTCCAAAAAATAAAGGTTTTTTTATGTTTTTTTTTTATTTGAGATTTTGAGTTACTTAAATTAAAAATTTGTTATTATATTTATTTTTTTGTATAATTTATATATATTTATAATTTTTTTTATTTTGACGTTTCCAAAACGTACCCGCTTCCTAAATTTTTTGAAAAACACGCTTCCGCGTTTCCAAACGTTTCGCTTCCACGTACCCGTATCCGATTCCGTGCAACCTAGGTGGGTAGTGCTATAGTGGTGAAGGAAAAGTCTGGGTTTGCATGAAAATAATATATTTATTTTGATTATGTTTATTATATTTTTAAGTAATGTCTGTAGTAATTCGGGCATAGGTGATGTGCTCCCACAAAGAAGTGCATATCCCTGCATTACAGGCAAATTATTCCACGTCATTCATTTCTCTCATAATTTATCATTACCAATTTCCAAAATATTCCAAATGTGATCACTTATTCAGTTTTGAACTACAGAACTGAACGCAGTACACGCAATACTACAATGATCATTGTGAACTTGTGTGCGAGGATCAGGCAAAAATACTCCTCGATATAAACTAAAAGTAGCTAATATATGTAAGTCTCAATAAGAAGTATGTCCTCTTGCAACACGTTTCCTACTCTATGGATTAACATTTTCAACAATTACTATATCAACTCAAGCGGACAACTAAAGTAACTAGCAGGCATTGTGAAATTCAAACTAGGGGTGGCACTTAAGACCGAAAACCGAACTGAAAAAATCGGATCGAAATCGAAAAAAACCGAACCGAACACAAACTGAACTGAACACAAGAAAAACCGAACCGAACCGAATTCATCGGTTTGGTTTCAGTTTGGGCACATAAGAAACCGAACCGAACCGAAAAACCGAATTATTTATAAAATAATGTCATTTTACATTTATCTTACCGAATATTTGTTTTGATTAATGTGATTTTAGTTTTATATTATATATAATTATATGTTTCTCTTTTGTAGTGTTATATGTATATATAATCATCTATGTTTATATGTATGCCCATATATGTATGTTTCAAATAAGTTTGCTAAAACAAACACACACACACATATATATATATATATACAAACAGATGTGTAATTACTAAATCCGCCTCAATATGAAGCAACTATATGAAGGAAACTTCTCAAGATCGATCGACACCAGTCGATATGATTGATATGTATATATAGTCACCTTGTAAAAATTTCATCCAATTCGGATCTCGTTTAACTATCGGAATTTCCGGTAAACCGAAAACAACACTAATATACCCTAAGGGATGACCCATTACCAAGATGCGAATGAGAAAAGTTGTTTACATATTTGAAGTCACATAATTTTTGTCATCGATCGTGCGTGGTCAAAACAAAGAAACTCATTTGGCAAAGTCCCGGTTAATGGGGGTTTTATTATGTGAAAACGCATGTTTTTTGGTTGACCGTTGGTACAAACGGTCAAACCATGTTCAAAACGGACGAAATTTTTACGGGTTTCCTAAATATATATACCGATCGCATTTACTGGTGTCGATCGACCATATTTTCAAACTGGAGTTGTCGATCGATGAAGTGTCCACTAATGTACCATAACTTTTATATTAGGGTTATAATAAAACTATCACATTATGAAGCGACTATATGAAGGAAACTTATCGGAATTGATCGACACCATCCGATGTGATCAGTATATATATTTAGTGACCATTTTAAAATTTCATCCAATTCGGACCTCGTTTGACCGTCTGAATTTCCGGTAAACCAAAAACAACACTAATATACCCTAAGGGAGGACCCATTACCAAGATGCGAATGTGAAAAGTTGTTTACATATTTGAAGTCACATAATTTTTGTCATCGATCGTGCATGGTCGAAACAAGGAAACTCATTTGGCAAAGCCCCGGTCAATGAGGTTTTATTATGTGAAAACGCATATTTTTTGGTTAATCGTTAGTATGGACGATCAAACTATGTTCAAAATGGATGAAATTTTTACATGGTCCCTAAATATATATGTTGATCACATCTATTGGTGTCGATCGACAATATTTTGAAACTAGAATTTTTTTTAAAAAAATTGTTTTAAAAAAAAAAACCGAACCGAACCGAACCGTTCGGTTCGGTTTTTAGTTTTCCCTATTGAAAAACCGAACAGTGAACCGAACCGAACCGAACCGAAGTTTAATTTCAGTTTGATTTACAGTTTGACCCCAAAACCAAACCGTTTAAACCGAATGCCACCCCTATTTCAAACCAAACCTCGAAAAATTACATACCTGTGATTTCAATTCAACAGAGATCCCTAGTGCGTGAGGCTGGTTAAGCTTCCAAGACTTCCACACTCACGGCACAAATAGTACAACAGCTTGCCAAATCAAACACACATTACCATTACCACCATTACTCTACAAGAGTGTATTTCATTCACTACTAGAGTGCAGACACCACCATAAAGTAACAGCGCGTGCATATTACTCTCAGTTTGTATCGGTTAACTGTACAAACCCACGCGCATCTGTTTCTCTTCTCTCTCCTCTGTCTATGTCTGTTAGTCACCCCTCTCCTATGTTCTTCTCATCTTCATTTTATTTTCCAAAAAAAATCACAATGAAGAAATTAAATTACGAATCAAAACCATATAACCAGATTGATTAATGAAACCCACAATTGAACGAATATTATTAGATGGATTTGAATTTTTTTCGGGTTTGCATACTGGGTTTTGGATTAGTCTCATCAAATCAATTTCAATAAATTCAATTTTGTTCAGATTTGGGATTCTTCAATGGTTTGTAAACTGGGTTTTTATTTTGTTGAATCAGGTTCATCAGTTTGATGCACCCAAATCCAGATTGGAACTCCAAGATCAAAAATCACAAAGTTGTTGGACAACAAACCATTTGCCGGAAAAAGAAAGAAGAGAAGAATCAAAAGGTGAAAACCTCAAACCCTCATTCCTATTTGATTTGCTTTGATTCATCGAAAACACCCTAAAGAATAACCGAAGTTGCCGAGTATCAGAATTCAAGTCCAAGTTCTGAGTTAACCGGCCACCTCTATGTCTTCTCTTTCTTAGATAAGATAATCCTCACTTGCCTAACTAACAAACCTTGAACGAATAACTACCACCAATTCAAAAAGTTGATCCACATGTATTTATGAACGGTCCAGATTTGCTGGTGTGCGTACTCGACGGTGCATTGAATCTATTTCCTACTCTACCAATTTTCAATCCAACTGTTAACAAATTAAATGATCACATTAACGTGCCGACACGAAAACAGAAGACTGATGTCCTGCGCCTTAGCCGTGTGTGTACTGATCCTAAAAATGTCACCAAGATTAAAAGTAAACATCACGCTCAAATTTTCATCCACTCAATTTTTCGAAACAAATTGGAGTAACTGATGAGTAATACTAATAGTATTGTTACCTCAGAGACAAAGAACTCGTGGACGACGCCGCGTTATCTATCGTGGACGGTGACCTTGTGCTTCGGAACAGAACCAGAGTCGGTCTGGTCGTTTACTTCTACCAGCATTTGGAGCTCCAAAGTCGTTGTATTGCGGCGCCATTTCAATGTTTTGGAGTGGTTAGTAGTGCTGCTCGGTAAGGTGACATGGCGGGAGGGGTGGGTTTCTGGTAGAGAGGAATGCAAGGGTTGCAGGGAATGGCGTGGTCCATCGGATTATGATTCTCTTCTTGTAATTCTAATGGCCAGGTTTAGGGAGAGTTCGGGAATGAGCCTTAGCTCCAAAAGCCCAAAGCTTTTTTTTCATATGGCAAATTGTGATAGGATGTAGTCGTGGGCTTCGTCTGGAATGCACCCACTCTCCGAGAGCTTAGCGGGTTTTTGAAACGGCGTGAGTTTTGTTCCTGTTTTTAGAGTATTAAGTAGTTTACTGTTTACGTAGAAAGGTTTTATCTGGTGTTTGAGAGTATGAGGCTTTAAGCTTAATCATATAGAATCCATTGCTGAAATTGGAATATAGGATTAAAGTACCAAAGCTCCAAAGCAGAATCCAGCGATGACCAAGTTCTCGACGGAGACGGCGGCGAGGTCGATAGTGCTGACCTGGCCGGCGAAGACTTGAGTGATGGCACCAAGAGAGTACTGACATAGTGAAGTGAAGATGGCGGGGCCGGCAAGAAACCAGAGCTTCTTGGATTCTCGGTTGAACTCACGGAAGAAGTCACGGAAGCCATTGATGGGAGGGATGTCGTCGGAGTCGAGGTTAAAGGTCGTGGTGGAAATGGGAGAAGCGTTTACAGGTGCAGGGAACGACTCTAGATTGTCATGCACCGGATGATGATGATGTTGTGGAATTGCCACCACGTCGTCTCTTATCGACAGAAGTGGCTGTGGTCAGCGCAATTAGGTCAAAGTCAAAATTATCTGATAACTTACCCCCACGTGATTAAAACGCGCCGAAAACAAAAATGTGCATAACATTTGAACGTTTAACGGACGTCTGTGGCCCTTGCTGCTCAAACCACTCATGCGTCGCCACGTCAGGAAAAGACTTTTTGGGCTCTCGGAGAGTGAGCCAATTCTAGACGGTTCCGTAGTCGTGGTCCTATATACCTCCCGCGATTTGTTAGATGTTAAGAAGAAAAAAAGTTAAAATGTGTTGTGCACATGAGTACGACACTGTTATTCATTGAAATGGGGAGGGTAAAAGTCATCGTCGTCTTCTAGTTTTGGAGCCCATCATATAAATCATCATCCCATACCATCAAGAGCCCCAATTACCGGTGTTCTGAAAGTCGGCCTAAGCACCGTCCCTGGTACCGCCGTTGAGATTCAAACCAACGTTGAAGCCTAGATCAACATGTCAAAATTGCTTAATCATTTGGTTAAAGACGATAATGTATTGGATGAATGGTTCAAGCGACCTGTAATGATATTTATCACCAATACAACCTCGAGAGAAGGGATAGAAAAGGAAAGTAGAATTAGTTTCTAAATTTGAGGAATTGAAGTAGGAATTGAGTAGTTCCTTACGTTTTAGTCCATCCATGACCCGAACTCAATTAGTCTCAGCCTCATCTCATCCATTTCCCCCTCTGCTCGAGCTTGGACACATCATTTCCTCTTTCTCGCTCCTTCAAGATTTCCAGATTTCCCATGCGTTCAATTTCATCGGTCAAGGAGCTTGAAGTCTAAGATCAATTTGCAAATTGAAACCTAACATCAATTTCCCTCTTGTTTTTTTAGCTCTCTGGCGTAGATTAAAGCTCCAGCGAGTCTCCTAATTTCCAAAATGAAGCTCTGTCAGCCTCCTCCTAATTTTTATAACACAAGTTGTTTCAAACAAGTGAGAATTGATACTTTATTCGAAGTAGTTTACCAACCCACATGAAAATAGCTAGTCAAAAATCAAAACTTTCACCGAATCTACTGTTTACAAATGCTGTTTACAAAAATCAGTTGGGCTCTTGTAGAGTGGGTGCATAATAGAATGCTCTCGGGTTTACAGGGAGAAGATAATGAAAATGTGTGTGTGATGCTGTGCTTGCGTCTGCACTGAGTTAAACATGTGGATGAGTTAATCACCATTGGATTGCGTGGCTATATTCTAACATAATTATTGTGAAAATTACCTACTATTCCAGGATATTACAATTTTATTCTTATGTGTGTCTTAGTCTAAGTAAGTTTTCTTACTAGAGTAGATTATGCTTTAATGTAATAGATGTAAATATCTAATTATTCGGGATACTCCGTATGTAATGTCTATATATATGTCTCATTATTAATTCATAAAGATAGACGTTATGTTCCATTATGTTGTTATTATTCCAATTTTGTTCCCCTCCTTTAACACATTATTAGCTTTATGGTTAGCTATGATCGAGTTTGGTCGTGAGCTTTATGTCATTGGAAAGCCACGTATGGGTAGAGGTACCAAATGTGCCGAAAAACTCAAGCTCGACACAGGCTCAGCCGTTAAAAGTCGGCCCGGCACGGCCCAAGCCCGTTATTATAATGGGCTGGGCTGGGCCGAGATATATTAGCCCATGGATTGAGCTCGGCACGGTCCGAGCACGATAATTTCATGGACCAGCTCGTTAAACATATAATTTTATATTATTTATATAAATACTTAAACAATTATCACTATTAGACTTGAATATTATAACTTTTAAATTATCTCTTGATTATTTCATTATTCTAACTACAAGATTTCACAAATATAATAAAAGTAGTGAAGAAAACATTATTGTTTTGATATATATGTAATGTTTTAGAAATAAAATTAGAAAATATGTTATAATATTTTACTATTCTAAATAGTTATATAAAACAAATATTCTAATTACATAATATATATTTTTCTATTGTGTGTTATAATGTTAATGGGCCGGGCCGGCCAGCTTTTTGGCCTAGCACGATATAGGCTGTCGGGCCGGGCTTAATTTTAAGAAATTGGCCAGCCCAAACCCGATACGAAAAATAAATGGGCCGGCATGAGCACGGTTTTGGCCAGCTTCAAATGGGCCGACCCAGCCCGTTTGCCACCTCTATGTACATGTGTACTTTCCAAAACATTTTACGGTTCACCCATACCTATTATCTATGACGAAGAAGTTATGGCCGTCTAAGTGCATGAAGGTCATTCCACTCGTGAATTTGATTTTCATTGCAAACTTTTATTTTAAGTTGTTATGAAGAAATGTTTGTGATTGAGTATATATATATATATATATATATATATATTTCGTAGTAAAAAAATAGAATTATCAATTTGATTACACGTACAAAGGAATTAATGTTTGATGAAAAAAAATTGAATGCTAGATTATGATCTTCATCAGTTAGTTGATTGCAGAACAAACGCGGTGAATTTCACCATTTGTTGCAGACTTGACACCCAAAGGCGGATACATGCAACAGGCTATCAGGACTGCAGCTAAGACGAAAATTATGATATAAACTAACTAGGTACACTGTTTGAGAAAGTATCATTAGCTCAGTTGGCAATCTGGCCGATTATTTTTCTTATAGCCCCTCTAAGGTTAAAGTTTCGAATCCTCTTAGGAGTAAGAAGATTATTTCTACTTTTTCAGAATTTTTTTCCCATTTTATTCCTTATTTTATCCTTTATGCCTTCCCTAATTATATTACATTCACCTTGTTTTTTTTTTTCCTAGTTCTACTTTCTTCACCTTCCTCCTTATTCTTAAAATTTCACTAATCTACTAGTATGCGAAGATTTAAAAACTGAAAATGTTTCTTCATGTTTCTTCATGCACTTCCCTCTTTAGAAAATAAAATCCTTGGATGAGCCTAAGATTGAGTTCTAAACCTAAAAAAAAACAAGTTTATAATCCTAGATCCGCTACTGTTGACACCAATGTTACTATCTTCACTATGGATCTTCCGAATTCTACGCTGAAGTTCAATGCTTGCCATCCTCCCACACCCAAGAACCGTTGGACAAAGCATTTTGTGGAAGCATCAGTCCATAACTTTTGATCAGACTCGAGTATCCCACGACAATTCCTTGAGTTTGTAAAGAATGCTGCATCAAACCGAGCTCCGCTGCTTGTGTCCAAATCGACACGCTTTGCTGCATCACCACCTTGGGGGCAGAGTGCTCATAGTTGAGGAACAAATGAAGGGTTGATGGTCTTGTCTGCACCGTTTCCGATTGTAGTACGTGAAATTGTAAAGCCTGTAGTTGAAGAAGCGGCAAGCTGAAGTACCAATAGTGTGTCCACCTATAAATTCCAGAATTTAGATGCATATCAATTTAATGATAATGAAGGTACAAAATACATAAAATAAATGTCTATTAATTAGAAAATAATAATACTCTTTAGCAATAATGTACTATTCAAGCTTACTTACCAATAAGCGTGACATGATCTTGAGTCAGTTGAGTGTTGAGACCAAGAGTTTGAAACTTGTTCTTTTGTACATCAGTGGAATCCCTAAAGCCAAGAATGATACTCGTCCGTCAAACCTTCCGGTAGCTAGGCACCTTCCAATTGATTCCCTTTGTCTGCAAGAACATTAGTTATAATCCGGGCATGTGTATTAATCATTTATATATATATTTAGCAAGGATGAAATGACTTAATTAGTGTCTGTACTACGAACATAATCGATTTGCAAGGTTAATTATGAAAGGTAAAACGTACCAAGACAACAGAATCTCGAGCAGCAAGGACGAGAATGTCAGCACAAGAAACAACACCAGGGCATGCAGCTTCAAGCTGAGTCTTTGCGTCGTCAATAACTTCCCAACCTCTCAATCCAAGGTTCGGGCCAGCAGTTTTTACAGTGTTTGCGCCGTTGAGGAGTACAGAACCGTCGCAACCTTGAACGAAGTAGCTAGTCGTGAAAGTGCATTCTCAATAAGCCAGGTGTGGCGGACCTACTTGAAGGGCCACTTGGGCTTAAGCCCAGAGTACTTTTGGGCTGTAAAAAACCCTAGTATATATACGTATGGGCTGATAAGAAAAATTTGGGAATGAGGCGGCATGTTTGCTTCTCTGATTTTCACCCTTTTCTTTTCGCATGTTTCTTCTCTCTAATCTCTAATTGCTACTTCTCAATCCAACTGAAGAGTGAAGTCCAGCTGAATTTATCTCCTAGTGTCTTCTAGTAGGCTAATGTCTTGTTCTAATTCATTTGAAATTATCTGGTATGCTCCGACTAGAGTTACACGGTTTTCAATTTCTTTTCATCTATGCTCGAATTACAAATTGAAGTGATAGTCGAATTTATCTCCTAGTGTCGTCTAGTAGGCTAACGTCTTGTTCTAATTCAGTTGAAATTATTTGGTATGCTCCAATTAGAGTTACAAGGTTTTCAATTTCTTTTCATCTATGCTCGAATTACAAATTGAAGTGATAGTCGAATTTATCTCCTAGTGTCTTCTAGTAGGCTAACGTCTTGTTCTAATTCATTTGAAATTATCTGGTATGCTCCAATTAGAGTTACAAGGTTTTCAATTTCTCTTCATATGCTCGAATTACTAATTGAAGTGATAGTTCATTGTTCCTACTTAACTTTTTCGGTTGCGGTTGTTTATTTTTTTCTTTTGTTGTTTGTCTTGCCTATTCGTTGAGAGGTCAGAGGTGTACTATTGCTTTGTTCCTTGGGTAGTTCTCTTGTTTCTGCCTGTTGGATTTGATATATTTTCATTCTCCCACTGGGTTTCAAACCTCAAAAAAAAATTTGTGGCTTTATAAACTAGCCTAGACAACTTTTCAATCTTGGATCCGCCTCTGTAGGTGCAATGGCAGGAGTGGATTTGAAATGCTTTTGAACTGTTCTTGACTTATTGTGACAATGGAATCTTCCGCAGGGGCGGATCCAGCCCAGCAAATGAAAAAGAATTAAAACATAAAGATAATCTCACTTTTCTTTCTTCACATCCGGGTTCTTCTTTTCATCTTCTTCAGTTCAAGGACTTCAAACAAAAATTATTCTCGTCTACATGTATAGTTCTAAGCTCTTTCATTAAAAATGGCAGGTCTCTTCCTGTCTTTGGTTTTTATTTTTATTTTTGATTTCAATGGTTTAGATATGATGAGTTTTGTTTGTTTTGATGAATATGTTATTTGTTTTTTTCCGACTAATTAGAAGCGTAAGAGCTCTGAACTTTTGATTGGGTTGCTGAATGCTGAGGAATTGTTTCATAAGAAGAAGATGTTTATGCACATTATTTTAAACTTTTAAGTAATTGCTGGCTTCAGTTTGGATGTTTGAATGTTTGAAATATCTGTGTAGTATGAAGCTTGGTATTGAAGTTAGATTTTGGTGAAATTTGAATTGAATGGTTTACGATTCAATATTGAGGCAGTAGGTTTGTGGCAGAAATTTTTCATATCTTAGTTTCTGATTCAATTTTGTTGTGTTAGTTTGGTGATGATTAATTGTCAAGTGATTATGAAATTTATTATGTATATTTCAGGATGTCTGATGATAATCGTTCGAGCAAATTAAAAAAGAATTTAATAAATTTATGTAGGTTTGTCATTTTTAATAAATTAAAAGAATTAAATATTAGATTAGATTTTTTTTACTTGTTATTAGCCCCGTTGACATTTCAATTCTGGATCCACCACTAACTCTATCACTAACTGTGCCCTAGGACATGATTTGAAGTAGAATCCAACTCGGGTGCTTTGGCTTTGCACCGAGCTGGGGAAAGGGGTAACCAGGGCAAGCAAGGCCAGAAACACAACGGAAATGGAGGACTTCTGGTACATTTTCGAACTTAGCTAGCTTCAGTATATTGACCGAAATCAATGTATAAACGTTTAGATCGATGGGATGAGAAACTGAAGATACTAGATAGCTACTATTGTGTTTATGCTGGTTGTGATTTCATATCATCAGACTGATATCTATTTATATAGTACGGGGGTTGCCCATAAAATGTTATTGAAGTTCAGAAACGCGGAGAGAAGTAAACAAAGACGGCTGAGTGGCTGATAACAGAAAGAGTCAATTCAAGTGACGATGCACTTTTTGCTGGTTTGCTTCTTTGTAATCGTCATGGGTGAAGACTCGTCTTGTGCATTATTGGTTGCATGCATTGATGTAGCAAACATGCACGGAAAGGTTTCTAATTAACAACCTCCATCTTTTTTATTAGTTAGTTCATATATCTAGCTAGGAATTAATTATAGAATGTTCTTTAAAGTTTTACATAATGACGGGGAACTGTAATACAGTAAAATGTATATTGCTTTCGTGTTACTTACACCGAATTTGTTCTATATAATCTAACAAGAGTTATACCACAAATCACGTCCTTAATTACTCCTTGAATCACGCTTTTGATTTATTCTTAAATCACGCTAACACTCCCTCTTAAGTTGGCGCATACACATCAATTATCCACAACTTGCTAAGTGAGTCATAAAAGGCCTTCTTAGACACTCTTTTTGTGAGCATATCGGCAAGTTGTTCTTCTGTAGAAACAAAAGAAAACTAATGATCTTCGCGTCTAGCTTCTCTTTTATAAAGTGACGATCAACCTCCACATGTTTTGTACAATCATGTTCCACATGATTTTGTGAGATATCAATATATGTCTTGTTGTCACAGTACAGCTGCATAACACAGTTAGGTTTGATACCTAAATCTTGTAGGAAATTTTTAAGCCATAAAAATTCGCACACCTCCTGAGCCATACATCTGTACTCTGCTTTAACACTAGATCGAGCTACCACTTTTTTTTCTTACTCTTCTATGTAACTAGATTAGCCCTAACAAAAGTAAAGTATCATAATGTGGATCTCCGATCTGTAATATTTCTAGCCCAGCCTGCATCTATGAAGCCACAAACCTCAAGGATATTATTGTGATTAGAGAACATTACTCCTCTCCCTAGAGCTGACTTCGAATACCTCAAAATCCTTAACAACATCCATGTGGTCCACACTGAGATTATGCATAAACTGACTCACTACACTTACTGAATACACAACATCTGGTCTGGTATATGATTAATAAATCAGGCGTCCAACTAGCCTCTGATAACGAGGTTTTTCAGTAGGCACTTGATCTGGATACTCTGCTAACCGATGGTTCTGCTCAATAGGAGTATCAATGGGAGTGTAATCCAACATACCTATCTCTGTTAGTAGATAAGGATGTACTTCCATTGACACAAATAAATATCATCACTTCCCCTAGGTCCTTCATCTCAAACTCTGTGGCTAGCTGTTTTTGTAATCTATCCCCTCAACAGTATCATTCACAGTAACTACCATATCATCAATATATATAATTAGGGATGTTACATTCCCTTGTTGATGTCTGAGAAATAATGTGTGGTCTAAATTACTCTGTTTGTAGCCAATTTTCATCAAGAATTTTGAGAATCTTCCAAACCAAGCACGAGGTGACTGTTTAAGACCATACAAAAACTTTCTCAATCTGCATACAAAGTTACTTGGAGAAGCGGCCACATATCCAGGCGGAAGATCCATGTACACTTCCTCTGTAAGTTCTCCATGAAGTAATGTATTCTTAACATCAAACTATCTAAGTGGCCAGTTTTAACTA
Source organism: Argentina anserina (assembly GCF_933775445.1). Taxonomy (NCBI): domain Eukaryota; kingdom Viridiplantae; phylum Streptophyta; class Magnoliopsida; order Rosales; family Rosaceae; genus Argentina; species Argentina anserina. The sequence goes on from NC_065876.1 coordinate 12,565,026, forward strand.
GCAGTAAAAGAGAGTAATACCTGAATAGTGTTTATCTTTGCAACATGTGCACATATCTCATCATAGTCTATGCCATATGTCTGGGTGAACCCCTTTACTACTAGGCATGGTTTATATCGGCTCACTGAACCATTTGGATTATGCTTCACTGTAAACACCCAACGACATCCCACAGTCTTCTTGCCTTGTGGTGGAGATACAAGCTCTCAAGTATTATTTTTTTGTAATGTTTCCATCTCTTTCTCCATGGTGGAGACCAATCCATAAAAGACGGGTACAATCATCAATAAGTGACACATAATACTGCAAACCTGACACAGTAGACTCTTTGGAGGGACCCCAAACATCAGAATGAATTAATTCAAAGGAAGGATACGCTTATTAGAAGTACTAGGGGAATAAGTAGATCGTTGATTCTTTCCCAGAACACATGTCTCACAACGTAAAAATGCCTCATCCACATTAATAAACAAAGTAGGCATAGATTTTTTCATAACACTAAAAGATGGACGCCCTAAGCGATGATGTCATAACTAAACTTCACTTAGCTTGTTAGAAGTGGAGATTAAAGCGGTCCAAGACTGTGCCCCTAGTTTCTCCCTAGCATATGTCTGATCTAGATGAAATAATAGGCCCCTCAAATACCCCCGACCAATTAACTTTCCGGTGAGAAGATCTTGAAATAGCACATACATAGGGAAAAATGTCACATAACACTTAGCGTCAGTGTTCAATTGGGGGACATATATCAAATGATGAGATAAAACAAGTACATATAACACATTGTGAAACTCAATTGTGAGAGTAATACGAACTGATAATTTCCCTAATACGGGGAATGCATCACCACTAGTATTAGTAACACAGGGTACTGGTGGAGGAGACAATATGGTAAAATAAGATTTGTCATAAGTCATATGATCAAATGCACTAGAATCAATAATCTATGTATCAAAACCAACAAAGTTAGAAATATTTAATGTCATACCAATTTTACCACGACCAACTATGGATGCGGTAGGTATGCTCCTCCTGTTGTATGATGATGATGGCCAACCACACCATAGATATCTGGTTTCTGGACGAATTGAATAGATGATTTCACCTTGGGACGATAATTAGGCCTCTTAGGCCGAAGGTGTGGATACAGCTTCCAACATGTCACACGAACATGGTTAGTATCATGACAATAAGAGCAAGGAGGGCGGAGCTGATTCCCGAAGCCTGGTGGTGGTCCTTGCTGATGAAGTGGAGCTGAAGTGGCATGTTGAAGGGGTGGTGCTGAAGATCTAGCACGAACAGTAAGGCTGGAAACTTCAACTTGTGTCTTGTGTCTGATGAAGACTCTCATGTTGAGATTCATCTTTACGGATATATGTGAAAGTTGTAATTAGGTTAGGGGGTTCGATCTTTCTGAGCAATTCCCCTTTCGCACTGTTATGCTTTGCATCAAGATCTTTCAAGAAGTGGTGAACTCGCTCAAACTCCTTCTCTCGTTGGTACAAAAAAATATCATCCTGATTCTTGATCATGCAAGAACGTTTCACATCAATTTCAGCCCAAATATTTGTTAGTTTGGTGAAATAATGCGCTATCGGTTGCCCATCATGTTGCATCGCCAAAGATGTGCATATTAACTCATGAACCTGTATGAAATCAGAGTCATTAGTATATAAGCCTTGTAGTGTCTTCCATATTGCATGCGTAGTGTCATATGCCTCCACCAGGTCAACTATCTCTTTATTCATAGCTTTCCACAAGACTGACATTACATGACCATCATCGTCGTCCCATTTAGTGTAGGCAACAACATCATCTGCACTAGGAACCTTAGTTACGCCGGTTACATGCCACATCTTGTGCATTACTCGAAGATGATCTGCCATAATTCTCTTCTATTTATGGAAATTGGTCCCATTGAGTTTGGTTCCCCCAAAGGAACCACTGTCAGAATTCTTGACAGATACTTCAAATTTCGGAACATCATTGATCTCATAACTCTCAGCTTCGTCTCCAGAACCCATTGAAAAGCAAATTAAAAATCAGAAATTATACAGCAGAAACACCAAAAAACTGATATAAACATTTCGTGGGTGCACATGCACTGTCGGTGAACCTGCACTGACAACTAAGACTATCAAATCTGGGCCTGGGCGGGTCAGGTTGAATCTAGACCGGGTCGGGTCGTGTCAAATCTGGACCAGGTCAGATAGAATTCGGGCCGGACTAGGTCGAATCGGGTCCGTGTCGGTCGAATTTGGAGCTCGGCGACTCGAAATTACGGAAACTGGTTGACACCAGTTCGGAGCTCGGTTAACCCATCAACCGTTGCGATTCCAAGGACGCAGTGGAGTGCTCGATGCGGCGGCAGCGGCGGAGGAAACTAAAGGCTCAGGGACCCGGGTCTGGCTTGGTACATTCGACACGCCGGAGGAATAGGTGAAGCGGTTCCGGATTTCGCCGTCGTTAAAGGGCGAAGCTGAGAGCCGAGCTGCTGGTGACAGCGAGCTTGTCGACCGATGCTTGCACCAAATTCTGGACGGTCGAACCTCGTTGGTCGGGCTCGCACAGCTGCAGTGACGTCACAAACTCAGCAAGTCATGCTTATTCGGCTTGACTCAGACGACGCCGAGAAGAGTATAATTAGAGCAGTTTATTTGGACAAAAAAATTTGAGCTGGCAGCACAGACGAAGCACATTGCCAGCGGCGACGGGCTGGACAGAAGAAAAACAAAAAACCCAGGAAAAACAGAGCAAAAAATTGGCTATGATACCAAGTTAAAATGTATATTGCTTTCTTGCTACTTACACAGAATTTGTTCTATATAATCTAACAACAGTCCTACTACAAATCACGCACTTGATTAGTCCTTGAATCTAGCCTTTGATTCCTCCTTGAATCACATTAACAAATACAAGTAAGTTAATGAATCCGGCTTCCTTGCTTAGTTTTTTTATTGTACTTGAATGTACTAGTATTCATTTAATCATTGAATTGAGTGAGAACGATTACCCAATTTCATGGTTATTTATAGGGATTTCAAGCGAATCCGAGTTACAAATTCCAAGTAGCATATTGCTTCCTCGAAAGTAACTAATTACGCATTTAGACAGTAAGTTAATAAGAGATCAACCATGCCAATTATATACGCACATATGCACACAGTGAAGTGTCTAAACAGTTTGTTAACTCTGCAATTAAGCTATTCGACAGTTGTCAACTCTGCAATTAAGCTAGTCGTGTTTAGATCACATACGTACTTGGTCCTTGTCGACTCTTTGTTAATCATACTTGGTCCTTGTCAACTGTATTTATTATAGCGTTTCATAATCAAATTAAGATCGAGATCGACAATGATCTCCCATTTGTCCACGGGTACGTAAACACACTCTATGACTTCCTCCTTGCTATAAATCTTTATTCACCGCCACCGTACATAACTCGCAACTTCTCCGTCTAATACTGCCATACTGCTGGCATATGTCCAGTACTGCTTGACTTAGCAACCTCTCTATCTTTTTTTTTTATCTATGGAATACAGCTACACATACATAGCGTAATACCAAAGGGAAGGAAAACAAAAATCAAAGGAAGAGACGTAATGCATGTGAAGTGACGGAGAATCCAGTAAAAGATAACGAAAAATGTTAACTTCATATCGGATCATCTCTTTGAAGTGGTGGGTGTTTACGTATATGCTGTATCTTTATTCACCGGCTGCCGGGCGAATAGCAGCAAGAAACACTACACCATCTTGAAACTTACGCGACCAACTCAACCCGGTTCGTTGCCTAAGATATTCTTACACGAAGAAACATATCATTATCTCATAAGTTAAACTATTTGTCGCTTAAGATGATTTTAGGCGACGAAACCATATTTTCGTCGCCTGTGATTAACTTAGGCTACCAATATATATATAGTCGCGTAAGAAGATCTAGGCGACAAATATTCCTTTTTCCGTCGCTTAAGTTTTTTATCTACTTTAGCGACAGGTCTTTAAAGCAAAACTGAAACTGGATCTAATAACCAGAAAATTGCACCTATAGCTGTGATTTACTGTTCACATGGAGAAATTTTCTATTTGGGAGTTGAAAGCTTGTTCTCCTCTCTTCTCTCATTGAATTGAGTAAGGTTAGTATGAAATCTATATCTTTCTCCATCCTTTTTACCATATTTGATGTTTATCGAAGGTTGAATTTTGTGTTTGGAAAATTTAAGTAAACTAGATGTTCATTGTAGAAAGCATTTTTTCTGATTTTGTATTAGCTTTAGTGTAAATAAGTCATTCAATTTGTGTTAAAATTAGTGTTTGGTTCATAAATATATGTTGGATTTGGTGTTGGAAGTGGGTTTATAAATTATTACTCCAAGTTTGGTGTTTTGAGTATGATTATTTTTGTCTATGATTATGAATTTAGTTAAATAGATTTAGTGTTGGATTTCTTAATTGTTTTGAGATTTAATTAGTGTTGACCTATGTGTGAATGTGAAAACCAAATGGTTTTCATGTGTTTTTGTTTCCAATTTTTATTTTTGTATGTATTTATTAACTAGATGAATGTGTGTGTGAGTGCATCAACTCTCACAATAATTTACTGGTTTGCTTTTAGCTTAGAAATCTTGTTCAAGAATCACTTCTGTGACATTTGATTCTTCAATTGTCCCATTTTTGGACAGTTTGGGAGAACATGACTTTGTTGAGCAAGTTTGCACTTCATGTGGTTTTGTTTTCGGTCTTGGGTATAGATTTCAGCAAGATCTCCCTATATTGTTCCCTTAGTGCAAATTAGGTTTAGATATTTGTGCACTTGGGGAACTGTAGGGAGATGCTGCCGAAATTTTCCCAAAACCGAGAGAGAAACCGATGAAGGCAAGACGCTTAATAAAGGAAGTGTTCTCCATAATGGGATAGGACCCTAACCAGAGACATAAGGTGAAGATGAACATGAATAAGTATTTTGTGTATTGTATTGTTTTCTAACTTAGTGTGTTTTTATTATTTATGTTATGACAGGAAAAATGGACAAGAGTTGGATGCATTACTGTCGCAGTCATCCAAAGTACCTTGAAGTAATGAAATTATGCTTATAAACCATTTCGAAATTATGTTGCTTTAATAAGAGGGCGCATCAACTCTTATTTGAGCCAAAAATTCGTAAAATTTTGAAATGGTTTTACATAAGGCAACAAGATATTGCAGTTCTCGTCGTTTTAGTCAAAATAATTGCGCGCGCCGTGATCCGCCAAACATTTTGCAAATTGTTTGAATGAATTTGGAAATTTAACTAGGCGACAATCTTATGTGATTATAACGTCGCATTAGTATTCTTATATCAAGAGAAAACCCTCAACACCCATTCTCATTTCGCACTTGATCGAGAACTGTCTCTTACCCACACCCATCCTCAAATTCTCTCTGCCGCTCCTACATTCCCTCTCTCTTCTAATCTTCGCCGCTCCTATATCCCCTCTCTCTTGTCATCTCCACCGCACAAGCTCGACTAGAAGATGCCACATTAGAAGCTCAACTTGCTACCTCTGATCGCCCACAAGCCGCCTCAATTGAGGAAGGAGCCGCGCCTTCTCCTCCACTACCTCCCCCACTTGGAATAGGGAATACCATGCCTTCCCCTCCGCCGCCTCCCTCATTTGAGCATGAACCAGAACTCTTCTCCAACTACACCCCGGCCGGCGGTGAGGCCTCCATCGACAAGCCTAAAAGCATTCAATCCAAAGATACAGAAGCTGCAATTGGTATTCAGATCCCCTTCTTTGATATTTCTTTAATTTGCGTTTGCTATTCCAATTTTGATTACGAGATGTTGTTTCTGTTTTAGGGTTTAATCCTGTTTTGGAATTGATGATTCATTTTGATTTTGATTAGTGTGAGTTGGTGATTAAGGAGAAAGATTACTGCTTTGTCATATATATTGTTATTGTGAGTTGGTGTTATTGCAGGGTTTCTGTGTATATACAAGAAATTGTAATCAAAGTAGTCTGAGTGTTATATATAAGTGAATTTATGATTAAGGAGAAAGATTACTACTTTGTTATATATATTTTTATTGTGAGTTGGTGTTATTGCAGAGTTTCTGTGTATATGGGGAGGAAATTGTAATAAAAGTAGTCTGAGTGTTATATATAAGTGAATTGATGATTAAGGAGAAAGATTACTACTTTGTTATATATATATTGTTATTGTGAGTTGGTGTTATTGCAGAGTTTCTGTGTATATGGGGAGGAAATTGTAATCAAAGTAGTCTGAGTGTTATATAAGTGAATTGATGATTAAGGAGAAAGATTACTGCTTTGGTATATATATTGTTATTGTGAGTTAGTGTTATTGCAGAGTTTCTGTGTATATGGGGAGGAAATTGTAATCAAAGTAGTCATAGTGTTATATATAAGTGAATTGGCTTTTGACGTTGTTATATATTAATCTGTTTGACACATACCCTTTCAGCAGTAGCATGTTATGTTTGGAATCTGTTCATGCTTATCAATGTTATAGAGGTATGTATAAGTGGAATTGAACTTGTCTAACTCTCAGTACTTAATGTCATGTGCAGATAACAATGTTCGGAAATGTGGAATTGTGGTCAACAACAAGACGAAACACATAGTGAAGGTAATAGGACACAGGCTCACGCTTCTATTGTGGATGCTTGTTGGTATTGTAGACTTATTATGATATACCACCCTCAGATACGAAAATGTGGAACTTTATTAATAGGTTGGCCTATGAGAGGTACAAGGACTGGAAGCACGATTGCAAGTGGCATTTCAATCTATGGAAGAATGAAGTTCCCCTAGAATTTGTGCATCGTCCAGATCAGTGGAGCTACTTGTGCCAACACTTCAGGGACCCTAATTATATGGTAATTTTATCTAACTGATTTCACCGAATGGTTTGAAAAGTAATTTATAACCTGAATTGTGTTCGAACTGTTTTTTTAGGCTATGTGTGTGCAGAACCAAGCTAATCGGACAGAGAACCCCAACTCTATCAACCACTGCTCAGAGTCACTCCCTATGAGTTTTAGAGCGAGTGCCTACTTAGAGAGAGGACATCTGACCGCGTACGTTGCGGGTTTTTTGGATTCTTACTTACCTAGCAAAAACGGAAAGGAAAAGGCAGTGAGTATTGTGATCTTGGTAGGCTTAAACTTTAGATGTGATTGTGTTTGAATGTGATGTTGGATTAAATTCAATTCATGTTTTTAGTTGATAAGGTGACTGTTTGAAAAGGAAAGTGTGAAAGAGAAAAACAATTCAAGGTTATGATTTGTTGAGTATTGTGATCTTGGTAGGCTTAAACTTTAGATGTGACTGTTTTTTGATTGTGATGTTGGAATAAATTCAGTTAATGTTTTTAGTTGATGAGGTGACTATTTGAAAGGGAAAGTGTGAAAGACAAAAACAGTTCAAGGTCATGATTTGTTTATATGTTGTATAATTAGTAAGATGTTTATTTATGGCAGGAAAAAGTTAAGAGGAAAATTAATGACATTCTAGCATAAAATGGAGAGGCAGACCCAGGGCTATTGAAAATGAGCCAATCCTTGTTGATGAACAAGTGGATATGATCATAGAGGTCATGGGAGAAAGGAAGGGGACACGAATTATTGGTATATATCTTTTACTTATGCATTGCTATCTTGGCATCTAATATACATGTGATTAAGAAGATTGAAATCTGGAGTACTTGATTTTAATTTCTTTTTTCCTTATGCTGAAACTTGTGCATATATGTTGTTGGTCACTGCGCATATTGTATAAAAATCATAAAAATAGCAACTTTGGACTGCAACATCTTATCAAATACCTCAATCTTCAGTACATTTGAAGATAAACCACTTGCCAGCTTGGTCATTTTTGTAACTTTTTTATATCACAGTACTCTTTTTTTTTTAGTAAACCTATATCACAGTACTCTAATACTTTGTAACTGAACTAATTCACAACAACGATTAGTAGTATGTGTTCTTACAAAGTGACAATTAGTAAATTCTATGACATCACATGTTTTTTTTATTTGTTTTTTTCCTTATGCTAAAACTTGTGCATATATGTTGTTGGTCACTGTGCATATTATATAAATATCATAAAAGTAGCAAGTTTGGACTGCAACATCTTTTGATGGATAAGAGCTCTCAAGTTCATAAATCAACACTAATTTAACTTAGCTTCTGCATTTATCATGATGTAGTGCAGTTGATTAGTTTAGAGTGTGTTACATGTATTGTTATATTGATAGGAGTGAGAGCAGCCCTTCAACGGTATGCAAAAAAGATGTGGGGGAGCATGGACCGATGAATCTAATGAGAGAGTGCGGCGGGCTGAAGAAAAAGCTAATCGGGCTGAACTACAAAATCAAGAGACCATGGAGGAAATGGCAAGGATAAAGGAGAAAAATCAGGCCTTCCGAGATCATCTTCAAGCGTTGGAGGCAATGATTGTATCTATGCAAGCTTCACTAGCGCAAAATGCTTTATGTACATGTTAATCAATATGAGGTTATGTTTTTCAAGCACTTTGTCATCTGTTTTAAAGGGATGTATGAGAATATGACTAATGTAATCTAATCTCTAACACTAGCTATTTTGTTGGGAATATGACTTTTGTACAATTTGACATTAATTGATGCAAGGAGTTGTATTTTGTAACTTTGAGAAACTAGGTTCAGCTATAAAATCATGAAATGCGTCTCGGTCCTATTATGGTAAGGCCAATGCACCAGCCAGCCGGTGTGGTGGCGATTTATTGATGTTTATATAATTATATCATGGTTTTTTTTTACAACTCAAATTAACTAAGGCAATGGAAAAAACTACTTCCGTCGCTTTAATTTTTAAAATTCTCGTCACGTCAACATTAAGGGACGGACAATATTGGTCGCCTTAACTATATTTTAAGAGACAAACTCTGTTGTTTCGTCGCGTAAGTCTTACGAGACGCAGTTAGTGGTTCGTCACATTAGGTATACTTAAGTGACGTGTTTTGCTTACTCCGTCGCATAAGGTCTTACAAGACGGCGATGATGCGACCTGGAAACTTAAACTCAACATGGAAACTTCTTGAAAATGATTATACCATACTCAACTACAAACCCGATCGTATTATACCCTGCAAGACAAAATCACAACAAATGTTTATATATATTAGCATAAGTTAATGACTTTACTGTGCCCGGGGCTTTGGTTTATATAGAGGTGAGAAATAATTATATATACCTGTCACATATCTTAGTTGACATATCTTCTTAATGTTATTGATTCATTTTTTACTGTAATTGTTTCTCATTGGTTCGTATTTGTAAATAAATTTTTGTCCTTTTCACCACGTGCATGTTAATTATACCATGTCGTAATATGATTGTTAGGTACACTATATGACAGTGTCACGTGGTGTGGCGGGTACACAAAATAATTACTCGATAGAGTTGCCTTCAGCGATTTCCATATACAGTTTGATTTGCAAATGCAATCCGAATTGATTTTATCTTTCTTTTGAGAATAATAAGATTTATCTTTCTTTTGGTTACTGATCGCAACAATTCTTTGACCAGGGCTTAAACGTGGCATTGGTCAGAGGTTCGATCATTGGCAGAGGCATTACACACCTCTTTGTTTCTAACTGGGCCATAATGGGCCTGAGTTTGGGCATTGAGAACATTACTGTGGCCAGGGCACCCGATTTTTGGACTACCAGGTTGGAACCATTTCACATGGGCCCCCGTCAAAGATTAGTCTCATACTGGAGGAATTACCTTCGGCCGTGAGGATATCCTGATGCCCGGTTTGTAGACTGGTCCCTCCGCTTCGGTATGTAACGGTGTACCACCGTGGAACATTGGAGGGTTTTCTCTCCGCTGGATTTGCCTTCGGGCCCGATATGAATTGTCTTGGAACTGGAAATTAAAAAAATAATAATAATAAGATTTACTTCAAACTTTTTCGCTGGCCCGATTTAGTTTTGAGGTTTCCGGATTCAAACAATTATAAACTTCTAATTTTTTTTATGAGGTACACAATTGTAAACAGTACGCGAGCGTTAAAACGTAAAAACATGATGAAAGAACACATTACACCCACTCATACATAGTAATTGACATATATCAACGTCTTAGTTAAAAACTGAATTTATTGATCTTTATTGATTCGATTACACGTACAAAGGATTGTTTTACAAAGGAAAAACATTCAGAAACCAAGATATTTTTTAAACACATGATAATATTTCAAAAACAAGAGAATAAAATCCGACTGCCCTTTTGCTCGCTCTGATCTTAATCCATCAGTTAGTTAATTACAGAACAAACTCGGCGAATTTCACCCTTTGCTGCAGGTTTCAAACCAATTTTACTCATCTTCACCATAGACCTTCCAAACTCTGCATTAAAATTCAGTGCTTGCATGCCTTGGACTCCCAAGAAGCGCTGGACAAGGCTTCTGGTGGAGGCGTCAGTCCATAGCATTTGATCGGACTCGAGTACACCACGTCCATTCTTCAAGTTCTTAAAGAATTTCGTATCAAATAGGTTTGCGCTGCCTGTGTCTAGATCAACACTCTTGGTTTCATCACCGTTTTGTGGGCAGAGTGATTTTAGTTTAGAAAGGAATGAAGGACTGATAGCAGGATCTGTAACATCACCATTTCCAGTTGTGTTGAAGTTATAGAGTCTGTAGCTGATTAACTGACAAGACGTGGTGCCAATGGTATGTCCGCCTAAAGAATATCGACAGAGTTCATGAAAATTAGTCAACATGAAGGTTTAAAATATCGGCATCAATAAATATATCTTTAAAAAAATATCAGTTATATATCGGATATTAGAGAAAAAATATTGTTTATGGTCTAAATTTTTATTTATTTATTATTTAATTACATACAAACATATATAATTTTATTTATTTCTTATTGAATTGCATATAAAACGATTTAAAATAGAAATTATCAGATATTTTTTTGAAATATCGAAAATATTTTATGTTATTAGAGAAATGTCACATATATAGAGAGATGTTTACTCTCTAAGATATATCAGTAATTTGATGAAGAAAAAAAAGATATCAGTAAATATATCAAAGATATCGAGAATATTTTAAACATTGGTCACGATGTCTCATTCTAAGTACAAAATAAAATATTTTGAAACTAAACAAAAACAAGCCCACGTAATGCTTACCAACAAGAGTGACAAGATCTCGAGTGTTGAGACCCAGATTTTTGAACTTTTCCTTTTGTACTTTGATGGAGTCTCTAAAGCCAGGCAGAGCTGAAGTCTCCGATGCCAATGAAACACGACCGTCTAATCTTCCAGTAGGCACCTTCCAATCGATTCCCTTGGTCTGCAAAGAAATAAAAACGAACTCAATCTTCAGCATGCTACTGAATAATTGTTAGTTGCCGTGTAACTAATGTATTATGCACGTAATAATGCACAAACTATATAATGTAGCTTGCTTATGGAATTGATTAGTTACCAAAACGACAGAATCTCGGGCAGCTAGGGCCAGAATGTCAGCACAGGAAACAACCCCAGGGCATGCGGCTTCAAGCTTTTTCTTTGCATCATCGATAACTTCCCAACCACTTAATCCTTGGTTAGGGCTGGCAGTTTTTTCGGTGCTTGGACCATCAAGAAGAACAGAACCGTCGCAGCCTTGAACAAAGCAGTCATGGAAGTGCATCCTTAATAAGGCAGGAGCAACGGTAGCATCGGATTTGAAGTGAGATTGAACTGTTTTTTTTACAATGGACTCTGCTCTAGGACACGAACGCGAATAGTATCCGACGCGGGGGACGTTTTTGCCTTTCGCAGAAAGGAAGGTTGTAGCCAAGGAAAGCAAGAGAATAGTTAACAAAATGGATGACTTGAGGTTCATTTTGGTGCCTTACTAGAGAGATATATTGTATGTATCAGCTAGCAGGCTTGGGTGAGCACTATCGAATCTGAGTTAACTTCTAAAATGATCTATGTGCTTAAGCTTGTGATGTTATGGGAATAAAGCCTCGATTAGTATTTATAGGTTGTATTTAAGTCATGTAAATGTTTAGTGACACACAGACACACACGGTAAACAAAGCCGGCTGCTACAAAAATACAATGGGCAGAATCAGATGACTTCAAAAATACAATGGGCAAACCAGATAATGATGATAAGGTAAGGAAAGTTCTTTTCTATGGCCTTTTTCTGCATTTACATGTATAAATTAATTCATTGCATGGTACTGTTACTGTTCCACAGACAATGGTAACATACTTTGCCTAACTTGATCACGTGGTTCATGTCAAGTAAGTATTGTTTAATGTTATCATTACAAATATGTTTTATTTTTCTTACGACGTGACCCTCTGTTGTGGATCAATTACTTCTTCTACATCCATCAATATGGCCCTATATATGAGAATGGACAGAGAGAAATCGTGTTAGATTGTCAAGAATTTCTATACCATAATGGGATAACGATTAATGATAATCAAGTTGGTGATGCCAACATATATAATTTAAGATAGAGGAGCCTTTGCAAATAATATAAAACATAAAGATGGGTTTTAATTGAGATTTTAAGACAAGTAGAGAAACTTGGGTCAGAAGAATCAAGTCATAGGAGAGGATCGAAACCGTGTCGTCTATTCGTTCAAAGTTGTCGTTATTTACCTATTCATGACCAGCAGCCATGGTATATTTATTAACGAGTTTTTATTCACCCTTTGCATGTGGGTATACGGGACATAAAGTAATCAACTCATCGTGTTTTCTTTTTTTGGGTCAGTGAAACATAATTTCATAGAAGTCACAAGCCAACGGGGCCCAAACAAAATCATGGGCGACAATTAAGTCTCTTAAATTTATTCAGATTTCAGATATGAGGAAGACATTAAAAGAAAAACTAAAACTTAAAATAAGGCCCAAAGAGCCCAAAAAATGAAACTCTAAACAAAACTATATTTTCAGCTTCATCTTGCAGCTGCCATAGCAGATTTGTCACCGGAGCTCTGAAGGAAATCGCGAGCTTGAGATGGTAACCGAGTGTGATCTGCAAATGTGAAGATACAGACATAGCCGCCATACATTCTCCAGTCAACTAATTATGAAAAAATCTCGTATAAAACGACAACCAAACCAAATTAGAACTCAGTAACCAAACTTGAGATCTGAAGAGGTGGGTGCAAGTGATGACGAAATCTTCCATGGTAGGCCAAGGTAGAGATGAAGAAGTAGGTTTGTTCATGGTTTGATAATCTTGAGAATCAAAGAGAGTGGAAAATCTGATAATTACCATAAGAACATATATGAAAGTAAACCTAAAAAATTTAGATATGAGGTTTACAAACAAATTTGTCCACTGGAGATAAAGACCAAACGCAGAGGAAAAAAAGACTGAATAAAATCACTATTAGGGGTGAGGAATCACCACAGAGGATGAGGAGTCACCACAAGGGTGAGAAAAAAGCTATAAAAGTTTGAGAAAGAGGGTGTCGAACAAGGATGGCATCCCCCGCTCTTAGTAATCAACTCATCGATCACCATATATACATTACAATATTACATATAGCGTTGAATACATATAGTGCAAGTTTGGTACTGGGATTATTCTGAGTCACTTAAATATTAATACTTGTGCTACCTTCACCTAAGTTGAGTGGGCTTACACAATACTGATTTGGATTATGTTTGGTACCAGATGGAACCAAGATGAATCTCTTATTCTTTCCTACTAAAAACCTCAATTTCTTCCCAGTATTCATTTCCAACAAGAAGAGAATAAGCTTCACAAAACCCAATTACCCAGGCCAACTTTTCAACACAGCCAAGAACTGAAACCACTAGAGAAATATAGCCAAGAACCGAAACCACGAGAGAAAGGAAGAAAAAAACAAACAAAATCGGATAAAGCCCTAGAACTAAAAATCCCAAATCACCAGAACTCTGAAACCCGAACTCGAAAACCTGATTCAAAGCTTTGCAGTACATTATTTCAATCTTCATCAATCACGAATTTGGCAATTTTTCGCTAAAGAGTTCTCCTCCTAACTAAGAGTAGGTGAAACTGGGTGCAAAGAAGAAATTGTGTGCCAAATACCTTGAGAGAGAAAGGAATTGATTAGGTAACTCGAAGAAGATCAGAGGAGATGAGGAAAGAGAGATTTGATGGATTTCATTCTTAGCTAAGGGACAACTTTTGCTCTACCCACATTTAATCGAGTTAAGGAGGTTTAATTGATGTTCGAGTTCTAGATAACGTCATTTAACGTTATGTCGCGTTGTTTCTGTGAGTTGTTATATAAGGTAGTGCGAGCTAGTATGGGGAAACAAACGTGCACATAGACTATAATACAATGCATCGACTGACAACTATGATTTTTAAGCCCTATATACTATATAGTAAGATATAATGATATGAACATAATTATACATTATTTGTGTCATATTTCCCTATATTTTTTTTGGTAATTCCTATACTTTTCTTCTTAGTTTAGTATATATTCTAGTTATTTACTTTTTTTTATTTGTTTAGTAGGTTTTTCAAAGCAAACTGGAAGAAAGAAAGGAAAAGAGGCATTGAAAGACAAATTCGTGATATCTGCCTATGTAGATCAGTTGACTTCGACAGAGCACTGAGAGCAGCTCATAATGAATCAGATTATGATCTTTATATGCATGGATTGATACGGAAGTCTAGTTTCCAGAGCTTTTTACAGTTCATCGATACCTATTTTTTAGAGGAAGTTATAACCGACTTAGTACCCAAAGGTCAGTGTGCTCGTGAATCTGAATCGTGACGGGATTTTATGTTACGTGGCCCAAATGACACCGGAAGGCCCATGTACGAGTTCATGCTTCATGACCTGACTTATTATACATATGTGACAAAGATGATGAGGAATTAAATTAATTGGCACCAATTAGAATATCCGAACGAAACCTAAAACAAGAAGGATTGGTGGAATGAAGCTTATATAAAAGAGAATTTCTACCTCTCTCTTTCCTCTCTCCCAGCTGCTACGCCTCTCTTTTCTTATCATTATTCTTCTTCTTATATTATATTTATTTAGGATTTTCTTAGTTAGGGGGTTGCTTGAAGCCCTAAACATGATCCACAAGATGATTTGATATTTGGTTTTAGTTTCTTTTAATTCAAGATGAGACTTTAATTTACTACTTCTCCATTGATGAATGCTTGTTTGTATGCTTTGAGTGCACGCTTAGTATATATATTAGGGTTCTATTGCTTTGATTGTTCGATGACTGTGTCAATATCAGACTCCTCAAACTATATAGGGAATCAATTGTTAGCTTTCATAGTTAACAAGTAAACTAGGTCCTAGGTTTAGCAGGATGCTAAGTAATTTGCAATACATTGTGATGTCCAAATTATTTTAGACCTCAATGATCTCTGCATGTTAAATCTAATAAGCATACCTTTGGGTTGCATTGCTTGGAAATAGTCTAGGTGTAGAGTACCTACAGCCTGGCGTATGAAGTAAGAAAGAGTAATAGGTTGTGTTCAAGCATACCGAGTCAATCTAAGCATCTTCATCTAGATTAATTGAATAGGATTGAACAAATTGTCTTGTGTGTGATTGTTGGAGGTGGATTGCATTTTTCCTAACTAACTTATTTATCTTTGTTTATCAAACCCAAATCCAAAATCAATTTTCGTCACTTTTTGTCCTCTTTTTTCCATATTTATTTTCTATAGCAAACTAACTCCAAATATTTTGAAATTTTGTGTATGAGTCTGTATGTGTGTCTATTATACCTCGATACATTTTTATAATTTTCTAAGTAGTTTATATTAGGTTTTCAACTACTATTCAGTAGGAGCAGTGGTCACTTTTGTGACAACTTTTGAGTAGGTTAATTCTTTCTAGTCTTATGTGAGAAAAACCCTTGTTAATTTTTGTTACAATTGACAATTCTAAGTGTGTGAATAAGGAAAATAAGTTAGTTTAGAAATAACCCATCATAAAACCTCGTATATAATCTCGTATATGACGCGAGAATTTAAACTCGTATATAAGATACTAGCCCCAAACACACCCTATGGGTGTGAAAAAATAATTCAACAGTGAACTGAATGTGAGAGGAGAGAAAAGTGGGGATGTGGGGGAGAGATAAACGCGGGAAGGTAATTATCTTGCATGTATATATTAAATGAAATCGGAGAACAATGGCACCCTCTAGTAAGATATTTTAATTTGATACATATAAAAATCGCGGGCAAAACGATCGCAAATTCACATGCAAGCACCTAGGCGGGCAAAACGGTAGCAAATTCTTCAAGTTTTGTAAACATTTGATTACGTACTATTTTATCTCAACTACATTGTGCATCATCAGCGAGTAAAAATTCACTAGATTAGGGGAAAAACGGTAGCAAATTTCTCAAGTTTTGTAAACATTTGATTACGTACTATTTTATCTCAACTAAATTGTGCATCATCAGCGAGTAAAAATTCACTGGATCAGGGGAAAAACAATAGCAAATTCCTCAAGTTTTGTAAACATTTGATTACGTACTATTTTATCTCAACTAAATTGTGCATCATCAACGAGTAAAAATTCACTAGATCAAGGGAGTGGAGAGCTTGGTGAAAATTTTAAATTCCCTTCCAGTATAATAATTAAACATGGCTAGAAGAAGAGCAAGCACAATTCATCCTGAACCTTGCTAATATTGCTATAACGCTGCTACAACTATGCATATGTAATATATATATATATATATATATATATATATATATATATATATATATATATACGGATTTTCTCAGCTAAGGAGGTCCGCACCAATGATTTTGGTGCGGATTTCCATCTTTTTACCACTTTTTGATCGCATTTTCTCATCTCCACCGTCTAGTATCTAGATAATATTGTGTAGATCATCTCTGCAAAATTTCAGCCAATTTGGTAATCGTTAAGGCCCTCAAAATCGAATAACAAATGGACGGACCGAATTCTGTCGAACCGTTACCGTTCATATTTTTAACAGAAAAACACAATTTTGAGTGACTTAACGATTACCAAATTGGCTGAAATTTTGCAGAGATGATCTACACAATATTATCTAGATACTTGATGGTGGAGATGAGAAAATTCGATCAAAAAGTGGTAAAAAGTGGTAAAAAGATGGAAATCCGCACCAAAATCTTGGTGCGGACCTCCGCAGCCAAGAAGACCTATATATATATATATGCACTTGAGGAGAATCCATTAACACTCTGTACGTAGACCTTAAAGACATAAGTTTGTTCAACAATGTAAAAGGTGTGAAGACGAAAGAAAGTAAATACAATTTGAAAGTCACTACTCAACCTTAGGTTGACAGACACGTGCGCGCATGCAAAAGATGAAATCTCATCGTTAACAACACTGTTTTTTTTATCAAACTAAACTTTAATAAAACGTCCAAAGCGGCAAGGAACAACTACAACCGAAACAATAGTGAAAACAACAAGCAAGAAACAAAAGGCTCCATTAAACAGTGGAGCATAAAGAGAACACAAAGATTACATAGGAAGGCCTGGAAGGCCATCACTTCTCAAAATGTGAATGAGGGAGATCGGAGGCTTATTAGCCCAGTCCGAAGTGCATGATCTCGCCGTTGTAAGCCTAGCCACAACATCTGCTAGCCGGTTGGCTTCCCTTGGAACCCAATTCCACACCACCGAATCAAACTCCAAAGCTAGGGATATAGCTTTCGTGATCATCAAAGCGATTCTACAATCCCCCGCCTCAACATGATTCCTTAGAGATTGCATCACATTGAGACAATCACATTCAACAACCACATCCTTAAAATTGAGGAACTTAGCCAATTGGAGACCCCTTGCAACCGCTTCGGCCTCGACTTCAATGGCTGAATTACAAGCCCAATAGAGGCTAGCTCCCGCAAGAGAACACCCTCTATAATTCCTAATAATGATCCCCATACCACTTGAGCCGCTATCTCTATTCCAGAAGGCATCAACATTCACTTTCACAACAGAGAGGGAGGGAGCCAAACATGACTAAAAGACGCAGATATTCTTGAAGGTAGACATGTACGTTCCATTGCAAAAGTTATGAATTTCTTGCGCAGCATGAGCATCCGACCACTGGCTAAACCCTTATGAATATTAGAAATGGTTTTAGAGGGATTAAGTGCTTTCCCAATCATCACAGCTGCACATATTTGCTTCCAAATTCAAATAAGTGTAAACACACAAGAAAGAAGAAGCCATCTAGGCCATTAGAAAGAAACTCCGCTTTATTGAATATCTCTAACAACCAAACATCTAGAGAAGTCACTTTCTCCTTTGCCGGCATGTACCCAAAAACGCCTCCATACCAAACACAAGCAGTCCAAGGACACAAAAGAAGGCAATGCTTCGTTGTTTCAACCTCAGCCCCACACAAACTACAACAAGAGTTAGGCATTATTTTCCTCCTAAAATCATTAGCAAGTGCCCTCCACATGAAGTTAGACACTTTAGGGAGAAAATTAGGCCGCCAAATTATCTTCCACACTTTTGGATCCAAACAGTGAGAGGAAGGTGGCTTGTTCTGCTGAACTTTTTGAACCCAGCAAAGCACATTCTGTAGCTACTCTTCACCGAGTAACATCATTCTTGCTAGTTGGCCAAACAAGGCAATCATCATCATTAACACCACCAATAGGAATAACCTTGATGGACGAGATATCAGAAGCATGCAAGAAAGGCTGCAAATGAGAAATGTTCAAATTCATGTCATCATCAATCACCTCAGAAACATAAAGAGAAGTGAACCTATTTGAGACATATGTGGGTTTTATCACACAATTAGAATGATTTGGAATCCACCGATTAGTCCAAATATCAATGTTACGTCCATTGCCAATCCTCCAGATCGAGTTCTCAGAAACAATGTCCTTCTTGGCCAACAAACTATATTAAATCCAAGAGGGATGTGACCCTTTCTTGGCCTTCAAGAAATTACAATGAGAAAATACCGAGCTTTTAAAATACGACACCATAAAGCATTCAAATTCTTAATAATCCTCCAACATTGTTTGCCGACCAAGGTACGATTATAAGACTGTAAATTTTTAAACCCCAAACCACCATCCTACTTGTTGTTGCAGAGAGTATCCCAATTCTTCCAATGTACCTTCAACTTGGAGTCTGAGAAACTCCACTAGAAGTTTGAAATATCAAAGTTGATGGACACAAAGAGACAAGGAGGAGGAAGATTGACATCGGATAGGTCGACAACGCCATTGCCACTGCCTTGATAAGAACTTCACATCCAACTTGAGAAATAATGTTAGACTTCCAACCTTCCGATTTCTTTCTAATTCTCTCACATATGTATGCCAACACAGCATTCTTAGAATTCCCCTATAAAGTAAGAAGACCAAGATTGAGATTAGGTTGCGAAGCAATAGGAATTTGTAGAACATAAGCAATGCAACACTTCACATGATCTGGCATATTTATCGAAAATACAAAGAAGACTGAAAATTAACTTCTTGTCCTGATGCAACATAATAGGAATCTAGAACTGATCTAAGCACCGAACAGTTATCCACTGAAGTTGAGTTGAAATCAATGCTGTCATCAGCCAACATTAAGTGAGAAAGCCCCAGACAATAGAGACTAAGTTTAACACTTTTGAGCCTTCCACCATCCACAACTGCCGACAAGTTCCTTGATAAGACCTCACCAACTAAGAGGAACATGTAAGGAGAGAGAGTATCTCCCTGCCTGAGACTCCTAGTTGGTTTGAAATAGTTGTTCTGAGATCCATTAAGAAGGATAGAGAATGAGACAAAGGTCACAAGCTTCATCACAAGATTAATCCAGCTCCTATCATAATCAAACTTCTCGAGAGAGCCCTGAAGAAGGTCCCCCTCAATTCTATTGTAAGCCTTATTCATGTCTAGCTTCAAAGCAAACTCGAAAGTAGACTTAGAACGCTTCAATTTCATATAGTGGTACGCCTCATGAGATAGGATCAAGTTATCTAGAATTTGCCTCCCTGGAACAAAAGCATTTTGGTTCTTCGAAATCAACCCCCGAGAGCATAGGTTTAAGCTGATTAGCAATAAGTTATGAGATCATCTTCACAGAGCTGTTGGATAGGCTAATAGGTCTAAACTGCCTCATACTTTCCAAAATTGGAACTTTGAGAATAAGGAAAATGTTGGCTACACTGACACTGTGCACCGAAGAATTATCCTCGGCAAATCTGGAAACTGCATTGTTGACCTTGACATTCACCACATCCCATAATTTCTTATAAAACTTACCGGGATAGTCGTTAGGCCCGGGAGCTTTAAGATTACCCATTTTCTTCATGGCCAGAAGAATCTCCTCATTAGAAAACGGGCGCAAGAGAGAAGCATTTTGGGCATCAGTGACAAGAGAAGGGACATCGTCCAAAGCACTTCCCCAATTTCTAAGCGTAGAAGAGGAATACATATTAGAGAAAAAGGCCGAGAAAGAATCTCTAATCTAAGAGTCAACATTGATCCACAAGCCATTGTCGAGACACAAGCTAACAATCCTACTCCTTCTATATACTGTAGTCAAGTGAAAAAAATTGGTGTTGCGATCCCCCTCAAGTAACCAGCTAACTCTCAATCTTTGCTTCCAATAAACCTCCTCCAACTTCTAGGCAAAATCTAATTTATCAACAATCACAGCTTCTCCACTCTTACTTTCCTCCGAAACAACACCAACTTGCAAACACGGTTATTTGGGAACTTAATCTTACTATAGGCACTAAGACTAGCCTTGCATCTCTCGAGACATTGCTCCCACACTGAAAGTGTTGCCTTCCCTCTCCCTACAGTTCCAAGCTTGAGTAATAATGCCAAGACAATCAGGGTCCTCCAACCAGTTAGCCTCCAATAAAAGGGTATGCCCCCCCCCCCCCCAAAACACCTTTTGGATCAGAGTAGAGATCCAAAGAGCAAAGATCATATCTCACACGAGATTCGTGAACCACATTAGCCCTCGGCCACATACCCATAAGCTCCACATTGCCCACAACATGATCCAAACGCTCCCGAATAAACTCATTCACATCCATTCTCCTATTTTCCCAAGTAAAGTGAGGGTCGGAGAACTTAATATCCACAAGACCATTAGAATCCATGACACCCTTTCAAAAACATAACCCTATTCTAAGCCCAAGGGATACCACCTTCTTTCTCTCATTTGGAAACTAACTCGTCAAAATGACCGATACAAATCCAAGGAGGGAATGAGATATAACCATATTCATCACAGAAGTCCAAAAGGTAACCATGTCTTCTTAACATGGAGGGTCGTAGGAAAAAGAAACACGAATAGACATACATGATCTATCAAACTTGATAACAACATCTAACAAATTCTTACTCTTGGAAAGTACTTCCACCGACACATCATGCCTCCACCACAAAGCTAAACCACTTGCCCCAGAGAGAGTTTGGTCAAAAGTGATTCCCTTGTAGTACTATTCTCCCAATGAAGATTGTTAACTCTGAACTTACTTTGCTTCATTTCACACAAGAAGACCACAGATGGGGAGTGAGATAGAATAAACTCTCCCAACTTTCGGACTGTCATGGGACTCCCCAAGCCTGACAGTTCCATGAGACGATTATACCCATATCCCCTATGTGGCTGTTAGCCAGCCACCACCACCTCGAGATGGGGATTACCCACTTAAAAAGTTCAAAGCTCCATCGAAATTAGCACTAGCATCCGAGGAAAGATCCACTACCTCCACTGATCTCTCTCTCCAACTCCTCAAAGAAGCCCCCCTTGCTTAACTCACAGAACCCTTTATGGCACTTGTAGATCCGTTCTTACCAGTTGACCGCATCTGATCAACACCTGCAGCCTTCCTATTACTCAGGCTCTTCGCCTTTCTCCCCCTAATTGACGATTCCCCTTTTTCCCCAGAGAGGGAAGAGAGAAGCCTTGTTCTCGTTGGACATTCATCCTCAATCATTGGGTTATGAAGAAAAGAGGGTCTCTTTCGGGATAGGAGGAGCTAACAAAAGGGTCAAAACCTAAAGTAAGAGCAATCAGCGCAGAAGGAGTAACAAAATTCGAGCATGGAATCTGGGAGTCAAGATTAGATCTTGTTAGAGGAATAGGGCCATGGAAGAGGGGTGAAGTCTCCTCATTTTCAATTAAGTGGAAAATCTCCTTTGTAACTGCACTCATTTTCAATTAGCCTTGATCAGACTAAGCTCTGATACAAGATGTTGGGATAGAGCTATTACTCACCTCAATTGATACAAGCTTGCTGCAATCTGATACAACTTTCCTTCTCACTCCAATCAAGTACTTGACTTGATTTCCTTCTTTTCTTAATGTCATGCACTCAATCACACACAGCAACACTATATTTGATAGAGAGATGATGGTAGATTCAAAGAGATACAGAGAGAATAGTAGATCAAAGAGGGGAGCCTATTTCATACACGGGTCAAAAAGGCTGATATGGCACTTAACATTTGGGAGACGGCCAAAGATCATCCTATTAGTGGAAGGTTAAAAACCAGATACTTAAGGTTTTACCATAGTGGCTGTTATTACCGATTTTAGCTTTGGAATAACAATTCTATCACTTATCACAGGGGGCAATGGACTGAATATGACAGTGGCTTGATAGTTGATACAACCCTAATCTTAACCACTCCACCTTATATAGTCTCCTCCCCCAAATTCACCCTCTCAATCTCAGAGGTCATCCCCACCTTACCTCCCCCAATATCCCACATCGAAATAGTACTCGAAGATTTCCATACCTATTTCGAAATCCCGGTTGATAAGCTCTTTGTGCCGCCGAAGACCAAGCTCAAGTGCACCGAGTCCGGTACCCTGAGCACTAGAATTTTGATGAGGTCGAATATTTTGCAGAGCAAGTAGGGATGCGCATGTGGCTCAGGCAATGTGAGGACTGAGAATTGCTCCGCAAATCCTCTATCGGCAATCGAGAATGGAGGCTGTTATTTGTTCCAATATTGAGGGGTGGTGGAGTGATGTTGGGCATAGCTAAGGCACATTCGACGCGCCGTAAGTAGTATGGCGGATTCGGATATGTTGAATGAGTTGTGTTCTATCTCAACGGAGTGTGAGGGAGGAGCTGAACAGATCGGCAACGCCGGCAATGCCTTAAGCAGGGAGCACGTGCAGATTCAAAAAAGATGATGTTGGGGTGATTGAATTATTGGGTTTTGGTGATTTAATTGGTTTGAGTTTGCCTATTGGGCCTCCATACCCAAACCATCTTTCAATTTTTTTTCTTTTTTTTTTGAATGGATTTTAAATATTATTTATAATTTATTAACAATTTTCGGATAAAGTTATTAAAGTTAAATAATATTAATTAAGAAATAAGATCACGATGTGATTGGATTGTGGCACACATATTTTTACGATTTTTGAAAGATTTCTGACCATTTGAAAATAACTAAAACTCAAAAATGACACGTGGTGCACTTCTGGCCACCCATTTATCCATTTCATTTTGTGTTTGATTTTTCAATTGATTTCAAAACTTTGAAAACTCTTTAAAAATACCTTGGATGTCTGCAAAATTCTCAAAAAATGACTACGTGCTCTTAGTGACGGTCTCTATCTACTCATTTAAAACTTTGTGGATAATTGTATTCGGATAGCTGTCACCCTTAGAAAGAAATCAGAAATATCAAGTTAGTGGCGTGGATCGAGACCCACACATTAATGAAAACTGATAAATTTTCTACCACGGCTATAATACACTATGACGGCAAAATCCAACGGTTGATTTTTCTAAATTTTATTTCGGAAGTATAGTTAGTTTGAAAACATATACATTTCCACAGAGCACATTATAAAGGTTATGTCACATTAATAAGCATGTTTTGATTCACTTAACTAAAATTTACAAAATGAAACACAGATTGTTGGATGCGATTGCCGCATTGAAATATGACTTTGGTACGAAATTCATTAATTTTCATTTTTATTTGGATCTCGATCAACGTAGTCAACCCGAATTAACACGGTACCTCTTTAAAGGGAGCCATGTGTGCAGTTAAAATATTTTACATTTTTTGCATGTGTCAATAGAGCGGATGATCATGAGACCGTGATAATTTTATGAGAATTTTCCGAGCATTGGAGCTTTTTTATGATTCTTAGAAGATTTCTGACCATATAAAAATAACTAAAAGTTCAAGATATCACACGTGGCACACATGAGGCCACCCAATTTGTCCACCTCATTTTTTGCTTAATTTTTAATTGATGTCACAACTTTGAAAATTCTTTGAAAATAGCTCGGATACCTGAAAATTATTGTGTGCTCTTAATGACGCGCTCTATCTAATCATATAAAGTTTGACAGATAATTATATTCGAGTAATCTAGCCGTCTTTAGGAAGAATTGAGAAATAAAGAGTTAATCGTGTGGATTGAGATCCAAACGTTAATGAAAACTGATAAATTTTTTACTACAACTATAATACATTATGATGGCAATATCGTACGGCTATAATTTAAAAACTTTATTTCTGTAGTATAGTTAGTTTGTAAACATATACATTTTCATAAAACAAAGTATAAATGTTATGTTACATTAGTAGACATATTATGATTCACTTGACTAATATTAAAAAAAACTTTGGCCGTTGGATGTGTTCGCCATATTGAAATATGGTTATGATAAAAAATTCACTAATTTTCGTGTTTGTTTAGATCTCGATCTACACGGTCAACCCAAATTACCACAATATCTCTCTAAAAGGGCCCGTATACGCGGTTAAAAATATTTTAAATTTTTATATGTGTTAATAGAGCAGATTATAATGAGACCGTAATAATTTTTGGAGAATTGTTTTAGCATGTAAGCTATATTTTTATAATTTCAAGAAGATTTATGACCATTTGAAAATAACTAAAATTCAAAACGTGATACGCGGCGCACTTTTTGCCACCCATTTATCCACCTCATTTTGTGTTTGATTTTTAAATTGATTTTACAACTTTAAAAACTCCTTAAAAATAACTCAGATGTCAGAAACATTTTGCGAAAATTAATATGCGCTCTCAATGATGCACGTTATCTAGTCATGTAAAATTTAATAGATAATTATATTCAAATAACACAGCCACCCTTAGGAAGAAATGAGAAATAAAAAGTTAATTATATCCAAAAATCCATTCCTCAATATAGTTAGTGTTGAAACTAACACATTAGCATATAACATGAGACACAAGTTATACCATATTAGTAGACATGTTCTGATTTACGTGTGATCAAGTGACTGACATTAGCCAAATTGCTATGCGACCGTTAGATACAGTCGCGACACTGAAACATGGCTATGATACGAAACTCACATATTTCTGTTGTCTTTTAAGGCTCGATCGTCCGGTCAAACTTGTGCGCCCAACTATGTCCTTAAAGGATCCGTATCTCGCAGTGACAAATGTCCACAAATTTTTACATTGGTGCATAGTGCGTCCTAATGTGAGACGATTGTAATTTTTAGAGAGTTTTACGGGAATTAAAGTTATTTTTAGAGACAAATTAATTTAAAATGTTATTATAGACGGTTTCTAGCGCGACACTTGTCCAAATTCTACAGTTGTGGCCTATACATTATTTGTTTATCAACAACTCCAAAGACCATTTGAGAAAGCAACAATATTATATTAATTGATGTAATTGATGCAATGTATATCAAAACGAAAAGAAGTCATTACATTTATCAAAAAAAAAAAAGTCATTACATTCGTTTGCTTCCGGATGTGATAATCCAAATAAATAGATTCACAAAAATTAATTTAAAAAAAAAAGAATAAAATCACAAAATAAATTTTGAGCGCCAAAAAAAATTCCGATAACATTTCCGCGCTAATGGTGGCGTGAAGTTCAATATCGACATATTAAACTAAGTATTCGACATTTAGAGAAAACGAGGCCCGTTTGAGACCAAATTTTTACACGTCGCCCACATAATAGGAGGGAAGGCATCAGCTGGCCTCGATTATCTATCTCCATTCCGTAATTCAAAATTATTTCAAGATCCCCCCAATTTCCTACTAAGCAAGCTATTTAGGTTATTAAACCTTTGGTCACACCTTGGGCCTCGTGATCTTGATGGCCAGATAAGGTCGATCGGCACCATCCGATACATTCAGTGTATATATTAAGGATAGTCGGTGAAATTTCATAGGATTTGGATGTCATTGGACTGTCTGATGCATTGGTCAATGGTAATATCATGTTAGTATCATTTTTAACCACATTTGACCGCGACATTTGCTTTAGGGGTTCCGTGAGGCAGCACTGCACATTGTACGGGAAAAAATAGGACGTTCCAAATGTGTCGGGCGTGGCCCTCAGCCCCCCTTTGGGCATGTTGCCCCCCTTAGGGGGGTTTATGGTGATTTAGCGTTGACCGAAGAGTCTGATAGCCGAACGAGTTCCGTTTGGGACCAAATTTTTACCACGCCCGTAATTATATGTACCGATGACATCGGGTGGTGTCAATTGGGTACGAGACATTTTATTCATATAGATGCTTCATAATGCTACATGTTTATTTAAATCTAGTTAAAATGCTATACAACATTAGTGGACACTTTGTTGATCACGAACTTAAGTTCAACGTATGGAAAATCGACACCTCTTGATGTGATCGTCATATATAATAAAACATGTGGTAAAAATGTCATCCGATTTAGATATTGTTTGACCATCTGTAGGTGGAGTCAACAAAAAATATGGCTATTTACCAAACGAAAACCTTTGACCGAATCTTTCAAGAATTGTTTTTTTAATGCGATTGCACACATTTAGTCGCAAGTATTATGCGGTTTGGTAAATATAAAAGCCGCTCGGTCATCGTCCCTCGGTGATGGCTCCACCCATAGAGCATATTAGTAGTTTTTTCGGTTGATCAGAATTTTGGACGGTCAAACAATCTTGAAATGGGATGAAATTTTTATCACGCGCGTAATTATATATACCGATGACATCGGGTGGTGTCAATTGGATACGAGACATTTTATCCGTATAATTGCTTCATAATGTACATGTTTATTTAAACTTGGTTAAAATGTTATATTACAATAGTGGACACTTTATTAATCACAAACTATGAAGGCATTGAGAGGCTCTTTGGTTATGACTTATGAGGGAGCTACAAAATCATGTAATTCAATACACAACTATAAAGCAGTGGTCTCAAGTCGTAATATTAAGCAGTGGATTCTCCAGTATATAACTCATTGCCCGGTACTCTGTTACACCAGTGAGTCAGAAGCACCAATAGTATGAGAGACGACACAAGAAACATACATTGCACGAGCTATGTAATAAACAAAAGATATATAGCCACACTGATGTAAAAATATAAAACTTCGTTAATCGAACTGGAGCAGAATCCAAAATCAGTTTATTGAATGGCAAAATGAAATAGTAGGAACTTCACCACAATATGAAATTTACATTGTCATCAGCCTAAAACCATAAAACCACAAATGAAAGCAAAAATAATGAATAAAAGAGAGACAGAGGATAGCACTCACAGCAGTAGCTTCATACTTCATAGTGTTTGAGCCTTGAAAGTCTTTGTTCACAGGCAGTCCCACAAAGCATTCCCTGCAGAATATACAAGCAAGACTGGCGAAAGCCATCCAATAGAATGGATCCAATATTTCTCTCACTCTCTTGAACATGCTACAAATTTTAACAGCACCACTACTTATCATTATAAGAAGATAGAAACAAAGAAACCTATAGTCTCCTCATACTCGAAGTCTCGGACTTTGTTTTTCGGTATTAACTTTCAGCTTTTGATATTTAAAAATGTCTGATTCAAACATGATATATTTCTGCAAAATTGTAGAATTTCAGTATGATATATTTCTGCAAGATCGTAGAATTTTAGTATGATATATAGTCTTAACAAGAACGAGTTGTGTAGATAACTTATCAATTATGCAACTCTCTCAACTATCAACAAGTTAAAAGACACAGTGACAAGGACTTACCAAGCACATGTTGGGCAGTCAAGTTTTTTAGGATTCGGGTCAAGCATCTGCCTTACAAGGTTTTTACCACTCTCTACAAGCTGTGGTCAGGGTTCCCTCTTGAAATCAATCACCCCTCTCAAGATTACAAGCGCCACACCCTGCTCACTCTCTGTCATAAAATTCCAAAAAAATATAAACAATATCACAATCCAGACTAATATAAAAAAAACCATCACTTACAGTAGAAAAAAAAACTACTTTAAGCATATTTAGAGAACTAAAACTCAAGAGAACCTACCCAAAAGGTACCTGCAAAAGTTAAAGAAACGTGAAGCTCTTCTTCGAGTCACTTTACCATAAATACAGTGGCGGATCCAGGATTCACAATTCGGGGGGACTTGAATTTTTTTTCCTTAACGACCGAAATGATAGAAAATTATAGCACATAAAATATTTAACTATAATGTATTAGATGTATACCTTGTTGATGTGAAAATAGCAATCCATTTAAAATTACCATACATTTAGTCGATTGCAAAGATAAATTTTTGGAATTGATCAAAGAGCTTAATCAAAATTAATGTCAAATGAAAATAAAATAGATTAATTACAAGTTGAAGAAATCAAGGAAGATTAAAAGTCAATGGAAAAATAGACACAAAAATTTGCATTTGTTGAAATTTGATCTTAGATGAGTTTGATATTAACAAATTTCAAAACCAAAAATACAAAACTACACCATATGAACATATGGCATATATTTAGTTAATTATTTCTCAAATTCTTAGAGGGACTTGAGCCCCTCCTAAAACCCCTAAATCCGCCCCTGCATAAACATGGTGGCCGTAATGCATGAAAGCCATGCTATATTTTGAATTAATGAAGACAAGTACGAATCACATTGTGGTGAGGAA
Organism: Argentina anserina; assembly: GCF_933775445.1. Taxonomy (NCBI): domain Eukaryota; kingdom Viridiplantae; phylum Streptophyta; class Magnoliopsida; order Rosales; family Rosaceae; genus Argentina; species Argentina anserina. The sequence goes on from NC_065876.1 coordinate 12,593,947, forward strand.
TGAAGACTGAGGGAAGAGAAGAAAGCCCTCATGTCACATCAAATTGAAGAACACTAAACAATGGCATCATGCATTTGATGACTTTCTGGAGCTCCAACTTGTGCTTTCTCACAGCTCCAACTTGTTCTTTCTCACACTGAACCCCTTTGCCAATGAATAGCATGAGTAAAACCACTCTGTTTCGTTTGGTAAACTTTGCTTTTCATATCATCAATTGTCAGGTCCCGGTAAGGTTTACCATCGAACATCAGGCACTCAATATCATCCATCATTTCGACATTGTCACTTTCTTCCATACAAGTGCCTGATTCTCCATTCACACTCTTATCCCCATTTGGTACATCATCCACAGAGGAGTTGTGGTTGTACTGGAGTGAACCCAGTTCAATCGACTCCATAACTATACTATGCACAAACACATTTCGAATTACAAATTCATGCTCGTTCAAATTCAAACCGCATCTTCCAAGTTCCAAAGAGGTCAAGATACCGTCATCAAATCAATCTTCCAAACAAGTTCATATCAACAATAAGCCTAACAAATCTATCCACATTTCAGAAATCAAAACATGAAACAAATGCATTCTGTGTTGAATTTCAACCAAGATTCAACACAACTTTCAGTATTCCCATATTTGGGGATAGGTAGAAAACCCGACTTAGGCGCGGATTGTCCTATCTTGAGAATTTCGGAAGAAAAGATTTATAAACCCACTAAATACATATGCTACCAATATCGATCATTAGTTAAATCAACGAAAAACTTACTTGCTTTTGCTTTTGAGAGTGCGTCTTTGATCTTCTTACATACCGATTGGATCTAAACCTAGATCAAAGTCACGAAAGTCACCTTCATTGTCCGACGGGCACGCCTCTCCACAAGTTCAACTCACTGCATTTCTTCTGGCCTCGGGTGCGAATGGATAAATCTCACCTAACCCAGTTTTCAGTTCCTCGACGACACCCAAATACTTCAAATCTCTCCTTCTCTTTTCTCACCCCGTCATACTCTAACGCCGTCCACGGGAGTCTTACAAAAAAATTAAACGAAGAATCTACTGCAAAGACACGCGGCAATTTCAACGGTCCAGATGCCCCCCGTATAAACACGGGCCGTGTACCGAATAAGTTTCGATCAAAGAGTGATGCACTGTCCTCTATTTTCTGATATTTTCGGATCTGTTGATCGTTTTACAAAAATGGGGTGGTCAGATACATATACCAGCTTAACTACAACGCACAAAAGTCAAAGTTTAACCACAACATATTTAACTAGAGTTAAACTTAACTAGCATAAAGTTAAAACATTAACTTTAACACATGTCACTCTACAACAGTTCAATTGTAAACGTTCACTTTTGCAGCTTAAAACGTACGTCTTCAATGGAAAAAGATCTAAAAGATCAACACATGCATATGGATGAATCATGAATACATAATAATATGTTCCTTGTTCAACATGATATATAATTAGTACGTGATGGAGCAACTTGCTGACCTACAAACATATTGCATATATTTATTATTTATGGATCGAAAGCCTGTAGATCATTTGCTTTTCCCTTTAAATGGTAACAATTAGATATAAGCAAACCACCTTTTCTTGTGATTTAGCTTTGTATATGATCACATGCTCCTTGGCAGAACTGACCGTGTACCTCAATTTCTCTTTCAGTCTGCATAATCTGCTTGATTCTTCTTTACATATCAATTAATCGCACACACCACAACTCCACAAGAATCAAAGAAGAGGTCAATACAAAGCTAAAGCTCTATCAGATGCTTGCGTACCAGGATTAATTCAATCTATTATATACCAGGAACAAATAGCTTAGAACAGAAAAACAATAACTACCGTGAACATTGAAGCAGCCACGTTAACTGCCATGTGGTGAACATGCATACAGTACGTATATATATTGTACGGTTAACAAAGAGGGGCTAACTAGTCTGGTCGTCAAATGATCAAGATTTACCATAAGAGCTAGCGAGACTCTAGTGAAACCTAACCAAGTTACTTAAAAGGCCTGCTTTGTATACCTGTTGGAGATGGGAAGCAACAAGGGAAAATAAACTTAATGTCTGATACGTAAAAAAAATTTAAGAGTTATATATATATATATATATATATATATATAAACTATAAAGAGGACTTAAAGATTCAACTCAAGGACCACTCTAGGAGGCTAGGCCTTCCAATCGGGGATTGAGGAGTGTTAATGAATGATCGTCTTAGGATCCACACTTAGGAGGCAGAGCCTCCACCTGGGGACTAAGAAGTTTTAAAAAGCAGAGATTAATTACTTACAACTCTTACGGCTCTGATACCAGAGACCACGGAAGCATGTACTATAATATTTTATTGAATTTTACTAGGTGACCATAATATTACAGAAGGTTTAATACAACAGATTGAAAACTTTAAAGGTTACTGACTAAGAACTTATGCATGAATTGAGGAGAACTATTACAATGAAGAAGCTCTCGGATTGTCCAGAAAGGGAGAGAATAGAGGAATTGGAAAATTCCGGGGTGTCTTCTAATGGGGGAGAGAGCCTCCTTATATAAGAAAATGAATCTGCTTTTACTGTTGGCTTTTGACTATTGCTGAATAGTAGAGTGTCTGGCTTTTGACTATTCATGAATAGTGTTTTGCCGGTTGACTGTAGTTTCGGTGGAAAAGTTAATTGCCGGTTTAATGTTCTTAATTTCTTGTTGTAAATCTTGGATGGTAAGTTCCTTTTTACTTTTGTTCAACCTATCAAATGTTGTGGTAAGGCTGACTTTTGGTGAGGGTATTTTGCCAACATCTTCTTGGGTAATTAATTTTTTTAGTTTTTTGAGGTACTCAGTTTTTAAGTCAGGATTATCAATTCTAGCAATTAAATCAATTAATAATTCTTGTTGTTCTTCTTGTTTAGAGAGAACATTAATTGTTTTGCAACAAGCATCGTTGCAGCCAAAAGTGATTTTTTGAGAAGGGGAAGATCCTTCTTCTGATTCGGAAAAAGAAGATCCTGATAAAGATCTAATATCTTCACTCATGTCATTCTCTGAATCTGTATTTCTTAATTCTAATACTTTAATTAGATTCTCTTTTTCAACCGGTGTAAGTGTTAATTGATTTATTGTAGTTTTAACTTGACATTCATTTGCAAAGTGACCTGTCTTATGACATTTAAAACATTTAGTTTTAGTTTTATCAAAAGATCTTTTCTTTGAGTAGGATTTCCGGTTTTTGTTCCAATTTTTCTTTGGCTTATTTTTTGAATAAAATTTGTCTGGTTCAAAATTTTCTCTTTTTTGGAAATAAAGTTTGTGACAACTAGACCTGGAGTGATGAATAAATTTATTGGATGACTTTCTTCGTCTGGAAGGAGGTAAGGATGGTAAACCATACTGTTCACAGAAATTTCCTAATTCATACTTGGCTATGTTCTTTTCTAATTTTAGTTGGGAATTTAGTTTCATATCAATACACATTTTCATGCCTTCTTTCTGTATAACTGTAATCGTATTTCCATAGGTTAAAGAGTCATAATTAATCAATCTTGTTTCATTACTGAGGACTTGTCTAATTTTGTGTGCAAAAAGTTTGGGAAGACCATTTATGAATTTTTCTTTCCAAAAGGATTGGTTACTATCATCTCGAAGCATTACTCTGGATATGAAAACATCTTTGTACCATTTAAAATAACTTAAGGTTGGGCATTTTAAGTTACTGAGTTGATCATGAATTCGAGAAGTGATATGACTCGGAGTACCTATAAAATGTTGAATGATTGTATAGAATAAGGTGTTTATTGCATCTGAAACGCCCATATTACAACGTTCGTCAAAGATTGGGGTTCCATCAGGTTCACATTGTATAGCATGTTTAATTTCGGATCTTGCATCAGAGGTGAGATGTTTTTCCCACCAAGAATGCAGCATTCCGGTGAACCCAGAGGATAGAATATCAACAATTTCTGGTTGTGTGAAGTTGTGATTTGTGATGTAACTATTTGCTGCCATTGACATGTGATGTAGTTTATTTAATATCTCTTTTTCTGATAAATTATCAATGTTCCATTCATATGTTTTGTCTGAAGAAACTGCAAATTGTATATTTGAATGAGTGCTTGGTTGAATATCTATTGGAAGTGGCCTTTCAGTCCAGTTTCTTGAATGTTGTTTCTTTGGTCGCATTATTCTATCAATATTCAAAGTTTGGAATGCCTTGTCTAATTGGGAAATTATGGTTGAATCGCTATCGGAAGTAGAATCAAGAGTTTGTTTTGTATTGATTACAAAGATTGTATTAGATGATCTTGGTTCATTTTTTAGATTTTTTAACAATTTTTCTATCTTTTGAATCGAATTTGTAGGCGAGACAGTCGGCTTACTGTTGAAATGAATTATGGGAGATTATGTTTTAGGGTTAGGTAGAATGTGAACTTTGGATGTAACATGATCAAGTGTTGTTTCTATTTTGTCTAATTGTTCTCCAATAGTAACTAAATAATTATTTGTGTAATTATTTTGTTCAATGATCTTCTTAGCATCTGGGTAGAGTTCTCTAACTTTTGGATCTTCAGAAGGATTTTTAAAAGGCGAAACTAAAACTGGGCTTGATTTGTGATTAAAAATTATAGTTTCTGAAGGAGGATGACTAGAAGAAATAGTGTTAGTTTGTGTTGAATTGGGAACGACAGTTTGCCATTTTGTTTTTGTTAAAGTTTGAATGTTTTTATGTTCATTTAATTGGTCTAGGAAATCAAGAAAGAATATTTCAGTTTTTGTCTTTTGCATCAAATTTTGCCAATCCTTAAATAATTGCTTTCTTTGATTTTCAAAAGGAAATTTCATCCTAAAGAGATTTCTCCTAAGAGTGTTTTCTTTAGCTTTTAAATGAGTATCTAATTTAAAATAATCAATTTTGAATGGTTGGCTAAGCGTATTTATATGAGGATTTTCTGGAGGAACTACAATAAAATCTGAAGCTGTTGGGGATGTTGGAGAGTTTTGTCTTTCTTCAACAGTTATATTACTAAGATTTTCAGTTTCAGTATAATTTGGGTAGCTGACTTGTTCATTTGTCCTTATACTGTTAATTCTTAAATTCTGAACTTGTTCTTCTAATTCTTTTATTCGAATTTCTCTGATGGCATTATCAAGTTCTACGTCACGGTCGCGGCGAGACATTGAATCTGCAGTAGTTGAGTCGGCAAATGATTGCCTGGCAGTTGCAAAAGAATGCCTAGAGGAACTTCCTATTTCTTGAATTCTTGGTGTTTTGCTAATTCTTGAATTTTGGAAGTTAATTCTTATAGTTCCATCATTGTATTGACGAATAGAATCTAAATCAGAGAGATTACGTTGAGTATTTGTTGGTTGATATTCATTGGTAAGAGACCATTCAGCCGGAAGATTGACATCCGACCATCTAATAGTTTGCGGCACAGTGATGTTTGCATTATTTTGACTGCTTTGAATGAACAAGGTTTGGCTTTTAGGACTTCTATTAATGGCTTGAAAATTCATATTTGTGCCAGTAACTTTGTAATGGATTCGGTAGATTAAAGCAAAAGGTTGGGTTCCCTCAAGGATATTGTATCCTAAGGTCTTAATGTTTAAAGTTAATGTTTTTAAAATATGAGGATCACTTAGGCTTATTGAAAAATCTGGGAAACAATTGAAGTGAACTGGTCCATTAAAAAGGCTTGATTCGATTAAACCAAGGGTACTGTCAGTGAAGTTGGTAAATCTTGCATTTCTTAAGCATAAGAGAATGGAGGCATTAAGACCAAGCCTTGTTAGAGGCTTAATACCAATTTGAACTAAACCTATATGGAGGAAATGGTGACCATCTTTCTGATGTTTTTTAATTGAATCTGGACTGAGAAGTTGGCAGGTTTCATGTTGTTTACTTAAGGCATAAACTTGTTCTCCTTTAAAGGCTGCAAGATTCCATTTTTTCCTATAAATTTCACTGGTAGGTACTTTAGGTATGTTCCAATCATTAGGGTCAATATTATCATTTGACTGGTATTCGATCTGTTCTTCATTAACGATGTCTGGAATCCTATTCAAGGAGAAACTAGACCCTCGAGAGGAGACTGAATTGCATCTGAAAAGTCTGCTCATTGTGCTAGGTGGAAGGGATCTGGTACTAGACTTAATATGGTAGAGAATTGACTTCAGAATACTTAGACCTAAGAGTAACACTCTTCTCTGCTCCGCTCATGCCGTATCCGCTCATGCCTCACTTGGGACTTAGTGTTTGGACCTGGAAAACTTACTGTTTGGTTGGAGAAGAAGGAAACCCAGAAACCCAGTAAATAGAAGTAAATTCCTAAAATCTTAATAATAGAAGCAGAAAAACAAACAAGTAGCACAATAAAGAGGACTTAAAGATTCAACTCAAGGACCACTCTAGGAGGCTAGGCCTTCCAATCGGGGATTGAGGAGTGTTAATGAATGATCGTCTTAGGATCCACACTTAGGAGGCATAGCCTCTACCTGGGGACTAAGAAGTTTTTAAAAGCAGAGATTAATTACTTACAACTCTTACGGCTCTGATACCAGAGACCACGGAAGCATGTACTATAATATTGTATATATATATATATAGTCCCTCTCCAGAGTGAAGCTTTACTCTGAAATTATAGAGTGAAGTTTCAATTTTGGCACATTTTCCGGTCAAATATTTTCACCATAAGCGATTCAATATTTAGGTATGCTATTCAAGATCATCTCTACAAAATTTCATCTAATTCGGATATCGTTAAGGTATTGAAATTAGATTAAATCAATGAATGAATTAAAACTGTTCAACATGAACCGTTCGTGTAAATCTCAATTTTGAAAGCTCAAACCATTGTCAAATTGAATGAAACTTTGTAGAGATGATCTTGAATAACATACCTAAATATTGAATCACTTATGGTGAAAACATTTGATCGAAAAGTGTGCCAAAATTGGAACTTCACTCTGGATAGAGACTGTATATATATATAGTTATAGTTACTGGCTTACTGCTAACTGCTTGGCGACTGTGACAACGCGTACTATCTATTACTATAATTAAGAAAAAGTGGAGATATAAAAAAATTCTATTGATTAAAAATTCAAGAAGAGATCACCATGAGTTGTTAGTCTTAAAACAGTTCTAAGAATAATTACACAGGATAGCTTCCAATAGAGCAGTGTTGATAACGATTAAAGATGGAGTAAAAAGCTTAGAGTGAAGTATGTCTTAAGAATGAGACTTAGAATTGGGAGGTAAAAAGATGGCTTCTAGAGTGAGAAACTCTGCCTTCTCTCTAGAATTCCCCCTTAGGCTTTCCTTCACTACCCAATCGATCTCCCCCCTCCCCACATATCATCTTCCATCTTCCATCTTCCTCTTCTCGAGTTGTTCTCTAAGTTGTTTTGTCCTCATTTTTTTCTCCGAAGTGGAGTTTTTACTTTGTGGTTTCTTCTCCACTATTTTAGAGGTTTCGCTAGTCATCTATTTAGAGTTCTCTACCCAACACGTGGTAGTTTTAACTGTATTTATTTCTCCTTTTGGTCCCCTGTCCATCATGAGATCCTTTGAGAACCTTGCTTTCAAATTAGAGAACATTTGTAATATGGAGGATGTTGACAAGGGTCTCTCTCTTTGGGGAGCTATCATTGCAGACAAAGTTCCAAACATTGGTGGTATTAAAGGAGCTTTACGTAGCTCGTGGAAGTGCTATGCCCCTCTCAAGATTGCTCACCTTCATGGAAATGCCTTTTCCATTAAGGCAACTCCGAAATGGGCAGAGGAGATTCTTAAGGGTGGACCTTGGCATGTTGACAACTTTAGAATCAATGTTGTTTGTTGGGTGCCTAACCTTACCATTAATGATACCCATCTTCCTAAAGTTTGGTATTGGGTGCAGATTTTGGGGCTTACTCAGGAGAAGCTCAACATTCACAACATTAAGCAGATTGGATCGGAGATAGGCGAGATTCTGGAAATGGAGGACATCAGTCAGGAAGATATGGAGCTAACGCCATATTTGCGTGTCAAGGTCCAAATTGACTCTAGGGATGCCTTACGACGGGGTTCTAGTTGCCAATCGTTCCATACACCAAAACCAGAGTTGAATTTGTCTATGAGGGGCTTAGAGATTTCTGTTATAAATGCGGCAGGCTAGGGCACAAAGAGGATGTATGTGATAATTTCTGGCTTGTCAACACCGATAATGTGGATGAAGAGGAAATTTTTTGGTATGGTTCTTGGATGAAAAGGAATTACTCTAAGCCTTCTTAGAATTGGCTCGAACGGCCTCATACAATCCATCAGAAACCATGTACTAGGCAGAATCTCAACCCTGATTCCTCTGAGGATCCTTTGCTCGTGACTAGACACCTTGGCCAGCGTCTTTTATCAAAAGTAGATCGGTGCTCAGAAGTGATGGCAACGTGAAGGAGAATTCAAATGTGGTGCAAAGGCCCAGGGAGAAGTTGCATGTGACTCATCCCTTCCCAAGCCCCCATTGGCTGAAATTGGCTAAGGTAGTGGCAAAGACTGTAGCCGTGTGGGGTACATGTGCTGACTTGTACTCTTTGGATCATACATCTGGGCCTTCTCCTCTACCGAGACCCCCAAGGCCCATTTTGGTGGTGTGTATCCAAGAGAGGGAGCATGGAAAGCAATTGGATACTATTTTGGGCCATCCTATTTCAATCCAAAATCTGTACGGGATGTTCTAGCTGAAGAATACAAAGGTACTAATGAAGTTATTGCTATGAAAGTTCAATCCTTATTGAATGTACTAAAATGTCAGATGGTGAATCCCTTGATGCATATCTCAATAGGCTAATTGTTATAATGAACAAAATGAAAACTTACAGACAACTAATAGAAGCTAAGAGAGTAGTTTAGAAGATTCTTATTAGTTTAACATAGAAGTATGATTACTATAGTTTCTGTTATTGTTTTGAAAAAAGACCTAGAAACCTTAGGGGTTCAGAAGGTTGTTGGTTGTTTAAAAGCCTATGATCAAAGGTTGAATAAGCATGTTGAAGATGCGACAGTTAGTGTTTTCCAAACGCTCAGCCTTGGTTTAAAAAAATATGGAGAACCTAGTTCCTCTCAAGGAAAAAGCAATGTGCCTAAGAAGAATTGGAAAAGTGAAAAAAAGAAGTGGGATAAGAAGAACAACAATGAATAAAAGGATAGCTCAAGTGGGTATGTGATGTGCAAAATTTGTAAAAGGTTTCACCTTGGTGTTTGTTGGTGGAAAGGAAAGTCAAAATGTCAGAATTGTGAGAAGTTTGGACATGCGGAGAAAGACTGCAACAAGACAAGCATCAAGCACATTTCACCGAAGAGCAAGATAATGATGGCAACATGTTCTTTGCTTGTCATGAAGCAACTATAGAGAAAAATGAAGATGTTTGGTTTGTGGATAGTGGTTGCAGCAATTATATGATACCATTCTGGTCCATTCTTGTGGATATTGATAATTCCTTCAATCGAAGAGTAAAAGTGGGAACTGGTACTTTGGTATAAGCAAGAGGAAGAGGAACACTGATTGTCGAAACAAATAAAGGAAGAAAATTTATTAGACAAGATGCTAGTTCCAGAATTGGATCAAAATCTTCTTAGTGCGGGCAACTTCAATATAATGGTTATCCAGTATTTTTTTTATGAAGATTTGTGCACAATTTTTAATAAGAAAAGAAATATGCAGATTGTGGCTAGCATCAAGATGGAGAATAACAAAAGCTTTCCTATCTTTTTCAAATATCCAAGCAACATGGCTTTGAAGGTTAATGTACTTGATGACTTTTGGCTTTGGCATAGGAGATTTGGGCATCTTAATTTTCAGAGTTTGAAGAATCTAAAACATAGGGATAGTGCATGGTTTGCCAATCATTCAAGAAGCTAATGAAGTGTGTGAAAGTTGTGCTATTAGAAAGCATCATTGTGAATCATTTCCTAAAGGGAAAGCGTGGAGAGCACCTACTCCATTGGAGCTCGTCCATACTGATGTGTACAGACCAATGCAGACAAAAACACATGGTGATAACAGATACTTCATAACCTTTATTGATGATTTTTCTAGAATGACATGAGTGTATTTCTTGAGAAGAAAATCAGCAGTGTTCACTGTATTCAAAAAATTTCAAGCAATGATAGAAATGCAAAGTTGCAATCTTATCAAAGTCTTGAGAAGTGATAGAAGTGGAGAGTATAATTCAAAGCAATTTGATAAATTTTGTGAAGATATAAGGTTTCAAAGACAGCTCACAGTGGCATATACTCCACAACAGAATGGGGTAGCCGAAAGGAAGAATATAATCATAGCCGAAAGGATGACTGATGAATTTTGGGGTGAAGCTGTACACAGTTGTTTACTTGATGAATATGTGTCCTACAAAAGCAGTGAAAGATAAAACACCGTTTGAAGCATAGAGTGGTAGAAAGCCCTCAGTTAATCACTTCAAGGTGTTTGGTTCTATTTGTTTTGCCTATGTTCTAAAGGAAAGAAGGCAGAAATTTGATGATAAAAGTGAGAAGTGCATTATTGTGGAATATAGCACACAAAGAAAAGGCTATATACTCTACAATTTGCAAAAAAAGAAGGTGATAATCTGTAGAGATGTTATCTTCAATGAAAAAGCCTCGTGGGACTGGAAGCAAAATGCAATCCATGGTCCTAGCATTGAAATGCAAGAAGAGGAAAAAAAATGAAGTTATTGAAGGAACTCCTCAACAGTCTCTAATAGGCAGTCCACAGTCACATTCATCTGGTTCTCAATCATCAAGCTCAACTCCTATTAGAATGAGGGATTTGAGTGAAGTCTATGCAAGCTGCAATTTTTGTGTTACATAACCATAAAATTATGAAGAAGCAGTGCAAGATGAAGCTTGGAAGATAGCTATGGTGGAAGAGATCAACGTTATAGAGAAGAACAATACATGCGAGCTTGTGGACAGACCTAAAGACAAAGAAGTTATTGGAGTGAAGTGGATTTACAAGTCAAAGTTGAATCCTGATGGTTCCATCCAAAGGAACAAAACAAGGCTGGTTGCAAAAAGGTATGCATAGCAACCCATAATTGATTACAATGAGACATTTGCACCGGTAGCAAGGCTTGATACAATTAGGAGTGTAATTTCCTTAGCAGCTCAAAAAGGTTGGCATATACACCAACTTGATGTGAAATCTGCATTCCTAAATGGAGTTCTAAGGGAAGAAGTATGTTGATCAATCAGAGGGATTTGTTGTCAAATGAGAAGAGATGAAGGTGTAGAAGTTGAAGAAAGCTCTCTATGGGCAGAAACAAGTACCTAGAGCATGATATGAGGAGATTGACTCTTATTTCATCGAGCAATGCTTTTAAAGAAACCACAATGAACCAACTCTCTACATCAAGATTGAAGGTAAAACTAATATCCTCATTGTTTCATTATATGTTGATGATTTAATTTTTACCGGAAGTAATGAGAGTTTGATCAAGAAGTTCAAAGAAGAGATGATGAAAAAATATAAAATGAGTGATTTGGGTCTGCTGTATTATTTTATCAGAATTGAAGTGTGTAAAAATAAAGATGGCATATTCATATCTCAAAAGAAGTATGAAAAGACTATCATGAAAAAGTTTGGGATGGAAGGATGCAAATCTGTTCCTACACCATTGGTGGCGAATGAAAATCTTCAAAAGCAAGATGTATGCAACAAGTTTTCTCTCAAGATTCATGCACAAGCCTACTCAAATTCATTTTGGGACAACAAAGAGGTACTAAAATACATTCAAGGTTCAATAGAATTTGGTATCAAGTTTGAAAGAAATGTGGTGCCAAAACAGTATTGATTATGTGATAGTGATTGGGGAGGCAGTGTTGATGATTCAAAGAGTACTTCTGGCTATGCTTTCACTCTTGGAACAGGGGTGTTCTCATGGCAGTCCAAGAAGCAAAAGACCGTTGCTTTGTCTACTACTGAAGCTGAGTACGTTCCAGCGTCATTGGCAACTTCTCAAGCAATATGGCTGAGAAGTATCATGGAAGATGTTGGTGAGAAGAAAGGAGAACCTACTCCAATACTTTGTGACAACAAGTCTACAATTGCAATGGCTAAGAATCCGGTGTTTCACAACCGAACTAAGCACATTGCTCGCAAACATCACTTCATCAGTGATGTTGTTGAAGATAATGAAATTGATGTGGTATATTGCAGAACTGATGATCAAGTAGCTGACATTTTTATAAGGCATTGCCAAAAGTCAAGTTTGAGTACTTCAGGGAACTACTGGAAGTTAAGAACCAAAGCATTAAGGGGGAGTGTTAAAGTTAATGTTTTGTTGTTGTTTTAACTCTATGCTAGTTAAGTTTAACTCTAGTTAAAAATGTTGTGGTTAAATTTTAACTTTTGTGTTTTGTAGTTAATGGCTGGTATATGTATCTGACCACCCCCTTTTTGTAAAAAGATCAACAGATCCGAAAATATCAAAAAATAGAGGACTGAGAGCATAACAGTGCAACAACCTCTTTAATCTACTATTCTCTATGTATCTCTTTGAATCTACCATCATCTCTCTATCAAATATATTGGTGTTGTGCGTGTGATTGAGTGCAGGAGATTAAGAAAAGAAGGAAATCAAGTCAAGTACCTGATTGGAGTGAGAAAGGTAGTTGTATCAGATTGCAGCAGGCGTGGATCAATTGAGGTGAGTAATAGCTCTATCCCAATTCCCAACAACCTGACACTTGACACAGAAATCAAGTTACTGCATTGTAAATCTTGACTCCTCTTTTCCGGTTTTCCCTAAAGAAAGAGAAGAGTCAATCGGATGACTTAATTATATCCATAAATGAAAGGCTGTCTGGTGGCGTGCCATTCCGCAGTCATCAGACGGGACTTAGTCGATCCTTATAGGTTTGTTCTACCGTGATCGTCAATTGCTCGGATTGAGGAGGTCTTTGTGGGGTGTGTCAAGGTGAGGGAGATGAAGATTGCGACCAACCATCGGATCTCGTTCAAACTTGGAAGATTTTCTGGGCGGGATGGTGTGTTGATGCAGATCACGAGGCGACCTGATGAGGATGAGGTCGGGGCAACACTGATTGAGTTAGATCTGACGGATCTCATTAGATTTTACTTATTCCCATGGGATCTGGTTTCTAGATCTGATGGAGAGGTGTGTTTCCAATAGAAGACTGATAAGGGTTGTGGTCTGGTCGGCGTGCGGTGGTGCAATCCGCCAGCGGTGGTTGATTGGAGACTTAAGCTGGGTTTTGTTTTATAAGTGCATAAATACATGGGTGATACTTTGAGCAGGTAGTGAAGCTAGCATGACATGATTTTGAGATGGTTTCTGCAAGTTATAATATTTGTTTAATTTTTGGTTTGTGATTTAGGAAGCGGTTGAAGGTTTGAAAGAGCCCAACAATCAAATAAAATGAGAGCAATCAGAGAAATTTTTGCAAAGGCAAGGTAGAGTAAATGAAAATATAAAATTTCCACTAGAACTAAGTTTCATATGTATGATTTTGTATATGTTTATGAGCTGTGACTTTGTGTATCTGATACCAAAGTTATTTTTGATTTCCAGGATTATGTGAAGAAACATGAATTTGATGCAAGGGAAATTACAGCAGGATATTTGGTAGGTTGCAACCAATCTATTCAATTTATCATATTTTCTTCTGTTCTCGATCAATGTCAATAATTTTTGAACTGTTTGTGGTTTGTTTCTGCAGCATTTTTCAGCAAAAGCAATTGCAGAAGACAGTTGGGGGTTTTTAATGTGTAGTTTATTGACTCTGTAATTTTTGTTGAAGTATCGAGATTTAGACAAATATCGTATTTGGTAACTTGTACATAAGAATTTGGACGTGGTACAATACAAAAGTAGATTCATTTTGGACTTAAAGAGTGGGCTCCATGAAGTAAGAAGCTCCATGAAATAAGAAACCTGACTGGTATATAGTTTAAGGCTGTGTTTGGTACAGCTGAGCTTATTTAAAAAGTTGGCTTATACTTATTTTTTAGAATAAGTGGCTGATAAGTAAAGTAGTTGAGTGTTTGGTAAACTGGCTTTTATAAGTGGTTGTTTATAGCAGAAGCCATGACAATGTGTTTGGTAAACTCAAATTGGCTTATGCTTTTAATTTGTCAAATGACCAATTTAGACATTTAAGATATTTTTGTATGAATTGTTTAGTAATATAATGTACTCCAGTATATAATTTCCGTATCATTTTTTTTACTTAATGACATTATGATTAGTACACGACATTTGAAAATAAACATATCCAGTAGGCCAGATGCTGATCACGGAGACATAAATACTTGTATCAGTGTATCCAAGTGACAAGACTATCTGCCCCAAATTATCAATAACTATCAGGCCAGATCCAGCAGCCAGCAATAGAGAAACAAATATGAGCCAGAAATCGGCCTTAATCAATGCCTGCATCAAGGTAAAATTCTCTCCTCTGCAGGGACCCCTTCTTCTCTTGACCCTAACTGCTCCATCTGCAGCTGCTTGGAAAAGTTTAGCTTGAAGTTGAATAACTCTTTTTTGTCTTTCTGATGATGGAAGAGAATCTACATATGAAGCCTTCTCATCTTCCACTTCACTAAATATGACCTCATTCTCAGATTTGTACCCTTCACTCTCTCTCTATGTGCATCAATTAAAAGGCTCTCCTATAGTAAAGGCTTTGGTTCAGAAAAGAAAGTCAATATGATGGGGATAACAATTGGAAGCACTACAAAGACTATTAAAATGGCCGCAACCAATGTGATCAAAGTTTGGCTCAAATCAAACAAATATTCAACTATTATAACTCCCAACAAATAAGCTGCCAGAACAAGGCAAACACTATATGTAAACGTGAATCATGCATTGTCACCTGGCCTGACTTGTCTGTGACCCCCCACAGGCCTAACAATGAACATCAGAGCAATAACAACCATTGATGGACCAACTACAATCATAAAAATCAATGATGCATTGCTTGGGGCATTGAACATTGCATAAATCTGAGATATTATTGCACCACTTAAACCAGCGTACACAACAGGTCCCCGACTTTTGGGAAAGTTCTGCACACAAAATCAAATCCGCTGTGTTGAAGAAGGTCTCTCCGTTTGTTCCCACATATATAGCAATGCAAAGCTGTAGACAAAAACTTGCTTGGTTAAACTAAGTCCACAGAAAATTTTTAAGAATTGCTCAACTCTTCTGAATATGAACAAAATGCACAGTTGTTCACATGTTCCAAGCACAAGAAAATGAACATTTATTCTTAAACAGAATGACCACATCTCTAAATATTATATGTCACATTCCTATAATCATATGCAAATCAACAAAGACTAAAGTAACCATGCTCAACAATCAACACCGTAAGTTCTCTCTCAGAATTTCAATACCAGTATAAAAAGATGGCCAACGCTTTGGTGCTTTCCAATCTGATAGCTAATCACCGGCTAAAAGGGTTATTCAATTATAAGCTAATCTTGGTATATCAAGCAAAAGTAATCAAGTTTTTTAGACAATATGCATATACAATGAAACAGCAAATTCAGCAACTAACTATTGGTACCCACAAAAAAGGGAAGCTAGCCATACCAAGAAACAACCCAAAACCAAACTTGATGATCAAGATTCAAACTTGATTGAACTACTCACCACCCACAAAGGCAAAGCAACAATCTTTTGTGAGACAATAAGCCAAAGCAATCCATATCCAAGAAAATTGATCACTGTTGCAATGGCCAAAAGTCGTATAATCTCGGATAAGTATCCGGCAATAAATCCAATAGCATCACCTAAGTCCTTGGCCACTCCCAGAATTGCCACATGCCTCTGGGTGTACCCCATGGTGCTCTTTATCACAGGAAAAATGCTCCCAAACAAGTACCCAATTCCTGCAAAGGACTGAATTCACATTGCACACACAAACACAAGCCATCTGCTGTTCTTGAAGGTTTTGAACTTCCCATGAAGCGGTGCCATCTTTGTGTTTGGCACAGCTTTGTGAGCTAGTTTGGGATCTCTGAATAATTGAATATGAATACTGATGAGTTAGCAGGTTGACTGGTGTTTTTTTCTCAGTGCCTTGTTGCTATATATATAATGAAATTTAACACAGGGATGAGGAGCTCTCTGATTGACATTCTGGATCAGAAAGAAGACAGAGGCGAGAGAGAGAGAGAGATAGAAATACATAGAGAGGCGCTTGGTTATGGCGTCGGAGTTTCATCACGGACGACTGGTGGAGGAAGAGAGAGAGTTTCGAGCTTGGGTACATCATGTAATTTGATCACGTTGGTGAGGGTACCCAATGAGATTTAAAAATTTTCATTTAAGTTTTGCTATAGTATATCGCGTGTAAGCTCGGCTTCTACTTCTAAAAGGAAGTGGGGAGCAGCTTCTGCTTATATGAAGAAAAAGCCACAGCTTTTAAAAGCTGGAAGGGAGAAGCTAAGTTACCAAACATGATGGGGAGCTTAACTTTTAATCACCAGAGGTGATGAGCCCTACCAAACGCAGCCTAAGATGGCGACGAACCAAGACATAAAATAAGTATAAGAAGCACCACTGTTACTATTCATTGTCAGAGAGGTACAGAGAGGCGCGTGAACGTTGCTTTTGACATTATAAACTCAGGTGGGATGGACAGACAAATCCGTCCCCAAGATGCCAAAAACTGAAATGGGGATGGTACATCTTAAGATGGATAGTTTTTTCGTCCCTAAGCATTAAAGGGGACTGCTTCCGTCCCCTGTAGTATCAATAGAGATGGAATGATGGCCGTCCGTAAAAGCCTAATAGCTAGTGGTGTACGTTAAGAGTTTTGAAACTAAGTATGATATAGATGTACGTAGTTATTAACATTTCGACTAACATGATTGAACTCCTCAACCTGAACGACTAATAGAGTCATAGATCGAGGTACTTGCCCTTGAGGCCAATCAGATTAAGTTAGGGTTGATTAAGGTCGGTATTATGTACCTCAATTTCTATAGTTTAACGTACAGTAACAAGAAATTACAATATATCAATGTTTAGAAATGTGGGCATTCCATTTTCGCCTTAAGGCTCTTTGTGTGAGGCTTTTCACACATAAGGCGAGCCAAAGGCATCGCAAGGCGAGCTATTGCGTGTGAGGCGCTCCAAATTAGCCCGAGGCACTTGGCGTCACCTTTCATGCTCCTTTTTTTTTGGTACTTCACTACCACATATATAATTTTTAAAAAAAATTAGGGTTTCAATTCTTGTATCATATTATGATATTTCTTAACTATTTGCTTGAATAGGTAATAGTGGAGCCAATAGGAATTGCCCAACCATGGTAGAGAATGATGATGTCCAAGGGGATGTTGATACACAGATGGTTCCCATTTTGTTGATGGTAGTGAGGATGTTGATGCAGAGATGGGTGTCCAATTTGATAGTGCAAATTATCCTCCTCACTTTGATGCTTGGGATGAATTTCATTCTGATGTAAAGTTAGATCCAACGGCTCTTAGTGATGAAGAAGAAAGAGATTGGCATGAATGAAGACCATTTTATTTATTTGTTAATTTAAGATTTAGCCATAATTGTCAGTTTGCACCCCGAACTTGCATTTGAGTCAATTTACCTCCTAAACTCGGTAAAAGTTACCGATTTGCACCCTATCTGTTACATTTAATGTTTTCCATCCAATTTTAAGTCACATGTCATGCATTTGAGGGGCAGTATTATCATTATATATTTATTCATATTTAAAAATAAAATAAATTAATAAAATTACTTAAGAGCAACACTTGTCGCTATGTTATTTTTTTAAACATGTTATTGATTTATATATTTATTATTTTACGTGATATGGTATGTGAAAAGATATTAGAAAAATATAAATAAATACAAAGAAAATCAAAAATAAATGTGTACATAAAAATATATATATATATATATATACACAACACACTATATTTGAATGGGTGGGTATGTTGAATATATAATTCAAAGTATGGTTAAGTATGTAGAAAAAAAATGTAAATAAATAATTTGATTAAAAAAATAATCCTCCTTCTAAAGAATATTTTTATTTTTTTAAGAAAAATATAAATAGAAAATGACAACATTACCCGTATGTGCATGACATGTGGTGCAAAATTGGATAGAAACAGTTAAATTTAACGGATATGGTACAAATCGGCAATTTTTACCAATTTTAGGGGGTAAATTGACTCAAATGCAAGTTCGAAGTGCAAATTGATAATATCAGCCAAGTTTGAGGTCTATTTTGACAATTTTGCCTTTAAGATGTATGAAATTATGAATGAATTTATTTTAAATTATTTTATTATTTTATTTGAATTAAGAACTATTTTTATCTACATTTTATATATTACAATTTAAAATTTTAGAAAGCACGAAAGGCTTCGCCTCGGCGCCTCAAGACTTCTAAGGCTTGACGCTTCGGCAAAACACCTCATCTCACACATTTGCCCTTTTAAACATTGGAATATATCAATATACTGACATATTATTAAATTAATTTTTGGTTGTAGCTAATATATTAAATTATTAGGACATTCACATCATATATGAACCCGTAAAAAATCATATTTGAAGTAATCGAGTGCTTTTAAAGTAATTGTATGTACCAACTTTGAGACTTCTCATGACCTCTTATCTATCAATCGTGATAATAGAGATATATGTAATGGTTATTATGGCATTTACTAATTATAAAATCGTATGATTTTCTTCAAAGAAAAATGTCCATATAAATAATCGACTAAAATTACATAAATAAAAATTGTTAATAGTCTATTTAATAATATATATGCACACTTTTAATACTACATATTCTTTTATTTTGTCACCAAAAGACGTGTACAATAAAATAATACTCAAGAATTATTAACTTATGTTCATGTTGTACCTCTACATTTACGATAAATAACAAATCTCGCTCATTTAAAAAAAAACTTTAAAAGCTAAAATATGGGTTTGTAATATTGTTTCCTCATCCACTTTGATGCATCACAAAATGTACGTAGGTCCTTGTTAAATTCTCATTTGATCGCCCTAAGTCCCTAACCGGAGAGATGAAACCTGGTATAAGTACTTCACGAGGAAGAGATAGCGTGCATGCGAGATGGTGACGCCTATATTAGAGGGCCAATTCGATCTCCACCGTTATGTCAGATCATGTATGATTATACAGGCGGCGACGGTTGTACTCAACCCAAAACCATCACACATTGGCAGCTTACCACTCTTGACGCCATGCATGCTCACCACGTACCTGCTCTCGTGTCAGTTTCATTGTGAACCTTCATGAATTTCTTCGTCTCGATCTGGGTATATATATTCAATACCGTTTGCTTGGTGAAACCTGGATACATAGTTCGCATAATTGGAGGTCATAGCGTTTGGAATTCATATCGAAAATTTTAAATCGTAGCCTTGTGGTGCGTGTTTGACAAGTATCAGATCGTCGATATGCAGTCTGGAAAGGAGAAGATGAGTAACTTGGCCGGTGCTGCCTAAGGAGAAAGCAGACTTACAAAGCCAAAGCGGAAGAGAAGGTTGCTGCTACAAGTTACTTAGTTAATTGATGTACATATACAATAAGAGAAATATTAATTCAGTGCATTAATAGATGTTTATATTGATGGTAGGTTGAGAAGATGACAGCGAGTACAGTAGAAGAGAAAAGAATGGCGGAGGAGAAGAGAAGAGCTAAAGAAGCAGAAGCCAAGATGAAGCTGCATGAATCCAAAGCCGAGCACGCGGCGGACAAACTGACCTCTGATGCTCCTACAATGGTTGCCGGCGCTCCGATGGCTGGGAGCGCAGTCCCAGAGTATCCTCTGGGAGGTCACACAATCCGGAAGCTGCCCTAGTCATATATCTAGTATTAGTTGGCAGTCTATAATGCGCGCTACCTAGTTTCTCTGATGCAGTCATAGATGCTTTTGTGAATATGTACCCTGGCTTACGAATTCATCTTGCAATTAGCCTTAGTGTTGATGTTTGGTCTGCTCTTTTTCCTTGTAATTAAGTGCCAGAAATTGGCTGTGCTGTTAAGAATGTAAGGTCAGTTATGTCATTTGATACCTATTCTTATCCCATATATAGGACCTAATGTATTCAAGAAAGTAATATATGATGTAGTCTTCAGCCGATTATACGTTTTCTTTACATTTTCTGCTCTAGATTCAATAATCCATGGTTTCCTAACATGGTATCAGAGCCCATGGTATCCGATCTGGTACCTTGTGGCTTCTGTGTTTAGCTTTGCCTCCGCATATCAAATTATGTAGATTTCATTTTTCTTTTCCCCAATTTTCAATTTCTCGTCTCCTGTTTCCCCCACTCCTTTATTTCGGCCATCTTGGTTGGCGTTCATGAAGCCAAGTCGTCACGATAGTTGCGATCCCATTGCTTACTCCTTGAAGCTTGGGTCTTTGAATCCAGTGGGTCGGGTCCATGACTATTCTCTATCGGCGTTGTCTTCCCTCATCCATAACTTCTGTTCTTCGTTTGCCGTCACGGGGGATGAAGTGGTCTGTACTCCTGCTTTTGCATCAGATTCGTCTGATAGCTTGGCAATATCTCTCTGATTTTGGCTTCTTTATCTCATAAGTCGTGGAATTATATCACATAAGTCGTGGAATTATAACATATTTGGGTTGCTCTGCTATTAATCATCAGTTTTCCATTTTATTTTCAACAAATTTGAAGTTTAAGAATGAAGAGTATTCTATTCTTTTTTGGACTGGTGATTCTAGCTTATCAATTTGGAATATGGATTGGTTACGGGGCTGTGTGCTAGTTGAGTTCAATCTTGAGAGATGATAATTACATATTTGATGAGGTTTTTAACGTGCTCCCATACAAATGGTGTTATAATGGACTTGGATAACGATTATAAGGTGAATATATTGTGATGGGAGATTATATACATACTTTGATGGGTGATTTGTAGTCTGAGTGTTATATTGTGCATATTCTGGTGTTGCATTCCTTTTTCCATGCTTGGTTGGTGCTTCAGGTCAATTACAGAGATATTGGTATTCTCTTTTCCAATTTGGGCATCCCTCATTCTTGAACAGGACGTTTCTCTGTGGTCTCAGTTGTTGTGCTCCAACTCGTCAGTTTTCCATTTTTTTTATATCAGAGTTTGTGTCTGCCGTCAGAAAAAGAAATTCGACGAAGCAGTTTTTAATTCCTTTATTTGTGGACTGGTGAGTGAGGCTTGACTATTTGGATTATCAATTACTCCTATGTCTCGTGTGAAGTTCATGCTTCTAGTTGGTGGAGATATCCCTCGTGTCTCTTGTTGGGATTGTTGCACTTGAGGTAACGTAAGGGGATTTGCAGTAGACTGGTCTTATTGCCAATGGATGCACTTATTTACGTCTATCAATTCTATGAGTTTCTTCATGTGGATCAGTGATGACAAATTGCAACCTAGTGATATTTTGTTAATTGGTAGAAGTGTATATGCCACAGATTGGGCATTTGAGTGATTGAGAAGACACATGCAGCTTTCAGTTGTTTTACAAATTTTCAAACATATTTTCAAGAATTTCAGTTTCAGTTGGTTCCTCTACTGCCATGGTTATTCATATCTGCCATGTTGTGATCGCATTCTTGTCATCCTGTACCAAGTGTTGCACTCAGATTGCTACTGCTTGTTGGGGTTTTTTTTTTGAATTGGGATGTTAGCTTGCTAATTGTCTACATCATGTAATTTCTATTGTTCTGTACTTAGGTCCAACCATTATGCTTGTAGCCAAACATATGGTTGAGGAAGGGTGTTAAGAATGTAAGGTCGGTTATGTCATTTGATACCTATTCTTATCCCACATATAGGACCTAATGTATTGTACACAATTCAAGGAAGTAATATACGATGTAGTCTTCAGCCGATTCTACGTTTTCTTTACATTTTCTGCTCTAGATTCAATAATCCATGGTTTCCTAACATGTGCGTTATTATAACTTGGGGTTTGAATGTAAATTTACTTCTATGGAACGTTTGTTCATGTATACTTATTTGAGATGACTACCGAGATGGAGTAGAGTTGGGAATTTAACGTTTTCATATATATATATATATATATATACACTCGTATTTCATTTTCAAGCGATCGACTGTCACAACTTGGAGATGCAGTAATTAAGTAGTTTCATCGCGCTACTACATGCATTCTCGTTCAGTCGTACGTGGAATATTGTGTTTTCTCCTTTTGGCTTATTGCGTTTAGGTAAGCAACCAATTGCGTGTTGTCATCTAGCACAAGGAGAAAATAAAGACTACATGATCAATCCTTCATGCTAACCTATTAATGAGCGCCCACTCGAATCCCAATATAAGTGACCTAATCTTGTTGATGAGGTGAATCGATAGTTCTGGAACATAAAAAATTTAACTAAGCGCATGGAGCTGTTAATTTTGCGGAAGAGAGTTTAGAATTTGGCTCAAGTAGTTGAGGTCGGCATGAGAAACGGTTTTAGTCGGTAGCAGTGCTACTGAATAATTATGTAGTTTTCTAGAGGAAATAGAAAAACGAAAGACCTAAACTCAAAAGAGGTTTGCAGATCCCCGAGCGCTAGAATCAGGTTAGAAATCTAGTTAGTTCGTTGCTGATTGAGGTTTCAAGATATCGATCGACAATGTCGTAGAGAGCTAGCCGGAAAGGCCATGACACGATGTACGTGGCAGAATTTCTGAGGAAGGGTATGCATGCTCGCCATGTGTAAACTGCTAACTAACGTGGCATATCAGCTGTCCCATAACTCGTTAGATACCTCAAGGAGTCAAGGTTGGAACTACAGTATCGCATGGCTATTGGCTTCTCATTGTTCTCTGATCCTTTCTCATACCTCTCCCCTACATATATACACACACATCCGTACTGGAGTCCTAGGTATCTTGTGTTTATCTCAATGTCCTGGAAACCAAGCCTTAGGAGTGCTCGACCCTTGGTCAGACGAAGTTACAAGCTCCATAGCAAAGTGCGAAAATTCTTTTGGAGATTTCTGGTGTGCAAGACTGCAAGAAAAAGATATGCAGGTCGCAAAGGAAAAATTTAGCAATCTGGCCTGGTTGGCCAAAGAGCACATAAATATCTACAAAGCCAAATTAAAAGAGAAGGTAGTCAATTATCATTTTCCATCTAGCTAGCACTAGTTCGATTCACTACCTATTTCATTGATGTACGTGTACCTCATCATTTGTATGTGTTTTTCTGGAAATTTAATGAATAGTGACATGTACTACAGTTGGAGAGGGCAAAAGCAAGGACTAAGGAAGAGAAGAAGATAGCAAAAGAGCGTCGGAAAGTGAAGGAGGCGAGTGCAAAGATGAAGCTGCATAAAGCTAAAGCCAGGCACGCAGAGAAGAAATTAGGTGCCAAACTATCTCATGGGAGCTATCCCCATCCACCACCGGCGACACATAAATACGATCGCAGCTTCATATCCACATGCCTAGCTAGCTAGATTTCTAGTTTTTCATTAATAACATCGAGGTGCAGCTTGCGCACATATGCGTTTGCCAAATGTAATAAAAAAGAGCTGCAGTTTGAGATGTACATTTATATATTCGGAGTTTCTGATACATACTGCTGATCGGGATGATGAATCACAATTTCCGTCATTGCGGTCTTCCGATACTGTCACGCATATATACCAGATCGACTAAACAATACATAGATTTATCATTTCATTACTTCAAAGGAGGCTAAGTACGTGCTATCGGGCATGTAACAATAAACAAAATTCGATCTATGGACTGCAATAGTTGGATGCAGAAGGCCAGAAATCATATGTATGACGACTTCTATGCTAGGTGTTTAGGTATCTGAAAACTGGAGTATTAATTGGCGTAGCTAGCTAGGGAAACAAATTTTGAATTTTCTAGTCCTGCATGCTGTCTAATTTATAACATGAAGGCCTACACGATCAAACACACACTTCTATACTAGAGCCAGCTGATTGCCATCTAAAACCAAAAATTTGGACTTTGAAGTATTCTCCCTGTTTCCCCAAGAGGTACATTCCCTAATTCCCCGAAATTCAGAGTAACGAGTGGGCTTTTCTGTTTTTATTTTTATTTTTGATCTTGTAGTATGTCTTGTTCGTTTGGAACATTTGTATGTGCCTAAGCCTAGCAGAAGTAACATAGAGAGAGAGGAAGTCATACCTTCAGGCTTCGGCTGTGATCGATGCAAGTACAAATGAGAACAAGGTTTCGCTCCTTAGTTACAATTTTTTTGAAGAGCTGGATTCATATAACATGCATGTACTGGTGAACCACAAACTCTTGTGCATGGTACGCTTTGCATTGGTTTTAATCAGGTGAGGAGTGTTTTATACGGTGGTTTGATGTGGGTAGAAACAAGCAAATAGACGAACCTTATATGGTATCGAAGCAAGGGGAGGTTCAATCACTTCTATGGAACGATTACTTGTCTACAAGTGGTTGAGTTGTTAAGTAGATCCTTTTTATTTACGACTTTTTTGGACTGGATTTCTGAATTACCCTCAGTAGTCAGTCCTGATCATCCCCAGGATCAAGTTCAAACAACTGATACACACATGCCGCACAACATAGAAACGGCAGGAAAACATAGAAAACCAGTTGAAGCAAATCAGACAACTACCCGTGTATATATTAATGACTATCAAATGTTCAGATTCCAACTCCTACATGCTAGATCATGACAACAGTTAGTTCCCAGAGATAATATGTGCTCAGCAGCAGTACAACCCAGAGCCTCCAAAAACCAATTTCAGATAACCCACATCTGTTATGTAATAATATAATGGGCTCAGTGTTCCAATTTATCAGCACAAGAGAACTAGGATGACAAATTCACTCCAAAAATTAATAGATCATAAAAGAAAACCAAGGTAACCTGATAACCTTCCTCAAGGAATCTCATATCCACACAGATCTACCTCGGTATTCCACACGTTGTTGGATTCTTCCATCTTGTGATATAGCCTGACTCTTCACTTTAGCTGGCCTTGTACCGGATTTCACTTCAAACCTTCTGCTTTCCCTGCTGGCAGACATATCTGGGAAGACCTCCTCCAAGAATTCATCGGCCACATCTCCATCTTCATCAATCCTGAGTCGCTTTGCATGCCATCTTAGACCCTAGAAGGCAAAACAATAAGAGATCACAATTATAACCTCATTTACTATAATAGTTACAAGAATATGCTCCAAAAAAAATATACAATTAGCATGTAGAACAATGAGTTTACATGTCAGGCATCTGAACCATCACCTACTGGTTCGGTATTACACTTTCATCTCTCTACCCTCATTAATCCTAACGATTAATTACAAATACCCAGAATATGAAAAGGTCAATTAACCCAAATAAAAGATTCACTCATTCTCCCATATGAGAATACTTCGAGATTCTGGCCGTCGTGGGGCGCTAGAGTTCCGGCCAAAGAGTGCCGGGAGGGGGAGCACGGCCGGCACCATCCACCCCGTCGTCGCGCGACGCCAACGCCAGAAATGCCGAATCTAGACGGTCCGGACGTCCGGAGCTGAGAATTTCTATATATATATATATATATAAAGATAAATACATAATAACAACCTTTCCAGACGTGCCTCTGTAAATTTTGGAATAAATTACGATTGTTGCTTCATAAACTCAAACACTCGAACAGTACAGACAAGGAAAAGATGCAACTAATCTAAATAGCACGACACACATGTACACAAAAAGCTTGACAATAAAATGTTATGAAGAAGTTGGACAGGACAGAAATTAAGATTAAAATAAAGCAGTACTTCATGTTAAATTCATTTTCCAATTCTATCATACCACACTATACAAAACATGAACGAACATATCAGTACTTCATAGGAAACAAAGGAGTCAAATATGAAACGAGACACTGATATTATTGAACTGAAATACAGAAACTATATTTCAAGCCATTCAACCCAGCACTTCATGAAAATGAAAGATGCTTATTTGAAAAGAAAATCATTCATAATTATCCAAGAGCATGGCAAAGGTGTGTTGCATTCCATGTCTAAAGTGCCCAAACAAGTGCCGGTGCTACGAGGATACATGATTCCAGGTTTTCCATCCTGATCCTTGAGAGACAAACAATCCTAATTATTCAAAACTAAGAAAGGAGCTTCCTAAGTTTTAACTTTTAACTGTTTTCGAGCTTTCTTCATTTATCAGCCGGACAATTCTAAGGCAACCAGTAATTCGAACTTATTATTCAAGAGGCAATGATACTGTGACAAGTGTTAAACAAACAAAAAAGTTGATCGAGTACCCCCACAGAATTGAATCCGCAATTGCTACAAGGTTAACAAAACAAGACAAGAAAGTGAGTCCAACAACCATTGAAATGGAGACATATCATTCAAACCTTATTAGCATAAACTGATATGCCATGTACGTGATCTACTCCACTATACTTAGCCCTTGTTGACAATGTTTGACTTAAATAAATATGTACCCACTAAACTTTACTCCCCCGGTTGCTACCCATAAACTAATTTGCTTTCTCAAAAGACTAATTTGCTCTTGACTCAATATGCTCATAGATCATTCTATGCCACATTTGACTTAACAGATAGGCACAAAGCAGTTCAAATTCTATGCCAACGAACACTACAGAGATCAGTACAACGAAACGAACTTTGCCTGAACATAAAATCAATCAGTCTTCCGATTTCAATTGCTAGTCAACACTAAAAAGGACACCTTTACTCTCCAAGCAACAAGCACACATCAAAATTCCCCACATTTTAAAAGCAGTAGATGCACAAAGCAACGCACTTTGCCTAATTCAACTAAAATCGGAACTGCTAACATTCTTCACTATAAATCTTAAGACAGCAAATTCAGATTTTTACTTCTAAAACTGATCCAAATCACTGAAATGAAGTCAGAAGAGAAAAACGACAGACCTGGACGCCGCCGTCGCCGGAGCGACAAGGAATGAGAATCGGACCGGGGAGAGGACGGTCAACGGCGACTTGAACTGGAACGCTGAAGCCTTTGCGGGGAAGTCCGGTGTCTCGGAAGTGAGCCTGATTACTACGGGGATGACTGTCGTCGTCCTCCTCCTCTTTGTCTTTGACTTCGTGGTCATCGTCTTTAGCAAGCCCTAGAAACACCGATAGCTTCTTAAACAGCCCCATCCACTAAGCAATCCTACTCCGGACGACGTCGTAGCGGCGGACGGCAACGGATTAGGGTTGGACGGCCGTGAATTGTAGTAAGCGTAGAACGGGTTGTGATGGAATTGGGGAGAAAAGATTAGGACTCTGGGGGGTTTGGTTGTGAGAATTAGGACTTCTCATGTTTGTGCCTTTTTGTATCCTTTTTAGACTCCAAATAGATCTACCTGAATTTATTTATTTTCATTCAATTTTTTTTTGTTGCTTAAACAGATATTTGTCTATGCAAAATCAAGTGTAATTACACATGTAATTTTAGCGATTTATATGTTATATCAGAAGACGACCGTAATAGTTAAACAATAGAGGTGACAAGCCACTCGAATGCAAACTAAATTAAAACAATAGAAAACTAAAATAAATACGCATAAATACATTTATTAATCAGATAAAAGAATAATGTAAAAAGCAAAATAACTTCATAAACTAGTGTGAGGAACCTACGAATCCATCTAAGATTGTATATGGTATGTCTCTCACCCAAGGGACGAAACGTCCAAACTCACACAAGTGCTATAATGAATCTTTCCTAATCAACCAAGGAATCACTCACCAACTACCTCATCATCACCGAGGCAGTGACCGTCCATTGAGACTTGTTCTAGCTCCACTCCATACTCTATGCATTTCTCCTAGCCTGACCCGACTTATTTCAAACCAGCTCCACTAGCGTCTTACAGATCTCTGCATCAAGCTCTGGTACACGCCACGGTTGTCTAGGTAGTGAGAATCCAAGTCGATACAAGCGAGTGCATTCATGATCAACCCCAGAACTAAGGCGACAACAAAAAAGACGCCCAACAACTAAGCAAAGACAATGGAAGCCATGTAGTGCGACAGAGAGGAGGTTGGCGGCGGGGAGAACAACTTTATGGGTTGAGAGAGGGTGGGGGAAAATAAAGGGAATGTGGTGTATATGAGTGGATATGGGGGAGGAATGGTGGAAGGGGTGGGAGGCGTGGAAATGGTGGAAGGGACGGATAGCAAGTTCTTGATCTTCCATTTTGTTTTACCAACCGTACTCCTAATCTTCATGTGGTATTTCTGAACGATCATCGGAGACGCTCTCAAGTTGTTGTGGAATGTTTGAAGCGATCTTGTGTTCTCGATTTAAATTACGGGATACTTGTAGTTGATTATTGGTACTGAATTTCAAAGTCAAATTAAAGACAATGTCAATTCAATTCTTTGATATAAAAAAAATATAAAGCAACTTTTCAAAACTCTTTTTTTTTTAATTTTTCGATAATACTTCTAAAAATATCACTTGTACAAAATAGTTTTTAACTACGGCTTCTTTTGCAAGGTAATCCTCAATCTTCAGCTTATATGATAAACTTCACTAATCACACCACGAAAATATGTGCCATCTTTTGCATGAGTTTATATATAATAACAGCTGAAATATATGTATTGTTGATTATTGTTATACGTACTCATGGACAAAGTAAGCAATCAAACTTATAAAGTTTATATATCTTTTATTAATACAACGGACCTCTCATATTGGAATCGACCAACGTCAGTTTTGAATCCATAAGACTAGCTTTTTTTGAATGCATGATAAACTTTGGAATCTATACCACGAAAATTGAAAAAAAACAAAACACTCATAGTTTATTAATATAAAAAATAATCACTTAAGTGACAACAAGAGGTGACTTAAATATTGAAAAATAAATATAAAAAACCTAATGTGCTAACAACAAACCTAATGAAGCCTACAAGTTAAGATAAAATAAAGCCCAAAAATCCCAAAAAAAAAATTCAAAAAAAAACACTAAAAATAGTTTTTGAGGCCTAATTAAACAACGTCGGATGGCCGAAAAAATTGAAAAACCCACACATGTAGTTCTTTGATTCCTAGTGACGTTTCCTTTTTGAAAATGTTTTATTTGCCTAATTCAGCTTGAAGCTCATACATGAATAATAGTAGCCTTCTTTTTCTTGCGACGGTGCTCTTCAATTCTTGCCATTAGTTCCACATCATTTATAGTAGGAGTTAATTTATTTCATAATATGCTAATTGTTGGAGTATGTAGTTGTTGGAGTATAAGCTTAGAGGTGCATGTATACTTTCACACTAGAGTCGTATAAGCCTATAAGCATAAGTGTTGCATTACTTAGAATATCATAATGTTCTTGGTTAAAACCGATAGAGTCTCATTTGATGTTTTGGGTAATCTACAAATTAAAAGCCGCTTACAACCTTTAGTGTGCAGTATGCATTACTTAATATGATGTGCTCTTCTTAATAGAATGCATAAGGATGAGCTGAGATTGAGCTGCTCAAGCTTTTGACTTCTCTTTCAGAGAATGAAAGCCTGCTAGACAAGAAACATATATAACAAGTTTTGAGGCTTGGCTGGCTTGTGGACAGACGAGCAGTCGGCAGAACAGTGTCCGGAATAATGTTATATCTGTGGAAGTATGTTGTGCTCTCAAGATACTGACCAAGCTCATGCTTAAAGTATATTAGTATTGTTTCTATTTTGTGCCTTTCTTAACTAACTGTAACTATTGCTCAGAGGAGAGTTGGCTTTGGGAAACACAAATTTGAAAGAACATGGTCTGATTTGAGGTGCTTCCTCAGTTTTTGGCCGTGATTGGATCGTGTATCGACCGTGGACTGTCTAACGTCTACAAATGAACATTGTGAATAACTTTGCAGTACGGCCAAGTGTATAGCGAACACATGAGCTTCACCATCTGAGGTTACATGTAGGGTTTGAAACTCATGAATCTATTGATGATTTGCTTAAGAGTCCGAAATTGCTGGTCTCCTGTTGCTTGCCTGTTAATCCTATTATTCTTCATCAAGGCATCACTAGACGAGATCTTTGGCCTCTATATTTGTTTTGCAGCTTGTTGATATGGAGATAAGGAGATTAGTTCTTTCCTTTCTACTGGTTG
The DNA here is from genome assembly GCF_933775445.1 of Argentina anserina. Taxonomy (NCBI): domain Eukaryota; kingdom Viridiplantae; phylum Streptophyta; class Magnoliopsida; order Rosales; family Rosaceae; genus Argentina; species Argentina anserina. Next base: position 12,624,080 of record NC_065876.1, read on the forward strand.
GTGCAAAATGATTGCGGATGTATAGTTGTTTTCTACCTTGAGTCCTTGACAAAGGGCTACGAAATGAGAAGATTAATGTCATGTCCAGGATATGACCCAAACATAAAAATGTCATGTCCAGGAGCTTAAACCCGTAAATTCAAAATCGAGAACAAAACATATTATACAAATTGGTAGATACAATGGAATCCCTTGGGCTGTTAATTGACTCATTAAACAATAATTTACGTTTACAATCCCATGAAAACTGTGCCAAACGCAACAAATATGTCGGGAGAAAAAAGAAGAAAAACAAATGGAGGCTCAAATGTACTAGTTCTAGAGTAAAACTAGCATTTACAACAAATTATCAGACAGCTTCGCCACTCATATTGACACAATGACAACTCAATATAAATTCCTATGATTTATCCTTGTAATACAAACTCTTGAATTTTTTTATCACTCAACTCACTTAAAAATTTCCCTGCATCCCCTGTAAAATCATCTCGTCTTCATACCAGCAATCATGTGTCTCTCTAGCACCTAATCTCATATGAACCTGCTTTGGTAATATAGCGAACCCACTCAACAGTATTGTAACCACTTTTCTCCCATACCTGCAAAAAAAAAAATTGATGAATAAATGCAACATATCTCGAAAGTGGGCATAATAGCAGTGCTCTGAGTCCAGATGTTACCTTGAGAAAACGTACACGTAAACCAGATGCTGTAAACATCGGAACCTGTATACACACCAATTTCTCAATAAATTACCTTCTTTGATGCAGATGGAGAGGATAATACAAATTGAATGCTAAATTGGCATTACTAGATGTATAAAGAACTAGTTGAAGAAATGGACCTCATCAATCAACTCAACAATTCATTACATTTTTTTAACTATAAGACGTCCAACCTAATCTACGCTATTCTCTCTCATGTCTAGAATCTTATTGATTAAATCCTGAACAAACAAGCAACCACCATTCCTTTCCAGAGTGTGAATCAAATATCTTAGTTTGGAACAACAATATTTGGAATAAAGGTTACTACAATTAGACTTTACATAGGAGATTAGAAGACCTTCTGAGATTATCCAGTAATTGACATTGTATTCCAAGAAAACAGAAAACAAAAACAAAAATTAAACAGAGTTAATTGCACAAGTATTCATAATTAATCAGGCACCTGGAATTCCATCTGAATTGGTGGTCTTGTCCAAGACTTCTTTTCCGTCATTGTGGAAATCAGCTCAACTTCCGCACTTAGAGTTGGTTCAGTTTGTCCCGGAAACTTTCTTATCCTACATAGTTAAAGAAAGTTAACGCAAATAGAGTGAAAGAAACAGGTCCACACAACCATACAACTCATAAAATTTCAGGAAGGCTAAAGGCTCCTCTAAGTATCTAATGTGCCAGACAAATTAGAGGGTCCTCTAAGTATCTAATCACCACCCTATGAGCCTAGTATTGCAACTCTTAGTGAAACTAAACACATTTTAGGATGTCACAACTCACAATACAAATTAAAACACTCACTTCCAAACCAAGCAATCAATGGCAGCATTGTACTTTGCTCGACCAGATGTCACTTGAAAACTCGTTTTGGCTGTTTGTTTTGGCACAGGAATTTTGATGACAACCCCAAGGGCAAACATCTTGGCACCAAAAACACTCTTTACCTGAAGAGCACAAGTGCAGTGCATTTATGTTATTCCACAGCATAAACTTCCAAGGCAGCAACCTTTTAATATGTGCAGAAACATTATTACCTTAACGTTTACTTCAATGCGAGTTCTTCCTAGTTCCTTAATTGTGGGCAATACTCGGAACGGAAGATTCACACCCTCAGTAATACGATACCTACATCGCATATAATCAAAAATTCAGATAATTACTCGTCCAAAATATTAGATAGGCAACCCTACTAAGCATGGTTGTGATTCAAACTGTACTACTCGACATTCTACATGGAAAAAAAAAAAGGAAGTTTAAAGATGTCATCATGAAACCAGTTAGTCATGCATTATGTAGGCTGCTCATTGCAGGACTGATAGGATGTAATTTTTTTTTTAACTTTTTTTTTTAATTCAAGTCTACAACAGTTGTTCAGGACGTGTGTTCCATATAACAATAGTAAAGCTATGACAAAGAGCACCATACAATACAAAAAGTGCATAACAAGACTCCATGACAAAGGTTAAATCCTTACAACCATGCTTAATGAGACACCGAACCGGGTAATGAGCTTAGCACTCAGAAACAATTTTAGAGAATGAACTTACTTCATCAATTCAAATTCACCATCAGGTGGCACAAAACTAACTGTCTTTTCTGAGTTGAACCTTGTCAGATTTACACACTGATGGAAAGTAACATCATCGAGCTCAATAGTTTTTCCACTGCAAAACAATATTGAGGGTTAAAGAAGAGAATACAAAATGAAAGAATGACAATATGGATCAGAAATGTATTTGTCCATGCATGTAAAAGATCAGTTGGAAAAAAAAAACACACGCACACACATATAAGACGCTGAGTCGCTGATACAGTATACTGAAATTACAATATCAATGCATGCATGTCAAGGAATCAAGTACAAATGAAAATTAATAATGAGATCTCCCAACACGACTTGATAGAACTAAGAAAAAAAAGTATTAGGTATTCTATTAAAAGGAGAGACAAACAGAATTCTGCATATAGTTTAGCTTTCAAATGTTCTGGTGCAGCTTAACTAAGAAAGCCACCTGGAGACCAGAATTCTTTTGAAACCCTTTTTTTATCTATTATGTAAATAGTTTTAAACACTTCTAATGTGTGAAGAGCCAAAATGAGATTATGGACTTTCTATAACAATATACTGTAGAGGACTGAGATCAGGGAAGAAATATTCTTTCAAAGTGGTATTCTATTTTCAGTGGTAAATGTTCAATTAAAATCTTAATATGAATGATACCTTTTGGTTGGACGAGATTTAAGTTGCGACTCTTTCTCAAGGCCAATCTTATCATTCAACCCTAACTTTAAATCAGGCATTCCAGAGAGAAAGCACTTCATAAGAACCTTCCCAGTTACATCACAGCGTAGAACACTACCTGTACTCAGAAAAAATTGCTTATGAGTAACCAATCAGAAATTGTTTGTGCAGAGAACATCAGAAATACTTGCCCACCTTTGGAAGACATCAAAAGATTTACACTTTCCACAATATCCAAGAAGACCTGCATTGATTGAGGGTTACAAATCGATTTGAGTGTGGAATAATGAATGAAGAAAAATTCCATAAAAAACAGGTTTGAATCACCTCATTCTTTTTATAAACAAGACCCTCTCTCCGCCAACCAACTGCACCTGTAACTTGTAGAGTTGCATTAGGGACAAGTTTATCTGTAGGCTTTTTTTGTTTCCACCAGCAATTGACAAAAGAAAAGAAATGTCAGGACTTGATATCAAAAAGATACCAATATAAAGAACAACTAAAACCTTCTGTCTATTATTTGAATATACAGAGCAAAAATCCTAGAAGATTGCATATGTAAGTTCCCTACCAAGGAACACTAAAGTAGCTTACCTTAGAAGAGAATGGTGAACGCACTCCTTCCTGAGTGATGTAAAGCTTTAAAATCTCAGGAGAAAGATTTTGCGGATAACCAAAATCCATAATTTCTGCAATTTAAAGGTTGACATCGGAGTTTATTTAACCTTATAGTGATGAACTTCAGGAAATTTAATTATGTGCATGCATGCATGAATATGCATGGTCAATCCACAGTGCAGAACATGAACTTTACAAATCACAGTAAAGAAGCAATGTACAGCTGACATTATGTTACTCCTTTTAACATCATCACATTCCTAAGGAGCTTGATTCAATCAACAGTATCACAATCTCAACAGTATTCTTTATCCAAGATATTAAGTACAAAGTCAAGAAATGAAGGCATCTTGGGAACATTTTATTCATCTACTTAGTAATAACAAACACTCTTTGAACAAATCCATGTGCAACATGACAGTCAACTATTATGTGCAGCCATGTTACAGCATCAAATCTGGTTAAGAGAGGGTTTGTTGTGCAGTTGTGCACACAACTGAGAATTATGGTAAGTACTCGTGCACAACAGTTACCAATAGTGACTTCTTATATCATGGACTTATGCTTGGTTTTATTTTGTAGTTACATCCTGGTCTGTTAGTGCATGTGTTCTCAGCAACTAAAGTGCATCCATTTACACAAGATTTATTTTGTGGTCTCCAGTTACTTTTTAGCTTTCTTCACTAAACAGCACTGACAATCTTAAATTCTTATTTATGCACTATACAGAATCTGCATGAACTTTAAATGACAACCTCCTCATTACCGCAACCATGATTATACATAACTGATAAAAAAAATGAAATGAGTTTGTAATTACTAACCATCCAACAGCTCATATATCAAAACAAAATTATTGCGAATTGCATCTTCATCAAAAGCCCCACCGAAATAAGATTTGAACAGCGCAACAGCCTGCAACCAGAAAATAGTATAAGAATTATCTACAACCACTTGCACATTCACAAACAATCAAAAATCTGTTCCCCCAACCTTAGTTAATCATACCCGTTTGAAATTTTTTGAGTAAAAACTTAGAAATAAGGATACATGCACCGCATGTGGAACATATGTAGCGAATTGAAATCAAAGGGCAAATCTTCATTTCTGATTGAAAAAGAGATTAGCCATATGTCATTGTATAAAAGACGGCAACAATTGAGGGTAACGACTTATGAGTAGAAGAGGCAATTTTTTAGCTGAAGAACTACCATAATTATAAACAGCAGTGACAATCTTATATTCTTATTTATACACTACAGAATCTGCATAAAATTTAAATGACAACATTGTCATTACCTCAACGACAAACTTGAAGGCACAAGCTACATTTGCATTGCTGCTGACTACAATCACAATGTAAACATTGCTGATTCTCATGTAAAAGAAAGAGCAGCCACCAATCTGCCGCACAGGACAGGTACCAAGCTCTTTTGTTTGCATTATATGCATTCGGAAAGCATCCACCATATTTCCCCTGAATAATTAAAATAAAAGTTGTTACTTGTTACAGACACACTAATGCAGAAGTCAAGGTTGCAGGATGAATATTGATGGCATAAAATATGCGTGCCAAGCAGACAGATACCTGACAATGAAAAATTTTCAGAGCATGGCATTGAAGGCCTAAGATGGTGTCCTTCAGATCCTGACACCATTTGTCTACTATTTTGTGTGAGCTTAAAGTCTATGACACATATGTGAGCTTGAAGTGTATGACACAAGTGCTTCTTGACTTCTTAAAAAGACAGTATTTCAAATAATAACTCTATACACATGCTCAAATCAAATTATGTTACCAAACTTCAATCATATAAAGTAAATTCCTGTCAACAAAAGGGTAGCTCACCATAGGAACCTCAACCACCACTACAAATAGGCTCTAACTTTTTCATTATCCGCCATATGTTTATGCTTCTTTCCGCTTAGTTCAAAGTATATTACCAACGATTCATTACACGAAAGTGCAATTATATCAACAGATGGGTTACTCACTATTGGATTTCATTACCAGCCATGTGTTACCTCTTCCATTTTCCCTTTGCTACTCACTAAGCTATAGTTAACTCTAAAACATTAACGCATATAGATTAGATACAAACAGAAGAATCAAGTCAAGAGTACCTCAGCTCACCATAATACAATAGATTAGTTCTCAGTTACATCCTAACTCAATTGCACTAATTGACTGAACCTCATCTCTCTCCTGCACACTAGTTCATCTACCTAAGATCTCAAGAGAAACCCATTAAACTAAAGAATTGACTATCCTAACAAAGCTTGGACACCACTAGTTTTAGTAACTACATCTTCAGACCTCATCGATTAAAAGATGTTCATACCGAAAGCCATTCAGGAATCTTACATTAACTCATACTACAACACTTAACAAATCACCAAAACTCACAGCAACTCCCACTTTCGATTTAAACTTTAATTCCTTACACTCTAAACAATCACATACCCACAATGTCCCCTATATAAAATTTCAAATTTTGATTCGAACCCAGATACATTTAAGCACATACAGATGCACCCATTGACCAAAACCACTCGTTTCTGTATCAAATTTTATCAACAAATTCAAAACCTAAAGCTCAGAGAAACAGAGAGAAAGAGGGGAGAATTACCCGACGTCATCACGGTAGAGACGGTTGATGAGGACATCTCCCCGGAGGTTCAAGAAGTAAACGGCGGAAGCAGCCACCGGCATCTCTGATCCGGCGGATCGACACCCAAATCAACGGCGACGGCGACTGGGTCGGCTATCAGATCTGCGAGATTGGGAAAGTTTGAAGGGGTTTGAATTGAGAGAGTGACAATGGCGTCTGCTGGTGTTTGGGGTTGAGATGCTTCTTGAGCTTAGTGAAGAGCAATGTGAGGAGAGAGAAGAGAAGCGAGCTCGGATTGGAGAAGAAGAAGAAGAAGAAGAAGAAGAAGAAGAAGAAGAAGAAGTCGCGGAAGACAGAGGAGTTGGTCTTCTTCTGCAGTTTTGTGTTGTCTATAAATTGTATTCCACGCGTGGCTGCCAGCTACTCCTTTTAAACGTACTAAAATTACTGTTTTTTTTTCTTTTAAGAGAAAATGTTTTTATTTTTGGTACAACATTGTTTAAAACGAGAAAGAAAATGAATCAAATGAGGTTGTTTCAGATCATAAAATTAATGATTGTTGTTTGATTTTTTTTTTTGTCCTACGTTTATTAACATACATGCATATCGAAGGAAATATGATGTACTCTCTCCCTGAATCGTAATAGAGAATGTCGCAAAAGTGAGAGAAATGCCTTGTTCAGCGACACGCCCTCGTTGTGGGCATAGTGTCCAAAGGAGAAGGGTCTTATCAGACAAAATGGTTGTGGGATCTTGACATGTCTACCACGATCGGGAGGAGGAGGACTAGATGGTAAAGGAGTTGGCATCTTGAGTCGAGGGCGGTAGGTTAATATCGGGTTATACCAAAGAGCGAAATTCAGCCACTCTTCGAAAACTATTACGAACTTGATACCAAATAAAGTTACCAGTCTTTTAATCACCAATATGCCCTAAATACCCCCTGTTATGCCCAAATTTATCAGTCAGGAGCTTTAAAATTGTAGGAGCATGCATGAGAACCACCGACTTATTGCTCGAACATTTCAAGGACTGAGAAGAGCATCAAATGATCTCCGTAGAAGTATATAGGAGTGTTGTTGCATAAGAGAGATCACATGTCCTCTTTGCGGCCTTTAAATGGTAAGGTTTCTGACATTCGTTGAAGAATCACGATTAATTTACTTGATATGAAAGTTGCATCACTTGAAGAACCTTTAAGACCATCAACCTCACAATGGAAAGGTGTGGATTTAGCCTGCATGCACAATATATTTATGGTTAGCTTTGTGTTCTCTTCCTAGATGGTACATCCATAGACACGAAAAGATGGCTATTTCTTTAATATGGCTTATGGCTGTTGAGATCGAAGGCGGGTTAACTAAGTTATGGTATAGTTTGGATGATAGCTTCATGAATTTGGGATTAAAAAAGATGAGGAACAATGTGTTGAAGTTAGTGGAATTTAGTGGTTGGAGTTAGTGGAAATTAGTGGAATAGTTGGTGTGAATTAGTGGAAATTAGTAGGTAGAATAGTGCTAGAATTAGCCTATATAATGAAGTGTAATCTGTAAATAAATCATCAAGTAATACATTCATACCATTTCTAGTTGGTATCAGAGCCTCTTTGTGCTCTGTTTTTCTCCTGGGTTTTTTTCTTCCCGTTTTTATCCTTTTTTTTTCGGCCGGTTATCACCTCCGCTGCGTCACTGCCTCACCGCTGCCTTCCCGACGTCGCCCCCTGCTGCTCCAGCACCGCTGCTTCCTCTCCGACCGCTCCTGCCCCGGAGCTGCCGCTACTGCTGTCTCACTCCTGCCGCTGCTGCTGTCTCGCTCCTGCTACCCCGCCGGACGTCGCCGCTCCACGCCAGACGTCGCAGCTCCTCGCCCGACGTCACCGCTCCACGCCCGACGTCACAGCTCGCCGATCACAGCCTCGCTGATCCTCCTCCCCGAGGATTCTTCCCCGACGTCACATGGGTATCCGACCCGTTTTTTAGCCCAGCCCAGCCCAGTTAAGTGCGACCCGGCCCAGCCCAGCTCAGTCCGACCCGGCTGCCCCGCCTGACCCGACCCGGTTCTCCTGACCCAACCCGGTTCGCCTGACCCGACCCGGTTCGCCTAACCCGACCCGGTTCACCTGACCCGACCCATCAGTGCATCTTCACCGATAGTTCCAGTGCACCGGCGGCAGATTCTTCTCCATTTTTTGCCTCATCTACACTTTTTCCTTTTCCATGGGTTCTGGACACGAAGCTGATGGTTCTCAGACCTCTGATATTCCGACATTCGAAGTATCTGTGAAGGGTTCTGACAGTGGTTCATTTGGGGGCGCCAAACTAAACGGCACCAATTTCCGTAAATGAAAACGATTCATGACTGCTCATCTTCGAGGCATGCATAAAATGGGACATGTCACCGGCGTCACTAAGGCTCCTAGTCCTACGGATATTGTTGCCTACACTAAATGGGACGATGACGATGGTCTTGTCATGTCTGTCTTGTGGAAAGCTATGAATGATGAGATAATTGATCTTGTGGAGGCCTGTCCCACTGCACAGGCCATATGGGAGACACTAGCCGGCTTATATACTAATGACTCTGATTTCATACAGGTTCATGAGTTAATGTGCACAGCTTTAGCCATTCACCAGGATGGGCAACCGGTGGCGCACTATTTCACCAAACTGAAGAATATTTGGGCTGAGATTGATGTGAAACGACCTTGCATGATTACAAATCAAGAGGATATTGTTTGGTATCAAAAGGAGAATGAGCTTGAACGAGTTCACCATTTCCTAAAAGGTCTTGATGCCAAACATACTAGTGCGAAAGGCGAACTGCTCCGAATGACCGAACCACCTAGCCTACTCACAGCTTTCACCTATATCCGAAAGGATGAGTCTCAGCAAGAGAGTATTCTTCAGGCTCCGGCTGTCGTTTCCAGTCTCACTGTTCATGCTCGTTCTCCAGCACCACCCCTTCTGCAAGCCACCTCTGCTCCCTTTCATCGACAAGGACCACCACCAGGTTTCGGGAATCAGCCCCGCTCTCCTTGCTCCTTTTGTCATGATACCAACCATGCTCGTGCGACCTGTTGGAAATTGTATCCACACCTTAGGCCTAAACGGCCTAATCATCGTCCACAGCCAAAGGCCGCTCTTCAATTAGTTCCAGAACCAGATATCTATGGTGTGGTTGGGCATGATCATCATACTACTGGAGGAGCACCTACGGCCTCCATCGTTGGTCGTGGTCAAATTGGTATGGCATTCAATATTTCTCACTCTGTTAGTTTTGATACATGGATTATTGATTCTGGTGCATCTGATCATATGACTTATGAAAAATCTTATTTTACCGTATTGTCCCCTCCACCTGTACCCTATGTTACTAATGCTAATGGTGAGGCATTCCCGGTGTTAGGGACAGGGTCCGTTCGTATTACTCCCACCATAGAACTTCATAATGTACTCTATGTCCCCGCTTTATCACATCATTTGATATCTGTTCCCCAATTGAACGCTGACGCCCAGTGCTCTGTGACCTTTTTTCCTATGTATGTGATATTTCAGGATCTTCTCACCGGACGGGTAATTGGTCGGGGGTATCTGAGGGGCCGGTTGTTTCATCTGGATCTGACATACGCTGGGGAAAAACCGGGGGACAGTCTCGGACCGCTTTACTCTCCACTTCTGATAAGCTAAGTGAAGTTTGGTTATGGCATCGTCGCTTAGGGCATCCATCTTTTAGTGTTATGAAAACATCCATGCCTTCTTTGTTTATTAGTGTGGACGAGTCTCTGTTATGTTGTGAGACCTGTGTTTTGGGCAAGAGTCATCGATCTACTTATTCCCCTAGTACTTCTCCTAAAAGTTTTCTTCCTTTTGAATTAATTCATTCTGATGTTTGGGGACCCTCTAAAGAGTCAACTGTATCAGGAATGCGTTATTTTGTGTCTTTTATTGATGAGTGCACACGTCTTTCATGGATTATTCTTCTTAAAAATAAAGATGAAGTTTTTCCAGCTTTTCGTACCTTCCATGCCTCTGTCCGAACCCAATATAATGCCACCATTCGAGTTCTTCGTTCTGATAATGGGGGGGAATATGTGAATCATGTCTTTCAGGAGTTCTTTAACACACACGGAATTGTTCATCAAACAACGTGTCCTTACACACCTGAGCAAAATGGGGTTTCTGAAAGAAAAAATCGTCATTTACTTGATATGGCTCGATGTATTCTTTTTAGTGCCCACATGCCTAAATACCTTTGGGGTGATGCTGTCATTACTTCCGCCCACCTCATTAATCGTCTTCCATCTCGTGTTCTTCAAGGGAAAGTTCCCTATGAGGTGCTTGCATCTCATGTCTCATTACCTTCTTTTCATAATTTTCCTGCCCGTGTTTTCGGTTGTGTCGCTTTTGTTCATCTTCCACAACATCAGCGTTCTAAGTTGGATGCCCGGGCAGTTAAATGTGTGTTTGTTGGGTACGGAGACCATCAGAAATGGTACCGGTGCTATCATCCTCCTACTCGAAAGTACTATGTCACTATGGATGTTACCTTTTTTGAGGACATGAGTTACTTTTCCTCTTCTGATACTGCTCTTCAAGAGGGGAATTCCTATTTTGAAGAGTTGTATCATGGAGAGGGGGAGACAAATGAGCCAGTCGATATGGTAACAAGTTCCGTTGAGATTACCAAGGTGTCAGCCACACAGGCACCACCAGAGGTCGTCGTGAGAGAGATTCAGGCACTAGAAGCTGACAACACAACTGCCCCACATGTATCCCGTACTACTGTTTATACCCATGACCAATGCTCTCCTGGTACAGAAGATCACTCATATGAGGTTAGTCATTCTATTGAGGCTAATAGTAGACAATATGTTTTGCCAAATAGGTCTACTCGAGGTCAACCCACAAAAAAATATGAACCTACCCTTCAGACTAAAGCCAAGTATCCGGTGGCCAATTTTATATCTACCAAAAGATTATCTAAGTCATATGAGTCATTCGTGAATCAAATATCTACTGTATCAGTACCTAACAAAGTGCAGGATGCATTGGGAGATCCAAAATGGAGGAAAGCAATGGAAGAAGAGATGGAAGCATTACAAAAGAACAATACTTGGGAGCTTGTACCTCCACCATATGGCAAGAAGACTGTAGGATGTCGATGGGTGTTTACAGTGAAGCACAATCCAGATGGGTCAGTAAGCCGGTATAAAGCACGCCTAGTAGCAAAGGGGTTCACCCAGACATATGGCATAGACTATGATGAGACATTTGCACCTGTTGCAAAGATAAACACTATCCGGGTATTGCTCTCTATCGCTGCTAACTTGAACTGGCCACTTAGGCTGTTTGATGTTAAGAATGCATTCCTTCATGGAGAACTAACGGAGGAAGTATACATGGATCTTCCACCTGGATATGTGGCCACTTCTCCAAGTAATTCTGTATGCAGATTAAGAAAGTCTTTGTATGGTCTTAAACAGTCACCTCGTGCTTGGTTTGGAAGATTCTCACAATTCATGAAGAAAATTGGCTACATGCAGAGTAATTCAGACCACACATTGTTTCTCAAACACCAACAAGAGAAGGTAACAGCTCTAATCATATATGTTGACGATATGGTAGTTACTGGTAATGATACTATTGAGGTGGACAGATTACAAAAACAGCTTGCCACAGAGTTTGAAATGAAGGAACTAGGTACACTCAAGTACTTCTTAGGAATTGAGGTAGCCCGGGGAAGTGATGGTATCTATCTGTGTCAGAGGAAGTACATCCTTGATCTACTAACGGAGACAGGTATGTTAGATTGCACTCCAATTGATACTCCTATTGAGCAAAACCATCGGTTAGCAGAGTACCCATATCAAGTACCCACTGACAAAACTCGTTATCAGATGCTAGTTGGACGCCTGATTTATTTGTCACATACCAGACCAGATGTTGCGTATGCAGTAAGTATAGTGAGTCAGTTTATGCATAATCCGAGTGTGGATCACATGGATGCTGTTGTGAGGATTTTAAGGTACTTGAAGTCAGCTCCAGGGAGATGAGTAATGTTTTCTAATCACAACAATAGCCTCAAGATTTGTGGCTTCACAGATGCAGACTGGGCTGGAAATATTACAGATCGAAGATCCACATCAGGGTACTTTACCTTTGTTGGAGGTAATCTTGTTACATGGAAGAGTAAGAAACAAAATGTGGTAGCACGATCTAGTGCTGAAGCAGAATACAGAGGTATGGCTCAGGGAGTGTGCGAATTATTATGGCTTAGAAGTTTGCTATAAGATTTGGGTATTAAGCCTGAATGTGCTATGCAGCTGTACTGTGACAACAAGGCAGCCATTGATATCTCTCATAATCCGGTGCAACATGATCGTACGAAACATGTGGAGGTTGATCGTCATTTTATAAAGGAGAAGCTAGACGCGAAGATCATCAGTTTTCCTTTTGTTTCTACAGAAGAGCAACTTGCCGATATGCTCACAAAAGGAGTGTCTAAAAATGCCTTTTATGATTCATTTAGCAAGTTGGGCATGGTTGATATGTATGCACCAACTTGAGGGGGAGTGTTGAAGTTAGTGGAATTTAGTGGTTGGAGTTAGTGGAAATTAGTGGAATAGTTGGTGTGAATTAGTGGAAATTAATAGATAGAATAGTGCTAGAATTAGCCTATATAATGAAGTGTAATCTGTAAATGAATCATCAAGTAATACATTCATACCATTTCTAGTCAATGGAAGAAAGAGAAGAGATATTTTTGATTATGGACTTATGACATGTGATAGAATGTTATGCCAAAGGGGACAATGACCTAATTTTAATGACAAAATAAAAGTTAATTCCGAAATTCGGTAAAATGAATAAATCTGATAAATCTCAATTATTTTGAATGAGTACAAACTAAATTATTATGAGTTTATGAGACAACTAAAGTAAGAAATAACACAAACATTAGAGAACAAAAGTTAAAAGGATATATATATATATATATATATATACATACTTCTAGTAACTTATTGATTCGATGAACAACTATTGAACTCTCCGACCATTGCCAATAATTCTCTTCATTTTTAGCCTGCATCAAAACCTTAATTAATTGTGATTGATTAAGAAGAAGGAGATATGATAGGGTCTATGGGTGTATGTCCCAATTCATCAACCTAGGCAGACGAGGTTAGAATAGAGATTTTGGTGAAAAAACAATTAATATGACATTCTAAAGGCAGACGAGGTTTAAAAAAGATCGCGTACAGGTTCAAAAACAATGCATGATCTTTATAAAAACATCCTTATTTGAAAAACGAACAAAGAAAATAATATTTGTGGCTTAGAATCCAACCAAGAAAAAATAAGACAAAATTCATCAAGTAAACATATATTTGGTATGAGTCATTGTTTGAAAAGAATTCAAAGCACCAACGTAAACAGGAGAATGCTACAAGCAAACTTAACATAATGTTTAGTTAAGTGAAATAAAGTGAGAATAATTTTGATCGAGGAAAAAAAAACAAAGACCCTACGTTGATTTCTAATGTTATGCTGGATGATTATAAAGTTTATGACTCGTAACTCTTATTAATTTCTTCTTTTATTTTATTTGTGCGGATGACTCTATTTGTACTAAAAAAAATAGATGTGTATACATTATCTCTCCACGTGGCAACTGCCAATACATGGGCGGGGTATTCTCCCATCAATACGCGCCCACAGAAAATCAACTATGGGGCTCCCATTTCTCCTCGTGTCCCCGCCGTCTGATCACATAATCCAACGGTCCTAAACCCTCTAACAAAACCACCATAGACCATTCAAAACAATTTGACTCTTTATCTTCTTCCGCGAAACTCAAACCAGAGCCAAGCAATACTCACAGGGCTGAACTATGCTCAATGAAGACGACGAAGTCTTCGTCGTGAACCAACCGCCGACCTCTCTCGATTTCTGTGATCCTCACTAGTAATGGAGCTTCCGCTCATATCGTTGACCAGTGCTGGTACTTCGGCGGCGTCGTATTGTACTAAGCTCGGGCTGTGCGATTTTCCGGTGAGGAGGAGGCGGACGGGGTGGTGCGACGGAGGTAGGTTTTGTGTGAGGCAGGTTAGGGCTTCGGCGGAGCAGAGGAGTGGCGAGGGGATTAATGGAAGGGAGGCGGAGAGTGGCGGCGGAGCGCGGCGGTTCACGAGTCCGGCGATGGAGGTCACCACGTTGAATACGAGCTTCGGTGAAGCTGAGTATCCTGTTTGGGAGAAGATTGGCGCTGTTGTTAGACTTAGCTATGGAATTGGTCAGTTTCTGAATTTTTTTTTTAATTTGAGCAAATTTAGTTAGTAGAAATGATAGTTTTGATTGTGATTTACTGATGATTTAAAATAATTTAACCTGATAAATTTACTAGAAAGTGATTCAAGTTTGATTTGGAGTGTTGTATTGAGATATGACTAACTGTTTGTGTTGATTTTGATGGACACTTGAACAGGTATATATGGTGGAATGGCTTTAGCAGGTCGATTTATATGCTCAATGATCGGTATCGATAGCATGGGAGGTTTCGAGTTGAATCTAGATGCAATTGTACAAGGGCTTGGATATGCAGCTCCACCAATCATGGCACTTCTTTTCATACTTGATGTGAGTTCATTTCGATTTTTTTTTAATGACATGGTTACTAGGGTGTGATGAGATTGTATACTGAACTTGTGCTTCATTTGTTTTAATTCATGAGCCTTGAGTTTATATGTCAAATAAGGAAAAAGAGGATGGGAGATAGAATTATGAGAGAATAGGTTTAGGGTACTGAACCAACTCTTAACTGTAGCAATACCTTTATGTGAATGCAATAATACTATACTATTCTTGGGCACATATATTGGGTGAAAACATGAGCTTGTAAGACAACCTCTGGAATAAAGCACGAGCTAGCTGCTTTGCGAGGATGTCATCATGTAGGTCATATTAGTATATATCCCAAATAAAGAGAAAGTAAGACTTTAGATGTTTGCTGCTCTTCTAGATGGAAGATATAGCTTGATCATCATAATGCATTGCATCAGACTGATCAGAGTAGAAATATCAGTACCAAAGTCTTGCAGATCTAGGAGTAAACCTATAACCTTAAATGAAAGAGCATGAGTTATAATGTATAACTCCCTTTTGAGCCCTTAAACATGATAAGATTCTACTTCTTAGTGCACAAGAAACAAATGCTCCCAACATGGCTAGAAAGTGAAGTTGACAAAAAGCATGCATATTTTGAATCACCCCGCCAACTACATTATCTATATTGAGCAAGAAACCGCTTAACGAACCAACTGCCCAACTAAGAGTTAGTATCAACCTGCACTTAATGATGACAATAATTAAATTTCCAATAGATCCAGATGTTCAGTCTTAGTAAGAAACTTGAGCTCACATTTCATTTTAGAAAGGGAGATACTTGTTGAGACTCAAGAATAAGGAATTACTATCCCATGGATTTGGAAAAGAGTATCCATGTTTTCATAATATATTGTCTCACTGCACATTGGACCTTATATTCTTTGTTTTAAGGTCCTGGCATGCATATGAAGTTGGAGAAATGAAAATTAGTAATCTCATGTCTCGAAATAATGTAGGGTAAAATAGGTGTTAAATTAAAAAATAAAGGATGATACAGCCCCATATTGTTTCAGGGCATAATTTTATTGTTTAATCATCTATGCCGAGGATTGTGTTCTAATTTTCATCTTTAAATGGTTATAGGATGAAGTTGTAAAGTTATCACCTCATGCACGTGCAATTAGAGACGTAGAGGATGAGGAGCTGCGCAGTTTCTTTTATGGAATGTCGCCATTGCAGGTATGCCAACTTGAATTGATCTCATTATAAGCATATACGGTTTCTGCTTGGATAAGGAAGAAACAATTTATACATTTTTGCCTTCAATGTTGCAGTTCATACTAATCGTTACTGCCAGCTCTTTGGGGGAGGAGCTTTTCTACAGGGCTGCTGTTCAGGTATGCTGTTGTTGATCACTTTTTTGGGCCTAAAAGTTTGCTTGTATTATATATTAGACAACAAACACAGAGTACATATATTTATCTATGTTTATAGCTTCATGATTCATCGACATGAGGTGGAAGGTTACTGTTCTGCAGTAAATACTTGTGATTGATTTCCTCTCATTTGTCTCTTTAAAGGGATCATTGGCTGAGATATTTTTGAAGGGCACAGATCTGATGACAGACGTTCGAGGAATGGCATCTTTGGTAAGCAAATTTTCTTGGACTTTTCTTTAATGTCATCAATAACAATGGAATATTTTCTGATAACTGAATTCCCCTTTTTTGTAGTCTGGGGTTCTGCCCCCATATGTCCCATTTGCTCAGGCATTTGCAGCGGTGATCACAGCTGCTCTTACAGGTTCTTTGTACTATGTGGCTGCCTCTCCAAAAGGTTGATTTCTCAAAGACATTTTATATAACTTCAGTCAAAACACCCTACTTGCCAAAGTATGATGGCTAATTGCTTAATCCTTCTTGCAGATCCGGCTTATGTAGTTGCGCCAGTTTTACAATCTGGCTCTGGTCGTGAAGATTTAAAAAAGCTGTTTGCAGGTTTGATCCCTTACCCCACAAGGATATCATTACATCCATCTTGTTTCACATTATCTTTTTAGATAAGCTAGTTTCATGTTCGTATAGATGATTACAATGTGAATCATATGACTGGTATTTGCAATTTTGCAACTATGGGTAGGGGACTGAATTGGTACCCCTTTCTCATAATCCACCCCACTCCACCAGCCCTCCTTTTGCAAAATTGTTCAATAGATGTGCATATGGGTTTGCAACTGTGTGGGTGCCACCTCCATGGATGTTAGTATGGCTAATATAATTCATGCTTACAGAATGATGAAATGGTTGAAAGGTCAACATAATCAAAGCACTTGAAACTGACTATAATAGTTCGTAACAAGTACTTTTGGTTGCCAAAAGAGATGGATTTATGTTCTGTTTTAGTTTAGCGTTCATATTTGAGTTAACCGTTGCTTTCTGGTGGACATCCTGCAGCTTGGTATCAGAGAAGGCAAATGAAGAAGATCTATTCTCCCCTTCTTGAAGGACTTCTGGCCCTCTATCTTGGTTTTGAGTGGAACCAGGTATTTTTGACTCTTGGTCACAAATTTTGCTGTTCATCAGTTCACTGTTGATTGTTCATTAAAGACTATGAACCTTGATAATTGACTTCATTATGTTTCCATGTGGCAGACGAATAATATTCTTGCACCTATGATCACACACGGTATATATTCGGCTGTGATATTGGGTCATGGCCTTTGGAAGATACATGATCATCGTAGACGACTGCATCAGAGAATCGAGCAGCTGAAAGATGAAAGTAGAGTAGAATAGATTTATGAAGTAGCTTTCATGTGGAATCGATCACCAAATGTGGTGGAAATTTGTAAATTACATAGCACAGAAAATGTAACTTGTACTATATACAATCATAAGTTAAACATCAGGCATATGCTGTGTGAGCATTGGTATACAGAAAGGTTTAGTATTTGCGTACAGACCCCTGATATAATTATAGTTTTTTGAAACTCGTCTTTTCTGATGAAATGTCAGACCCTGTTTGAAAGAAAATCGGTTTTATGAAACATGGTAGCTAAGAATATGTAGGCACGCAGTACGAGTTGTAAACTTGTGTTTCAATGAGCGTCCAATTTGTGAACATCATAATTCCCAAGTAATTGCAGCGTCTGCCCCTTGGTGTTACACTGATGGAGTGATATGTCTGCTTGGCTAAATTTATTCTTGTAGTTGTGCTACCCGATCCAGGATAGCTTAAAAATAGTGCTTCACTGCTTCAGTTATCTCAATTTCAAGCTTCTAAATCTACTTCCGGAGTTCCGGTGGTGTCTCAACGTCCCTGCAACTTTTCTGCACTTTTCAGTTTGTTTTCACCAAGATTAGCAACTGCAATAGTAGGGTAGTTGGGGTTCCTAGAATGAATGTCTTGGGACATTTTATACGGTGAATCAGAGATCAAGTTTAATCACACCAAAACCATCAGCTACAAGATGGCTGAAAACTTAGATAAGGCAATCCTACGACTAGGTTAGCATTCATCGAGACTGATACCGTTGTTTATAGTTGGAAACCAAATCGATGGAATTTTTTACCACCAAAAAACACACAATCACTTATCGCTTTACGATTAGTTGAGAGGGTGGGCACCGTGAGGGATAAAACTTGCGCCGTGAGTGCCGCAATGAAAAACTTCCACTGGAGCACCCAAGCACTTGTTTGGGACTCAGTCTCACGTTCAAGTTTCAAAAAACATGCCTTCTATCCACTCGTAGGTGAAAACTGATTCCAAGTCCATACTAGAGTCTAGAGAACAGATCTCATAGTACAATCAAAGGAAAAGTTAACAAATAAAATGAGTCAAGAAAATGAAAATGAATCCGACACTAAAGTATAACTATTAGTAAGACAAGTTTTAAACACCAATCACTGAGCTTGAAAGTAACTTCATATTCGCCACCAAGCCACATTGAGTCTAGAACTGACCCTATCCACTTATACATCTTTTCGGCTTTTCCTATAAGTATGTCTGAACAAAGGTACTGTAATTAAACTAGGACATACATTATAATTGCTGTAATTTGTCAGCTTGGCACTAAGAAGAAATAAATGCAGTACCAATTCGTGCTTGGAGCCCCTCATTATTCTAAACCTTCAAATTCTGGTACTTTCTTCTTCGCCCATCCTCAATCTTCTAGTTGTGCGATAACACTTGCAAACACCCGGTACCCTTGTCCCATATCAGAAAAAAGGCAGTACTCGTTCTTGGCATGGTATGTGGACATCAAGCCTGTGCATGGAAGTGTGAGGACAATGAATGAAAACTTAATCACCAGAATGAAGGAAAGTACATGCTTATCCTAGCAGTTTAAACTAATTCACCATGACACTGATGTTATTAGGGTTGTCAAGTTCTTTTAAGTTTCTACGAGTGTTTGAGTTGAAACAAACATGCCAAAACAAGTAGTCTCATACCATAGCCAGAGGTTTGAACATCGAATCCTTCATCCTAGCAGAACAAAAAATGAGATATAAATAAATAAATAAAATACTCAAGTGGAGGGAGGGGAGGAAAGAAGACAACAAAGCATAATATAAAGGGAAGCCTTACCTGCAGTTCTCTAATGAGAGGCAAAGTTCCAGTAATTGAGTAAGGCTTTACATGGCCAACGACCTCTTCAGTAGCTTTGCATAATACATGAAAGCCGCGAGACTCCAGGTCACAAGCAACTCCAGATGATGCCTCATCGAAGCTTATTGTAAGTCTGAGGAGAAAATGAAATACAAAGAAAAAAAAGAGATAAGCATTTATAAAATAATCAAGATGCCCAACTTCTTCAATAACTCTATAAAGCATTGCAATAACTTTATTAGATTGAAGCAAAAGGATATTAGATGACAACTGCAGACATTGTCTCATTTGCATAGGTAAAATGAAGAGGTAAAATATGAAAAGTATTTTCTTTTATACACAACCAACATAGCTGAAGTGCTTTGGTAGCTTTCACCATGCTGCTAACTGCTTCTCTTTTTCCAGGTCAAGCCCTATGATTTCATTTTTATTAAATTTTAAAAGGGTTTGAAGAGACAGCAAAAGCATGGGCTGCTGATTGAGTTAAAAATTAAAAATAAAATAAATCATCTACATCTGATGAGAAAGAGAGAGATAGAGAGGGAGAGAGAGAGAGACCTTCCTCGTAAGTTTTCATCAGGCAGGACATACTTTGAAACTGGACCTCGTGTGTCTAGCTTCGTTATGTTTTCATTAATGTCATCCACATACTCTTGAAGCTTTTTCATCACATCTTTAACGCTGTAACAGTAGTTTATTCAATTTAAAACTAAACCTAGATACAATTTCTATTATAAAAATACAAGAGATGGAAGTTGGAAATGGAGCATTTTGCTTACTCGTAGAATGGAGTTAACCTACAAAAAAACATAAAATAAAATAAAAATCATAAGAGAAAAAAAGGCACTGGTGTATCTTAAAGGCTAAACCTACAAACAAAAGTTAGTGGAACTATTATGAACCTGACATCTCCTGAAATAGTACACTCATATGGAATTTGATTTATTCCACCACCTGGATCTGCAAAAGACAGAAGGTTGTAGAATGTTAAAATCATTTTTAAAACATCTTTCACCATAAGATTAAGCCCAGAAACTTACAATTCCATTGAGTTGGTTTCATGGTTGACGGTGTTGCATATTCATACACCTTTTCCTTCTCATGGGGAGGAAAATCTCTATAGAATCGCGATTGGATCTCCTTCAGTGCTTCCATAGCTAGCTCCAACGGATTTATGGCCTGAATATATTCAACACAAGCCTCAGAATAAAACTAAGTACACTGATTCCTATATTAATTGTTCAATTGTCCAATAGCGCATGATTATATTCTAGCTCCTTTTCTCCGAACACCTTTATAGTACTAAAGTATAAAAGCCAGTTTTTGCTATCTTAGTAGCACACCTGTGCTCTTAAGCTTTACAGAAACACACTGGAGTGTTTGGGTGCAATAAAGAGTGATATTGTATTCTGAAATCTGCACCCATCAAAAATTGATTCTTTTCTTGAGCAATTTTAAAATAGCTGCCACAAAATGACTGCTGCTGTTCAACAAAACATATATCAGCTTAAAAGTCAAAACTGCCCCAATCACTTACAGAGTATCTATAGAGTTCTGAAATTTTATAATTTTACACTATTATTGAGATTTAATAAAGCAGGTTTTTAATTATGCCATCTCTTATTACATAGTGACCTTACTGTTCCTGCCCCTCCTATTACAAGCAAAGACTTGAGAAATTACATTATTTTTAAGACTTGAAAGGCTTGTATTTGAACACCATTATGCAATCTCTAATTACCTCACCTCCATGTGGCCTTAGTGCTCTTGCCCTTCCCATGGTAACCAAATACGATCCACAGAGCAGCAAAATGGATCAGTGTTTTGTATTGGTCAACTACAGATACTTATTCTAGAGGGGAAACTATGGACCTGGAAGGTTGGGAAGAAGCAGGCCAAACTTATAATGTTACTGGACACAAAAAAAAATGATTGGGCAAAATACTGAGCAAAAAGAAAGACTACGTACTGCTATCTAGGAAGAATGGATGGAAGAAGAAAGCAGTGCATGCATGTCCGTCATCCATTAGATTAAGCATTAATTTTACATTTCTTTAGATAGAGAATGAGGTTGTTCAATAATATTAAGTCCGAAAACCAGGAAACAATGAGGGATATGGGGTACAGAAGCCAGTTCCAACAAAATTGAATGCTACCAGCAACATAATGAGACAAAGACAGCTCATTTAACTAGAGCCTACCTAGTTCAGTAACCTTAAGTTCAAACCAGAGAAAAACAATCCCTACACCTCCAGTCGTGTGTGAGAAAGAATCATATTACGTTAAATTTTTTTATAAAGGGAATGTAACCCATCCATCTGTTACTATATCCACAATAGCAGTACCGGTCCTTCAACTTTTACTAAACAAGTTCAAATTCTGAGTCCTCATATTCCCATTATTACATTTTGTCTCATCTTTTTCACCCAGCCTCTCATAACCTTGGCGGTCTGGACGGGAAAAAAAATAACAGAAGTGAAAGAACCAATTGGTGTATCTATAAATTTCATAAAAAGATGTAACAAACAAATTGATCATTGTGCACTAATCAACAAATGCTATAAAGACCAAATGTAACAAAATGTTGTACCTTGTGTACTAAACCACTGTGAAAAAGCTTCCCAGTCACATGAAGCTTCCAAGGTATCGATCCACCAGTACCAACACATGGTTGTTTATCTGCTGTATCTATCCAAAACCTGGTTGAATCCCAAAAATAAACAAGAATCAAACTATCAAAGTGATGTCTGTTAATTTCCCTTAGAGGCGCTAATTTGACAAGAATTGATTTACTTACAAAGGACCATCCTTTAGCTTATTGAGTAACCCATCCTTCACAAGTGCATCCACACCAACTCCTGCAATGGAAGAATTCTCTTCATTTGCTATCAAGACAACTACCACAGTTGACTTCAGTTTCGGTTTTGTCTCCGCCAGCCTTTTCATGAGCTCAGTTACAAGTGCAACATGCCCTAAGCAATCAGTGGTTCCTCGGCCACGCAATTTGTCACCATCAATGCTCAAGGAGAAGGGATCAAATTCCTGCAGATGCAATAGTAATGGTAAGATTCAGAACTTATCAGTATAACCAACCATAGGCAGGACTTTGAGTAAAGCAAAGCAATCAACTGTTCTGTACAAAATGCAAACTAAGAAAACAAACACTAGCTATAAATTTTGGAGAGTTTCTATGCTTCACTGTCAAATTTTATTACATCACCAGCTGAACCAATAGACCTAAAGAAGACAAGGCATTTGGAAATTGGAAGAATGAAAGATCTGAAGGAAGGATAACTAGTTTGAAACACAGACCAAAATTGGCATTTGGTCATAATATTTGAAAAAAAAATGACTCCTGATCTATGCCACTATTGAGAATTTCTGCTACTAATCTAGGTCCAATTGAGATTACTAAGATTGTGATGTTTTAGTTCAAAAAAAAACTCAATTATGTCAAAATTGGAGACAATTTTGACCAAATCAACTTCAGCCTTTGATTGGAAGCAAAATTTTAGTTATCAAAGGAAAGTAGCTACTAACTTGAAAGTAGCTACTAAGTACTAACTGAGGATAGTTATCTCAAAACCCGTACCTTTATAGTATCCAACCAGACAAGCTACAAGCTACAGTCACAAATAACATGATTCAAGAGCATATTTGAACTAGGCAAACAACACACGTTACTCGCATCAACCATTACTAGTTTGCACAACACTCTAACCAATCAATCAAATCTCCATATTAGCGCTATATCAGCAGCAAAACTACAAATCTAGCTAAACAAAAAAAAAACTACCAACAAACCAAAACCACAGACACCCAAAAACAGAGCAAAAGTTCAAAACTTTAATTAGTTTGCGCAACACTAGACCAATCAATCAATCAATCAAATCTCCGAGTCAGCACATAGCTATATCATCAACACAATAACAAACATTGAACTAAACAAACAACTAGACATCAAAAACAGAGCAAAAGTTCAAAACTTTAACTAAAAAACCAAACTTTCAGACCATAAACAACATAAGATAATCAGAGAGAATAACAAACCCAGTCATCAGGATTGGCAGTGACGACGTCCATGTGGCAACCCACAAAGGACAGAACTTTGCCGGGAACAGTCCCCGGGTACTCAATAATCACGTTGCCCCTGCCCGGGTGGTAAGTCACGTGATTGATGAGGAGGGGTCCGCCGCCGGTGGTGGTGCTGAGGGGCAGGAGAGAGTCGAGCACGTGCTTGACGACTCGGTCCTCCTGGGGAATGAGGTCGGGCGGGTTGTTCTGGACGAACTTGGCCTCGCCGATGAGCTTGGAGAGGAGGGAGATGAAGGAGTCCTTGTCGAGGACGCCTAGGGTTTTCTTTAGGTCCATGGTTTTCAGGGGAAGTCGGAATCTTTGGTGATCGACGACGAGAGAGGAACAGTGGAGTGTAGATGACGGATTGGAACTGTAAAAAAGAATCTATTCAATCTAATGTCGTTTTCATATGATGATGAATTATGGACCTGACTATGTATAGTATGCCTACAAATATTTCTCATACGTTGACATCCAGAGAGTCCGCACCGTGCCGATTTAGTCATT
The DNA here is from genome assembly GCF_933775445.1 of Argentina anserina. Taxonomy (NCBI): domain Eukaryota; kingdom Viridiplantae; phylum Streptophyta; class Magnoliopsida; order Rosales; family Rosaceae; genus Argentina; species Argentina anserina. Next base: position 12,648,066 of record NC_065876.1, read on the forward strand.
TCGGCCATCAGCGCATTTTTTTATGTCTGTGTCATTCGGAGCTGCAGCGCCAACATATGGCAGTCAGAATCTCGAAATCTCCGCACAGTGCCTAGAAACTTGAATTTTCGAGATTCAAGCCGGTACAAACATGAGCGCCGGGATGAGGAAAATGCAGTTGTGCTGGTCGACGCCGTTGTTGCATGTCGCCGGTGACCAAAATCGCCAAATCCGCACGGTACAGACCGTCCGGACGTCTGTAGCAGAGACGGACTAAGTATGCCTATATAGGAATTCAAACATATTCCATAAGTCATTTTCGTGAGAGTTGGTAAAGTTCAATTATGATGCTAACAAACTCTTTGATGATACGTTCACTTATTTTGAAATGAAAAAAAAATTCTAGACATGAAACAAGAGAGAGAACTTTTGGTTGGCAATTGTTTAGTTTTGATGGCAAACCCTCGTGGATTTAAGCCACTATAGTAAATTACAACCGTTAACATCTCCATGGACGGGGTAATTCCCTGCAGGATTCCCTCTCATTTTGGCCGTCAGGCCAGCTGGAGTTAACCCAGCAAGCCGATGCACTAAGCCGACAAGGCAGGTCACGCCGCCCTAGCTCAAGCGATGTCACCAGCACTGCCCAAAGTAGTAAAAGCACATTGTACATGCATGCTTTCCCACATCAAAAAAAGGGAAGCAACACTTTCCCCAACGCGCCTATAAAAGCAGCTAGAAACCTCCCAAAAAAGTAATATATTCCTAAGTCCTTAACTTACGAACTTGAGTTCCTCCCCGGAATCTAACTTGAGCTTTAGAGAGTCATAGGCTGACACACTGCTAGCCCTTGACTTTGACCCCGATTTCTATGCAAGTTATTTGGACCAGTGTTGGAATACAAGATGCGTGAACAAGACTCTCGGATTGTGTATTCGCAACAACAACACATCTCTTACAACTGATGGGTGATTCCTCAATTGATGACATAGCCAGAGAGACATGCCCACACTAAGGGATAATTTACAGTTTTGACCTATAAAATTAAAAAACAAACTAATGCATATATTTTCCCTCCAAAATCCTTGCAGCCCCATAAAGTTTTGTCAATACTAGAAAACGTAAAACAAACTTGGGCATAAGAACATTGCATCATGCTCTAAGAAGCACCGATACGGACACGAGTATTCGTATTGGACACAATTCGATACGCGGACACGTCAAATAAAATTTTTGTTGGACACAGACACGTTTTAGACACATTAATTAAATATTATTTTAAATATATATACATAATTAAGAAAAATAATAAGTAATATAGTTTCTTAAGTTAGACAACATCATCTCAAATTTTATTATCTATTCGACAATTTTCATGACCACCTCCATCTCCAATATTACCACACGGATCCAGCACTAGAACTAATAGGAGTTGATCCTCCTGTACTCATACTTCCTAAAAAATCAAACTCGGCTACACTTCATATGTCTAATCCTATTTATACAATTGAGGAAGAACAATACATAGGATTGTCATTCTCAAAAAAAAAAAAAAAAGAGTGTCAAGTTGTCAAATGAAGGTGCTACTAGTACTATTGATCTGAATTTTGAGGATAATAATGCTAGGTCTAGTACATAATCAATTAAATCGTTTAGAACCGAGTATGTTACTTGTCTTGTTTCACAATGCGCAAAACTTGAAAACACTTATACAAAGATTGTATATGATATATAATCTCATGACATATATCTTCCTATTTAAAAAGAAAAATTGTGAATTCTGATGGAATTTGGATACAAAGCTTACTAACAGGAACCCAGTTAAGCTATCATATCACAACAGAGGGAAAATTTACTGAGAAACCTGAGGAAATGTAAAATGAACATCTTCTAAGAATTCATTTGCTTCTTCTCCTTCTGTCAAACTTTCATTAATAATGATGGTAGCAATATCACTATCACCTAAATGCAAAAATTTGGACGAAGAAATATCATATCACTTCACTATTAATTTCCTTTGCAAAACACTTGTGAAGAACTCATCAAGTCAATATATACATAAAGACTCTCCTACTCAAGATTTCAAGTAACACCAAATTTTACATGTTTTAATAGTTAGTAATCAATATCGTTGGAAATAAACACTGAAAACAAAACTAATTGGTTTGAACTAGCTACCAGATGTTATAAGTTAAATACAAATATCAATTTGTGAAGACAGTAATAAATACTAGTGAGATTCCATCACCTATAAAATCATGGAATTGTTGTCTTGCCATTCTATGGGCACGAAGAAAGGCAGCACAAATGGAACATGAAGATTCCAACCTTTCCAAAGTAAAGTACTTTACCAATTTTCTCCGGGCAAACACTTGATTGTAGAGCCTTGCAATGATTTGGGATAAGAACATAGATTTTAAACCTTTCCAGTTATGCATTTCATAGAATAACACATTGAAGAATTTCCCTTATTATAGATCTTAAAAAAATTACAGGCACCTGGGCAACATTAATCTCATGCCAAAACTCCATTCATCTTCAATTAGACCCAAAACTCAATCTAATTCAACCCACAACTCAATTCAATTAAACCCATGTCAAAACTCAATTCATCTAACAAAAAATCTCAAAAATGTCGAATCCATAACTTAATCAAGAGAGAGAGAAGACGAAGAAGAAGATTAGGGAGAAGTCAGACATACCCGTGCCAAACCTCCAACCCAATCGACCGAGTTCCCTGAAAATTCAAGAACTCTCCACAAGGAAGGACGACGCAGAGAAGATGAATCTAAGAATGACGAAAGTGAAGTCGGCGGTTCTAAGATGAATCTGAGAATGTGTTTGCAAATGACAAAATAAACCCCGTGTCCTAATTATTTGCGTGTCCATTTTTGGACTCTCGTGTCCAATCCGTATCCAGATTGCAGTACGCGTATTGAGGCGTATTTGACGTATTTTCGATGTAACGTGTCCGTGTCTGTATCGGACACGCGATACGTGAGCAAAGAGGCGTGTCCGTGCTTCCTAGATCATGCTATTGTAATACCAAACTTGCAGTTTGAAGCACAAGCATAACATAATATAAAGTTCATTAATAATATTGTCTTAAAGATTAGCATCCAATAAGATGCAATTAAACCTATTACATTTGACCACAACAAAAGTAATTCAAAAGCATTGCCTTGTTCATACTAACTCTAGTCATCAAAACCAAAAATTAGAGCTAGCAAGCAACCTTGTCTTATGACACAGCATAAGGTGTTGCACAAAATAATACAACACTTCATCAATCAATCTAAAATAACCTGGCTTGTTAATCCCAACAACCTAATCTTCTATTTTCTATCTTTCTTTCCATATCTTGTTGGTGTCGGAGATTTTGTGCTCACTCTAGGCTCTCTAGCAGCTTGTGTGGTGGTTGATGCAGTGGTTGACTTGGCTCCATCAATTGATTTTGTAGCAGCTTTTCCTGCTGCCTTTTGTGCATCCCTCTTTTTCTACGGTAACAACATAGATCACAAATTAGCAAGCAAACAGATTAATTTCAACACAATCGCAAAAAAAAAATTACCTTGAGTTGTTCAGCTCTTTGTTTAACTTTAGCCTTTAGCTCACTCTTTGTCAGATGAGGTTTTTTGATACCCTTTACCTACATCCAAATTCATAATAACCGTATTCCGGTTATATACAAGGATAAATAAATCATATAAACATTTTAAATAACAAATAAAAGTTGTTTGTTATACTTTTGATTGAGATGAGGTGTCCTCTCCATTGTTTAGCTTCCTCTTTTTGCAAATCTTCTCTTTAGGTGGCAAGTGTCTATGACATGTCTTCACATTATGCCCCAAAGTCTCACAATTACCACATTTAAATGATTTATGAGCCCTTCCAAACTTTGGTCTTGTATTATCTTTTATTTTGAAGCATCCTTAACTCGCTTGGTTTTTGGCCTATCGGGCTATTTGTTGTATTGGGGAGGAAGAATTTTAGCATCATCAACCCTTTCCCAAAGATCCATTCCATTTACAGGGCTGATGGTGTTGGAGTAATTGGCCGCCAAATAAGTCTTTGTCCAATCGCATGAATCTACATAATCCTTAGGTTTACCTCTCATGAAGTTGATGGTAGCCATAACATGTTTGCAAAGGATCTCATTCAAATCCCACCTCCTACAAGCACAAATCCTTCTCTAAAGGTTAACAATATACTTGGTTCCTCCAGTGCTTTTCACTTCAATTTTTAGACTTCTTGACCCATATGGAAAATAATCCCTAGCCACTTTCAGTTTATTCCTCTCCTGAATTTCTCCTGGTTTATGGTAAATAGAATCCTCAGCCTTCATCATCTTGTCCTTCCTAGTGTGGATCCTTTTCATCAGCTTCATCCTTATTCCCTCAAACATTGATAAAATTGGCTTACTTCTTTCCAATAGTATAAAAGCATTAAAACTTTCACATAGATTGTTCAATAGAATGTCACATTTTAGTATTGTGTTGAAAAATGACCTGACCAGTGCTTCACAGGTCTTTCTAGGTCTACAAGGTAGTAAACATAATGAGTTTTTGTAAGCCAATATAGTTAGCTTTGAAAATAAAGAGCAAAATATTACTAACCTGTGAGAAACAAATAATCCCCTGGGTCCAACTGGTTCATTATGACCATCTCCTTTGCAAAGTATGTCAATGTTGTTGTCTTTGCAATTGCCCATAATTGGTCTTTCAGTGTTTTGCCCTTAAACTCCTTGTTAAAATTAGTCCATAAATGTTTGACACAGAATCGGGCCAAGAAGGAGAGATCTAAACACTGACCAAGCACACGACTCAGCCTCTTCCATGGGAAATAAATTTATCGACCACTCTTTATTTGCCCACCTTGTGTCCACATTTCTAAACTAATGCCATGTGTTTTTTTCTCAACTCATATTTAGATAATAATTGAGCAATTTAACACATGACATGAGTTTAATAGGGTGGACACAAGGTGGGAAAATGAAGGGTGGTTGTTGACTCAAAGGTCACCCTCAAGTATAAGGGTCAAGTTATAGTGTAGTGAGATTGTGAGTAGAGGATGTCGTACCCAAGAGATTGGAAAAACCATCTCTAGCTAGGAAAACCTAAGGGATGCTAGAAGAATATGCAAATGTACAAGTTACAAATCAAGGCTCATAAGTGAATCCAAATTCATGGTGGATATATGCAAGATTGTGTAGTGATTTAAATTTGTTTCGGATGTGGAGTTACTTCTAAAACCTAAATGACCACTTAAAATGTAAACTAGGTTATGCTAAACTAGATGTGATGAAATAGATGGGAGTTAGGACTTAAGGTTTTCACCTCTAGCTTCTCTTGTGAACAATAATGCTATTAAATTGAATGATGTCACTCTAACTAGCCAATTTCTCTCCTTGTATCCCTCTCAGGTATGACAAGGGACAATCTCCTTTGTTGGTATCAAGCAACCCTTCTCAGGTGTAGTACTTAACTACTCAAGTCATTCATATGAATCCAGTTAAGTATCAAATGCATTACCCTAAGTGCATAAAGTTTGGAGAAAAGAAATCATGCAAACCAACCATGCTTATCTCTAAGTGATTGTAATTCACAACTCTAACATGCACATATGTTATGTTATCATGCTTCAAACAACTAAGGTTAATCAAGCATTAATCATTCCTCATGTGATGACAAACAATCATACACAAATTGATTAAGTTTAAGCATGAATGTTTAACTTTTGAACTAGCATATTAGAGTGCTAATGAAAAGTGCATCAAACAAAATATTTATATCAATGTCATACAAAATTGGCTAGGGTGAAAGCCTCTAGCCCCAACAAACTAACTACTCACTCATAACCAAATACACAAGCTTCAACATGTTTATGAACATCAAAGTAAAAGGAGAGAGTAGAGAGGTGACTAGTGAATCTTAAGTTGAGGATGATGTAGATGAACTCATGAAGATCTTGACATGGTGGTGATGAAGATCCTCAAATGATGTTAGACTCATTTTCTTCATCCTTGCTTGATGATGGTGTATGAAAATAGTGGATGATGGGCTGATGAAACTTGGTGTTTTTAGAATGAGATGGGTAGATGGAAAAGTTTTATTCCTCTCTTCCTTTCTTTTTCTCCCTTTGGTGGTGGTGGTAATGGAGGTTTTTATAGAGGATAATGGTGATGGGAAAAGTAGAGAAAAGTTAGAGATAATGGTGTAGTGAGTGGGGTAGTTAGTTATGGAAGAAATGGATGATAAAGGAAGAAGTGTGTGATCATGGAAGGAAGTGAGTGATCATGGAAGGAAGTCGGTGATCATGGAATAAGTGAGTGATCATAGAGGAAGTGAATGATCATAGAAGGAAGTGAGTGATAAAGAAGGAAGTATGTGATGAAGAAGTGGGTGATAAAAGGAAGTATGTGATAAACGAGTAAGTATGTGGTCATGGAAGAAGTGGGTTGATAACTAGGTAATGATGGACCTAGAAGTGATGATTACACCCAAAATCAAATCAGATTTTTCCATGTAATATAGGTATGGATTTTTGGACAATGGGAAGCCATGATTTTGTGAGAAAGAGAGAAAAGTGATGTATTTAAATCCCAACTAAAAAGATGAAATCTAGTTGTGATAAAACAATGTGTAGCTCCTTCCTTGCTCCTTCATAAAGTTAGCCGGAAAATGCATGGCATTACCAAAAGTGATGGTACTCCGTCATAATAGTACCACTAAAAATGGTGGTGCTCGAAAAATTGCCAGAATTTCACATTTTTTCTCTTCTTGTTAAGATATTCTACACAATATGAAAATGAATTAGTCTAAATTAAATTAAGCACATAGAATAAATAAATTTCATGTTTTAGGGCATTATAATATATGAGAATTATGATCCAACAGTGGTCGGCAAATTTGCTTCATCTTCCATGGTTGCATAAGTTGTTAAAAATTTAGTAATTAATGGAATTTTGTAAAAGTGAAAACTGAATTGGTCTACTCGTATTATTACGAACCCCCTTTATATAGGGGAAATATTACATGGAAAAATATCAATTAGTTTAATGACAATGAATGAGAATTGATCTGTTACATAATTCATATCAATTACTAATAAGGAAATAATGTTTTTCCTTTAACACTCCCCCTTGTGCCAAGTTAAAGACACAGTAGTGCGTGAACTTTTGCCTCATCAAAAACCTTGCCAGATGATAAAACCTTATGGGACAAAATGAATATTGGTCGAAGGAAAAAAGAGTACAACACACTAGTGACATGTGTGGATCTAGACTCCCCCTAAAGTTTACCCCTCCCCATGACTCTTACTTTAATCAGGAGAATTCGGAAAGCTTTCGCATTCCTATATCTTTTACATGTTTCTCAAACGTAACTTTAGGCAATGACTTGGTGAATAGATCTGCCACATTCTCCTCATATTTAACTTGGTTCACTTGAATCTTGAGGAGAGCTTGTTGTTGCTGATTGTAGAAAAACTTTGGAGATATATGTTTCGTATTGTCACCCTTGATATAACCTAGCTTCATCTGTTCGATGTAAGCTGCATTATCTTCATAAATGCACGTAGGCTCTTCAGTGGTAGAACTTAAACCACTAGTTCCTCGAATATGAGTAATGATGGACCTTAGCCATACGCACTCATGAACCGCCTCATGTAGAGCAATAATCTCTGAGTGGTTTGAAGAGGTAGTCACAAGGGTTTGCTTGGTTGATCTCCAAGATATTGCCGTTTTCTAATAGTGAATACATAACAGTTTAGGAACGGCCTTTATGTGGGTCAGAAAGATACCCGGCATCAGTAAAACCAACCAAAACATTATTTGGGGTTTCAGAGTAGGGGATAGTAATTTTGTCATCGACTTTTTCTTTAGGAACTGCAATTCCATTCGCGGATCCTCATGTCTTACTATAAGGAAAGAATAAACCCAAGTCAATGGTTCTTTTTAGGTATCGAAATATGTTCTTGACACCACTCCAATGACGTTGCGTAGGCGTTGAGCTAAATCTATCTAACAAGTTCACTGAGAATGCAATATCTGGTCGAGTACATTGGGCCAAGTACAATAATGCGCCTATTGCACTTAGGTAGGGAGCTTCAGCTCCTAATACCTCTTCACTCTCTTCTTGTAGGCGAAATAGATCTTTCTTTACATCCAAACTTCTACCGATCATGGGAGTGCTAACAGGGTGCACTTTTTCCATGTTAAATCGCATGAGCATCTTTTGGACATATGTAGATTGGTGGATTAAAATTTCACAAGCTCGGTGCTCTAGTTCAAGGACTACACAAAACCGAGTTTTCCCAATATCTTTCATCTCAAATTTGGATTTCAAATAGCTCGTGGTTTCTCTTATTTCATCAAGAGTGCCTATTATGTTCATGTCATCAACATATACAGCTACAATAGCAAATCCAGAACTTGTTTTCTTTATAAATACGCAGGGGCACAATTCATTATTCTTATATCCTTTCCCAATCAAGTAGTCACTTAGACGGGTATACCACATCCGCCCAGATTGCTTTAGTCCGTAAAGTGAGCGTTTCAACTTGATTGCAAACGTACTCCGTGGTTTAGAGTCACTTGACTTGGGAAATTAAAGGTCATCAGGCACTTTCATATATATCTCTGAATCTAGATCCCCATAGAGATATGCTGTAACCACATCCATAAGCTGCATGTCCAGTCCTTCGGAAACAACCAAATCAACAAGGTAGCGAAACGTTATGACGTCCATTACGGGGGAGTATGTCTCCTCATAGTCAATTCCAGGGCGTTGTGAGAAACCTTGCGCCACAAGGCGAGCCTTGTACCTTAGGACTTCGTTTTTCTCATTATGCTTTTTGACAAATACCCATTTATGTCCTACAAGCTTTACACTTGGTGGGGTTAGCACTACTGTAACAACCCCAAAATTTCGAGCTTAAAAACTCAAAATTTCGAGCTTAAAAACTCAAAATTTCAAAGTCGTGAAACACCAAAACAATCTCAACAAATCGAAATCATTTTAAATGCACAGCTGATCATCACTGAGTTCTCAATACAACTCAGAAACCAATTATTACAACCCAAATTTATAATTCAGCATTACATAAAATGGAAACGTAATAATCCTCACAATCTCTCACAAAACTCACAAATAAATCCTTACAAGTTCTCACACACAATTCTGCAATGAAAAACCTCACCACAAGCAGGAAAATGAACAACTTCGAGTCTCCGGAGTCGTCTCTCAATCTCCACTAATCAACACCTGCGGAATTATCCCTTACACCATCGAATTGGTGCACCGGGATTGTAAACACAAACCTGGTAAGCTTATAGCTCGTATGAGTAAAATGAAAATATAATTCGCATATCAATATATACGAAAAATCCACAAATCAACAATTATAAATGCAATGAACGGCCCATCATGAGTCAATGGACGGCCCATCTGGTTGTCCCAAAAATATATGAAATGAAAGTACCCATGAGAAATCGGGCAACCCTTCTGGTTACCCGAATACATTTATAATACAGGTACTAATGAACGCTGATACACATCTGTTACCCCTCACGTAGTACACCGCCGATATTGGGTAACCATCTGCTACCCAACATCAAAACAATATGAGTACTCATGAACCGATAACCACCTGTTACCTCACATGCAGTACTCCGGCAGACAGACTAGAGCTCTAATTGTATCGTAACTTTCGCCCGGCCAAAGGCTAGGTTCCGACTTGTCAAACACGTACAATAATCACACCTCATATTGTACAAAAATCAAGTCCGAAGACAAATCAACATTTTAACAATCTCCATGTTAAAATAACGTACAATAATCACACCTCATATTGTACAAATCAAAATCACATGCTCGATATATAAATCTCGTCATCAAAGTGACATCATCACGATAAAATCATAACAGTATATTATATAGCAAACTATATATATGTACCTATTTACCATTTATACAATATATATATATAATCCGTTATATCATATACATGTCATATTTCATAAATACGTCCGAAGATAAAACGTTTAACAAACACCATGTTAAAACCACGTACAATAATCACACCTCATATTGTACAAATTAAATCACTTCCTCAATATATTATTCTTGTCATCGAAATGACCAATTCATATTGAATTCATAACAGTATATAATATAGCGAACTATATATATATGCACTTATTACCATTTATACAGTATATATGTAATCCACTATATCGTATACATGTCGTAATTCAATATTAAAAGCTCTTGCAAAATCTTGAATCTCCGTAAGGGTAGATTCGTAAATCTGTGAGATTTTACTCACCTTATCAACTCGAGCGTAATTCCACAATTTCCGAAGATAATTCATTTCATTGATTTATCGATCACCTTGAAAAGATAAGAAAAGAATTTAGAAACGTTTCGTAAACCTTTAAATGCCGTAACAGTAATAATATGTTACTGTTAAGCAATTTCTGGTTTTACGAATTACTGTTAATCGAGTAATATTCACGTATTTACTATTCATGTATTAATGTATAAATACACATCATTACGTATTCCTGTGTGAGTACATACTGTTTACGTATTTCTGTACGTATAAATACTATTGAAATGTACATACTGTCTCAGTAAATAAAAATTACTGAATTACCCTTCTAAAATTACTTTTATATTTTACTGAATGTAATTTACATTTACCGTACGTAAAATAAAATTTACATTTACCATACGTAAATCACCTTTTTACATTCACCGTCGTAAAAATAAATTTACGATCGCACGTGGCGGCGCGTGGGGTGCACGCGCCGAGACCAACCACGGCGCGTATCACGCCACCGCCGTGCCCAAACTCTTCCTCTCCTCCTCCTCTACCTTCCAACGGCCTCACACCACCTCCTACCCCCTCCACGCAACCACACACGCCGCCCAAGGCGGCGGCATCTCCCCCAAATCCCTCTTCCTCCGATCTCCTCCAATTCAACACCAAATAACCACAAATCAACAACCAAGCATCATAACAACATAACTAAGCTAACCCTCACCTTAATCGAGCTTGAATACCATCGGAGATGGCTTAGGTGCGGCGGAGAGAATTTTAGAAACTTGTCGACGTCCTTGCAACTTCCCGGCAGCGAGGCGCGGGGTGGCGAGCTGGAGGGTTGCAGCGGACGTCCGTACGAAGCTCCCTAGGCCGGCGGTGTGCAACACGGACGGGCGGAGGGTGAGATCGACAGAGCTGGTTTTGAGAGGGAGAGAGCGAATCGGGTGAGAGGGAGAGGGAGGCGAAACGAAGAGAGAGAGAGAGAGAGAGAGAGAGAGAGAGAGAGAGAGAGAAAATGAGGGGTTTCCACTTTTGGAAACCCTAGCTGATAAAAATCTCTTTTTATACTAGTTTCCAAAATCGGAAACGAACTTCTGACGTTAATAACTTTCGCGTCCGATGTCCGATTCGAATGTGTCACATGTTCGCACACTCGTATCAACGAGCTCTACAATACTCGTGAAGGAAGTTTTCGTAACCGAGCGACGGAATAAAAGTCGATATATTAGTTCGGAAACGTAACGTTTTTTCTAATTAAACGTTCTAAGAACGTTTCCGTTTCCATTTCGTAAAGTCGCAAACAATCAAATTTATTTTACTTGAATTTCACAACTTTATAGAATTCATATCAAACCAAATATTGTTTGAAAAATAGGGTTATTACAACTACCGGACCAAATACCTGTCTTTTTGCCGGTGAATCTAATTCTACCTGGATTGCGTCTTTCCATTTAGGCCAATCTGCTCTTTGTTGACATTCTACAACAGAGCGTGGTTCGATATCATCATGCTCTATTATTTCATGAGCAACGTTATATGCAAATGCATCATCAATGTGTATGGAAGATCTTTCCATCAACTCATGTGCACTCTCATAATTCATTGAGATTTCTTTGTTCTCTGGAATCATACCACACATCGGAGCGTCCTCCAATAATGATTCATGGACATAACTATAATCAGAGATAATCTCATGAGAGGGATTCTCCACATCGATGGTTAATGGATCTGGTTGTGCCTTAGTCGCCATTTTCTTCCTTCGGCGAGTATCAGTCAAACCAAGTGGCCTCCCTTTCTTCCTTTGAGAAGCCACGGGCTCAACCACACCTCCACTAAGTGTGGTTGCAGTGCCTCCTACTATGGCACCATCCCCTTTTTGGGGACTTCTAACCTTGCAGGCACATTTGCAGCTTGTATACGTGATCTTGTCACTTTAGCGATATCAGAAAACGCATTAGGCATCGAATTTGCTACGTTCTGAAGATCGATTATTCTTTTCACTTCACTTTCACATTGTGGAGTGCGGGGATCAAAATGAGATTGAGTGGGGACAAACCATGACAATTCATGTCGTTCCCTTTGAAAATCTTTTTTCTTATCTCCCCCTAACGACGGGAAGACTGTCTCATCAAAGTGACAATCCGCAAATCTAGCGGTAAAACGATCGCCTGTCAAATGTTCCAAATAACAAATAATTGTTGGGGATTCATATCCAACATAAATACCTAGTCGTCTCTGAGGACCCATTTTTGTGCACTGTGGGGGCGCAATAGGCACATATACAACACAACCAAATATGCGTAAGTGTGAAATGTCAGGCTCATATCCAGTAACCAACTGGTACGCAGAAAATGGTTGGCTAGAAGTAGGTCTAAAACGAATAAGCAAAGCTGCATGCAATATTGCATAACCCCATGCACTAATAGGTAAGTTGGTGCGCATAACAAGTGCCCTAGCCACCATCTGTAATCTTTTGATAGTGGCTTCAACGAGACCATTTTTTGTATGCACATGGGGAACAAGATGCTCTACATCGATCCCAATAGACATGCAATAATCATCAAATGCTTTTGATGTAAACTCTCCAGCGTTATCAAGCCTTATAGACTTAATAGGGTGATCAGGGTAGTGAGCCCTTAAACGAATAATCTGTGCTAGAAGTTTTGCAAATGCAGCATTTCGTGTTGACAATAATGCAACATGTGACCAGTGAGTTGAAGCATCTACCAGAACCATAAAATACTTAAATGATCCGATTCTGGATGGATAGGTCCACAAATATCACCTTGTATCCTTTGTAAGAATGAAATGTTTTGTTTAGTATCTTTAGCATAGGAAGGTCTCGATCCTATTTTTGCCAAAGAGCAGGCTTTGCAAAATGAATGATGTGCCTTGGAAATAGTCATTGAGGCAGAGGGAGGGAACATTTCTATTACTTTAGAAGGTAATGACTACATTGGAGCAGTGTAACGAGCACTGTGCATCGTATTGGGTTGTTGTCCCCTTTTATTTTTTCCTCGAAAGAAGGGATGTTCGTGTGAATTCTTTAAAATACGAACCATCATGTCCCAACCAGGATGTCCTAATCGGTCATGCCAAAGCCTGTATAAGTCAGTATCCCAAATTTCATCATTGGTGACAGCATAGGATCCAATTATCCGAATGGTAGTAAGATATAGTCCATTGTCTTGACTCGTTATCTTCTCTAAAACGCGTATCCGTCCACATTCAAGAGAAGTAAGACACAAATATTCACTTCCATTCTCACAATAAGTGTTCAGATGATAACTGTTGGTGCGAATATCTTTGAAGCTTAACAAGGTTCGAGGGGCTCTAGGTGCATATAGAGCATTGGTGATTTTTAACAATGTGCCATTTGACAAGAAAAATTGGGGAGTTCCTCGCCCTTTTACTATTTGGTCTGATCCAGTCATAGTAGACAAACATGAATTATAAGGAATTAATTCAACAAATAATTGCCGATTCCTTAATATAGTGTGGGTAGTCGCACAATTTGCTAAGCACTCTATTTCTCCTCGATTCATTCCTACAATTAAATTTTGATATGATCATTAAATATATATCTCATATGCAGTAGAGTCTTCTAGTGTAGGTCGAATGATATACTTTTCATTCCAATTTTTTTTATGGATGTATTGCTTTACATCATTAATAGTGTTATTTCCGAACCATGTATAATAATTTAAAAACTTGAACAACCTCAATACTTCAGAATAAAATCTGAAAATTTATTAATAATCTAATGGTAATCAAAATAAGTCTCATACATAGAAATCTAATTTCAACAAACCATTATTGAAAAATAAACTTTAATACCAAACCAATAGTCTAATTAAAATAAGGCATTACGCTTTCACACTCAACTTGGAAATAAAAGAAAAAGATTAATCAAAATCTGGAGTATCGCTTGACTTGGCATGGTCCATCTTGCCATTAAAGTCCGAGATTATGAGGTTGACATTAGGTTCAGGACCTTCTTCCTCCATATAGTGAGCCTCTTGTTCTCTAGACTCTCTATACCTCTTGTAATTAGCTGCTACTCTATTACTTTTCTGGCAGTTCTTATACCAATGAGCAGTGTCTCTACACCTATAGCAAGGTTCATTCCCAACTCTTTCCCTTTTTGCTTGGGGGTTTTTCGGTGCCTTTTGCACTTTGTGACCACTAGGTCCAGTGCCACCATGGCCACTAGGACCTGCACCAGCATCTATGTGCCATACATTGAGAAGACATCCACGGCCCATACTACGGCCTCCATATCCTTTTCCACGTGGGGTATTGCCTCCACATGTGTAAGGGTCAACACGTACAATCCCCTTTACTTTATGGTTCTTTCCGTCCTTCACCTTGCCATAGTTAGCCTCGGGAATTTTCTTTGTCCCAATAGGTCTGACATTATTGTTCAGAAGAATTTGATCATGACGCTCAGATACTTGCAACATGGTGATCAATTTATGGAAGGTAGTGATTCTTTTATTGTCATACTCCAACCTATACTTGTTCGCTAGTATAAGGGCCGAAGTACGGAAAATGGATAGAGTTTTCTGGATCATATCATTTTCCGTGAGTTCCTTGCCACAACAATTGAGACGTGCTTTCAGGCGCAACATATCACTGTTGAAGTCATTAACCCTTTTGTAGTCAAGTAAGCGGATTTCATTCCACTGGACAGTTAATTTTGGGAGCAAAGTGTCATGAATATTCCCAAAACGTCACTTTAGGGCATCCCACAGTTCTTTGGGTGTTTTCAACTGAAGGTACTCTCATACCAAGCTTTGATCAATATGCCGCCTCAAGAACATTAGGGCATTGGCTTTGGTTTTTGCCGACGGTTCATCTTTTTTGTCGGTGGGAGGATAAATGGTGGTTGTGTGTAGTCCTTTCCCACAAACGTGGTTTCAACATCAGAAACCCAACTATGGTACTCAATTCCTTCTGAGTCCAAAATGGCGAATTCGGGTCGAGTTTGGTCAGCCATCTACAAAAACAAGAGTAAATGTTTATTAATTTCCAAGAGTGTGCATTGGATTTCGAGACCAAATTTCATGGTAGTCACATATTTTCTTTCGATGCTTTTTGTGAAAATGTTTTATCACATAGTTACTTTATAAAACTTTGTAAAGCGCATGATTTTCATTATCATGAAAATAATATATAAGTCGTTCTAATAATAATAAGATTGATGTTAAGAACCTATGAAACATGCATATATTTAATTCTTAAGCACGTTATAAAGTATAACACATTGATCAAATATGTCATAATCGTAAAAAAAGTAAAATAAAATAATAATGTCTTAAATTTATCATGCATAATTGAAAACATTACAACATAGCAGATCCGCGTGTAGTAAACCCGACAAACAAATCATCTTGTAGACATGCATATTTACGTACTTTAAAATAAATAACACATATGGTAATAAAAAAACAGTAACCAACTTTCACATTTACTAATTAAATTTCTAAAATAGTAAAAAGGAAATGATTACGATAAATTACCAAAAAACAAACAAACAAAAATTGTAAAAAAAAAAAAAACTAACCATGATTCACCAAAATAGTAAATATTTCAGTTTTTTTTCGAAACGGGTCGCCGGTTGGAGTTCGCAGGTCGGGGCGCGGATCGGATATCGCGGATCGAAGGTCGCGTCGCCAATCTTGCTTGCGGCATGTGTCCTGTCGCGTCGGAGATCGGGGGTCAGCGATCTGGGTGGCGTCGGAGGCGATGTCGGGGCCGGGAGCAGGGGGCGATGTCGCGGCCGAGAGGAGAGGCTGGCGCGCAGCGGGAGCGGGGTGCGAGCCGTACCAATCTGGGCTGCTGGTCTCGCCGATCGGAGGCGAGCGGTTGGTCACACCGATTGAAGGCGCAGATGCTGCTAGGGAGCGGCGACAGGGAGGGAGCGGCGACGGGAAAAAAAACTAGGGTTTTCAATTTTTTTTTTGTGTTTTGGCCAGAATACTCAGAGCAAAGTTAACGTGGTGATAACGTGTAAAAGTGAAAACTAAATTGGTCTACTCGTATTATTACGAACCCCCTTTATATAGGGGAAATATTACATGAAAAGATATCAATTAGTTTAATGACAATGAATGAAAATTGATTTGTTACATAATTCATATCAATTGTCTCCGTCAGTTACTTTGACGAATGCACACTAATAAGGAAATAATGTTTTTCCTTTAACAAATTTTACATTATCCAGCAAGCAATAAATGTAAGGAAAGACAATGATAAATTAAGTCACATTAGAAGTTCGGAAGGGACACTATCTCCTCTACTATCCCTTTATTCAAGAGAGTATTTCTTTTCCTTAATACGAGATATTGATAACTTACTTTCTTTCTTTATTTATTTATTTATTTTCAATTGACCGAGACATTAGTAATTTATTTATGTAAGTTTTTGGAAATTATGAGAAGGGAAAAAATTACTCCAAAAATTGTTGTCAGAGTTAAAGCTGATGATGAATCTACCTTTAGTAGTAGTAGCAGTACTTATAATTAGATAGAGTGGTCCAAGGTTCTGATCCTATATATGTCGGGTCCTTCATTGCCTAGCTAGATATATGGCTAGTTTTGAAGGTAGGAAAACAAAATATCAAGCTAGTAGTTTCTGCACCAAATTGGATACAACCCGGCCAGTAATACTTAACTCATGCAGCAGCTTATATATAGCTAGTTAGCCGGGCTATAGCTACTAAGCTAGTGCTTATTATATGCATGAAAAGAGAGCTAACTCGAAGCACATGGTGATTTCTCTTTCGATCCTTTCTTTTGTTGCACAAAATCTCTGTGAGGATTTCTTGTCCTGCAAACGTGAAGAAGAAGTGTCACTATTAGTAACAGTCAATTTTTGTCTAAAAGAAAGGGCAAAAGAAACAGAGACAGCTCTCTCTCTCTCTCTCTCTCTCTCGCTGGATTCTTATGCATGCAGAAATGGATTGCTAGCTGCAGATTAGGATAAGAGAGAGGAAAGGGGACGCAATCATTATAGGGGATCGATTGGTTAGCTGCAACTGAGTGAGTGAGTGAGTGCTGGGAATTCGAGCCCATCCCCATGCACTGACCACGACTAAACCTCAAACCTACTTCCCAAAAACCCTTTGCTTTTAACAACTGCACCAACTCTTATACCAGGCCACCTCGTTCGCTCCCTCCCTCCGTCCCTCTCTCTCTCTCTCTCTCTCTCTCAACTGCCCGAATCTTGCTCGATCCTCAAATCAAGAATTAATTCTCTACCTTCTTAATTTCGTCCGGAAAGAACAAGGAGTTATAACTCCAGCGTTGATAAAGAATTTACCCCTGGATCTCATGGTAGATTCATCAGCAAGAAATTAAGTAGTATAAATCATATTAATTACTATATCTGAGACCTTGACAGATCGAATAGATCTTCTAATTCAAACAATTGTAGTCAAGTTTATCTGTAATCAAGATGATGCAGATGAGTATACGTATAATGCTTCACGTGTTAGACCTAACAGCCACATATAAATAAGGATGAAGCTATATCCAGCTGAATGTAAGAATTAACGAATATAGCAATTCTAGGTTGAATTTATATGCTCTAATTTCTAGAAATGGGGCTATCTCTGTCTCTTAACATCTTTCTATGCTCGACCAAATCTTGGTCGATCCATATCAGAACTGCTTTCGTTTCTTGCTTTTTACATCCGGAAGTGTTTCTAGGGCTTCGGATCGAGTTTGTTCTTTTCAAGTGATTATTAATGGTGAACAGAAGGGACACTGAATTCATGGTTAAGAGAGAGATCTTGATCGTGAGCATCAATCTATGAATGCCATTCCTGCACATAGGAAAAGAAACAGTGGGATGAGGGGACCGATAGATAGAGGGAGCAATGTGAAGCCAAGGAGATATTGAATGATGAAGTATGTGCAGTGCTCTATTAGCTGGCTCTGTCTGTGTAGGGATTGATATAATCTTGGTGTACGTGTAGGGTCCGTTAAGGGTTGCATGCATATATAACTGGGTAGGGGCTCGGCTTAAATTTGTAAGGGTGATTGATTAGTTCTTGATATACTGAGATCCTTTTAGATATGATGAAACAAAAGCTACGTGATATATAGTGATATATATTGTGGTACGGTCTCATTCACACGTTCAATAGCTGATTATGAAATTCATGTTTAACTACCATTAAATGGAAATTCAAGAGTTGAAAACAAAATAACTTCATTTTAAAAAGATTTTATTTACCTTTAAATTTGTATCTAATGGTAGTTTTAAATCCTACGGTAAAACCTAGCTCGATCAAACCCTGAATATTTGATCCGATCTCTGCAACATTTTTCGGCGATGTACTTTAGAAGAAAATTCTGCATGCTACTAAATAACCGGGGGATTTAGAGTTACACCCAACTTTCAAGATAAGTTTTAAATAAAACCCACTAAATATATTTAAAATGTGTTAATTATAAGGCATAAATGCCGATTTATACCCTAAATTTGGCTGAAATTGTCAATTTGCACCCCGAACTTGCTTTTGAATCAATTTACCTCCTAAACTTGGTAAAAATTGCCGATTTGCACCTCATCCGTTAAATTTAACTATTTTTATCCAATTTTGCGTCACATGCCATGCATTTAAGGGGTAGTATTGTCATTATATATTTATTCATATTGAATAATGAAATAAATTAATAAAATTACTTAAGAGGAACACTTGCTACGATGTTTGTTTTTTCGAAACATGTTATTGATTTATATATTTATTATTTTATGTGATATGGTATGTTAAAAGATATTAGAAAAAATATAAATAAATAAATACATTGAAAATTAAAAATAAATGTGTGTTCCGAGAGAATTACTATTCTACTATTGTGTGTGTCTTAGCCTTATTAGGTTTTCTGTTAGAGATAGATTCACATCTCTGTAATAGATTAGAACTCCGAATCCTACGGGATTGTGGTTATGTAATGCCTATATATTGGCCTCATTATCAATTAATAAACGGTTACGTTCTGTTCTATTACGTCGGTATTATTCTCGTTTTGTTCATCCTCCAACAATGTGTACATATAAAAATATATTTATACACACCACACTATATTTGAATGGGTGGGTATATTGAATATATAATTCAAAGTAGGGTTAAGTAGGTAGAAAAAAAGATGTAAATAAATAATTTGATTAACAAAATAATCCTCATTTTAAAAAATATTTTTATTTATTTTTAAGAAAAATATAAATATATAATGACAATATTACCCCTTAAATGCATGACATGTGACGCAAAATTAGATAGAAACAGATAAATTTAACGAATGGGGTGCAAATCAGCAATTTTTACCAAATTTAGGAGGTAAATTGACTCAAATATAAGTTCGGGTGTAAATCGGCAATTTTTACCAAGTTTAGAAGGTAAATTGACTCAAATGCAAGTTCGGGGTGCAAATTGATAATTTCAGACAAGTTTGGGGTGTAAATCGGCATTTATGCCTAATTATAATATATTTTATGCCATATTTTTCATGAAATTTATAAATTGCCACAATTTAATATTTATAACATCATATAATAAATAAACTTAATTGATGTTATATTTTAAATACCATGATTATGGGTTTTTTGTAATGCTGACAAATTTTATGTTTTAATCAATTTAATTATTATTGCAAGAATTATGGATTATTTCCTATAATTTGTTGTAAAGTTAGGTGTTACGGAATTTATTCTCTATATATAAGGTAAAATTATAACTAAGTCTCAAATAACAAAGTACTATTTCTAGTTGACTTGAGTTTCCAATACATAGTATATAGGAAGTTTATCTAATGAATATTTCCGTATAACACCTCTATATTATACTCTAATTTTTATTATACATCGGCATTAAGTTTTCTATTACATTATACCTATGATTGCATAAATATATATGTACATATATCTTGTTGTGATCAACCCTTTTTGTAGGTAGAAAGTTATGTTACTTAAGCCCTACTTAGGTACATTCATAATATAAATGGTTGAGATAATTAATAAGTTATCTCAATCAAGATTAAACATGACTAATATACCTAGAAGAAGAGAAAAAAATATTAAAGAACAAGATTGTGTAACTTACAATTACACACATTTCGAGTAGACATATAACATCAAATGTGGTAAGAGTGAAAATACAATCCAATTAGTAAAACAAAACTTTTTTCTTCATTTGATTTCGTTCTCCAACCATTTTCACAACACAATCCGTAAAATAAAATATTTTCCCATTTCTTCTCCAACCTCTTTCTTTTCACATGACACTTATATAAAGAGTATATATACATAAAACAAGGTAAGAAATTAATAATGTAATATTTATGTTAAAGTTAAATCCGACTAAATTTTAGCTTAGTATTTGAAATCCAGATTGATTCTAAAAATTGAGTATGATACCAAATATAGCAATCTACTGTCTGAAGGATAAATCAGTAAATAAAAAAAAAAATAAAAACTATCAATTATAGACACACTCTCAATATGATAAGTTTTCTTACATGGAGTGTGTGCAAAATGAAAGAAAATTATGTAAGAGTTTATTTTAAAAGAGATTTGGCAATATTGAATTTATATCTAATTATCTCAGTAACCTAACTGGGAAGGGAACCATATAATACACAAATCATCAGCGTACTAATTAAATTACTGAGAGGCTACACATGATCCAGATCAAGGAGCTCATATGTTGAAAACCAATCAGAATATCCTTCAATTGAATGTACAGACCTTAATTAGGATATTCAACGACAAGCAACCTCTTTCATCTGGCATATTTGCTTGGTATCTTGATAAATTGATCAATTAATTATTTCACCCGATCTTGTGAAACTTTCATTTATATCTTTGAGCACGATACATATTTACTCATTTTGAGGGTATCATAGGTCAAGTATCATAGATCGACCACCTCTATTCGTACTTTGCTCTAAATTGAATATAAATGTGTGTGTATATATGTATGTGACTTTGTGTAGGGTGCATGAGAAACGTATAAGATGCATACAGAATAACAGGATGACCTGAGAGTTTATTAATTATAGATCAAGATCAATGTTTAAAATAGTTAAACAGATCTGGGGGAATGTATGTTTCATTTTGGCAAAGCAGAAATCAAATCAATATGAGTTTTCTGAAAATTTAAGCTGCATCAAATTTTATATATAGAAACAAAGCTAGTTAGGCTTAGTTTGACATTGATGTGCTGTGAGCAAAATTGTTTTTGGATATGTTGTGACTGGAATTGCTTTTGGATCTACTGTTAGAGAAATCAATTGAGTTATTTGTTAAACTGTTTTTCAAAAGTGCTCAAAGAACAAAAATTAATTTTGAGTGTTTTAATTAAGTGTGCGGTTATTGCCACCCGACGATCTATTTTGTTCACCATCTCTACTCATTTCACCCCACATTTTAAATTTAATATTAAATTCACTTATTTCACCCACTTTTTTTTCAACTGTGTCCTTGTTACCTTATATGACATATCGAATTTAAAAATAAAATTTTAAAGAAATTATTTTAATTAATTTACATCAATATAAAAGGAATAATAAAGTTACTAATTATGAGTCTAGTAATCTAATTCATATATTTCTTCTTCAAATATTTCTTTTTATTTATTTTTAAATAAATTTAAGTATTTATCTAATATAAATATCAAAAAATTCATAATTTAACGACTTTAATTTGTAGAAAAAATGTCGTAGATTGTCAACTTCATTACTTAATATTGATTTTGGTGTTAATTTTGTTTATATTATAAAGATTTCATAAGTTGATAGTAATGATTTATTATTTGAATAATAAATTATATATAATTATTGAAAAAAATAGAAAGTTTTTTGATAAAAAGAGAAATATTTTCAAATTTCGGTGGAAAATATCAATATTTAATGACAATCAAATATATTTTGGATATATATAATTAGTTATTATGTAATTTAGAAAATTAGTGTACTTAATAGTCATTTGGCACTTGGGTAATATAGTCTTTTAGTAATTGAAATCTTCATGGATTGAACAAAGGAGTTGATGAGGTGGCAATAGACGCACTATTTAATTAATTGTTTATAAAATCTGAAATATGTATTAAGTGAATATAATACATTAATGGTCACTAAATTTATATTCAAATCTTATACATCACTCTCCTTCACTTGTGTTCTTCTACATGTCTGTTTTTTCTCTTTTTTACATCTACATATTTCAGCTGGGATTTTCCAGCAAAACAATTAATCAAATGAGACTTACTTCTAATCAATGTATAACCCAAGTCAACACCTAATCCAATCAACCAGTTGGGTAGTCATTCTCTCTCCTTTCTCTTTTGATATTGTAGAATTCTAGAGTTAAAATCCTTACAAGATGAACTTACCAATCATATTATGATTTCTCATTTAGTAGCAAATCAAATTCAGATGAAGGAAAGTTTTAAATTTCAAACCCTTTTGCTCAATTCTACAAAACCTAGCTTAAGACCAAATTGAATCCATTAAGAACAAGGTGAACACCCAGAAAATCACAGAAGATATGAAGTTTGCAACAGCTGCTATGGCCGAACACTTAAAACACAGTTTTTGACAAAGATGATGGGTCAAACAAGTGGGTCAATGTCATTTTCTAGAAAGAATGAGGTTAAAACAGGATTTACATAAAATTCTTTAAAGTCTCTATGATTTGTAAGATGGTTCCCGCAAAAGCTCTAAACCTGCTATTCAGAGAATCTGCTTCCACTAAATTCAGTTTTTTATTAGTCTTACCAAACAGCACATCTCATACCCAAAAGTAATTTTGATTTCGAAAGCAATTCCAAATTGGGCCTTAGTTATATGTATTGCGCGCAAACACCACCTAAGCTAGATACTGAATTCCACTATATCAGTGTTCCAATTAAGTATTGCAATTAGCTTTACAGGAAAGATCACAGATGATCAAAATTAATGTTGTCTTTCCCCATTTCAAAAAGCATGTTCGTGAACAAGTAGTTGATAGTTGCTCGATTACTCGACATAAATATTTAACCCTGTAAGCATCGTAAGTAGTATAAAAAAAGAGGGTATCGTTCACAAACCGTGGATCTAGCCAGGGCTTAGGATCTCAACACTTAACACGAATTCATAAAGATATAAAAGAGTTGATTTATACGATCGGATTGAAAGATAAAAACAAAAAATAAAACCTAAACTAATATGTACATGTGATCAACCAACCAACACACGATACATCACCAAAACAATTCACATAAAGAAATCGAAAACAAGTTCTATGTCTCCTTTTAGAATCATGCCGAGACCTCCTTATGAACTCTTAAGGATGGATCATGCAATTAGGGTTCTAAGCAGTAACCTAATCACATAGACAGTTAACACATTCGATTAATACCAAGCAGCCCTTAATCGAAATCTAACATGTTCATCTTTATCATGTAATTCCAAAGCCATGCACATTGAATTCATTCAGCATGTCACCTACTTAACCAACAACCATGCAATTCGTAACTCACATATAAAAGAGTAAACATGTTCTTAGCATAAGTCTTTAATCCGACAACCTAAATATCATGCTACACGCATAATCATAACACTTAGGAATCGAAAATTATCCATAGATGGTACACGGCAAAAACCAAAACAGAAAATTAATAAAACCAAAACATGAAATCGCATCTTTATATAAATTGAATCAAGTAGCTATTTCATAGACAAAATCGAAACAAGATTACTCTACACAAATCGCATATATAACCAAGAACAAGAAAACCAAAACCGAATTTAAACAAAGAGAGAATCATGGTTACACTTTATCAATCAAGCGATTAAACAAGGTGTAGCCGTGACTTCTAAGGGGATGGAACCTCTTCACAAGCGTGCTTAAAGGCTAGAGATTGGTGGAGAATGGTGGAATCGGTTTTAAGATTTCTTGGAAGGGTGAGGGATTGATTCGGCAGAGCTAGGCTTGTACTTGTGTGCAAGGTTGATGATGAATGAATGGGGAGGCCGAGCCTCTATATATAGGAGTCAATGAAACCCTCTTGCCGTCCCATGTGGTGATAGAATCCAATTGAGAAGCTGAAATCTTCTTTGTTATGGATTTTGATTCATGTACTCTATATCCAACTTGAAGTAGGAAACCAAATCCAATAGGGAGAACACATATGGGCTGCACGACATCTTTCCTTGTCCAAATAGGAATAGCTAGGCCGGCCTCTTCTTCTCTGTCTTCAACTCGGACATGATTTTCTTGTCTCACTAGGAATGCATCACGGCATCACTACTTCCTTTCCAAGTATGATTTGTCTTTCCTGAAAAGAAATCGACGATTAAGGAATGAGAAAGAATGAAAATAGGAAAGTAGAGTCCTAGTCGAGTAAGGAATCCTAGCTCAATAAGGATTTCTAACACTTAGCGCAATTTCATCATCAAATCATCTACATTCGGCATAGCTCTACTTAGAACATCCAAATGATAATTATGAACCTAAAACAACTAAATAAGAAGTAACAAAGCATAAGAATAGGGCATAAATACATTAAGAACGTCACACTTTGTGCTCCTATCAGTAGTATTAATTCATACTTCATAGTATTAATGTTACTGTTTCTTTTACTTTTACTTTTTTACTACAGAGATATATAGCACGCATAGCAGGCAGATATACATTCATAAACCTATATTTGGGGGAGAACTAGCCTTTTACTTGTTTAATTAGTTAGGTAAGATAATTAATTAGATCTCCTACTAAAACAAGAAGAAGATGATGAATGTTTGTGGCTAAGTAAAAATAGGATTATTGTCCATAAAATAAACTGTTGAAAGAGTGTGAATACACCATTGTGAGCTCTTATGATAATGGAAAAAGATTATCGAGTGTGTGTGTATATATACATAGTTTTTATTCAAAGTGAAGCTTCACTCTGAAATTAAAGAGTGAAGTTTTAATTTTGGCACACTTTTCGGTCAAATTTTTTAACCATAAGTGATTCAATATTTAGGTATGCTATTCAAGATCATCTTTACAAAGTTTCATCTAATTCGACAATGGTTTGAGTTTTTAAAATTGAGATTTACATGAACGGTTCACGTTGAACAGTTTTAATTCATTCATTGATTTAATCTAATTTCAATACCTTAACGATGTCTGAATTAGATGAAATTTTGTATAGATGATCTTGAATAACATACCTAAATATTGAATTGCTTATGGTGAAAAAATTTGACCGAAAAGTGTATCAAAATTGGAACTTCACTCTGTAATTTAAGAGTGAAGCTTCACTCTGGATATGGACTATATATATATATATATATTTATATTTATATATAAACTCATAATGGAAACTAAAGAAGTAACTAAATCTTCATGTGAACAAGGTTTTTCAAAATATGGGGTTATTATGTTTAGAAAATTATTTAGTGGTACTAGACCACATTTGAATTAACTAAAAACTCACTTTTCATATTTCTTATACAAATTAGGACAAAAGCTCAAGCTCAAAGAATAAGTAAAACAAAACTGATTAATAATTAATACAAAATATCTAAAATACCTTTATTTTCGTGAAAATAACCAAATGTCACTCATAGATCTAACAATTTATATCTCCTCATTTTTAATTTTTTTTCGGCAAATTTAAGTTTCTTGGCCAAACCATCGGCAATTTAGAGGTTAGTCAATATATAAAATTGTTCTTTATGTCATGAGCTTTCATTTAAGTACCATATTTTATATGTTTTGAGAAATTTTGAATTTTACTCACAAAAAATCACAGTAGCAGTTAGTTTCTTAATTGACAGTATCAGCTAGATTTATAGTCGACAGTAGCATATACCTTCCAAGTCGACAGTAGCAGTTAGATTCAGAGTCGACAGTAACATGTACCTTCCAAGTCGACAGTAGCAGGTGTCTTCTAAGTCGACAGTAGCATATGTCTTCCAAGTCGACAGTAACATCTAGTTTTTAACTCGATAATAACAGTTAATTTTTATGGTCGACAGTAATAGATATCTTCTCCAAAAATTTCACTCAGAGACTAGAAAAAGCATGATTGATGAATGTTATTAGAATAGACCGATCAAACTAATTAAATCTCAGATCGAGTAGTTAGCATTCCGTTCCCTTTGAATATTTGGAGATAGATAGGTAGCTGCAGTGGCAAATTTGTGGTTTGTGGCTAGCAAGAGGAGGAATCACAGAGCGAGCCATACGTGATAGAAGTAATCCCCACGGAAATGTATGCACAGAGACCGCAGCATAGATACCCTTTTACTCAGAAAACCTGCAACAGAAAATGACACTGCACTGCAACCCCTTTATCTTACTCTCTCCATCACTCAAAAATTCAAAACCCCTAATTTTCATATTACTCCATAAGTTTAATTAATAAATGAATTTCTTAAGCTTAAATTAGAAAGACCTGCTCTCTTTAAATTTATTATCAGAACAGAAAGTAGATATTTTTGCCCTTTATGGCTCCGTTGTCTTTCCAATTCCAGCTACCCAAAAAGAACTCCCATATATATCATCCACCAGACCGCCACCAATAATTATAAAGAAAAAAAGCTAACAAAAAAAAATCAATCTCAAACAGGGTACCTGAAAGCTTTCTAGCTAAGTAGATTTGTATCTTACACATCAATTTATGACAAAAATCTGCAGAAGCACCATTGTATATATATCGACTTGTTGATCGATCCTTCCCTTCTTTCTGGTTCATGATCTCAAGAAGGACCGAGCCGGAGCTCTAAATCGAGCTCTTCAATATCTTCAACCTCAGACCTCGAAGGTTGATCTTCATCCGCTGATCGTTTTGTGTATTGAGAATGGGAACTGTTTCTAGAACTGGAAACTCCGTGAGGCCCCACAAGACTAGATGATGACGTCATTAAGTAGTTGTGTGGTGGATTGGGGGAGATGGAGAGAAGAGTGGAGGGTACTGAAGAAGAAGAATCAACAGTATTGTTAAGCAAAGGCGCAGTTGGAGCTGTGGCAGTACTAGTAGTGAAGGCCCCATTGTTAGGGTTTGGCAATTGGTAAAGAAGGCACAATCCGCCGTTGGCGGCGAGGAACTCTTGAGTTGGGATTATGAATGAGGAACTGGAAGAGGAGATGGAAGAGGGGTTGATTGAGATGGAGCTGGGGTGCTGCACTTGGTGGAGGCGGGCCCGGTCGCGGCGGTGCACATTCATGTGGCCGCCGAGGGCTTGAGCAGACCGGAATTCTCTCCGGCAAAATGTGCAGGTGTAAGACCTCGGCGGCCACGTGGTGCCCATCACGTTTCCAGTGTCCTCCGCAAAGGCCCTCACTTCCCATGAGTCATCTTCTTGTTCTTGCGCCTGCTTAGGGTTCCACATCCAGACTGATATATGGTTTAATTGAGGATTTTGCGCCTGTGACAGAGCCAATTTTTGGTGCTGGGTTAAGGAGAGAAGGCCAAGCTCAGCCATGGTGAGCTAATACTACTAACATTTAAGATAGAGATATGATATTGAATTGATGTGGAATCAAAGGGAAAATGGAGAAATGGGTTAAATAGGTAAGGGGGAGTAGAGACAAAATGAAACCCTAACACCGAGTGTATCACCAAAATTCAGCAACGCCCAGTTGGAATTTTGTAGAATTGAGATTATTATAACTTGGCCACCTCCCCCACTAGCTACGTTCTTATACACACAAGACGTGATTGCCTTGGCTTCAACGTCAATGTATATGCTCAATTACTACACCAAATTAACTAATACGTACAGTAATTAATTAATTAAGTCCTCCATCTCTTTATAGAACATGATTTACAGAGTACACAGATATGCATACATCTTCAGTATTTTTTTTTTTGATCGGGCATTTACATCTTCAGTTTAGGTAACAAGGCTATACGACTAATACGTGCAAGTAAATTGAAAGAAATCGGAAAGCAGACTGGAGCTTAGTGTCATGTGGTGACCGATGAGTTTGTGTCAGGAGAGTACTCATAGCTCTATCACTGACTTTATCAAATGACAAAATGTTCATTTTCTATATAGCCTTGGCCCAGCAGCTCATGTGGCTTAAAAATTAAAGCGGGTAAAATTCAAGAAAAATAG
This sequence comes from Argentina anserina, assembly GCF_933775445.1. Taxonomy (NCBI): domain Eukaryota; kingdom Viridiplantae; phylum Streptophyta; class Magnoliopsida; order Rosales; family Rosaceae; genus Argentina; species Argentina anserina. The sequence continues at coordinate 12,676,472 of NC_065876.1, forward strand.
TTGTCATTCAACTTAGATCGACCAATCATCATCACACCGGCCATTAAGTAAACCATGAGAAATGATCTTAATTTTGTTAGTTGATCCGTCCTAGGCATATGGATATATATATATATCTATATATATATAGTTTCTATCTAGAGTGAAGTTCTAATTTTGGCACACTTTTCGGTCAAATTTTTTCACCATAAGCGATTCAATATTTATGTATGTTATTCAAGATCATATTTACAAAGTTTCATCCAATTTGACAATGGTTTGAGCTTTCAAAATTGATATTTACACGAACGGTTTACGTTGAACAGTTTTAATTCATTCATTGATTTAATCTAATTTTAATACCTTAACGATGTCCGAATTAGATGAAATTTTGTAGAGATGATCTTAAATAGCATACCTAAATATTGAATCGTTTATGGTGAAAAAATTTGACCGAAAAGTGTGTCAAAATTGGAACTTCACTCTGAAATTTCAAAGTGAAGCTTCACTCTGGATAAAGACTATATATATATATATATAACAATTCATGTATATATTCCAATTCGTCCGATTCCAATTATGAGGTTGAAATTCATTCTAGCTTGAAATTATTCTCAGTACGTCTTAATTAAGATCTTGATGACCATATAATTCAATAAACACATATCTAGGTTGTTCATAAGAGTCATGCTCAATGTGATTTCAAGAGGAAGAGATCGATCATGACTTCAATTTAAACCTTCACTTTTAATTGTTCTTCATGTTATTACTTAACTAGCTAATATGCAGCGTTAACATATGTTCAACTATGTATGCATGCTGAGGCGTTTATATTAAAAAAAAAAGAGAGTATGCATGCTGAGGCGATATGCAGACAATATGTGTACAATGAGCCTTAATTTATTTATGGATTTCGTTACGGGGTAATGCAAAATATTCCCGTAATTAGCACTGCTAGGGCGCCATAATATAGTGCCATATTCGGCGCTACAATCCTATGTGGCATGCTTAGGCGATATGCAGACAATATGTGTACAATGAGCCTTAATTTATTTATTAAATTCCAATTTTGGCACACTTTTCAGTCAAATTTTTTCACCATAAGTGATTCAATATTTATATATGTTATTCAAGATCATCTCTATAAAGTTTCATCCAATTTGACAATGATTTGAGCTTTCAAAATTGAGATTTACACGAACTGTTCACGTTGAACAGTTTTAATTCATTCATTGATTTAATCTAATTTCAATACCTTAACGATGTCCGAATTAGATGAAATTTTGTAGAGATGATCTTGAATAGCATACCTAAATATTGAATCATTTATGGTGAAAAAATTTGACCGAAAAGTGTGTTAAAATTGGAACTTCACTCTGAAACTTCAGAGTGAACCTTCACTCTGGATAGAGACTGATATATATATATATATATATATATATATATATTTGTTTAATCCATTGTGTAAGGACAATACTTCATAATGCAAAAGGCAAACACAATCAACTTCTCTTCAAGCTATATAGTAAGAATTTAAAAGTCGTATATACCCGCGATAAATATAAGTTTTCTCTTTCGATCTCTTTCAATTTGAGGCCAGCTGATTGCCTAGAGTTCCCAAGTTAGCTTAATCAAAGAAATTTCCAACACACTCCACTCGGATGTTGACTGTCATAAAATAAATTAAGTGACTGCACTTAATTGTCTCCTTGTTCTTAAATTCTCTTCTTTGTACCGTTCTTTTTGTCGTCTAAACACACATATAATAGTCATTGACACATCCAATTACCTTATTATAATTCACTAACAGTGTTTGATAACCAAATCTGTCTCCAACAAGCCGAAGTTGATCAAGTGTTTGACATAGATTTTTCCACCAACGACTAAACCAATAAACGTAATTATCTTACTTGTTCCATTGCATTGTTTGCATCGTCTTTAATCCATGCCACCAAGTGCTCCGACAGAGGTGCGCGCTCTGATTAATTACTTGTAAAACATTCGATCATGATCTTCGTGCTTAGCTACTTGCTTATTTTATCTGTTAATTAACTACCATATCCTACTAACTGGATGAAATTAAGCAAGAATTTTGAAGTACCTAATAACTAGTTTAACTTGAAGTACTTGAAATGTCCAATATTTTCTGCATATTTTATCTAGTGATCGAGTAACTCGAGGTTTGGAAATTAAAAAGCATAGATATCTGTCACAATCCTCACTCCATGAGAATTTGTTGTTATCATAAATTAATAATTCTATATATAGGATAGGATATTCCTGACGCATGGTCGATATCACAATTTCTTCCATTGATCAATTGTATAGAAATCATTCTTTGTTTTTCAACATCGAAAAAAAAAGGTGTATAGAAGTCGATCATAGGATAAGAAGCTTAGTCAAGATAAAAACAAGGAGACGTAATGACCGGGAAAAGAAAGATCAACATAATTCTGGTGTCACACCTATTAAGAAAAAACGAGGAAGTGATCACATTATAGTTTTATCTTAATAGGTTTCTCACTATTGTCGGTGGAGGCAGGCCGATTGTGGTTAGTATGGTGGTGGATCTAATTACATTATAGTTTTGGGATCATCGACATGTCCATGCGGTGTATATTTGCCAAGGTTCTAAAAGTCACTAGGCACTAATCGGGCGAAATGTCAGAGACTAGCGCGTAGAGGATTAATCGGAGGACTAGTCGGTTTTCATTTTCTAGTATTGATTTGTTTTTCTATTAATATATAACATTAACAATTAAGTCTTAATTGGCTGAATATTTAAATATTTCATTTCAAATTATCCAAACACTCATTATTTATTTGTATCTATTTTAATTTTAAAATCAGTTGTTTAAAATAAAAATACAATTATCATCACGTCTTCCTGAATGAAGACACCACGTGTTCTCTCTCTCTCTCATTCACTCTCACATCGCAATATGCAATTCATTTGCTTCTGTTCATCTTCCTTCTCTTTCGACATTTTCTTTCTCATCAAAATCCCAGTATGATCTAAGCCTAACCCCATCGATCAATTCCAATTAAATTCTGACCTCTAATTCGACTTCATTGGATTAAATTCCTCCAGAAAGCACGAGATTTTGACCTCTAATTAAAGATGCGTTTAGTTATCTTATGCATCTTTAACAAAATTACTCTGACAACGGTTTCATTGAGGAGAACCATAGTTGAATGAGCATCGCCCAACCCATATAACCCCGACTAACCTCCGCTTAGACCAACTAGTGTCGCCTGGGCGCCCGTTGAAGTAACCAATGCCTAATGCAAACGATTAGTCCAAAGTTGGGGCGGCACCTCTACGCTTAGTGACTAGTCAGCGCCTAGGCGGGGCTCGGCGCCAACTTTTAGAATCTTGATTATTTGCACTATGTATGCTAGCCACCCCTTCCAAACATTAGTTTGGACTGTTGTCTAAAGTTACATAAGCATCTCAAATAACGTGACCCAACGTAATGGAGTTTATACTCAAAAATGAAAATAGGTTATTATACAAGTGTACCTTGTATAAAAGCTCACCAAGATTTGTTAAATTTTCAAGGTCAAATATTGTCGATTGTTGTCTGAATTACTTTCATTCTTCTACCGCTTAATTTGGTTTTCAAACGCGCAATTTCGTTCGAAATTGTTTCCAAAAGCACTTTACTTGCTTAAGTTTTTTTTCTTGTAAATTGTTATTTGATTACAATTTGGTTCTGATTAAATGATTAGTGACGACATATATATGTTTATGTTTTTCTGATATATGAATTCTATCACAATTGTCCTTTGTGTTGTTTGAAAAGTAAAATGGACTAGTAAGCACGTACGTAGTTATATTCATCTAAATGCTAAGAGACTGTGTTTAAAGAGACTAATTGCTCTCTTACTGTGAGAGAGAGCGAATACAAAATTATCTTACTGTCTAAAATGTGAATGATGACATGGGATTCACGAGGTTACTAAAGACGAGTATGAAAAAGTGTGTCGGGTTTCAAATATCGTGATAAACTACTATAAAATTATCTTATTCTCAATTGCCCATACTTCATGTATTGCATGTTGTTAAAATTTCACCTACACGAGCACGAGACTATGAGATGGACTTGCGACATTTGGGCTGCATGGAGTAGACAGCCCAAATCCATTACCCCGGCCTATGCCCATATTAGGCCCAAGTGAAACCGCTGAATCGTTTACATATATCCTCTTTTCAAGTCGGCAATAGAGTAAGGTCAGCTTAAAACGCCCAAGTAATATTTAGGGCTTGGCTCCTACTGCGATTTCACTCACCACCAAAAACCTCACTCTCGCAAAGCCCAGGAATCGAAGAACGAATTCACCTTCAACTGTGAGAATCTCTATCTTAATCATCTCTGTTCTTTCAATGTCTCTTAGCTTCTATGGTTTCAGTTACCGCAAATCTCTTACGCAATTTCAATTATACTTGTTCTCTGCTCGCAATTTCAATTATACTTGTTCTCTGCTCGCAATTTCAATCTGACAGAATTAATTTGAGATTAGAAGTAGTGCGAAAACCCTAGGCTGACTTGTAGCTGTTGCTTTCTTAGGGTTTCTCGAGATCTCAAACATGTCGCAGCAGAACTTAGGCGGCGGTGCGGAGGCGCACGCGCGCTTTAAGCAGTACGAGTATAGGGCCAACTCGAGTCTGGTTCTGACTACAGACTCGAGGCCACGTGACACGCACGAGCCCACCGGCGAGCCGGAATCGCTGTGGGGGAAGATTGATCCACATAGCTTTGGCGACAAGGCGTACCACGGAAGGCCGCCGGAGTTGGATGATAAGCTGAAGAAGAAGAAGGAGCGTGATCTCAGTGGGGAGCCTGCACCTGCTCGGCAGAGCAAGAGGCGCCGGCTCCATGAGGAGAGTGTGCTGACTGCCACGGAGGAGGGCGTTTACCAGCCTAAGACGAAGGAGACGCGGGCCGCATATGAGGCCATGCTTAGTGTGATTCAGCAGCAGTTGGGCGGGCAGCCGTTGAATATAGTGAGTGGCGCGGCGGATGAGATTTTGGCCGTGCTTAAGAATGAGACCTTGAAGAATGCTGATAAGAAGAAGGAGATTGAGAAGTTGTTGAACCCTATACCCACCACGGTGTTTGATAATTTGGTTCAGATTGGGAGGCTTGTTACTGACTACCAGGACGGGGGTGATGCTGCTGGGTCGGCTGTGGCTAATGGTGATGAAGCTCTTGATGATGATGTGGGTGTTGCAGTTGAGTTTGAAGAGAATGAGGACGATGAGGAGGAGAGCGATCTTGATATGGTTAAAGAGGAGGAAGAGGACGACGATGATGTGGCTGAACGGCATGAGTTTGGGGCTATGCAAATGGGAGGTGGCATTGATGATGATGAAATGCAGGAAGCCAATGAGGGTCTGAGCCTTAATGTTCAGGACATTGATGCTTACTGGCTTCAGAGGAAGATATCTGAAGCTTATGAGAAACAGATTGATCCACAACAATGCCAGAGACTTGCTGAAGAGGTGTTAAAGATCCTTCCTGAAGGTGATGATAGAGACGTTGAATCCAAGCTATTGTTGCACCTTCAGTTTGACAAGTTCAGTCTTATCAAGTTCTTGTTGCGAAACCGGCTGAAGATTTTCTGGTGCACTCGTTTGGCGAGGGCTGAAGATCAAGATGAGAGGAAGAACATTGAAGAGGAGATGTTGCGTCTGGGTCGTAAAGATTTGGACTCAATTGTGGACCAGTTACATGCAACAAGGGCTAGTGCAAAGGAGAGGCAAAAGAACTTGGAGAAGAGTATTAGAGAGGAGGCTCGCAGGTTGAAGGATGAGAGTGGTGGAGACGGGGACAGGTCTAGGAGGGGGCTTGGGGATGGAGATGCTGATGATGCGTGGTTGAAGAGCCAGTCTCAGCTGCTTGATCTTGACAGCCTCGCACAAGAGCAAAGTAGATTGTTGGTGTCAAAGAAGTGTGTTCTTCCAGATGGGTCTTTTAGACATGCCAGTAAAGGTTATGAAGAAGTCCATGTTCCAGCTTTGAAGCCTAAACCATTTGATGCTGATGAAAAACTTGTTAAAATATCTGCCATGCCAGAATGGGCTCGACCAGCTTTCAAAGGAATGACTCAGTTGAACAGGGTGCAAAGTAAAGTCTATAATACTGCTTTTTATGAAGCGGAAAATATCCTTCTATGTGCTCCTACTGGGGCAGGGAAAACTAATGTTGCAGTTCTAACCATCCTTCAGCAGTTTGCGCTGCACATGAATAAGGAAGATGGTTCTATAAACCACAATGCTTATAAGATTGTGTATGTCGCCCCTATGAAGGCTCTTGTTGCTGAAGTGGTTGGCAATCTGTCTAATCGTTTGCAGGACTATGGTGTCACAGTCAGGGAACTAAGTGGTGATCAGTCAATGACTCGCCAACAAATCGAAGAGACCCAGATTATTGTCACAACTCCTGAGAAGTGGGATATCATCACCAGAAAGTCAGGAGATCGTACTTATACCCAACTTGTCACACTTCTCATAATTGATGAGATTCATCTTCTTCATGATAATAGAGGCCCTGTTCTTGAAAGCATTGTGGCTAGGACAGTCAGGCAGATTGAGACCACAAAACAACATATTCGGTTGGTGGGTTTATCTGCTACGCTGCCTAACTTTGAGGATGTGGCACTCTTCTTGCGTGTTGATAAGGCTAAGGGTCTGTTTCATTTTGACAATAGTTACAGACCTGTCCCTCTTTCTCAGCAGTATATTGGAATTATGGTAAGGAAGCCATTGCAGAGGTTTCAGTTGATGAATGATCTCTGCTATGAAAAGGTGATGGCTGGGGCTGGAAAAAATCAAGTTCTTATTTTTGTCCACTCGAGGAAGGAAACAGCCAAAACAGCTCGTGCTATACGAGATACAGCACTTGCTAATGATACCCTTGGCAGATTTCTGAAAGAAGACAGTGCAAGCAGGGAAATTCTTCATACTCATACTGAATTGGTCAAGAGCAACGATCTCAAAGACCTTCTACCATATGGTTTTGCTATTCATCATGCTGGGCTGAATAGAGCTGATCGTCAACTGGTTGAGGATCTCTTTGCTGACGGGCATGTACAGGTCTTGGTTTCTACTGCAACACTGGCTTGGGGTGTGAATCTTCCAGCTCACACTGTCATAATCAAAGGAACTCAGGTTTATGATCCAGAAAAGGGAGCATGGACTGAACTAAGCCCGCTTGATGTTATGCAGATGCTGGGTCGTGCAGGAAGACCTCAGTATGATTCGTATGGAGAAGGGATCATCATTACTGGGCACAATGAACTACAGTACTACCTTTCTTTGATGAACCAACAACTTCCTATTGAAAGTCAGTTTGTGTCTAAATTGGCAGATCAATTGAATGCTGAGATTGTTCTTGGTACGGTCCAAAATGCCAAAGAAGCTATTCATTGGTTAGGATACACATATTTGTTTGTTCGTATGGTACGTAATCCAACGCTGTATGGTTTGGAAGCTGATATTCTCACAAGAGATGTTTTATTGGAGGATAGGCGACGTGATCTGGTAATCATTATTCACTTTATTAGTTTATTTTTGGATTTTGTTTGGACCATCTATGTCGTTTCGTTTACCATTTTTGTCTTTTACTTCCGTTGCAATTTGTTGTTAGTAGAATGCATCTGTTGCCCAATCTTTAGCGTCAAAATATATCTGTTTGATATTATTGCCGGTGTCTTTAGCTGTAAGCCTTTGGTCTTGGTACATATGCTGTCTACTCTTCTGTAGTTAATTGCTGTTTCCTACATATACTGGTTTCAGACATGTCACGTATAGACATTAATAACCGGGGACAATTAAATAAGAAAAGTTGAAGGTTAGTCTTTGTTAATGGGAATAATATCCATACAAAAATTTCTGTGTAATTCTAAATGATGATATCTGAGTCTCTTGGATGATCATTGGAATAGTGTGTGTGCCTTAGTTATATATGTAATTCGGCCTTGGTAGAAGTAGTTTATTTCTGTTCTTACCAGTTTACAATCTGATTTCACTTTTTGCTGACTTATTTTTATTTTGTTCATGCTATGCTGTTTGGCATTCACATGGTATCTCATGTTGTCTTAAAATCTCTTTATTTACAGATTCATTCTGCCGCAACCATTTTGGACAAGAACAATCTGATTAAGTATGATAGGAAAAGCGGATACTTCCAAGTTACAGACTTGGGACGAATTGCTAGCTATTACTACATAACTCACGGAACAATATCTACATATAATGAGCATTTGAAGCCAACAATGGGGGACATTGAGCTATGTAGATTATTCTCTCTCAGTGAAGAATTTAAGTATGTCACTGTTCGGCAGGATGAAAAGATGGAACTAGCAAAGTTATTAGATCGTGTGCCAATTCCAGTGAAGGAAAGCCTTGAAGAGCCTAGTGCAAAGATTAATGTTCTGTTGCAGGCATATATTTCTCAGCTGAAGCTTGAAGGGCTCTCATTGACATCTGACATGGTCTATATCACTCAGGTTTGTATGTTTTAATTACTACTTTTGCTACACTATTAGATAATACAGCAGCTTGCTTTAGTTCTTATATTGAGATTGTTTCTTTGTCTATAGTCTGCATAACATTTTACTTTAACTAGTTTATTTGTTTTTTCATTGCCTTTGTTTATTTGTCAGATTTTCACTTACCGATTGTTTTCTTTTGGTCAGAGTGCCGGGCGTCTTCTACGAGCTCTATTTGAGATAGTCTTGAAACGGGGATGGGCTTTACTAGCAGAAAAGGCTTTGAACTTGTGTAAAATGGTTAACAAGAGGATGTGGAGCGTCCAGACCCCACTTCGTCAGTTCCATGGAATAACAAATGATATTTTAATCAAGTTGGAGAAGAAGGATTTGGCCTGGGATAGGTATTATGACCTCTCCTCACAGGAACTTGGGGAGCTTATACGTATGCCAAAGATGGGAAGAACACTCTACAAATTCATCCATCAGTTCCCCAAATTAAACCTTGCAGCACATGTGCAGCCAATCACTCGCACTGTATTAAGGGTTGAACTCACTATAACACCAGACTTTCAGTGGGAGGACAAGGTTCATGGATATGTAGAGCCATTTTGGGTAATAGTGGAAGATAATGATGGAGAGTATATTCTTCATCATGAGTATTTTCTGTTGAAGAAGCAGTATATCGATGAGGATCATACTTTGAACTTTACAGTTCAGATCTACGAACCCCTTCCACCTCAATACTTCATCCGTGTCGTGTCTGATAGGTGGCTTGGGTCACAAGCTGTTTTACCTGTTTCTTTCAGACACCTTATTTTGCCTGAAAAGTACCCTCCTCCTACGGAATTGTTGGACTTGCAACCACTTCCTGTAACAGCATTGAGGAATTCTATGTATGAAGCTCTGTACGATTTTAAGCATTTCAACCCTGTCCAGACGCAGGTCTTCACGGTTCTGTATAATTCCGATGACAACGTCTTAGTTGCTGCACCAACAGGGAGTGGGAAGACCATATGTGCAGAGTTTGCTGTACTGAGGAATCATCAAAAGGCCTCTGAGACTGGCATGCGTGTTGTGTACATTGCACCGATTGAAGGTCTGGCCAAGGAACGGTACACAGACTGGCAGAAGAAGTTTGGAATGGGTCCAAAGGGTCTCAATCTACGTGTTGTCGAATTAACAGGGGAGACGACCACAGACATGAAACTGCTTGAGAAAGGTCAGATTATCATAAGCACTCCAGAGAAGTGGGATGCTTTATCTCGGCGCTGGAAGCAGAGAAAACACGTTCAACAGGTTAGCCTTTTTATTATAGATGAAGTCCACTTGATTGGTGGTCAGGGTGGTCCTACTTTGGAGGTGATAGTCTCTAGGATGAGATATATAGCAAGTCAAGGTGAGAACAAGATTCGTGTTGTGGCTTTGTCCACTTCTCTGGCAAATGCCAAGGATCTTGGAGAATGGATAGGTGCTACCTCTCATGGCCTTTTCAATTTTCCACCTGGTGTGCGCCCAGTGCCACTGGAAATACACATTCAAGGGGTGGATTTAGCAAATTTTGAAGCAAGGATGCAAGCAATGGTAAAACCAACATACACTGCAATTGTTCAACATGCCAAGAATGGGAAACCGGCTCTTGTATATGTTCCTACAAGGAAACATGCCCGCTTAACAGCTCTGGATCTGATGACATTCTCAGGTACAGATGGAGCTGAGAGACAGACATTTTTATTGCGATCTGCAGAAGAGATAGAGCCTTTTGTTGAGAATATTAGTGACGAAATTTTGGCACAGACACTGCTCAATGGAGTGGGCTACCTGCATGAGGGCTTAACAGCTGTCGATCAAGACATTGTGTCAACTCTTTATGAAGCTGGGTACATTCAAGTGTGTGTCATGAGTGGTACAATGTGTTGGGGAGTGCCTTTGTCTGCTCATTTGGTGGTTGTGATGGGTACCCAATATTATGATGGCCGGGAGAACATGCATTCTGATTACCCTGTCACTGATCTGTTGCAGATGATGGGTCATGCCAGTCGCCCTAAGCTTGATAATTCTGGGAAATGTGTCATCTTCTGCCATGCTCCTCGTAAAGAATACTACATGAAGTTCTTATACGAAGCATTCCCTGTTGAAAGCCATCTACACCATTACCTACATGATAATATGAATGCAGAAGTTGTTGCGAAAATTATTGAGAACAAGCAAGATGCCGTTGATTACCTAACTTGGACCTTCTTGTACAGGAGGCTCACACAGAATCCCAACTATTATAATCTTCAGGGAGTTACTCAGAGGCATCTTTCTGATTACCTCTCAGAGCTTGTTGAAAACACTCTGAGTGACTTGGAGACAAGCAAGTGTATTGCTATTGAGGATGAGACTGATCTTTCCCCTTTGAATCTTGGCATGATAGCTTCATATTATTACATCAGTTATACTACAATTGAGCGTTTCAGTTCTTCATTAACTTCCAAAACAAAGATGAAGGGTCTTCTTGAGATTCTAACTCATGCTTCCGAGTATTCACAACTTCCTATACGACCTGGGGAGGAAGAAGTTATTCGCAGGTTGATGAACCACCAGAGGTTTTCCTTTGAGAACCCCAAATGCACAGATCCTCACGTTAAAGCAAATGCTCTGCTTCAGGCCCATTTTGCAAGACATCATGTGGCTGGTAATCTAGCATTGGACCAGCGAGAGGTCCTCCTTTCTGCAAGTAGGTTGCTCCAGGCAATGGTTGATGTCATTTGCAGCAATGGGTGGTTAAACCTTGCTCTCCTAGCAATGGAAGTCAGCCAAATGGTAACTCAGGGAATGTGGGATCGTGACTCAATGCTTCTGCAGCTTCCTCACTTCACAAAGGAGCTGGCAAAGAGATGCCATGAACTTCCTGAAAAGAGCATAGAGAGGGTTTCTGACTTGGTGGACATGGAGAGTCATGAGAGGCGTGAACTACTTCAGGACATACTTCAGATGTCAGAGACAGAGATTGAAGATGTTGAACAATATTGCAAAAGGTTTCCCAACATTGAAATGACATTTAAGGTGCTGGACAGTGAGAATGTAGTGGCTGGGGAAGAAATCACTTTGCAAGTTGATATGGAACGTGAACGGGTTGGCCCTGTTGATGCTCCAAGGTATCCCAAGACCAAGGAAGAGGGGTGGTGGCTGGTAGTTGGGGATACCAAGACTAACTCACTTCTTGCCATCAAGAGAGTTCCACCGCAAAAGAAGGCCAAGGTCAAGCTTGGATTTGCGGCTCCTGGAGAAGCTGGACAGAAGACTTATACTCTTTACTTCATGTGTGACTCGTACTTGGGATGTGATGAGGAACACAGTTTCACTGTTGATGTCCAAGGAGCAGAGTAGAGCCAGGAAGACGATGGGGGAGAATGAAATGTTTTTACTTTTCTGAAATCTTTCCTTTGGATATTTTGGTTTCCAAACTGTTTCAACAATTATATGTTATAGTGCTCCCTGGTTTGTAAGGCTTCACTCTACTGATGTTGAATTGCCTGTTTCAAGGCAGTCGTTATTCCGGCATAATTTTTTGTTTTCGTTTTCTTCTTTTTCCAAATACATGCTTTCTATGTATTATCTACTCTTATTAGGTTATGTGACTTAGGTCTATGGTTATGGGTTTTACCATTGTTATTCTGGGGTGTAGGGTTTAGAAGTAACTCCACTCTGGGGTGACTTCTGAGGTTGCTTGGCATGAATTTAGGTTGTGTTTTTTTATTCTTCTATTTAGGTTATGTTGATTGTGGTGTTTACTCAACCTTTTAAGGAGTTGTTATTCTAGGGAAACAGGAAACTCAGCAGTATTGTTATTCTGGACCCTCTGCAGAGCGCTTACTCATAGCAACTTAGCAAGGTATGACTTGGTGAGTCTTTCTGCCTCTATTTCTATGCATGATCATTCTTATAAACTGTCTACTATGAGGATATGTATCATTGACCTCAAGTGGCAGCTGTTACGAATTATCAGCAACAGTGTCCAATTCTGTTCACGTTGAAGTATTGCTAAGCCGAGAAACAAACACTTATTCCTTCAGCCCCTATTTCGGTCGTTTGTCGGTTGCCTAGAATGAATAGCGTAATGACATGACTAAGCAGTAAACTATTCTGTTGAGACTGATTAATGATTATCGAGCCCCAAAGTTTGGTTGTGAAGCTTGATAGAACTCTAGTATGGCAGATGCATATCTCTGATTACCTCTTTGGTGTGTTCGGATTAACAAGGAACAAGTTTTTTGTTGATGCACGATACTGTGGTTAATGTTCATATGTACGAGTCCGTTTAATTTGTTATGTTTTTTGCAGACCTTCATGTGTTTTATTTTATCAATTTAGTTTTGATATTCATAAGATGATGAAGATTCTGGGGTGCGCGACTGATGTCCTTTTGGATATGAATTGCAGTATGGTACACTCGGGGGCGCTTGAAGCTTTAGCCTGTGGTGGCCAGGCATGAGCAAACTGCGTTGCTGATGCTGCAGCTGAATGTGAGATTTGACATCTAATCTTTAGTGTTTCACACTGCTTTGAAAAATCTTCAATACATAGCTATTTTACAAAAGCAGTGGATTAAAATATTTAATATTGGACTTGGCCTAAATGCTTGGCCATGGTATCATCAAACACCCAAAATTCTCAATGTAGTCCACACTCAAATGTCTTCCAAATAGCATTGTGATATTTCAAGAAAATTATCTATAACTGCCATTATAATTCTGCTTTCAGAACTGAACACGCTCATATTCTCGTCAGGGTCCATCATTATACTTGTATTAGCTGATAGAAAGTAATCAAGATTATAGTTACTGCTGAGCGACTAGAAACTAGTAATCGGAAAAATGTTATCCTCTTGTGCTCATAACTTACTGAATAATCTTCGTCAGTAAAGTCAGATGTGACTTTACACTGGGGGATAAAATCTACCAAACAGTACACGTTCTGTGGGAATATGTCGATCTTTTCTGCTCAGAAGAAACTCGGTCTGTCAACCAAAGCTGGAAGGCTATCAATGGCACTTGGAAGAAACATGAACATTGAGAACCGCCTATTGTAAGGAAGCTATTACACAAGGGAGTCCCCCAACCGGACATGAATTGTGCCTGAATTGAGCTCCCATTGAGAAGATAAGACTCAAAAGATCATGAAGTTTTTGATGGGATTGAGCGATGAATTTGCCACTACTCGAAGCCACATTATTGCAATGGATCGACTTCCTTCATTAAACAAAGTGTTTTCCATTTGTATCATACATGAAAAGCAAGTGGCAGTTGCAGCAAATAAATCCACAATGCAACCTTCTGAAGCAACTGCATTCCATATTCAGCAGCAACATACGAACGACTCCTTTTCTGAATCCTTCGTGGGTTACACACGCAAAGCAGGACGTGGTTCCAGCAGCAATGACAGCAGACCAAGATGCACAAAATGTGATCGATCCAATCATACCACTGAAAATTGCAGGACACATTTGCATTGCAACACTTGTGGCTATAAAGGGCACACAGCTGATAATTGCAAGGCTCACTTGCGCTGCACCTTCTGCAACTACAGAGGCCACGTAGTTGAAGAATGTAACAAAAAGAAGAGATTCATGCGAACTGGAGAAGGTTCAAGCCAAGTGAATCACATCTCAACACACTGCACAAATCAGAATCAATCTCTCAAATCCTCCTTGCGTGCACAATTGCTGGAACTCCTTCAAGAAGATCAATCTTTAAGTCAGTCATCAGTGAATCCAGATGGTAAAATTACCAATTATGAGGAACTTTCTGGTAAGGCTACTTCCTTAGCCAATACTTGTTGTCATACACCAACTTGGCTTATTGACAGTGGTGCCAGTGATCATATAGTCTGTGATGATAAATATCTTACTACAAAGAAACTTGCCATGAATTACAATGTGCGACTCCCTTCCGGTGCAACTGCTCATGTTACATATATTGGAACTGTCGTGTTTCCCTCACAATTAAAGCTTGAGAATGTGCTATGCGTGCCCTCATTTTATCTGAACTTGATATCTGTTAGCAAGCTAGCTTATGACTCATTCTACATCACCATCTTTCTAAGACGAATTTATATTGTGCAGGACCTACGATCGGGGAAGACGATTGGGACAGGAACTGAGAGGGAGGGAATCTATTGCCTGGACATTCACCAGAGAGGAACGTGTAATGTGGCTCAAGTTCATTCGCCAAATCTTTGGCATCAAAGGATGGGACATCCATCACAACGAGTATTTTCATTATTACCTTTTTCCAAGAACAATTGCTTACCAAATAATTGCTTAATTTGCCCTTTGGCCAAGCAAACTAGACAACCATTTTTTTAAGTACTACTTCCAGTAAAGAATGTTTTGAGTTGATTCATGTTGATATTTGGGGTGGTTATCATGTTCCTTCACTCACTGGTGCACAATTCTTCTTAACCATTGTTGATGATTATTCAAGGGGTACATGGGTCTATCTCATGAAACACAAGTCTGAAACACGTTCCCTTCTTGTTAGCTTTGTCCATTTGGTTGAAACTCAATTCAATAAACACGTCAAAGTCATTTGAAGTGACAATGGTCCAGAGTTTTCCATGCCTCAATTTTATGCTTCTAAAGGCATAGAACATCAAACCACTTGTGTCAATACTCCCCAACAGAATGGAGTTGCAGAAAGAAAGCATCGCCACCTATTTAATGTGGCTCGTGCTCTTCTTTTCCAAGCTAATTTGCCAAAAGAGTTTTGGGGGGAAGCCATTTTGACTGCCAGTTATCTCATTAATCGAACACCAACCCCAAATTTAAATGGGAAAACACCTTTTGCAAGGCTCTACTCAAAGGAACCAACACATGTTCACCTCCGAGTATTTGGTTGTCGATGTTTTGCCTCCACACATCCATCCAACCCAAGCAAATTTGATCCAAGGTCAGTTGAGTGCATATTCTTAGGGTACCCACATAGTAAGAAAGGCTATCGAGTTTATGACTTAAAGAATGAGAAAATCTTCTTTTCTCGGGATGTAATTTTCTTTGAAACTGATTTTCCTTATCAAGATAAAATTTCAAACACTCCTAATTCTTCTCCACCATCTCCTCCTCATTCATCTTCCTATGACTCTGTCAAGTCCACGTGCACAAATCACGCACCAAACTCTCTTTCTTCTTCTTCTAAAACTATTCATCATTCCTCCACAGAAGATCTTGCTTCCAACCTCCCTGATAGCACGATTTTAGGCTCACCTTCTACCACTTCAACCCCTGTTCTACAACCTACCTCTTCCGCAGACACTACTATTTCTCTTCCCACAAGCACAAATTCTTTACCTAGTCCTTTCACACCTGTGTCTGATACTCTGCCTCCTCTTCGTCGATCTACTCGCCTGACACGAACATCAAGCCTATTACAAGACTTTCACATTGAGGCAACTCTCCCCTCACGTACTGTTTCATCTTCTTCACCGACCGAGGTCTCAGGTACGACCCATTCTATATCAAATGTATTATCATATGATCGATTATCTCCTGCACATAGAGCTTTTATTGCTGCTCTAACCATGCACTGTGAGGCTACATCTTTTTCCCAAGCAGTTCTTGATCCAAAATGGCGTACAACCATGCAAGAAGAAATATGTGCATTGCAGACTAACCGTACTTGGAGCCTCGTGCCGTTGCCAGCAAATAAACACCCTATTGGTTGCAAATGGGTGTATAAAATCAAGTACAATCCTGATGGCAGTGTGGAGAGATACAATGCACGCCTTGTTGCTAAAGGCTACAGTTAAGTTGAATGAATTGATTATCGTGAGACATTTGCGCCTGTTGCTAAGCTTACTACAGTCAGAATTCTTCTCAGCTTATCTGCTCTCCAGGGATGGCATCTTCATCAGCTCGACATCAGCAATGCTTTCCTTCATGGGGATTTATATGAGGATGTCTACATACAGCTTCCTCCTGGTTTCGGAGGAAAGGGGGAGACACGAGTTTGAAAGTTACATAAGTCATTATATGGACTTAAACAAGCATCAAGACAGTGGTTTATCAAATTATCCAATGCTCTCAAAGAAGCTGGTTTTCAACAGTCCTCGTCAGATTACTCCTTATTTACAAGAAATCATAGAGGTCGTTTCACAGTCTTGTTGGTATATGTTGATGACATTATTCTAGCAGGAAACCACCTTGATGACATATCAAGTGTGAAAAAGTACCTATCTGACAAGTTCAAGCTACAAGATATGGGAGTGTTAAAGTACTTCCTTGGCATAGAAGTTGCTCGATCCAAACAAGGGATTGTCCTGAGCCAACAAAAATATGCGTTGGAGATACTAGAAGACTCAGGTTTTCTTGGAGCAAGGCCTACCGCATTTCCAGTTGAGTACAATAGTACTCTAACACAAGGAGAAGGAAAGTTTTTGTCTGATCCGTCACAATATCGGAGATTGGTAGGAAGATTAATCTACATAACTATCACAAGGTCGGACATTGTGTATGGTGTTCATATCCTCAGTCAGTTCATGGACAAGCCACGAGAACCACACCTAGAAGCTGCTCACAAAATTCTTCAGTATCTGAAACATACACCTAGCCAAGGATTACTTCTACCATTTAAAGGTACTTTGCAGTTAAGAGCTTATTGTGATGCAGATTGGGCGAGATGCAGAGATACCAGAAGATCTGCTACTGGTTATTGTATTTTCCTTGGTAATGTACCTATATCTTGGAAAACAAGGAAACAAAATACAATGTCTAGATCAAGTGCAAAAAGCTGAGTATAGGTCTATGGCCTCTACTTGTTGTGAGATTACATGGTTGCAAAATATCTTGAGGGACTTGAACATCAAAGGTACACAACCAGCATTACTATTTTGTGATAACCAAGCTGCTCTCCATATTGCATCTAATCCTGTCTTCCACGAGTGCACAAAACACATTGATATTGACTGCCATGTTGTGTGTGAAAGGATCCAGAGAGGACTTGTTCAAACTGCACATATTCGAACAGCAGAGCAACCTGCTGATATTTTTACAAAGCCACTGCATCCTAAACAGTTTACAAAGCTGTTAAGCAAGTTCGGTGTAATCAACATACACTCTAACTTGAGGGGGAGTATTGAGACATCTACGGAAACTAATCCTAAGTAGTTATAGTCGATATGTTTTCATTCATTGTAACATATACGTAATCTTCTCTTTAATAGTAGCTAGCTGGAATCAAGGAGTTAACTACTCTCCTATCCTGTATATATTGTATCATTCACGTTGAATGGAATAATCAATCAGTTTTACACCAGTATCATTCTTTTTATGTTTAGCCATTACCAATCAATTTTGGTTGTGAAATCTTGAGTACTTTGTTGGAAACTCATGACTACTCTAATCAATATGGTATATATTAAACTTCGAATTCTTAATTGTAGATCCTCTCCCACATGCCACAACACATGCCACAGCACATGCCACAGCAGTAGGTGGGCAGGCATTTTATGTCTCCTTGAACAAGCTCTTCTTTTCTTTTTTTCTTTCCCGCATGTGAAAATATTATCCAATGACTAGTTACGATCTCTTCTTTTAGTAGATATAAAGCTTGAACTCCAAAACCAGTTTTAAACAAAAAAAAAAAAACAGACCTCCAAAACCAGTTATTGCAATTCCTGTGATCTAAGTTTACTGGTTTATCATTTCACTAATAATTTAACTCTTAGAAAATCGTAAATTATTTGAAATGATTCTTATATCTGAGTGTCTTTATATCCAAGAGTCATCGAATTCATCATTTCATCATATCTTTTTCTAATGAAAGATCGACAAGAGTTGTTATAAACATGTATAGTGAAACGATATATCTAATCGAATAAGAAAAACAACTACTAGTTTTTTGTCGTAGAAACATCTAAGAGGACTAGTGTCTGCATGAATATTATAGATGATACAAGCCCTTATTTTGTAATGATTGGTTCTTACGAATCTCCTAGTTTTCGGCAAGTCCATTATCCCAATCATCACAAAACAAATAGATAATCAACATTATGTATCCAGATCTATTGGAAAGCTTTTGCTGTGAAGAATGGGACATATCGAGTGAAAATGGTGTTAGTATTTTTAGATAAGTGACAAGTCGGGCCGGATCGGGTATTTTCACAAATATAAACATTCAAATCCGCTAATTTAAAACGGGTCTTGCATGATTTTATGGGCCGAGCCTTCCGGGCTTGTATTATAAAAAAAACATAGTACTCTTATTTAAGAATTTGGAAAAATAAAAGAATTCTTAGAAAACATTTTAAAAAAAAGTCACAAATAAATTCTAGTTTCGAAATATTATCAATCGACACCATTAAATGTAATCGATATATATATTTATGAACCATGTAAAAATTTCATCCATTTTGGACATGGTTTGATCGTCCGTACCTACGGTCAACCAAAAAAGATGTGTTTTGACATATTAAAATCTCATTAACCCGAGATTTGCCAAATGAGTTTCTTCGTTGCGACCATACACGATCGGTGACAAAAATTAGGTGATTTCAAATATATAAACAACTTTCGACATTCGCATTTTGGTAATGGGTCCTCCCTTATGGCATATTAGTGATATTTTTAGTTTACCGGAAATTCCGACGGTGAAACGAGGTCCTAATTTGATGAAATTTTTACAGGGTCACTAAATATATATACTGATCACATCGGCTGCTGTCGATCGATCCCGTGAAGTTTCCTTCATATAGTAGCTTCATGAGGCGATAGTTTTATGGCATATTAGTGATATTTTTAGTTTACCGGAAATTCCGACGGTGAAACGAGGTCCTAATTTGATGAAATTTTTACAGGGTGACTAAATATATATACTGATCACATCGGCTGCTGTCGATCGATCCCGTGAAGTTTCCTTCATATAGTAGCTTCATGAGGCGATAGTTTTATTATAAACCTAATATAAAGGTTATGATACATTAGTGGATACTTCGGCGATCGATAATTCCAGTTCAAAATATGGTCGATCAACACAAGCATATGTTATTGGTATATATATTTAGGGATTCTGTAAAATTTTTGTCACATCCCCAAAATTCAAATGATAAAAATTATAATTCGAAACCATGAAAACTCTAAAAGAATCTCAAATATATTGAAACCATCTTACAACAACAGTGTATCGAAACTGAGTTGAAGTACGACTCAGCCAACTTGAATAATACATTACCAATTTATATACACAAGTATCAAAACAATTGGAAAATATAATATTCGCTAGATCCTCACTAAAAACGAATGAGGGGATCCCTAAAAAAATCCTCCGTGTAAGCTCTCCGAGCTTGCTAATCCCCACCTGTAGA
The DNA here is from genome assembly GCF_933775445.1 of Argentina anserina. Classification (NCBI taxonomy): domain Eukaryota; kingdom Viridiplantae; phylum Streptophyta; class Magnoliopsida; order Rosales; family Rosaceae; genus Argentina; species Argentina anserina. Next base: position 12,696,290 of record NC_065876.1, read on the forward strand.
ACTATCTCCTACACCAGAATTGTAAACACAAACCCGGTAAGCTTTTCAGCCCGTATGAGTAAACCAGCATTTAAACATACATCGCATAATAAGGAAATGTAACGTTTAACAGTTTTAAAACATGTGTACTCATGAGACCCAGGCAGCCCATCTGGTTACCCCTCATGATGTACAACGACAGATAGACTAGAGCTCTAACGGATTGTAACCAACACCCGGCTAAAGGCTTGGTTCCCGATTTAAATGCCATCACTAAATCCGAAGACCAGAAAACGTTTTAACAAGACTCAATGTTAGATTTACTCACCTTAAATGTCGCTGCCAAAGGTAGACTTGTCGTAGTTAGATTTACTCACCTTAAATCCTATGTGCAACTTTACGACACTAAATGAGATTCTCTCACCCGTTTCGTTAGTCACCTAGTGGCATATAACAACGTGCTTAGAAAACCATTCGCATAACAACATGTGAATATTGATTACAGTTAAAAACATTGTTCACGCAAACACTGTTTACGCGCCACCCTCTCACAGCCGCGCGTGATGCTCACGCACCGCTCAAAGCAACCACGTGTGACTTCCCTTGCAACCACCAAAACCAACCAAATATCTTCCTACAACAATCCTAGGGCCTAAAACCTACTCACCACCGACCCACTTCCTCCTACGCGCCGCCCTAGGTGGCGACACGCGTACCACAAACTCCTATGCCCAAAACATCATCGAATCACAAAACTTTCAACATCAAAAACCTAGATCACAAGGAGGAGAATATAACCATACATGCGTTAAGACTCAAATCGCCGGGAAGTGGTCGGAACGTCGCCGAAAAGTTTCGGAAGATCCAGGCTTCATCTCTGTTGATTAAACATTCGATTTGAGTTCTAAATCAATGATAAACCAACCTAGATGGTCAAAATCAAGAGACTATGAGCTTAGAACTCACCGGCGACGGAGATGGCGATGGCGACAAAACTTGCCGAAATGGGAAGGCATCACTGCGGCTGATTAGTGTCCAGTTGCGCTGCGCCACCACCACTGGTCGATGCAGCTTGGCCGTGCGGTTTCAACGACACTGGTGGTGTCGAACATGGCGGCCAGAGGAAGGAGATCGCCGGAAAAAAGGCTCGGTTGTGATGGAGTCGTGGTCGGGTCACGCGACCATCTCGGTTTCCTTTTTGGTTTTCTTTTTAGTTTTAGGTTTCCAAAAATGTTCTTTTATAACCTTCTAAAATCGGAAACCTAACTTCTGTTGCTAACAACTTTCACATACAACATTCGATTAAGGCATGTCACGTGTCTAAAAACTTGTATCGACGAGCTCTACGACTTTCGTGAATGAAGTTTTCAGATATGAGCGACGGAATAAAAGTCAACTCTTGAGCCATTGAAAACATAACGTTTTTCAACCTTAAATTTCCGAAATCATTTTCATTTCGTAAAGACATCGACGAGAAGGTGTAGAATGTGATTTTACTCGAATTACCAAGCATAATAATTTACACGAAATTATCAAAAATTAAACTCGAAAATTTGGGTTATTACAAATTCCATATCTATGGTCTACCAAAACAGAGGCGTTTTGACAAATTAAAACCCTCATTAACTGGGGCTTTACAAAATGGGTTTCCTCGTTGCGTACACGCACGATCGGTGACAAAAATGAGGTAATTTCATACATGCAAACGTCTTTTGGTGTTTGCATCTTGTTGTAAAATTTTAATTAAAACTCGCAAACGCACGAATCGTTATGCAAATATGAGGTCGTTCCAACTAGGGATTGAGAATCGATTTAATCCTAACTTAATTAATCTAATCTAAGAACACAAAAGCAATCAAGATATTGTTTTAATATTTTCGTATAACAAATGAGATAAAGTAACAAACAAACAAGATAAAACTTAGGGTATCAGAATCAACCACTCATAATCATATTTATGTATTGATGCAACTAATGGATTCTTTCGTATCTCTAGATGACAATTCCCGTATCTATGTCATTCTCAGGTACTCTAGACCATAGTTTTCCTGAAGTATATGATGCTCTCCCTCTCGGGTAAAATTCGTATATTATAGCTATGCAGTCTATCATTATCAGGTATAAATTTAACATGCAGGACTCATTATGATCTAGAAAACAAGGAAACCAAGCAAATCATCATTCTCTCTCGATTAACAATGTAATTCACCACACTTTATTAAAAGAAGCTTCATAAATTATATTACATCTCTGTTTCAAATTTATTTTCGAATTACTATATGCAAAGGCCGAAGGTGATTAATCAAAGAACTTAAACATAAAGCATCAATTCAAATAATGACTAAGAATTCATCATAAAGAAACTATAAATTCATCAATAAAACATCAAAGTACATCAACAAATTATAACCAAGGAAAACAAAACAAAAACATAAAAGAATGAAATTGTGAAGATTGATGGATGGTCTCTGCTCCTTTGGCGTCTACATTGTGCTCCGGATATCTCTTCTTATATGAAATTCGTGCTCCCTTATATAGAAAAGATTATTGCTCATCTTTGACTTCAGTTTCCTTGTAAGACTTGGTTTCATACTCCTATTTTGATATGCAATGGGAAAACCTTGAAATATCTCTTGTAAAAGTAGGAATCCATGTACTATATGCATCTTCATTTGAATCATTGACCTTAATGTATTGAAATTCCTGCATTTGTGCTATGAAACTTGAGTTCTTCGTGAATGTTAATAAACCCGGGCATGTTTCATCTCTGACATTTTGTCACTCAAACGATCATAACTTCCTCTTAGAGTATTGAAATCAAGCCGTAAAATCCTACATAAAATAGACATCCGTATCTTTCTAATGGTATAAGGGTCAAGGTTTGATTTGATCTAGAACTCTCTCAAAACGTCGGCAAAGTTGGATGTTCTACACAGAAAGATTCTGACAATAAAGAATATAATCGGCATTTAATCTTTATTAACTCATTTTAGCCTTGTTTATTCTCTCTTTGACACAAACATAGAAACACACTAAAATGACATAAATCAATAATAAATTAGAGAACTAAATATATAGACAAAGGATATGATGCATATAAATATAGGATTTGAACACATCACATCTTGTTAATGAGTCTTCCTTTAGGGCATATTAGTGGTGTTTTTGGTTTATCGGAAATTCCGACCATCAAACGAGGTCCTATTAGATGAGATTTTTACCGGGTCACAAAATATATATACCGATCACATCGGTGCTGTCGATCGATCCTGAGAAGTTTCCTTCATATAGTCACTTCATAATTCGATAGTTTTAATCTAAACCTAATATAAAGGTTATGATATATTAGTGGACACTTCAGCGATCGACAACTTCAGTTCGAAATATGGTCTATCGACACCAGTAGATGTGATCGATATATATATTTAGGGATCCCGTAAAACTTTCGTCAATTTTGGACATGTTTTGACCGAGGGTTTGTCAAATGGGTTTCCTCAATGTGACCGCGCATGATCGGTTACAAAAATAAGGTGATTTTAAATATGCAAACGGCTTTCGATGTTCGCATCTTGGTAATGGGTCTTCCCTTTGGGCATGTTAGTGATGTTTTTGGTTTACTGGAAATTCCAACGGTCAAACGATGTCTGAATTGGATGAAATTTTTACAAGGCACTAAAATATATACTGATAACATCTGTTGGTGTCGATCGATCCCGATAAGTTTCCTTCATATAGTCGTTTCATAATGCGAAAGTTTTATTCTAAAACTAATTTAAAGGTAATGATACATTAGTGGACACTTCGGCGATCGATAACTCCAATTTGAAATATGGTTGATCGACACCACCAGATGTGATCGGTATATATATTTAGAGATCTCATAAAAATTTCGTCCGTTTTGGACATGGTTTGACCATCCGTACCTACAGTCAACCAAAAAAGAGGCGTTTTGATATATTAAAATCTCATTGACCAGGGCTTTGCTAAATAGGTTTTCTCGGTGCGATCATGCACAATTGGTTACAAACAAAATTATATGATTTCAGATATGCAAACTGCTTTCGATATTCGCATCTTAGTAATGGGTCTTCCCTTAGAACATATTAGTGTTGTTTTCGGTTTACTGGAAATTCCTACGGTTATACGAGGTCCGAATTGGATGAAATTTTTACTTGGTCACTAAATATATATACCGATCATATCGGCTGGAGTCGATCGATTCCAAGAAGTTTCATTCATATAGTTGCTTCATAATGTGATAGTTTTATTCTAAACCTAATTGAATGCGTATATATAATATTTTATTACTTTGCGGGCTTCTGGCCGGCCAGACTGGGTTTTACACCTCTAAACTAAGCTCGGCACTCTACTCGCGGAACTAGGCTTTGGCGGACTTTCTCGTAGGCCATGCCTTTTTAAAAAAATGTCCATCGGGCTTACGGGCCTCTGTGGCCTTATCAGATCCGCAAAACTTAAATTATCCATCAATTCATTTGAAATTGGGGTATTCATATATTCTTTATAATTCACAAACCACATCTATGATAGGAGACGATGAGAAACAAACATAACACTACTGTTAGTTTGAGTAAAACCATGGTTGGGCTCATGGCGAGGGTCGTCTGTGAAGAGTAAGGTGGCATTGGTTGCCATCAAGGTGATAGATCGTTAATTAAAACGTCTATAATAAACCATGTAAAACATCATCGCTAATATAGAATAAGCAGGAATCGTTTTTTCTGGGGAATTAAAAGGAACTCTAAACTTTTAGTGTTAACAAATAATAGGGGGGTTTGAGATTGATTATTAACTACTAAAATAAAACCTAAATTACTATTTACATGATCGACTTCTCTTTAACAAACTTAAACCAAATTTAGCATTATACCACATAATTAGAAATTCGAATCTATCATGCATTCTAATTTGACCAATTACATTCTTTTTAGATACCAATACAATTAGAGCCTTAGGGGATCATCTAATCATGCAAGATTTCAATTCACATTTAGATTGACTTAGGGTCTAATCTAAATTTGCATGTCATCGAATTCAATAACACTTCGAGTAGAAATCAAACAAGATTACATTTAAGCACTAAATCTTTGTTGGAGACATGTTTCATGTATGTCATCACCTACCATAGTTTCACATGCAAATTTCCAGAATTTTTACCACTTTTAATCAACACAAACTGAACCTACTTAGGGCATGATTCGATTTGTGTCAATATGGTTGATGAATCTAGCACTCAAACACAATCTTAGGGACTGCATCCAAGCACTAAATTCATATACACATATATGAAAATTATCTAAAAGTATGATAAAGATGATTATAACACAACAATAGAAATACAAACTCATTAATTATAGGAAACCATAAATTCGGCAAAGATCCAAAAATCCAATAAAACAATCTGAAAATTTCGATTCTTAATACAAAACAATAACCCCACACAAACATAATACTACAATCTTCATAGACAAAGTATTGTAAAAAATCAAAAACGAACAAATCTATGGAGATGAGTTGTGAGAATCACACGTTGTAGGAACCTTGAAGGTATGTCTTCAATGGTGATTTCAGTGGAGATGGAAGTGGTATATGGGGGAGAACGGCTTGCTGTTTTGGTGAAGGATGTTTGAGGTAGTATTTTGGTAGAGTTTTGGCTCTTGAATGCAAATGAGAAATGATATGGATATGAGTTGAAGCCATGTATATATAGAGAAAATAAGGAGGATATACTTGGTTAGAACTTGCCTCTTTCTTCCTATTATAATGTCATGTTTTAATTCCTTAAATCATGCTATGCTTTATTCCTTAAATCATGACATGTTTTATTCCTTAAATCCTGACATGTTTTATTCCCTAAATCATGTAATGTTTTATTCCCTAAATCATGTCATGTTTTATTTCTTTAATGATCATCTTCTAACTTTTAGGTTGCATATGCATGGCTCTATCTCTCTTCTTTTCACTTAATTAATCTTCACATTTATTTCTTCTTCCTTCTTCTTTACTTCTTCCCATGGCAAGGACTTCATCTCTTAATTATCTCCACTTTTTTATCTCTTTTATTTAATTGTTGCATGACTTGTTGATGATATAACTCCATGTGCATGGGTTCTCCTTGTTTTCCTCTAGTATTATCTCTTAAATCCAATCTAAAAATATGAACATAAAATCATAAGTAAGAGATAATTAGTTTCGAAACCTAACAAGGATTCCTAGTGCAAGAAGGACTCTCAAAATATCGTCAATGCGACCAAAACGTAGAAAGATGAAGACTCCTAATCCAACTAGGTTTCCTAGTCCTACAAGGATTCCTACTCAAACTAGGACTCTAGACCAATTCTGCGTTTTTCACTCATGTAAACACAAAAATGCATCCAATACCGCCCAAAACTCTTACTACAACTCAATGACTCAATAGTATAACAATAAGGGCTAAGCAAAGTACAAATAGAGGTAAAAACATGTTAAGAACATCGCACAAAGTGCTCATATCAACTTGATGTCAAATGAATTTGTTTCATTCTTCTAAAAAAACAGAGAAATACAAAGGTATTTATACAACTCTTGACTACCAACTACACCAACTATATATCTAAAAGATAAAAGACCAAAAACAAATTACAACGGCGAGACCTTGAATTAAGGATATACAAGAGGAAGAGATCAAATCACTTGAGCAACCAGCAATCAGAGAAGATGGAGTCAAATCTTATTTCAACAGATTGAGCATTAAGTGCACAACGGTGCATTTAATGCACAATATGTTGCATCAGCGAAACTAATGTGCACAAGCCAACTGCTCTAACTGTTCCAAACTTGTGCATAAAACAACATAGAAATTACCCAGGACACCCATGTTTCACAATAATATGGTGTTTAAGCTTGTCATTTATTTTCATTTATCTTATACGCATAAGGTAGTGAAACAATCTGCTTGTAACTTCTGATCATAAGTAATGAAATTCCACTTGCCACGAGACCAGATAGCCATTGGGCAATTGCACTTCTATTTAAAGACTGAGTTATGGAATTTGTGAAATTTCTACCTGTAATTTTTTTTACCTATTTATACAAATTTCTATTGGATAATTAACTATTCGATCTCTCTCGTTTCATTCTCTATTTTGGATAATGAGATGCAAAAACTGTTTTGAGTGAAAATTAGTAATTTTTCTCAAAAATCTCTATTTAGTTTTTCTAAAATGTACAAAGTGTCGAAGATGCTCTTAGTAATTAAGATTTAACTTTAATCAGGTGAACCAAAGTATTTAGTGGTTCTTATATAATAAAACCAACTATAATTATTCATACCTTTATAACTCGTATTCTCTGCAACTTGAATCAAGTGGACACGTGCTAAAGAGTAAAGAAATTACAAATTTCAAGTTGTTAAAAAATCAAAAAGCTTGTGCGCACCTCGGATTCAAGCATTATAATTAGAGGAAGTTTATCACCTCTTTGAATCTTTGATGTCCGAAGATGTGCTAATCCACTACTGATTGAGATTGAATCTGATGTAATCATCGAGATTACCGAAATGGTTTTGCAAAAATAATGTAATAAAATACAACAAACTCGGTCACGTACTTACAAGCCATGGGAGTGATTTTTCAATCACAGTTTAGAGGGGGGTTATAGTTTGAGTTGGTCAAGAGATGCGAAGTTGCGAACATACCGTATATACAGTAATTTTGTAATTATTCAACACACTAAACTGCTAAAGTGTAAAGATTGAGTAAACCGACAGAAATGGTCTAGTCTCAACCTTCGGCGCCTCTGCATACTTTGTTACGGTTTGACCGTTGTTCAAGCATTATTATCTTGAAGGAGCCAAGTTCTGTTACGTTCTTAGTCACTCTTTATATACATAGGTGGATCCTTGAGGAAACCAAAGTTGATTTGAAGATTAGGTAGTTAGTCCATGTTGGGAAGACACAAGCTGACCCCGTACGTCCAAACTCAGGGCACCGCCCCGAGCCAGCAGCTTGTAATTGCGTAACAAATTTGAAAAGAGTACTTGAAATTAATAATTGAGATGTCATCGGCTCATGGCTAAGGTAGCGCATGTGAAGAGTGAATGACTCACGGCTTGTCTTGCGGGCTTCATCGATATATCTAATTTCTACAAGGGAAGGCGTGCTTCCTAAATCCCATGTCTCATCGTATATCAGCAGTCAATTCAAACTTGCTCAGCATCACAGATCAGACTCAACTATACTAAAGGAGTACTCAAACCCAGAAAGAAGGAATAAGATTGAGTGTTTGACGTGTGGGAAGGACCTGAGAGATATGGGGGTGCAGGGTATGAAGCTACGAAAGAGCTGTAAGGCACTAAGGTGGATCTTGTCGAGGACGACATTGTCATTCATGAGGTCGCTGAGCTTAAAGCTTAGCTGGGTCTTTAATCTTTATTCTTATCGCCAAGTCAAGGATTTACAGTACTCCATGATTGCCTCTTTGTTTGTTTTAAAGATCGGAAAACCCTCGTGGGTTTGTCTTTTATGACATCAAAGTGTTAAGTGTGTGTGAGATATATATATATATATATATATATATACCCCCACGCTCACCAGACGCTCAGTTACCCAGTAGAAGCAGTTGTGGCCTGCAGAGGTTGCAGTTTAATTAGGTTAAAATCTATGGGAGAGTGAGAGCCTGCCCAGTATTTCCAGAACTTTTAATGCGAGATCAGAGAAAGACAGAGAGGGAGCCTAAAATTGGGGGGACTTTCCCAAGGAGGCTAGGAATAATCAGAAGGACAGGGCACGGTTGTAGGAAATTATTAATGGCATTATCTCTGCCCCAATTTAAGAGAGCAGGAGTGGCAGAGGACCCTATCTTTCTGAACCCAATCAGCTTTCACTGTTTAGACTGGAATATTAAACTACAATGTAGGCTTGATTCAAAAAAAAAAACACTACAATGTAGGCAACCTCCTTCTACAATGGGTATAATGTCTTAAATTGAAAGAAAAAGGTAAAGGACTACGAAACAAGTGAAAGAAAGAAGCAACCCATAAAGACTTTGTTATTGAAAAAGAAGAAAAGAAAGACTACGAAACAAGAGAAATTCTACGGTGCCCTAAACATATAGGGTAGAGCTCTTTTTTCTTTTTCTTTTTTCAAACTATAGGTAAAATTAATTTTTTTTATTCTCAAACATAGAAAATAATACAATTTGAAAATATATGCATCAAACACCAACAACTTCATAACTTTTAGTAGCCTGGAGTCCTGGACTAGACAATCTGATTATCGGGATAGGCCTGTTACATATGTTCGCTGTAATTTAGATGAACAAGAAAATTATAGTGATACACCAATAATAATTCATAGAAAATAGATATATTCTTATGCATTTAATTATGTAACGGTAGCCCGGATCATCTATTAGCATTACGCCAGGGGCACATGACTCCAATCGCCGCAATCATTCGCCATAAAATTGCTTCAATGAGTCGCAACCTCAGAAGAAAACTCAACACAACAATCGCCACCGTTTCGTGGACAAATGACAAGTCTACAACAACAGCCATACAATAGTATATATGTTTATAATGCCAACGCTATGCGCTTATGCCATCCGTAAAACAATGCTTATATACGAACACCATGATGCTTCGTCAAATCCAACCGTTACTACTGCGACAATTCCCTAGTTCACGGACCGTGCATACTCTTTTCATCGCCCATTCAACAGCACCATGAGACAACGCATATTTTGATGACGAAACACCCCAAATGAGAAGAAGTTCGCCAATATTATCGTTTTAAATTGTATCGTATTTCCTTATAAATGACTTTTAATGAAATTTTGATTGAACATTTCATTCTAATGACTTACTAAAATAATTCCAAATTTTAGATTTCTATATCTTCCAAACACCGGCATAGAAATACAAAAAACATATTCCATTCCAAATTAATTTGGAAAATAAATTAATTCATTTCTATGTCTTCACATTCCTGTCAACCAAACAGGGCCCTACAAATAGAATATTAGTCGGCCACTCGCCCTCAGGCCTCATAAGTGAGGGAGAAAATTTTCAATATTCCCGGAGGACCACGTAGCAATGTTCAGTGGTACTCCTCACTTGTTATATTTTGACACGTGGATTTATTACACTAAAATTATCATTTTACATATTTTTATTATTTGTGAAATGACTTTCATGAGTATTGATGGTTTTGAACTAAGATTTAGAGTTTATGATTTAGAGTTTAGGGTATTAGAGTGTAGGGTGTATAGTATAGGGTTTATGGTTTAGAGTATTAGAGTGTTGGGTGTAGCCGTGTAGGGTTTTAGAAAAAAAAACCCAAAATAGTCTTTGACAAAATAACTTGCATATGAATTTTCTAATTAAATCTTGCGTGTCAAATTATGATTAGAAATAAGGACCACTTGATATTCCCACATGGTTCTCTAGCAGGACTGAAAAATTTCTCGACCTTTTTATATACTACCGTAGTACCACATGACAATAACTAATAGTCCTTCTTATCTGTTATATTTCGACATGTGGATTTATTACACCAAACATAAATTTAACATATTTTTATTATTTGTGGAATGACATTCATGTGTATTAATGATTTTGAACTATGATTTCGAGTTTAGAGTTAACGTTTAGAGTTTAGGGTTTAGGGTGCAGGGTTTTAGAAAGTAACACAAAATAGTCTTTAACAAAATAACTTAAATATAATTTTTTTAAAAGTAAATTTTACATGTCAAATTGTGATTAGAATGGAATATTACTAGACATTGTCACGTGGTATTACGGTAGCACTGAAAAATTTCTCGTAGTGATGAATGAATATATAATATGCCTAGAGTTATATTTTGTTTCCTTAGACTTTCATTATGAAAAATTTCCCTTATGCCCTAAGTGGCAAAAGAGGAAGAAGAACAGAAGTGGAGTGCAGGATGTTAAAAGAAGAGGCTTCCGGTGTTTAAGGGGTGGTAAGATATTGCGACCAACTCCCGAAGACGTGGCCGACAGCCATACGGTGCCTCCTTAACCTCTTCTGCTAATTTTTCTCAGAACACTGGCACGTGATCTCTCTCTCTCCGATTGGCTATTGCCCATCAACCCCATATGAGAGAATATTTGACCAATCCTTTGACCATAATTGCACCTAGATCTCACCGCAAAGTCATCAGACCTTCAGACCAAAAAAAAAAAAAGAGCCATCAGACCCACCGGCTCTGCATCAACTGTGCTGCTCTCTTTGGGTGCCATACGCTACTGTTTCACCTGTATTTTTTCACATGTAGGTAGAGTTTATAAGTTAATTTTGAAGAAATTTAGGGTTTTAAGGGTCATGTTCTAGGTGCGAGTTTAAATTTGAGATATCTAACGCATATTTGTTTCAACAAAGTGTTAGTAATAAACTAAAAATGACGATTTCATCGCAAATGTCCGAAACTTTTCTCTCAATATGCTAGCACTATCGTTTGCATAAGACCCGCATTTCTTCTTGTTTAGTAGTTGGTAATAAACTCTTATTTATGACTCGACCTCTTCTTCCAGGTAGAGCATGGTGAGTTGGTGACGACTGACGACAACAACTCTAGGTTACACCAGATTTATCAACGAGTCAACTATATATATGATATGAATAATATGATGTATACTCTCCTTGGAACAAAAGAGAAGGAAAAATGGTACCCAAATTAAGCAAGCTTGATCAAACACTTTTGAAGAGACCACGTACATTTAGTCATATATTTGGTTCTATTCAGCAATTATATTTGAAAGAACGAAAAGCGGCCCCCTTCTCGACTCCTTGATGAAATTTCGACTTCCCTACAAGTTTTGGAGTTTATGCTTCTCCTTATTATCTTTTCATTTTCTAGTTGTATGAAAACGGGTATACCTGACTCAGTCCGCTTCAAGAGGCTATTACGTGGATCCAACAATTGGATTTGATATTTTTGACGTTTTCAATAATCTTCTTTATGTCTTTTCAGGGACAACCTCCCTGAGAAAAACCAAAACTGTTGGTACCTTTACATTACTGTTGATTGAGGGTCCTAATTTCCAACACCTAACTTCGGAACAAAATATAAGACAATCATACTAAGGAACTAGTTTGCAAATTTACAACCGTAATACTATTAGTATTTAACTACTCATTTAAGTCATTTAACAAGTTAAAACGATACCAGTTGAAAAATACAATTATTTGAACAGTTTCAGTCACGTACGTATATGATACTTTATATATGAGGTTGGGTGTCAAGCTTCAAGACTCTGGTTTCATTTTCATTTGGCACGGGTAGAGAGTTAGGGAAATTTTAATTTTCTTTCTTTAGTTTGTCATTAGTTCATTTAGGTTTCTAGATTTGTTGCTGCTAATAATTTTTGGCTGCTTTGGACAGCTCGTACTGTACGTGTTTGTAGACTTTAGTTTAGACACTTTGCTTAATTTGTGCAAACTTGATAGGTTCTTTATGAGAGATTCTCAGTTGTCAACCTATGTAAATTCTTGATCACTTGATGAGGGATTTTAAATTTCTATAGGCTGATACAGTGATGTTGTTGATTTAATGGATGAAACTTGGGCCCGCTTCTTTGAAAAAATTCTTTAAGTATATGAAATCACTAACGGTAGTTAACATATTTGAATATGATACTAAGATAATTAACATAAAATGGATGTTAGATTTATTATCAAATTACCATATTGATTCAGTTATATTCATCATCTGCTAATTAAGCTGAATATTCTCTCTCCCGAATTCCGATTGATATTTAGATGTAAAAATAAGAACATTACTACCTCTCAATATATTCCTGGAGCTCATACTCTCTTAAAACAATCTCTAAATCCATACGCTAGCAATTCTACATCCACATCTCTTCCAACAATAGAACTTGATCTTCGCTACACTTATTTCTTACTATGTGCGATCAATACACGAAAGAGTTTCAAACCCCTCCTCTTCATATTTGTTTGTTTGCCCTAGAGTTGATGGAAAATTGGCATCATCAAAGATCAATATCATCGATGCCTTCGATGATATAATTGCTCGTCGTCGTCAAATTGTGTTTTCCGCTGGAGCCAGCGAGTGGCTACACACCAAACCGGAGAAGAAGGAGGGCCGTCCTGGTAGGAGGAAACAGACAAAAGGGGGACCCGCCGCCGCAGCACCACCATCTCCCACTTGCCCCCCCCCCCCCCCCCCTATTCCTCCCTCGTTTTTGTAATTTTTCTAAAATTCCAATTCGTCTTCCCCCTCACGTGTCAGGTTAACCCAACCAGCTTGGTCAACTTTAGGAATTAACCCAACCCAACCATGGTTAGTTTCTCACCGCACTTGACCAACTCAATGTTGAAAACTTGAAATGAGTTAACCCCACCCACACACTTCCTCTTCCTCTTCCTCTTCTTGCTCCTCCGATCTTAAGATCTTTTCCACACAGAGATACAAGAGTTTTTTTAATTAATGTACTTGCCCACACTCCCTTTCATCCTTAATTTGTCATCGACGACTCACTTTTTAATCATATATTTTTAGGGTGATGTTACTAACACACAATTTTTTGTTATTAACACACCTCTTCCACATGAAATTGTATATCATGATATCATTTTTTAGAAAAATCATGTGAGAAAATGTGTGTTAATAGTAACATCACCATAATTTTATTGGTACAACATCTCATTCAATATTTTTTCTCTTTTATGATGAAATGACAGATTGTTTATTTGTCCCAATTAGCTTCACTCTAAACTTATACACACATTATACACACACACACACACCTTGCTTTCCACAATTGCAAAATTTTCCATTTCAATGTAGATTGAAACTTAAGTAGGGAGTATATGCTCTCGCATCTGACCTTTTCATTTTAATCAAGTTGAACTTTTATTCAACATGAACCAGCTACAATACCCGTGAGAATGATACAAAATCATCAGTGCAGACCAGATTAGAACTCAAACTATTAATCTATAACGAGGCGGACAAACTCTGTCAAGAAAGGAAATAATACAAGAGAAAAGTAAACTCAATTAACAATATAAAGTTATCGAGCCAAAACATATCCTAAATTGTGAAAAGAATCGATTGACCATACAACCTGAACTTCCGAAACCCATGAGAAACCCAAACTCCCCCACACTAGACAACTGAGACGAACTCCAAGATGACGCCCACGACGAAGTAGAAGCTCCAATATATACTCTCACGTCTCATTTATTTATATTTTATACAAAAATGACTGGATTACAAAGATAAACCTCAGGAGTAGCCAATTCCAAAGAGATCAAAATTCAAAACAACTACAACACTTTGAAGAAAATTTATTTCCCAACTACGGGATTAGGTCTCGTCATTTAACCCGCGGATCCGAAAAGGTCACGCATGCCCGCAAGCCCATGAGCTTTTACCTGGCCCGGCCTGCGAGAAATCATGCTAAAGTCCGCTTCCGTTAGTAGAGGGCCGGGCTTAATATAGAGGTGTGAAACCCGGCCCGTAAAAGCCCGTAAATAAATAAAATATTATACATGCATATAATATATTATACATATATTAATCGTCTTTTTAGTAATAATTATACATAAAATATTATATATGTTAATAATACTAGATTTAAAATTTAAAATTTCTTTATATTATAACTTTGTACTAGATTTAAAATAAAATTGTACCATTGTGAATCAACTATATGAAGTAAACTTTTCAGGATTAATCGACATCAGCTGATGTTATCGGTACTAATATTTAGGGACCATGTTAAAACTTTATCTAATTCGGACCTTGTCTGACCGTCAGAATTTCTGGTAAACCGAAAACACCATCAATATGCCCTAAGGAATAACCCATTACTAGGATGCGAACGTCGAAAGCCATTTGTATATTTGAAAATCATCTAATTTTTGTCACCGATAGTGCGTGGTCGCACCGAGGAAACTCATTCAACAAAGTCCTGGTCAATGGGGTTTTAATATGTCAAAATGCTTTTTTTTGTTAACCGTAAGTACGGATGGTGAACGTATGTCCAAAATGGTTGAAATTTTTATGCGGTCCCTGCATATATATACCGATCACATCTGCTGATGTCGATCGACCGTATTTAGAACTAAAGTTGTCGATCGCCGAAGTATCCACTAACGTATTATAACATTTATACTAGTTTTTAAAATAAAACTATTGCATTATGAAGTGACTATATGAAGGAAAATTATCGGGATTATCGACACCAGCCGATGTAATCTGTACTTATATTTAGTGACCCTATAAAAATTTCATCTTATTCGGACCTCGTTTGACATCGGAATTTCTGGTAAACCGAAAACACCACTAATATGGCCTAAGGGATAACACATTACAAAGATGCGAACGCCGAAAACCGTTTGCATATCTGAAATCACATCATTTTTGTTACATATCGTGCGTGGTCGCACTAAGGAAACCCATTTGGCAAAACCCCGGTCAATGAGGTTTCAATATGTCAAAACGCCTTTTTTTTTGTTGACCGTAGGTACGAACGGTCAAACCATGTCCAAAACGGACGAAAGTTTACGGGTTCCCTAAATATATATACCGATCACATCTGCTACTGCATATCGACCATTTTCGAATTTGAGTTGTCGATCGCTTAAGTATCCATTTATGTATCATAACATTTATATTAGGTTTAAAATAAAACTATCGCATTATGAAACAAATATATGAAGGAAACTTCTCGGGATCAATCAACACCAGCCGATGTGATCGGTATATATATTTAGTGACCATGTAAAAATTTAATCCAATTCGGACCTCGTTTGACCATTGAAATTTATAGTAAACCAAAAACACCACTAATATCCCCTAAGAGAGGACCTATTACCAAGATGCGAACACGGAAAACCGTTTGCATATCTGAAATCACCTTATTTTTGTCACCGATCGTGCGCGGTCGCACCGAGGAAACTCATTTAGTAAAGGCCCGATCAATGGGGGTTTTAATATGTCAAAATGCATTTTGTTTGGTAGACCGTAGACAATGGTCTAAATATTGTTTTCGGCATCGTATCGGTCGAGAGGTAAAACGATATATCAGGGGATATATCGGTTTTATCGGATTTGCTTATTTTCAATAAAATTTATAAAATTATACTTCAATATGTACCAAATAAACTAAAAAAACGGTACTAAGTAAACTAAAGAAAATAAATACTTGATTTAATGACAATTAAAGTACACGAATGACATCTAATAATAAAAATAGGTATTTAAGAATGATTATTTAGACTTGAAATTCATCATATATATTTAAAATTTATATAAATTAAAAATTTATATGAAAAAATGAAAAAAAATATAAGTTTAAAAAAAAAACAAGAAATAAATATTAAAAAATTAAACAAAAATTGAAATATCAGCGATATATCGGCGATATCACCGATATTTCGAACAAAGACCGTAGATACATAAGGTCAAATCATGTCCAAAACGGAAGACATTTTTACGATGTTACTAAATATATATATACTGATCACATCTGCTGGTGTTGATTGACCATATTTCAAATTGGAGTTGTCGATCGCCTAAGTGTCCACTAATGTATCATAACTTTTATATTAGGTTTAGAATAAAACCATCGCATTATCAAGTGAGTAAATGAAGGAAACTTCTTGAAATCGATCGATACTATCCGATGTGATTAGTATATATATTTAGTGACCATTTTAAAATTTCATTAAATTCGGACCTCGTTTGACCGTTGAAATTTTCGGTAAACTAAAAACACCACTAATATGCCATAAACGAGGACCCATTACCAAGATGTGAATGTTGAAAGTTGTTTACATATTTGAAATCACCGATTTTTTGTCATCGATCGTGCGTGGTTGAAACGAGCAAACCCATTTGACAAAGCCCTGATTAATGAGGTTTTATTATGTCAAAACGCTTATTTTTTTTATCACATATACGGATGGTCAAACTATGTTCAAAATGGACGCAATTTTTACAGGGTCCCTAAATATATATATCGATTACATCTACTGGTGTCGATCGACAATATTTCGAAACTATAATTTATTTGTGATTTTTTTGAGAATATTTTCTAATAATTCTTTTATTGTTCTAAACCCTTAAATAAGAATATTATATTTTTTTCTAATACAAGCTCCCAAGGCCCGACCAATAAAAGCCCGCAAGACTCAACCCGACCCATTTTAAGTGGGCGGGCTTGTTGAATTTTCATATTTGTAAAAATATATGACCCGGCCCGTCACTTATTTAAATTTAATATGAACCGACCCGGACCCCCCACTTATAAGCCGGCCCGACCCGTTGACGCTATACGGGATAACATGGAACTTTGACCGACATTGGCCTGGGCATTGGCAAAGAAATTGGCTTCCATCAAAGTATGGATAAAGGACTTCAAAATCTGCAGCAACGTCTAATTTAATATTATAAAATATCATAAAACAAGGCAAGTAGGCGAGTACATAATTCTTTTGCAAGTAAACTATACATTGCACAACTCATTATATTTTCATGTTATAAGAATAATCTTCTAATTAACTTGGCTAGCTATGAAATCGATCTACAATCTTTTTGGCAATTACAAATGAAATAACCCGATCGAACTAATTATAAACACAAAGTTTCTACGTTTAAGAATTAAAACTGCATTCTCAATTAACTAACGATATGAGTAATAAATTTCATCTAATCAAAAGCTCGAGAGTAGTCCTTTAAACATAGAGGAACATTACAAGCATTGAAATATGTCTTTTTCATATACATGACTACGGCCAACCATAGGGGAGTGCCACTTGTGCGGCCGCATAAGGCCTCCAATCCGGCGAAGGCCCTTGGGTTTATAATTTCTGCATGTGTAATATATTTTAAAACTCTAATAAGTATTTTGTTACATGCATTCCAGTTCAGGTGGCCTTTTTTGCTGACATGTTTAGAATACCAAACAAGGAGGTATGGGGTTCGATACCCTTCCAAATTAAATATTTTTTTGGTTTTTTATTTTGGGTTAATTCCTCATATGGTACCTAAAAAATATGGCTATTTGGACAATTTGATACCTGAAGTTCTCATTTGTAAACCATTTTGGTACCTCTATCAATTTTGATCATATTTTTAGGGTTATTTTCATCATTCTAGCCCTAAACTCATTAAATTCACATTTTTCTTCATTTCTTCCAATAATTGTGGCATATTTGGAGATAATTAAATTGATATATCTACTCCACTTAGAATCTACTTCGCATATATCAAAAATAATTTTGTTTCTTAATATACTTAATGTCCTAATTATTTGATGCAAAGGAAATAAATTGTCTTTATGCAATTGTAATTTTTTATTAAAATATTTTTTTAATTACTTATAATTAAAAAAAGTTAGATTAATAGCTACATTATGAAAAATTATATACGTAAATCATCACAGATACTAAGTGGAGAAGTTATCAAATTTTTAGTGATAATTTAGAGGCAATTTGAAGGTATTATGAAAAAATGAAGTAAAGTAGAGAAAAGATGACGAAAATAACCCTGAAAATATGATCAAAAGTGACATAAGTACCAAAATGACCTAAATTTGAGAACTTTAGGTATCAAATTGTCTGTTTTCATACATTAGGTACTAAATTATCCAAGTAGCCAAACATCAGGTACCATAGGAGGAATTTACCCTTTTATTTACTATCATTTTTTACGGGTTGAGGGTTTCACACCCTGCTTCCAAACTTTATTTCTTTTGTTTTTTTTCTTTCTCAAGTGCAGAAATCCATTGCATTTTCCAACAATGTGATCTTTCTTGCCATGAAATGATAATAATCATTGTATATTGAAGGAAACTGATAAAGGATTAGTAAGTTAAATTGCTTGAAATTTGGATGTGAATACTGCGACCACATGTAAATTGATGGAAGATAAGTAAATAATATAAGATTAAATGTTATACAATATATCTAAGATTATGTTATACGAAGAATGACCTAAAAGCTAATAATTAGCTTATATACTCGATCATCAGATTATAAGTTCATAACCTTAAAACCATTTTGGGATGATCCATTGGAATTGAATAATCCGATGGTATTTACATGAGATTCCTCTTTTTTATTCTTAAATAAGTCCCCGAGAGGGCTTAGTTGATCAACGATTTATGTTTCATCATTCGTTTCCTTTTAGTTTGTTTTGAGAAATATATCGATCAATTCCGATTCTTTTTTTTTATATTGATTCTTTTCCGATTGAAATGTATAGATCCATGGGTCTATGTATCTCTATGGATCATGTTCATGGATTAACGAAAATGTGCAAAAGCTCTATTTGCCTCTGTCATTCTTTTGCGTATGGCATCACCACTCTCATTGGTAGCATCCACTAATTCACATTAGATTAGTAGACGAGATTTTAGAAAAAAAGGTTTATTCATAGCATTAGGAGAAACGACTTTTTTTCAATACCCCCTTTTTAATGTGTAGATGTGTTGAACCCTATATATGACTCGATTTGGACAATAAGTGGCGTGATTTGATGGACTAGGTTTTGTGCAATGACATCTTGAATAATTTTCTTTACAATAATTGTATTATATAGTAAGAAATCACACACTATATGTATATCAGTCTTGTTCATACGGTTAATAGTTTATCAAGGAATTCATGCTCAACCATCATTGGATGTAAATCCAAAAGTTGAAAACAAAATAACTCAATTTAAAAAAGATTCTCCTCACCCTTTGATTTACATCCAATGGTGGTTGAGCATGAATTCCATGGTCAACCACTGAGCGTATAAACGAGACTGATATTTATATACAATTATATTACTTAGTGAAATTTATTTAGGCTACATTTTAAATTTCGCTCAAGGCTCTGCATTTTCAGGACCAGCCTTGTGCATGACAAATGTTAGGCAGGAATAAAACTCATAAAATCTCAGGAACAATTTTAATGCCAGTCTTGCCAGAACCCTAGCCACTCATAAACCCTAGACAATAATATTAAACCCTAAATCACAAATTTTACATAACAAAAATAGCAAAAATGAATACCTCTTTCTCCCCTTACGTAGTTTTGAAAGCCACGCTTTCATACTGGAAATTTTTTTTAGTGCTCTGGGAGAATCACGTGGCAATTTCGAACTCACTTGTTATATTTTGACACATAGATTTATTACACCAAAATTATGATTTATATATTTTTATTATTTATGAAATGACCTTATGGGTATTTATAATTTTGAACTAGAATTTAGGGTTTAGAGTTTACAGTTTATGGTATATGGTTTAAGGTTTATGATTTATGATTTATGATTTAGGGTTTTAGAATTTCGGATATTAGAGTGTATGGTTTAAAAAAAATATTTTTTTAAATAAAATAACTTAAATATAATTTTTTTTACCTTACTAAAACACATGAACAATTTTAAGCAAAATGAATATTTAGTCGTATATATTTAAACTTTTAGGGTGAGAGAAATGACTGCGTTTTAGAGTCGTTGTCGCCTCCCACCCCCACACCCACTTCTCTCTCTCTCTCTCTCTCTCTCTCTCTCTCTCTCTCTCTCTCTCTCTCCTCTATCTAATCACCCATCTTCTTCTTTCCGTCCCTTCCCTTTCTCTGCACTCGATCCTTGTTCTTCTTGTCGTTCTTTTTCTTATATTCAACTCCAAAATTAAAACTTCAAGTACCAGAGAACTGCTCTCTCTCCCTCTCACACACCCCATTGTATCCCATTTTTCTATATATATATATATATTTTCCCCCTCCCATAAAATATACAAAGCACTTGAGATACAGAGAAAAACAAACAGTATTTTTGAATTTTCTGCATAGTTTAGTAGCAGAAGTGTTGGTGTTCCTTCCTTACAATTATTATTTACTAAAATCCATTTTTAATAATAATTTCTGTTTCCCCTTGTTTTCTGTTTTTCTTTTTGATGTATCTATGGCTGGTTTGGATTTAGGCTACGTTCACCAGCTCAACAGGCAAGATCACTTGCACCAGCTCCAGAGACCCCTGCAACATCAACAACTATCCCATCATGATAACGAAGACGACATCAACCAGGGTCAGTACTCCAGCGAAGACCAGGGTCTCGACCTCAGCGGCGGTGTCAATCCTGGCCCCGGAGACATCGTGGGACGCAGGTCCCGCGGGCGCCCTCCTGGATCCAAAAACAGGCCAAAACCGCCGGTCATCATAACAAGAGAAAGTGCAAACACTCTCCGAGCTCATATTCTCGAGGTCGGCAACGGCTGTGACGTCTTCGACTGCGTTGCCACGTACGCACGGCGACGCCAGCGTGGGATCTGTATACTCAGCGGCAGCGGCACCGTCACCAATGTCAGCTTGCGGCAGCCAGCTGCTGCAGGAGCTGTGGTTACCCTCCACGGAAGGTTTGAGATACTTTCCCTTTCTGGATCCTTTCTGCCTCCACCGGCCCCGCCTGGCGCGACAAGTTTGACTATATTCTTGGCCGGCGGGCAGGGTCAGGTGGTCGGAGGCAGCGTCGTGGGGGAGTTGACCGCGGCAGGACCAGTCATAGTGATTGCCTCCTCCTTTACTAACGTTGCTTACGAGAGGTTGCCCTTGGAGGAGGACGAGCAGCTGCAGATTCAGCCCCAGGCCGGATCTCAGGGCTCCGGAGGAAGCGGTGGAGGTCGCGGCAGCGGCGGTGTGGGGAATAACCCTTTTCCGGACCCATCTTCGGGGCTCCCGTTCTTCAATCTGCCGCTGAATATGCAAAATGTTCAGCTACCGATTGACGGGTGGGCTGGAAACAACAACTCTCCAGGAAGTCGTCCGCCATTTTAGATCATCAATATTGACTTCTTTACTGTGGTTGATTTAATTGCCTTAACGGATGTGATGAGCTTCGTTGGAGACAAAACAAGGTCAGCAAACTTCATGGACTTCTACTCCTAGGTATCGTCATCATCTTCTTCTTCATTTACATCTTCATCAAAATGGCTATGTTTTAGCATCTATGGCTATCTAGTAAGAACTGTGTTGATCAATGTTGTAGTTGTTTCTTCTCCTATTTTTCTTCTTTTGTTGTTTTCTTCTTGTTGATGATGGTGGAAACAGTGGAACTACTGCTACTCTTCTTACTTTTTCTTTATAAGGAATGGTTTGAGGATTCAGCTTTAACGAGCTTTGCAATCATTTTAGTATGTTTGGAAAGTTGGCAAAATACCTGAAATTTAAGGGTTTCTCTAGCAGATCTACCATTTAGTGTTCACTAGCTTAGGCCTCGATCTCTTCCTTAACTTGATCAACTATTCAACTGGACTGCATTTCTGTTCGAACCAAATCTTTTAGGATCTGTGACTTGTCATCTGTTTTTCTGTGCAATGCTTTCATGAAATATTGAAGAGCACGCAAACTACTAGAATCCCAGACCAGTAAGACAACATTGGATTTTCAATTGTTTCACATATAATATTGAACTCCTTGAGCTTTTCTCTCCCTGGATCATATGTTGTATTTTACATTTTGACTCCACATAAGTTACAGTAGTATTCAATTAATTGGTATATTAATTGGTACTCATCTTTGAACTTGGCTATCAAGAAGGTTTTAGCTCTCGCACATGCATGTCTTATCTAAATCTTCTAAGATAATTATCTCAACTTAACTAAGCTAGTCACTACAACATCTATACAATCTCAGACTCTACACGCTGTCACTGATTAGTACATGTAATACATGTGTACTTGATTAGTACATGTTTTTAGTGTAGTTAATCCAGTTGAGTCTACATACTACCAACAACCTTGGAATAATACTAGCTAGTTAACTTGATACCGATACTCCATGGGTGGTTAACTCAGATTCCAGTAAACGTCTGCATATGTGCATGTGTTCTCGAAAATCGTTTTGCTTATCTACCTGTATAAATACTTAATTTCCAGCTTGCAACCTGGAGCGCATTGCTGTGTAAGACGCACAGGCCCCAATTCCTCATACTGACATCCTATATAGTTTACTTAATTATATATTGTAGTGATTACTGAGTTATTGAGTTATTCCGTGTATGTAATACAACTTCCACACATTATAGGCATCTTCATTCTTCTGATAAACCTTTTATCAAAAAGAATTAGTAGGAATGGAAGATTAGATATTTGTATTTTCTGGGATAAAGTTTATCCATGTATCAGGTCTCTAGTTTGATCGCCACTTATAACTATTTATCTATAACAAACAATTTGATGCATCTCTAGGTTTTTATTTTATTTTATTTTATTTTATTGAGGGTTGTCTTCATTTATATCTGTCACCTGCAGTTATGAAATATACAGTCACTTCTCTTATATCTGGGGAAAATTAGAAACGAACCAAACTTGATGATTAGCTCGACTATATATAAATCAAAGATATATACTCGGTATATATCTTCAGCAGCACACACAGACACAACACAAGGAATCACACTTGGGAACCACTTCCCTGCTGTCCACTATTTTAATCAGGTTAAAGTCGGTGCATATATATATATATATATATATATATATATATATATATATATATATATATATATATCATTCGCTAACAAACAATGTTGGTAATCATCAATGTTGTTCGATCATGTTAGTTTGCCTCACATGCATGTATATGTGGATACTCATAGTGAATTGAATTAGATATATTGATCTAAAACTATATATAGTATTGCATGCATGCATGCATGTGATCATTTCCATTGCCTTCATTAAATTAAATCTCCATTTGGCGAATAATTTTGATGCAACATATTGTAGAAGAAGATAGTGGCTTAAACATGTTGCGCTCTATATCCCATCCCATCTATGAATCCTCCAGAAAATAATTGTAGTGCTCATATTATATGGAGAACTACGGGAAGTGCATTTGATTCCTTAAATCATTTTAACATATGGATATATCCTTACCATAAGCATGTATTCCCCTAGCTAGCCAGGTAAGTGGATTCTCAAGTTATTATATATACATGTACTACGAACATACATCAGCCTGGAAACCTAACATTGTCCTCTAAAAGATTAATTCGGGGAAGAATCTATCATTTATATAACATCTTAGATATTTGGTAGGAGCCTGCACTGATACACTAAGAAATTGAATTTTAGCCCTCGCCTAGTGCGGTGACAGTACGTAGAACAGTATGATCCAATCTATGGATTATCATGTTTATCTGTATTGGGTCATGAGGCCGTCGATCTGTACTTCATCGTGTTTGTTCTATCAATTTAATATATATATATATATATATATATATATATAGATTGAGAGCGAACGTCCGCAGTACACCAAAAGTGCGCGGACCTCAGCGCTTTCACCAGAATCTAGCCACTTCTGACGATGGTTTTCTTGTCGAATGAAGCACGGGCCACGATTAAGAGGTTATGCATGTCGGTGGAGTCACCGGTTACCGATTTGCATTCGACATTAATTGGGCATGATTTTTCCGGTGAGGTTGCTGCTTAGGCCTTTGACGTCAACCTCTTTGGCCCTCATCTTCTTGGTGATGTCATTAGGATGGTATTGGGCTTCATTCGGCAAGAGAAACGTCGTTGGTGGTGGACGTCGTTGGTGTTGGTTAGATTCCGGTGAAAGCGCTAACGTCCGCACTTTTAGTACACTGCGGACATCCGCTCTCAATCGAGCCTATACCTCTCTTAGTTATTTTTTGATGATTTTCTTCAACAGACCATCGATCGTTGTATGGAAATTACATCATTAATTTATGGTGTTAATAGAAATTGTGAATTCTAATCCCTGGAGAGAAGTTTGAAATATGTCATCGAGTAGCATCTAATTATTATTATTTTTTTGGTCGAAAAAGCATCTAATTAAGCTATAAAAAGTAAATAATCTAGTGCAAGTAGTTTTGTTGGTGAATGGTGACGATTAACATTCCTATATATAAAACTCAATAGTCTTAAATGTGAGCAGCTGACCAGGTCATATCTATGGAGGATAAAATACTACTATATATGCTTACCAAATTACAAACATTAGTTTAAGCTGTCTTTTTTGATGAATACATTAGTTTAAGCTGTCACTTTTGTAGATAATGATCAAGAGCAGTTGATTGTATAAAATTAATCAACTAATAAAACACTAAAACAGCATACCAACCAAAGTAAAGGTCATTAAGGACGAGTTGTTTGTGGTAGTGTACAGAAACCTAGCTATAAGTTTATTAAGGTCGAGTTGTTTATGGTAGTGTACAGAAACCTAGCTATAAGTTTATTAAGGTCGAGTTGTTTATGGTAGTGTACAGAAACCTAGCTAATGATGATGGCAAAGTACTACGGTGGCCGGACGCTTTAAGTTTCATGGGATCATAATCTTTTTTCAAAGGTTTCAATGGACACTTTATATTCGGAGGCGAGCCAAATAATGTTAGAAAATCTTAAAGTTACATGAGGATTATCCCTAACCACAGAATTGAAGAAAAAACTATAGGATGATGCAGATGATATGGAAAACCGAAGCTTATTGAAGAAGAAAAACCAGAAAGACTAAAGATCGAGGAACAAGAAGAGATAAAACAAGAGAAAAGCAAAGGGACTACATTGTGTATTATTGGTTAAAAATGCTAGCATATAACACTAAGACGTATGCATGCCCTTCCTAACATACACCAGGCTAACACCTATATATATGTGTGTGTGTGTGTGTGTATACATTGCAGCAGGGTTCGAAATTGTACCTACCAATTTCACCAAATTCTTTTTTATCTCATGACTTCATGTATTAGTACCTAGCTAGCTAGCTCAGTTTAACCAGTTGAGTCCCTCTCAGTCTGAAGGGAAGAAATTTAAGCAATTGATCGAATAGACAAATGTAATATTTAAGTCTTCAACCATGATGACAGTAAGATGTTACAAAAAAGCTAATGCTACGCGTTATTGTTGTATCAAGGAGTGACAATAAGTCTAACATTATGCAGTGTTTGTGATAGTGAAATATGATAAACTTTGTCAATTGGAAATTAAACAAAAGATCGATGTTTCCAATCACACTGACTTTTTCAATCTATGAAGGTTAAATGAAATTTTCATTATTTACCCAGAAGCTAAGCAATATCAGACTCTTTCAATATCATTCATGAATGAAAACTTACATAACTTTAATTTCTTTGATGAGTAAAAGAAGTTAATTTTGACAGGACATGCGGTCAATTAAGGTCCCCTAGCTTATATATGCTTGTTCTTCACTCAGATCTAATGTAATGTAGTTTATGCCTTCCTATACACTTTTTTTTCATTTCATAATAAACATAAGCACGTTATCCATAGTTTAAGAAGTTTCCGTTACACAAATCAAAGTTCACGTTCAAAAAGTTAAAGAATTATTCTGTGTATCCGGAACACACATGATAGTGCAACGTGGTGTACACAACCAATGATAAATATGCAGGTGGTGAATAATATTTTGAATATGAATAAACAATTAGAAACAAACATAGAAAAAAAAATTAATAACATTAAATGGGTACATCATGTAAATTATGTAGTGATACCTCGCTTCGGATATGCACGGTGCACCGACATATGTGACACGCTGTTCCATTATTGGTTAGAACTTATTAGAAGATAATTTTTGAAATTTCTTGAACAAAAAAGCAAATGATCGATCTGAAAAAAGTTCCCGGAAACTAGTGATACTTGGCCGAGCTGTTAATTGATTTTGCGACCTTGAGCCATTAGTCCTTAAAATCCTAAAATGGAGCGAGTAGTGATGATGATGAAGATTAATAAAAAAGAAAATGGAATGGAAGGTTCAACTTATAGATAAAAGATTAAGAGACAATAATTTATTATGTGACATGTATAAATATATGTATCTTCATGTGAATTATTTCCTTTACAGCAAGAACTACAGCTATGGCTGATGGGCTCGCATTAGAGTGAGCAGGGTACCTCAATTTCATGTGGCTACCTCTGGTCTCTGTCTCTTCCTCTATCTCTCTTTAATAATCTTGAGTATAGAAGTCGATAATCTCTTTGAGATTGAGCTTAAACAAGGAAGAGCAATCATTATACAACAACCACAACATATGCTCAAACAAAATAGCATCGACATCCACAAAAACCACCCTCTCCTTGCCATAGACTACCGGTCGACGATCACTAAAGTTCGCCACCTCGCTGTTCTTGTTCATCGTCTCGATCAAAACCCGAAAAGGGCTCTCTTCCAGCACAAAAGGATCGACCAGGAACTCCCTCTTCTCCTTCCCGACCACCACCGTCACCGGACTCTCCCTCTCGCCGAACCCCTCTTCAGTTAAGGGCCTGTAGCCTAGCCGCGACCCCATGCACCTCTTTCGGACCATGGAAATCTGCAGGGGTAAGCAGCAGGCCATGGAAATGACAGAAATGAAATGGTGCAAGAAAGCAAAGGAAGTATATATGAGCCAGATGAGAGTATGTGTGTAGTGGGTATCGATATATATATAGCAGCGATATGGTTGTGTATTGAGGATGGTTCTTTGGGTTTGCGAGAGATGTGTGTGTATTAAGATGAGATGTAGTTGATGATTTGGGAGTGAAAGGCAAGGAATTTATGAGAGAAGAGCCTGATGATGGAGTAGGATTGAATAAATAGGCCAGCCAACGGCTAGAGAGAGAGAGAGAGAGTTTATTGTGTAATAAGAAAAGATAAATTTTGTAGTTGTGTGCGTGTATTATGTAGTTGGGTGAAGCTCATGGCCTTGTTGCTGGCAAAATAGCCGTTGGAAGAATAATGTATTGGTGGTGGTAGGGATATTAGATATTTGGATTGTGACTGCCGAATGAGGAGAGAAGGCTCCTTCGATCTCAAACTGCTGGCCTTTGGCTGTTGACGCGTGACGCCGTGTCGACAAGAGAAATGGCGGTGAATTACTTTTGTTGGAGAGCGTAGAATTCCATGTCTCGATTTGCATTTTTAACACTAAGTATATAATAGATGTGTGTTGAACTAGAATTTGATATCTAGTAGTTATTATGTTGAGATAATATCGATATTATGCTAATTAGATATGAATTATAGACGGGTCCCTCCAAGTTGAAATTTTCACCTTCGCAAGTGACCGAGAAAATTATCTGACCCCAGCAACTCTTCCTACTTCCTAAGCGCAATTTGTATGCCAGCGAAAGTATACCTTTTTTTTTGAGTTGTGAATGAGAAAAAGGTTAACCTTCTAGTGGTTTTAATTTAGTTTGGATAAAGGTGTCGATAACACTAATGTTGGACACACTTTCTAATATAGATCCATTAGAAAGTAATGTCAATGCCATCATCTCTGTTCTTCGTACCCTTAATAAAACGACATGCAGAATCCCACTCGCCTCGAGTGAGAAAGGAAGTCTTGTACAAGGTGATCATCAAGGTTCTCCATGTGGTGCAGATGCTACTTCTATCCCAAGAAATCAGCAAATGTATTTGTTCTAAGCAGACTAATCATATGCCCGAACAACCATTATTAACATTGATGGTCAACCATTATAGATGATACATTAAATGAAGCTTTGAACTTGCCCTCAACTGAAAGTTCTAATGCAATTCAACCGGCTTTTGCTTCTCTCTGATCATCATCAAATCATATCTAAATATGCTACATATAACAAATCAAGAATCACCAACGAAGATCTATATCTCCTACCAAACCATCTCGGCAACAATTTACATCTGTAAGATAAGAGACAGCGGTTGAACCTGGCTCATGGCATCTGAAACTTAAGGGAACTTGTAAAAGTTGGAACCCAATCAAATCTATTGAAGATTGCTAGGTAATCTCATACTTCCGACAATCTTACACATCAAGTCCAGATACTCCAAGAAACAAAGGAATGGGCAAAGAAAAATTAGGAACTCAACAATGAAGCAATTTGAACTCAAGAGAACCTAAGTGACAGGTGGCATATTGTCAGCTATCAACATAGCCATGTTTTAACCATCATATGGAGGGAAGAAAAAGTGTTAACTACCTCGAACGACATCAAGAAAAAACCAATCTAGAAGAACTTGCATAAACACCCGTCTGAATTATTTTGGGCAATGCATGTTAGCATTTCGACTCTGACCGCTACATCCACTAAGAATAATGAAGTCAAACACTCAAATACTCCAATGCGCTGTACTAATTTAACTGAGAAGCAGGATCTTCACTGTTGAGTTTGGCTGGTCCATAGTTGATACATCTGCATACTATGCATGGGTTGACTAGGGTTACTGTAAAGCACAGGCGGTGTCTTGTTAAGCGGGCTACTACCATTCTCATCCGACGACTCAGTTGAGCCTCCTCCTTGAGAGGAAGGGCTAGCTGCTGTCATAGGTGCAGCAAAGTTCAACATTTGAGCTGGTGGTGGGGAAGAAGGTCCGGATTTTAGCAGATTGGAGCTAGATTTTTTCCCTTCCGCAATAAAACTACCCACAATTACCTGGGATTCCATTAATAATAAGTTATGTTACAATCTGGAATACATTTATTGATGTTGCTTTTGTTGAAACTTCACAATACAGTTCTATAATATATATATTTCCCACAAATCTTTTTAACAAGAAAAGATGTTGAACATATCATCATATTCATATCTGACACATGAGGAAATTCAGAGCAGTGGTACCTGTACCGGGCCTGCTGCCAATAGCATGCCTGCAACTCCACCACCCAGCACTGAACCATCAGAACCTGCTAGGGACACACTCAAACCACCAGTTCTGCTGCGGTTACCATTATTTTCGGAGAACAAGTAGGAGCCTGACAGTGAAATAATCTCAAATCGACCCTGTAAAAGGAAAAATAAACACAGCAGATTTAAGCATCACTTAAATGTTTATACAAAATAGTGTAGATGGCAGATTACAGGCACAACAAGTATCACTTTTGTAGTACCATGTATTTAACTCCTATACATCATAATTATTACTTCACTCTATTTTAAAGTGGCATGTTATTCATGTCTTACAGTCATACATATAGAAGATTCTGTTCCCATTCTACAAGACAGAAGTGCCCATATTGACTTAAACTAATAAACAAAAACATTTGGAGGGGTTGGGGTTGAATAACATAAACGTAAGCTTCATGATATATTTTTTTCCAGTTCAATGGTCAGCACGACATCACATTCACTTGTATTTTCTTTGCTAAATTGGGTGTCATATTGCTAAAACGTGAAAATAGGAGAAGGAGATAAGAACATAATGATGACAAGTTTGCCCTTGCATATCTCTGAGAACCCTATCGAACTCATATATGTTAGATGCACTGCAATAACAGTATGTACATATATAGCCAAATCCATGTTGAAATCCACGAAAGAGTTTGAATCCAGTTAACTATATTGAAGCTACCTCATATGTGACTGTACCACCGGACATTGCTGGCTGGCGAAGGGTAACATTGCTGATTGGACCATTTGCAGAAAGGATACAAACTGTGCGAGGTCCTTGCTGCGAAAAGTTCATAACCTTATTTGCTATATCCTGCAAACCATAAGGACATACAAATTAGAATATCAGGCTACCATCATTGAACCCATATATTCAATATTTTCAAAATGCAGACAGCAAATTTTACATAAACAATCTAGGCAGATTCTGTCAGGAGGCAGACAGCAATGTCTTACCTCTGGGGGTACTTCCACTTGCATCATGCATGCGGATCCTATTACTTAACTTCTGCTAGTACTCTAATCGATAAACATCATTGGAGATATCAACTAATCCCAAGCAAGGGTAAGGTTAAAATTTGCATACCAAATGAAGCCATGTCTTATTGCTCATGTTCTATATCACTAAGTCAATTGCACTCCAACTTGAGCGAAGACCTATCTCGCACATCACGAACCAACCCAGTCTAAAGTAGATAATTGGGCAAACAAGTTGAAAGGAATGATGATAAAACATATATCTGTACTGTTTATTTACTTATGTTAACACAACTACTCTAAGTGAAGGAAGTATTCCTGTAAACAACAAAGGTCAATGTGCATGCAGAAAAGCTTACAACTTTGGGGAAAAGACGAAAACTTTAGCTAAACAAACTTCATGTCAAAAGACATTGCCTAGAATAAATACACACACACACACACACACACAGTGAGAAAGTGAATTTCCAGAAAAAAAAATCACAAACCACTGAAGGAAAATGTATGGATAATAAATCATTCTTACAAACCATCATTCTTAAAAACTACTATGTAGGAGGAATCTTCATTTGGTAATCAACGAATGGTATAAAGCTATACAAATTTACTACCAAAATAGATATATAAAATCGGCTAGATCAAACAAAGTTTCAATGATTCTGACTTTCATAACCTCATTTCTTTTTATTTTCATTTTAACACATTGACATTTGGGACATCAAACACCATGGGGGGACTACACTACAAGTGAGCTCCTTGCAGGGCAAATCAATACCCACTTCAACTATTCAACCAACAATGGGGCAATCACACATCACCAATTTCCCATTCTATATCCTAACAAGTAACAACATAAATAGATATATGGACTACCCCCATTGAGAAGTACAATAACTCGCACTTGATCGCAGTCCACAAGAAGCATTGGATAAAAAATAACATGTATCACAAATCACTCATT
Source organism: Argentina anserina (assembly GCF_933775445.1). Lineage (NCBI taxonomy): Eukaryota > Viridiplantae > Streptophyta > Magnoliopsida > Rosales > Rosaceae > Argentina > Argentina anserina. Next base: position 12,727,856 of record NC_065876.1, read on the forward strand.
TAAGACCTGATATCAATGAAGTTACCTACCTCCCCTTGTTGCACCATAATGACATGAGGCGTGAACCCAACTCCACCAGCTCCTTCACACCCGGAAACAAAACACACAATGCACATTACAACCACCGAATTTCAAAAACACAATACAGATTCAAGAATGCCACTCACCCAAAGCGTCCAGCTGCTTCTTTCCGGAGCCCGGCGGCCTTCCCCTGTTCTTCTTGGCAGGGGGATCCGACGACATCGTGGCGCTGGACTCTCCATGAACGACGACCGGAGCAGACGCAGAAACCTGAGCTGGCGCCAATCCCAAGGCAATGTTGCCGTCGGGAGAGTACTTCCTGGGCCTCCCGCGCTTCTTCTTCCCGGCGGAGGCAGTCGAAGAAGAGTCGATGCTAAACCCGCCGCTGCCGGACGGCCGCAGCGATCCGTCGAAGGGGCTGGGGCTCATGGAATCGAGTGGCTTCGATGGCGGCTGTTGGGCCACCGGGTTGAAAGGGTACCGACCCGAATTGGGCCCACCCATCATCGCGGAGGAGCTGTTGTTATTGTTATTGCTGCTGCTGTTGTTGTTGTTGGCGGCGGAGGTGGTGTTGTTGGGGTTTATGGAGGGGGCGTTGGGGATGGGGGAGGAGTAGGAATTGGGGCCCACCATGATGTTGGGCTGTTGCTGTTGCTGTTGCTGCGGCGGAGGTGGGGCTTCCCGTGAATCCATTAAGGGGTGGTGGGGGGAAGAGATCAAGGGAAGGATGGAGGGAGGGAGGGGAGTGTGGAGCTGAGAGAGGGAGTTGAGACCTAGTTTGTTTTAATGAGAGAGAGAGAGAGAGAGAGAGGTGGAATTAAAAACTCTTAACTTTTGTTAAAAAGAAAAATGGGGGCCCCGTTGGTTTATTATATAAAGTGTAAAGGGTTTTGATTTTTGCTAGGGTTTAGAGTTGTTATTATTATAGAGATCTAATTTGGATTTGGGTTAGTAAAGTTTAGGGATGGATCGAGTATTATGAGCCCGTACTAAATTACTGTTTCATACATTGGTATATTTAGCTTTTACATGAACTTTTAGGATTTACATAGTGGTTGGTAAATAAGACAATGATATTTATTTATTTGAAAATATCAACGATACGTCACATATTCAATGGCCCCTGAGTCTGTCTGCTCTAAAGACAATTGTGCGACATTGGATGTTGTTAGGGTTCCAAAACAGTCTTCGGTGTCAAAGATTGAGGACTCGACATACACCACCAATATCGCCACAAAGATTGTTTGCCATCCAAGGAGAAGCCGGCCCTAAACCAACATTGATCAAATTAGCGTTTTGTGTCCCCAAGAACATCAACAATGTAGCCAGACATAGTGCGTGTTTGGTGCAGCTTATATGCTGCTTTTCTTATAAGTTAAGGTGATATGAGTGTTTGGTAAGCACATGAAAATGTACTTTTCTTATAAGCCAAGACTGTTTTTGAGCTATAAGTAGAAGTTAGCAATGACTTCCTTTCAAAATAAGTAAGTCGATAGAAACACGGAGACGATCGCGATTAAATGATATTTTTGTAATGACTTTGGGTGCCCTCATGAAAGCTTAGAAATTACACGTCTACCTCGAAGTCAAAGAGACTTCTCCTCTTGTAATAACCCGAATTTTTAGAAAATAAATGTCGAGTATTTTCAAAGTGTTAAACTTGTGAAATTAATTCAATACGACAATTGGAGGTTTGCGACATTTCGAAACGAAAACGGAAACGTTATCGGATCGTTTAATTAGAAAACGTAACGTTACCGCAACGTATAGATCGACTTTTATTCCGTCGCTCGGTTGCGAAAACTTCCTTCACGAAAGTTGTAGAGCTCATCGATACGAATTCGTGGACACGTCATGCGTTTGAATCGGACGTCGGACGCGAAAGTTATTAACGTCGGAAGTTCGTTTCCGATTTTGGAAATAGTATAAAAGGAAGGAGATGAGAATAAAAATCAGAAAATCAGATTTTTTTCTAAAAATCAGCTCGGGTACTGTTCACCCAACCCAAAAACCTTCTCCGGCCGATTTCTCCACCATCCGACGTCGCCTCGTGTCGTGCCACCTATCAAACTGACGGGCTCGACGAGCTCCATCTTTTGGGCTACGCCTTGCACTCCGGCGACAACCAAACACGGTGTAGCAACCGCCGGAAGTTACTGCTGTGGCGGCGCCGCCTCCTCCGGCCACCATGGCTCGAGATTCTTGGGAGGTTTTGCTTGTCTCAGTCCCAACAACATTCCCACAAAAGGAATCGAGCCAAATCGAAGTGTAAGTACCCGAATCAAAATTTTAATTTCTAGGGTTTGTGAATAGTGCCGATTTTATGTTCTTCGTTGTTTTGACTGTTTAGGCTCGGATTTAGACCTTGATGTCAACTAGAAAGTTGTTGGAAATGTTGTTTAGGTTGTGGTGGTGAAATTTGGTGATGATTGGTGGCGGTTGGTGAACAGTAACGCCGCATGAATATCAAATGTGAATAGTAACTCCGCACGAATAATAACTATGAATAGTAATCTGTAACAGTAACTGTGAATAGTGATTTGTAACAGTAATGTGAACAGTGTCAGGGTAAAACAGTACTGTGAACAGTGTTTTTGGCAAAACAGTAACTGTGAACAGTGGTTAGTGGACACGAACAGTGTTCCGTGAACAATGTTTTATGAAAAACATTTAGTTGTGCTGAATTCGTCACCTGATATTTTAAGTATCATTTTCTAAGCATTTATCGTGCTATTAGGTGACTGACGAAACCAGTGAGGAAATTACTTTCAGGGTCGTGGAAGTTGCACGCAGGAAAGAAGTTGAGTAAAATCTCACATATTTACGAATCTACCCTTGCGGAGATTCAAGATTTTACAAGAGTTTTTAATATTGAATTACGACATGTATACGATATAGTGAATTACATATATATTGTATAAATGGTAATAAGTACATATATATATAGTTTGCTATATTATATACTGTTATAAATTCATTGGGATTTGTCATTTCGATGACGAGAATTAAATATTGAGCATGTGATTTAATTTGTACAATATGAGGTGTGATTATTGTACGTGGTTTTAACATGGTGTTTGTTAAAACGTTTTGTCTTCGGACGAGTTTTGTTTTCGAATGAGTTTTGTCTTCGTACGTGTTTATGAAATATGACATGTATATGATATAATGGATTATATATATATATATTGTCTAAATGGTAAATATGTACATATATATATAGTTTGCTATATAATGTACTGTTATGATTTTATCGTGATTTATGTCATTTTGATGACGAGATTTATATATCGAGCATGTGATTTTGATTTGTACAATATGATGTGAGATTATTGTACGTGATTTTAACATGGAGATTGTTAAAATGTTGATTTGTCTTCGGACTTGATTTTTGGTACAATATGATGTGAGATTATTGTACGTGATTTTAACATTGAGATTGTTAAAATGTTGATTTGTCTTCGGACTTGATTTGGTACAATATGATGTGAGATTATTGTACGTGTTTGGCAAGTCGGAACCTAGCCTTTGGCCGGGCGAAAGTTACGATACAGTTAGAGCTCTAGTCTGTCTGCCGTAGTACTGCATGTGAGGTAACGGGTGGTTATCTGCTCATGGGTACTCAGATTGTTTTGGATGTTGGGTAGCGGGTGGCTATCCAATATCGGCGGTGTATTACGAGAGGGGTAACAGATGTGTACCAGCGTTCTTGGTACCCGTATTATAAATGCATTTGGGTAACCAGAAGGGTTACTTAATTTCTCATGAGCGCTTCTTTTCATATTTCTTTGGGACAACCAGATGGGCCGTCCATTGACTCATGAGTGCATTTATATTTGTTTAATTTGTGGATTTTCGTATATATATATATATATTAATATACGAGTTATAATTTCATTTTACTCATACGAGCTGTAAAGCTTACCGGGTTTGTGCTTACAATCCCGGTGCACCAATTCGATGGTGTAGTGGATAACTCCGCAGGTGTGGATTAGCGGGAGTTGACTGACCGCTCAGAGGACTTGAAGTTATTTATCTCCAGCTTGTGTGAGGATTTTGTGTGACTATCTTGTGAGGTTGTTGTGAGGATTATACATTTCCATTTGTTATAATGTTGAATTATAATTTGGTTTGTAATAATCGGTTTGACTGAGTTGTATTTTGAACTCAGAGATGATCCGCTGTGGCATTTTAAATGATTTCGATTTTATCGAGATTGTTTAGTGTTTAACGACTTTGAAATTTTGAGTTTTTAAGCTTAAAATATTGGGGTCGTTACACCTCTTCAATTCGGTGTCTTCTCCACCGACGTCGTACCTCCATAGTGGTGTCATCTTCATCATGGAGGCCACCCAGATTGGGTTACGAGTTGTTTATGAATATGATTTCATATGTACACCCAACAATATCCTTTTCTTTTTTCATCTCAGTTAATTTCTCTGGGTGTTCTTGTATCCTAAAGCTTTTCAGCAAATGTTAAAATCTGATAATTATGACTCCCTTCTACTAATATTGTTTGATTTTGGATGATATGAATGTAATAAGACAGAGCTAACATTATTGGGTCTCCGCCATCTTGATCAATTGCTCTAAGCCTCTAATTATTTTGTATTAATTAGTAGATTTGTATTGAATGTGTTCTCCAATTGAATGAAACCAGTTTGTGGGTTCTAAATTCTAATGCATAATTATGACTGCTGATTGATATACAATAGGAATTTTTACTTAAATCTTGCATACTGACCTTTAGAACTGGAATCTGACAGGTTTCCTTTGGATTGGAAGTATACATAATTTCAACTGAGTGGTGAAATTGATTGTATAGTTTGCATTTGTTAAACAGTCTTGTGGAACCTGTAGAAATTTGCATGTTTGAGAATTTTGCAGATTGTCCAGCTGTTTTACAGTGGGTTTATTTCTAATAATGGTTTGAGAATGAATCCTTCTTATATTTAGGTTAATTGAGTTCTTCCCAAACATTTCAAGGAGGTGAATCGTTTTACTAATATGTTCATATTCATTGTATTTGTTTGTCTATGATTTCTTCTACTTGGATTGATTAACGTTATGGGATTTGTATATATGAAGTTAATAAGACATAAAATTATTTGATGTTCAAATAGGTCATTTCACGAATATAAATATAAGTCAGTTTGAGTTTACCAGATACTTTGACACAACATCTGTCATTAAAAGTCACTTATAAAAAGTCAGTTTACTAAACACTCAGTTATTTTACTTATCAGCAACTTATATTCAGAAATAAGCATAAGTCAGCTTTTCTTATAAGTCACAGCTGCGCCAAACACATTTATAATTTCTTCTCCACAATGGCAGAAGAGAGAGAACGGATTAACCAATTAAATTATCCTAATGTTGGAAGCCATACAAACCTACCATCACCAAGCCCGTCGCCGCCACTAGCTAAGTAACCAACCCTGCCATTAGAATAACTGTTTATATGGCCAACAATTTTTCTGTTTTTATTGTTTTTTATATTGCAACAATCCTAAATTGACTTTTAGAAGAAGGTAATGATCTTCTAGTATGAAGTTGTCTTTTATTTTTATTTTTGTATATTTTCTTTAAGAAAGAGATGTTCCACGTGTACTTTAATTTGTCTTTGTAGCATAAAATTGAAACGTAATCTTCATTGTTAACTTCACTATCTCTAATATAGCTCAACTAATTAGGCCAAAGTTTTGAGTAATGTTTTGGAATTGGGACCGACTATGTTTCATATGAGTGTTGTTATAGGACCCGGTGTATTGTTCCTAAATATGTCTCATGGTTGAGCCTTCCGAACTGAGTAGGGCTCGTCAACGGGCCGGACCGAGTATTTTTACAAATATGAAAATTCAAGTTCACCCACTTAAAGCGGGTCTTATGGGCTTTCGCGGGCCGAACCGGGTTTTACGGGCTTGTATTAAAAAAACATAATATTCTAATTTAAGGGTTTGAAACAATAAAAGAATTATTATAAAACATTATATAAAAAAAGTCACAAATAAATTATAGTTTCAAAATATTGTCGATCGACATCAGTAGATGTGATCGATATATATATATATATATATATATATATATATATATATATATTTCTAGGGACCTTGTACAAATTTCATCAGTTTTAAACATGATTTGACCGTCCGTATATATGGTCAACCAAAAAAAAGTCGTTTTGCCATAATAAAACCTCATTGACCGAGACTTTGCCAATTGGGTTTCTTCGTTACGACCACACATGATCGGTGACAAAAATTAGGTGATTTGAAATATGTAAACAGCTTTCCGCATTCGTATTTTGGTAACGAGTCCCTCTTTATAGCATATTTCGTGTTGTTTTTTGTTTACCGGAAATTCCGACGGTCAAACGAGATCCGAATTGGATGAAATTTTAAAATGGTCACTAAATAAATTGGACTTAGCATGTTATATGCAATATGCATTGCTATGATAACGAAATTTCATGAGCATTATATGAAACAATTGACAAACATATTCATGTGATAAAGTATTTTCATGAAACATCAAAAAATACGACTATTTCAATTTTTGGTCTTGCAATCCGATTTGTATTTCTGAAAAACTAATTAAATTGTATATATTTAATGTGATGATGTCACTTCACAGAGCTCCAAACTAGCCATAATGTACCTTGGTGTGTTTAGTTTTCGCGAATGTTTTTTAAGAGTTCTCGACAGCGAAACTAATACGTCTTGTACTCTATCTATAATTGGTTAAATCAACACAACATGACTTTCATATATTAGACTGAAGAATTTGAGTACTACCCTCCCTTACAAGCCAACCAAGGCTCAACCATGATCGAATTATGCAAACATGTTTTCCTGTACGTAGCTTGGAAGCATATTTAAAATTTTGAATGCCAAAGAAATGTCTCTCAGGCAAAGAAATTTTCTCATAACAAATTATGGATAATGTAGAAGTAATAACCCTAAAGCAAATGACAAATACTATGAACATGTAGGTTCATACAAACCGATCGATGACAATTGATAATAATGTACGGTTTGAAAAATGCATGGGGGATATGACATGAGCAATGGAACGCCCTTATAAAAAGAGTATAGAATAATGAGAGTATGACGATTTGAAAAAGTATATTTAATATCAAACTACAATGAGAAAGCTCCTCAATTTTAAGAACGACATAATGTTTCAGACTTCAGTTACAGTCTGCCACTAATGTTTCAAATTATAATTGTAATGATTATTATATATGCTTAAAATTTCATTAGACTTCGGTATTGAAGTATTTTTTGGGTCGGACGACACCTTGAAACAATCGTTGACACATAACTAAGATTATGATTTTTTCTCAATGAATTGAGAATATTCGAATATTAATCGAGATATACGTGGTTTAATTTTTAATATTTTGACTTTGCAAAGTACCACATAAAATAAAGTAACTTCACAGAATATTAGTATGACAGAATAACTGAATGTAAAGAAACACATCATGTGATCTCCACAGTAATAGTAATGAAGAATAATAGTACTATATCTCTACTCCTTTGGGATTCACAATGTTCATAACTTATGGGATGGAAGTATCGTTTTGCGATTCTATCAAATTACTCTAAAGAATTTGGGTTTATATTTCATTTTTATGTCCTAACTATATACATCATTGGCACTTTATGTAACAAGAACCAATAAGAGACAATCGAACCCTCATATATTTTAAATATTTATGTCAACGACGATTAATGTGAAAAGAACTAGTGAGATTACAATTGATTTCCTTTGCATTATCTCTAATGACTGCGGATGTAACCGAGTAATAGAGAATTTTTTATATCTATCTAGTCCTTAAATGTAACTATTTAATGAATCCAATAACATCAAAAGAACTTGACCTTTCAGATTTTGACATATTTGGGCTTTGATACGATTCACTATGATACCCAGGTCGTGATATGTGCATCTGTATATTTAAGGAATTACATATGGACACTCATATTTTGGATAAATACAAGCAAGAACAAAAGAAATAAAAAGCTGTACAAATCCTTAAAATTTATTTTTATGGAGGAATTGAAGATGTAATTTCATCCTCATATTTCGTCGCTCCCCTCAGATGGAACTATGAAATGTTTGATGCAGAAATATATGCACTAACATAATATTATGCTTCTTATATCGATTATGATTACGTATGTAAAGCTAATCATTCAAAGCTTATCTCTTAAAGAAATTTGGATTGAGATCATCCTATGCAAAGGACATGTATTTTCATTATGTTCAAAGATTGAATCCAACGAAAATTATGTGGATTAATTCAACCAACTTGCGGATATTTTAAATATTTTATGGTGTTCGTTTATGTGTCGACACGCTGGTCACGTGTCATCACACTATGTAATACTCAAACTAATCCTAATTATGCTAGTTACAAACCCATATAGTCGTACGGAAAATGACTATAGTAATAGTCTTAATAGTGGTAATGCGCACTAAAATTTTCATTTAGGGTAATATAATTTTTGCATACACAACCTCTTATTCACTACTGACCATCCATCACCATCATCATTGTTAAATGAATTACAATCCATGACATCAAAGGATCAAAATCCTTGAGCTTTCCAGGATTGACAGAGATATACAATCTTTAAGCTCAACTAGATTAACCTACATGCCAAATCGCGACACCACATCCCATAATAGTGAAGCCAATTAATGTGAATAAGTGTTGCTATTGGAAACGAGCATCCTAATAGTCCGTCATATTACAACCTTGACAAACGATCTTTTTTTCTGCTAGATATACGGAATATTACTTTGATGAGACAGTTTTCTCGTCATTAAGGGGACATAAAAACAAAGGATATTCAAGTGGAACGACATGAATTGTCGTGGTCTGTCCCCACTATGTTTCATATTGATCCACACTATTGCACAAAGTGATGAGATCACAGATATTAGCTGTAAATATGCTTGTAAGGTTCAATGTCCTAAAAAGAGGACATGACGCTACCCAAGGAGGAATTGGGCATTCTGTTGCCACCATATATGGTGTCATGGTGACGCCATAAAGTGGCATACATGGTGTCATAGACCGTAGCTATCCAAGGAAGAGTGGGAGATCACCTTAAGTTCGATATATACTTGATTGAAGGAATAATGCGAGTTTAGCACAATTAGATCTATTCATCTATAATCTCAAATCTGCCTCATGAGAATTTCTAGATTTTGGTTAACACTGGGGGATGTCTCAGATGTTGGAACAAATCCTTGAAAATATAGAGATCTCTACAAATACAAACCACATGAGGATATATGATCTTGAGTTTTGATATCGAACCATGCTTCGTTGAGAAATACCAACGTAGTAATTTTGGCCTAATGCAAAGAAGTGATCCAGCATGAATCAATGTGCACTAACAAAGAGATAGGTATTTGGGCATGTGAAGCTGACATCGCAAGTGTAAACCCTATCATATGTCTTTATTAGGATGCGTATGAGAAATAAGAGATTAGGATCAGATGAATTTTGACATCGCAAATTCAATGGATTTACATAGTCTCTTAATGAACTAAAGAGATGTCAATATGTATTGTAAATCCGAAGTCAAGAATGAAAAAGATCTTTGGGAAGATACAGTCTCGATACAGATCTTGAGAACTGTAAAGTTGATGATTGATCACCAATCGGCTTAGGCACTCAAGTTAAAAGTGAGGCATCTATAACTCTCATGATTAGTCGAAGTCTTTAAAATTAGATCGGTTTCATCTAAATGGAAGATGACAAATAAGTGTTAGGAAATGAAATTCCTTATACAAGTGCAAAGACGCATTATTGCACTTAACACAATATACTTGACTCGACCTCTCATTCGTTGTATAGCTTAGCGCCCATGCAACAAAAATACCTAAAGGTTTAGGTTTATAGTCCCTATATATAAAGAAAAGAGAAAACGACATGAAGAGAATGTATACTATTCATGTCGTTGCATATTTGGCGTAAAAAAATACGAACCAAATGAAACACATAATTTAATATGCAAAAGTTATCAAGTCTCATATGATTAATGTAAATATCAGGGGGAGATGCATACGACATGGGGAGTCTAACACATATCTCAAAATGTAATAGGTGCATTGTGTTCTTTTCTCCTCAACCAATGTTTTATTTTCTCCCACTGGGTTTTTTGTTACTTGACAAGGTTTTAAATGAGGCAACACCCTATGTAGCATTTTATCTTTAACTTGGCACAAGGGGGAGTGTTGAAAAAAAACATCATTAGTGTGTCTTCATTAAAGTAAATGACTGAACGAGTTAATAACGTTTATGGTCAACGGACGTAACGGGTTAATCAGCAATTATGTAGTTTTTTTAATTATCATTGTAATTACTATTTACTTATATTGTAGTCTTGACCCTTATATAAAGGGGATTATCAATGAAATGAGTAGACCCAATTCCATTTTTCCTACAACAAATCTAAGTATTTATATTAATTTTTTCAAACAATTAACTATGATTAAGTTAAGGTAGTGCAAAGTATGCACATGTTTTGTAGGTAATAAGATTTGTAATTTTTCATTCTCTCATGTAGAAATATAATATAAATCAAACATAGAAAATTAGACACGTCCAAGAAAGATTACCATGTTTTTGTTTCTTTCTTGACTATAGTGAGTAACATGATTAAATAACGAGCTTGGAGGTATAGAGAGAAAAAAAGAGATTTTAATGCATTTATTCAATGCGATTAATACATAAATTAAAACTGCATTAATCTAATTTTTTCATTTGACTTTTTCCTAAAATTTCTACATATTTCACCCTTTGAATGAAATAAAAGTCCTACATATCATAGCAACAAAAAATTATTTCTAATTTTCCGACCCCTTGTTTTCCCAGTAACTAGCTGATGCCAAATCTATCTTACCGGCAAAGTTGAGTTTACAAGCCAAACTCACGCACATAGAGTGGAGGGAGGAGTCAGATATCTCTATAAACATAATTTTCCTCTCAAATCCTATAACATGATGAAGCTTTTAGATTTGGGTATCATTTTTACTTCTCAAAACAAAGGCATGGCTATACATAAAGTGCTAAAAGTTGCTTCCAACAGCAAGATCCATATCATCCAACTCTTCTATGAGATGAGGATTAAGATTGAAGAGACTCTTGTAGCCCCTCATCTATATCTCTTATATGTAAGGACCAAAACCCTAATATTTTATATTTACTTTTGTTAAATATTCAAACTTTACTGTGTTTTCCCATATTATCATATGTATAGACTTTCTTTAGTTCTTAATTGATAGTTGTTTTTTAGACAAATCATTAATTGATGGTTCAGGCACAAAGAGAAATTAATTGGTTTTTTTGTTTTGATCAAATCCTAAATAATATTTTTTAACAAATCTTAAGCATTGAGTTTTTTTTATCAAATACAACAACTAATATGCTACAACAAGTTTTTTTGTAAGAGGTCGTGAGTGTTTTATTTTTTTCTCCCTAAAAAGACAATGAATAAACTAGAGATTGTTGAGAAACAAATTTGGAAAGTTAATATTGTTTGTTGGTTTGTTACTTAAAAATTCACAAATATTCACCCTATTGAAAAGCACCAAACTAAAGTAATCAAGTTTCTACAAAAAAAAAAACTACCACATCACCCATCAACATAACTCATTATAAAACAATAAAGGATTCAATAAACAACACAACCATTTGACACTCAGTAATCAAAACAACTAAAAATGATAAACATTTTATAGAATGTAGGAGTATTAAATTGCTAATTAGCATATAATTGACATATTATAGTTGCAACTTATCACAATGGAAAAAATAAATATAAGAGAGTTGATGTGTACGTTTCCGAAGGAGTCGGACATCTCTACAAACATATTTTTACTTCTCAAATCCTATAAAATGATGAGGCTTTTAGATTTGGGTACCATCTTTACTTCTCAAAACAAAGACATGGTAATATATACAGTGATGGTGTGTGGATTGATACAATAGATGAATTTAACGTCTCTGTCAATATATTTGTGAATTTAATAAAAATAATAAATAAATAAATTTGAAAAGAATACTAATTCTTCCCAAATATCCTCAATATATCTATGATATATATGATATCTCCATTTTTTTAAAGTCTGATATATCTATCAATATTGATATTTTAAACCTTAGTGGTATAGAACCAGCTAATAAGCCCCGAACCTGAGTTGAGGCCCGAGCAGTAGTTGCCTCATGCCCCAAAATCTGACATTTTTACATATGTATTTTTATATTTGAGAAATTTTCAAATAATAAACCTACGATAGTTGGGAAATTGTAGTCTAAATAGCTTGGCTATATTATCCATTGAAAAGAAAGTGGTCGAGAAGGTTGATTATGCAAAGTTATTTCATACTTTCACATCCAAGACTGCGAGACGAGTAATTTTTAAGTGACTTTGTGACCAGATTTGAGTGATTTCAAGTAATTTTTAGTGATGTATTTTAAAATTGGGAATTGTAGTTTTATTTTATGATTTATTGTATGAAACAAATTTGATTAATTATTGTTCGCATGTCCAATATGTGTTTTTTTTGTACCAAAACACTAGAGGGCCCCATTTTATGATCCAATCTCAGGTCTCTAAATCTAAGGTTCGGCCTTGCAGCCAATGTTGTTTTAATGACATCTTATGCAATATTATGGTGCTAGACTGTCATATCTCTGTGGATTGGATACTCATTTGATATATCTTGACTATATTGACATTTTTGTTGGTAGAGAATGAGTGTTACTCTATTCCTACCTCATAAGTATGCCACCTTATCAGTTTTGTCAATCCACTTAAGTGAATGTACTATTCATTTTCGTATGAATGTATGTGAAGTGCATTTATCACATTATTGTTAACTTACAATTTTGATTTGGCTTTTTTAGCTTAACCAGGTTTTTTACTCAGTAGTTTCTCTTTAGTATGTACTTTAGCTCTTAACAAGAAATTGGTTAGTGCTATAAGTAGGGGTGGCGGGTCGGGTCGGGTCGGATCAGGTTTGGTCCAAACCTGCTTCCGATCCGTAATGGGGTTTAGCGAAAATAAACATTGACAACTGCTTTTATATTAGCTACCCCGACGTTTTCAAGTCAGTGAAATTTCGATTTCACCTCGTTTGGTTACCAATTTTAGATGTTTTTTTGTCAACTGAATCTCTTAATGTTTTTCTCATCTTCTTTATTCAGCTTTTTTTGTCATTACGATATCTGTTTCGCATGCATAGCCTAATAACTAGATGCCTAGATCTGATTGTTTACCAAGTCACATCAAAAAAAAAAGAAAAAGAAAAGAAAAATCCGCCATCTTTTTCCGTCTTGATCCATGATTCTTTTATCGTGCAATAAAATTCAAAATCTAAATCATAGGTTATGAAAACCCAATCTAATCTTGACGTAAAAATATGAGAGAATTAAATAGATACATCTGACACCCAACAGAGATCAACTGTTCAAGAAATGGAGGAATGAAATAAGGTGCCAAGAAATGGAGAGAGAGAGAGAGAGAGAGAGAGAGAGAGAGAGAGCTCTTGTGCCAATCATCTTCAAGGGAAATAGGATTATGAAAATTTATATGAGGGGCTAAGATTGTGTGTTGTAAGGTTCAACATAAGCAAAAGTCATCCAATAATAATGAGACAGCAGTCACAACACATTAAAAAATAGATTTAGTCAATTCGGTTGACTTCGGTCGGTGTAGAGAGCTAGACCGCTTTTCAAACTAGAGACAAATAGTCTGGTTTTTTTTGTGATATTTTCATCTGATTCGGTCACTGAACCAAATATTCGGTCTGATTTGGCCGGTTTTGGCACCCGGTTGGGTTTATGCCTAGCCCAAGTTATCAGTTAGTAATAAGTTATTGTGTATTATCAGAGTATTGTTCCGGGAGAATTACTATTCTACCCTTGTGTGTGTCTTAGCCTAATAGGTTTCCCATTAGGAGATAGATTAGCATTTCCGTAGTAGATTAGGATTCCGAATCCTACGGGATTGTGGTGTTGTAAATGCCTATATATAGGCTCCCATATCATTCAATAATATACAAGTATTTCATCCTCAAACACGTTATCAGCACGAAGCCCTAAAACCCTGAATCTTTTAGAGCCTTCCGATTTTTTTTTCTCTTCTTCCCTCCGTCGCACCGCCGCCGCAGCCCCTGCCTGCCCCCGCAGCCCCTGCCCCTCGCAAGCCCCGCAGCCCTGCAGCCCCTGCCGCTAGCCGCACCTGCTGCTCGCCGCTCGCCGAACCTGCCGCTCGCCGTCGAGCTTCCTCCGCATTCGCTCCGCAAAGAAATCTTTTTGCCCCGCAAGTCCCCGCATCAAAGCATTCAAAATTGCTCCTCCCGCATATTCACGCAAGAGACGTGAAATTCACAAGCAAGGACTTCGCTCAAGATAAGCTACTCCCGTATACTACAAACCTCCCAAGGTAAATTTTTATAAACGTTCCCGCTTTTGAACGTATAGATATATCATATCGGGCGCTATTAGCCTTCTTCTTGTCTTAATTCCGGCCTTTCTTATAACGCCGATGAGACTATAGAGGGATGGGTTTCCCCTCTTGGTCGATGTTTTCTGTGTGACGGTCCTGGGGGAGTCACGATTGTTTTGAAAGGGAAGTTAATCGATTTTCGTGTGGTCGCCTGAGTGCACCGCTGTTTTGGGTGCGATCATGAGTATCGCCGCTTGCATCGATTTTTCTTGTGACCATATACGTCACCCCTTCTAATTCCTATTATACTTGAATCTAATCGATTCCGTATTCGTGTTTGTAGATGTCATCGCCATCTCGACCGGAATTTGGCCTTCTTGATCTAGAAGGAAAGGAATACCACCGCTGGGTTTCCGACATGGAACTCGCTTTCGAGAGCCGAGGGATTGAAGGCATGTTTGCCGACCCTCCTGCTGATTTCCCACCTATGGCTAAGACTCAGACTCTCATCTTCATGAGACGTCACATCCATGCAACTCTCAAGAGGCAATACTTGAACGTAAAAGATCATAAAGAATTATGGGATAAACTACGCTTGCGGTACAACAACGTTCATGATAAGCTTCTTCCTGAATTGACCGTTAGATGGGACAACATATGTCTATTGGACTATAAGAGAGTGGATGATTTCAATCAGGATATGCTATGCTTGCAATCCGATCTTGGCACTGTTGGTGTCATCAAGACCGACCTAGATCTTCTCAATAAGACATTGGACACGTTTCCAATCAACTATGAGGTTCAAGCTCATACGTACCGCACTCATGTAGAGGAAGGGAAGATCTATTTTTTGCCGACTTAATGGCACTCTTGGCTAAGAAGGAGAGACATTCTGAGATTCTCCTCAACAACAACAATAGACCTGTTGGCACTAAAAGAATTTCTACGTCACAGTCTAACTATGGGAAAGCTCCTAAGCAAAAGAATCAATCAAGGAACGCTCCATATCAGCACCAAAATAACAACTCTCGGGGTGGGAGGCAACAAGGCCGATCTCGGCCTCGGTCCAATACTTGGACCCGTGACGGTGGCGGCGCCGCACCCTCTGGGGGAGGCCGTCCCCGTCCCAAACTCCAAGGAGGTCGTGCGCCTCCTAATGCCTCCACATCCGGTCATGGCAAGTCTCCATGCTTCAAATGTGGCTCCTTCAAGCACTTTAATCGCGATTGTCGCGCTAGCAAAGAGATGATCAAGGCTTACTCCGCCTACAAGAAGTTTCTACAACCCGAATCGAATCATGTGGATGAGGACCATGAGATCGAGACTCACCATATCTCCATGAAGCCCGAGCCCCTTGCTTCTAAGGCTAGGCCTCCGGTTTCTACCATGGATACTCCCGACTTTGATTAGTCGTTTTAGCTTCTTTAGCTTTATGATTCAAGTATTGTTATGGCCGATCGCCATTGTTATTTTCTTTGACTTTGTAATAGTCTTTTGATTTTGAAATTAGAAGTTCATGTGTGATGTATTAAAGATTGGCATTCAATAAAATTTCTCATTTCTTGCTTACAAGATGATCTCTTTGAGAATTTTATTTACCTGACACTTAGCATGATGATCAACGTGTGCAACTCACGTGGTTTTTAAATTGGATGCTTTTGGGTCACATGGGACCCCAATAGCACTATATTGTGAATTTGGAACTTAAAATTCGGAAAACGAACCTCGGAACGTCGAAAACGACGTCGTTTTGCCTTTGCCGGACCCGGTTACTATTCCAGCGTTTCCGGCACATTTTTCTGGCGTATTCGATTACTGCATGTCTATTTCCCGGCGTTTCCAACACCCCCACCTAGTTCCTGCCGGCGTCCCCTGTCGGACCTGAAGTTCCGGCCTCCATACCGGCCAGTTCCGACCGCCGCCGGCCGGTTTTCCAACGAGTTTTTCGACGATTTTTTCCATCGTTTCTCGTCATTTTTCCAGCATATTGCAGCAGTCCCTGCTGCCACGTTTTCCTCGTCCAAAATTCACCCGGTTTTGAGTTCTTTTGACATGGTTTTCCGGTTCGTTTTTTCCGGTTTTCCCCAAGTCCGTTATATGCACTCACCGGTACTCTTTGTGTGTGTTTTCCACACCATTTTTGGATGGTTTATACCACCCTAGTTTACTGTTTGGTATTTCACTGCTTCAATTACTACAATGATTGGCTCGAAATCCATCATTCAAGGAAAAGGCTAAGCTTATTTCATGTTGCCTAATGGTGCGACTCTTAACGTCGTAGACGCTCTTTATGCGCTGAAGTCTCCCCGCACCTTGCAAAATTTTAAGGACATACGTGCTAATGGTTTTCACCTCGATACTTATGTTGAGAATGGAGAGGAATATCTTTGTGTTACCTCTGAGAAAGCAGGCCATCGCCGCATCTTAGAGAAGATGAAGAGTCTTGGGAATGGTTTGTATCTTACTTCCATTCGGATCTTTGAATCATATGCGGTTGAACGCAACTTTTATGATTCGGACTCTTATATGCTTTGGCATGCCCGTCTCGGGCACCCTGGACGTGATATGATGATTAGAATTCTTAAGAATTCACATGGTCATCCATTTTTCAAGTCCCGGAAGCGATTGGAGGATCACCTCATCCGTGCTCCGCACGGTCAGGCCGTGCCTACCCATGCACCGCATGGTGTGGCCGAGCATGCCTCACTCGGCAGCTCCACGGCTTTCATGCCGTCGGTGGCGGCATCCCCTCCTTCACAGGAGCTTGTGATGCCTCCCGTGCTTTCAAATGCCTCCATGGCAATTTCTGATGCCCATCGCTCGTTTTGCAAAGCTTGTTCTCTTGCTAAATTTCAAGGAAGTCCTTCTTTTGCTAAGGCTTCAACCGAGAACATTCCATTCTTACAACGTATCCAAGGTGACATTTGTGGACCTATTCAACCAGAATGCAGACCTTTTCGATATTTTATGGTATTGGTTGATGCATCGACGCGTTGGTCACACGTCGCTTTGCCAAGCTATTAGCTAAGATCATCAAACTTCGGGCTCACCACCCCGATTATCCTATCAAATCCATTCGTTTGGATAATGCTGGGGAATTCACCTCCAAAACTTTTGATGATTACTGCATGTCTATTAGGATCGAAGTTGAACATCCCGTTCCTCATGTTCATTCACAGAACGGTCTAGCAGAGGCTACCATCAAGCGTATTCAGCTTGTTTCTCGGGCAATGGTTATGGGTACTAACCTTCCGGTCTCTGCGTGGGGATATGCAGTGTTGCATGCAGCGACACTTATTCGTTTCCGACCTGCGGCTAACCAAGCGTTTAGTGCGTACCAGATGGTAACTGGTTACGAACCCAATATTTCACACTTACGCATCTTTGGTTGCGCCGTTTATGTGCCTATTCCGCGTCCGCTGCGTACTAAGATGGGTCCTCAGAGATGATTAGGTATCTATGTTGGCTATAATTCTCCAACGATTGTCCGCTATTTAGAACCAACCACCGGATATCTCTTTACTGCAAGATTTGCAGATTGTCACTTTGATGAGACATGCTTCCCGTCGTTAGGAGGAGATGGGAATGTTATCATTCCAAATGAACATCCGGAATTGACGTGGTGTGTCCCCACTATGTCTCATTATGATCCCCGCACTGCTCAAAGCGAGTTAGAAGTGCAACGCATTGTCGACCTCCAAAAAGTCGCGGATTCGATGCCCGACGGCTTTGTAGATATTGCTAAAGTGACGAGATCAAACATACCCACTGCGAACGTACCGGCACGGTTGGATGTCCCGAAATACGAGCGTGGAAGACAAGCTCCTGGACCTAGCAACGTTGGCACCGCCCCTGACAGTGGGACGGAGGCCGGCAGCGGCACCACCGTACGCCGTGGTGTTGCCGGCGCCCCTTGTGGCGACGATGCCGAGATGGCCCGGCATGGAGCAGCTTCGGCCTCGGCTCCTCAAAGAAAAAGGGACCGATAAACTCTAGGGATTCAAAACTTAGAAAGAAGCGAATGACTAATGCACAGCGCGTCATCAACGATGAATCATCATCGTATGAAGTTGTCTCTAATTACAGCTATGTCCATGAATCAACTCAAGTGTTACCGTGGGAAGCTATGGAACCTTGTTTGATGCCAGATAACAACGAAATCTCAGTGAACTACACAAGTGAGCAGTCGGTCCGAAACCGAGCCACTACATGCATTGATGACGTTTTCGCTTATTCCGTCACACATGAGATCATATCTGAAGACGACGTTGAACCTCGCTCTGTAGCTGAATGCGAACGCAGAGCAGATTGGCCGAAGTGGAAGGAAGCAATCCAGGTAGAACTTGACTCATTAGCGAAGCGAGAAGTCTTCGGAAAGGTTGAATTGACTCCAAGAGATGTCAAACCTGTTGGACATAAATGGGTATTCGTTCGTAAGCGTAATGAGATGAACGAGATCGTGCGCTATAAGGCAAGACTTGTGGCGCAAGGATTCTCACAACGACCTGGTATTGACTATGAAGAGACTTATTCTCCTGTTATGGACATCATTACCTTCCGCTACCTTATTAGTCTGATAGTGTCCGAAAGACTAAACATGCAGCTTATGGATGTGGTCACAGCTTATCTCTATGGGGATCTTGACGCAGAGATATACATGAAAGCTCCGGAGGGACTACCTTTACCTCCATCAAGTGCCTCCAGACCACGGAGTGCTCATGCAGTCAGATTACGTCGTTCATTGTACGGGTTAAAGCAATCCGGAAGAATGTGGTACAATCGGTTGCATCAATACTTGGTGAGAAGGGGTTACAAGAATGATGAACTATGCCCATGTGTGTTCATACGAAAGACAAATTCCGGATTTGTCATCGTTGCGGTCTACGTTGATGACATGAACATAATCGATACTCTTGATGAGATTGAAGAGACCGTGTCTTATTTGAAGTCGGAATTTGAGATGAAAGACCTAGGGAGGACGAAATTATGTCTCGGCCTTGAGCTTGTGCATAGGGCCGACGACATCTTAGTGCATCAGTCAAATTACACGCAGAAGATGCTTCGACGTTTCAATATGGATCTATGCAGTCCATTGTCTACTCCCATGGTCGTCCGAAGTCTAGATATCAAGAAGGATCCCTTCCGTCCTAAAGAGGATGATGAAGAAGTTCTTGGTCTTGAAGTTCCATACCTTAGTGCGATTGGGGCACTATTGTATCTTGCTCAATGCACTAGACCGGACATATCTTTCGCAGTGAACTTATTAGCTAGATTTAGCTCCGCGCCTACGCTACGTCATTGGAATGGAATCAAGAATTTGTTTCGATACTTGAAAGGTTCCCTTGACATGGGATTGTTCTACCCCTATTGCAGAGAGAACACCGCCACGGTATCTCCCCACACCACCGCCGTCGCCGACCCCGGCCTTGCCGCCGTACGCCGCAGCGACGCCGGTAAACCTATTAGCGACGCCGAGAGCAGCAACCGGTCCCGTGCAGCTCTTTCCCCCGATGCAAAGACTCCAAACAACTTGTTAGTTGGTTATGCCGACGCAGGGTACCTCTCTGACCTTCACAAGGCTCGTTCTCAAACCGGTTATGTGTTCACCATTGGGAATACGGCGATATCTTGGAGATCCACAAAGCAAACTCTTGTTGCTACTTCTTCGAATCACGCAGAGATCATCGCTCTCCATGAAGCAGTTAAAGAATGTGTTTGGCTACGATCACTTGTTCGCCATATTCGTGATTCTTGTGGATTAGTCTCTACAACTGATCAACCTACGTGCATTTATGAAGATAATGCTGCTTGCATAGAGCAGACAAAGTTAGGTTTCATCAAGGGAGACAACACCAAGCATATTTCGCCTAAATTCTTCTACAACGTTCAACAACAGAAGTTCTTGAATGTTCAGATCAATCAAGTGAATTCAGAATCCAATGTTGCGGATTTGTTCACCAAGTCTTTGCCTAAATCTACTTTTGTGAAACATGTGAAAAGCATTGGCATGCGTCGTTTATCGGAACACTAGAGTTTGGTAGACTTCAGGGGGAGTCTACATCACATGTTAAGATCCTTAAGTAGTTGGTGTGTTGTGCTCTTTTTCCCTTCGATCAAGCTTTTATTTTACCCAAGAGGTTTTTGTTTTGCTTGACAAGGTTTTTACCGAGGCAACGATATGTGCATCATGCAACCTAGGCATGCGACACAAGGGGGAGTGTTCCGGGAGAATTACTATTATACCTTTATGTGTGTCTTAGCCTAATAGGTTTCCTGTTAGGAGATAGATTAGCATCTCCGTAATAGATTAGGAAACCGAATCCTACGGGATTGTGGTTTTGTAAATGCCTATATATAGATCACCATATCATTCAATAATACACAATTATTTCATCCTGTATCAGTTTTGAGGTTTGTGAATTTTGTCCCAAATTCAATTTTACTTCACAGTTCTGCAAATGGGGCGACACTTATTTAAATTTCTTCAATGAATATTCACAGGTGCCAGCTCGATCGGGAGCTTATTGTGTAGCAAGAATGTACTAGCAGCTGCCCTTTATGTGCACAACTGGTATTGTGCTAGCACAAGCCTTTCAATTCCTGGAGAAGCTACTTTTGTACACTAGGAAGTCTGGAAGATTAGAGAATGGAGAGAAGCGTCTTTCAGTTGCCTTGTGTTTGCTTCTCGTTTCTTTCTAGTGGGCATTACCACCCTTCCAATTGCCTTGTTGCCTTAATCGAGTCTCCTTAAACAAATTATCTACTGGACAATGGAAGCATCCATATATCCACCATAGATATATGCACAATGCTTTTCTGTGTCCATAAAAGCCTAGGTATCTCTCCATATTTCTTCACAGGCTGTTAGACTGGTTAGTGATAACCAAATTGAAAAAGATGAAATTCATCCAAAAATTAAAATCCAAGTTGCCATTCTGATAATGATTTATCATGGACGAAAACTTTAAAAGTTAATTAGGATTTAGGGCACTAGATTTCGGTAGTTAGCTTGTACGTATTATTGTCCCATGGCGGGATTTCCTCTCGTAAATCAGTGTTAGGCTTTTAGTTGTGACGTTATTCTTTTAATTGGAATTAAGAGTTATGAGGAGACCTTTTAAAGCTTAATCTTCACCAACTGGGATAGTAGCACGAACAAAATTTCTAAATTCTAACCCCAGCAGCTAGTGAGAAACCTACCTCATCACAAATAACAGAGCCAGAAACTGATTCATTGTTTATAATAACAAAATCACCCGCTATAGTTTGACTAGTCCTATGATTTAGGTCATATTAACTTAGGTGTTGTGCACATGTATTTCACCTAGGAAAAAAAAACTATTATACGCACTGTTTAAAAAAAAACTCGCTTAAAAGCTCGCCTGAGACTAAAAAAGTTTAATGCTACTTACATAACGCCTCTGTTTTTCGGTCTGTTCACCTAGGTTTAAAAAGCGTACGCCTTATGCTACATTTTTCACGCATTTTACTATGCTTTAGAAAATATTTTTTTAAAGTATATTTTTATATTTATTTATATAATATGTTTAATTTGATGAAAATTATCTAAAACGTTTGAATTATAAATTTCATTATATCTAAATACAATAAATTGGTAAGTTCTTATGTATATTTGTTCTTTTTTTATGTGTATAATTATATATTTACACATTTAACTACTAAAAAGGTTTACGGTCATATGCGCTTCAAATTTAAAGTCTTAAGACTCTTAAGAAAATATTTTGGAATACAAATTCGCTTTTTAAAACATTGATTATACGTATGCTTATCAGTTATCAATCTCCTCGACGTGATGTAACAAACTGAAGCTACGTACATGTTTTTGATCCGTCGACCAGAAAAGGAGGGAAACCATAACCGATTTTGCGGAAAAGGCTTCCACACTTCCAACTTCCAAGAAAGAGATTTGCTCAAACAGACTAGTCCATAGTTAATATTTCATCACATCTTTAAGCAAATCAACATGAGTGAAAAAACACAGTCGGATCCTAGTTCGTCCATGTCTCTGGTTTCCAGGTTGGATCATCTAGAATTCATTGTAAGCTCATCTACCTCTGAAACTTTTTGTCCTCTTTTTTTTCTGATTACTTTAATCCTTTCATGATGATTTGGGGTTTGATTGGATTTAGATGAAGTATTTGGAAAGAAAGCAAACTTTGGCGAAATTGGAGAGTAATAATGGTTCTACTTCTGCTGGAGGAGAACTGAAGAAGAAGCAATGCATGCCAGTGGATCTGGCATTGAAAGAGTCTTACTTTAAAGGCTCACTCATGGATAGAGTGGCTTCTCTTGAAAATAGGCTTTTTCAGGTTCTCTTTCTCAAGTGTTACTAGATTATTACTACAATTTTACTAGCTAGGGTCTCATGCGTGCTTTTTTTTTTTCTTCCTCAAAGTTTGCAATATATGAATCTAATAGGTTTGATTGAGTACTAATGGTTAAGTACCGATGGAATGAATGTTTTATATTTATATGAGCTAATTCAGGCTTACGTTAGATTGTTAGGGTTGTTTATAAAACCCAGATTGAGAACTAGTCCACTGTACGTAGAATTATTTTACTGCTTATAATTTGTTGTCATACTCGATCACTTTCATGTGGTGGTTTCAGCTGTGCATAGAGAAGGAATCAAGCAGCTCATCAAGCACTTCTACACAAGCATCATCAGGTGAAACCTACTGGAGCCACCAATCGAAGGGCGAATCATCCTGCTCGCTCCCAACTTTCAATTCCAATATCAATCCCTTTCATCTTCACAATATCCGACTCTCCCAAATCCCTACCACCAGGCCTGACATTCAGGTACGTAACTAATCAACACATTACTATCAAGCTAGTTCATCATAAGATCCATATCAAGACAATAAAAGCTAGAGGAGGACAATTTTTAATTTCGTGATATCGAGGATGTTTTCGGAATATCTTTTCTTTCATCATCTAACATGTTACTGCGCTCTTCATCCTCCCTTGTTGGCTTTAGTTTGTTTGGGTTTTGTTTTTGGCATTTTACAAATTTGGATGCAATAATGTGTATGGATATAGATCTGGTCTATACTCGACAGTGGATGATGACATACCCTTGCATATATAAAGCTTATAGAGTTATAGATGTCTATGTGCCCTGAAACGTTCTTGAATGAAGCTTTTTAATTAATTAGGGGTCGCATCAAATTATTCTCCTAAAACGCATTCTTATTCAACTTTAATGGTGGTTTAGAATGGGGTACAACTAATGTTGGGTTACTGTGCAGGAACAACCCGATGGAGAGAATGTCCTAGAGCAGAAGAAGATGAGTTCAGGTTCTCCTGCTCAACGAAATCATAGGAAGAATAAGAAGAAGAAGGCAACTAGGGCCAATAAGGATGAAAAATCTCTCAAAACTGAGAAGAGAATCTCTTCCATTAGTTGGCCACACCTCAAATTATTGGGCTGCTAGTCTTTTCTCTTTTAGCCTATTTATCATCAAGCTGGGAATCGATATAAAAACAAAATCAGTAGTCTAGCTGGTTTCCTTGAAATTCAGTAATGAGCATGACATTATCAAACTTTTAATAATCAAATTATTATATTCCATCTTTTCAAAAGCAAAATTTTAATATTCCATTTAACTCAGTCATAGTGAAACGAGTAAATGAAATATCGATTTGTTGAATTTTCATTAGACATATCAGACTAGTTATGAAGCTCAACATTTATCTCTTGTTTATTTTCTCGACCTTACGTTCCTATGCTAAGAATATTGGAGTTAATAAACCTTAGTACGGTAGTAGCGTGTGATTGTCATCTTATTAGGGCTTTGTTTCTTGACTTTCTTCCACTTAACGTTAATGTGGTATCAAAATAACATCGTTTTCCCCCCATTAAAACCAGAAAAAAAATTCAGTGTTCCCGGAGAACCACGTGACGATGTCCAGTGGTCCTCATCACCTGTTATATTTTGACACATTGATTTATGACACTAAAAAAATAATTTTACATACTTTTATTATTTGTGAAATAACTTTCATGAGTATTGATAATTTTGAACTAGACTTTAGGGTTTAGAGTTTAGAATTTAGGGTTTAGAGTTTAGGGTTTAGTGTATAGAGTTTTAGAGTATACGGTTTAGGGTAAATGGTTTAGGGTTTGGAGTTTAGAGTTTATGGTATAAAGTTTTAGAATTTAGGATATTAGAGTGTATGATGCAAGGTTTTAGAAAAAAAACTCAAAATAATTTTTAATAAAATAACTTATATATAATTTTTAAAATAAAATTCTAAATATTAAACAGTAATTAAAATATAGTACCACTAAACATTAACTCTTTGTTCTCCGAAAAATTAATAAATTCCTCATCAAAACCATTATAGTAAAGAATTATAAAACATATCATCTACATGATGTTCTCTCGAATATTCTAGGCTTCTCTCCAAATTGTCTTAAATATAAAATGAACTTCGAGAACGATTTTCCATTTCTCTTTACCTAACCCGCAAAGAGGGGTCTTCAAATTGTGTGCTCCGATCCAGATTCGAACACCAGAGTTTAAAATAACAATTATTGATGACTACAGCAATAGCTAAGCTATATCATATAATAAAACTAACGAGTAATCATTTGGCCTCCAATGGCTCGACTCATCTCTCACTACAAGCCATTGATGAAGCCTGTGTTTTTAATTCATTACTTAGCTATCATTCTAATAATAGGGTGATTTAAAATTAATTGACCAGAGAATAAAGACTAAACCCGGGCATTATCCTAAACAATTTGCACCAATTACCAATATATCCAATATCCTCTTTTTTCTACGTTCTAAACTCTAAAGGGTCAAGAGATTAAAGGAATACACAATAACCACATAACCAAAAGTAGAAAAATACTTAAATATTGAAGGGAGCAAGCAATCGTGGGCAAAGTTGGTTTAGCAAGAGTTGGATAATTGGATTCTTTATGTCGTTCTATATGTTAAATTTTTGAACTCGATCTTTATATTTATATACGATTAATAATTTGTTTTGATAAAATTGAGGTATGTTCCCTAGAGCTTTTTAAGTTCGGACTTTAGACTTTGGGGTTGTTAGCTATACGGTTTATTTTGATGATGCCCTTAGAGTATTTATATAATTTAACAATGCTAGTTATATTTTAGTTAAATTTCAACTAAAATATTTTAAAAATTATTTTAATTAATTAATTTAAAAATATGCTTACGCCAATTTTTTTATTTTAATTTTATTTAAATTTAAAATATTTATTACATAATTAAAAAATATTTTAAATTTATTTATAAATTATATATGATTCCGGACACACAATCAATCCGGTCTCCCCCAATTCATTTTCTCCATCTCCATCTCCATCTCCATCTCCATCTCCATCTCCATCTCCGTCGTCACCTCCTCCATGCCTTCCCAGCCTCATTCAATATAACCTTCAATGCCACCATCGTCTCCGTCGTTCTCTCTGTAAGATATCATATTTTAGCACTATTTGAATATTAAAAGCAAAGAAAGACTGAAAATGGAGAATACTACGAAAGCTTGTATTGATATTCTGATAATTATACAAAAGACTTGTCTGTCATAACAAGAACAATAGTGGCTTTATATAGAGGGCAGAGGTTCATGCTAGAGGCTGGAAGAAAGCTCTAGATCTTTAAAGGAGATGCACCCACGTAGCTGATCCAAGGAGTGAACAACCATGATTTAGGAGTGCAGCTCAAGTAAGGATGAGTATTGCTGAGACAGATTCTGTTGATAAGAATGAGCATTTGCATAGTACAGCTGTATTGGAGATGACTTGTTTTCTCGTGCAGGCAAGGCAGAGACGTTGGCATGAGTATTAGCTTCACTAGGCCCATAAGTCTTTGCACACTCTTGTTTGCAGACCTCTGTATATCATCAGAAATGATGTGATTGATGTTACTACTCTCAATACTCTCCAACAAGATCTTCTAAGGCCACGATCCCTTCTCTTCATCTTTGGGTCTTATTCTTCTATATTTCTTTAAAAGGTAAATTCCTCCTGTTACCTGATGTTTGACCTAAGAAGCACGGAAATGTGCATACATTTTCCTGTTTCTGAAGCTGAATCACTCCGGAACTACTTCGGAAACGTCCGGAAACGCTCGGAAACGCGCCGGAAACGCCCGGAAACGTGTTTCCAGAAAAATGAGTTTTGGAAACGCGAGTTTCTAAAAAATAAAGGTTTGTTTATGTTTTTTTTTATTTGAGATTTTGAGTTACTTAAACTAAAAATTTGTTATTATATTTTTTTGTATAATTTATATATATTTATAATTTTTTTTTATTTCGACGTTTCCAAAACTTACCCGCTTTCTAAATTTTTTGAAAAACACACATCCGCGTTTCCAAACGTTTCGCTTCCACGTACCCGTATCCGATTCCGTGCAGCATAGTGTTTGACTACTTAGACAATTTGGTACATGATGTATGAAAGCGGACAATTTGGTACCTAAAGTTCTCAAATTTAGGTCATTTTGGTACTTATGTCAATTTTGACCATATTTTCAGGGTTATTTCCGTCATCTTATCTCAATTTTACTTCATTTTTTTATAATACCTCCAAATTGCCTCTAAGTTATCACTAAAAATTTGATAACTCATCCACTTAGTATCTGTGATGATTTACGTATATAAGTTTTCATAATGTAGCTATCAATCTAAATTAATTTTAATTATAAGTAATTAAACAAAATTTTGATAAAAAGTACAATTGCATAAAGTCAATTTATTTCATTTGCAGAAAATAATTAGGATACAATAAGTATATTAAGAAAAAAAATTATTTTCGATATATGCGAAGTAGATGCTAAGTGGAGTAGATATATCAATTTAATTATCTCTAAAGAGAGGCAATTATAGGAAGAAATGAAGAAAAATGTGAATTTAATGAATTTAGGACTAGAATGACGGAAATAATCCTGAAAGTATGGTCAAAATTAATAGAGGTACCAAAATGGCCTAAATTTGAGAACTTTAGGTACCAAATTGTCCGCTTTCATACATCAGGTACCCAATTGTCCAAGTAGCCAAACATCAGGTATCATAAGAGGAATTTACCCTTCTTTAAATGGTGGGTGGGAACAAACTACAGTCAATTCCGGCCACCAAACCCATGCCCAGAACCGACCCATGCCGGCTCCTAAGTCGCCATTTTCACAACCAACTTGATCGACCAGACCCGACGACAACATTTCGGTGCCAACAGTTCAACCAATATGGAGGCTTTTTCTTCATCTCTACAACCTTCTCTATCTCCATCGTGGTCTTAAGTATGAGTTCTCAAACTTAGATTGCGATGTAACATCATCCATTTAATTAGTTTTCATGTGTTTATGTATTATGAGTTTATGATAGCTTGGCTGGGTACGGTAGAGGTGGAAAATGAGCCGAAAAGCCCGAGCCGGTACGGGCCCGGCCTGTTAAAAGTCGGCCCGGTATGGCCCGAAACCGTTATTGTAATGGGTCGGGCCGAGATATTTTAGCCCATGGGCCCGACCCGGACACGATAAATTCATGAGCCGGTCCGTTAAACACATAATTTTATATTATTTATATAAATATTTAAACAATTATCATTATTAAACTTGAATATTATAACTTTCAAATTAAAATGTCTTGATTATTTCATTATTTTAACTATAATATTTCACAAATATTATCAAAGTAGTGAAGAAAACGTCATTATTTTGACATACATAACGTTTTAAAAAATAAACTTATATAATATGTTGTGATATTTTATTTATTTTACTATTTTAAATAGCTATATAAAACAAATATTTTAATTACATAATATTTTTTATTATAATTGTGTCTTATAATGCTAATGGGCAGGGCCAACCCGCTTTCTAGCTCGGCCCGACATAGTCATGGGTCATGGGCCGGCCCGAATCCGGCACGATAAATAAATAGACCGGCACAAACACGGTTTTGACTCGCATAAAATGAACCGGCCCGACCCATTTACCACCTCTAGGGTACGGTAAAGTCTATTTGGATTTTCAATCTATGAAACATCCATTTCATCCAAGGGTGTAAGTTAAAAGTCTGCACGAAAGGCTGTAAAATAGCGGTCCACAATTGAAGCGCTCCCCAATTGCAAGTGATGGAAATGACACTCAATGGAAGCAAAGATCAATTTTCATCCTCACTCGTTTTCAAGATATCATTATCATAGAGAATTATATATCACATGTTCAAGCGAGTGTTTACGAACACATTCTTCAGCGCCAAACGAAGGCGACAATTCATATCCATATCCATATCCATTTCCAATTGAGCTTCTATTCCACATTTGCAATAACGAAACAAAACCCTAATTGGGGCAGTCATGTATGTCCAATTAGAATGGTTAATCAGCATAGCTGGAATATATGTGGAATGAAAGGGACGTTTACTTTTGGAAAGGGGAAACCACGCAAGCTCCAACACCTCTCAAACAATATTAAACTCTCCGAAGACTAAGGAATAATCCGTCGAGTCTTACTCACATCAACAATAAAACAAAGAACCTCTTGAGCTCAGCTAACTCAGATTGAATAATTATAGAGGGATACATGTACGTATATAAATATATATATATATATATATATTCTGTTAATGATCCTTCTTTCGATGTCTCAAATTATATTCGTACATAACTGGGTTGATTTTCTTGTTGGTAAGTCATATCTAAACTAACTTATGTAGTTATGAGATGCTCGATTAATGTATATATACTTGCATTCCACCCAGTGGCGGACCTACATGAGAGCTAACCCAGCTTCAGCCCGATAAATTTTGAGGGACCACGTTGAAAAAAAAAACAGAAAAACCGGGTAAATTTAGAGAGAGAGCAAACCCAAGAGAATTTTACGGGAGTATTTTATTCACTTACCTAAAAACTGCCAGGTAAAGTTTGGACCTTGGGTCCGCCTCTAATTCAACCAGTTTTGAAAAGAGACCACTACTTGTTGTGCTTCACTATCATCTTCTACACTCTCAAATATAAAAATATCAGATAGGGCCATCCTCATGGTTCTATGTAGAGTGGCTAAAACGAGTTGAAAAAAATATATCAAAATGTCAAACATTAAATGTCGTAAAGACCTCTTCATATATCGTCTTCATTCAACACCAATTAGAACATTATGAGTCAAGGTAGTTAACGAAACGAGAAGTTAAAAGAAAAAGGCTCCGACTTCTCCGGAGCAACCAATAAGGGGAAATTTAGGGTTTTCTCCTCGCATAGGCAGTTAACTCGATTTACTCAGACTAGGCAGTGGCGGTGGTGATCTGATTCTATCTAAACCATCTGGTGATGAGACTCGAATCTTGAGAAAGGATGGCTTCCGACATGCCGATTGGAAGTTGAGGATGTCGACATAGGTTTTAATGGTTGCAGCGATGCAGACTGTGTTGATCAGGTGCGTATGTCGAGCGGGGAAGTGGTTGAACTAGGAGGATCTCTGGTTACGGTTGCAACGACGGATTTGTACTGGAAGAGGTGGCCGCCAACAACGGCAATTGTGGTGGATGGACGGTTAAAGAACACGCCTTGGGATTGGGTTGTTACGATCTGGGTTTGGGCTTAGCAACCTAGTGGGCCCATATATGGGCTCATACCTTGGCTTGTAGGCTTTGGAAGATTTTGGGCCTAGCTGATTGGGCTTGAGAGTGAGGATGCTGAAAGCCTTCAGACGGAGGCGAATGGCGAGTAGTTTCTATGCTGCTCTATAAAAGATTTTTCTTCTTGTTTTTTCTTTCGATTTTATAAATATTGAGTGTACGTAAATTAATATCCCAAGCTCAATGTGTTAGTGTCCAAAGTCGTTAAATTAGACGTGAGAGAGTTACTAAGCTTTAGTTTATTGCTTTAGTGTTTTTCTGTTTTTTTTTCGGACATTTTCATATTTTAGTTTGTATACGAAACTACTTTTATGTTTTTTTTTAAGTTAGTATGTATGAGACATGGCATGTCACCTCTTATATTTGATTCTTATGATTTTGCATGGCTTAATGTCAAATGAAGTTTATTCATTCTCTTAAAAACAATTGAAACATTATGAGTCGATATATGCACGTGATTGTTATACAATAATTTCGAACTCATGTAACTAGTTACTGTCGTCTTTAAACTCCTAATCAAAAATGTCAATGAATCCAATGATCATACCAAACCATACGAAACTAGTTCAGAAGAACACAAGTTCCGTTTAGGTTCACGGAAACTTGGAACTGTGCCGCTCAAACCTACATGTAGACAAATTTCTTATCGTTGGTCTGAGAACGACAAAATTTAATTTGCAAAAATATAATATCGAAGGGACAGAACGCGGCTTGCAGCTGAGCCAGCTGACCTGGAGCAGCCACCTGTCCGCATCACCAAGTTGACACCTTTTCATTTACTCTTTAAAAACAAAACCAACATATTTCAATTAAAATCCATAAAATGCCCGTTCTATCCCTACCATCCTACAAAATTCTCGCTTCATTTAAACACAACACCCCGCAACCCAATTCTTCTCTCTCTTCTGTCTCAAAAAAAAAAATCTCTTTTCTCTCTCTCTTCTCCCCAATGGAGAACCCACCACCAGCGGCGGCGGAGGGATCGACCGAGCAAGACCCGGAGAGGTCGCAGCACCACCTCACAGTCCCATCCGGACTGACCAAGTCCGAGTTCGACGACCTCAAACCCGCCGTGGCCGAGTTCCACACCTATAACGTGGGCCCGGGGCATTGCTCCTCCCTACTGGCGCAGCGCATCCACGCGCCGCTGGAGACGGTGTGGAGCGTGGTGAGGCAATTCGACCGCCCCCAGACGTACAAGCACTTCATCCGGAGCTGCACGGTGAGAGAAGGCTTCGTAATGAGCGTGGGATGCACAAGGGAGGTCAATGTAATCTCCGGGCTACCGGCGGCGACGAGCACGGAGAGGCTGGAATTGCTGGACGAGGACCGACACGTCACCGGATTCAGTATAATAGGAGGGGAGCACCGGCTGAGGAATTACCGGTCGGTGACGACGGTGCATGGGTTCGAGAGGGAGGGGAGGATCTGGACCGTCGTTTTGGAATCGTACGTGGTGGATGTGCCGGAGGGGAATAGCGAGGAGGACACGCGGCTGTTTGCTGATACCGTGGTCAAGTTGAATCTGCAGAAGCTGGCGTCGGTCACGGAGTCCATGGCCCGTGACGGTGACGCTAACTCCCAGGTCTGAGACTCTGAGACGAATTACATTTTGTTGCCTTCTCTGGTTAATTGTTTTTCTCTTTGTACTTTTATTTTGTTACGCTCTGTGGGTAATTGTTTTTTTTTCTGTTGTTGAATCGCGAAATTGTCCTTGGCTACAATGGATTGACAGAAATAACGTGGTTGGGAAACTGGGAATTGCTGGCAATTTTAGTCAATTTGTGTACAGTTGAGGATTTTGCATGTGAATATTTTTGATTCAGCAAGTTTGTGTAGCAACTCAACACTCCAAGAGATTAGCAACTCAAACTAATTATTGCATTCTTTCTGCCTCATGTTATCAGTCTTGAGATTATCAATTTTTCGATGTGGTGTTCGAAATTCTGTAGTGTTGAAAACCTTGGGCGACAGCAGGTAAATATGGTTGAAATAGTACACTAGAATGAATTTTGATGAACTTATGCTGGGAGCCGAACTTACAGACAAATAATTACCAGGCGTAATGAGCTAGCTATTTATTTTTGCTACAGGAGATTGGAATCTATGCTTTTGACACTTAAAAGTTTCGATGTATGTCCATGAATGCTAATTTTCTCAGAAAAGGAAAGTGCTAATCACAATTAAGAATGCAGCATCCAAATCCATTAATGAAGTGACATAATAGTAAAAGAAACATTTTCTTAATTAGAAGGGAGAAGGTGCGAGCTGAGTGGGTATGGACCGACCATAGAAAAGGAGGAGGTGCAAATTGAGGTTCAATGAATTGAACTGACACTGTTGCTGGTTGATAATACTTATAATAAATAGTATTAGAGTCTCCGCTGCCTCTTCCACTCCCTGTCCTTTATCACTTGTCAGTTCCTTTGAGGGGACGACATCAATTGCCATGACGCAGAAAAGAAAGACATGGTTATAACCAGGTTGTACCAGGTGGGTGTTGCAGTGCTCATTGTTTTAGCGAGGCTTAAGTTGCCGATCGATTCACGGCAAAAAAAGAAGAAGAGAAAAAACATGAATCGCTCACAGATAACGCACGGTTTTTGAAGTCATATTAAGCATGTCCTATAGTATACAATAATTTACTTCATACACACGCGAACATGTATCTTATCAGTCGATGCTACGAGATTATTCCTACTATTTCTTGATACAAATTTGGCTATAGAACTAAAATCTCACTTTTAAGGTGGGCACATCACACTTCCAATTATGTCGATTCTTTTTGTTATGTGTTTAGATGCTGACTCTTTTCGTTAAGACAATGAAAATTCAAAATGTTTTCTAAATAGTTAATACGATATATAATATGTAGATATATACACTCAACGATCATAGATACCTGAATCGTCAAAATAAAACAAACTGAGCTAATTATTTCCTCACTTAGCCACCCCATCTGAAGTATAGTCGGAGCTAATAATTGGTAGAAAAAGAAGAGGTTAAAAATAGAAAATCAGTCCCACACCCGAGTATATTTTGAAAGCTCCTACTAACTATTTCTCATTCTATTTCTATTTTCTTGATCAGATCATTCTATTTCTATTTTGAGCTAGCAACTGAAATTAGGGTGAAAATTTCCTTATATGGTAATAACTAATAACCATCATCATCGGGCACCATCTTATAAATACAGCGACCTGCTGCAAAATTAAATGTGTTGGTTGTCTTGGTTGGTGCCCTTGGGCGGGGTAGCAGTAGCTTCATTGGGGTTAACGTTAAAAGGCAGTTAGTCAACGTCGGGCTTTGGATTGGATGGTTAATGGTTTATCTCGTTTTTTTTTCCTTTGTCAACATCTTTTGACTCTACACCCTGCGTTACGCAATTTTTTTTAAACAAATTTTAAGTCTCGATCAGTTTCGATTGAAATGAAATGAGGTCGGTACTATTTGAGCTTGCAAAAATTAAGGTTTTTAATCTATGTTCAAAATATCAGCGATATCGGTGATATATTAGCAAAAATCAATGCTTTTAAATTTTAATACAGGGGTCGTAAGTGAATACTAGGTCATAGGGTGATTGAAGAAGCTTTTTTGTTTCGCTTGCTCCGGAGACATGATACCAGCCGTCAAGCTTAGATATTTTCGCCATTATTAACAGCTAAAAAGAAACGTGTGTAGGTCGCCTTGTTCACTTATTAGTTTATCCTCAATTCCTCATTCATGTAAAATATTTTTTTTTAAATCTCACTAGAAATTCTTCATTAAGCATTGGTTGGTTTTTAATTATGATTTGATTGTGTGCTTAATTTGTTTATACCACGTGAAGAGCACCATGATTGTACAACAATCTACAACTAACACCAAAACCTTAAGAAAGCGACTTGCTTGGCCTTGTTAGGCCGTAAATACTAAAGATGATGTGCGCAACTTGCAACATGATGATTAATTCAAGTGCTTCCTGTGTGATAAATGGGGTTGGGATGCTGGAGAAAGCTGGTGAAAGAGTATACGATATTTTGTTGACAATGTGCTCCATCTTTCCCCATTTGTATCGTAAGTGCCACACTAAGACCATAAATAAAATCGAAAATGGAGTTCACCATTACGTATAATCCAACTACATTACTATACACAATCATGTTTGACGGGACGTGGGTGCAACCATGCTGAAGCAAATCTAAGTTGTGTTCATACGAATTATATTAAACTTCAAAGGACTTTTACCACAGATATAAGCCTATAATCTGAATAAAAATGTGGAATCTCATATGAAAAGTTGCCTCTATGCTTGAAATCTACTCTCATTGTATATTAGGATATCAATGATGAACCAGCTCCTATAGAAGTAAACTGATCGACTTCACAGAATTGTATACAACGTAAAATTCAGACCAAGAGTCTATATATTGATAAGCAGATCTACCTTATTAGGATATCAATGATGAACCAGCTCCTATAGAAGTAAACTGATCGACTTCACAGAATTGTATACAACGTAAAATTCAGACCAAGAGTCTATATATTGATAAGCAGATCTACCTTATTTCCAAGTGAAGCTCATAATGCATCTTGAAATAGCAAAAGTTCTGATCTATTGCCATCATTTGAGTACTCGTGAAAAAAAAGTGCTCCAAGACGTACACCAGCTAGCTACAACTCGAACAAGTTGGTATTTATATCAATGTGTTGAGGAAATATTTGAATCACAGCTGTGATCAGTGGTGGGAGGTGGACTTCATTCAGCTATAATCATTGTTGTCTAACAATGTTGAAAGATACAAGTCATCAGAGCCGGCACGAATAGACTTTTTACTGCATTGCAAGTTATAACAGCTCAACTTTAGCTTCTATAAATTTTTCAGTGCGTAAATTCAAATGTAAGGAATTGAACCTCACGCATTTCACAACCATTTACGGCTAAACTCATAATTAGCCTGGACTGATCCTAGTCTTGCTTGCTAGCAAAGAAAGTAAAATTGCATTCTTTTACTTTTCATAACGCAACATATTTCTCAATTTTGTATTATGCAAATATATGTAAAAGACTGCAAAATAAGTGGTGTGATCTGTGCAAATTAATTAAATGAATCAATTTGAACTGAAGCATATAGGATTTATTAAGTTTATAATGCTATGAACCTAGTTTAGTCGATGTGAAGATGATACAATCCCATTTGATTCAAGCGACCTTTCTCGCTTTCACTAGTTCAACTGATGTAGACTAAAAGGGCCAATACCCCAATAGTCTACGTACTGTTGACAGGTGCTGCCTGCAGTTCACCAAGATCATCATACTGCGGAGTCCGCAAATCAACTGAGAATGGGTCTGCTCTGCGATATGTAATACCCTTGTAACTTGGAATAGGATTTCCCTTTGGGAAAAACAAGAATACTTTGGCAATTACGAGCAGAATTTATCCATGAAAATGCAACTGATAATTGCCAAGATTTCGTAGACCTAGTACTTTTGCACTTCGAACGTTGGACAAAAAGGTTGCACATTGCAGGGAACAACACTAGGCGATGCTCTCACTTTCGTTCAACCCTAACCAAAGTTCTAATAGACCGCAAAATCAGCTTAACCTCATTCTTTCTGAAAAATTATTTTATATACCCGTCATATATCTCACATGGTGTACTCCTTTAATATTATTGGTATATTTTTTACTGTGATTGTTTCTGATTGAGTTTTATATATAAATAAACTTTTGTCATTTTCATCATGTGCATGTTAATTATACCATGTCGTAATATGATTGGATTAGTACACCACATAACAGTACTACGTGGTGTGGCAGGTACGCAGAATAATTACTCATTGTTCCTAGTTCAACAAGGAATACTGATTCTAGAACTCCTACTATACCACAACACCAACTCTTGTTATCTGTTTGACTCTACAATTATCTCGTGCAACTAGCTAGAATATATATGATAAGTATAGATATCGATGATCATCTCATGTAAATGATTCTTATGAGATAATAACATATTGTAATCCTCTCATGTTGATTGTAATCCTTCTCAACAAAACCTTTCAACATCTTAATTATAGCAGGAACACGAGAGCCCGAACCAAAAACCTCAACCGTGTGAACAACCTTAGGCAATGCTCTCACTTGCATTCAACCTCAATTTTATTACTCAGCACCTTCTTCAACTTCCCACAAGCAACTCAAAACCGATGGCAGGCCCTTGTGTTCTGGAAAACATTGATCTTGTATGCGAAAGTATCACAGAAAATTGACAGAATAGTACTTAATCAAAATCCCAACCTCCTCAAATGAATGAGCTAGTATTTTCATCATGCCGTTTGTAAAGGTAGCAATGCAAACTTGCATGCTAGCAAATCCAATATCCACAAAAGCAACATCAAGATGGTTGTGTTTACTTTCCGTTAAATCCGTCTTGTAAACACTATAATCCAATACAGGCGCTGTAGTCACATTAAACAAGCACAAGGGCTTGAAGCCAGCAAATGTCGCCACGTCACGATCTTCTTTGAAGATCAGTGACATAAGAAGGAATTCCAATACAGCAGTCTACAGGTGCATTGGATGTTCTTCTCCACCATGCTTTCCAGATGAGAAAACACCATGGTCAGAAGTTAGGATGTCCTAAATGTGATCGCTTTTACCAAACAATGAACAGTAATCAATGGATACCCATCAGACCCTTCAGCAACATTAAAAGGCAGCAACTTCAGATCACTCTGCAACACAGGATCAGAGACTCAGAGTATCTGCGGCCAATCAAGCGTTTAATTTGAGAGATTGAGTTGGGGAGCAGGAGGCTATGTGTTGTGAAATTTAATTATAACTCGCAAGCGCACGAATCGTTGTTAGTATAGTGTGCAAGTACGAGGTTGTTCCAACTAGAGAGTGAGAATCCATTTAATCCTAGCCTAATTGATCTATACTAAGAACATAGATTTTATGTTTTCAAATAACAAATTATAAACAAACAAACAAGATAGAACTTAGAGTGTCAGAATCAACCGCTAACGATCATATTTATGTATCAATGAAACTAATAGTTTATTTTATATCTTTAGATGACAATTCTCGTATCTACGTCTAGGTACGGCACTTAGACCATATTTTTCCTTAAGTATATGATACTCTTCAGGTACGGCAGATGTCATATATCTTAGCATGAAGTCTATCCAAGTACAACATAAATTTAACATGAATAACTCATTACGTTCTAAAAAACAAGAGTCATGCAAACCATTACTTCAGGTACAACAATAATGTAATTCACAACTCTTAATCACAAGAAGCTAAGTTAAATTATATTGCAGGTACGCCTTAAATTCATCTTCTAATTACTAGATGCAAAGCCCTAAGGTGATCAATCAAAGAATTTAAACATAAAACATCAATTCAAATAATGACTAAGCATTCATCATAAAAAAACTATAAATTCATCAATAAAACATCAAATTACATAAACAATCATGATATGACATTATTCTAATCCTCGAAAAAGGTTTAACAAATTATAATCAAGGAAAACATAACAAAAATAAAATAAAAAAATGAAATGGGGAAAATTTATAAATGGTTTATGCTCCTTAAGCGTCTACATTGTGCTCGGTAGACCTCCCCTCATATGAAATTTGTGCTCTCTTATATAAGAAAGATTATTACTCATCTTTGACTTTAATTTCCTTGTAAGACTTGGTTTCAGACTTCTATCTTGATATGAAATGAGGAAACCTTGAAATATCTCTTGTAAAACTAGGAATCCATGTACTCTTTGCATCTTCATCTGAATCATTGACCTTAATGTATTAAAATTGAATGAACTTGCCAACACAACTTGAACTCTCTATGAATGCTAATGAACCCGAGCAGATTTCAGCTCTGACATCTCATCACTCAAACGTTCATAACTTCTTCTCAGAGTATCGAAATTAAGATCTATAAAATCCTACAGAAAATAGATATCTGTATCTTTCCAATGATATAAGGGTCATGGTCTGATTCGTTCTAAAACTCTCATAGTAGCTCGGAAAAATTGGACGTTCTGCAAGAGTAGATTCTAACAATGAAGTTCATAGTCGCCATTTAATCTTTGTTAACTCATTTTAACTTCTTTTCTTCTTCTTTTTGACACAAACCTACAAACACACTAAAATAACATAAATCAATTATAAATTAGAGAACTAAACATATAAACCAAGGATATGATGCATATAAATATACAATAATATAAGCACATCACTGCTGATCCAATAATCGCTGCTTATCTCCAAAACAAACTACAGTTCGAGTTTGATGTGTACTGGATACTGCTACCCCTCACCACAGCTACAGTGTAACTGTCATTGCCAATATCAAATCCAGCTATGCTACTCCTGTGCCTTGCATAACTTCAAATCTGGGGATCCACAGATACTCTCAGATTCAAATCAGCAAAAGACAGTAGTGGCCTTGAGGAGGTTTAGAATGAACAAATTGACCTTTACTCAACTGGAGTTCTAGAAAATACCGACCTATTTCGGACTTTCGGTCAGTATTTATCCGTGATTAAAGGATCCCAGATTCTTCGAATGGCTTTCATTACGTATAATATTCCAATTCCGAAGATAATATAGATCATCTTATTAGGAGCCTATTAACTGTCTTGTATACCTACAATATTTATGCAATTCAAGTTCACTGTCTATAAGTCGCTCTATGCGAAATAATGCATTAATTGGTTACACTGCTTCTGTTAAATATCATCCGGTGCTAGGTACTATCAGTGATTCATGTAGCAATAATAAGCAGCTGATTTGGGTTGAATCCAACAACCGTTGTGTGATGCCTGAGGAGTAAGCTTACAGAGCCATGGCTTTCTAACTTAATTATTATCATCCTGTCCTGGCCTCAACCTATAACAACAGCAATTCAAAGCTGAAAGAGCACGTGTCCTGCATCATCTTCTGGCTAAAAATATGTAAAAATGGGGCATGGAAGGTAAGCACTTAATCCCCTATGTCACCTATTTAGGTTATGATCAAATGAATCGGAACTGCTGCATTTTAATTACTTCGACCTTCTAAAACTTGACTTCAGCTGGTTCCTATATTTCCTCAGTGTGCCAGAGTCTAGGTAAGGAAAATTTTGCATTTGAGAACTAAGATACGAGGACTCATGGAAATATCTGTCTAACCAACACATCTCACTTAATACTCTAAGGAGGTACCTCCTGATTTTGTTCCTGTTACCATATAATACAAACCCCATCAGACCCTTTATAGTTACTAACATTCTACAACATTTCTCTGCCACCCATGTTTAGTAAAGAATTCATGAGTAGAGTGTAACAAGGTTTGCACCTCAAAACTTCATCATCTTATATTTCATACCACTAGTCAGATTATGAGAGTCAGATTCAGATGCATGCAGGTCTGCAGTAGTGCACATATATAACCCTTAGCAGAGTAGTGTATTAAATGTAGGATAATACAGCAGATCACCAGATCCCATCTTTACATGGAAGCACTACTAACTATTCTAAACATCTCAAGTACATGTTTATAGTGCTAAGAAGGCACCTGAAGAACGTAATGCAAAGTGAATGTTGAATAAATTCGATTATCTAATAAATTTTTCTTCCGAATAAATCTTTATTTCAACATAATGAATACAAATAAGATTACAGAATCTTAGTTTAACTTAATTTCAAACCTGAAACTAGTAAGTGGATGTCAAGCAAGATATCCTACATTGAACAAACGTACAACAAATTCGGAATCAACTAAGATGAAAAATCTGATTGAAAAAGAATTCAACATCAAACTAAGATTTAATTTAGATACCACAATTACAAGAACTCTTTCTAAAGAGCTACATATGTAGTTCAAGTGTCCTACCTCCTTTCAGGTTACAACTTGGGGTTTCTGACTTTCATGTTATACTTATGCTCCTGTCCATCTTCCACTTGCCTCGTTGATGATCTTCACTTTGAACTTGTTGAAAAAAAAATAAAAAAGATAGCAGCTGTTACAGAATTTGGGATTAGCTGCAGAATGTGTCAATGATAAACAAACAGAATCAAATGATCACTACAAGTGATTGAAAGGACCTCTTACACTACCAGTATACAATACATTTTACACGAGAAGCTCTTCGAAGAAGTAGACAAATCTACATAAAAAACGAGCTCAGCAACAAGCATGGAAGCAAAATGCATAACACTGCTGAGATCCCTATTGACCCCTCCATCGCGGACTTGGCATGGGAAAGAACCCTGAAGGAGATAACGGATATAAAAATCCTGGAGAAGGTGGGGCTTGTGGCCCTGGACCTAAAATCCCTGATTGTGAGAACTGAAAATTGGGGGTCAGTGGAGGAAACTGTGTCCCAGGTGAAAGCAATGGATAAGGTGACCGTGGAGATAACAAGTAGTTGTAACTGGTTGGGGATGGCAACAGGAACTGCGAAGTTGGAGAGGGTAAAAGAGGAGGACCATTCATTCGCGGGGATGGGAGATTAGGTGCAGGTGGTACAGGGCCATTCATCCCTGGGGGTGGCTGCGCATGCATGGAGGATGGATGGGGAAGTAAACCAGTTGATGGTGGCTGTCCTTGAATTTGACCTGGACCTTGTGGTTGCGGCTGAGGCTGGTTTCCCCTCGGAGTTGGATCCAACATTGAAGTTTGAAGGTACCGCATATATGCTGAGATTGGAGACTCAGCTGTATTCGGCCACATTGAATCTCCATGTGGAAATGGTGGCATCGGTGTTGGAGATGGTTGTCCAAAATGGGGAGGCCTAAAGGCATTATTGTAAGGAACTGGTGGTGGCGCTGACTGCACAGGGGCCGGAGGTGGGGCTACAGGTCTATTGAGAGGTGTCAATGGAGGAGGTCTAATCTTCTGCAGCCGCATACTTTGGGGTTTGGGGGGACCCTGGGGAGGCCTCGGCAAAGGATCTTGTGATGGCGAACCAGTAAGCTGCTGAACAATGTTCCTAAAGTCATTCTTGCTTATGTTGTACACCTGAGGCTGAGGCTGCTGCCTAGCAGTATTCGCAACATTAGCAGCACCAGCAGTACCGTTACTGAAATTGGGTTGATGCAAAGGGCTCTTCCTTATGTTTTTCCCCATCTTGTTCACCCCCAAATGATCAGCATGCCTATTCGTGGAGTTATCCATTTTTTAAAGGAACACAAAAAAACTCACAAAGCCAACCAATCTACCTTCTGTGAATGCCTCCACAAAGTCAAACCATTCAT
Organism: Argentina anserina; assembly: GCF_933775445.1. NCBI lineage: Eukaryota > Viridiplantae > Streptophyta > Magnoliopsida > Rosales > Rosaceae > Argentina > Argentina anserina. Next base: position 12,769,219 of record NC_065876.1, read on the forward strand.
AAGCTTCAAAAAAAGAGCTCAGAACTTCAAAGATTCAAACTTGAAGCTCAAAGGCAGAAGCTTGAACCACAGTAAACAACTTCATCAAACAATTTCCACATACTTGACAAGTAAAACCTTCATAAATCACCCGGAAGCTCCAAAACCAAGCTCAACACAACCCGAGTTAGCTCAATGACAAGCAAATCCAAACAAATCGAGCACAAAAGCTACCGTTTTGCTCAGCTCACTCCAACACAAAAATCCCAGATACAATTAAAGCTTCAAACAACCAGCAACAACAAATCTGACTTTTTTCCTTGTCTGTAGTCTAACCCTCAAAACAGAACAGACCCAAAGCCCAAATCAGCCAACAGAGAACAACCCAACAAAGATTTGAAACACAACACACAAAACCCAACTGCGAAAACTCCCCAAAACACAAGCACAACAACCCTCCTAGGTTCCAAAACAGCAAGTTGAAGAGTATAAACGCCACGAAAGGGAGGAAAAGTAAGAAACGGAATTGATAGAGATAAAAAGAGAGAGGGGGGAATAGAAAATTACTCTTGACTTGAGCAAGTGATACGGCAAAGAAGAGTCAACCTTCGATCTTTGGGGGTTTCAGTTTCTATCTCCGGGAGAAGCACATCGGGTTTTGGTTTGGTTGGAGTCGGTCAAAGATGGAATGAAATGAGATCAGATGGCTTGTTTGGAGAGAAGGAAAGAGAGGTGGGGGCCGAAGGGTGACGATGACGAATAGCTTGCGTTGAATCGTGTACATTACTTCTGCTACTACTATTCTAAAATGGAAAATGGATGATAGCTAAGCTTGGCTAAAATTATTGGGAGGATAGCCAAAGTCAAATTGATATGGAAATGACGGTGATGTTACTACTCAATTTTCATGTTGTGGGTGGGAATGTGGGAATGTGGGATTGTATCATTGTAATGATTGTAGCGCCCCCCCTATTGCTATTATTGCACACAAAGTTAATTGAAGTAATGTTTCTATTACACAAAAATACGATAGTCTTTAAGAGAAAATATGTATCAGCATATAATGGAATGTGGTGACTCGAGGCTTTTGATCAATTGCCTTAATGAAATGTTAGTTCTTTAGAGGATAACGATGTATATTGTCTTGTTTGCCTTCTCATCGTTTTCACTCTGTTTCGATAGATCTATCAAGAAACTAATTTTGTGGCATACTGTTTTAGCAGACTTGTTAATTCACACCTTGCACCTGTTGTCTTCCCTCTCAATGGCAGACTTAGAAATCCAATATTGAGTGGACTTGAAATTTACAAAAATATTTGCGGCGATGCCGGAGGACTTTATTAATTAAAATAAAAAATATATATATCTAATTAGGGTGGTGATGTAAGAGTTAATTTCTCAAATATAACTCTACGGTTCGATAAATCTTCAATCTTCTACTTGAACATATTTGCTATACACACATAAATAAACCAATGAATAAGGTGAAATAGATATTATCCTATCTTAAGTCCTTAACTCCAATGTTTAAAATGAAATTTAATTAGTTATATTAAAATTGGGTCTCTAAATTGAAGAAACTCAATGAGACGAATTGCAAAGGAGAAATAGAGCGAGATTGAGGCATAGAGAAAGAGTGACAAGTTCGCTAGTCCACCTGACACCATCATGATCGACTAGAGAGAGTGAGGACTCTCGTTTGTCAATTACATAAGATCATTAGTACATTACTAATGTATAAACTATAACTCTAGAAGCCCTTATATATATATATATATATATATATATATAGTAGAAGATTTTTTTGCCCAAAATGTGGGTGGACTCAAGTCCACCTTACCATACACCTAGGTCCGCCCTTGTTCCCTCATATTGTGTACCCATCATAAATTTGTAATAAACTTAGTTTTTTCTAATCTTGATTATTGTAACAATAAAACTGATTTATTAGCACATAACTCAAAAATACCGCGGCTCTCTAGGGTTTCTTGGTTGTGTGGCGTGAGTTTGATGGCGATTCTGATGGCTTCATTTGCTTCAATCACTACAAGGCTTTTCAAAGTTATCACTGACCAAGGAGGATGAATTGGTGGACCTTGGCAATCTCCGGTTACCGGAAAAGAGCTTTCTAGCGCCTCGATTTTACTTGGTGGGAAAGTTGAACACAACGAAGGCAGTGATCTTCGATTCCTTCCGTGCGGCTATTTATCCTATGTGGCATACATATGTGCCGGTGGAGGTGGCGGCTCGTGGTGACCGCTTCCTATTCACCTTTGCTAATAAACACGATATAGCACGAGTGAAGAAGGGAAGTCCTTGGGGTTTCCAACGAGCGATGATTTTGCTCAATGATTACAATGGTTTCTCTGATATCATGCAAGTACCGCTAAATTTTATTTGGATTTGGGTAGAAATCAAAGGATTACCGGTGGCTTTGATGACTGATGCCACATCGCAGTTGGTAGGCGAGACAATTGGCAGGGTGCTTCAAGTGGATCCGAGCTCGGTGGCTAGAGGGAGCCCTAAAGTGCGGCTGGTTTTATCGCTACATGATCCGGTAAAACTTGAACGTTGCCTTAGGGTTTCTCCTTCTGACGTTATTATGGTGCAATACAAGTACAAAAGGCGTCTTGGTTGTTGTTGTCTTTGCTCCATGATCAACCATGGCGGCCTCACCTGTCCCACGGAACTGGCAGAGGATGATAATGCTTCTCAACCTGGTTTAGATGCACTGGCTCTGTCGACTTGTCCGCCGCTGGTTTTTCGAGGTAACACAAACCATGGCCTTATTGTTCCTCCTAGTCCAACTCTCTATACTCAGTTTCAGAAGGAACACAGCCATATTCAGGTGCGTGAAAATCCCAAACTACCCTTCCCTAGCCAAAGTTGTAAAAGTTAGGCGCGATCGGGAGGAGGACGCTCCAGACTCAGGCAAGAGAACAAAGTATTGTCTAGAGATAGTCCCTCTTGCTTTGGGGCCGGAGGACTTAGGTTTTGTGGTGGGATCTAATGGTTCAATTGGCATTGCTCGGAAATCTCCGAAGAAATGAGGTCATCCTCGTGGTAGCACTAACAAAGTCAAGAAGCAATCCAAGGCCGCAAACAATAAACTGATTTATTGAAATAAATAAAATAGGGTAGTGACTAGTGAGTAAAACATAGGATGTGAATTGTGACGGTAAATAGATAGACCAGTTAGGCTGTGTTTGGCCCAGATTATGGGCTTAAATTTTTAAATAATCTGACTAAACTGTTTGGTGAATCAGCTTATTTCCTAAGTTTACGAACTCTGATGTAACTTTTAGATAAATTATGAAAACTACATAATAGAGTTTTTAAAAGCTGTTGTTGACGCAGATTTTTCCAATCTCACTTCGGTGCCAATCCGGGTCAAACCGGTCCTTAAAGACGTGTGAGATCACCTCGGGAAACCTATTTGCAAAATGGCCGAAGGCTTTCCCTGCTTCCCCTTAAAAAGTTGAAACCCCTTTCAATTCGTCTCAGTGTCCCAATCACCCTTCACAAATTTGACCCCAAACCCACCACTCTGCTTCTACGACCTAACCCAGATCTACTTCCTTTGTTCTTTAAGGTTGGCTCTTTCATCTCTCACTTCTCTTCTTGTAATCTAGAGAAAACCAAACCCTCGCCTTCTGTGGTTCATATCTGTTTATATCTTGCATTTGATTTATATCTGTTTATTTTGTTTGTGATATATAGAAGTTAACTGTGTACTGATGTGTTTGGGGAAGAGGGTTTTATATTTTGTTTGAATAAGATGCAATGATCACCCTGGATTTTGTTATGTAAATGCAAAATTGGAGAAGTTAGTGTGTTGGGTTTTGGTTTTGGTTTTAGCTTCAGTAAACTGTGGATTAAGCAAATGGGTTTTGTTATTGAGGTTTCCAGCTGCTTTGTTAAGCAAACACAACGTGCTTGAGCCTTGGCTTTTGAATGTTTGAAAAGGCAGTTGCGCAAATGTTAATCCTGGATTCTGGTATTTGATCTCCCCTAGCTTGAATTAATTCGACATTGTAAGTCATGATGCATAGTTTGTATTGTATAGCAATATGCGCCTATTTAAAGTGTAGTATATGTAATATCCTTTGGAAGCACTCAACTATAGAATATTTTTGTGCACAGAGAGTAGCAGGCTAGCAGCTATGGCTATCTGTGTAGTAATCAGCCTACTTTGTCTATATACTTATGCTTGTGGTTAATTTTTTAACTTGATATATTGTGTTATGTTGTAACTAATTATATCATGTTCTCTATCAATTGCGATCCCTGTAATATGGCTTGTTATTGAATGAAATGGCTAAATGAAATGTTCATTACTCCAGGAGTTCTGGATCAGAAAACAACACTTACCTACATGAAAGACTGCTCTTGTCCTGAAAGGAGATGCTATAGAGATTGATGTCGTTTGAGCTGTTTGATGTTCATTCTGGACGGTATATGTTGCACTAAACGATGATGGAAATTGAATAGGATTAAAGGCATACGAATTTAACAATGGAACGAAGCTGCCAGCATCGGATGGTAATATCCCAAGCTCCATACCCCTCTTCTCCTTTTTTTTTCCTTTTTTTTTTTGAGGAGTATCTTTTAAATTATAATCCTATCATCTAGTCTGGGTTGCATACTGAGGGTATGCATTGTGGGTTGCTCATAAAAGTCCAAAATAACAAATATAGCTGTAGATGCTTTGTTTCAGTATGAATGAGAGTTATAAGTTAAAGTCTTCACACATTGAATTTAAAGAATGTTGGATGTTCACTTCATAAAATGACAAGCATTTAAAAGTACAGCAATGTATACTGTAGATAGGTCGATTAATTTAGCAAGGCACTTGATGGTCTTTCCCACTTCAAAGCAAGTTGTTGATATCCTCCTTTTTGAGAATCTGTTTATTGCAGTAAATTAAGACCTAATCACATGAATCAACTTGCATATACGGTATACTTTGCAATTAATCTTGACCAAATTAGTACCTGAATCTTGTCTTTGTTTGTGGCTTCTGGAGGATGTATAATTATTTTTTTTCCAAATTCAAATGGATCTTAATTTAATACAGTTTCTACCGACTAGTTACCAACAAACTTTAATTGTAACTTTCTTTCAGATGGGAAATAATGTTCATGAGGAGTAATCTTTACCTGTTAATTGTGTATAATTATCTTTTCCCAATTCAAATGGATCTTAACCAATACAGGTTCTATCGACTAGGTACCAGCGAAACCTTAATGGTAACTTTCTTTCAGTTGGGACATAATGTTCATGAAGAGTAATCTTTTGCCTCCTTTTCTGAATCCATACCTATGCTTACACTAGCTCCGAATGTTAAACAGGCAAAGGTATGAGCAGTACTCAAACACAAGATAGTATTACAATGAAGCCTATTGATCAAAGAGACCGCACTAGGGTTCGTAGTGACATTCATACTCGTCGCCTAAAGAACCGAGAACGACAACGTAGATATAGGGCCCGTAAGCGGCTTGAAGCGGAATTGAATAATTCCAGCACTGCAAAGCCCTCAGTTTCACCAGATGTACAGGTGCAAATTAATGGAAGTGTTTGCAATTACACACCCCGTGTGCATTGCAAACGGAATTGGAAAAAAGATGCAAGGAGAGCTCATGTTTCCAATGATCCTGAAGTTACAGTTATTGCTTATTCTGCCCCTACTTTGATGTCAACCAGTGCAAGTCAAGCTGTGTTTTTGTCTGGAACTACAGCAGAACCAAAAGCTGAGAGTGAAACATATTCAGAGGCATCTGTTGACCCAAAAAGCAGTGAATTGAATAGACTTAAACTGGAAAGAAGAGATTGGAAAGCAGAAGCAAGAAAGAAGCATATCTGAAGCAAATGTTAACCATCCTACTTTAGTGGAACGGTAAGTTTATGGATTCAGGTTGATAACGTACTATTCTATCAATTAGGATGGTAAACTGTAAACAGTTGTAATTGTCTGTGCAAGTTCTGCTTTTGCTTAGGAATGGGGAAAACGTGCAGCTAATTCCTTAGTTGGTAATTGTTGAATTGCAGAAATGGAAGCCTAACAGTGCCAGAAAATAACTCTTGGGAGTCTGTACTGTTTTAGTTAGAATCATATCTGTAGTCTAATGTATGAGTATTGTTAATATGAGGATTGTTGTCAGATGTTTCATCTCTAATAACTCGTGGGGTTTGAATATTTTCTTATTAGAAAGCAATGCATTTTCTATTGTTTCTGAACTTCAGTTTACATGTTTCAAATATATGTATTTGTAGATAGGCATATCTCTGTGTTCCGTCCATATTTGAGAAATCTCAGCATTTGTCACCATCAGCATCCTCTGAAAGCTGGTGTAATGGCTTTCTGTGGTTATATGGTAACATTTTCACGTCTTCATTGGCTGTTTAATCATTTCAATAAATTCTGGTTATTGCTAGGATCATCCACTATATACATCATATTCTGAAGTAAAAGCAATGGTCTGTTTTAGATCACACTTTATCTTGTCTGCAGTTATTACATTACCATAGTATGTGTTTGTAAAGCACTTGCAAAATGTAGGCGTCCCACAAGCCTGAGTTCATCATATGTTGAATGTGCGTTTCTGTCCGAAATTTTGTAAAAGGGTCTCCAAGGTCCCTTTCTGAGTCTGGAGAGTGGAGATTATCCTTCATGTTGTCCATAATTTCTGAAGTTTTAGTCGTATAGTCTCAACAGGTTCGATTGAAGGTTCATTAAAGTCTAAATTAATCTGTGGCTATTCTGCATGTTAAGAATTCATATTTACGAACACATTATGGCTATTGGATTTCTCAGATTTCAAACGTGATGAGCTTAGTAATAAATCACAACTATAGTACGTTTAAATCGATGTGTCCACTATATAGTCAATATTCAATCCGATATCAACCCGCCATACGTGAAAAGTAAATTAGAAATGAAGTAATAAAATGAAAAGTACAAAGGAACATAACTTTGGTGCATCAATAAAAGTTGCCCCCTTTGCTATCTGTTCTGAGCCGTCCCAAATTCTCAAAGCTCCAATCCCTCCTCATTCCAGCGCTCCTCACCAACTTCGGTTCAGTGCTCCCTTCATATGCAACTCCGCCTGTGCTACAAAGCCGGCGATGCCCCGCCTTCTTCTCGCTCTTCTTCTTCTTGTCATGCTCACCCAACAAAGGAGCCGACCTATCTATCTGCTCATAATAAGGCGGAGGAGTTAGGTTCCCGGACCAGCTTCTGTCCATGTTTACACAGCATAGCTTCCTATTACAAGCCTTCTGATCCTTTCTGTGTTTATGGTTCCTTTCAGAGCCCGACGAGTTCGTCCTCTGCAGGATCTGGCAAGACAAGCAACTGAGGCTCATGGTTGCAAATGTGTTATGATATATCTCTCGTGTGCCCTAGATAGAAAGCTCTTCAAACAATCAGAAGTTGGAAAAGCCTCCGACTTCAGAAAAGGCCTGCATATGGGGAACAGGAACGAACGGGGTTTAACTGGAGATGATGATCATGCAAAGGACACCATTACATTTCCATAATGGAATGAAGGGAGAGGAGACAGAGAGCAGAATGATGAAATACGTACGATGCTTAAACGGGGTTGGTTTTCCGTGGCAAACTGATATTGGTTGGAATCATAACCATCGGATAACAACTTGTTATTTTTGTTAATTCTGGATTTGGATTAGGGCAATGCCAACCCGGAAATACAGCTTAACCAGTTCTAATTTTGGCCAGTCACCAATGATATTCCTATCCAATTAGATTTACAGCAATAGGTTAATTACTGGTACAGATTAAGTTTATATGCTGTCACGAGAATTGGTTTTTGTACAGTTTAACGAAAAAAATGTCTGGATTACAACCGGTCTATGCAAATTATATCCATACAACATGTCACATGTGAATCATTCGATCAATTTTATTGAAAACGAAAAATGGGACACATCACGCATATAAGAATCTTTTCTTGCTGCGTTTGTTACAGTACCATACCAGTAAGTGCCACATTTCAAGGCAAACTGATGATACTGATAAAATTGATTTGTACTCTGTCCTCATCTACCATGCATGGTCCTATTTCTAAATTTTCACGTACGTTTGCATACACTACGCCAGAAACACACTCGGGTGACGGAGGGAAATGGTGGCCTGAATCATGAATTGGTCGCCTAACGTCTCGGGTGACGGGAAAGTGGTCGCTTTAATGTGGTCACCTCATTACCGTGGTTAGAACATTGAGGCGACAAGTTATTCAAAAGTGGTCACTTCAATATATTCAGGCGACGAAGATAAGATGCGTCCCCTAAGAGTTAAGCGATGGACCTTTATGTTTTGAAGCGACGGCATATTCTGAAGCGACGGACAGTTATGTTGGTGGCCCGAATTCAAGCGACGGGTTCTTGACTAAATAGTTTTGTCGCTTCAGTTTTATAGCGACGAAGTAGTGGTTGCCGTAATTTGGCTTCCGCTGTTTCTAGTTAATATTGAAGCTTCAGATTCTTTGCTTTCGTCGCCTGAATCTGATTTAAAAGAAAAAAAAAGCTACTGAACACCATTTCACTTGCTAAACCTGCATAACACAACTGAAATCCATTCCACAAAAACACAAAACAAATCAACTTTCAAATGTTGTTTATAGAAGAAATTTGCTGTTTGAAGCACAAAAAAATTGATAACAAAATAGTGTCATACCGCACTTTCCTTCAAGCAACATCATCATCATTCCCCTAATATTAGTGCTAGTGAACTACCTCAAGTACTACCAGGTCGTGCAGCCATATATTCCCGCTGGAATGCCTCTATCGCTTCAAGACGCTTCTGCGTGGCTTCATTTTCCTCCCTGGACTTTTTGACTTCCTTTTTAGCTCGGGCAGTTGCCTCCTTAGCCTGCTTGACTTCCTCTTCAGCTCGGGTTGCTGCCTCCTTAGCCTGCTGCGCGCTCTCCTCGGCCTGCCGGGCTCTCTCCTCTAAATTCCGGCTTCTCTCCTCAGCTTCTTGACTGAGGATGGTCAGTGCTCTTCCTCGTCTCTTTGCCCCCCGTTTCACCCCTCCTCCCATGCCTGCAATATAACAATATGAAGTGACAAAGAGGATTGAAATCAGATATCAAGGCTTCCTTCACCTTCTTAGAGATAGGTGATCATTTAAATTACATCCATTCGAACCAAAACAAAAAAGCAAGGCTGCAAGTTTTCGTGATTCTTTATTTGCTGTTAGCGAATATGAAGGAGGGAATTAACTACACAACTCAAAAGCAAATGAAGAAGAAAGTGTCTTGATGGGACAAACAAAAAACGCTTTTCATGTCAGGAATGTAGTATTGATAGGCTTGTTTGGTATTGGCACATATGTTCCTAGCTACAAGTTGCTTCAGAGTGATTATGCTATATTTAGCCGTGTGTTCACAGTTTGCATGAGGTTGTCAGGCTTTATCAGCGGATCAACACTTGGACTCATACCAAACAAAGTAGAGCTGATCATATAACTAATAATGTTGTTGGTGACTCATTAAAGACGCAAAAGAGTTGTATGCATTTCAGTGAACTATTGTTTATGTATGCACTAATTTAGTTGGAGTAGATTTTTGTAATATGTACAAATTTGTTTTGTAGAGAAAGCTGATAATTTAGATTACAAATTCCAACAGTAGGTTTTGTAACATGTACACACTCCTTGTAATTCTATATATTAGTTTGTGTCCAATAGCATCAGAGATAAGATGAGCAGTTACCTCTAACTATTGTTCCTTTTCGCTGTCCCCAGGTGTCTTCGAGTAGATCACATTTTTCCTCAAATGTGAATTGGTGTACAGTACCCGGGTCTGACTCTCCTTCTTCAATTATGTCATCAAGCTTCCTCTTCAAATTTTCCTTCCAACAAAAATTGCAACACAAAGGTAAAAATGCAAAAGGGGTTAAAAATATGAAGATATTTTATATTTATAGACTCTCAGGTTAATATGCAGAAGATGTATCTTATTAGTTTGATATTAATAGACTCATGTTCAAGCAAACCAGCAAGCAACACAGTATTCTATTGGTCTAAGTTATTTTTCTCGTAAAAACAGACTCTTAAGCAAGCAAAGAATAAAAGCTTAACCAGCAAGCAACCAAAAATTCATCAAACAATAACACAAGTGTTGCCATTAAAACACTCACTGCTTTTTCCCTCCCGTGCTTGCTTGGTAGGTAAGCGTCCACTGCAGCACGAGCGCGCGGGGCCGGATGTCCCTGCATTAGGTACTCCTATGTCCTAAAACTGAGCGGTTTTGACCCACAGCAGTGGTTGATCGGCTCAAGGTTTTTGGTTCGGTTCTCCTTGTTCCGGACGCTTAGAATCTCAAAAAAACAAAAAAACAAAAAATATAGATATATATGAGTTAGAACAGCTCTAATTATAAATTGAATTAAAAAATGTATGTACAACCAATCACCAATAGATAGCTTACCATTTTGTCTTTGTCCCGGAATTCTTTGTGGACCAAGTAGTCCCACTGCTCCGGACGGTGTAGGAATTCAAGCGGAACAGCATCCCCGTGTGTCTCCAAATGTTTCTGCCAATGTTTGTGGCACTTGTATTTCCAATCACTGTACCTTGAATTGGATTTTTCGTCAATCCAATTCCACATCTGTTCGTCACTTGCTGGTATATCGTAGTACTTCTGCCAAACACACCAAAAAATTGCACATTATGACCTTAATTTCATTAACACAGAAAAATTTATAAAATCAAAAAATCAAACACATTAACATGTAAATAATGCTTAATAGTGTCCTTGTGATGGTCAGGTTGGAGCTCATAGAATGTGGACGCTAGCATTGGCACATGCGTCTTGACAGCGGCGCCAATGTCACGGACTAGGATGCTATGATTATGATTCGTGTGAGGTCCGGTGTGGAAATCCGACCACTCAAGCTTGATGAGTCCTCCAATGGCCTTTACAATTTGTGACGTCTTGTTGCTAATCACAGTATGATGTTTCTGAACCGCAACTCCTACACATAACAGTTAATGAGTATATTATGCACACATAACAGTGACAGATGAGCTTTCTACTAATCACATAACAATCTGTAACCAATAACAGTAACCATTGTATTCATGGGTAAGCTTAAATAACAGTAACCACTTTTCTTTATGAAGACATCAAACAATGGAGTTTCAAAATATCATTGCATACTTCTACTTCCTTTTATTTACCGATATATGACATGAAACCCAAATGTGCAGTTTCCTTATTACAGAATTGAACGAGAATTTGCCACTCCCATCAAACTCAGCAACCAAACATATATCAACCAAAATAGTTAACATTTAAACACAAACCTAGCACCATACACTAATTTTACTTAGATACATAATACAATTTCAATTGGATTAAAGATTACAAAATCAATTACAAGAGTTGTAAACTGACAGTGTAATCTTTGAGGGATTCGAACCCAAGAACAATGTCATCAAATTTTCCAGATAAACTAATATTGATACACTATACACAGGAATATTGATACACTACGAGAAACCATATACACCCAAAGTCAACAAACAAATCCCCAAATAAAACTATGAAACTATAATCCCATGTGACACGACCCGCCTCAAAAAATGTACCATACTTTCGAGGCAGATCGTGCGGGGACCACTATCAAAGGAGATTACTAAAATTTTGGTATAGTCTCCCCTGAAAGTAGCCAACTATACCTGCACGAAAACGACACTTCTAATATCTCAAAACCACCCTAAACTCCCGGAGCCATCTGCTCCTCCAGTCAAAACGGCCTCCACAACATTTAGACAAATTGAAGCATCAACAATAAAAATTCTCAACCTATAACATTCATAAAAACGTCTATTTCGCTATGAGACGTTAGGACATAAGATATCAATCGATCCCTGGAGCTTTCCGCTCCTCTTACCATAACCTCCCAACCCACGTTACGACCACCAAAGTCGTCATTTAACATAATATATAATTCCTGGAATAAATTCTATAATCCCGGAACTGTCTAATCAATTTAGGGGATTTTTCAATCTCGAATAATAATTCGGCAAATAATAAGACTAGCCCCGCTAGTCAAACTAATAACTCAATACACAACTGAACTAGCCCCGCTAGTCAACTAATAATAATTAGAGATAGCTAGAAACCGACTAGCCCCGCTAGTCAACTAAATGACAACGTCCTACAATAGGCCCCCGGCCAAAATATATATACATAACAAATCTCAAGTTTTCAATACCGTCACGTCACGTTCACGAAGAGGGTATTGAATCATCATATCTTAGCCGGCTATATATCTTCGCCTCTCAGGCGGCATCGCCCTTCAGGCGGAAAAACGATATCATGTAACCTCGCCCCTCGGGCGGCATCGCCCTCCCTGCGGAAAAGTGATATCACGTAACCTCGTCCCTCGGGCGGCATCGCCCTCAGGCGGAATAGTACTATCAAGTAACATCGCCCCTCGGGCGGCATCGCCCTCAGGCGGAAAAGTGCTATCGAGTAACCTCGCCCCTCGGGCGGCATCGCCCTCAGGCGGAAAAGTACTAACAAGTAACCTCGCCCCCCGGGCGGCATCGCCCTCCAGGCGGAATAGTGATATACATAACCTCGCCCCTCAGGCGGCATCGCCCTCCAGGCGGAAAAGTAATACAGTCTACCAACACAGTTACACAAATAGGTATCATTCATATCCGTTGATCATGCCCCCTTTTGATGTTGCTAAGGAGAGGATACCGGATAGAATGGAATATGATTCCGTTGATCGTGCCTCCTTAATAAGATTAAAGGAGAGGATACCGGAATAGGATAGAAAATCATTCTTATCTGTTGATCGTGCCCCCTTTAACTTAACAAGTTAGAGGAGAGGATAACGGATAAGAATAATTAGAACGAGTACGGTTCCCAACCGTACGTATAAATCTCAATATGAATATAGATATCATAAATCCCGAGAACCCCGTTCCTGGATAAAAATCCACACTTTCTGATTAAATCAAATAAGGCGTTATAAACATATATATCTCATATATATATATATCCAAGTCAGCCAACTATCATTGCACAGCAATTAAATCATATAACGCTCGAAATCACATAAATAAATATGCATCCATGCATATATTTAAATTAACGTCCACTCGTAGCCAGGAACCTAGCCTCAAAATTGAATACTTGCAAACGTAACCCGATATCTAATCTAAAATAATTGTGGCTGCACCCAAACCTTGTTTGGGCTGCCTATGTACTCTTTACCGGGGATCAAGCCATTCGTAGTTCACCTAATATTTAACTAAAATTACTATAGACACCCAACACACCGAATTTACCAAATCACTCCTTCCGGCATTTCTAAGCCCATGCACCCTTGCACCATTAATATCGTAAACCTTTCCCAACCAACACTCATCAACACAACCATCATCATAATCATCATACACCAAGTATACCATAATCACAACAATCACAGTAATCCTTTATACGATAATCTAAATTATCAACAAAGTACGACAACCAAATTCATCGATTAATATGTCGATAAGTTCATATCGACGAATACTACACAAAGGAGCAACCCACTGGCCTAACAATGTCACCACGCGCCGCCGCACGCACCGTCGGAATAGTGGCGGCGCCGCCGCTACCGGCGATCTTCGATCATTACCAAATTTCATCAACACAATCTATACGACATTTCTAACAACTTTCTAGTTCACATCAACAACCAAACCAACTTTAAACCGTCCAATTAATCAGAAATCAAAAACCCCCAAATTCAAGAACCCTAGAAATTAAATTCGTCGATTCGACCACTTACCCTTCGAATTGGTTCAATTCCTTCGGTGAGATTGAAGCATGGAACGAGGCCTTCAAAACGCACCAAGCCTCCCGGCCTATGGTGGCCGGAGGAGGGAGTTCCGACAAAAAGAATGAAAGAGCAGTCGGAGCTTCTCGACCTTGTAGCTCCCGAACGGTAGAGCTAGGGGTGGTGCCACCTACCTCGATCGATCAGCGACCCTCCAAGCTCCAAGAAGAGACCCGTGCGGCAGCCCACTTTGGCCGGACGGCGGAGAACGGGCGGTGGATAGAGGCGGGGTCGGGGTCGGTTGCTGCGAAATCGTCCGCCCGCCCTTCCTTTTTCTTTTTTTTTCTAATTAACCCCCTATTTATACTAAATTCCAAAAATGCCCAAATATGTTTTTGATTCATAACTTTCCCGCGCAAACTCCGATTTAGGCGTGCCACGTGTCCACGAATTCATATACGACTTTCGCGAAGAAAGTTTTCTCGAAAAACTTACGCATCAAAAAGTCAACTTTTAGAGTCATCACATGTAGTACGACTCTCGTTTCGAGTAAAAGATTAAACTATTCTTGCCACGAATCGTAAAAGATTCGGGTCGTAACACCATGAGTTGTAATAAACATGTTGTAAATGAAACTGAAGAGAGAGATTGGGATGACCGGGTTTGTTCTTACACCGAATTGAAAGTACTGGGGGTTCGTTGAGAGGGTCGTCGTCGAACGTGCCGGAGCTGCTGACGGTGATGGTGTTGCGGAGTGGGGGAGCAGGCGGAGTAGAGATAGATTGGGCGGTGCTGGTGTTGCGGAGTGGGGGAGCAGGCGGAGGAGAGATCGATTGGGCGGTGCTGGTGTTGCGGAGTGGGGGAGCAGGCGGAGGAGAGATAGATTGGGTGGTGCTGGTGTTACAGAGTGGGGGAGCTGGCGGAGGAAAGAGAGATCAGGCGCTGGTGTCTTCGAAGCTCGTCAATTCTCGATTCATTTGTTACTTCACCGTGTTTGTCCCATACTGTATAATTAGGCCACATACCGTGATGAGATAAGTGTGAATACATGACTTCAATCGTGACCGGATCTCGACTGTTACGACAACGGTTGCATGGACAATAGTGCCAAGTCTTCCCATTTGCTGTATCTCTGACCCAGTTCACGAATTGATAAATCCCGGTAAGGTATATTGGATCAACATGACTGTACTGCATCCAACTCTTATCCATATTCTTGCCTACATAAATAGTAAATATGTACATAGTTAGCAAATTAACAATACAATAGAAATAATACTTTTCCATGTTCCTCTTCACCTGATGTCTCCGGTTAGGGTCCTATCCCATTCAAAAGAACACTTCTTTTGTTAAGCCTCTTGCCTTCATGTGTTTCGCTATTGGTTTTGGGTAAATTTCGGCAGCATCTCCCTACAGTTCCCCAAGTGCACAAATATCTAAACCTAGTTTGCACTCGAGGAACAGTGTAGGGAGATTCTGTCGAAATCGAAACCCAAAACCATTTACGTAATCACATGAAGTGCAAGGTCGCTCAACAAAGTCATGTTCTCCCAAACTGTCCAAAAATGGGACAATTCAAGAATCAAATGTCGTACAATTGATTCTCGAACGAGAATTCTAAGCTAAATGCAAACCGGTGCATTATTGTGAGGGTGGATTCACTCTCACAAATGCTAATCCGGATGATAAACACATAAAAATAATGAAATTGAAAAACAAGCGTAAATGAGCACATTAACACACAAATCAACACTAAATAAATCTCATGAACACATTAGATTACTTTAATTTAATCTTGCACTTAGTTTAACACAAATCACATGAGCACATTAAGGCCCCTTACTTTATTCAAACACTAAATTTGAAGTTAAAAAACTAAATAAACCACCAAATTAATCAAACACAAATCACATAAGCACATTAGATTACTTTAATTTAATCTAACACTAAATCTAACACAAATCACATAAGCAATTTAAGGTCCCTTAAGTTATTTAAACACTAAATTAATTTGGAGTTTTCAAATCAAATAGGCCAAACTTGAACATATTAATGTCTTAAATCCTCAAGATTCAATACATATTGAGCAACAAAACACTAATTATAACACAAACTAAGAAATTTAACACTAAAACTAACACAAAATCACAATTTAAACTCTTACCCAAACAACCAATATACTCTAATTTCCAATTAAATTCAAACTTCAACCTCAATCTAGCATTATATAGGACACCAAGAATGAATGAAGTGATGAAGTTTATACTAACCTCCCTACAAATCAATGGCAAAGGAGAAGAACAAGCTTTCAATCCCAAAAATTAAATTTTTTCACTCCATGAACAGTATATCGCAGCTGCAGTAGGTTTTCTGTATTTTGCACCACAGAATTCTGTCGTCTTGAAGAGCAGCTGGCTGCCTAGATATTTAGAAACTTAAGCGACGGATATTGCCAAAATTCGTCGCCCGAATATATTAAGGCAAACATATACAAAGGTCGTCGCCGAAGTATTAAATTGAAGCGATGAGTTATAAAAGTCGTCGCCCGAAAGTATTGAGGCGACCACATGTTTCGTTCTTGCGACGAGTCTAGTTATCCGTCGCCCGAATATATTTAGGCAACGAAGAATATCATCTCCGTATCTGGCGTAGTGATATCATGTATACATTTGAAATATGAAGAAGTATCAAGGACGAAAAGAGGATAAAGCAATAGAAGCAATACTGACTTTCTCACTCTCGTCTGACGAGTGTGGGCCGATTGAGTGATTGGCATCTATCAGTCGGGGAACCTATATAAAGCAATAGAAGCAATACTCTAATGGAATCCGGTCTCAGATCGATTACATGTTTTGATGATGACATAGCCATATATATCGCCGGTAACTTACCAGCCTGATTTGAATTTTACTAAAGTGAGAATTTGTTCTTAAAGACTGACATGGGAAGATATGAAGCTCTACCATGGTTGGAGGATTCCATCTTTGAGACTAAAAATAAAAGGCCCCAGCGAGCTATTAGTGTGACAGGCTTAAATGATAACTGTTAAACAATTAAGCTTATGTTAAATCTAGATTCATCAGTGAAAAGTAATTCTTCTTGTTTGAGTGACCATGTTCGGTACATATCATGAGCTGAAAGACATAAGCTGATACATCGATCCAGAAAGTGCTTCCCGGCCCTATCTTAAAGAATAGGGAAGGAAGTCTCAACAACAACCTTCCAGATGATACAAATTAATCAAATAAAATTTCAGATGAAGGAGATTGGCTAGCTACCATGTAAAGTTCGATTATAAAATGAACTCATCCTACTCATTCAACCTTTGCCTTGCATAGCCAATGCTTTCGTCGTTAAATACAATATCAATGGCCTCTATAAAAACTTAACATATAGGACTTGACTGGTACTTATACCAACCTTTATATTCTTTTTTCCTTTTCTATTGCTGATTATGTATACGAGTATCAGAGTATAATCAGTATATGACTGGTAAAAAGGAATAGCTAGCGACTGTACAAGATCACACCTGAGTACTGGAAGATGATTTCTCTAATAAGGAGTACTTAATACCTCGATCGAGTGGTATATTCCTCCATGCGAACAGATACTGTCGCCATGATCAGAACCCTTGTAGTCTCCTAAGATCAAGGCAACTAAGGCACAAATTAAGAGAGATGATTTTTCTCTCTTTTTGAGACGCATTTTTGTCTAGTATTAATTCACTTGCAAATCTATGGCTGAGCTACAAACTCAGTCATACAATAACTGCATGTAGATTAATCACAATCCATCTTAATTAGGTGCCGAAGTGTGTCGCAAAAAACCCAAGTAAAGCTGGAAGATGAGGAACACCAAAGACTCCATCCATCTTAGTATCTCAAAAGTGCCAATGTATTTTCCCGAATAAACATGGAGAAAATGAGGTTGGCTCCATATATGTTGAGGGTTCAGATAATCATAGAGAAATCATCATGTAAGAAATTAAAGAAATATGGTACTAAAATGCAATAATGTCAATCACCTCCATAGCAAAACCAAGACAAGATAAATATCTGGAGAGTAACCATGGGGTGTGGTGTAGTGATTGTTGATTGCGGCAACTCTTTTGACCAGGACTTAAATGTGGCTTTGGTCACGGGTTCGATTGTTGGCAATGACATTACACCTCCGCGTTTTTGATAGACCTTGAAAGCGAAGAGCTCGGCTTTTGTTGGGCCAATGAGTACATTATTGTGGCCAGGGCTGGAACCATTTCACATGGCCCCTGCAGGGATTAGTCTCATGCCGGAGGTATTACCTTCAGCTGTGGGGATACCCTACAGTTCCGGTTGTGGACTGCCTTACGCTCGCACACGTGAGTGCCCATGAGCATTGGAGACCCCGAAAAAGATAGGTCATCGCCGTGAATAAAAAAAAGTTGTATGCCCCTCTAAATTATTTGTATTTTATCTTCTTCTTCTTTTTCATTTGGAGATAATCTTGATTAATCATACATCCAGAAACAAGAAAATTGATGGGAAATTTTTTAATAATGATTTGATACGGCATAGCTAATACATGTAATTCCGAGGTTTAAAGTTGTTGAACACTCTTGAACATGCATGCACACACATTCGCGACTAAAGAATAAAACTAGGAGTTACAAAATTTACGGGGTAAATCTCATTATCATAACAGAAATCGACATCAGATTCATAATCACCTTCCACCTTTTAGGTAGACATAAACAAAGTGACAAAAAATCTTAAAATATAATCAGAGTAACAACTAACAACCTATCATTCTACTAGAAATGTTAATGGCATACAGCTCCTCAGATTCTGCTGGGACCTGCTGTTTGCTTCATTTCTTAATCTCCAAGAAGCCTTTTCAAGCTAAGTGGCTCAGATTATATTATCACAAGGCTCTGCTTGATTTGGACGTCCACACCACACCACGTGTTAAATTAATTCATATAAACAGGGTAGGGTCAAGCTTAACAAAGCATCGTGTTTAATTACTAAATTTCTTTGATTTTTATTTTTTATTTATATAGGCAAGTTGCAAAGCCAAGATCAATAGGTCACTTTCTGGATACACTGCAGCAGTAGGATTGAATTTGATTCACAAGTTCCTCAAATATCTTTGTACAAAAACCATAATCAATGACAAGATTATCCGCTTGTGATTTTTAGTGTAGTGTTTTACTCTTGCAATAAGCAATTATCTCGTCACTTTGAAAGGGTGGTGAGACACATTTCGTTGTGGATTAATTGTCTGAGAGTCAAAACTCAAGAGTTCACTCGTCGCAAAGGGACCAAATGGCATTTCTGTCGCAAATTACGATTACTTTCATTCATTTATTCATGCTGCTGCTTACTTGCACAACAGTTTTTGCTTAGAAAAGCAATGTAAAATCCAGATGATGACTCTTATTTCGTCCACTAGAAGCCTATCTTCTAGAATTTGGGAGCATTTATTCCCCGCGAGAAAATTGCCAAAGATTTATAAATATTCCCATTATAGCCCACCCAATATACAATTCAACATTAAACTTAATTCATTGAACTTAATTTTATTGATGCATGCACTTTGAAAGGGTCTCCATCAACATGCTCAGAAACACTACTTAAAACTCGGGCGAAATCGAAACAATTTGGGCTGCTAGTGCTATCAGTGCTTGAACTTGAGAAGCAAAACGATTACAATGTTACATTCCGATACAAATACCATTGCTACAACATTACTGGCTTGGTAACTCTCATGGACTTCATGAAAGTTGGAATATTATGACGCATATTTACACATTGAAGATGATGGATACAAGAACACCCAGGGTTTCCAAATCAGCTACAATGGCTACATGGAAAATTGCTCGTCTAGCTTACGCTCCTCAGAGATGAATCTCGATCTATAATGCTACAACAGCATAACTAAAATTCTACTAACGAAACGCATAGAACAGTATAATACAGAGCTGAGCTCCGCTGCTTTGCCAGGAACCTTAAATAAAATGTCCCAAAGCACCCTGCCGCCGCAGATAATAGCAACACAAACCACCATAATTTTAGCTATGTTCTATCTGGCATCCCCTACTTTGGCTAATAGGGCTAACCTGAGCTGCTCCTGCGTATAAATCCGGCTCCCCATCTTCACCGTGGCTTGCTGGATCATCAATTCATTGACTACCGAGACGCTGGCGTGGTGTACATCCAAATCCAGCTCCATCAGCGCCGCCATTAGCCTCGCCGCAGGGTGGTTCTTCTTGCTACATTGGATTTGAATCCTGGCATCCCATCCTAGTATCTTGACATCAATATCCAAATCGACCAATTTAGTAGACCCTTTAAGCTCATGGTCCAAGCCCGAACACGACCGGGACTCCTTCAACGTCTCCACTTGCTTCTGGAGGTCCTCCTTGTCGGACTCCGTCGTCTGCAGCTTCGTCTTGAGCTCGGTGATGTACGTGATGGCGTCGCCGAGCAGAGACGCCTTGTCCATTTTCGACACATTTGGGACGACAGCTCGGAGCGCATAGAATCTCTGGTTGAGCTTCTCTCTTCTTTGTCTCTCTGCCTCCACATGGTTCAGCGGCTCCTCCCTGCCGTTCGCCGGCTTACGACCTCTTTTCCGGGGTCGCTTTTCCTCCACAACTCTGCTACTATCAGCCCCCTTAGCGACCGAGGCTTCAAGGTCGGAGTGGTCGGAATCCGCGGGTCCAGCGCTGGATTTCACGACGCCGCTGCTCGACGGTAGAATTACTCCGGAAGTAAACGACAGGATCCCCTCATCGGTGCTGCCCCTGGACGTCGGCGATCTCTTCTTCTTGTTAGTGTCCTCTGCGGCGGCTATTTGGGACTGCGCCGAAAACAGCTTCCCGTTATTGTTGGTGGCGCTGTAAGACGTCCTCTTGCTCTCCCCGAAGTTCAATATCTCGCCGGACTCCGGCTTCATGGAGTGGGAATTGGAGGTCGAGTTCTTGACGCTGCCGCCGTCGTAGCCGTTGTAATCGGAGAAATTGAGCTCTCTGGTGAAGAAGCTCTGCGTCTGCGTGACTTGGGGCTGTTGCTGGTGGGGACTGACTTGGAGAACGGCGCTGGGATTCTCCGATAAGCTACTCGAACTGTGGTGGCTGTTGTCGAACTGAATCGGATTCTTGGAGATGTGATGGTTGCTTGTACTGGGTCCTGAAGTCGCCGGAGCTAAGTTTACTGAGTCTTTCACGGCTTCGATTGTGCTGGACGGGTTGTCGTTGATCCAGAGCGACGACGGGTCGCTTTCTCCCTGATCGGCCATTGGCCAAGAACCGACTTCAAGATTGTTGAAGTCAAACAAAACACGGACCTTGTTCACCAGATCGGAGGTTTGGAATATGAGCTCGGTCGAGCCCAGCTCCACGACACCATTCGCCGTCGGGACGCACACCATGGTCTGTAATCCGAACACCTGACCTTGTCGGGCCCGCTCGCATGAAGAGGCGGCGAGGCGGTCAGGCCCGGCGACCCAGACAGGGTTGGACTGGAAGAACGCCTGACCCGGCAACCCGCCGCCGTTGACGAAATTCTGGGTCATGGAAACCAGAAAGAACCACTCGGTGTCAGTGACCTCCTGGTCGACGACGGCGTCGTCGGCGGAGGTGTCGGCGCCGGAAATCAATGAGTTGAGGTCTCTCAGAACTTTCTTCCTGTACTCCTGCTCGACAAGAGACGTCGTCGTTTTGGGCTTTACTTTCCCCTTGTCCCTCTCGTCTTTATAGAACCCTTCGCCCCAGCCGAGCACGGAGGCGCCCGACATGTCGTACGACGACTGCCAGAAGATGGCGTAGGTCCAGCTCTCCCTGGCCCCCTCGATCAGCGCCTGGAGGCGCTGCATCAGCGTCTCCTGGTTGAACGGCGCCGAAACCGGCGGCGGGGCCTGTGACTGAGCCGCCGCCGGGGGGCGGGGGTAGTCGGAGGTGGAAGCGGAGGATTGGGGCTGGTGGAGGGGCTGGGCGGCGGGCTGGGACGGGGTGGCGGCCCAGAAGGAGGTGAGGTCGGAGTTGCTCATGAAGGCCTCCATCAAGGAGGCGTTGTCGTCCGTCCAGAGATTCATGGTGGGTGGTATTCGGTAGTCCGTCATGTGATGGTGAAACGCTGCGTTTTGGGGGGGGGGGGGTGGTTTGATTACTTTGATGGGATTGGGTAGAGTGGAGAAATGGGGGAGGGGATGGGAAGATGATGGGCGAAGAAGAAGAAATTGGGGATTTATTTTGTGGTTGAATTGCTGAAATTTAGTTGGGGGAGTAGAAAAGCTCTCTCTTTCAGGAGTGATGAAGTTTCTGAGAAACGAGGTATTGGCGAGTTGGGGGAATTAATCGGGGGAGTGTGGGGTTAAGTATTTTTAACTCGGAGTTTCGCCTTGTGGCACGTGCAAGGCGTGTCTTGGCTTGGGGAAGTGTTTGACTTGTTGACCTGAGGAAAGAAAGAGGGGGTGATTGGGGGGGTTTGACTGACCACTGATTGTGCTCCAATGGTCACTCAATATTACATTTATTTTTTCTTTTTATGGCAGTTGGTCGTGTGCGGTTCAATACTCCGATCTTTACTTCTTTAGTCTCGAGATGACGAACTCAATGTTATGATTGTTTTACTTACTTTAGTTGGTATATTTACTTGAGTTGTAGAAAGAGATTTAGCTCCATGGTGTCATTTCCTTTTTTTTGTCAAGCAATTCATGAGTTCTTATAGTCGTCTCCTTTGCTATTTGTAGGATTTTTGTGTGTGGTTTTCTTTCGCTTACTAAGATAATTAAAAAAAACGTCTTACAGTTGTGATGTTTCTCTTGGGCTACATATGCAGCCGTACGTCTCTTTAAGAAATAATGATGGAGAAATTTTAAATACATTCCACTAATTTTTTTAATATATATATCTACTTAATACACTACTAACTAAATTATTTTTTACTAAATACACATCCTAAAAGTGTCCAAAATGTCCTTATTTTAAAAAATTATTAATTATCATATTATTAATATAACTATTATATATCTATAATTTTTGTAATATTTTCAAATCATACATTCTATTAATTTGTCTATAAACTTCATTCTATATTCAAATGATCTTTGTGAATTAATAATTAAATGAATAAATGTTTTTGTTATAACTTCAACATCAATTTAAATCGAACAAAAATATGTATCAAGTTATTCAACATGACTTGCAATCATACAAGACGAAAACTAAGAATTGTTACGGTGAAAATATATAATAACAACTATATATATAAGTTTTAGCTTACGGTGAAGAACTGTAATTTCTAGGGTTGCTACATGCTTTTTATTTGGATTTAATTGTTTTATTAAGGACTATTGTAGCCGGAACTGTGTTGGCAACACCCGAGCAAATGATAAAGATGAATCTGTACTTAAGGTTGTTCTAGTTGGTTCCATCTACGAATTTTGCTATATCTTCATCCTCAATTACGAGTCTCCTCTATTCATCGTGAGTGACTTCATTAAGAAACGAGTGTGATGATGATGATATATATATATAGGAGTTCTTGATTACGGACGTCCGGACCGTCTGAATTCAGCCATTCATTTTTCTTGATTTTTCCATAAATCTGCATATTTCGGGAGGAGTATGCCGGCGCTGGAGCTCCAACCGGCACAGAGAGGAGCGCCGGGAGGAGAGGAGTGCGATTGTGCTGGTCGGCGCCGTCGTTGCACGTCACTGGTGGCCGGAATGGCCGAATCCAAACAGTCCGGACCTCCAGAGTTGAGATTTTTTGTGTATATATATATGTCATCCTCCCTCTTTCTTGCTAAGTGTTGGAATGGTTGTTGCTGGATTTCCAATGCTCTTATTTGAAAAGTGGACTGTATTTTAGTTAGCAACAACATCGGTGCAATTGCTACATCAATTCAAATATTTAAATCCGTCTAGCTATGCAATAATATACTGCAAAACTATATACCAAAAGATGAATACCTTTATAATGGAAAACAAGGTTTGCCTAGTAACGAAGTGCAACTCGATCCCCGCTATTGTACGTATAATGATATTCTGTCCATTATTCATAGGATTTTCCTTTAGTTTCACATTTAACAAGTACTTGTTAATTATTAAATGCAGTCATGAGAACTAAAGCTGCTAGTGCATGTATATACATAGCTCATAATGAAATTTTTAGACATGTGAAATGAATAAGAACAAAGAACGTACATATCCACCAATTAATAATAAATACACATGAGGTAAATTCTTGCCTTATCTCACGAACAATATTTGAAAAGGAAAACAGGCAGTTGGATTCCTGCAAAATTAGATAGGTAACACATGCATTCATAAGCCCCACATAATAGGACGATTAAGAAGGTATGATTAGAAGGGAAAACTTACCGCCTCTAATAAAAATGTCTTTTGTGGTCTGAAATTCTTCTAAAAATCTGGCCATGCTGTAAGTTTCTATCAAGGAAAAGAATGGAGGTTGATGAATCTGGGAGGAAATGGTTGCCATGAATGTGAGAGGCGCTGCTGGGTGGTGTGCAAGAGATGCCGAGAATAACGCGCAGTTCTTCTCTTTAATTTTTTCCGTGAGAATTAAAATGTTTTTTAATCAAAAATAAAAGGGAGTCTATAACTTTCTTTAAGAGCGGGTAATTTTTCCCACATTTATTTTTTTATACAACGTATGGTGGCATAGATAGGATTGATTATGGACCTGTTAAATTAACGGTAAAAAACTTCTTCTCTTTCTGAAAATGAAAAATTCAATTGGGACTATCACCTACAATGTCATCCCTTATAATTTTAAGAGCCATCACAAAACAAAGTTCGACTTGTACTTGAAGAGTGTATTTATTGCTTCAAAGGTGCCTGAGAGGCATGTGACTATTTAAAAGTCTATGTTAGTATCTGTCACTAAACTCAGACCCGAACAACCCCTGAACTCGAACCCGAAACCCATGACTCCAAATTAACCAACTTCACCACTCAATTCCCGGTGACATTTCACCGCCACCCACTCGCTTTTTTCAGGAGACCATCATTTGTTCTTTGTCAATTGATCAATAGAGGAACATCAACGCCCAAAATATAGCTGAGAGAGAAGAGGAATTCACGAAGCAAGTGAGGTGATGGTGAAGAACAAAAAGAGGAAAACCTAGGGTAGCTTTGTTTGAAAAATTAAAGAGGAAAAAATTCCTGAATCCAAGAAGTGGTTGAGAGATTACAAATAAGGGTGGAAAAAGGTCATCAGAACTTGGAATACTCCGATATGCCTCTATTTTAGTTAGAGCATCTCCAATAATTTTAGCAAAATTTCTCTAAATTTGAGAAGCAAATGCCAAAATCTCTAAAAAAAATGCTCAAACTCTAATAGTTTTTGCATTTTGCATATTTTGGCATTCATTACAGATGAATAAAATATTATATAATCATACTTATATAATTATAAATTATTTTATATATTTAATTTGCTAGTTTGAAATAAATGATTCAAATTTATTATTGTTTTGATTGGTTGATATTAAACCTTGAGTTATTGGAGAAAATGTAGCATTTAATGTTATTGCTTATGCGAAATTTTACATATCACTGCAAATTTGAAAAATTTCTCATTCTCTCATCATTTTCTCTATTTTAAAAAATGATATGCATAATTTGTTGGAATAAAAAAGTATAATATTCTCCAAAATTTATTTTTTTCTCTAAAATAATAAAACTGTTGAAGATGCTCTTAATCCGAAAAGCTGCTTAAATTTTGCATATGAGTCACCGTCAAGAAACTAATGACATTCTTCATGAATTGATTGTCTCGATTTAATTAAAATATTGGACGGTACTTAAGCACTGTAGTGCATACCATCGGTTTCCCTCGTGCATGAGTTTAGATTAGAACACATGATTCTCATTTCGCAAGTATCCGAGCTGATAGAGTTGGTTCCATGCTTCCTCTAAAATACACCAGGCAATACACATCAAGCTATCAATACACCCCAGCCAGACCATCGACCAATTACTCAATTGGCATGAGCTACAGCATACATGGTATACATCATTCCCTCGAAAGAAGTAACAAACCTGTACTGCCGACATTCCCCAAAACGACCTGAAGCAGTAGCCGCCACTCGCCAATAACTCGGCGATCCATCTCGTTGGTCAAAAATTGAAAATGAAATAGCAAACAGACAACGCCCCCCTCAGGGACAGAATAAAAAACATGACCGTGGGGCCGGCTTGACGCGCTGGCATCATGATCTTTAATCCTGACCCTTGGTTGTTTCGCCTGCATTTCGTCTCTTTCTGTTGTTTTATGATTAATTAAACTAATCAGATGATTAAAATTGATTAATTCTTCAGACACGTTTTGCGTGTTGCGTGTCGTAAAAGCACGTTTTGTTTTCGTTTTTTATGTTGATTCTAATATTTGTATTCTGCTAGGCACGTGTCTATTGCACCTTCCCATGTGAAAAACCCCTGCCTTCTATTTATCTTCTTCTTCTTTTTTTTATTTTATTATTTATAAATGGGGTTTTATTCTTATCCTTTTGTTTTTCATTGGTCAAACCCCATCCTCAATCGTGGACTCGTGAGATTATATATTCATGCACTTCTACTATAGCAGCATTGCTTGCTTCACTGAACCTCTCTAGCTAGGGTCTCCACCTCATATATATATATATATATATATATATATATATATATGAGGAAAGTTCACCAACAGTCCCTGAACTCATGTGGTAAGGACAGTTTGATCCCTGACCTTTAAAAAGGATCAAATAGATCCCTGAACTCTTATTCTGATATCAATAAGGTACTTCTGTTAAAACTTTTGGAATATTCCGTTAAAATATTCTTTTTATGTTAATTTTGTCATTTTGTTAAAATTTTGACGGAGCATGGTGGACCTAATTCTTAAAATTTATTTTTCTAAGAAGTTTACTAATCTTTAAATCTACCCTCTATACTCAAAGGTAAACAGTTATTTTATCATCATAGCAATTATCATAGCTTCTAGACTTATGCTTTTAGCGTTTGCTAAACTGTCTTTAAAAAAACTGCAACAAGAAAAAGAAAAATATAAAAAACTAATAACAAAATAGGAAGAACCTTCCAAGAAATACCAAAAATTATTAGGATATTATCTACAGAATACAGCGTAGAATCTACGCATCCCAAGAAAATATTGAAGTTCTTTAAGAAATTTTTGAAGAAGATCATAAACCTCTTCACATTTTGAGCATCGGTTAGATTCGCCCTAGCTGGTATCAGAGCTTGTTTCGCTCAGAAACAAGTGAAGATCAGGCTTATGCCACAAAATTGGCTCATTTTATCGAATAAAAAAGAAGTCAGACATAAAAATTACCAGTCTTTTTGTACTGAAAAAGCTACTGATAAGTGGCAAATGTGCTTTCATTCAAAACATATTCAAGAAAGTCAGTACTCCATAGAATACGTTTGTAGAATATTAAATGTCCTATACGACGAACATATTCATCTCCAAAAAGAGATTGGAGTAGCAGATATTGATCCGTTAAGACCTAGCCGGATTGAATTTCTAGATTATCTATATAGAGAAAAATGCAATAACAAAGTTGCAGAACAACGCGAAAGGTTTAATCTTCGATTAGATCAATTCAAATAAATAAATTCCCAACTAACAAATAACAAAATGACAAAATTAACAGAAAAAGAATATTTTAACGGAATATTCTAAAAGTTTTAACAGAAATACCTTATTGATATCAGAATAAGAGTTCAGGGATCTATTTGATCCTTTTTAAAGGTCAGGGATCAAACTGTCTTTACCACATGAGTTCAGGGACTGTTGGTGAACTTTCCTCTATATATATATATATATATCTCTTTCTTCCTGTTGCAGCAGTTCTTGAAGGTAAATTTTCACCGTTGGAAGGTGAATCAGTGTGCATTGGGTTGGGTACGTAAGTTTTCTTCCTGCTTCTCAATCTACTACTGTATTTAGCTTCTATACGTACTGTTGGTTAATTTATAGCTGCATGCCATGAAACAAATTAATTAATTAAGTGAGGCTTTCTTGATTTGGGACTAGTCAATGAAGTCATGAGTCTACTAATATACAGCTTTCTAACTAACTTCTGAGTTAGAACAAGTGCGAGACATGATCAGTCTTTCATTCTATTCTGAGTATTCTCGACTTATAGCATAAACACAGAGGAGTGTATCTATGCCTATATACACAGTAAACCATTAATTTTGGAGACCTGATCATGCACTTAGATAATCACTTCCGACCGGCTAGCACTAAATCTTTCTTCTGCCAAAGTATGTCACATCGGTGACAATGGCTCTTGTCGATCATTCCTGTTTATGTTGGTGGCATATCGTATTCGATGCGAGGAGGATTGAGGACAGTGAGACTTTTTATTTTTTGAGAAGGGATAGTGAGACCAACCTTATTTAGATTTTAGAGAACTTCTAGAGCCCGATATCTAAGAGTGTATTCATTCGTCCAAATTTTAGACATCGATTGTCAGTCTTGTATCAAGATGTGTCAGAATCTTAAAAGAGTCAGATTAAAAAAGCCTTTTGTGACGGAAATGCTCCATAGCCCGAGAAGGAGATTTTGTAGTGCATAATGATCATTATTTTCTGAATTCCATTTATCACCATACTAGCTAGTAGCTACTTAATTAGATAACTACCAGTTCACTACCAAGAATCCAGATCCTGCATGTCATTATCAATTACGTCACGCTACATAACTAATTAATTATCGTTAGTCGGGGTTATGAATGAGGACATGGTTCCATTAAGATATATTTAGACGTCAAGACGTGCCATTAAGGATATATCAAAGTTAATTTATTAACTTTGATTCCGCAGCAAGTGGGTGTCCTTACAGTAATATCTGAGGGGGGAGTCTTCCATTAATTAGTTAATTGTTTATCATCATCCTTTGGCATGGCTTAAATATACATTTTTCGTTATAGTAACATTTGCACATGCTTATTCACCGAGAAGATACATGTTTATCACAATCCTTTATCATGTCTTAGTGTAATATTCTGATTTTTAAATATTTTTTTAAGTACGTTCAATTCTATTTTGTCATATTTTTTCAGTGAATTTTTCAGAATCTCAAGCTATTTTTGGTGATTTATTGGATTTAAATCGAAATCTTATTTACTACCACGTGGTACCTTGCCATTGGTCTAAAAGTATCTTTAATGACCAAGGAAAACAGCCCACCGTGTCCGCTTCTACCCAAAATTCAATGATTCACCTTGACACGTCACTTGGTGAATAATTAGATGTGGCACCATGTGGCCAATCATTGGATTCCACGTGTCAGTTTGAAGGTGTATAAATAGATGATCAGCCCCTTGACGTGCTTTCTCAACACTTTTATTATTATTTTATTAGTTTGTGATGAAATTTTTGTGGATCATAACATTTGATCTGTAATACCAATTCGCAATCTTCGAGTGGCTGCGTGTTTGTATAGACATAATATTCCTATCTTAGAGGTTTGAGCTAGATCCAACGGTGGTTTCTAGAATGCTCGTTTAGGTGTCTCGATTTACAATCCGGGTGACGATTCGTATTCTCGAGGTGAGTGGTTTATGTAATGTGTTTTCGAATGTCCTTATATGCTTTGAAAATGGTCGAAAAGTATGTTTTTGATCTATTTATGAAATATCTATATATTTTAAAGTGAAACATGTCGATTTGTGAACTGTATTGGATTATATATATTATGATGTTGGAGTTATTATTTGACTAGTCATGAAACATGTGAACTTCTTGATTGAGTTATGTCGAAGTATATGGCAAAAAGTCCATTAGGTGTCTCATGTGAATCACTAAATTGAATGATTCATGTGACGCATTGTTTTGAAATGTACGTATATGATATACTATTTTATAGCGTGAGTAAAATAACATAGTTTTGCTAACATATCACATTATCCACTCACTGAGAGCGTGGTTTTGCTCACCTACCCATTTATAAACTTTTTTGCAGAGACGTGTAGAATATGTCGAGTCAATAAGTGATTTGATGAGTTTAGAGTGAAGAGCCTAGAAATAAGTAGTTTTGTTATTTTTATTTACATTATGCACTATAACACTAAGTCGCTCCTCTGGACCGGCGTCCGTCAGGCTTATATTTACATTTTTCTTTGTTTATTTATGTCATTTTGTGATCGAGTTGATTCCACCGTACGTAGTCATTAATTATAGTTTCAATCTTAGCAATTTAGTTCATGTAATGATGGAACTGAGACGTGTAGGTGTAAGATGTAAACGTACATACACTTAGCAATATTTGCTTCTATTTAGCTCCAAATGTATCTAACAAGAAGCCAACTCCATGACCTAATCTAATATGTGTCTAGTTTATTCTCATCTCATCTCCGAAATGTCAAAGACATGATCGAATTAGATCTCACCTAGCTTTGAGAAGCATGGTAAACACAATTTGCATTGACTTCAAATCTAAACTCCTTTACCTCTCACATGCCTCCCATGAACAAATGTCAAAAACCCCACAGGTGATCGATCTAGATGATCAGCTTTAACCAACCACGTACAACCTAAATTATCTTCCGATTCCGTTCTTTCTTGGCCATAAATGGACCAAAATGATCGACCATTGTAGGACCTAGCTTCCACAAGGACGATCGATGATCGATTAAGCAGATGCAGAGTACGTAAGGTGAAATGGGGAAAAGTCGCAGGAACTAAACGTGAAGGCAATTCTGCGATCAGCAATCATGGCCTCTCTTAGTTTTCTAATATATTTTTGTTAATTATTGCATTATTCCATTTTTTCTGTTTTAAAAGTCTCCTCGTGGTTTATCTGGTTTCGTTGCTTTATACGTACACGACATCGAGCTACAGAACGTCGTACATCGACTCAAATACTTGGATGCGTGCATGGAACCATTCCGCAGCGTCGGTATATACATCGTACCATTTGTACGTATTTGAATAACTTTCACAGTTTGGCAGTTGGTACAATCACAAGTCAATACGTGGTGGGTACATAGAGTGGGCCGTTTTAAGCTGACGATAGAAATCTACCAAATTCGAGAATGTATGTACCTTGTCTTACTTCAGCTTCCCCAACTAATTTTTTAAAAATAAAATTAGATATAAGTTCAATATTGAAACCTTTTTCTTAAAATACATCCACATCTATTTTTTTTATCTATACCCAAATTTTTTTATCATTAATATTTTTTTTTTATAAATATCTGATTTTTCCTTCTGATATATAAAATGTCAGACTAGATTATTTCCTTAATCTTAGGTTTTTATATTCATTTAAATGTGGAATTGATGTATTTCATCCATAATTATTTCATTGTTTTAAATTCATATTAATAACTTCAATCTATATATATACTGATCATTGAGCTATCTAGTTTGCAAATTTTTCATAGCTTTTGTTGTTGTTCTTCCATCAATCAATTTAATTTTGTAAAGTTATACACAATTCTTGTTTTTAAGAAATAAGAGCTAGTGAAACAAAGATTATATGAGAAATTCTTATCGTAAGCTACATACACATCTTTATTCTTGAATGATATTTTATTTTCTTCATGTTAGGTATATTATAACATAAATCCACTGTAAGATGTATAATACTATTTTTTAGAACGAGAAGCATATGTATATATATTAAAATTCTCTATATGCATGTTTTCCTCGATAAGAGATACAAATAAAATTTATAAAATTTCCCTATGTCATTACATTTTTTTGAAGTGAAGCTTATAAGCAAATTCTTCTAATCCTTAGGTTGAAATTAAAAAGAGATACATATTAACTAGGTTGTCTCGTACCTATTAAGTATGTTAACTTTTACATAAACATAAATTGAAGAACGAATACAGAAAAATTAGTGTTGCAAATATGAACCTAAATTTTTGTAAGTTTCAACATAAAAATTTACCTTTAAGAGAGATAATTTAAAGTACCAAAATATAAGTATTACATTCATTATCTACCTTAATTTGAATTAAAAATATAAACAAAATTTCTATAATTAGCAATAATAATGAGGTAAAAGATCACAAGCAATCTATAATTAAGTACTTAAAAAGATATTTTAATTTCATAGTTGACTAATCATAGTTAAATAGTAGAAACCCATGTAATTTTTGTTAAAATGAAAGACAATTTATAAGCTTAATTGAAAATATATGTGGGAAAATTAGAATTAAATGATAGGTGGGTTTATTTTAAAAGCAAGTTCCAAAAATGGGTGTAAAATGAAATACATGTTACGGGATAATTATTATTCTACCCTTATGTGTGTCTTAGCCTTATTAGGTTTCTTGTTATAGATAGATTTACATCTCTGTAATAGATTAAGACTCCGAATCTTACGAGATTATAGTTATGTAATGCATATATATAGACCCCATTATCAATCAATAAAGGGTCACGTTCTATTTCATTACGTTGTTATTATTCTCATTTCGTTCCTCCTCAAACACGTTATCATGCATTTTGTTCTAAAATGTCTGAGCAACGAGGTCACCACTAGAAAAAATTAACTATAGCCCTGAGATCTTGTCATTTGGCGACCTATTTTCCTTGTGTCGCCGGAAAATTCCATCAAAAACCTGACAAATTGTTGTCGGAAAAGAAAAAACAAACAATGGATCTGTTATGAGCACCCAGATTTCTGATATGGGCACCCCTCATCTTCTCCGACCGCAGGGGTCGACCCCCCTTGCGCTGCCCTGTCCGCGTGCCTCAGCTCTCCGACGTTGTTCAAACCTCAGTTTTCTTCTCTAACGTTCGTCTTGCAAGCTCCGCCATCGATGCGACCCAACATCGCCACTGCTCAGCTTTCCCCTCCGTCGATCTTGGGTTTTTCCTTTAAAGATTCAGCGTCGCCGCCCAATGCTTTTACGTCTCTCTAGACCGGCGTCTTCCGACCTTCCTCGTCAGCGTTGACGAAAGATCCGCTTCACAGATCAACAATCGCACGCTCATCGAGCCTCCTCCAGCACCCTTGAATTTGAGGCACTACCTCGCAGTCCTCGACCCTCGTTGAGCCTCCCCGACGCCATGCGCTTCTGACGTCAAACACACTCTTCCCATCGTTGTCCAGGCATGCCCCAGTTCTGTTGATCTAGAACCCGACTCGATTCTCTCGATCCCGACCCGACCTACAGACAACAGCCCAGCCACATATCCTTTTTGGGCTTATAGTCCTCTGAACCCAATGGCCTTAAACTCTATTTCTTTTTCCTTTTTCTTTTCCTATTTATTTATTTAATCATATATCTGCACGTTTTCGTTTTCTAACTATGTTTCACGTGCTTGCATAGGAAAAGTGATCACTCGTCGTACTATGGTGATGACATTCATGCCGAGATGGACGATACTTTTGTCATCTACATGCAATTTCGATCGTATACTCACAAGATTTTTATATCATCGGACGAAGATCGAAAATGAATTCATCAAGCAGCTTCCTGCATGACGAGTGATTTGCATAGCAATTTAATTATATGTGGGCAGACAAACAAGTATGTTTTTTCTTAAATTTGCTGCTTTTGAACATATATATATATATATATATAATATTATCAGGCGCTATTAGCCTTCTTCATGTCTATTTTCCGGTCTTTCTTATAACGCCGATGAGACCAAAGAGGGATATCATTCCCCTCTTAGTCGACGTTTTTCGTGTGACGGTCCTAGGAGAGTTACATTATTATTTAAAGGGAAGAAATCGATTTCGTATGGTCGCCTGAGTGCACCGCTGTTTTGGGTGCGATCATGAGAATCACTTGTGACCATATACATCACAACCCTTCTAATTCCGGTTACATACTTGAATAGTTTCGATTGCTCGAAACCTATACAACCCTCTTCTCTTATAAATGCGTCGTCATCGCGACTATTATTTGAATGCTTGAGTTTTCTTAAACTCATGTCTATAAATGATAATCCCAAGGTATGCATACTCATTTATTTGAGTTGAAATCCATTACTCTAAAGCAACACTACTTGCTGACAAAAGATCCCAAAAATAACGAATTATATGGGACACACTTAAAGTGATTCAATAAATGTTTATGACGTTGTATTACTAGAGTTGACCTTAATGCATGCTCTACATTCGAGAAACATATGCCATTTTTGGCACCTGCATCTATTTATATTGAGGGAACTTTGGAGATGGAAACGTAACATTCTTCCATTCTCCAGTAAACAAATTTTTTGAGCGTTAGGCTAAGGCTCCACCCAATCCGATATGCAAGATTTTTGTTGCTACAGACTTTTGATTAGTCAATCTCTTTTGACTATATTTTATGCTTACTAATCTTCAAGTATGACGTTGGCATTGCCATGTCTCTTGCCCGACTTTAGCTTAAGTCGTCTATTAGACTTGGAAGCTTGGTTGTGTTGTATTAAATATTGGCATATTCAATAAAATTTCTCGTATTCCTTATTTACAAGATGATCTAATGAGAATCTTATTTGCCTTGACTTAGCATGAATGTTCAACGTTTGCAACTCATGTGGTTTTTAAATTGGCCGCTTTTGGGTTACATGAGATCCCAATAGTACTACATAGTAAATTTGGACCTTACAATTTGGTAAACAGACATCGGAACGTCAAAATTGACATCGTTTTTCCCGGTTACTGTTCCGGCATTTTCAGAACATTTTCCGACGTTTTGGCTGCCTTCCGGCCACTTGCTGGAGTTTCCGGCACCGCCATCCGGTTCATGCCGGCGTCCCTTGTCGGACCTGCAGTTCCGGCCGCCGCCGTTTTCCGATGATTTTTCAAGCGATATTTTTGTCATTTCTCGTCATTTTTTCGGCATATTTCCCGCAGTTTTTGTTGTTATGTTTTCCCAATCCAAATTTCACCCGGTTTTGAGTTATTTTGAGATGGTTTTCCGGTTAACTTTCCGTTTTTTCTACAATTCATTTCATAGCTCAAACGATTTTATTATTATTGGTGACCACCCGCACCAATTGGATGGTTTTTACCAGCCAAATTTTTTGGTATTCAACTGCTCCAATACCATGGTTTTCCAATTTTTAAGTTGAAGAATGTAGTTCTATTGCTATGTGATACACTTGATGGGATTGCACATTGTCTCAATCCCCCTTTTTACAATATTCTACGGTGTATTGTCTAGAGAAGTTCACCGTATAGTTTACTCTCTTAATTTTATTTTGTGAATGTCCCGCCGTGAAATCGAGTGTCTTGCTAATTGCGTAATTGCCCATACTGTTCTGCGGCGCAGGTAGTTGTTTTACGAATCTCGTGCGGAGATTGTGTTTTATATCTTCGTGACTTGCTAAGTTTTAAAATGCCATACATGCCAATGATGAATTTTCATCTTGATATTTGTGTTGAGAATGAAGAGGAATAAATCTATCAGATTTCATTGACAATAGCTTTTTCAAGATTCGACAATAGCTTTGTTAGCCTGCAAACATAGCTTTGCTTGCCTGCAACAGTAGCTTTATGTAACTTAAGATTCTTTGAATCATGAGTTCGGATTTGCTGTCTTCTCGGTTTTGACATGATCATTTTTGGTCATTTTGAACGAGATATGATGTTTTGAGTTCTTTGAAATTCACATGATCATCTATTTTTCATGTTCACAAAGCGATTGGAGGACCACCTCACCCGTGCTCCACACGGTGAGGCCGTTCCCATCCATGTCAAGCACGGTGAGATCGTGCTTGCCCCTCTCGGAAGCTCCATGGCATTCAGGCCGTTGGTGACGACATCCCCTCCTTCACAGGAGCTTGTGATGCCTCCCGTGATTTCTAATGCCTCCATAGTAATTTCTGATGCCCATCGCTCATTTTGCAAAGCTTGTTCTCTTGCTAGATTTCAAGGAAGTCCTTATTTGCTAAGGCTTCAACTGAGAACATTACATTCTTACAAAGTATTTAAGGTGACATTAGTGGACCCTATCTAACCGAATGCAGACATTTTTTTGGTATTTTTATTGTATAGGTTAAGAGTATCTACGCGTTGGTCACGCGTCACTTTGCTTTCCACATTAAATGTTGCATTTTGTTAAAGTTTTTAGCTATGATCATCATACTAAGGGCTCACCACCATTCTCATCCTCTCAAATCTACTTGATTGGATACCGTTGGAGAGTTCACCTCCACAACTTTGATGATTTCATTTTACATATCTACTGCGATCGTCGTTTGACATATCATTCCTCATGTTCATTCACTGCACGATCTAGCAGAGCTCAGACTTGGTTATGGGTACTAACCTGCCGATTTTTGTATTGGGATATGTAATGATGTTGCATGCAGCAACACATATTCGTTTCAGACCCACAACTTACCAAGCGTTTAGTGCGTACCAGATGGTTACTGGATACGATCCCAACATTCTTTTCACTAACGCCTATTTGGTTAAGTTGTTTATGTGCCTCTATTGTAGTAATCTCAATGGGTCTACATGAAACGCTTAAGTATTTTGGTTGGTTATGCTTTATGAATCACCAACACTTGTCCGCTATTTCTAATCTACAACCGTAGATCTCGATCCTGCGATATCCGGAGACGGTCACTTTGATAAGATATACTTCCCGTTGTTAGGGGGAGATATGGAATGCTCCCATTCCGGTTTTAACGCCAGGAATTGACGTGGTGTGGCACTATGTCTCATTAAGATCCTGCACTACTCAAAGTGAGCAAATGTGCAACACATTATTGACCTCCAGAAAGTCAAAGATTCGATGCTCAATGACTTCACAGATATTGCGAAAGTGACGAGATCGCACATAAATGCTGTGATGTGCCAGTAAGGTTGGGACTCTCAGTATATGTGAGAATTTCATATGACCTAGTCCTAGCACCGTTGGCACCATCCGTGACAGTGTTAAGTAATCTGACGATGACACCATTGTACGATGTGGTGTTGTTAGCGCCTGTGGTATTGCACCACAAAACAAGGGCGACAAACACAAAGATGGACTAGTAAGGGTCATAGCTTTGGCCTTGGCTCTTACCTAGATGAGGAGGAGACTATTATTTTATGTAATAAAAAACCAGAATGAAGCTAAGCACAAGTATTTCGCCCATCATCAAGAGATATTCTCTAAACATGTGTATCAACTAAGTTTATGTGGGACGCTATAGACTCCTTTGATGTTAGAGAATAATAGAAATCTCACAAATTGATCGTATACAGCGCGCACATGTTTTAATGGACTGGTCTCCCATGATTGATGATGTATTCGCTTGTACTCTTATTCCGTTGTAAAGTATCAACGATTAGCAACGTGACTAAAATGGAAAGAATCAATATAGGCTGAACTAGACTTGTTATGTTAGTCATTGTTTGTAAGTGTAATGAGAAAGATGAAGTGATACAATATTTGCAGGACTTATGGCGCAAAGATTGTCTCAATATCCTATTATTGACTACGATGAGTTATATTCTCTCATTATGGACATAATTGATTTCCGCTACTTAATCAGTAGTAGTGTCCATGAAAACTGATTTGCAGCTAGAGGTGGCAAACAGGCCAAAACCGTGCTCGTGCCATGCTCGGGCCGGCCCATTTATTTTTCGTGTCGGGCTCGGGCCGGGCCATTTGCTTAAATATTAAGTCCGGCCCTGCATACGGCTCAAGCCCATGTCGGGCCGGGCCCGGATCCGTACTGGGCCAAGAAGCGGGCCAGTCCAGCGCATTTGCATTATATGATACAATTAAAATAAAAAATATTGTGTACTTTGAATATTTGTTTTATATAACTATTTAGAGTAGTAAAATAAATAAAATATTACAACACATTTCATAATCTTATTTTTAAAACGTTACGTATCTTAAAATAATAACGTTTTATTTAGTATTTGATAATATTTGTGAAATATTGTAGTTAAAATAATGAAATAATCAAAGATTCTAATTTAAAAAGTATAATATTCAAGTTTAATAATGATAATTTTTTAAATATTAATATAAATAATATATAATTATGTGTTTAACGGGCCAGCCCATGAATTAATCGTACTCGGGTCTTGCGGGCTAAAAACGGGCTAGGGCCGTGTCGGGTCCATGAGCCAAAATATCTCGGCCCGGCCCATTACAATAACATGCTCGGACCGTGCCGGGCTTCGGCTTTTGTGCCCATTTGTCACCTCTATTTGCAGCATATGATAGTGGTCATAACATATTTGTAAAGGGATCTTAATGCAGATATGAGAGTGCCCGATGGACTTTAAATGCCTCTAGACCACAAAGAGCTTATGTAATCAGATTGCGACGTTTGAGAGAACGTAGTACAATCGATTGCAAGAACTTATACCCATATGTGTTCATATGAAAGCTAATTCTTGATTCTCTATTCCATCTAAGTAAAGATGATGAAGAGACTCAATGAGCTATAGATTCATATATGTTAGTATTGTTGGGACACTATTGCTTTCATTATGATGTGATCAACTATGCGCATATGCATTGTCATTGGACTTGTGTTGCTCCTTTGACATGGGTTTAGTTCTACGCTTAGTGAATCAACAAAAATCCTATACGCACCAACGCCGCCAACAGCTCCAGCAACATCAAGTACGCTTTGGTGTAGCAGTTGACACTAATAGCGTAGAGGATGCGTATGATTCCGTCTTTGACCAAAATCAGCATTCATTGGTCCATTCCCACATTCTTTTGTAAAAGACACATTGAATGTGACAAATCAGAATTTGTCTAGTTTCGTAGGTCAACTTCAACGAGACCTATATGACAGCTCACCCAATGAAATATGGTGAAATTAGTACCGTTGGAAATGTCTATGTGTATACTTTTTATGGACACCAACAATTTGTTCATAGCTATCGTATTGAGAGAGTTATGGCCGTTTTGGCAAAGTATGACAGTTCTGTCCCGAAATTTGCAAGTTAGTCAACTTCGACAGAGCACTGTGAACTGCTTCGGTCGAGTTAGGTTGTGAAGTTTATCTCATTGGAAAGCCACATGTGTCTACTTTTCTGAACGTGTTACAGTTCGCTGATACCTATTGTGAAGAAGTTATGGCTGTTTAAGTGAGTGAAAGTCATTCTACCCGAGAATCTGATTTTCATTGCAAACTCTTGTTTTGAGTTGTTATGC
The DNA here is from genome assembly GCF_933775445.1 of Argentina anserina. Classification (NCBI taxonomy): domain Eukaryota; kingdom Viridiplantae; phylum Streptophyta; class Magnoliopsida; order Rosales; family Rosaceae; genus Argentina; species Argentina anserina. The sequence goes on from NC_065876.1 coordinate 12,808,087, forward strand.
AACCTTGTTTCCTAAGATCTAAGTTTGGTTAAGTATAACATGTATGATCTAAGGATGTGTGGCTAGATTAATGATTAGCCAAAAACTACGTTTGAGAAGCATGTAATGAACGTTGTATACGTTGTTATTTGTACTCTATGATTATGACACTAATCAGGGGAGTTGTTTCGTAGACTTCAGGGGGAGTCTACCTCACATGATGCTATCAAATGTAGACGGTGCGTTATGCTCTTTTTTCCTTCGATCAAGTTTTTGTTTTTACCCAAGAGGTTTTTGTTTTGCTTGACAAGGTTTTTACCGAGGGAACAATGTGTGCACCATGCAACCTAGGCATGCGACATAAGGGTGAGTGTTATGGGAAAATTATTATTATACCCTTGTGTGTCTTAGCCTTATTAAGTTTCATGTTAGTGATAAATTTACATCCTTGTAATATATTAAGACTCTGAATACTACGAGATTCTGGATATGTAATGGCAGTAATGCCTATATATAGGCCACATTATCAATCAATAAAGGGTTACGTTCTGTTACATTACGTTGTTATTATTCTCGTTTCGTTCCTACTCAAACAATACCCTTTTTTTTTCTTTTTCTTTTTTTCTGATATGTATCCAGCCATTTCTTGAATACAGAAAAAGGAAGAATAACATCTAAGGGGAGGAAAGGCAGGGGACGTGAAGCTAAATCGTCTTAGTTTAAACACAAAACCAAACTATAACCAAACAAAAGCATGATTAAGCATCAATATAGACGCACAACGGGCGCAGCCTGGTAATGATATCATAAATTAGCTATTTTGAGTCTTCATTTTTAACTTCTCCACTTGGAGATCAGAAGCTGCTTAAGAAGATTCTCATATTTGAGAGTTAATTGCGATTCTTCCTCATCAAACCATTAGCACAAATAACTTAATTAGCTTAAGCATATGTATGATGATGACTTAAATTAAGGTTCTTCATTATTTTTTTAATCAACCCTACAAATATAACTTAACTAGATGAACACGTACAACTTTAGAAATTTCTACAAGTAATGAAAAGAGTAAAAATAAAATAAAGAATCAAGAGTACTAAGAGCATCTCTAACAGCTCCTCTAAAACTCAAATAATCTATATTATAAAGAAAAAATATTAATTTTTAGCTCCAATAACCCATTTAAACCGTCTTCTATAATAGGGAAAGTGAGAAAAAAAGAGAAACAAAATCTCGAGATTTGTAGAATTTTCAAAATCCGTATAATTTTCAAAACAATCTTTAAATTTTATTTCATATCAAAACAAATTTACTCTTTATCCTAAAAAATAACAACAAAAAACAGTGATTCTCTGGTCTTAGTATAAATTATGACATTATGAGATTCAATTTGATTTTCATTTAATTATACACATTTTGTATTTAATTTTATATAATAGAATAGAGAAGTTGTTGGAGTTGAGGTTTTTTTAGAGATTTAGTGTTTTCATCTTATATAATAGAAAATTTTAAAAAGAGATGTTGAAGATGGTCTAACTAGAGGCACGCGGAAGTATGTAGCAAGAATGGCCGGCTTCAATGAATAACAAATTAATACAAATGGAATGTTAAGTGTATGGTTTATTTATAACTTAGGAATTTAATTATCACTTAGGCCTACCACTCACTAATCATCTCATTACCATATACATTATACCTACCAACTCGATCATATATGAGTCATGCATGTAACTCGCACAGTAACCATTTTATTTATTACGAGATAACAACAAATTATCCCCGAACCTAGATACCAGCTGGCCAGCAAGCTTTCGATCACCACCACAGTTTAATTTTGCAATGATATGGAGAAGGATTTAAACAAGTAAATAACTGAACCTAAGTTCGACCTTCTCAATTTGATATTATGATCGAACAAGCTAGACATAACTAAATAAGGCTGATAAATGAACGAAAGGAAAGTAATTAAGCGAAGCCTCACCGGCCAACAAAAACCGTAGCTCACTATCAGTGGTCTCAGCCAGCTAGTGCAAACAATTCATAAAGAGAGTCGGTCACCACGTTGTCCTGAAAAAGATGATGAAGTTTTGTCTGCATGCTTTCATGGACCACGTACAGCAACCACCAATTCCTCCACGAAGAGGTACAAGCAGCTTGCCGCCGCGTACGTACGAGTTTGATGAATCGCAACCAAGTAAGAAACACGACGTTGAAACTGTAAATAAGTGAGAGAGTCTGAAAGCGTGAAACTCTCATGTAGAATAGACCCCAACTCATGCATCCGATTCGGAAGAGAAAGCAAACTTAAGTTGTGTGTGACTGTAGACTTGTAGAGTAGAGGCAAAGGAAACAGAACTGCTGATGTTGAGCAGTTAATTTAGGTACGAGTATACGCACGTACTACTCGATCAAATCGATCAAATGATTAAAAAACTACGAGCTAATATTAGCCTGATCGGGTATATCTGGAAATAAGTTGATGAAGGCATAAAGCATTTGTTTTCTGATTGACTGATTGATTAATAAGATTAATGTGATTAGTGATTAGATTAGTGAGTTGAGTAGTGTTGGAGATGCGGCACCGGCCGGCATTTTATGATGTAGATTAGTGCTCGAAACTTTCTCTTATATCTGCTTCTATGTATTCTGGATTTCTGGGACGTCATGTAGTTTCCAACTTTCCGTCCTTAATTGATCGCTTCATTAGTAATAAATTTGACGTACACTAGCTAGCTTAATTATATGATATGCATAATTCTGTTGATTAATCAACAACAGATGATAGATTATCACTAAAATTTATGTGCATTCCAGTTGAAGTTGTCATTGTTCTCTGTTTTTTTTTTTTGCCAACATCGTAACTCTAATTTTATATCGATCATTCTTGCTCTCACTTGGGCAACAATTATTGTATTCGACCTCACAAGCGGCTAACTTCTCCAACGTTCTTGCTCGTTACATTACCTAATCACGATGTAGTTGTTGTGATTATTCTCTTTGTTTTGTTGGTGTTATCCAGGCTGGTGTTTGCATCGGCCATGGACCAGCCTTCCTAGCTATAGTCCCTCTCTGATCCTTTGTGTTTTTGGTGAAACCCTTGCCGGGTGATCGATTTTTTTATCTGTTTCCGACCATATTAGGATCCGAGTTGGATGCAAGTTCGGATATGGATCTTTAATTTGTCCGTCGTTTTGATTTAGATTTATATACAGTATCACAGCACGCCACATATATATCAGGCATACCTACGATATTCGGGGATGATTGATTTCTCAAGACAAACTAACAAAACCGATCGATTGATTATGACATTCTTGGTTCGGATTCATGAATCCTGCTCAATTAATTATCATATACTATAAATAATTAATTTGTGCATGAGGTTTTTTTCCTTATAAGGACTAGTTTCAGTAGGGTGTCCATGGTCGAATGATAAGATTCAGGAGTTTTGGTATATTTCTTAATATAAAAATGCAATAAAAAGAGAGCTCGCAGATTCTATTTCTTATTCTATAATCAAATAGAATAACAAAAGAGAGAATTAACCATGCCATTTGCTAGTCCCTCAAAATACCCTTATGTTACAACGCATACAAGTGTGAATAACAAATAAACTGGTGGAAGAAGTCAGGAAGATTTGGGGCCATGTATCGGTACAGTAAAAAATTTATGATAAAATTATTAAAATACATGAAATTTCAAATATATAAATACGGGATTCAAATCTTTTGTCCCCAATTTTCTGTCTCTCTCCCTGTCTGCCACTGAAGCACTGACACATGTGCTTCCACATCACCACATTTAGCAGCCATTAAGAGCGTTAAGCCTTTAAGAATTTGATTATGAAAAATCATTTATTAATATTAATATCATATTTATCATACATGAACCCAAATCCAGTTGAGGTTTATCGTCCTCTTTCTTCCGGTAATACACATCATAGAAGACATTTAATTGATATAGCTTTATATTCTAAGATCCAAATTGCAAATCGATCACTGTCATTAAGCTCTATGCAAGTATGCATACATTTTCAATTGAATCATTTATGGGCAGTAAATCCAAACAAACTCAGATTATCTTCTTTTTTATTCAATAGAACTGGGGTGGCTGGTTGGCTATCAAGAAATATATCAAGGACAATCTATATTTTATGATTGGCTCTTTCATGTCCTGCACTAAAGAACATGAAAAATTGAAGATCTAATTAATCAAAACCATTCACCTCCGAATCGCAAGTTCGGCTTCTTTTCCAACTAAAAAATAGGATTTCATCTCAGTTTATAGACTAACTAAGTTCGATTTGATCTGGGTTTTTTAATATGAGCAATGATATTGACGTGATTACTAATATAAAAGGCATTAGAGTGATCAAACGAATTCTCTCCAAATCTGGGTTCATCTCTTATATCAGTCAATTTTTGATAGATAATATTACGAAAGAATAATAAAAAATTTATTTTAAAAGGCTTAACTCTAGTAAGTAGCTGTTAAATGTGGTGATGTGGAAGGACAAGTGTCAATACTCCATTGGGATACTGGGAAAGAGACAGAGAGTTGGGGACATAAGATTATCTCCCATAAATACGTACATATTGACAAAATTTTTGATGTCGAAGAGATCCTATCGACATATATATACTGCAAAAGTCTATGATTCATTTGCATGTATAAAGAGAATTTCAAAAGTGGAAATGTAAGAAAACACAACACATTTTTCACGATTTTACTGCAAAAGTCTAAAACACGTATATACTTGTCTTGCTAAATAATGCATGATTGTACCATTTTGGAAGTTGTGCGAAATCGGATTCATAATCTCAGAGCACATACTGTCAAAATGCAACTTTGTATAGTCGTAATCCTATGATGAAGGAACAAACAAATAAATAGTTCATTCTGCTTGTTCAGAACAAACATAGCACCAACATAACGTATTTTAAGGCATCATTCTTTAATATTCTTTTCAATGTTTCATTTCTACCCCACTAATAACTGCACCTGTTACTCCCACAATTACAATCTAGATATATGATATATGATATGTACATTTCCATTTCCAGTTTAGCGTTTGCCATATTTCAGAATGCTAGTCAATCATAATTTCTTAACCAATATGAGAGGACATACCACCAGGATTACCAGCTACAGGTGGGCAAATTAGACAACTTGGTGTTTCATTTATGTACCGTCTTTTGGCATTTCGATCTACTATATGTAAGGTTGCTTTCTAATTTAGTTATCTTCCATCTTCCCGGAGGATCATCGCTCTATCATGCATTTGAAAGAAGAACATGTTAGAATGAGTTGGAACAGCTAGATAAAGCATAATCATGTTACTCATGATGTGTTAACAACTAGGATTAATCATTAAGATTAGTGCTAATATTTTCCAAACTCTCTTATAAATAGATAGCAAATCTTTGTAACAATTCATCAATCAATCAATACAAATCCTCATATTCAAGTTGGTATCAGAGCAACTTATTTGGTTGGTTGCAAATTTGCTCTGCATTTTTTCTCCCGTCTGGCGTAGGTGTTTTTGCCAGACGTCCAGATAAGCAGTAACACTGCCTCTGCTCTCCGCCGTCGCCTCCTCCGGTGCCACTGCCTCTTTTGGAAGCCAGCCCCGACGCCGCTTCAAATCATCCGGATCGGCGTGCCCGTGCCTCCCCTCGGTCCGACTTCAGCTCCGTCGTCCCCCCCCATCGCCGACGCAGCAGCAGGATGACCCGAGACTGGGTGATCCACCTCAGCAGCAGCGCCGACCCCTTCGTCGCTTCCTTGCCAACGCAGCAGCAGCGCCGACCTGAGCCCCGGCGCTCCGACCTCTGCACCGTCGTCGCCTCCTCGCCGGCAGCAGCAGTAGCCGCACGACCCGTAAATCCTCCAGCAGCAGCGCCGACCCGAGCCCCGGTGCTCCGACCTCCGCACCGTCGTCGCCTCCTCGCCGGCAGCAGCAACAGCGCGACCCGGAAGTCCTCCTCGACCGGTTCTGATTGTGTTGATTTCGGAAGCAAAGAGGGGTTTTTTTATTAACCCCAAGACCCGACCCAAGATCCAACACGCGATCCAACCCGCGATCCGACCCGAGATCTGACCCGAGATCTGACTCGAGCTCCGACCCGAGCTCCGACCCGCGCTCCGACCTGAGAACCAGCCCGCCCCTTTTCTGCTGCCTTTTTAAGTGTTTTTTTTCACCGACAGTGCTTGTTCACCGAGGCAGGTTCCTATCTGTTTTTTGTTTCCGCTGCATTATTACTGATTTTTGATTTGATTTGATTTACAATGGGTTATGAAGACGAAGACGAGAGTTCTCATGTCAATGATATTCAGAAATTTAAAGTGACAGTGGTTCTTTTGGAGGAGCCAAACTCAATGGGGCCAATTTCCGTAAATGGAAGAAAATTATGACAGCCCATCTCTGAGGAATGCACAAGATAAGACATGTAACCAGCGTCACTAAGGCTCCCAATACAGATGCGGTTGTTGCCTACACTAAATGGGACGATGATGATGGTCTTGTAATGTCTGTCTTGTTCAAAGCCATGAATGAAGAGATACTTGACTTGGTAGCAGAATGTGATACCGCGCATGCAATATGGACGACATTGGAAGTCCTATTTACTAATGACTCTGATTTTATATAGGTTCATGAGTTAATGTGTATAGCCTTTGTAATGCACCAGGTTGGGCAACCGGTGGCGCAATATTTCACCAAACTGAAGAATATTTGGGCTGAGATTGATGTGAAACGTCCTTGCATGATCAAGAATCAAGAGGATATTGTTTGGTACCAAAAAGAGAAAGAGCTTGAGCGAGTTCACCATTTCTTGAAAGGTCTTGATGCAAAGCATAACAGTGCAAAAGGCGAGCTACTCAGAAAGACCGAACCTCCTAGCCTAATCACAGCTTTCATATTTATCCGTAAGGATGAGTCTCAGCAAGACAGTCTTCATAAGACACAAGTTGAAGTTTCTAGCCCCACTGTTCAGGCTACATCTCCAGCACCATCCCTTCAGCTAGCCACTTCAGCTCCACTCCATAAGCGCGGACCACCACCAAACTTCGGGAATTAGCCCCGCCCTTCTTGCTCTTATTTCCATGATACAAACCATGCTCGTGCAACCTGTTGGAAGTTGTATCCACACCTTAGACCCCAGAGGCCTAATTATCGTCATAAGGCGAAAGCAGCTATTCAATTAGTCCCGGCACCAGATATCTATGGTGTGGTTGGACATGATCATCATACAGCAGGAGGAGCAACACCCACAACATCAATAGTTGGTCATGGTAAGATTGGTATGGCTTTACATATTTCTCACTTTGTTGGTTTTGATACATGGATTATTGATTCTGGTGCGTCCGATCATATGACTTATGACAAATCTTATTTTACTATCTTATCTCCTCCACCAGTACCATATGTTACTAATGCTAATGAAGTCCCGGATCACTTTGCTCTCCACTTCTGATAAGCTAAGTGAAGTTTGGTTATGGCATCGTCGCTTGGGGCATCCATCTTTTAGTGTTATGAAAACATCCATGCCTACTTTGTTTCTTGATGTGGATGAGTCAGTTTTTCGTTGTGAAACATGTGTTTTGGGCAAGAGTCATCGATCTACTTATTCCCCTAATACTTCTCATAAACCTACTCTTCTTTTTGAATTAATTCATTCTGATGTTTGGGGGCCCTCCAAAGAGCCTACTGTGTCAGGAATGCGATATTATGTGTCATTTATTGATGATTGCACACGTCTTTCGTTAATTATTTTTCTGAAAACCAAAAATGAGGTTTTTTCGGCTTTTCAAGCCTTCTATACCACTTTCCAAACACAATATAATGCCACAATTAAAATTCTTTGTTCTGATAATGGGGGGGGGAATATGTGAATCGTGTCTTTCAGGAATTCTTTAACGCACATGGAATTGTTCATCAAACAACGTATCCTTACACACCTGAGCAGAATGGCGTTTCCAAAAGAAAAAATCGTCATTTACTTGATATGGCCCGGTGTATTCTCTTTAGTGCCCATATGCCTAAATACCTTTGGGGTGATGATGTCCTAACTTCTGCTCACCTCATTAATCGTCTTCCATCCCGTGTCCTTGGAGGCAAAGTTCCATATGAGGTGCTTGCCTCCCATGTTTCCTTACCCTCTTTTTCTAATCTTCCCGCCTGTGTTTTCGGTTGTGTTGTTTTTGTCCATCTTCCAAAACATCAGAGGTCTAAATTGGATGCCCGACCAGTTAAATGTGTGTTTGTTGGATACAGTGGACATCAGAAAGGGTACATGTGCTATCATCCACCTACCAGACAGTATTATGTCACTATGGATGTTACTTTCTTTGAGGACATGAGCTATTTCACGTCTTCTGATATTGCTCTTCAGGGGGAGAATTCATATTTTGAAGAGTTGTATCATGAAAAGGGGGAGACAAGTCAGTTAGGAGATATGGTGCCAGGTTCGATTGAGATTAATGATATATCAGCTACACATGCACCACAAGATGATTCTGGTATAGTCACTCCAGAGATTCAGGTACCAGAAGCTGACAGCACAACTGCCCCTCCGACCTCACCTACTGTTGTTTATACCCCTGACCAACGTTTCCCTGATACAGAAGATCACTCATTTGAGGTTAGTCATTCTATTGGGGCAAATAGTAGTGAAGCTAATAGTAGACAATATATCTTACCACATAGGTCTACTCGGGGTCAGCCAACAAAAAAATATGAACCTACCCTTCAGGCTAAAGCTAAGTATCATGTGGCAAACTTTATGTCTACCAAAAGATTGTCTAAGTCATATGAATCATTTGTGAATCAAATTTCTGCTGTATCAATACCTAACAAAGTGTAGGATGCATTGAGAGATCCAAAATGGAGGAAAGCGATGGAAGAAGAGATGGAAGCATTACAGAAGAACAATACTTGGGAGCTTGTATCTTCACCATATGGCAAGAAGGCAGTGGGATGTCGTTGGGTGTTTACAGTGAAGCATAATCCAGATGGGTCGGTGAGCCGGTATAAAGCACGCCTAGTAGCAAAAGGGTTCACCCAGACATATGGCATAGACTATGATGAGACATTTGCACCTGTTGCAAAGATGAACACTATTCGGGTATTGCTCTCTTTTGCTGCTACCTTAAACTGGCCACTTAGACAGTTTGATGTTAAAAATGCATTCCTTCATGGAGAACTTACAGAGGAAGTGTATATGGATATTCCTCCTGGTATGTGGTAGCTTCTCCAGATAACTTTGTATGCAGATTAATAAAGTCTTTGTATGGTCTTAAACAGTCTCCTCGTGCTTGGTTTGGAAGATTTTCACAATTCATAAGGAAAATTGGCTACAGACAGAGTAATTCAGACCATACATTATGTCTCAAACACCAACAAGGGAAGGTAACAGCCTTAATTATATATGTTGACGATATGGTAGTTACTAGTAATGATACTATTGAGATGGATAGATTACAGAAACAGCTAGCCACAAAGTTTGAGATGAATGACCTAGGTACACTCAAGTACTTCTTGGGCATTGAGATAGCCCAGGGAAGTGATGGAATCTATCTGTGTCAGAGGAAGTACATTCTTGATCTGCTAACAGAGACATGTATGTTAGATTGCACTCCAATTAATACTCATATTTAGCAGAACCATCGGTTAGCAGAGTACCCAGATCAAGTGCCCACTGACAAAACTCGTTATCAGAGGCTAGTTGGACGCCTGATTTATTTGTCACATACCAGGCCAGATGTCGCGCATGCAGTAAGTGTAGTGAGTCAGTTCATGCATAATCCGAGCATGGATCACATGGATGCTGTTGTGCGGATTTTGAGGTACTTAAAGTCAGCTCTAGGGAGATGAGTAATGTTTTCTAATCACAACAATATCCTTGAGATTTGTGGCTTCACAGATGCAGACTGGGCTGGAAATATTACGGATCGAAGGTCGACATCAGGGTACTTTACATTTGTTGGAGGTAATCTTGTTACGTGGAGGAGTAAGAAACAAAATATGGTAGCTAGATCTAGTGCTGAAGCAGAATACAGATGAATGGCTCAAGGAGTGTGCGAGTTATTGTGGCTTAGGAATTTGCTACAAGATTTGGGTGTTAAGCCTAAGTGTGCTATACAGTTGTACTGTGACAACAAGACAGCTATTGATATTTCACAGAATCCTGTGCAGCATGATCGTACAAAACATTTAGAGATTGATCGTCACTTTATAAAGGAGAAGCTAGACGCCAAGATCATTTGTTTTCCATTTGTTCCTACAGAAGAGCAACTTGCGGATATACTCACAAAAGGAGTGTCTAAAAAGGTGTTTTATGACTCATTTAGCAAGTTGGGCATGGTTGATATGTATGCGCCAACTTGAAATGGAGTGTTAGAATGAGTTGGAACAGCTAGATAAAGCATAACCATGTTACTCATGGTGTGTTAACAACTAGGATTAATCATTAGAATTAGTGCTAATATTCTCCAAACTCTCCTATAAATAGATAACAAAGTTTTGTAACAATTCATCAATCAATCAATACAAATCCTCATATTCAAATGAACAAAAGAAGGCTAGGATCTTTCATGAATGTCAACGAAAGATGTACTGCAGCTGATCGCTTGGTAAATTAAAAAAGATCGAACCAGTTTTTTTACTCAGTTATCATTTTCGTTGCGTTATTTCCATTACTGCCACTAGGTTCTTCAGCTCCTGTCAACAAGGGGCCGGGTTTAATCAAGCGATTGTAAATTAGCTCCACTACAAAATTCTCTCCAGCCCAAAAGTGAGACAAACCTTTGGGGTATAATTCAGTTGGGCCTCCTCAACAGTGTGAATTAAGCAGAGCAAAGTATAAGCAACATTTAACTTTCAATTTCCACAACATTTTATGCGATAATTAGCTTCAATTGCCCTTCAAACATGCAAATGCTTCTACCTTAACTTATGCTTTCTTTTTTTTGTTTACCCCTCACTAAATTAAGACTCAACCAAATTAATCTTCAAGAAAAATGGATCATGAAGCAACAAGCAAACCGATGGTTGAGCTAGAGAAGGACAATCATAGAAACCCCGGCCGTTCGCGGTCTGTAATAACCGCCCCTCGCCACCACAGAGCTCCACAGACACAAATTCGACAATTACAACCCACCAAACCTCAAACTCCAAGGGCACTTATGTCATTTCATCTCCCTCCTGGTAAATAAAACGCCTTCGTTTGAAAACCCCCGAAAACCTAAAACTTCAATTTGGGAATTCAATAACTTCGATCTTCTTCTTCATCTCTCTCTTCAACCTGAGGAGGTGTTCGGAGCACCTCTTCGGATCTCAATTTCGAGTCTGCCCTCCTCCTTCTGTTGCGATCAGATTCAATGGCGTCCGAGATCTTCAACGACAAGAATGCTGTGTTCAAGAAGCTGAAGGCCAAGTCGGAGAACAAGGTCTGTGCTTTTTACTCTTTTTGATATTGGGTTTGTGATTATTCTGCGAAATTCGATCTGGGTTTGTGAGATCTAATTCAGATCTTAATTGTGCTGATGTGGATCTTAATTGGGTCTTGGATTTCAGATGTGCTTCGATTGTAATGCAAAGAACCCAACTTGGGCTTCGGTTACGTATGGTATCTTCCTCTGCATTGATTGCTCAGCCGTTCATCGGAGTCTGGGAGTTCATATCAGCTTTGTTAGGTGAGTTTCATAGGAGATTAAGGATGCTTTGTTTTTTAAATGTTGAATTCGTTATTTTGGGTGCATATGTGATTGTATTGGTTAGCTGATTTGTACTGCAAGATCTTAGATTTTTGTTTCGAATGGCATTGGACTGAAGATGAGGTGATGGGGCAATGTGCCCTTAATGTTGGGGATCTAAGCAAGCGATTGTGTTGTACTGATTAAATCTGAGGACTTTGGATGATATCAAATTGAAAACTATGGATTTTGATGATTAGAGGGGTGTTTGATGGTATTTGAATCGAATGTGCGGGTTGAAATTGAAGTAGGATTGTAGGAATATGATCTCTTTTGTTTTTTGTTGTACTTAGAAGTTTAAGGTGTGTAAGGTGCTTTTTGGGTTGTGTTGGTGTTAATCTGAGGCGGCTGGCTTATGGCCTAAATTTTAAATTTAGTTAATGTAACACTATATATTGGGATCTCTGCTCACATATTCATTGGGACGGCTAATGTGGATAAAATGGTTTTACACACTAAAAAACATAAATATAGGGTTAGTTCTTGTGTTAAAACATTCTATTTTGATGTTAGGGTAGAATCTCTAATTGACTTGTTCTACTATTGTTTGTTAATTCATGGGTTACTTTGATCTGTCTGCAATTCTGAGAACCTTTACCATTGTTGATTTTAATGATGAGCATATGCTCTAAGAAAATCCATATCAGAGATCATAAGATCAATGATGGGTGTCTTGCACAAATCTTTGCTGATACTCCTCACGTAAATTATAAGTTTTGGACACAACACAAAAATAAGTGTAAGGAACTTGTTAGTTTTTGTAATTCAAATTTATCTGCAATTCCAATTCAGTGTATATAATTTTAATTTGACTGACTTGTGCTTGTAGTCTAACAATTTAGTTTGAATGAGATATTTTAGAAAATGTGCTTTATGTTTGAACACAAATAATATCCGTTGTAGGTTTTTTTTCTATCAAAGCCTCCTATTGTGTTTATCCTTTGGTTCCTTACAGGTAGAGAAATGGTTACATATTAAAATTTCTTGTGGCATAAGATTAATTAGCTCTGCTGGTTGATCTTATAGTTTGAGTTGAGATTTGTGTACAATGTTCAACCGGTGGACTTTGGCCTATAATTAGTCATACTATAATGGTATTCCTACAGATATAGGGTAATTGGGAGGAGATATAAGTTTTGATATAGAACTTGTGTCTTCATGTTCTAATTCCAATTAAATTGGAGACTACAACAGATATAGTGACAAATTTCGTCTCACAATGAATTCATTTACTATTTCAGATCTACGAACTTAGATTCATGGACCCCAGAACAGCTGAGAACAATGACCTTTGGGGGAAACAATCGTGCACAGGTTTTCTTTAAACAGCATGGATGGACAGATGGAGGCAAAATTGAGGCCAAATATACATCACGAGCTGCCGAGCTATATAGGCAGATACTTTCCAAAGAAGTAGCAAAAAGTATGGCAGAAGACGCAGGTCTTCCATCATCGCCTGTTGCGTCTCAGTCGGGACAAGCATCTAATGGGCTTCCTGATGTTAAGACCAGTGAGGTGATAAAAGAAAAGCCCATAGCAAAGCAAGAAACACCGGAAGTTTCTGCTTCCCCGAAAGCCCCCCATGTATTTGTTACCAGTACCATTAAGAAGCCCCTTGGTGCTAAGAAAATTGTGAAAACTGGGGGACTTGGTGCTCGCAAACTTACTACAAAGGTTTTGGTTGCTAACTTATTATGATTTCATGTGTGCAACTATATGCTCAATACATTTATGAGTTGTTATTGTTATTTGATTATGCCTTATAGCAAGATGATTTTTACAATGCAGCCAAATGAAAGTCTGTATGATCAGAAACCTGAAGAACCAGTTATCCCAGTTGTTTCCTCAACCAAGAGCACTGCACCAGCTGTCACACCCCTGGCTTCTCGATTCGAGTATGTAGAAGCTCTTCAATCTACTGATAGTGGCCATCAGGTACCTGGCCATGTTACTGCACCCAAGTCATCAAATTTCTTTGCGGATTTCGGAATGGACAGCAGTTATCCCAAGAGAACTAGTTCAAACTCCTCAAAAGTGCAAGTAAGTTCTGTTTGACCAATGATAGTTGTATACTATCAATCAAAACATGATCATTGTTGTGTTTTGTTCTATTTTGAGACATTATATATATATATATATATAATGTATGTATATATATATATATAAATGGAACAAAATAATCATTTCGTTGTATTCCATATTACTGAATGTTTGAATCTAACATTAATGGATTAGATACATATACATGTTTCTGCAATTAGGAAATCTGTGTTGCACAGTTCAGACCAGGTTTATAGTTGCACAAGGTTAACCTTCTAGGTGCCAAGGTTTAGATAATTTGATTCTGAGCTTTCCCTCATATCTAGTCAAAGACAAGGGAAAAAAAGGTCAGTCATATTTGAGAACAAGAACTTTTTTGGTAGATTCCGTTACTTAATCAGTCTCAAGTTCTTTCTTCTAGATAATATATCTCTTGAAAGTTTTGCTTATTTCCTGAGTTTTTCTGTTTTGATGTGTTGTGCTCAATGCTCTGACCTTAAAGTTATTATTGGGATATAAAATGAAATATTAAATCATCATGAATCAATTCAAATGGTGTTTTGGACTCGCTGTGTTCACGTGTATAATCAACCCCTTCTAGCCCAAAGAGGATATCTTTTAATTTGCAAGATTGTGTTGGCATTGGTTTTTGAGATTGCTCGTTAGGTTGATGTGTTGTTTTCAACTGTGTCAAGATGAAAACTGGTTCATATCTTGACCAGTAATGTTAAGAGCCCTTGTTCTATTTATTTTCTATCAATGTGATGGGAAGCAATCAAATGGGAGTTCTGTAATTTAATATCTGATTTTTACGAAAAAGAAATGGTAGCCAACTGCTACATTACAAAGTAAACATTGATATATAAGTGATAGTAAGCAACCCAAATAGGAGTTCTATAATTAAAATTCTGATTTTGATGAAAACGAAAATGTAGCCGACTGCTACATTACTAAGCAAACAAGCTCGAAGATTACAAAATCTGGAAAAATAGGCAAAAACGTTATAACTTGTTTTGCATGTCATTGTCTAGTTGTGGAGTTAAAACTGATCTCTAGGTCCATTTGTTGCTTTCAACTGTGCCAAGATGAAAAGTGAATCATGTTTAATAATTATTTGTTAATGTTAAAAACACTGTGTTTGCTTTAAGTAAGATTGATAGCTACCAATTGGATTCCATAAGAGAGCAAATAACTGGTAGCAAACTGCGGCATTTACAATTTAAACATGCTGGGAGATTAACAATATGTGAAAACAGGGCAAAAACATTCCATCGTAGTTTGCATGTTATCTATCTACTTTTGCTTGTTGTTAACACTGAAAAAAGTTTCTAGTCTTTACACTTAATAGCATGGTTGCATTTATCATTCATGTTATTTAGTGGTTTTGTTTACAATATCTAATTTGTGTGTGCAGATTCAGGAAACTGACGAGGCAAGGAAAAAATTTACAAATGCAAAATCTATATCTTCTGCGCAATATTTTGGTGATCAGAGCAAATCTGCTGATGTTGAAGCTCAAGCCTCCTTGCAGAAGTTCTCTGTATGCACTACTACTATCACAATTCCACAATTACCTATATTAAAACTATTTGAGTAAACAATTGTTTTTAATTTTGAACATAATATATATACATATAAATATATTGTTGTTGTCGGATTGGATTTCTTAAAGGCGACCCCTCATGTCCTATGGTAGACATATAATTTTTAGACATGTAAATGACTCATAAAACCATAGCTGTGGTTAAGAGAAATAAATCTTTACACAAACTGAAAGATACCATTTAAGATTAGTACAAATTACCACTGTATGTGACAAGATGGCTAGAAATACCGAGATGTAATAATTTTATTGCAGTGATATAACATGTTTTTTCTTACTTCCAGGGTTCTGCGGCCATCTCCAGTGCTGACCTCTTCGGTGACAGAGGAGATATCCCTATTGATCTAACTGCGAGTGACCTTATTAACCGTTTATCTTTTCAGGTACACCACCTTCCAAATAACAAAGTTTACTGCTTTGTGTCATTCCAGTCCATGCACAACGAACCTTGTTCTGCTTGGAAGTTGTATCAGAGTTTTGACCAAACTAATGTGTGTATATTTTATCCAAAAACTAATGTGTGTATTTGATTTTCGTGTCTTCTCCATTTTCCAGGCGCAGCAGGATATCTCCTCTTTAAAAAATATTGCAGGAGAGACAGGGAAGAAGCTTAGCTCCTTGGCATCCAATTTAATGACGGATCTTCAGGACAGAATCCTCTAATTTTGATACGCTCTGGGTTCCTTTGTTCATGTATCAATCCTTTATCTATATGTAGTGATTGTAAAGAAGAGTTCATTAAATTCCTTAAAAACAGATAAGACTCGTGAAAATTCTCGAGGCTTAATAGTGGCTTATGTTGTAGCACAGATATGGGTTTGAGATCTGATTTCTAATCAGTTTGCAAAACCAAACATAAGTTTTCTGCTTTTTTGTTGAACGAGGGATGCAACTCTTTTTAAACTTCAAATTATCATTTGTTTTTCCGTAATAATGTCAATCTCGTAAATTTTAAACATTAATGTTAGCATTTTCTAGAAGCAATAACAAATTAATCTAGAGCTATGTCAAAGCATTTTTGATAATAATTTTCACTACCCTGTCTGACTTGCTGAGATTATTACAAGCTATATTGAAATAGAGCCATGTCAAAGCCTTCTATCTATACTTCTAGAAATGTGGAAGCTCTTGTCGACTTACTTCTGGTTTTTATAAACTTAATGTGGATGGCTCTAGGACTAGAAATTGTGATATTGGGGCTGGAGGGATTATTAGAGATTGTAGTGGTTGCTGGACTGAAGAATTTATGATAAACATTGAAATTGGTGAAGTCTTACAGGCTGAAGCTTGGTTTGTTTCATGGGCTTCAACTGGTTTTAAGTTTACAACTGAATAAAATTAAAGTTGAGTCTGATTATGCAGTGCTTGTGAACTTGTTACAGTGTACTGATATTGAGTTTCATCATTTAGCCACCATTGTTCTTAACTGCAGAGGTTTAATGAGGCAATTTGACACCATATCCATACATCATGTGCACATGGATTGGAACACAGTTGTTGACATTCTTTTTAAGAACAACACTTTTCAAGCAAGAGGCATTTGCATTATGCATGAGTCCCCTAGTTTTGTTGCTTAAGCTATCATTGATAATATTTTAGGAGTTGCTAAGAATATGAACTTTAAGACCAGTTATGCTAGCTAGTTTTTGTTGTTCTTTTTTTTTTTTTAAGCCTTTGGTCTCTTTTGTACAAAAAAGAAAACAAATTAATCTAGAAGCAATATAAAGTATTGAAAGATACAAAATTTTATATATTACAAGATTTTTTTGAGAAGATTGTATTACAAGATTGAGTATGGTAGATTGGTAATACATTCTCTGCAGTCTGAACATCTTGGCTTCACCATTTCAATACGGCTTTGCATATATGCGGTCAGATATATCTACAAAATTAGTTTCATCATTTTAAATTATCGCTTAACATTATATGTGTTTTACAAAGAATTCGAGATAACATGACGTCACCAAATTTACTATCTGAAATACTTGTTTTATGACAACATTGACAAGCTATATACTGTACATACTACATTACATTGTAGCATTAAGAAATATCAGATATAGATTAAAACTTCTCTTATTTTCTGAAATTAAAAAGGAAAAAACAAAAAAACGAAACGTAAAGCGCGGGAGTTTGGAAGCTTTTTCCCTCCATTTCCCAAAAACCAATCATTTTGGAGTTCCCCCCCCCTTTTTTTTACAACGGACTCTTCAAACCCTAAACTCAATAATTCAACTCCCAATCTTTCATTTCCCTCCCAATTTCTAGACCCAACACAAAACCCAACCCCATCTCAGATTTCAATCCCTTTCTTCTCAGCAAGCCACCCCCAATTCCCCAATGGAAGCCCTTCTCTCTCTCCCCCAGCACAACTCTTCTTCTTCTCCAGATTCAATGCCTGTTCTCCCTGAAACCCTCAACGGGTCCTCACCGTTCTCCCAACCCGAAGCCCTCGACGACCAAGATCGGATTTCGCCCAATACCCAAGACGAATCCACTCTTCTTCCACCAACCCTCGATGGTTCTTCACCAAATGAAGACATGTGTGAGGTGGGTTTTCTCCCTGAAATCGAAACCGAAGACGTGTCCTCCTCAGATCCTGAGCTCCGTTGTCTTGAAGAACCCCAAGAAGCTGACCCCACATGGCCACCTCCTGTTCATGAGGATGGTTTAGTGAGTTCTGAGCTGAAATCGCATTCGCAGTCTTCTTGGTCTCCGTGGGAGTCCGGCAAGCGGTCTGTGGTGTGCTCGGAGCCGTATCCGGTGGAGGACTCCAAGATCTCTATGGTGGTATGAGGCCTTTTTTTACAGAATCTGTTTTGATTGTGTTGTTGTTAGTAGTTTATCGAAGTAAAATGGTTTTGGTTCGCAGGGTGCCGGGCTTTATAATCTCGGTAATACGTGTTTTATTAATGCGATTCTGCAATGTGTTACGCATACTGTGCCTCTCGTGGAGGGTCTGCGTTCGTCTAATCATCCATTGCCTCATGATTGTAAGTTTGAGCTGCTACTGTGTTTGATCCATTATCTGTTTTTTGTTGTTGGAAAGTTGATGTAGATTAAATTAAAGTAGTAATTGTGTATTTGGTGTACTGGTTTTAATGTGAAATTGGGTGTATTCAGGTGGTAGTGAAGGGCTCTGTGTTGTTTGTGCTCTCCGTGAGCACATTGATCTTTCACTCGTATCCTCAGGAAGTGCTCTTTCACCATTGAAGCTTGTTGATAATTTGAACCGTATCCTTCAACCATCTGGGTTGCAATTTCTATGCATTTGAATTTGATTTGATTTATTTTTTTTAAAGTTTTTTAAGGTGATTGATTTGATTGGTTGTTTTTGTTGCACCAATTCATCTGATGCTATAGGCTTGCTTTTGTTCATTTTAAAGGTTTGGACGTTTTTTTTTTGTTCTAGGAAGTGTACTTTGCATTGCACTGTGATTCTTAACTCGACTTCCCTAGATTTCTCGTCTTATTTCCGAAGATATCAGCAAGAAGACGCCCACGAGTTCTTGCAATGTTTTTTAGATAAGCTAGAGCAATCATGGTTGGAATCTGAGAAAAAGGAGACTGCATCTAATGAAGATAAAAACCTCGTGAACAACGTGTTTGGTGGCAGTCTCATTAGCAAAGTATGGCTCATCCGTACTTGATTTTGTTATCTCTGTTACCAACTTGTAAAATCTTTATATTAATTTAGTATGAATGGTTTCTTTCAGCTTCGATGTTGTAGCTGTGGTCATTATTCTGACACCCGTGAACCTCTGATTGATCTAAGTTTGGAAATTGAAGATGTTGACTCTCTTCCAAGGGCTCTGGAATCTTTCACTAAGATAGAGAAGATAAATGATTCTGAGACAAAGTTTACCTGTGAGAAGTGCAAGGAAGAAGTGTCAGTGGAGAAGCAGCTTGTGGTGCATGAAGCCCCTCCAGTTGCTGCATTTCATCTGAAGAGATTTAAAACTGATGGAAATTATGTGGAGAAGATTGACAAACATGTGGAATTTCCTTTGGAGTTGGACTTGAAGCCCTACACTAGTGGCAATAACAGTGATGTGAGTTGCCTTCTATGGGTTTATTTGTATCTAATCAGTATCTGCAGGATCTGTTGACATATGACACTAAAAGTTAGATACTTAGATTCTTTGCATCTCTTGGAAATGCATAGTGCTCATTATGAATCAATATGGTCTTGGCAATTGTTATGATTGATTAGTTGTTGTTTTTTAATTGTGTACGCCTGTTTTCTCAAGTTCTCATTCAATGTGTCTTTTCAATAGGTGAACCTGAAGTATGAGCTTTATGCAATTGTGGAGCATGTTGGCTTTTCAGCTACTTCTGGGCATTACTTTTGCTTTATTCGATCGTGTCCAGATACATGGCATAGGTTGGATGACTCAAAGGTACAAGTCTTAAATATACACTGTTATATTAAGTTTGTTTCATCTGAAGTTGGTTCAGAGAAAAGATTGTTTACCATTAATGAATTTCTATATATGTTTCACTGTTGTATTTTCTTGGTTATAACCTTAAATTTACCTGAAGTTCAGTATCAATTGGTGACATCACAAGTTTTTACAGCTTCGGTTGTCTATGCTAGGTCGTATCATATTGCTAAGTGAATTTACTCATAGTTATTGTTCAGTAGTAATGTTTTGTCCTCTCTGAAGTGCTGGTTTAAAAAGATAAATGTTATCGAAATATAATGAATTTAGAAGAAAGGGATGGTTTATAGATGATGTAGTTTGAGAAAACTTGAGGAAATAGAGAGTAAAGAGAAGAAGATAGGGGAGGAAATACCGTGGCACTAAAGGCAAGACTCAATTTTCATTCATCTGCCTTCCCGTACAGCAAAATAACTCTTATGTTTGGACTTCAAATAAATCTGTCACTCGTAAAGTACCAACATACTTTGAAGATTAATTATAATACTACACCCTTGGAGAACTTGAAGAAAATTTCTCTCTTGTTTTATTTTTATTTTTTTATATATACTGGGAGGCATTCTAGTATCCCCAAGATTCAAAATAGCCGCATTAGTTCCAGACTTCTAGATGAGTACCCTAGCGAAGCGTAAACAATTCTTAGAATCATCTTGGTTTGAAAAAAAATTATTTACTTTTTTTATTTGAACTGAAAAGGCTTAAGCCAAGGGGCCCAGTTTTGGGTTCCAGAGAGAGCACTCTTCTAACCAGCTATGGTTACTGCATTGCATATAGTGTGTGATTGATCTGGTTTGTGAGTCTTAAATGATTTGGATATGTTATGTAATAGAAGGCAGTTTACAGTATAGGTCGATGTTGTTTTTCTTTCCTCCTTTTTCCAAATCTTTTCTCGGCTGACAGAAGAATATTGATGATCTTTTAGGTTACTAGGGTTCGGGAAGAATTTGTTTTATCACAGGAGGCATACATTTTATTCTATGCCAGGCAGGGTACTCCCTGGTTTTCAAGTTTAATGGAAGGACAGATGTCATGCTCTGACCTACCCATTATGAATACATCACCTAAGTCAGTGTTAGATAATGTTGAGAACATCTTTACTGTGAATATTCCTGAGGGTTGTATGCGCAATGAAGAGGTCCTAACTACTGACACCAGAGATCCAGTTGATAAATTTTTTGAAACAAATGATGGATCCAAGCCTGATACTGGAGATTTCAAGGAGACTAACAAGAATACACCCATTATTACCGCTTCAAGTCCAGTTGGTGCAAGTAAATGTTTTGCTGAAACTTCACACAACAACAAGATTGATGAGAATATATGCAGTACATCCTCTCTTGTTGATAATGAAGTAAATATGACGTTTGATGAAGTCAGAGTTGCTGGTTGCCCTCCTACGACACCGCCCAGATCTCGAAGTGCAGATGTATATTCTTTTGGGACTACTCCAGGTAAGCCAATTCAACTTTCATTAAAAGATTTTGTTTGTTATATCTTGAATTTTAGAAATTGAACCAACTTAATGTGTTGAATATGAATATGTAGAACCAAAATATCATATTCCCCGAGATTATCTGAAATCAGCAGACAATGTGATGTATAAAAGAAGATCAAGCAATGTTATTCCTCCTGTGGATGAAAACCCAATGAGAAAGGAAGCTATCCGCTATCTCTCAAAGTCAAGAAGTGCTCCAAGGGACAGGAGAAATCAGCTTCTTGCTGCTATCAACAAGTCTCCAAGTGAGGGTATGAACAAGAAAAGGAAAAGAGTGGGGATCATGACCATGTAATATTGCACCTCTTCCCCAAGTTTGTGGTCGCTGTAGAGTGTCTCGAGTTTTGGCTAGTGCAGGTGTATGGTGGCGGAAGGTGCCTAATTCAAATTTAGTTCATCCTTTCAGCCACAAATGTGCAGATAAGTTCTTTTTTCAAATATTTGATCTGGTTGCTTACCAGAAAGAAATGTTTCATAGGAGTTGCTCTTAATATTAAAAGAAAGTTTCATTTTGTTTGAACCACCTGATTCTTTTGGTTTTGCTTCATAACATCACTAAACAATCTTTCATAAGCAGCTCTCAATTGACCTAGGGCTTATAGCGGTTAAACTGACTTGCTCATCAAGTTCACAGTTAATTATTATAGATTCATCATCTGAGTTTATTTGTTTGTTCCGAACATTCTATTGGTACTAGCTTTCCCCTTGATTCATCATTTGACACTGTATATCACAATGTCAATGCACTTAAACTAATAAACTTGGTAGACTAGTTAAGCAGTTTTTGGAGTTATCCTTCTTCCAGCTCGAATTAGCAAAATGACCAATTTAGGTAGATATCAGGGTTTAACATAAGATCAAGAAAAGGATATAAGACGTTTGTATATATGAAGCAAAGGACAAGGATTCACAGCATAAAACAAAACGTAGTTGAATACCTTGGCATGTACTACTTGAGCTGTATTTCGAGAGAACCTTCTTTTTGGTTGATTTGAGTCATTTGACTTATTGACGAGTTCAAAACTTCTTAGTAATCATGGTTCTTTAGACTCTTGATTGGAGATAAGATTTAGGAAGGAGCATCTTAAATATAGGGAAGATCAATTTTGGTGATTTTCATCAACTTGGCATGAATGTACTTTGCCAAGAATCCTTTGTTTCTGTCAACTTACCTACAAGGTACAGCCTTGAAGACTCCGATTAAACCCCTTGGATTTCTCTCATGGGACAAGCTCCCCAACTATTTAATGGAATGAGGACTCTCATACCAATTCCCTTTGGCTGTTAGAGAGTACATCTACATTTATCCAACTTTGAAGAAGCGTGCTCGCTTCATAATCACATAGTTTCAGAGTTGGGACATTGATTGATTATTCAATATGGTGGTTTTCTTCAAAGGAGGAGCTAACAAACCATTCGGAAGATCAATGAGTTTGAAGACAAATAGAGCATTGTTAGACGATATCCTATTGCAGGAGTCACCA
This sequence comes from Argentina anserina, assembly GCF_933775445.1. Lineage (NCBI taxonomy): Eukaryota > Viridiplantae > Streptophyta > Magnoliopsida > Rosales > Rosaceae > Argentina > Argentina anserina. The sequence continues at coordinate 12,830,881 of NC_065876.1, forward strand.
GGTTCGACTAATACAGCTCGACATGTGATCATCGTCATGGACGCCATGAAAGAGTTCAACACGGAAGCTTTAGAGTGGGCACTCGAGCATGTAATTAAGGCTGGATCTGTTGTCATTCTACTCGGTGTTATGCCATGGCTCAACATTCCTCGTAAGTGTGTTCGAAAAATGATGAAAGCCGATACGCACCACATTTGTTTAGACCACATCATAGCCATGGCATCTCAACTTATCTACTTAGATAAAAAAGAACAGAAATTAAAAAAAAAAAACTCATCAATGTTCTTCTATACTAATTCCTCGTTGAGTCGGTACGCAGGTGTCGTATCAATTAGAAATGTGATCCGCATTGGTGGCTAAGATACAACAAGCTCTAGTATACGTCACCCTTTTGATCGATTTGACCTATACTTTTGATGAATAGTACGTGGTGGTGTTTTGCAGTGTCATCAAAAACATGGCTGGATGTCTGGCCAGTTGGATTAGAAGAACTATCAATTGTCAAAGAGAAAATTGAGTGGAAGAGCGATGTCAAGTACTTGAAGCTCCAGGCAGTAGTGGACTTGTGCAAAAACTATGGGGTACATACCCAGTATAACTCATTTAATTTAGCTAATTCGTATCGAATTACTTGTGTAACGACATTCAAATCTTTGCTTTATGTGAATGCATGCAGGTTCTGCTACAGAAGAAGGTTGTCATGGGTTATCCATCAAAACTGTTAGTTGTTGACGAAATCACAAGCCTTCATGCGACATGGGTCGTCTTCGACAGGTAAGGAAGCATGTTCTTTTTGCGAGGATTTGATGTTTGGACGTGAGATTTTGCATGTTCTCCAACAATTAGTAATATACGTATGTAATTACTTTTGTGCAGGCATCAAAGGACTGACAGAAAATTTTACTCTGAGAAACTCCCGTGCAACATGGTGATGATGAACGAAGAAGGGGAGGCTGACATGATCAAGGGGAGGACTATGATAGATAGCACAATCGCAGAGTCAACAACTTCTCTGTTATCTACTCCCATTCTTATGATCGCTGATCATGTAAAGGGAATGCTTAACAAATCGAAAAGTGCTCGAAAAGACCGCTCTAGATCACGATCGCAATCGCAAGGCGATGTCTAGTAATGCAGAACCAAAGAGAGAAGGGAAGTTTGGAAATCAAGGAAGTGGAGGCTAAACTCTGATGATCGACTGCATGGTTTTTTTAGCCAAACACCCCTTAGCTTGGCAAATTAATGTACTTTATTAAGTATATTTCATTACGTGATAATAATGATCGCATGGGTGGCGATCAATCGTTTTATATCTTTGGTTCCCTTTCATCCTTGGCTTTATTTCAAAATTGATCTATTTATAAATTGTAATGCAAATCAGAGTTTAGTGAAATAAATTTCTATTAATTTGGATATATAAGAGAGATCAAGGGCTCATCAGTCACCAATGCATGCATTGGTTTATTAATTTTATTATTGCATGCATGCTCCATGCGTCAATGTAATTTTAGTCCTATCGGGAAAAAAAATGCAAGTTTAGTTTATGATATGTCTCAGTGTTACGTTGTCTTGTGAAATTCGATCATGAAACTTCATATATGTCTTGGTTCATATATGTAAAAAAGCCGAATTATGAACCATATACTCATTATACTGTACATGACATCATCAAGTTTATAACAAAGCTCTAGAATCATGAACCGTATACTCAATAATGTTATAATGAGAGTATCAATATGAAGTTTATAATGTTACTAAAAAAAAGTTAATAATGTTATAGATTTGAACTTAATGAGAGTACGTATCCATTTTCTTATCAGTTATATATATATATATATATATATATATATATGCTGATATCAATGATGAGATCGATCGAGACGGAATTTAAACACGCCAAACCGAAAATTATAGAATGCATACTACATCAATATTTCACACATAGTAATTTGGTAATAATCAATTGAACCAGTCAATCTGCTCCAATTGTATCATACAACCAGCTCGCGTAGCAGCAATCATACCATCCCTTTTGGGATTTTTTTTTTACAACCATCATCGTAGTAAAAAATAACTATAATCATCCTCTTCTTACCGCATTAAAATTTATTGTTCTTAATACTTTTGGTAAGAAGAGGCTAGGTGTTTGATCCGTAGACCCTGAGGAAGGTGTGCTATCGATCAGGGTGCATAGCCACCATGACCACCGCCCTCACCCCTCCCAGCACCACCTCCATAGCCAGCTCCACCACCGTGCGCACCTGCACCACCACCGGAACCACCTCCACCGCCACCACCGTACCCACCGCCTCCACCAGCAGCCGAACCACCAGCACCATAACCTCCACCAGATCCTGAACCACCACCATAACCTCCACCTGCACCACCGGCTCCACCTCCACCTCCACCACCACTCCCACCGCCTCCTCCACCACCATGTCCACCTCCCGCTGCTCCTCCAGCACCATAACCTGCACCACCTCCGGAACCACTCCCTTCACCGCCACCCTTCCCTGCTCCCTCATAACCTACACCACCACCTCCACCTCCACCACTACCTCCTCCTCCACCTCCACCATACCCGGCTGCCTCCGCTCCACCAGCACCGTAGCCTGCACCCCCTCCTTCACCAGACCCACTTCCATATCCAGAACCCCCGGCTCCACCTCCACCCCCAGCACCTCCTCCACCTCCCGAACCACCTCCTCCTCCTCCACCACCAGCATGGCCGATGGTCGCAGCATGAACAATGTCTTCAGTATAACTCAAGAGGACTCGAGTAGCAGAACAGATGCCTACACTTAGCATCACAAGGAAAACAACGCTAACAATCTTTCTGGGAGCCATGAGACGATCTATCGATCGATACCTAGACTCGATCAGTTAGTATCCCACAACTTGAATGATGGACTGCAAGAGAATGTGGCTATTTATAGAATAAATAGGAGAGTAGGAGAAGCACATCGATTGAGAAGGGGTCACCGAATTCTAAAACAGCGTCCAATGAAAGAGAGGTATAATATGAAAGCACATGCAAATAATTATAACCATGCACGACCCACTAATCTCACTATAGTAGAAGCTAGCTCTATCTCACTCGTCAAGTCTTAGAATGATAGACTGATAGATAGTGTGTTCATGCTGTACTCCACATCGATCTGATTCAGCTACCTATATGAAATTAATTAACGTCAAGTCTTAGATAGGCTGCTGAAACTCGATCCTTTTCACATTTTTGGCTTAGACTACAGTGTGGAGAATTAATTAACGTACATTACTGCTGCTAATTGTTTCTTGTATTAACTTACCAATGGCTTCAATATGATAATTCATTTGCTAAATATTATATTTTCCTATATGCCTGTGTTGTCATCATCCTCTATGTAGTGCAGTTTGTTCGGTATAATTTGCATGCATCGACTATATGGAATAATTTAGGTTACGCACACAATGCACGTTAATTTTGTATATATACGGACGTCTTGATTCCGGTGACAGTAGGGCACAATGGTGCGGCGGACCAGCACAGCCGCACTACCCACCTCCCGGCGATCCCGTATGTGCCGGTCAGAACTCAATCGGTGACCCACGCCGGAATCTGCAAAAATCAAGTTTCTAGGTTGATTTCGACGATTTCACGATTCTGGCAGCCGTGAGTCGCCGATAGAGCTCCGACCGGCACAGACGGGACCGCCGGGAGATGGGGAGTGCAGCTATCGTGGTCTGCCCCGCAGTTGCGGTATGCCGTCGCCATAATCGGCGAATCTGTACCTTACGTAAGGTACAGACGACCGCACCTGATAATCTTATATATATATATATATGTAGTCCTTATTGAGAGTGAAACTTCATTATGAAATTACAGAGTGAAGTTCCAATTTTGACACTTTTTTTGGTCAAATATTTTCACCATAAGTGATTCAATATTTAAATATGTTATTCAAGATCATCTCTACAAAGTTGCATATATTATTACACTAGATAAGAGGGGACTAAGTTAGTTTGAGCTGTGTTTGGTGAATTGGTGTAGGAGGAGTATTATAACTATAAATGAGACTAAGGCCCAATTTGACATTGTTTTTAGAACCTAATTTTGGTTCAAAAGGACTGTTGGTTAGAACTGATGGTGTTTGGTAATTTTAATATTTTCTGCTTTTGGGTAGAAGCCCTGCTCCCAATAGTTGAATTTTAAAAGCGAGGTTTAAATGAAAATTTTCAAGCTACCAAATATATCCTTAATGCTTTCTCAAATTTATATTAAATGTCCTTGCACAATTTCATCTCTTTTGGTCTGCCAAAGTCTCTTCTATATTTCTCACTGTATTGATTCAAGTCTCCAAAAATATTGATTTCTCATGGTTCTATATCAAATCCTTCTTCGATGGTAAGAATATTGACTCATAATGATATAATTTAGTATCTAGATTGGATTCACAATCCATCATCCTCCACCCATGTTCTTACGATTTGATCCAAAAATCCAACTTAGTTTGTTAATTAGTTTATTTTGTGCTATGATTTCATTGTTTCAAACCTGGGTTTATCTAGTTTTTTCGTTGATTTGTTATTCTTTGATTTATAAGGAATTTGTTTCTTTGACTGTATTGTTGTACTTCAGCTTGTAAATTTATTCCTCTTTCAATAGAAGTTCATCTGTCAAAAATAAGCAGAGACGATGTCGTTTGCACTGAACTTGATTTCTATTGGGTGAGTTTGTTTCCTTGGAGTTTGAACAATCAATTTGTGTTTGGTTATACCCAAAACAAATTATGGGTTTGGTTTAGAAGGGCAACATATCAGCATAAGAAGAACACTATTAGAGCATCCGCACCCATAAATTACATTTGCTCAAGCAAATGGTAGGGCCAAAAGCAAATTTTGCTTCAAGCAAATCGATTTCATATTTTGCTCAAGCAAATCGATTTTTTCACACACCCATTTACAATTTGCTTGAGCAATTCAATTTTGTCTTGTTGTGAAATAATTAATTTTTTTTATCAGATATATTTACAACCAATAATAATGTGCCACGTGTCATTATCGACTCGATATTATTCAAAATTTCCGATAAGATTTTCGACTAATAGATAATTGACACGTGTCACTACCACGTGTCATTGTCGCTAAAATAATTGGAGCAGATTTCCGATAAGATTTTCGACTAGTAGAGAATTGACACGTGTCACTGTCAGCAAAATAATTGGACCAAATTTCTGATAAGATTTTTGACCAATTTGCTATAAAAACGTCTAATATCACTCATTATAACTCATCCTTCAATCTAAACACTTAGCAACATTTCCTTGTTCATCACTCTGATGAATCCTTTCAGCTTTCACAATTTTTTCAGGCGGAGACAATGTCAACAAGAAGAGGATGACGATATGGAGCAATCATTCGTGAATCAGGTGGTCATGGCGGAAGCACAACACGATGATGAATCAACACGACCAAGCGGTTCACGTCGCGGTAAAAAACCGAATAAGCCACGTCAAAGGCTATCTAGGGGACACAATCTCATGGAAGATTACTTCATCGAACGTCCAATTTTCGACGCTCAAGACTTTCGTCGGAGGTACAGGATGAGCAGAGACCGATTCAACATTATCATGACGGACCTCTGCAACCACGACATGTCTTGGCATCAAAGAGAAGACGCCACTGGTTTGCTAGGGCTACTTCCCCAACAAAAGATGACCGGGGCTCTACGAATGCTAGCGTACGGGTCAGCCGCAGATCAGTGTACTGAAATTACAAGGATGGGGGAATCGACTACCCTGAAATGTATGAAGGAGTTTTGCAGCCAAGTTGTTCATCTCTATGGTCCAAGATACCTCCGCAGTCCAACACCGGCAGACCTCACGCGACTATTAGCTAAAGCAGAACGCCGAGGTTTTCCAGGTATGATTGGAAGCATCGACTGCATGCATTGGGAGTGGAAGAACTGCCCAACCGCCTATCAAGGGGCATACTCGGGCCGAAAGGGTCGCCCAACGGTTATCCTAGAGGCAGTGGCCTCGTATGATACGTGGATATGGCACAGTTTTTTTGGCTGTCCTGGAGCTAAAAATGACATTAATGTGCTCCACCTATCGAATGTGTTCTCAGAGATCCTTGCCGGAAGAGGCCCAACTGTCGTCTTCGAAGTCCACGGACAGAGGTACACCACAGCTTATTATCTGGCTGACGGAATATATCCAAGGTACTCTACATTTGTCAAAACAATTTCCAATCCCCAGACGCCGCAAGATAAGCTCTTCGCAAAGAAACAAGAGGCATACCGGAAAGATGTGGAGAGGGCATTTGGCATCTTGCAATCTCGATGGGCAATTATACGTCATAGTTGTACATTGCACCACAAATCGGTAATGACTACCATCATGTTAGCTTGCATTATATTGCATAACATGATTGTTGAGGAAGAGTATGTGGATGATGAGGATGATGATGAGGAAGAAGAAGAAGACTTGCAAAACCCATCGAGGGCTTTCCGGGTTTATGATGGGCCGGTGAATGCACAAGGGAATCGAGTTCTTTTTGAGCCAATCAGTAGAGATGGAGCTAATATACAACGGTTTCACGACCGTGTTGCCGATCTCGAATCCGCTTACATCCATCGAGAGCTCCAGAAAGACTTGGTGAAACACATTTGGAGAGTGGAAACCGGTGAAATACTTTAAATATGTTTTATTGTGTGTTTTCATGATGTTTGTGTTTAATTATTAAGCTTGTGTTTAATTTCAGTATGTGTTTTAATTTAATGTGTATTTCAATTTCAACTTAATAAATAAATTGCATTTTATTTCTCGAAAAATTTAAATTACATAAAATGACGAGCCAAGCCCAGATTTATTCTTAGTACAATACTATAACTACTATGGAAAAAACACGCGATTTGGGTGATAACAATCCGAATATGTTTCATCGGTAGGTTGATCTTGACTAGCTTCTCCTTCATTAAGGATTGCTAGTTTCCTCTTGGTAAAATACCTTTTCGAGATTGGGGTCATAGCCTCCAAATCCATTGTCATGATCCTTGTGTCATTCTCTTGTTTCTTCAATCGTAACTCTTCTTCCGCCCTTGCTTCTTTTCGCTTTTGAATGTCTATGTACTCCGCATAATAATTAAGCTCACTTTCATTATGGGCTAGCCTCTTGGTATGCCATGATGCTTGGTCACTTGCAATGGTATGCAAAACCTCCACCCGTTGCTCAATAGGAGTCTTACCATGTTTCTTTTGGCGCCTAGCTTCCTTTGCCGCCTTGGTTCCCATTGGTCTAGGTGGACTCGATGGAGTTGCCGTGTTGCTTTGAGGTGTCTCATTCAATTGGTCGTCATCCAAATTGATGGTTGGAGATGATTCAGTTGCGGAAGGAGTACCGTGGTAACTACTTGCATACGGAGATGGAGTAGTAGGTAGCACCGCAACGAAAGATGGATGATCTTTAACCACTTCCCAACATTCAAAGTGTGTAAACTTTTTCTTCTTGGCATTATAGTAACATGATTGAGCTTGTCGTTCCTAATGTAAAAAATTTATATTAGGTATTTATTTGATTACATAATTTAAATAAATTAGATAAAACAAATAATGTAACCAATTAGATATATTAAAACAAATAATGTAAACAATGCTACATATTTAAACAAATAAAATAAAATAAATAATGTAAATAAAATTAGATATATTCAAATAATTAAATATGTAAACAATGCTATATATTTAAACAAATTAGATATAAATTACATAATTTAATTCATATAATCAAATAAAAATTATAATATATGATAACACAATGTACTTACTTCGTCCATTAGCGAAGTGCCGCTAGCTATACGTTGTCGTGATGCCGCCAAACATTCGCCCCATTTTTGCAAGAGTAGCTTGAACTTGTTGTAGTGAGAAGCGAGCGCGATTCGGGTCCTTGGTTCCTTCGGAGGTTTCTCACCCGGTGCTAGCACCCAATTTTGCATATAATCGCCATGAATTGTCTCCCACAATTTGTCCCTCTTTTGTTTGTTACCGTCATATTCATCAATGCTATGACGGACAAAAGAAATGCACATTTGTAAATCTTCGGAAGGAAGCCAATGGGTGCCCATTGTTTGAGAAAAAAATGCTAAACGAAAAGAGAGAGGAGATACGAAAAGAGAGAGGAGATGGAGGAAGATGTGAAATTTGTTGTGCACAAATTGGTGTGAGTTCATAACAAATTGAAGTAGTATTTATAGGCAATTTTTTGGGAGAATTTTGAAATTTTGGGGATTTTTTTACAATTTTTTGGGTTTATTTCCGTTATGATCAAATAGTAGCCGTTGCCAATTAATTCTGACCGTTGGATCGAAATTTCTGATTCAAAATGGAAGGCCCAGATCAATTGGACCGTTGGCCAATCTGCTTGACACGTGGCAGCCATTCATTGGCTCGTTTTTTTTTTTGGCGCGTGAAAAAATTCTCCCGCGCCTGACGTCACCCACGGGCGGTGGGCTCCGCCAGGCGATCGAGCAAACGCCGGAGCAAAAATTGCTCGAGCGATTGGACGAGCACCGCGGCTGGGTTGACTGGGCGAGCAGCTCGCCTCCTCCTGCTCGCCGGTGCGAGCCTCCCCTTCTCCTGCTCGAGCTCCTCCGGCTGGTCCCTCCTCCTGCTCGAGCACGCCGGCAAAATTGCTCGCCGCTGCGGATGCTCTTAGAGTCAAGACGATAAAAGTTGCCGATGAGTACAAACAAATAAAAGGTTGCAGAGGAGAAATGTGATCCAATATATATATTTTTTTAAAGAACACATATTTTTCTTTTTTGCTGCTTAATAGAGATCATTTATCCTTAAATCTGCTATCATCCCTTTCAAATTATACAAAGTAGAAAAATTTGGGAGACGTTTTTATTTTCAATATATATAAAGTTTTGTAAATTTTTACATGTTCGATTCGGTAATTTAAAATTTCAACAACACTTTTGAAAAATAATTTACGAAACATTGAAACTGTTTTTCCTCGCACCGGATTTAAAAACAATTCTAGCCGCACCAATATCAAAGACAATTCTACTCACAACACATCAATGCTAAACTAAGCCTAACACCTGTTTTGCCTCTCATTCTCTCAACTCAAGAATCTCAACTCCTTTGATCTTCTTCCTCCTCATCAATTCCTTTCACTTTCTGTACTTTTTTTAAAATTAATTTTTAGTTTTAGGCCTTTCATTCTAATTATTGCCAATTTCAGCATCTTCTCCTTCTTCAACAACGACTATATAATTATGTTGCCATTTCTTATCTAAACGCCACTCTAATGCCATCATATTAAAGCCAAATCAAAAACCAAGAGAAATATTGATGATGGATAACTATCATCAAAACACAACTGTGAAAAGCCTTCTTCTTTCCTATTGCAAGCAACCTAGATTAAACTTTTGGACTCTAAAGGATGCGAAGATTAAATGGGAAGCTTTAGAAGCAAGTAGAGTTTTCAGTTTCACATGCACTACTATGGTCTTGCCATGCAAGTTGAATAAAGATTGTATCGGATACAGTTTCAAAGTTCAAACCATGATGACCTCCTTCTCCCAAACTAAGGATTCATTTAATGGCTGAAATTACGTAGTCCGCTTACAGAAGCCATATTTGCAGACACTAAATCGATCACTAACTTAGGTTACTAGAAGAATTTTTGCATAATTTGGTGCCCATTGGACCAAATTAAGTCCTTATATTTGTTGCATGAGGTTGATGCCTCATTGAACCCACCTCAGGTACGGACCTGCCATCGATCAAAGGGGCCGGAGTGATAGTACTTTCATGCCTATTGCTAAATGGAAAGAATAATTTATATGTCCCTGCTTTTGAGTCTGAGTCCCGGAAATTCATAATTATTTACTAATTATTATTCAGAAATATTTAAATTAGTGGTAATCCGATTATATAGTACGAGGGAGAAAACGAAAGTGTTCGATCGATTTCTACACGGAAACGTTAACGTGACGGGTCAAGAGTTGACTTTTTATTCGTTAGGAGTCTCAGAAAACTTCATTTATGGAAGTCGTAGAGTTCGTCAATACGAATTTATAGACACGTAGCACGCCTAAATCAGAGTTCGTATGAATAAGTTACGAATTAAAAGGTATTTGCACATTTTTGGAAAATAATATAATATGGGAATTAAAGAGAAAAATGGGGAGAAAACCCAGAAATTCGGATTGGTACTGTTCACACCGAAAATCCCAAATTTCTCTCCCCGAGCGGCTGAATTTGGGCCGCCGGATCTCCGTCGTCCGGCCACCATAGAGCGGCGCACCGGTCACGTTTGAAAGGTTACTGCGTCCCCTGTCGATTGGTGGCAGCGCCACCCGCCATCTCGACGCCGTTTTGGAGCGGTGAAGCCTGAAAGTTCCCCCAAAAATGCATATTTCGCCGAACTTCAACTCGCCGGATCTCCCTCCTCCGGCCACCAATCGGTGAGATTGTTGTTCCATTTTGAAGGTTTTCTTCTATACTACAAACCCTCCAAAAGATTTAACCCAAATCGTTGTGTGCTAGGAGAATCGAAAAAAATAAATCCTAAGTTTTAAATTAGGGCTTTTCGGTTTTTGTTAAATTGAAGTGTTTAGGCGCAAAATTGGACTTTGTGGTGAACTAGAAAGTTTTTAGGAATGTCATTTAGATTGTGATGGTGGTCATTGGTAGTGGTCGGAAAACGGTGGTGGCGCATGAACAGTAATTGTGAACAATGTTCATGAACAGTAATTGTGGACATGTTCATGAACAGTGTTCTGTAAAACAGTAAAACATGATATTTTACGTATCGTTTTCTAAGCATTTTATCATGCTATTAGGTGACTGACGAAACGAGTAAGGGAATCGCTTTCGGTGTCGTGGAAGTTACACGCAGGAAATAAGGTGATTAAACCTCACAATGATCATCATGATCGAAGTAGTGTTATAATTATTGAATTTAGTTTGAGTTGTTACCATAGTCGTTGCATCACTATTTATAAAAATTATTTTTAAAAATATGTTTTGGTTTAAATTACGTGAACTTGATCGTCTACGGTTCATAGGTAAGTGAAATGCTATTTTAATAAATGATTTTAAAAAGGTTTTAGTGATTATGGACTATAGTGAATGTAAGTAAATATCACTATGACAAGTCTACCTTTGGCGGTGACTTATATTTTTGAATTATTAAAAAGTGAACTGTGACATTTATATAATATAGTGGGATGTGTATGTGTACGAAAATGGTAAATACGATACATATATATGGGTTGCTACATTATATACTGTTTCGGTTTTATTTCAAATGTGAGATTATAATGTTGTGACTATATTCATATTGTTGTGCAAGAGTCGTTTGGTTGTAGTACAATAACATGTGTTGATTGTTATTGTACGCGGTTTTAACATTGAGTCTTATTAAAACGTTTTCTATCTTCGGACGTGTTGGCAGTAATCGGAACCAAGTCTTGGCTGGGTGTCAGTTACCATTCAGTTAGGGCTCTAGTCTATCTGCCGGTGTACTGATTGAGGGGTAACAGATGAGTTGCCTGGGTCTCATGAGTACCCATATTTTTGAGTGATATTGGGTAACAGATTGGCTGCACAGTGTCTGTCGGTGTACTGCATGAGGGGTAACAGATGGCTACCTAGGTCTCATGAGTACCCATGTTTTACATGATTTTAGGTAACCAGATGGGTTGCCCAGTGTCTGTCGTGTACTGCATGAGGGGTAACAGATGGGTTGTCTGGGTCTCATGAGTACCCATGTTTTAAAATGATTTTGGATAACAGATGGGTTACCCAGTGTCACATGAGTACGTTTGTCTTTAAAAGTTATTTAACATATTTCCTTTGTATGTAATGTATGTTTACTGTTAATTTACTCATATGAGATGACAAGCTTATCGGGTTTGTGTTTACAATCCCAGTGCACTAATTCGATGGTGTATGAGATAGTTCTGCAGGTGGGGATTAGCAAATTTGGATGGCTTACTCTGAATATTTCTTTCTTCTATTTGTGGTGAGGATTGAGTGAATTTTACATTTCCATTAGTTATAATACTGAGGTATAAACTGGTTATGTATTATTCAAGTTGACTGAGTCATGTTGTGGACTCAGTTTCAATACATTGTTATTATAAGATAATTTTAATATATTTGAGATTGTTTTAGAGTTTTCATGGTTTCGAATTCGAATTTTTATCATTAGAAATTTTGGGATTTTTACCCTATCTCATTTTTCATGGACAGAAGACCGTACTGATATTGAGATAACATGGAACTTGACTGGGCATGCAACCAGTGGTTTGATTAATTCTTTAATTACTTGGTCATTACTTATTACAATGAGAATAGAGGCATGAGCTAGAAAGCTATCACCGAACTCATCATGATCATATATCAGAATTAATGGACTGGTTTTGTTTCTGTTTTGCGGTATGTAGACCTACTGAGCAACGAAAGAAAGTTCATATTCCATGGACAATAGCATGCAGAATATATACAAAATACCACTTCATACTAATTGTCAATGGACGAATAATTTATTCGGTATTATAATTAAGCTCTAGCTGGCCGCTCTATAAACAACCGAAAGGAAAGAAAAACGTACAACTAATGGAAAAGATGGTGATAACGAAGAACAGGACGAGTACGGTAGCTCACAGATACACTTTGCTTCCCTACTCGGTACGAAGATATAGATAGAGAACTTCTTAAGTTTCAACCCGGGTAAGGTGACCGCAAAAACTTGAGATGAATTTTCATCTTAATTAATTTAACTGCATGCACTTTGTACTGTACCGACGTACTCACATACTAAACTAGCTCGATCGATCCCATGTTTAATTTAGAAGAACAAATGGATCTTCAAATGCGTAGATACATCATACAACGGAAGCATAAAACTGGGATTCATAAAGAGACTTGACATCAAAATAATAATAATTTTCTTCTTACCCAAATGTACTCTTATTGTTCCTTTTTCTTTTCTTCCTTAATACTTTTTTTTTTTTGGAAATGTTCTTCCTTAATACTTGGTATAGGTAAGAAGAGGTAAATTTTAGTCGTCACAATGAAGTAAAAGTACGTAATCGATTCAAGGCATGTAACCACCGTGACCACCACCCTCACCGCTACCGCCGCCTCCTCCATATGCACCTCCATGTGCACCGCCTCCGCCGCTTCCGGCGCCTCCACCTCCACCACCAGCGTACCCACCAGCACCTCCTCCTGCTCCACCGCCAGCTCCTCCCCCACTTCCATATCCACCTCCACTTGCTCCTCCAGCTCCGTAGCCTCCTCCACCGCCACCACCATGACCCCCACCACCTCCATATCCCGCACCATGCTCGCCACCAGCTCCATAACCTCCACCGGCACCACCTCCTTGTCCACCACCATAGCCAATGCCGTGCTCTCCTCCATACGCAGCTCCTCCGCCCCCACCAGAACCTCCACCGCCTCCACCAGCATATCCACCAGCTCCACCAGGATACCCACCAGCTCCACCATATCCGGCACCACCTCCCTCACCACCACCGCTTCCATGACCTTCAGCACCGCCAGCACCATAAGCTCCCCCACTGCCATATGCACCACCACCACCACTTCCACCGCCACCTCCTCCACCACCAGCATGTCCACCTGCACCTCCATAGGCAACACCACCGCCTTCTCCACCACCACTACCGCCTCCGTAGCCAGCAGCACCATGTTCACCTACAGCGCCATAACCGCCTCCACTGCCTGCACCTCCTCCGCCACCACCAGCACCTCCAGCGCCACCTCCTCCATAACCAGATGCACCTCCGCCACCATGGCCGGCAGCAGGATACGTTTCATAGGTCAGGAGTGTTCTTGCTGCAGAACATATGCCTAGACCTAATAACACAAGGAAAACAAGACTCTGAACTCTTTGAGAAGCCATCGCAGCAATGTAGATGAAACCCACAACAGTGGTGGTGCTGGTGTAGAATGTAAGAGAGGGTAGATAGGTATATATAGGAGCGGGTAAGGGGTCCTGTAACGCGTCGACTGATTCCAAGATGGCTGAAAGCACATGCAGAAGATAGAGAATTTCGGGTGCCCCAACTCAAGAAGTGGTCCAGTCACAAGCGTATCACACTCAGAACACTTACACTAATAAAAGCTGCTAGTGTGCGCGCTTTTGCTGTCGCCCACAAGTCGAAATGCAACAGAGCCTTTGTATTAAGCAAGCTAGATCTTTCGAAAGTGCTAAATTTCCTTTTCTCTCTGTGTATTTTAGGTCAGGGGTTAGCCACATTTCTCTTGAACAGTAAGTTAAGTTGGCCATGCATGGGCCGCCTGGCATGGGTTGGAGAAATTGGCATCTGTTTACCAAACTAGTAGAATATGGAACTTCACTGCTTAAAGATCTTCGAAGCTACTGGTTATAAATTAATTGATCTTTTTTGAGATATAGTGATATGTAGGCAGACTCATCGATCAACTAGATAGTGCAATTGTCCGACTAATTACACGTACTAAATTCAGTAATCGAGTAAGACCGACGTTCTTTCTTTAAAGATGTGTATGTGCAGGATCGATCAAAATATCTAATGTAGTGTTTTTGGCGGTAATTGTTTGCGGGTTCTAATTTTTCTTCATTGACAAGCTCCATTTTTAAAGTAAAGCTAGCGGATTTTGCCTTTATTGCAAAATGCAGCACCATTCTAATCGTTAATGTAATCAGCATCCAAATCCTACATATAATTAGCAAGTTAATTAGTTCTAATTGTACGTACGTATAACCCTAAACCCTATTATTAGTGAGATTAATGTGGATGATAAATAATGCATGGCCAGATGGCCTTTTATTCAAAAGGACAATTAACCAATTGTCATTGAGCTGAAACTGAATTAATAAGCTGATACTCCTGATAGTAGTCATGAATGAATGATCAGATTCTTTAATCTATATATGAATGTCATCCATCATAAATTCATGATATATTTCTCAGTCCCTCAGTACAGCAGTACTGCACTGCCGCCTTCAGAAGTGCCATATGAATTGTAAATGTATTGTAAACCCTCAATCGATCATCATATATATTCCTACTCATCATCACTACGCAATCAACAGTACGAAGCAGAAGCAGAAGCAGTAGTAGTAGTTTCAACTTTTACGTGATCGACATTCATAATAACCTGTCCGTTTCAACCTATACTAAAGAAGAATCAAAGAAAAAAATGCTTTGGGGAGAACCCTACCATTTAATTACAGCATTAGCTTTGAACTTTAATGCAGCTAAGGAAAGTTCTTCCTCGCCAAAAAAGATCGATACTGATCGATAGATCAAAATGAAAATTCTCTACAGTTTGCATTCTAGGTATTGTGGTGGGGACTGGGGACTTCTATAGATTGAATATATAATTATATTGAGTGCCTGATTGCTATGCGTTTTAGGTCTGACTTAGCTACAACCAATGGGCTATGTGTAAGGACCCTCTAAAATTAAATTATTATTTTTCTTTAAAAATAATTGTAGAATTTGCACTTTTTTTTAAAACAATTTATGCTAACCATGAATGAGTACTCTGAGAATTCATTCTTCGATCAGCTTCTCTTGGAGAATTATATCTAATCTAGTACATTTGCTAGATTCAGCATAACCCATATTGCAAGCGCGAGTATATATTCATAATAAAGTTTTAATTTTAACACACTTTTTAGTTAAATTTTTTCACCATAAGTAATTCAATATTTAGGTATGTTATTCAAGATCATCAAAATAAAATTTCATCCAATTTAACAATGGTTTGAGCTTTCAAAATCGAGATTTACACAAACGGTTCACGTTGAACAACTTTAATTCGTTCATTGATTTAATTTAATTTCAATACCTTAGCAATGTCCGAACTGGATGAAATTTTGTAGAGATGATCTTAAATAACATATATACCTAAATATTGAATCACTTATGGTGAAACAAATTGACTGAAAAGTGTGCCAAAATTATAACTTCACTCTGTAATTTCAGAATGAATGTACACTATGGATATGGACTATATATATATATATAAATATAGTTGATCAAATAACTTCAGCTTCTCTTTAGCATAATCAGATAATGCAGGTAACGTAGCGATATTGATCCACTAAGAAAATAAACAAGTTCGATGTATTGATCGAATTAACTAGATGCTAAAATCAAGGCCGTCTCAAAGTATTAGGAGGCCCTGTGTGAGATTGAAACTACGGCCCTAACTTTTCGGAATGTCTTACATAATATATGCCTAAATATATTATTAAAAAAATAGTTGCAAATATAATTTCTTTATATGAGTTGCAAACATCATTGCAAATTTCAGTTGCATACAAGCAAAATGCATACAAATTTTTTTTGTTATTTTTATTTAATTTGAGCCTGACCATATATTTTTAGAGTTTAATGGTTTTTTATTTTTAATAAAATATCAATTAAACATAGATAAAAAATATGAAAAAAAAAAAAGATCAAGAATAAGTAAGATATCTACTAAACGAATCAAGAAAAAAAAGGATGAAGGAAATAAAAAAAATTACGAATATGCATAATTGGATAAGTTCACAAATGTACCTACAAACTAAAGATTAAGAAAGGAAATAAAGTCTAGAAAGATAAAAGAAATAAATAAATTATATTTAAAGTAACATTGCAATGAGAGTCGAACACATGCACTAGTGAAAGGTGGAAATTTAGTCTCAAGGTTTTATTCAAAAAGAAACCCTGAAAGTGTAGATATATGGGTGTCTGTACACCTCTTGCACATGCTTAGAGCCGGCCCTGCTAAAATGGCTTCATATTCGGCTAGAGCCTGATCTCCGGGAGGACCACTGCCAAGTATCAAACTCTCCCAGACCAGATCAGACCTCCTTAGTTTTCCACGATCTAAGTCGGATTAGGTTCTTGGCCGGTTTTGAACTCGGATTTTAAGTACAAAGAACTGAAAACCTAATTGAATTCAAAATGTCGATAATACGGTTTGCGGCGGCAGTCGATCGATCAATGCCAAAATTTTCCACCTAGTGCAAAGAACAAGTCATAGCCCTTTGCATGTGCGGTGGAGCTCGATCATGATTGATGACCTTATCTCTGGTACAAGCTGTGCCGCATTTGTGTTAGTACTGGATCATCATGAAATACTAGTTTAGCATATCGTAGCGTAGCTGTTGTGGGTAGTGGGTATTCACATGCAGTATATGATGCAAGGGAAAACCTAGCAATTGACTACCTAAGCTATCTCGATCGATCGATTAGTTCTAGTGCATGTAGGACCAATCCATCTCACTCTGCTTGGTTAGTGGAGCCTTTTGTTCTTCACGCTAGCTGGTGTTGTGCTCTTGTGTTGGTTGGTTGGTTGGTTGATTACAACCTTCGTATTGGCACCACTGCATCATTCCTGACGCATGCAAATCAATCTTCTACATACATTTCGAAGTCAAGTAAGTTTCGATTCATTGCCGAGAATAATGTACTAGTCGACATATACATAATGGTTTAATTACCTAAAATTCTATCTACCATGAATAACAAAAACTTATGCATGTACTTCTGGCAATTTGAGACATTGAGAGCTAAACAACCACCACGTACAGGCACTCAGGAAGGAATATATAGGAGATGTTTTCCTTCATTGTGTAACCTACAGGTGGGCCTTGAGTTGTACACTTGTACCAACATTAAAGGAAGCTAGTAAGGAACTGATCTAATTAAAAGGGAAATTGTACAAGGTATTTTATTAGTATCAATAGTTTGATCAGTGCAGTGTAACAAACAGTAATTATCTGTTCCTACATTTCTCGATGAGACTTCCATTGAGACAGCACAAGAGGGCAACAAAAGAACCTCTTGAGACGACAAATTAAGCGCCCTATCAAATCGGTAGATATGGACGGCGCTAATCCGATTTCGAAGTGGTTGGTTGTCCTTATGGACCAGAGTGGAAAGATTGTGGTAATTACCGGTGACAATCTTCTTCACTGGCGTGTATATGGGTTTTTGTACCTAGTGTCGCATCCTGGGTGTTGTCGAATCTTCTTGGTCACAGTGCTGCGTCAAAACATCTCTTGAAGAGAGAAGATCTCACATTTTAAAAGTGCAAATTAAATAATATTTAACTTGCTTATAAGTGAGTGATTGCCTTTGAGAGTTTGAGTAGTACGTAGCTTGCTAATGAATAGTTTTGACATATGTGAGTACTCATTGCTCAAGCATCTTTGTATAATCAGCCGTATAAAAACATTTTTGAAGTTCTGAACTATCGATTGCCTTTCAAGAATCTGGTGTCAAATTGTTCCGAGAACATAACTTTAAGCAGGTCAAAACTAAATAAAAATCATCACAAGTTTCAAAATGCTTCTATGTTCAAGTCTCAAATTCTCAATAGCTTGAGCACTATATCATGTGCCAATCTAAATAAGACAAAAAAGAAACTGAAGGTTAAGGACAATTGAAGTTTTTATGAGGTTCATCCCTAAGAGTTTCATGCATGCTCTTTATTCGTGCAATCAATTCTCGAAGCTTACAAGAAGGCCGACTTTGAAAACAAAAGTGTAATATGTGTACGTACGATTTTCTTATATGTATATTGATACAAAAAAAACCTCCTCACATCTATAAGGAAGCCATGTATTGATCTCATAGAAGGCATCACCCTCAATTATTCATGCTTCATTCAAATTTTGTTTCCCGCCAAAGGCAGAAAACATTACTGAAAATTAATCCAAATCACAAAATCCCAAGTATAAATTGAAAAAAATATATAAAAACTTTATTATAACCCTGGTTCTTATTCAATATTACTTTTCTACCATTGCGTTTCCAACACACTTCTCTTTCCCTCCACACAGCCTTTCTGCTCTTTTTACTTTCCAAAGCGACCTTTTGGTTCTCAAATAGGGGGAAATATATCTGGCGGTCTCAAAGTTAAAATCGAACACATAAAGCCTCGACCTTTATCAACTTCAAGCTTCCAACAACGTTGCCCGAAGCTGTCGTGCGTCTCCACTTGGTCAAATTTATTCACTGTTTTTGTTCTTATCTCTTTATTTTGATCAGTGAAGATTCTTGACCGTTCTGTTATTCTTGCTGTTCTTAGTTCTTACTTCAAAAGGCTTAGTATTCTGAATTTTATGAACTTGGTTGATGAAAAGGTCGTGAATTTTGGGTTGTTATCCCGATTTGAAAACCTTTTCCCCAAATGGGTTTTAGGAGTTTTAGGGTTTTATACTATCTCAAGCTTATGTATTGCTTTGTTGGCATTTCTGTGAATATGGATGATTAGATAGTCAATGATTCATTTTAACTCTCATAGCTATTTAATTAATACTGTAAAATCTAGTTTGTTAATCCTTTGGACATTAAAGACCACAGAATTGTGCACTATGGATTGATCAGTTACAAAACAAATATCTTTTTAGTTAAATTTGACTTATATAAGCAGAACCCAACTCCATGTTGTTTAGCTTTCTGTTAGCCTTTAAGCCGAGATTAAGGAGTGCTTTGTGTCTGCCATGGGTCTTGACATCACGCAGGGTTTCGTGTTTGTGAGGTAAACAAATATGGAGCCATTGTCGCCATTGCAACTTATGAGTGAGCTATGTGTAGACAAGGAGGAGTTAGAGCTTACTTATGGTGTTCGAATCCCTGAAGATACGCTGTCTCTGGCTTGCAGTATTGCATTGAGATACTCTGATGGTTGGCTGCTAACTACCATAAACTGATATGTATAGTTCCTTAACAGTTAATTTGGTATACGTTTCTAATGTGCTCTATCCTGTTTCTTTTTCTGGCTTTGTATTAGTTTTATTGGCAGCACCAAAGATGTGCATTATGAGAGTGAGAAGTCACTAACGGGGCAGTTGGCGGTTCACCTTTTAGCTAGAGCTTGCTTTGAACTTATGAATGATTTCGACATGGGTGTAGAAAATTCTTTCGAAGTATACCCACTCATCCGTGCACATATTGAGTTGAATGAGTGTAAGAAAGAAAAAACTCCTACCAGCCAATGCTGGATTGACTATGTAAGTTGGTGCAAGCTATGCATTATGTACTATTAATTCATTGGTAAAAGCCAGTGTTGGATTTACTCAAGAAGACTAGAGTTACTCTATTTAATATGGTTTTGGTGCTGATTTTAGGTAACAGATGAGTATGTAGATCTTAAGGAAAAGTGGCATACAGTCGAGCGGAAATGGAACTTAGTCTTGCAGTCCCGGCGAAGATCAGAATAAAGAACTCAAGAAGTAGAGGCATTAAAGCATGTGCGCCTAAATCTTCTTTCTTGTTTGCAGCAACCAGAAGCGGCGACGCCAACAAACCTTGTGCAGCTTTTTTTCCCTTGTAAATGTACTTGCAAAGATCAAAATGAGTTCTTAACTATTTACCCTTTTATGATAGCCAAGGTGCATAAAAGTTTTCCACTTTTAGTTCTCCCAGGTGTCTGATAACTTACTCACGATTGCTTCTTGACTTTTACCTTGAATTTTGTGTAGGTAGCATTCCAAAATCATGGTTACTGCATTCTACTAAACCATTATTTCTCCCAGATATTGGCCCCAAATTTGAAGAAGAGACCTTTTGGAGTTGTCTTGCTTGATAATATTGACGTTGCTCGTCCATCGGATGTAGACATTTTGGTGGAAATTGTAATTCATGGTAGACTGAGCAATGGGAAAGGACACTCTGTTGATTTCACTAAGGTAGTGATTATTCTGACATCAAATGTTGTGCAAGATCCATTTATGTTGCGGAGTTGTGATTGTACTGAGATGGTTGAAAACTGTTTCTTTAAAGACTTGGATCAAAATTCACCAAATGGTGTTTGCCGTCACCTTTTGATTCTCAAAAAGGTAAGGTGAAAGATTTGTCCTTTTGAAACATTTCCCTCAATTTCCTCGGTAAAAAAATTTTCTCCATGTTTACATAGGCAAGAAAGCATTTTAGGAGTGAGTTATTTGAATCTCTGAATGATGTTATTGCATTCGAGCCCCTTTCACTTCTGGACTACATATGTGTTACGAGATTGTTGTTGAGGGATATCGCATGCTCCATTAAAGGAAAAAACCTCATTTTTTTCTCCGTCTGA
The DNA here is from genome assembly GCF_933775445.1 of Argentina anserina. Classification (NCBI taxonomy): domain Eukaryota; kingdom Viridiplantae; phylum Streptophyta; class Magnoliopsida; order Rosales; family Rosaceae; genus Argentina; species Argentina anserina. Next base: position 12,851,970 of record NC_065876.1, read on the forward strand.
AGCTGCAGCACGAGCTATATTACTTGATTCGGATTTTATGCGTGTAAGTATTTTGTTGTGTTCTTATGAATCACTTGGAAGCAAATTTTATACCTGGTAGCTCGTAATGGTACAGAAATTATACTGTTGATTGTTTTTATTGATGTTTCAGGATGGTACAAAAAATATAAAGAGCTATCTTCAGACCAGTGTACAAGCTATGCTAGAGCATCGCCTTAATGAGATTGATGGCATCTGTGTTGTCTATAGGGATGCTTCTGCGGGGACAGAGGAGTTGTCTTATATTAGATTTGAAAAGATTAATGCATTAGGTCATGATCACGAATTAAGGGACTTTCTAAAATCTTCAAGTGGATTAAAGTTAACATACAGGAAAGAGAAGGTCTGGCTGAAGAAAGTTTTCATGCTGAAACAAAGTTTTCCTGAGTTGCTGACTAATGAAAATGCGGTTAACGATCCAGCCAAAGTTTCTAAGGTTCTGCAAATAATTGAGAGTCTGTTAGAAAATGCAACTCATGAAAATGCCAAAGTGGTTAGTACATACTTCTTCTCTTGCTCTTTAATTATTAGAATATTTAGAATGCTATGATCAATGTGTTGTCACAGACCCTACGGTACAATTATGATGTGTATTTTTTTTTTTTTTTGGGTTGTATAGAAGAATTCATTTGGCCCATGGGAGGAAACTGATGAACCTGGGGATGATCAATTGGAGAGATCTAAGAAGATGGCTAAGAATGGTATCAATAGTCTGCGAGCATCTATGTCCAATCTGATGTTAAAGGAAGAATTCATTAGTGTAGTAGCTGAAGTATTTCTCAACTCTATTGATCCACCAACACAGAATCTCCCAAGTAGACCTTCCAAGACATTTATTGTTGGGTCTTACAGAAGTTGGTAAGGCAGATCTTGTTAAAGGTTTAAAGGAGCATTTTGTGAGTGATGATGGGATGAGCCTATTGTTTCAAATTGATATGTCCAAGTATGACACAGAGACCTGTTTTACAAGCATGTAAGGGAGTTTTGATGTATATTCATGGCAATTTGGGTCAAAATGGATTTCATCTTTGGTATTTTTAATGTCACCATCATATCTTTTATATTCACTTATTCAGGTACACCAGCAATGAGCAAGCTCTCAAGGTAGTGCCATATAGCATTTTCCTCATTGATGGAGTCGAAGGTGCCCTTCCCTCAGACTTCAATGCTCTATTGCAACTGCTTGACTGTTGTACAATGATTGACCAGCACGGACGCAAGGTTGTTTTCTGTTGCTGCATCATCTTTGTTTGTTTCAAAGGCCGGGAACAAGGACTTCATTGAAAAACTGATCCACAGGAAATTTAGTGCCAAATTCAATGGGAATGTTCTTGGACAGGTACATTATGTCAAGTGCAGCCAAGTTATCATCTTCCAGAGTATAAAGTTTCTGGTTATTATTTCAGTTTCCTTTACTGAAATATCCAACCACTATATTCCTAGGTTTATAACAATTTTTTTTTAAATTTACACATCAGGAACTAAAAACAATTAGGTTCGAATTGCTGAACCGAATGGATGAGATAGTACCATTCAGTTCCTCATTTGGTGATCAACCAGGAAAATTCCTAAGGCTATCAATGGATGGTGGAGGTGATCTTCATGAGAATCCCGTAAAGGAGGCTCTTGCATTGCAGGATTTGTTTATGCCGGCTAAATCTCTAGTGAGTGTGTCATTTTATATGGGAGTCTGTTGCTTGAATTCGTTTACTAACAATTTTCATACTTCCTGATAGCATGATCCACCCAGTCGACAGAGCCAAGCAGATTCTGTGTTCTATCTCTTAAAATGGTGTGTCAGCAGAGATGGTGATCTTGAAGAAGCTATGGACAAGAGTGACTTCTGCCCATCTTTAGCTGAAAAATGACAGTATATATGATAGTATTTATAGCCTTTGGATGCTAAAGATGGGAGTGGAACACTGGAATTAGTCTAAGGATCTCTGCCTAGTTCCAGTTGTGTGGATGAGACAAGAATCTTTGTTTGGAACTTTGGATATCCACATTCATGGGAGTAATGGAACTAAACCAACTCCAGGCTCCTTCAATCTGAGTTGGTTAGGCATCCATCTATTTTGCTCAACCAAGCAATTCGAAAGGGTTCCTTCATGGCCGCTCAGCAGGTTAACAATAGGCTGGCTAGTGGTTACTCTGATAGGGATCACTGAATTTTATCACAACTGCCCTAGAAACTGGGATCAGGTTCGCTTTGAATCCTTCGGCCAAAGGCTACCACAGACTGAAGAGAAAGATGAAGTTATTTGGAATATAGATTGAACATTTTGAACTCAGTGGTAAAGAACTAAAGACTAATTAGCAGCATCAGTCTAAGTGGGACTAGCAGTATACACAACGTTAGTTATCATATACATTTTAAATGTCACAGAAGTTAATGGCAAAGCTAGTAATGAAAAAAACTGAATGAGTGAACATACCATTTGCACCAAACTATGCTGATCATGAAACAAATTATTTAGCTCTATGACCTTATCAGCATACAGAGGATGAAGTAGTTTCATTATGCAATACTTATATGATGATCATCATATACCTCGAAAAGCTGATAAACATAACAGATATATAATGGCGTTTCCCCGCATTTATATATTTGACAAACACCCTAATGCAAGTTATTCTGTTTCATATAAAGAAACATATAAATGAAACCCGAGGGATCCTACAAATTGGCTGTTCTTAATGTGCAGATTAGTGGCTCGCTATAACACGTTCCTACGTATTTGGATTCACAAGTACGGAAAATATTGACTCTGTACCAGTTTCTTGCTTAAGTTGGTAATCACAACGCATCTGCAAGCGAAATTAGCATGATGCAAAGCCGAACTGATTTTGTTGTTTGATACCTTCGCAGGGCTTACACCCGGCCACATTTCCATACATGCCTATGAAACCCTACAAGTTCAACAAAACATTCCAAGGCATTCCCTAATGCCCTGGCTGCTCATTAACAAGAGGCTACTGCAAGTCTCCAACGGATGCCTAACTGGTACATATCTCAATTGCTTGGAATGCAAACAAACACCAAATCTACTCTTAAAGTTGTTTTAGCCTAAACATCGAATCGTTCTCAAATTCATACGAAAAAAAGACAGATTAAACAAGACCCAATTCATGTCAGTTTTGAAAAAGAAATGAACAGTGTGACACGTTGCCCCATCTTAATAACACTGAGCCTTTTGAACAAGGAATACATATCAGTCTTGAAAATCAAACTCCACAATAAACAGAGCAAGAGAAAAATTTGACCTCAAGTACAAACCGAACGATTTCCCGAAACTGCCCCTCAGTCGCCATTCACAAACTGCCGCACTTCCTGAATAATATTCCTCCCCTGATGAGGCCGGTCCTGTCTTTTCACATACCTTCTGGCCTCTACCTCCGTGAACTCGCACAAGCCCTCCTTCCCGTTCCTCTCCCACATGGCCTCGCCGAAGCTCCGGTGGGCGAAGTAGGCATCGGCGTCGACGGGGACGGCGCCGTCTTTGTCGGCATTGACGACCAATTGGAGCGGGAGGCGCTCGTAGTGGCCGATGGAGGTGCCCTCGAGGTCGTCTAAGCGGGCGAGGCCGCGGGCGGAGACGGCGTAGAGCTCGCCCCGGATGCGGCGACCCGACCCGGGGAGGTTGATGAGGTAGGGGAGGCCGTGGGGCCCGCAGACGAGGGGGAAGGAGCGGCGGGTAATGTAGGGGCCGATGAAAACGGCGTCGTCTTGGGAGATGAGCTCGCTGGTGAGCTTGTGGTTGTGGAAGCCTTGTTTGAGTGTGCCGTAGGAGAAGATCAGGTGGGGCTTCGAGTCGTCGCCGGAAATGTCACCCATGATTCTTTTGGCTGATCAGTCTGAGAGAGAGAGAGAGAATATATATTTTTTGTTTTAGAAGAAGAAAGAAGAAAGAGAGAGAATTAAGAAATTGGGATCAAATGGAAGTAAAGCTTTTTATTTATTTCTTTAGGGTCGGAGTTTTGAGATTTGGGCTTCATTTTATGTGGGCTGCATACAATATGCATGTTTTGTGCAATTATCAAACTTCACCTGTAAAATCAATCCAGTAACCACTATGCTATAAAATCTCTTGTTAATTACTACTCCCCTACAAACATTAAGCATTTAAGCTTAGGGTGTTAAAGCCCTAGTTGCTAGTTTTTCACTTGTTTTCGTTTAAACATGTTGTTAGAGAAGCCACGGAGCAGTGGCGGATCCAAGGTTTAAAACTTAGGTGAGCGGAAAAAAAATTTATCAATAACCGGTAAGAATTCTTGATAAGTCAAAACACAATTCTTACATAGTATTCATCAAGAATCGATCAAAAAAGATACAAGAATTGTAAATCAAAATACCATAAGAAGCATTACAAGTGTATGATGCTCTATCTGAACTGTGCTTTACGATCTCCAATAGACTCGAAATGATCAATCACTACCTCTGAATCAATATCATCTACATATTCATTTTCAATGTGAAGCATCATACAACCTGAAAGGTATCCATCTTCTATCTTGTTCCTAAGCCTAGTTTTTATAATTTTCATAGCCGAAAATGCATGTTCAGTAGTTGCAGTGGAAAGGGAAGTGTCAAGACCAAACGAATCAATCTATCAACCAAGGAAAAAAGCTTCGCTAAGTCTGTTTCAACTAATCGTCTACATAATTGTGCAAGAGAAGACAATTTCTGAAAATTTTGATCAGAAACTACTTGATACTTATAATGCTCTAATTATAACATTAAAGCTCTAACCTCTGATGCATCAAAGTCTTGAGGATAGAACTTCTCTGCAAGTCTCAAATCTTCTCCATATCAAACTTTTTGAACTGATTTTTAGGATCCAATGCAGAGCTTAAAGTAAGTAGTTCTATACTTTGCAATGTGAACCTGTCATTTAGCTCCATCATCTGAACATCTATAATCACATTAAACACATCAAAATGATAGTAATGTTCATTTGTAACAACATCTTGTTGTTGACAACCACGACCAGTACCCATTGAATAATCTACATCCATATTAGGCATTTCAAGACCATGATCTTCACCAAATTGCTGGCACTTTGGTAAAAATTATCCCAACCATCATCCCTCAATGCTTGAAGAATTGTCTTTGTAATTGAAACCAAATTCATAGCATTAACAATATCTTGTGATTGCTTCTGCAAGCCTTGAGAGAGTAAATAAGTAATTCCCATAATTTTGTTAGTGAGCAACAAACAAAATACAAATTCAAATGTCCTCAATGCCTTAAGGAAACCCTTTGTATCACCTCTTATACTTCCAGTGAGGTGTTTATCAGTCATCATACTTTGAAGAAGCTGAGTAACTTCTTTAAACACATGAACCAACGTAGTAACCGAAGCAAAGTGAGAACCCCATCGAGTCATACCTGCTCTTTTCAAACTATGAATCTGGTTAAGACCTTTTCCAGTTTCAAGATCTCCATCTGCTAAACTTTCTGCGATTTCTGCTTCTTGAATATCTTTTAACTGATTTGTACGCTTGAAGAGCCAACAAAAGCAACAATGGAGCTTAGCATTTGAAAAAATAATTGCATATCAGGAACACCTCTAGCACATGCATTCAAAGCTAATTGTAATCGATGAGCAAAGCAATTAACATAATAGGCATAAGGGCAGTCATGAAGGAATAATGTCTCCAATCCATGAAATTGACCACGCATATTGCTAGCTCCATCGTATCCTTGACTACGAATATTTTGCACTTAGAGTTTGTTTGTAGAAAGCACTTCACATATATGTTTCTTGAGATTAGCAGAAGTAGTGTCTTCAACACTTACAATTTCAAAATACCTCTCTTGAAGAAACCCATCTTCATCAACAAACTTGAGAATAATCAGAATGTACTTATCAATAAAATTCCGGGTTATGACAAAAAATTAAAAAAATAAAAGAATTAACGTATCTTAGAATTAATGCCATTTGCTCCTTGTGAGATACATCAAGTGATTCATCAACTAGGATACAAAACTTCGCATCTCCAATTTCTTGACGAATTTTATTCCAAATTTTAGTAGCAATGATATCTAGAATCTCCTTCTGAATTGATGGTGCAATGTACATGGCATGTTTGGAGCATTTTCAAGAACAACTTTTGCAATCTCATCATTCATACTTGCATAACTCTTTATCATCTCAATGAAATGCCCTCTACTACTAGAGTTAGAAGACTCATCATGACCTTAAAAGGCAAGTCTTCTTTTCCAAAATACTTCACAGCTGCTATTGTTGTTTTTAAACGCAACTTATTATGCCTTATAATTTCTGGTGGAAGTTTGTCAATCACTCTATCAATGTGTTGAGAAGTTCTCAATAAATTAGCCAAACTTTGAACATTCTTTTGATGAGTAGAATTTAATTTTCCTGTATGTTGTCCACAAATTTCATTCTTCCCAGCCAACATTCTACCCCAATTGCAACACTCTTCGACAGTGAACAAAGGATACCTTGGTGGATTTTTTTTTCAAAAAGGAAGCAAGGAAAGCAAAATGCTCTATCTCTAGCTTCTGAATACTCCAACCAAGGATATAATGTAAACCATCTATGTTGAAAATGACGCCTCTCAAGTTCATCAAAAGTTTGTGGATAATTATTTAACTTTGGTTGATGAGGTCCCATAAGGGGATACTCCCTTCGAATACGATCTTGTTCGTTCACCGGAAATGTACAAATCAACTGACGTAATCCAGGATCAGCTTGAATATGAGACTCTTTTTGAGCATCAACTATGATTGGAGGGTTACCCGTCTACGTTTCAGGTGGAATTTCCATTTCATTTATAGGCAAAGAATTAGAAGAATCATTACATGGCATGAGTGTCTCTGATGTAGGTGCTTGATTGTCAACATCTTTCTTATAGAAAGAAAAAAGTGTCTTCATTCGCTTTTTGGAATGATGATCAGACATCCTATATTCCTATTCAAATAATAAACCAACAAACACAACACATATTATTTAATTAGCTCATAGACTTGCACAAGCAATTACAAGCTACCAAATGAGATCAGACTTCATTAGTTCAATTTCATATATATAAACAACAACCAGTTGAACCACATAACCAACCAAAACGTCTTCTTCCATTCTTATTCCTCAAAGTACATACCAAAAACCCAATCAAACAATTACTGAATTACAGACTTTACAGTTCTCTAAACAATTCCAATTTTCACACCAATCCTTTTGCACAGAAATCAAATGACAAAGAATCACAATTGATTACAAGAAATGAAAGAAAGCAAATAGAAACTCATAAGAGAACCGGAGAATCGGAGATCCACACCAATCAGCGAGATAGACACCAGTACCGGAGAATTGGAGCGCTGGGCTTGAGACTTAAAGATTTGAGGTGAGGTTGTACTTTAAAAAGAGCCGTCTGACTGTCTCTATCTCTCACGTGCGTCCTCTTTATCTACAAACAAGTATTTTTTTCTTTAGGTAAGTGGGTCACTGCCTCACTGGGTCTGCTCTTTCTAGTTACCAGGCTATTTTTTTTTTCCAATGTGGGCTTTTGAAACCTACCGGGCTGGAGCTGGGCTTGCTTCTATGTAAGTCCGCCACTGCAGCGGAGTTGCAATACTATGACGCACTAATGTAGGATAAATAAGAGTGCTTGTTGGACAGATAGCTCCATAACGAGGTTGTTTGAGCTTTGATTTCAATTCTACTCTCGCGGCGCCTCAATCCGATCATACTCTTTAGTTATCATCAAATAGAAAAGAGCATTAAGCTCAAACAACTATGTTTGGTTTCCACTTGCAGTTTGTTTGCTTATAAATTCAAGTTATGCCATAAGAAACGACAAGCGATTCATGCTCAACTACCCTAAAATGTGAATGGTTTTTTTTTATAACCAGTTACTGACCCAGTAAACCGCGCAGAAGATCGTATATGCGTACGTTCTGGCACTATAATTGTCTGCATGGATTGCGTCGCAGGAGATGAGGACCTTTGAGAGCGCAAGCGTGTGCGGTATGTGTGTCGTTATCGGGTGGGGGGCACAGAATCGGAGGTCCCATTCGAGGAGAGAAAAAAAGCTGAGGGAGACGTTGAGACGTCGAATGCCTTTGTCAGCAATTAAACTTGTATCGTTACCGACCACTTATTCGAAAACAACGCCGTCACATGTACGGTGCAGGAGCAGCGACCACACGAGTTTGGGAAATCACGACCCGTACGCGTGGCCGGATCTGTGGAAATCAGCGGCGGGGGGACCCGAGTAAAGCAAAGTGAGGGCCTGAGGCTACTGTGGCCGAGTGTCTGTACATTGCATTTATCTCATCCAATCCAACCCCTCTCTCTCTCCCTCCATCTTGTTGTTATACTAATCCAATCTCCCATTTTCATGTAGATCTTCCCTATGAAAATAATTTAGTTTTTTTTTTTGGTTTGGTTTATAACAAGTAATGACATAATTTAGTAATTTGTTCACTCTCGTTGAATATAATTACTAGTGTTACATTAGTTTATTTAATTAATTTATTTGATTACAACTCACCGAAAGTTGGAATAGAAAGAACTCTAAAATACTGGTGACTAAACTATTGGCAACCTCAAACCTCCTTAGAGACTTTGAAAGATCACAAGAGATATTACAACTTTAGCTGCGAACTTTGAATGTATTAACTTTAGACACATTTAGAGCGGTTAACTTCGTGGTTGATGTTATCACCGATCTTGGACAATCCTCCCCGATATGTCCAATTTAAAGGAGGCTTTTAAGAGCTTTGTTCTTCAACGATGTAAATTGGGGAATTCTGGAAGTCCTAGAGGCTCCACTATCTAATGAAATTACTTTCTCATTAAAAAATAATTTTGTTTGATCACAATCCATCACGCTCCAATAAGAACAGTCTATAACTTATCATATTACATTTACACAATGTTTTACAAAATTTAATTTTGTATATTCACACTCGACTGTTCATCACTAGTTTTGTATCTATGTTTCTGTAAGGAGTTTTCTTCTGAGGGTGTAGGTTGTAAATTGTGTTTGAATAACGATATATATATATATATGTATATATATACAAGGATTTTCACATAAGGAGGTCCTTATCTTAGCTTAAGGTACGGATTTTCATTTTTGATCAACTTTTCGATCGCGTTTTCACATTTTTACCGTCCAATATCTAGGTTATAACGTATACATCATCTCCACAAAATTTTAGCCGATTTCATGATCGTTAAGGTATCGAACTAATCAAAACCAATGGACGTATTGAATTTGCCGAACCTGAACCGTTCATATTTTGAGTAGAAGTTATGGGTACCTTAACGTTCATGTAATCAGCTGAAATTTTGTGGCGATGATCTATACGTTATTACCTAGATATTTGACAGTGGAGATGTGAAAACTTGATCGAAAAGTTGGTCAAAAATGAAAATCCGTACCTTAAACTAAAATAATGATCTCCTTACCTGAAAAGCCATATATATATTATCATATAATTTGGAGAGTATATCTGAACTGAACTCTAATATGAACATACGTACGTAGATGGTGGAAGATTTCTCCGGTTTCTGTGGACTATTGAATTCACTTTAGTTTTTGTTGTGATTATGTTACGTACTAATATAGCTAATCGTTCTCGTATATTTATAGACGTCAACACAGTAATGGAGGTGAACACTTTATTGGACTGGACTTAGATAGTCAATGGTGTGCCATACCGCCACATATATGTTAGCAGTCAAATCTCCCAGAAGCTCTATATATATATGTGTGTGTGCGCGCGCGCGCGCATGCTTGATACTAGAAGAAATTAAAACATGAATCTAATTAAAGACAGATCGATGTTGCTCATGGTTAGGCATGTTCAAGCATCCCCAAGCCGAAAAAAATGGTATTAATTTTTTTTAATTGGAGCTAGTATACCTTATTCTCTCATACTCAATCTCCTCACCAATACCTACACATACACCCACCCACACCCAATCTCCTCTTACACCAACCTCTTCAATCTCACACGGATGACCTATTTTTTTATTTTCTTCGTCTTTTTCCCTTATGTGTCTCTCCAACCTCTTGGTGTCTGCTTCCCCTTTTTATTTCCATAAAATTAAATCTTTAACCTTAAAAATTAAAGCATAATTCTTATTTTAGAGTGATAGATCACACTTGGAATTAAGCTCACTTCACCATTCCACCAAGAAGTTATGTGCGGCCTCCACTTCTCTAGCGAGCACGGGATGTCATGATTGAATTGGGGATTTTCTCATTTGAGATTTATGGCTTTCTGCGTTTGCTTTTCATCCACTCTCGGTTACATATGTTTGGAGGTAGTTTGATGCAGATAATGTAAAACAATCAGTTCAAAAGTGTGAAGCACAGAGTATTTTATGTACATTGGTTGAATGTCATCTTTTGTGTACACTATCAAATTTTTTTTTTGACATTCAGCCAAATTTCAAACCCTCCATGTATTACAATTCTAGATCAAACATCTCCTAAGCACTTATCCAGGATCCGCCACTGCTCATGGTTGATGAGTCGAGATAAAGAGGTCAGAGTACGCAGTGTACGTTAAAGAACGCACTACACAGTCGTAGAACTTCATACGTTAACAGTACGTACTACATGTTCATTCATCATGTCGAGCAACACAAACCAAAGCCGTATATATATACAAAATCAAATACCGATCAACTTGGTATCCTTTCCGGTGATTCGTATGTTTTGCTAGATTGTGTGAAATATATGCTAAACTCTCCATTGTCGATATTGGTTAGAAGATCCGAGCGCTGCTATCTTAAAAATTTGAATATGTTTGTCTTGAGCTCAATGATCGAAACTATCTACCTTACCAAATACATATTTTGAGTCCGTCTCTTAAAGTACATGAATTAATATATCACTACATTAAATAGCCTAATACAAACCAGAGGTATATTCCAGACTCTATGTACTCGTAGACTAACTTATTAAGATAATTTCAAGCTTGTCTGTGGATGTACAAAGAGCTATTCTACGAATGGAGGAAGCTTTGTATACTGCTAGCTACCGAGTATATATCTTGTTTGATGTATTGATACCTTCTTGTACGGTATAATGTTTCTTTTAGTTAATTTTTTTTATTCGATCTGTTTGTTCCAAATCCAATACTTCCACGTTTATCAACCGATCAAGCTATAAATCAATAATGCATGCAGATAGCAATTGATCGAAGACTATATCTGTATCTAAGCAGTAGGTAGGCTATTATTGCAGCAGCACCTGCCTTGTTGCCCTAGGCTATCCTGACTGTAGCAGCAAAGTTGTGGTTCCCTGAGATGGAGTGTGATCGATCGATCTCAATCTTAGGAGTACTGCAATGATTCACTCAATATGATTCATTGATTCAATAAAATCAAGGGGCATGGGCGTGTATTATATTTGCACGAACTAAAGCTATATGAATCCGAACTTATTTGGTTGGCTGTTTGTTTAAAGTAGCTACGGATCAAGAAATGGATGCGTGATCGATTCTCTCTTTCTGTCGAAACAGCTCCTCCCTTTACGACTTTTTGGATGTCAATAATAGCCACTAGCCCACTAACCCACTGATCGATCCACCTACAGATTGTCTATCTCTTCCCACTCATGCCCTAAACTCCATATCTTACTAGTTAGTCAGTTTTCCCTGCCAGTTCTGTATATATGTGCCCTAAAGAAAAGAAGAAGAATCCCAAAACTTGTCGATCTTCTCATGTTTATCAAAGCTGTAAGGTTGAAGAAGCCTTGATCGCGTACCTATTAAGACTCGATCATATCTGATGTAAGAATAGCTAGTAGATAAGGATAGCAGGCCAAGAAGAAAAGGGAAACGTACACCAGCTCTTGTCCACTATAAATCGCCGGAAATTGTTTAATCCGTTGGAGGGTCACCCAATTAAACCAGAATCGAAATGGTCACGTACCACAAGTCAGAAAATATGTTTATAAATATATCGAATGAGTTCGAATCCTTAAGTAATCTAGTTTAGACCTTGATACCATGAAGTTATATATAAAATCAAAGACTCGATACGTCCCTGTAATCAATGGGGCTAGAATGTTATGTCCAGTTTCCATGTGTTGGCTGAGGGACTATAGACAATCCCATATAAATGCATGGTTACCGATCTATCATTATCATGGTGCAGTCAAACACGCACTATATAGCTGTACGCTTAAAATGTATGTGAGTATGATTGAGTTAGAACAGAAGAGACACTATTACGTGCAAGTTGGCTAGTTACACATGGTGGTGGTGATAGCCACAACTCACAAGCTAGAGATCGATCTGGGTTAGTTCCAGCAACATCTTTCAAATTCTCGATCATAAATTTTTATCCATGTACGTAGTTCATTTGATATCCAACACGCCAACCATCGTGATGAATAATTGTTCCCCGGTCAGATAACAAAAGCTAGATGGCACGATCACCCTATTTTGTGAGTGAGTTGATTCACCTCATGCATGTTTGGAAGTAGCTATATAGAAAGTGGTATGTACGAGTATGTGGATGATAATCATGATATAGTAAGTGCTATATGCTAGTTATAAGTAAACTATAAATGAAGCGGGAGGTACCAAATTAAATCTCCTAGCTAATGTTTGAAAAGTCGATAGTGTTGATCAATGTGGTAATTATGAGTGTTTCTAAATGTACTGAGCAAATCTCTAAGTAGATCCAACATTTCATTTTTTGTCACCATTTTTTCATTTTGACCCTAGTATTCTAAAATCAAATATTGAAGAGTGCTGATTTTGGCACACCTTATTTTACAAATGGCACACCCTTAGTTTCTGATTTTAGCACACCTTATTTTACAAACGGCACACCCTTATTTTATTTTATTTTATAATTTTTGATTCACTTGATATATTTATCTTCGAGAAAAACTTGCGTACAAACTAGTATGTACACGTGCGTCCAAACTCTCGTTTATTTGGACACTTTGGGAATATAAATACATGATTTTAACCGTTCAAAAGTTTAGTTTATTACTAAAGATCATTTATGTAAAAGATCAACATAAACAAAAATCGTCTTCATAGTCGATTGCATCAAACAAATTGACGGTTGATCATGAGACTACTAACTTTCACCATAACCGTTAATTTGTTTGATGCAATCGACTATGAAGATGATTTTTGTTTATGTTGATCTTTTACATAAATGATCTTTAGTAATAAACTAAACTTTTGAACAGTTAAAATCATATATTTATATTCCCAAAGTGTGCAAATAAACGAGAGTTTGGACGCACGCGTACATACTAGTTTGTACGCAAGTTTTTTCCTTTATCTTCCAAAAGACCACAGCCACAGCCCTTACAGCTTCTTACCTGATGCCAAAGACCAAACATCTCAACCATCACAACCCGAAACCCAAACCCAATATAAACAAAGAACAAAGAAGCCACTCCTCCACACAAAACCCAGTTGATTTCCCCCTGAAATATCACCAACAATCCCACGCCAATCCAAAACGATGATTACGTTCATAACCACTCATCTTGTTTCCATTGGGACTAGATTTCAGTATAGAATGGAAATTAGATTGATCAATTTGTAGACCCTTTGAATTCGAGTGGAATTCTTCGAAATAAAACGGATCTTTCTAATTAAAACAAGAATAGAAATTGGATGAGCAGAGAAGAGGGGATTCTGGAGAGGAGAGGCACGGGCCGTGGAGAAGGAAAATCTGGAAGAGAAGATTAGGGGTGTCAATTGATTGGCGCCGGTGAGGAGAGAAAATTCGGAAGGAAGATGATGAGATAGAATGATAGATGAGTACAAGGCTAATTTGGTAAAATGAGTATAAGGGGTGTGCCGTTTATAAAATAAGGTGTGCTAAAATCAGCACTCATTGTATTATCATTGTCCTTATATATTCATACCCAACCGACCTTGCAAACCCAGCTCTCAATTAGATCGAGGGGCTAAACTTAGATTATATTGTTTGTAAACTTGTGCTTGAAGCCTTGAACTTGTGTACTTCGATCTAGAAGGGTTCGGTATTTTAGAATTTGATTCGGTGGAATTGTCGTGGAGGAGTGCTCTAATTCGAAACCTACATCGACCAAATTCCTTGTTATCTAGCTCAATTAGATCTGGGTCCATATGATGCTCCAATCATGATTGTATTCCTTTAATGAGCTTAACTTAGGAAAGTTATATGCTCTAAATTAAAGATTAAACTTATAAAGATTTTCATAACTGTGCTCTAAATGAAAGATCTTCCGTGTTCTTATTTGTCCTATGACCAAACAAGAAATCTACCTTGATTTCAGAATAAGATCAAAGACGGAACAATAGTTCATCGAAAGGCAACAACTGCAATACTGGTATACTAAGAAATTTACTAGGTACATATAACATCACCCGGTAATTATTCTCACATATCTATTCTCCATGATTGATATTTAACTGCTCCGGTGGTACTATAACCATATTGTGAAGTGAATCCAGTCAGGAATTTAACATTCCGATTGTCCAAACTGTTCTGGTCCAAAAACACCGGCAAGCAAAATGCTATAAAAAAAGTTGGTCGATCACACTTTTGAGGGGAAAAGGAAAAGTCACTATGCCCTTTACTTCGAGTGCCGATCGAGCGGCCACTTATAATATTACCGATGGTTTAGTTTATTGTTGAAGAAAATTTAAACAGTCGGCAGCTCCACTATTTTAGTTCTTCGATTATGATCAACAATATAAAAGGACGAAGTCAAGCTTAAGCTCCTATCAAGCACACCACCAAGGAATATTACTTGGTCAAAAATCGTTACTCTAGTGTGGCTATTTAAAGCCCAAATTCGAATTGGCCAAGGAAAAAAAATCACGTAAAACATAAAGGGGTTTGTCTTATAAAATGTATGATATGCCATTAAACTATTTGGTTTATTTTTGTGAGATATACATGTGCTAAGGTTCGCTCAGTTTGATAGAAATGGCTGTTGTTTTTGTCGATCCAATGGTTTCGAATCTATTTGCAGATACGTAATCCAAATAAATATTGCACACACGTGGTTTTGAGGTGTTTTACTCATTGGATTTTTGTGTTTAGTTGTTTGCTCCGGCGACTTGAAGCCAGCGCTACTATTGCGGTCAAATGAAAACATTCTGTTATTAGTGTTTACATATATCAAGATATCCATGGGGTAGAATACATGAAAGAGATTAAAGACCTAGTTGAGTAGTTGTCGTCCTCACTAAACTACCAGACAATTAGATTTTACAGTGGTAAGAGCGATTGGGACCGGTTTTTAAGTATTTATTTTTATTTGTCATCAGGAACAATTTGGTAAATTCTGAACCCTTACTTGAAAGGAGATTGACCAATCCAACATGATCATCACAGTGGCTACCTAATAGCTAGTGTAATATATAGTAGTTTTGAAGGGAATTCGAAAATAATGAAAATGAGAAAGAATTATATTAGGGCGAAAATAGTTTGCTTAGGTGGACTTTGAATTATATTTTGGAAGGTAGTGCTTAATTAAGCATACACAAAATGATGATGATGATTTCCTTCCAAATCAGAGTTTATGACTGCTAATTACTTGATCATGGATTGAAACATGTCATTATCACATTCAAGTCTTCAACAACGTATATATTTGGTTGCAAATTGATTTTTTCTGTGCAAGTCATGCCTCATCATTAGCATCAAGACTTGTAGCACTAAGAATCTAAACAAATAATTATCAAATTGTGGACCTACTCAAATTATCAAGTTATTGTAATACAACAATAATAATTTAGAGACAATAAGCCGCACTTTCAATATCCTTCATTCACAAGAAGAGATATGCATGCCCATTATTTCCAGTCGGGATGATGATTATTTGCTGTTCTTGATGATGAATTGATGATTTCTATTATTGTTAAGCTTTCACACCAACACTTCAATATTCTTAATATTTCTTCTAAAATAATAAAGCTATATGTGAATGATTACCCAATTGGGAAAAATAATTGTACTACTTTTTCATTGTTTTCTCTATCTCACAATTATAAGCTATCATAGATGTTGTGATAAATGAAATGAAATGAAATGTAACTTCATTTATTGCCTTTTCTGTTTATGGTAGACAACTTCAATATTCTTAATATTTCTTCTAAAATAATAAAGCTATATGTGAATGATTACCCATTTGGGAAAAATAATTGTACTACTTTTTCATTGTTTTCTCTATCTCACAATTATAAGCTATCATAGATGTTGTGATAAATGAAATGAAATGTAACTTCATTTATAGCCTTTTCTGTTTATGGTAGAAAACTTTATTTTGAATTTCCTCCCTAATTTGCTTCAAACAAAATTCTCCACCACAGTACCTTAATACATTAGTCAGTAGTTTTTCTATTATTTTTACCGAAAATCCTTTTGCTTCAAGTTATTCACTGATTGATCATTGATTCAACGAATTAGCAAAGAAAAATAGAAAAATTGGTTTGCGCAAACTCGAAATGAGTAGACATTTGCGTAACTGTGTTTCAAGAATCCATATACATTATTACATTCAACTAGCAACGTTCTATAAGAGCGATCAAACTACAAAATTATGTAGTGAGTTTACAATGACGTTTTATCTACATTTTGATAGGAAAAAACATAGAACGTCAAATCTTTTGAGTCGATATGATTTCTGCTGCATCCGAACCTTCCTCTTAACCCAAACACTTGCCTTTAATATATTGAGTAAAGAAAAGTTTTAAGATACGTGGACCTTAAACGAAAGCCAACCTTACATCTTCACCACAATCACCATTACGTGCCATCCCCTAATCCTCTAACTAACGAAATGACATAAAGCTGGGACCCTAGTCGGCTAGTCCTTACGGACATCCACATCCCCTAATTGCTGGACAAGACTTGCAAAGTACACCAAAATCATTTTTGAAAAATTAAACCAAACCCTTTAGTACCACTAAACTATCGTTTTTTACATTCAACACACACTGATTGATATTACATACACGTGCCATGTGGACCGATCTAATTAGCTTTGACTCTCTACAAATTTTTTTTCCAGTTAATAAAGACGGCTATATGCTAAACACAAACTCGTCAACAAAATCCGCTATTTCGTGCCTAAATCTCGACACATTCACATCTCATAGAGCGTTACCACTTACAACCTGATTTATGATTGCTGAAAAAAAAACTACTTTTATAATGAAATTCTAATAATAATAATAATAATAATAATAATAATAATAATAATAATCTCTAACCAAAAATTACTACTTTACAAAGATAATCACAATCATTGAAATGGCTTAATTTTGCAGCACATGATAGCTGTGCTTGCTTACAATGAAATTATTACCATTAGAAAGATCAAATGCCCTTTTCAAACTCAAAAAAGAATTGAAGAGAAAAAAAAAAGTAAAATTATTAGTAGGAGTTTCCTTTGCTGTTAAATGATTATAGTAAAAACTATTAACCTCTGTACACAGGCGACCGTTCAGTACCAATCTTGGAGATTTTGGAATGCCGGAATGCCTTGATCGGACTCGGAAAATGCCATCCTCTTCCCTTCACCGGGGGCTTCCCGGAGGAACCTGAATTGTTCGACACCATCGGTACCGCCACCGACCTCGATCTCATCATCATCGTCCTCCTCATCTCCGCCGCCTCGTCTTCATCTCTAACCTCTTCAATCTCACCAAACTTCTTCACCGCGGGCTCCGGTTGCACGCCGAAATCTCCGGGCTGGCTCCTCCGCGACGAGCGGAAGACGTTAGACCAAAACGACGGCGTCTTCGGCGGCCGGTCGGAGGGAGCAGCGAGGTCGACCCGGCGGCCGCCGCTGCCGACGTAGCGGGAGCTGGAGCGGAGGAAGGACGGGATCGCGACGGAGCGGGATCGGCGGAAGGAGGGCTCGCTCTCGAGAATCTTGGCGACGCGGACGCCGTCGGAGGATGAGGAAGAAGAGTCGGAGGTGGTGGCGCAGCAGGGGCACGGGCGGACGTTCCCGCAATCGGGGCAGAGCGCGGCGAGTCGCTCACGGAGGCAAATGTGGCAGATGCCGGTTTTCCGGCGCTTAGAAGGGTGTTTGAGACATTTCCAGACCTCCTCCTCATCGACGTAAACGGCCGCCATTACGGTGTTGTTTTACGGTTTCTCAAGTTCGAAGATAGTAGTAGTAGTAGTAAGAGTCTAATCTCCTCTATGCTTCGCTGAGTTCCTCTGGTCTGGTTTTTCGTCTGGTTTGGCTTCGCTTCGGCTTATGTTTATAACAGGTGGGGTTTGACTGCGGGAGAACTTAACCATGGTTAAGGGGGAGGTTAACCGCAGGTGGGAGTTTGGATTGGTAAACCTTGGTGGACTGTGGAACGCCGCGTTTTGGGGCGCTAATGGAATTGGTAGAGGTCTTGAGAGGGTATTTTTCCTTCCGTCACTGCCCCGGTTGATTCCAATTATTTACGGGAGTCCATGGATCAGTTCACTCGTGGTGATGGAGAATGAGAGTAAAAGAATAAAACACTAGTCATAGACGGACAACTGGCCTAGTGGGTCCCAGAAGGGGAGGGTTATATTATAAAGTAAGAATCTCTATGGGTGTTTATTGACATTGAAGCATATAATGTTTCTTTATCATAAAGTGAGTATCACACTTGGAATTTTGACCCTGGAAATTTGACTTAGCAAATGACTACTTTAGAATTATCAAATTATCCCATCCCTTTCTACTTTAGCTTGTTATTGTTATTTTTTTGGTAGAATCAGCTTACCAAATATGCTAAGAGGGCTAGTTTGATATTGCTATGACTAAAAAAAAAAATTGTTTATATTGTACTATGAAAAAAATTAACTTTAAATTAAAACAAGTTTGTGTTTGTAAATATTATTTTCATACTAGCATTAGCCTGCACACAAACGTATTTGGAAAACCTTTTTTTTTTTTTGGAAAATTAACTATAGAGAGAAGTTAGATTTCGAGGATATTTTTATTCATGATCTCTTATTTTGATTTTTTGGATTATTTATTATAATTTTTACGATTATATCCTTCATATATAAAATCTGTTTTTATTTAACTTGTAGTCCAAGGTTATTGATGTATTTTCACACCTATTTTAATTGACAAAGTGGGTTCTGGTTATAAGAGTATAAATGTATTGTCGATAAATAATTTTTTTGATAAGTTTAAAAGAACATTGCTGCATATATGGTCAATGAAGAAAAAAAAACATGATTTTGTTTTTAATATATTGTGAATAATTATAAATAAGGGTGTTATTTGAGAATTTATATAAAAATATTATCATTTATTTATCTTTGGGTAAAAACAGTTTCTAAAAGCAACATTTGGGTTGCTTAAAAACTGCTGTAAGTATCTATAAAATTTTTTTCTAAAGTTACCAAACACTAAGTTTTAAAAGTCTACTTAAAAGTTGATTTTTTTTTAAAGTGAAGCTCTATCAAACTAGATCTAGTGTCAAAAGAGTACAAGTTTCCATGATTGTGAGTTTAGACATCTACTAAGTATTGAGGACTTCTAGAAAGTATGGTTTTATTCTGATTTTTAGAAACATTTTGCATCTCAGTGCCTCTATTGTTCTTGTTCTTGATCAACTCTCTTAGTTTTCCGGTTGTTTTTTTTTATGTGAGTTTTCCGGTTGTTTGTTTGCTTAAAGTGTATTTTTTAAAAGGCAAAATGAGCGCACGATGTATTCTCCTTCTTCGTTAAGAGGAGTAACCCATCATAATATAGCATTTACGTATCCAACTCCTAAAATCACACAAATGAACTATCTTTTAAGGCTAGGATGAACAACATAAATGGTTCTCGAGGGTACGATACATCAAAATCTGAACTATCTACCATTGTATTTCCACTAGTTGCTAAGTTAATAATAGCGATAGCTGACCTACGATATCTAACACTGGACCTAATATGACTTCTTGCCATTAACCCACGTGAATGACGGACTTTTGTAATATTACAAACCAATTTGTGAATAGTTTCAATACATGTTTTGATGAATTCACACGGGCGGATTAGTTCCTGTGATTCGCAATAGATAGAAGTTTGTCATGATAAACAGCATATCATTCACCTCAATTCTTTACTCAAATCTTGCAAGGAGAAAATTTTGTTGCTGATCTTGGGGCATGCATTGGTTAGTCGATTCTCTACACCATCTCTAACCTAATTAAGATCATACTTTTTCCCTCTCAGTACTTCATTAACACGAATACCTGGGTGAGCGAGTCTTTTGGTGTTTTTTTTTTCCTTTTTTTGGTCCAACACTCCAATGTTCGAATTCCATGTTCATTTTTGAAGAACCTCTGGAACCTCTCATGTTCAAAAAAAGAAAAAAATATCAGGGTTCCAAGTATATATCCATTTCGAAATATCAATTCCTTAGTACGTAACCCGGTCATTTTCTATAGCTCCGCCATAGCCAGAGCTAGATCAACTTGTACAAACAAGCTTAGGGCTTTACTGGTCCACATTTTGAAATCAATATCCACGTCCTAAAAATCTCAGTTTGACTATAATTATGTATACTTAGCAGGTAGCAGCCATGAATTAATGCAAACATTACTTAAGAATTAAGATACACTTAAACAGAAATCAGATTTGATCCTTAAAAAGTGGAATTCGACGGATGCTATCAGGTTAGATAGGGTTACGTTAATGAACATTAATTAATCAAGTCCCCTAATTATACAAAGCAGTAGCTAGCTAGACAAATCCCCCTAAAACACTAATGGCAGATAAAGAGTAGTGGCGCCAAATTGCCGGCCACTTAGGTTTCTATCTTGAGCCATGCAACTTCCCAAGTGATTAGTTATTGCTAAAGGCTAACTAATTAAGAAAACATCTGGTTGACAGCAAATTAGCAATATATTGAAATGACCTGCAATACCATATCATTTATCGATCGACTCTATAAAGCATAAGGTGATGAGGGAGGGGGAATAGAGCTCAGGCCCTGGAAGGCTAAGAAAGCTTTTGTTGAATTATTCTAGCCTCATCATTTAACCCGTGGATCTGAAAAGTCCGCGGAGTCCCGCAAATTAGATGAGCTTTTACTCGGCCCGGTCCGTGAGAAAACTTGTCAAATCCCGCTTCCGTGAATAGAATGCCGGGCTTAGTTTAGAGGTATGAAACCCGGCCTGTCCAGTAAAAACTCGCTAAAAAATAAAATATTATACATACATATATCAATTAAATGTCTTTTTTGTAATAATTATACACAAAATATTATATAAGTTAATAATAGTAGAATTAAAATTTTATATTTATTTATATTATAACTTTATACTAGATATTTAAAATAAAATTGTAGCATTATGAAACAACTATATGAAGTAAACTTCTCGGGATTAATCGACACCAGCTGATGTTATTGGTACTAATATTTAGGGACTCTGTTTAAACTTCATCTAATTTGGACCTCGTCTTACTGTCATAATTTTCGGTAAACCGAAAACATCACTAATATGCCATAAGAGATGACCCATTATCAGGATGCGAAAGTTGAAAGCCATTTACATATATGAAATCATCTAATTTTTGTCACCGATCGTGCACGGTTGATAGAGCGTTAGTTAAAACGTCTATAATAAACCATGTAAAACATCATCATTAGTATAGAATAAGCAGGGATCGTTCAGTCCGGGGAATTGAAGGGAACTCTAAACTTTAGTGTTAACAAATAATGAAAATAAATCCTAAAATACTATTTACATGATCAACTTCTCTTTAACAAACTTAAACCAAATTTAATATTATACCACGTAATTATAAGTTCGAACCTATTATACATTCTAATTCGACCAATTACATACTTTTTAGACACCAATATAATTAGAGCCTTAGAGGATCATCTAATCATACAAGATTTCAATTAACATTTAGATTGATTTAGGGCCTAAACTAAATTTACACGCAATCGAATTCAATAACATTTAGAGTAGAAATCAAACAAGATTACATTTCAGCACCAAATTTTTGTTGGAGACATGTTTCATGTGTGGCGTCACCCACCATGATTTCACAGGCAAATTTCCAGAATTTTTACCACTTTTTATCAACACAAACCGAACCTACTTAGGGCATGATTCGATGTGTCAATATGGTTGATGAATCTAGCACTCAAACACAATCTTAGGGACTGCATGTAAGCACTAAATTTATATGCACATATTTGAAAATCATCTAAAAGTATGAGAAATATGGTTAGAACAAAACAATAGAAATACAAACTCATTAATTATAGGAAACCATCAATTCGGCAAAGATCCAAAAATCCAATAAAACAATCTGAAAATTTCGATTCTTAATACAAAACAATAATCCCACACAAACATCATGCTACAATCTTCATAGACAAAGTATTGTAGAAAATCAAAAACGAACAAACCCATGAAGAAGAGTTGCGAGAATCAGACGTTGTAGGAACCTTGGAGGTGTGTCTTCAATGGTGATTTCGGTGGAGATATAATTTGTATATGTGGGAGAATGACTTGCTGTTTTGGTGAAGGATGTTTGAGGTAGTATTTTCACAAACGTTTGGCTCTTGAATGCAAATGAGAAGTGATTTTATTTGAGAGGTGAAGCCATGTATATATAGATGAAAGAGGGAGGGTTTGAACTTGTCTCTTTCTTCCTATAATGTTTTATCGCTCTAAATCATGCCATGCTTTATTCCCTAAATCATGTAATGTTTTATTCTCTAAATCATGTCATGTTTTATTTCCTAAATCATGTCATGTTTTATTTCCTAAATCATGTCATGTTTTATTCCCTAAATCATACCATGTTTTATGTCTTTAATGATTATCTTCTATCTAATTGTTGCATGACTTGGCTCAATCTCTTTTTCTTTAATTATCTCTTCAATCCAATATGAAAATAAGAAAATAAAATCATAAGTAAGAGATAATTAGTTTAGAAACCTAATAAGGATTCCTAGTCAAACTAGGACTCTATACTAATTATGCATTTTTAACTCATGTAAGCACAGAAATGCATCTAATACCGCCAACGACTCTTACTACGACCCAATGACCCAATAGTACAACAATAAGGGCTAGGCAAAGTACAAATTTAGGTAAAAACATGTTAAGACCGTGGCACAAAGTGCTCCTATCAATTACCCCACACTTGGCTTTTGCTAGTCCCTTAGCAAAATAAAACTAAATAAGACACTATTCCCCCTGAATGATTGCCTCAGAATCTCAAAACATATAGTTTTTAAGTTTAAGCATTTGAATGTAAGCACATAAATTCCAAGTTTCATATTCATGCTTCATAATATGAATAAGTCAGATACGAGATAATAAGCATTTAAACATGTTTAGTCAATCCAATCATTCTCACAAGGCATACTCTATTCTTTTCACTCAGATTCATGGTTATTATTCACACACAAGTGTATGCAAGAGAAAGGATATTAAGACAGCAAATAACTTGCATATTTCAACAAATGAAAGCACTTTGTGAATAACATAGGAAAACCTCATTTAACAATTAAGTGCACAAATAGACCAAAACCATATGCTCAACTCTTGTGATCATCTCCACAAACCAAGATTTGCTCATTTTAAGAATCATTAGATAAGGTAAATGTTTAGGCTTAGCTAAAGGCATGGAATATCAAGGATTGTTTTTAACTTATGTAAGCACAAAAATGCATCCAATACCGCCTAAGACTCTTACTACGACTCATTAGATAAGATTATTATTTTTTTATTAAGAATCGAAATTTTCATATTATTTTATTGGATTTTTGGATCTTTTCCGAATTGATGGTTTCCTATAATTAATGAGTTTGTATTTCTATTGTTGCGTTTTTAACTCATGTACGCACAAAAATGCATCAAATACCGCCTAAGACTCTTACTACGACTCAATGACTCAATAGTACAACAATAAGGGCTAAGCAAAGTACAAATTGAGGTAAAAATATGTTAAGAACATCGCACAAAGTGCTCATATCAACGGTTGCACCGAGGAAACTCATTTGGCAAAGCCCCGGTCAATGGAGTTTTAATATGTCAAAATGTCTTTTTTTGTTGACCGTAGATACGGATGGTCAAACTATGTCCAAAACGGACGAAATTTTTTTGGGGTCCCTAAATATATACTGATCACATCTGCTGGTGTTAATCGACCATATTTCGAACTGGAGTTATCGATCGCGGAAATGTCTACTAATATATCATAACCTTTATATTAGGTTTATAATAAAACTATTGTATCATGAAGCGACTATATGAAGGAAACTTCTCGGGATCAATCGACACCAGCCGATGTGATCGGTATATATATTTAGTGACCATTTTAAAATTTCATCTAATTCGGATCTCGTTTGACTATCATAATTTCTAGTAAACCAAAAACATTACTAATATGTTTGCATATCTGAAATCACATATTTTTTGTCACCGATCGTGCACGGTCGCATCGAGAAAACCCATTTAGCAATGCCCCAGTAAATGAGGGTTTTAGTATATCAAAATGACTCTTTTTTGTTGACCGTAGGTACGGACGGTCAAACCATGTCTAAAACTAATGAAATTTTACGAGTTCCCTAAATATATATACCGATCACATCTACTAGTGTTGATCGACTATATTTCGAACTGGAGTTGTCAATCGCCGAAGTGTCCACTAATGTATAATAAACCCTTTATATTATGTTTATAATAAAACCATCGCATTATGAAGCGACTATATGAAGGAAATTTCTTGGAATCGACCGACATTATCTGATGTGATTGGTATATATATTTAATGACTATTTTAAAATTTCATCCAATTCGGACCTCGTTGACCGTCAGAATTTCCGGTAAACCAAAAACACTACTAATATGCCTTAAGGGAGGACCCATTACCAAGATGTGAATGCCAAAAGCTGTTTACATATTTGAAATCACCTAATTTTGTCACCAATCTTACGTGGTCGCAACAAGGAAACTCATTTGACAAAACCCCGGTCAATAAGGTTTTATTATGTCAAAACACCTCTTTTTTTGTTGACCGTAGGTACGAACAGTGTAACCATGTTCAAAGCTGACGAAATTTGTATATGGTCCTTATATATATATATATATATCAATCACATCTACCGGTGTTGATCGACAATATTTCGAAATAAGAATTTATGTGTGACATTTTTTTAGAATGTTTTCTAATAATTCTTTTATTGTTCAAAACTCTTAAACAAAAGTATTATGTTTTTTTTTTCTAATACAAGCCCGCAATGCCCGGCCCACAGAAGCTCGCAAGACCCGTTTGGTGGGTGGGTTTGAATATTCATATTTGTGAAAATACCTAGTCTGACCTGTCACTTATTTAAATTTACTAAGACACGACCCGTTGACGAGAGCCCTATATGATTTTTTTATTAGTTATATGAATCAAGAAGTCCTAAAACCTTACTGATCGATATGAAGAGGTTTCGGAAGCGTGTAGTGCATTATGACTTTTCTATCAGATGCTGTAAATGGGAGGACCAAGAACCCTGTATGGGAGCAACATTTGGATGTTCCTGTTGCCCATTATGCTTCACAAGTGAAAGTTGGGAAACACAGTGATGTTTCCGGCTCTAGGACCTTTGGTTTTGTAGAGAGAGAGAGAGAGAGAGAGAGAGAGAATAGGTTAAGGGTAGTTTGATCTTATTACTATGAAACATTAAATTGGGCATGTGAAATTGAACTGGGCAATTTTTGAGCTGTTTTTGTTCGATTGGTTATTTCCCCAATAATAAATTAAATCGAGAGCTCTAGCATTTATGAAGTTTATGTTAACTTTCACTTTTATCCATCTAAATCGTAGTTAAAAGTTAAAACTATAAATTCCTTACTTTTTCTCATTTTTCATTATAAGCTTCATTCTCAACTTAAAATCACACGCTACTCTTTTATGAATTTCACTGGGACATTTCTATCTATATACCTATCCTTAACACTACCAGCAGTAAACGCTGTATGCTGGAGTTTTGTTGAGCTCGTCAGTTCAGTATACATAAACTGACAAGCATCTTGATTTTGATCATCAAGGGGTCCCTGGTACATACTTTCCTCTTAGGAAAGTTGGTAAAGTTATTCTTTATCAAGATGCTTATGTACGTTCCTGATGGTTGCCTTCCCAATTTCGAGCTTGATGGTGGTCTAAAAGTACGAGCATGGAAGTTGTTGGCAAGACATTTGGTACAATAGGTCATGCCCGCCATATGATTTACTCATATACATAGCTGGGTTATCACTGTACCCCAAAGTCATATAGCTTCGGAATAACAATGGTTCATCAGAGAGCACATTAGATGATCTTCTGAAGGTGTTGAAGTTGTGCTTCTTGTTTGGGTCGATCCAACTTCTCCCAAGGGATCAAAGAGAGTAAGTCCTAAGGTCATTTAGACATTTATATACTAATTAATATGCTCATACTGTAGCAGTGTCGTGTAGCAATGGTAGCATACTTTTGGTTCAATGATATGATATGATATTACTGATCAAATTGTAATTGGGCTCTATGTAGAAGCTCGCGAAATTGCCTTTGTATATTTCATATATTCTTATCTCTGAGTCTGTGTTAAGGTTCAACAGAATTGATTTCCACAATTTTAATGAGATTATTTACTTTCTTATACTTCATGATTTGGCAGCCATGTTTCCTTGCAGATCGAGAGAAGGTTGGTTTCTATATCTGCAACTGAATTCTAGTCTACCTGTTGTCTTATACTTGGTGTAAGATCACTAGTTAGTGAAAGTGATTAATGATCAAAGAAAGCATTTGTTCAAGAGTTTATTTCTAGTTACTCTGAAGTCCGAACTTAGAATCCTATATTAACCTTGCATAGACGATTACACAGAAGAAATTAATTACAAAATAGTTGACATGTACCAGATTGCTTCAGGAGTTGAAGATTAATGAAACTGAAAACAGTTACAGAAGGTCTCTTTTACAAGCTAGATGATGATTTACTTCATTAGTCTAACTAAGGACGAGAAACGTTTGCTCTGGGAGAACATTAGTTATTAGTTTAGTTTAGTTTAGTTTATACCGTCTTAGTATTCTGAACTCTGCGTACTCTTCCCTACTCGGATATTACTCAAGCTTAGGCTTCAATGTCTTTGCCGGGAGGGAATTGCAGAAAGGAAATCAAGACCCTAAGCATCAACCAACTTGATTAAACAAGCAGTAAGTATCAAACTAAGTAACTAACTACAGCAAACAAAGAACATCCTTCATAGAGGAATTTCTGCCATTAGGGACAATTTAAGTTTAAGTAACTACTCGTGTTCGATATTTCATTCTTTGTAAAGAATTTCATCATGTGTACGTCATTGAGTTCCTAACGCCTTTTAGAATGGAGGCAAGTCAGGCAACTGACTAACAAGAAACTAAATGGGCCAAACTGACCTCGTACTGAATTAAAGATTATGTGCTTCTTTGTGAGTTTAACCTTTACTTTAGCTCCAATATTCATGTGATACTTAGCATGTCACCAGTGCCAATCAATCACTAAAATATACTACCGTACTGTAGGTTTATCAGAGGACCATATAGTATAATGCTTCATTAAGAGAATTTAAAACGAGAAGAAAAGCCAACTAAAATTCCTTGCTCAAAGATATATAGTGCAGCTCCCATATTAGCGATCGCGAGATCAGCTCCAGTTCCTCCTCTCTGCCAAATCATGAGAATGATTTCCTCTCCCAGATCAACACTGATTGTGTAATTGATTATAATTGACCCTTAGATATGATTCTGTGTAATTATAGACATTATTGCAGTTTATATCTTTCTGTAATAGGATTCAATGCTATATATCTTGTACATTGTAATCAGTTATTCAGTTTGAATCAAGGATATACAATTCTACACTATGCACTCGCTTCTGTATATAAAAACAGCCTACTACCTCTTCAAATACTCAAATAGATATTCCAATCACAACTTTATTCTTCTGTAGAATTTATAGCATGAAGGCTAAAACTGTTGATTACAATGGAAGACAACAAGAAAGAAAAAGGGATATACGCTTTAGAATTTCTTGAAGCATTGATGGGGGTGTATTTAGAAATTTTGGTTAGGGAAAGCCGTACGGTAGAGAAAGAAGTAAAAGCATGAGAGTGATGAGACTTATATTTCATTCAAATACTCTATAATGCTTCTGGCAATGATTGGCAGTTGCATCTCCATTAGTAATTGTTTCAGTTTTATCTTTTACACGTTGGAAAACAACCCGTTTTCCATGTTTCGTTTTATATGAAAAATTTTAGATGCGGACGTCCGTATCTTACGTAAGATACTAATTCGCCGATTCCGACAACGGCAAGCCGCACTTCCCACTTCTTAGCGGTTCCTGTCTGTGCTGGTTGGAGCTCCATTGGCGACCCATGGCAGCCGGAATCGCGAAATCGATGGAATCTGCTCAGATTCTTGTTTTTTTTTTTTTTTTTTTTTTTTGCAGATTTCGGCTGTTGTGGGTTACCAATGGAGCTCCAGCTGGCACAGACGGGATAGCCGGGAGGTGGGTAGTACGGCTGTGCTGGTCCGCCGCGCCGGCGCGGCCTGCCGTTGCCGGAATCGGGACGTCCGCACTTGAAGAGGCTTGTATATATATATATATATATATATATATATATATATATATATATATATAAACAAAGCATAGGACGTGTGTAATTAAGTTTTTGAAAAAAATATTATTGGAGAAAGAATGTGGGTGTTAGAAGAAAAGGTAGGAGTGAGAAGTTACATAGAGATTTCAAGGGAAGAAAATTAGAAAATTTTGTTTATTACTACATTATTTCTTGTTTATTAAAATCTATTACAATATAGTCTATGGTGTAAGGGTTAGATCGTGATTTCACACCCATTTTAGTTGATAAAGTGAGCTCTAGTTATAAGAGTATATATATATAGTCCATGGAGTCTCACTTTGAAATTAAAGTGCAAAGTTTCTTTTTTGACTAACGTTTCGGTAACTTTTTTACATTTCCATCATTTTCAGTAATTATGTATGTATATATAGATCATCCATACAAAATTTTCGCCAATTTGATGATTATTTAGATATCAAAACTCAATTAAACTAATGAATCAACTAAAATGGTTCGACTAGAACGTTCTTATACATCACAATTGCGAAAGCTCAAATAGTCATCAAATTGACTGAAACTTTTTGTGAAGATGATTTATATATACATACATAACTATTAAATTGTAGAGATATGAAAAAGTGACCGAAAAGTGAGCCAAACAAGAAATTTCATACTTTAATTTTAAAGCGGAGCTCCACTCTGGTGTATATATATATATCTGTGTGTGTGTTAGTATTTGAGTAGGATCTATCTTGTGAAATAGATTTCTCAAAGGCATATCCAGTGGACGAGCGTGGAGGTCGATCTGTACTAAAGTACTAAGTATAAACAAAATGAGATTTTTTTTTTCTAATTGCTTTTGAGCTTGATTTGGGGTTGATGAGGCTTCAATATAGCTAGGGTCACCATGTTTTCAATATAAGGAAGAAATGTAAGTCCAAGGTGATGGATATATGCGTGAATAACAATAAAAAAAGAACGTGATCAGAATTGTATGTAAGTTTTTTCTTCTATATACAATTCCATCTAATCAGGAAATCAGCTTTTGCAAGGTACTCTAACATTAGGAGCTTTCAAGTTAAGTTTAATCAATGGGAATATGTGTGTGTATATATATATACATATATTATATGGTCATTCCACTCAAAAATTCTTTTTTTGGGTCTTTTTAAAAAGATAGATCACTTAACCAACTTCAAGATCACATTTCAACATCTCAACCGTTCAACATTTAGATTTTAATGTATAGATCACTTATGTAAAATTTTAGTCAAATTAGAAGTGTCTAAGACATTCAAAACTGAGATTTAAACTTAAAAGCATGAATGGTTCATGTTTGACAGATTTTGACGTTCATTACTTTTACCAAGTTTGATACCTTAACGATCACCATTTTGGCTGAAATTTTACATAAGTGATCTACACATTATACCTTAAAAGTTGAACAGTTGAGATGTGGAAATGTGATTGAAAAGTTTATGAACGAGTTATCTTTAAAAGACCTAAAAAAGAAATCTCTCAATGGAAGATATATATATATATATATATATATATAATGTTTGGTTACTTGGAAAAGTAAGGCATTTGATATTTTCCTAATTTTTTGTCGACTCTTAGACATCCCAAGTGTGCAACAAGTCAGATACTTAGTCACCATAATGTAAATATTCATCAAAGTGTATGATGAGGATGAATGAAAGCAATTTGTTTGTCCTCCTCTCTGTGACTACAAAGTCATGTGGTATTTGGCATATTGCGAAAGCTTTGTAATCCCATAGAATCCATTTATGCTCGTATTACTTATTTTAAAGTATTATCATCAAATTCATCAGAGTCCCGTTTTCTTTTCACATGTAACTTTCACGGGTTCGATAGTAGTCATTATCTAATTTTGAGTTTGAGTTCTCTTGTTCATAGGGTTCTTTTCTCCATTCAATTTAAATACATTTTACAATTTCTTGATCTTTTACATATATACACTTTCCTTTTCCGATCAGTACATGTATACACACTTGAGTATGTTATTGGGTGAGATACTTTATCCCAACGTACGTACCCCATGGATACTCACTTGGAACGGTTCAGACCTGATCCCTCTTTGCCATTACTATTCCACACATCTTGTTGGAGGTTCAGATCAATCAACCATACATGAGTACATGCATGACAGAAGCAAAAACTGCCTCTTTTCGTCGAAGCTGCTCAGGTTTTAATAGTACGACGTCAGAAGTCTCTCTCTCTCTCTCTCTCTCTCTCTCTCTGCCTGGTCGGCCGGCCGGTGAAAAGCTGTTACTAGAGGACCCCCACACGACGCCACGAAGCTGCTGGTGAGATGCGGGGTAGTCATCATTGCGAAGCCATTGTTTAACACGCCGTGGCTTTGGAGTCAACAAAATGTAAACCGGCCACTAGTGTGCAGAAGACGCAGACTCGTCGTGGTTGGTGTGCCGTGACCGTGGGGTTTGAAGCTCTTCATCATATGATGTATATATTGACTCGTGCATTGTAATCTAGCCCTTGTTTTCCAAGTCAAGTTCGAACCCACCATTTGTTTAGGACTTTTGTTTCTTTTTCTTTACCCTCACTTACTATTCCTATTACAATTTTATTTCTTCATCAAGATTGTTCTGGAGCAATAGGTCTGGATTTTTTCACGACGGCAGAGCTTAACTTTCACTGAAAACACCAAAAACTGTAGTTGTTGTTATGAGTGTGTCCAGACTAGCGACAAACGAGAGGAAAATGATGACAGATGAGAAATTTAACCACCTTAGTAAGATTGACTAATGCAATTATAAAATGAAACTCATTTTGGAGTGGAGTAATTGGAGATCATCATGTGAGACTAATGGTTGAAACATATATACCGGAAGAAGTGTGTTAGAGCGCCAAATTCGGCGCTGTAATCATACGTACCACGTCACGTCACATTGCCACATTAATCACATTGACACATTAATAATTAAAATTATATAAAAATGTCATTTTAAATAAAAAGACAATCATATCTTTATTAATCAAACGGTTTTAAATTATTATAAAAATATATATTTTTATTCTTTTTACCATTTCTTCTTTTTTATCATAATAATACTTCTAAAATATAATTAAAAAATTAAAATTATGAAAATATGCTCGAAATGTGTGTGTGCTTACACGAAATATATATATATATACACAAAATATATTTTCAAAAAATATATATATGCACAAAATATATTTATTTTTAAATTTCAGATGATGTAAGATAACTACAACATTTATATTAGATGAAAACTTTTGATAAGATTTTTTAAATTTCTTTCTGAAATAAAAATATTCTTTTTTTTGGTATAATCGATTTAAAGGGATATGTAAGGTAACAAATGTTATTTTTTCTAGAGTATACATATCTTAATTAATATCATGTGTAATACAATTATATCGATGGTAATCTTTCTAATACAAATATGTCAAGATTCATGACTTTCTTATTTAATTAATTTACATTTACAGTTAATTAATGACTATAATTAAACAATACAATTACCATATAGGCACCACACACACACACACACACACACACACACACACACACACACACACATATATATCTATATATTTCAAGCATATTTTGTATAAACCATATTTTTAGTTACATTTTGAAAACATTTTGAAAAAAATTAAATGATATAAAAAAGAACTACAATTTTTTTATAATATTCTAGAACCGTTGGATTAGTAAGGATATAATTGTCTTTTCATTTAAAAATGACATTTTACAATGTGATGTGACATGCCACATGAGATTGCGGTGCCGGATCTGGCGCCATATTATGGCGCTAAAACATTTTCCATACCGGAATCTTGATTATTGATACATGTTCGAAAAATCCGATGGGCATGGATTTTGGAGAGTAATAATTAGTGACTATATACATGTTTCGGGAGAATTAATATTCTACCATTGTGTGTGTCTTAGCCTTATTAAGTTTCATGTTAGAGATAGATTCGCATCTCTGTAATAGATTAGGACTCCGAATCTTATAGGATTGTGGTTATATAATTTCTATATACAAGCCCAATTATCAATTAATAAACAGTTACGTTCTGTTCTATTACATTGTTATTATTCTCGTTTCGTTCCTCCTCAAACACCTTATCATGCATTTTGTTCTAAAGTGTCTGAGCAACGAGGCCACCACCAGAAAAATTAACCTAAGCCCTGAAATTTTTTTTGTGACAACCAACTTTTCTTAGCATTGCCGGGATCTAGAGAATATACCGACAAAATTGTTGTCAGAAGAGAAAATAGAGAGAAAAATAAAAAATCAAAGTTATTGTGGCCACCCCATCCTCAATCGACCTCTATTGGTCAACCGGCGCCGGCGACAACTGCTTCTCCCAACCGAGTACTCAACGACGTGGATCTTCTCCGTCCGGCGACCCATGGACGCCTCCTCCCTCGCGACTTAGTGCTGCGATTCTTCACGAGTCTGACTCGTCAGGCCTCTTCGACGCTCCGACGACCCTGCTGGCGCATCTCGTCAGACCAGAATGGCGCAGACCCTCCCTCATCGCCCTCCTCTGCGCAGCCCCGACGAGACTCAACGTCGGACCCGAATCTGTAGATTCAGAGCCCGACTATTTTTTTGCTCGACCCTACGCCGCCAAGTTTCAACGCCAACGTTATGCGGCCAAGATCGACCAGCCAGCCCATTCCGGCATCGCTTGCATCCTTTGGCCGCTGTTCTACCGTAGTTCGGCCTCCCCGAACTCCGACGAGCTCGCCCCAGATTGTTTGGATTTCGATCTCCGGACCCAACCCGTGTAGCTTTTGGGCATTCTGCTAGCCCCAGCAACCCACTTTGGGCCTCAGTCATTCTGAGCCTAACAGCCCTATTGGCCACATATTTTCTTTTCTTTTTCCTATTTAATTATTTAATCGTTTCATCACACATTTAGTTCCTAACTACATTTTTACGTGCTCGTAATAGGACAATGATCAATCGTCGTACCATTATGATGACATGCATGCCTGAGATGGATATTACTCAAGAGCTTTTTTATGCCATCAGTATGAAGATCAACAAGGGAAAGGAATTCATCAAGCAACTTTTCTGCACGAAGATCGATTTGCAGAGCAATTTAATTATATGCGGTCTATTTGGCAGACCAACAAGTATGTTTTTCTTAAACTTGCTGATTTTGAACATATATATATAAATTATCGGGCGCTATTAGCCTTCTTCATGTCTTTTTTCCAGCCTTTCTTATAACGCCGATGAGACCAAATAGTGATATGATTCCCCTCTTGGTCGACGTTTTTCGTGTGACGGTCCTGAGGGAGTCACGTTATTATTTAAAGGGAAGAAATCGATTTCATGTGGTTGTTTCAGTACACCGCTGTTTTGGGTGCGATCATGAGAATCGTCAATATGTATCGATTATTTTGTGACTCTATATACATCACAACCCTTCTAATTCCAGTTACATACTTGAATAGTTTCGATTATTCAAAACCTATACAACCCTGGTTTCTTATGGATGCGTTGTCATCGCGACTGTTATTTGAATGTTTCAGTTTTCTTAAACTCATGTCTATAAACGATAATCTCAAGGTCTACGTACTCATTTATTTGAGTTGAAATCCATTACTCTGAAGCATCACTATTTGCTATCAAAAGATCCTAAACATAGAAAATTTTATGGGACACACTTAAAGTGATTCAATTAACATCTATGACGTTGTATTACCAGAGTTGACATTGATGCATGCTCCACATCCAAGAAACATATGTCATTTTTGGCACCTGTATCTATTTATTGAGGGAACTTTGGAGATAGAAACGTAACATTCTTCCATTCTCAAGTAAGAAAATTTTTTGAGCCTCAGTCTAAGGCTCTGCCCGATCCGATATGCAAGATATTTTGTTGCTACGAACTTTTGATTGGTCAATCTCTTTTGACTATGTTTTCTGCTTACTATTTTTCAAGTATGACGTTGGCATTGCCATGTTTCTTGCTCGATTTTAGCTTTAGGTCGTCTATTGGAATTGGAAGCTTGTTTGTGTTGTATTAAAGATTGGCATATTCAATAAAATTTCTCGTACTCCTTGTTTACAAGATGATATCGTGAGAATTTTATTTGCCTTGACTTAGCATGAATGGTTAAAATTTACAACTCACGCGGTTTTTAAATTGGCCGCTTTTGGGTTACATGGGACCCCAATAGTACTACATTGTGAATTTGAACCTTAATTTTTAGAAAACGGACATCGGAATGTCAAAATTGAAGTTGTTTTCCCGGTTGCTATTCCAGCATTTACGAAACGTTTTCCAGCGTTTTGGCCCCTTCCGGTCACTTGCCGGCATTTCTGGCGCCATCACCCGGTTTCTACCAGCGTCCCCTATCGGACCTACAGCTTCGGCCTCCATCCCGGCTAGTTCCAGCCGTCGCCAGCTGGTTTTTCGGCAATCGGTGATGTCGGTTTTCTGCAATTTGTTCGTCGTTTCTCATCATTTTTCTACAATTTTTGCTGCTATGTTTTCCCAGTCCAAATTTCACCTGGTTTTGAGTTATTTTGATATGATTTTCCGGTTAATTTTCATGTTTTTCTCCAAGTCGTTTCATAGCTCAAACGATTTTATTATTATTGGTGACCACCCACACCAATTGGATGGTTTTTACCCCCCTAATTGTTTGGTATTCAACTGCTACAATACCATGTTTTTCCAAATATTAAGTTGAAGAATATAGTTCTATTGCCATGTGATACATTCGATGAGATTGCACTTTGTTTGAATTCCCACTCTTACAATATTCTACGGTGTATTGTCTAGAGAAGTTCACCACGTCGTTAAATCTCTTAATTTTATTTTGAGAATGTCCCGCCATGAAATCGAGTGTCTTGCTAATTGCTTAACCACCCACACTGTCCTACAGTGCAAGTAGTTGTTTTACGGATCTCATGCGGAGATTGTGTTTTATATCTTCGTGTCTTGCTCAGTTTTAAAAGCCATACATGTCAATGATACATTTTTATCTTGATATTTGTGTTGAGAATGGAGAGGAATATCTTTGTGTTACCTCTAAGACAGTAGCCCAACGCCACATCTAGGAAAGATAAAGAGCCCCGGGAATGGTTTGTATATTACTTCCATTCGAACTTTTGAATCATATGAGGTTGAACGCCACTTTTGTGATTCAGACTTTTATGTGCTTTGGCATGCCCGTCTCGGGCATCTTGGACGTGATATAATGATTATAATTCTTACGAATTCACATGGTCATCCATTTTTCAAGTCCTGGAAGCGATCGAAGGACCACCTCACCCGTGCTCTACACGGTGAGGCCGAGCCTCCCCCTCTCGGCGGTTCCACGGCATTCAGGCCGTCGGTGGCAAAATCTCCTCCTTCACAGGAGCTTGTGATGCCTCCAATGTTTTCTAATGCCTCTATGGTAATCTCTGATGCCTATCGCTCATTTTGCAAAGCTTGTTCTCTTGCTAACTTTCAAAGGAGTTCTTCATTTGCTAAGGTTCCAACCGAGAACATTTCATTCTTACACAGTATTTAAGGTGACATTAGTGGACCATATCCAACCGAATGCAGATATTTTTCAGTTTTTTTATGATATAGGTTAAGAGCATCAACGTGTTGGTCACACGTCGCTTTGCTATCCACAAGGAATGCCGCATTTGCTAAGTTTTTAGCTATGATCATCATCCTAAGGGCTCACCACCCTTCACGTCCTCTCAAATCTATTTGATTGGATACCATTGGAGAGTTCACCTCCATGACTTTTGATGATTTCGTTTTGCATGTCTACTGGGATCATCGTTGAACATATTATTCCTCATGTTCGTTCACTGCATGATCTAGCAAAGCTCGGACTAGGTTATGGGTACAAACCTTCCGATCTTTGCATGGGGATATGTAATGATGTTGCATGCAACTACTAGAAGTCCATATGATGTGTGAACAATGAAAGTTGTGTGCCATAGTCAGTAGCTAGATATGGATAATGGGGCGCAAAGATTGTCTCATTATCCTTGTATTGACTACGATGAGTTGTATACTCTCGTTATGGACATAATTGCTTTCCCCTACTTAATCAGTAGTACTGTCCATGAAAACTGATTTGCAGCATATGATAGTGGTCATAGCATATCTGTAAAGGGATCTTAACACAGATATAAGAGCGTCTGAGGGACTTTAAATGCCTCTAGACCATAGAGAGCTTATGCAGTTAGATTGCGACATTCGAAAGAACGTAGTACAATTGGTTGAAAGAATTTATACCCATATGTGTTCATATGAAAGCCAATTTTGGACTCTCTATTCCGTCTAAAGTAAGTTGATGAAGAGATTCAATGAGTTATGGATTCATATGTGTTAGTGTTGTTGGGACACTATTGCTTTAATTATAATGCAATTAACTATGTGCCTATGCATTGTCATTAGACTTGCATTGTTCCATTAACATGGGTCTAGTTCTACACTTGGTGAGCAACCAATCATATTCACACCAACGCCGCCAGTAGCTCTAGCAACATCAACGTATGCCTTGGTATAGAAGTCGACATTGGCAGCGTAGAGGATGCGTACGGTTCCGTCTCGGACCAAAATCAATATTTCATTGGTCCATTTCCTCATCCCTTTGTGAAAGACACATTGAATATGACAAATCAGAATCTGTTCAGTTTCATAGGTCAACTTCAACGAGACATATAGGACAACTCACTAAATGAAATATGGTGAATTGGTACCATCGGAAAGGTCTATGTGTCTACTTTACAGTGAACCAACCATTTGTTCATAGCTATCGTATTGAGTGAGTTATGGCCGTTTTAGCAAAGTATAACAGTTCTGTCTGGGAATTTGCAAGTCAGTCAACTTCGACAGAGCACTGTGAACTGCTCTGATCGAATTAGGTTGTGAACTTTATGTCTTTGGAAATTCACGGGTGTCTATTTTCTAGAACATTTTACAGTTTGCTGATACCTATTATGACAAATAAGTTATGGCCGTTTAAGTGATTGAAGGTCATTCTACCCGAGAATCTGATTTTCATTGCAAACTCTAGTTTTGAGTTGTTATGAAATCTTGTTTCTTAAGATCTAAGTTTGACTATGTATAGCATGTATGATCTAAGGATATGTGGCGAGATTAATGATTAGCCCAAGACTACTTTTGAGACGCATGTAATGAACGTTGTATACGTTATTCTTTGTTCTCCATGATTATGGCACTAATCAGGAGAGTTGTTTCGTAGACTTCAGGGGGAGTCTACCTAACATGATGCTATCGAATGTAGACGGTGCGTTGTGCTCTTTTTCCCTTCGATCAAGCTTTTGTTTTTCACCCAAGAGGTTTTTATTTTGCTTGACAAGGTTTTTACCAAGGAAACGATGTGTACACCATGCAACCTAGACATGCGACCAAGGGGGAGTGTTCCAGGAGAATTAATATTATACCATTGTGTGTGTCTTAGCCTTATTAGGTTTCCTGTTAGAGATAGATTCACATCTCTGTAATATATTAGGACTCCGAATCCTAAGGGATTGTGGTTATGTAATGCCTATATATAGGCCCTATTATCAATAAATAAACAGTTACGTTGTTATTATTCTCGTTTCGTTCATCATCAAACAATACCTAATTATTATCTACATCGTTTCGTGTATTGGCCGGCCTAGCGAAACACAGAAAATTTACATATATATAATGAAGCAGTGGCTGCAACCTTTAACTAGTGTATTGAGTAAGGAGGATGCAGCTAGTAACATGGAAGATGACGATTATCCAAGTAGGATGAACCGATGGACAGTTGAACACCTTTGCCTCAAGCCGTAGGGAAAAAAACATAATAGGAAAGAATGTGGACAAAATTCTCAATAACACGAGACAGTAACCTCATCAAACTCCATGCAATGTACATGTTAACATTAATTTGCAAACTTTAATTTTGCAAAGAAATGGTGCGAGTATGTTTAAAACGTGAAAAATATAGAAGGACAGAAGCGTGATAGCTAGGTTGTAAGGCGGATGCTGCAAGGATTCTCGTGGTTACAGGAGGTTTTTTTTTCTTTTCTTTTTTGGGTCAATGTTTATTGGAGGTTCTTGGTTCTAAATCTAGCTTGGTAAAAAACAACCCTTTATTAAGAGAATTCATACCTAAATTGCTTAGGCCTCTAATAAGAATTTCACTCAGCCACCACTACGAAAACCCCTGCAAAATTCTATCGAAGAAATAATAGAAAAGATAAACATATTGAAAAAAATTTAATATACATTAATGCATATTATACATACCACATCCGACGGTCGACATTATTTTGTGAAATTGGGTCAGAAAAATAATATTTATTTTCAACTGTCGGATGTAAAATGGATAACATACATCGAATGTATGGTAGATAATTCTAACATATTGTGCGCCATCCCATCCCTTCAGACCCTACCATATTGGTAGTTTTCACTGTGCTCCTGTCCAAGGATTGAGCCCGAGATTTTACAACAGACTTAAAAAAAGTCACCTACAGACGCCTTACATTAGTAGAATGTACGTAGTAAGTTTGTATTTGTGCTTCACTGTTAGCATGAGCTGGAACAGCTGTGTTGGAAGAGCTGGTAAAGCATGAAGCATGTTACTCATGGAGGTGTTAACAACTAGGTTTAATCATTAGGATTAGTTCTAATATTCTCCAATCTTTCCTATAAATAGATAGCTTAGCATTGTATCAAATCATCAAATAATCAATACAAATATTAATATTCAAGTTGGTGTCAGAGCATGCTTACTTGGTTGGTTGCAAATTTGCTCCACTATTTTTTCTCCCGTCTGGCGTAGGTGTTTTTGCTAGACGTCCGGATAAACAGCAACACTGCCCTCCGTCGTCGCCTCTGCTCTCTGACGTCGTCTCCTCCACATTGCCACTGCCTCTTTCGGAAGCCAGCCCCGACGCCGCTTCCAATTCCCCGGATCGGCGTGCCCGTGCCTCTCCCCTCGGTCCGATCTCCGCTTCCAATCATTCGGATCGTGATGCTCCCGCTCGGCCCGATCTCTGACGTTCCCCGTCGTCGCCAATGCAGCAGCAGCGCCGACCCAAGACCCTGTGATCCGACCTCAGCCCCGTCGTCGCCTCCTTGCCGACGCAGCAGCAGCGACGACCCAAGACCTGGTGATCTGACCTCAGCCCCGTCATCGCCTCCTCGCCGACACAGCAGCAGCGCCGATCTGAGACCCGGTGATCCGACCTCCGCCCCGTCGTTGTTGAAAATGGTTGGAAAAACCATTTAAAACTAAATATTAATTGATTAATTAAATTAAGTTAAAATTATAATTAATCAAAGATGAACATAGATTTGAGTTCTCCATAATGAGGGCTACAAGATCATATGTTTGTTTGTTTGTGTAATTTAGTTTGTGGGTGAATAAGAAATTGTCACTCAAAGATAGCTAATAGAATGAGGGAAATGTATTTGTCCCACATTGGAAAAGAGAAGTGTTGAAAAGACTTTATATAGAATCCATTGTGTATGGATTGTAAAGTATGTAAGCCCCCTTATACCCTCTCGCGCACGCGCAGGGGGGGTGCAAATCCTTGGTCAAAAGGGAAACTCGTGTATGCCCGTGCGACCTGCGGACACGAATGCAACACCGAATTGAGGGTCGGAACGCAGATTCTTTTTGCATTTCCGAAAATTCGGTTCTGACTCTTCAAATTCTCTTGACTGTTCAAATTCTTCTTTTGTAACAACTGAGTTATTGTGTGTTATGGAGAATTATAACAGAATTGAAATCAATGTTTGTAACATATGTAACTCATATATGTTATTATCTTTTGATTTCTATAAAGCAATCTTATTAATTGCTGATTGCAAATCCTCACAGTATAAATAGCCACCATCCTTTCATTGTAAAATCATTCCATTTGAAACACTATCCTCTCCCACTCTCAAAATTCTTAGCTTTTCGAGTTCGTTGAAGGTTCTAGTTAGTAGTGTAACTTTCTAGAATCGTTTAGTCGTTATATCCTGGGAGACAAGCGCCAAGCATCCTTGCACCGGTAGAGGAGGCGTAAACGTCTTAAGGACAATGTGGTATCACACACGTCTCGACTAGTTCTTCCATCATCAATCGTTCGGTATTTTGGTTGAATTTCTTTTCGTGTTCTTCGTTTCTGATTTATAATTATTTATAATTCAGCTTATTAAATTATATATGCAATATATCACTGTTTTTATAACAATCTTAAGACGTTTAATTTTGATATTGCTTATATAATTTGTATTCGATATTTATCTACAATTTTTCAAGTAAACTTACACCTTGTGTGTGTGTTTCAGTTTCTAAAAATGACTAACAGAGAAAATTCTGGAAACGGCAAGGGACCTTTGGTGCCAACTGTGCATACTGCTCCCGTTGTACCTGTCTCAGTATCCCATGGGGAAAAACCTGAGAAGTTCAATGGTTTGCATTTCAAGAGGTGGCAACAAAAGATGATGTTTTATCTGACCACTCTGAATCTGGCAAGATTTTTGACGGAGAATGCTCCTGAGTTCAAGGAAGATGACCATGGCGATCAAGCAAAGATTGATGTTGTGAATGCATGGAATAATTCTGACTACTTATGTAGGAATTATATCATGAATGGTCTAGCCGACTCATTGTACAATGTGCACATTAGCATGGGAACGGCAAAGAAGCTATGGGAATCCTTGGAGAAAAAATATAAGACTGAGGATGCCGGCGCCAAGAAGTTTATCGTGGGCCGCTTCCTTGATTATAAAATGATGGATTCAAAGACCGTGATGAGTCAGTTCTCTGAAATTCAGCTAATCCTGATGAGATTCACGCTGAAGGAATGCAACTAGGTGAAAGTTTTCAAGTGGCATGTGCTATTGAAAAGTTACCACCTGCTTGGAAGGACTTCAAGAATTATTTGAAGCACAAGCGAAAGGAAATGACCATGGAGGATCTAGAGGTTAGACTTCGCATTGAGGAAGACAACCGAGGATCCGAAAAGAAAGCATGGATTAATGATTTCTCTGCCAAGGCAAACATGATGGAACATGGTCAAGGTTCCAAAAACAAGAAAGGCAAGTATCATGGGTCCAAGCTGGGGCCGAAAGGAGGCATCTCCAAGAAGCCAAGGTTTGAAGGCAAGTGTTACAACTGTGACAAGACTGGTCACGAGTCTGTCGACTGCAACAAACCGAAGAGGAACAAAAGGAAGGAGGCAAACCTGATTGAAGTCGTCACTCAAGAGGTT
The DNA here is from genome assembly GCF_933775445.1 of Argentina anserina. Classification (NCBI taxonomy): domain Eukaryota; kingdom Viridiplantae; phylum Streptophyta; class Magnoliopsida; order Rosales; family Rosaceae; genus Argentina; species Argentina anserina. The sequence goes on from NC_065876.1 coordinate 12,893,836, forward strand.
GTTAACATGAACCTTTGTTGTATGATATCGGATGATAGCATGGAAAAAGTCAGTGATTATGACTGGGGACTAAATGACTTAGAGCTATGGTATGACCAAGCTAAGTTTTTGGATTGATCTGTAGAACAGAACTGAAATTATCGAATAAATTGATGTATGTTCTTAAGGGTTTTATGAGTATAAAACTCAGTGTTGACAAATGTGTTTTGTCTGAAATTGACATAGAGCCATGGGTGGTGGATTGTTTATTGTCAAAAACTAGTTATTACACCTATATGAGTCTTCCTAATTTATGGTAGTCAAGAATATAATATATGTCAATTAACATGCACAAGTATGAACTTGTGTAGAGACAAAAACTGACTAGATCATCTTCCAAAGTGTTGAAAGAAATAATGAACCCCTTGATCTGATTCATACAGATGTGAGTGATTTAAAATCAACGTTATCTAGAGGGAATAATAAATATTTTATTACCTTCATAGATGATAGCACGAAATATTGCTATGTGTATTTGCTAAAATGCAAAAGTGAGGCCATAGAGAAGTTCATTCTCTATAAAAATGAGGTTGAGAACCAACTCAATAAGAAAATTAAGGCACTAAGAAGTGACCGAGGGGTGAGTATGAATCGCCATTTGCTGAGATTTGTGCTCAGAATGAGATTATACATCAAAGGACTGCTCCATACTCACCATATTCCAATGGTGTAGGAGAACGCAAAAATCGTACTCTAAAGGATATGATGAATGCTATGCTACTCAGTTCTGGGATGCCACCCAACATGTGGGGAGACGCGATTCTCACGGCAAATTACCTTTTAAATAAGGTGCCCAAAAAAAGAAGAAGAGAAAACTCCATATGAGTTATGAAAATGGAGATAATCATCCTACAAATACTTAAAAGTTTGGGGATGTTTGGCAAAAGTGGAAATTTCTAAACCTAAAAAGGTGAAGAATGGGCCTAAAACGGTTGATTGCATCTTTATTGGATATGCACATAACAGTTCGGCTTATCGATTCCTAGTCCACGATTCGAATATTCCTGAAATCCATAAGGATATGATAATGGAATCGAGAAATGCATCTTTCTTTGAAAATGTATTTCCACGGAAGTCTAGAGAGGAATTTAATTCTTCTAAACGGGCACGTGAAGACAACCGAGCCGAAACTGATGATGCTCAGGATCAAGAATCTGAGTCGAAGTCCGAATCTGAGTCTGAGGTTGAACCTAGACGAAGTAAAAGGGCAAGGACCGCAAAGTCCTATGGACCTGACTTCCTGTCATATATGGTTGAAGGTGATCCCCGTACCTTCAAAGAGGTAGTTAGCTCTACTGATGGTCCTCTGTGGAAAGAAGCAATCAAAAGTGAGGTTGACTCCATCATGCAAAATCACACTTGGGAAGTAATGGATTTGCCACCTGGGTGTAAGCCTTTGACTTCCAAGTGGATTTTCAAAAAGAAATTAAAAGCTGATGGGTCAATAGACAAGTACAAGGCTAGACTTGTCATTAAAGGCTATAGGCAAAAGGAGGGTTTGGATTATTTTGACACTTATTCTCCTGTGACGAGAATAACCTCCATACGGATGGTACTTGCAATTGCAGCGTTGCGCAAACTTGAAGTACACCAAATGACCAAATGGATGTAAAGACGGCTTTCCTAACTGGAGATGTAGAAGAAGAAATCTACATGGAACAACCAGAAGGTTTTTCTGCTCCTTCTCAGAGTAAGAAGGTGTGCAGATTGGTTAAGTCATTATATGGCTTAAAACAAGCACCAAAACAATGGCATGAGAAATTTGATAATGCCATGATCACCAGTGGATTTAGAATAAATGAAGGTGATAAGTGTGTATATGTCAAAGACACTGAAAATGGATATATCATTCTATGTCTGTATGTGGATGATATGCTTATCGTTGGGAGCAACGATAAGATGATCAAGTCTACTAAAGACATGTTGAATTCTAAGTTTGACATGAAAGACTTGGGACTTGCTGATGTCATTTTAGGAATTAAAATTACGAGAACATCAGAAGGGCTTGTGTTGAGTCAAACGCACTATGTGGACAATATTCTTGGGAAATTTAACAAGGAAGGTTCTGGAATTGTCAGAACTCCTGTAGATTTAAATCTACATTTGTCCAAGAATAAAGGTGAAAGTGTTTCTCAATTAGAGTATTCAAGAATAATTGGGAGTCTAATGTACTTAACAAGTTGTACAAGACCAGATCTAGCTCATGCAGTTCATAAGCTAAGTAGGTACACGAGTAATCCTGGAGCTATGCATTGGCAAGCTATTGGAAGAGTACTCAAATACCTAAGGTATACTCGTACCTATGGGTTGCACTACACATCATACCCAGCTGTTATAGAAGGGTTCACTGATGCGAACTGGATATCTGACATGAAAAACTCAAAGTCTACTAGCGGATATGTATTTACGCTAGGGGGTGCAGCCGTGTCCTGGAAGTCCTCAAAACAAACAGTTATAACTAGATCCACAATGGAGTCTGAGTTTGTAGGACTAGACAAATGTGGGGAGGAAGCAGAATGGTTACGCCAGTTCATAGAGGACATTCCTAGATGGACAAAACTTGTGCCTGCGATTGGTATACATTGTGATAGTCAATCTGCAATTAGCAGGGCACAGAGCAAGATGTATAATTGTAAGTCTAGACACATTCATCGAAGACATAATACCATTAGACATCTACTCTCAACTGAAGTTATCTCTATAGACTATGTAAAGTCTAAGGATAATATTGCTGATCCTTTAACCAAAGGGTTAAACAGAGAGTTAGTTGAAAAATCATCGAAGGGAATGGGACTAAAGCCCATTGGAAAATTAAAAATCACTACAGTGGATACCCAACCTAGCTGACTGGAGATCCCAAGATCTAGGTTCAAAAGGGAAAACCAAATTGTGGAGATGAGTTCGGATCACTGTGGGGAGTTCTCCAAGTCCATTCCTATGATGAAAAACAATGATACCCGTAAGGATGAGGTTAAGGTAAAACTTTTAATGATTCTTATGCGTCGAGAAATCGAGCAGAGTAATGTGGGTTACTCTTAATTAAGAGATCACATATGCAAGAGAGAAGTGGGGCCGCTTCTAGAGGAGTTAATGAGGGCATAACTCTTATCAAACTACTTGCAGAACCAGGCGTGTGTTCCATGGCCAAAATGGTCACAAAAATGAGAACCGAAGTGTACTAGAGAGACTCCTGTGTAAAGTATGTCATCATTTACACAAATGATGAATAGTTCAAAGACATCGCGTCTACTATTTAGTTAGTAAAGTAAGCATACTTTTATAAGGGAAGGTTCAAAGGGTCAAACCTACCTATCCTATACAGGTTTCAACCGTAGAAATCTATCACCAAATTCTATCGAGTCCTTGGTGGCCAATTTCTTTCATGTGGGGAATTTTTGGAAAATGGTTGGACAAACCATTTGAAACCAAATTTTAATTGATTAATTAAATTAAGTTAAACTTATAATTAATCAAAGATGAACATAGATTTGAGTTCTCCATAATGAGGGCTACAAGATCATATGTTTGTTTGTGTAATTTGGTTTGTGGGTGAATAAGAAATTGTCACTCAAAGATGGCTACTTAGAATGAGAGAAATGTATTTGTCCCACATTGGAAAAGATAAGTGTTGAAAAGACTTTATATAGAATCCATTGTGTATTGATTGTAAAGTGTGTAAGCCCCCTTATACCCTCTCATGCACGCGCATGGGGGGTGCAAATCCTAGGTCATAAGGGAAACTCGTGTATGCCCGTGCGACATGCGGACACGAATGCAACACCGAATTGAGGGTCGGAACGCAGATTCTTTTTGCATTTCCGAAAATTCGGTTCTGACTCTTCAAATTCTCTTGACTGTTTAAATTCTTCTTTTGTAACAACTGAGTTATTGTGTGTTATGGAGAATTATAACAGAATTGAAATCAATGTTTGTAACATATGTAACTCATATATGTTATGATCTTTTGATTTCTATAACAGCCATCTTATTAATTGCTGATTGCAAATCCTCACAGTATAAATAGCCACCATCCTTTCATTGTAAAATCATTCCATTCGAAACACTATCCTCTCTCACTCTCAAAATTCTTAGCTTTTTGAGTTCGTTGAAGGTTCTAGTTAGTAGTGCAACTTCCTAGAATCGTTTAGTCATTATATCCTGGGAGACAAGCGCCAAGCATCCTTGCACCGGTAGAGGAGGCGTAAACGTCTTAAGGACAGTGTGGTATCACACACGTCTCGACTAGTTCTTCCATCATCAATCGTTCGGTATTTTGGTTGAATTTCTTTTCGTGTTCTTTGTTTCTGATTTATAATTATTTATAATTCAGCTTATTAAATTATATATGCAATATATCACTGTTTTTATAACAGTCGTCGCCTCCTCGCCGGCAGCAGCAGCAGCGACGACCTGGTAATCCCACATCGGCCTCCGATTTTGTTGGTTTCAGGAGAAAAAAGAGGGGATTTTATTAACCCCGAGACCCGACCCAAGCTCCGACCCGAGACTCGGTGTCAAGAATTCTGACAGTGGTTCTTTTGGGGGAGCCAAACTCAATGGGGCCAATTTCCGTAAATGGAAGAAAATTATAAAAGCCCATCTCCGAGGAATGCACAAGATAGGACATGTAATCGGAGTAACTAAGGCTCCCAATGCAGATGCGGTTGTTGCCTACACTAAATGAGACGATGATGATGGCCTTGTAATGTCTGTCTTGTTCAAAGCCATGAATGAAGAGATACTTGACCTGGTGGCAGAATGTGATACCGCACATGCAATATGGAAAACATTGGAAGTCATATTTACTAATGACTCTGACTTTATACAGGTTCATGAGCTAATGTGCACAACTTTTACAATGCACCAGGATGGGCAACCGGTGGCGCAATATTTCACCAAGCTGAAGAATATTTGGGCTGAGATTGATGTGAAACGTCCTTGCATGATCAAGAATCAGGAGGATATTGTTTGGTACCAAAAAGAGAAGGAGCTTGAGCGAGTTCACTATTTCTTGAAAGGTCTTGATGCAAAGCATAACAGTGCGAAAGGCGAGCTACTCAGAAAGACCGAACCTCCTAGCGTACTCACAGCCTTCACATTTATCCGTAAGGATGAGTCTCAGCATGGGAGTCTTCATAAGACACAAGTTGAAGTTTTTAGCCTCACTGCTCAAGCTACATCTCCAGCACCATCCTTTCAGCAAGTAACTTCAGCTCCACTTCATAAGCAAGGACCACCACCAGGCTTCGGGAATCAGCCCAACCCTCCTTGCTCTTATTGCTATGATACAAACCATGCTCGTGCAATCTGTTGGAAGTTGTATCCACACCTTAAACCCCAGAGGCCTAATTATCGTCCTAAGGCAAAAACAGCTATTCAACTAGTCCAGGAACCAGATATCTATGGTGTGGTTGGACAAGATCATCATACAGCAGGAGGAGCAACACCCACAACATCAATAGCTGGTCGTGGTAAGATTGGTATGGCTTTACATATTTCTCACTTTGTTGGTTTTGATACATGGATTATTGATTCTGGTGCGTCCGATCATATGACTTATGACAAATCTTATTTTACTATATTATTTACTCCACCAGTACCATATGTTACTAATGCTAATGGTGATGCATTTCCCGTATTAGGGAAAGGGTCAGTTGGTATTACTCCCACAATAGAGCTTCACAATGTGCTATATGTACCTGCTTTATCTCATTATCTGATATATGTCCCACAATTGAACACTGAAGCTAAGTGTTCTGTGACATTTTTTTCCCATGTATGTGATATTTCAGGATCTTCTCACCGGGGAGTTAATTGGTCGGGGGTATCTAAAGGGCAGGTTGTTTCATCTGGATCACACATATGCGGGGAAGAAACCAGAGACACCGTCCCGGATCGCTTTGCTCTCCACTTCTGATAAACTAAGTGAAGTTTGGTTATGGCATCGTCGCTTGGGGCATCCATCTTTTAGTGTTATGAAAAAATTCATGCCTACTTTATTTCTTGGTGTGAAACATGTGTTTTGGGCAAGAGTCATCGATCTACTTATTCCCCTTTTGAATTAATTCATTCTGATGTTTGGGGGGCCCTCCAAGGAGTCTACTGTATCGGGAATGCGGTATTATGTGTCATTTATTGATGATTGCACACGTCTTTCGTGGATTGTTCTTCTGAAAACTAAAAATGAGGTTTTTCCGACTTTTCAAGCCTTCTATACCACTGTCCAAACACAATATAATGCCACAATTAAAATTCTTCGTTTTGATAATGGGAGAGAATATGTGAATCGTGTCTTTCAGGAATTCTTTAACGCACATGGAATTGTTCATCAAACAACGTGTCCTTACACACCTGAGCAGAATGGAGTTTCTGAAAGAAAAAATCGTCATTTACTTGATATGGCCCGGTGCATTCTCTTTAGTGCCCATATGCCTAAATACCTTTGGGGTGATGCTGTCTTAACTTCTGCTCACCTCATTAATCGTTTTCCATCCCGTGTCCTTTGAGGCAAAGTTCCATATGAGGTGCTTGCATCCCATGTTTTCGGTTGTGTTATTTTTGTCCATCTTCCAAAACATCAGAGATCTAAGTTGGATGCCCGAGCAGTTAAATGTGTGTTTGTTAGATACGGTGGACATCAGAAAGGGTACAGGTGTTATCATCCACCTACCATACAGTATTATGTCACTATGGATGTTACTTTCTTTGAAGGCATGAGCTATTTCACGTCTTCTGATACTTCTCTTCAGGGGGAGAATTTATATTTTGAAGAGCTGTATCATGGAGAGGGGGAGACAAGTCAACCAGGAGATATGGTGACACGTTCGATTGAGATTAATGATGTATCAGCTACACATGCACCACCAGATGATTCTGGTATAGTCACTCCAGATATTCAGGTACCGGAAGCTGACAGCACAACTGCCCCTCCTGCCTCCCCTACTATTGTTTATACCCTTGACCAACGTTTCACTGGTATAGAAGATCACTCATTTGAGGTTAGTCATTCTATTGGGGCAAATACTAGTGAAGCTAATAGTAGACAATATGTCTTGCCAAATAGGTCTACTCGGGGTCAGCCAATAAAAAAATATGAACCTACTCTTCAGGCTAAAGCTAAGTATCATGTGGCAAACTTTATGTCTACCAAAAGATTATCTAAGTCATATGAATCATATGTGAATCAAATTTCTATTGTATCAATACCTAACAAAGTGCAGGATGCATTGGGAGATCTAAAATGGAGGAAAACGATGGAGGAAGAGATGAAAGCATTACAGAAGAACAATACTTGGGAGCTTGTATCTTCACCATATGGCAAGAAGGAAGTGGGATGTCGTTGGGTGTTTACAGTGAAGCATAATCCAGATGGGTCAGTGAGCCGGTATAAAGCACGCCTAGTAGCAAAAGGGTTCAACCAAACATATGGCATAAACTATGATGAGACATTTGCACCTGTTGCAAAAATGAATATTATTGGGGTATTGCTCTCTTTTGCTGCTACCTTAAACTGGTCACTTAGATAGTTTGATGTTAAAAATGCCTTCTTTCATGGAGAACTTACAGAGGAAATGTATATGGATCTTCCTCCTGGATATGTGGTAGCTTCTCCAGATAACTTTGTATGTAGATTGAGAAAGTCTTTGTATGGTCTTAAACAGTCTCCTCGTGCTTGGTTTGGAAGATTTTCACAATTCATGAGGAAAATTGGCTACAGACAGAGTAATTCAGACCACACATTATTTCTCAGACACCAACAAGGGAAGGTAACAGCCTTAATTATATATGTTGACGATATGGTAGTTACCGGTAATGATACTATTGAGATAGATAGATTACATAAGCAGCTAGCCACAGAGTTTGAGATGAAGGACCTAGGTACACTCAAGTACTTCTTGGGCATTGAGGTAGCCCGGGGAAGTGATGGAATCTATTTGTGTCTGAGGAAATACATCATTGATCTACTAACGGAGACATGTATGTTAGATTGCACTCCAATTAATACTCCTATTGAGCAGAACCATCGGTTAGCAGAGTACCCAGATCAAGTGCCCACTGACAAAACTCGTTATCAGAGGCTAGTTGGACGCCTGATTATTTGTCACATACCAGGCCAGATGTTGCGTATGCAGTAAGTGTAGTGAGTCAGTTTATGCATAATCCGAGCGTGGATCACATGGATGCTGTTGTGAGGATTTTGAGGTAATTAAAGTCAGCTCCAGGGAGAGGAGTAATGTTTTCTAATCACAACAATAGACTGGGCTGAAAATATTACGGATCGAAGGTCGACATTAGGGTACTTTACCTTTGTTGGAGGTAATCTTGTTACGTGGAGGAGTAAGAAACAAAATGTGGTAGCTCGATCTAATGCTGAAGCAGAATACAGAGGTATGGCTCAAGGAGTGTGCGCGTTGTTATGGCTTAGGAATTTACTACAAGATTTGGGTGTTAAGCCTAAGTGTGCTATACAGTTGTACTGTGACAATAAAGTAGCTATTGATATTTCACATAATCATGTGCAGCATGATCGTACAAAACATATAGAGGTTGATCGTCACTTTATAAAGGAGAAGCTAGACGCTAAGATCATTTGTTTTCCGTTTGTTCCTACAGAAGAGCAACTTGCGGATATACTCACAAAATGAGTGTCTAAAAAGGTTTTTTATGACTCACTTAACAAGTTAGACATGGTTGATATGTATGCGCCAACTTGAGGGGGAGTGTTAGCATGAGCTGGAACAGCTGTGTTGGAAGAGCTGGTAAAGCATGAAGCATGTTACTCATGGTTGTATTAACAACTAGGTTTAATCATTATGACTAGTGCTAATATTCTCTAATCTTTCCTATAAATAGATAGCTTAGCATTGTATAAATCATCAAATAATCAATACAAATCATAATATTGAAGTATCACAGTACAGCAATAGCAAGGTCGATGAAATATTCCTCAACATTAATTTTAATAAACAAATCATTGAAAGAGGACGGACCAAACAATATTTATCATATACTCAAGTTGCATCCATCCTTTTTTTGGTTACAAGTTGCATCCATCCTTTATAGTTTATTCTTCGTATAATTTCATTAAATTTTTATGATATTGGGAGTGTGACATATATACAATTCGTCCCAAGTACTTGAGCCTGAAGAAAATTATAGATTGAACTGACTATCTGCATGAATCAGCCCTCAATGAGGTGCGAAAGCCAAAATGTGTTTTGCTTCTTATCTTCAGCGCAATAGCTCGCTCGCACTAGTTGTTTTAATAGTACGAACAAACTGTTTGATCAAGTAATTAGCTTACTTCATTTTATTAATTTGATTAATTAACGCAAGATTCACTCATTTGATTAAGAAAAATATTGGTTTGGTTCCTTTCATGATATTGTATGCATAATCCATCTGGGGAGTACTTAGTCAACTTACCTTAATAAAACAGTACTGAAGGCATGCGCCATGCCCCAAAACAAATACTAAACATCATCCAACGCTCATTAATTTTTGTTTGATCCGGAGTAATCCAAACATCAGCATGCATATATATATATATATATATATATATATATATATATATATATATATATATATGTGTGTGTGTTTGGATTTTCAGAATATTTTTATACATCTGAGAGATCATTACGTATTTATAGGGATGGGCATAAAAAATAGAAATCCCGATCCCGTCCCGAAATTTATAGGGACGGGACAGGACGGGACGGAGGTCTAAAAATGTTCGTTCCGTCCCGCTTCATAATAGTGAGATGGGACGTGGGACGAATAATTTCTATCCCGCTTCGTCCCGTCCCGTCCCACCTTTAATGAAAACTTAAAAATTCTTATATATTTGTATCAAAATGAAACTAATTTATGTTCTTAATAACTCCAAAATTATATTAACTCAAATAATAATGGTAAGTTATAATATTTTGAACATAATATGCATTTTTTTTGTTAAAATTTCATTATTGACTGTTACTTTGTTATGAAAAAAGAAAAATATAGGTTTTTATTTAACTTGATAAGAAGGTGGGATTTGTCCCATTCCGTCCCAATCCCGTCCCGTCCAAACCGGGATTAATCCCGAGTGGGATGCATTCTTAAAAACCCTCGTCCCGTCCCGATCCCGTCTCGATTCAAAAAAGTGGGACGGGACGTGAGATGAGCCCCGTCCCGTGCCCACTCCTACGTATTTACGTTGCTTCTCTTAGTTTCTAGTATTTAAGAAAGGAAACAAGTACAAAGGCCACATCCTTTTGAAAAGAAAATAAAAATCATACTGACTTACTGAGGAAATGATGTGAGAAACAATAAACGTATTCAATTTTTTCTTCTATTTGAAATAAACTTGTTGCTTAACTTAACATCTGCCAGGATCTCAAGATGTTTTCTCGTTGTTAATTGTATTTCAGATAATGCTAGCCGTACTGATCGTTTATAGGATCGGAGAGAATGAAGAGAGAGTTTATTAGTCCCAACAATTACAACAATGAGCAAGGATGATACCATATATCTCAACTAACCCAACTAGAGAGAATGTACGTGGGGTTAGTCTCTTCTACGTGCTACACTGCAAGTGGGACAGGCGTTACAAGGTTCTCTTGGTAATGGATGTCCTTGGTTTTAATCTCAGTTTGTCTAAAGAAAGAAGCATACATAATTTGCTCCCCATCTTGTGACGCAAAAGAAGAAAAGGCAAGACTTTCTATGGTGATTCTGACACAAAAATATATCTAGCATCATGAACTTGAACTAGTAGTTTTTGTACTTAATATTCCCAGAATTTGAATAAAAGAATATATTTATATTTTGATCAAAGGATATTAATATTCTAGAGCTATTTTAGATAAGTAGAGAATATGTTTATAAATATAATAGACACCATGATAGAGGACCAGCAAGAAATGATGTTAACGATAGCTGGTGGAGATGATGAACCACACACAACTTAAAGCATATAATTAATCAAGACATTAAAACCCACATACAACAGTAACCAACACCACACTAGCTAGTACTTAGCTATTTGTTTTTGCGATACACTTTTTAGGTACTTGTCTATACTCTACACCACTTCCAAATATCGGATCGATTATTTTATTTAGATGCGTATACGTACATTTTTAGGCTTCTATGAGGTAGGTATTGATATGTACAAAACTACAAATGATACGAAGCGATAATTGTGTAGCGGTTTTCTGTGCTAATCATCTCTGGTATGTGCTTATGTTCATCTTATTCTATATAATATCTTGTTTTCCGTTTTCTATCACCTTAGCATAGTTCTAGACTTCTAGCTCAATTTTCCACTCTCCTCTTAACTCCTTTATACTTGAAGCAATTAGTGAATAAGAGAGTGGATAAATTGACCTAATTGGAATCCCAAAGCTAAGGTACGTATACTCAATTGAGGCTAGATCAATCATCTTAAATTTTTTTTTTGGACAAAGAGAAATAAATAAACTACAACTGAAATCCTCTAACACATCGGGCACCTGAAAATCAAAATACAAGGCAGGCGGGCTAGCTGATAAAGCAAGTGAATTATCTCACGCATGGAAACCCAAAGTATGATCGACCAGTTGTAGCAATTGCGGCTACAACAAAGTTCTGCTCTCGTTTCATGTGTGAGAAGAAATAAATTACCAGTTGGGCAACAAATTATCATCTTAAAATTTAGTATTCATAGTTAACCAAATTATGCATGTTCCCAATAAATATCAGAAATAAGTAACATCATACGTACTGTGGTCGTATATAGTTCATGTCTTCATACTTTTGGTGCCACATCTTAAAGTATATCATTCTCCATAACCCTAATTAAGCCCACTAATTTACTAGGAGGGAACGATATATGAAAGATATGATTGTATGAAAGAAATGCAACTCAAGAAAAGAATCTTTAGTTTCATATGAATCCAACTATAAGATATGATTCTCATAAAGTATGTGATTCAACGCAGGGCCTTAATTTGATATTTATAGTATATATTAATTATATGCCGTAGTTTATGGTAATGATGTCTGAAGTCAAATGTAATCTAATCCTTTTGGTTATTTGGTTCGTTTTCTTTATATAATTTAGCTAGAAAAACATGTATCATCTAGGCAGGGTGTTGCAAATGGACCACCTTCCCACATGTAATGTACTGCTGCTCTTGAGTTCAATCTGTGTCAGAAGGTCTATGATTGAATTCTCCAAAATTCAAAAGCACAAGATTTATTAGATTAGTCCTCAATTATGGATGTAACACAAGTACAATATTGTCTTAGCTCATAATGACTCCATACATGATACACCAAAGCAAGTTAAACTGGGTCTGTTTCAACTTTCAAGTGCTTTTCTGGCAGTTATGTTTCCATTAGAGAACTAGATTAAAAACAAATTATTGAAACCCCCTATTTGTAGTTGTCTACTCCTCAAATTTGTATATAGCTTTTCCAAATAAATTATCTTGTTGAGGACATTTTTGATTCACCCACTATATATATATATCTGTCAGAAATTTGCTTTAATAATTATTGAGGAGAGGCTACAAGCACCATGATCGATACTTTCATTATTCTATAAAAAGTATTATAAAAGAGCTTAAAAAAAGAAAAAATAACAATAATAAAATTATATATAACTATATATATATATAACCCCGTTAAGTAACTCTTTGAAATTGATCAGTAAGCGTAGGACTCCGATAGTTCAATTGGCCGGTGTATACCTAGTAAACTAAAAATCAAGTAACTGAACTTAGTCTAATGCTCATGCTAAGTAACTTGCTATCTACGTGAAGGTACCTTTTATTAGTAATGTCCTCTTATTTTCTCTACTAACTAGATCACGTACACAAGTTTGCATCAATTCCACATTTAGCAGAAGTTATTCAACACGTTTGAGAATCTTCTTCATGCTTGGTCGAGCTTTTTGAGGAAATTGCATGAAAATGAAGGGTGTGGAAGGTGTGCAGGAGGTGCTTCCCTATTTAGATTGGTATTTCCTAATGAAGCCACAAAGACACACCAACAATTCCATTTGCAAATTGCATTGGCTACCGAAAATAGAAACCGGTGATCAATTTTGTGAAGATGAACTATATATGGACAAATTGAGTGTCTTGCATAGATTTTGCATGCAGGAGCTTGCTGTTTTTAGAAATTCACTGATCCACTACAATTGTGATTCCTCAGGCATGTCTTACATTATATTTTTTCATAATTTTAACCCAAACACTATGTCAACATTTGAAACCCAATGTCCCAATCACATTAAAAAAGTTTGTATTATCCCGTAAACTTTTGTAATTCATTTGGTGAATCGTAATGACATTTGATACAATTAAAAAAATAAACAATCTATGAAATGATCGGGACTTTAGGATATTTTTGAACTGGGTTATCAGGTGATGTGGATATTGACCGGGTTAACATTTTCACAACGAGTAGATTTGCTCTAATGATGCTTTAGGATCGTTTTGCTTAGAATCACGTAACAATTCAAGCTTAAGCATTTAGTCGACCTTGCCACTAAGTTACAAATACCTCCAATTGTTTCAAGAGATTTCTAAAAAGATCAATCATATAAGTCCAACTAAAAGAGTACATATATAGGAGACGTAGTCAAGCTTTAATGTGTTCATCTTTGCCTTCTTTGGTTGCTTATAGAGAGCAGAGACATCTGCTTAGCTAGAAAACATAAATTTGAAATTTACAATAGTACTTTCCTCAGTTTCAAGTGATGAAAATGATATTGAGCTGGGCCATACATTTTTAGTCGTTTATCGTGAAATTATTCCAGATACGTGTTCTTTGTCAAAGACTAATATTCATCAAGAATATTGAACAATTGAAGAAAACTATTTTTCTTTACTATTGAGCTAGTTAGACACTCCTATATGACAAAAACAAAAGGAAAGGAAACGAAAAGATTATTGAATTTCGTTTCCTTTCTTTATCTGTGAACAGAAAAGACTTGATGATCAATTAGTTAATTGATGACATTATCTCTTATTATTAAAGGAGAGATAGCGAGCTTTCTGTAGGGATGGCCAACCGAAACCAAACCCTACATAATTAGGTCAACCTTGGTACATATAAATCAGTCTCACACCCCGAGATTCAAAATATCTCTAATATTTCCGATATATCAATTGATATCATTTAGTGGTAAATATATTATTTTTTCTCATATCTGCGATATTTCTCCGATGACATAAAATATTTTCAATTATTTTTACAATATATCCTATATATCTTTAATATTTTAGAGAAATACTTGAAAATTTTCATTTTAATTTTTTTTCCCGACTCAAGGATGTCTCTCTCCAGATAATTCAGATGATGATGGTGGTGGTGGAAATGAACAAGGTGGCGGAGATACAAGGTTTGAATATGGACAATCTTATATAGGTGGAGGATTTGAGCAGTTTACTTGTGAAAATAATTTTGATCATGCTACCCAAGATGAGGATCATTGATGGATCTAGAGCAGATGGTCATGACACGCAACAAAAAAACAGGTATGGGAGGAGGATAAGATGAGTCATTGATGATCAAAGTATTACATATGATGTTGTTTCAGTTGCCTTAAGTTTTGATTATATCAGTTTAGACACAGAGCGCAGTGAGATGTCAAACGAATCACATTAAGACAACTATTAATCTGTTTATCTTGTTTCGATTATGGTCAGTTTGGAGAAATATATGATCAATTATAAAATTGGATTCATCATTACTATCCCTTTCTTGGAAAAACTATCGGCAGCTCGAAAGAGACATATGACTATCATGTTAACTATTACAGTTCGTACTATATGGCTCGTATCTCTTTAATAGAGATTGTAGTTTTATTGATCAACGTGTGTTTTCAAGCACCTAGATCCTTATTCTGATACTAGATAAAGTTAATAATTATATATATTTATATGTAATTTAATAATAATAAATAAATACTTTCGGAACATGAAAGATATTTCTTTTCCAATATCCCAAATATATTTTTGATATTTTGGAAATATCCGATATCTGCCTAAACAAAAATTATTATCGATACCGATATTTTAAACTTTACTCACACCCCTAATCCGTAATCCATAGCCTCTATTAAGAGTGGAGACTAGATCGACATAATAATTCCATTGCACAAAACATGAACTTCAAACCAGAAAGGTGGGTAATGCAGTTCCCTTTTTCATATTCTTCTTATTTGAAGGAACCTTTAATTGATGTATAAATGATTACAAATTACAAAGTTTAACGATTAGCGTTCGAATTTTACAAAGGCATAACGATTAACGTTAGAATTTTTTAGCATATGTACATGAAACAACGAATAGTTGAAATTCAAGTGTAGCACAAACCAAACTAAAAAGTGTGTCACTTCTTCATTAGTTGTCTAATCTTATAAAATGAAAAATGTGCGTTGAAAAGGTTAGTAACCAAAATTCATCATTGAACACATTGTTTCTAGGACAGCAGGCCGAGATTTAGTTCACGACCGCAAACGTTCATTTAAGTTTTCTATAGTCTTTTGGTTGTGAAATATTGTTCGATACATACATCAACTAAGTGAAATCACTAAATAAACACTGATTCAATTAAGATGTATACTTGAATGTAGTAATTTTATTTCCGTATTGAACTAGTCTAATTTACAATAAGCGAAATCTTGTATTATTGTAGATAAACTCTTCGTAGGTGGATTGGTCGATGAATGGATGGATGGATCGATGGGTGGAGTACATAACATGCAGGATGGGCACCACCACACTTGATTCTGTAACTATTAACAATTTGTACTTCATGGAAACAGACTAAGTGAGATTAGCAGTTGGGACAAAGTCTGATTAGGACAGTATAAAGACCTCAATATACGTGATTAATTGGTACTAATACATGTTATATTCATGCCACATAATAAAATAAAATAAAATAACACAAAACAAAAAGAATAAGAAATTGATACATTTACCCAAAAAACAACACTATTAATGAAGGACAATTAACCATTTAAATTTATCGAAAATAACTAAGCCAAAAAAAAAAGAGAATAATTAATTTCTAGAAATGATAAGACCAAAGGGAGCAAGAAAACGAAAGAAAGATAAAAAGGAAAGAAGGAGGTGGGTTCCTTGCACCCAACGCATCACTTCTCAGCCTCGGGCTCGGGGACCCAGCTTCGGCTCACAACCTCAGGCTCGGACTCATCTTCGGTTGTGGACTTTGTGTGAAGATAAAGAACGGCCATCATCTTCCATTCTTCCTTATAGAAGAACCCCATTCCGTCCCACACCGCCTCCACTTTTTGCTTCTCCTTCTAAACTGAAAAACCCCTCTCTCGTTTTCTCTCTCTAAACCTCAAAGCCTGAGCCTTTTACTTGCAGAGTGACTCTATTTTGCTTCTCTGCTTTCGTTTGTGTTTCGACATTGAGCAAAAGAGTGTTTCTTTCGGTTAGTTCAAGCTGGCGATCGAGAACCAGGACAGTTGTGTCAGAGAAATCAAGCCCAAGAGTAGGAGAATCATGGTATGAAGCTGCACTGGTTCTTGATTGGTTTTATTGGGTTTTGGTTTTTCTTGCATTTGGAGTTTTGGGTTTCAAATGCTCTGCTTCTTGGTCAGCAAGGGATTTGGCTCTGTTTTTTGAAAGAAATATTGAAACTTTGAATCATTTTCTTTGTGGGTTTTGGTTGTTATGACTTGTGATACTGTATTTCTGGTTTTGCATTCGTTCATTCAAATTTTGGCTCCAATGTTTTGTTTTCAACTCGTGTTCTTTTCGGGTTTTGGTTTGTTCTGACAGTCTCATTGTTGACTTTGAATAGGGTGCTGGAGGTCCTGATGAGGAAGACAACAGGTGGCCGCCATGGCTGAAGCCTCTGCTCAAAGAGAGCTTCTTTGCTCATTGCAAATTGCATGCTGATTCTCACAAGAGTGAGTGCAATATGTACTGCTTGGATTGTATGAATGGTCCTCTCTGTTCTCTCTGCCTTGCCTACCACAAGGACCACCGTGCCATTCAGGTTTTAATTTTGAACTGAAGCCAGTGTTTCATGATTGTTCTGCTTTGGCTGATGATTCTTTCTTTTTTCCTTTCTGTAATTTTGAAAATCCCACTATACCAAACTTCCTTTGGGAAAGTTGAACAAAAAGAAAATTTCTCTTGTGATGAAGAAAACGCATTTGGCTTTTACTAATCAATGTTTGAATTCCCATCGCCATTTGATTCATTCTTGATATTTAGTCCCCAATTTCTGATAATTGTATTGTTTTTGAATGACAGATAAGGAGGTCTTCATACCATGATGTGATCAGGGTGAATGAGATTCAGAAGCATCTTGACATCACCGGAGTGCAGACCTACATTATCAACAGTGCGAGAGTCGTTTTCCTGAATGAGAGGCCTCAGCCTAGGCCCGGAAAAGGAGTCACCAATACCTGTGAAGTCTGTGAGCGCAGCCTCCTTGATTCATTCAGATTCTGCTCTCTTGGTTGCAAGGTATTACAACAATGTCCATTGCTTCACATTTTAGCTTGATTTTTTTTTCCCACAGTTTGGTCGCGTATGTCCCCCATTGAGAAATCAATGTGCGAAGAAAAATGAGTAATTTAGCAAGCATTGTTTTTGTCACCAAGCAATCAGACCAATCGAGTCATAGTAATTGTCATCATTCATTTGGTTGATTACATTTTGTTGATTAGTTTTGTTCGAAGTTTTGACTTTTAGCATTGCCTTGAAACTTTCCTTTAATTTCCAACAACCAAACACTTGGGCAATGTGAATGCTTGTTCATCCTTCCATTTCCAAGTTCCAACAACTAAACATTTATCTTAATGCGAACACTTGTTCTTCTGGGACATTGGGTTATTAAATAGTATGTCTAATTTTCAAATGTCATCAATTACAGATTGTGGGGACTTCCCAGAATCCACTGAAGAGAATGAGAGCCAGGCTGATGGGTTCGGACTCGGAGGACTCCTACTGCAGCAGCAGCAGCCACAGAAGGTTCTCCAACAACAAAATGCAGAGCTTCTCGCCGTCAACGCCACCCCCAACCTCCACCAATTACCGGACGGCCAAGAGGAGGAAGGGCATTCCCCACAGGGCACCAATGGGAGGACTAATCATAGAATACTAAGACATACAGCCCCAATGCCCTCCCGCCTGAAGCTTGTAATTCCAGTGTATCACCTCAATGCCTGCCGCATATAGAAAGTTAGTTGCAGCAATGCCCCTCCCAACACTTGAGCTTTTCGCCAAACGGCCGTGTTTGGAGCTAAGTTAGTAGTGCCCGTTTTAGCTTTTCTGGTATTGTGTACATAGAAGCCAATATGGGAAGCGCAAAGTGTTGGGTAAAGTCTAGATAATAAGACACTAGTGCAGGAGGAGGAGCACTTCAGGATGATGACCAAGAAGGAAAAGAACAAAAATAATGGTGCTTAGTTGATCTAGAAAATATTTAGGGTGGGTTTCTAGAGTGATTATACATAAGTTCAAAAATGTAAATATACTGGGTTTTAGGTTTCTACCGAACTAGAGAGAAGTCAATGTAATCCTTGGCCAAGGGGGAAATGTCTATATATGGAAAATGAAATAATAGACTTTATAATTATTTCTATGCTTGATTTTAAATTTTGATAGTGGATGACTGGATGTGAAATTTTTCGAATATGTTGGTCCAGGTTAGGTGGTATTGGGATGACGGACTGTCAGTCACAGGCAGAGACGCGTCAGGGGGAGATTGGTGGTGGGAAAGTAAGGCGGTCTTGATTCTCGGTAGTCTCTTCGGCCGCCCTTCGTTTTCTTTTTAATTAAATTTGTGATATTTAATTGGGTAGGAGATTCGGAAAGGAGGTTCCTTTGGCAAATTGGGTTACGTTTCTTGCGGTGGGACCATGGCTGCACTCAAATCTGACCGTCGAATGAACGCGCACGGCGATGGTGGTTTGATGTGTCACTAGTGGACGATCATGGTGGGACGTTTGGACAGCGACTGGTGGTGCCTTGGTGAATAAGTTCAGTCTGAGTCAATTTCTTTGTACTGTATTATTATATAAGAATTTGTTTAGTCTATTTTTGTGAATTATATATTCTGGTTCTTAGTTCCTTGACTTCCTTCTAGAATCTGCGTATATTTGTACAGGTTTACATTTTAGGGCTAGTGTTGTAACAGGACCGTTATTAGGACCTCCTAAAAATATATAAAAATGAAGAGAAATACGGACAAGATGACTCCATACATACTTGGAATTTTATTTAGTGTCGCAATTAACCAAAAATTTGTGCGCAATGCGTATGTACTCGAGTATGTATTCAGTGTGTTTTTATTCATTCAAAACACTTCATGTGGGAACTAATGTGTATTTGTGTCATGTAATTTACGCTTAATCTCGTTGACGTAGGGTCATAAGTATGTGTGGGTGCATGCGTGACTTCTTTTGCCTAATTTATTTTTGTGGTAACCTGACCTAGTTTATTCATAAACTTTAACAACCGGATTTTGTTTGCTAATGAGATCCCGACCAAACCCTTGACCCGTTCTATTCCTCGGCCTAACTCTCATGCAATGTTCCCTCAGAAACCCTAGACGAGGGCCAAAACGGTAAAATGGCCCAGGTGGTGGCGTCGGCAAAGTGACAGGTGGTGTTGATGACCAGCTTTTCCGGTAGGATATTTCATCGTTTGGGACTAGGCAGGGGGCATTGAGCAGAGAGAAGTGACACGTCGCCTTGTCGGTTCAACTGGGATCGTTCCTCCGTGGAACGCCGCCAGGTGGTGCGCAATTTTGGAGGCATCTGTATTATGTACCTTCCAAACAGTATTACGTGCTGTTTCCCAACTTTCTGTTTCTATGTGTGACGCCGTCGGGACACGGTTGTAGAACATTGCTGCTTATCACTACAAAAGCCTAATTGGGAAAGAAGAGCGGGACCCCCGGCAAGAAACCCTAATTGTGCTGACGACATTAGAAGAAAGACGGTAAAATGTAGGAGGAGTTGGGTTAGGGTTTCAATAGCGCTCTAGCTAGCAGAAATTTTGGTCGAACACTCGAACCAATGGAGGGATGATTCTTTAGTGAATTCGCGCTGTAAAAAGCTCTCATATCACGGCGCGCAGTGATTGAAACTATTTACTGAAGTATTTTAAACATTGCCTGCGATCGGTTTACGGAACATGATGTTAATATATATGCACACTTACAATTCTAAAGTTTGTAACCAATACATTGTAGGTATCGGAATTTATAATGTTCAGCTATCAAGCCCAGAGAGAGAGAGAGAGAGAGAGATTTTTGTTTGTAATCGAAGGAGCAATTTGTTCAAATGTATGGTTAACCTGACAAATTAGAGAATCATATGCTAATCCATTTTTCTTTGGCTTTTGTGGGGGCAACTTTCGGATGCTGTGGTGTCGAGATATGTTCACGTGACAAATCCTGAATTTGATGAGAACTTTTAGGGTTCTATAATCTAGTACTTAATCTAAATCAACATAGTTCGAACAAACCCCATCAACTAACAATCCAAGTATTTGACTGCTACTAGCTAGCTATCACAAATTGCCAATAATTTATTATTGCTACTGTGACAAGCTAATTAAGCTAATTTGGTCAAATCAATATGCAGGACGTAAGTGAAACTCGATTTTTCCGAAAGTTGATCGACTTACGTACTGGACCAGTTTTTGACTCATCTTACATTCACCTGAACAACAGAACTAATCGACCACAAGATTCTCATCAGGGCATGCATTACTGATATAAAATGGTTCATTTTTTAATTTATTTGAAACAGAGTACGCAGGAAACATATTTCCGTACAGTTCTTATAAAGATTCTCCATTGCTGAAGCTCTAATTAATCAGTTTAATGTACATCGATCTTGGCCGGGTTTTTAAAAATGGATATCGAAACTCATAGCTTCGTCGTCGTCTCGAGCTTCCACATGTAAAAGAGCCCACAAATATGCTCCTCATCGAGTCCAGGTATACTCAGCAGGACGCTCACTGAAACCACATGGATGTTGCCTGCGTGCTAGCTTTTCTTCATATGAAACACGAGGCCTAATGCAAAATTTTCTCTATCAAATTGTGTCCCACAACAACACCATGATTTTATCATATATAGAAATGTAATTAGCAATTGGCCAAAAGAGAACGATGCCATCAAAACTCAATAACTTGAACAGGATGCAGGTCGGCAAAGCTTGTTATTACTTATAGCAATCAAAACTCAATAATTACTTGAATAGCAATTAAGCACTAGCTCCGTATGAAGTTTCGTCAATATTGATAGCTAGGCATGCATCTCCTGCTGTTCTAATTTGTTCCAAGTCATGAAACAACATGAGAGACCTTTTTGGCTTCTAATATTGAGAGGCGAGATGTCTGTTAAAATATTTTTAAATAAAACATGATAAATTAAAACTATCTGCATGCGCAAATATATAAAAATTGCTAATACAAGAATTTGTGCCGTAGTTTAAAAAAAAAAACAAAAAATTACAATATAAAAATCGCTTCTTGTGGTAGGAGAATTACTTTCCGCAATCTTCTAGTGTATCTTCTTCTAATTAGTATAAGTTAGTCTAGTTAAACAATGATATATAATCCTGAATTACAGGATACTCAATGTAATGCTTATATATAATGTCTCCTTATCAATGAATAAAGATGATACTTCTCCCTATTCGATGCGTATTACATTCTTCTGTCATGACAAAAATTCGACGGAAGACGAAGAAAAACAAATTATTCTGCTGCAAAAAAAACAGAAATAAGTTTTGTCCCGGGCACCCAGAACTCTTATATGGGCACCCCAGCCTTCCTCCGACATGCAGAGGTCGATCCGACGCTGTGTTCTCGGCGCCGCCCTTTCACCGAACCAGCACTCGAGCCTTGAGTGCCCCTCTGCATGCCACAGAAGCCTCTCGACGTTGCTCTTTGCTTTCGAGGCCGCCTTTGAAACCCGGAGCCCTGACGTCTCTCTAGATCGGCGTTCTCCAACCCTAGCGCCGTCGCAGCCAACCTAGACATGCTTTGTCCCTCGCCAACAACCCTACATATCCCGGGTCACCCTTTGTCCTAGAGAGATGCCCTCTCGACGCCGCTGCCGCACACACGCTCGCACGACCCAGAACAATAGTGAACCAGTGACGACGTCGATGTCTTCCGGCGCCCCCACGTCGCTTTCTTCCGACTTCCTATGCGATACAATCCGGCGACGCCTTGAGGCCTAATGTCTAGCCCCGACGACCAACCCAGATCCGGCGTCTTTTTGCAGTGACGACTCGACTCGGATTCTTAGACTCAGACTCGGTCGGTCTCCTCCAACCTAACCACGGAACAAAGGAATTTTTACCCCTCAGGTAACTTGGTAAATAAGGAGGCATGGTAACTTTGCCTCCAGGATAAAAGGTGGTTTTACTATCAGTAATTTGATTTTTAATTTTACTGATTTATTATATGGTTTATGTAACTAACCATATTTTTATTTTCCGTGTTGAAATTACTCGCACAACAATCAAAATCAAATAGCGAGAGTCACTTCGCAATATATTCGTGAATTCAAGCATGATCGTGGAATTAAGCAAGAACAACTATAATACGCTGTTTATTTGGCAGACAAGCAAGTATGTTTTTAATTAACGTTGCTGCTTTCATGCAAATTTAAATTCCTATGAATTTTGTCTTTCATCGGGGACTTTCAACCTCCTTTTCCTTTTAAACCTGATTCTTTCGCTTCTCGGGTGGTATACATGGATATAATTCCCCTGAAACTGAGTTTTCAGAGCGGCTGGGAGTGTCGCTGTTACCATTCGTAGCCGTTGTGTGTAGCTACAAGTTTGAAAAAAATGGAACAAACATCGGTTTCCGACGGAAATTGTCGCTTATACCATTGATTTGTGACGAAAATTGTCACTTATACCATTGTGACAGAATTTTTCACATTTTATTGAATTGAGTTACCATAATTTGGGACTTGACCTCCAATTCAGTGCTTGGAAGTTGTGTCGTATATTGATACATAATGAATCTTCCCTCTTGTTGACCGCAATATGCGCCTGAAATTTGGTATTTTCATGTTGGATGTGTTTATGCACCTAGTCCAGATTAATTTCTTGTGGTGCATATCGTTTCATTGAAAGACAGAAACATTATGGTCGAAATATACAAGAGTTAGATATGAGAAGTTCTTGAACCAAGATACTCATTATATGGAAGAACATGAGAATATCTTCTCATAATTACGAATTTTTTTAAAGCAATTATACATTGCGGTTATTAAATAAAAATAATGAAACATAAATGCTTCGGTGAATAGTCTAAATGACTAGAAATCCATTTAGTCCCAAGTTTAATGTGACTAATGTTACTTAGTCTTTACAATTTTAAATTGGTTCATGGTCAAGATCTCAATACTATTGTTGGCTATAAAATTCTCATGTAGTTCAAGTAAATGAACATACGAGAATGTCTCGATGCATTTATGATTTTATTACCAAAAACAATATGTTAATGCAATGTAACGCATTACATACTACATGACACTAACTACATAAGTCCACGGTTTTAATTGTGGCATAAGATTGATGTGTTGTTATGACATGTTTCCACTGTTTTGGTGATGATTTGTAGTGTTACATGCCATGTAATGCACTCTACATTTCCACCGTTCTAAAATATGGTGATGTTTTCACAAGATTCGAATTGAACTAACACATGAAACTTAGGGAGAGTGGCAAACTATAACAGATTCGCGAGCTACGGCCTTGGAAATTCACCAAGATGGTCCTTCCGCCGCCCGGTTTACCCCCGCAAGACGTTTAATTTTTTTGGCCGGAAAAGTCACCGGAAAACTGGTCGGAAAAAGTCACCAGAAAAGTCGTCAGAGATGTCGTTGGAAAGTCGCCAGACAGCCACCGTTGCAGCCTAGCTGGACTGCCGTAGCCTTGCTGCCGGACCTACAGACCCCCTGCAGCCCCTCCGCACGGCTCCCTGCAGCCCCCCCCCAGCACGACCTCCGCACGACCCCTGCATGCCCCCGCGCGGCCACCCTGCAGTCCTCCTACAACAGCCCCGCACGGCCCCTACAGCCGCCCCACAAGACCTCTGCAGCACCCCCGCAGCCCTGCATGGCCCCCTGCAGTTCCCCCTGCAAGGCCCCTACAACTTCTCTGCACGGTGACATGGCAGTCCCGCCATGGCCATGCGACCCTACAGTGTTACGTTTTGTCTTTTGCCGATCATAGTTACTTGATCTAATGGCAACGTGGTTACTCTTTGGCACACATAAGTTTCTCATATGTGAAAGAGATATTGAGTGCATAGCTAAATGAAAGCTATTAATGGATTTAGTCTTCATCCATTGTGACTATGCTGACGAGATCATCACACATAGAATCAAGAGCGGTTTAGGTGCTCAATTTTAAATGCCTTACGTCATCATGATTTTAGTCACATGATTTTATGCATGAAGGGAGCAATTGAACCAATGAAATGGTTTTTGTCATAGTAGTTGTCTACGTTAATGAATTCACAACGATACCATATATAAAAATTGATGAGACGATAAGCTACTTGAAGACAATATTTGTGCCAACATTATTTATCACTTACAAACTCATTGTGAAAGAGTTCTTATGTATTGGTTCTAATGATGTAGCGCATCTCATGAGTCGAAATAGTGTGAATTGTATTCTTTCACGATACTATGATTCAGAATAATGAATCGATGACTCGTTTAGGCTATTATTTTGACAAAGATGTTTTACGGATCAATAATATTCCTTCAAAGTAATGGAGATGTAATCTATGCATTATCATGTGCATAAGCATCCTTTATGATCCTTCATTGACTATGCTCAATCTCTAAGCGTATTCTTTAGCACAATTTAAGAGTGACATCCACCCTCCTATGCTAAAGAGAATGAGACATAAGATGGAAGCTGAAACTGGCTCATCATGATTCACTTTGAGGATAAAATATATTGTGGTGATACATATATTATGGTTAAACTCAAAACATAACACTTAGATGTTATGGAGCACCAAACACAATAACAAAAGTTGAAAAAGCCTTAAATTTCAGAATTTACAGATTGCAGACTTGTCATTGTGACGACTGGTTCACATACTTGTAGGTAGGCTATTGAGGTGCTACTTGTGGCCACTGATTTCTAACATCAAAGGATACCTACTCACAAAATTGGAGCCAATTTAGAGACATGAAGCATGGTGAACCGCTCGACACAAGTGGTCACTAACCTCTGGCGAGTATTCCACTCGGTTCGGTGCCTTTCCGACCGGTTCCAGCAGTAAGGCCGGTGGCATTGGATTTCTAACACCCGTGTTTACTGGCTTATAATGTCGCAGGATTCGGGGTTCGGAAAGTCAGTGAACCATTCACAGAAGTGTAAAACAGAAGTTTGCCTAGGCTTCCAACGAACCAACAATTCGAACCACAAGTTATGGCTTGTAACGTGTCTTGTTTTACGGTAACCATCAATACCACCATCATTAAAGTTACAGTTGTAACGATTCGCATGTTAGTGTTTCAAGTCTAACAATATGCATGTTTGTTAATTGATTATGTTAACGGTTTATCGTCCACATATTTTATGTGTCAAATTGCGTCTCCACAAGCGCATAATGATGGGTTATTTGATGTTGAATTTTGTCTTTGAATAAGATATGAACTTCCATTTATGTTCGCTTATATAAAGACTTTAACAAACGATCTCGTTTAGTCACTTTTGATGAGCCAGTCTCCCTGCCATTAGGGGGAGAGAAAATCAAGTTTGTTCAAAGTTCAACGACTTGGTTTTGTCGTGGTTTTTCCCACTGTGTCTCATCATGTTCCTACTAGTCCTATAAATGGAAGTGACGAGATTAGAGATACATGGTGCAACTATGCATGTAAGGATTGATGTCCGATAAATGGACATGTAGTCACTCTTTGCTGGTGACGTGGTGACTCTACAAATGTGGTAAATGGTGTCACTATGTAATACCCTGAAATTTAATATTTAGTATTTAGTATTTTAAGGTTATATTAACTTATAATTAATTCAATTTTTCTTCTAATATTTTCCTTTAGAAACCAATGATGCTAAGGTACATACTTTCAAAGATAGATAATTTATTTTTGTAAGTATTAGACCACGATTTGAATACGTTAGCTCACATTCTTGGGTATACTCGATACTTTGTAATTGAGTTTAAGACTAATACTAATAGTATTATTTTTTTATGCATTATATTAGTATTTGATAGTGCAAATATATTGAAAACCTTATAAAAGGAATATACTAAATTCCTTTACTTTTTAGAATAACACATATAAATCTGTTTATTATATCTACATATATATATAATCCTTATGTCAATTTGTTTTGAATCTAACTGATTTATTTTTCTGTTTTACCCTATCACACTTTTTTTTTCTTTGCCAACAATCACACTAACTAGATAGACCATCACTCAATATTAATTATTGAGAATGGTAGGTGAGAATTAAAGTTTTGTGTTCTTTCTTGGCCTATTTATAGTTGTGAGATGCATCAAGTTTTCTTCACACTTCAAAATCAGAAATCATGCAAGTCTAGAGTTCCCTTAGTTGATAGAAAATTCAACCATCCATTGTTTCTCAAGCTTAAATTCTAGCATTCACTCTTTCTCTCTTAAACATGTTTCTTCTTTACTAAAGTAATCCAACTTTGAATACATATCAAAACCTTCCTTTCACCCCTGAAACTTTAAGGTAAGTACATTTTACATCCTTATAATCTTTTGCCTTTTAAGATTTATCAAAGTGCATAGCTAAGGATAAAATGGAAAATACCATGTTTTGGTAAGAGTTATATTTTCATATTTTATAAAAATCTTAGTTTGTCCAAGATAACAATAACATTAAATTCCTCATGAAAAATGCTTCAATCTAGGCTTTTGAATCACTCAAAAATGTTTAGAAATGGAGACGTTATGGCTAATCAAAGTTAGAGTTAATAAACTCACTAAAAATCTTTTGTAGCTATCACAACTTTAAAAACTCATATCTCACTCATTTCTTAACCATTTTCCACAAACTTTATATGAAATTAAAGTATAAGATCTATATTTTTAATCTGAAAAGTTTCAGAACAAATGATAAAATGTTTGTTACAAGCAGAATATGTAGACATCTAAGATGATAACTTGATGATCGGTTTCTGCACTGCTACTGTGTTTGAACTTTTTTAGTCTCAATGACTTTGAACTGGAATGTATCACTTATCCTATTGGATTTCTTAGGAAAAATCCTTGAATATAGACTCCTCACTTGTCTAATTTGGACGTTTATTGATTGAATTATCGATACAGAAAGTTGACGGACTTTAACACTATTATTTGAATGACAATTGCTACTTTGGAAAAAGACTTTCCTTATTATGGGAGAAATGACTACTAATCCTTTGAATACTAACTAATATTATCTAATTACTTTTAATTTAAAGTACATTTACTTTATTTGCACATTTACTTTCAAGTTTATTAATTTGTTTATTTCATGCATACATTGAGTTATTGATAAGTATTTATATCTTGGTGTAAGATTATATATATATATATATTTAGTATTTATACATTGTCTTAATTAATAAAGTTTGTGATATTTTATTGACGTTATTGAGTTGGAGGTGTGAAGTCGGGTGATTAGTATTACCTCGTACTTAAGTGAATTACTGGTAAAATTGTTTTGTACTTTGTGAGTTAGCCTTGAGCCCTAGTGCCTACAGATAGTGCACTATTATACTCATAGGAGAATTGAGCTTGAATATACATACTTTGTTGTTGGCCTCGGTATGTTGAGGCTTATCCGTGTTTTGGGTAAGAATGCTGAGGCTTAAACGTGAACCCTAACATGTGAGTTTGTGATTAATTACCAGTTTCCTTGAAAATTCACATAATTGATTGAATATATTGATGTTGATATGTATATCTATATGCATAAGTAAGAATTCGTGTGACCAAATACACCTAGTTCTTGGTACATTTTACTTGGTTGTTCATATTTGAATTTCTCATTAGCCAAATTATTATAAGAATGTATTATGTACTAACTGGGTCTGTGTTACTCATGATGCTACACAATCTTATTTTCAGGTAATGAGTAGATGCTTGGAGAATGAGATGAATCTACTAAATAAAATGATGGTTTTCTTCAAATATTATTTCAAGAAAATAAATGCGAGACTCATGTATCTTCGCTAAATTTCAGTATTTCTAAATCCGCTGTATTGTAAAATAACTCTGATTTTGCTTCCTAATAAAAGTATTATTCAGACATATATTTCTATCAGTTTTATTCAGGAAAATTTATTGGTTTTAAGGTCACACCTCTAATTTAAGAACCATATTTCCGTATAATAGTGGTCTCGGATTTGGGGGCGTGACACACTAGGCCGTGGCTCTTACGAAAGTGTAGAGAGACCACTTGGTTCGATATACTTCCTGAATGCAAGTTATGGCACAATTTGATCTATGATCAATGATACTCACTCATTTGTTTTCTTGGAAAATGGTTATCGTTGAGGGACACCTCAATGTCAATACTAATTCAAATAAGAGATCTTGAAGAATGACGATGTTGAATGAGTTTGATGTCGAACTATACATACTCTATTGAAGAAAAATTCCAACATTGTAGATTGACCTACATGGAAAGTACTATCCGGTAGGAATTGATGGTCATGATCGACCCATGTCACCGCCACAGCCCCCTGGAAAGCTGTAGAATCCAGTTTTAACAAAGAGATATGTCATTGGTCGGGTAATGCCAACACCTCAAATATAAATCCTATCAGTTGTACATTTGTTAGGCGTAGTGAGAAAGAGAAGAGTTTAGACTCACCTTATAGCGCAAACTCTCTAGCAAAACGCCCTGGATTCAAATATGAGATGGCTTGTTCTCATAATACCTTGTCAGTTAGGTGGTTCTCAAAATAACTGAATTTGCAACTTGTGGTCACAGATCATCTCTATTGGAACTAAGTTAAAGAGATGTAGATAAAGATCCTGAATGGATTAGTTTTCACCTAATTCAAGTGCCTCCAGACTATGGAGTGCGATAACTTGATTATGGTAGGGATAGTAAAATGAAGTGTGATGGACTCTTGATGAACTAAGAGCCAAAATGCTGCTTTCTGAAGCTCCTTGCTCAAAACTCAGGGCTCACCACCTGACAATGCAGGAGAATTCACTTCGAAGACTTTTTATTGCATAGCCGGGATTGGACATCCCTGTAACCCCATGTTCATTCTTCATGAATGGATATACAAGAGCGAAAATTAAGAAGTTAAAGCTTATACCTAGGGCCTTCGTTACATGTAAGTAATTTACCCATAACTGTTTGGGTATATGCAATATTGCATGCAGCTGTACTTAGAATGAAAGGATCTTGAGAATACTAGGTCTCAAAAGTGATGACCGTTATTGATGATGTTATTCATTGGTTGGCTAAAGGTAAAAAAGACGTTAAACCAATGCCTACATGTATTCCATGAATCAGTCGAAGTCATAAAAGACGTGTTTCCGCCGTATGAGCGATAATAAGTCTTAAGAGACGAAACTCTCCACATTTAAGTACGATATGAGTATGCATGTACTTGTTGTAATATACATGACTCGACATCTCATTCGGTTCAAACTCGTAAAGCCAAAATGATGGCTGAGTGCGCCCACACATATGTCAATGCTTGATCACATCACGTTATGACATCAAATCCTATATCCCAACACAAAAGACACTTTAATGAAGCGATATCAGAATCTGCCCAGATTCGTAAGACAACTTCCACGGGACCTATAGGGCAGCTCACTTATTGGAAAATGGTGAATTTGGTACCATTGGAAATCTCTATGTGTCGAATTTCCAAGGACACCAACCATTGGACCATATCTCTTATATTGGGTGAGTTATAACTGTTTTAGTAAAATATGATGGATCTGTCCGGAAACTGCAGCTGAGTCAACTTCGACGAAGCTTTGTGATTCGCTCAAAACGAACTAGGTTGTGAACCATATATCAATGGAAAGCCACGGGTGTCTACTTTCCAGAAGGTTTTACGGTTCATTCATACCTATTGCATCGAAGAAGTTATAACCGTTTTAAGTGTGTGAAGGTCATATCACGCGCGAATATCTGTTTTTCATTGCAAATTTTTGTTTTGAGTTGTTATGCAATTCTCTTTCTTTTGATCCATGTACGGATAAGTCTACATGTTTGATTTAAGAATGTTTGACGAGATTTAATATTCAAATCATTGACCTATTGCTATTTTTGAAGAATGTGAAGAGCGTTCGTATACGCTATATATCTAAACTCTGAGATTGAGTTATCAATCAGGGGGAGTTGTTTTGTAGACTTCAGGGGGAGTCTATACCACATGTTATCTTCAATTGTAGTTGGTGTGTTGTGCTTTTTTTTTCATTCAACCAAGTTTTTATTTTACCCAATAGGTTTTTATTTTGCTTGACAAAGTTTTTACCGAGGCAACAATATTGCACCATGACACATTAGGATCGCGATACAAGGAGGAGTGTTGTATGAGAATTACTCTCTATAATCTTCCGGTGTATCTTGTCCTAATTAGTATATGTTAGTCTAGTTAAGGAATGATATATAATCCCTGAATTTACAGATACTCAATATAATGCCTATATATAAGGTCTACTTATCAATGAATAAAGATGATACTTCTCCTTATTCAATGCGTGTTACATTCTTCTGTAACACTTCTTTAGTTATAACATACAAGTCTGTGATCTCCAAAAAAGAAAAACATTTCAATTAGACAATGTATGTGGCTATTGAATGTTTTCTTTGTTATACAAATACAAATCAGCCAGTCTCCAATAAAAATTGTAATTACTTTGAGTAAATATTGTTATATTTTTTGATAACCTTGATGTAGGGGTCATCATGAGCCGGCCCTAGTCCTAATTTTAGGACTTAGGATAGGGTCGGGCCGGGTTTGACTTTGGTCAACATATTTTAGGGCCGAATATGATAGAGTTGAGGCTTCAATATGCAAACCCTAGCCCGCCTTAAAGACCCATTCCGTTAGAGGTAAAAGGGCGGGTCGGGCCAATTCTCTAAATAAGGTTAAATAGGGTCGAGAAGAGCCAAAAATAGCACTTTTTTTATTTAACAAAAATAATATATTTATTGAATTCTTTTATCAAAATTTTGTTAATTGGTGCATACGTGTTTCACAAGATTCTTTTTTAATTATACAAATATATGTAGATTAATTTCAACTTTGTACATTTATAAAATATAAGTTTAAGTAGTTATATTTATATATCATATATTTAAATCATTCAAAATCAATTATTGTTACTCACAACAAAGATAAATTATAGAAATAAATCAGATATAATCTATTACAAAATATGGTTAATTATATTGTATATAAGATATGAAAAAGTATTTTAAAATCAATTATTTAAAGAACCTAAATGGGCCGGGCCAGACTTGGCTCTAAAAAACTCAATAGGGTCAGACTGAAGTGTCGGACCGGGCCGAGTTTTGGCCATATCGGATATGGTGGGCCCGAGTTCAAGGGCTAAATGATGACCATACCTTGATGGACATATTCATTACTTGAGTTAAAAAAAAGTGAAAAACAAGAGATAATAGGATTGCGTTGATCGATAATATGGGCTTCCAACAGTTCCTAATTTTGTCAAATTATTACATAACATCATTTCATTTGAATCAGCTCGGAATTGAAAAATACCTCAAGCCTTTTCTTTGTATGCCGTTTCTCTGTATTGTGTTATTTTTTATTGGTTTCAGAGGCTTAAATAGGACAGAACTCTTGAAGTACTAGGTTGTACGATTGTTATAATGTACGTAAAGGTCACTCAAAGCTGAATAAACAAATCAAGAAAGACAAAGCTGAGGATGGTGATAGAAATGGCATATTGTTCTACGTACAAAGATGTTTCTAGCATCCTTAACACACGGTGACATTGAACACCATAAATTAATAAAGATCGATGGATGTTAGCAAATGGCGATTGGTAACTGGCAATTCGATCTCATCAAAACAGAAAGTAGCAGCCTAGTAGGAGCACATAAGAAAAAAACTAATACAAAACAGTGGGGTGGATATGGAACCCACTCCACCATCTCTACTTTCTCTCTATAATTCGTTGATTACCTTCTTTCTTTTCAGGCAATGCCCATCACCCCATCTCTTTTTCCTCAAAATAACATAAAATTAATCTTCCCATGTCACTTTAGACATTACATTACCTGTGAAATCAACCATAAACCATATGACCTAACACTGTGATTCTCATCTCTCTAGTACTCTCTACCAGTCTCTATTCTCTAATCTATATATTATTGCATAAATGCCATGCCTATGGCTTAAAGTCTTTGATGTTCATCCCCTCCCTGAAATTGGTGTTCTATATGTTAAGCTAGGTCCTACATTGATAATCCATTTGCCTACGCCATGATGTCATTAGTTTACCAACTCTTATGGATCAACTTAATTATCTGATGATAGGTCAGGCAAGTAAAGCCTCAATCATGCCAGAAGTACCACGCTAACGAATATCTTCGATTAATTATGTGACCTTGGCTTCTCAGCAATTCTGATTTTTCATTCGTTAATTAATCTTTGTTTCTGGTCACCAACCTCACCAGTTTTTCTCGTTTGTCAAACCGTTTGCGGCATTAGAAACGAGTTTTCTAAGTCAAAATATTTAAATTAAGACTTAATAAATTCTAAAGAAGATTAGTTGTTATTTAGTGCAGCTTAAGAATCGCTAAGCCAGCAGCTGATGTTTTCCGTTTTCTCTACTGTGTACGTCTATGATTTCATGTCTGCTCAATTACAAAGGTCTCTCTTTTTAGTGAATTAATTATACTTAAAGGTTCAAAATCTTCCCGATATTTTTGATATATTTTTAAATATTTTTCTTAAAAAATGATATATTTTAGCGATAAATATTTTATTTTTTCACGTATTTGCGATATTCATCCGATAACATAAAATATCTCTTATATTTTTCTGATATTTACGATATATTTGATATATCTTTGATATTTTGGAGAAATATCTGAAAAATTTCACTTAATTTTTTTAATCTCAACTTGAAGATGTTTCAGACTCTCGAATATGAGTTTTTGATTAATTAATTTCCTTGAGTCTCGAGAGATATACAAAATAAGACTATAAGACTGTAGTTCCTCAATCAGTTAATTTTTAATTTTTCGTAAAAGATATACAGATGAGAAGTGAATGTTCAAGTCTTAACTCTTAAGAGTTAAGCCATATCAGTAACAAATGCTCTCCTTGACATTGAGAGAATCTAAAATAAATGGTCACATAGTAGTCTCATGAAAGCCATAAGAGGATATACAGAATTCTAGAAAATAAACTATCAATTTGGTTATCCTATTTACGATTATAATTAGTTTGGAGAAGTATATGATTAATCATCGAGTTGGATTCATCTTAACCATCTCATTCTCAGATAAATTATTGGTAGCTCGAAAGATATATATGACTATCATGTTAATCATTACAATTCGTACTATATGGCTCGTATGTCTTGGACATATTATTGTAGTTTTGTTGACCAATGTGCGTCTTTTCAAGCACATAAAATCTATTTCTGATACTAGATAAAATTAATAATTGTATCTGTTTTTATGTAATTTAATAAAAAATAAATAAAATATTTCGAAATAAATATATTTTTTCAATATTCCCGATATATCTGATATTTAAAAAATAAATATATTTACCAATATTTTGAACCTTAGTTCTATTAGATAAACCAAAAATCATTGGTCTTGAAAAATGATAGCAATGGAACGCATTCCAAAATATCTTTTGTTATGAGATTATCTCAGAAATCATGAACTTGTAATGACTAGCCGTCCAATTGATGTGAAATACTACTTACCTGAAATCTTAATCCCAGACAACATACTATAAACAAAACATATATATGAGCTGAAAGTACGTAACATGATGTATCTGGATTAATACTAATAGTCTCTAAATACTATAAAGAATAAGGACTAGGATCCTCTCCTGAGCTCCTTACCCACCTAAGCTACCTAAGCTTTCATTCCAACTGTGACACGTCTCCAAATATGGATCTAATGGCCTACAATCCCTCTCATCAGTTTAGTTCTCTTTTTCTTCCTTAGCTATCTCTTCTATTCATTTCCTTCCTTTTCACTATGAGTTTTCCTTTTCCTTCATTCCTTTCCAGTTTTCAGACACCCAACTCAATGAGTTCACATATTTCATTTATTGATTAATTAATTAATTGAATTTAGGCGTTGCATCCCTTCCACGACGGGATTTGCGGCCAGAGCTCTAATCTCGTGCTCTTTCAATTCGGAACTCCAATCTCCTGGTCTTTCGGTTTTGAGCATAATTATCTGCCCACCAAAACGACATAGCCCCCCCCTTAAGAAAAACCGACATATCTCCATCTTGATGCATATGCCATTGAGTCTTGAAGAGTAAGAGTGTTGTCTCTGATCTGGGAAAGGAGAAAGAAGATGAACAGAGAATGAGAGAGTACATATATAGAGGGTCAAATTGTAAAATCAGCCATTTTTCTAGTTACTGGAGATATGGACCATTAGATATGTAAAATGACAGATGTCACAATTTCGATAAAAGCTTAGGTAGATTAAGAGAGAATAAGCTTAGGAGAGGATCGTGGTTCAAAGAATAATGGAAACCGGAGATTCAACTATATTAAAATTAACCAGCAGAGATGATGGCTGTGCAGATAATCGATGGGCCAAGTATAAGAGCGAACATTAGAATATATGTAATAGTGGCAAGGGACCCCCTATTGGAATAATTAAGAAACAGATCGATCGTGAAAGCAAAGGGATAAGGGGTATGTTTGGTGCAGCTGGACTTTATAAAAAAACTGGCTTCTGTTTTTTTATAGAATAAGCTGTTGAAAAGCAAAATAGCTGAGTGTTTGGTAAACTGGCTTTTTATTAGTGTTGTCAATAGCAAAAGCAGTGAAATAGTGTTTGGTAACTCAAAACTAACTTGTGTTTTTTAATTGTATAATGACATATTTAGACACCCTACGATTTTTGCTGCAGATTGGCGAGGTGCCAAGCTTGTTGTTTGAAGCTTTAGTTTTGTAGATTCATACGTGTTTTGTTGGCTAGGTCTTCAGGGCATCTTCCTTCGATAAGGTTGATCCATATTAATATTAGTCAAGTTAAAATTATGAGAAAATTAAGTCCAATGTTATTGGCACTTTCAAAATGTATATGAGAGTTGCTGAACCATATTTGCATATTCATTTACTTGAACAAATTCATAGGGTCATGAAGGTTGTGTTTGAAAACTGCTCAACCCGCACACAATGTATTTGTCCCTATTTTTGTTGATACATCAGATCTGGAGCAGAGATGGTAATGATGGCATCAGAAGTGTGACCTCTGGGTAGGATGCAAGTGCAAGGTTGCATGGATCTCATTGATCATCTCCTATATATTCAATTTTTTTCTGTAACATTTCGGCATCATTAGTAGTCAGTGTAGTTGAAATCGAAGATGAGGCACACTAGAAGCTCCATGGTTCTTGCAACTTTTGTGCTCCTGTTAGTAATATCAGGTTTGGGGGTGCAAGGTCAAAGCTCTACCTGTGGTGTTACCTTCTTTGCATCAATAATTCAGCTAATACCCTGTAGACCAGCTGTGGTTCCTTTTAGCCCCATCCCCCCAAGTGAGACTTGCTGCACTGCACTCAAAGTTTGCACACTCATCAGTGGCCCTCCGATCTCCGGCGTTGATCGCAACATGGTGATGCAGCTCCCCGAAAAGTGCAATGCCAACTTTGAATCGTGCTCGATTATGAAATAGGGAGATTAGTCATGGAGCTGGGGAGTATCAATTCTGGAATAATTATGTTTGTTTTGCTGGATCAGACTGTGTGAGTGACTCCAGTTAAAATATGTGGAGAGAGAGCCGAGTAGAAAACAAGTGGCTCATCTTTGTAATTTATTTAAGAGAGTGAGGGCAATAGCTGGTATTTTGAAATGTTCATTAAACTACAGTACTCCCGCTACAGTGCAGAAGTAGCTTACGGCTTCCAAAAGGAGGACTCCCCTTACTTCTGCTTTTAAAGGAAAAAAGCCAAGACTTTTCTCAAAAGCCGGGTGGAGGAGAGTTACCAAACACTTTCCTCTTCATTGCTTATAAGCAGGGGAGCTAAAAAGCCCCCCCAAACGCAACCAAGAACTAGCTAACAGTAGTTCTGTTACACACACTATGACGTTAATTGGCTTTTCGGAGGATTCAAAGAGGTTAAGATCGATGAGTGATGCAACCCATTCACCTTACACGGCCCGTAAAAGTTTTTGCTTGCTGATGGGGTCACAATTTGTTTAATTTAAGTATACATTGTGTATGATGATCATCTCACTTATGGTTATGGAAATCATCGGTGAAACTACGTACGTACCTGAGAAGCACAGACACAGCTCTCAATTGCGCCGTATCGCATGTTTGATACGGACACATATAAGACTAGGCACGGTCTCAAACATGCATCTTTTTTTTAAGACCTGGACCGGAATGGCAAGACATTATTCGGGCCGATTTTGTTCTGAAAAAAGTAGAGACCGGTTAGAGTCCGGACCGGCAAGGGTTGGTCATGCGGGCTTTTCAGTCAGTCTCAACCTTGCATGCATATTTTTACATCTCAACCATGGATTCCTTAAGTGAAATGATGCAAACAGTTTAAAAATTGAAACTTTGTCAACTATATCTCCAAATCACCAATGATAATCAAGGTTATCAAGTTGTTATAACAACCAACACAAATCCACTGATACATAAATAAAAATAGAGAAAAAGAGGAAGAATCAGCACATGATACAGAACGAGCAGAGGTTGCATAACTCCAAAATAAAAGATAGAAGGTAAAGATGGAGGCCGCACACCTGTATACCATTATATAATAAAAAAGTAAGCCTATTATTGTGATGCATATATTAGTTCGGGCTTTCGGGCTTTTGAGTTCCCAAAGGTATAAGGACCAGGACCAGACAGGTAAGAACTAGGACCGACCCAAACAACCAAAACAAACTAATTTTTTTTGAAAGCCCGGCCCAAACTGGTCAGTTCGGTTCGGTCTTCTAGGTTTTTTATTTGTAATCGGGTTTTATGTCCAACCTTAGACACGGACACAGATATGTTCAAATACATCTAAATATGCTCGGATACGTGTCTTGTATTTTGGACACGGATCGGATACGCGTGTCTCCGAAATGGACACGCAATAAGACAAGATATGCTGAGTTATTTTTGCCATTTATGTTTAAAGAGAAGAAAAGAATACTCATTAGATCAATGAATACCACCTCTTCTCATATCTATGCCTATCTTGACATCATTTGTGATTGGGAATCCATCATATGAAACTTGACAAATTGAAGCAACTAGCTATCTTAACAAGTAAATGTATGAAGCAGATGAAGAATGCCTAGCTTGCAGAAGATAGAAATTGATAGAAGCATGCTTTTGAGAGAGAGAGAGAGAGAGAGAGAGAGAGAGAGAGAGAGAGAGAGAGAGAGAGAGAGAGAGAGAGAGAGAGAGAGAGAGAGAGAGAGAGAGAGAGAGAGAGAGAGAGAGAGAGAGAGAGAGAGAGAGGTTATGGAGGTGATGAATCAATATTGCTTTCTTTTGAAGAATAGGGTGGAGACTTCGTGCAAATTCTTGTGTGTGGCAAACGCACCACGTGTCTCGTGCGACCGGCCACTCCTCTATTGACACGTGTGCCATAAATTCACATTGTAATAGCAAGAGAAATAGGCCGACGGAAACACCATCTCCTCTGATCAACTTCTATTCCTCCACCCTCCTTCAAAGAACCCAGAATTTTAAATTTGTTGAGAAATCAATTCACAGCCATGGCCACTGTCCTCTTATTGGTATTGCATAATTTTTGCTTAATTCAAGTTGATCATCTAAGACTTATTGTGTTCTTCCATGTTTTTTGTTGTTGTAGCTAGTCAATTGAGCTATTGAATTACCATTCAGGTTGATACTGTCGTGTTGGTTTGTTGAAGGAGCGACAATGGCCATGGCTGTGAATTGATAGCGTGATGGGATTCAGTGGTGCCATATTCCAATCCAATCCCTGCTATAGTTCAATCCCATATTCAGAAACAAACACACCCAGGTGCTCTCCATCTCCCTCTCCTCTCTTTCTCCCATCCTCTACCTCAATCTCCCCTAAATCCAACAACCCCTCTGCATCTTCCCCAAGAACAAGAACGCTTCATGACTTTAATGGGTGGGGGCGTCATAGAGGGAAGCGGGATGGGATTTAGTGGTGCCGGAGATGAAAATGGGTTGGCGAAGCTTGGAGGTGGGTGTGGGAGAGGGGGGAGAGACCTGCATGGTCCTAGTTTGATCTGAATACGATCAATTTTCCGATTTGTTTTTTGTTTTTTTATTTAAGCTATGCTGAGGTGGATTAATATCTACACGTGTCCGCGTGGGAATAGCTAGTGGTATATACCAGCTGGTGGTTTAGCCGCACAACAGAATTTCTCTCATGCATAAAGTCTATGATGTCATGGTTGGCACGTGGGAGAGAGATGGCTCTTGAGTTGTCTTTTACTCTTTTTTTTATGCACATTCACATCAATGTTTTTTTGTTATCTTTCAAATATTTTTTTAATTATAGAAAATTATTTAATAGTAGTCAATTACATGTCTAAACTAAAAAAATAATTAAAACAAAGTTGATTAATTAATTAATGTAAAAATATCTATAATATCATTATTTTCGTGAAAATTACTAAATCCACTCATAGATCTAACAATTTTCTCTTCTTATTTTTTAGTTTTTTTTTTCCGGCAAATTTATGTTTTCCGGCCAAACCACTGGTAATTTGGAGGTGAGTCAATATATAAAGTTGTTTCTTATGTCATGGGTTTTCATTTAAGTACCATATTGCATTTGTTTTGAGAAATTTTGAATTTTGCTCACAAAAAACCATAGTATCAGACTATCAGTTAGTTTCTCAGTCGATAGTAGCAGCTAGATTTATATTTCGACAGTAGCAAGTACCTTTCAAGTTGACAGTAGCAGTTAGATTCATAGTTGACAGTAGCATGTACATTCCAAGTCGATAGTACCAGGTGTCTTCCAAGTCGACAGTAACAACTAGTTTTTAACTCGACAGTAGAAGTTAGTTTTTATAGTCGACAGTAGCAGTTAGTTTTTATAGTCGACAGTAGAAGTTAGTTTTTATAATCGACAGTAGCAGATAACCTCTCAATTGATAGTATCAAACACTATGGGTCAAAAAGGGGTAAAAAAAGTAAAATATTTTATGACATATGACAACTTACCATCATTTGGTCATTATTTGTAAGTTGTTATTTTAATTAGGAGTATATATATTTAAAATAATATTTAATTAACGTGTCCACCACGTGTCGGTATTTAACAAAATTTTTATTTGTTGTGTTCATATATCGTATGGTATCCAATACGGACACTAGTGTCCATGTCTGTGCTTTTTAAATATGTACCAATTTGGAGGTACCAGATTTATGCATTTTTTCATTTTTCAACTAGCTAAGTGAATTAGTTTCGGTGGATCTGTACATGTGTAATATTATGATCTATGAAGAACTTCCAGATATCGAAACAGGGTCATAGAAAATCATTCATGGTTCATACACAGATTGCTCCAAATTGTGGTTTTGGAAACTGGATCGCTTGTATCAACTACGCAGGGTCCCAAATTGGGGGATCGAAATCATCTGCACATTTTCCTTTCTCCAAAACGTACGTACTAGCCACAATAACTAGGTAGCAGAGCTAGTTGATGGAGCTATACATGGATTCAGGGCCGGCCTTGAGATTTTCAGAGCTATAGGTGGAATGAAAAATGAGGCTTCTTACTTTTTAATATAGTCAGAAAATCTGTTTTTCTTTCTAAAATGTAAGATTGATTGCGAATTTAAAATAGTTTGTAAATTGAAATTTACAGACAAGACTTAACTACAAGTTGAATTAAATAGTTGAATTGAACTATTCCTTCTGTATTACTCAATTTCCAAATCTACTGGAAACTGAAAAAGAAAAAAATGACATTGAACTCGCAGAGTCGCAGCCGCAAAGGAAAATTTAAAAAACCCAGACCTTTTTGTTTATCTATTGCACCTTATCAATTTATATATACAAATAATATTATCTTATCTAAAATACATGCCAACCTTTTTTTTTTTTGGGGCTTACCTGACTTGGGGCTCTAGGCAGCCAGTAGTTAGGCCTAACCCCATGGTCAGCCCTACATGGATTTCAACATCAATGAGAAGCCTTTGAAGGCTTAAACCTAGCTTAATCCAACATCTTTCATGCAACTAAATAGAAGAGGTTGAAAACCTAGCTTCATT
This sequence comes from Argentina anserina, assembly GCF_933775445.1. Classification (NCBI taxonomy): domain Eukaryota; kingdom Viridiplantae; phylum Streptophyta; class Magnoliopsida; order Rosales; family Rosaceae; genus Argentina; species Argentina anserina. Next base: position 12,934,330 of record NC_065876.1, read on the forward strand.
TAGATATCTTCCATGTAGCTATTCAAAATTCCAACAAAAGTAAATTATTAGGACAAGTATATAACACAAAATAAGCTACGGTGGAAGCTATTGGGCCTTCTTTGGCCCAACTACTTGTGGGCTTTTGGGTGGGCTGGTGCTACTAGACAATGTTTTTGGTTTTCTTTTGGGCCCTAAAGATCTTCAGTGGGTTTGGTCCAACAAGAACGGTGGGGATTTAATCTCCATCGTATAAAATGGCTTGAATGCGTTAGGTACATTATTAGAGATGTTGGTTGTTCTTTTTAATGTATGTTTCTAATTTTTCTAGCACTATATGATTCTGATACTTCATGGTTTAAAATGTAAGTGTACTTTAGATTTGTGGGTTTGGTTGTTAAAACTGGATTTATGAGTCTTAGGGGATTTCTCTATTTGTTGGCATTTGAGTGAGTTTTCTCTTATACTGCTTGTTGAGCATAAATATAATTTGACAAATGATTCAAAAAAAAGTTACAATAATGTAATGCATCATATAATTTCAATTCCATGAGTTTTTTTTAAAGGTTTTTGAATTTTGATTGGTCTGCCATAATGTTAAGTGTTAGGTAGGTCATACAATTTAACGCATTATTTAAAGAGAACTCCATCAAATCGAAGTTTTTATTTTATTTTACTTTGTTACAGAAGAATGTAATACGCATCAAAATAGGGAGAAACATCATTTTTATTCATTGATAAGAGGGCTTTAATATATGCATTACATTGAGTATCTTGTATAATCATCGATTATATATTATTTATTATCTAGACTAACCTATACTAATTAAGACAAGATACATCGGAAGATTACATAGAATTCCCCTTGTATCGCAATCCTAGTGTGTCATGATGCATAAACCGTTGCCTCGCTAAAACCTTGCCAAGTAAAACAAAAGCCTCTTGGGTAAAATTAAAACCTTAGTCGAAGGAGAAAAAAACACAACACAAATTACAGTAGAAGATAACATGTGGTATAGACTTCTCCTGAAGTCTGCAAAACAACTCCCCACGATTGGTAACTCAATCTCAGAGTTTAGATAGATAGCGTATATAAACGCTCTTCATATTAGAAAAGAGTAGCAATGGGTCAATGATTTAAATATTAAATCTCACCAAACATTCTTAAATCAAACATGTACACTTATTCGTACATGGATCAAAAGAAGAGAATTGCATAACAACTCGAAACAAGAGTTTACAATCAAAATCAGATTCTCGCGTGGTTTGACCTTCACACACTTCAACAATCGTAACTTCTTTGCTATAATAGGTATAAATAAAATGTAAAAGGTTATAGAAAATACACCCGTGGCTTTTCCAATGATATATGGTTCACAACCTAGTTCATTCTGAGCTGATCACAAAGCTCAGTCGAAGTTGACTCAGTTGTAAATTCCAGACAGATCGTTATATTTTGCTAAAATAGCTATAACTCACTCAATATAATGGATATGATCAAATAGTTGATTTTCCTAGAATTTAGATACACAGATCTTTCCAATGGTACCAAATTCACAATTTTCCAACGAGTGAGCTGCTCTGTAGGTCCCATGGAATTTGACATACAAATTTAGGTAGATTTTAACATCACTTCATTAAAGTATTTGTTGTGTTGGGATATAGGATTCAACGTCATAACGTGCTGTGATCAAGCATTGACATTATATGGGCGCACTGAGCCATCATCTTGGCTTTACAAGCTTAAACGAATGAGATGTCGAGTCAAGTATATTACGACAAGTACATGCATACACATATCTTACTTAAATGGATGGTTTCATCTCCAAAGACTTATCGTCGCTCATATGGAGGAAAGATATATTCTCATGACTTCGATTGATTCATGGGATACTTATAGGCATTAGTTTAATGTCCTTTTTGCCTTTAACCATTTGATGAATAACATCATCAATAACGGTCATCACTTTCGAGACCTAGTAATCCAAATATACTTTCATTCTTAAGTTTGTATGAGTGATATCTCTAGTTCATTAAGAGTCCATCACATTTTATCTTAATATCCCCACTATTATCATGTAACGCGCTACATGGTTAGAAAGCACTGGAATTGGGTGAAAACTAATTCATCTAGGATCTTTATCTACATCTCTTATCTTAGTCCCAATAGAGATAATTTGTGACCACAAGTTGCAAGTTCAGTTGTTTTAGATAATACCAATAGGACTATTATGAAATATTATCGAACCAATTGTTCTCTTTACACTTTCGTATCGTGGTCTAGTTACACCATCTACCCCATGTATGGAGTCAGCACGTCACTAACAAATAGTGACTACATGTCCATTTGACGGACATCAATCCTTACAGACATAGGTGAAAGCTCATGTCTTAGTCAAAGACAACATTCAACATCAAATAACCCATCATTATACGCTTGTGGAGACGCAATTTGACACATAATATATGTGGACGATAAATCGTTAACATAATCCGTTAACAACTACGCATATCGTTAGATTTGAAACACTAACAGGTGTACCATTACAACTGTAACGTCAATGATGGTGGTATAGATGGATACCATAAAACAAGACACACTACAAGCCGTAACGACGAGCTTATGGTTTGAAAACATTGGTTTATCGTCGGAATCATAGGACGACCAATCAAAATATAAATGGTTAAACCATGCATGCATTAACAACCAATATCGAACCTCTGTTTTACACTTTCTTAAATGGTTCACAAGGTTCTAAAAAATGTTAGGCGCTAGTCGGGCAGAAAGCCGGAGATTAGCGCATAGAGGACTAGTCGAGTGAGTAGGCGGGGACTAGACAGTTGATTTCTTAGATTTTTTTATAGTTTATATTACGTATAATTTATAACTTAGAGTTATTATAATGTTCAAAAATGGTAACAATTGTCCAAATATGAATAAAATGATTAACAATAATGAGACAACGAGTTCTTAGAACTTAGAAGTTAGAAAACATAAACATAGAAGACATAGTGCATAATTGATCGGTTGCTTAGGCAGACTAATCGGTCAATTAGGTGGATTAATTGGCCGATTTTCAGCCTAGCGCCTAACTTCGGGGACTAGGCTATAATCGGAACTGTGAAGCGGGGATTAATCGAGCTTAGGTGGGGATTTTTAGAACCATGATGGTTCACTAATTTCCGAACCTCAAATGCTATGAAATTTTAGGAGAAACTAAACATGGGTGTTAGAAATCCAATGCCACCAGCCTCCATGTCTGAAACGGTCGGAAAAGTACTGAACCGGCCGGAATACTCGCCGGAGGCCAATGACCACTTGTGTCGAGCAATTCACCATGTTTTAGGTCTTCAAATACTATCAAATCTTGTGAGTAGGTAGCCTTGGATATTAGAAATCAGTGGTCTCAAAGAGCACTCCAATAGCTCACCTGAAAGTAGGTAAACTAGTCCTCACAATGGCTAGTCCGCAATCTGGAAATTTTAAAATTTTAGGCTTTTCCAATATTTTGTCATTGTTTGGGTGCTCCATAACATCTACGTGTTATGGCTTGAGTTTAACCATGATATATGTATCACCATAATATATATTAGCCTCAAAGTGAATCATGATAACCCAATTTAGGCTTCTATCTTATATTTCATTCTCTTTAGTGTAGGAGAGCGCTAGGCTTGGATATTGAGTAAAATCAATGAAGCATCATAGAGGGGGAGGGGGGGGGGGGGCTTATGCACTTGCTAACGCATAGATTACTTCTCCATTATGTTGGAGGAATTATATTGATCCGTATAACATTTTTGTTATACGAGTCACTGATTTATTATTCTGAATCATAGTAATGTGAAAGTATACAATTCACACTATATTGACTCATAAGATATGCTCCTCAGTAGAAGCAAAATATAAAAACTCTTTCACAATGAGTTTCTAGGTGATACGCGTTGGCGCAAGTATTGCCTCAAGTAGCTTATCATCTCACCAATTTTTATTCATGGTTTCGTTATGAATTCATCAACGTAGATAACTACTATGACAAAACTAATTCATAGGTTTAAGTGTTCTCTTGATGCATAAAAACAAGTGACTTGAATCATAACGCCATAAGACATTTAAACTTGAGTTTTAACCGCTCGTTGATTATATGTGATGATCTAGTCATCGTAGTCACAATGGATTAAAATACTAACTCCATTAATAGCTTTAAGTTCTTCTAGCTATGCATTCAATGTCTCCTGAACATATTTGTAAATAAGAATATAGAGACAGGTAGTCTTATGTTAAGATATATAAATATCACAATATAAAGCTCGGCAAGTGCACTAAAGTAGTCCTTAATGGCCGCCTCACGTTACTTAAGGTTGTTGGACCCTCAAACGTCATTTATGAATAATTTTGACATGCTAATATCATGCATATACACTATAGATCCAAATACAAGGGTCAGTGTTTCCTAGGTATACCCAAAAGAGTTGTCGGCGTCAAAAATTAAACCCGAAAATGCTTGAAACTCGTGAAAGGGCTGTGCAGGGGGCTGTGGGGAGCCTGCAGGGGAGGCCTAACATGGGGCTCTGGGGCTGCGGGGGCCTAGGGGCCGAGCTTAGTGCTCAGATACTTTTTAGTGCCATTAGGGGTAACACCAAGTTGCAGACAAAGCATTTCAGCCGAAGTCATTTTAGTCACTTTACCACTTCCTCTAATTTTTCGAGCGTTAGTTTAATTCGAACTTTGTGAAAACATCACCATATTTAAACCGGTGGAATATAGAGTACATTACATGGTGATATATTACATATCATATTATTTTTAACGTATCAAACCATATTTGCATTAAAACATTCTCATTTGTTCCTTTACTTGAATTACATGAGAATTTTACATATTAATGCCAACAATTGGATTGAGGTATTGACTATGAACCAATTAAAAATGCATTGACTAACTAACATTAGTCACATAAACTTGGGAATAAACAGATTTATAGTCATGCTAACTGTCAACCGAAGCCTTTATGTTACATTCTTTTATTTTAATAACCGCAATATATAATTGCTTTTGTAATCCGTATTTGTGAGAAGATATTCTCATGTTTTTCATATAATAAGTGAATTCGTTTGAGAACTTCTCATATCTCTTGTAGATTTTTTACATTAATATTTATGTCTTTCAATGAAACGATGTTGCACCAAAAGAAATTAATCAGAACTAGGTGCATAAACACATCCAACATTAATATGCCAAATTTCAGGCCCATGTTGCGGTCAAGAAGAGTGAAGTTCATTAGTATCAATATCCAATACAACTTCCAAATACTAAATTGTAGGTCAAGTCCCAAAGTATGGTAACTCAATTCAATAAACTTGTGACAATTGCCGTCGCAAACCAATGTTTGTCCATTTGTTTTTTCAAGTTGTAGCTACACATAACGTGTGAGTCCTGGAAATTTTACAGTACTAACTTTGGAGGTTAAGATAAAGTTAGTAACTATTGATACAATTCTAAAGTAATACGTCATTTCTTCCTACGATGATTTTTTACGTTCGTCAATTCTTCAATTTCTAGTTACGACAATTAAGTTCATGTCGTTACGAATTCACCGGTACTTCCGGATTATTTTTCTGAGTTTCGATCTACTTTCTATGATTTTTTAAAATTTTACAATCTTGGAAAATCATTTCTTTTTATTCAGAAAAATAGGTGAAAAAATCTTGGCCATTTGCCTCTTCCACCTTTTCCCTGATTTCATCTTAGCCCTCCTTTGTGCTTACTTTTCCTTTCACTTCAAATTATGACTAGGCTTTTAATTCTAGCCTTTGTATCAACTTTCACCTCTTAATCTAGGCCATCCATCCTTTGTACAACAATTAAAATAATATAATATATTGAACAACATAATATTTTGAACAAACGATATCTGTAATAAATCAAATAATGTGGTGTATTAACAAAATAAAGCTTTTTTCTTTAAAAAGTGAAAGAAAATATTTATTATACATTTATAAATTAACAAGTTATTAAGTAATATATTAAATAATATATTATTAATTTATTAATATATTAATATCTCGCTAAAATAATAAATTTCGTTAGTCCTAAGTGTATTAATTTATAGAGATTTTACTATAGTTCAAAGAATTAGCAAGAGAAAATACTCGGGGAATGTACAAATCAAAACAAATACTTTAAGATGCAGCCGTTTATGACTCTTCAGCCTCAGCTAAACATAAAAAGCCCAACCTGATCGGAGGAGAACTCACTGTAAAATGATTTTAGGATTTATCAGATGCACGAAGTCACTTAGCTTCATCGCTTTCTGGGGTATTAAATAAGTCTAGTAAAGTGGTAAAGACACCGAAGGAAGGAAGAAACAACGATCGAAGGGAAGCCCAGAAGGTTGTTTGTGGTACTACTCGATATCTTTTATCATTTCTTGAAGCCGTGTACTAGATCTTTTTTCCAGTCTAGATTTTATAACTGATGACATTTGGGCACATCAAGTGATGCAATTACAATTTAATCTGATGTATAAATCAGGTTAACAACCATAATCAAGGGCACAACAAGGCTAAAAATAGTCAAGTAGACCAGGACACATTTGATAGAATGTACGAAAAACCATATATAAATATATATATATATATATATATATATATATATATATATATGAAAATACGAATCACTTTAACAACCATAATTGGAGTCATTTTAGACTCATTTGTTTTCCATTCTGACTTTAACTCAAATATTCCCAAAGGTATAGTAGTTTTCACATACTTACTGTAGTCCTAGATGGTCCCTTAGTAATTTGTATTCTTTCATTATCAAGTATTTACATTTTATTTATGTTGAAACTTATATACTCAAGTATACCAGACTACTATATCTCTCTATATATGCTTTAGGTGAATGTAAATTATGTTTGAAAGACAGTTTCTTGTTTGTTTGCTACAGAATAATAGGACCGAAATCTCAAACAGGTCATGGCAGCAACAAGTAGTCATGTAAAAATAGATGTTAGATATCCCACAATAATTGACCCTAATGATCATGCATCAGCCGAGAAACTATTTTGACTTATGATTCCTCTAAATGAATAAGTAAACGTTCATTGGTGCTTGCTTTTTTGAGTTTTTCAAATAAATTTATCTGTGGCTGCTAGTTGAATTTTCAGTTTATTTAACTCAGAAACATGTAGAATTACTTCTATTCCTTCACTTTTCGACAGGCAGCCAAATTCAGAATTAATTTAATTTTTAGTGAACAGGTCAAGTTTACAAGGATATGAGGATTTTTTTGATAATGTTTTAATTTTCTGCTGTTAGCTTTTAACTAGTATAAAGAATGCAGATAACATGGAGATATATGGAAAAGATGGATAAGAAAACAGATACATGCGAACTTGCGAAGTTGCGAAGTTGTTAAGATATCTCCCCGAAAGTGTTTACTTTGAACATTGTCTGAAAATTTTCATTTAGATACGAGTCTAGCACCTATATAGGCTACAACATTGTCAGCGTACAGGAGTGAATCTCATGATATGCACATCAAAGAAAACATCTACAATAATGACAATGAGTATCAACTCATAGCACCACCATAGTCGACCTTTTAGTTGCAGACCTCAGCAGAAGTATATTACTTTTATTTCTTGCTCAATAATGAGACTAACTTGTCTGAGTGCTTGTGAAGGTGAACGGATTTGGTGGCATGATCAAGCTTTCAGAATCTCCGTATAGCATTCTAACAACAGATTTCATGGATGGACGATTCACAGGGTACCACTGGATGCACCACAGTGCTACAATCACCAGTTTCTTTGCAATATGAGCATCTTCATCAGTATCTAGCTTCAAATCCAATGTTCCTCCCTCAATTAGACGCTTATAAGCCCATTCAGGAAAATACACCTCACTGTTAATAGATGCAAAAGCAGGCTCCTTTCTAGCTCCTATCATTTCAAGCACCAGCATTCCAAAACTATATACATCTGATTTGTAGGACACGTTTTTGAAGTTCCTAAGGAACACTTCAGGTGCAATGTAGCCGGCTGTGCCTCTAGCAGCAGTCATTGATATGATACTTTCTTCCTTGGAACAGAGCTTTGCAAGACCAAAATCAGAGATCTTTGGATTGAAGTCATGGTCTAACAAGATATTCCGAGGCTTAATATCAAAGTGGAGGATCCTCTGATCACACCCTTGGTGAAGGTATTCAATCCCCTTTCCTATACCAATGATAATGTGCTGTAGTTTCTTCCAGTCAAGTGTAGTGTCATTATTATTAGATTCCCTAGATGTGATGAACTTCTCTAAGGACTTGTTTGGCATGAACTCATAAATTAGAGCATGCTTGCATCCTTCAGCGGAGAACCCAAGTAAGCGAACCACATTAACATGGTGAATTCTACCAATGGTTCCCACTTCGTTAACAAAATCGTCTCCATTTCCTTTGGAACCATTCAGGACCTTTACAGCGACTTGATCACCGTTTGGTAGCTTTCCCAAGAAAACACTTCCAAAACCTCCTTCACCTAAATTTTTCTTGAAGCCTTTTGTCATCTTCTTTATACTAGAATAAGAGTATCTGGTGGGTACACGAGACTTGTGATCATTTAGGAACCTTTCAATTTTCATTTGATTCTCCTTTTCCCCTCTCCTATTTGATTGTGTGACATGGAAGAAAACTGCTACCGATGCTACTGAGATGAGTAGAAAACAAGCTATGATCGGTCCTATGATATACCCCGGCCTAATTGAGTTAGATACACCTGATGAGGAGAAAATTAACAAGAACTCAGGATTGAAATGAAAGAGAATGCTGTGGTGTTTCTGCTCCTGTTTTAGATTTATTAACATTGTCAATGTTGCTACCTTTTTAGTTGCATTTGGTGTTTATACCGGTTGAAGGGAATCATGATGTTGATTACATTAATAGTAGAATAGAAGCTATGTTAAGAGTCATACACTGATGCAAAGCTTATTATATATTGCCAATGCTAATGTTAAAACAAAAGCTTTGTTGTTCTACTGAAAGTGACATGTCGAAGGTAAATTACATACCAGGTGGTGGTGGAGGTGGAGGTGGAGGAGGAGGGCTGAAATGACACTCCATTTGGTTTTTGCTATAATTGAACTGGCACCTTCCTGCTTTACATTTTTGACATCCTGGGAAATCGCCAAAGTCCCATTTCAGAGTTAATACACTATCCGGTTCACAGTTGTCCAGATTGCCATCCACTCTTTGTAGTGGAAGATAAATTAGTCCGATCAAACTACGACAAGTTGATACAGGCAAGTCAAGTGTAGTGGTTGAGGGTAGAGAAGCCACAACCTGATACCCTGGTCGACTAAGACATGTGATGGGAACATAGTTCTTGTTGAAACTCCCTGTGCCAAAGCTTTCTTCTGTAGAACAATTCAGTAATGTTAAGTTGGGAGAATAACTCCCGGAAAAGACGCAATAGTTGATCCCAAAATAACGTGCTAGTTGAAAGAGTGAGCTGCTGGAGATGGTAAAGTTTAAAAGTCGTCTTGGAAGGCAGCCATCTGCATTGTAGACCTTGAAGTATTTGTTTTCGTAATCAATTGTTTGGATGGTGAAGAGTCCTGAGGATGATGAGAGCTGAATCATGGTCATATTGCTGAAGCTGCTGCAGGATACCTCAAACTCTGGATTGCCACAGTGAAGGGGTTGATGCTTAAAACGGAATGGAAACTTGATAAGCGGACCATAAGGACTACATTTTGAAACAGGACAGTCATGATCAGCTGCTCTGCTTGGTACAAGAACAATGAAGCAGAAAAACAAAGGTAGCAGAAGCCGCAGAATTCCCATCTTTATCTGTCGACTGTTCTAACTTTAAACTTCAAGTTTACTTGTTGCTTGTGACTTTGTAATTCATTGGTCTGTTGACTTGGGGTGTTGGGTCAACACATAGTTTCGTTCTGTACTTTCTTGGAAAATGCCTGGAAGGGTCTGCACATCTTCCTTACCAAATCAATTTATGGTCATCCTAATCCTAATCCTCATCTTTTTGTTGATAAGATAAGAAATTGATAGAACAGTGTGGAAGTAGTTCACATTGAAGAGTCTATGGTCTCAGATACTCATGGTCATGATGCTGAGAGAAGTCTTGTTATGTACTTGTCTCATAGCTATCTGCTTTGTAATTTCTCATGAAGCCAAGGAAGAAATTTGCCGGCCTGCTTCTTGTGGTGATCTCCATGACATTAGCTACCCTTTTCGCCTGAAAATCAATGGTTCTGATAAGAATTGTCTCAGCTCCCCAGCTGAACTTACATGTGATGAGCATAATCGCACCACTATGAAGCTTTAAAATGGCACATGCTATGTCAGGGAGATCAACTACGACAACAGTACAATCCAAGTTGTTGATCCTGGACTACTAAGGGATTCTTGCCCCTTCAGACCAGTCTACCTCTTAACAGGTGATAACTTTAGTCATACGGATATATACCAGCCAATCGGGGCTTACGATTTTGTAGCCTTCTTGGATTGCTTGCTGCCATTTAAGTCCCGGGACTATGCAAAAGTCAATTGCAGTAGCTCATTATCTACAACTTCATATTCTTATATTATGGTTGGATCTTCCACCGTCTTGTAATATGGTCACGGCCAGTCTTGCAATGCTACAACAACCTTGGGGGCGCGGCTCATATTTTCCCACTCCTCATCAGTTGAAGGGGGGTTTTGATCTTTCATGGGGTGTAGAACGAGAATTTGAAAACAAAAAAGAATGTAGACACGTGTACAAATAAAGTGTGATTTATTGAATATCAAGCGCGGGGTTACAATCTTTGTTAACTCCTCTGATTCTATCTCCGTATGTAACTTGGCCCAAGAGTGACGTGCACTTGATCTTGTGAATTTGAGTTTGATGAAGAACGATCGATTTGTGATTCTTTGTGGACTTGAGTTTGGATTTGATGAAGAACGATCAATTTGGCAGCTTGATGATTCTTCGTGGACTTGAGTTTGGATTTGGATTTGGATTTGGTGAAAAACGATTGATTTGGCAACTTGATGATTCTTCGTGGACTTGAGTTTCGATTTGGATTTGGTGAATAACGATCGATTTGGAAGCTTGATAATTCTTCGTGGACTTGGGAAACTTCGAGATTTCTCGAGAGTGATCTTGCTCAAGCGATTTTCTCTCTTCTTCTCAAGTCTCTTCTCTTCATGTTGAAGGAGGTATTTATAATGTCAAGGTTTCTATTTTATAGAATATTTTAATGACACTAAAAATAATAAATTTCTTTAATTGTATAATTAAATCAATATGTATTTTCTGATTAATTTAAAATTAGTTATTCTCATAACTAAATTAAACAGAAAATAATTAACTTAATTATAACCGTTAAGAAATTTATTAATTTAATCAAATGTCCGATTACCATTTCGAATCGTCAATAACATTCAATTTTCGATTTAAGTCGGAATCACGTAGCTTTGATTACGATCATCTATTTATGTGCTGACACGAGTTTTATTTGGATCCGCACCAATTTTGTTGACTTTTGGGCCACTGGGCAATTTTGTCGGGCTCTTGGTCGATTTAATCATTTAATGAAGATGATTTACTTCATTAAATTTCATGTGTCTACAAATGCCCCCACTTCAAGTCATGCTGCAGACATGTCGTCGTCACGTGTCGAAAGCGCAGCTTGAAGTATGTACTTTAATTTGGAAAATTTGTGGAGCTAGCTTCCGAGGCTCCGCAAATTTTGAAGTAATATTTTCATCATATATTTTAATCAGGTGAATTTAATTTTGAAAATCTTTCCATCCACCACTGAAAGCATCAGACCATTTTTTCTCATTTGTTTTATTTTTTTTTGTTTTTATTTTTTTTCATCACTGCTACACGAGCTAGAGTCACTACCATCATGATGGTGGAGTTTTTCAGCAAAGGTGTGCTTCTGTTCTTCAGGTTGGGGCTTCTCATTTTCCTTTTTCAAGAAATCAAACATCCCATAGCCAGTAGCAGGCTCTTCTTCCACCTTCGCTGCTGCATGGTTCTCTTTGATCTCTTTTGGGTACTGGTCTGCCATAAGAGCATCCGCACCGGCGATCAAATGTGCCGGCGTGCTCGAGCAGGAGGAGGGACCAGCCGGAGAAGCTCGAGCAGGAGAAGGGGAGGCTCGCACCGACGAGCAGGAGGAGGCGAGCTGCTCGCCCAGTCAACCCAGCCGCGGTGCTCGTCCGATCGCTCGAGAAAAATTTGCTCCGGCGTTTGCTCGTTCGCCTGGCGGAGCCCACCACCCGTGGGTGACGTCAGGCACGGGCAAATTTTTTTTATGTTAGGCGCGTGCGTTGCACGCGCCATTAAAAAAAATAGCGAGCCAATGAATGGCTGACACGTGTCTCACTGATTGGTCAACGGTCCAATTGATCTGGGCCTTCTATTTTGAATCAGAAATTTCGATCCAACGGCCAGAATTAATTGGCAACGGCTACTATTTGATCTTAACGGAAATAAACCCAAAAAATTGTAAAAAATCCCCAAAATTTCAAAATTCTCTCAAAAAATTGCCTATAAATACTACTTCAATTTGTTATGAACTCACACTAATTTGTGCACAACATATTTCACATCTTCCTCCATCTCCTCTCTCATTTCGTTTAGCATTTTTTTTCCAAAACAATGGGCACCCATTGGCTTCCTTCCGAAGATTTACAAATGTGCATTTCTTTTGTCCGTCATAGCATTGATGAATATAACGGTAACAAAAAAAAGAGGGACAAATTGTGGGAGATAATTCATGGCGATTATATGCAAAATTGGGTGCTAGCACCGGGTGAGAAACCTCCGAAGGAGCCGAGGACCCGAATCGCGCTCTCTTCTCAATACAACAAATTCAAGCTACTCTTGCAAAAATGGGGCGAATGTTTGGCGGCATCACGACAACGTATAGCTAGCGACACTTCGCTAATGGACGAAGTAAGTACATTGTTTTATCATATATTATAATTTTTATTTGATTATATGAATTAAATTATGTAATTTATATCTAATTTGTTTAAATATGTAGCATTGTTTACATATTTAATTATTTTAATATATCTAATTTTTTTTACATTATTTGTTTTATTTAATTTGTTTAAATATGTAGCATTGTTTACATTATTTGTTTTATTTAATTTGTTTAAATATGTAGCATTGTTTACATTATTTGTTTTAATATATCTAATTTGTTACATTATTTGTTTTATCTAATTTATTTAAATTATGTAATTAAATAAGTACCTAATATAAGTTTTTTACATCAGGAACGACAAGCTTAATCATGTTACTATAATGCCAAGAAGAAAAAGTTTACACACTTTGAATGTTGGGAAGTGGTTAAAGATCATCCATCTTTCGTTGCGGTGCTACCTACTACTCCATCTCCATATGCAAGTAGTTACCACGGTACTCCTTCCGCAACTGAATCATCTCCAACCATCAATTTGGATGACGACCAATTGAATGAGACACCTCAAAGCAACACGGCAGCTCCATCGAGTCCACCTAGACCAATGGGAACCAAGGCGGCAAAGGAAGCTAGGCGCCAAAAGAAACAGGGTAAGACTCCTATTGAGCAACGGGTGGAGGTTTTGCATACCATTGCAAGTGACCAAGCATCATGGCATACCAAGAGGCTAACCCATAATGAAAGTGAGCTTAATTATTATGCGGAGTACATAGACATTCAAAAGCGGAAAGAAGCAATAGCGGAAGAAGAGTTACGATTGAAGAAACAAGAGAATGACACAAGGATCATGACAATGGATTTGGAGGCTATGACCCCAATCTCGAAAAGGTATTTTACCAAGAGGAAACTAGCAATCCTTAATGAAGGAGAAGCTAGTCAAGATCAACCTACCGATGAAACATATTCGGATTGTTATCACCCAAATCACGTGCTTTTTCCATAGTAGTTATAGTATTGTACTAAGAATAAATCTGGGCTTGGCTCGTCATTTTATGTAATTTAAATTTTTCGAGAAATAAAATGCAATTTATTTATTAAGTTGAAATTTAAATACACATTAAATTAAAACACATACTGAAATTAAACACAAGCTTAATGATTAAACACAAACATCATGAAAACACACAATAAAACATATTTAAAGTATTTCACCGGTTTCCACTCTCCAAATGTGTTTCACCAAGTCTTTCTGAAGCTCTCGATGGATGTAAGCGGATTTGAGATCGGCAACACGGCCGTGAAACCGTTGTATATTAGCTCCATCTCTACTGATTGGCTCAAAAAGAACTCAATTCCCTTGTGCATTCACCGGCCCATCATAAACCCGGAAAGCCCTCGATGGGTTTTACAAGTCTTATGCTTCTTCCTCATCATCATCCTCATCATCCACATACTCTTCCCCAACAATCATGTTATGCAATATAATGCAAGCTAACATGATGGTAGTCATTACCGATTTGTGGTGCAATGTAGAACTATGACGTATAATTGCCCATCGAGATTGCAAGATGCCAAATGCCCTTTCCACATCTTTCCGGTATGCCTCTTGTTTCTTTGCGAAGAGCTTATCTTGCGGCGTCTGGGGATTGGAAATTGTTTTGACAAATGTAGAGTACCTTGGATATATTCCGTCAGCCAGATAATAAGCTGTGGTGTACCTCTGTCCGTGGACTTCGTAGACGACAGTTGGGCCTCTTCCGGCAAGGATCTCTGAGAACACATTCGATAGGTGAAGCACATTAATGTCATTTTTAGCTCCAGGACAGCCAAAACACTGTGCCATATCCACGTATCATACGAGGCCACTGCCTCTAGGATAACCGTTGGGCGACCCTTTCGGCCCGAGTATGCCCCTTGATAGGCGGTTGGGCAGTTCTTCCACTCCCAATGCATGCAGTCGATGCTTCCAATCATACCTGGAAAACTTCGGCGTTCGGCTTTAGCTAGTAGTCGCGTGAGGTCTGCCGGTGTTGGACTGCGGAGGTATCTTGAACCATAGAGATGAACCACTTGGCTGCAAAACTCCTTCATACATTCCAGGATAGTCGATTCCCCCATCCTTGTAATTTCAGTACACTGATCTGCGGCTGACCCGTACGCTAGCATTCGTAGAGCCCCGGTCATCTTTTGTTGGGGAAGTAGCCTTAGCAAACCAGTGGCGTCTTCTCTTTGATGCCAAGACATGTCGTGGTTGCAGAGGTCCGTCATGATAATGTTGAATCGGTCTCTGCTCATCCTGTACCTCCGACGAAAGTCTTGAGCGTCGAAAATTGGACGTTCGATGAAGTAATCTTCCATGAGATTGTGTCCCCTAGATAGCCTCTGACGTGGCTTATTCGGTTTTTTACCGTGACGTGAACCGCTTGGTCGTGTTGATTCATCATCGTGTTGTGCTTCCACCATGACCACCTGATTCACGAATGATTGCTCCATAGCGTCATCCTCTTCTTGTTGACGTTGTCTCCACCTGAAAAAATTGTGGAAGCTGAAAGGATTCATCAGAGTGATGAACAAGGAAATGTTGCTAAGTGTTTAGATTGAAGGATGAGTTATAATGAGTGATATTAGACGTTTTTATAGCAAATTGGTCGAAAATCTTATCAGAAATTTGGTCCAATTATTTTGCCGACAGTGACACGTGTCAATTCTCTACTAGTCGAAAATCTTATCGGAAATCTGCTCCAATTATTTTAGCGACAATGACACGTAGCAGTGACACCTGTCAATTATCTATTAGTTGAAAATCTTATCGGAAATTTTGGATAATATCGAGTCGATAATGACACGTGGCACATTATTATTGGTTGTAAATATATCTGGTAAAAAAAATTAATTATTTCACAACAAGACAAAATTGAATTGCTGAAGCAAATTGTAAATGGGTGTGTGAAAAAATCGATTTGCTTGAGCAAAATATGAAATCGATTTGCTTGAAGCAAAATTTGCTTCTGGCCCTACCATTTGCTTGAGCAAATGCAATTTATGGGTGTGGATGCTCTAATGCTAGTGCTAAGTGATTCAATATCAGTGATTTGATACTTGACTGATGGTTCGAGGTCTCATAGTGCTGGCATTTATAGTGATTTTGAGCACACCTTGCTGAGCATTTTCATATGACAACATACATACATGGGCTCTTGTATCGACCAACGGGGAAGATAAACCTATGAAGGGTCAGTGTGGAAGGTCTGCAGGATCTGCAATTATCAAAAGGATTCAGTAGAGTTGCCTAGCTATGTGCGAGCAATACTTTGAGATTAGGAGCTTGCCAAGGTTTCAATGGTACGGTTCACATGGACGGACTTGGCCGGTGCTCGGAATGTTCAACTTTGATGAATAGATTAGTCATAAACTAGTTTGATGACCTTTATTAATCAAAGCATATAAGAGAACTAGTTCTAAGATAAACAAGAGCATGATGTTTTTCTTAACCAAACCAAACAAGAGGAAACACAATCCCAGTAATTTAAAAATGCGGCTCGTGCTTGGCTGAACCATGCCTTAGAAATATTGGAGCTCAATCAAATAAAGCACAAGCATCATTGATTTTCCCCCACCTTGCAACAAAGAGCATGAGTTTCTTCTTGTCTACCACTCTTACAAAGACAGTAAGAGCTAGCACTGAGCACTCACCGGCACATGGCAAAACTCCTATAATACATGGAAAGTCCAGGTACTTATATGTCCATAAGCTCTTCTCATATTGATCACTCCAACCAAGATTGTTTGACACCGGCCTTTTCTCGAGAAATGTATTTTGCTGCCCAATCTCTGACTTCTTCATCCAACCAATATGCTAAGAAATTATTCCAACTTCTCAATCCTCTACTTCCTTTGAGTGCTCATAGCACCTCACTTTCTCAAATGATGTTTCATGAGCACATTCTTGTTGAATATGACTATGATCTAAAGATGTTGTGTCTTGAAAAGTTGATACTATGCAGGGATGGAAAACACTAGAGACCTTATCAAAAGAGCCATTGAGAATTAAGGAAGGCGTGCATTCAAGATGAAGACCACTAGTTGGACTGGTTTCCTAAAAAAATGTCCAATTTCTCCAATCAAGAAACACAACATCGTCCTGAGTGTTTTCAAAGACATGAATTGAGCCATAAGTAAGGAGACATTCCTTACTCCCCCTAAAGCTAGAAGCCTAGAACTGCCCTCGACTTCAACCGATCGCTTACCGTTCTCTTTAGGAGCTTTAACCGGAGGCGTCTTCTTCTTCCGCTTGCTCTAGCTCCCGTCGACCTCCTTATCCTGCTCGCTCTTCGGATCGCCGTTCTCTGCCAAACTGGCATCAGAAAGTAAATCTTGCCGCGCTGGAGCTCGGCTTCAGGAGGAACAATCACAATCTTAGGGACGACGAGGAAGAGGGCTTCTTGAGTACATGCTTGGGGTGAGCCTTTATAATATCGCTGGCGCGGATGAAGCCGCTGATCTCTTCCACTCGGCCGTTGCAGTGAACGACTCGGATCACGTCAAGAGCTCCGGATGGCAGAATGCAAGAGATGCAATATCGGATTGCATTCTTAATCTCTAACTGAAGCTGATGCAGCTCCTATCTATCTTAAGGTGGTCTCTCTCATAGAGAGAGAGAGAGAGATGGGTTCAGTGGAGTTTCTTTGCCTAAGGTGTTTGTGGGGGAGAAGTACATTGGTGGAGCTGAAGAGATTAGGCAAATGCACGAAGTCGGGAAGCTAGAGAAGTTGCTTGAATCATGTGAAAAGTTGAATGATGCTGGTGGAGGTGTAGTTGCAGCAGAAGCCATGGTCCTCAAAAGCCCCTGCATTGGTAGTTATGGTTTTGGAGGAGCCGATGAAGAGGGATCAATTGTATAATTGAATCATTGAATGATTCAGTGTGGTTGTGCTTCAGTGCAATCAGTTTGGGTTTTTTTTTTGACTTTTTTTTAAGTCTGACTTTGACGTTTTTACAGGTCTAATTTTGACTTTTTTATAAGTTTGACTTTGACTTTTTTTGTAGGATTTTGACAACAATTAGAGAGTCGCGATCAATTTAGTCATTCGACTGCTTTCGAAACATGTTGATTTTTGGCGGATTTGAAGAATGTAAACGACCTAATTGTTTGACTGCTTTTATTTCATAGACTCGACAACAGTAAAAAAAAGCGTGTTAGGCTTTAAGCATCACATTCAGCATGGCGGCTTTCAAGAGTTTGAAGAATGTAAACGATCTAATCGCTTGACTGCTTTCATTTTATAGACTTGACAGCAGTCAACAAAAGCGTGTTAGGCTTTACGCATCACATTCACCATGGCGGTATTCAAGAGTTTTCTTCACGATGCAAGACTTGTTGATTTAGAGCAGAAGAACTGCCAAATCCGAGAGATCCCAGAACTGACTGCAACAAAGATTGAAGAGGCAAAGAAGTTATGAGCCAGTTTTGAAGAACGTCGGAGCAGCTTCAAGTCAAAGAAGAAGTGTCAAATCCGAGAGATTCTAGAACTGACTGCAATAGAGATTGAAGAGGTAAAGAAGTTAAGAGCTATTTTTGAAGAACGTCGGAGCAGTTTCAAGTCAAAGAAGAAGTGCCAAATCCGAGATATTCCAGAACTGATTGCAACAAAGATTGAAGAGGCAAAGAAGCTGCGAACCAGTTTTGAAGAGCGTCGGAGTAGCTTCAAGGGTTTGACCTAGATGTGATAGTTGACTTGAATGATCAGGATTTGCTCTTTTTTTTTCTTTTTTTTTTCAATCAAACCATTATATTTTTTTTGATGTGATTTTTTTAATCATCTTGTAATAAGTTGATTTTAAAATTCAACTTACTATCAGTGAAATAAGAATTTATTTTATCATATAATGGATAAACCCTTATTTTTTATTTTGATGTGACTGAACTTAAGATTGTTATTCTCAAGCTGCCTACGTATCATTCTAAAGAATGAATCAAGTCATCACATAGTTCAATGGTGTTTTTTTGTGTGTGTCTTGTACAGTTTAAGCTCATGCAGGCATGGAGCATTTTTTTTGGTCTTGAGCAGTTTAGGCTCGTGCAGACTTGAAGCATTTTTGATGTTTTTCAAGCATGATACTTTTTCAAGAACTTGCCGTTAATGGGACCGATCTTCAAACCGTCTTCTGCCACAATTTTGAAAGCTCCATTGGTATATACTTCTCTGACGACGTAAGGACCATCCCACTTTGACTTGAATTTGGGGCCAGTCTTGTGCGTCATAATGATGGGTCTTCGAACAGCAAGACCTAAATCATCAACTTGAAATGACCGTGGTCGAACACCTTTGTTGAAGGCGTGTGACATCCGAACTTGGTAGCATTCCAAGTGTTGTTGTGCATCAAGCCTCTTCTCGTCCAAAGCTTCTAACTCTTGAAGGCGCAACTTGACATTTTCCTCGATTGTGAGACCTTGCAAAGCGATTCTAATGACGGGATTTCTTTCTCTAATGGTAACACGGCTTCGACACCATAGACGAGAGAATAAGGTGTAACATTTGTAGTTTTCTGATACGTCGTTCTATAAGCCCAAAGAGCTTCGCCCAATTTCTCATGCCAATCCCTCTGCTTCTTGCTCACAGTTTTATTCAGAATGTTACAAAGCATTTTATTGAATGCTTCTGCCAAACCATTTTCCGGAGCGTTGTACATGAAGAGAAGTGAAGCCTGCAATGAAATTTCTTGCTCAACTTTTCTGTTGCGGTATTCGAGAAGTACTTGGAGTTGTCCGTGATGATGCATCGCGGTATACCATAGCGTTGTATAATTCTTCTAGTAATAAAGTCCACAACATTTTATTTTTTTATTTCTTTGAGTGGTATCACCTCTGTCCACTTTGAGATGGAATCCGTGGCTGCCAGAATGTACATATGACCAGCCGATGATTTCGGAGTGATGGGTCTGATTGCATCCATTCCCCAGACATCGAACGGGTGCGAAGCAATTGTCGGATGCAACGGCTCAAGTGACTGATGAATGAAGTTGGCATGAAACTGACAAGCTCGGCATTTTTGTGCATACTCCATACAATCCTTGATCATGGCGGTTCAATAATACCCTAGTCGTCTTACTTGAAAATGTAACTTTGGTCCTGACTGATGTGCTCCACACACTCCAGAATGAACCTATTCCATGGCTTTGACCGCTTCATATTTTCCCAAGCATCGAAGGAGTACTCCATCAAATGACCTCCGATATAAAGTTTCTTTGTAGTAGAGGAAGCGCGGTGCTCGCTGCTTGATGCTCCACCTTTCCTTCGAATCTTCGGGAAGCTTGTTGTGCTCAAGATAGTCAATAAAATGATGCCTCCAATCTTCAACATCAATGGTGTGAACTGACACTACATGAGAAATGCCACACTGGAGTGAATGCTTTGTTGTCACGACCCACCTTTGGCAAATTGGGATGTCCAAAATTTCGTCTCCAGACAATGCCAAGGTCGCCGCCAAGTTTGCCAATGCGTCTGCCATTTGATTTTCTTTCCGTGGCACATGTATGAGTGTAACATTATCAAAGCCCTTCAAGATTTGTGTGGCGAGTTTGAAATAAGGTATCAAATCTTCCTTCTTGACCTCGTAATTAATGAGCAGTTGATCAATCACCAATTTCGAGTTCCCATACACTTCGAGACTTTGGATTTCAATTTCTAACTATGTTTGCAATCCCATGATCAACGTCTGGTACTCTGCGACATTGTTGGAGCACAGTTCCCCAAGAGTGAAAGAATATGGCAATATCTGTTTTTGTGGAGAGACAAAGATAACACCAGCCCCTACTCCGTCTGCCCTTGATGAGCCATTGAAAAACATCTTCCAAGTAGGGAGGACCTCTGTAAGGAAGACTTCCTCGTCCGGGAATTCATCTGAGATTTCCCAATCCGCTGGAATATGGTGGTCTGTCAGGAAATCGGCCAATACCGGTCCTTTCACTGCTTTAGCGGGCACATATACGATGTCGTATTGGTTCAATAATAATGCCCACTTAGCCATGCGCCTGGTTAGAACTGGTTTAGATAATATGAACTTAACTGGATCGGCTCGCGCCACCAAGTGCACTGTGTAAGCTTGCATGTAATGCCTCAACTTTTGAACGGCGAAGACGAGTGTAAGACACATCTTCTCTATCGACGGATAATTCAGCTCAGGTCCGGTGAAGGTCCAACTTAATTAGTACAAGGCTTTCTCCTTTTTTGCTTCATTTTCTTAGACAAGAAGGGCCCCAAGTGATCTCTCTTGAGACGCGATGTAAAAGATAAGAGGTTTCCCGGTGATAGGTGTACCCAACACTGGAGGATTCGCCAGGTATTTCTTTATGCTCTCAAAAGCATTGCGACAAGCTTCATCCCATAAAAATGGAACATCTTTCTTCATGAGTCAACTGAATGGTTGGCAACGGCCCGCCAGGTTCGATATGAACCGTCTGATTAAGGCAAGTCGTCCTTGGAGGCTTTTCAACTTGCGCAAATTTCTTAGCTCTAGCATTTCCTGGATGGCTTTAATTTTGGATTGGTGTACCTCGATGCCTCGGTGCTTCACAATAAATCCAAGAAATTTTCCAGAATTGATGCCGAAGGCACATTTCAAAGGATTCATTTTAACTGGTATTTGTGTAACCTGTCGAACACTCTTCGTAGATCTTGAAGGTGATCACTTCTTTTCTTTGGTTTGACAACCAAATCATCAACATAGCATTCTACATACTTGTGTAGCATGTCACCGAAAATTTTATGCATAGCGCGTTGGTACATTGCACTGGCATTTTTTAACCTGAATTACATGACTTTATAACAATAAATTCCTTTAGGAGTTCGAAACGCAGTGAGTTCCTCATCCTCTAAGGCCATTCTTATCTAGTTGTAACCTGATGATCCGTCCATGAATGACAAAATCTCATGCCCGGTTGTCGCATCCACCATGAGCTCTATGATTGGCAGAGGGAAATCATCTTTTGGCCATGCCTCATTTAAGTCACAAAAATCTACACAAACACGGATTTGTCCGTTCTTCTTCTTGACAGGAACAATGTTTGCGATCCACTTGGGATATTGAACCTCTCTAATGAAGCCTGCGGCAATCAACTTATCTACTTCTGCTTCAATTTGAGGAATAAGTTCTGTTCGAAAGTGTCTTTGTGTTTGCTTGGTTGGCCAAGCCTCCAGTTTGACAGCAAGTCGATGAACTACTACCTTTGGATCCAGGCCAAGCATTTCTTTGTACGTCCAAGCAAAGACATCTTTGTACTCGAGCAACAGATCAAGATATTCTTTTTCTTCTTCGGAACTTAAAGACGCACTCACAAAAATTGGTCTTGGGTCTTCTTTTGTTCCGAAGTTAATCTCCTTAAGTTCGTCCATAGTGGCTTGCCCTCGTCTTCAAGTTCTGGAGGAGCTTCGTCTACTTCAATTTCAAAATCTTCATGATCGTTTTCCTCTATGGCATCTGCTTCTGCCACCGTGACATGATAAGAGGTTTGGACAATGTCATCCTCACCGCCATTATCGAGGTTGATATCTCCTTTTTGGCTACTGAATATGATGGTATATTGCTTCACTTTGAGTTGATCCGTGGAATCCACTTCCAACACACAATGTCTTTTCATGCGTCACGGGATAAGACTTCGGATTTCTTTGCTCTCAGTTCGACTACAAGTCCTTTTCCTCTTGCATATCTTTCGTTCCTTAGGTGCTTGTATCCCTTCCAATGCGGGCCTTCGCGGAATGAGGTTTGACCTTTTCTTATCTTTGTCTGAACTTAACATCCTTTTGAATGCGGAAGTCCGAGTGGTTATACTATCGATGCGATTGAAGACTGAACCTCTACTTGATGTCATGTTCACAGGGTTAAAAACCGACACCCTTGTGATTGATCATTTAATACGTTCAGATGTTGCTCTTCGGGAACTTGGACGAATGCAATCGAACGACAAAATGCGAGGGGTTGACTGAACCACTTGACTCTTCTCTTCAACTACCTCGACACTGATATGTTGCACATTGGCTCACTCCGCCATCCTCCTTCCTGAAATTCCGATTGGCTTGCTTGAAGTGAAACTGAGACCAGCTTTAGAAGATTCAACTATTGCCCCTTGCTCTCTTAACTTCTTTTGTGACTCATCGAGCTCATGCGCCATCTTTGCTGCAGCCTGGTCGTCATTTTTGCTTGATGAACCAAAGTCGTATCCGGCCTTTTCTAACAGCTTGTATGCGTTAGGATCGAACCCTTCACTTGTTCTTTTCTTGGGCAGCAATCCATGTTCCGTCTTACCTTGAATTGGTTTGACAAACCCCTTTAATGGCTGCTTTGTGGGATTTCGGTTACTCACCTTTATTAATGGCAATGTTGACTCCTCCTTCAACAATTTCACATCATCCTCTTCTAATTTTCGCGGGCACTCTTATGACTTTCTCCCCACAAATGAAGATTCCCCCTCCCTTCGTCTAGACTTCGGAACATAGCGATGAACCGGAAAGACATGGTTGGCTTTTCTTTCTACAGACGATGTTGTCACTTCAGATGAGACTTTTTGCAACACTTCACCATGAAACTTAATGTCTTTTGATTTGGCATCATTCTCCCTAACTTTAGCGGCTTTCCCTGTGGAGGGTACTCCGATCGGAATGACTTCTTTCATTGACTCCTCATCTGTGTAAAATTTAGAATCCACAAAGTATGATTCGGCTTCTGTGAAAGGTTTGGTATCTCGTACCACGGTTTTCACACCTCTGCGATAGAACTTGAAGCATTGGTGTAAAGTGGATAGCACGATGCCATTTTCATGTACCCATGGTAGTCCCAACAACAAGTTGTACGAGGTCTTCGCATCGATGACATGGAACAAGGTGTTTGATTTTAGCTCTCCGATGTCCATGTCTAGTCTGATCATCCCTATCGCTCTTTGTCCTTCTTGGTTGAAACCTTGGATCATGAGACGACTCCTTGATAACACATCAATGTTGATGCCGAGTTGAGACATAGTTGACTTGGGCATGATATTTACTGCTGACCCTCCGTCTATGAGCATCCGATTCAACTTCCGCTCTCGCATGTACCCTGTCACAAAAATAGGCCGATTATGTGGCTTAGAGCCTAATTGGAGGTCATCATTTGTGAAGTAACTGGTATCACAATATGCGTCACACGCGCCACATTCCTTCATGCTTGTGGAGTGTTTTCCTACGTGAATGAGCAACTCCACAAGTGCGTATCTCGTTGATTTTGGCAATTGCATCAAGTCAAATAAGCTAAGTTGGAAAGGTAGACTCTCCAATTATTTCAACACCTCATTTTTCTTTAACACTTGACTTACACTTATTTCTCTTGCTTCAGGGTTTTCATCTTCTTTGGAGCTGACTTCACAACTTGTGGCCATTGAAGTGACATTTGGTTGTTTTGTAGGCAATTGCTCTATTGACAAATTTCGGCGAAGAGGCTTCCACAAATATGGAACGACTTTCGTTTCAACAAGTCCTCGTTCGTTCTCCTCCCGTCGTGGAGGTGATTTCTTATGACTTAGACGGGCAACCGGTGAGTTTGACATCATACCTTTGCGAGTTCTTCTCCGGGTGACCAATATCCATCCTTCATCATCGGCATTAGGGGCAACTTGGAGGATAGGCGTGGAAGCAGGACATTCTTTAACTTCTTTAGTCTTCTTATGTTCGTGCTCCTTTGTGAAATGGGACGGTGCTTTTATTGGGTGAAAATGGAGTGGAACTGGCTCAAACGACTCGAATGTTACGATAGTGCAATTGACTTCAGCAACGTCGTCAACGTCCAGCTCAATCCTCCCTTGCTTGGCGAAATTCATTATCAAATCCTTGAGAACAAAGCACTTCTCTATATGGTGACTAACGAGGCGATGATATTTGCTGTACTTCGAATCGTTGACTCGATGCATTTCTTCTAGATGCTTGCACTCCGGAAGATCTATTATCTTATTTTCGAGCAGATCTTCTAACATGCCTGCCATATCAGAGTCTGAGAACGGGTATGTCTTTCACTCCATCTCCTTCAACGTGCATTTACTCTTATCGTAGGTTCGAGGAGGTTCCACCTTATTGAACTCTTTCTTATCCCGCGTAGAGATCTTAACCGGTGCAATATTGATGACCATTGATTCATTGGAAGACTTCTTCACAACTTTATCAAATCTGCTTCCGAAGACTTTGTCGTTTCGTTGGTCAACCAGGGACTCATTCTTTCCCTTATGACTTGCCAAGCTTAGCTCCATGTAGTGGGGTCGAGTAGCCAACTTTTCGAAAGAACGAGGCTTGATTCCTTGCAGGATGTATAGCAAATCAGAGTGCATGCCTTGGATGCACATTTCAACGGATGACATCTCTGACAGTCGGTCCTTGCAATCAAGGCTAAGTGAGCGACATCTATTGATGTAGCCGATCGCGGGTTCATCCTTCCGTTGCTTCGTGTTAGTTAGCTTCATCATGCTCATCGTCCGCCTTGTACTGTAGAATCGATTAAGGAACTCGCGCTCTACTTGGTCCCAACTATCAACATACTACGGCTCTAAGTCTGTATACCACTCGAAGGCATTTCCATTGAACGAGCAAACAAACTGCTTGACAAGGTAATCGCCTTCTATCCCGGCATTACTGCAAGTCTCCACAAAGTGGGCGACGTGTTGCTTTGGGTTCCCTTTACCTTCAAATTGTTGGAAATTTGGTGGTTGATACCCCAGTGGCATCCTTAAATTGTCGATCCTCTTCGTGTAAGGTTTGAAGTAAGTGAGGGAGTCACGAGAATGACCTCCATATTGAGCCCGAATTGAGTTAGTGATGATGTCTTGCAATTGCTGGAGTGATAAGGAACCAAGCGAGTCGCCATCGTTCTTGGACGTTTCTCCCTTTTCATTTACTTTGCTCCTGCCAGGTGACCCTTTGGTGGAGTTCTCATCATTGTGATCTTCCAACTTGCTATAGAGCTCAGCGATTTGCACATCCTTTTCTTCAACCGTTCGGGTGAGCTTTCCAACCATCTCCAACAGATTGGAGAGTTGCTCCTCGATTGTGGATGCCCCCGTCACCAAGACCTGCGCATTGTCAAAAGAGATTAATGTGTCATAGAATGAAAGTTATCGACTTCCATGGTATGACGCCGTGCTTGATTCGTCATCAGAGAAAATGTCTTCCATGATAGGGCTATCACCATGAACGGGTAGAAGAGATTGCTCATTTGGCTCCTTCTCCTTTGACACTTGCTTATTCCCACTTTGAGAGGCATGCTTTATTGCTCCCAAGCTCTCCAAGGTGATGACTGGTTGACGAGGCTTACTAGCAAGTGCCATAAATGGCGTGGGTTGAGCTCTAGCCACGCTACGGGTGATAAGGGCAATCAGTTCACTCTTTGATTTGGAGGATGTTTGTTTGGACTTCTTGACTGGCTCGGCCTCTCCGCTTAACCTCGCGGTTGTGGACTTCAATTTCTTTGATGGAACGGCTTGGTTGTTCTTGGAAGCCATCGCACAAACGAAAGATTTCTTCGGAGAATGAGATGAGAGGCTAAAAATGTCCCACTGGGCGTGCCAATTTGTAGAACGAGAATCTGAAAACAAACAAGAATGCAGACAGAGTGTGATTTATTGAATATCAAGCGCAGGGTTACAATCTTTGTGAACTCCTCTGATTCTATCTCCGTATGTAACTTGGCCCAAAGGTGACGTGCACTTGATCTTGAGAATTTGAGTTTGATTTGAATTTGGATTTGATGAAGAACGATCGATTTGACAGCTTGATGATTCTTCGTGGACTTGAGTTTGGATTTGGATTTGATGAAGAACGATCGATTTGGCAGCTTGATGATTCTTCGTGGACTTGAGTTTGGATTTGGATTTGATGAAGAACGATCGATTTGGCAGCTTGATGATTCTTCGTGGACTTGAGTTTGGATTTGGATTTGGTGAAGAACGATCGATTTGACAGCTTGATAATTCTTCGTGGACTTGGGAGACTTCGAGATTTCTCGAGAGTGATTTCGCTCAAGCGATTTTCTCTCTTCTTCTCAAGTCTCTTCTGTTCATGTTGAATGGGGTATTTATAGTGTCAAGGTTTCTATTTTATAGAATATTTTAATGACACTAAAAATAATAAATTTCTTTAATTGTATAATTAAATCAATATGTATTTTCTGATTAATTTAAAATTAGTTATTCTCATAACTAAATTAAATAGAAAATAGTTGACTTAATTATAACCGTTAAGAAATTTATTAATTTAATCAAATGTCTGATTACCATTTCGAATCGTCAATGACATTCAATTTTCGATTTAAGTCGGAATCACGTAGCTACGATCATCTGTTTATGTACTGACACAAGTTTTATTTGGATCCGCACTAATTTTGTTGACTTTTGGACCACGTGTGTAATTTTATTGGGCTCTTGGTTGATTTAATCATTTAATGAAGATAATTTACTTTATTAAATTTCATGTGTCTACATAGGGAAATATATCTGTGAAAAGCAATGCGAGGCAAGTGATGCTTTCTGTTCATTTTCAAATAGCCAGTGGGGGTGCTACGACAACTGCTATTCACCATTTACAACCATCTCTTGTGAGTATCTTTTGGAAACTGTACGTGTTGAACTGTGTTTTCATGATTAATACGAAACTTTATTCATGCTTGCTAAATGCTCCATAAATTAAAATTCTCAAAATCAAAGATATCTTACACATATAAGCGCTGTCTAAGGTTGCTTCAAGATTCATCATTTAACCGAAACAAAAAATTAAATTGAAAATTTGAACTAGTTTTAATATGTGCTACTGGTTGATGACCTCGAATTAAATCTTCCGATTCTAGAATGCTGATTTCTTGAATCTGTTACGGGCACTAATCTACTTTGCAGGTTTTCGAGATTTCCTTAAACGTGGTAAGTTATAGTTGCGAATAATTACTGCCAGATTTTCCCACTATCATCATGTTGAACTTATACTTCAGCTATAGAGACGGTCCTGAGTATATACAAGGGCCTAGTTCGAAACTTAAAATAAGGCTTATATAGAAATAACTTAAAAAAGTATATAATTGTTATCAAATCAACTCATATAGCATCAATGAACACCTCAAACATCACATATAAAGTGGATAATTCTTAGCATTCAATCAATTATCATCAAAATCACAGGAAAAATATAACAAAAACCTAAATGTATTTTCCATCAATTCGCTTGTGAACTTCTCGACAATTTCCACCAAATTTCAAGAATGTAACTATTAGTAAACCTTACCAAGAGATAATATAACAACCATTACAATATTATTTTATTAAGATGGATCTTCTTACATTTTTAGTAGCACAATCATCTATCAAACTTTCATAAGGGAATTGAGGATGCAAATAAGGATTTTGGGAATCTAGGTTTGAGGGAATTGAGGCAGAAGTTAGGGAAAAAAGATTGTGGGTGGGTTGAATAATCTGGGTTTGAAGGAATTGAGGCAATGCTTATATTTGCGTTGGTTGAATGCAGAAATTAGGGGTTAGGGATTACAAATAACTGAATAACAAATATAAATGTTGGTTAAACAAAAAAAGGGAAGCTTGAGTTTTGAATCCAAGACGTGTGTGCCATATTAATTAAGAAAATCACCATCCCAATTGAATTGAAGTACAATGTATATTATATGTGTAATTGGTTTGATAAATTAATTAGTAATAGTATTATTATTGTTTATAAAAGAACTATATATCTAACTTCTAGGGCCTTGCCGGATCGCGGGGCCTTGTGCCGCCGCACCACCGACACTTCCCTATGGCCGGCCCTGCCAGCTATGTATTTAGTTTTCAATTTCTTTCCTTGAATCTGGATAATTTCTCTAGTGACTTAATTTCAAAGATTTATGTGTTCATTTCCCTTTCCTGAAAAGTGCTTTTCTTCATTGGTTTTGTTATCCACAGGTTTCATTCCCATCGCTGAATTTACAGGTACACATCCTCATTTTTTTTTTCAGCAATATGTTCTTGGCAAATGTATAGAAGCAAGAAAAAACTAAATTATGTTTGTTAACAATAAATATCAAGTTCAATCATCTTGTTGATCAATTGTTGGGAACAATGTTAACTACAGACTGCTATAAATTTTAAATCGATGTGGAGTAATATAAGATTTATATATGATTCCAATATGTTCTTCACCAAAAAAATAAAATAAGATTCATAAATCTTTATAGACTGGCCAGTTATTCCAAATATGTTTCTTTCTTATAGACTTAATAGTTTTTTTTTAAAAGGAGTCTTAAAGACTTATAGTTGAAGGAATGGGACAGTTCATTTCCACATCACATTTACTCAAAACTAAAAAGAAATGAAATAATTCACCATCAAAACTATGAATCCCTCTGGGGACAAAGCCATAACGAACTTCTAAAATCTAAATACATGTTATTCTCATTCGCAGCATGCAATCCATGCATCACGATCATACGAACAGTAATAGGCATCATCGTGTTCTTGGGATTTTGGAGTTACAAGTTGTATTCCAAAATGTTCGTAACGGATGCTGCGATTGAAGAACTCCTGCACTCATACAAGAATCTGACGCCAAGGTGGTACTCATATATGGATATCAAAAAGATTGCTACTGATTTCAAAGATAAACTTGGTCAGGGAGGTTTTGGTTCTGTTTACAAAGGTGAGCTGTCAAATGGTCATCTTGTTGCAGTAAAGATGTTAAGCGGTTCCAAAGGTGATGGACAAGATTTCATCAAATGAAGTTGCAACGATAGAAAGAATCCATCATATCCATGTGGCGCAACTAATAGGATTCTGTTCGGAGGGATCAAAAATAGCTCTTGTTTATGACTTTATGCCTAATGGATCCCTAGACAACTATATTTTTTCGAAGAAAGAAAAAGTTCTTATTCTAAGCTGGGATAAGATGCAAGAGATAGCTCTGGGGGTGGCTCGTGCAATTGAATATCTACACCAGGGATGTCATATGCAAATTCTGCATTTTGATATTAAGCCCCACAATGTTCTTCTTGATGAAAATTTTTCTTCAAAAATTTCGGACTTTGGTCTTGCCAAGTTTTACCCTAAAGATTTAACAGCGTTTGTCATACTAAAATAGGAGGCACAATAGGATACATAGCTCCAGAATTGTTCTACAGAACCATTGGAAGCGTGACATACAAGGCTGATGTTTATAGCTTTGGTAATTGGTATGTTGTTATTGGAAATGGGAGGCCGGAGAAAGAACCTGAATGCAGATGCTGAAAATTCAAGCCAAATATACTTCCCTTCCTGGATTTTCGATCGAACAACTAGAAAAGGGAGTAAGCATTAAAATTGAGGATGTCAGCGAGTCTAATAAGAAAATAGCAAAGAAGATGATCATGGTTGCACTGTTAAGCATGCAATTTACCCCTGTTGATCGTCCTTCAATGAGCAGAGTTGTAGAGATGCTTGAAGTTGAAGTCTTACAAATGCCTCCGAAACCTTTCTTCTGTTCACAAGATTTACCGACAGCGAATCTACCTGGTGAATCAGGTTCTAAAGAGGTAGCTACCCTGCAAATTAGTGCTATAAAACTAGCCTCCTCCGGAAATGTCATTCTGTGAACTTTTTTGTCATGAAGCTAAGTAGAATTGAAGCCATTAGGATTGCTCCTCGTAAAGGCTGGCTGATCCTCTTTCTAGGAATTTTCTTGAAACAGAACTGTGGGATTAATTATGGCTTTATCATCACTTCAGTCCCGCTTGGATTCATCTTTTGGATTTGATCATATTTTTATGTTCTTTCTCTTTGGTCCTTGTTATTTTATACTGGTTTTTGTCCTAAGACCTTGTTTTCCATTTTCCTCGTTACTTGCGTGTACTATGAGTTCTTGAATCTTGAGAGAGACAAACGTTGAGCTCTATATATAAGAGTTGATACCATATAATCCTTACTAGCCTTTACCCGTTAATATTTTTGCAGAAGTTAATTGTGATCATAACTTCTCATTACCTAATGCCTACTATTCATGTCTCTTTTCTACAATTATTTCTTAATCTTATTTATTTCTTTATTTATTTTGTCTTTTATCTTACAATTCCTATGTTTATTTGTGAGAAATGGATGACAGAGGAGTAGATATGTCAGTTCCTAATTTAGTGGTACTCTTATGTCAATTCGTAATTTAGTGCTACCCTCATGCTCGTTGTATAATAGTAGGGATTTCTCTCCGAGAACTTACAAGTTGGCTCACACCTCCTCAATCATAACCTCTACCAAACCCTAGCACCATCTCCATCATGGCTTCACTGCCTCCCTCTCAATCCCATCTCAGTTGCAATCTCATTCAATCTGCTCTCATCCTTTTCCTTGTCATGGCATCCATTGATGCCATGGCAGCGAGTTTTGCCCAGACTCGCATTTGCATCGGAAAAGAGTGGTGGTCCTATTACAGATTTGGAGAAGCTTGGTGGCGGCTCTATTCGCTGAGCAAATAAGTTTTTCCTTCTTGGTCGTCATCTGACACGGCGTACTATAGATCCGACAACTTTCATCAATCGTTTTAATATTACATGGCTCTTTCTAGAGTTTTGGGACTTACCAAGGAAGATTTGGAGCTGCCTATTGCTTTGTTTAAGAATAATGGTGGGAGACTCTGGGGCAGCAAGAACAAAGCTCCCAAGTCAAGAAAGCAGCCGGGTCCTTCGGCTTCATGTGTGGAACTGCCTATGAGGTCTAATGGGGAGGAGGTTTGCCCTAGTAAGGGCAAGGGGATCGCGTAGACTTTTAGCGTGTCACCTAAACTATTCTGATGAGTAGATCCTTCCGTTTTACTCTGGGTATTACGTGTCGTACACTAATTGCGGTCTCTAGGCGATGTGTAATATATGCTATAAGAGTTTATTAGAATGTTTGTTTTATCATCGGGTAGTTGTAGGTTTATTTTGTGCTTATTCTATAATGAGAGTTACTTATTGTAGATTTCATTGTACCAGGTGATCTTAGATCACAGCTTGATGTCGTAGAACAATACAATTCATGATGTATGTAGTTGGCCTTAGTTTACTATGATTTTCTAAAAAATAAAAAAAAAATCCTATCAAAACAGTCTTAGGAGTACTGAAAACCATCCCTCTATTTTGTGCGTTCATGTGTCATCTTTCTATATCCCATATATTAGGGCTTTTGCTTCAAGCATTATTACCAATGTAAATGACTCCATCGGTCTTAGCTATAAAGGTTGCCTAAAGTCTTATTTTTTCAAGGATAGATATATATATTAGATAATGTCTGCATAGAAAGCTTCACCTTAGTGCTTGTAATTCAAAAGCAACCAGCTTTCGGTTCCCTTCCGCAAATCATGCAAGCTCACAACGACAACGTTTACACATTGACACATATCTCGAAATTTAACCAAACAAACCAGTAATTACAATCCCTAATTAGTCACAAAGGTGAAAATTAACAACAGAAAAAGAAACGAAATCTTCTGATACAAACCGTCAATTACAGAGCTGTAGAAAAACATAGCACAGATGGAGCAATATTTTCTCTTAATTGTATTGATAGGTTTGAACTTACAAGTGTGGGAATATATATGAAACCGGTATAACACAGTGGATAAAACTGAAGCCATGCTGCAGCATGGAATGCAGCAAGCAACCTAATCACAGATCCATAAATCTAGCAATAGAAGATTACATACACAATCTCATTTGTCAACAAATCACCTCAATAGATTTAGTACCATACTTATCACCATGCTTCAATACTCCCCCTCAAGCTGGATCTAGGAGATTAAGAGATCCAAGCTTGCCAAGAATCAGTTGAAACTGAGCAGAAGGAAGAGATTTGGTGAAAATATCAGCAAGCTGGTCTGCACTGCGAGTATATTTGGTTACAATGATTTGAGCTTGTACTTGGTTTCTCACATAATGGCAATCGACCTCAATGTGTTTAGTACGCTCATGAAACACAGGATTAGAGGCAATATGCATGGCAGCTTGATTGTCACAGTATAGAGAAATAGGTACCTGACTATGAAATCCTAGGTCAGCTAGGAGACCTTTAAGCCAAATTAATTCGCAGGCTGCAGATGCCATAGCCCTGTACTCGGCCTCTGCACTGGATCTTGCCACAACATTCTGCTTCTTGCTTCTCCATGTCACCAAATTTCCACCAACCAAAGTACAAAAACCAGTCATACTTTTTCGATCAAGAGAGTTCCCTGCCCAATCCGCATCAGTAAATCCAACAATATCAATGTGACCATTGCTGCAAAAAACAAGACCTCTACCAATTGAACCCTTTAAGTACCTCAAAATTCGCTTGACAATACTCAAATGGAATGAGGTAGGCGCATGCATAAACTGGCTAACAATACTGACTGCATATGATATGTCAGGTCTAGTAATTGTTAGATAAATCAGTTTACCTACCAGCCTTTGATAAGAAGTTGGATTTGAGAGAAGTTCACCACCAGTATCAATATGAAATTTGCTGCCAAGTGGAGTGCGTGCAGGCTTGCAATCAAGAACTCCAGTCTCTGCAAGAAGATCTAAGATGTATTTTCTTTGACTGAGAAATAAACCATTGTGTGAAGCAGCAATTTCAATCCCAAGAAAATATTTTAGTTGTCCGAGATCCTTCATTGCAAATCTAGCCTGAAGAGAGTTTTTTAGTGCCATAATCTCATCAGCATGATCACCAGTAATAATCAGATCATCCACATAGATTAAAACTGCAAGTTTTCCATGATCACCATTTCTCACAAATAGTGATGAATCAGCATTGCTCCTGCAAAAACCAACTTCTTCAAGAACTGAGCTTAGCTTGGCATACCAGGCTCTAGGAGATTGTTTCAGACCATAAATGGCCTTGTGCAGTCTGCAAACAAGGTCACTACCTGCAGCTTGAGGATGACCTGGTGGAAGCTTCATATACACTTCTTCCTGTAAATCACCATGCAAAAAGGCATTCTTTACATCCATCTGATGTAAAGACCAATTTTGATTCACTGCAACAGAAAGCAACACCCTTACAGTGTTCATCTTTGCCACTGGAGCAAAAGTTTCTTTGTAATCAACTCCATAAGTCTGTGTGAAACCTCTGGCTACAAGTCTAGCCTTGTGTCTCTCAAGAGTACCATCAGCATGAAGCTTGTTTTTGAATATCCATCGACTTCCAACAGCCTTTTTTCCTTTAGGTAACTTGACAATGCTCCAAGTTTTGTTATCCTCGAGAGCACGCAGCTCAGCTTCCATGGCTTGCCTCCAATTTTCATACAGATTTGCATCTTCAAAGGTCTGAGGCTCATGCAGACCATCAATAGTGCTAAGATATGTTTTATAGTCCGAAGACAACTTTTCATAGCTTACAAAATCTTGAATTGGATACCTGGATGTGTAAGCAACATAGTCTTTGTGTCTTACAGGAGGATGCCTAACTCGAGCAGGATTCCTTCTTGGTTGAACTGGATGTGTAGGCTGAGCAGGTTCATCATGACTACTAATTACTTCCTGACTCACTTGCACTTCTGGTTCAGCATGTGTAGGATCAGCAGTATTAGAAATAGTTTCAACAATTTCATGATCACTGGAATATATGCCTCTTGATGCAGGATCTGCATAATCCACATTTTCAGTGCTTATAGATGGCTGAGGAAATAGATCATCATAAAACTCCCCCTGTCCATTAGCACCAAGTTTTTCACAGAAAAAATTTGACGACTCATCAAACTTAACATCTCTGGAAACAATCATTTTCTTGGTAGTAGGGTTGTAGCAGCAATACCCTTTTTGAGTGCTAGAATATCCCAGAAATAAACATTTTACAGCTCTAGGATCAAGCTTGTCTCTCTGGTTGGACTGAATGTGGACATAGCACACACAGCCAAAAATTTTCAAATGTGACATGTCAATTTTTCTGCCTTTCAGAACTTCCAAGGGTGATTTAGAATTCAAAACTCTACTTGGAAGTCGATTTATGAGATATGCAGCTGTTAGAACAGCTTGGGACCAATATTTTTTTGGAACATTGGCATGAAACATCAAGGCTCTGGTTTTTTCTAGCAGATCTCTATTCTTTCTCTCAGCAATTCCATTTTGCTGAGGTGTGCCGACACAACTTGTCTGATGAACTATACCATTTAAGTTCAGAAAATGAGACATTTTATTGGACATGTATTCTGAGCCATTATCAGATCTGAGAATTTTAATTTTTGATGAGAACTGAGTGTGAACAAACTCATTGAAATTCTTAAAAACATTAAAAACTGCACTCTTGTGTTTCAAAAGATAAACCCATGTAATCCTTGTAAAATCATCAACAAAGGTTACAAAATACTTAAATCCATCAAATGAGGCTAAGACAGGTCCCCAAATATCAGAGTGGATGATTTCAAACGGATTACAAGCCCTGGAGACAGACAAATTGAAAGGTAATCTAGAAAACTTAGACATATGACAGACTTCACAATGCTTGATTTCTTGATTGGAGTTGGGAAACAAAATAGACAACACTTTTTCAGAAGGATGGGCTAGACGCTGATGCCAAAGGAGGTGGTCTGCAGCACTGCATGAACTAGCTTGAAAGGCAAAAAACTTCTTTGACACATAGTACAGCCCATTTAGATAAAACCCTTCACCAATCTTCTTCTTGGTGATGATATCCTGAAAGACAACATTGTAGGGAGAAAAAGTGACTAAGCAGTGCAGGGTTCTTATGATTTTTCCCACAGACATCAATTTAAATGGAAAGGATGGGACATAGAGGGCATCTGAACTGATATGATTAGAGAAAAAATGAATTTTACCCTTCCCCATAACTGCTGCACCTTTACCATTAGCTACAGACACATGAGAAGACAGTTTCTCAAAATCATGTAAATTTTGATAATTATTTGTCATGTGATCTGTGGCTCTAGAATCTATTACCCAATAATCATGCTCATTACTCACATTAAGTGCAGTTTGAAAAGCTTTCAGAATACCTGAGATATCACACTCCTTCATATGATTAGATTCAGCCAAAAAACCAGCAAATTTTCCAATGAGAGCTGTGTGAGATCCATTTCCAGAAGTTGAAGCTGTAGCAGACTGCTTTTGTTGCAAGTAACTAGCAAACTCATTTATCAGGGATGTAGGATTGGTGGTGAAGTCAAATAGGCAGTCAGATGGAGGAGATGAAATTTCAGTAGCAGCAAGATTTGCTTTCTGAGAACTATTCCACCCTTTCTGATTTTT
The DNA here is from genome assembly GCF_933775445.1 of Argentina anserina. Lineage (NCBI taxonomy): Eukaryota > Viridiplantae > Streptophyta > Magnoliopsida > Rosales > Rosaceae > Argentina > Argentina anserina. The sequence goes on from NC_065876.1 coordinate 12,970,470, forward strand.
CTTGCTTTCTCTTTCCTTTATGAACTTGACCTTTAGTTCTGGATGCAAGATCCAGCAAGTGTCTCTAACATGATTAGTGGCATTACAGTGTGTGCATTTTAAATTTCCACGCTTACCCTTGTAAGACCTCATCTCAGAAGCTTCATGAATAGCTGCATAAGCTCTCGAGTGTGTAGTATTGGAGTAGACATCTGAACTCATCACCTTCTTTCGAAGTTCTTCTCTTTGCACAGTAGCACACACATTTTTGAATGAAGGTAAGTCAGCATTCATGAGAATGTGACTTCTCAGATCTTCAAAGTCTGAACTGAGATTGGCCAAGAGTTGAAAAATTTTGTCCTCTTCAGCCCTTTTAGCCAAAGTGACAAAATCGGTGGTATGTGGACGATATAGTTCCAGTTCATTCCACATAGCAGTGAGGCTGCCAAGGTACTGCACAAAAGGAAGATCTTCTTGCTGCAAGTTGGAAATGTCCTTCTTGAGTTGAAAAACTCTCACTGAATTGTTTTGATGACCATACAACTCCTTGACATTGTCCCAGATATCCTTGGCCGATCCAGAATAATTGAAAATCTGAGCCAGCCTAGGCTCCATAGAGTTCAGCAACCATGACTGCACCTGTTGGTCCTTGCTCACCCATGCATCATAACCATTTGTACCAACTTCTGGCATTGGTATATTACCATTAACAAAGCCAAGCCTAGATCTGCCACCAATAGCTAAAGTGACAGCCCTAGACCAATTAAGATAGTTATGCTCAAAAAGAAGAGTTGAGCATAACCTAAGATTGTGATTTGAATCTGCATCTGAAACACTAACCATATTGGAGTTAGTGTTTCCAGCGGATAAAAAAGGATTCTCATCAACAAAAGAGCTACTTCCAGACATTTTAAAAACTGGAAGAAAGAAAATGAACAATCACACAAGAGAGCAAGATCGGAGGAAAGATAAGCAGAAGCAGGACACTAAAGTTCCTGCTCTGATACCATGTAGAAAAACATAGCACAGATGGAGCAATATTTTCTCTTAGTTGTATTGATAGGTTTGAACTTACAAGTGTGGGAATATATATGAAACCGGTATAACACAGTGGATAAAACTGAAGCCATGCTGCAGCATGGAATGCAGCAAGCAACCTAATCACAGATCCATAAATCTAGCAATAGAAGATTACATACACAATCTCATTTGTCACCAAATCACCTCAATAGATTTAGTACCATACTTATCACCATGCTTCAATAAGAGCAAATGACATCGATTAGGTATAGCCTTGTTTGTATTTGCGGAAAAGATCCTCAGTTTTGGCATTCCTAAAAGCACAGCACCCTATCAAATAAACCGAAATGAGAGCAACTAGTGTAATGAGCAATATGATGTCGGTTCTTCTCCATTCGATCTTCAGATTGGCAAGCAATCCAGCTTTGCAGGAATCGCAGTTGAAGCAAAGCTGTGTCTGGTCATTGTTCCACTGCAAGCAATCCATGTCCGCGGCGTTGTTAATCGGACTAATCCAATACGTCAGGTTCACGAAGGTGTAGCCACATTGAGTTGGTGGTTTGCAGCATCCTGACTGTACGTAATAATAAAGCAAATGCACCACAGTAAGGAATAATACATAAAAGATGCTTTCACATGGTTATGAGGAATCTCCAAAAGTGGGTTGTCTGGGTTGCATGAGCTATTTGCTTTTCCCATAGAATAGTAAGAACCCTAGCTAGTTGAAGTCTTGAAGATGGTTGGTTAATCTAAGACTAATGGTTTGAGGCAAAGAATATGTCTTTAACTTATTAATCTTTGTTTTACGCTTCAAAGCAAATGGTACAGTGTAGTGAGTTGAACCCTAATTCATTAACCCCAGATGCAACTTTTTGTATAGAACTCATTGTTAAACATACATAAGGGGTGATATGATGATATCGGTCAATACTAGAACTCAAGAAATATATCAAGAAATTAATTTATGAATATGAAGGAAGTCAAGAACAGTGTTGTTTACCTGCAAGGGGGTAAGGTGTGCGTTAAAGAAATCCTGAGCCATGCGATAATTCTGGCTCAACTCAGCACACATGTTTGTTGAGCTAAGACAACCTCTGATGCGATCCCACTTAAAAGGGGCTCGAACTCTCCGGCGAAGCCAACCGGAGTAGTCATCAAGATGATACTCCAAGTAAGACCGGCTCGGCTCGAGGTGGCCGGCGCCTCTCATGGTAACCATGTAGATGAAAACCACCAAACAAGCAAGCAAGACAATGAGGATGAGCATGGCGATGAGGTAAGAGACAAGGAGCCATGGGATCCTCCAAAACGCCCCTACAAAGCCAGCAATGGCCACAACCAGGAACAAGATGCCCAATATTATGACAGGCCATTGCAGAATCTTTACACAAGAGTTGTCGGGCTCGGTGGCGAGCCAGATTCCGGCACCGATGATTGGGATGGAGAGGAGCATTGCAACGAAGTTGATGGCCGCAATGACATTGTTGCTAAGTGCCATGGTTTCTGAGAGGGGAGAAGGATTGAAAGAAATAATGTCTAAGCTATTGGTGGGTGTTTCTTTGCTATATGCTCATAGTGCTGGTTGTGCCTTACCTTGGATCCATGTAAGCTCGATAGTAAAGCTTACAGTGGAGAATTATAATGATTTGTAAAGCGCGTTTTGAACTTTAGGTCCAATCACTTTGAGAAAAGCTAGGAATACCTTGTATGGGGAGAAGGGAGAAAAGAAAGATGATCGATGCTGGTTGCAAGCAAGACTAATGTGTACACATATCATGGAAAATTATATAAGATAGTGAACCCGATACATGTGGATGCATTCCTTGTCATCTAAATTTTCAATAATGTTTCAGGTCTGACGACGATTTCTGACAAACTGACCCATTAGGTATGAGCTCTGAAATTTTTTCAACAACATATATACGGACACACATCCTATCTTCACCAGCAAAGTTTAGTTCGATTGACACTTTGTCTGAATATGAGTCTCATTGATCAACATGATCGTTCTTCTAATCATAATATTTGCACCAAATCATCAGGTGATATTGTAGGATTAGCCCATGCAGAGGTTGATTTCTCTCTCAAATTTTTTTGGGTACATGATTTCTTTCAAATTTCTAGCCACAAATACCAAATTATATAGAGACGTATAGATTCTTATCAAGGCCGGCGCACGATGTACCGTTTGCATAATTGCATTATTGAAGATAATGCCCCAGCCAGCCCCAATTAATTGGTGGAATCGATGAAATAATTCCATTTCCATACGTACGGATCGGACCTTGGAACTCCATGTACCATTTTAACGTCTTCTCAAAACAAATGGCATATGAGAGAAAGAAAGAACAAATTAAGATGTGAATTCAACGTTACGATAAGCGTTATGACAAACTTGTTCACTTTCACAGCATAAACTCAGGCATTAAGTGATGGGAAATGATGATAAACTGGAATAACAAATTGTATTTATTCCCATGTTATATATTGGGATCTTTTGGTTGAGAATTTTATTTTAAGACTACATGAATTCCATCTTATTTTACAAGCGCATAATGGACTAAAGTCCTTCAATCAATACATATCTCGGTGATTATTGGTATAGCCCTCATACATCACAAACATGTTGATTCCATAGAACCCTGGGACAGATGCACAGCTACGGACACTGTGTCTATGATAGTGGACCATTCGCCAAGATAAAGAATCAGAAAACTCATAGTTACTAGTCTTCTATAGGAAGACAACTCGAAATATATTAGTCTTCGCTACGAATTAAGTTTGATGAGTGATGATTGCATTCTATCACCTCCTCGTTCATTACGAGATCACATGAATTCTTAACTCGTGAGCGACTACAACATCTTTGTCAAATGACTCTTACGCTTGCTCTCTGAAATGAATTGAAATGAAATGGAAAAATAAAAGTAAAAGTCCAAATAGAATATAAAAAAAACAGAACATATAAAAAGACAATACTATTTATTCAAAAAAAGAAGAAGAAGACAATACTATCTGGACCACCCTTATCTACTCTGAAGTCTCACCTCCCCCGCACTGCTTGACTAAAAACACATTGGAAGCAATGGCGGCACTTGAAGCTGCACTGTCGCTCCCTTCACTGTACTCTCCTTGTTCCTCTAAACCCCTCTTCTTCCCTAAACCCTTCAACCTTCGTATTCCCAGTTTCACCCCTCCCATTTCCCACAACTCCCTCTTCTCTTCTCCCCCACTTATCTCCACAAGAAAACTCTCCTTCGAGCTTCTGTGCTCCGCAGTGCAGGAGATTGCAACCCAGGAAGAACAAGCAGAACATGAATCTGTGGAAGAGAAAACCCAGAACCAGCAGAACCTCAAGAGAAAGCTCTACGTGGTGAACTTGCCTTGGTCCCTCACTGTGATCGATATCAAGAAGCTTTTTGGAGAATGTGGGGATGTTAAAGACGTTGAGGTTGTCATTGTCTCTAGCTTTTGTTGTTTTCTTTATCGGGTGTTCATTTTGAGTTTTGGATGTTGAGTTTGTGTGTTGCATTGGTTTGTTTTAGATTATAAAGCAAATGGATGGGAGGAACAGAGGCTTTGCATTTGTCACAATGGCTTCTGGGGAAGAAGCTCAGGCTGTCATCGATAAATTTGACTCTAAGGTAAGGATGGTTTGGTACTTTGGGTTTGAGAAGGTTGATAAATTTTTTTTTGGATGTTTTATGTGTTGTGTTGAATGCGTTGGTGGATAACTATGAAAGATAAATAGGATGTCATTATTTGAGATAGGTCATATAGATTGGTTAAATGTAGTTTCGTGTAGCAAGTGATGGTAATCTTATATTATGAGGTTGCAGTGGTTTGCATTGAGTGCGTGTTTATAGTTCCGGGCGGCCGGGCCTAGTCAAAGAAGTTAATTGTCTCTTAGAAATGTCCCTGTGTTTTTCTATTTTCTTTCATGATTTTGTATTTGTTTCATTACTGAGTTTTTGTAATGAATAAGCTTGTATTGAAGCATCTTCAAAAACTAAATATGGAACTATCTGGTCGGGTAGAGATGGAAATTATTATTGAGATTGACTTTAAGTTGATACCTTCGATCTGGATCTCTTTCGTCTTCTTCGGAGAAGTGTTTAGGAAGGTGTAGTAGTGTCATTCCGGCGAGAAGAAACAGCGTCGCCGGCGTCGGATCAATGAGAAACGGCGGAAATCCAAACGGTTTTCCGCTCCGAACGTCCGCAGCCGAGAAACGCTTAGTATGTGTGTGTGTGTATATATATAGAAGAATTTCAGGTGCGGATGTTTGTACCTTACGTAAGGTACGGATTCACCAATTCCGGCGACGGTAGGCCGCAACGGCGAGGCGGACCACAACAGCCGCACTCCCCACCTCTCAACGGTCCTGTCTGTGCCGGTCGGAGCTCAATCGGCAACCCACGGCGGCCGGAATCACGAAATCGTCGGAATCTATTTTTGCAGATTCCAGCCACCGTGGGTTGCCGATGGAGCTCCGGTCGGCACCGACGAGATCGCCGAGAGGTGGGTAGTGTAACTGTACTGCTCCGCCGCGCTGTTGCGGCCTACCGTTGCCGGAATCGGCGAATCCGCACGGTGCGAACGTTCACACATGAAGAGCCATATATATATATATATATATATATATACACATATATAGTGTTCTAAAGCGGTCTAGGCGGCGCCTAGGCACTAGAAGGTCACCCACCGCCGCGCTTTTTGCCTCGGCGGTTATCTGTGGCGTTTTGTGAATTAGCGGCCATATTCAGTCCTAGGCGGTCAATCATCATTTGACATTAAAAAAAGCTAAAAGAGGCCGCATCTATCACTCTTTGTCTTTTTTCTGAAAATTAAAAATCTCATCAATAGAAGAAGAGAAAAGAAATATGAATATTAAGTTTGAGTCCGATACTGAAGGAGTTAATGAATAATTTGGAGAGAAAAAACTTGAGATTTAGTATTATTGCATTTGTTTCATTATTTATATTTTCTTCAAATATTTTTTATGGACTTTTGATTTAAGTTATTGTGAATTTAAATTATTTTAAGTATTTTTAAAATTAATATTAAACATCATTATATATTTTTAATCATTAAAATAGTTAAATATATGAATAAAAATAAATAAATATTTAATAATTTGAAACCGTTTAGGCGACGCCTAGAAGGCCGCCTAACCATCAAGTTCTAGGAGGTGGCTGTCCGCCTCCATACCGCCTAGCGCTTTTTAGAACCTTGCATATATATATATATATATATATATATTTGCTAATTTGCTGAATTGAACAGGTTATTATCATGATATTATTGCTTATGTTGTGTCTTAGCTACAACTATTTGCATTCATTGGATTTGTTTTCTATTAAACAAAGATTGCATGTGTCTGGAAACACATTTTCACTTCAAAGTTATTTTCTTCAGGAGCTATCAGGTAGAACTATCAAGGTAGAGTTTGCAAAGAAATTTAAGAAACCATCTCCACGTCCTTCGACCCCTCAAGTTCAAGAGACTCGCTATAGAGTGTACGTTTCCAATTTGGCATGGAAAGCGAGATCAAGCCATCTCAGAGACTTTGAATTTTAAAACGCCAGTTTCGGCCCGAGTTGTCTTTGATGGGCCTTCAGGGAAGTCTGTTGGATATGGATTTGTTTCTTTTGCTACAAAGGAGGAGGCAGAGGAGGCAATTTCAGCTTTAAATGGGCAGGTAAGAGAGATCAACTTCATGAGTCTTTCTCTTCAGTTTTGTTTATTACTCTACTCATAATTTGAAGATACTTGATTACCTATAGAAATTATTAGCTCATATGCATTTGTGTTCTCTTCTTATCTAAAGACTAGATTTCTATGATCAGCTGTAATGTGTCTGGATGTATGCATTTATCCGAGGAATGTTGATCACTTGATGCAAACTTCCACTTGTTACCAGAGATGGAATTATGATATATTTTACAGTCTTGAAGGGGCAGAACGAATGAAAGTGCTGAGTCCTGGGTGGTCATTGATTTTAGTGGCAGCATCTGTCCGCACCTAAATGGTGTAACAAAGAAAAACGATTTGGATATTACAATAGGCTTGCATATGTGGGATGGAATGTATTTTAGAGGAAGACTGAGATATAGATAGTATAAACACACTGTCATTCCTAAGTCCTAGCCCTAAAGCACCGTATTCAGGTCGTATATGATGAATATGAACTCCAATGTATTTATTGATACTGCAGATCTTTATCAGAATATCATTTAAGGTCAAGCATAATACGTTAGCAGTGTGAGGGTTTAAGTGAAGGGACTGATTTTGACACAAGTCAACATTAGTTGGAAGAGACAAAGGTCTACCACATCTTACTTTTATACATCACGTATGATGGAAAAATACTTCACTTTCTTCAAATACTTACCCTGAAAATTCATAACTGAGAAATTGTTAACATACTATTTAACAATGGATTTCTTAATAATTTTATTTTTCAAGCCACACATAACACTACTGTTTTTGGCAGGAACTGATGGGGCGGCCAGTGACTTTAAAATTTAGCGAGAAAAATACAGGTGAATCTACAAACCAAGAGGAAAAGGATGACTCCAATCAAGAAGAAAAGGAGGAGGAAGAGAAGTTGGAGAGTCAGCCTGAAGAATCATAAGTCCACACACATCTTTGACCATCTTGATCCATTTCTTTACAAATGTAAGTGGAGTCTTTGGGCGAATTAGAAATTTTGACCTCAACCACCCATGTAGAGACCAAATATGTTCTGTTGCTTGTACATCTTGCATTAGCGTCTTAATTAGCTGTTATTTCTATTCTACTACAATTGTTGTTCCCTGTTTGCGCAAAATCTTGACATGCATAGATGATACCAGATTGTGTAAGATATACAGATAACAATTTGTTATTTATTACTAGTCAAAGGAAGCTTATTTTATAGCATTACAAACTTATATCATGCTTTTGACCAGGATGTGCTGTAATTTTTATCTTCTACTTCCCTCTTCCCCTAAAATTCATAGTAGGGACTACTAGATCAAAACAGTAGGGTTCTGAGCATATTAGTTCAGCTGATTTTTCTTTTCATGATTCCTGCTGGTAATCAAAAAGTACTTTGGCTAAGAATAAGGAAACTTCCTGCTATCTTTTGCAATTTAGCAGGTTGTTAGTTTGTTCTGCAGTTCCTAATATGTAATGGAATTTTTTAATACTTCCCAATAATAATGCCATGTTACCAGGGGTTGAATACGGTAAAACAGTTGATTTGGGAAACTCCCTCTGAGGCAAATTCTTCCAAGGACACTGGAAAATTAAATTATTGATATATGTATGAGAGAATTTTTGTTGGTCTTCTCCTCATTGGCTTGTGGTTTTTTAGTGTAGTAAATTCTGCAAAAAGTTATTGTTAATTTGGCAAAACTGATAAAAAAATTTCACTTAGATGATGATAAGGGAGGAACTTGTAGGCTTGTGGTACAGTAGGACATCAGGACCTGCTAAATCATGCTGACGGTCAGTAATTGTATAGTTGCAACTGCAATATACCTGTTGTCTTGTTCTTATTTGAGTAACTAGGGTGTTTCTTCTTTTGTTCATGAAATTATTAAGTGGTGTTAGAATTAACCACTATTCATGTTACAACCTTCAAAAAGGTGAAAAACAGATGTGGCTTGTAAACTGTTTTGTGGTTCTCTTATAAGCCAGAAAATTGGGTTTTAAATTGAATGAATGAAAGAAGAATGTTAAACACATGACTATAGAATGCTTGTCAAGCTTTGTTTTGGAGGTGAGATATCTTTTTTTTTTTTGGTCAATAGAGGTGAAATATCAATGACTGCAGTTCTTTTTGTCATTCTCTCTCATTTGTTTCTTTCCAAATGAGCCATTAATCCCAAGTTATAGCAAGTTCTATATACATATGCACTTGCTGACACATTTCTCAGCTACTTACACAAATGCACAATGATATGACGTCTTCTCTTCTCCATATATGCTACTTGTTTTCTCTATCTTCTCTTGGACATTTTCAAAACTAAAGGTGAGCTTGATAAGGAGAACTCTTAGTTCTTAAGACTCGTCTCCAGTAGACCGATCTTAAATATCTGAAGCGGCCCTTTTAAATCTGGACTACACCTTTACTTGACCAATAGTCTAATTCTTCTGTATGCATATCGTCATTGCTAGGCAACTGTGGGAAAGTTATATGACGAAATGACATATATCACATGACAAAAGTTTCATTTTGTTGTGGAAAATAAAACCCAAGTATCAAGTTAGAATCATTTTGCAGGCTGAGAAGGATCTGGAAATGACTTGTGACTTTGAGCTGGAAAAATCTAAAGGAATGAAAGATGGTCCAAAGTTCTTTGAGAGAAAATTCCTTAGCTCTTTACTTCAATATCCTGTGATAGAATAGAGCTTCTTGGTTGTCTGAAAACCTTCCTTTTGTGATTTTGGTTTTTGACTTCAACTTCACTTAAGACCTATTGATCTCTTTAAGTGAAAACAAAAGGTGGTCCAAAGTTGGGGAGAAGTGTATTAGAAATAGCTATTGGCACTTAGTTTTCTGAAGCTACAATTTACTTCATTGGCATATCCCTTTAGTCTTTGACTTCATCTTTACCTGACCAATGGTCCAAAGGTATTGGTTACAGAACATTCTGGGATTTCCAGGACTTGTAAAATCATTCTTTGTTCTCTTAATGGGACTGGGATTCCTTATCAAGAGTTTAAGATATTGTTAAATTACAATCCTTTTCGAAGATATAATGCTTCAGCCTTTATCTTGCTGGGAGATTACTGGTCCTACACTCTTAGAGAATATATGCTCATCTCAAAAGCAGACCAAATCCGGGGTCTTTGAGATCCACATTCTCACTTTTGTTCAGTTGGGTGACAAAATAGTGCATTAGATTATAGTGCCATATTGTATGTTCCCAAGTCTTATCATATATTCTCTCCTTTCCTTTTCTTCATATATAAGTAAATTAAGAAGGGGTATGCCATGTTTCCTGTGTTTGCTTTGTGGTATACCGTATACCCCAACATTACTATATGTCATGTGATCTGCTACATAACCATAGGGAGTATAGTTGTCCTTCTAACCTTGCCCTTATTACAAGCTTCTGTTCAAGGCTGAGGCAAATATTACTTTCAAGGTTGATGCAGGCTGATTCAGGAAGAATAATGGTTCAGATCCCTTGTAAAAATGGACTTGTGAGTTTGGTACAACCATCTTGACGGATCTTTGTTTTAGATTTGTTCAAGGTATCTTGCTTTCACCAATTTAATGTAAACGAGAAGAACACCTTACAATTTGATCACCTGCAATTGCAAGTGTCTTCTTCAATAATAAAAGCCTCCATAAATTTAATGAATTCCCAACCACCATCATCACGTTAGCCAATAAAACATTATCTCCAGAAAAGGATAAGAGTAAAGAAAAAAAACATGAACAAGAACAAGTAAAGAAAGAAAAAGAAACACACATCTTGAAACCTTTGTTTGCTTTCCATCTAAGCTTCTTTGGCCTGAGAGGCCATCTTGTCTTTTTGAAAGAATTTATATCGCAGGAATTGCTCTACTTCTACTTGCTGATCATGCTTTTACAACCCCAGAGATTCTACAAAACTCAGTCTTAGATTGTATCGGGTACCCAATTGGTTGTTTTCTAATAACAAACTCATTACTCCACTGAGTTTGGTTATTATTTTCATCTAGTGTCTGCTATTGCATTTCGCTATCTGGAAAATAAAATAGAGGGTCGAAACAAAGCATGATATTGAGAATGTGAGTAAGGTTAGAAAAAGCTGTATGTGATATCAGATTAGTGATGGGGTCTATAGGCAGTAGTAGTAGTCCAAAAACATGGATACCATATATGAACAGCAGAGATTGTTCTCAGGGTTTTTGTAGTTTGTACTGCCCACAATGGTGCCACATCATAATACCACCTCCTCCTTCCTTCAATTTTGCTCAAGACAATTCCTCATCTTCTCCAAGTCTCTCTCCTCTTGTTATTGCAATCATTGGCATTCTGGTGAGTGCCTTTCTTCTTGTGAGCTACTACACCATAATGTCCAAGTACTGCGGTAACGGGGACAGAAGAAGATCAAGAAGCAGAGAAGATCATGGCCAGAATGAGGAGTTGGAAGGTACCGAAAATCGTTCTCTTCATGAACCGTGGTATGTGGTGACTGTTGGATTGGATGAAGCTCTGATCAAGTCCTTGAGAGTTTGCAAGTACAAGAATGGAGATGACTTGATTGAAGGGACGGATTGCGCTGTGTGTCTGAGTGAGTTTGAAGAAGATGAGAACCTGAGGCTGTTGCCCAAGTGCAACCATGCTTTTCATCTACCATGTATTGATACATGGCTCAAGTCTCACTTGAATTGCCCCCTATGTCGTGCCAGTGTGGTTTCAACAAATGCTCCAACGCATCATCAATTGCCTCCTGCTGTGACTGAAACTCCTCCGAGCAGTAGCAACGAAGGTGGAAATGTAGTAATGGGGACACAAGTTTTGGAGAGGGGTCATCATCCTCAAAATGTGGCGATAGTGCATGGAGATGTGATTCCAAAGACACCATTGCGTGCTTCTAGTGGTTTGGGAAATTCAGAAGAGAGGAATACAATAATAGAGATAGTTGCTGATGATCCATTTCATCAAACAATTAGAAGGTCAGTCTCCATGGACTATATATGTCACGATGACCGCATTTTAGTGGCCGATATTTTTCGCATGAATGATGAAGATGAACATGTGGAAGGCTGCCCAGAGTCAGAATCAGATGAGATAGCTGGTTCTTCAACACAATCAGTAGCTGGAGGAGCTGGAACTCCTAGCCTCTCTAAAGAGCATATGGGACATGTTGCAATCAAGAGATCATTTTCGAGTGGGAGATTGTTTTTCACTAGGCCTGCAAGAGCAAGGCATTCACTAATTCCACTCTAAACTCTAGAAGAAAAGAGTTTGGTCTGAACCTAGCTATCACATTGCTTCGTGTGATTACGATCCTTCTTTGTATCATTTTTCTTTTAGCAAAACGGAGAGTACTTGTTCACAACAAGTCTATATATACAAGATTGAAACAAGATTAGAACAACAGTACTAATATGTATCATCATTTATGAAAACAAGCGAGATAGCAACTGAAAAATCCTTGTGTGCTCCTATAAGTATCATCAATTAGTGAATTCGCAATTAGAGGATTTAGACATTACGCAGAAATGGCAGAATGTTTGAGTACGTAGAAAAATAAGAAATGAAACGCATCCTACTTTCACATTCAGAAACTTGGTTGAATCCATAAATATGGAAATCGAATTCTAGAGTATTCGTCCATGTATGTATCCATCTTTTTATCTTCCATACTAAAATAAACGCACATTTTTTCTTTATATAAAGGATGGCTTGCGAAATAGATGCAATTGGTTTTGCATCTGGAGTATGTGGAGGCTTCAACAGAGAATGAAGAATTTCGACCTACAAACCCCGTCCTGTTCCTTGAATCTGTTACCTCCGAGTCCAACCAATTTCCATTATCAAATGAAACCTCAAAGATCCTTAACGCACTTTCCCTGAAGCCCTTTTTTGTGCACTGAATCGCCCACAAGACCCCTCTTGATTCCACCGGATAGTAATTTTGAACAAGATGTTCAGGTTTGTTTGGGATCCGTTGACCATGGATTACCCTAATCCTTCCTGCTTGTTTATGGTTTTCTGTGTGATAAACCGAGACTTGTCCGATAGTATCCACAACGGGAATTGTCCCTTATAGTATGTTATATCGTGGTAGTACGAACGATGCAGATTTAATTTCTTCATCTACTAAGGTCCATCCATCATCTCCTGGTCTTCAAAATGCCAATCTGTTAAGATTGTGAATGGCCATGACTACAATATCCGATTTTGAAGAAGGGCTCGATGACAGGGCAAACTTATTCCAGGAGACACGTTTATCCTCTCCATTACGTTTATACGTCGTGAAATATGGCAGCTTAACCATGGGATGATGATTTAGAGGATGCAACAGACTAACATCTCCGAGATCTCTAGATACAACTATTAGCCATCCTAGCGAAGAAGAAAGCACCTGAATTCTTTTAGATTCTCCTAGACTGCCTGGAATGAACTTGTAAGTCTTACCATTCCTCAGGTTGTAAAACTCAGTGACGCTATGGGTTGAAGAAAGATAGAAGTCTTCGTTTCTGGATGAAAGCAACAATGGAACTTGATGTGTCAATCCAGCAGTAAAGTTTTCCTTGGCCGCAGCCAATCTCCATGCTTTACAAACTAAGCCGAAAGCGAGAAAATCCTCCATTAAAACCATCAGATTGGAAACAGACGCAAGCACATACATCTTGGGGCAAATCTAACCAGTTGGCCATAGAATCATAGATAGTCTGTTTTTCTGGTCAAAAGCCATCTAAGCTAGCTCAATAGGCTACGATTTACAGAGTGGTTTAGTTTATATAGGAAAGATCGAAACCTAATTAAAGAAGGAACCCAAGTGCTGAAAGGGTTTGGAACATAGAATCACTATAAGTCTATAATATCCTTTTAAATTTATAATAATGTCCCTTATTATCATCAAAGCCATCCTCTGTAATATTTTCACAATTTTTTTTTTCTTCAAATAATTGGATCTGCAATTAGAATGTCGGGATTAATAGATGAAAAGATCTTTTTGTCCCCCATAGTAAAGATACAAGTATGCCTGCAGTCTTGGTTATCCGATAGTTTCTACAGCATTGCACACCTGCACTCTTCAGAGTTTCAATCGATCATCAACATAATTCTAATCAAAAGAAAGGTGGAACAAATGTAGTAAAATTGGCCAACTTAACTCCGCTCTATAAGAAAAATAATCTTGGCAATGAAGGAATATAATTTCACATTGCAAATGCCCTTTGGGAAAGCGTAAGCATTGTGCCAGGCCTCATCTTGTTCATACATCGCCCTAAATGGTATTTTTGCTTACTCATGTAACTCAAAAACTCGGGCAGTTCCATCCGTAGATACTGAAACAAGGAACTCTTGGTTGGCAGACACAGAGAGAGACTGAACGGGCTCATTGTGCCCATGCAAAGTTTTTATGCAATCACCAGAGAGGCTATCCCATAACCGAACCTTCCCATCCATACAGCCTGTTGCTAGATACCTGGATGTGCCCAGCCATGTCAAACATGTCACTCCATCCTGCCCATAAGTAAGAATTCATAAGACCCCTTGCAGAGATTGACATCCAATAGTATGGTGACCCAACAGATTGTCTATTAAAACTCATAAACGAATAATATATATATGTAATGATGGATGAAGCTGAAACAGACCTCATGTTCGCAGGTACAACGGGGCATTGAATGCTGCAAGTCCCAAATAATAAGCTTCTTATCCATACTTCCTGTTGCAGCCCAAGGGGAGCTGCCATGAACAATTTAAGGCATGAGAATGATAGCATTACAGCAGAATACGTTGTGAACTAACAGTTAAGTTACTTAAGGATCACATAGCCTAGATTTTAGAATCCACATGCTATTTCCTGGTACAGGATTTCTAATATATGAGGAAGTTAGTAACAAAAGTTTTCCAATTCCTTAACTTAAACCTCCTCAACAAATCACTATTGCATTATCGAATAATTTATTTTATGTCACCAAACCTAATTATGCTCTTCCAACGGTATATAACTAACCCATGAATAAAGTCATAGCATGAATCACCGACACCAGTTACATATTGAGATAAAATGATCAAGTCAAACCATCAAAAGGGATTAGATGCATCTGTTTAATGACCCAGAATAGTTATCAAGTGACAAGGTTGCAGATTGGGCCATGCAGCACTTGGTACACTTATGAATGCGTCATAAATAGATCACGATGCCATACAACAGAAAATAGAATGATCAACAAACTTCAAAATGATCAGAAATAATTAAGGTAGAGCATTTCATTTTTATCTTTCAATCCGGGTAAACAAACCCGATTGGCCTCATGCATTGGTTGTTGAAATCATGTCTTTTAATTGTGGTTGTCCAACAAACAATAGTAGATGATCCTAGTAGAAACTATTTTAAATAATAAAAGAGATGCCTCTTTCGAGGAACCCCTAGTCTATATACTGCGTGAACCAAGATATCTGACATGTGTGCCAAAATTCATGTCAAGGACACGCTACTTTAGCAAAATACAAGTATTCATGTCATTTTAATAGTTCAGTGCTATGTTTGTATGACACACACACAAAGAGAGATATATAGATGTGTACCTTGGTGCAAGCCCGATACATTCAACTGAATCTAAATGTGAAACCAGGGAACTAACAACCTATTCATGGGGAAAATAAGAAGCAGCAGATTATATTAGAAGCCTGCTAATTCATAACATAAAACCAGGAAATCAACAACTAATAAAGAGTTCCAGATATTCTGAATGTAAAATACATATACCTTTCCAGTAGTTATATTTACAATGTAAACAGAACCATCCTCGGAACCAGTAACAGCTAAAGTTGAATCAGAAGTTATTGTCAAACATGTCAACCCTGTAGTATGGTACGGGTGACCTGGAGGACAAGATGCACACATATTAGAGATAAGTAATTCATGGTTTGGATTATCCTCATAACTTTTGGCTTCAAAATTGACTATTGTAACTTGGCAACTAATAGAGAATTAACAATACAGAAACTCATATACCTTGTACCACATGAACGCTCTCGCCACTTTTTGGATTCCATATTCTCAGAGTTGTGTCAGCAGAACCAGTGCAGATTGTTTTTCCTTTAGCATCATTAACAAACAAAGAATATATAGATTTAGATGATTGTGAGAAAGAAAGAGTAATAGTTATTCAAAGATATTTGAAAAGGAACAGAATGTACAAAGTAGGTTATATGGAAAGAATCATCTTGAAGAATAGTTGTGTACCATCAGAGGTAAAGTCACCACAAGTCACTCTACCACCGTGACCCGAAAATAAATTCAGATAGGAACCATTATCAGCATTCCACATCCAAACTGCAGAGTCTTCTGAACCAGCCAAGACCACATGACCTCTAGGATGCCACTTGATCCACTACAGCATATGCTCCACATCAAACATTTCAAATATAGCAGTATAGTAGCAGTAAGAAAAAAAAAGAGTTTATAAAAGGTTTTACCTCAATTCCCCCGCCAGGACCTTCTAAAGTACATTTCAGATTTCCCGATGCTATGTCCCAAATTTGGATGATACCATCCAAGCTTCCAGATGCTAGCAATTGTCCGTCATTACTAAATGCTAAACTAGAAACAGAATCCTTGTGACCTGCAGAGCAGCTTAGAACCATATAAAATGAAGGAAAATGAAGATAGAATCTAATATATGCAGGATTTACTGCAGAAACTAGAGCACAAAAGAATTATGTTCAAAGCACAGAAGTAGCGCCAATAAATAATGGAGAATGAAGTCTGTAAACTATGCATCTGTTCTCTCATTCACCTACCTTGAAGCTCAAAAGCCCAATCTCCTTGTCCAATTTTCCAAAGAAACCCCTTGTCATCTTTACCCCCTGTTGCAACTAAAGTAGGCTCTGTTGGGCTGCATATAACAGCGTATAGTTCATCTGTAAAAAGAGAAAACACTTATTAACCTAAATTCTTAAGGAGTTCAATAATTACCACTCTCTTTTTAATTCCATAATGTAATTAGTAAACCAACCATGGAAAGCACCATAGAGGAAAAAATTATTAAGTTGGAAATGTCGTATGCTAAATATATACTCATCAAATTACTTACAGGGCAGTCTCATGTTAATTTCTTTCTAATGTTTGTGGACTTAAGTTTGGATGATTCTTTAATCAGGCATTCTATGCAATATGATAAACTCTATACTTCTAGGCATCAGCACTGCCAAACAGACCCTTAGGGTACAATCAAAGATTGTAGGATGCTTACAGCAGCTTGTGTAGAGATCTTTTATGTAATTTTAGAAGAGTAATTTATTCAATTCATATATCTAAACTTGCATCACTACAATCATTAACATCAGTTTAGAAAATCCTTCATTTCTCATTAGAGATAAGCATATCACTCACATAAATTGGGTATAAATAGTCACCATATTTCACCTCCGGAAAAAAAAAATCAGATTCTATTGAAATTTGACCAAGTTATAGTGGAGTCGCTACTGAGTATTAGAACCTCATTGAATGATTGTACACAAAGTAGTGGAAAAATAGATTAAATTCATATAAAATAAATGGAATGAACTTTTACCACTATGTCCGGTAAATATGTGTATAGAATCATCAAGCTCATCTGAAACCACCATAAAACACCATTAATCACAACAATCAATCACAACAGAAATAAATGATCAATATCCTATAAAGCAAACTATTAGATTGGGGGATGTAGTTTAGCTTAATACCAACTTCATCATCTGCATCAGGAAGATCTGCAACCAATGATAGTTGACCAATAAATTAGAATACAGAATATACATTCTTACACTTAATAATTTTTGAAATATACGCATCAGACATAGAGAGAGTACCTTCATCATCAACAGCAATTTCGCCAACAATGTCTGCTTCATCAAGAAAAACCTCGCCTTGGTCATCATCTTCTTCGTGAAGAGCATGAGCTGGATTGCTCATCTTCTTAATTTTTCTGGACGCTGAAGCAAAGAGCTAAGAGGTTTAAGGAGGTTCATAGGGTACAAGCATTACAGCAGGATATATTCAGATACTAGTTCCCTAGTAGGTATTTCTCAAGCTACAATATACTACCAAGCAATAAAGCATACAGTTCAAGTTCTCACTTTCTACATATTTATAAGAAAATTCGATTACAGATACTCAGTCTATTCTTTGACATGGGTTTGATTCATTTCTCATATAAAGAAACAGAAACCCAACTAAGTCCATATTAAATGCAATGCTTGAGCTACATAAAGGTTTTTTCTTTATCATTATAACCAGCAAAACTAACTGTCATATTCATTATAAAGGTGCTTTCTTGATCAACTGTAATCTTAATAGTGAGAAAAGAACTCCAATATGGGGAACTCAATACAGTTCGAATGCATTTTGATAATCTATGAGCTTCAGTTTCAATTTGATACCAGAATACTAAACAATGAAGCATTAAGCAATGCATGAGCTGAACACAACCCAAAGGAATCAAGAAAAATCGGAACAGAATCATGAAAAGAATACCTGTTTGGGATTTGATGAGTTTATGTTTCAAGTTCTCTAAGCCGCGCTATAACTGCTGCCAAGAAACGTGAATGAGACGAACCAGTGAGGAATAGAGAGGAGGAGACGAGCGGAGGCGCAAACTAGAAAGAGGACAATTTGGTTATTTACATCAGGGTGAATTCCATTTTTATTTGAGAAAAAAGGGTCTATTTTTAGGACAATTTGATATGTTTATTTCAAGTTTGAAATGATAGGCTTGGGCCTGTCCCATTCTAATTTCGATTAGGATCAATTTCAGGTTGCTAAATTTTTAAAAACACAAAGTCTCGTTCTATTCCGATACGCGTCTCATCCCTAAATACCATAAGTGGGTTATGAAAATGTTGATATAACCTTTACTTGTGAATCCCTATTTCTCGTCATATGGAGCAACTCTTTTTTCCCAGCCCTAACGGGAGATTTACTTCTTTGTACTGTTTGTTGGGCTATAAAATTGGTCGATTTCTTGATTTAAAAAAAAACACACAAACAGTTGAACATTTCCTCCCCATCAATCTCCCTCTTGTTATTGAAGTTGTCTTTCATGAAAGGTCATAGAAGAGTGATGCGATTTTGGACTCATTTGCAGTGACATTGAGGAAACTTGGAAATTGCACCCTAGCAATTGTCTTTTACGTACCCAAAGGAAAGCACAAGGAAATTAACCTATTTAGGACTGTAGCTACATACAAAAATAACTGAATAAGTGAAGCTTTATTTGCAGATGTCGATCTAAAATAGTGGTGGCACTCCTAGCTAGCTAAGCCTAATTAGAGCATCGAGTTAGAGAAAAGTCATAAAACTTATATTAACACAAGGCAGCTGCTTCCTCAATTACTAAGCATGTGGTAAAATGCTGCTGCTATGTCATCTATTGAAGTGAGCGAGCACCCTTCTTCAATCTGCACATACGATGTTTCAAATTTAGCCAATTTCAAACACTAATTCCAAATGAGCAAACAAAATAAACTTTGGCAAATAAAGAATAATTACATCAGATATCTACGTACTCAAGTATAAGACAATAATCGGTGACGACGATCCTTATATACTCCCGAAATGTTTACTTACCTTGACACTAATGAAGTAGAGAACAAAAGGGTACATAGTGTTAACAGTGAGATGAAGGATGGTAAGTTGAAGCGTTTGCACTCCTGCAACCAACTTCGAAAGCTCTCTTGGGCTAATTCTTCGCGTCAAAATTCGAAGGTTTGCATGTGTTTCAATCAATGTGACCTCAATATCAGCTATGTCTGCTTTAGTTTTTGATGTGACTTTGTTAGGGGTCTGCTGCTGAGACCATGAGCAATGATGGCCTAGGGAAATATCACACCCTGAAAATGGTAACAATGGGGTTATAATTGGCTCCAAAGTTGTGCAGTTGGAAGTATTACTGCTGTCTTCGTTAACAACATTGGCCTGTAGAAGTTGAAGCTTCTGAGCTTCAAGGGACAGCAAAAGGTGCTCAAGCTCCTTCACAAATTCTATGGCACCACCCACTATAGAGGCTTGGTCGCCCTACACATAAGAAAAGAGTTAGAGAGGTACTGAAATCGATCATAAGATTTTGGTTTTAGCTAATCCAAAATGTCCTATTTGAACAGTGCCAATGAAAATGTCCTACATCATTTGAGTTCCAATAAGTAGTACAGTTATTTGGTTTGCCATATGAGAATCATATGACTACGAAAAATATATTGAATTTTATCCGATGTTCTAAAAATACAGAAACATGTAAATATAGATTTTATTAATTTTTGTACTAGAGAAAATAAAAAATGATATTATGTGACTCGGACTTTAATAATTTGTGCTATGGACCTTTCACAATATACTTGCTTTTCATGTGACTAAAAAAAAAACCCAGAGAAACTTAACAAAAATAATGTCAATTTAGCAGAAAAGAAAGTCATAGAATGATGAAATACTTGCCACAGTTGTGCAGCTAATTAGAACTCATGCATGATTGTGGTGATTCCTAGAGAAATCCATGAAAATATTGACACCATTTTAATTAGATTTCTAAATTCTAAATGGAAGATAATCAAGTGTATAAGGTGGAGTACCCTCTGTGCATAAGTATCGGGCATGAGAGATCGCAAGATGGCGAGATGCTCATTCATTTGCTTTCTGCGGTTTCTCTCAACAGCAATGTGAGTCATTCTCTGCATCTCGGCTTCTTCCTTGTTCTTGCAAACCCTCGGCTTTCGCTTCCTCGTCTTCTTCCCTAGCTGTTGAGTCACAGCCGTCAGGCTGCGGCTTCGAGTTCCGAGTGTGGTACAACTCTCTAAAGCAACAATACCACTTTGGTTTTGATCTTGAGCTCCGGCCGCGTTCATGGTAGGAGTAGCAGTAGCCACACAGTTATCCATTAAGAAGCTGGTCTCAGCCGGAGCCGGAGAGTCCTGGCAGCTGTAAGGGGTTGCGGAGATGGTGTCATAGATGATGAAGTTGAAGGGCTCACTGGAAGCTATGGCTTCTAAAGCCATTATACCTCTCGATGAATCTGTTGTTTTCTCGGCTTTGATAGAGGTGAAACACTTGGATGAGACTTGTTATATATCACTGTTTAATTACATAGCTGCTAGCTCGTTAATTTCTTGCCATCGCAAGACCTCAATCATTTGGTCCATTTTATAGCAAAACCCTGCTCTCTTGAAGTTAGCGCTTTTGTGTATGTACATGGCACCGATGGCAGTATGGCAAAATAATTAGTAAAAAAGAAGAAAGGCTACTTCCACTCTGCCAATATTTATGTTTCCATTATTGCCATGAAAGGTTGACTACTTAGAATTTTTTTCATGTTCGATTTGAGTCTTTGTGACATTATTTCGATGTTTGTAACAATAATTGCTAAACAATAAGATCAAGAAGTAACGTAGTTATACCATTTATTGTCCGAAATTGTAAAAAAATTACTACATTTAAACACGTTGGGACTGATCAGGAGAAACCTTGTAAGTTACATGCAGCAAGCAGAACCGTTTTTCTTTTCAGCAAGCAGAACCCTGTGAAAATTTTTGCTACATTTAAACACTGTTTTTCTGAGCAGAGAGGGGATATGGTGCTCGTGAGAGAGAAGCAGAAAAGGTGAAGTTCTTTTCAGCTAAAAAAAAACTGAAAGAAACGAGATTACAGATTAGAGACTCCTCTCTCTCTCTCTCAAGGTTTTGGTCTCCTTCCCAATTTCACAGACGCCAAAACTCACTGACCCCAGTTTCTGAAACGGAGAGAGAACTCTGAATAGTGTGTGCAGGGGACCCAAATCTATATAGAACTAAGCATACAAACAACACGAGAAGCTGTGCTAAAGCTACTCCTCACGTTCAAACTTCAAATCTGTGTTGGCCTCTCCAGGAAATGACTGGCACACTATCACGTACCCTAGATTCTCACAAACTCTCTTATAATCTACGATTTCACAGACTCAAACTATTACCATGTGCTTGACAACGCATCGTACCTTATGCACGTTATTCATGTACACACCATCTCGATCAACCAGTAAATCTCTGGGGCCGTTCATCACGGATCGTACAGTGGATGATAGATGATAATGTTCAAGTCTGAGGCAGTGAGGCTATTTCCCTTATTTGTGCACCCAAGACCAGCAGCAAACTCATTCAGGAGGTCATTGCAATGTCCATTGTCAAAGACTGTTCCTGAAGTCGACAGTAATGCTCATTATGTAGATAGATAAACATAATCATATCGTTCAAGATTAAACCTAAAATTAACCAGGTTATGACCCCATTAGACTTGATGGCTACGTGCTATTTCTTGTTCTAGGGTTGATAAGATAGCCTAGCAGGCTAGAAGTACTAGGTTGTATTTATCTATGCATATGCTATCGAGAATCAAACGTCATAAGAAATATGATCAGAGTTCATTGTTTGCAAGTTAAAAACGTACGTTTACATAGTGAGCAACTTAGACAAAGAGGGACAGAATCTATTCTTCAAAAAAAAAAAAACCACCAGCTTCAGATGTTGAATTCAAGATAGAAAGCGGAGTGATAAGTCTTGTCGATCATTCAGGCTGTGTAGCTTAATATAAGGCTTTTTCTCTATTCTATCTTCTCGATCTACAAGTTCACATCATGCCAAGATAACATCCTTCTTGAGTTTAATGATCAAATTACTGATCCAAATCCAGTAATGAAAACAATGATATAAGAGTAGACTTCTTTCAGAATTCAGATACATAAACAAATCCTCACTTATATCTATTATCCCATGCTCTGTTAGTTATGTCACACCATGAATTTAGATACATGAAATATGTTTGCCACATACCACGTAATTTAGTTAAATATGTTTAACATTTTACCATTGAGATTAAAATCCAGACATCAAAAGCTTACAACTCGCCCCCAAGAACCACCATTGTTGCAGAATCATTTGGAGCTTAGGTACTTTTACCATAAAACTTTATCTTTGTTCTATAATCCATAAGGGGGTTTGCACGGCAGCTATAGAGGGAAAAACAGAGACTACAATTTGCAAGATCCGGCATCAGCATTTTGGAAACTCGTAGCCTTACCTTTTTCCAAGTGACTAAGACATATGGAAGGAAAATGGTCTCTCCCTTGGACCATGGTCCAAAATTGTCTGTCAGAACTTTCTGCAAGTTAATCCATGTGAGCATCATCACATCAGTTCGCTTATCTCTTGAACAAGTACACGTCTTACCGGTTAAATTAGACCCCAATGACATGTTTCTTTTGGCTAATGTGTCAAAGCTTCATATGTACAACCGGAATCAATGCATGACTTGTCATTGTATGGATAGAGAGCCCTAGCTAGAATTGGCCGATCGATGGCATATGGTTACAGGCAACATACCGTGCGTTTTCATGTGCGTACAAATTGCACCTTCCGCCTAATTTTGCTGGCCAGCGATGATCTGGAGGATGAGGACCATTTTCTCTGGTGATGGAACAAATCTGATGAATTCCCTTACGGAACTAGAGCAATTATAAAGAACACGTAAAATCTAACACCCATATTTGCTTTCACCAACCTTGTCTGAAGAGGGACAGGAGGTATATGATCTGAAAATCAGTGTAACGTACCTCGGGTCTGTATTAGGGGGTCAGGAAACACAATGCTAACAAAGGTGGAATTACGTTCATGGTGTAGAAATTCT
The DNA here is from genome assembly GCF_933775445.1 of Argentina anserina. Classification (NCBI taxonomy): domain Eukaryota; kingdom Viridiplantae; phylum Streptophyta; class Magnoliopsida; order Rosales; family Rosaceae; genus Argentina; species Argentina anserina. The sequence goes on from NC_065876.1 coordinate 12,993,827, forward strand.
TTACGATTTCATTATGTGCGTCCTTGACAAAATTGATTAATAACTACAAGCTGCCCTACCAAAATTTAAATCGGATGCCGCAAAAGTCTAGCAATCCAGGAATGAAAGTTAACATGAATGCGTAGGCAATCATTACAGAAAGTGCTTTGACTGAAGATGCAAACAGGGTATCCACCAAAAAGTTTACCAGACCTGTAAGCAAATTTGCCTGAAACGGAAAAATAAAATTATATTCTGAGCAAGAGATTAAAGCTAACAGATGTTGTTACAGTACACATATATTAGTTTACCAGAAGAAATATCGCTAGCAAATTGCGGTTATATGCTTCTTCAATTGTTGATGTTTTGGTTGCAGGGAGATCATCAGAGACCAGACCTATTGCCAGACCCTGAAAGATGGATGGCAATTTGTTAAAAGGATAAATCTGATTCTCAAAGTGAGTCTCAACGCAGGAGATTTACAATATTGAATGAAAGAGACTTTATCTATCTTCAGCATTCTATATATATATCCAGAGTGAAGCTTCACTCTGAAATTACAGAGTGAAGTTTCAATTTTGGCACACTTTTTGGTCAAATTTTTTCACCATAAGTGATTCAATATTTAGGTATGTTATTCAAGATCATCTCCACAAAGTTTCATCTAATTTGACAATTGTTTGTGTTTTCAAAATTGAGATTTACACAAACAGTTCACGTTGAACAGTTTTAATTCATTCATTGATTTAATCTAATTTCAATACCTTAACGATGTCCGAATTAGATGAAATTTTGTAGAGATGATCTTGAATAACATACTTCAATATTGAATCACTTATGCTGAAAACATTTGACCGAAAAGTGTGTCAAAATTGGAACTTCACTCTGTAATTTCAGAGTGAAGCTTCACTCTGGATAGAGACTGTATATATATATATATAGGAGAATTTTCAGGTGCGGCCGTCTGTACCTTACGTAAGGTACGGATTCTCCGATTCTGGCGACGACAGGCTGCAACGGCGGCGCGGACCATGACAACCGCACTCCCCACCTCTCGGCGGTCCCGTCTGTGCCAGTCAGAGCTCCATCGGCGACCCATGGCGGCTAGAATCGCGAGGTTGCCGATTGAGCTCCGACCGGCACAGACGGGAGGTGGGTAGTGCGGCTGTGCTGGTCCGCCGCGCCGTTGCGGCCTGCCGTCGCCGGATTCGGGACGTCCGCACCTGAAACGGCCTGTATATATATATATATATTTTTTTTTTTTCAGTTGAGGAGCACCAAAGATAAACAGAAAAAGAATGACAAATACGACCACCCCAAAGAGTAAGGAATGGTTAATCATTAACATTTACAGGAACTTAAATTTCACAATGGATGACCCTCTTTTTGTTCCATATCTTTGGCAATATATGTTGCAATTCAACTCAGTTTCCCAGACCCCTTCAGCTAATATTTTCAGACCCTAGGAAGGCATAGATAGATCTATCTACTCACTCAAATAACCCTAGCACAATAATAAATGCCAATCAACCAGCAATCCACTACTTAAGTTCGTCCAACTACTCAAAAGTCCAAGACACCAGGACAATAACACTTGTAATACAAATTCTGTTATGTTTTATTAAACCATATTCCCCTCCCCACCCATGATGGGGCTTGAACACATGACCTCCCGAATGAGAAGTCAGTTGTCTTACCACCCCAGCAAACACATGCACCCCAAAACAGTACAAAGTTCATATTCAAGAAAAACGTAGTCAATGGCATTGAAACTATTCCAGCTAAATCAAAGGAGGAAAAGGGAATAACCTGTAGATTTACAGCCAATACCAGTGTAACATATGGAAGGTTGCACTGCATTAATAGTGTATTTACTCAGTTTCCTCACAATTAGTATTCATTATTCAAACACTTTAAGTAAAGATAAAAGTATAAGTACCGATCTACGGGAAACTCGCTCGACATAGTTATCTGCAACCAAAGTTACTAGCCTGAAATGAAAAAGACTCAAAAGAGAATCAATCACCAGACACACAAAAGAATCAATTACCAACAGGAGTTTGACGATATGTCTTGGCATAGAGAATACCAAAACAGAAGTGATAGTATTGCGGCTCTATTCCTTGTCCATTTCTTGCTACTCGTTGTCGCAGAGGAATGGTTACTGAAAAACAGAAAATTCCCCACCTGGACACCAAAAAGGTACATGCTCCAATATCCTGGAACAGTATTTGACACAACAGTTTTATAAATCTGCACTCATAACCGTTGTTTTTGAAAGCATTCATATAAACCATGGTGTTGCCAAACAGCTGAACCACAAGCTGCTCCTAGAATCAATTACTACCTCCCCCCAACCAAAAAGGAAAAAGGAAAATGGCAAATGTATGATAGAGATCGCACATCCTAGAATATATCTGGTCTGCTCGTCATAACACCATCAACGCTATGTATAATGACCAAGAGATGAGATGTCAATCATTGAGCTGTTTAATCCTAACGAAAATTAATATATAAATGGAATGTGCTACAATGTTTACTTTTCGGAATGACTTGATATACTACAATATTCACCAGCATCCAACCTATGCTGATTTATGTCCAAGATAAAGTTTATACATTTCATCACTATTTTAGTCTGAAATCAAGAGATTTATTAGTGACAAAGATATGACTTGAATGTTATATTAGTAATGAGGTTCTATTCATCAGTAGAAAAAGTACAGAGTTTCTAAAATAAATGTCCATATCTCAACTTGGTTGGAAAGTCAAAATTAAAGAGAGCATAGTTCAATATACAAGATATTAAACTTTAAGAACTCTTACCAAATATGCTAAACAATCCCTCCTTATTTTGGCTAATTATATCACTTCCCCTTTCATTAGACAGCAGATACATGTTCAACCCCTGCACCAACCAACCCTCGTAACCTGAAGGAGAGAAATCCAGGAAAGCTTATAAGAAGGTATTCCAAAGGCATTGCTTAAACAATGTTACCAAAAGTATACCTACTAGAATTAGTGCACCGAGAATTCCAGAATATTGTGCGGGCACATTGATTATGGATGTAAGAAATGATATGGCAGCCATTGTGAAAAAGAAATTCCAGTGTACTCCATATTCAGCTGCATGAACCTAGATATAACTCATAAGAACAAATCAGCATAAGAAAACAGACACATAACAAGCTTGCAGAATACGGAAAAAGAATGCAGAGGAATTAAAAGTTTGTATAACAGTTTATTAATCAAAATAAAATAATAGTTGACCAAAACCACACACAAATTAGAGTACATTTTATGTGTCATCAGTGTCTAAATACAATGCAACAGAACAGACACTCATAGTTGTGATTATTTTTTTATTCTAAATGGGCTAGGTTGAACATTGGACATGGTCACAATGCCATTACGAACTGGAGCTGCTATTTCCACCCAGAGCTATTATGTTTCAAAAGCCTGAACCTCAAAGTTCAAGTCTGGTTGTAACCATTTTTCATTTCCATTGCTGGAGAAATGATCATCATAGTATGACTGAACAGCATCAAAATCAGTCACAGTTGATATTTTACCATATTATGTAGGGAGTAGGGACAAGTCAAATAGTTCCCCCTTCATTTACGTTACATTTAAAGACCTTTGTTTTTTTTTTTTTAACGAAAGACCTTTGTTTACACAATCAGAATTTGCAGCAAGAGACTCTAGTTCCAATAGACATGATACAACTCAGAAAACTACAATTACATGTTCATAACATGTGAATTGCTACCTAATTATTCAGCATATATCTGTTATCCTAATGACAAGCTAACATCAACCTACCTGATAGTCTAGGCCAGCAGTAGAGTAAGTACGAGCAAACCCAAGGATGATTAATGGAGTAGTAGATTTTATTGCAGCCTTCCATTTCCTGCAAGTGCACAACAAACACCAATCACCTACATGCCATATATTCACTACCACAGGAGGAACTGCTGTGCTTTATTGATATAATATAATATCCCATCATGTAGACAGCAAAAAGAGTAAATGAATATATAATTGGAGAGAGAGAGGGAGAGAGAGAGAGAGAGAGAGAGAGAGAGAGAGAGCGAGAGAGAGAGCGAGAGCCATCATAATTAGATTTAAAAGTACAACAATATTAAAAATTATAAATGACTCACGCCCATGATAGATTTCGTGCTTGCCGAGACACAAATGAGTTTATCACAACAAATGAGCCAACCCCAAGATCCATCTGACAGATCCAACAGTCAAAACATTTTCATTAAAAGTCCATAATCTCTTTTCATCAATGAGTATACTCTCATGTACAAGATATTTATGCTTAAAACAAGAACTGCACCTCCAAGAAGATAGAACATCACAAGAATACACACATTGAATAAGGCAATCTAAGTCACAGAAGGGAAGATACATTTAATACTAGACACAAATCACATTATACACATTCTGTGTGCATGTTTAATTTTTCAAACGAATTTATTAAAATAATCACTGGAGAAAAGGAGTTGAGGGTCCGCCCCCCCTATAAACTAGAGATGAGACTAAACAAATTCTAGCCAAATCCAAGACACAAGAAGTTACAGAGAACATAATTCAACAAGTTAAAGGAAAAAAAACAGCACTTAAAAGTTAAAACTAAAATATAATAGAATATCACTTGTAGATTCTTACCCAGCTAGTACCATAAGTCTCAGTCTTAGCATATCTTCTAGGAAAAATTGTGAAGTCAACGGCCAAGATGCATATGCATGTCAGCATCATCTGCAGGAATAAGTTGTTCACACATGAAACCTGAAAATAATGCAGTAAAATCTAATCGAACTGACATAAACTATACAGACCAAAGTGAGACGGCATACCGTTGCAACCCTATGTGATGTTATGAGTTTCCTAACAGATTCTGGTTCTTCTTTCAAAGTAGAAAAGGTGCCGCAACTGTATTCAAGAGCAAGCAAACGAGTGTCGGATACTATAGGGAAAGCCATGTGTATTGAGAATCTTTCAATCATGAAAATATCTAAGAGTATTGAATTCTGCCACATGAATGACCTCCCCCCATTAAAATGGTACACCAACAAACATCAGATGATATGCTGTCCTACAAAGTGTGATCTAGTATACTGTACCTTCTGGCTGCCACGCTGAATACAACTATCAATATCAGCAACGTTGCCCAAATATACATCCATTCTGCTAAAACCTGTAATGAGTTATAATCAAATTAAATAAACTAGGTACATCCATACAGAAGAATTTAAGTTTAACATAGAAGATTCAAATAAGAAAAAGAACATAAAAATAGACACCAAGAACATGAGCAAAGACATTGATTCCAGAAGCTTGAAGATGAAAGGCAAAAAGATATAGAATCTGAATACAACCAATGGTTGAAAACAAAAACCTGACATTACTCAGACAAATAAACGCCTAGGGCGTACATAGTATTCTTTTTAACTCGAGTCAAACGACACTTACAGTGAAAAATAAGACGAAGGGAACCATAATGAATAGAAAATCCACAGCCAGTGCAGCCATGTAAGCCTGCCAACTGTTAGCACCGACTTGTGCATCATCATTCTTCTTCGATGTCACAACTACGTTATACGAATCATACACGAATTAATTCACAAAAAATATACATATTAGCTGCATTAATTCACAAAAAATATACATCTTCGATGGCCTTATGCTGATGAATAATAAAACTTAAGAAATTAAGATTTGTGTGATATTGCCAAACACAACCCAAATGAATATTAGACAATACAATAAAAAATATAGTGGTAGTGCAGACATAGCTAAAGCTGAGTCGCATAAGATTGCGAATTTTTCATATTATTTAGGAAGGTTGCGAGTCTCCAGCTGCTAAACTGATTTCATTCATACTAAATCTTTGTTTCTTAAGTCTCTGAACTGTCACGAAAGAATTTTCATATTCATACCTCAGCAGTCAGCACCAGAGCGTTTGTTCTAATTACACAACTTCAGGGAATATTTGGCTATTGAGGATTCATTGAGTCAGGAAGGCAAAACAACAACTTGAATTTCTTAGATGCAGTTCTTTTTTGTTTTTTCTTAGTTTTAGTTTTCAAAAATAAATAAATAAATAGGTAAAGTAAATGAATAGACGCAAGGAGGGAATTTCCGATTAAGCTGAGCAAAATGGTAGTCCAGGAGCCATTCTACAACCAAAGCGCAGCTGTACTAGAGCACTATAACCAAGCAAATCTGAAAAACTTAACAACTAACTCATTTGCCACCAAAATGTATCTAAAACCTGTCTATACAACAGTAAAGATGTATGAGAACATTAAGACCTTTCAGAGCCTTATAAACATAACTTTCTCAATCTATTTATTGAGGCTGAAACCAAACTTATGGACCTAAGTCTTCAATTTCCATGAGTCTCGTCTTCAGGATGAATCAAAAGTGACTGTCCCATTTCATTTTTTTCAATTACACAAATGCAGTCACTAAATTGCTACAGAACTCACTGTAGTAAAGCCCATTCAATTGCAGCACCTCCCCCAAAAAAGCTACCCAACATTTCTGAAACTCCCTAGGGTCAACTATAGCGAAACCATATAGCCCCTTTAATTTATCCTCAAAGGACTCTGAAACAACCCTATTTATCTCATTCTAGAAAGATGGCTACAAAAACATATCACTTGAGCCTCACTAATTAGCTATGTAGCACGGACACGTGTAACACCACACGTATTGCGTGTCCGACACGGACACGATACGCCTCGGATACGCTCAAATACGCCGGACACGCGTATGCTTGTTTGGATACATTTCGGACACGCGTATCCTTGCTTGGATACAATCTGGACACGCACATGCAATAAAATCACAAAATTGCACAGTGTGATTCGGACCTTGGTTACTCCAAGGAGATGTGAACTCCTTAGTCATTCCTCCTGAATTGTTTTTTTGTATATTGATGCACATTTTAATAGATATAGCTATCCAGATAGTTTAAAATTTATATTAATAAAAAAAATTCTTGAAAATTTATCAAAATCTATTTTTAGAAAGTCGGATTTTCCTCAAAAGTCAATATTTTAGTAATTGGTTTGAATCTTTGTTTAAATTTTTTTAATTAAGAAACTATATAACTTAGATTTCAATTTTTAATACCTATATATATTAAAATAATATTTAATTAATGTGTCAACCACGTGTCCGTGTCCAAAAACATTTTGATATGCTGTATCTACGTATCGAATCGTGTCTAATACGGACACTCGTGTCCGTGTCCGTGCTACTTAGCTAATTAGACTACAAAATATCAAGTGTTCCAAGCCCAGCCGCTTCTCCCTATACTTGTGTACAAGCTTGTACACAAAAACCTACCATATTATGTTCAATCCAACCGCAACTTTCAGATTCTGTTTGTAAACAACCCACTGAATTCCGAGTGAAATCACTCTTAGAAGTCCGAACATGGCAAAATCAATTGTTATGTCTGGGGAGATGACATGCTTAAAGAGACTATACTAAAAGATTGTACAAAGGGTGCTCCATAAAAGCCAATTGATTTAACTCCAGAGATATATATAATCTTAAAATCCCTTGGCTAGGTGGGATATTTACTGGGAGCATTAGGTAACCTTTTAGCGTTCCAGGTAAGCTCCACACCTGGGCAAGAACAAATATGACTGCACACTTGATTGATTATATGTATCATCATACTCAGGCATAGGTCGTCCATATTCATTAAGTCCAAACTTGAATTAAAATGATTGTTTCCTCTATACTTGGCATGTACCCGCCCTTCCAAGAGAATGGTTTTACCAGATGGCCATCACGAGAAGAGTAATGTAAGACCTACTTTAATGAGGGTCTTTCAAGAATATATGAAATGACCGGGCAAGTAAGATACCTCAGTTAACCATATCTAGAACAACATACACAATCTTGTTTCCAATTTTCTTTTAGTGCACAAGTATTAGACGAATACTAGAGACTAAAAACTTAAGTGGTTAGAAAAGGGGCTGAAATGTACGTCAAGTTAAATTCTCCTTCAAGCCCAGATCTATCCTGTACATGCAAAGGCATAGAAATGTACCAAATCATGGTGCACCCCACGCATTGCACGAAATAAAGAAGTGGGGAATGAAATATGGAGGTTTCAGAACCTCTGGCAGCCAAAAATCTGCTGCTATATATAACATAAATGTGAAGACTATAACATGGTAGTTAATTGGCACCAGTACGACAGTTGGGTGACAATCTATAAAACTTCATTACCAAACATCAAAAACTTATCTGTTGGCCTTCTAAGCTATTCATAAGAGACACGACACTCTAATACATGAACAAACACCTTAAGCCAGCCAACTAGGCATATTACATGGGGCTAAATCAAAACTTGAAGTGAAACGATATTTTACTTCAATGTCATAAGTCAATTTCTACCACACGGCCTAAGTCTCCAATCTTTATCCCTAAACACTCGAAAACAACAAAATCAACAAATAAACAGACCCAACATTCTGCTCATTTACCAGAAGAGACACGATGATCAATTAAAGCAAGTTCACAGCAACAAAACTGAAAACAATGGCAATGTGGCAGCAATAACAAAAAATTTCATGAAATATGCATGTCATAAATCTCCTACATTTCGATGAAACGATCAGAAAAAAAAAAGAAAAAAAAAGGAGAAACTTGATTGTAAAGAGTTTACCATCAGCAGGTCGCATGAAACCCATTAATCGCCGCACCAGGAACACAAGCTGAAAGCATCAAAAGTAAGATAGCATCAGATACATATATACACACATGAAAGTAAAGATGACATCTTTCTGAATGAAACTAGAAAAAATAATGAGAATGAATTACAGGGATTAGTGTGGTGATGACGGCGATTTCGAGCATGGAAGATCCAGTCAGATTGCTGACGAATCTGGAAAATTCAAATTGCGGTCAATAATGATAAGAGAAAAAGGATCAAACAACATCTATCGAAAAAGATGCGAGTTTGAGAGACAGAACAGTAACTCTTCTTTGAGACGTTTGTGTGGATTCAAAGACTTGGGAAAAGAATCCATGGTGGGTCGTCGAATGTAGAACGGAGCCAATCTGCAGAGGTTTGGTGATGTTCAGTTGGGATTGGGAAACGAGGAGGGAAATGAGAACTGCGTATCCGTGTCAGGTTAGTATATGTAGAACTGCCTACAGAGTCGACCAAGTATCGTCGGCAGAAGTGTGTATTACGAAAATTCCTATTTTCCGGACAATCCACAGGAAACATTACCTAGACCAATAAAAATAGGGTAAATTCCTCCTATGGTACCTGATGTTTGGCTACTTGGACAATTTGGTACCTGATGTATGAAACCGGACAATTTGGTACCTAAATTTTTCAAATTTAGGACATTTTGGTACCTCTATCAATTTTTACCATATTTTCAGGGTTATTTCTGTCATTCTAGTCCTAAACTCATTAAATTCACATTTTTCTTCATTTCTTCCTATAATTGCCTCTCTTTGGAGATAATTAAATTGATATATTTACTCCACTTAGCATCTACTTCGCATATATCGAAAATAAATTTTTTTCTTAATATACTTATTGTATCCTAATTATTTTCTGCAAAGGAAATAAATTGCCTTTATGCAATTGTAATTTTTATCAAAAAAATTTTAATTACTTATAATTAAGATTAATTTAGATTGATAGCTACATTATGAAAACTTATATACGTAAATCATCACAGATACTAAGTGGATGAGTTATCAAATTTTTAGTGATAACTTAGAGGCAATTTGGAGGTATTATAAAAAAAATGAAGTAAAGTTGAGATAAGATGACAGAAATAACCCTGAAAATATGGTCAAAATTGACATAAGTACCAAAATGGCCTAAATTTGAGAACTTTAGGTACCAAATTGTCCGGTTTCATACATCAGGTACCAAATTGTCCAAGTAGCCAAACATCAGGTACCATAGGAGGAATTTACCCAATAAAAATACTCTTAACAAAAGTGTGAGTGTGGTAAGATTATTTTGCTTGTGTAACGACCCCAAAATTTCAAGCTTAAAAACTCAAAATTCTAAAGTCGTTAAACACCAAATAATCTCAAATAAATCGAAATCATTAAAGTGTAACAGCGGATCAATTCTGAGTTCTCAATACAACTCAGTCAACCAATTATTACAACCCAAATTTATAATCCATACATAAAATGGAAATGTAATAATCCTCACAAATCTCACAAATGAAATTACACAACTTCTCACACACAAATCCACGCTAAAACCTCACCACAAGTAGGATATGAACGACTTCGAGCCTCTGTAGTCGTCACTCAACCCCCACTAATCAGCACCTGCAGAATTATCCCCTACACCATCGAATTGGTGCACCGGGATTGTAAACACAAACCCGGTAAGCTTATAGCTCGTATGAGTAAAATCAAAATATAATTCGCATATCAAAATATACGAAAGATCACAAACAACAAATATAAATGCCCTCATGAGTCATTGGTCAGCCCATCTGGTTGACCCAAAGAAATATGAAATGAAACGCTCATGAGAAAATTAAGTAACCCTTCTGGTTACCCAATGCATTTATAATACGGGTACCAAGAACGCTGGTACACATCTGTTACCCCTCTCGTAATACACCGCTGATATTGGATAGCCACCCGCTACCCAACATCCAAAATAAACTGAGTACCCATGAGCAGATAACCACCCGTTACCTCACATGCAGTACTAAGGCAGACAGACTAGAGCTCTAACTGTATCGTAACTTTCGCCCGGCCAAAGGCTAGGTTCCGATTTGCCAAACACGTACAATAATCTCACATCATATTGTACCAAAAATCAGGTCCGAAGACAATTCACATTTTAACAATCTCAATGTTAAAAATCACGTACAATAATCTCACATCATATTGTACAATTCAAATCGCATGCTCAATATAATCACAATAAAATCATAACAGTATATTATATAACAAACTATATATATTCGTACATATTTACCATTTATACAATATATATATAATCCATTATATCTTATACATGTCATATTTCACAAAGCATGCTCAATATACAATCTTCCGTCATCAAAATGACCATTTCTAATGAATTAATAACAGTATATAATATAATGAATTATATATATATATACTTATTACCATTATACAGTATATATGTAATCCACTAAATTGTATACATGTTGTAATTCATTATTAAATACCCTTGTAAAATCTTGAATCACCGCGAGGGTAGATTCGTAAATATGTGAGATTTTACTCACCTTATCGACTCGAGCGTAATTCCACAATTCCCGATGATAATTCCTTTCCTCGATTTAACGATCACCTTGAAAGAATAAGAAAAGAATTTAGAATAGTTTCGTAAACCTTTAAATGCCGAAACAGTAATAATCGATTACTGTTCAGCAATTTTCGGTTTTACGAAGTTACTGTTCAGTGTTACTGTTCACTGTTACTATTCACAGTTACTGTACAAATATACAATTAATACGTATTTCTGTACGTATAAATATTATATACGTATTTCTGTACGTATAAATACTATATACATATTTCTGTACGTATAAATATTAATATGTATTTCTGTACGTATAAATACTATATACGTATTTCTGTACGTATAAATATTATATACGTATTTCTGTACGTATAAATATTAATATGTATTTTTATACGTATAAATATTAATACATATTTCTGTACGTATAAATATTAATACGTATTTCTGTACGTATACGTACTATTTAAATGTAAATACAATCTCAGTAAATAAAATTTACTAATTACCTTTTACAAAATTACTTTTTACATTTACTGAAAGTAATTTATAATTACATTTACCGAAGGTAAAATGTAATTACATTTACCGTAGTAAATAAAATTTACATTTACATTTACCGTACACAGTAAATTACCAAAATACCCTTCTATCAAAACTGTTCACACCGCCGCACATGGCGGCGCGTGGGGTACACGCGCCACTCGCCGGCGGCCGCGCGTGGGGCCCACGCGCCGAGGCTAACCACGGCGCGTATCACGCCACCGCCACCACCAAACTTCTTCTCTCTTCCTGCTCTACCTTTCTACGGCCTCCGACTATCCCTAGGCTATCCCTAGCCTCCTCACGCGCCGCCTCTAGGCGGCGGTACCCCTCTCCCCCATCCCACCTCAAACTCCCACAAATCCATTCAAAAACCCAACAACATCAACACCACAACTCGATTCATTCATCCCTTACCTCGATTGAGCCGTGGGGAGCGCCGGAGTAGCTTGGCAGCGGCGGAGGGAATCTGCAGAAACTTTGCAGCGTCCTTGCGATCTCACGACGGCGAGGTACGAGCTAGCGGGCTGGAGGATGGCTGAGGGAGACCTTGCGGCGACGTAGAGTGGGGCGGTGCACGTCACGGCGGCTTGGAGACGGCGAATCGAAGAGGAGAATTTCGGAGAAGGAGAAGAGAAGAAAATCGGGGAGAGAGAGAGTTGAGAGCGGCGGGATGAGAGAGAAGAGAGAAGAGGGTTTCTGAAAATAGAAACCCTACTTCACAAAATGTCCTTTTATACCCCCCTTAAAATCGGAAACTAACTTCCGTCAAGAATAACTTTTACATACAACGTCCAATTCGAACGCGTCACATATCCACGAACTCGTATCGACGAGCTCTACAACTTCCGTGAAGGAAGTTTTCGCAACCGAGTGACGGAATAAAAGTCGATATAAACGTTACGGAATTGTAACGTTTTTCAAATTAAATGTTCTGAGAACGTTTCCGTTTCTCGTTTAATAACGTCGAAACCAAACACATTCATTCTAATTAAAAATTCAAAATTTTATAGAATTCAAATCAAACTAATATTGTTGAAATTTAGGGTTATTACAGCTTGATTGTTGCTGTTGTGGCACTTTCGTTTCGAAATTCACGTTAAGATTTCTGATCATAGTCTCAACAAAAACTTCTAACTGAAATGCTCGTATGTATATGGCGTACCGGATATAAATTCTAGTGTCAAATGTTATGCCTACTATATGTATGTGTCATTTTTTTTAAATGAAAGTACGACCTCGAGGCTTTAATTGATTGTGTGTGCGTGTGCGTTCAATCATTTGATGTATGAACTTTGATTCACATTACTGAGATAAAAGCGGGTGAATATCAAACTATTAACTATCAGATCGAGTATTTCTAATCTATTAACTATCAAACATGCTTCAGGTTCTAAGACATGAGATATATCCTTGCCAAATGGGAAGAAAATACGAACAGCCAAAAGCTTAAGATAAGAGAGATCGGTTACAAACTAACCAAATAAGTAACATTGTAATTAAATTGCGTGATTGCATCTACGTTGATAGCTACATATATAGCTAGCTATGTACCAGCCTTTGGATTTTCGACAAAGAAAAGAAAAGGCAGAAGAACTTAACAACAGAACAAAACAAATGAATTAGATACAAAATTACAGTTTGCTAATCTCTCCTCCAGTTCTAGAGCTAGATTCAGAGACCTCTCCGAAACCACCTTTGCAACTACCATTTTGGCGTGAAACCTCCCCAAATGTAGTACAACTTCCGGTCGGATTGTGCCCTCTAAGAAGTTTTATCTTCACATGCTCTGGTAATCTGAGTGTATACCTATCCTCCTCTTGTCTAGGCCTAACTATAGAGTGTCCTGTCGAGTGTGACCTCGAAAATCTTTCCCTTTCATTATCTTCATTTTGTCCATTATTTTGTTGATTTTCCATGTTAGAAGTAGCAATATCCTCAGCCAAATTCAGTAGATGATCACTACGTTTCCCTTCTTGGCGTTCTTCTTCTTCGTCGTCTTCAATGTCAATTCGTATATGGTCGTGATCGTATACAGAGTCACGTCCTTCATTGATTTCGTGGATGTCATTTTCATGAGCAAGCACCGGAGACTTGTCCATTATACTTGGCGACACTTCAAGGTTTCCGCGGCAAAAGGGACATGTTTTGTGAGACTCGAGCCACAGGTCGATGCATTCTTGGTGGAAGACATGGCAACAAGCTGTTAAAAGACGTAGCATGCTATCATCCTCAAACTCCACCAAGCAAATTGCGCATTCCAGACCATACTTCTCTATGCGAAAATCTTTGACACTTGCGTAAATGAAGGTGGGAAATGATTGTATTAGCGAGTGGTCGAGGCCTTCTTTGGGAGGAACAGGTACCCGCACAAGGTGGCCGGAGGGTGTGCGCTGAAGAGACGTGAGGACGTTTTCCATGAAACACTTGCAGAAGTAAATAGTAAAGAAACCAAAAAAGAAGAAGACGAGGAGAAGGACGGTCAAAAGGACAGTGATAGATGGAGATGAACTGATCTCTTGTGGTGGAGGGTAACTATTGGAAATCGTCGTAGCAGACATTCCCTGCATAGTACGTTAAGAAGCACACTATCGTCGGAATAAGTGGCCGGAGATGGGTTTGCACTTCCGGCCCGGCTTGATTAATTAGCACCTAGGTTAGACAAGGTGCCAGAGAAATGATCATAACATACAATTGTTTTGGTGATGGTGTTGCGTTCTTGCAATATTGTTTCTTTTGTTTGTTGCCATTAGCAAGAGAAAGAGAGAAACAAGGAGGCATGTCAATGCATCTGGTTTCTGTTGAGTATAGGAACTGATGGCTAATTTTGGGGTGGTGATGTGGAAGTGTTGGTTTGTGGTATTTGTTAGCAACCATAGCTATTGAGCGAGTCCTTCTGAGAAGTACATGCATGGTATCAACAATTTGCTCTCACTTCACTAAAATCACCGATTATTATGTGATTGATTAATACTGCAAATTAAAGATAATGGACCTGGAATTAATTAAGCACCCATGCATCTTAAGTATGTTGGTACTGCATAGGTCCTTAAGCACATAACAATCTTAGTAACCCTAGCTAGCATCTCTGATTCTCTATTTAGTACAACGATCAGTATTCCCCATAGGTTCTATAGCTAGCTTTTGATTTTGGGGAAACCATGTCATAATCTAATCGTCAATTAGAGTACTTCTGCAAAACTACATCCCACTTTTAATAAAGCTGGCTCAAGTTTCGCCAAAGAGCTAGCATAAACTGTATGGAATGGGGTGTGGTTAAGTGAAAACGCAAAAGCAATTTTTAAAAAAAAAAATTTAGAAGTCGGTACGTTTTAAAAGCGTCATAATAAAATAATATATATTTATATCCCATTCCGATCTTAACGGCCACAAAATAATCTGAACTGTACAACATCTCAGTTTATTCTTTTCTTTCAATTAATAAATATTTAATCTCTCTGGGTGAACTGCAAAAGTAATATATATATACACACACATGTCTATGCATGCATCTGTCACACAAGATATTAACCAGAAAAATGTGGTTTTATTGAAGTTGATTCAGTTACACTGTACCTATTTTCTACTATTTTGACGAGTACGCATGACCTAATTAATATCAGAAATATGTTCATGATGCATATCAGATGAATACAGAATAGAGGAAACCAAATGTAGGCAAACTTAACAGACTTGACGCAGCATCCAATTCTTGCTTCCATATATGTTGGTCACATGAATAATGAATACCACTGAAATTGAGACTTTCTTGAGCAAACTACCACTCTCATGTGAAATTGATGATTTTCATCACCAACTAATTCACTGCACCTACACCAAATTAATCCAGATACTCACCACAACAACAACGTAGGCTTGCAATCATATCTTATAAAAACCAATACACACCGCTGAGTACGCATATCAATTTCAACTTCTCCGTACATTAGATATACCAAAATCTTCTACAAAAATGGTGGTAAAATTCAAAGGCTGCGAAGAAGTGAAACCCTCTAAACCCACATGGAGAGGTACCATGACTCTATCGGAATGGGACCAAGTTGGAACCATCACTCATATTCCGACCATATACTTCTACAAATCAAACCCTAACTGGGTCACACCACATGACGCAATTCCCAACACACTTAAGGACTCGTTAGCTCGTACACTAGTTTCCTTCTATCCATTAGCAGGCCGCCTGCGTTGGATTGGTGGCGGCCGCCTCGAGCTCGACTGCAATGCCACAGGGGTCCAATTCATAGAAGCCGAGTCCGACTCCAAACTCGAAGACCTTGGTGACTTCTCACCGTCGCCGGAGTATAACTATCTTGTCCCAACAGTAGACTACACTCTCCCCATTCATGAACTTCCCTTGTTGCTTGTACAACTCACCAGGTTCAAATGTGGTGGTGTTAGTCTTAGCCTCACCATTTCACATGCTGTTGTTGACGGCCCGAGTGCACTGAATTTCATTTCTGAGTGGGCACGCCTGGCTAGGGGTGAGCTGTTGGAGGTGACGCCGTTTCTGGATAGAAAAGTCATGCAAGGAGTAGATGATAACAGTCCGGCGGCAGTAAAACCTCCACCGCTCGACCACTCAGAGTTCGATCAGCCTCCCCTTTTACTAGGGCAGTCAGATAACGTACAAGAAAGGAAGAAGAAAACCACTGTTGCCATGCTAAGACTTAGTAAAGATCAGCTCGACAAACTGAAGTGCCTGGCTAATGATAGTTACAACCTTTACAGCAACAGCTCCTCTGCTGGCTGCACTACTAAACGTGGTGGCTACACGCGTTACGAGACAGTTTCAGGGCATATCTGGAGATGTGCTTGTAAGGCAAGGAACCACAAAGCCGAGCAGCCAACGGCATTGGGGGTTTGTGTTGACTCGCGTAGTCGAATGCAACCTCCATTGCCTCGGGGCTACTTCGGAAATGCAACCTTTGATGTGATTGCTACTAGTCATTCGGGGGAGCTAGTTTCAAAGCCATTGGGGTACGCTGCAAGTAGAATAAGGGAGGCAATTGATAAGGTGTCGAATGATTATGTGTTGTCCGCAATTGAAAACTTGAAAAACCAACTAGATCTGACTCGGTTTCAAGACCTTCATGCTCTAGGAAGTGACCAAGGGCCTTTCTATGGAAACCCTAATCTCGGGGTTGTGAGCTGGTTAACATTGCCGATGTATGGTCTGGATTTTGGGTGGGGGAAGGAAATTTATATGGGTCCAGGAACTCATGATTTCGATGGTGACTCGTTGATTCTTCCAAGTTCAGATGGAGATGGTTCGGTAATTGTTGCATTATGTCTTCAAGTGGTTCATATGGATGCTTTCAAGAAGCATTTCTATGAGGATTTAAGTATCTAACATGAAATGGACCGATCACAATTACATGTAATCCATATATACGGTGGCTGAGAAATAAGTTATATATAGTCATTAAAAGATGAATAATCACATGATTTGGACCTATATATGTATGTATGATCAATTAAGTTATATCCATGTACGTACGTAAAAAAAAAATTGCCCAGATAAAAAGAATACTAATCTTCGATGATGATTTAAGCTAGTATCTAAGTTGCATGTTGTGTTGGTGTGTTGCCTTCAAACATTAGAATTGGGAGTTTGGGACAAACGATAAACTGTACTCCTTAACTAATCTATGATGAAATAGACATACAATTATAAAAAAAAAGTAGTACAATTGGAAAAGAATAAATCGCCAAAATTTCTTAAGCTTAGCGAACATGAACATGACTACAAGAAAAAACATCCAACCAGATTTCCAGCATAAGTTTATAACAGAATCTGTTCGTGCTGCCTGTGAGTTCGTGTTGGCGAACGTTCTGTATTTTGGAGCGTGATGTGTGTATACGCATGTCAGTACTTGCGCACGAGAGTATGTTGAATGTGATTGCGCTGTCTTGACTTCTAATGCCGACGAATGTGACGAAGGTGAGAAATGTAACCTCGCTTGGTCCCACGTGTAGGTTGTATGGTCTGCCCAAGCCTTCTTTCGCGTCTCTTCACGAGCCACCTATAAATACTTGATTGTAAGTTGCTAAGGGCATGAGGCGTTTAGCGGTTTGGATGTTGTTCCTTCGAGGAAGACTTTGAGAGATAATTGCCTCTAGGAGGACTTTGATAGCTTGGTACCCGATGAGTCTTTTGTTTAACAGATGTGATGATTTGTATGTTGAGAATTATGTTCTTCTTCTTCACCAGAGCCTCTATTTATATTGCTAGCTTACTTCCTTGTATGACTCATTGATGAGATAATATCTTTAACCGTAGATATCAATTAAGTATATCAAAAATCTTTGAATAAATTTTGATATGATTATGATTACGATTATGTCGTAGGTAATTATACTAGATAATAACCTTTTAGAAGTGAAATATATTGGGTCACAGATATTGGCTCTTAGTAGAGATGCCGTAAGCAATGAAGCAAAATTGCCCCTTGACTTTAGCAACCTTTTAGGAATGGAAGTATATCCTCTGTTCGTTGAAACCTTCTGATCATAATTGCCTTCTCAGTGCAGTCCTTTAATTAAGGAATGCATCTTGATAGAGTTGGACGTAGAGATATATTCTTGACAAATTAGTTCCCTTTTGCATGCATCTTTCCTTGCCCTCCGGGTTTTCTATTTAATTTTTAGTGAAAACTTTGATGAACTCTTCTGGTCCAGCGTTTGGAAGGGCAGCTGCAGCGGAGGTAGGAAATATGATGAAAGAAAATGTGGGCAAAGGTCATGCCTTTGTGCATAGATGGTTTAAATATGCTGCTATGCAATTTGCAGATATATATATGTGCATATATACATGCAACCAGGAATTAAGTATTTGGTTTTGATGCTACACATACTCACGCATGTTGGTACATTGGTGTTTTGGCATTCCTACACAAAACGAGTTGTGTTTACAAATCCTAGTTTGGACATGGATATTTGTCTAGTAAAATGCTGAGTTAATTAAGTTCTAATTAATTAGGAATTTTCTGATTTGATTAAATTTGGAATTATTCTCCTTGTATTTAGCAAGATGTGTGAGACATGAAAGGAAATGAATTCTGATTTGATTAGAATTCATGTGCTTTAGTATCTGATTGATAATGCTTTACTTGTTCAAGATATTATCTCATTTATTATCAGATTATGATATCAAGATTTATTCTTATCTTGTGTATTCTTTTGGCAGAATATTGCATGAAATAAATAGGAATCAAAGTGATAAAAGAAATTGGTCAAAGGTGAGGATTGATTGAGGATTATCAATTGAAGATTCAATGGTATCTCAATTAGAGGAAATCACCATTAATATATTTTCCTTAATATGTGTTGATGTGCATTAGTTGAGGGGCATTTGGCAAATTGAGAAGTGAGAGATTTGGAACATATAAAATAAATTGTGATACCTTCGAGTTTATATTGTTAATTCCTATCTCTCGTACATGATGTAGTGCATAAGATAATATAGTTTATCATAAGTTAGCTTGTTATGCTAGTAAAGAGGTTGTGTTGTAGAACCTCTACTTGTGAAAGCTATAATCTTTGTTGCATCTCTCATAATTGATTATGTGCTTAGTTGAAAGAATTGTTTCTTATTTGCATTGTTGCACTTGATATTCAATTATCTTTATGATCATGTGTGTTGATTTGAAACATCATTCTTCCCATGTGCATTTGTATGACTCATTGAGATCAGTGACAAACCTTTGTGTTGAATAAAGGAACTTGAGTTTCTTCAAGCAGTGTTAAAGTGCTTGAGGATCAAATGAGTGAGAGTTGATGACTAGCAGTGTGAGTGTTAGGCCCAGTTTGGTACAGCTGTGCTGTGAGCAAAATAACTTTTAAAGCTGATGTGAGAAAAACGACTTTTTAAGCTGCTGTGAGATAAAGTTGTTAAAACGTTTGGTAAACTATTTTGGAAAGTGTTGTGAGAGCAAAAACATATTATTTGTGTTTGGTAAGTTGTAAACAAAAAGGGTTAATATGTATAATTACTAAAATATTAATAATGTTCCGGGAGAATTATTATTCTACCCTTGTGTGTGTCTTAGCCTAATAGGTTTCTTATTAGGAGATAGATTAACATCTCCGTAATATATTAGGATTCTGAATCCTACATGATTGTGGTTTTGTAATGTCTATATATAGGCCCTCATATCATTCAATAATACACAATTATTTTCATCTTGAAACACGTTATCACGCACTTTGCCCTAAAACCCTGAACTTTTTTAGCCCTAGAATTTTTTTTCTTTTCCACTGCCGGCGACCTTCGTCTCCGGCCTCCGGCTTCTTCCCGTCGGCACTCCCCGTCGGCCACCGCTCCTGCTCGCCGCCGCTGCAGACCCCTGCAGCGACCGTAACCTCCTGTCCCTGCACGCAGCCACCGTAGCCCCGCAAGGTCTCCTCCGCATTTGTTCCGCAAAAACATCTTTTTACCCTGTAAGACCCCCCATCAAAGGATTCAAAATTGCTCATCTCGCATATTCACGCAAGAAACGCGAACTTCACAAGCAAAGTCTTCGCTCAAGAGAAGCTACTCCCGTCTTCTCCAAACCTTCAAAGGAAAAATCATTGCTCGTCGTACTATGGTGATGACATTCATGCCGAGATGGATGATACTTTTGTCATCTACATACGATTTTGATCGTATCCTCCCAAGATTTTTATGTCATCGGACGAAGATCGAAAAGGAATTCATCAAGCAACTTCATGCATGATGATCGATTTGCAGAGCAATTTAATTATATGCGGTCTATTTGGCAGACCAACAAGTATGTTTTTCTTAAAGTTGCTGCTTTTTAACATATATATATATATAAATTATCAGGCGCTATTAGCCTTCTTTATGTCCCTTTTCCGGCCTTCTTATAATGCCGATGAGACCAAAGAGGGATATGATTCCCCTCTTGGTCGACGTTTTTCGTGTGACAGTCCTGGGGAAGTCACGTTATTATTTAAATGGAAGAAATCGATTTCGTGTGGTTGTCTGAGTACACCGCTGTTTTGGGTGTGATCATGAGAATCGCCGATATGCATTGATTATTTTGTGACTATATACATACCCTTCTAATTTCGGTTACATACTTGAACAGTTTTGATTATTCGAAACCTATACAACCCTCGTTTCTTATGGATGCGTCGTCATCGCGACTATTATTTGCATGTTTGAGTTTTCTTAAACTCTTGTCTATAAACGATAATATCAAGGTCTACGTACTCATTTATTACTCTGAAGCAGCACTATTTGCTGACAAAAGATCCCAAAAATAACGAATTCTATGGGACACACTTAAAGTGATTTAATGAACGTCTATGACGTTGTAGTATCAGAGTTGACCTCGATGCAGACTCCACATCCAAGAAACGCATGTCATTTTTGACACCTGTATCTATTTCTTGAGGGAATTTTGGAGATGGAAACGTAACATTCTTCCATTCTCATGTAAGCAAACATTTTTGACCCTCAGGCTAAGGCTCCGCCCGATCCGATATGCAAGATTTTGTTGCTACAGACTTTTGATTAGTCAATCTATTTTGACTATGTTTTCTGCTTACTATTTTTCAAGTATGACGTTGGCATTGCCATGATTCTTGCTCGACTTTAGCTTAAGTCATCTATTGGAATTGGAAGCTTGTTTGTGTTGTATTAAATATTGGCATATTCAATAAAATTTCTCGTATTTCTTAGATGAACTCGTGAGAATTTTATTTGTCTTAAATCTAGCATGAATGGTTAACGTTTGCAACTCACGTGGTTTTTTAATTGGCCGCTTTTGGGTTACATGGGGACCCCAATAGCACTACATTGTGATTTTGGACCTTGAAATTTGGAAAATGGACCTTGAAACGTCAAAATTGACATCGTTTTTTCCGGTTACTGTTCCGGCGTTTCGGGAACGTTTTCCGGCGTTTTGGCCACCTTAAGGCCACTTTCCGGCATTTCCGGTGCCACTATCCGGTTCCTGCCGGCGTCTCTTGTCGGACAGCAGCCGCGGCCTCCTTGCCGGCCAGCTCCGACTGCCGCCGGCCGGTTCCGGCGAGTTTTCAACGATTTTTTCATCATTTCTCGTCATTTTTTCGGCATATTTCCTGTAGTTTTTACTGCCACGTTTTCCCAGTCCAAATTTCACCCGATTTTGAGTTCTTTTGACATGGTTTTCCGGTTAATTTTCCGGTTTTCTCCAAGTCATTTCATAGCTCAAATGATTTTATTATTATTGGTGACCACCCGCACCAATTTGATGATTTTTACCACCCAAATTGTTTGGTATTCAACTGCTCCAATGCAATGTTTTTCCAACTCTTAAATTGAAGAATGTAGTTCTATTGCCATGTAATACATTCGATGGGATTGCCATTTATTTCAACCCCCTCCCCTCTTACAATATCATACGGCATATTGTCTAGAAGTTTACCGCGTTGTTGACTCTCTTAATTTTATTTTGAGTATGTCCCGCCGTGAAATCGAGTATCTTGCTAATTGCGTAACCACCCACACTGTCCTACAGCGCAGGTAGTTATTTTACGGATCTCCTGCAGAGATTGTATTCTATATCTTCGTGCCTTGCTAAGTTTTCAAGGCCATACATGCCAATGATGGATTTTCATCTTGATATTTGTGTTAATAATGGAGAGGAATAAATCTGTCAAATTTCATTGACAGTAGCTTTTTCAAGCTTAGACAGTAACTTTGTTAGCCTGTAGACATAGCTTTGCTTGCCTGCAACAGTAGCTTTATGTAACTCAAGATTCTTTGAATCATGGGTTCAGTTTTTCTGTCTTCTCGGTTTTGACATGATCATTTTTTTGTCATTTTGAACAAGATATGATGATTCGAGTTTTTTGCAATTCACATGATCATCTATTTTTCATGTTCACGAAGCGATTGGAGGACCACCTCACCCGTGCTCCACACGGTGTGGCCGTGCCTATCCGTGCCATGCACGGTGAGGCCGAGCTTGCCTCTCTCGGCGGCTCCATGGCATTTAGGCCATCGGTGGTGGCATCCCATCCTTCACAGGAGGTTGTGATGCCTCCCGTGTTTTCTAATGCCTCCATGGAAATCTCTGATGCCCATCGTTCATTTTGCAAAACTAGTTCTCTTGCTAGATTTCAAGGAAGTCATTTCTTTGATAAGGCTCCCACCGAGAACATTTCATTCTTACAAAGTATTTAAGGTGACATTAGTGGACCCTATCCAACCGAATGCGGACATTTTTCGGTATTTTTATGGTATAGGTTAAGAGCATCGACACGTTGGTCACACGTTGCTTTGTTTTCCACATTGAACACTGCATTTGCTAAAGTTTTTAGCCATGATCATCATACTAAGGGCTCACCACCCTTCTTATCCTCTCAAATCTATTTGATTGGATACCGTTGGAGAGTTCACCTCCATGATTTTTTATGATTTCGTTTTGCATGTCTACTGGGATCGTCGTTGAACATATTATTCCTCATGTTCATTCACTGCACGATCTAGCAGAGCTCAGACTCGGTTATGGGTACTAACCTGCCGATTTTTGCATGGGAATATGTAATGATCATGCAGTGATACTTATTTGTTTCAGACCCACAACTTACCAAGCGTTTAGTGCGTACCAGATGGTTACTGGATACGATCCCAATAGTCTTTTCACTAAACGCCTATTTGGTTAAAGTTGTTTATGTACCTCTATTATAGTTATCTCAATGGGTCTACTTGAAACGATTAAGTATTCTGGTTGGTTATAATTTATGAATCACCAACACTTCTCCGCTATTTACAATCTACAACTGTGAATCTCTATCTTGCGATATTAGCAGACGGTCACTTTGATGAGACATACTTCACGTCGTTAGGGGGAGATATGGAATGCTCCCATTCCGGTTTTAACGCCAGGAATTGACGTGGTGTGGCACTATGTCTCATTAATATCCCGCACTACTCAAAGTGAGCAAATGTGCAACACATTATCTACCTCCTGAAAGTTAAAGATTTCATGCTCAATGACTTTACCGATATTGCGAAAGTGACGAGATCATACATAAATGATGTGATGTGCCGGTAAGGTTGGAACTCTCAGAATATGAGAGAATTTCATATGACCTGGTCCTAGCACCGTTGGCACCATCCCTGACAGTGGGAAGGAAGCCGGCGATGACACCATCGTACGTTGTGGTGTTGTCGGCGCCCGTGGTATTGCACCACAAAACAAGGGCGGCAAACGCAAAGATAGACTAATAAGGGTCATAGCTTCAGTCTTGGCTCCTACCTAGATAAGGGGGAGACCATTATTCTCTGGAATCAAAACCAGAAAGAAGCGAAGTGCGTAGGCACAAGTATTTCGCCAATCATCAAGAGATATTCTCTAAACATATGTATCAACTAAGTTTCTGTGGGATGCTACAGACTCCTTTTGTTGATGTTAGAGAAGAATAGAAATCTCACTAATTGATCGTATACAACGCGCGCGTGTTTAATAGATTGATCTCCCATGATTGATGATGTATTCGCTTATGCTCTTATTCCGTTGTAAAGCATCAACGACGAGCAACTTGACCAAAGTGGAAAGAATCAATACAGGCTGGACTAGACTTGTTATGTTGGTCGTTGTTCGTAAGTGTAATGAGAAAGATGAAGTCATGCGATATATGCAGGACTTATGGCGCAAACATTGTCTCATTAAAAACATTGTAGCTCCGTGTTTTTGACAAAAGTCACTTTCAAAAGCTACCATCCCCTAGCTTTTCAATTTCAGTTGTGGCCAAAATCAATTTGAGTCAAAAGCAGTTTTAGAGAAGTTTACCAAACATCATCAATTTCTCTCAAAAGCTAAAGCAGGTACAAAAGTTGTGCCAAACTGGCCATTAGTCAAACTGTAATAGCTATGTGTGTCGCAACCCGAATCTTTTAGTTTCGTAAATTAGTATTATCGTTCGGATTTTTGGCACGTTCGTAACCGAAATCCGATTTTAATATTTTGAAGTTAGGATATCCTCGTAAAAGTGTTTCGTCGAAGAAACGCCAATTTCGGAAAGTTACTGTTCACGGGGATTTTTTATATATAGGGAAGGGTAAGTTTCCATTTTTGGAAAGAGGAAAAAAAAAGGGGGAGTGCAGCAATTTTTCCCCGAGCCGAACCCCCCCCCCCCCCCCGACTTGTCACTGTAGCAGCGATGGTTCTCCGCCGTCCGGCCACTGCAGGTCGCCGCACGGGTCTCATCTTGAACCTTGGAGGGTCGCCGATCAATCTGGGTGGGTAGCACAACCCCTAGCTCCGCCGTTTGGGAGGTACGACGCTGAGAAGGTACATCTGCCTTCTTTTCTCTTTCGCCGGAACTCGCACGTCCGGCCACCATAGGTAGAACTTCTTAGCTCATCTTGAAGCTTGTGATGTGCGCAGCAAACCCTCCAAAATAATTGAACTAATTCGAAGGGTAAGTGATCGAAATTTGATTTTAGGGTTCTTGATTTGGGGGTTTTTGATTTATGTTTAATTGGACGATTTAGAGTTGGAATTGGTTGTTTATGTGAACTAGGAAGTTGTTAGGAATGTTAATTGGATTGTGGTGGTGAATTTTGGTAGCCATTGGTGGTGGTCGGATTTTGGCCGGCCGGCCGCCACTTCCAGCGGCACTAGGGGCGGCTGCCGCCGTACCGGAGAGTTTCTGATGGCGTTTTTAAGCCTTGTGATGGTTGAGGATGTTGTAGGAATATTTGTGGAATTTTCGGAGGAGTTGTGGGATAGTTTGGGCGACTATTGTCCGTATTTTACTCGAATTTAGGTTGTGGTTTAACCCGTGAATTGGGGAACTCGCAGTATTAGGATGTTAGAATATTGTGGGAAGTGTACGGAGGTTGTTAGTGGATTTGAGGAATTTTTGGTGGAAGAGTTAACGGTTTTGGGCGAGTGAGGGTTATTGTTTTCGTTTATTAAATATTACCGGGTTGCGGTAATTAATTCTTTTTGTCTCTGCAACAGGAGGTGAGGAGACTTGAGGCGAGGAAACCTCAGATCGACCCTCGACTTAGCCTGGTTATTGTGAGTGGACTTTTATTTTGAATTAAATGCATGCATGAGTATTTATTTACGTAATTTGGCGTTATACGATTTAATTACTTTGAAATGATATTTAATTGTCTTGGATATATGAATGGGATATATATATATATATATATATTTATAACGCCTTATTCGATTTAATTGAAAATTGTGGATTTTATTCGGGAATGGTGTTTCTCGAAATTTGTGATATTTGTATTTTGAGATTTATACGTACGGTGGGGGGAGCGTACATGTTCTATTTATTCTTAATCCGGTATCCTCTCCTTTAATTATATAAAGGAGGTATGATCAACGGATAAGAATGATTTTTTATTTTATTCCGGTATCCTCTCTTTTAATTATTTAAAGGGGGCACGATCAACGGAATCATATCCATTCTTAATCTTGTATCCTCTCCTTGAGGCTTATAAAGGAGGTATGATCAACATATAAGAATACTGTGCTTTTTCGGTATTTACACTCATTTGTTATCCTGTGACTAGCGGGGCTAGTGCACTTATTTATTTTCTGAGGCCATACCGGGAGATGATTATGCTAGCATATGAGTTGATGATTCCGCCTGAGAGGCGATGCCGCCCGGGGGGCGAGGGTTTTAGCCGGCACTGACATGACGACTCAATACCCTCTCCGTGAACGTGACGTGACGGTATTGAGCACTTGAGATTTGACACATACATATATATTCTGGCCCGAGGGGCATTTGGTATGGCATTCCTGATTCCATATTGACTAGCGAGGCTAGTCAATCCATTTATTGATATTTATGAGTCTTTTTGACTAGCGGGGCTAGTCCACTTTTCCGATTCAGTTTCAGTAAGATTATTTGACTAGCGGGGCTAGTCGGCTTTCTATTAATAATCTCAAGGAGATTATTTGACTAGCAGGGTCTAGTCCGAGTTTTATGAGTATATCTACATTTATATTTTTGAAAGCTTTGATTAAAGCGTGCATGCATTGAATTCGGTTTTATAAAAAAGAAAATGGGGAAGTATAAATATTATTATTTATTTATTGATGTTGATTTTGTCCACTCACTCTAACGTATTTGTTTTAATACTTTCCCATGGGCCCTTCGTTTTAAATTCCCAGTCCGCAGGCTTACAGACGTTCTATAGCTACCGTGAGGCAGCGTTCCCTTCCGCCGACTGCCAGACTGTAGGTTACCTGTTTAGCCTACAAGTCGTCTATTTTCTTTTATGACGTTTAGTTGCTCTGATACTCTGAATTTGTTTGGATGATTTTCTGATGTTTAAGAGGTTGGATTTAAGTTGTATAACTAAGTTGAATTAATTGTTGTGGAAGTTGAATATTGTTGGTTATTGTTAGAAGTGCAGTTTTCTTGCAGGTTGGGTTGGCTACTTTCAAGGAAGGCTATGCCGAAATTTTTCTGGATAGGCCCCTTTGTCAGTAGCCCCCGCACGACCTATCCTAGGTATTAGGTTATATTTTAGGGTGGGTCGTGTCAATGTGAGAGGTATAGAGCTGTGTGAGAGCTCGATTTACAAAATCTATGTGAGAGCTTGAAGTAAAAGAGTTGTGTGAGAACTCTAGAGAATTTTGAGCATGTTCAATCTCAAGATTAAGAAGAAGGCGTGTTCAGTCCTTCATAGATTAGATCTAGATTGATTTCATAGGTTAGATTCAAAATTAACCAAGTTGGCTTGTAATACCTGTAAAGAGATCGTGTTGAAGAATCTCTACATGTGTATTCTATATCTCTATTAATCATTAGTGGATTTATATCGTGTGGAATACGTCAAAAGTCTCGCATTGGTTTTTACCTTAAGGAAGGTTTCCACTGTGTTTGTGTGATTGCTTAACACTATCCTAACCATATTGTTTCATTCCATACTTTTAACGCAGATACAAATATAAGAGGGTAAAGAGATAGAAGTTCAAGATTTCTTGATCTTGGTAAAACGATAGGAGTTTAAAAAAAAGGTAATTATAATTCAAGGATGATCTTCATTTTCTGTGGTCGCTTAGATGAAGTAGAAATTTAAATCAGCAGACGATGAGGCTGCAGTTATTATTCTTGGTTAGCTTGGGGATCAGACTTGTGTGATTGTATATAACTAGGTAGCTTTGTTGGGGTTCTAGTTTTGAGTTTTCTGAGCTGAAGTAATTGGCTGAAGACGATGCAATGAACGAGGTCGGAGAGTTCCATAGGGCAGATTTCAATCTTTTTAGAGGAGCTCATAATTGACCAACTTGCATCCGAACAGGCTTCATCACTGTATGAGAAGAGTGACTGAATCAGACTTGCTTGATCAAACATCCTTAAACTTGTATATGTGACGCTTGAAGAAGGCATATATGTTACACAATCTGCAAGCCGAAGCAACAGTTTGATTATAGGTATTGCCAAACTTTCCAAACTTTCCTGTTCCTAACCCTTGACTAAAACTTATATCAGTTCACAATGAGAGGGTACTATTTGTGGTGAATGACAGAAAGGGGGAGAGGGAACTCTTATTTGATTGATAGGTAAAAGCAGGGTGCAAGAGCGAATGAGGGTCATTTCATGATTATGTATGGCAACAAGGATTGGTACTACTGGGAAAGTGATACAATAGCTTCAGTTACATTTGCAACAACAAAATTCACATATGGACTGTGACCAACAAGCCTTGTATCAACCTGAACTTTGACGCAAGCATACAAAATCTACTTCCAACAGAAAAGTTACAGCTACATGATCCTGTAATCTCTTCCAATCATCTACGGATCTGAGTTTCCTAAACTAACTCCATGGAGAGTACAAGTGCCCTATGGGCAACATTAGCAGGCAAGGAAACCCCAAGTTTTATTCCATATCATCTATCCAGTCACCATATATCCTACTGATTTTGTCTGGCCCCTTCCATTTCTGATGGGCTCTCTGCCCTGGCCTCTGACTTACTATAGACGATCTTTGTGATGGAACTCCATGATATAAATCAGAATGAGGAACTATAGGGACTGATACTACCACATTATCAGCTGGAGTTTTTGAAGGCACTCCTCCCTGCTTATTGTCAAGTGGGACCGAAGAATCTCTTATTTCTCCATCCACAAGCCCACCTCCATATCGGTGCAATTCTGTAGTAGGAAAGTCAGTAAGTCAGATATTCAGAACTCCATGAGCATCATAAAATTATGATAAAAGAAGTATATCAGTTCACTATGATAACAGCCCTTGTACCAACCTAAAAGTCAAACATATTAATCACCTCAAAGTAGCTAGAGACTAATCCTTCAGATACCTTAAAATGAAATAGCCCCCGGTGGTACAGAAATTTATAACCAACAGATGAAGCCAAGTGCTTCCAAACAAGAGAAAATTTACATCTAATGACAACAAATTGAAGAGAGACAGACACAATAATAATCACACAGATTTCAGAAGGAACAGCATTGGGCAGTCATACTAAATCATGTTATAAACCCGAATTCTGCATCTGCTGACTGCGCTCAAGCTTAATACAATAAATGTGAATTCCATGTGAATTTCATATGAGCCCATGTAACTAGTGAGCATACAATTGATCACCATAAAAGTGAACTAGTTGCTCTTAAGCTGGCGGTTGATGTGTATTATCAACATTAGTAATCATGTACACCAGGGTTATAAGAAATTTCCAAAAGGAACTACAGGAACACATTTTTGATTGTTTAAATAAAAAATGACCTGAGTTCACCTTGGGATCACTTGAGTTCGTATCTACCCTTTGTATCCCAAAGAGGGAATAAGAAGCAGTAGAAACTAAGAAGAAAAAGTAGTACAGGGTATGAGTGTACGACTACTCGCATTCCATTCAGCATTAAGGGGAAACATACAGTGTTAGGAACTTCGCTTACACTTAAAGATGATTACCTTACAAAACTTCTAAAGGAACAACCTATAGTATCCCATGGATGACTTGCTCGCTCTAGGTGGTCTACCAAGCTTAAGCACTAGTTTGTTGGAGCAAGGGTCCCTCTTATTATAATCAGTCCATCCTAAGGGTCTTTGGTTGTCTTCTTCCTTAGCTCCCTTCCTATTCACTAATGATACACCATTATACAAACCCTAAGTATTAAGAAACGGAAGAATTATTCGAGTGCACCAATTAGCACCGGAAACTTCTGCGGCGCCTTGCTTCACATAGATGGGTTGAAAAACAATGACAGGGAAAGGATGCGGTTACTTACACTCTGTCAGACCCAACCAAAGGTGGTTGGTAGGCAATAACTTGACAATGTGTGGAGAAGATTATTGTTGAAAAAGATGTTCCATCAAGTGCCTCTAAAGCTCGAAGAATATATATAGGATGAGATGGGTGATTTAAAAAAAATCCCATGCTACAAACCCCAAAGTTTAATCATAATATCAGACTTGGGCTGGCCAAAACCCATGAATGTACACACTAACATGTTTATTTATGAGGGAAAATAACTGATCCTTCTTCATACATTCTTTTTTGTTAAGGTGGACAACCAGGAATTCACCAAAGAACAAGCAATGACAGCTAATTAATCTGAACGACTTAATGTGCTTAAGCACCTTACCAAATCAAAAGCAACAACCATTGAACTATTTGGGCTACCGTGTTGCATGACCTATTTTATTACAAAGTCTGTGGTAGTGAAGAACTAATTATAAACTCAGGACAACAGACTCCTATGTAGTGAAACTCAACAGAGCAGTAACGGAGCTGAAGCAAGATAGGTAGTTCTAAACAGAAAAAATGGCATAATAAAGGTATGATTTACTATTATGGAAGATAGAACTATCTCATTCTCAAATCAATCTTTGTTACCAAATTGAAGCTACAACTACTTAAGAAAGCATATATAAAAACATTAACCTCAAGAGCTTTCTGTTATCTAAACAATAATGAAATAAGAGTCAGTAACACATACCTGCAACACCATGAGCAAAATGGCATTTGCTTCCAAATGGGCAATATCCTGTCAATTCCCACTTATTGCAAATCCTTGTTTTCCAATTTGAAGGCTTATTATTTGCTCCACCTGCTGCAGTGGCGGCAGCAGCACCACCATATCCTCCGGGACCTAAATTTATTGCCACACTCTCCCGGTTCTTTGAACTCTCATCATGAAGGAAAGTGCAATTATCTCCATAAGGGCACCCTTCCTCAGTATAAAACTTCTTACAATGCCTTCCTTTATATGACCTCTGGGTCTCCACACCAAACCCTGTGGTCACTATTGGAATCTGAAACTCTTCTCTGGGCTCCGAAGACACTGCCTTTTCTTCCTCATGAGCAGCCACAATCTCTTGCCAATTAGGAGGCGGCCGTCGAAGCTCCTCAATGCTATGAGCAAAGTTGCAATTAGTGACATACGGGCATGTCCCAGCTCGAAACTTGCAACAAAGCTTGGTCTTGAAAAACATCTTCCCAATGGCTTTCGACCGGTTAGAAGAAGTCACATCTTGGGTGTTCCTAGATTTCTTATTGGGAGGTTCACTTCCGGAGTGACTTTGGGATTGCCTCGGATCATAATTCGAGTTGGACATGGCATCCCCCATTGCATCACCATTATTCCAAACTTGATACTCATCCTCAGTAGCCCAAACTGCTTGGTCACCAGACCACATATCACCTCCACCACCATTCCCAGTGATCACTTGAACTACATTTGTTTCTCTACCAAAACTCATTGCAACCAAAAAGCAAACTTCTTTTCAAATAACACTTACACAAACCCTAACTGCTATTCTAAACTTCTCTGCAATACACAGATGAATACCCGGATACTAAATTCACCCAAATTCTATAGAAATTGATGAACTTTGAGCAGAATGAAAAATGGGTATGTCAGAAACACATCCAATACACAATAGTTTACAGCTTTAGTTTATAAAACTTCTGATAAGGAATTACAACAACAACAACAACAACAACAAACAGACGATACAACAGATCAAAGATAGAACAAATCTAAAAGAGAAGGAATAAAGTTACCAAGTTGGAATTGCCGATGGATCTAAATCCCCAAAGAATCCATAAGAGTAGAGTTTATGAGAAAGTGGGGATAGCAGAAATGGGAAATGGTTAAATAAAGTGAAAGAGAAGGTGGTGAAGAATTAATGGAAGAAGTAGGAAAAGGGAAGTGAGAATTTAGAGATGGATTTTGGTTCAGAGAGTCCCCAAATGGAGAACATCATCTTCTTCTGAACTACAAACATCAGATGTAAGAAATGAGCAAACAAAGACTTTAAACAGGTCTTTGTACTTTGGTGCCATTCTCAGTATTTCACGGTTTCACCTTAATTTTGTTACAAAGGTTTTGTCTCTACTCTGAAAAGTTTTCATTTATCGACCATAATAATATCTTCAATCTAGACAAAAGAAGTTACTGTAATGTCTTCTGTATTTCTGCATTTCACTATTTTTTTTCTTTTGTTTTTATGATGCTAGTTATTACATGTCGATAGATGTTTACCAAATATTTTTAAAAAGAAAATAATGTAAATGAAGGACAATTATTTACTGTTACAATCACCACATAATCTCTTAGACCAATTTGGTGTGAGCGTTTATAGTACATAATTGAGAAATTGATATGAAATGAATCAAAATTAATGATTTAAGCTGACTTCTTATTATAATCTAGGGGTGGGCACGGGACGGGATGGGACGGGACGGAGCTCATCCCACGTCTCGTCCCACTCTTTTAAATCGGGACGGGATCGGGACGGGACGAGAGTTTTTAAGAATGCATCTCACTCGGGATTAATCCCGGTTGGGACGGGACGAGATCGGGACGGGACGAGACAAATCCCACCTTCCTATAAAATTAAATAAAAACTTATATTTTTACTTTTTCATTAACAAAATAATATTTAATAATGAAATTTTAACTAAAAAAATACATGTTATGTTCAAAATATTATAATTTACCATTATTATTTGAATTAATATAATTTTGGAGTTATTAAGAACATAAATTAGTTTCATTTTGATACAAATTTATAAGAATTTATAAGTTTTCATTGAAGGTGGGACGGGACGGGACGAAGCGGGATAGAAATTTATTCGTCCCACGTCCCATCCCACTATTATGAAACAGGACGGGATCGGGACGGGACAAACGTTTTTAGACCTTCGTCTCGTCCCGTCCTTACGAATTTCGGGATGGGATCGAGACGAGATCGGGATTTCCGTTTTTTATGCCCACCCCTATTATAATCTGTGGTTCGGTTTGGTTTGAGTTCCTATTGTATTATAAAATCCTTATAATTTTTGTTTGGACTTACAACTACAAGGTAATTTGGTAGTGATGTAGATTGGTAGTGATGATTTTGCAGTTTTACTACTAAAATTTAGGACTAAACTAGCCTTGCTTTACATAATTATTTGCCATTTTATCTCTAAACCTCCGATGCCTCTTAGAATACATCACATTATTCAAACACAAGAAATAAAAATTGATGGAAATTATTATTTCCCATGCCCATGGAAAGAGCAAAAGAATTGATTTTCATTCATTAACTTTCTGTGAACCAAACAAGACCTCGATCAAAATATCAGACTTTAATATAGATGCATGAACCATATATATAGATAACTAAGATTGCAAGAAGCAAATTTGCCGACCACCTTTTATATGCTCACTTTGTGCCCACTTTTCTAAACTCATGTCATGTGTTTAATTGCTCAATTATTTACTTTGTTTGAACTAACCGACTAGATGATGTAGATTGATAGTGATGCTTATAGTTCTTAATTACTTCATTTGGAATTGCTTGATTACCAAATCAATAACTACAATATAATTCCATAATCTATGACCATTTACAAACATATATAGCTGAAACTTATCCTATTAATATGCTACAATATACCAGCAGCCCCTTGAGCGGCTTCGTAAGTACTAGTGCAAACTTGCTAGCTCCAAAACAAGGAAATTAACCAAAAATCAACTAATATTGGTGGGTGTATGTATAAATCAATACACATTATTATTCCCTTAATCATGTGATGGTTCTTTTAACCACCATCATGCCATACAACAAATTCTCCTTCAACTCACTTGAGAAATACTCTCGTAACCCACCATCAACTTATTCAACTTCTTGTTGCTTATTCTCTCTTGGATAATTTTCACGTCCTGGCCGTTGCTTTGGGGCAGCGAGGCCGGGGTAGAAGGGGTCAATTTCCGAGCAAGGTTAATAGCATCTTCCGACTGAGTGATAATATTGTTGAAGCATAAGTACCGACCGAAGGATGTGACATCTTCGTAGACACAAATATGAGCGTCCGCCACGAAATTAACGTCAACAGTGGCAAGCACGCCGTCTTCATACATCTCTGCCGCTCCCTTCAAATACGGGTTGGTAATGGATAAGTCGGGGTTCAACATTAACCCAACATTCATGGACACCATATTCAAGCCCCTGTCCATTGCCATTGCCCAAGCTGTCTTCTCTGCTAGGGTTTTCGATAAGGCATGCCATAGCTGTTTGTAACAATGAAGGGCAAAGTTTAGTACACAGTCAAAATTGTAGAAATAATGCTAATGCTAGAAAGGGGTGTTTTATATAATTTTTGGTGGGTGACTTTTGAAATTGAAGGTGTACGTCCGGTGTCCTTTTAAGGAAATATCTAGTATACGTCACATTCCGACGATCAACAATATATTGAGGGTGGGGCAAAATAATAATATATGTAACCCTTTTAAAATATATATACATATATATATATTATCAAATGCCCCGATGTCGATGTATAGGAGATTAATCTTTTTTTATGCGTGGGATGACGAGTGGTACCCACGCCCTTCACTGGCGCCAGTATATAAGAACCTTAATTTCTAATATTGGGCTGGGCCGGTCCATGCCCAACTAATAACGAAAGGCTGAAAGCAGGTAAGTTGACATTTTGGACGAAATTGACCTTGTATAATGTAGTAGTACTGTACCTTGAACTTGTGACAGAAGTTGACGTCAGACCAGTGGCGTTCGTCCAGCTCCGCTGTGACGGCCGTCGTTTTGTTGCTACTGCGGTCGTTCCTCCAAACAACGGCGGTCACTGAGGATGTGAGCACCACCTTATCGATGGTTTCTGTTCGGGTACATGCTTCTAGAACATTATGTGCCGCTCTCACCTCTTCCTGCACGTATCCAAAATTAATTTAACAAAAATATACTAAATGTCTTGTGACAAAATGACAAACTATGTAAAGCCTTACCAACGAGGCAACGAGTCAATCAATATTGTTTGAACAGTAGTGTAGAAATTGTGACAGAAATTGTGGCATACACTATATATTATGTTAAAATAAATTTTAATATTAGAAAGATATTATGATAAATAAATAAATAAATAAATACAGATATATAAAAAATCAAAAGAAAAAAAAACATCTCCACTTCTATGGTTAACTACTCCCCCACTATCTCACTATAACTTCTCCTCTTTATTAAAAAAAAAACTGTAGAATTCTAGTTTAAAAAAGAAAAAAAAACCCTTTTGAAAGATCATATTCTTTATATTAAAACTCCGAAAACTTAATCGAAAAGTCGACATTTGCATATAAATTAGTAACTTCTGCAGCATAACTCTACTACTTAGTTGATTATTACGGTTTCCTTGAGAGGATCATGACGAACACAATCAAAGCTAAGTTATTGTTACGCGGCAGACATCAGATTCAAAGGAATTGTAAAGAAAGGTGAAAATGAAACATACATCATAGTCGGGCTGATCTTGTGGAGGCTCAAAGGTGTAGAACAAGCCAGAACAGCCCTTCAAAGCATCAACTATGCTCTGATAATCAAACGGGTCTAAATGGAAAATCTTCAGCCTCTTGTTATTCTCAAACGTAACCGAATCCAACTTCGATTCCCCTGATTCATCGATCAGACAAAATCAATAAGAAACACAAAATGATCGTGCATATATAACATCAA
This sequence comes from Argentina anserina, assembly GCF_933775445.1. Lineage (NCBI taxonomy): Eukaryota > Viridiplantae > Streptophyta > Magnoliopsida > Rosales > Rosaceae > Argentina > Argentina anserina. Next base: position 13,029,624 of record NC_065876.1, read on the forward strand.
GAACCAAAAAAACTCATCTATAAACCCACCATGGCTCTGAAGCGCGGCGTGGACTGTGTAACCCCTCTGAACGAGGCGCCAGACGAGGGTCGAGCCCAGGTGGCCTGACGCATCCATTACACAAACTGTGGTGGAGCTCATGGTGTGGTGATGGTGGTCGTCGAAAGGATTCGAAGCTGCGGGAGCCATTTCCAGGAAAACAGGAGAGAGAGAGAGAGAGAGAGAGAGAGAGAGAGCTAGCAACATTAATAGTGAGGTTGTAGGTTGTATGTAGAGAGGGGAGTGATGAGGTTTATATATGAACAACTAGCTAGCTAGTCCCACACGAGTTCTTTTGGATACCAACGGTGGATAGTTGCAACTAGTCATCAAGACATCCTAATGGATGTAATTAATCTCTCATATTTTACGCAGTGACGTGTAACTTTCATGTTACATCTCATAATGAATAATAGCAGTATAAAAGTTAAAAAAATTGGATTAACAAACCAAAAAACGAATAGAATCCGTTTGAACACTCGCTAATTTGAAAACTTGTACAATTTTTTAACAATATAACAAACTAAATTCACAAATAGAATTTGCATTGAAGACTCAAATTACAACTTTGAAAACACACTTGAAATAATGATGTAAGCTTTACAATATCTTTAGAACAACGGAATGTGATCAAAAAGTCACCGGCCCAAAATAAATACAACAATTACAACCCTTAAGAAAAGAAAAGGTGACAAACAAGAGTTATACACCTCAAAATTTATAACTCAAATAATACAAAAATCAGAAAATAACTAATCAACAATGAATGAATTAAACTCTCGACTCGTGGAATGTGTACTCCTAAACTTCACGTTTCCTAAACACTTGTTGGCTCCTAATCTGTCACATTCCGGAAGGGATAATAACATTCCCTATAGAATAAGTGATAATTTTTCTATTTTTTATGTTCTAATTTTATAATTTACATTTATATCCCTTAATCATTAAACATAATTTTAAATTAACAAATGGTGAAAGGATATATGCGTAATTTCACTAGCTATTTGATTGACAAAGTTAGTTTAATTATAAGAATATAGCTACAACACCTTTTTTTTTCTCTAGTCTACCGAAACGTGCCTGCAACTGGACCGAATGTGATTAACCAATCAGAGTCTTTTATTTAATACATCAGGCTGAGGGAACTAACATCTAGACTAACTCTCTTACAATTAAATCAAACAAAAAAAATTCTTTGTCACCATAGTAGAAATTAGAAATCAAGGTTGATTAATGAACATGTGTTTTGGCAATGGAGTCCATAGAATTAGGGTTATTGATTTTGGGTAGATATCAAATCTCTTTTACCCTTTTCGTTATTGATTTGGGTTTCTATAATCATGTTGTGGAGGTCTCTGCATATCCATAAACACAATAGAGGACTAAGTCAAATAAGGTTAAAACCCCAATTCGATGGGTTCATTTGAATATTTTACGAGAAAATCAAGTTGGAGAATAGAGAAGAGGTTTGGAAGATCGAGGACAAGGTCTTCTTCATCATCTTCTTCTCTTTTGTCCGGTGCCGACATCATGAAGGTCGTGGCTTCTGATCTTGTGACCTTTGAATGGCAAGGCCAGCATGGCCATGACCGCCGACTGGTTTTCTTTTCTTCCCAGAAGATTCGCGGTTGAGGGTGGTGGCCATTCAAGTTTGATTTCTGCATAGAAGGTTGATTAACCTATGCGGATTGGGGATTGGGGTGGATTGATATGGACTTATGCCATACAGGGAATCTGGGTTACTCATGAAAGGGCAACTAGGCATTGAAGCTGATGACTATACCTTTGGGTGAATGGATGTAATGGTTTTGCTGCTGGTTTAGTTGATTTCTGAATCAAAGATTCAAGATGGGTCTTTACTAAAATCTGATGCGAAGGGTAGATCACAAGTCTATTAAGTTTGGGGTTTAAATTGACGTCGCACGTGAGCAGCACATGGATGGTGCTACATCATCTTTGTGCCCTGAACAATGTTCTAAAAATTCCCGTCTAGGACCGCCTAGGCGGCGCCTAGTCGCCCGGAGATCCTTGGCCGTTTTGATTTTGGGCCGATTAATCTCCGATTAATTCCCGATTAATCCTCTGGGCGCTAGTTTTTAGATGTCCGCCCGATTAACGCCTAGCGTTTTTTAGAACCTTGGCCCTGAATAAGCTCTCATAATCTACATGCCAATGAAGTGACCAGTTATTATCGAAAAACTCTTATACTAATTACGTGATCACTTACTACATGTAAGAATAACGATATTAGTTAGGCATCAACTATATCTGATCGCTAATGTATGATACACTCTGCATTGTAAAATTATATATGTGATCGATCAGCTATGCATGGCACACATAACGTATCCTTTTCCTTAAATAAGTAGGTAAAATCATAACTCAAAAGAGTAATTGATTTGGTTAATTAATCTTTTGCAGAGTAATATCCCGAGTACAAATTTAGAATAGTAGAAGCACATGAGAAATTGATTGGAAAATGAAAAAATAGTTACGATAGTGATAGATCACAACGGTAAATGAGATATTGCTATATTAGTTCAGACATAAAGTTTGGTAATGACTAATGAAATTTCTAAACTTGTGAATTCTTTAAAGTGGCGAACCAAATAAACTACTGTACGTATGATATATAATTCTTTAATATTAGTCGTTGATTGAGATTATCAGCTCAAAACTTAAAACACACGTAACAAATTTGTTCGCTCTAACGTTGCCTCATTGTAACTCACTATCTCGTACTCTTCAACGGCCAACTAACAATTTCTTTTCTTCGTGCAAATTCATTGCATACGAAGAACTACGTACTTCCTCGTTGACCAATATTCATATAATACAAACGAACTTGTTCCATCGCAGAATTATGGACGGCAATTGTCCAATAAAAACAGTTGGAGGTTATAAATATAATTAATATTTAGGTCCAATAATTTAAGAAAGAGTTAGAACTGGGAAGCATGAATAGCATCACAACCCCTCAAGTTGTGATAGAAGAATTCCCCCAAAAATAGACGAAAGAGAAGGATATAGACGACTGGTGGCTGACATTCAAAGAGCGTGTAGGGGTTTGATGGAGAGGAGGTAGTTATAATACTTGGAAGAAGAAGAAGGAGAAGAGGAGGGAAGGGGAGGATGGTAATTTGGATTTGGTGCAAGAAATATATATATATATATATATGTCAATAGTATATATGGAGTTTGGTGGAACCATGTGTCTGTAGCTTCATAAACCATTAGGTTTCACCTACTCACTTTGTTTTCCTTTGAAAGATGGAAACCTACTTAATGGAAACGAGACTACATGTACTGATGTACCACTATTACAATAATGACCAAAGGCAACATTTATTTTGCCACATATCAACATACGTGGGAGTGCTTTCACTATTTGAGGTGGGATGAAGTTGTGCCGGTGATGTATTGTATATGGAATTAGTATGAGTTTTTTAAAAAATTTATAGAATTCAAAAGTCTAAGTGTATTTAATGTAGATTTTTAGTTATCCATACAAGTCTAGGTATATTGAATTATGATTTTTAAAAGTCATTATGAAATTCATAAAAGTTTGGCGATATTCAATCCACTTTTTAAAATGAACAGAATTATGTAAGTATTCAAAATATCATTCATACTAAAGATTATTATGGGCCGGGCTTGGGCTAGCCCTACCCTAAATTTTAGGGCTTAGAATCGGGCCGGGCCAAGGCTCAAAATGCAAGCCTCAGTCTGCCCTAGAGGCACAATCTACAAAGGCCAAAAGGGCCGGGCCGGGCTGAGCTTTTGTTTAATTCAAAATGAAAAAAAAAACAAGTATATGAGAATCTAACCATCTAGGTTACTGAACTTTCAGTGCATATATTCAAGCTTCATAGTTCATATGAAACATGATTCTCATATGTTTGGGAGCCTGTAATAATTACAAAAACTGAAGCTCAATTCATGCTCTAAATATCAAGTCATTCTACTAGAAATCTTCATTCTACATTAAACGGTCTCACTACACCACTGCGGCTACAAAATATAGAACCTAAAGACTGCAGTGTGTTGCAAAAACTGATCAAGTCTTCATCAATTCTTAAATAACCTTGTAATATCAAAAGAAAACCCAATGTACCTACAGAGAGATGGATGGTTAAGTAAATCATTAATCAAATAACTTAAATACAAGATAAATGATTCAATCAATTACAGATCAACCAATTTTAATAAGCCCAACATTTAATTATTTTGATGTAAACATGACATACCATATCCAAAAGTTTGCTTCCCTCAACCTTCTATCGGCTCGACCACTTCGTTGTTTGAATTAGCACGTTTAAGTGCATTCATATATTCTGGTCTTGCTCGTTTTGCAATCTGTTCCTCTTCAATTCGAAGATCTTCTTACTTCTTATCTTGCTCCCTCTTCTCAGCCAAGCTCCAATCTTTCAAGCAATAAGAGCTTGTAGTGCTTGGGTTTATACACGCCCTCTTCTTGGATACTATTCTTCCACAGCACTAAATGCAGCTTCTGAAGCCACAATGAAGGCTGTAACAGATAGCAAGTCATGAGCTATCAAAGAAAGCACTTGATACACTTCTTTATGAGATCTCCACCAACCTAAAATTTCAAATACCATACCACTCAGGAACTTCATATCAAGATAGTATTGCAAATCAAAACTTGAAGAAGGAGAAGTAGAAGTTGCATTCTTAGCCCTTTTAAAATCTCCTCAGCAAAGTCCTCATCTTCATCATTGGGTAAAACAACATAATCAGGTGCAGATGTAGACATATTTGAGCTTAAAGTAGTAGTGCTTTGGACTACTACATGCTGTTTGTAAATGTCATGCAACTCAAACAACTGATTCTTAAGACTAGAAATATTAGTATCAATTTCTCAATCAGCAATATTCATACTTTTCATCCATTGGCTAATTGCAAAAAATATATATCTAGGATCCAAAGCAGCTGCAAGACAAAATACATCAGGGAAACTTTTCCAATACATGTAAAATTTTGATTTCATGGCACCTAAAGCAGCAGCAATAATATGATAGCTAACATATTTATAAAAAGTTGCATTGATTCTTACCAAGCATGAAATAACACGACATGACGTCGAATAATACACACCACACAAGATTTTTGTTGAAGAATCAAAAACCTTTAAAAAGCGACAGACAATGCTAGAAATCAACCAATCTTCATTAGTGGGAAGTGGTAAAGTAGAATGACGACTAGATTGGTTTAGTTTTTGAATATAATGATTCAAAACAATCTTATACTTTTTCAGCTAATTGGAGCAATTCTATGAGGAACATCAATATCAATATTTCTCTTTGGCATATTCAAATCGTTACAACAGTTAACCCACAACTCATGTCTTTTACTAGATGAATTCATGCTCCTAACCATATTAGTGATTTTAACAACTGTTGGAGATAACAGATACAAACCATCTTGAACAATAAGATTCAAAATGTGAGCACTACATCACACATGAAAATATTTTTTTAAGGACGTAATTGACCATAAGAAAATCAGGGAGTAATGCAGCAATAACATCATTATTTGTGGCATTATCTAAAGATCTTGAAAAGATATTTTTCATGAATGCGCCAAGAAATCAACTCTTCATTTATGTGATTAGCAAGTGTCTCACCACTATGTGGGTACTCAATCATTTTAAAAGTAATGATTATTTTGTTCAAGTTTCATTTTTATCAATAAAATGAGCAGTTACAGACATATATCCCATATTAGCACGTGATGACCAACAATGAGAAGTCAAACTGATTTTGCCATTAAAACTTTCAAGTGTTTTGAGCAACTCATTTCTTTTTGCAATAAAGAGTTTCATCACATCCCTTTTACAAGTAGAAGCTGATAGTCCTCCATATTGAGGTGTAAAAGCTCTTTTGACTAACCCAGTAAAACTATGTGTGTCTACGAAAATAAAGGGATGTTCAGCTCTAATTACATAGTCAACTACTTCTTTTCTAGCAGTATCCTTATCGTAAGACCAATTTGCTATATTCCCACTAGAATCAGAACCTATTGCCTTTTGAGTCCTATAATGATGTGCTTGACCACCAACATAAGTGCCCTAATGCCTACGTAAATGTCTAGTTCCATTACTTCCTCCTCGTACCAACAATGTATTGCAAACACTACAGTTAACATATTTAACAATAACATTATCTTGAACAACTTCAACCTTTTCAAAAAAACTTCAAATATATTCTTATTTTACGGTATGAACTATAGGTAAATGAGGTTTAGGTTGTGGAGTTGTTGGTGGGTCTGTTGGGGTTGTTTGAGTCACTGAAGTTTGGATTTGGTCTATGGAAGTAGCAAGCAGGGGACTAGTTGTTGACTCAGCCATTTTATCCATGAAATTATTGAGAAATTAAGCAAACAAAACTCTTATCCACAACAATACAACAAGTACTTACACTACAATGTTAGGAGAAAGGTTTAGAGTTTACTTGAAGTTTAAGATATCAAAATGCAGGAGCAACCCCCATTGACCAGAAAACAAAGCTCATCCTCCTTCCAAGGCTTTAATTGCTCACATCTCTTCCACCGTTATATAAAAAAACAAAAAAAGCTTGGTAAGTATGTTGAATTATGCTTCTGAAAAAACTGAGAAGAGCCCACATATAATTTTGAAAATATTGATACTCATACCGGTCATTGATTTTCTGGAAAAATGAAAAGAAACTTTTTCACACGGTCATGTTTGGAAATCAAAATAGGTGGTTGGTGTTTATGTTTATTTATAGAGGTTAGGCAAGGAACTAGATTGCAACGGGCATATTTTTGGGTCTCAGTGTCTAACGGTAACTGATAAATTGGGGATTTGCGGATATGTGAACAACGGTAAACAAATTCAGTATAAACAAGCCCCAAAGACCAAATTAGAGTTCTAACAACAAATTATCTTCATATTTTCGAATAGGAACAAAATTACTTTATGAAAACCCAAGACCATTTCTTTTTCAGAGGATCATTTCAAGATATGTTGACATTATTGTCAACTAGATATATTTCTTCTTAGAAACCTATTTAAACCACAAAATCTATCAAAACATTAATCGTAAAAAATACTATGTGAGTAATTAGATATCAGTATCAGCCATAAAAGATTGAAAGGTTTGAACTTTGAACATGTGAGATTGTGAGCCAACCACACTCAAACCAAAGGCAGCCAAGTTAAAAAAATTGTCGTATTCACCAAAACAATTCATTCAAACAAAGAGTAGAGAAACCATGAATCCATGATATTCTGAAAAGTTAACTTGCTCTAACCTTCTCTTTCTCCCTGATAACAACTTAGTTATTCTCAAAAGTGGCTTTTCTCTTATGGTAGAATTCAACCTTAAACTCTTCAGCTTCCTCAACAGTAAGTGTGGCAACCGATTAAAAAAGTTGGTGTCGATGCCGATGCAAGGTCTTTGTGAGGCCTCAAAATTTCCTTAGCAACGAGGTCGGACTGAAGATGGAAGCGGAGAGATTGGATTGGAAGCAGAGGTGACGATGAGAAATTGGGAATATTGATAGTCAGAAAAAATACATAAGATGTGAATGATGAATGAAGTGGCGGGGGATAACCCACTGAATGTTAGATAGAGTTAATTAGATACCTACGATTTTGACAAAGTCCAGTAGTCCACTAAGACAATAGTGGGAAAAATATGCCTCATTTATTTGGGACGGGTTAATTAAGATTACCCAAAAGCCCAAATGGCCAATATCCTCACGGTCTCACTGCCCCATACTCCTATAGTACTATTATGTATCATGTATGTAATAATTAATAACTAAAATTAAAAATAAATTAAAATTATAGGGTAGGGTCGGGTATGGCTTTTAGGGCCGGGCTATAGGGTAGGGCCATGCTTCATTTCAACAACCCTTACCCTGTCCTAATCGAAAATGGCTTGGGCCCGCCTTTGCATTAGGACGGGTCGGGTCAAGCTTGGCCCTTTATTGTCGGGCGGGCCTTAGGGCTGAATAATGAGACCTAATTCATATTTATGAAATTATAAACTCATGTAATCTTATGGACTTTGTAATGTTCATTGTGACAACATAAATTATATAAATCTTTTTTATCATTAATGAAATGATTACTTAAATAACAAAGCGTCTTACAACAAACACAACAAGTGATGTTAAAAACGGTAATTAGGCTATGATTTTATTAATTACTTAAATTGAACTAAGGTACTAGGTTATGGACAATATTACAACAATTTCATTTTCAATATGATAAATTATTTTATTTTATATCATTAATATTAGATTACTAAAATGACTGTCCAATTTACCACAATGCATAATTATTGATGTCAAGACAGTAACATTTGTTCTACTTGTAGTAATTACTTTTGTAACTACATTATTTATAAGATTATCAATTATTTTACAATTTAAAGATGTTTGTGTTATGAAGATGATAAAACTAATATGAGACTAAAAAAATATACAAGTTGTAAGAGGGTGTTTTTGTGGTGCGACAAGGCCAAAAATCAATCGAGTAAAGGATCCAAGAACGATTTTGTTGTGATTGGTTTGACTGTAACAGCAGCAATTCACTTGTAACAGCAACGATTCACTTATAACGGTAGAGATTTGCTTAACCGTAACAACAACTATTTTCTATGCTTAACAAGAGTAACGAAGCTTACAGGAGGGGTGTGGTGAGGGAGTTGGATGTTTGTGAGTTCAGTAGAGATGAGATTGCATGATTTGGGTGAGGATTAAGGCAAGGTGGGTGATGGTTTGGGTATGAGAGATAAGACATGCTCTCTTGCTTGAAGTTACTGAGTTTTTTCTTCTTGGTTGGGATGAGCTCGCATCCCCTGTGGGTTGGAATCCCTTGGACTGAATCCACATGAATCCCCCCCCCCTCTTTGAAACAACAACCTTCTCTCTTTATGGTGGAGTTGGGAAGGGAATTTGAACCTTAAAAAACCAATGGTCCTCAAGGCTTCTCTTCATCTTGGATGTGTGGTCCATGGATAGGGGCGGTGATGGTAGGGATAGTTTGACACCTTGGTGCTGCTGTCACCAACCAAAGATCATGGGCTCCTTAAATCATGCTCAAAGGAAGTTGTGGGGATAGGAAATCAAAGGGATCTTATAAGATCTAAGTGTGATTGTCTTTCTCTGATTTTCTGGTGCTGCCGGAACTAACCAAGCACTAATCCCAGCAGCAAAAGTGGTAGAACGTGTTTGCCAAATGAGTATGAAGCAACTGAAATGGGAAATGAATATGGGTTATGTAATGGGTTTTGGGCCAAAAAAGGGTATTGGCTTTATTGGGTTGAAGATTCATTTCTCTACTAGCCCAATGTCGAATTTAAAGCCACATAATGCATGAACTTTGGTTTCCAAGCCAAAATTTATTTACGTGCTCTATTTCGACGATGGGTCTCACAAGCTCCGTTTCCTTCCATACCACGACCCTCGTGTAAGCCCCAAAGCGTAGCTTGGGTCTATGAGAATTTGCATGACGTGTTTTAATTTATGCTTGCCTTGATATTAAGCTTGGCGTGATTTTAGGACCGTTAATTTGGTTCTTCGCATGTCAGGCCTTGACTTTGGGGTTGTGGAAAAAGAGGCATCAACATTAGCCCCCTTGATTATATTGGCCATGAAAGCACGAGAATGGGCGAGATAATCAATGATAAATAGTAGGTCCCATAACATAGATGAGTGTAGCACACTAGCATGAAGCGTCACCTCTTAGCTAAACTTAGCAGACTTGTTTCTTCATCTCTTCGACGCCGGTTATCATCTTTCCTTGAATAGCTCAACTGTCTCGCCTATGGAATTCATCTGCTGGGTTTCTAGTAGTTTGATTACGTTAGGTCTCCTATGTTGCTTGGTATACGCATCTCCTTCACTGGTTTCTCTATCTTCTAGTGGGACGAACGAGCGAGCGTCACACAATTAACCCTGTAAAATGTCATCGTTAGTATAGAATAAGCATGGATCGTTCAGTCCGGGGAATCGAAGGGAACTCTAAACTATTAGTGTTAACAAATAATGGGGGGTTTGAGATTGATTATTAAATACTAAAATAAAACCTAAATTATTATTTACATGATCGACTTCTCTTTACCAAACTAAACCAAATTCACCAATGCACTACATAATTACAAGTTTGGTTCTATCATGCATTCTAATTCATCTGATTACATACTTTTAGACACCAATACAATTAGAGCCTTAGGGGAACATCTAGCCTAGTCATGCAAGATTTATATTGATGTTTAGGTTGACTTAGGGCCTCACCTAAATTACATGGAATCAAGTTTAACAACACTCAGGGTAGAAATCCAACAAGATTACATTTAAGCACCAAATCTTTGTTGGAGACATGATTCACGGTGGCGTCACTCACTATGGGGTACATGTAAATTTCCAAAATTTCCCACTTTAATTAACACAAACCGAACCTACTTAGGACATGATTCGATTTGTGTCGATATGGATGATGAAGATAACACTCAAATAAAATCTTAGAGACTGCATTCAAGCACTAAATTCATATGCATATATCTGAAAATTATCTAAGAGAAAGTAAAAGGAGAGTAGAACATAACAATAGAAATACAAACTTCAATAATTATAAGAACATAGATTCGGCATAGTTTCAAAAACATATCAAATACAATCTGAAAATTTTAAAACAAATACAAAATCAATACTTCTACATAAACAACTTACAATCTTCATAGACAAAGAATTGTAGATTAACACAAATAAACGAAGCCATGAAGATGAGTTGCGAGAATCACACGTTGTAGGAACCTTAGAGGTACAGTTGCAACAGGTGAAACTCGGTGGAGATGATGATGATTTTGGGGTGGACTGCTTGGCTAATTTGTGAGGGAAGTTTATGGTGGTGTTTTGGTAGAGTTTTGGCTCTTGAATGCTAAGGAGAAATGATGATTTTTCTTTGTGAATGATGTGCTATTTATAGAAAAGTTTTGGCTCCTTGAATATTATTGCTTGGACTTTTTCTCCTTAATTTCTTTCACTTATTTTTGTCATTGGTGGGTGCAATCTCCTTTAATAAATTCTTTAATTTTCTCATTCTTAGGTGTCTCATTCTTTCTCTCTTGCATTATCTCTTTTTCTTTCTCTTTTTTTCTTTCACTTATTTTTGTCATTGGTGGGTGCAATCTCATTTGATCAATTCCTTCTTCTTCCCCTTTTTAGGTGTCTCATTTTTTTTTATTTTCCTCATTTGCTTCACTTTTCCTCTATTTTTTTCCTTCATTGTAGCTATACAATCTCATCTTAAAAATCTGAAAATAATAAAAGAAAATAATAAGGACAAGTAAGTTACGGAGTACAAAAGTACGATTAGGAAAGTTACGGAATACGAGTTTCAGTTCAAGTAGGATTTTCCCAAATGGTACGTTTCCTAGTCTAAAAAGGATTCATAATGCAAGTAGGATTCTCAATATATCACAAATGTTATAGAAATGCCGATTAATGAAGACTCCTAATTTAACTAGATTTCCTTGTTACACAAGGAATCCTATTCTAAATAAGACTCTCGAAAATTTTTATGTTTTCAACATGTTTTAACACCAAAATACAACCAATGTCACCATAGACTCCTAACTCGACTATATGAATTAATACTACAACAATAAGAGCTAATAAAAGTACAATTGGAAGTAAAAACATGTTCAGAACATCGTGATAGTAGCACAAAGTGTGACGTTCTTAATGCGTTTATGCCCTATTCTTACTCTTTGTTACCTCTTATTTAGTATATTTTGGTTTCTTTTGTATGAATAAGTGTCTAGGTAGAGTTTATATCGATTATGAGTGAATTGGTGATGAAATCGTGCTAAGTGTTAAGAATCCTTGTTGAGATATGAGTCCTTGTTCGAGTAGGATTCATCATTTCATATTTCTTTCTTTCTAACGTACTTATTCTTATTAGGAAATACAAATCTAGGTTGGAGAATGAAAGAGATCCTAGTTTCACAAGGAAAGAGAATAAGATATGCACTTAAAAGCCCAATCCATGCAAGAATCAAAATGATATCAAGAATCGTAGTCCAACTTCGACGGGGTCCCTTAGATAGTTCCGATCGTAGAAGATGTACCATATATGGATAGAAAGTTGTGTGAGTCTAGTTTATGTAGGATTTGGAATCAAATTAATATCTTATTCCTACACGAAGATATGACTAGGGGTGTTAATCGGTTTGAATGGTTCGGTTTATAAGTGATACCGAACACCAAACCGTTCTATTTATTCGGTTTGGTTCGGTTTGGTTTTTCACTTTTTTTTTCAAAAACCAATTGTATTCGGTTTGGTTCGGTTTGGTTTTTCTCTGGTTTATATCGGTTTTTCTTTCGGTTATTTTGTAAAGAAAATCGGAGTTTCTTTACTTGTCTATCTACTTGATTCTTAACGAAATAAAAAGAACATGCGGACAGATTTGCAAAATTCTATTTACAAGATATAGTTGCTTCACAAATGCATACAATTGCAAAAAGCCACTAAACAAGTTATACCACATTAGTAGGCATGTTGTCGTTCCAATATCTAAAATTCAAAATATTAAATTTTGACCGTCAGATGTGATCAGCATATTTAAATAAGGATATGGTAAAAAATTCATCTAATGTTGATAATATTTGGGTCTCGATCGATGTGGTCAACATTAACTTAATTTCATCTAATTAAGTGAATTTGTTCTTACCTCCTCCTTCTTAACTAGTTTTGGTGGATTTTTTCATGCACACACTCTCACATATATGTGATGTAGCAGCTCGTGTAAAATTTTCAAAAATTTTACGTTCCAGGGATAAGGCTACCCATAGGTGATAATAAGCGTAAAAAGGGTTGACCGCCTCGATCGGGACACAAACGTTATCGAAAATATGTGATTTTTTTACCATAACCATATTTCACTATACGTAATGCATCATGCGGACAAATTTGCAAAATTCTATTTATAAGATATAGTTGCTTCACAACTGCATATATTTGCAATAAGACCACTAAATAAGTTATACCACATTAGTAGACATGTTGTGGTTCCAATATCTAAAATTCAAATTATGAAATTTCGACCGTCGGATGTGATCAGCATATATAAATACATATATGGTAAAAAATTCACCGAATTTTGATAAAGTTTGGGTCTCGATCGATGTGGTCAACATTAACTTAATTTCATCTAATTAAGTGAATTTGTTCTTACCCCCTCCTTCTTGACTAGTTTTGGTGGATTTTTTCAAGCACACACTCTCACATATATGTGATGTAGCAGCTTGTGTAAAATTTTCAAAAATTTTACGTTCCATGGATAAGGTTACCCATAGGTGATAATAAGCATAAAAAAGGTTGACCGCCTCGATCGGGACACAAACGTTATCGAAAATATGTGATTTTTTTACCATAACCATATTTCACTATACGTAACGCATCATGCGGACAAATTTGCAAAATTCTATTTATAAGATATAGTTGCTTCACAACTGCATACATTTGCAATAAGACCACTAAACAAGTTATACCACATTAGTAGACATGTTGTGGTTCCAATATCTAAAATTCAAATTATGAAATTTCGACCGTCGGATGTGATCAGCATATATAAATACATATATGGTAAAAAATTCACCGAATTTTGATAAAGTTTGGGTCTCGATCGATGTGGTCAACATTAACTTAATTTCATCTAATTAAGTGAATTTGTTCTTATCCCCTCCTTCTTGACTAGTTTTGGTGGATTTTTTCATGCAAACACTCTCACATATATGTGATGTAGCAGCTCGTGTAAAATTTTCAAAAATTTTACGTTCCAGGGATAAGGCTACCCATAGGGGATAATAAGCGTAAAAAGGGTTGACCGCCTCGATCGGGACACAAACGTTATCGAAAATATGTGATTTTTTTACTATAACCATATTTCACTATACGTAACACATCATGCGGACAAATTTGCAAAATTCTATTTATAAGATATAGTTGCTTCACAACTGCATACATTTGCAAAAAGACCACTAAACAAGTTATACCACATTAGTAGACATATTGTGGTTCCAATATCTAAAATTCAAATTATGAAATTTCGACCGTCGGATGTGATCAGCATATATAAATACAGATATGGTAAAAAATTCACCAAATTTTGATAAATTTGGGTCTCGATCGATAACATATTTAATTATGTATATTAAAAATATCTATAAATAATATAATTTCTTTATAATATATATATATTCGGTTTTTCGGTTCGGTTTCGGTTTTCAAACGTCCCAAACCAAAACCACACCAAATCTTTCGGTTTGGTGCGGTTTTTTTGCGGTTTGGTGCGGTTTTTTTTTTCTTCGGTTTTTTTCGGTTATGGTTCGGTTATGGTTCGGTTTTTTTTCGGTTTTCGGTTTTCAATTAACACCCCTAGATATGACCGAATCATTACTCGGAGCTCCAGTGGGCTCGGCAGAATTATCTCAGCCATTGATTTGCTTTTGATCCAAGGGTTGTGAGGGAAACATGGGACCTTGTTTCTCCTACATATAGAGCACAAATCTATATCAGAATCACAATAAATTCCTGCACCAAAGAATGTCAAAGAAGACATGCAGCAAATTAATGAGAAGAGGTAAGAAAAATCAAACAATGCTGCAACAATTAAGACTCTTGTTGCCTCCCTAATTCAAATGAAGAAATTTGTGCAAAAGAAATCAACATTAAAAGAGAAAGAAGATATGCAATTAATGTTTAATCCTTATAGAAATCAGAATTCGGGCAGTGCAGATCATCCAACTTTGACGGGTTCCCCTGGACAGAACAAGGCACAAAGGTATGGCCAGAACAAGGCATAAAGGTCAGATCTGCCGAATTGAGAAAATCTAGGAAACCTCAACCAATTTAGTTTCAACTTTGTGGACTTTGTGGCCAGCCTCCATTGGGTTTGTTCCTCTATATATAGCACCTCATTTCCTCAGAAAAAAAATCATCAACTTTGCTCACAAAACTAGCCAAAGCTATGCCTTAAACACTACTTATCATCCTCAAAGCCATTCAAGCCGAAAACACCATCTTCCTTTCATTCCATTCGATCTAAAGCGCTACGCTTAGGATTGCCATTCAAGTTGAAGCCGTGCTGCCTTGTTTCCGTTAAGGAGATTTACAAAGTGTAACTCGTTACTTCTTCACTTATGTTTTCGGTTTGGATTCATTGTGTGATGTTGTGCTTATGTTTTTGGCTAGTTTCAAATTTGTGGAATACTCTCATGAAGTTTACAATTTTGCAGGATGTTATAAAGTAGTTCTGATTTCGTTTTCTATGATTTCTATGTAGATGTTGTGAGTTTATAATTCAATGATTTAATGATTCTCTTTCTTGTGCGTTAACTATATGTAATTTAAGGCTCTAAGTTAGTTTTACAAATAAGATTCTTAAGTGTTTTTGTTAACTTGTTAAAGTAAGTGACATGCTTGACTTGTTAGTAATCACTAGGAATTAACCATGATCCGTTGTTATCTAAGATGCGCTAAGTAATTAGATAAGAAATGATTCAATAAAGTGGTAAGATTGAGAATGAGATGTTACCTTGTAATTTTTAAGCGCTAAGCTAGGATTACCAGGTCATGTTTCGAGTTAGGGATGCGCTAAGTAACCTAGCTCGGCATTAGGTTGTTGTTTGTTCAATAAATACTTGTCCGCTAAGGCTCGATGTTTGTATAGGATGAGATTATGATTTTGAAGCTACTTGTGACGTTTTGTTTGGTGATGTTTATGTGTTGGTTGGTTGATCACATGTATATATATTAGTTTAGGTTTATTTTCTATTTGTTCTAAAATATATCTCAAATTTTTTAAACTCTTATGTATTCGTTGTTAAATGTTTGTGATTCTTTACCCTGGTTGGATCTCCGGTTTGTGAACGATACCCTCTTGCTTTATACTACTAACGATGCTTACAGGGTTAATATTGATCTTGAGTAATTGAACCAATCAAATGGCGCTGTTGCCGGGGATCCATATTTATGGATCTCTAATCTTTTAATTTCGAATTCACTGTTCATATTGTAAATTTATATATACTTATCTTATTTTGTTGTAACATATAGTAAATATATCTTAGGTTGTTGTTTTAGTGATTGAGTGAATGATTGTTGTAGGTTGTAAATCGAACGGAATAGGTAAAGTCCATTTTGTTAATATTAGCCTTAACCCCTCATGTTTTCTTTCAAAGTTTTTGCATGAGGTTGAGGGCGGCTCTTATTAACACTTGGAGATTTTTCTAACACCCAAGTTTAAGTCCAGCTGAGTAAGGGGAACACTCTTTTATTACCCTAGTGCACGGGACCAAAATTGGATCTCAGAGAACTATTGACTGACATACATCTCGGTGATGGAGTCGATAGGGAGTTCGCTCTCCGTTCAATAAATGAGTCCTACCATGTTCACTATCTCTAATTGAGTTATACGGCATTCTGAAACAAATACTTGATATTGTGTCTAGACATCCATACTTAGGCCGCACGTCCACCTTGGTTTACAACTTAGAATCAATTGATCATTCAATCATTGAAATAGCAAAAAGAACTTGTGAATTGTATGAACTTTGTAATCGTAAAGAACTAACTTTGTAACATGACAACATAGTTGTCGTGCCTCTTCCATAAGTGTGCCGTGTATATGATAAAGGAATGGTACAATTTCTGTCTTCATTTTGTATTCTTCAATGCTCTAACCCTTTAACTTTTGTATTACAAGAATTATGCATGTCCGCAATATCTAAACAATTCAATCATAGAGATTTAAACAACTCTTTTACGAGTGGACCCTTAGATTTTTAATCATCTTCAAGCAATTCAATCTTGAACTCTTCACCTAGATCAGAAGAAGAAGAGGATCCTTTCTTTCCCTTCATCTTCAATTCAGAGACAGACACAATTGCGGACCATGACCTAGTTCTTGTCGGTGCTCCAATGGCACTCAAGAATACTTTCATCCCCACCACTCCTGAATCACCTTCATGTATTGCTTTCACTCCACCTAATGAAGTCAACTTCTCCATTCCGGTTCAATTGCTTGGGCAACTGCCTAAGTACTCTGGTTCCTCAATGAAAGACCCTAATGTTCACCTTAGGGAGTTCTTGGACATTTGCAAGCTCCAATCGATTCATCATCTGTCTCAAGAAGGTTTAAGGTTATTTTTGTTTCCATTTACCCTTAAGGACGATGCTAAGCGTTGGTTGTACTCTCTGCCTCCGGGAATCATTACCACATGGGACGAAATGACTAGGAAGTTCTTAAAACAATTCTTCCCTGCTCAACTCACGAAAAGACTAAGGAGGGAGATTTAGAACTTCACTCAAAAGGATGGTGATTCACTCTATAAGGCATGAGAGGAATTTCAGGAGCTACAAAGAAAGTGCCCTCACCATGGTATTTCGTTGGATGACTTGGTGCAATTCTTCTATGAAGTACTCGACGCTACTAACAAGAGTATGGTGGATTCGGCATGTGGCTGCACATTCATAAACAAGACCAGTCAAGAAGCTTACACCTTGATTGATGACTTGGCCGACAACAATCGCCAATTTAGTTCTAAGGAGAAGAGAGGAAGCAAGAGCCGTGGGGTGTATGACGTTGATACAAGGAATCAAATGGCTACTTTAGAAAGAAAGCTTGACGTTCTTGTCAAGGCATTCAATGGTTCGAGCATCAACGCTCAAGCGTGTGGCATTTGTTCCTTCAAGGACCACACCACCGAGAATTGTCCAAATGGTGCAATGACTGAAGAGGAGTTGAACTTCATGGGGCAACAAAGGCCTAGATATGATCCTTATTCGAACACATACAATCCTGGACTTAGAGACCATCCCAACTTTCATTGGAACAACAATGCTCAACCGTCCAATGCTCAAGGTCAAAGACCTCGTCCTTCAGGTTTGTTTGTGCAGCCTCAGGTACCTCAAGGTTCTGTTCCCTTTAACTCTAATGTTCATGGTTCGAATAATACATCTGCACTTAACTATGATGAACTTTTGAAGTCCCTTGCTCAAGGGCAACAAAATTTAAACTCTGCTACTCAAGCTTTAGTTACTGGTCAACAAGCTCATTCTAAAGACACAACCAAGCTTAAGAAGCAGATGAGACAAGTGATCGACTTCATGGGCAAGATCCATGAGGGAAGTAAGTTGCCAAGCTAAACCGAGCCAAATCCAAATATGAAGGCCATAATGACAAGAAGTGGCTGGCTCTTAGATGCTCCATTACAGCCAATCAAGAAGGTCATGCCTTCTAAGGACAAAGAGGCCGAGAATTTCAATGCAAATGACCTAGAGAAGGACCCTGCCTCCTCTAAGGTCAATGATGTCGTGCATGAGATAAGTAAGGATCCTAACTCTAGTGGTTTGGTTTCAACTAATGTTCTTCCTCGTGTCCCCTTCCCCAATAGATTCGCAAAGAAGAAGAATGATGACTTTGATCAAGCCATGCTCAACATCTTTAAGAGGGTAGAAGTGAACATGCCTCTCATTGAATGCATTCAACAAATCCCGAAGTACGCTAAGTTTCTAAAAGAGTTGTGCACCAATAAGAGGATGACTCGAGAAAAGGAAGTGGTCACAATGAATGAGATGGTCTCACCCATGCTCCAAATGAAGCTACTACCTAAGTCAAGGATCCAGGGAGTTTTTCTACCCCTTGTACAATCTGTAACACAAAATTTCATAAGCTAATGCTAGACTTAGGAGCATCGATCAATGTAATGTCTTACTACATTTATGCTAACTTTGGTCTAGGAGATTTGAAAAAAGATAGTGTGGTTATCCGATTAGCTGATTGTTCAAACAAAGTCCCTTTGGGCTATGTTGAATATGTTCTTGTGCAGGTTTCGAGCTTGATATTCTCTGCGGACTTCTATGTCCTTGACATGGAGCCAACTGAAGCAGATGACAATGAGGTCCCTATTCTATTGGGGTGTCCCTTTATAAGGACTGCAAGAACGAAGATTGATGTGTTTAGTGGATCACTCACCTTTGCGTTCGACGGTGAAGTGATTAGCTTCAACATCTTTGAAACCATGAGGTATCCCCTTTCGGAATTAAGTGATTGTTTTTCGGTTGATGTTCTTGATTCCCTTGCAGATAACTATCTAGATACCTGGGCACATGACGAGTTGGCACTCACCATTGCCCACGGGGTCGGATTTGCAAGTGATGGCTCCAACGTTTCTAAGTTGGAAGCCAATGATGCTATGCTATCTTTTGTACTAGAGAACGTGGCCTCTCTTGAGGTTTTGCCACGTGAGGTAATTTATGTCTCTCCTAGTCCAATTCTCCTAACCACTAACAAGAATCTTCCTTCTGTGGTGCAAGCCCCAAAGCTTGATCTTAAGGTTCTTCCAGACCACTTGAAGTATGCGTTTTTGGGAGATGAGGATACATTGCCAATGATCATTTCATCTGCACTTAACGAGGAACAAGAGGAGAGATTGATTGAAGTGTTGAAGAGACACAAGACGGCCATAAAATGGACACTAGCCGACATCAAGGGAATCAACCCTACAATGTGTGTCCATCGAATTTTACTTGAAGATGGTGCTAAACCGACCAAGGAGAGTCAGAGACGTCTTCACCCACCAATGATGCAAGTTGTCAAAGACGAGATCACTAAGTTACATGATTGTGGCGTCATCTATACTATTTCGGATAGTAGGTGGATCTTCCCCATTCAAGTTGTGCCAAAGAAGTCCGGAATCACGGTGGTGAAGAACAAAGATAACGAGTTAGTGCCTCAAAAGACAGTGACTGGTCACCGTGTGTGTATCGACTATAGGAAGCTTAATTCTACAACAAGGAAGGATCATATGTCATTGCCATTCATTGATTAAATGCTTAAGAGGTTAGCTGATCATTCTTTCTATTGTTTTCTTGATGGATATAGTGGATACAATCAGATTAGTGTTATGGAGGAAGATCAAGAAAAGACTACATTCACATGCCCTTTTGGTACGTTTGCTTATTGTCGCATGCCTTTGGTTTATGCAACACTCCAGGTACGTTTCAACGTTGTATGTATCACATTTTCTCTGAGTATATTGGTTCTAAAATTAAAGTTTTCATGGATGACTTTTCTGTTTATGGTGAGAATTTCGACACATGTTTAGAGAATGTGGAACTTGTGCTTAGACGTTGTGAAGAAACTAACTTGGTTTTGAATTGGGAAAATGTCATTTTATGGTTACGCAAGGCATTGTCTTAGGCCATATTGTTTCATCTAAAGGAATTGAGGTTGATAAGTCTAAAATAGATCTTGTGCATCACTTAGCCCTCCCCATAACTGTGAGGGATGTTCGATCGTTTCTTGGACATGCAGATTTCTATCGTAGGTTTATCAAGGACTTTTCCAAGATTGTGAGACCATTGCTTCAAAAGGACGTTCCATTTCACTTTGATGATGATTGCAAGCATGCATTTGAGACTTTGAAGAAACTTTTAACGTCGGCACCGATCATGGCACCGCCGGATTGGTCATTGCCGTTTGAATTGATGTGTGATGCCTCCGACTATGCAGTTGGAGCTGTGCTAGGGCAGAGGAAGGAAAAGCAGCCTTATGCCATTTACTATGCCTCTCGAACGCTCAATGATGCTCAATAGAACTACACCACAACCGAAAAAGAACTTTTTGCCGTGGTCTTTGCTTTAGATAAGTTTCATTCTTACTTACTTCAATCCAAAGTTATTGTTTACACTGACCATGCATCTTTGAAGTACTTAATGATGAAAAAGGATGCCAAACCGAGATTGATTCCATGGATTCTCTTACTCCAAGAGTTTGATCTCGAGATCATGGACAAGAAGGGAAGTGACAATGTTGTGGCGGACCATTTGAGCTATTTGATGAGAGATGCCGAACCCTTGGCCATTCAAGAGAGTTTTCCGGATGAGCAACTCTTTCGAGTTGAGGTAAGTGAGCCATGGTATGCATATATTGTGAATTATCTTGTTTCTAAGCAATTTCTGGATACTTTATCGCATGCTCAAAAGAATAGACTTAAAGCTTTAGCTAAGCATTACTTTTGGGATTAACCATACTTGTGGAAACATTGTGTTGATCAAATCATTAGGAGGTGTGTCCCTGAATCTAAACATCATTATATACTTACCTTTTGTCATTCTGAGTATGGTGGATGACATTTTGGTTCACGTATGACTGCTTTTAAGGTGTTGGAATGTGGTTTCTTTTGGCCTACGATCTTTAAAGATGCATATCAGTTTTGCATGACTTGTGATAGATGCCAACGCATGGGAAACATAGGTTCTAGAGATCAAATGCTGATGCATCCTGTCTTGACTGTTGAACTATTTGATTGTTGGGGTATTGATTTCATGGGACCTTTTCCAAACTCTAATGGTTTTTTGTACATACTCGTTTGTGTTGATTATGTTTCGAAATAGGTGGAAGCAAAAGCCACCCGGACTAATGATTCTCAAGTTATTGCAGATTTCCTTCGTTCTAACATTTTCTCTAGGTTTGGTATGCTAAGAGTAATCATTAGTGATGGAGGATCTCATTTTTACAACCGGACCATTGAGGCATTGTTGAGGAAATATGGTATCAAGCATAAGGTTGCTACGCCTTATCACCCCCAAACAAGTGGACAAGTTGAACTATCTAATCGAGAGATCAAGATAATTTTAGAGAAATCAGTTGGACCATCACACAAAGATTGGTCTCAATGATTAGATGATACTCTATAGGCTTATAGAACCGCATACAAGACTCCTCTTGGAATGTCACCGTTTCGATTAGTCTATGGCACGGCGTGCCATCTACCTGTGGAGCTTGAGCATAATGCATGGTGGGCTGTGAAGAATTTTAACATGGACATTGACGAGACCGGATTGCATAGGAAATTGCAATTGCATGAGCTTGAAGAGATTCGAAATGAAGCGTATGATTTGGCTATAATTTATAAGGAAAAGACCAAATCGTTCCAAGATCGTATGATTAGGAAGAAACACTTTGTCGTTGGGCAGAAAGTTCTTTTGTTTCATTCTCGACTTAAGATGTTTCCGGGCAAGCTTCGTTCAAGGTGGCTTGGCCCATTTGTTATTACTCACATTTTTCCTTCTAGTGCTATCAGGATTAAGAGTGCAATGAATGGAAATGAGTTCACGGTCAATGGACATCGCGTGAAGCATACTATGAGAACTTTGTGGAGCATAACGTGGATGAGACTTCTCTCCTTGAACCTACGGAAAACAAGTGAATTTTTAGAGATAGTGTAGCCTTTGGACTATAAACTTAAGCCAATGAAGGAGCCATCAATGAGTGTTTGCATTTTCTTATCCCTTATCTGTTTTTAATTTTCATTGTTTATCAGACAATGTAAGTTTTAAGTGAGGGGTGGGGTATACATCATTCTTTGTATTCAATTGTTTGATATGTGTTTCGATTTTGTTGTTTTGATTTTGATTTTCGATTTTTAGTGTTACTTTCGATTTTAAGTTATTTTTGTTTTTTGTTTTTTGTTTAGTCTAAGTATGCCTTTATCTCTCTAGGATGAATTGATCTTTGAATGATTGGTTGATAGATGATCATGATATTGAATTGAACTTCATTGTTATTCGATGGTTAGTCGATGTATAGATTTTGTAGGAACATGTAGTAGATGAGGATTTTGAAACTTAGGTACATAATGAGCATGTTCTTTACTTGTTTGAATTCATGTAACCCTATGTGAGTTTCGAGTCATGTATGTGTTTTTCTTTGGAGAGTTTAATCTATCGTTTCTTGGCTATATAATCTTATTACATCTATTTTGATCAATTCATATGCCATAGAATTGCAATGAACTAGAGAATGCTAGAACTTACTTTGTGAAACTTTCAAAACATTTATCATAATATACTCTGATTTTGAAAATGATTGTTGGATCTTTTTAGGATTCCATCACTTTACACCAAAACGCCATATGCCTTATTTGAGCCATGCTTGGGACACCTTAGTATGAACCCACTTGAGCCTACGTTCAGCCTTTTCTTTCATTACCAACATGTTAATATCCTTTCTTAGTATAGTTATATCTCTACCCTTGTCTTTAAGACTTGGCATAGCCGATTCTTGGATGTTAATATGGAGTGATGATTCGATTCAAGTGTGGGGTTATGAATGTATGTATTTTTGCCGTATGAAATGGTGAAAAGAATCAAAGAATAGAAAGATGTCGTGAGAAGAAAAAAAATTACATGGACACGGCTTGAAAGAAAAAAAATATAAAGAAGTTACGCCACAGCTATATTTGATGTGAATTTGGAGTTGTGTTGTATTTGTTGAAGGCTCAATAATGTTATACTTTAGCATTTGTTCGTTTTCACAATGTTTAGAGTGAAGAATGAGTCCAACATAAAAAAATTGGCCCTTGTTTTATGGAGTATGTCGACATAAGGTGGATGATTTTTGCTCTGCTAAGTCTTGAAGATGACCATTGTGATTCATTTTACCTAAAAAATGATATCCTTACCGAGCCTAAGCCTACCTTTTATAAAGATCCGCATGATTCTTAAAATGAGTAGCTCTTGATTTGTGGAGTTTGTTTCATGAGTAAACATATGGTTTTAGTTCATTTGTGCATATGATTGGTATCTTTCATGAGGTTTTCAAATTCACTTTGTGTTCATAACTCTTATGTGTGAAAAACTTTTAAACATATGCCATGTTCTTGAGAGAAAAGCTTCGGAGTGCATATTCCTTTTGAGTTGAATTTTAAACTTGTTTTGAACATGTTGAGCTTAATATCACCTATGTTTCTGTCATGTCTTACTTGTTATGCGAGATCTCATGTTTATTAACCATTGAATTCATTCTATCTATTTCGATTAAGTGTTATTATTGATGCTATGAGTTTGAAGATCTATGAGACAAAATGTTGAAAGCATTATAGTTGAGTCGTTAGTTTAGTTGTATTGATTTTTGTTTTATCCTTTTGGTTTCCCTTTCTAGCGTTTCCTAAGGGACTAACAAAGTTGAAGTGTGAGGTTATTGATAGGAGCACAAATTGTGACGTTCTTAATGCATTTATGTCATATTCTTACTCTTCGTTACCTCTTATTTAGTATATTTTAGTTTCTTTTGTATGAATAAGTGTTTAGGTAAAGCTTATATCGATTATAAGTGAATTGATGATGAAATCGTGCTAAGTGTTAAGAATTCTTGTTGAGATATGATTCCTTGTTCGAGTAGGATTCATCCTTTCATATTTCTTTGTTTCTAACGTACTTATTCTTATTAGGAAATACAAATCCATGTTGGAGAAGGAAAGAAATCCTAGTTCCACAAGGAAAGAGAAGAAGATATGCACTTAAAAGCCCAATCCACGCAAGAATCAAAATGTTGTCAAGATTCGTAGTCCAACTTCGACGGGGTCCCTTGATAGTTCCGATCGAATTAGAAGATGTAGCATATATGGATAGAAATTTGTGTGAGTCTAGTTTATGTAGGATTTGGAATCAAATCAATATCTTATTCCTACACGGAGATATGACTGAATCATTACTCAGAGTTTCAGTGGGCTCGGCAGAATTATCTCAGCCATTGATTTGCTTTTGATCCAAGGGTTGTGAGGGAAACATGGGACCTTGTTTCTCCTACATATAGAGCACAAATCTATATCAGAATCACCATAAATTCCTGCACCAAAGAATGTCAAAGAAGACATGCAGCAAATTAATGTGAAGAGGTAAGAAAAATTAAACAATGCTGCAACAATTAAGACTCTTGCTACCTCCCTAATTCAAAGGAAGAAATTTGTGCAAAATAAATCAGCATTAAAAGAGGAAGAATATATGCAATTAATGTCAAATCCTTATAGAAATCAGAATTCTAACAGTGCAGATCATCCAACTTTAACGGAGTCCCCTGGAAAGCTCACAATGATTCAGAAAATGCATGATATATGGATGAAACGATATGGGAGTCTATTTTCAAATGCCATTGGAATCAGCTCAATATCTATTTTCTAGAGAAAGTTATGGCCAGAACAAGGCACAAAGGTCAGATCTGCCGAATTGAGAAAATCTAGGAAACCTCAACCAATTTGGTTTCAACTTTGTGGACTTTGTGGCCAGCCTCCCTTTGGTTTGTTCCTCTATATATAGCACCTCATTTCCACAGAAAAAAAAATCATCAACCTTGTTCACAAAACTAGCCAAAGCTCTGCCTTAAAACACTACTCATCATCCTCAAAGTCATTCAAGCCGAAAACACTATCTTTCTTTCATTCCATTCGATCCAAAGCGCTACGCCTAAGATTTCTATTCAAGTTGAAGCCATGCTGCCTTGTTTTGATACCGTTAAGGAGATATACAAAGTGTAACTCGTTACTTCTTCACTTATGTTTTCGGTTTGGATTCATTGTGTGATGTTGTGCTTATATTTTTGGCTAGTTTCGAATTTGTGGAATACTCTCATGTAGTTTACAATTTTGCAGGATGTTATAAAGTAGTTTTGATTTCATTTTCTATGATTTCTATGTAGATGTCGTGAGTTTATAATTCAATAATTCAATAATTCTCTTTCTTGTGCGTTAACTATATGTAATTTAAGGCGCTAAGTTAGTTTTGCATATAGGATTCTTAAGTGTTTTTGTTAATTTGTTAAAGTAAGTGACATGCTTGACTTGTTAGTAATCACTAGGAATTAACCATGATCTGTTGTTATCTAAGATGCGCTAAGTAATTAGATAAGAAATGATTCAATAAAGTGGTAAGATTGAGAATGAGATGTTACTTTGTAATTTCTAAGTATGATTATCATGCCATGTTTCGAGTTAGGGATGCGCTAAGTAACCTAGTTCGGCATTAAGTTGTTGTTTGTTCACTCAATACTTGTCCGCTAAGACTCGGTGTTTGCATAAGATGAGATTATGATTTTGAAGCTACTTGTGACGTTTGTTTGGTGATGTTTATGTGTTGGTTGGTTGATCACATGTATATATTAGTTTATGTTTATTTTCTGTTTGTTCTAAAATATATCTCAAATCTTTTAAATTCTTATGAATTCGTTGTTAAATTTTTGTGATTCTTTACCCTGGTTAGATCTCCGGTTTGTGAACGATACCCTCTTGCTTTATACTACTAACGATGCTTACATGGTTAATATTGATCTCGAGTAATCGAACCGATCACGTTGCACAAAGTGCTCCTATCAACTACCCCACACTTTGCTTTTGCTAGTCCTTTAACAAAACAAAACAAAAACTTTATAAAAACACTGTTGCCCATAAATGATTGTTTCAGAATCTCATAACACATAGCTTTCAAGTTTAAACATTTGAATGTAAGCACATAAATTCCAAGCTTCATAAACATGCTTAATGGTATGAATAAGTCATAAACGAGACAATAAACAGTTAACATGTTTAGTCAATCTAATCCTCCTTACAAGGCATACTCTCTTCTTTTCACTCAGATTCATGACTATAATTCACACATAAGTATAGGCAAGAGAATAGATATTAAGGCAATAAATAACTTGCATATTTCATCAAATGAAAGCACTTTGTAAATATTTTTTTGGAAAACCTCATCTAACAACTAAGTGCACAAATGGACCAAAACCATATGCACAACTCTTGTGGTTATCTCTACAGACCAAGATTTGCTCATTTTAAGAATCATTAGGATAATTATACAATGTTAGTGTTTAGGCTTTGGCTAACGGCATGGAATATCAAGAAATCACAAAGGTCATCATATAGACTTAGCAGAGTAAACATCACTCTTATGACACCAAACACCATCAATGACCAAATATTAACAAGTTAGGCCCAATCATCATTTTATACACAAAGTGAAAATGGACAAAGATCAAATGAACATTTTAGACCTTAAATTACAACTCAATCCAAATCACAAACAAAAAGATAATATAACATTTTTTTTCGATCTCATTTTATTATTATTATTTTTTTCAATTTCCTTCATCATTTTTTTTCATTACTTTGCTTAAAAGCTTTTGATTTTTTTTTTCATATATCTTCCACCCCACACTTATTTTATACATCATCACAACATCATCTCAAAAAAGAGTTCTTCTAAGTTTATAGGACAAGGTAGAAGTTACATACTAAGCATGAAGATAATATAGGTAATGATGAAAATACTCAATGTAGGCTCAAATAAGGTTCAACTAAGGGGTCTCAAATATGACACATATAGGGACACATGGTTGTTTGGCAAAAGTGGTGGTATTCCTAGAAATGATCCATAAATCCCTTTCAAAGTCAGAGCATTTTATGACTTAAAAGTTTCAATAATCACAAAAGCTAGTTATAGTAAATTCTAGAATTCATTAAAAGCTATGACACATAGTTATTCAATATGCAAAGAATAATGAGGTTAAAAAACAACCACAAAATTAATTATTATTATATCTCATGAAGAAAGTACATATAGGCTCAAAAACTCATAGATTGTTAGACTTTCAACTAACTAAACATGTATGTCATATTATAATCATTCTATATCTCACATGTTCATACCAAATCCACATTATCGATGAAACTCACAATGTAGTTTTTATGGAATGCAAAACCATTATCTATGCATTTAAAGACATAATCATCATAGACTTTAGGGATATCCTAAGACTCAACTAACTCAATAAAGCAAACACATTTTTAACTCTTTATTTCAACAGAAACAAACAAACACAAAACAGACTTGTAAACCTACCCCACACTAGGAAAATTACATGGTCCTCAATGTAAGCTCAAAAGTAAGAATGTAATTCCTAAGCATAAAACAAGTTCACAAATCCAAACATATACCAATTCAACCATAAAAGTGAAGGGATTAGAAAATTCAAACTCCCGTAGACGACTCCTCTACTGGTACAGTTGAAAATGGGTTACCTCCCATGCAGCGTTTAACTTTTATAGTCCTTTAGCCTAGACTCTTCCACTTCTTTTCAAGTTTTAGGCGACGCCACTTGGAGTATTACACCTCTAAATTCGTGCCTCCTTGCTATATCAAAAATCAATGCATGTTCACTCCATTTTTAGACTGCATCGCATCAAAAGAAAGATGATTAGAAAACTGGAGATATGATCTCAAAGAATAAGTTAGTAAAATGTTAATGATTAAGTAAAAGTTAGTATGAGTTAGATTAATTGCAAATCATGAATCAAAAGTTAGAGTGTGGTGTAACTCCGCTTCTTGTAACACTTGCCGTCCTTCCAAATCATTGAGAGCTTCAATCAACTATTAATAATATAATTCTCCAACTCTTTCTTTAAAATCCACAACTGACAACTAAGTTATATAAAGACACACAAAATGTTAGTGGTCAAGTATAAAATGAAATAAAAGAAATGTTAAGAGTTGTATAAAGAATGAAATACAAGTATAAGAAAATAATGACTAAACTGTTCCGGGGGAATTACTATTCTACCCTTATGTGTGTCTTAGCCTAATAGGTTTCCTGTTATGAGATAGATTAGCATCTCCGTAATAGATTAGGACTCCGAATCCTACGGGATTGTGGTTTTGTAATGCTTATATATAGGCCCCCATATCATTCAATAATACACAATTATTTCATCTTGAAACACGTTATCACGCATTTTTCCCTAAAACCCTGAACTTTTAGAGTCCTAGAATTTTTTTATTTTCTCCACCGCCGGCCGCCGTCGTCTCCGGCCTCCAGCATCTCCTCGTCAGCGCAGCCCCTGCTCCCTATTGTTGCAGTGCCCCCGCTGCTACCCCCGCAGCCACGCATCGCAGCCCTTGCAGCCCTGCCTGCAAGCCCTGCAACCCCCCTGCACGCAGCCAGCCCCGCACGCAGATCCTGCCCTGCAGCCCCTGCTACCCCTGCACGCAGCCCCGCAGGGTCTCCTCCGCATTTCACTCCGCAAAAACATCTTTTTGCCCCGCAAGACCCAGCATCAAAGGATTCAAAATTGCTCCTCCCGCATATCTACGCAAGAAACGCGAACTGCACAAGTAAACTCTTCACTCAAGAGAAGCTACTCCCGTCTTCTCTACCCTTTTGGGCCTATGGTGACATTAGTGGACCCTATCCAACCAAATGCAGACATTTTTCGGTATTTTTATGGTATAGGTTAAGAGCATCGACGCGTTGGTCACACATTGCTTTGCTTTCCACAAAGAACGCTGCATTTGCTAAAGTTTTTGGCTATGATCATCATACTAAGGGCTCACCACCCTTCCCATCCTCTCAAATCTATTTGATTGGATATTGTTGGAGAGTTCACCTCCACGACTTTGATGATTTCATTTTGCATATCTACTGGGATCATCGTTGAACATATTATTTCTCATGTTCATTCACTACACGATCTAGCAGAGCTCGGACTTGGTTATGGGTACTAACCTTCCGATTTTTGCATGGATATATGTAATGATGTTGCATGCAGCGACACTTATTCGTTTTAGACCCACAACTTGCCAAGCATTTAGTGCGTACCAAATGGTTATTGGATACGATCCCAACGTTCTTTTCATTAAACGCCTATTTGATTACAGTTGTTTATGTGCCTCTATTGTAGTTATCTCAATGGGTCTACTTGAAACAATTAAGTACTCTGGTTGGTTATGATTTATGAATCACCAACACTTGTCCGCTATTTCCAATCTACAACCGTTGATCTCTATCCTGCGATATTATCAAACGGTCACTTTACAAGCTAATTCTTGATTCTCTATTCCGTCTAAGTATAGATGATGAAGAGATTCAATGAGCTATACATTCATATATGTAAGTGTTGTTGGGACACTATTGCTTTCATTATGATGTGATTAACTATGCGCCTATGCATCGTCATTGGACTTGCATTGCTCCATTGACATGGGTTTAGTTCTACACCTAGTGAACCAACACAAAACATATCCACACCAACCCCGCCAGCAGCTCCAGCAACATCAACGTATGCCTTGGTATAGCAGTCGACATTGGCAGCGTAGAGGATGCGTACGGTTTCGTCTCGGACCAAAATCAATCTTTCATTGGTCCATTCCCCCATCCCTTTGTGAAAGACACATTGAATGTGACAAATCAGAATCTGTTCAGTTTCGTAGGTCAACTTCAACGAGACCTATAGGAAAGCTCACTCAATGAAATATGGTAAATTGGTACCATCATAAAGGTCTATGTGTCTACTTTACAGGGAACCAACCATTTGTTCATAGCTATCGTATTGAGTGAGTTATGGCTGTTTTAGCAAAGTAGGACAGTTCTGTCTGGGAATTTGCGAGTCAGTCAACTTCGACAGAGCACTGTGAACTGCTCTGATCAAATTAGGTTGTGAACTTTATGTCATTGGAAATTCACGGGTGTCTACTTTCTAGAACATTTTACGGTTCACTGATACCTATTATGACAAATAAGTTATGGCCGTTTAAGTGAGTGAAGGTCATTATACCCGAGAATCTGATTTTCATTGCAAACTCTTGTTTTGAGTTGTTATGCAATCTTGTTTCCTAAGATCTAAGTTTGGCTAAGTATAGCATGTATGATCTAAGGATGTGTGGCTAGATTAATGATTAATCATTCGCCCTAGACTACGTTTGAGAAGTATGTAATGAATGTTGTATACGTTGTTTTTTGTACTCCATGATTATGGCACTAATCAGGGGGGAGTTGTTTCGTAAACTTCAGGAAGAGTCTACCTCACATGATCCTATCAAATGTATACGGTGCGTTGTGCTCTTTTGCCCTTCGATCAAGCTTTTGTTTTTACCCAAGAGGTTTTTATTTTGCTTGACAAGGTTTTTACCGAGGCAACGATGTGTGCACCATGCAACCTAGGCATGCGACACAAGGGGGAGTGTTCCGGGAGAATTACTATTCTACCCTTTTGTGTGTCTTAGCCTAATAGGTTTCCCGTTCGGAGATAGATTAGCATCTCCGTAATAGAGTAGGACTCCGAATCCTACGGGATTGTGGTTTTGTAATGCCTCTATATAGGCCCCCATATCATTCAATAATACACAATTATTTCATCCTGAAACATAAACTTTTTTTTTACAATTTAATTATATTTTTTTCATTTTACACTTTACAAAAATAAAAATAAAAGTATTTTTTTGTTACAATTTAATTTTTTTTTTATTTTACACTTTACAAAAATAAAAAAAATAAAGTAATTTTTTTACTATTTATAAGTATTTTTACATTTTTACCCTTAACAAAAAAAACAAAAAAGTAAAAAAAGTTTACAGAGATTTACTTTTATTTTTCTTTTTGTAAAGATGTAAAAAATACCTGTTATTTTTTAACAGAATGATACTGTTCACCGTACTGTTCATAAGAATTTATTTTTACAAATATACAATATAGTACAAAATTAAAACTTCAAAAAATTGAGATTTTCTCCGGCAACGGTGCCAAACTTGATGGGACGCGCAAGCGTCACACAATTAACCATGTAAAATGTCATCGTTGGTATAGAGTAAGCATGGATCGTTCAGTCTGGGGAATTAAAGGGAACTCTAAACTCTTAGTGTTACAAATAATGGGGGGTTTGAGATTGATTATTAACTACTAAAATAAAATCTAAATTACTATTACATGATCGACTTTTCTTTACCAAATTCACCAATGCACCACATAATTACAAGTTTGGTTCTAGCATGCATTATAATTCATTTGATTACATACTTTTAGACACCGATACAATTAGAGCCTTAGGGAAACATCTAGTCATGCAAGATTTCTATTGATGTTTAGGTTGACTTAGGACCTCACCCAAATTGCATGCATAAACAACATCAATTCACTTATTACGGCAGAGATTTGCTTGACCGTAACAACAACTATTTTCTATGCTTAATAAGAGTAACGAAGCTTACAGGAGGGGCGTGGTGAGGGAGTTGGATGCTTGTGAGTTCAGTAGAGATGAGATTACATGATTTGGGTGAGGACTAAGCCAAGGTGGGTGATGGTTTGGGTATGAGAGATAAACCATGCTCTCTTGCTTGAAGTTACTGAGTTTTCTCTTCTGGGTTGGGATGAGATCGGATCCTCCGTGGGTTGGAATCTCTTGAACTGAATCCTCATGAATCCCCCCTCTTTGAAACAACAACCTTCCCTCTTTATAGTTGGGAAGGGAGGATGAACCTTAAAGACCAATTGATCGGCTCGATTACTCGAGATCAATATTAACCCTGTAAGTATCGTTAGTAGTATAAAGCAAGAGGGTATCGTTCACAAACCGGGGATCCAACCAGGGTAAAGAATCACAAACATTTAACAACGAATTCATAAGAGTTTAAATATTTGATATATGATCGGATCAAGAACATAAAAATAAATCCTAAACTAATATATACATGTGATCAACCAACCAACACATAAGCAATTACCAAACAAATAACATAAGAACAAAGGTAACAAAATCTACTCTCAATCATGTTCATGCCGTAAGTATCATAGTTCATCTTAAATTCGATCATGCATCAAGTTCCTACTTGATTCCTAATACATGGATATTATCGAGGTCAACTACTTGTCTTGCTACGAAATCTAACATACCAATTCATCATGCAATTACGTATCACAAAGAGAAATCAATATGTTTAAAGCATTTATCCAATGTCGAACTTAAGATCATAATCGGTGGAGGAACAAAGGGAACAAACGATTAATCAACTACTTGTATCAAAATCGTTTTTAACTTTGAATGATTAACATATGCGACATCAACAACTTGTATTAATCACACATGCAATATAAGAACACACCGAAAATTAATTAAGAACATAAATTGAAACTCATGGCATAAAACCTAAAATCATTGAATAAAAATCGAAAACCTTAATTCATCATGTCATTCGAAAATTATAAATATCTCATAGACAAGAATAAAAATAACTTTAACAAAACCTAAACATAAATCATCCAAGAACAAGAACATAAAAACCCGAAAACTAAACATGAAAATCATAGAGTTACACTTTATAATTCTCCGCCAATGTTCCTTACAGAGGTAGCACGAGATGTTCAAGAGTATGGTATCCTAGGCTTCCAAGCTTTGGACAGAAAATATGGTGAAGGGTGGTGAATTCGGATTCTATGATGCTTGGTGAATGAAAGTGTTTGGGCAGAGCTTTGGCAAGTTTTGTGAGCCAGGTTGATGATCATTTTATGTAGAAATGAGGTGCTATATATAGAGGAAGAAACCCAAGGGAGGATGGCCACAAAGTCCACAAAGTTGAAACCAAATTGGTTGAGGTTTCCTAGATTCGGCAGAT
Source organism: Argentina anserina (assembly GCF_933775445.1). Classification (NCBI taxonomy): domain Eukaryota; kingdom Viridiplantae; phylum Streptophyta; class Magnoliopsida; order Rosales; family Rosaceae; genus Argentina; species Argentina anserina. The sequence continues at coordinate 13,062,934 of NC_065876.1, forward strand.
CTGACCTTTGTCCCTTGTTGTGGCCATAACTTTCCCTAGAAAATAGATATTCAGAGGATTCCAACTGGCAATTTCAACTAGACTTCCGTGGCTTTTCATCCATATATCATGCATTTTCTCAATCATTTTGAGCTGTCCAGGGGAGCCCGTCAAAGTTGGATGATCTGCACTGCCAGAATTCTGATTTCTATAAGGAATGCATATCTTTTGCATATCTTCTTCCTCTTTTAATGCTGATTTCTTCTGCACTAATTTCTTCCTTTGAATTAGGGAGGCAGAAAAAGTCTTAATTGTTGCAGCCATGTTTGATTTTTCTTACCTCTCTTCATTAATTTTGTTGCATGCCTTCTTTGACTTTCTTGCCTCTTCTCATTTAATTTTCTGCATGCCTTCTTTGACATTCTTTGGTGCAGGGATTTATGGAGATTCTGATACATATTTGTGCTCTATATGCAGGAGAAACAAGGTCCCAAGTTTCCCTCATAGCCCTTGGATCAAAAGCAAATCAATGGCTGAGATAATTCCACCGAGCTCACTGGACCTCAGAGAAATTATTTGGTCATATCTCCATGTAGGAATAAGATATTGATTTGATTCTAAATCCTACAGAAACTAGACTCACATAGCTTTCTATCCATATAAGGTACGTCTTCTAACTCGATCGGAGCTATCCAGGGGACCCCGTCGAAGTTGGACTACGAATCTTGACAGCATTTTCATTCTTGCATGGATTGGGCTTTTAAGTGTATCTTCTTCTCTTTCCTTGTGGAACTAGGATTGCTTTCCTTCTCCAACATGGATTTGTATTTCCTAATAAGAATAAGTACGTTAGAAACAAAGAAATACGAAAGGATGAATCCTACTCGAACAAGGAATCATATCTCAACAAGGATTATTAACACTTAGCACGATTTCATCATCAATTCATTCATAATTGATATAAGCTCTACCTAGACACTTATTCATATAAAAGAAACTAAAATATACTAAATAAGAGGTAACAAAGAGTAAGAATAGGGCATAAACATATTAAGAACGTCACACTTTGTGCTCCTATCACCAATGGTCCTCAAGGCTTCTCTTCATCTCGGATGCGTGGTCTATGGATAGGGGCGGTGATGGTAGGAATAGGTCGGCATCTTGGTGCTGCTGTCACCAACCAAAGATCATGAGCTCCTTAAATCATGCTCAAAAGAAGTGTGGGGATAGGAAATCAAAGAGATCTTAGAAGATCTAGGCATAATTGCCTTTCTCTGATTTTCTAGTGTTGCCAAAACTAGCCAAGCACCAATCCCAGCAGCAAAAGTGGTAGAACGTGTTTGCCAAATGGGGATGAAGCAACTGAAATGGGAAATGGATATGGGTTATGTGATGGGTTTTGGGCCAAAATGGGCCTTGGCTTTATTGGGTTGAAGATCAATTTCTCTACTAGCCCAATGTCGAATTTAAAGCCATATAATGCATGAACTTTGGTTCCCAAGCCAAAAATTTATTTACGTGCTCTATTTCGACGATGGGTCTCACAAGCTCCGTTTCCTTCCATACCACGACCCTCGTATAAGCCCCAAAGCGTAGCTTGGGTCTATAAGAATTTGCTTGACGTGTTTTAATTTATGCTTGGCTTGATATTAAGCTTGGCATGATTTTAGGACTGTTGTTTCAGTTCTTCGCATGTCGTGCCTTGACTTTGGACTTGTGGAAAAAGAGACATCAACACAAGTACTTAATGTTGTAAATATATTTTCAATTTGATAAACAAGTTCTCCATCTAATAAATTTTTTCTAATTATAATATTTATATCTCTACCACTCAATTACAATAATTATAGTAAGTGTGATCCTAAATTGTAATTTAAGTTCTAGTTAGTATAACTTATTATATGAAAATACAAGTTATATGGTTTTTGAACAATTTTTCATATCAACAATGAAAGTGTTGTTAATATGATAAATTTTATTTACACATGATAACTTTTGATTGGATAATTTGTTAATCAATTCAACAAATTTCCAATTTATTAATTTATTAAAAAAATGAAGATACGGGATACATCCCAATAACATAGATGATGCATTCTATATTCACCTTATAACAATTTGATTTTAGTTATAGGTTTGTCCTGGTTAACATTTGGCATGGGGTGTAACATCCATCAAGATGAGATATTAAAGATATGTAACGAGGTTAAGAGGTTGCAGTTCGATTAAAAGAAGTAGGAATATGAAAAAGAGTTGCCATATATCCAGTTATCCACAAAAGAAAATAGGTAGGCCTATAAATTCGAAAGGCACGAAGCCGAGACAAAGAGGATTAGTGTTGGTTACCGCATCCGTTATGATTGGTACAACTCTTCAAACCCTTCGACTGAATTTAAAGGAACAATGATTTTTGTAATATCTTAATTTTAGTTCTTTTTTTTTGTTAATGAATGTAACTAATGCGAAGGATATCCATGCCTTTTTCTCTCTGCTAGGGTTTCCCAGCGTTTGAAAACATTCGTGACTTGAGTGATGGCGGCGACAAAGCTTCCTTCTTTGATAGGAGCATGAAGTGCTTGTCTTTCAGTTCAAGACTGCGGAGGTTAGAAATCGGGTTCTTTCTGGGGGACCTTGATTTTATAATAACTCTATGTTAGTGCTAGTAAAGTATGATGGCATCCTTGATATTGGATCAGTGTCGTTGTATTCTTTTCCATTGTGGGTGGCAGTTTGAGGTTTGCCTTTTGCGATGCGCAATGATAATGTACTCACTTGAATTGGTCGAACTCTGGGCGAGTTTGTTTGATTTGATCCGGTGGTGGCTCATAGCAAGGATTTGGTGCAACGAGTCCGGATTCAACATGATATTCGTTGGAGAATCTTACATCAACGAAGGTTTGTATTCACTCTGTCGGTATCAGTGCTCTTGGATCTCGATTTCGAGAAGTGTCATGGCATGTGTAAGGCGTGTGGGTTTTTTGGTCCTGGCGGAGGGGGTTATGATCGATTGATGGAAGTGGAGATGGCATGTCTCTTCGGCACTCGATCGACATCAGTGGTGATTGAAGTGCTGTTGGTGGTGATGGTGTCGTCGAAGTTGAGGAAGGTGGCCCAAATGAGGAAGGGTTGCCAGCGGTGGTAGCGACGGAAACAGTTTGCTATGTTTTCGGGGATGATCCACTTTTCTCGGTGGAAACTCACCCTCATATTGTGGGTTTGACTTTGGATCATGCTGAGCTGGCTACTGGGCTTGCTTATGGGGAAATAGGGCATGGTGATGGTGGTCAAGCTATTGAGCTGTCATCTGTTGGGGTTCAAAGTATTGGGCTCGTGGATGGGTCTAAACTTGTTAAGGTACCGATACAGGGGCTTACTACTTCTCCAGCGCTCAAGCATATTGCTAAGGCATTGGGTTTGGTTGAGATTCCGGGTGGTCTGTTTGCTCTAGAAAATTATGAAGAGGCAGATACAGGGATAGGGAAGCGGAGGAGAGGTTGTTCGCCAGGATCAAAGAACAAGGATCCTTCCAAAAAGAAGAAAACTGAGGTTGCTGCTCCTAATTTGCTTTTTTGTGGTACTCCAGTTAGCCCTGACTGTAAGGGCAATGACAAGAATTAGGAGATGGTAAGGTGCCTATTGCTATGCTGCATCGTAAAAAATGCATTATAGAATAAAGTCAAGTTGAATTTTTAATGAGTAGTCTTATGCTATGTACTATCGTAAATGTCTCTCACAACTTCTTGTTTGTTTGTAGATGATAACGAAAGGATTTGTAATGGTTATTCTAGCTTTTTCGACATTAATTAAAAAAAAGTAGCTAGTGGTTTCCTTTCATAAAATGCGAAGGATATCTTGTGTTTATTTTTCAAAACAAATTATTGTATTCTAAAAAAACTTATATTTCTAATTTTCTGATGTGACATCTGTCCACTCTAAGAAACCTCCTCGCAATCGAACTTTTAGGTTTATTGATTATCAATTCTTACATTAGAAATTTGGACAAATAATACACTTATCAATAATATATTATTTGTGTTTGTCTATATGTAGTATTTTGTCACTAACAATTGCTATATATCGAAGTTGAACAATTAGCCCCATTGGCTCTAATCCAGTTCTTTTGTTACAACTTTCCAAATAATGTGTGATTGGAATTGGTCGATAAAACAAGAGTACATGTGGTTTCTATGAGTTCGGTCACGTCACACTTTACATGAAGAAAATGGCGTGAATGTTTCTCAGGAGTTTGAGGATTGGATGTTGGAGTACAAACGCGCCTACTCAAGCAACGAATAGAAAGAGAAACGCTTAGTCATATTCAAATCTAGCTTTGAGCGCGTCCGAAACTTCAACAAACATAGCAACAAATCATTTTCCTTAGGAGTTCGGTCACGTCACACTTTACATGAAGAAAATGGCGTGAATGTTTCTCAGGAGTTTGAGGATTGGATGTTGGAGTACAAACGCGCCTACTCAAGCAACGAATAGAAATAGAAACGCTTAGTCATATTCAAATCTAGCTTTGAGCGCGTCCGAAACTTCAACAAACATAGCAACAAATCATTTTCCTTAGGCCTAAACTACTTTTCGGATATGACCAATGAGGATTTTACTACTAATTATACTTGCAAATTCCAAAAACCTAGCAACACTACTACTTCTAATGTACCTAGCTTCTCTCTACTTCTTATGCTATCATTTATGGGTTATATTATATAATATAAACCATATGGTATAGGAAGAGTTCATCAAAGAACCAACCCATTGTAGATTGTCATCTTAGCAATTGGTTGGTGGGAGGAGTATAAGACCAATCAATTAAAACTCCAGTATAATAATAGAGAAAGTCCTTTTAGGTGGTGTAAATGTGTAATCCGACTACAGGGGTGATTAAGCTAAACGTGTATCTGCTCACGATCAAATGGAGGTAAGTTGATACCCCAACCAAAGTTTTATATCAACTAGAGTTCATATGGGGATATGAGTAAAAATGTTTGTTTTCAATAAATTGTCTGACCTATCAGCCAAGGATGAGAATCATTAGGACACAAAAGGATTAGATAGAGCGTTACACTTCAATTTTCAACGACAACAACTAAATCGCCAGTTATTCATCAACACTAGCATGGACGTATGAAAAACTATCCTAAAAGAACATAACATCACTCATGTGAGTTTGATAATATATAGACATATAACAAAAAAACATAAAAGAGCTAGACCACAAGGATGAGCCAAATATCACCATCAACCAATGAAACCTCAACTTCATTCTAATATACGTTTTGTGGGTGCATGTGCTACTGTACAACTCAACAAACCATTTGAAATTCTAATTGAATACATTTAGATTTTTATAGATAACTAAAATTGAAAAATCTGTAGTGAATACATCTAGACTAATAAATTCTACGGATTTTTCTAAAACTCTCACTAAATCCATATACAATGCATCCTTCTATTTTTTTTTATAGAAAACTCATAAATTAGGTAATGAACATAGGGCCTCGATCGAAAAAATTTCACACTAGGCCTTTAAATACAATGGACCGGCTCTATATATGCTGAATGCCACAACCATATCCTGGTTTTTGCATCCCTTTCGGAATCAATATCCATGCTAACTTCCTCATTCAGTGTTTCTTGTCTAAAGATTTGGTGTAATATAGTGTTTTTTTTTGTATATATTGTTTTATGTTGTACTTGTCATGTGGAGGTGGATATTATTATTTTCTCCTATGTTTCATTCTTAAGTGTTTATTGTCATTGAGTTTCATTAGCTCAATTCATGTAAATATACATTTATTGTATAACAGCAAGTGTAACATGTACGCAAGCAAACACATGTCCAAATTAACTCTCTTCAACACTTCAATCCAGAAACACAGCAAGAGCTAGCCTATTTCTTGGCAATGGTGAGTCCTTTGTCAACAACCGCATCGCGGATGAGTTTGAGTGAATCCGCTAAATCATCCAACAATTGTTCAGGATCAGGATATACATCCGGGTCGGCGGATATGCAAATAGTCATTTTGTCAGCATAGCTTTGAAAATGCAAATGTGCAGCCTGCTACCAACAATGAGCAAAACTTGAGAGCATGAAACAATATGAGAATAATGTTATTGATCATATGGTCTTGATAAGTTTAGCAGATGAAACTAATGCACAGATAGAACCTACTTGTGGATGTCCGTAAACATTAGAAGCAATATATTCAACTTCATGATCGTAATAAGTGATTTCTTCAACTGGACCCATCAGGCTTGAGAATGATAGTGTGGAATTACAAAGAATTTTGTGTGCTACAGCTCCAGCTACCTATAAAACCATACAAAAGTATCTGTAATATATTGTGAAAACAGTATAAACGAACAGACAATAGATTATGAATTCTACCTGAGCTCCAAATAGATTGACCAGAATATTGGCACATAAGTATGTGAAAAAAGCTTCAAGAGAGTGTTTTTTTCGATCAATAAGTGACTTGGCTCCACGAACATATTCCAAAGGGTCATCTTGCAGAGCAATGGTGAAGGGGAGAAGGACATTTCCAATTTTATTGCCCCACTTGTTCTTGGAATTCTTAGCCATCATATCTGCCAGATCCTGTTACATAATGTAGTTAAATAACAGTAGAGAAGAACCATTGATTAATTTGTGTAGTGACAGTTATATTCTCAACATAGCATATATAGAGATTGATGGGGGCTAGCAAGATATAAATGGATCGATAACCTGGATCCCAACAGCTGGTCGTAAATTCATGAGAATATTTGCTCTAAGGCGGATGCCTTTCGGAAGATTATTGTGTCCCTTCTGCAGTGCTCCCTCATCCTTCTGATATTCACCTGCTGCTAAACACAAATTGAGTTATGCAGTGTATATGTTTATAAATATAACGAGTCATCTTTACCATATAATGAGTCAGTTAATTACTAATGAGACTGTCCGACCTTTATGTTCTAATGAGTTTGTCCTAAGGTACTACGGTTTGTTATTCAGGTACTAAAAAGTTCTTATACTAATGAGTTTTTTGTTAAGTAGTATAAGTGAAAGAGGAAGAAAGCTATACATTCTTTTATTGTTAAACAGATAGAGTAAGGCAGTCCAAGCTTAAAGAACTTACCATATCGTCTGTTCAAATACCGCGAGAAACCTGCTTGTGTCACTCCTAGTATAACATCATTGATAGTCTGGTAAAATTAGACAGAAACTAGATATGAGCCTCATCAGATTACATGTTTGATTTCTAATTTAAACTTTGCTGATTTATGTTGCATATATGATTGGTGACCACAGTCTGGTAGCTCAATTAGATACTGAGACTACAAAGAAATTTCTACAGATATATATATGGTTTAACATATATACCATGTTCAAAGCATTCTTCACTTGCTTGATGTGATCCAAACTCACTGTCCGGTGCACGAAGCGCTTGGTATTAAACTCCACCCCAGGTGGTCCTCTCATAGGAGTGTTTGTGTCTTTAAGAACTAGAGCAGTGGCTAAAAATATCAGAACATCAACAAGAGTGTTCCTCATCAATGTGATTGCTGACCAAATAGTCAATAAGAACCTCCAAAACATGCTCGAATCACTTGAAGAACCATCCTCCTGTTTCTTCTTGGTCGGAAGCATAGGCAATGTATCAGGGTCCGAACTTTTTCTGCTACAAGCTAGTAGAAGTGACAAGAGGGATGCACCATCCCCCATCGAGTGATGAACCCGAATCACTGCAACAGCTTGGGCATCAGAGGTTTTGACATTGATGATATGGACTTCCCATAGTGGCCTGGAAAGGTCAAGAGGGCTTGTGGTAAGGTTAGAAATGTACTGATCAACAAACTGATCAGCATCCTCCATCTCCCAATCTACTTCTGGGACAATGATATGGTCTTCAATATTTAGTGTAACTCTTTCCCATCTCTTTTCTTCACCTAATACTTTATCCTCATTCACCTATTAACAAAGTTGTTAAGAGTGAAAACAAATATAGTTCATGTACTTCAGATTGCAAATAAGAACCAACAAGAAGTGTTACTAATTCAGCCACAGATGTCCAGTGAAATCAAAATTTTGAAATCGCAAGAACTAAAAATATGTAAAGAAAACAAATCCAGCAGAAGTAAGTAGAGGAAAAACGAATGTGTAGTACCAATCTGCTAGAGAAGCGAGGATGATTAGGAAAGTTTTTCATCAGGCCAGCTTTAATAGTTTCCACATTTATCCTAGTTTTGGTGCCCATTCTTACAACAACATAACAACAGAATTTTGGTGAATGAAACAAACGTGCTGCCGGGCTTAGAACTAACTGATGATCTTTATTGGTGAAATAATCATCATCGAATGCTACATTTTCGTGTTTCCGATTACTAGTAGGCTCCTTCTGGTTTCCATTTTTTCTTTTCCTCACATCCATGCCTTCAAACATGCAGTGCTTAATACGTGGGAACTGATCGATATGGTGAGCAAGAGAAATTATATAGAGGGACCATGGTTGTTGGTCTAACATTATTAATTAACTACCTAAAATTCTACCAAGAACAGCGAAAAAATATGGAAATGCAAAGCTTCATGCAAACTCGACAACGATCATTCTGGGGAAACTTTATACGTTGTCACTAGAGCTCTAATTCACACAAGAGTTGTGAGTCTCACTGCCTTACAGATAGGTTTCTTTAATTTGTCATTGCCAACATGATAACCTCATTCAAGGTTTTATATATTGAGTTAAGGGATACAGTTCTCTTTCTTCTTTGAGAAAAAGAATGGCTCACACACTATATACTCCAAGTGAAATGTCAATGACAAATCCTAGACACAAAGACCATGTACAGAACAAGAACCTAGCAGGTAAACAAGTGTCACTAGGCTAGAATTCATTTAAATGAAGCCTCTTGCAATTTGAAACAATTTGAAATGCTTAGAGAAAGGTTGCGATAATGAACGATATTTAAGGTCGGAGTTATATTTTACGATTCATATATTGTTATTGAATGTTCGTCAAAGAAAATACTCATATCTTAGTTCTGTGTTGAGATCAAGGTTTTTATCGAAACTTTTTTTTCTGAAAAAAAATAAAAAAAATGTTGTGGGTTATAATTCCCATTGAACTTTCTCACTCTCTAATAAACCTCTGATCGCTTTCTCTCTCAATCAGAAAAACCATTCATTCCCGGAGATCCCAAAAAATGAAGGGCGACTCTCTGGCACCGGGACTGGTGATATCCACGACGGAGCCGATCCTCTCCTTCCTCGCCTCGGCCTCCACCGACCCACACCTCTCCAAGGAGCTCCAACAAACCGCCGCCCAGCTCTCCTCCAAATCCAACGTCCCCTACCGCGCCGTCCGCGCCCTCTGGGTCGCCTCCCACGCCTCCACCCGGCCCCACCTCCTCCACCTCTTCTCCGGCTCCGGCTTCGTCTTCACCAGCCCCCCTCCCCGAGAGAAGGTCACCTGATCTTTTGATTTGAAATCAGACATTGAGAGAATGTGAATTTGGAATTGAATTTGAAGTTGAATGTGCAGAGTGAGGAGTTGAAGGCGAGGCTGAAGAAGCTGGCGGAGATGTCGGAGAGGAGTGCCTATGCAGAGCTGGTGAAGGATATAACGCCTCGAAAAGACGACGCGGCGGAGCCTTTCTCGAGTTACAAGGATCAATTGGGCTTTGGTATGCCTAACTCATGCACCATATCTTGATTGTTTTATGAAAATAAAAGGCTTTTATTTTGCGGAATGAGGGATTTTTTGCAATTGATGATGAGGCAAAAAGCTTGTTAGATTTAGTTGAAAGGATTAGTTCTGTCATTTAGGTGAATACATGATTTTGTGTTAGTTCAGGTTACAGGGAACATAAGATCAGCATGGTGTTTTGGAGTTGGAGCCAAATTGGGTTGTTATCGGAGTCTAGAAACATAACATTTTTAGAGAGAGACTGGGATGCTTAGGTTTGTATCTACACAATGTACGGTTTATTTGAATATGACGTGCGAATTGAAATTAGATGGTGAGAAATGTCCAGTTTATTCTATACGTTAAGCTCTATAATGTCTGCTACAAGCACCTTTTTCGGCCTTATATAAATATGGGTGAATTGTGATGGTTCCCTTGGTGTTTATAGAAAGAGACCTTTTACATCAATGGTTCTGTTCCAAGGAGCGCATTCATATAATTTGTTTTTAGTTTTATGCTCTCCTTTTTTTTTCTTTTATGGTTCTATCGCCCCGTGTGTACATTTTCAATATAAGGGGCATGTATAAGTTTCATCCATTCAGTATGAATTTTGAACCAAGTTTTAATGGAAATAGAGGAATGTCTTTATAGAAGCAAGATGTTTGATACTAGTTCAGATTACTGCAACATGACTTAATATAGGGAACTTTTATTTTGTGTATATGAAGGCATTTTGTTCTACGTCAGGATGGTATTAGATCAGAATCCACAAATCGTAAGATATATGTAATCTTCTCATGATAATTGAGATTGGCTGATAAAAAAGTTAAACAAAAAACACGGAACTCTACTCTAAATGTTAAATGGGAGCTTTATTATCCAACACTAACTTTATTCTTGTGCATAGGAATTTGCATATTCAATTTCAGAATAAATGTTGAATGACTAAACTCTTAAGGGGCTTGCTATAAAATGCCTCCTTTTACTTCCGTTAGCATGTAAATTTCGCTAATTAGTGATCCACTGCTAAAGTATATGTTCCTTTTTGAAGAGCAGGTAAAACAAGTTTCATTATTTTAACTAATTTATGCTGCCAGACCTATGCAATCTAAGAGTACATACTCAAAACGGATGGCTTTGTTGATGTTTTTTTTTTTCACGTTTATCTCTACCCGAGTTCTGACTTCAGAAATCTTAGTGAGCTTGAATGAAAGAAAGGCCTTGAGTGGTAAAAACTTTTCTTTCTTTGTTTACAAGTCTTTTCAATATCTAGTACTCATGTTGATGTCTTTTTCTTTTTCGAGTGGTTACATTACGAACATGATGTGTAAAAAAACCTGTAAAATCTGGTTGAAGACTTCGGATCTAGAATAAATGGGGAGGTTTGGTGGTGGAATGTAATTAGGAGTGTTCTAGGAGACGTATTCTGAGGGGAAAACTGGTGATCATATGGGACTGATTCAGGCGTGTTGGATAATTCATCTGCACTTGTTTGGATTTTGGAAAAAAAAAGTGTGTAGGATTCAATAACAAGTGCAGGAAATCTGATATATTTTCAATAATTTCACTCTACTTGTATCATTAATCTACTTGATCCCATTTCAATGTCTGTTGAGATTTATTTATATCCTTTTGGTATTTATGTCTCTAGTTTTCATATAGATCTTAATTTTTTCATGCAAGTTAACATCTTTACTGTTCATTTTTAATGCTTTCCTTCAATATCTTTATGTTATTGTATATTTCTTTTGTTCTCTATTTTTACATGTTTCCTAGAAATATATTTGGATGGTTGGCAGCTCTAATCAGTTAAAAACTCCTACAGGTTTACACGTAGTGGTGACCATGTTTACCGGCTATTTGGTTGGATATGCTGCATTCAGAGCATTGTTTAGCCACAGTCCTGTGATGGTATGCATTGACAAATGACCAGTGTGACTTATTTGCTAAATTATTCTTAAGTTATTAGGTTTCGTTCCACTTTTTCTAATATTAATGAAGATGAAGGGTTTTTTCTCAGTTCAGAATGCTGTCATATTTCTTTTGTTTGTTTATCGCTCTTTTTAGTATTATCAAAATTGACTGAAATTTTATATTCTTATTTCAGAATGCTGCTGGAGGGATTCTTGGATTGGTCATTGGCATGCTCGTAGAAACACTTATTTTCATAATTCAAGCTTCCCGCTATGATATTAAATCAACATCAACTTCAACTTCAACTTCTTCTACATCCAAGCTAAAGAAAAATCAGTAGATTTGGTCTTTACAGGTATATTTTTGTTCCAAATAAATATGAAACATGTAAATAGATTATTTTGGTAACATACAAATGTCAAGACTACGCACAAGATGATCATAGCAGCCATGAATGTTAGCACATTTGCAAAGTCATGATCCATTGCAATATGGTTGTAAGGTTGTTAATAGAATGTATCGTGTTTCTAGAAGTTAACTTGTGATCCAACCTCTAGAGTGGTTACAGATTATTATAAACTTCTGTCTGGCTATAAAGAGCACAAAAACAGAAATCAAGTGTATAACAAAGATGGTATCACTTTCTCTTTTCATGAAAGTGGAATTGCATCTTCTCGTGCTTATCCCAATCTCTTATCCAGCCTCCTATCTGACAGACAAGTTGTCAACATCTTTTAACTGATATGTACTAGAAGTAGCTGAATCACCTTATCGATAATGGATACTGATGCGGACAGTTATACTAACATCTAAGGGTTGCAATCAATATTTTTGGACTATCTGTTTCTGAAAGCATATCTCTTTACACTTGCAATCATGGTGTCTTTTTTTAATTTTAATCTGCCATACATCTTGAAACTTAGTTTTGAAGACGAAAATAGTGAACACGACATGCTAATTTACTTTCTCATGTTCTTGAAACCAGGTACTATTGTGCATAAAGAACTCAAGACTCCTAGTTTGCTCTATGGGAAGCTTGTGAGTTCCCATAGATTCTTGTACTTCTAAATATTGATTTTAGAGCTGATTACCAGTTGCTAGACATCATGGGTGGTCATTAGGATTGATTGAGTTTCGTTACGCCGTGTTGAAGGCAGAAGGGAATCATTTGGGGCCAAATATGAGGGTGAATTTATGTGTGTATATTTGGTGCATGTTTTGTTCTAGTACAAAAGAACTGTGTAGCTTTCTTTCTTTTTTGGCCAGTAATTCTTGTATTCTGAAGAAAAATAAACATCCAGATTTTGTTCATATTATTCAGTATGTAGTCAGTACCCCATTATTGGACACAATGTGATTATTGTATTCAGAGTATGGCCTATTTGGCTGTGCCTTTCTACCGTGATACCAATTACATGTGGATCAATACAGGAGGAAAAACTTTGATTTTTCAAGCAGCTGAAACATGTAGGTCAAATGTATGTCTTTCCGTTCTAAATGGGAAGAAGGCTCTTCTTCTCTCGATCAAAAGTCTCGGTCACATGAACCTAAAACAGATGAGGTCCTATTACTTGAAGACAATGCTGAAGGAAAGATTGATCAAAACGAAGCTGCGTGCACAGCTGTGGGAGATATTTTCTTCAAAGCAGATTAGTCCAACATAGAAGATTAGATCGACTAATTTTAAACATCATATTTTCTTGTCTTCTTATCTGAATCGGAAAAGGGCTTCTCAAAGGTCTTAATCACATTCACTGATGCGCCTGATACATATAAGGTGCATCTACCTATTCTATAGTGATGTACTTCAAATACAGTACAAAGGCTCCTATTTCAACAGAGACGATGACATCTAAATGTTAACGAAGGATGTGCTCAGTTTTCTACTAGAAAGTAGAAGAGGTTTTTTTTTTGTCTGATCTAACTTGTCCACCACCTCATACTAATGCGAAATGATCGATGTTTCTATTCAGTAATGACTGTGATCTCGAGGACTAGTAAAGAAGTTGAACTGTGAAGAAGAGACTCGTGCATGTTTAAAGTTCACTCCAGTTATTACGCCTAAGGAGGATGTACGTCTGGGTTTCTGATGCTACTACTGCTTTTCATTCTCACATTTTCAATTTTGTTTTTTTTTTTTAAGTTGCACATACATCTGCTTCATCTTTCTTCTCCACTTGATAAATTTGGGTAAAATACTAATATTTCTCAAATGTTACCCAACTTGTAATCTCCAAGGAGGAAGAAAAGATGATGCAATTGAATATCCCGGATAATATCATTGAACCCAGAAAATGCTCAAATTTGAGATTGGATTTAAACCCAGCAAAATTTATGAGTTTCGCTTGTAGTTTAACAACCCAAAATTACAAGGAGATCGATAGATGTATGTAGAAGAACAAAAACCAAAGCAGAAAATGACGATATGAATTTATTAATTAAAGATAAATCAGGAATGAGATCTTCATTAGAAATGGGAATTTACTTGATTAATCACCAGACTCACCATTTTCGTCATTATATTTCTTCTTTGAGAAGATTATTTGAGAAGTTTTGTAAACCCAGAATGGAATCTGCTGCCAAATCAAATTGGGGAATGCAAAACACTAATTCTAGGTTGCAAAGATTGGATATAGCAGGATTTTGGATCAAAATTTGAGATTTTAATCAAAACGTGAATGGAGAACGAGTTGAAAACCCAGAAGGTTGCAGAGTTCCAAATGAATGAGAGAGAGAGAGAGAGAGAGAGTTATACAGAATGGAAGTAACAAGCATGGAATTTTCTTGTTATTTTAGTTGAGGAATTTTTCAGTCATTCCGGGGCAATGTAAAACCACCGTTCTAATCATCATTTAAAACTTAAAATTTAATGCATGGAATTTTCTTATTTTTTTAGTTGAGGAATTTTTCAATCATACAGGCGGGGCTGTAAAATTACCGTTCTAATCATCATTTAACATTTAAAATTTAATTTAAAAAAAAAATTATATTTAAACTATTTTTTAAAAAATTATTTTAAGTTTTTTTTTCTAAAATCATACGCCATACATTCTAAATCTTGTTATCTTAAACCATAAACTCTAAAATTTTCTAATTTAAACCCTAAATCTCATACTCTAAACATATTTTAAATTTTAAATTTTAAATCTGAAATTCTAGTTCAAAATTATTAATAATTTAATACACATAAATATCATTTTATAAATAATAAAAATATATAAAATAATAATTTTAATATAATAAATTCCGTGTTACTAATTATATCAGTGAGAAGTACTACCGTATATAGTCGCGTGATCGTCTGGGAATATTGAAAATTTCTCCTCTGGGTGTAACATGAAAGCATAGTTGTATAGAATCGGGAATGAATGGAAGAGAGAAACAAAAAGTACACAAGGGGATGGTCGTCTGAGTCGAAAGAGAAGCAAGAACCACTCTCTCTCTCTCTCTCTCTCTCTCTCTCTCTCTCTCTCTGTAACAAACTAAGAGTCTAAAACAGCCGAGGATGGGAACATAGAAACTGTGCCAAACAAAGTGATTGGGGTCCTGTCATGGCCCCAAGGGTCTCATCAGCAATCAGTGGATGAGTAGTATTTGGTATGGCGATCATGATATTTGTTAGTAGATATATTTCCTACTTAAGAAACCTACATTTTGAATGTCATAGTCTTATAGAAGGCGAAAATGGCCCTCACACACATAAATTGATTTTTTTTTTAAACAAACAAATTCGATTCAGTTTAGATCAGTTCAGTCCAAACAATATATAAAAAATATTTCAAATGATATATGGACTTGATGGAACAAAACATATATGAAGTGGTTGAAAAGATTTGAGATAAAGAAGAAAAGTCTCATATCTGAAAATTGTGAGACATGAACTAAAAATACAAACATGTCTGTACGCAGATATTTTACAGATATAAGAAAAACTAAGCCATATATAGGAATAATAGGATAAGTCTAATTTTAACAAAATCAAATAATATCCAACATCCCAAGATAATGCAATCCCAATTGCAGCCCCAAACTGAGAGCAGCCTTATATATTCTAGCTAGTGACATTTTCACTTTTTCGTCATCAAGTTCTTGTACTCTTCTGTTGATCCAAGAATATGGTAATCATCATTTCAAATTTTTCCCTTTTCTTTTGAATGGGAAATAGAGACAATGCTAGCTGGATATAAGCCTCACTATCATGTCGACCAAATGGTCAAGCAATCCCTTATCCTCAAAAACCATATATAAAACCCACAATTTTGTTTGAAACCCTTTCTAAACTCACAGATTTGCAACAGACCACCTGAGCCATATTTTCCATAAAAACAATTTCAAAAGTTAGGACAATGCCGGTATAATTGGTGTTTTAACATAATTTCATACTATGTCTCTCCAATTGCGTCTCTGATCAGTTTAATAATCATTTTGAGCGTCAATTTTTTAGGCTGACATGAGGGAGCATGCTGGAGGTCTGAGATCTATAATTAGAAAATTGACAAAATAAGATATTACTTGTAATGTGAATGATCTCACCCAATTGTATGGAGATTAAACTTTTAATCTTTATATGTGATTAGATTAGAACAATATCAATATGATGATAATCCATGACCACACTAAACCAACAACAATATCTCACACGATATAGTTTGATGCTTTGACAATTAAATATATTATAACCTTAACATGCCAGCTCATTTTTGGCACAGTCGTAGACATGTCTTTACACTTTTACATGCTTGTCAGATTGTCAAAGTTTTCTGCATGTAAAAGTGCGAAAACAAGATTATCCTGTTTTTTATAAGTTAAACATTAACTTCTAAATCAATAAACCACGAATCGGTAAATACTATACACTGATACAAGTCATTTCTTTTTTAAAAACCCCCTTGTCAACAAGTTACACAAAAAAATTCCAAAAATGTACAAACAACAATTCTCCGAAAATTACCAAATCGGTAAACACTGCATCACTAGAAAGCCACTCCCCAAAATTTTACCAAAAATGAGAAATGGTTGAGTAGCGTTTGTAAGACCATCTTCAACCCATGGGCTATTGTGCCACAATTCTCACATTTCGTCTCTAACTGATAGGCTAGTGTGTTAGTGTGCCAGAAGTAGCCCAAAAGGAACATAAACTTTTTTTTTGCTACTTGTGGCACACTAGCACACATATCTTTTATTGTTGTTGTGGTAAATAATTTCATAAATACATAACAATATTGTTTAGTAAATATATATTTCATTATTTGAAAAAGAAAAATATTTTTTTGTTGTTAAAATAATATACTATAACATTAAACTTGAATTAAATTTGTATTTTCTATAGTGTAATAACTCATTAAATATACAATAACACTACCATATAATACTAATAAATTTAATGAAGGAACAAACAATAATCACTTATTAAAACTAATAATTTTAACTAAATTACAAATATAACAATCATTTAAAATAGAACAAATAGTTTCTGACTATGCAAAAATATAGGCAACGTGAGTCATTCATGTCATCCGATAATGCGTATTATCCGGAAATGCCGACTGATATACCAAATAATTATGATTATTAATATTTTGTAATTATTATTTATGTCACTTAAATTAATTAAATTTCATGTATTTTTATTTTTTATGAAATACAATTTAAAGTTTTAATATTTTTCATAATACATTTATTAAATTTATCATTTATAAAAAATAAAATTGTAATTAAATGATAATATAAAAATTAAAAGATATTAACATATTAAAGAAATATAAAAACGTTACATTGTAGCACATTTGGTCGAAAACAATTGATATCAGATCGATAAATAATAACGATTTAATGTGCAATAATAACGATTTAATAACTACAAATAATCATGTGAATTAGATATGACCTAATATCTACTTTTGGCACTGAAAATGAAATGACCTGAATATAATGTTATAATCCAATTGAGTCCGTACCACCGGAAGTCTTGTCGCGACCCCTTCACTTGGCGCCCCTTGATTCCTTACCTCATGACGCCCTTCCCGCCTTCTCCACCGGACTTGCCTCCTCACGTGCCACCCACTCACGTGCAACCTCCACCACGTGTCCCTATCTCGCTCAACGTCAACTCTAATCCAACCGCTCCCCTACTTCCCTATATATATCACACATCACACCCTCCTCCCACTTAAAAAAAGTAGAGAGAGGTCAAAAGCTCATCAACTCAACCCTAAAATTTCCAGTGATGAAATCATCTGCTCTGATCCGAACCAGTTCCATCGGCGCCACCGTTTCCGCCTCCCCCAGAGTCTCCCTCTCCGGCGTATTTTCCGGCGAGAAGACCGCCGCCTCCTCGTCTCCTCGGATCCGCCTCCAGTTCGACGCCAACAGCCACCGCGATAGGGACACCATCCGGCGAGCGCTCTCGGAGAGCAACATCCTACGATCGGACTCCGGCAAGCCGAGAAGGTTGCCGGGGAGCGGGATTCCGGAAGACGCGGTGGAATCTCCCGCCGGAGGTTACGTCAGCAAAACGGCGACGGTGGAGAGAGAAGAGCGGAGGAAGATGGGAGCGTATTATCAGGAGATGCTTAAGGCTAATCCCAGTGATCCTCTGCTGCTCAGAAACTACGGCCAGTTCCTCCACGAGGTATATTATTTACTCGAGTAGTTCGAATTTCGATACGAATGAGTATAGAGTTTTGAGATTGGAATTGAATTGTTGAAGGTGGAGAAGGATACGGTGCGAGCTGAAGAGTACTACTGCAGAGCGATATTGGTGTGTCCCGGAGACGGCGAGGTGCTGTCGCTGTACGGGAAGCTGATATGGGAGAGCCAGAGGGATAAGGATCGGGCTAATTCTTACTTTGACCGGGCGGTTTCGGCTGCACCTGACAATTGGTATGTGATTATTATGCCATCTCTGGTTTGTTACTGGATTCGAAGTTGATTAAGTACTAATCATCCTGACCACATTAGATACAATTGTATAGTGTCATCGGAGTTTATGACTTTGTGTTTGGTTTGCTTTCTTTAGATTTGTGGAGTCATAGTTTCTTTTTAGAAGATTGAAAGGAGTAGTTTGACTCCAGGAGAGGATAAGGATATTTTGTGATATTTCGAAGGGTTTTTTTAGGAATGAGATTGTAGTTGATTGTCCCGTAGCTAAGTTCACATTCGCCCGTCAGATTCAAGTACCTCACGTACTTGAGATTTTTCTCCA
Source organism: Argentina anserina (assembly GCF_933775445.1). Taxonomy (NCBI): domain Eukaryota; kingdom Viridiplantae; phylum Streptophyta; class Magnoliopsida; order Rosales; family Rosaceae; genus Argentina; species Argentina anserina. Next base: position 13,081,705 of record NC_065876.1, read on the forward strand.
TGTTAACATGGTACACACACTAGCCTGTTCTTTTGCCTGTTTTCCTATTTTCTTTTTTCCTTGTTTTTTTTTGTTAGAATTGCACCAGAGACTATCAGAGGTCTAAGTTTAGCTTGTTCTGGCAAAGAAGGTTTTTTTTTTTTTTTTCAAAAGAATTTAGATGCAGAACTATGTGATCCAATTAGAGATCTGGATTTAATTTTTTTGAAGCAAAGGAAGATGCAAAACTTTAGTCCTTGGGATTTGATCTAGTACAAGATACTCTCTGCAATTTTGTAAAGGTAGGTGATTTTGTTCTCCAAGTTTTGAAACAGCAAGAGGGGTTTGGGATCTTGTTGCTTGAAATTTAGGTGATCTGTAAAGCAAAAAGTGCCCAATGTTGCTCGCCTTGGAAGCTATATTATTTTTCTTGACTCTACTTTCCTTGTTCGGGTAGTCACATAATAAGAGTACAGACGAAGGCAAATCCTAATTTTGAATCATATTGGGAGTAGTAATAACTCAATCTACCTAGCCCTTTGAGTCTGGTTAACTGCTCAGTGTATTAATATGTTTGCTTTTCCCATGCAGCATGGTTTTGGGATCCTTTGCAAGCTTCATGTGGGAAGCAGAGGAAGAAGAAGAAGAGGATGAAGAATTCAACAGTAACACAACGGCTCAAGACTCATCAGCAGCTCAGCTTGTTTCAGCATGTTAGCAGGAACTTGATGTGATGTCTATATGTCACAGTTTCTTGCGCCAAGTAACATCAGGATGAGAAAAGGCTTTATAGCCTTATGTAACACTAACTAACGTGAAGAAGAAGAGGAAGAACGAGAACGAATAACAATTAGCTATGGTAATAGAGGATGTACGTAGGTACGGATTCACGCACCTAGCCGACTCATATCTCTAAGTTATAGCCAAGATTGTGAAAAGATCTTCGAGAGGATCAGAGTTGGAGAGTTCGTCGATCTGTCTCCATGTGTTTGTTGTATTTGTCTTCTGCTTTCTTTGTAAATCTCTCATGTCAATATATGCTAATCGAATGTATTCCTTTTCTGCCTATTTTGCGTATCATGATTGTGTAAACTTACATGGAAAATGCTAATCAAAGTTACTTCTATTGTGTGTGTTGATCAAATCTCGGAAGGATTTGTTTGTGCGATGTAGTTAATAGTACTGAAAAAATGACAAAGATGAAACTCATATTAGAGCATCTGTTTCACGTGTCTATAGGGCTGACTTGTTCGTGCTATGCATAGGATCTTCTGGGATACATTCAAAATAAATGTAGGAAATATTTTTATTATGTTATATATATATATATATATATATATATAGTCCTTATCCAGAGTGAAGTTCCAATTTTGACACACTTTTCAGTCAAATTTTTTCACCATAAGCGATTCAATATTTAGGTATGTTATTCAAGATCATCTCCACAAAGTTTCATCCAATTTGATAATGGTTTGAGCTTTCAAAATTGAGATTTACACGAACGATTCACGTTGAACAATTTTAATTCATTCATTCATTTAATCTAATTTTAATACCTTAGCGATGTCCGAATTAGATGAAATTTTGTAGAGATGATCTTGAATAGCATACCTAAATATTGAATCGCTTATGGTGAAAACATTTGACCGAAAAGTGTGCCAAAATTGGAACTTCACTCTGTAATTCCAGAGTGAATCTTCACTCTGGATAAAGACTGTATATATATATATATATATATATATATATATATCTGTGTGTGTGTGTGTGAGTGTGATTCACTTTATTTCTTGAATTTGGATTGAGCATGTTTACCAGGTACACAAGAATTTTTCACGATAAAAGCGATGGCGGATTGGCGGCAAAGGCGTGCGACTTTAGTGGTGTGGTTGCAAATCTCAGTAGTTGTTAGTGTCGATTGTGAAATGGTGATTTATGGCTAGTTTGGTATAGCTTTATTTTTAAAATAATAAAGTTTTATGTTGATTTTTATATTTTATAGTGTTTGGTAATTTTTAAAAATTTAGTTTTTTATTTATTTATAGGTCACTCACAACAGCTTTTAAAAACAGTCTAAATATTGCTTTTAGAAGCTACAAAGCTCAATAAATGTTAATATTTTTATCGTTGACCATTTCTACAACATTTGTGTCTAAAATTTACTAAAAAATTTATTTACCGACATGACTTGTAAATTACCAAACAAAGAATTGTTTTAATTCAAACCTGATTATTGATACAGTATAACAGAAACAAATTAAAAACTGTTTTAATTGCAGTATTACCAAACTAGCCCTTAGAATCTAAGCAGTGTTGTTGTGCCGATGTTAGACGAGCAACAACGTTGGTCTAGTGGTGTACAACATGCTTTTGGTGGGCATGAAGGGTTGTAATCCGGCCAACCAACTTCTATGCTTTGAGCGTGTAGAATGGGAATTAGAAAACAAACAAAAATGCAGACACGTGTACAAATAAAGTGTGATTTATTAAATATCAAGCGCGGGATTACAATCTTTGTGAACTCCTCTGATTCTATCTCCGTATGTGACTTGGCTCAAGGGTGACGTGCACTTGATCTTGAGAATTTGAGTTTGATTTGGATTTGGATTTGATGAAGAACGATCGATTTGGCAGCTAAATGATTCTTCGTGGACTTGAGTTTGGATTTGGATTTGATGAAGAACGATCGATTTGGCAGCTTAATGATTCTTCGTGGACTTGAGTTTGGATTTGGATTTGATGAAGAACGATCGATTTGGTTGCTTGATGATTCTTCGTGGACTTGAGTTCGGATTTGGACTTCATGAAGAATGATCGATTTGGCAGCTTGATGATTCTTCGTGGACTTGAGTTTGGATTTGGATTTGATGAAGAACGATCGATTTGGCAGCTTGATTATTCTTCGTGGACTTGAGAGACTTCGGGATTTGTCGAGAGTGATCTTACTCAAGTGATTTTCTCTCTTCTTCTCAAGTCCCCTCTCTTCGTGTTGAATGAGGTATTTATAGTGTCAAGGTTTCTATTTTTTAGAATATTTTAATGACACTAAAAAAATCAATTCTTTAATTGTATAATTAAATCAATATGTATTTTCCGATTAATTTAAAATTAGTTATTCTCATAATTAAATTAAACAGAAAATAATTGACTTAATTATAACCGTTAAAGAATTTATTAATTTAATCAAATGTCCGATTACCATTTCGAATTGTTAATGATATTCAATTTTTCGATTTACGTCTGAATTATGTAGCTTAAATTACGATCATTCATTTATGTGTGCTGACACGAGTTTTATTCGGATCCGCACCAACTTTGTTGACTTTTGGGCCACGTATGCAATTTTGTCGGGCTCTTGGTCGATTTAATCATTTAATGAAGATGATTTACTTCATTAAATTTCATGTGTCTACAAATGCCCCCACTTCAAGTCGTGCTGCAGACATGTAGTCGTCGCGTGCTGAAAGCGCAACTTGAAGTATGCACTTTGTTTTAGAGAATTTGTGGAGCTAGGTTCCGAGGCTCCGCAAATTCGCAGTAATTTTATCTACACTTTTACCATAAGATGTATTCCTTCATTGTGAGCGTCATCAAGAAATTCTCCAAGTCCAAGTCGTAAGGGTAAACTATTGGACATCAAATATTCATCCATTGCAGTTTTTTATTCCTTCTCAGTGGTGGCAATGATGAAGGCCAACCAATATGATTAGTATTTCTTTCTCATTGACAACACACCTCAAGTGGAGAACATTTTTTTAAATGATTCTTTATCAGTAGTGGGCAATCATGAAGGCCACTCAATATGATTAAAATACATGATTAGCATCTTTTCCTCTTTCAACAGCCTTGTCACAGTCTGTAATGCACTCATCGCACTTGCCTAGTTTACCAATAAGTAGGCCTCTTCAAATGTAGAGCCAGAACACTATCCACATCCAAATAAGGCCTAGAATCATCACTATCGGAAGGAGAAGCATCAAGGTGGGAGCCGTCGACGTAGCCACCGACCGAGGCAGTAGAACCGGACGGTAGCAGTGACGCTGCCAATCGAAGCCAACCGATGCAGTAGAACTGGACAGCAGCAGAGACGCCGCCAACCAGGAAGGACGCGCCTTTCTCCTAGCTCTTTCCCCTTTCTGCTTCCCCATTTTTTTCGAGAAAATCGAAACGACATAGTTTTGGAGGAGCGAGTTGCAGAACAGAGAGTGAGAGAGAAGAAGAAGAAGAAGAAGAAGAAGAAGAAGAAGAAGAAGAAGAAGAAGAAGAAGAAGAAGAAAGAGAGAAAGAGAGAAATGAAGAAGAAGATGATGTCGAAGGAGAGAGAAGAAGAAGATGAGAAGAACAAGAAGAGAAGAAGAAGATGATGATGCCGAAGAAGAAGATGAAGAAGATGCTGAGGGAGAGAGAGGGGAATATGTGATGGGTAAATGTGAGAGAGGGAACATGTGGTCGGCCACAAACTGAAGAGAAAAGAGGAGCAACACGTGGGAAGGAGAGAAAGAGAGAGTGTAAGTGCTTTTGTTTTTCTTGGTGGGCTCCACTCGGCTCCGCGGATCAATTTGGCTCAATTCGGCTCCGCGACTCCATTCGGCTCACTTCGGCTCCGCGGCTCCTTTTTTTTTGTTATGGTCTGATTTTGACTTTTGACTGTTTTTTTACAACAATTTTGAGAGTCGCGGTTGATCTAAGCCATTTGACTTTTTTCGAAACGCGTTGGTTTCTGGCGGATTTGAAGAACGTAAACGACCTAATCGCTTGACTGCTTTCATTTCATAGACTTGACAACAGTCAACAAAAGCGTGTTAGGCTTTACGTATCACATCCAGCATGACGACTTTCAGGAGTTTGAAGAACGTAAACGACCTAATCCCTTGACTGCTTTCATTTCATAGATTTGACAGTAATCAACAAAAGCGTGTTAGGCTTTACGCATCACAGTCACCATGACGGCTTTCAAGAGTTTGAAGAACGTAAACGACCTAATCGCTTGACTGCTTTTATTTCATGGACTTGACAGCAGTCAACAAAAGCATTTTAGGCTTTATGCATCACATTCAGCATAGCGGCTTTCAAGAGTTGATCTAGAACATAAGAAGTGCCAAATCCGAGAGATTTCAGAACTGACTACAACAAAGATTGAAGAGGCAAAGAAGTTACGAGCCAGTTTTGAAGAACGTCGGAACAGCTTCAAGTCAAAGAAGAAGTGTCAAATCCGAGACATTCCAGAACTGACTGCAACAGAGATTGAAGAGGCAAAGAAGTTACGAGCCAGTTTTGAAGAACGTCAAAGCAACTTCAAGGGTTTGAGCTGGATATGACAGCTGACTTTAATGATCAGAATTTTTTTTTTAATCAAACCCTTATAATTTTTTTGATGTGACTGAACTTATGATTGTTATTCTCAAGATGCCTACGTATCCTTCTAAAGAATGAATCAAATTATATCGCGTAGTTCAAGGGGTTTTTTTGTTTTTTTGTGCCTTGTGCAGTTTATGCTCATGCAGACGTGGAGCGTTTTTTTTCCTTGTCTTATGCAGTTTAGGCTCGTGCAGACTTGGAGCATTTTTTTTTGTCTTATGCAATTTAGGCTTGTGCAGACTTGGAGCATATTTTGACATTTTCAAGCATTTTTCAAGAACTTTCCGTTAATGGGACCGATCCTCAGACCGTCTTCCGCCACAATTTTGTAAGCTCCATTGGTGTATACTTCTCTGACGACGTAAGGACCATCCCACTTTGACTTGAATTTGGAGCCAGATTTGTGCGTCACAATGATGGGTCTTCGAACAGTAAGAACTAAATCATCAACTTGAAATGACCGTGGTCGAATACCTTTGTTGAAGGCGTGTGACATCCGAGCTTGGTAGCATTTCATGTGTTGTTGTGCATCAAGCCTCTTCTCGTCCAAAGCTTCTAACTCTTGAAGGTGCAACTTGACATTTTCCTCAGTTGTGAGCCCTTCATGCAAAGCGATTTTCAATGACGGGATTTCTTTCTCTAATGGTAACACGGCTTCGACACCATAGATAAGAGAATAAAGTGTAGCATTTGTGGCTGTTCGATACGTCGTTCTATAAGCCCAAAGAGCTTCGCCCAATTTGTCATGTCAATCCCTCTGCTTCTTGCTGACAGTTTTCTTCAGAATGTTACAAAGCGTTTTATTGAATGCTTCTGCCAAACCATTTGCCGGGGCGTTGTACATCGAAGAGAAGTGAAGCTTGAAGTGGAATTTCTTGCTCAACTTTTCTATTGCGGTATTCGAGAAATACTCGGCGTTGTCTGTGATGATGCACCGTGGTATACCATAGCGTTGTATAATGATTCCCGTAATGAAGTCCACAACATTTTCTTTCTTTATTTCTTTTAGCGGTATCGCCTCCGCCCACTTTGAGAAGGAATCCGTGGCTGCCAGAATGTACATATGACCAGCCGATGATTTCGGAGTGATGGGTCTGATTACATCCATTCCCCAGACATCGAACGGGTGCGAAGCAATTATCGGATGCAACGGCTCAAGTGGCTGATGAATGAAGTTGGCATGAAACTGATAAGCTTGACATTTCTGTGCATATTCCATACAATCCTTCACCATGGTGGGCCAATAATACCATAGTCGTCTTACTTGAAAATGTAACTTTGGTCCTGACTGATGTGCTCCACATACTCCAGAATGAACTTCTTCCATGGCTTTGACCGCTTCATCTTTTCCCAAGCATCGAAGGAGTACTCCATCAAATGATCTCCGATATAAAGTTTCTTTGTAGTAGAGGAAGCGCGGTGCTTGCCGCTTGATGCTCCACCTTTGCTTCGAATCTTCGGGAAGCTTGTTGTGCTCAAGGTAGTCGATAAAAGGATGCCTCCAATCTTCAACATCAATGGTGTGAACTGACACTACATGAGAACTAGCACACTGGAGTGAAGGTTTTGTTGTCACGACCCACCTTTGGCAAATTGGGATGTCCAAAATTTCATCTCCAGACAATGGCAAGGTCGCCGCCAAGTTTACCAATGCGTCTGCCATTTGATTTTCTTTCCCCGACACATGTATGAGTGTAACATTATCAAAACCCTTCAAGAGTTGTGTGGCGAGTAGGAAATAAGGTACCAAATCTTCATTCTTGACCTCGTAATTAGTGAGCAGTTGATTAATCACCAACTTCGAGTCCCCATACACTTCGAGACTTTGGATTTCAATTTCTAACGTTGTTTGCAATCCCATGATCAATGCCTGGTACTCTTTTGGAAATCATCTTTTGGACATGCCTCATTTAAGTCACGAAAATCTACACAAACGCGGATTTGTCCGTTTGTCTTCTTGACTGGAACAATGTTTGCGATCCACTTGGGATATTGAACCTCTCTAATGAAGCCTGCGGCAATCAACTTATCAACTTCTGCTTCAATTTGAGGAATAAGTTCTGTTCGAAAGCGTCTTTGTGTTTGCTTGGTTAGCCGAGCCTCCGATTTGATAGCAAGCCGATGAACTGCTACCTTTGGATCCAGGCCAGGCATTTCTTTGTACGTCCAAGCAAATACATCTTTATACTCGAGCAACAGATCGAGATATTCTTTTTCTTCTTCGGAACTTAAAGACACACTCACAAAAATAGGGCTTGGGTGTTCCTCTGTTCCCAATTTAATCTCCTTAAGTTCGTCCATAGTGGCTGCCCCCCATCTTCAAGTTCTGGAGGAGCTTCGTCTACTTCAATTTCAAAATCTTCATGATCGTCTTCCTCTATGGCATTTGCTTCTGCCACCATGACATGATAAGAGGTTTGGACAATGTCATCCTCACCGCCATTATCGAGGTTGCTATCTCCTTTTTGGCCAGTGAATATGATGGTATGTTGCTTCACTTTGAGTTGATCCGTGGAATCCACTTCCAACACACAATGCCTCTTCATGCGTGACGGGATAAGACTTCGGATTTCTTTGCTCTCCGTTCGACTACAAGTCGTTTTCCTCTTGCATATCTGTCGTTCCTTAGGTGCTTGGATCCATTCCAATGCGGGCTTTCGTGGAATGAAGTTTGACTTTTTCTTATCTTTGTCTAAACTTGACATCCTTTTGAATGCGGAAGCCCGAGTGGTTGTACTACCGATGCGATTGAAGATTGAACCTCTAATTGCTGTCATGTTCACACGGTTAAAAATCGACACCCTTGTGATTGATCCTTCAATACGTTCAGATGTTGCTATTCGGGAACCTGGACGAATGCGATCGAACGACGAAATGCGAGGGGTTGACTGAACCTCTTGACTCTTCTCTTCAACTACCTCGACACTGATATGTTTCACATTGGCTCGCTCCACCCTCCTCCTTCCTGAAATTCTGATTTGCTTGCTTGAAGTGAAACCGAGACCAGCTTTAGAACAATCATTTGTTGCCCCTTGCTCTTTTAACTTCTTTTGTGACTCATCGAGCTCATGCGCCATCTTTGCTACAGCATGGTCGTCCTTGTTTCTTGATGAACCAAAGTCGTATCCGGCATTTTCTAACAGCTTGTACGCGTTAGGATCGAACCCTTCACTTGTTCTTTTCTTGGGCAGGAATCCATGTTCCGTCTTACCTTGAATTGGTTTGACAAACCCCTTTAATAGCTGCTTTGTGGGATTTCGGTTACACACGTTTATTAATGGCAATGTGGACTCCTCCTTCAACAATTTCACATCATCCTCTTCTAATTTTCGTGGGCACTCTTGTGACTTTGTCCTCACAAATGGAGATTCCTCCTCCCTTCGTCTAGACTTCGGAACATAGCGAAGGACCGGAAAGGCATGGCTGGCTTTTCTTTCTGCAGACGATGTTGCCACTTCAGATGAGACTTTTTGCGACACTTCACCATGAAGCTCAATGTCTTTTGATTTTTGGCATCATTCTCCCTACCTTTAGCGGCTTTTCTCGTGGAGGGTACTCCGACCGGAAGGACTTCTTTCATTGACTCCTCATATGTGTAGAATTTAGAATCCGCAAAGTATGATTCGGCGTCTGTGAAAGGTTTGGTATCTCCTACCACGATCACACCTCTGTGATAGAACTTGAAGCATTGGTGTAAATTGGATGGCATGATGCCATTTTCATTTACCCATAGTCATCCCAACAACAAGTTGTACGAGGTCTTCGCATTGATGACATGAAAAAGGTGTTTGATTTTAGCCCTCTGATGTCCATGTCTAGTCTGATCATCCATATCGCTCTTTATCCTCCTTGGTTGAAACCTTGGATCATGAGACGACTCCTTGATAACTCATCAACGTTTATGCCGAGTTGAGACATGGTTGACTTGGGCATGATATTTACTGCTGACCCTCCGTCTATGAGCATGCGATTCAACTTCCTCTCTCGTATGTACCCTGTCACAAAAAAAGGCCGATTATGTGGCTTAGAGCCCAATTGGAGGTCATCATCTGTGAAGTGAATGGTATCATAATATGCATCACACGCGTCACATTCCTTCATTCTTGTGGAGTGTTTTCCTACGTCGATAAGCAACTCCACAAGTGCGCTTCTCGTTGATTTTGGTAATTGCATCAAGTCAAAGAGGCTAAGTTGGAAAGGTAGACTCTCCAATTGTTTCAACACCTCATTTTTCTTTAACACTTGACTTGCACCTATTTTTCTTGCTTCAGGCTTTTCATCTTCTTTGGAGCTGACTTCACAACTTGTAGCCATTGAAGTGACCTTCGGTTGTTTTGTAGGGAAGTGCTTTATTGACAAGTTCTGGCGAAGAGGCTTCCACAAATATGGAACGACTTTCGTCTCTTCCTCATCCATTCTCCTCCCGTCGTGGAGGTGATTTCTTATGACTTGGTCGGGCAACCAGTGAATTTGACATCATACCTTTGCGAGTTCTTGTTCGGGTGACCAATATCCATCCTTCATCATCAGCATTAGAGGCAACTTGGAGGATAGGTGTGGAAGCATGAGATTCTTTAACTTCTTTGGTCTTCTTATGTTCACGTGCCTCCTTTGCGAAATTGGACGGTGCTTTTATTGGGTGAAAATGGAATGGAACTGGTACGAACGACCCGAATGTTACAGTAGTGCAATTGACTTCAGCAACATCGTCGACATCCAGCTCAATCTTCCCTTGCTTGGCGAGGTTCATTATCAAATCTTTGAGAACAAAGCACTTCTCTATAGAGTGACTAACGAGGCGATGATATTTGTAATACTTCGGATCGTTGACACGATGCATTTCTTCTGGACGCTTGCACTCCGGAAGATCTATTATCTTGTTTTCGAGCAGATCCTCTAACATACCCACCACATCAGAGTTTGGGAACGGGTACGTCTTTCGCTCCATATCCTTCAACGTGCGTTTACTCCTTTCATAGGTTCGAGGAGGTTCCACCTTATTGAACTCTTTCTTATCCCGCGTAGAGATTTTAACCGATGCAGTATTGATGACCATTGATTCTTTGGAAGGCTTCTTCACAACTTTGTCAAATCTGCTTCCGAAGACTTTGTCTTTTCGTTGGTCAACCAGGGACTCATTCTTTCCCTTATGACTTGCCAAGCTTAGCTCCATGTCATGGGCTCGAGTAGCCAACTCTTCGAAAGAACGAGGCTTGATTCCTTGCAAGATGTATAACAAATCAAAGTGCATGTCTTGGATGCACATTTCAATGGTTGACACCTATGACAGTCGGTTCTTGCAATCAAGGCTAAGTGAGCGCCATCTATTGATATATCTGATCGCGGGTTCATCCTTCGGTTACTTCGTGTTCGTTAGCTCCATCATGCTCACCGTCCGCCTTGTACTATAGAATCGATTAAGGAACTCGCGCTCCATTTGGTCCCAACTGTCAACATACTCAAGCTCTAAGTCTGTATACCACTCGAATGCATTTCCCTTTAACGAGCGAACAAACTGCTTGACAAGGTGATCGCCTTTTGTCCCGGTGTTACTGCAAGTCTCCACAAAGTGGGAGACGTGTTGCTTTGGGTTCCTTTTACTTTCAAATTGTTGGAAATTTGGTAGTTGATACCCCAACGGCATCCTTAAGTTGTCGATCCTCTTAGTGTAAGGTTTAGAGTAAGTGAGGGAGTCACGAGAAGGACCTCCATATTGAGCCCGAATTGAGTTGGTGATGATGTCCTGCAATTTTTGAAGTGATAAGGAACCAAGCGAGTCGCCATCGTTCTTGGACGTTTCTCCCTTTTCATTTACTTTGCTCCTGCCAGGCGACCCTTTGGTGGAGTTCTCATCATTGTGATCTTCCAACTTGCTATAGAGCTCAGCGATTTGCATATCCTTTTCTTCAACCATTCGGGTGAGCTTTTCAACCATCTCCAACAGATTGGAAACTTGCTCCTCGATTGTGGATGCCCCGGTCACCAAGACCTGCACATTGTCAGAAGAGGATTCATGTGCCATAGAATGACAGTTATCGCCTTCTTCTTTGGGACTTCCATGGTATGATGTCGTGCTAGATTCGTCATCAGAGAAAACGTCTTCCAGGATAGGGTCATCACCATGAACGGGTGAAGAGATTGCTCATTTGGCTCTTTCTCCTTTGACACTTGCTTCTTCCCACTTTGAGAAGCATGCTTTATTTCTCTCAAGCTCTCCAAGGTGATGACTGGTTAACGAGGCTTACTAGCAAGTGCCATAAATGTCGTGGGTTGAGCTCTAACCACACTCCGGGTGACAAGGGCAATCGGTTCACTCTTTGATTTGGAGGATGTTTGTTTGGACTTCTTGACCGGCTCGGCCTCTCCGCTTAACCTCGCGGTTGTGGACTTGGATTTCTTCAATTGAACGGCTTGGTTGTTCTTGGAAGCCATCGCACAAACGAAAGATTTCTTCAAAGAAGGAGATGAGAGGCCAAAAATGTCCCACTGGGCGTGCCAATTTGTAGAACGAGAATCTGAAAACAAATAAGAATGCAAACACGTGTACAAATAAAGTGTGATTTATTAAATATCAAGCGCGGGATTACAATCTTTGTGAACTCCTCTGATTCTATCTCCGTATGTGACTTGGCTCAAGGGTGATGTGCACTTGATCTTGAGAATTTGAGTTTGATTTGGATTTGTATTTGATGAAGAAATCCTGAACTTTCAAGATCATTCTTCATCAAATCTTTCGGATTTTGAGATCGTCGTCAGAGTTCTCGGTGTTCGGGTGTTTGTCAGCGGCTCCCTTCTCCATGCTCCAGATTTCCCAAATCTGGGTTTGGCCTTGGTGGATCTACTAATCATTTCACTTTGGTTTGATCATGTTTCCTTGAGTTTTGATGGATTTACAGGGCTGTGTGTGTTTTCATTTTGATTTGTTGAATAAAGTCGCAATTCGACTTGACAGTGGCCAACTCCCGCCCATTGTGGGTCCTCTTGACCTTAGTGGGTTTTAGCTCATATGCTTTTGTTGTTAGAAGTGTAGGGCGTTCTGGTTGCTTTCGTGACTGGGTAACAACCACGCACTCTCTCCCGCCAGTGGTTGTAGCTTTTGCCACCTTATGTGGTTCATCCTTGTGCCTCCATTGACTGAGCTAGTCTCGGGCTTAGATCGTTAGAGGATCCGGTAAAAAGCTGTAATAACCCGATTTTTTTTATTCATTTCTTGTAAATTCATGAAGATTAATGAAATAATATTTTGGTTATATTTGTATTCTACGTCTTGTAAATAGCCTTCATTCGAAGTAAAAATCGGTTCAAGAACCATTAAGTCGTTTTACAATTTAATTCATTCAACTCAAAAATCGACTTTTAATCCGTCACTTGTTTTAGAAAACTTCATTCATGAAAGTTGTATAGCTCGTCAAAATGAGTTTGTATACATTCACACGTAATTTTCAGAAGTCGGAGGAGCGAGAATTTAATTACGGAAGTTTGTTGTTCAGAGGGGTAAAATGGGGAGAGGATTTGAAAATATCTTTTCACACTTATCTTCTCCCTCTCCCTCCACCGAACTCACATAGTCCCTCTACTTCTTCTCCATCAGCTATTTGCTTCAAACTCCAACCGACCCCCCCCCCCCCCCCCCCCCCCGCGTTCTTCATTTCCAGAAAAATCTCTCCACCTCCAATCTCATCTTTCAGCCAACAAACTTGACCATTGTGTACCTTGAACTGTGTTGATCTCCACCTTCCTTTTAGTTGAAGAAGCAAGCAGCTCCAACACTTGAGGTAGGAGCTGCTACACAAGCAGTTCCGGCAGTGAATGACACAGGGACTGCAAGTTGTTGTGCCATCGACAGAGCTAGGCTATGAGTCTTTCCTACCAGTCATTTTAGCTACACAAGTTACAGTGAGAAGCTCAATGGCTTTGTTGTGCCATAACTACAGTTTCAGCAAGTGAGGTTACATAAGCTTTTCCGGCAGTCCCCTTGCATTTTCTGACAATTCTAGCTGGTAAGCATACCCTCCTTTCTCTCAAATTTGTATTTGAAAGTTAAGGACAGTGGGTTGTTTATTGAAGCTAGTTGGTGAGTGTAAGTTGTGGTTTTGGGTGTGTGTTTTTGAGACCGGTAGCAAGGCTGTTGTGTTGTGGTAGAAGAAAGTTGCGTTAGTTGTTCTTTTGGTGTTTTAAAGAGTGGTTGTGTCCCAGGGGATGTTTTTATGGAGTTAATTTTGTTGGAATCTAGGCTTAAAGTTTTAAGTTAGGACTGTTTTGGGTGATTGGTGTAGTGGTTTAGTGGGTTAAGATCTTGTTGTTGTTTTGGGACAGTTGAGAGAAATAGAGAGACCGAGAGAGTAGTGTTAGGGAAGTAAGGGAGTAGTATGAGTTGTTAAGGGTGTTGGAAGTGGTGTAGAGAAAGAGTGAAAGCATCAAACGTTTGGTTTGGGTGGCCTTAGTAGTTTTGAGGTTTTGTTGAGTTGTTTAGCGTTTGGAACTCAATTGTTACTAAGTGAGATTTGTGTCACTTAGGTACTTGGAGTTTATCGAAGCGAATAAGTAAACTCTTTTGGAGCTGCAAGTTGAAAAGCGGGAGCGAAAATGTGAGTAAACCACACGTTTGGTCTAGTTACCCTTGGTGGTAACTACACGTGTGAACTTACTTTTTGTATATTTTTACCTATTGTGAGATTGAAATCTAAATGTGAATATATTTGGTGATTCATATACGTATATGGTAACAGGATATGCATATATTTTATGACTAAGTGTGTAAAGCTAGTATGTTTGTGAAATATATTGTGTATTTTTAGTTGGTTTATATTAAATTCTGGAGGATGGGACTGAGAGGGAAGAAAATGTACCTTCCGGCATCTATGGTGATTATTTGTGTGTCGTTGACCGGAAGTGAATAAAATGTATCTTTTGATATTATTGATGTTATTGTTGCGGTGTTGTGGAGTAGGTTGGGTGAGTTGTCAAAATTGTTGTTGCCAAAAAGGTGACAATGTGTTATTTTGATTGTTATGCCAAAGTGGCGATAGGCAGTGTCGGAACCATACCTTGGACGGGTTGGGAATATTAATCTAGAGCTATAGTTTGTGCCTGTTATGCATGGGAGCAAAGTGTTGACCGACTCATGAATGACTTTATTGTTGTGGTGCGTCCTAGCGTTATTATGGTGTGAGCATGAGTGGTGTGTTAATGTTGTGGTGATGACAGACTCAGTGTGTTAGTGATAATGATGTGGTTATTATTATGCGAATGTGGTGATTATGATATTATCTGAGAATTTGTCATATATGCATGTGTTAACGTAGTGATTACCAGATGGGTGGCTGATCACACGGTTAGCTATTAGTGAGTGTTAGTTTGACACAAGAAGTATAGTGGTTCACCTCCCTCTCTTGGGGTAGGGTACGTCCACTTGAATCCACTAGTATAAGCAAATAGCCTTGAGTTATACAAGTAGTGATCCCCCTCTAAGTGGGATGAGGGGTCCCTTTTATAGGTGAGGGAACCCCTCTCATTTACATATTCTTCAATGTGGGACAAGTGCCCCTCTAGGCTTACTATGGAGTCATCTTGATGAGGTCGGAAATGTGACTTCCCGGTGGTGTCTTGGTGAGTTCCGACTATCATTGAAAAGCTTGTATGACGAGGTACGCTATGAATATCATGGTTGAGCCACATAGTAACTTGTAGATCCGCCTAGAGAGTGATGCTTATGCTCGGTAGCATGCCATACTAGCTCTGTGCTAGTATGGGTGCCAACATGTCCCCCCGCAGTCCCTAAGTAAGAGGAACTTCTTACTTGGGGAGTTTATCAATCAACATGTCACCGAGCATAAGTGTCCGGGCGGTGGCATACCCCTACCAGTCCCCGAACTCCTTAAGCAAGAAGGGACTCTCAAACCTGCAAAATAAAGATAAAAGCATATGTGCACGAAGTATGTCTGTTGTCATGGATAGCATAACAATGTACGGGCGCGATGTGTGTTTGACACATGATGATTCGTGTGTATGTATGGTCCCGAATATGATATAGTACGCGAGTGTGCGTAAGTCCCCGAAACCCCTAGTCAGCAAGGCGGTTTCGAGTGATATGGCCTATGTGTGTGGTGTGCTTAGGCGAAGTAGTCTTGCGTGATGGCGCTTTAGACTAATATGGCCGCTACGGGTGAGTGTGGCTTTTATATGCCAATATGGCATTTGAAGGCTAGTGAGACCTCTATAGGATGGTGCGTCCTATCTTGCAGTGTGCGTAAGACGGCGTTGAGCCACTACGGGCGTAATATGTCCATCTTAGCGCAGAGTTTTGCGCGTAGGACGTCTGAGCGCTAACATAGAGCGTTGTGCATCCATCTTAGCGTAGTGACCTACGTGTAGGACGTCTTTTGGACGTTGAATTAGAGCGTGGTGTGTCAATCATAGCGTAATAGGCTACGCATATGACGTCTTTTTGGCGTTGAATTAGAGTGTGGTGCGTCAATCATAGCGTAATAGGCTACGCGTATGACGTCTTTTTGGCTTTGACATTCGAGCGTATAGCTATTATCGTAGCGTAGTGAGCTTTACGCGTAGGATGTCGATCCCTCTTGGGTGTAGTGCGTCCTCTGAGCGCAGTGTGCTTTGCGCGTAGAACGGCTTGAGCCCTCTTGGGCGTAGTGCGCATATTTACGCGGCTTGAGCCCCCTTAGGCGTAGTGCATCCATCGTAGCGTAGATAGGCGTTACGCGTAAGATGTCTTGAGCCCTCTTGGGCGTAGTGCGTCCTCTGAGCGCAGTGTGCTTTACGCGTAGAACGGCTTGAGCCCTCTTGGGCGTAGTGCGCATATTTACGCGGCTTGAGCCCTCTTGGGCGTAGTGCATCCATCGTAGCGTAGATAGGCGTTACGCGTAGGACGTCTTGAGCCCTCTTGGGCGTAGTGCGCGTATTTACGCGGCTTGAGCCCTCTTGGGCATAGTGCATCCATCATAGCGTAGATAAGCGTTATGCGTAGGACGTCTTGAGCCCTCTTGGACGTAGTGCGAGTATTTACGCGACTTGAGCCCTCTTGGGCGTAGTGCATCCGTCATAGCGTAGATAAGCGTTACGCGTAGGACGTCTAGAGCCCTCTTGGGCGTAGTGCGCGTATTTACGCGGCTTGAGCCCTCTTGGGCGTAGTGTATCCATCATAGCGTAGATAAGCGTTACGCGTAGGACGTTTTGAGCCCTCTTGGGCATAGTCTCTCACTTTTTGGTGAGGAAAGAATTTCTGATTCTGTGACGTCTGAGTGTTGTGTGATGAAACAGTCTGCATAAAGAATTTAATTGTTCTCCTGAACAATGGTTAGAAAAATTCCTAGTTTCATTAGCACAATCAAGTTGGACATTCAAATGTGTGCGTCACACATTCTCTAAGCATATAAGATATGGCTAAGTGCCATTGCTAGCTAACTCTACAAAGTGTTGTAGGCAATGCGTGAAAACCATGCGGGCATGCATATCAAGTGCGGTATGTTGTAGGCATGCTTTATAGCTAATAAAATCATGCTAAGACATGGTAATAATCAACTCTACAGTAGGAGTAGGGAGGCATAGCATTTTACTTATCTTTTGCCGATGTGGAGTGGAGTTGCGCTTTATACAAGTACCAAAATCATGTTGGAGGTGTCCAAGCATGACGCTCTTTTGCGCGGGGAATGATTGCAAGTAGCCGCTTTGGATTTGAGTGAGGAGATGTCCGGTTTGAAGAGATTTTCCTTTCAATTCTCTGTGTTATGGTAGTGGTTTGTTGCGGGTTGGTTGGCTTTGCCAGCAAGTCCCGTTGTGCCAATGATTTCTTTTCTCTGGCGACTACGGAAAGCTGCGAAGTCAACCGTGGAGCAGGACTATGAAAGCCGACTTTGGAGTAAGACCGTGGAGGTCGACTTTGGAGTTCCACCGTGGAACTATGGGAGCATCAGTCATGGGACTACGGGAGCAGCCGTGCACCGTGCTAGCAGTCGCGTACTACGCTAGCAGTCATGTACTATGCTAGCAGTCGTGGGACTACGGGACTAGCCGTGCACCATGCTAGCAGTCACGTACTACGCTAGCAGTCATGTACTATGCTAGCATTCGTGGGACTACGATAGAAATCTTGCACCGTGCTAGCAGTCACGTGCTACTCTAGCATGAGCGTGGAAGAACGTCCACCGTGCTAGCAGGTGCGTGGAAGAACGTGACCGTGGAAGGCATGGACCACGGGAGGGTCAAATTTTTTTTTTTTTTATTTGACTGCGCTGTAGTGAGCTCATGCACTGTGGGGTGTGGGGGACCGTGGGAGGTCTGTTGGTAGGGAGCGACGAAGCTAATTGTCAGCTTCCCACAGACGGCGCAAACGTTAACGTTGTGATTACCATATGGGTGGCTGATCACACGGTTAGGTATTAGTGAGTGTTAGTTTGACACAAGAAGTATAGTGGTTCACTTCCCTCTCTTGGGGTAGGCTACGTCCACTTGAATCCACTAGTATAAGCAAATAGCCTTGAGTTATACAAGTAGTGATCCCCCTCTAAGTGGGATGAGGGGTCCCTTTTATACGATATTTCACCCCTCTCATTTACATATTCTTCAATGTGGGACAAGTGCCCCTCTAGGCTTACTATGGAGTCATCTTGATGAGGTCGGAAAGGTGACTTCCCGGTGGTGTCTTGGTGAGTTCCGACTATCATTGGAAAGCTTGTATGACGAGGTACGCTATGAATATCATGGTTGAGCCACATAGTAACTTGTAGATCCGCCTAGAGAGTGATGCTTATGCGAGCTAGTAGGGGTGCCAACAGCATGTTTGTTGAGTATTTCTTTTCATTTACTCATACCATCTATGAAGCTGACCGGGTTGTGTTTACAATCCTGGTGTACCAATCAATGGTGCAGGGGGTAGTGCTGCAGGTACTTCGTAGTAGCTGTGACAGGAGGGGTGCACTACATGACAGCTGAGAGTTGTTTTTGATTCACTTTCCCTTTTTAGTTTTTGTGAAGTTTTTGTGAAAGATGTCAAACTGTACATCTTTACATCGTGTAATCATGTTATGTATTACAATTTGTAAACCGAGTGTTGTTAAACTTGGTTGAGATATTCAGTTACTGTAATGTAATTTCATTTATTGAAGTTATTTTAGAGTGTTAGCATCCTTAAATTCAAAATTTTATTATTATGAATTTATGGGTGTTACAAAAGCTTCGCTAAAAATCGCGTGCTCATGTTCATGCTGCAGTGCTAATTTTAGTCATGTTCTTTTCTTATCGTGTTTGTGGCATTATCTAGTGTTTTCCTTTCGTGTTCATGTTGTTTTCAGTTGCTTCATTGTGTATCTGGTGGACTGATCCTTGTTTGGATTACTGTCCCGAAATCGTTGTAGTTCTTCTTAAGTGAAGGAATGAATCTTTGATAAATAAAAAATAAAATAAAAACTAAATTCTTGCTTGCCTATGTACCGACAGGGTATGTAACGACATTATATATTACGGCTTGCAAACGATATAATTTGGTGCACAGTCCGGAATTGGAAAATAGTGATGGGATTATTTGATAATTTTAGAAGAAACATATGATTCTTCTCCAAACAATATGTGCACAAGTTTTATTCTCAACTTTTTTTTTTGGCATGAAGAAGCTTCTATTAGAAACACAAAAACAAGAAACCAACAACACCAGCAAACCCTCCCCAACAAACACAAGTTTTATGCTCAACTTTGAACCCTGACTCACTTCTCATGCAATAGTCTCAAACTCAAATTTATCAATCTTATTCCTTCTGAGAAAAAAAAAATCATCACCCTTAGTTGAGTCTGGTTAACTGCTCAGTGTATTAATGAAGAATAACACAACGGCACAAGACTCATCAGCAGCTTGTTCCAGCTTGTTAGCAGGAACTTGATGTAACACAACGGCTCAAGACTCATCAGCAGCTCAGCTTGTTCCAGCATGTTAGCGGGAATTTGATGTCTATATGTCACAGTTTCTTGCGCCAAATAACATCAGGATGACAAAAGGCTTTATAGCCTTATGTAACATTAACTAACGTGAAGAAGAAGAAGAAGAAGAATGAATAAAAATTAGCCATGGGCCTATGGTAATATATAGAGATTAGAGGATGTCGGTATGTATTCACGCACCTAGCCGACTCATATCTCTAAGTCATAGCCAAGCATAGTGAAAGATTCTACTCTACGAGAGGATGAGAAGTTGACGAGTTCGTCGATCTTTCTCTATGTTTATTGAATTTTTTTTTCTGCTTTCTTTGTAAATTGTCATGTCAATATACGCTAATCTAATGTTTTCCTTTTCTGCTTATTTCGTGTATCATGAGTGTGTAAACTTACATGGAAAATGCTAGCCAAAGTTACTTCTGTTGTGTTTCTTGATCAAATCTCGGAAGGATTTCTTTGTGAGATGTAATTAATAGTACTGAAAAAATGACAAAGGTGTAACTCGTTACTCATGCATTTGTAATGACCCGATTTTTCGGGATCGATTTAATTGAATTGATACAATTTTTATAAACTTGTACGATTAATAAACCGCAATGTTTTGCCTCGCGATGTTGTAAATCGAAAACGGAACCGATATCGGAAATGTTAATTAGAAAAATGTTACGTTTCCGAGACGCGAGAATCGACTTTTACTCCGTCGCTCGTTTGTGAACACTTCCTTCACGAAAGTTGTAGAGCTCGATTTCCCGCGCCGCCGTGAGTCCTCGCGCTCCAACCCGAGGCCTGCGATTCCTCCGCCGCTGTCAAGCTCCTCTTCCGACGACTCTCCGGTAGTTGCACGGCTTGAATTAGGTAAGGGTTAGTCGATTTGATTGGTTGTGATGATTTGTGGTTGTTTTTGGTGGCGATTTGGTGGAGGAGGAGGAGGAGAGAACACCGCCGCCTTAGGCGGCACGTGAGGGGGCGTGAAGGGAGCTTGAGGTAGTGGGAAGGGTGGAGGAGGGGAAACGATTGGTTTGGGGACGGCGGTGGCGAGCTACGCGCCGATTTTAAGAGAGGCGCGTGAACAATGATTTCAAACAGTAAATTTTATAAAATTTATTTTTACGTACGGTGAATGTAAAAAGTAATTTACGTACAGTAAATGTGAATTTATTTTACGTACGATAAATGTAAATGTAAATTACGTACAGTAATTATAAAAGTAATTTCTAAATGGTAAATCAATAGTTATTATTTACTGAGTAAGTATAAGCGATTGAATAGTACATGGATGTACAGAAATACGTAAATAATATATACTCGTATAGAAATGTAAATAGTATGTACTCATATAGGAATACGTAATTAATATGTATTTGTACAGTAATTACGTGAACAGTAACTTCGTAAACACCAGAAATTGCTGAACAGTAAACTATTATTACTGTTTCGGCATTTAAAGTTTTACGTAACGAATCTAAATTCACTTCTTATCTATTCTAGGTGATCGACACAACAAGTAAAGGATTCGAGTTCGGAATCATGGAATTTATGCTCATGAATATAAGGTGAGTAAAAATATCACAGTTACGAATCTACCCTTGCGGAGATTCATGATTACGCTTTATTAAAAAGAATGAACTATGATATGTATATGATATAGTGGATTATGTATGTGTATAATTGGTAAAATAGGTACATATAAATAGTTTGTTATATTATATACTGTCATAATTTCCGTTTGCGAATGAGTTCATTTTAGCATTGATATTTATTTATTTAAGCATGTTGATTTGATTTGTACAATATCATGTGATGATTATTGTACGTGGTTTTAACATTGATTTTTGTTAAAACGTCTTTTGTCTTCGGACGTGTGTTATGTTTTCGGACGTGTTTTTCAGTCTTCGGAAGTGTTGGCATGTCGGAACCTAGCTTTGGCCGGGCGACAGTTACGATACAGTTAGAGCTCTAGTCTGTCTGCCGGTGTACTGCATGAGAGGTAACAGATGGGTTATCGGCTTATGAGTACTCATATTTTAGATATTGGGTAGCAAGTGGTTACCCAATGTCGGCGGCGTACTATCATGAGGGGTAACAGAGGTGTACCAGCGCTCATGAGTATCCGTATTATAAATGTATTTGGGGTAAACAGAGGGGTTGCCCGATTTCTCATGAGCACATATATTTTCATATATTATTTGACAACCAGATGGGTCGTCCAATAACTCATGAGTGCATTTTATGATTGATGTTTTATGTATTTTCTTTTGCATTATATGCGAGTGATATTGTGGTTTTACTCATAGGAGTTGTAAAGCTTACCGGGTTTGTGTTTACAATCCCGGTGCACCTATTCGATGGTGTAGGGGATAATTCTGCAGGTGTGGATTAGCGGAAATCGACGGACAACTCTGAAGACTTGAAGTTGTTTTATTCTATCTTGTGGTGAGGTTTTGAGAGGATTTTTACATTTCCATTTGATATAATGTTGAATTATAAATTTGGTTTGTAATAATAAATTTGACTGAGTTGTACTATGAAGTCAGTAATGATCCGTTGTGACATTAAAATGATTTTGATTTATTGAGATTGTTTTAGAGTTTTCATGACTTCGAAATTTGAGTTTCATACTCGAAATTTTGGGGTCGTGACAGCATTAGAGCATATGTTTCAGGTGTCTATAGGGCTGACTAGTCTGTGCTTCGCATATGACTTTCTCGGATGCATCTAACATAAATGCAGGATATACTTTTGTTAGGTTATATATATGTGCAATTCACTTAATTTCTTATACTAGGTACACGAATTTTTCACGATACAATAAATAAAAGCGATGATGAATTGGCGGCAAAGGCGACTTTAGTGGTGAGTTGCAGATCTCAGCAGTTGTGTAGTGTTGATTGTGAAATGGCAGCTTAGAGCTAATTTGGTATAGTTTCGTTTTTAAAATAGGAAAAATTGTCAAAATACATCTTAAATTTGGCTAAAATTGTCAATTTGCAGGCCAAACTTGTATTTAAGTCAATTTACCTCCTAAACTTGGTAAAAATTGCCGATTTGCACTATATCCGTTAAATTTAACTGTTTTCATCTAATTTTGCGTCAAATGTCATGCACATGAGGGGTAATGTTGTCATTTTTTATTTATATTTTTCTTAAAAACAAATACAAATATTCTTTAAAAGGAGGATTATTTTTTAATCAAATTATTTATTTACATATTTTTTCTACAAACTTAACCATACTTCGAATTATATATTCAACATACCCACCCATTCAAATATAGTGTGTTGTGTATATATATATATATTATTGTTCCGGGAGAATTACTATTCTACCCTTACGTGTGTCTTAGCCTAATAGGTTTCCCATTAGGAGATAGATTAGCATCTCCGTAATAGATTAGAACTCTGAATCCTACGGGAATGTGGTTTTGTAATGCCTATATACAGGCCCCCATATCATTCAATAATACACAATTATTTCATCCTGAAACACGTTATCAGCACGTTGCCCTAAAACCCTGAACTTTTAGAGCCCTAGAATTTTTTTCTCTACTCCACCGCCGGCCGCCGTCGTCTCCGGCCTTCGGCATCTCCTCGTCGGCGTTCCTCGTCGGCACAGCCCCTGCTCGCCATTGTTGCAGCCCCCCCCCCCCCCCCCCCCGCTGCTACCCCTGCAGCCCCGCATCCCTGCACGCAGCCAGCCTTGCTGCCCCTGCAACTCCTGCTCGTTGCCCCTGCACGCACGCAGTCCCGCACGCAGCCCTGCACGCTGCCCCTGCACGCACCCCTGCAGCTCCCGCATCGCAGCCCCTGCAGTCCCTGCTCGCTGCCCCTGCAGTCCCTGCTCGCTGCCCCTGCAGTCCCTGCTCGCTGCCCCTGCACGCACGCAGCCCCGCACGCAGATTCTGCCCTGTTGCCCCTGCATGCAGCCTCCGCAGGGTCTCTTCTGCATTCGCTCCGCAAAAACATCTTTTTGCCCCGCAAGACCCCGCATCAGAGGATTCAAAATTGCTCCTCCCGCATATATACGCAAGAAACGCGAACTGCACAAGGAAACTCTTCGCTCAAGAGAAGCTACTCCCGTTTTCTCTACCCTTTTGGGCCTATAGCTTGCCGAGCACAATAGCCCTTTGGGCTTCATACTATATTTTCTTTTCCTTTTCCTTTTTCCTATTTCATTATTTAAATGTTCATTGGCACGTTTTTATTTCTAACGATATTTCACGTGCTCGTATAGGTAAAAATCATTACTCGTCGTACTATGGTGATGACATTCATGCCGAGATGGACGATACTTTTGCCATCTACATACGATTTCGATTGTATCCTCCCAAGATTTTTATGTCATCGGACGAAGATCGAAAAAGGAATTCAACAAGCAACTTCATGCATGACGATCGATTTGCAGAGCAATTTACTTATATGCGGTCTATTTGGCAGACCAACAAGTATGTTTTTCTTAAAGTTGCTGCTTTTGAACATATATATATATATAAATTATCGGGCGCTATTAGCCTTTTTCGTGTCTTCTTTTCCGGCCTTTCTTATAACGCCGATAAGACCAAAGAGGGATATGATTCCCCTCTTGGTCGACGTTTTTCGTGTGACGGTCCTGGGGGAGTCACGTTATTATTTAAAAAAGAAGATATCGATTTCGTGTGGTCGCCTGAGTGCACCGCTGTTTTGGGTGTGATCATGAGAATCGCCGATATGCATCGATTATTTTGTGACCATATACATCACAACCATTCTAATTCTGGTTACATATTTGAATAGTTTCGATTATTCGAAATCTATACAACCCTCGTTTCTTATGGATGCGTCGCCATCGCGACTGTTATTTGAATGTTTGAGTTTTCTTAAACTCATGTCTATAAACGATAATCCCAAGGTCTACGTACTCATTTATTTGAGTTGATTCATTACTCTGATGCAGCACTATTTACTGACAAAAAGATCCCAAAAATAACGAATTCTATGGGACACACTTAAAATTGATTTAATGAACGTCTATGACGTTGTATGATCAGAGTTGACCTTGATGCATACTCCACATCAAAGAAACGCATGTCATTTTTGGCACCTGTATCTATTTCTTGAGGGAATTTTGGAGATGGAAACGTAACATTCTTCCATTCTCAAGTAAGCACATTTTTGAGCCTCAGGCTAAGGCTCCGCCCAATCCGATATGCACGATTTTGTTGCTACAGACTTTTGATTAGTCAATCTATTTTGACTATGTCTTCTGCTTACTATTTTTCAAGTATGGCGTTGGCATTGCCATGATTATTGCTCGACTTTAGCTTAAGTCGTCCATTAGAATTGGAAGCTTGTTTGTGTTGTATTAAATATTGGCATATTCTATAAAATTTCTCGTATTTCTTGTTTACAAGATTGACTCGTGAGAATTTTATTTGCCTTGGCTTAGCATGCATGGTCAACGTTTGCAACTCACGTGGTTTTTAAATTGGCCGCTTTTAGGTTACATGTGACCCCAATAGCACTACATTGTGATTTTGGACCTTAAAATTTGGAAAATGGACCTCGGAACGTCAAAATTGACGTTGTTTTCCCTGGTTACTGTTCCGGCGTTTCCGGAACGTTTTCCGGCGTTTGGTCGGCGTATTCGCCGCCTTCCGGCCATTTTCCGGCGTTTCCGGCACCGCCATCCGGTTCGGGACGGCGTTCCCTGTCGGACGTGAAGTTACAGCCTCCATACCGGCCACCTCCGGCCGGATTTCCGGCAATCAGTGTCGCCGGTTTCCGGCGAGTTTTTCTGACGATTTTTTCGTCGTTTCTCATCATTTTTCCGGCATATGTCCAGCAGTTTTTACTGCCACATTTTCGTAGTCCAAATTTCACCCGGGTTTGAGTTAATTTGACATGGTTTTCCGGTTAATTTTCCGGTTTTCTCCAAGTCGTTTCATAGCTCAAATGATTTTATTATTATTGGTGACCACCCGCACCAATTGGATGATTTTTACCACCCAAATTGTTTGGTATTCAACTGCTCCAATACCAAGTTTTTCCAACTCTTGAGTTGAAGAATGTAGTTATATTGCCATGTGATACATTCGATGGGATTGCCATTTGTTTCAATCCCCTCTCTTACAATATCCTACGGCGTATTGTGTAGAGAAGTTCACCGCGTCGTTGACTCTCTTAATCTTCATTTTGAGAATGTCTCGCCGTGAAATCGAGTGTCTTGCTAATTGCGTAACCACCCACATTGTCCTACGGTGCATGTAGTTATTTTACGGATCTCGTGCGGAGATTGTGTTCTATATCTTCGTGCCTTGCTAAGTTTTAAAGGCCATACATGCCAATGATGGATTTTCATCTTGATATTTGTGTTAAGAATGGAGAGGAATAAATCTGTCATATTTCATTGACAGTATCTTTTTCAAACTTCGACTGTAGCTTTGTTAGCCTGCAGACATCGTTTTGCTTGCCTGCAGCAGTAGCTCTATGTAACTCAAGATTCTTTGAATCATGGGTTCGGTTTTACTGTCTTCTCGGTTTTGACATGATCGTTTTTTGGTCATTTTGAACAAGATATGATGATTCGAGTTCTTTGAAATTCACATTATCATCTATTTTTCATGTTCACGAAGCGATTGGAGGACCACCTCACCCATGCTCTAAACGGTGAGGCCGAGCCTGCCTATTTCGGTGGCTCCATGGCATTAAGGCCGTCGGTGGCGGCATCCCCTCCTTCACAGAAGCTTGTGATGCCTCTCGTGTTTTCTAATGCCTCCATGATAATCTCTGATGCTCATCGCTCATTTTGCAAAGCTTGTTCTTTTGCTAGATTTCAAGGAAGTCCTTATTTGCTAATGCTCCAACCGAGAACATTCCATTCTTACGAAGTATTTAAGGTGACATTAGTGGACCCTATCCAACCGAATGCGGACATTTTTCGGTATTTTTATGGCATAGGTTAATAGCATCGACGCGTTGGTCACACGTCGCTTTGCTTTCCATATTGAACGCTGCATTTGCTAAAGCTTTTAGCTATGATCATCACACTAAGGGCTCACCACCCTTCCTATCCTCTCAAATCTATTTGATTGGCTACCGTTGGAGAGTTCACCTCCACGACTTTGATGATTTCGTTTTGCATATCTACTGGGATCGTCGTTGAACATATTATTCCTCATGTTCATTCACTGCACGATCTAGCAGAGCTCGGACTTAGTTATGGGTACTAACCTGCCGATTTTTGCATGGAGATATGTAATGATGTTGCATGCAGTGACACTTATTCGTTTCAGACCCATAACTTGCCAAGCGTTTAGTGCGTACCAGATGGTCACTAGATACGATCCCAACGTTCTTTTCACTAACGCCTATTTGGTTAAAGTTATTTATGTGCCTCTATTGTAGCTATCTCAATGGGTCTACTTGAAACGATTAAGTATTCTGGTTGGTTATGATTTATGAATCACCAACATTTGTCCGCTATTTCCAATCTACAACCGCTGATCTCTATCCTGCGATATTAGCAGACGGTCACTTTGATGAGAC
The DNA here is from genome assembly GCF_933775445.1 of Argentina anserina. Taxonomy (NCBI): domain Eukaryota; kingdom Viridiplantae; phylum Streptophyta; class Magnoliopsida; order Rosales; family Rosaceae; genus Argentina; species Argentina anserina. Next base: position 13,108,503 of record NC_065876.1, read on the forward strand.
ATACTTCCCGTCGTTAGGGGGAGATATGGAATGCTCCCATTCTGGTTTTAACGCCAGGAATTGACGTGGTGTGGCACTATGTCTCATTAAGATCCCGCACTACTCAAAGTGAGTAAATGTGCAACGCATTATCGACCTCCAGAAAGTCAAAGATTCGATGCTCAATGACTTTACCGATATTGCGAAAGTGACGAGATCGCACATAAATGTTGTGATGTGCCGGTAAGGTTGGAACTCTCAGAATATGGGAGAATTTCATATGACCTGGTCCTAGCACTGTTGGCACCATCCCTGACAGTGGGAAGGAAGCCGGCGATGGCACCACCGTACGCTGTGGTGTTGTCGGCGCCCGTGGTATTGCACCACAAAACAAGGGCGACAAACGCAAAGATGGACTAGTAAGGGTCATAGCTTCGGCCTTGGCTCCTGCCTAGATGAGGGGGAGACCATTATTCTCTAGAATCAAAACCAGAAAGAAGCGAGATGCGTAGGCACAAGTATTTCACCCATCATCGAGAGATATTCTCTAAACATGTGTATCAACTAAGTTTCTGTGGGACGCTACAGACTCCTTTTGTTGATGTTAGAGAAGAATAGAAATCCCACAAATTGATCGTATACAGCGCGCGCGCGTGTTTAATGGATTGATCTCCCATGATTGATGATGTATTCGCTTATGCTCTTATTCCGTTGTAAATCATCAACGATGAGCAACTTGACCGAAGTGGAAAGAATCAATACAGGCTGAACTAGACTTGTTATGTTGGTCGTTGTTCGTAAGTGTAATGAGAAAGATGAAGTCATTCGATATATGCAGGACTTATGGCGCAAAGATTGTCTCATTATCCTAGTATTGAATACGATGAGTTATATTCTCTCGTTATGGACATAATTGCTTTCCGCTACTTGATCAGTCGTAGTGTCCATGAAAACTGATTTGCAGCATATGATAGTGGTCATAGAATATCTGTAAAGAGATCTTGACGCATATATGAGAGTGCCCGAGGGACTTTAAATGCCTCTAGACCACGGAGAGATTATGTAATCAGATTGTGACGTTCGAGAGAACGTAGTACAATCGGTTGCAAGAACTCATACTCATATGTGTTCATATGAAGCTAATTCTTGATTCTCTATTCCGTCTAAGTATAGATGATGAAGAGATTCAATGAGCTATACATTCATACATGTTAGTATTGTTGGGACACTATTGCTTTCATTATGACGTGATTAACTATGCACCTATGCATTGTCATTGGACTTGCATTGCTTCTTTGACATGGGTTTAGTTCTACACTTAGTGAACCAACACAAATCCTATCCACACCAACGCCGCTAGCAGCTCCAGCAACATCAACGTACGCCTTGATGTAATAGTCGACACTGGTAGCGTAGAGGATGCGTACGGTTCCGTCTTGGACCAAAATCAGTCCTTCATTGGTCCATTCCCCCATTCTTTTTGGGAAAGACACATTAAATGTGACAAATTAGAATCTGTCCAGTTTCGTAGGTCAACTTCAACGAGGCCTACAGGACAGCTCGCTCGATGAAATATGGAGAAATTAGTACTGTTGGAAATGTCTATGTGTCTACTTTCCAGGGACATCAATCTTTCATTCATAGCTATCATATTGAGTGAGTTATGGCCATTTTAGAAAAGTAGGACAGTTCTGTCCGGAAATTTTCAAGTCAGTCAACTTCGACAGAGCATTGTGAACTGCTCCAATCGGATGAGGTTGTGAACCTTATGTCACTGGAAAGCCACGGTGTCTACTTTTCAGAACATTTTACGGTTCGCTGATACCTATTTTGACGAAGGAGTTATGGCTATTTAAGTGAGTGAAAGTCATTCTATCCGAGAATCTGATTTTCATTGCAAACTCTTGTTTTGAGTTGTTATGCAATCTTGTTTCCTAAGATCTAAGTTTGGCTAAGTATAGCATGGATGATCTAAGGATGTGTGGCTAGATTAATGATTAATCATTAGCCCAAGACTACGTTTGAGAAGCATGTAATGAACGTTGTATACGTTGTTCTTTGTACTCCATGATTATGACACTAATCAGGGGGAGTTGTTTCGTAGACTTCAGGGGGAGTCTACCTCACATGATGCTATCAAATGTAGACGGTGCATTGTGCTCTTTTTCCCTTCGATCAAGCTTTTGTTTTTACCCAAGAGGTTTTTATTTTGCTTGACAAGGTTTTTACCGAGGCAACGATGTGTGCACCATGCAACCTAGGCATGCGACACAAGGGGGAGTGTTCCGGGAGAATTACTATTCTACCCTTATGTGTGTCTTAGCCTAATAGGTTTCCCATTAGGAGATAGATTAGCATCTCCGTAATAGATTAGGACTCCGAATCCTACGGGATTGTGGTTTTGTAATGCCTATATATAGGCCCACATATCATTCAATAATACACAATTATTTCACCCTGAAACAAATATATATATGTGTGTGTGTGTGTGTGTGTACACATTGTTGGAGGAGGAACGAAACAAAAATAATAACGACGTAATGGAACAAAACGTAACCATTTAATTATTGATAATGGGGTCTATATATAGGCATTACATAACTACAATCTCGTAGGATTCAGAGTCCTAATCTATTACAGATATGCGAATCTATCTCTAACAGGAAACCTAATAAGGTTAAGATACACACAATGGTAGAATAGTAATTCTCCCAAAACACACATTTATTTTTAATTTTCAATGTATTTATTTATTTTTTTCTAATATCTTTTAACATACTATATCACGTAAAATAATAAATATATAAATCAATAACATGTTTCGAAAAAAAAATTATAACAAGTGTTCATCTTAAGTAATTTTATTAATTTATTTCATTATTAAATATGAATAAATATATAATGACAATATTGCCCCTCAAATGCATGACATGTGATTTAAAATTGGATGGAAAACATTAAATTTAATAGATAGGGTGCAAATCGGCAATTTTTACCAAGTTTAGGAGGTAAATTGATTCAAATGCAAATTCAGAGTGCAAATTGATAATTATAAACAAATTTGAGGTGCAAAACGGCATTTTTGCCTTTAAAATATTCAGGTTCTACGTGGACTCTTATATTTTATAGTGTTTTGTAACTTTTAAAAAATTAATTTTTCTTTTTAATTTGTAAATCACTCAAAGCCGCTTTTAGAAACAGCACAAAGGTTGAAGTTTTTACGATTGCACTTATTTCCATGAGATCTTAATTTATCAATAGAGTTCATACTAGTTTGAGCAAACAAAACAAAAGAAAAAGGTTGTGGCTATTGTCACCCCACTCTCTACTCATTTCACCCCAAAATTTTAAATTTAATATTAAATTTATTATTTCACCCACTTATTTTTCCAAAACTATCCTTAGATTATGCCTCATCATTTAGCCCGAGAAGCCCCGCAAGCCCGATGAGCTTTTACTCGGCCCGGCTCGCGAGAAAGCCCGCTTCTGTTGGTAGAGAGCCGGACTTAGTTTAGACGTGTGAAACCCGGTGGGCCGGCCTGTAAAATCCCACCAACAAATAAAATATTATACATGCATATAATATATTATACATATATCAATTATATAGCTTTTTTAGTAATAATTATACATAAAATATTATATATGTTAATAATACTACATTTAAAATTTTATATTTTTTTATATTATAACTTTATACTAGATTTAAAATAAAATTTTAGCATTATGAATTGTATGAAGTAAACTTCTCGGGATTAATCGACACCATCTGATGTTATTTGTACTAATATTTAGGGACCATGTTAAAACTTCATCTAATTCGAATCTCATCTTACCGTCAGAATTTCCGGTAAACCGAAAACACCACTAATATGTCATAAGAGATGACTCATTACCAGGATGCGAACGTCGAAAGCTGTTTGCATATATAAAATCATCTAATTTTTGTCACTGATCATGAGTGATCGCACCGAGGAAACTCATTTGGCAAAGTCCCGGTCAATGAGGTTTGAATATGTCAAAAACCTTTTTTTTTGTTGACCGTACGTACAGACGGTTAAACTATGTCCAAAACAGACGAAATTTTTACGGGGTCCCTAAATATATATACTGATTACATCTACTGGTGTCGATCGACTATATTTAGAACTGGAGTTGTCGATCGCTGAAGCGTCCACTAATGTATCATAACATTTATATTAGGTTTAAAATAAAACTATTGCATTATGAAGTGACTATATGAATGAAACTTCTCGGGATTAATCGACACTAGCCGATGTGATCGGTACTTATATTTAGTGACCTTGTATCATCCAATTTGGACCTCATTTGACCGTGAGAATTTCCGGTAAACCGAAAACACGACTAATATGCCCTAAAGGATGATCCATTACAAAGATGCGAACACCGACTGTCGTTTGCATATCTGAAATCACCTAATTTTTGTTACATATCGTGCGTAGTTGTACTGAGAAAACCCATTTGGCAAAGCCCCGGTCAATGGGGTTTCAATATGCCAAAACGCCTCTTTTTTGGTTGATCGTAGGTGCGAACTGTCAAACCATGTCCAAAACGAACGAAATTTTTACGGGATCCGTAAATATATATACCGATCACATCTACTGGTGTCGATTGACCATATTTTGAACTGGAGTAGTCGATCGCCTAAGTGTCCACTAATGTATCATAACATTTATATTAGGTTTATAATAAAACTATCACATTATGAAGCGACTATATGAAGGAACTGTCTCAAGATCAATCGACACTAGCCGATGTGATCGGTATATATATTTAGTGACCCTGTAAAAATTTCAGCCAATTCGGACCTCGTTTGACTGTCAGAATTTCCGGTAAACAAAAAACACCACTAGTATGTCCTAAGGGAAGAACTATTATCAAGATGCGTACACCGAAAGCCGTTTGCATATCTGAAATCACATATTTTTTGTCACCTATCGTGCGCGGTCGCACTGAGGAAACCCATTTGGGAAAGCCTCGGTCAATAGGGGTTTTAATATGTCAAAACACTCATTTTTTATTGACCATAGGTACGGACGGTTAAACCATGTCCAAAACAGATGAAATTTTTACGGGTTCACTAAATATATATATTGATCACATCTGCTAGTGTCGATCGACCATATTTCGGATTGGAGTTGTCGATCGCCAAAGTGTCCACTAATGTATCATAACCTTTATATTAGGTTTATAATAAAACCATCACATTATGAAGCGACTATATGAATGAAACTTCTCGAAATCGATCGACACCATCCGATGTGATCGATATATGTATATTTAGTGACCATTTTAAAATTTCATCCAATTCGGATCTTATTTGACCGTCGGAATTTCTGGTAAACCGAAAACACCACTAATATGCCTTAAAGGATGACCCATTACCAAGATGCGAATGCCGAAAGCTGTTTACATATTTGAAATCAACTAATGTTTGTCACCAATTGTGCGTGGTCGCAACGAGGAAACTCATTTGGTAAAACTTCGGTCAATGAGGTTTTATTATGTCTAAACGCTTTTTTTTGTTGACCGTAGGTACGGACGGTTAAACCATGTTCAAAATGGACGAAATCTATCGGTGTCGATTGACAATATTTCGAAAACTAGAATTTATTTTTAAATTTTTTTTAGAATGTTTTCTAATAATTCTTTTATTGTTCTAAACCCTTAAATAAGAGTATTTTTTCTAATACAAGTCCGCAAGGCCCGGTCCGGCTCGCAAAAGCCCGCTTTAGGTGGACGGGTTTGGATCTGTCATATTTGTGAAAATACCCGGTCCGACCCGTTGACGAGCCATACCTTAGATGAAATATCAAATTGAAAAATATAATTTTCAGAGACAATTTTTAATTAATTTACAACAATATAAAAAGAATGATACAGTTTTCAAATAGAAATATAATCTAATTCATATATTTCTTTCTTAACTATGTATTTCTTTTTAATTTATTCTAAAAAAATAAGTGATTATCTTATATAAATGCTAAAAATTCATAGATTAACAATTTTGAGTTGTAGAAAAAAATCATAAATTATCAACTTTGAGTAATGAAAAAAGATTGATTTTGGTGTTAGAATTTTTATTTATAATGTTCATCAGGTATTATAAAGATGTTATTAAGTTAACAATAATGATTTATGATTAAATAATAAATATTATATGAATATCGAATAAAAAAGGTGAAAATTTTCAAAAAATAAGAGAGATTTTTTTTTAATTTAGTGGAAAAGATTAATATTTCATAATAAATTAAGTATTTTTTATATACATATAATTAATTAATTATGTATTTTAAAAAATTGTGTATTTAATAGTTATCTTGTATTTTAGTAATATAATATTTATGGGGTGAACAAATGATTTAGTAGGGTTATAATAGCCCTAGACAAAGAAAAACATAAATTAAAATTAAAGGGGTGTGCTTTTCCTCTTTAATTCTCTATCCGACCCGGTCCGCTATTTCGGTTTCAAACTGAGACCGTAGTCCCTCGTCTCTCTCTCTCTCTCTCTCTCTCTCGCTCTAGGGTTTCAGCCTGCCACCTCTCTCTAGCTCACAACTCAGAATAGCCTCACACCTGAGCTCTCCGACTCTCGGGGTTTCTCAGTCTCCAATGGGAAGGAAGAAACCCAAGGACCCAGAAACCGACGCCGCCTCGTGTCAGCCCGACATATTCAAGACCCTATTCGGCGCCGCCGCGACCCCGGACTCCGCCCCCGCTATCTTCTCCGACGACAACCCCTTCCGCCGCAAGAATCAGGACCCAGGGCCAGGCTCAGCTTTCGCCGCTGCTCCGTCGCTCGAAACCGCTAGCGACGGCGGCGCTGTGGAGGCAGACAATGGTGAGGTGAAGAAGAGGAAGAAGAAGGCGGCGGATTCGGCTCCTGAAGCTGAGGAAGCTCCATTGGAGAACAAAAGGCCGAAGAAATCGAAGAAGGAAAACCCTAATTTGGAAAACGATGTAGTGTCCAATTTGGTATTGGGGCTAGAATCGAACACCGAGAGTGATCCCAATTTCGTAAAGAGAGGCGGCGATGGAGTGAGCGTGGTGAAGAAGAAGAGGAAGAGGGATGAGCTCGAGAGGGAATACGAAGCGAAGAAGTATGGAGTGAAGGAGGATGGAGAGGTGGGGAAGAAAGTTGGGGAGAAGAGGAAGACGGTGGATAATCCAGCTGAAACGCTGGTTTCGGAGGAGGGTTTCGACGACGAAAGCAAGCTTCTGAGGACTGTTTTCGTCGGGAATTTGCCGGTGAATGTGAAGAAGAAGGTGTTGATTAGGGAGTTTAGTAAGTTTGGGGAGGTGGAGTCTGTGAGGATTCGGTCTGTGCCGATCGAGGATGTGAGTTTTTTATACCAGAATGCGTTGCGAGTTTTAACTGTTAAATTGTGGTTTTGGTGATTGATTTATCTATGTTTGTGCAGACGAAGGCGCCCCGAAAAGTAGCAGTGCTTACGAAGAAAATCCATAAGAAGGCCGACAGGTGAAATACTGAAATGTCAATCACTTCATATTGTTTTCATAGTTGTATTTTTGGTTTCGGAGGGGGTATTGGGGTTATAATCTGGTTTGGATTGATTATGTATGTGTTTTATTGTTATATGGCTTGGTTGTTAGGGATTAGGATTTAAGGGTTTGTATATAGTTGAGAAGTGAACTCCATTTTGAATTTGAAAGCTCGTTCTGTTTTGCAGCGTGAATGCGTACATTGTTTTCAAGTCGGAGGAATCTGCACAGGCTTCTCTGTCCCATAACATGGCTGTGGTATGTTATTTCTTATCAATTTGGATCAGATGTTTGTTGAGCTACATTAAGGCTGAAGTTTTGAAAAGTCTTGTTCCTTAACATATTATGTATTTTGATGTAGGTTGAAGATCATCACATCCGTGTTGACAGGGCATGCCCACCTCGTAAGAAGCTGAAAGGGGAGAATTCTTCTGTTTATGATCACACGAGAACTGTATTTGTTGGCAACCTTCCCTTTGAAGTAAAGGTGATTAGCACTTTCTGATTTACTTTTTTTATTTTTTGGGAGCATCTGCTCCTCCAACTGGCATTTTCTTCCCCAACTTGGTTGTAATGTGCTTGTCCTATTTTCTTTCTCAGGATGAAGAAGTTTATCAGTTGTTTTGTGGCATCAACAATAAGGAATCAGGAGTTGAAGCCGTTCGCATTATCAGGGACTCTAATGTTGGTCTCGGAAAGGGCATTGCTTATGTTCTGTTTGAAACTAAGGTATAGGCCTTATGTTTTCTTTACTTGCTAAACCATCTAATGTCAAATGTTTTCTGCATAGCTATTCCATGAACTTAGATATGTGATATCTTTTGGGATTTGCTGTACTCTGACTACTCTCTTTGCCAAGAGTCCTCATACGGATGCTAATATGACCCAGATTGTGCCATGGAGCATTAATGCTTTATTTGCCACCTCAGCCTTACAGTTGTATTATAAAAGAATACAGTCCAATTGAATGATGATGGCACGCTTGCTTCTATGTATGAATAAGGGCATAAATGAAATGTCAAATGCAGAGATGACTAAACGAGAAAGTTGAGAGAAAGAGTTGTTTCCATCCCTTTAGTCTATATGTGAAGGTTGTATGAGTTTTATGTAAAAAAATTCTGTGGTCATTTCTGAATTTTTCTGTTAGCAAATCTATATATGTTCCATGTTCTCAAAAGTCCGTTTCTTTCTTTCAGTTTTGTTTTAACTGATGCATCTTATGAGTTGTGTATGGTTTTGGTCTCTCAGGAAGCTGCAAATGCAGTCGTTAGGAAACGAACGCTGAAGCTTCGAAATCGGGAACTCAGGCTTTCTCATGCAAAACCAGAGTACATCGCACCTAAGAGCAAAAGCCAAGATTCCACCCCATCTAAGAGAAGCAACCTATTCCCTGCATCAAATTCTAAGTCCCCAGCTAAAAGGCTAGCAGTCAGTCCAAGGACTCCGGAGTTCAAGGGAAACTCGAAGCCTACTATGTCCTACCAGGGTGTACGTGCAGGTAAAAATGGTGTCCAAAAGTATGCAAAAGCTAAGTTTGAATCAAGGCCTCAGAGTGGTGTGAAGCCGAAAGAACGTACGGAGAAAAGACCATCTGTTGCTGCCAGAAAAGCCAAGGCGACACTCCAAGGTAGTGCTGCTTCAAAACAAACAGGTGTGAAGCGTAAGATGGATAGCCGGACTCCAGAGAGCTCCCACCAGAAAAAGAAATTCAAGAACTTTAGGTAGACTAGGGCTACACAGATAGGGGCCATATACAGATGAAAATCAGGAAGGGCTGTCACTGGTTATACAGGATGAAAATGATGAAAGGCTCTGCTCTCTGGTTCTGTGGCGGCAAATGTTTAATTATTTACCCTGTTCCAAGCTTTTAATATCATTTACTTGAATTGCAAATATTCCTGCTTCTGGTTTTAATATACTGTAAGGCGGTGTGAATTAGAATGATTTATCACTAGGAACATGTTCAGGATGCTATGAAGGCAAGAAGGTGGCTTTTCTCTTTGTAGGGATTGTCGCAGTGAGCGCTTGTAGAAAATGGCGATGCGTTTTGAGCATCTTAAAGACTTAAAAACTATTTCGATTTTGTCTTTCGGAGAGGGGAAGATGCTAGAAATTCCAATTTTTATTCCCAGCTAGTGGCGAAGCTTCTATTAATCTTGTGTGACATAGCTGATCGCCTGATCCAGTTGTTGATAAGAACTTAGAAGCGTGAGTGCGTGACACAAATGATCCATTTGTGTGACATAGCATCATCTGAGTCATCTCAAGAAAGAAAGAATTAAGAAAAATAATACCATTCGTCACAACTTTGCAATATGCAGGTGAGCACGTCCTTTTGCAGCACGTCACATAATCTTCTAGGATGTCCTATCTATCGAAAATATAGCAAATCCCACCTGTTTCCTCGAAACAACTTCATAGAAATGAATAAATCTTTATAAATAGCTCAAGCAAGTAGGCACATTCTTTCAATAGGAATTTTTAGAGCCAAGTTTCTTGACCAGGTTTCATTGCAGAGGAATCGCAAGTCTTAAACTAAGGCTTTCGTATAAGGCAAATTTAGAAGTAATCATTACTTGCAAACATCAAACTTCTATTCATTAGTTTCGTATAAAAAAAACTTATATTCATTAGTTTAAGCAACCATGAAGTTAAAATTGTAGGTCTCGTCAACTACTCAGGGAAAAAAAACTAATCATTTGAGGTCAAAATCTAAGTTGATTGTTGTAGTCATTTTGATGAAATAAGACTAATAATTCAACACCAAACGCTTGAAACTTTACTAGAAACTGCCTTTACATTCTGTAACCAACGATACTGATACACATACCCTATGAAGCTGAAATTAAAGTTTACATACACATCAACCCGAAACCCAACACCAAAGGACACATCTTCCCGTATTCTTCAGCAAAGCTCCATCATAGCAGAAATTTCCAGAACAAAGAAAGCTTTCAGGTTCTCCCTTATTTGATGATAAAGTGTCTCAAGGTAATATCCAAATGGCTGCAAGCACAACAAGGGGCCAATGTACACCTAGCTAAGTGGAGCTAGTGAAATGCTATGATTTGTTCTTGCTCACTAGCGTGGGAGTGACCGATACAATTCCAATCAAGAACAAGGTGGCTATTGAGTTGAAGTCGTAGAGGTCTCCAAGAGATCGTAGTTCTCCGAGAGCTAGTCCAGCCTGAGCACAAAAACTTGAGTCAGCAATACACAGGCACAAATGGTGGCAGTTGAGTAGCAGAATGAATACTGAAGCATACAGAAAATCACCAACATAATTCCTCATGCCGTTTTTCAGATTGCACCTAGTTCTATCCCACCATCCACCTACTTATAGCAATTTGCTTTGGGCTCCAACCAACTCATTCATTTGGCAACTAGGAGTGGTATACAAGATGACATTGGGTTTTATGATGGAATGACACAGGATGAAAATTCTTCTGAAAAACTGACTTTATTTTCTTCATAAACTAGATTTACAGATAGAGAACAAACAAACATGTCCCATGAATCGGGACGAGTCAAGATAGGGATGAGATGAAGGTACGCTACTGTTTCTCTCTGCAAGAAGAGTTGGCTTCTTAACTACTGAAAATAAGAAGTCATAAAAAATGATTCTGGTTTTGGTGATTTCACCTGAAAACCATTCTGGACTTTCATTCTATTCTACCATAAAGTTTATATGTTATCGAACAACACTTTATTTTCAATCATTTACCAAAATTAAAATGAATAAAGAGATATATACCTTGACAGTGACGTAAGCAGCAGGGATCAGACCAATTGAGGTTGCCAGGAAGAAAGTATGATAAGGCACATCAACAATTGGTGAAGCAACATTAATAAATGTGTTTGGCAAGGTCGGAGTTAATCGAAGAAACAACATGTAGTTCAACAGCCCCTGTTTTCTTTTAGCCACCTGGATGTAAGAAAGAGAATACTGCAATTAATTTAAATGCATGCATGAAGTGCACATATGCAGATGGACATCGGGATTTACCTGGCTTTGGAAAAATAAGAGCTTGTCGGGCCATAGAAAGGTGGCAAGGGGCCTCCCTATCACCTTTGACAAGAAATAACAAGAAGAAGCACCAGCAGTGGCATTGAACACCACCAGAGCTACACCTTTGAAGACTCCGAAAAGGGAACCAGCAAGCAACGACATGAACACAGTTCCTGGAATCATGAATGTCTGCATGAATATATAAACCATACAGTATCCTAATAAAACCTGTGCTGTGTAGTCACTTGTGTAGTCCTCAAGGTGATCTCTACAAAAGAACAAGACAACAACAAAATCTGTCAAAACCATATTCCAGAATCTCTCTATGAATGAGGCAAAGCAAGGGTGTAAAACAGAATACATTGGCCTAATAACTTCGGGACTATATTAGCAACACAGAATCAGGTTAAAGTTTTGCTATTGTTCGAGCAACATAATCGTCAATCCAGAAGAAATTGTCTTTAAACAGCCATGACAAACTAACCCCTTTGGAACACAACAAGGCATTACTTCAAAGTTTTAATCTTTAGCATTATTGCATCACTTCACATCATGCATTTGAATCATAAGGCTCATAAAGATCAATATGAAAACCATATCAAACAAAAAAGAATCATAAGCCCCGCAATGTTGACGCCCTCTCGCTGCAAGTTAGAGGCCAAGGATGAGTCCGCTACGACTCTGGAATATCCCACTTTGCCTTTCCTAGTCCTAAATTTACTTCAATGAGCACCAGTGCACTATAGAAACCCTTTTCTCATTTAAGAAAACAGCTCTCAAAGTCAAGATTGATAATTTACTACCAGCATCAACAGAGCCCTGATTAAGCTAACACCATAAAAAACCAAAACCCAGATTGGGATTGCATGCATTCAAATCAAACTCAAACAGAAACACACTTCTCTCCATTAAATGTTCCTCCTTCTCTTCCAAGACACCCACCAAAACAAAATCCAATGTTTACAATCCAATTCATCAATCTAAGCAATACCATCACCAACCCATTTACCTATTCAAAAGTAAATACAATTCAATACTCCAATCTGTAAACACAACCACCTGAGGATCTGAAGGTCTTGGAGGGTCCGGGGGAGCTTGAGGAAGCTGTAATCGGATGCGGGCATGGTTAGGTAAACACCCACAAGGCCGAACAGAAAACCCAGCACCACCGTGGAAGCCACCGTCACCTCCCAAGAGTTCAACGGGAATTTACTGATAGATCCCTTGACATCCACATCCCCATTCCCATTGTTGTTGTCTGTCTTCACCATCTCTCTCTCTCTCTCTCTCTCTCTCTCTCTCTCTCTCTCTCTCTAAATTTCCCTGCTTTCTCTGTCTAGTTTTGTAATTTCTCCTCCTGGGGAAAATTTAGAGAGAAAAGAAAAGCTTGAATCCCCCCTGCTGGTTCTGTTTTCTCTCTCCTCGTCTCTAATAATGGAGAGAGACAGAGAGAGGGAAGCATATTCGCTGGTGGAGTTATAAGTTATAGCAAATTTGTAGGAAAACTAAATTGAAATTTTGGGAAAGGAAATAAAAAATAAAAAATCAGAGAGATGAAAAAGACAATGGTATTGATCTGAGGTCGGATTATGTGTCGTCGAGTTTGCTTCTGACTTCTGAGTCAGAACTCAACATGCAAATTACGACAAACTCCCCGCATCTTCACAGAAGCTCTACGACAAACCCACATTGCCACCTTTCTATACAAGCACGTTAGTTCATTAGGGTTGTAAACTAGATGACACGGTTCCAAATTGATGCAAAATTAAATCGGGTTGAATTTGCACAATTAATAACTTAGTAATGTGTATGCAATTATACTTGTGTGTAAGATAAACTCATTTTGATGTCGATTGGAAATTAAATCCATAAGGTGCTTCTATCCAACCCCAAGTATGTAAATCATCATGCCATTTGGTTAAGAATGAAAGTGGATTGTTGACATTGAAGATATTGCTCTAGCGACAAAATCTATTGACATCAGATATTGAGTTGGTTAACATCGATTGACCTTGGTTCTCATCATCTATGGTGGTTTTGCTGGATTCTCATTAGGTGTCCTCTCTACTGAAATATGATTATTGATGTTGTTAGAATGATTTCGTTGTAGTGAGTGATTTTCATACCGGTAAAGTACAGTCTGAATCACGGGTTCTGCTTAATCAAACATGTGAGATAATACAGTAATTTTGAACACGTCGGATAATATAGTAATTTTGACTAAACATGCTAACCATCATATTTTTACTTTTAATACTCTTCATTCAAAGTTTGCTCACGCATCATCCTCATGTGCCTCATATATCTTGTTGAAAATGGAAAAATTATAATTTTGTATACTGATTTTATTATTTATCAAAATTGATGTTTCTTATGTTCAATAAAAAGTTTTTAGGCCAAAATTGATTGCAGGTGTTTGTTAGGTCCATACACTAGCTAACTCTAGCAGTTAGCAAATAGTCAGCATATGCTATGTCATATGCGCACAATAAACACGTTGGTGGAGTGGGAACGCCGGAAGGAAAAGAGAATTGTGATCATTGCGGGGAATGCAAGAAAGGATAGAAAAGGACATCATATAGGATTATAGGATATTCTAAATTTGTTAGACTTGAGTTCTACTCATCTTCAAGACATCAAAACTTCAACACAGTATCGTTTGTTCTAACACAAGTATTGTAACTCGAACCTCCCTGTAATTCTTGTTACATACGAGAAAAACAACCGACTCGTAATCTTTCTTCAGAAAAACTAACAACTGACTCGTAATCTTTGTACCAAAAAGAAGTAACCTAACCCAGAATATCCATGTAGATTATATCATATGTATCTGGGAGCTCTTTAGTGAGCGGAATATCCATCATCCTATCTAGAAACTGTGCCATTTAGTGATTTAGAGTGAACTAGCATACAAACGCCTTGAAATTAAAGTCGGAATAGAGAGAGAGAGAGAGAGAGAGAGAGAGAGAGAGAGAGAGAGAGAGAGCTTACACAAACGATAAGTTTTGTACCGATTTAGTCTACGGTGGAAGGCTGGAAGCATTTGGTAAGTTAAAAAATAATTTTTAAAACTATTCTCTTTTGGTAAGTTAAATTCGTTAAGAATTTAGCCTATAGTTGGAGTTGCTCTTAGAAGGGGGAGACTATACTACCTCGTATTGACAAAGCAGCAAACAATAACAGTTGTGATTCCATTAACAGTAGAGATTGTAAAGAAAGCGATTTGTATGGCTATGTCATTCTGATTCGGGTCATTTATCCAATGGTTTTAATATCGTTTATCGGGATCGTATCGGGTAAAAAGATATATCAGAAATATATCAGATTTATCATATTTATTATTTTTAATTAAATTTATAAATTTTACGACAACCAAGTACCAAATAAAAATATATATAAACAGTTTGAAATAATAATAATAAATATCTAAATAAGAATTTTTTGGATTTAAGGTAGATATGCCGTGGTTTGGCTTCACAGATTTACCTTTATCTTTCTCAAGACACTACAACAGTACAATCCCATCTTCTTTCTGTCTTTAGAAATTTTAATTTTTCTTTATGATGTATGTGAACTGGGTAGAAGCCATCTTATTCATAATCACCTAGTCTTAATAAATGTCAGATTCGTTTTTTTTTAATTCCATTTTGTGTA
Organism: Argentina anserina; assembly: GCF_933775445.1. Taxonomy (NCBI): domain Eukaryota; kingdom Viridiplantae; phylum Streptophyta; class Magnoliopsida; order Rosales; family Rosaceae; genus Argentina; species Argentina anserina. The sequence continues at coordinate 13,123,669 of NC_065876.1, forward strand.
AACATGTATTATGAAGAAGAACAATATCAAAAGATCCCAAATCAATTTTTTTACTCTACTAAAATAAGACGTTATTGTGAAGGATTGACAACATATTTATACCAACATTATGTAATGCATAAGAAAACATGCATGACTTGGAATCCTTAGATAACATAGGCCAGAATATGGTCTTCTCCATTTTAAATCCTTCTCTGAAATTAAACATATATTTGCAAGAAAAAAAAAGGGGCTTGTCCTACACTCCTACCTTGGAATTATATAGGGTGTTGAGCTCATGAATATTTGAAGCTGCACTGCACTGTCACCCAACACTTGCCAAAAACGGAAGCAGTACGTGTAGTTTGTTCTCTTCATTTCGCCATTATCTGATTGAATGCGTTTATATCTATTGTTTCAGACTTTCAGTCACCAGATTCAGATCTCAACATCCACAGAAAACCATAATGTCCAATTGTAGGATTCTACTGACGTTCAGTGCATAAGTTTTCCACTTTTCCTTGAATTATAGTATGCCAATTCTCAAGAAAAAATAAAATAGTATGCCAGGAACTTGCATGTTTTCCTCATTCATTAGCTCGTGAGTAATTTTGAGTATTACTAGCATGTCACATAGAATGACCCACAAGCCTCAGCACCCACTGACTCTGGAGGAGAATATGTGGAGTCAAGTGGTGATAGAAATTGTGTGACAGTGAGTATCGTATTTCAATTATGTAGATTATGATTAGGTTGACAACTGTGCATGATTGAAACGGCGGCCCTTATTTTTCGTAATGTCTTATATAAATATACCATTAAAGAATATAGTTGTAAAGCATTAGTGCATATTTCAATTGCATACAACTAAAGAGATACAATTTTGCTGTTATTTAATTTGATTTAAGTCTAATCATATCGTATTTTCTCATTTATTTAACAACGTAACTATGATATTTTTTGCTTAACAAAATATCTATTACCCATTAAATACAATCTAGTAGGCAACAAAAATGTAAAAGAAAGATCAAGAATATGTAGTATATCTAGCCAACAAGTCAAGAAAAAAGGATGAAGAAAATACAAAAAAAAATGATAAGGGATATTTGGACATATATATATATATAATTATGTTTGAGGATGAAATACTTGTATATTATTGAATGATATGGGGGCCTATATATAGGCATTTACAACACCACAATCCCGTAGGATTCGGAGTCCTAATCTACTACGGAGATGCTAATCTATCTCCTAACAGGAAACCTATTAGGCTAAGACACACACAAGGGTAGAATAGTAATTCTCCCGGAACACTCCCCCTTGTGTCGCATGCCTAGGTTGCATGGTGCACACATCGTTGCCTCGGTAAAAACCTTGTCAAGCAAAACAAAAACCTCTTGGGTAAAACAAAAGCTTGATCGAAGGGAAAAAGAGCACAACGCACCAACTACTTAAGGATCTTAACATGTGATGTAGACTCCCCCTGAAGTCTATCAAACTCTAGTGTTCCGATAAACGACGCATGCCAATGCTCTTCACATGTTTCACAAAAGTAGATTTAGGCAAAGACTTGGTGAACAAATCCGCAACATTGGATTCTGAACTCACTTGATTGATCTGAACATTCAAGAACTTCTGTTGTTGAACGTTGTAGAAGAACTTAGGCGAAATATGCTTGGTGTTGTCTCCCTTGATGAAACCTAACTTCGTCTGCTCTATGCAAGCAGCATTGTCTTCATAAATGCACGTAGGTTGATCAGTTGTAGAGACTAATCCACAAGAATCACGAATATGGCGAACAAGTGATCGTAGCCAAACACATTCTTTCACTGCTTCATGGAGAGCGATGATCTCCGCGTGATTCGAAGAAGTAGCAACAAGAGATTGCTTTGTGGATCTCCAAGATATCGCCGTATTCCCAATGGTAAACACATAACCGGTTTGAGAACGAGCCTTGTGAGGGTCAGAGAGGTACCCTGCGTCGGCATAACCAACTAACAAGTTGTTTGGAGTCTTTGCATCGGGGGATAGAGCTGCACGGGACCGGTGGCTGCTCTCGGCACCGCGCACGGTCTCCACGCCATGGCGGCCGGCGGCGTCGCTGCGGCGTACGGCGGCAAGGCCGGGGTCGGCGACGGCGGTGGTGTGGGGAGATACCGTGGCGGTGTTCTCTCTGTAATAGGGGTAGAACAATCCCATGTCAAGGGAACCTTTCAAGTATCGAAACAAATGCTTGATTCCATTCCAATGACGTAGCGTAGGTGCGGAGCTAAATCTAGCCAATAAGTTCACTGCGAAAGATATGTCCGGTCTAGTGCATTGAACAAGATACAATAGTGCCCCAATCGCACTAAGGTATGGAACTTCAAGACCAAGAACATCTTCATCATCCTCTTTAGGACGGAAGGGATCCTTCTTGATATCTAGACTTCGGACGACCATGGGAGTAGACAATGGACTGCATAGATCCATATTGAAACGTCGAAGCATCTTTTGCGTGTAATTTGACTGATGCACTAAGATGCCGTCGGCCCTATGCACAAGCTCAAGGCCGAGACAGAATTTCGTCCTCCCTAGGTCTTTCATCTCAAATTCCGACTTCAGATAAGACACGGTCTCCTCAATCTCATCAAGAGTACCGATTATGTTCATGTCATCAACGTAGACCGCAACGATGACGAATCCGGAATTTGTCTTTCATATGAACACGCATGGGCATAGTTCATCATTCTTGTAACCCCTTCTCACCAAGTATTGATGCAACCGATTGTACCACATTCTTCCGGATTGCTTTAACCCGTACAATGAACGACGTAATCTGACTGCATGAGCACTCCGTGGTCTGGAGGCACTTGATGGAGGTAAAGGTAGTCCCTCAGGAGCTTTCATGTATATTTCTGCGTCAAGATCCCCATAGAGATAAGCTGTGACCACATCCATAAGCTGCATGTTTAGTCTTTCGGACACTACCAGACTAATAAGGTAGCGGAAGGTAATGATGTCCATAACAGGAGAATAAGTCTCTTCATAGTCAATACCAGGTCGTTGTGAGAATCCTTGCGCCACGAGTCTTGCCTTATAACGCACGATCTCGTTCATCTCATTACGCTTACGAACGAAAACCCATTTATGTCCAACAGGTTTGACATCTCTTGGAGTCAATTCAACCTTTCCGAAGACTTCTCGCTTCGCTAATGAGTCAAGTTCTGCCTGGATTGCTTCCTTCCACTTCGGCCAATCTGCTCTGCGTTCGCATTCAGCTACAGAGCGAGGTTCAACGTCGTCTTCAGATATGATCTCAAATGCGACGGAATAAGCGAAAACGTCATCAATGCATGTAGTGGCTCGGTTTCGGACCGACTGCTCACTTGTGTAGTTCACTGAGATTTCGTTGTTCTCTGGCATCAAACAAGGTTCCATAGCGTCCCACGGAAACACTTGAGTTGATTCATGGACATAGCTGTAATCAGAGACAACTTCATACGGTGGTGATTCATCGTTGATGACGCGTTGTGCCTTAGTCATTCGCTTCTTTCTAGGTTTTGAATCCCTAGAGTTTATCGGTCTCCCCCTTTTTCTTTGAGGAGCCGAGGCCGAAGCTGCTCCATGCTGGGCCATCTCAGCATCGTCGCCACAAGGGGCGCCGACAACACCACGGCGTACAGTGGTGCCGCCGTCGACCTCCGTCCCACTGTCAGGGGCGGTGCCAACGTTGCTAGGTCCAGGAGCTTGTCTTCCACGCCCGTATTTCGGGACATCCAACCGTGCCGGTACGTTCGCAGCGGGTATGTTTGATCTCGTCACTTTAGCAATATCTACAAAGCCGTCGGGCATCGAATCCGCGACTTTCTGGAGGTCGATAATGCGTTGCACTTCTAACTCACTTTGAGCAGTGCGGGGATCATAATGAGACATAGTGGGGACACACCACATCAATTCCTGACGTTCAATTGGAATGATAACATTCCCATCTCCCCCTAACGACGGGAAGCATGTCTCATCAAAGTGACAATCTGCAAATCTTGCAGTAAAGAGATCTCCGGTGGTTGGTTCTAAGTAGCGGACAATCGTTGGGGAATTATAGCCAACATAGATACCTAATCGTCTCTGAGGACCCATCTTAGTACGCAGCGGAGGCGTAATAGGCACATAAACGGCGCAACCAAAGATGCGTAAGTGTGAAATATTGGGTTCGTAACCAGTTACCATCTGATACGCACTAAACGCTTGGTTAGCCGCGGGTCGGAAACGAATAAGTGTCGCTGCATGCAACACTGCATATCCCCACGCAGAGACCGGCAGGTTAGTACCCATAACCATTGCCCGAGCAACAAGCTGAATACGCTTGATGGTAGCCTCTGCTAGACCGTTCTGTGAATGAAAATGAGGAACGGGATGTTCAACTTCGATCCCAATAGACATGCAGTAATCATCAAAAGTTTTGGAGGTGAATTCTCCAGCATTATCCAAACGAATGGATTTGATAGTATAATCGGGGTGGTGAGCCCGAAGTTTGATGATCTCAGCTAATAACTTAGCAAATGCAGCATTCCTTGTGGATAGCAATGCGACGTGTGACCAACGCGTCGATGCATCAACCAATACCATAAAATATCGAAAAGGTCCGCATTCTGGTTGAATAGGTCCACAAATGTCACCTTGGATACGTTGTAAGAATGGAATGTTCTCGGTTGAAGCCTTAGCAAAAGAAGGACTTCCTTGAAATTTAGCAAGAGAACAAGCTTTGCAAAACGAGCGATGGGCATCAGAAATTGCCATGGAGGCATGTGAAAGCACGGGAGGCATCACAAGCTCCTGTGAAGGAGGGGATGCCACCACCGACGGCATGAAACCGTGGAGCTGCCGAGTGAGGCATGCTCGGCCTCACCATGCGGTGCATGGGTCGGCACGGCCTCACCGTGCGGAGCACGGGTGAGGTGATCCTCCAATCGCTTCCGGGACTTGAAAAATGGATGACCATGTGAATTCTTAAGAATTCTAATCATCATATCACGTCCAGGGTGCCCGAGACGGGCATGCCAAAGCATATAAGAGTCCGAATCACAAAAGTTGCGTTCAACCGCATATGATTCAAAGATCCGAATGGAAGTAAGATACAAACCATTCCCAAGACTCTTCATCTTCTCTAAGATGCGGCGATGGCCTGCTTTCTCAGAGGTAACGCAAAGATATTCCTCTCCATTCTCAACATAAGTATCGAGGTGAAAACCATTGGCACGTATGTCCTTAAAACTTAGCAAGGTGTGGGGAGACTTCGGCGCATAAAGAGTGTCTATGACGTTAAGAGTCGTACCATTAGGCAACATGAAAGAAGCAGTGCCTCTTCCTTGAATGATGGATTTCGAGCCAATCATTGTAGTCATCGAAGAAGTCGAAAACACTAGATCCGTGAACAACTGCCTGTGCCGTAGGACAGTGTGGGTGGTTCCGCAATCAGCTAGACATTCGATTTCACCGCGGGACATCTACAAAATGACAATTAAGAGAGTCAGCGACACGGGAACAATTCTATACAATACGCCGTAGGATATTGTAAGAAAGGGAATCGGAACAAAGCGCGATTCCATCGAATGTATCACATGGCAATAGTACTACATTCTTCAACTAAAGAGTTGGAAATCATGGTATTGAAGCAGTGAAATACCAAACAGTAAACTAGGGTGGTATAAACCATCCAAAAATGGTGTGGAAAACACACACAAAGAGTACCGGTGAGTGCATAGAACGGACTTGGAGAAAACCGGAAAAACAAACCGGAAAACCATGTCACAAGAACTCTAAACCGGGTGAATTTTGGACGAGGAAAACGTGGCAGCAGGGGCTGCTGTAATATGCCGGAAGAATCACGAGAAAACGACGAAAAAATCGTCGAAAAAATCGTCGAAAAAATCGTCGAAAAACTCGGTGGAAAACCGGCGGCACCGATTGCCGGAAAAATCGGCCGGCGGCTGTCGAAACTGGCCGGTATGGAGGCCGGGACTTCAGGTCCGACAGGGGACGCCGGCAGGAGCCGAGTTGCGGTGCCGGAAACGCTGGGAAATGGCCGGAAGACGGCGAATACGCCGGCAAAACGTGCCGGAAACGCCGGAATAGGAACCGGGGCCGGCCAAGGCAAAACGACGTCGTTTTCGACGTTCCGAGGTTCGTTTTCCGAATTTTAAGTTCCAAATTCACAATGTAGTGCTATTGGGGTCCCATGTAACCCAAAAAACGTCCAATTTAAAAACCACGTGAGTTGCACACGTTGATCATCATGCTAAGTGTCGGATAAATAAAATTCTCAAAGAGATCGTCTTGTAAGCAAGAAATGAGAAATTTTATTGAATGCCAATCTTTAATACATCACACATGAACTTCTAATTCCAAAATCAAAAGACTATTACAAAGTCGATGAATATAACAATGGCGGTCGGCCATAACAATACTTGAATCATAAAGCTAAAGAAGCTAAAACGACTAATCAAAGTCGGGAGTATCCATGGTAGCAACCGGAGGCCTAGCTTTAGAAGCAAGGGGCTCGGGTTTCATGGAGATATGGTGAGTCTCGATCTCATGGTCCTATTCCACATGATTCGATTCGGGTTGTAGAAACTTCTTGTAGGCGGAGTAAGCCTTGATCATCTCTTTGCTAGCGCGACAATCGCGATTAAAGTGCTTAAAGGAGCCACATTTGAAGCATGGAGACTTGCCATTACCGGAAGTGGAGGCATTAGGAGGCGCACGGCCTCCTTGGAGTGTGGGACGGGGACGGCCTCCCCCTGAGGGTGCGGCGCCGCCACCATCACGGGTCCATGTATTGGACCGAGGCCGAGATCGGCCTTGTTGCCTCCCACCACGAGAGTTGTTATTTTGGTGCTGATATGGAGCGTTCCTTGATTGATTCTTTTGCTTAGGAGCTTTCCCATAGTTAACCTGTGGCGTAGAAATTCTTTTAGTGCCAACAGGTCTATTGTTGTTGTTGAGGAGAATCTCAGAATGTCTCTCCTTCTTAGCTAAGAGTGCCATTAAGTCGGCAAAAGACCGGATCTTCCCTTCCTCTACATGAGTGCGGTACGTATGAGCTTGAACCTCATAGTTGATTGGAAACGTGTCCAATGTCTTATTGAGAAGATCTAGGTCGGTCTTGATGACACCAACGGTGCCAAGATCGGATTGCAAGCATAGCATATCCTGATTGAAATCATCCACTCTCTTATAGTCCAATAGACGGATGTTATCCCATCTAACGGTCAATTCAGGAAGAAGCTTATCATGAACGTTGTTGTACCGCAAGCGTAGTTTGTCCCATAATTCTTTAGGATCTTTTACGTTCAAGTATTGCCTCTTGAGAGTTGCATGGATGTGACGTCTCATAAAGATGAGAGTCTGAGTCTTAGCCATAGGTGGGAAATCAGCAGGAGGGTCGGCAAACATGCCTTCAATCCCTCGGCTCTCAAACGCGAGTTCCATGTCGGAAACCCAGCGGTGGTATTCCTTTCCTTCTAGATCAAGAAGGCCAAATTCCGGTCGAGATGGCGATGACATCTACAAAACGAATACGGAATCGATTAGATTCAAGTATAATAGGAATTAGAAGGGGTGACGTATATGGTCACAAGAAAAATCGATGCAAGCGGCGATACTCATGATCGCACCCAAAACAGCGATGCACTCAAGCGACCACACGAAAATCGATTAACTTCCCTTTCAAAACAATCGTGACTCCCCCAGGACCGTCACACAGAAAACATCGACCAAGAGGGGAAACCCATCCCTCTATAGTCTCATCGGCGTTATAAGAAAGGCCGGAATTAAGACAAGAAGAAGGCTAATAGCGCCCGATATAATATATCTATACGTTCAAAAGCGGGAACGTTTATAAAAATTTACCTTGGGAGGTTTGTAGTATACGAGAGTAGCTTCTCTTGAGCGAAGTCCTTGCTTGTGACTTTCACGTCTCTTGCGTGAATATGCAGGAGGAGCAATTTTGAGTGATTTGATGCGGGAACTTGCGGGGCAAAAAGATTTCTTTGCGGAGCGAATGCGGAGGAAGCTTTGCGGGGCTGCGGGGCTGCAGGGCTGCTGGGCTGCAGGGCTGTAGGGCTGCGGGGCTGCGGGGCTGCGGGGATGCAGGGCTGCAGGGCTGCGAGGGCAGGCAGGGGCTGCGGCGGCGGCAGGAGGATGCGGCGGCGGCAGGAAGATGCGGCGGCAGGGGGTTGCGGCGGCGGAGGAAGGGAAGAAGAAAAAATTTCGGAAGGCTCTAAAAGATTCAGGGTTTTAGGGCTTCGTGCTGATAACGTGTTTGAGGATGAAATACTTGTATATTATTGAATGATATGGGGGCCTATATATAGGCATTTACAACACCACAATCCCGTAGGATTCGGAGTCCTAATCTACTACGGAGATGCTAATCTATCTCCTAACAGGAAACCTATTAGGCTAAGACACACACAAGGGTAGAATAGTAATTCTCCCGGAACAAATTATAAATTAAAGAAAATGATGGAAAGAAATATGGCCAAAAGAATGAAAGAAAAAAAAAATATATATATATATATATATATAGCTTCAATGTTGTGAATCGAACTCCTGAACTAATGAAAGGTAGAAAAAAATGAGTGAACCTCTAATTACAAACTAAACCACGTGGGCTAAATGCAAGATTAATATATATACTGAGTATATATATATATATATATATATATATATATATATATATATATATATAATCCTAAAATTTGGGGTCCTGTGCAGTCGCTCTTCTCTCCCACACATTAAGAGCCGGCCTTGACAGCAATAGCTCAAATTGCCCAATGGTATTAGGTGATTCTTCTTTCCTTATCTTGCTTTAAAGTTCATTAGTTTGTGCTAGACTGCTAGATGATTGTGGGTACTAAAGCTAAAGCGTTGATTCCCCTTCAAACCATATCTGGAAAAAATTGAAAATTCTCAGAAGGTTCATTGATATCGATCGAATCACGTGTGTAATGACTTACATGACCTTATTGGCGCATAACACAAATTGAAGACTAAAGATAATGGATGGAGTTGTCTTGGTACATATGTAATCTTTTGGACAAGAACATAATAAAGGACTTGTTAGATTTAACTCAGTGGAGCAAATTTAAGATCTTTGAACATGTACTTAAAAACCAATGATTGTGTTCATAAAAAGAAACTCTTCTTGTTATTATGGTGTTTAAGTAGATACTGATTTTGAAATTATGTCATTTTAAATTACTAACTGCTCAATTTTAGTTTTATGAACAAATTATAATACGATATTTATAATAAATAAAACATGATTTTAGCGAAGAGGTTCTAAATGTTCATATCCTCCAATCCCAAAATTATTCTAGTATTTTAAGAGCAAATGCAGCGCGGCTGGTCTTGCCTTTTAGTTAATCTTAATTAAATCTATTGCAGGAAAATTGCCCGATCAAAGCCACTGGCATCTCTTGCCTCTTGGTATGGTCGACCAATTCAATAGGTCCCCATGATTAAAGTTAGTAAATTTTTTTGTTTCATCCACAACATCTTTTTATTCTCTTTTTTTACCCTACATCATTTGTTTGTGAATCTTGTCTTCGTCACTTTTGTGAAAGCTAAAGGGCAAAATTATGAGGAGACTTGCCTTCTCCCGCTGCATAACAAAAATGAAAGACACATGCCAACTGATATTCAAGAGGTAAAAACCTCTGATTTTGCCTCTGCCTTTTGACCGTGTGGTGCATTTGCTCTAAGCAACACATCTTGCCGTCGGAACATAATTTCGGTTACTGCAAATTTGTAACGGCCACCACGGCACCACCACCCCTACGTAAACACGTGCTGACGGCAAGGCGTTTTGTCCACGTGGCAACAGAACAACACGGCGAGCTGGAGGAGACTAGTAGCGCGCTGTAGCGTCGTCACCATCACCAAATTGCTCAGGTTCGTACCAAAACATTTCGCATAAACTTTCCACTCCTGATGTGATCAAAAGTCCAAAACACCCTCCCGATTTAAAGAATCTCAGAGTCCCACATCGTTGATTCTCCCACCCACCCACCCATCCCCACCGCCTGTGTACCTCACTCGCCGGTCCCGCACCCCCACCCCACGCGCTTCGAATCCGCACCTCCCCCCGAGAATATGCCACGTGTAAACCCTGCGCATCCAACCCGGTGAATTTATCATCTCACCCACCCTAGCTGAAGCTATATATATCCACATCTCTCCCTTTCTCTCACCTCTCCTCCCGTCCATTTATATTCCCCTGTAATTTTCCCGATTTCAATTTCCAATCAAAAATTAGGGTTAGGGATTTCGAAGCTTCCCTGAATGTGAATGCGGTGCGTTTCAATTGTCATCATTCTATTCTTGATCCAAAACGACGACGGTGCCGCGGTGGTTTGAGATGGCGGAGCAGCAGCAGCGGAGGTACGGCGTCGGATACGCTCTGGCGCCGAAGAAGCAGCAGAGCTTCATCCAGGACTCGCTGGTGGAGCTGGCGAGGTCGCGCGGCGTCGATCTCGTCCGGATCGACACCGAGAGGGAGCTGGCGGATCAGGGGCCGTTCGATTGCGTGCTCCACAAGCTCTACGGCCAGGATTGGCGGCGGCAGCTGGAGGCGTTTAGGGTTAAGAACCCTAATGCGGTGATCGTCGACTCCCCGGAGGCGATTGAGCGGCTGCACAACCGGATTTCGATGCTGCAGGTGGTCTCGGAGCTCAAGATTGAGCACGAGAGCGACACGTTTGGGATTCCGAAGCAGATTGTGATTTACGATAAGGAGACGCTGTTTGATCGGCCGGCCTGGGAGGGGTTGAAGTTTCCGGTGATTGCGAAGCCGCTGGTGGCCGACGGCAGCGCCAAGTCGCACAAAATGGCGCTGGTTTTCAACCACGAGGGGCTCAACAACCTCAAGCCGCCGATTGTGCTGCAGGAGTTTGTGAACCACGGCGGCGTCATTTTCAAGGTCTATGTGGTCGGAGGCTATGTGAAATGTGTCAAGAGGAAGTCCCTACCGGACGTCTCCGAGGAGGAGAAGCTGGGGAGCTTGGAGGGCTTGCTGTCGTTTTCGCAGGTCTCGAATCTCGCCACCAATGAGAGGACTGACGATAAGTACTACAAGATGATGCATTTGGATGACACCGAGATGCCGCCGCAGAGTTTCATTACTGATATTGCCAGAGGGTTGCGGAGGGGTTTGAAGTTGAACCTCTTTAACTTTGATGTGATAAGGGACGCGCGCTTTGGGAACCGCTACTTGATCATTGACATCAATTATTTCCCTGGCTATGCTAAAATGCCTGGTTACGAGACTGTGTTGACCGACTTCTTTTGCGATATGGTGCAAAAGAAAGAGGAAGATGAGGCGGAGAGGACTGGTTTGAAGAGCTATGAGGCCCTTTGCTTTGATAAGGAAGTGGGGAAGACTCTGAGCAATGATGGGGATGATGTAGCTCTTCTTAAGGGAGATGAGGAGATCCCAATTCTAGTCTAGAAGGTCTTGTGGCTGTGCCTACTGTTGGGTTGGCGGTATTGGGTGATCGGAATGTGCTTAATTGGCTTGGCCATTTCGTTCATCTGCGGGCTGAAATAAGATGGGCATTAGGTTTAGGTAGCAATTGGGGTACAGTGCTGAAATGGGTAGGTTGGTTCTCGGTTTTAGCTTAACTTCTTGACAACAAGAGTACGTGCAGTTCAGCATTGAACATGTATATTCCATCCACCAATGCCTCCAGAAGGTACTTATCGAAATACTCTGCTGAAGTTTTAGCCTTTTTAGGAAAGTCAAGTTGTAATCTGAGCCTTTGAAGTCTTTCCTTTCGTAGAAACTGTTCTAGTTTGTGCCCTAGGCACCTTTTAGTGAATGAATTTTGGTCAGTTTGTTAATCTTTTTCTTGCTTATCAACTTTTGTTTATTTTTTGAGTTTTATGATACTTTCTTTCCCTGATGTTGAAGTAATTTATTTGTAGTTAACTTGTTTGGATTGATAGGATTTCTAGTTAAACTAAACTGATATGCAAGTTCTACTTGAAACGTGGAAATAGTAAATGCAGTTGCTATCTGTTCAGCCTCTTTATTGATTGATATGATGGAATCTCTCTGTTTTTTTTTTTTGGGTAGTTTTGCTTCTAGGAAACTTGATTCTTCTTATAGGATATGATATGGGAAAGTTCCACGCGAAGTCCTTATCTAGTTAAATGACACAGACCTTCTATTTTGTAACGCTTCTTTTCTTAGGTGTTGGCAAGTGATTCTCTGGTCATATGAGACAAGCGGATAAAGAGAATTTGGTGTAGCATTTTTATTATCGCTGCCCTAGCTAACTACTTTTATTTATTGTGTAACCTTCCGGTAATACACTTGCTGGTTATAAGTGGTGTTGCTGATCATAAGCTGTTTTTAAAGTTCAGTGGTGTTTGGTATTTATTGTGCATGGTTTGGAGGTTTATTTATTTAATTTTTTAATAAATAAATTCAGGGGAATATGTAGGAGCAGCTGGTGCTTTCCCTTTGAAGTTTTTGTCGGGGCTTGAAATATTGAATGTGAAACAATTTGCTTATAATTTTTGCATGCATTTTTGGAATGTGAAACAATTTGCTTATAACTTTTGCATACATTTTTGGGTTATTTAAATTTTCATGCAACAAAACTTTTATATAAATTTGAGTAATGAGTTTTGAGGCGAAACAATAGATCAGCAGGATCCTGTCCTTTTGGATCTATGTCGCTTTATGTTTAGCATCTTTTATTAACTTTGCATGAATGGCCGCATTGTTTTGCAATGTTGTTTGTAATGCTTTATGGCTGTATTATTGTTTATTAATGTGTCTGATTATTTTGTTTCATTTTTCTCTGAGAGTGATTATTTTCTTACTTTAGATTATAGTTAATTTGTTTATGATAAAAATTGAGTGTGCATGCTTTCTGGGTTTCAAATTCCAACAAGTGTTCGCGAGCAGTCAGAAGGTTAAAAAAGTTGAATATGTTTCCAAAACTTTGAGTGCAGTGTACTGTATTTGTATTGCAAATGTTTCTGTTGTAGCAGTGTCAAAGCCACTTACCTTAGAAGACTGATCTGTCTAGGTGACTCCACCCAAGGGCATATACGACTTGTAATTTACCAAAGGGTTTCGTGTTGCACATTTTTACTTGTCTTTATGGAAATGTTTTTCCTTTGGTATATATGTGTGTAGGCAATTTACGTTTTGAGCAAAACTTCTTCACTGCATTAGCATATTGAGCATTATGATTTATGGTAAGCTTAGACTCGATTAGTTTCATGAATCAGAAAAATTATTAATTCAGCAACTTTTGTAACTTCCGACTACCCCCACTTTGATAAACCTGCTAAGTCCTTATTGGACAGTCTCACTGCCACGTGGTGGGGCTGCCCCATAGCAGATTCTCTCCATGAATCAATATCATAATCAGCAGGATGAAATAATGGGAAATTTAGAAAACCTGATTCTGGAAGTTACTAAACACTAGTTGAAATGAAAATTATTCTCTGGTTGTATTATGAACATCCCAACAAGAAGATAATTTGTTTCCAGAAGACCACAAAACAGAAGCTAGTTTTGTTGTAAATATACCATGAAAAGTACCATAAGCTTGTTGTTCATGTGATTGAAGTACTTTGTATTTGGGTTAATATTCTATGTTTCCTTCTGCCATTGAATCTTTGATCTCCAGCAGGGTACTCATTTTGATACCGGAAACTTTCATCTGCATTGCAGAACTTGATCTGAGTCTTCTAGTGGGTTTGAGTTTTCTTGATACTGCATTGCTATTGGTATTAGAATGAATTTTGTGATTGAAACTGAATTGACTTAATAAGTTACTATTATGGGACTGAATTTATACATTCTGTTCAGGTTATTCTGCAATTGGTATGTTTTTGGCCATAGAAAATCTGTTCGAGTGTGTACGTTGTTTAAAGAAAATAAGTTGCGCAAAAGGCTCCTTGGGATATTCTGATGAGTCTTTACGATTTTCAATTTGTCATAACAGCTGCTTGGTATCCTTATTTAGTTAGATATTGCAAAAACTGATTAGGATGGAAATTGGGTGATAGTATTTTATGCTGTTGCAAGGTTGCTGTATAGTGTGGGAACTGGAAATTCTTGGATTAGTCTTCCCGATGAAGGGAAGATATAATTCAGTTCTCATATTTGGCTTTATAGTTTAAAAAAAAAAAAGCTGCAACTAGGTCTAAATTGTGATTGTATTGAACTTGTGTATCAATTATCTGGTATGGTGGTTGAAATGTCCTTTATTGCTTGTAATGTCTGCTTCAGTTTGTTTGTTTTGTTTTTTGTTTTTTGTTTTTTTACATACTGCTAGTTCTTTCTGGCCCCTAGCCTCTGAGGTGTTTGACGTTGGTTTTTCCTCACCTTTGTGTGATCTCTATTACACAGAAGGTGCTAATGCTCCATCAATTATAGTTCCTGTGTTTCAAAGCAAACAATCAAATTGAACCAAGTTACTGGCATTAGTGATTTGGTTGGAGCTCTCCTTTGGGTATTGTAGACATGTAGTGGTATTTATAATGTTGATGCTTCGTGGATGCCTGAATGTTTCAGCATACCACTGGGCACATGCCACTTTGCCAGAATTTCAGTCTAAGAGGTTACGTGTACATATCCTAATGTCCAATAATTCAGCTCTCTCAATTATGTTGCCGCCGGAAGATAGACCCGACATCATGTAATCGCACCCTCACTAGGCGACAATGACAATTTGACGAAATAAGGAACTCGCCGCCTACCTAGAGCAGACAAAACACATTGAGTGTGCACACAGATACGAAGCTCGACTCGCCTTACATAACAACAATAAAGACTTATTACCAGTGGCGTAGCCAGAAATTTTGGTCTATTGGTGCACAAAAATATTTTAATTTGAAACCATATAAATTTATTGAATGTAATGTTTATCTAGCTATTACAATGACAATTGTCCTCAACGAGTTTTCATCTTTTGAAATCGTTGGATAATAGTCTCATCGTCTATACTAGTAAATATGCCTTTCTCGATATATGAAATCAAACAATCGTTCATAAACTCGTCACCCATTTGACTGCGCAAACGTGTCTTCACAATATTCATAGTAGAATATACTATTTCCACACTTGTAGTCGCTACTGGTAAAATCAAAGCCAATTTCAAAAGCAAGTACATCAGTGGATATATCACGTCTTTCTTGGTTTGAACCATCTTTTGTGCAAGATCAATTATTCCCTTCAATTCAGAAAACACGATGTTGGACCGCACGTCTACTATGTAATTTTCAAGTTGATCATGAAGTGCCTCTAGATCATGTGCTGAAAAATCTTGAGAATAATATTGGACGAGCTTTATCAATTTTTCTTTGTCACAAGCTGAGAATGGATTGCTCGGGTTCAAACAAGACGTGCAAAGAAGCAACTCAGTATTCTTCTCATTGAAACGATCATTTAACTCCCGAAGCTGATTGTCTATGATATTATAAAATAACTCAACACGATAATGATGCAAGTTTGTGGTTGCCTGAAAATTACGCTTTGATTTCCCTTGAGCTGCAAAACATTCATCCATGTTAACAACTTGAATAGAATATTGTCACAAAATATAGAAGTTTGTATGAGTAACGCATCCCAGTGGCTCTCCCTCATTGCTTGCAGACGTTCCTTGCACACAGTAGCCAGGTTCATAGCATTCACAATATCTTGATCTTTCTTTTGCCATGCTTTTGACAAATCATTTGTGACTCCCAACACATTTTTCATGAAGTGTAGTCAAAAGATGAACTCATATGATCGCATATAATCCAATAAAATCCTTGCTTCTAACTTTTGTTCAGAGCTCGTTCCATCTTCTCTAACAACCTTGAGTACAGCTACCACAGATTTGAACATTCTAGTCAAGCTGATTAAAGTATCATAATGCGAGCTCCATCGTGTGTCACTAGTTTGCTTCAAACTAGTTTCTTGATTCAGCCTTGTCCACTTGAAAACTCATTGTTTTCAAGTGCTTCTAATATGTTATCACCATGTTTCTCTCGAAGAATGTCATGTCTTTTAGCTGATGCTCCAACCACATTTACCACATTAGAAACCAAAGTGAAGAAATCTGAAACCATAGTGTGATTTTTTGCCACTGCTACCAAAGCTTATTGTAACTGATGAGCAAAACAATGCACATAAAAAGCACTGTTGGTTCTTCCAAAATAAGTGTTTTTACACCATTCAGCTCACGTCATATATTACTTGCTCCATCATATCCTTGACTTCGTATCCTTGACATACTCAATCTAGTTCTACATAAAAAATCATCAATAGTTGCCTTCAATGTGACAACATTGGTATTTGTAACATGCTCAACACCCACAAAATGCTCAATCACTTTTCCAGCATCCCCATAACGTAATACAATGGCCATTTGTTCCTTACAAGACATATCTCGAGATTCATCAACTAGAATAGCAAATAAGGAATCACCAAGGACATGATCAATTCTATTAACAATTTCAATTGAGATAACACTTACAATATCCTTTTGAATATCATGTGATGTTAACTTCAAATTTTCAGGAGAATTCTTCAATGTGACCTTTTGTATATCTTCATTGTAACTGCATAACCATTTCAAAATTTCAAGAAAATTTCCTTGATTATTTGAACTTTCAGATTCATCATGTCCACGAAATGGAAGTCCTTGCTTTAAAAGAATTCAAACAACACCAATTGATGCACTTAAGCGAGTCCGATAGTCGAGTTGGTCTTGAGTTGTTCGATTTGACAATATGGTTTCAATATGTTGCTCTTGATTTTGTAACGCGTCACAATTTCTCGGAGCCTTGATGCGGGCACTATTCGGTCCCCCTACATGATTAGCAATAATGTTCTTCTTTCCCCAATTCATAAATCCAGTAATAACAAAAGTGTCTTCACCTCCTTGTTTAAAAGATAACAAGGTAGACAATATGCTGCATCGTCTTTTATACTATACTCCAACCAAGGAAATTGTTTAAACCACTCTTTAACAAATTTTCTATTATCTTGCCCCATTTGCCTGGTAGGAAACGCGTGAGCTTCAGGTTGACAAGCACCCTTTAATAGATAATATCTACGTATTTCATCTTGAACATTGGGATGATATGTTGAAATTAGAGGGCGGTTTCCATGATCAGAAGGTTATTTTTCACTAGCAACTTCGGAACATGGCATATTTGAATTGTTTGTACCGGATGGCTCCCCCTCAACAACATTTTTCTTTTGTTTTTTTTTTTCTGGAAGGGTTGTGACTCCACTACAGTATTTGTATGTGGTGGTTTGACTGATAATCTGAATGTAATTATAAAACCTCAACATGTCTGATAATCTGAATGACTGAACCCTTACAACAATAATGTTAGAGACAATGGTCTAAATAGCGGTTATCAATATCGTATCGGTTTTATAAAATAAGGATATAACGGGGATATATCGAGATATATCGGATTATATCGGATTTATCGTTTTTGCTCATTTTTAATTAAAATTTAATATATTTATAAACATATACATCAAAATATACCAAATAAACTTGAGAAATTAAAACTTATAGAAGTAAATGTACTAAATAAAATTCATTAAAAAAATTTGATTTTTTTGACAATTAAAATATATAAATAGTATTAATTAATAAAAATATAGGTGATCATTTATCATAAACTCTCTTGTCATTGAATGCTATCGATAAAACTTTCATTTTCTTTAAATTATTTTTTCAAAACGACGTGGTTTAAAAAATTAAAAATAAATAAAGCACCGATATATTTGGTCAAACTCGGTTTGGTTTGACCCAATACATCGTCATATGACTTGATTTTTCGAGTTGACCGATATAATAGACCAATAAGCAACTTATCGTATCGTTTTCTTAATATCGGGATATTTAGAACATTGGTTAGAGAAAATATGTGTATATATATAATGATCAGAAAATTTGCATTGTCTCATTTGGATCAGACACAATCACACAAAGTAGAAAACTATCAGGAATTCTTTTAGTAATAGGAAATAAAAGAATTTTCCATTATTATCGGACCACATGTCCCCATTAATATCACAAAAGTATTAAAATCAAGAGAATGTGAGTAGAGGCACGTGAAGTGTAAATATTTTGCGGGGTTGTCTCATCCAAATGTAAATATTAGTAGAATATTATCACTATATATCAAAATATTGCGATAATAGTACACTAGGCTGCACGTAATCGGGTAGGGGTACGCGGAAGCGTTTTTTTAATAAATTTTTTAGGAAACGGGACGTTTTGGAAAAGTCGAAATAAAAATTATATATAAATATATATATTATACAAAAAATAAACATAATAACAAATTTTTAGTTTAAGTAACTCAAAGTCTCAAATAACTCAGTGTTCTACATTCGAAATAACACAAATGTAATGAGAGATCTAAGTATCAACAAGTGGGAGGGAGGGTCAGCGACTCAGCGGGAGGTCGAAAATATGTCAAAATGAGTCATTTAACTCGACGAAAGTAGGTCTAGTTCTTCATGTAAAAAAATATATAAAAAATCTTATTTTGTTGAAAACTCGCGTTTCCAAAACACCTTTTTCGGAAACTCGTGTTTCCATTTAGGAAACTCCCGTTTCCAAAATATCTTTTTCTAGAAATGCGTTTCTGTGCGTTTCCGTCGCGGTTTCATAATGGTTCCGCTTCAGAAGCAGGAAACGCACACTCCCCCGCGTTTTCGTGCTTCCTAGATATACATATACTATATATAGGTAATTTGTTATGACTCAAGAACTGACTCGTGCACAAGAACCAGTAAGCTCTTATGTGCCTCCGCCCCTGCTTATTACTTGCCTAAGGCACAAATTAACTAAAATAAAGAAAACTAAAAATAACATAATATGGACCCAGACAATGCCCACCAAGTGAGCCCGTGCCCAAGCCCTAATCCAAAGAGTAGAGGCAACAAAAACCACCGGTCAAGCCAAGCCTTCCCTGCGCCGCCGTTGGACCACCCACCTCCATGTCCAGTTGCCAATCAGTCGGAAATTGATACACCTCCTTCTCCAAGTTGGGTACGCAATGAGATCAGGTCCAAAGAACCCCATCCAAACAACACTGTGACCTCGCCATAGCCACCCCACAGATTGGAGCAACAATGGAGCCACGTCCACCTTGTCTTTCCCGATCAGAAGGCGCTGCAAAAGACCCCCCATAAACATCGCTTCCCATGCCAAAAAGGCTTAATCCAAAACCTAGCTGTCACTTTGTTTTTCTCTACCCTTGGGTTAATACTGGCCACCGCAAAACAAACTAAGGAGTTGCATGGTTCACTTCCGACCACAAAGGATCGACAAATTTCACGTCCAACGACGGCCAAAAGACAAGTACAAAGGACAAGTTTTTTTTCTCTCTTCTCTAGAGGGTTTTACTCCTAATCCTTTTTTAATGTTTGTTGCTTTGTATTCTACGATATCACCATGGGTTATGAGTTAATATGAGCTTGTGTGGGACTACGTCCCTTGCTATGCTTAGAGTCACCTGGAACCGGCCATTTTTGGCAAAACCTTGGACCGGACTGGTGGCCATTTTCTAGGGCCGGTTTGCAGTTAAAATTTGGAGAAATCGATTGGGACCGGACCAGACTGAGCTGGGATGGGCCAAAACCAGTATTGTTCCAGTGTTCTTGAAATTCCTTTTTTTTTTTCCAGAATTTCCAGTTGCAAGCAGTCCATTATGCAGTGGAACTCTTCCATTATGGAATAATGCAATTTCTTACAGTAAATGAACATATGTCGTCATTATATGAACAAATCAAGTAATCAACAAATTGTAACATAGTAATCAAGTAATCAAGTAATCATTTTGAATAGAAATAGTAGAACCGCCAGAAGTCCTAGAACATAGATCAAATCAAAATTTGTCCACAAATTGAACAATGTGGATACTTTCAGGGAGTTTTAGAGATTCATTATTGAATTTGACGAGAAGATATTCAATGATTCATTGCTGGGTTTAACGAAGAAGTGAGTGGGTGGAGTGCTTGATGAATTGACGAGAATGAAGAACAATAGAGAACATCGTGAGTATTGTTTCTGAGGGGTTTTGGGAATAAAACAAGTGTGAGTAATACTAGGATAAAACTGTATACTCCTAAAATTAACCTATAATTGAACTACACGTATACACTCAGGTTTTCGGGCGTTTTGGACCTGATATTGTGAAAGTCCGAACCCGGCCCAATGTTGACAAAGGCCCGACCTGCAAAAACAATAATAATTACACTAAAAAGCCCGGATTGACCGGGTCGGTTCGGTTTGGTTTCACCAGATATATATATATACATTTCATTTTCAGATTTATGCCCACCCTTAGATAGTGTTATCAAAGAAAGTTGTTACTAATAGAGAAAATATTCCCACGTTGATGCGAAAATATCCTAAGTTGATGAGTCGGCTTCTTTAACAATAAACAAGAATGGCTTTCTCACAATTTGTGTTTTTTTTCTTCTTATGAAGAGACAGTTATTTCACTTGCAAACATATCTGGGCGGAATAAAATATATGACATGTTGGGTTTAGGGATAATCAGGCTCGAACTGAAGTTGAACTCGTGGCGCTATGCTTTTTATATGTGGTCCTTTCATCATTGAATTTGAATATATTTCTTAACAATCTCACTTAACTTGTCTTGAGATAAGTGATATCTTAGTTTACATTTTTTGATTCCATATTACAGTTGTTACGTACTGTTGCTGATCGAGGCGGTTAGCCCTGATGAAAGGGCACGAGAACACCATCAACATCAGATATTATTGCGTGAGCAATACAATAATGACACGTTTAATAACTTGGAATGAAACTTATCATAAATAGAATTTATTAGAAATATGAGACAAAATTGATTTAGATGTGGAGATTTCAATTCTAATTACGATTGATGTTGGTTACTTACCATCGGAATCAGAATCAAAATTAATTTGATTACTAAAATACCCATATATATAATCACTTATTTCGTATACTTACCAATAGTGATATTGTGCTACACCAATTTTTAGCAATAGAGCGACATACAAATGTCACTACACCATTTTTTTTTCCTTTAGCACCTAATAAGAAAAATCTAATTCCAACTACATTTCACCTATCGATCATATAGTATGTAAATAAAAGAAAAAAATTAAAGAATATTATTAGAGAAAGAGAATAATTAACCTTAAGTGCTTCATAGAATATATGTGGTTTTTATTTTTAGATTTTAATAATACTATATATATATATATTCTCAATTTGGATTGGACAATTTAGAATATTCTCAATTACATTAGGGTAATTTTAGTATTAAAAAAAATACCTAAACTGATGGAGGAATTGGTTATAATACCCATCTCTATCCCTGGGTATCAAGTTAGGGGGTTTGCCAAGAGTCGATTCCTAATGAGGATGTGAGACTCACATTAAATTCAATTCCTTGATGTGCTATACAATGGAATTCTCTACGTCCGGAATCAGTTCTCAATTCTATTTCAAGTTAATAAGCATGACATAAAGGTTTTGTTATTTAATTTGTGGTCCTCTTACTAATGAAGTAATTCGTCTCTCTAGTAGGAAGTATATATATATATATATATATATATATATATATATATATATATATATCAAACAAAGAACTGAACAACCCAGGATCTATTAGTAAATAACGAGTGCAATCTTTTTTGTTCTATGAGATTGACGCTAGGGGATATCTTCTAGGAGCTAGATTAGATATAATTATGACATTGATCTGCAAAACAGAGAGAAAGATATTAACATGATAACTTCTGGAACATAATAAACCAGTTGAAAAGTAAATAAAGAGAACAAGATAAGTGAATGGTATAACTAGAGCCTAGAGGGATATTTTTGATGTAAAAAAAGTACGTACGTTGATATATATTAGTGAACACGAGCAAAATAAGAGAGAGAGAGATACGAGTTTAATTGATGGAGCTTACTGTAGAATATCACTCCAGTAGGATTCACTTGTGTCAATATCCATGAGTTTCTTCCAAGACTCAAAGATGGAAGAAGTGGGTGATGACTGACCTGCATCTTGAATATCACTTGTACTCGAGCTATTCATTCGGTTATTGGCAGTACAAGTCCCAGGAGATGATGCTGAAACCGACTCAGGACGTTGGTTTTCAAAGTTCTGCATATCGTAGCAGTTGCTCAAGTTGTTGTAAGTATTGTTGTTAAATCCCTCATACATTGGAAGGGTGTTGGAAATAGTGTTCAACTCATTAGGTGCCCCAGGATTGCTATCCCGGTTCCATTCTTGATCTCTGACCATGCTAGCTCTATTGAAGTTCCCTCCAGAGAGGTTACTATTCTGAGAACCAAAAAGACCAGTACTAGTCTTGTTATCTATATTAGGAGCTGCAACTGATGAATTCATAACTTGCATGTATAAATTTTGCAGTATCTGGATTATTGCTAGCTGTGCAGAAATTGCTTGTAGACTTAGTTCATTGTCCAATGGAGTACTAATGATGTTACCAACACTCTCCGTCGTAAGCAACTGTGTAAGGTTATTGAATTCTATCCTCGGATTGTGGGTATCTGGATCAAGTCCCATTTGTAGCTGCTTCTTTCTTAAGCGAGTATTCCAATAGTTCTTGATATCATTATCAGTTCGCCCTGGAAGATGAGTTGCAATCTTAGACCACCTGAGAGAACACCTCTAAGAGTTAGGCCTCATTGTTATAAAATACTACAAGTTATTATTTGCAAGAAAGAATAAGAAAAATCAAACGTACTTGTTTCCAACAACTGCATGAAGGTTGATGATAATTCTTTCCTCTTCTTCAGAGAATTTCCCTCTCTTGATATCAGGCCTCAGGTAGTTAGTCCACCTTAATCTGCAACTCTTGCCGCACCTTTTGAGGCCTGCAAGCTTGGGGAGACCTCTCCAGCGGCCCTGGCCATTTCTTTTAATGTAATCAATCAACTTCTGATCTTCTTCGACTGTCCATGAACCTTTATTCAGACCACTCTGATCATCAAAATTAGGGGATCTACCCATTATCGAATGTAATTAATTAAGAAACAAACGATGTCTAGTCCGGAGATGAAAAGTGGTGTATGAAGAGAAAGTTCAGTAGGGTTCTAGGATTAGTTTGGACATATATATAATAGAGTTCCTGGTTTCATAGCTAGGTGCATGCAGCATGCAAGTTAAAAATTCCTTGAATTTCTCATGAACTATCACGATCAATATTAATTGCTTGCATCACAGAATACAAGCAATAACGATTGACAGGGAGTAATCTACAAAGTTAGATAACGTTTTGAATTAAATTGCTACCTATACAAGGATTAATGTTGACAGTAGTGTTACGAGGTTCATGACGCATGTAAGTTGCTTTAAAACTAGCAGTAGTGTGAGTTATACCGCAGAAGATATGTCATCAGCTGTTGCTGGCCAACTGGAGAACAATTACGGTTTCAGGTTCCACTGAATGTCAGAAGAAACGCTATCATCATACTCTTCTGTGTTATCTTGGATTTCACCTTTGCACTACTGCAATAATTCCATGATGGGAGTTAATTAAAGGAGAAATGCATGCATAATAATTGAGAAATAACTGATGAACTTAAATATTTTCAATTTTTATTAGTGGGAGATGAATTGTTATTCCATGTTTGATTGTCTAAAAAGATGATATGCATATATTGTAACGACCCAAAAATTTCGAGCTTCAAACTCAAAATCTTAAAATCGTTAAACACAAAAATAATCTCAATGAAATCGAAATCATTTTAATGTCGCAGCGGATCACATCTGAGTTTAGAATATAACTCAGTCAAGCCGATTATTACAAACCCAAATGATAATTCAACATATAACAAATGGAATTGTATAATCCTCACAACAACCTCACAAATAAAATCACACCAAATCTCACACACAATCCACGCTGGAACCTCACCATGACTGGATGCGATCGACTTCGAGTCTTCGGAGTCGTCACTCAATCACCACTACTCAGCACCTGCGGAAGTATCCCCTACACCATTGAAATTGGTGCACCGGGATTGCAACACAAACCCGGTAAGCTTTACAGCTCGTATGAGTAAAATATTAAAATAATTCTCGTCTCATAAAAGACACAACTCCACATCAACACAGTATAATGAAAATCATGAGAAAACGAGCAACCCATCTGGTTACTCTAATATTTTCACAAAATGGTAACTAATGAGCGCTGGTACACATCTGTTACCCCTCACTTAGTATACCGCTGATGTTGGGTAACCACCCGCCACCCAACATCCAAAACAAGCTGAGTACCCATGAGCAGATAACCACCCGTTACCTCCCATGCAGTACTATGGCAGACAGACTAGAGCTCTAACTGTATCGTAACTTTCGCCCGGCCAAAGGCTAGGTTCCGACTTGCCTCACATGTACAATAATCTCACATCATATTGTACCACACATCACGTCCGAAGACAAATCACAATATTTCACATTTTCCGTGATAAAATCATGTACAATAATCACTCATCATATTGTACGTTTTAAAACTTTCACAATATATCATAATAAAAATCATAACAGTATATTATATAGCAAACTATATATATATTCGTATTTATTTACCATTTATACAATATATACATAGTCCACTATATCATATACATGTCATATTTCATAAACACCTGAAAAATTACGTACGATAATCTCACATCATATCGTACCATTAAAATCACACATGCACAATTTTTCTGTTACCGAAATGACTATTTTTAATGAATTAATAACAGTATGTAATTTAATGAACTATATATATATGTATTTATTACCATTATACTATATATATACGTAGTCCACTAAGTTATATACATGTTGTAATTCATTAAATAAACACACTTGCAAAAATGTTGAATCACCACGAGGGTAGATTCGTAATTCAGTGAGATTTTACTCACCTTATTGACTTGAGCGTAATTCCTCAATTTCCGATAATAATCCCTTTCCTCGATTTAGCGATCACCTTAAAAAGATAAGACAAGCATTTAGAATCGTTTCGTAAACCTTTAAATGCCAAAACAGTAATAAACGGCTACTGTTCAGCAATTTTGGTTTATACGAAGTTACTGTTCACTGTTCACTATTCACGGTTACTGTGCAAATATACGATTAATACGTATTTCTGTACGTATAAATATTAATACGTATTTTCTGTACGTATAATTATTAATACGTATTTCTGTACGTATAAATATTAATACATATTTCTGTACGTATAAATATTAATACGTATTTCTGTACGTATAAATATAAATACGTATTTTTAAATGTAAATACGACCTCAGTAAATAAAATTTACTAATTACCTTTTACAAATTACTTTTTACATTCACCGAAAGTAATTTATAATTACATTTACCGAAGGTAAAATTTAATTACATTTACCGCAGTAAATAAAAATTACATTTACATTTACCGTACACAGTAAATTACCAAAATACCCTTCTGTCAAAACTATCCCACCGCCGTACGTGGCGGCGCGTGTGGCACACGCGCCACCTCCGGCGGGCCGCGCGTGGGGCCCACGCGCCGAGGCTAACCACGGCGCGTAACACGCCACCGCCTCCTCCAAAACCACCCTCTTCCTTCCCTCTATCCTCCTACGGTCCTAGGCAGCCCCTCCGCCACCCCAGACCTCCCCACGCGCCGCCTCTAGGCGGCGGTAACTCCTCCTCCTCCCACTCCTCCGATCCTCCCAAATCGATCCCAAAACATTCACAATTACAATCATCCATCAAATACAACCGAACCATACCTTAATTCGAAGCTAGACCCTTCGATTTGGCCTTGGAAGGGCTTGAATCACCGATGGATTTCAACCCTTGGGAAGGCTCGGATCGATGAAGTTTGGCCTTCAATGTTGAAGGCAGAGAGCACCAGCGAGGATCGGCGTCGGGTAGTCCTCCTCCGTGCTCGAGCTTCGTCGGAGATGTGCCTAGGTCGGGGCGTTCTTCCTGCCGAATCCAAGGGTAGCTGGTGGTGGTCCGGCGCTGCGTGGGACGGCGTGTCAGGCTCGGGGTTGGTAGCGGAGGGTCGTGTGATGCTGCCTAGACAGGCGGTGGGCGACACGATCGAGCGGTGAGGGAAATCGCCGATGATGAATTTTCTGAGGGAGGGGGGTGCGAATCGGGGAGAGAGAAAGGAAGAGAGGGAGAGAGAGCGGCGGGGGAGAGAGAGAGAAGGGTTTTCCTGAAATGGAAACCCTAAACTCTAAAACATTCTATTTATACTAGTTTCCAAATCGGAAACTAACTTCCGACGTTAATAACTTTTACCTCCGACGTCCGATTAGAATGCGTCACATACTCTCGAACTCGTATCGACGAGCTCTACAACTTCCGTGAAGGAAGTTTTCGCAACCGATCGACGGAATAAAAGTCGATATTTACGTTGCGGTAACGTAACGTTTTTTCGAATTAAACATTCCGATAACGTATCCGTTACTCGTTTCATAATGTCGTAACCAATCACCTCCATTCTAATTTAACTTTCACAATTTTATAGAATTCAAATCCACTCAAATGTTTTTTAAAAATTAGGGTTATTACATATATGGTCTTAATTATAATCTTCTTCTTCGTCAAAAATAAAAAAAATTTCGCCATCTCCTAATTTTCTTCTTGTGATGGTGCTAATTATCTTCTTTACTTAATATCTTCATCGTTAGGCAATTCAATATCACTAGTCATGCAAGACATATAGCCTCGTGACTAGGTAATAGATCTAACCTCCTTTCCATTATATCTTCGATTTTACTAACTTTGCCTTCATGTCGGTATCATCTCACTGATCATCATATTGTCATGTTCTTATAATTCTTTCAGATCCTTTTCTAATATATGTGGCAGGGTACTCCAACTACTGCTCTTTCATATACTGACATGCATGGTTGATGAATCTTTGACGGTTTTACCAAACATTTTTCTCACGTCTTCCGCACACCATCCAAATTTCATACTCTACGTCACGACTTTTAATAGATCCGAATTTACCAATCTGTATCCATTAGATGGTCATACCACCAAAGATAATGAAACTCTTATATGTACAAATATGATAACTATGTAATACACAAAAATGCGGCTTCTTGCAATTTATACAGACCCCGAACATAATCCAATATCAGAGGGTGGTGAGGCTTCTTAACGTCCTAATAATGATTTTAATTATCCGTTAGGATATGTAAAAATAGAGTCATTCTAATAAGTTGATGACTTATTCATTTCACCCACTTTCCCAAACAACTTAATTAACAACTTAGTGATTAATTATCAACGTTGTGGAAAAAACACTTAGTGATTATGTTTAGAGAAACTCCCTAAAATCAAAGCCACAATTTTCAATCTTGTGGAACAGTGGAAGTGTGAGAAGTGATTCCATTTTGAGCTAGTGAAGCTAAGACGTTGTCACGTGGGCCTTCTCCAGCAGTACAAAACCACCAGCGGCTCGTCGGTCAATTCAGCTATTTCCCTCCACTCTCTGTCAATTTATTCACACCACGATCACATACCCACCCACCAAAAGAGAATAGACGAAGGGAACCCATTTTCCTTGTTCCCCTCTATTTCTCACTTCTCTATCAATTTTTAGACCACCCCCATGGTCTTCCTTAGTCAAAACTTGCAGGACTTTCCATAAAGTTACCATCTTTCTCTCCTTATCTTTTACTGGTTCGGAAGATTTTGCTTAATCCAGTTTGAGATAATTAGTTATAGACCATTATGGGAGTCTCGTTTTCATATAAACTCTTTTTTTTTAATCTACACCCAATTAATTATTTCAACATTCATTATAGGTTTTGTTTTTATAAATTCTTTTTTCATTTTGGCTAGCTTCACTGTTTTACCCTTTTAGTTGAAAAAAGAAAACATCTCCTAGATAAGTAGTTACAACTAATTAATTTTTGTTTCATTATATAATTCTTATTTTATGTTACTGACATGAACACATCCTATATATATGCTCATTTTGTTTCTAACACAAATTTGTAGTTCTTATCTTTCTTATATGAATGTAGTCTTTTTTGAAAGAATTTCATACATATGTTTCTCAATAAAACCAAATGTTACCACATAAAATTGAGAACGAGAGATGCAAGAGGAGGTCAATCATGCATGATACTTCTTGCCTACTCTCCTAGTCATAGTTGAAGAAAGATTATTTAAAGAGAAGAAAAAATTAGAAGATATGAGATCAAGAAATATGACATGATCTGGTAAGTACTTTATATGTTATGCTAAAAGTTCCTCATCTTCTTTCTAGATAATGTTGTCTTCCTTATAGGTATGTTTAAACAAGACAATATTGTCTTCCTTGTAGGTATATTTTCTTATGCTAAAACTTTCTCATCGTACGGTACTGGTAATCTTTTTTTCTAGATTATATTGTCTTTCTTGTAAGTTTATTTTCTTATTCTTAGATTATGTTATATTCATTATAGGTATAATTAAACAAGACAATGTTATATTCCTTGTAGATATATTTTCTTATGCTAAAAGTTCTGTATTATAAGGTACTAGTCATCTTTTTTTCTAAATTATATTGTTTTTTTATAGGTATATTTTCTTATTTCCTAAATAATGTTATATTCCTTATAAATACAATTAAACAAGACAATGTTATTTTTCTTATATATATTTTCTTATGCTAAAAATCTCTCACAGTAAGGTCATCATATTTTCATAGATAATCTTGTAGGTATTTTCTTATCTTACGGTAGACCTGGCAACCTTGCCCGAAACACGTCAATCCGCCCTTAACCCGCGCGCTTCAAACCCGCACAAACCCGTCCAATGTACTATATGTTCTTCGCAAACCCGCACGCCTCAAACCCTCTTATTAACGGGTCGGGTCGTGTTAACTCTTTGGAAACACGCCAACCCAGAAAAAAGAGCAAGATCAGTGAGCTGATTAGTTTCCTTGATTTTAATTAAGGACTCAAGGAAGAGCATAAAACCTAAGGACCTAAGGACTAAGGTGATCAAACTAATTCAAATAAAAGTTACGTTTGAAATAAAAATCAGAAGCCTCTGAGTCTCTCTCAGATCCAGCAATGGAGTCCGCTGCAAACAACTCGGACTGCTCCACTGCGTCCTCCCTCCCCGCCTCGAAGACTGCGCCCTCCCCTAGATTCAATCCATGAAGCCTTCCTCAAAGCTGCCTCCATCTTCACCACTATCGAAACCGAGGAAGACGATTGCGTCCACAATCCCGGAGCCAAGACAGACCTAGATCCTTAGGTTGCAGCGGAGAGAATGGCAGAGCTATGGAGGTCGGCGGATATGAGGTGGGGGTGGGTTGTGAGGAGGAGAAGAGGGATAAGGTGATTCTGGGGGCTTCGTCTGGAATGCACCCACTCTCCGAGAGCTTAGCGGGTTTTTGAAACGGCGTGACTTTTGTTTTAGCAAAATAGTATCTGTGGTGAAATTATACGAGTTACAGTGACCGCTCATTGATTTCAATTCCTTTGATTTCCAGTTACCAAATATGGCCTAAAAAGACATCAAAGTTTCTGGGAAGCAATCGTCAGTTGCAGATCTAAAGGAGAAGAAGAAGAAAAAAGGTGGAGCCCTAAGCTTCTAGTTGTCAACAAAGAATGCGATTGAAGAGCAGAAGGGGACCTCATATACTTATTCGGTTAGGCAAGCGACGACATCTCAAGATATTCTCTCCTCCCAATCTCAGCCTCGGCTCTCTTGGTAATCGGGTATCCTTCTCGGAGATCCCTAGATAACTCGTAGCGCTTGGCTTGCTCTATGACCTTTGCGCGGTTCTCTCTCTTAGCCATGGTTGATCCCTCATAGATCCGCCACTGCCCAGAAAATTTGTCTCTTCTAAACCCATAAAACCATTGAATTTCAAAATCAATCGGATTAACAAAATAGAGAAGAAGGAAGGAGAGAAGGGAAGAGGATCGAGTGGTGGAAGTGTGCCACGATTGGTTCTCTCATTCAACTCGGTTCTCTTGAACTTCTTATCTTCAAAAACGGCATCGTCGTCTTCGTCTTCTTCTGATTTCAAATTGCGCCTCTCTCTAAGCTACTTCAATCTCCAGTACAACGACTTCCCATGTGTGGTCAGCGCAATTAGGTCAAAGTCAGAATTATCTGATAACTTACCCACTCCCCCCACGTGATTAAAACGCGCCGAAAACAAAAATGTCCATAACATTTGAACGTTTAACGGACGTCTGTGGCCCTTGCTGCTCAAACCACTCATGCGTCGCCACGTCAGGAAAATGCCTTTTGGGCTCTCGGAGAGTGGGCCAATTCTAGACGGTTCCGATTCTGGGAGGTGAAGATGTGAGAGAGGTTGGTGGAGATAAGGCTTGTGTTGATGGATTGATGGAAGACGAACAAGAACAAGAGAAGATGAGGATAATAATGATGAGGGTCAGGTCACTCAGGTGAGGACAATTAATTAATTATACATGAAAACCTAAAGCGGTGGTGAGATAGAGTAACTGTTTATTCGCGGGATTAACCAGGTTCCAATGGACAACACGATACCCGACGGGTCTCTATTGTGTCAACCCGTGTAAACCTGTTAAATTAATGGGTTCTTACCGTGTCAGCCCGTTAATGACCTGACTTATTAGAAACCTGCACGCTCCTAGCGGTTAAATATATCATTAAGCGACTTCTATTAGTCAAATATATTATAACAAGTATGATAAAGTGAAACAAATATTTATGTAATTTTAGTAATAATCAATTACCTAAAATGAATGTAGCAATAAATTGAGCTTTAATCATGGAACAATCTCAATCTTTTTTAGTTAAGATGTGGTAAATTAGCATGGAATCACGATTGTGGTCTTTAATTTGGGTTCATGACATGTTTAGTAAATATTTATAAAATGAGATTATGTTATCCAACTCAAAAATAAAAATTTTAAATTAATAATTAACCTAATAAATAGGGTTGGGTATAAAATGAAGAGTTAAGTTTAATGTAAAACAAGTCTACCCAAATGGGTGTATATCTAAATACCCATTGAGTTTTGTTTATGCGCCCAGTTGTGGAAGAAAGCAGCCCATTAAAGCAAACAACAAGTCCCGAGTCCTAGAAGTAGTACTTTCATCCTTCACTTATGCTATCCTATAAAGTTTTGATTTTACGGCATCACATTCTTTTGGGTCATTTTGCATGTGTTCTTATTACATTTTGCACGCTTTGTTAGTTTACTTGGTGAGACGGAGAATTTTGTGGATTTTGGGGGCACATGATGTCTTATTGATAGTTTTTGGAATTGGATATATATGATCATTAGGTTATGAGTCCTAGTGAATTCTTACTTATTAATGATTACTTTTTGACTATTTAGAACTCTGGCTTGTTGTTGGGTTTACTGGTTACTTTGTGTTCCTATCCTTTTCTACTTGTAGGGGGAGTGTTTCAGGTAAAATTGGGTAACGAGATCCCCCTATTTGGATAGCGGAAACAAATTAGGGGTGGGGATGATATTCTGATTCCCATCCCATACCCACCCACTAATATATTATATATATTTAATATAATTGATAAATATAAATATACTTCAATAAATTAAAAATAAATTAAATAAATAGAAAAATATCAAATATATTTTGTGATTATTTGCACGTCCAACAATTTTTGACGTAAAGTGATAATTTTATTATGATATTTGATTTTTATTTCAAGTTTTTATATTTTGTGTACTTCATTGGAATTTTTTATAATGAAATAAATTGCTATTAACGGGTATTTGGGTGGGTATGAGAACTTGATCCCCTAAGGATATAGGTACGAAGAATATCCAGTATCATATTACAGATCGAGGCAGGTATATGGATGCAAACAGACTTGGGTATGTGTATGATTTTTCAATCCCTTAACCCTACTATTAAGCCTTATCATTTAGCCCGCAGATCCAAAAAGCTCGCGGAGGACCGCAAGTCCGATGAACTTTTACCCATTGCGCCCCGCGAGAAATCCCACCAAAACCCGCTTCCGTGGGTAGAGGGCCGGGCTTAGTTTAGAGGTGTGAAACCCGGCCCGGCCCGTGCACCCAGCCTGCCAAATCCCCGGTGAAGGCCAGGTTCGTAAAAGGCCGCAAAGAAATAAAATATTATACATATATCAATTATATGTCTTTTCTTGTAATAATTATACATAAAATATTATATATGTTAATAATACTAGATTTCAAATTTTATATTTCTTTATATTAAAACTTTATACTAGATTAAAAAAATAAAATTGTATCATTATGAATCAACTATATGAAGTAAACTTCTCGAGAGTAATAGACACTACCTGATGTTATCGGTACTAATATTTAGGGAACCTGTTAAAACTTCATCTAATTCGGATCTCGTCTGATCGTCAGAATTTACAGTAAACCGAAAACACCACTAATATGTCCTAAGCGAAGATCTATTACCAGGATGCGAACATCGAAAGTCGTTTGCATATCTAAAATCATCTAATTTTTGTCACTGATCGTACCAGGTCGCACCGAGGAAACTCATTTGACAAAGCCCAGGTCAATGAGGTTTTAATATGTCAAAATGCTTCTTTTTTTATTGAACGTAGGTACGGACGGTCAAACTATGTCCAAAACGGACAAAATTTTTACGGGGTTCCTAAATATACATACCAATCACATCTACTAGTGTTGATCGACCGCATTTCGAACCGGAGTTGTCGATCGCCGAAGTGTCTACAAATGTATCATAACTTTTTATATTAGGTTTAAAATAAAACTATCGCATTATGAAGATACTATATGAAGGAAACTTCTCGAGATTAATCAACACCAGCCAATGTGATCAGTACTTATATTTAGTAACCCTGTAAAAATTTCATTCAATTTGAACTTCATTTAACTGTCGGAATTTTCGGTAAACCGAAAAAAACAGCACTAATGTGCCCTAAGGGAGGACCCATTACAAAGATGCGAACGCCAAAAATTGTTTTGCCTATATGAAATTACCTAATTTTTGTTACCTATCGTGCGCGGTCACACTAAGAAAACCCATTTGGCAAATTCATGGTTAATTGAGTTTCAATATATCAAAACGCCTCTTTTTTTGGTTGACCGTAGGTACGAACGGTCAAACCATGTCCAAAATGGACGAAATTTT
Organism: Argentina anserina; assembly: GCF_933775445.1. Taxonomy (NCBI): domain Eukaryota; kingdom Viridiplantae; phylum Streptophyta; class Magnoliopsida; order Rosales; family Rosaceae; genus Argentina; species Argentina anserina. The sequence continues at coordinate 13,156,836 of NC_065876.1, forward strand.
TATAGGGTCCCTAAATATATATACCGATCACATCTACTGGTTTCGATCGCCTAAGTGTCTATCAATGTATCATAACCTCTATAATAGGTTTAGAATAAAACTATCTCATTATGAAGCGACTATATGAAGGAAACTTCTCGGGATCAATTGACCCCAACCGATGTGATCTGTATATATATTTAGTGACTCTGTAAACATTTCATCCAATTCGGACCTCGTTTGACCGTCAGAATTTCCAGTAAACTAAAAACATCACTAATATGCCATAAGGGAAGACCTATTACCAATATGCGAATACCGAAAGCCGTTTTACATATATGAAAATCACCTAATTTTTCTCACCGATCGTGCGCGGTCGCACCGAGGAAACTCATTTGGTAAGCTCCAGTCAATGGGGGTTTTAATATGTCAAATGCATCTTTTTTGGTTGACCGTAAGTACAGAAGGTGAAACCATGTCCAAAACAGACGAAATTTTTACGGTTTCCCTAAATTAGGGGTGGGCATAAAAAACGGAAATCCCGATCCCGTCCCGAAATTCATAGGGACGGGACGGAGGTCTAAAAATGTTCGTCCCGTCCCGATCCCGTCCCGCTTCATAATAGTGGGATGGGACGTGGGACGAATAATTTCTATCCCGCTTCGTCCCGTCCCGTCCCACCTTTAATAAAAGCTTAAAAATTCTTATATATTTATATCTAAATAAAACTAATTTATGTTCTTAATAACTCCAAAATTATATCAACTCAAATAATAATGGTAAATTATAATATTTTGAACATAATATGTATTTTTTTGTTAAAATTTTATTATTAAATGTTACTTTGTTATGAAAAAAATAAAAAAATAAGTTTTTATTTAATTTCATAGGAAGGTGGGATTTGTCCCGTCCCGTCCCGATCCCGTCCCGTCCCAACCGGGATTAATCCCGAGTGGGATGCATTCTTAAAAACCTTCGTCCCGTCCCGATCCCGTCCCGATTCAAAAGAGTGGGACGGGACGTGGGATGAGCTCCGTCCCGTCCCATCCCGTCCCGTGCCCACCCCTACCCTAAATATATATACCGATCACATCTACTGGTGTTGATCGACCATATTTTGAACTAGAGTTGTCGATCGCCGAAGTGTCCACTAATGTATCTTAACTTTTATATTAAGTTTATAATAAAACTATCGCATTATGAAATGACTATATGAAGAAAATTTCTCGGAATCGATCGACACCATCCAATGTGATCGGTATATAAATTTAGTGACCATTTTAAAATTTCATCCAATTGAGATCTCGTTTGACTGTCAGAATTTCCGGTAAATCAAAAACACCACTAATATACCCTAAGGGAGGACCCATTACCAAGATGCGAATGCTAGAACTGTTTACATATTTGAAATAACCTAATTTTTGTCACTGATCGTGCGCGGTCGCACCGAGGAAACTCATTTGGCAAAGCTCTGGTCAATGGGGGTTTTAATATGTCAAACACATCTTTTTTGGTTGACCGTAGGTACAGACGGTTAAACCATATCCAAAGCGGACATAATGTTTACATGTTTCCTAAATATATATATCAATCACATCTGTTGGATTGCCGAAGTGTCCACTAATGTATCTTAACCTTTATATTAGGTTTATAATAAAACTATCACATTATGAAACGACTATATGAAAGAAACTTCTCGGAATTCATTGATACCATATGATGTTATCTGTATATATATATAGTGACCATTTTAAATTTTCATCTAATTGGGACCTCGTTTGACTGTCAGAATTTCCGGTAAACCAAAAACACCACTAATATACCCTAAGGGAATACACATTACCAAGATGTGAATGCCATAACTATTTACATATTTGAAATAAATTAATTTTTGTCACCGATCGTGCGTGGTCTAAATGAGGAAACTCATTTGGCAAAGCCCCGGTCAATGAGGTTTTATTGTGTCAAAACACTTTTTTTTGTTGACCGTAGGTACAGACGGTCAAATCATGTTGAAAACGGACGAAATTTTTACAAGATTCCTAAATATATATATCGATCACATCTACTGGTGTAAATCGACAATATTTCAAAACTAGAATTTATTTGATCTACTGATGACATTGATCTTCTATTCTGTAATACCAACTTCCTTAAATTGTTATAAGTAATTTTCTGGTCATATGATACAAGTGGATAAAGAGAAATTGGCGATGATCATAAGTTGATTTTAAAGTTCAGGTGTTTCGTGTCCATGGAGTGGGCTTGTGCATGGTTTGGAGGTTTTTCTTTTAATTTTGCAGAAAATGTAGGAGCAGCTAGTGTTTTAATTTATCTGAAATTTCCCTTTGAATATTCTTGGGACTAATGAATGTGAAATAATTTTCACAAACCATTGCATGTATATTTGGGTGATGTAGGTTGCAGGGAACACAGCTTTTATTATATTTTTGATTAATGTGTTTTGCGGTAAAACAATAGATCAGCAGGATCGTGAAACCAAACTGGATTTGGGATTAAAAAAATGTGTTTTAGATCTCTATAGGACAAGAACAATAAATATCATAGCTGAACTTTGAATAGATGGCCATAATGTTTTGATATCATAGCTGTATTATCCTTTATTTTGACTTATAGCTCTGGCATATGTAAGCAAATAACATGTCTGATTATTTGCCACCTTAAATGTTGTAGTTAATCTGTACATGATGGATTGAATGTGCATGCTTTCTGGGTTTAGAATTCCAACACGTGTTAGCTGGCTGTCGAAAGGTTAGAAAATTTTAATATGTTTATCCAAAGTTGAAAGGTTAGAAAATTTTAATATGTTTATCCAAAGTTTAAAGTGCACTGCACTGTAGTTTATTGCAAATGTTTCTATTGTGGCAGTGTCAAAGTTACTTACATAGTTACCTTAGATGAGTCTGATAGAAATTTGTCTTAGCTGACTTTACCCAAGGTCACATACGAGTCTTAATCACCAAAGACGGTTCGAACATCTTTTGTGTTACATAATTTCACGTGGTGTGTTGCAAATGTTTTTTTTAGGTAGTATTATTTGGAGACAATCTATGTTCTGAGCATAACTTCTTTCTGCATCTGCATATATATTGAGCATCTAAGCATTAAGAATTGTGTTAGGTTTAGACTTGGTCAAGATTAGTATCAAGAATCAATATGATAACCAGCAGGATAAAGAAAAATGGAACAATAAATTAAATCTGATTCTGCAATAGGAGTGGAGAAAGTTACCAAACGTTAGTTGAGATGAAAGTTAGTTTTCTCCAGGTTTTATTCAGAAGGTGCCAACAAGATTAATGATTTGTCTTGGACTCTTGGCTCAGTATAGAAGATCACAGAGCAGAAGCTTGTTTGTTGTAAATGTACCGTCACAAGGTAGCACTAAGTTTGCTAATCAGGTGAACCGTGATTCAAGTACTATTGAATCACCGGTCCACTTGCACTTAGGGCTGCTAATCAGTTCTGATTTCTAAAAGAACCGTTGGAACCGAACTAATTAACGACAGTTCAATTTGGTTCGTAAAAAATAATTGAAGTTATATAATAGAACCGAACCGTTTTAAAACAGCTCGGTTCGGTTTTAAAATTTAAATTGCATGAAAAGCGTTGGATTTTAAGTATAACAAATACTAACAGATCTGAGACCCACTTTCCCTTCAATTAACCTAATCGAGTAGTCGCAACTCGCAACCCGCAGTCTCGCAACTGAGCACAAAAGTCTCTATCTGTCTCTCTCACTCTCGAGCTCGTTCCAAAATCCAAACTCTTCACAAACTCTCAGCCCTCTACCCATAGCCGCGAAGACCCAAACTCTCAGTCCTCTGCCGCCCAGTTGCACCGGCAGGAGGACCGCCCAGTACGCACCGCTGGATTGACTCCAAGTTCTCCACCTCCCTCATCCGCCTCCACCCCTTGCTGAGTCCGGTTATCGCTAATCGCTTGGCTTTTAAAGGAAGAAGAAACATTTAAGCAACCGGGCATATCATTTTCTCTCTTTCTGGATCTTCCTCCATTCTCCCAACTACTTGGACAATATTGAACCTTCCACAAACTCTAATGAACCCTCTCTGCTCATTTTGAAGGTAACCCACGAATGAATACCTATTTTCTAGTCTCTTTACTATGATGCTGGAGCTGTTTGATTCGTCAAGATTGCTACTTTTGTTTGATTTTTTCACATCAATTGTTAAGTTCATAATTGGAAAAATGAAAATGATCCATCTCCGGGTATATTCTTGGCCGGACTGCCAGCGGAGTTACCAGCTCAAGCATATGTGTAATTTAATGGATCTACTCCTTACTGGAGAAGTGGACCATGGGATACATCAAAGTTTATTGGTGTACCCTCAATGAAACCTCAGTATTGAAATCCATTTACTCTTGTCAATGATGTGACTCAGGGAACAAGGTACTTCTCATACCGTTTTGATAAAATAGGTGATCAAGTTCTTGCATATATGGACATAGCTTCTGAAGGAAAAGTAAGCTTAATGTTTTCAGAAAGTGGCAAGAACTGGAATGCTAATTGAGAGCCATGGAGAAACCTTTTGGGGTTTGCAGAGCTTTTGAATCTCCAATCTGCAACTGCTTGAAAGGGTTTATACCCAAGTCAAATGAAGAATAGAGCAACAGAAACTGGACTGGAGGTTGTGTGAGACAAACGACTTTATCTTGTGAGACAATGTCAGTCTCATCAAAAGAAAAAGATAGGTTCTTGAAGGTGGAAAGATTGAAAGTCCCTGATTTTCATAAATATGTGACTTCTTTGGCTATGGACAGGTTTGAGGACTGCAAGATGAAGTGCTTGAGTTCATGCCTGGCCTATACTTATGTTAATAACATAGGATGTTTGGTGTGGTACAAAGAACTTTTTGATAATCAGCAGTATCCATCTCTTGGAGAAGATCTTTATATCCGCCTAGCATACTTAGAGCTAGGTAAATTATAATAGTTATTCCATAACTCTTACAGCACCATTTTTTTTTGCTGTATTGTATGTTGATTTGCTTTTCTGTCTTCGGTTTTTTGTTTTCAGCAGGTGAAGGAAAGCCAATAAAGTTAATTGCCAACCTTACAACTATTGGATTTATGATCATCTTGGTAGCTATAGTCTTCAGTTTGCACAGATGGCGTGCTAACCAAAAGCGTAGAGATTTTATGAGGAGGTCAATTAATTTAGCATATTTTAAGAGTTTATAATTTATTGTCTATTACCAAAATGTTGCTTCTTGTTCAGTTTGATTCTGTGTTTGATAGTTCTATTTGCAAAATAAGGGCGCATTGAATTAACAACAAGGCGTTTGGAATTAACTAATACGATTAAAATTCATAGAGATGGTCTTCGAGACTTTATAGGAAAGCATGATTTCTCGGAGCTAAAGATATATAATTTTGATAGCATAACGATCGCCACAGACAATTTCAGCATCACAAACAAACTCGGGCAGGGAGATTTTGGCCCAATTTATAAGGTAATCTCTCTGCTAATGAAAAACATAGATAGCACTTCAGAAAATGTCAAGATGTAGACATGTATACAATGACTATTTTGTGGTGTAGGGGGTGCTACCAGAAGGGAAGGAAATAGCAGTAAAAACTAAAAAGACTATTGAAGAGTTCAAGAATGAGGTGTTGTTGATCTCTAATCTTCAAGACAAAAACCTTGTCAGGATGATGGGTTGTTGTGTTAAACAGGAGGGGAAGCTACTGATTTACGAGTTCATGCCTAACAAAAGCTTGGATACTTTCCTATATAGTAAGTTCCAGTAGTATATTATTTTAGGCAAAATTGCCAAAATACGTCTTAAATTTGGCTAAAATTGTCAATTTGCACTATGAACTTGTATTTGAGTCAACTTACCTCCTAAACTTGGTAAAAATTGCTGATTTGCACCCCATCCGTTAAATTTAACTGTTTCTATCCAATTTTGCGTCACATGTCATGCACATGAGGGGTAATGTTGTTATTTTCTATTTATATTTTTCTTAAAAATAAATAAAAATATTCTTTAAAAGGAGGATTATTTTTTAATCAATTATTTATTTACATTTTTGTTCTACATACTTAACCATACTTCAAATTATATATTTAACATACACACCATTCAAATATAGTGTGTTGTATATATATATATATATATTTATATTTATATGTACACATTGTGGGAGGAGGAACGAAACGAGAATAATAACGACGTAATGGAACAATAAGTAACCGTTTAATTATTGATAATGAGGCCTATATATAGGCATTACATAACCACAATCTCGTAGGATTCAGAGTCCTAATCTATTATCAGAGATGCGAATCTATCTCTAACAGGAAACCTAATAAGGTTAAGACACACATAATGGTAGAATAATAATTCTCACAGAACACATTTATTTTTAATTTTCAATATATTTATTTATATTTTTCTAATATCTTTTAACATACCATATCACGTAAAATAATAAATATATAAATCAATAACATGTATCGAAAAAAAAACATTGTAACAAGTGTTCATCTTACGTAATTTTATTAATTTATTTCATTATTAAATATAAATAAATATATAATGACAATATTGTCCCTCAAATGCATGACATGTGATTTAAAAATTGGATGGAGAACATTAAATTTAACAGATAGGGTGCAAATCGGCAATTTTTACCAAATTTAGGAAGTAAATTGACTCAAATGCAAGTTCAGGGTGCAAATTGACAATTATGACCAAGTTTGGGGTACAAATCAGCCTTTTTTCCATTATTTTAACTGCATTATTTAAATTTCATATTGTATTCATTTTACTATAATTATAGAAACACAAAGTCTAGAAAACACTCAGAAGGTTGTTGGAACATGATGAGAATGATTTTACTGATTAGAAAATACTCAGAAGAAACAATTTATTTAGATACGTACTAATGTGTTTGTTGAGCAGTGGCTATATGGCTCCAGAGTATGCAATGAGTGAGATATTTTCTGAAAAGTCTGAAGTCTACAGCTTTGGGGTTCTGGATTTAGAGATCATAAGCGGCAAGAAGAATACCAAATTCTATTTATCAGACCAGCATCTAGGCTTCCTTGACTATGTAAGTTTATCCTCTGAAACTTAATGTAATTGGTGCCTATGGCTTTGGGTCTTAACAGCAATCAATGGGATCTTTTTTAGGCATGGAACTTATGGATTGGAAGGCAAGTTACTGGAATGTTGATTGAATGATTGTAAATTTGTAATCATGAAGCAAATTACTCTGGATAGTAGCACTATTAGTTGATTTACTTTGTTACAAACTTTCACAATTGCATATTGCCAATATCATCAAGAAACATTGATGTTTAATTGTTTATATATAATTTATACAGAGTTTCAGCTACAGGTTTTTTTGGAACCGTTTTGGGATCGGAACCGTAATGGAACCGTTAGAAACCGAATCAAACGGTTCCTATTCTGAAAAATACATAAACCGAACCGTTTAAATAACACGATTTAGTTTACGGTTCCACATATTTTTAGCTGTTTTGGAACCGTGCACTACCCATGTGCAAATCACATATAATAACAAATTAGTATCAGTTAGTAATTCCAGTAAAAATCAGATTTTTTTTTCTTAAAAACTATCGTCACTCTCATTCCCATCTCCCCCAAATCCAGATTTCAATTCTTACTCCATCTCCCCAAACCCAGATTTCAACCTCACCCAACAGTACCGATCAACCATCAACCATAACCGACCCACCTCCTTGCACCTAGACATTATCTTCTTCATCTCTCTCATCTCTACTCTTTGCAATTAAACAATGCTGCAAACAAGCAAAGGAATAAATATCCAAAATTTTATATGAAATCAAAATTGGAGACCTGGAATTTTATCTTCCATATGTATCAATTTCCAGATTTAAATCGGAAGATATGACTTCAAGAGAAGGAGAAGATGCATCTCTCACTTCCCAATTGTAGACGATAGAGTTAAATGGCTATTGATGAACATTTAATCAAATTCCCATGTGTGACCTTATGCTGCATTGAGAAATTTCCATCAAATATAATCTGTAGAGACCATAATCAAGAGTTGAAGAACATCTGTGTGTGACAGGAAGACAAAAAGACATAAATTAAATATTACAATGGTTAACTTGATAAACTAGATTTTCATCTTTATGTGTTTTAATGGTAACTGAACATGTTAACAGTGTTAATATCGGTTTTAGTGCCATGAAAAAGTGAGATTAAACAAACGACTGAGATTAAACAAAGTTTGTTGGTTAACTTGGACTTTGGTGTTCTGAATAAGCACCCTTGAATCACTGGCATCTTTGTAGAGTATCCTCGTGGGTCTTTGTGCACTCAACCTCGTCTCCTTTATCATTCTCACCAAGGTCTGGTCTCTCAAACATTCTTTTTTAGCCATGTATGGACCGGCAGCAGGGTGAGGCCAATGTTGCGCAGGACTTGGTTGCTTCCTTGGCTATGAGAGTGTACCACTGACCTCAGTTTCACAGTTGCTTCCCTCCTTGCAAGACATTTCATCTTCGATGCTACTTCCCCTGCCTGAGCCTCATCTCATTCTCCAGTAGCTTAGCTCTTAATTTTCTGTACCTTTTCTCTTGTCAAATTTTTATAAGAGTAAAATACTAAAATCCATAGAAGACTGAACAAGCTAGCCAAGGCTTGTCAACTTTCCCCCTCTCCCATCTTAACGTCTGTTTGACTGTTTGACTGTTTGTTTTCTGCGATATCACCACGGGTTAAATTTAAACAAACTTGTGTAGGACTGATTCGCTTGCTAGTCTATCAAAGAAAGATGTCTTATAACTACGCCTTGCGGGGTATTAGGATTTAGGAGTTAGTTTCATATCGATCCAAAATAAGATTCTCTCTGCTCAAATGATGGTGTCAGCCTTGTTACATTTCCATCTATCAATGAAATTGATGAATCTACTGAAGTAGTTACTTCACAGTATTTATTAGTTTATATTTTAGCTTTCTCTGCTGAAGTTGAATCACAGATGGAAAAATCTCTTGCACACTGCCAAATGTAAGTTTATAAGAGATTTGTAAAATTAACTGCATCGCTAAGACGCTAACACATGAAGGAAAAATAATAATGATAATAATAATATTAATAATAATAAGTTAATAACACCATCAACAATGTTTGTCATCGCAAAAAATCAATAATTGAATTCCCAACAACAGATAGCATTGAAATTGAAACAGTTCCAAGTAAACCAAAAGGGACATGGATTCACTGTTAGACCAACTAAAACAGTCCTAACTCCAGCCATACCTTACTGATCAAATTATGGAGATGGCGACTAATTCTCGATACGATGCCTTAATCGTAGACTTTAATTCAATGCGTAATGTGAAATTAACCCTTTCACTAAGCAATCAAAAATAACAAAAAGTTAGGAGAACATTGGAGCACATTGTACCAAGGTAGTGTTTTAGATATATATGCATCAAGCTTAGTACCAATCATATATTACCATCCTGGTGCATACCCAAGAGACTCGGGCAGATAATCGAGACATTACGAACCGGCAGACTTATGGAAAATGTCTGGCAAAAATTCGTGTGATCGTTATCGTAAAATTGGGTCTGGTAAATACCGTCACTTTAGCTTACATAAGCTAAATATATGACGGGAACGTCTGCAGCGCACCAGATTTATGGCTACACCTGTTAAAATGATGACGTCATTTTCCGTCTAAATGACGTCATGTACCTGTTAAATCAAACATTTGAGATAGAAAAAAAGAACGAAAAATTCTTCTTTTATTTGGGTGAAGATTCACTTCTTGCTAGTCTGACTAACGTGACAGCACCAAAGCCACAAATTTGGGTCAATCTTTTTATCTGACTAACGTCGTCTTGTGTGTGTTATGAAGCAAAAGTGTTGTTTGTGTTGTGTTGTAGTTTTAAAAATATGCAGTTAATGGTCCCCCGTCTCTTCTCTTCTTCCTTTCATATGGACCCTTTATATTGATTATGGTCCCCCACCCCATCTTAGTTTCTCTTTCTCATAAATAAAACCAAATCTAAGCACCACACTATGGAGAAAAGGAGTAATAATCGGGTTTTTACCCTTAATTAGGGTTTGTGTTACGTTAGATTGTAGCTTTAGTCTTGAATTTTTATCTTTTTATTTGAAGTTTAGAATTCCAAGGGTTATGAAATAGTTACAAAATAATAATATTGTATAGTATTATAGGTAACAAACGGGCCGGTTCGGTTCATTTTAAACGGGCCAAAACCGTGCTCGTGCCGTCTCGGACTGGCCCATATATTTATCGTGCTGGGCTCGGGCCAGGTCATTTTCTTAAATATTAAGCGCAGTCCAACCCACGGCCCAAGCCCATGTCGGGTCGGGCCTGGTTCCGTGCCGGGCCAAGAAACGGGCCGGCCCGGCCCATTAGCATTATATGACACAATTAAAATAAAAAATATTATGTACTTTGAATATTTATTTTATATAACTATTTACAGTAGTAAAATAAATAAAATACTATAACACATTACATAATCTTATTTTTAAAACGTTACGTATCTCAAAATAATGACGTTTTATTTAGTATTTTGATAATATTTGTGAAATATTATAGTTAAAATAATGAAATAATCAATAGATTTTAATTTAAAAATATATAATATTCAAGTTTAATAATGATAGTTATTTAAATATTGATATAAATAATATAAAATTATTTTTTAACGGGCCAGCCCATGAATTAATCGTGCTCGGGTTGTGCGAGGCTAAAAATGGGCTCGGGCCGTGCCGGGCCCATCGGCCAAAATATCTCGGCCCAGCCCGGCCCATTACAATAACGGGCTTGGGCCGTGTCACACTGATTTTTAATGTACCGGGTCCGGACTGGGCTCGGACTTTTGGGCCCATTTGCCAGCACTATATTGTAATAACCCGAATTTTTCTGAACTATTTATCCACTATTTGCAATTTGTTAGATTTTTGAAATTAATTCAAAACAACAATTGGTGGTTCGCGACATTTCGAAACGAAAACGGAAACGTTCTCAGAACGTTTAATTAGAAAAACGTTACGTTCCGCAACGTATATATCGACTTTTATTACGTCGCTCGGTTGCGAAAATTCCCTTCACGAGTTTAAGGACACGTCACGCGTTAAAATCGGACGTCGTATGTGAAAGTTATTAACGTCGGAAGTTAGTTTCCGATTTTGGAAACGAGTATAAAAGGGGAATTATTCAGTTTAGGGTTTCCATATTTGGAAATCCCTATTTTCTCTCTCTCTCTCTCTCTCTCTCTCTCCTCTCTCCGCCTCCCTCTCCCTCTCACCCGATCTCTCCTTTCTCACTCTCGGCTGTCACCATTGATCTCCCTCCTCCGAGAGACGTGCTCCTCACCGCCAGCACCAGTGACCTCGCAGGCACGACGCGACGCACCACCGAGCAAGACGCAAGCCAGCTCGCCGCCGTGAAGCTCATTGCGCCTCACCGGACCCGCACGACTGGACCGAGCTCTCCGACGAGCTTCGATGCTCCCAAGACCAAAAATAGGTGAGGTTTCGACTATAAATGATGTTGTGATTGTTATTGTGTGTATTGTGGATGTTTTGGATGATTTGTGGAAGAGATCGGAGTAAGATCGGGGTGGGGAAGAAATGATGAACACCGCCGCCTTAGGCGGCGCGTGTGGGAGCGTGGAGTGGTCTAGGGGCGGCGTGAGGCAGTGGGAAGGAAGAGGGGAGGAAGATGAAGGTTTTGGGGGCGGCGGTGGCGTGCTACGTGCCGGCCTTAGGCTCGGCGCGTGGGCCCCACGCGCTGCCACAATGAGTAAATTGTAAAAATTTATTTTACAACGGTGAATGTAAAAAGGTGATTTACGTACGGCAAATGTAAATTTATTTTACGTACAGTAAATGTAAATGTAAATTACATTAAGTAAATGTAAAAAGTAATTTCAGAAGGGTAAATCAGTAATTATTATTTACTGAGACAGTATTTACATTTGAATAGTGTTCATACGTACAGAAATACGTAAACAGTATGTACACATACATGAATACTTAATTGATGTGTATTTCTACAGAAATATGTGAATAGTAATTTCGTAAAACCAGGAATTCCTGAATAGTAACTTATTATTAATGTTTCGACATTTAAGGTTTACGAAACGTTTCTAAATTCGTTTCTTATCTTTTCAAGGTGATCTATAAATCAAGGAAATGAATTATATTAGGAAATTGTGGAATTACGCTCGAGTTGATAAGGTGAGTAAAATCTCACATATTTACGAATCTACCCTCGCGGAGATTCAAGATTTTGTAGAGTTTTAAAGATTGAAATACGACATATATATGATACAGTGGAATATATATATATATATATATATATATATATTTGTATAAATGGTAAATATGTACATATATATATAGTTTGCTATATTATATACTGTTATGATTTCATTGTAAATATGTCCTTTTGATGACGAGAATTATATATTGAGCATGTCGAGTTAATTTGTACAATATGAGGTGATGATTATTGTATGTGGTTTTAACATGGTGTTTGTTAAAACGTTTTGTCTTCGGACGTGATTTGAAGTCTTCGGACGAGTTTTGTCTTCGGACGTGATTTGATGTCTTCGGATGAGTTTTGTCTTCAGACCAATCTTCGGATATGTTTGGCATGTCGGAACCTAGCCTTTGGCCGGACGAAAGTTACGATATAGTTAGAGCTCTAGTCTGTCTGCCGGAGTACTGCATGTGAGGTAACATATGAGTTATCGGCTCATGAGTACTCATATTTTTAGATGTTGGGTAGCAGGAGGTTGCCCAATATCGGCGGTGTACTACGTGACGGGTAACAGAGGTGTACCAACGTTCATTAGTACTCGTATTATAAATGTATTTGGGTAAATAGATGGGTTGCCCAATTTCTCATGAGCACTTTCATTTTCATATTTTTTTAGGACAACCAGATGGGCCGTCCATTGACTCATGAGTGCATTTATATTTGTTCATTTGTGGATTTTCGTATATTTTGATATGCGAGTTATATTTTCATTTTACTCATACGAGCTGTAAAGCTTACCGGGTTTGTGTTTACAATCCCGGTGCACCAATTCAATGGTGTAGGGGATAATTCTGCAGGTGTTGATTAGTAGAAATCGAAGACAACTCTGAAGACTCGAAGTCGTTCATTATCTTACTTGTGGTGAGGTTTTTATTGTGGATTTGTGTGAGAACTTGTGATGATTTATTTATGGGTTTTGTGAGAGATTGTGAGGACTATTACATTACCATTTTTATGTAATGTTGAATTATAAATTTGGTTTGTAATAATTGGTTTGTCTGAGTTGTATTGTGAACTCAGTAATGATCCGCTGTGGCATTTAAAATGATTTCGATTCATTAAAATTGTTTTGGTGTTTCACGACTTTGAAATTTTGAGTTTTTATGCTCGAAATTTTGGGGTCGTTACATATATAGTATAATAAAAAAATATTTTATTTCTTCTGAAAAAATCAACTAGTGTAAATTCTATACAGTAGTCATTTCTCTTTGCCTTCATAATATCTAATGTGTGATTAATTACCATGCACTCCACTTTCCTGTGTTTTTCATGTATAGTTATTCATGAAACCAAGGAATTAAGTTCAATAATACTAATAGCACATGATAATTTTTTTGAATAAAAAAACTGAATTTGATAAAACTCAATCTAACAATCTGTTATCACTTAAGTAACTATATACTAGTGATAGGTGATCAGTAAAGAAATAAAAATTGGTCACATATAGTGTTTTGTTGATTAACATGGAAAAAATTCCTCCATGTACGTAGTCGCTTCATAGTGAGACAACTTTATCTTAAACCTAATATAAATACTATTTTACATTAGTAGACACTTTGACAATCGACAACTTACATTCGTAGTATGTTCGATCAATACTAACCGATGTGACCAATATATATATTTACATACCCTATCAAACTTTTGTCCGATTAGGATATCGTTTGGCTATTAAAACTTCCAGTCAACCCAAAAATAAGCATTTCTACATATTAAAACCTCATTAACCGGGACTTTGCGAAATAGATTTATTCAATTCAACCACACACGCTTCCATATGAAAATTATGTGGTTTTACATAAGTAAATAGATTTCCCCATTTGCTTCCTCGTTATGGGTCATCCCTTAACACATATTAGTTGTGTTTTCGGTTGACTGAAGAATCAGATAGTTAAACAAGGTCTGAATTGGGTGAAAATTTTACTAGGTCCCTAAATATAAGTACTGATCACATCGGCATGTGTCGATTAATCCTGAGAAGTATCCTCTATATAGTTGCTTTATAGTGAGACACTTTATCTTAAACCTAGTATAATGGTTATTATACATTAGTGGATACTTCGGCAATCGAAAACCTAAGTTTAAAGTATGTTTGACCGACTTCAGCTGATGTGACTAATAGATATATTTAAAGACCTCATCAAAATTTCAACCGATTAGGACATTGTTTGGCCATTGAGACCTCCAGTCAATCTAAAAAAAGATGTTTTTATATAATAAAACCTCACTGACTGAGAATATACTAAATAACTTTCCATGGTTTAATCGCCCACGCTCTCATACAATAATATTACGTGGTTTTGCATATCCAAATGTGAATAAATAGGTGATTATTCCGGTGATTATGAGTCAAAGGTTTATTGATAGGAGCATAAAGTGTGACGTTCTTAATGTGATTATGTCATATTCTTACTATTTGTTACTTCTTATTTAGTATGTTTTAGAGTCATTTTATTAGAATAAGTGTCTAGGTAGAGCTTAACTCGGATATGAGTGAATTGATGATGAAATCATGCTAAGTGTTAAAAATCCTTGTTGAGATATGATTCCTTGTTCGAGTAGGATTCATCATTTCCTATTTCTTTTTTTCTAACGTACTTATTCTTATTAGGAAAGACAAATCCATGTTGGAGAAGGAAAGCAATCCTTGTTGCCCAAGGAATAAGGAGAGGTTGTGCGGCATTGATGGTTCATTATTGGGAGTTGGATTCTAAAACCAAGTTGGAGATGGATTTTCAAGGTGTATATGAAGATATTTTCGTGCATATAAATCAGAATTATTAAAGAGAAGAATATATGCACTTAAAAGCCTAATCCATGCAAGAATCAAAAAGCTGTCAAGATTCGTAGTCCAAGTTTGACGGGCTCCCTGAATAGCTCAGATCGAATTAGAAGACGTACCATATATGGATTGATAGCTGTGTGCGTATAGTTCCTGTAGAATTTGGAATCGAATCAATATCTTATTTCTACAAGGATGTATGACCAAATCATAACTCGGAGATCGAGTAGGCTCGACAGAATTATCTCAGCCATTAATTTGTTTTTGATCCAATGGCTGTGAGGGAAAGTTTGGACCTTTTTTCTCCTATATATAGAGCCATGAATCTATATCAGAATTACCATAAATTCTTGCACCAAAGAATGTCAAAGAAGTCATGCAGCAAATAAATGAGAAGAAGTAAGAAAAATCAAATAAAGCTGCAACAATTAAGATTCTTGGTGCCTCCCTAATTCAAAGGAGGAAATTTTTGCAAAACAAATCAACATTAAAGGAGGAAGAAGATATGCAATTAATGTCTAATTCTTATTAGAATCAGAATTCTGCCAGTGCAAGTCATCTAACTTTGACGGGCTGCCATGGACAGCTCACGATGATTCAAACAGCGTATGATATATGGATGAAAAGCTACGGAAGTTTATTTTCAAATGCAATTAGAATCATCTCAATAGCTATTTTCTAGCGAACCGTATGGCGACAACAATACACAAATGTCAGCTCTGTCGATTAGAGAAAATCTAGGAAACTTAAACCAATTTGGTTTCAACTTTGTGGACTTTGTGGCTAGCCTCTCTTGGGTTTTTTCCTCTATATATAGCACCTCATTTCCATAGAAAAGAATAATCAACCTTGCTCACAAGACTTGCCAAAGCTCTGCCTTAAACACTACTCATCATCCTTAAAATTATTCAAGCCGTAAACACCATCTTCCTTTCATTCCATTCGATCCAAAGTGCTACGCCTAGGATTGCCATTTAACCTAATGCCTTGTTTTGATACCGTTAAGGAGATTTACAAAGTGTAACTCGTTACTTCTTCAACTATGTTTTCGGTTTGGATTTTTTGTGTGATGTTGTGTTTATGTTTTTGGTTAGTTTCAAATTTGTGGAATACTCTTATGTAGTTTACGATTTTGCAAGATGTTATAAAGCAGTTCTGATTTTTTTTCTATGATTTCCATGTAGATGCAGTGAGTTTATAATTCAATGATTTAATATTTCTCTTTCTTATGTGTTAACTATATGTGATTCAAGGCGCTAAGTTAGTTTTACATATATGATTCTTAAGTGTTTTTATTAACTTGTTAAAGTAAGTGATATGTTTGACTTGTTAGTAATCACTAGGAATTAACCATGATCTGTTTATTATCTAAGATGCGCTAAGTATTTAGATAAGAGATGAATCAATGAAGTGGTAAGATTGAGAATGACATGTTACCTTGTAATTTCTAAGTACAAAGATAGGATTATCAGGCCATGTTGTTTGGTATTAGGTTGGCATTAGGTTGTTGTTTGGTCACTCAATACTTGTCCGTTAAGGCTCGGTATTTGCATAGGATGAGATTATGATTTCGAAGGTACTTGTGACGTTTTGTTTGGTGATGTTTGTGTGTTGGTTGGTTGGTTGATCACATGTATATATTAGTTTAAGTTTTTATATTTTCGGTTTGATCCGATCCTATATCTTTAAAACTTTATATCTCTTTGTGAATTCGTTGTTAAATGTTTGTGATTCTTTGCCCTGGTGGATCCCCGGTCTGTGAACGATACTCTCTTACTTTATACTACTAACGATGCTTACATAGTTAATATTGATGTTGAGTAATCGAACCGATCATTTATCAATCAATAATTATATATTTTCTGATTTAACCTTTAGACCACTGCCCATCTCCATTCTCCAATTGGTAATTATAATTTTTTCGATTTAACCTTTAGACCAAGATTCAAAATATCGGTATCGGGGGATATATCAGAGATATATCAAGGATATTGGAAAAAAAGTTCATCTTCTGAAATTATTTATTAATTTATTATTAAATTACATACAAACAAATACAATTATTAATTTTATCTAAAAACCAAAAGAGGCTCTAGGTGCTTGAAAAGATGCACGTTGGTCAACAAAACTACAATACTCTATCCAAGGCATATGAGCCATATAGCACAAATTGTAATGGTTAATATGATAGTCATATATCTCTTTTGAGCTACCAACAGTTTCTCCGAGAGTGGGATAGTAAGGATGAACCTAATTCGATAATTGATCATAAACGTCTCCAAACTGACCATAATTATAAATAGGATGACCAGATTGATAGTTGACTTCATGTGATTCGTTTGACATCTCACTGTACTTAGACTAATAGAATCAAAACTTAAGGCAACTGAACTAACATTAGATGAAATACTTGGATCATCAATGACTCGTTTTGTCCTTCTCCCGTACATATTTTGTTGTTGCACACCATGACTGCCTGTTCTAGATCCATGATTCTCATCTTGGGTAGCATAATCAAAATTGCTTTCACAAGTAAATTGCTCAAATTCTCCACCTACATAAGATTATCCATATTCAAACCTTGTATCTCCACCACCTTGTCGACTTCCACCACTACCATCACCAATACCACCACCAATACCACCACCACCACCACCACAATCATCATCATCACTATCTAGAGTTGCTACACCGCTCCACACACTAGTATTATCAGAATCATTTTCCGGGTCTCTAACCTCATCAGATAATACCTTGTTTACATCAATTCCAAAATTAGTTGCCTTTTCTACGACATGTGGAGGAGGGTTTCCATTTTCATCATCGAGATGTGTAGGCATAATCCAATTATGAAGAGGATCAATGTCATTCTGAAGTGGTTCACTAGCAACATGAAATAGATCGATATAGTTGTTTTCATTGATCACATTATCTTTTGCTCGTTTATCACGTAGTCATAACTTCATGATGTAGTAGCAGTATACGAGTTTTTCCAACTTCATGAGACTACGTTGTGACCATTTATTTTGGATTCCCTCAAGGTTAATGAGAGCACTGGTCACTGATATGGCTTAACTTTTAAGAGTTAAGACTTGAATTTTCACTTCTCATCTCGATATCTTTTACAAAAATTAAAAATTAGCTGATTGAAAAACTACGCTTCTAGTATTATTTGTTATATCCCTCGAGGTCATTAATTAATCAAAAACTCTAGGTCAAGAAGAGTCCGAGACATCCTCAAGTTGAGTTAATTTTTTTAAGTGAATTTGTTTTAGATATTTCTCTAAAATATCGAAGATATATCAGATATATCGTAAATATCAGAGATATTTTATGTTATCGGAGAAATATTGTAGATACGAGAAAAAAAATGATATTTACCCCTAAGATATTGTAAATTCACTAACCCATCTCAGGTGGCTCCTTGTGCATATCCCACAATTAAAGTCATATTTCTGCCAAACGTTTATACTTAAAACCTCACCTTTCCCAAATTATTGCTCTTGATTGAGACCATACGCAGGTTTGCAGATTCACTATTTCATATTGACATTGCATGCCGCCCTCGACACCATCCTTGATTAGCGACGGTGGCAGCCGTACAATCTAATTGTATTTAAAAAAAAATTAAAATCAAGATTGCTTCGAATTTGAAGCCAATGATGCCGGAGCGGGCGATATTGAGCTTCAGGGTCAACATTCAAGACTAGCTTGAGTTATTCAATCTCAAAGTTAACCTCTTCTTTCTTTAGCCCCAAATTGTAATTCTCGAGCACACGGATTTTAGGGGTCTCCTCATTCCTTCCAAACGACCTTAGTGGTGGTGTTTATGATTTATGAAATTTTTTGCGAGGAAATTTTGGAAAGCCAGAGAGCAATGAAGAATTTGGGAGACCACTGTTTACTTCGTGAAATCATTTGTTACAGAGTTTTCGTTTTCTTTGAACTGACATAAACACGCGCTAACGGAGTTGTAACACGCCGTTAGTAAAAGAAAAGTTGAGGGTTCACTAGGTGGAGGGAAGAACCTCCGAAAAAGAAAACAGTGAAACTGGTCTTACGCGTGAAACCAAGTTTCTAGTAAATGGCCGATGATGAACAACAAAAATCAGAGAAAGAAACTGAGATGTAGACCCAGCTGCTCTTTTTCCTTTTAATTTTTCATCTGTCTTCTTTCTATTTTCATATTTAGAACTCAGAAATTGAACAAGGTGATTCTGCCGAGTTGAACCAGAGATCGATGAACTGAAGAGGGAGTGCAATGGGAGATGGGAATCACATGGGTATTCATCAAAACATAGCTTCTCACCCATTGAAGCTTGCAATTGGCTTTATCGGTTCTTTGTGAGAATAGATAGGTGCAGACAGTCCCCATTTTGAGGGATTTAGATATAGACTCGAAAATGTATACATATTTAAGATTACACCCACTTTTTAGATTTACACCCAAACCTATTATGAGGTTAATTATCTATTTGTTCCGGGAGAATTACTATTCTACCCTTGTATGTGTCTTAGCCCAATAGGTTTCCTGTTAGGAGATAGATTAGCATCTCCGTAATAAATTAGGACTCCGAATCCTACGGGATTGTGGTTTTGTAATGCCTATATATAGGCCCCCATATCATTCAATAATACACAATTATTTCATCCTGAAACACGTTATCAGCACGTTGCTCTAAAACTCTGAACTTTTAGAGCCCTAGAAATTTTTTCTCTTCTCCACCGCCGGCCACTGTCGTCTCTGGCCTCTGACATCTTCCCGTCGACGTTCCTCATCGGCGCAGCCCCTGCTCGCCGTCGCCGCAGCCCCGCAGGGTATCCTCCGCATTCGCTCCGCAAAAATATCTTTTTGCCCCGAAAAACCCCACATCAGAGGATTCAAAATTGCTCCTCCCGCATATATACGCAATGAACGCGAACTGCACAAGCAAACTCTTCGCTCAAGAGAAGCTACTCCCGTCTTCTCTACCCTTTTGGGCCTTTAGCCTATTTCTCTTTTTTTCCTTTTTATTTTCTTATTGCTTATTAAATCGTTTATTTGCACGTTTTTGTTTTCTAACTATGTTTCACGTGCTTGCATAGGAAAAGTGATCACTCGTCGTACTATGGTGATGACATTCATGCCGAGATGGACGATACTTTTGTCATCTACATATGATTTTGATCGTATCCTCCCAAGATTTTTATGTCATCGGATGAAGATCGAAAATGAATTCAACAAGCAACTTCATGCATGACGATTGATTTGCAGAGCAATTTACTTATATGCGGTCTATTTGGCAGACCAACAAGTATGTTTTTCTTAAAGTTGCTGCTTTTGAAGATATATATATAAATTATCGGGCGCTATTAGCCTTTTTCATGTCTTCTTTTCCGGCCTTTCTTATAACGCCGATGAGACCAAAGAGGGATATGATTCCCCTCTTGGTCGACGTTTTTCGTGTGACGGTCCTGGGGGAGTCACGTTATTATTTAAAAAGGAAGATATCGATTTCGTGTGGTCGCCTGAGTGCACCGCTGTTTTGGGTGCGATCATGAGAATCGCCGATATGCATCGATTATTTTGTGACCATATACATCACAACCCTTCTAATTCCGGTTACATACTTGAATAGTTTCGATTATTCGAAACCTATACAACCCTCGTTTCTTATAGATGCGTCGCCATCGCGACTGTTATTTGAATGTTTGAGTTTCTTAAACTCATGTCTATAAACGATAATCTCAAGGTCTACGTACTCATTTATTTGAGTTGATTCATTACTCTGATGCAGCACTATTTGCTGACAAAAAGATCCCAAAAATAACGAATTCTATGGGACACACTTAAAAGTGATTTAATGAACGTCTATGACGACGTATTACCAGAGTTGACCTTGAAACATGCTCCACATCCGAGAAACACATGTCATTTATTGGCACCTGTATCTATTTCTCGAGGGAATTTTGGAGATGGAAACGTAACATTCTTCCATTCTCAAGTAAGCACATTTTTGAGCCTCAGGCTAAGGCTCCGCCCAATCAGATATGCAAGATTTTGTTGCTACAGACTTTTGATTAGTCAATCTATTTTGACTATGTCTTCTGCTTACTATTTTTCAAGTATGACGTTGGCATTGCCATGATTATTGCTCGACTTTAGCTTAAGTCGTCTATTGGAATTGGAAGCTTGTTTGTGTTGTATTAAATATTGGCATATTCTATAAAATCTCTCGTATTTCTTGTTTACAAGATTGACTCGTGAGAATTTTATTTGCATTGGCTTAGCATGCATGGTCAACGTTGCAACTCACGTGGTTTTTAAATTGGCCGCTTTTGGGTTACATGGGACCCCAATAGCACTACATTGTGATTTTGGACTTTGAAATTTGGAAAACGGACCTCGGAACGTCAAAATTGACGTCGTTTTTCCCGGTTACTCTTCCGGCGTTTCCGGAACGTTTTTTGACGTTTTACCGGCGTATTCGCCGCCTTCTGGCCATATTCCGGCATTTCCGGCACCGCCATCCGGTTCCGGACGGCGTTCCCTGTCAGACCTGAAGTTATGGCCTCCATACCGGCCAGGTCCGGCCACTGCCGGCCGGATTTCCGGCAATCGGTGCCGCCGGCTTCCGACGAGTTTTTCTGACGTTTTTTTTTTCCGTCGTTTCTCGTCATGTTTTCCGCATATTTCAGCAGTTCTTGCTGTCACGTTTTCCCAGTCCAAATTTCACCCGGTTTTGAGTTAATTTGACATGGTTTTCCGGTTAATTTTCCGGTTTTCTCCAAGTCGTTTCATAGCTCAAATGATTTTATTATTATTGGTGACCACCCGCACCAAATGGAAGGTTTTCCACCGTAATTG
Organism: Argentina anserina; assembly: GCF_933775445.1. Classification (NCBI taxonomy): domain Eukaryota; kingdom Viridiplantae; phylum Streptophyta; class Magnoliopsida; order Rosales; family Rosaceae; genus Argentina; species Argentina anserina. The sequence goes on from NC_065876.1 coordinate 13,178,790, forward strand.
TTTGGTATTCAACTGCTCCAATACCATGTTTTTCCAACTCTTGAGTTGAAGAATGTAGTTCTATTGCCATGTGATACATTCGATGGGATTGCCATTTGTTTCAATCCCCTCTCTTACAATATCTTACGGCGTATTGTGTAGAGAAGTTCACCGCGTTGTTGACTCTCTTAATCTTCATTTTGAGAATGTCCCGCCGTGAAATCGAGTGTCTTGCTAATTGCGTAACCACCCACACTGTCCTACGGCGCATGTAGTTGTTTTACGGATCTTGTGCGGAGATTGTGTTGTATATCTTCGTGCCTTGCTAAGTTTTAAAGGCCATTCATGCCAATGATGGATTTTCATCTTGATATTTGTGTTAAGAATGGAGAGGAATAAATCTGTCAGATTTCATTGACAGTATCTTTTTCAAGCTTCGATAGTAGCTTTGTTAGCCTGCAGACATCGTTTTGCTTGCCTGCAGCAGTAGCTTTATGTAACTCAAGATTCTTTAAATCATGGGTTCGGTTTGACTGTCTTCTCGGTTTTGACATGATCATTTTTTGGTCATTTTGAACAAGATATGATGATTCGAGTTCTTTGAAATTCACATTATCATCTATTTTTCATGTTCACGAAGCGATTGGAGGACCACCTCACCCATGCTCCACACGGTGAGGCCGAGCCTATCTGTGCCATGCACGGTGAGGCCGAGCCTGCCTATTTCGGCGGCTCCATGGCATTAAGGCCGTCGGTGGCGGCATCCCTTCCTTCACAGGAGCTTGTGATGCCTTCCGTGTCTTCTAATGCCTCCATGACAATCTTTGATGCCAATCGCTGATTTTGCAAAGCTTGTTCTTTTGCTAGATTTCAAGGAAGTCCTTATTTGCTAAGGCTCCAACCGAAAACATTCCATTCTTACAAAGTATTTAAGGTGACATTAGTGGACCCTATCCAACCGAATACGGACATTTTTCGGTATTTTTATGGTATAGGTTAAGAGCATCGACGTGTTGGTCACACGTCGCTTTGCTTTCCACAAGAAACGCTGCATTCGCTAAAGTTTTAAGCTATGATCATCATACTAAGGGCTCACCACCCTTCCTATCCTCTCAAATCTATTTGATTGGGTACCGTTGGAGAGTTCACCTCCACGACTTTGATGATTTTGTTTTGCATATCTACTGGGATCGTCGTTGAACATAGTATTCCTCATGTTCATTCACTGCACGATCTAGCAGAGCTCGGACTTGGTTATGGGTACTAACCTGCCGATTTTTGCATGGAGATATGTAATGATGTTGCATGCAGCGACACTTATTCGTTTTAGACCCACAACTTGCCAAGCGTTTAGTGCGTACCAGATGGTTACTGGATATGATCCCAACGTTCTTTTCCTTAAACGCCTATTTGGTTAAAGTTGTTTATGTGCCTCTATTGTAGTTATCTCAATGGGTCTACTTGAAACAATTAAGTATTCTGGTTGGTTATGATTTATGAATCACCAACACTTGTCCGCTATTTCCAATCTACAACCGTTGATCTCTATCCTGCGATATTAGCAGACGGTCACTTTGATGAGACATACTTCCCGTCGTTAGGGGGAGATATGGAATGCTCCCATTCTGGTTTTAACGCCAGGAATTGACGTGGTGTGGCACTATGTCTCATTAAGATCCCGCACTACTCAAAGTGAGCAAATGTGCAACGCATTATCGACCTCCAGAAAGTCAAAGATTCGATGCTCAATGACTTTACCGATATTGCGAAAGTGACGAGATCGCACATAAATGCTGTGATGTGCCGGTAAGGTTGGAACTCTCAGAATATGAGAGAATTTCATATGACCTGGTCCTAGCACCGTTGGCACCATCCCTGACAGTGGGAAGGAAGCCGGCGATGGCACCATCGTACGCTGTGGTGTTGTCGGCGCCTGTGGCATTGCACCACAAAACAAGGGCGGCAAACGCAAAGATGGACTAGTAAGGGTCATAGCTTCGGTCTTGGCTCCTGCCTAGATGAGGGGGAGACCATTATTCTCTAGAATCAAATCTAGAAAAAAGCGAAGTGCGTAGGCACAAGTATTTCGCCCATCATCAAGAGATATCCTCTAAACATGTGTATCAACTAAGTTTCTGTGGGACGCTACAGACTCATTTTGTTGATGTTAGAGAAGAATAGAACTCTCACGAATTGATCGTATACAGCGCGCGCGTGTGTTTAATGTATTGATCTCCCATGATTGATGATGTATTCGCTTATGCTCTTATTCCGTTGTAAAACATCAACGATGAGCAACTTGACCGAAGTGGAAAGAATCAATACAGGCTGAACTTGACTTGTTATGTTGGTCGTTGTTCGTAAGTGTAATGAGAAAGATGAAGTCATGCAATATATGCAGGACTTATGGCGCAAAGATTGTCTCATTATCCTAGTATTGAGTACGATGAGTTATATTCTCTCGTTATGGACATAATTGTTTTCCGATACTTGATCAGTAGTAGTGTCCATGAAAACTGATTTGCAGCATATAATAGTGGTCATAGAATATCTGTAAAGGGATCTTGATGCAGATATGAGAGTGCCCGAGGGACTTCAAATGCCTCCAGACCACGGAGAGCTTATGTAATCAGATTGCGACGTTCGAGAGAACGTAGTACAATCGGTTGCAAGAACTCATACCCATATGTGTTCATATGAAACTAATTCTTGATTCTTTATTCCGTCTAAGTATAGACGATGAAGAGATTCAATGAGCTATACATTCATACATGCTAGTTTTGTTGGGACACTATTGCTTTCATTATGACGTGATTAACTATGCGCCAATGCATTGTCATTGGACTTGCATTGCTTCTTTGACATGGGTTTAGTTCTACACTTAGTGAACCAACACAAATCCTATCCACACCAACGCCGCCAGCAGCTCCAGCAACATCAACGTATGCCTTGGTGTAGCAGTCGACACTGGTAGCGTAGAGGATGCGTACGGTTCCGTCTTGGACCAAAATCAGTCCTTCATTGGTCGATTCCCCCATTCTATTCGCAAAAGACACATTAAATGTGACAAATCAGAATCTGTCCAGTTTCGTAGGTCAACTTCAACGAGACCTACAGGACAGCTCGCTCGATGAAATATGGTGAAATTGGTACCGTTGGAAATGTCTATGTGTCTACTTTCCAGGGACACCAACCTTTCGTTCATAGCTATCATATTGCGTGAGTTATGGCCGTTTTAGCAAAGTAGGACAGTCCTGTCCGGAAATTTGCAAGTTAGTCAAATTCGACAGAGCATTGTGAACTGCTCCGTTCGGATGAGGTTGTGAACCTTATGTCACTGGAAAGCCACGAGTGTCTATTTTCCAGAACATTTTACGGTTCGCTGATACCTATTTTGACGAAGAAGTTATGGCCATTTAAGTGACTGAAGGTCATTTTATCCGAGAATCTGATTTTCCTTGCAAACTCTTGTTTTGAGTTGTTATGCAATCTTGTTTCCTAAGATCTAAGTTTGGCTAAGTATAGCATGTATGATCTAAGGATGTGTGGCTAGATTAATGATTAATCATTGGCCCAAGACTACGTTTGAGAAGCATGTAATGAACGTTGTGTACGTTGTTCTTTGTACTCCATGATTATGGCACTAATCAAGGGGAGTTGTTTCGTAGACTTCAGGGGGAGTCTAGCTCACATGATGCTATCAAATGTAGACGGTGCGTTGTGCTCTTTTTCCCTTCGGTCAAGCTTTTGTTTTTACCCAAGAGGTTTTTATTTTGCTTGACAAGGTTTTTACCGAGGCAACGATGTGTGCACCATGCAACCTAGGCATGCGACACAAGGGGGAGTGTTCCGGGAGAATTACTATTCTATCCTTGTATGTGTCTTAGCCTAATAGGTTTCCTGTTAGGAGATAGATTAGCATCTCCGTAATAAATTAGGACTCCGAATCCTACGGGATTGTGGTTTTGTAATGCCTATATATAGGCCCCCATATCATTCAATAATACACAATTATTTCATCCTGAAACACTATTAAAATAATATATATCATACTTAAATAACAGAACCTTATGTTGTAGATATTTACTAAACATGCCACCCAACCAATACAAAATCTAGATCTATGATTCAGCTTGATTGAAGCTTATGCGTTTGGAAACTTGTTCATTAATCAATTGATATAAAATTGGGTCCTTGATCGTAGTATCTAATATTGATGCAAGTCTCAACAATGATCAAAGCAATATAAATCAATATAGGGAGATTTAGAGGTTTTCAATTTCAAAATCTTCAATTTTTATCATGATATATATATATATATATATGTCATTTTTATTGACGTAAATTGATTATTTTATTAGAGAGTGATTTGCATCTACTTCTTCTTATTTCGATATGTATTACTCAGGTGCTGATCGTTAGGTATAAAAAAATTTATTCATATTGTTGTCTGGATTTGTGGTGTATCTTCTGAGCCACAAGTATGCTTCCTATTTATATTCTGGTGAATAGGACATATGGTGTGCTTTAGATTGAATCCTATTTATCAGGTTGGTATTACCTATGAATTCGAATCTTTTACCTTTGTGGTAGGATGCTAGGTTTATCTGATAGGTAATTTATGCACTTGTAGTGGTTTCTTTACTGCAGAATAGGTAATGTATGTGTATCAAGTTGTTATTAGAATGAGTGTAGTGTTCCTCTTATATAGATGGAGGTGTGTGGTTTTCGTCCTACTCTATAGGAAGGATATACATGTGAGGTGAAATATGTCTAATGTTTTTACATGTTGGCTCTATAGGAAGGATATACATGTAAGGTAGGAAATGTGTTTACTATTTATACATGTTGTTGAGCAGTGTGCATCTCGTGTTTATTCTTGTGGTAAGTATTTATTACAGTTCTCAAATGTAGACATTACATGGAGAAATTATCAGTGATGATAGAGAACTAACAAGGCTTTATGAAAAGTTTAGGATATTACTTAACTCACCAGCTAAAAACACACATTTTCTATTATAGAAGATGGATATATTTGGAGGAATTATACACCTATATCCTAGAATATAAACTCAAAAAAAAATAATTTCATATATACCTTATGAAGATTATTGGTCAACATTTGATAAAAAAACAAAATCTAACATACCTAAGGAAGAGGAAAGTTATATATGATTTTCTCTAGTAAGAATATACTGAATAACATGATTTAGTAGCCTTAGAGGTGGAGAAAAATAAGACTCTCAACTGCATTAATTAAGACAAATAAAAGTTGCATTTTTCATTCGTTTGACTATTCCATTACATAAATGTTTCTCTATTAATTCAGCAAATCAACACAAAATTTATGCATATATTAATGTTTGATAAAAAATTAGATTATTGCATTTTAGAAATTATGATAGCTATATTTATGCATTTATTTTCTTTTTTCAACAGTGCAATTTTTCTCACTGTGATTAGTTTTTGTGGGTCCTATCACATTATTTTATAGGATTTCGTAATATTTCTTCGAACTCTGTGATGTTTGAACTGTATCGTATCATTTTATAGAAATTTGTAGTGTTTCGTGATATTTCATAGTGTTTCATAGCATTTTGTAGTGTTTCGTAAGAATACGCAAAAATTGTTATATTTTGTTAACTAAGACTAACTTTGCACTTTTATACAATTTCTCACGTAGATTAGTTTTTTGTGGATATTATTACATTATTATACAGAAATTTATAATATTTTGTAAATTGTTTTGATATTTCGTAGTGAATCGTAACATTTCGTAGTATTTTGTAGTGTTCTCGTATGGTTACTAAATTGAGGTATTTTGTAAAGTAAGATTAAATTTTAGACTTTTATCCACTTTCTCACTTAGATAATGTTCTTTATGTGCCATACTGTATTATTTTGTAGAATTTCGTAATACTTCGCAGTGTTACGTAACATTTCGTAGTATTTCTTGACGTTAAATGTGTCTATCTATTAGAAAACTGCATTGACCGGTGCAATCCTAAATATGACTTTGAGATCAGATCGCACAAGGTAATTCTCCATAATTACGTGGTTTGGGAGACGTAAATCAGGTTCAGCCTTCTTGTCCCAAAGATGGGTCTACCCTGGGGCGTATAAGTGGTATTTCAGTTCTTACGATAATCAGACGGCCAAATGAGGTCCAAATTGAATGAAATTTATACAGGATGTCTAAATATAAGTGCAGAAAATGTCCTACTGTCTGATCGATGTTTAAAGTTGGCTTCATGCATATAGCCATTTCATAATGTGACACCTTGATATACAACATTATATAAATGTTATGACACATTAGTGAACATTTCAGTGATGGACAACATAAGTTCATGGTATTATCAATCAAACCGTTAGATGTGATCATGACATATTTTAAGGCACACTATAAAATTTTGGTCAAATTTGGACAATTTTTGACCATCTAATCTTCTAATCAACCTAAATAAATGTGATTATCTATTAGTATGCCCTATGGTTAGACCTATCACTGGGGCCAATGGCCGAATGACGCTTACATGTTCACAACCAGTAATATTACTAGATGAGGGCGTGCGGTTGAAGCCAAAAAAAGAATTTCGGAAGGCTCCAGTCAAAGGGACACCGTTTGGTAAAAATGCACGTTTTTCTGTTGACTCGTGAAATTAACTAAGACTAGCTTTGGACTTTTATACAATTTCTCAGTTAGATTAGTTTTTATGGGTACTATCACATTATCTTGTAGAATTTTGTAATTTTTTGTAATTTTTTTAATATTTCGTAGTGTATCGTAACATTTCATAGCATTTTATGGTATTTCATGATATTTCGTAGTATTTCGTAACATTTCGTAGAATTTTGTAGCGTTTCGTAAGGTTACGCAAAAATAGTTGAATATTGTTATCTTAGACTAACTTTAGGTTCGGATGGTAAAATGATGTTGTAATCCGATGAAATTTTTTCAGGGTCCCTAAATATATATATATATATATATATATTGATGACATCAACTGGTGTCGATCGACTATATTCTGAACTAGAGTTGTCGATCACCGAAGTGTCCACTAATGTATCATAACATATATATTACGTTTAAAATAAACTTGTCGCATTATGAAAATACTATGTGAAGGAAACTTCTCAACATTAATCTACGACATCCGATGTGATCGACACTTATATTTAGGGACCCTATAAAAATTTCGTCCAATTCAAACCTCGTCTGACCATTCGAATCTCCAGTAAACCAAAAAGACGACAAATATGCCTTAAGAGATGACCCATGACAGGCATGCGAACGTTAAAATTTGTTTATATCTTTTAAACCACCTAATTTTTGTCATCGAGTGAGTGCGGTCAGATTACAAAAACCTCATTGGTAAGGCCCCGGTCAATGGAGTTTTAATATGTGAAAATGCCTCTTCTTTTGTTAACCGTAGGTTCGGATGGTCAAACGATGTCACAATTCGACGAAATTTAAACGGGGTCCCTAAATATATTTACCGATGACAAATTTAAGCTTCTTGACTCAACAGTTGCTTCTGAATCTTTCTGTGCACCTGCAATTGTAACAAGAGCACTAAATTTCGATAAAAAGGTGAAAATGACCATTAGAGAAGAGCGAGCCAAGAGTTAAGGACTTCTAATCAATCATTAATCTGTAATCTTCAAGTCTGTCTAACAACTACAAGGTGTCTTATCTAGAGACTAAAATGCTTCTAGAGAGGATATACAATATCTAATAACAATACACTAAACTGAAATACTAATATAACATTCATAACATATGGAAACTCGAAAGTCTACCCTTAATCTATTCAATAGTTATAAAACTATTATAATGGAAGCACTAATTATGTCAACATGCTCGCGTTATGGGAAGAACCCTTAAGTCCAGGGAGTAGTGGATAACTTCCACCACCATATCCACTTGTCCGGTGAATATTCACTCTTTCTCCTCATTTATGCAGAGACATAAAGTGCAGTTCAAAATGTCCACTTTTATATGATATCTCTAACACATGGAATTGGAGCAATCTGAAGAACAAGAATTGTTTATTCCCAGTATACAACCATATTTGCCAACTGATTTAAGAGAAATTTTAATTAGCTTTCAAAATAAAGTCTTGATGCACAAAACAAATTTAGACAACAAATATAAGAAATTTAAGTATTCTCCTCAACAAGATACTGGATCAGCTATTAATCCTGCCATCCTATGAGTACTTACATGATGAATGAAAAATAGAAATGTGTAAATATAATTTCATCACCCAGCAAGCTCTTAGCTTCGAATGTCGGCATGTCATCTTGTCAATCTCCAGGAAGTCCAGGGGCAGATAGCTGCTAGGTTCACTTGAACAAAACAAGTTTCTTCCTACTGTGGTGCATCTATGGATCTCAAACTGTTCAATTAACATGAATTTCAAGAGTCACAGCTACCCAAATCTGCTACTTGTGTGTGTTAGGACACTGAATCAAAAACTTTCCAACTCTGCCTATAAGGTTACAAAGAGGATGTGACTCTTCCAAGTGAATTTGAACAACAGGAAAAAAAACAACATAACTACTATACTTCCACGGTTCCACCTCTACATTTTTTAAGTCCTAACCAAGATTAGAGGCATGGTAGAGACCATGAACTAAATGCCAAACTCAGCCTCTCTATAGACTTTTACATTCTTGATTGAGTTGCCACAACAGGTAAACCTATAATAATCATTCCCCAAAATTAATGGATGCAACTCTTCCAAGTGAGTTTGAATAATAGAAACAACATATACCAAATACTTCAACATCCACAACTCTTAACCAGGATCAGAGGCAAGTCAGAGACCAGGAACCAAATCCAAATCCCGGCCTCTCTCTAAACTTTCACAAACATTGATACTCATTAAGACCAGATATTTGAAATTCCAATTGCAAAGAACCTACGATAATCACTGCATATGATTTGAGAACCAATCCTATCAGATATTCTTAAAAACATCATTCCTTCTAATGGAATAAAAAGTCTCATAAGGGACCCAACTAACTTCCAGGTCTTGGTTATGTATTGGCAGTTTGAAATAGACATTACTATGAGCAGTTACAAAGACAATAATCAAACAAATAACTTTACAATTGCCAAAAAAAAAAACTTCATGCATATACTAGATTTTCTTTTTTACCAACATAACATTTGGCACTCTAAAGTTTGATGCATATACCTCTGATTCTCTGAAGTGAGCATTGCTCAATTACAGAAAATAGCAGTATCATATTATATGTACCAAACTATAACTGTCTAGATCAATCAACTCTAAGGAACTAACACTAATAATGATGGGAAGTGATTAAATCCTACTTATTACACTGCAAGAGGTTGTTATAAACTACTCAAGATTAGCCATCACAATCAACCAAAGCGACTACATGATTTGGTTTGAAACCCATTCCAGCCTTCCTATTACAAATCTCTACCATATACGATACCCATTCCTAATCAACAATAACAATCAAACAGAACTACATCATATCACAAATTAAAACCTGTTCATACGAATTTTGGCACCCCCAGCCCATATATGAAAATTAATCATTCTAAGCTGCACCAAAAAAACCCGAAGACTTCATCTCATCATAAGACTATGTCGATAACGAAACACATCAACCAGAATAAAAGTCTTACCCTAAGGCTGAGAACTAGAGTGCACCATTGCATTAGTGGTAACAGTAAGAGAACAATAGCTCTGATCAAAAGCTAAAGAATGGAAGCAACCATATATCCACCATAATTATCCTGCAAATTTAAACCCGAAAAACTCAATTAATCGGTTGAATTCAAAAGTAGTCTCACATTCGACTTAAATCTTCACAAGCTTAACTAACAACTGAAGTAAACTCAGGTTTAAGTCTTGCTTAAAATTCAAAACTAAGTATACCATTTTGCAATAACTAGGTTGCTGATCAAAATCAAAACCCTGAAGCAATTCACAAAATCAAAGAAGCATCAAAGGCAAATGAAACGGAGGAGAGAGAACGAACCGGAGTGAAGTAGGAGGAGTTGACAGAGAGGAGGGAGATCTCGTCAACCCTAAACCCTAAAACGACGATATGAGAATTGGACTTTGAGAGCAAGAGCCTGGTGTGGCAAGGAGCCTGGGTCTTTGATTACTGAAATTAAAGAGCCAGACATCGAACTCCTACGGCGAAAGGGTCTAACAAGGCTCTCAGAGTATCCATCAAGATCATATATGAGCAAGGCTCAACAAGGCTCTCGGGATTCTCATGCTCGGAGGATGTCGAACAGTTGGGTCGGGTGAAGTCGGATTCAAAACAAGTGGAGGCTGGTGGTGAGTTGCTCAATGATGCAGAGGTGTGGGTCAGAGATCCTCTGCATTGCACTAACGGATTAACCTAACAGTTTTGATTTTCGTTTGACTTTCTTTATGAACCAAAACTATAGATGAAATCGAATGGCTGAGATGTTGCCACATCACGATGTCGTCATTATTTTCAAACCTGGTGTATGAGAAACCAGGTATATAGCAGAATTTCCCAAATATGACCGATGTTGCTTCTACACTAGCTGCCTATTTTGTAGGTTTGCTTGTGTGTTCATCTTCACAAATGTACATCTCTTTGATGTTTAACGAAATCATTATTTCTATGTTGCACTTTTGAAGCTGAATTCGACTTAATTAGGTGGTTTGGTTAGAACTTGGTAATTGTTCTTCAGTCAATAGTGTTTAGCTTGTATTGCACGTAAATAATCTCACCTAAAATATGGGTGTTGTAATATGTAACTACTAATATGACTTTTAGTGCTTTAGACTCATTTATACTTTTATAGGATATATCAACTATATATTTCTATATTTTACACACATCCACGTACTGATGGTTACACTTGAGAGGCTCATCAGGATTGGCGAATGAGAAACACCATTGTTGTGTCTTAGAAGTTGAAAATGCCAGTGACATATTGACATGCTATAATATGGTCAAAGCCTTAATCAATTACTTCAACCAACTGATATATATTATCATATTATATAAAAGAAATTGTATTATAAGAATTGGAGCAACAACAAGTGTCTGCAGGTAGTACAATATATGTACTTAAGGCTATTATAAGTAAATCTTCTGTAAATAAAAAGTCTAATTACAAGAAGTTGATGGTATCTTCTTACATAGCTGCATCAGACAACTAATTTTTGACAAGCAATAAAAAACAAAGCTTTATTAATGAATAATGAATGCAGTTTGTATTCTGTATGAGATTGAAAGTTCTTCAAATCGATCGATAAGGGATATCTTCTAAGTGCTATATCGAATGTGGCTATGACATTGATCTGCAAAACAGAAAGAAAATTACAAATGTTAATAAGAAGAGAAGAATTGTAATAACCCGAATTTTCGAGTTTAGATTCTTTTAATTTCGGGCAATTATTATGCTTGTAATTCGAGTAAAATCGCATTCTACGCCTTCTCGTCAAGGTCTTTGCGAAATGAATTGATTTCGGAAATTTAAGGCTGAAAAACGTTACGTTTCAGTGGGTCAAGAGTTAACTTTTAACACGTCGCTCATCTCTGAAACGTCATTCACGAAAGTTTTAGAGCTCATCGATACGAGTTCGTAGACACGTGGCACACCTTAATCGGATGTCGTATGTGAAAGTTGTTAGCAACATAAGTCTGGTTTCTGATTTTGGAAAGTTATACAAGGACGTTTTTGGAAACTAAAAATCAGAAAACCAAAAAAGGAAACCCTAGGGCGGCGCGTGGGAGGAAGTTGGGTGGTGGTGAGTGGGTATTAAGCCTACGACGGTTGTAGTAAGAGAATTGTAGGGTTTTGATGGCAGTAGCAGAGGCCACATGCGGCCGTTTGGGCGGTGCATGAGCACCACGCGCGGTTGCTGGAAAGTGGTGCGTGACCCTCACGCGCGCGAACAGTGTTTTCCTGAATAGTATTTCGTGAATAATGTTTCATGAACATTGTTACGTGAACATTATTTCATGAACAGTGTTTGCGTGAAAACAATGTTTTTAACTATAATTAATATTGAACTGTTGTTATGCGGGTCGTTTTCTAAGCACATTGTTATGCTACTAGGTGACCGATGAAACGAGTAAGGGAATCTCTCTTGGTGCCGTAAAAATTACACGCAGGAAATAATGTGAGTAAATCTCACTATGACAAGTCTACCCTTGTCGGTGACTCGTATTTATGATTTCTTTAAATGAGTGAACTGTGACATCGATATAATATAGTGAGTTGTGTATGTGTACAAAAATGATAAATACGATACACATATATGGTTTTCTATATTATATAATGTTACGGTTTTATTTAAATTATGAAATTTATTGTTTCGATTAATTGTGGCGGATGAGACCGGAATGTGAGATAATGTACATTCCGGTGTGATGGATTATTGGCGTGACTTTATATATATTGTCTTGCAAGAGGCGCTTGGTTGTAGTACATAAACATGTGTGGGTTGTTATATTATACGTGGTTTAACATTGAGTCTTGTTAAAACATTTTCTGGTATTCGGACGGTGATGACATTTAAATCGGACCCAAGCCTTGGCTGGGTGTTGGTTACGATCAGTTAAAGTTTTAGTCTGTTTGCCTTGTACTACATGTGGGGTAACTGTAATACCCCGAAAATTCATATCTAATTTCCAATGAGTTTCATGATATTATTAAGTTGGTCATTGTCCAATTTTATTTCACGAGGATGAAAACGAAAGGGTTCGAAAAATTAATTGTTCGGAAACGTTCAATTTGACGAGTCTAAGAGTTGACTTTTGAGTCATTGGGTTTCTTAGAAAACTTCTTACATGAAAGTCGTAGAGCTCGTCGATATGAATTCGTGGACACACAGTATGCCTAAATCGGAGTTCATATGAAGAAGTTACGAATAAAAAGGTATTTGGATTGTTATAGTACAATAACATGAGTGGATTGTTATTGTACGTGGTTTTAGCATTGAGTTTTGTTAAAATGTTTTCTGTCTTCAGACATGTTTTATGTCTTCAGACGTGTTTTATGTCTTCGGACGTGTTGGCAGTATCAGAACCAAGCCTTGGCCGGGTGACAGTTACAATTCAGTTAGAACTCTAGTCTGTCTGCCAGTGTATTGCATGAGGGGTAACAGATGAGTTACATGCGTATGAGTACCCATATTTTTGGAATATTGGGTAACAGATGGGTTGCCCAGTGTCTGATGGCATACTGCATGAGGTGTAACAGATGAGTATCTGAGTCTCATAGTACCTGTATTATAAATGTAATTTGGGTAAACAGATGGGTTGCCCAATGTCTCATGAGCACTTATATTTTCAGATATTATTGGACATCCAGATGGCCGTCCTGTGACTTATAAGTGCATTTATAATTAAATATTTTCATTATTTTCTCTTGTATACTATGTGTTATATTGTTGGTTTACTCATACTAGCTGCAAAGCTTACCGGGTTTTTATTTACAATCTCGGTGCACCTATTCGATGGTGTAAGGGATAGTTCTGCAGGTGTGGATTAACAGAATTAGAGGGTTTTCTTTGAAGATTGTCGAAGATTTCTTTCTGCTGTTCGTGGTAAGGATTGAGTGAATTTTACATTTCCATTGGTTGTGTATTATTCAAGTCAACTGAGTCATATTGCGGACTCAGTTTTGATACATTGTTATGATAAGATGATTTCAATATATTTGAATTTTTTTTAGAGTTTTCATGGCTTCGAATTTGAATTTTTATCATTCGAATTTCGGGGATGTGACAGTAATCATGTGGGCTACCCATCTTATGAGTACACATGTTTTAAAATGACATTTGGATAACCAGGTGGGTTGTTAAAGTCTCATGAGTACTCATAGTTTGTTATGTTATTTGTTACGGGTAACCAGGTGGGCTGCCCGGGTCTCGTGAGTACTCTTATTTTAATATGTTATTTGTTACGGGTAACCAGGTCAGCTAGCCGAGTCTCATGAGTACACATGTTTTAAAAATGTTGATTGTACATTCATTTTGTATGTGATGTATGTTTAAATGCTGGTTTACTCATACGGGCTAAAAAGCTTACCGGGTTTGTGTTTACAATCCCGATGCACCAAATCAATGGTGTAGAAGATAGTTCTGCAGGTGGGGATTAGCAGTCTTGGATAGCTTACTCGGAGGATTACTGGGGGTTTCCTTATTCTGTTGTGGTGAGAATTGAGTGAATATTATATTTCCAATTGTTTTAATATATGAGTGTATTAACTGGTGATGTATTATTCAAGTCGACTGAGTCGTACTGTGAACTCAGTTTCGATACACTGTTGCTGTAAGATGATTTCCATATATTTGAGATTATTTTAGAGTTTCCATGGCTTTGAATTCGAAATTTCAGGGCCGTGACAAGAACATTCGAATGATCGGAAAGCACTAAAAAGAAAAATAATTAATCCATATGAGAAGTGAATAAAGAGAACAAGCTAGAATGCATGATATAAACATAGATCTAGCTAGAGAGGGTTATTTCCGATGCAAGAGAAACTATACGTAAACTTGTTCAGATATTAGTGAAAACAAGAAAATAAAAGAGAGAGAGAGAGAGAGATATATATATATATATATGAGTTGGATTGATATATGAAATTACTGTAGAATATCCTTCCAGTAGGATTCACTTGTATCATCATCCAGGAGTTTCTCCCAATCTTCAAAGATGTAAGTGGGTGATGACTGACCTGCATCTTGAATATCACTTGTGCTCGTTCTTTCAATTCGATTATTGGTGGTTGAACTCCCAGGAGATGATGAAACCAATTCAGGATGTTGGTTCTTAAAGTTCTGCATATCATAGCAGTTGTTCAAGTTGTTGTTCACATTGCTGTTAAATCCTTCAAACCCTTCCAATGTAGTGTTGGATATAGTGTTCAACTCATTAGGAGCCCCAGGAATGCTATCGTGGTTCCATTCTTGATCTTTGACCATGCTACTTGCTCCATTGAAGTTCCCTCCAAAGAGGTCAATGTTCTGAGAACCAAATATACCAATACTAGTCGGGTTATCTATAGCAGGAGCTGCAACTGATGAATTCATAACCTGCATGTAAAGTTTTTGCAGTAACTGCATTTTTGCTAGCTGTGAAGCACTGGCTTGTAGCCTTAGTGCATTGTCCCATGGAGTCCTAGTCATCATGTTTCCAACACTCGCTGTGGTAAGCAACTGTGAAAGGTTATTCAGAAGGTGATTGAGGTCTGTCCTCGGCTTGTGGGTGTTTGGATCAAGTCCCATTTGTAGCAGCTTCTTTCTCATTTGAGTGTTCCAATAGTTCTTGATTTCATTATCAGTTCGCCCTGGAAAATGAGTTGCAATCTTCGACCACCTGATTGAACAGAACCTCTTTAAGAGTTGGGCCTCATTGGTATAAAATACTACAAGTTATGTATTTCAAGAAAGAATACGAGAAATAAAACGTACTTGTTTCCAACAACTGCATGAAGGTTGATGATGATTCTTTCCTCTTCTTCGGAGAATTTCCCTCTCTTGATATCAGGCCTCAGGTAATTAGTCCACCTTAACCGGCAACTCTTACCACACCTGTTGAGGCCTGCAAGCTTGGGGAGAACTCTCCAGCTTCCATGGTTATTTTTGTTAATGAAATCTACCAACTTCTGATCTTCTTCGGCTGTCCATGGACCTTTCTTCAAACCACTTTGATCGTCACAACAAGGGGATCTACCCATTATCGAACGTAATTAATTAAGAAACAAACGATGTGTAGTCCGGAGATGAAAAGTATTGTATGAAGAGAAAGTTCAGTAGGGTTCTAGGATTAGTTTGGACATATATATAATAGAGTTCCTGGTTTCATAGCTAGGTGAATGCAGCATGCAAGTTAAAAATTCCTTGAATTTCTCATGAACTATCACGATCAATATTAATTGCTTGCATCACAGAATACAAGCAATAACGATTGACAGGGTGTAATCTACAAAGTTAGATACCGTTTTGAATTAATTTGCTATCTATACAAGGATTAATGTTGACAGTAGTGTTACGAGGTTCATGACGCATGTAAGTTGCTATAAAACTAGCAGTAGTTTGAGTTCTACTGCAGAAGATATGTCATTTGCTGTTGCCGGCCAACTGGAGAACAATTACGGTTTCAGATTCCACTGAATGTCAGAAGAAACGCTATCATCATACTCTTCTGTGTTATCTTGGATTTCACCTTTGCACTATTGCAATAATTCCATGATGGGAATTAATTAAAGGACAAATGCATGCATGATAATTGAGAAAACTGATGAACCTGAATACATGGAGGCATAGAGCATAATAGATTCTTCAGTTAAAATGAAAACAATTTTGGGGGTGACTACGTACTGCAGGTAGTTACTTGAGTCAAAACAACTTGGGGTACTTCGACCTGTACAATATCAATTTATCGCATTCTAGTAATCTGCTGTTGTCTTCTTTCTTTTATCTTGTATCAAACTAGTTGATCACTTTCTGGTGTTATTTCAGTTGACAAAGTGACAAACCCGGGTGAACTATCAGAAGTAACACTGTAGAAATGCATTTTGCTAACTGATAAATATTTTCAATTTTAATTAGTGGGAGATGAATTGTTATTCAATGTTTGATTGTCTAAAAAGATGATATGTATATATGGTCTGAATTATTATCTTCTTCATCATCAAAAATAAGAAAATTTTCGCCATCTCCTAATTTTCTCCTTGTGATGGTGCTAATTATCTTCTTTACTTAATATCTTCATCTTTAGGCAATTCAATATCACTAGAGTCATGCAAGACATATAGCCTCATGACTAGGTAATATATCTAACCTCCTTTCCATTATATCTTCGATTTTACTAACTTTGCCTTCATGTCGGTATCATCTCACTGATCATCATATTTGTCATGTTCTTATAATTCTTTCAGATCCTTTTCTAAGATATGTAGCAGGGTACTCCAACTACTGCTCTTTCATACACTGACAGGCAGGGTTGATGAATCTTTGACGGTTTTACCAAACATTTTCCTCACGTCTTTCCCACACCATCCAAATTTCATACTCTACGTCACGACTTTTAATGGATCCGAATTTACTAATCTGTATCCTTTAGATGGTCATACCACCAAAGATAATGAACTCTTATATGTACAAATATGATAATTATGTAATACACAAAAATGCGGCTTCTTGCAATTTATACAGACTCGAACATAATCCAATATCAAAGGGTGGCGAGGTTTCTTCACGTCCTAATAATGATTTTAATTATCCGTTAGGATATGTAAAAATAGAGAGTCATTCTAATAAGTTGATGACTTATTCATCTCACCCACTTTCCCAAACAACTTAATTAACAACTTAGTGATTAATTATCATCGTTGTGGAAAAAACACTTAGTGATTATGATTAGAGAAACTCCCTAAAATCAAAGCCACAATTTTCAATCTTGTGGAACAGTGGAAGTGTGAGAAGTGATTCCATATTGAGCTAGTGAAGCTAAGACGTTGTCACGTGGGGCTTCTCCAGCAGTACAAAACCACCAGCGGCTCGTCGGTCAATTCAGCTATTTCCCTCCACTCTCTGTCAATTTATTCACACCACGATCACATACCCACCCACCAAAAGAGAATAGACGAAGGGAACCCATTTTCCTTGTTCCCCTCTATTTCTCACTTCTCTATCAATTTTTAGACCACCCCATGGTCTTCCTTAGTCAAAACTTGCAGGACTTTCCATAAAGTTACCATCTTTCTCTCCTTATCTTTTACCGGGTATCTGAAGATTTTGCTTAATTGAGTTTTGTTTATGCGCCCAGTTGTAGAAGAAAGCAGCCCATTAAAGCAAACAGCAAGTCCCGATTCCCAGTGGTAGTACTTTCATCCTTCACTTATTCTATCCTATAAAGTTTTGATTTTGCTGCATCACATTCTTTTGGATCATTTTGCATGTGTTCTTATTACATATTTGCACGCTTTGTTGGTTTACTTGGTGTGACGGAGAATTTTGTGGATTTTGAGGGCACATGGTGTCTTATTGATAGTTTTTGGAATTGGATATATCTGATCATCAGTTCATGAGTCCTAGTGAATTCTTACTTATTAATGATTACTTTTTGACTATTTAGAACTCTGGCTTGTTGTTGAGTTTACTGGTTACTTTGTGTTCCAGTCCCTTTCAAGTAAAATCGGATAACGGGATTCCCGGTTTTTGGTTAGCAAAAATGGATAAGGAACGAGAATGATATTTTGATTCCAATCCTATACCCACCTATTAATATATTATATATTTAATATAATTAATTAATATATATTTATTTAAATAAATTAATGAACAAATTAAAATAAATAAATAAATATCAAAATATATTTTGTGATTATTTATATGTACACCAATTTTTGACGTAAAGAGATAATTTTGTTATGATATTTGATTTTTATTTCAATCTTTTATATTTTGTGTACTTCATTAGAATATTTTAAATAATGAAATAAATTACTATTAATGTATATTTGGACCAGAATGAGAACTTAATCTCCTAAAGATATGGGTACGAGAAATACCTAGTATCATATTACGTGGATTGGGGCAGTATGAGGATGAAAACAAATTTAGATATGAGTATGGTTTTTTTATTCCCGGCCCTACCATTCCCATTACTATCCCCAAGTGTGTGTAGAGAGAAAGAGAGATGTTGAGGGTATAATAGGTACTGGGTAGGTTTGGTCATTTTAGAATGTAGTATATAAAGCTTTTCACTGTGTAATTTTCATCAGGTAACAATGCCCCTCAATTATTAACGTGTTCTTTCATTTTCCTTCCTTCAATCCTTGATTCTCTGGTTTTAGTTTTGCTTTCAATAACCCATGAATTTCTAACATGGTATCCGATCCGGTACCATTTGGCTTCTTTTTATCCTTTTTGCTTCCGCAATTTCAATTTCATTAGGTTTCACTTTTCAATTTCCCCCAATTCCAAAACCCTAACCTCAAATCTTTGCATATCTTATCCCGTCGTCTCCTCCGAACTAGCTCGGCATTGGTTTTAGACTTTGATTTGCTTCTCTGGTTCATTGAAGCTCTGCCTTCTTCTCCAGTTTTTGTCTATACATATTGCATTTCCAACAGTTGAGATATAGACTTAAACTTTCCTCTATTCTTCCTCTAGGAAACGGTGGAATAAATTGAGTAGGGTTAGATATCTTCATTTTTTTTTTCATCTGATAATTTCATTTTTTGTTCATTATTCAGGAATCTCATGAGAAATGACTGGTTTCAAAGCCATTATTGTAACTATAGCTGTAACAATGAAGTGGGGAAAACTCTGAGCAATGATGGGGATGATGGTCCTGTTCTTATCAGAGAAGAGAAATAACCCAATTCAAGTTTAGAAGGCCTTATGGTTGTGGCTACTGTTGGGTTGGCGGTATTGGGTGATTGGAATTTGCTTTATCAGCTTGGCTATTTTGTGAAACGGGAATAAATTGGGCTTTGGGGTATAGAGCTTAAATGGTTCGTGGTTGTAGTGTTAGTTCTTGACAGCAACATTACATGCAGTTCAGCATTGAACATGTATATTCCATTTGCATCCACCAATGCCTCCAGAAGGTACTTATCGCAATACTCTGCTGAATTTTGGCCTTTGCAGGATAGTCAAGTTGCAATCTGAGGTTTTGAGATATTTCCTTTTGTAGAAACTGTTCTAATTTGTGCCATAGGCACCTTTTAGTAATGAATTTTGGCCGTTTTGTTATTGTTTTATTGTTTATTAACTTCTGTTGAATTTATAGAATTTTATGATACTTTGTTACCCCAATCATGGAATAATTTCCTTTGTATAATAGTTGTTTGATGTGAGTCAACTTGCGTGGATTGATAGTATTTATAGTTCTTAAATTGATATGATGGAAGCTCCTTTCATTGGTAGTCTTGTGCCTTGGAAACTTGATTTTTCCAATAGGAAAAAAGAAGCATATAATGGGAAAGTTCCACGAAGTCCTTACCTAGTTTCATGACATTGATCTTCTATTCTGTAATACCAACTTCCTTAAATTGTGATAAGTAATTTTCTGGTCATATGATACAAGTGGATAAAGAGAAATTGGCCATGATCATAAGCCGATTTTAAAGTTCAATGGTGTTTGGTGTTCATGGAGTGGACTTGTGCATGGTTTGGAGGTTTTTCTTTTAATTTTGCAGAATATGTAGGAGCAGCTAGTGTTTTAATTTATCTGAAATTTCCCTTTGAATATTCTTGGGACTAATGAATGTGAAATAATTTGCACATACCATTGCATGTATATTTGGGTGATGTAGGTTGCAGGGAACACAGCTTTTATTATATTTTTGATTAATGGGTTTTGAGGTAAAACAATAGATCAGCAGGATCGTGAAACCAAACTGGATTTGGGATAAAAAATGTGTTTTAGATCTCTATAGGTTTTTTTTATTGACTTTGAATAGATGGCCATAATGTTTTGATATCATAGCTGTATTATTCTTTATTTTGACTTATAGCACTGGCATATGTAAGCACATAACATGTCTGATTATTTGCCACCTTAAATGTTGTAGTTAATCTGTACGTTATGGATTGAATGTGCACGCTTTCTGGGTTTAGAATTCCAACACATGTTAGCTGGCTGTCGAAAGGTTAGAAAATTTTAGTATGTTTCCAAAATTTAAAGTACACTGCACTGTAGTTGTATTGCAAATGTTTCTATTGTGGCAGTGTCAAAGTTACTTACATAGTTACCTTAGATGAGACTGATAGAAATCTGTCTTAGCTGACTTTACCCAAGGTCACATACGAGTCTTAATCACCAAAGACGATTCAAACATCTTTTGTGTTACATAATTTCACGTGTTGTGTTGCAAATGTTTTTTTTTAGGTAGTATTATTTTGAGACAATCTATGTTCTGAGCAAAACTTCTTTCTGCATCTGCATATATATTGAGCATCTACGCATTAAGGATTGTGTTAGGTTTAGACTTAGACAAGATTAGTATCAAGAATCAATATGATAACCAGCAGGATAAAGAAAAATGGAACAATAAATTAAATCTGATTCTGCAATAGGAGTGGAAAAAGTTACCAAACGTTAGCTGAGATGAAAGTTAGTTTTCTGCTGGTTTTATTCAGAAGGTGCCAACAAGATTAATGATTTGTCTTGGACTCTTGGCTCAGTATAGAAGATCACAGAGCAGAAGCTTGTTTGTTGTAAATGTACTGTCACAAGGTAGCACTAAGTTTGCTAAGTATGTGAACCGTGATTCAAGTACTATTGAATTTTGGGTTGATAGTGCTAAGGGGTGGATTAAAGGCTTCTATGTTTCCTTTTGCAATTGATTCTTTTATCACTATCGGTAAGTTCTGAAATATGAACCTTGCCTCTGCATTATTTAATCGATTTGAGTTTTCATGATGCTGAATATTTAGAATGTTCCGTCCTTGAACATGTTTCAAGAACATTGGCACTGGATTGAATTTTGTGATTGGAACTGAATTGACTTACTGTTAATTATACATTCTGTTCAGGTGATTCTGCATTTGGTATGTTTAGCTCATAGGAAATCTGCTGAGGAGTTTGTTGTTTAAAGAAAACTAATTATGGTACTAGCTGCTTGGGATTTTTCACAAGTCTATTTATGATATTCAATATGAAGAGATATTTATAAAGTAATTTTTTTAATATTTGCTAAAACTAATCAGGATTGGTCTAATAAAAAAAACTAATTAGGATGGGTCATGCTGTTGCAATAGATAGTGAGGTAACTAAGAATATATTAGATTAGTCCCTTGAACCAAGTTACTGGCGTTAGTGATTTGGTTGGAAGTTCTCCTGTGGGTATTTTAGAGATGTAGTAGTGTTATCATATAGTTTATGGCAACTTTGAACAAAGGTGAGACTGTAACAAAAAACTGCCGCCGATCCACGAGTTCGGTAGTATGAGCCAACTTAATTGGCAGCAATTAAATTTGCAAGTCCTAGAACCACTGGCATCTTAGCAAAATCGCAATCAAGAGGCTCTACATGTCCAGTTCCGCCAATTGTAGAGTATCCTCGTGGGTCTCTGATGCCCTCAACCTCGTCTCCTTTATCATTCTCACCAAGGTCTGGTCCCTTGAACATTCTTCTTTAGCCATGTATGGACCAGCAGCAGGATGAGGCCAATGTTGCGCAGGACTTGGTTGCTTCCTTGGCTATGAGAGTGTACCACTGACCTCAGTTTCACAGTTGCTTCCCTCCTTGCAAGACATTTCATCTTCGATGCTACTTCCCCTGCCTGAGCCTCATCTCATTCTCCAGTAGCTTAGCTCTTAATTTTCTGTACCTTTTCTCTTGTCAAATTTTTAAAAGAGTAAAATACTAAAATCCATAGAAGACTGAACAAGCTAGCCAAGTCTTGTCATCTTTCCCCCTCTCCCATTTGAACGTCTGTTTGACTGTTTGTTTTCGGCGATATCACCACGGGTTAAATTTAAACAAACTTGTGTAGGACTGATTCCCTTGCTAGTCTATCAAAGAAAGATGTCTTATAACTACCCCTTGCGGGGGATTAGGATTTAGGAGGGAGTTTGATATCGATCCAAAATAAGATTCTCTCTGCTCAAATGATGGTGTCAGCTTCTTGTTACATTTCTTCATCTATCAATGAAATAGATGAATCTACTGAAGTAGTTACTTCACGGTATTTATTAGTTTATATCTTAGCTTTCTCTGCTGAAGTTCAATCACAGATGGAAACATATCTTGCACCCTGCCAAATGCAAGTTTATAAGAGATTTGTAAAATTACCTGCATCACTAAGACGCTAACACATGAAGGCAAAAACAAACAAAAAAACACCATCCACAATGTTCGTCAATCAATAATTGAATTCCCAACAACAGATAGCATTGAAATTGAAACTGTTCCAAGTAAACCAAAAGGGACATGGATTCACTGTTAGGCCAACTAAAATAGTCCTAACTCCAGCCATACCTTACTGATCAAATTATGGAGATGGCGACTAATTCTCGATACGATGCCTTAATTGTAGACTTTAATTCAATGCGTAATGTGAAATTAACCGTTTCACTAAGCAATCAAAAATAACAAAAAGTTAGGTGAACATTGGAGCACATTGTACCAAGGTAGTGTTTTAGATATATATGCACCAAGCTTAGTACCAATCATATATTACCATCCTGGTGCATACCCAAGAGACTCGGGCAGATAATCGAGACATTACGAACCGGCAGACTTATGGAAGATGTCCGGCAAAAATTCGTGTGATCGTTAGGTAAAATTGGGTGTGGTAAATACTGTCACTTTAGCTTACAGAAGCTAAATATGACCGATGTTTGCTTCTACACTAGCTGCCTATTTTTTAGGTTTGCTTGTGTGTTCATCTTCACTGATGTACAGCTCTTTGATGTTTAACGAAATCATTATTTCTATGTTGCACTTTTGAAGCTGAATTCGACTTAATTAGGTGGCTTGGTTAGAACTTGGTAATTGTTCTTTCCATTCAGTCAATAGTGTTTAGCTTGTATTGCACGTAAATAATCTCACCTAATATGGGTGTTATAATATGTAACTACTAATATGACTTTTAGTGCTTTAGACTCATTTATAGGATATATCAACTATATATTTCTATATTTTACACACGTCCACGTACTGATGGTTACACTTGGGAGGCTCATCAGGATTGGAGAAGGAGAAACACCACTGTTGTGTCTTCGAAGTTGAAAATGCCAGTGACATATTGACATGCTATAATATGGTCAAAGCCTTTATCAATTACTTAAACCAACTGATATATATTATCATATTATATAAAAGAAATTGTATTATAAGAATTGGAGCTACAACAAGTCTCTGCATGTAGTACAATATATGTACTTAAGGCTATTATAAGTAAATCTTCTGAAAATACAAAGTCTAATTACAAGAATGTGATGGTATCTTCTTACATAGCTGCATCAGACAACTAATTTTTTGGCAAGCAATAAGAAAACAAAGCTTTATTAATGAATAATGAATGCAGTTTGTTTTCTGAATGAGATTGAAGAAGTTCTTCAAATCGATCAATAAGGGATATCTTCTACGTGCTATATCGAATGTGGCTATGACATTGATCTGCAAAACAGAAAGAAAATTACAAATGTTAATAAGAAGAGAAGAACATTCGAAGGATCGGAAAGCACTTAAAAAGAAAAATAATCAATCCATATGCGAAGTGAATAAAGAGAACAAGCTCGAATGCATGATATAAACATATGGATCTAGCTAGAGAGGGTTATTTCCGATGCAAGAGATACTATATGTAAACTTGTTCAGATATTAGTGAAAACAAGAAAATAAGAGAGAGAGATATATGAGTTGGATTGATATATGAACTTACTGTAGAATATCCTTCCAGTAGGATTCACTTGTATCATCATCCAGGAGTTTCTCCCAATCTTCAAAGATGTAAGTGGGTGATGACTGACCTGCATCTTGAATATCACTTGTGCTCGTGCTTTCAATTCGATTATTGGTGGTTGAACTCCCAGGAGATGATGAAACCAATTCAGGATGTTGGTTCTTAAAGTTCTGCATATCATAGCAGTTGCTCAAGTTGTTGTTAACATTTCTGTTAAATCCTTCAAACCCTTCCAATGTAGTGTTGGATATAGTGTTCAACTCATTAGGAGCCCCAGGAATGCTATCGTGGTTCCATTCTTGATCTTTGACCATGCTGCTTGCTCCATTGAAGTTCCCTCCAAAGAGGTCAATGTTCTGGGAACCAAATATACCAATACTAGTCGGGTTATCTATAGCAGGAGCTGCAACTGATGAATTCATAACCTGCATGTAAATTTTTTGCAGTAACTGCATTTTTGCTAGCTGTGCAGCACTTTCTTGTAGCCTTAGTGCATTGTCCCATGGAGTCCTAGTCATCATGTTTCCAACACTCGCTGTGGTAAGCAACTGTGAAAGGTTATTCAGAAGGTGATTGAGGTCTGTCCTCGGCTTGTGGGTGTTTGGATCAAGTCCCATTTGTAGCAGCTTCTTTCTCAGGTGAGTGTTCCAATAGTTCTTGATTTCATTATCAGTTCGCCCTGGAAGATGAGTTGCAATCTTCGACCACCTGATTGAACAGAACCTCTTTAAGAGTTGGGCCACATTGGTATAAAATACTACAAGTTATATATTTCAAGAAAGAATACGAGAAATAAAACGTACTTGTTTCCAACAACTGCATGAAGGTTGATGATGATTCTTTCCTCTTCTTCGGAGAATTTCCCTCTCTTGATATCAGGCCTCAGGTAATTAGTCCACCTTAACCGGCAACTCTTACCACACCTGTTGAGGCCTGCAAGCTTGGGGAGAGCTCTCCAGCTTCCATGGCCATTTTTGTTAATGTAATCTACCAACTTCTGATCTTCTTCGGCTGTCCATGGACCTTTCTTCAAACCACTTTGATCGTCACAACAAGGAGATCTACCCATTATCGTAAGAAACAAATGATGTCTAGATCTGAAGAGTGGTGTGTTGAGAGAAAAGTTCACTAGGATTCTAGGATTAGTTAGGACATATTGTTGAGATTGCTTGATTTATAGATGCAAGTAAGAAGTTATTCAAACAGTGATGTCATTTCATTCAATTCGTTTTCGTTTTCACGCTACCATTACAAATATTACTTGGTTCCCAAAAACAAGTAATGACGATTGACAGAAACCTAGAAATTTAAAAACCATTTTGAATTAAATTACTGTCCATACAAGGATTAGGTACGTAGTGTAATATTCCTCTAATGTTGACAGCATACTGATGTGGTTGATGAGGTTTGTAAATTGCTTTAAGGCCACCAGTCAGATTTCCATTGGGTTTAAGACTCCCTGAACCATAAGCCGGTGCCTGTAGGGTTTAAGGTTTGGAGTGGTTTTGTCTGTTATGAGAGGGAAGTAAAAATGTAAGCGACACGAGGGAAAAGCAGATCAAACATGTAACATAGAATGCATTGTGTGCTACTGCAGAAGATGTGCTGTCATTTGTTGTTGTTGGCCAAATGTAGAACAATTACATGGTTTCAGATGTCACTGAATCAATGTCAGTGTATTCTTGTTGTTGAATTGTTAGAGCCCTTGTGTCACCATGATTCTTCACAAGGAATTAACCAGTAGTATCATACTTTTCTGTGTTTTTTTTCTTGGATTTTACCTTGCACTATTTCTCCGATTCTAGTTAAAGGAGAGAAAACACACGTCTGGTAACTGATCTTCAGCTGATGAAGTTGAAAGACATAGAGGCGTAGAGCATGGTGCATCACACGCACGTCAAAGTTCAGATGATAAAATAAACTTGGAGATATATTAGTACTAGCAGTACTCAAGTTAAATCAACTTGTGTATTTTATCTGTACTTTATCGCGTTCTAGTAATCTTCTGTTGCCTTTCTTTCTTTCTTTTTTTTACTTGTACCAAACTAGTTGATCACTGTAAATGTTAATGTGCCATTAAACTTATCCAAATGACTATCAATTTGCACGCCGGTCATAAGGTATGGTAGAGTAAAGTTATGCAGCATTTGGCTTTTATGGTAGATAAACTCTTTTCAGTTGACAATCCTGGTGAACTATATGCGGTAAAAATCAATGTAGCTATCCATATTAGGGTCGTCTACAATATCTTGAGGTGTAGCATATCCTCATTTACTACTTTTTGAACTAAAATTACAATTTTACTGAACTAAATTTATAACATTGAGAACAAAGTTATAACATGAGTTTTTATATATTTACAAATAACTAAATAAATTTACCACATTAACAACTATTTGTTCATGATCTTATAAAATGTTGTGGGTAAAACAATTACAACTAATAAATAGAACTATAATTACTAAAAAAATCACTTTATTTACCACAATGACAACAAATTTTGTGTGATATCGTAAATGCGGGTATCACATACATGGAGGTACCTAAGAAATTTCCTCCATCTTACATGTAGTTTACTTATAAATATTTTCAGGTTTATTCATGGCAGATGAATTGTTATTCAATGGTTGAGAATTCAAATGCTTGAACGTCTGGAATTAAGGATATATGATGCATGATTTTATTTGTCATCTTCTAATTTTCTTCTTGTGATTGTGTTATATTCTTACTTATATTATATCCTCATCCGTAGGTGATTCTAGTGATATTTAGTCATGCAAGACCCCCTCATTACTAGGTATTAAGTTCCCATCCATTATTTCTTCGATTATACTAACTTAGCCTTCATGAGCGTATCATCTCACTGGTCATCATGCTTGTCATGTTCTTACTAGTTAATTTAACATATAATCATTTCAAATTCTGTTCTAAAATATGCAGCACACTCCAACTACTGCTCTTTCATATATTGCCATGCCTGGTTGATCATCCATTTACCAAACATGCTCCTCAAATCTTCCGCACACCCAAAAGTGCCTGCAATATTAATCCCATCCAATTTTACTGCTCTACGGTCTACGCTACGAATTTAATTCATCATTCAATTCAACATGCGTACCAAATTAAAGAAAGAAGCTGTGATGAAACATTCTGTCATAAAATAGATTAATGACATCCACATTTCTATTGCATATTGCTTAAGACAATAATTTTAGACTGTCAGGGATAACTGCAGTATACTATAATTCTATTGCATGCACCAAAAACCCTCAAGCATAAGTACTTGCAACTTTTGTTTTTTTTTTTGTCTGAATAAGTGATTGGAAAGTCATATTTGTGTAGAGTTCCCCTCTTGTATATATTTGGGTTCAAGATAATTCTGTTTTAGTTTCGTCCACGCTAGCATCACTAGCACCGCTCCAAATGCCCGGAAAGGAGAAGTTAAATATGAAACTATATATACTGCAACTACTCGGCAATTTTTATGTTCTATATATATGTATACCAAACGAGGCAGTTGTTATTTTTGCTTGTAATTTGTAGATTAGGGTATATCTTCTTGGACCAGACAGGCAGGTTAACTGATTAAACACTAATGTAGATTCTAGCACTTGCTAAAGCAGTAGTGTTTAATTTTGGTTTTATTTTTAATGATCGATGTGATTGTATACCTATCATGATATGTACAGAAATATCAAAGTATGCATATTAAAGCAGCCAATAAAATAAAAGTTGGTTATGTTCTGGTAGTATTGGTACAAAAAGCCAGAAAATGGTCCATTAAATGAGAGCTATGAGCAGCTTGTTGATCTTCAAGGAGTACACGCATCCACTGCCTTTGGACTTTGCCAAATCCCAAATAATATATAGGCATTAATTAATTTTGTACGTAGGACTCACTTAAAGGGTTATGAATGACATTCAGCGAGTGTTTGACATTAGGTAGAATCTAAGTTGGTTTTGACTCCTGCATGGTAGCTCAAGGTGCTTTGGATTATTTCAAAGGGAGTGACATATTTGCTTTTCAGTAGTCAAATAATGAAGCAACAAAAGGACACTCAGATATTCCAGAACTAGTTTCAACCTTTCTTACCGCATTGCCTTTCTTCACAAGCCTATCCATATGAAACTCTTTAACCAA
Source organism: Argentina anserina (assembly GCF_933775445.1). Classification (NCBI taxonomy): domain Eukaryota; kingdom Viridiplantae; phylum Streptophyta; class Magnoliopsida; order Rosales; family Rosaceae; genus Argentina; species Argentina anserina. Next base: position 13,207,319 of record NC_065876.1, read on the forward strand.
ATGAAAATATTAGAGGGACTGTAGAAAAGTTGACAGGGTTGAACAAAACAGTTAACTTCTTGTTGACTTGTGCATATCAGAATCACCAATTCCATGAGGCATGCATTAAGTAATGCAACTTGGTTTCCTTAGAGAAAAGCCTAGGACTTCTAGGTGATTAATTAAGGTTACTCCACGTAAATGGTCATTTTGGAAACAAGGGGATGACATTAGGAACAAATTAATGGAGTTCCTATTTCAAAGTAACTAGTAACTACAAGAAATTTTCCTTAGTTTGAAAGCTAGGGGGTTTGTTCGAAAAAAAAAATTTTAAGCCCCCCCCCCCTTACATATACATTTAAACTTTGAGAGGCTATTTGTATGTGTGTGGCTAATTTTCAGGACACGAGGTCGTAAAGAAAATTCAATTCTATATTTCGTTAAACACGAAGATAAATAAGACCAAGTTTCACATCGGATGAAAAAATAATTTGGTTAAAAGTGAATCCTTACCTCAGGTAAGAATTGCTGTGGATGTTGTATCCTCGTTTTTTGGCATACAAAAAAGAGGCCATGACGATTCATTTAGAACAATAATTTTCAAATTTTAAATAATCATGCCAATGAAAAGTTTACACGAAAGTCATTTCTATCATCTCTTCTATGGATTTTAAAAGAGTGTCTGCTTCGTATTGCCAATATTGTAACGTATAAAAAGAGGAGGACTAATGACTCAGAAAGAAACCTAGGATTTCTAGGTTATTAAGGTTATTCACGTTAGTGATCATTTCAGAAACTAGTAGGGGACACGACAATAGAAATAGAGAAATTATTATATATACCCGTTATATCACACATGACGTATTCCCTTAATATCATTAGTCTATTTTTTTACTGTGATCGTTTCTAATTAGTTATTATATTTAAATAAAATTTTGTCATTTTCACCGTGTGCATATTAATTATACCATGACGTAATATGATTGGCTGGGTACATCACATGACAGTGTCACGTGGTGTAGCGGGTACACATAATAATGACTCGAAACAAGTCAAATGGTAGTGCATTTCAATTTAACTACCGGAAACGTACTTAATTTTCCTGTTTTGAAAGGAGGACTTGATTTTATGCGTAAAATTTGGGAGGCTATTTGTATTTCTGTTGCTAGTTTTGGAGAGTTCGGGGGATCAAACTCTTTTATCACACTCAACTTTCTTGTTTTGAAAAATAGGTTCAGGCACCCGAGCTAATATCTGGACGGATGAGTGGATTCCTCACTGTCCTCGTTACCTCATTTCATGACCTCCTCATGCAGCCATGCTACACAAAACAAAATGGCTGATTTGTTTGTATCCGAGAGACAAGAGTGGGATGTCACGACTCTTAATCATCTGTTTCAGCCCCAAGTGGTTGAGAAAATATTGTCTTCGCCTCTAAATCCTCAAGTTGAAGAGGACACGTATTATTGGAAGCCTGAAAAAAGGAATCTTCACGTTCAAATCTGCATACTGGGTTGCTCAATCAAGTGTTATTGGTATTTGGTAATGCTTTAGCCTCATCCTCTAATGAAAACCTGTACAGATAACTTGGGAAGAAGATTTGGGATGCTAAGGTGTCGGGAAAGGTTCAGAACTTCAGATATATATATGTGCTTGGCATGCATGCCAAGTTTTGTTACCTACTTGAACTCGTTTGGTGTCTAAAGGCTATACTAGTCCTCTGACTCCTCTCAATTGTCTGCCTTGGAATAGTTTGGTTGAAGACACTCTACAGTTATTTTGCAAGTGTTTGGTTGCCGCAGACTTTTAATGTCTATACCCCTTGACCATGTTAACTCTCTTCCACCAGCTATGACCTTTAAATAATGGATGTTGGACAGATATGACCTTTAAAGAACGGATGTTGGACCTTGCTATACATGCTCAAGCCGAGGTATTTAGGAGTGTGCTTTTGGCGGTTTGAGCTCTGTGGAAAAATCGTAATGATCAGCTATATGAGATCAAATCCCAACCTGCTACCAATTTATTTTTCGGTGCTATTACATGGTTGATGCATTAAAGACACCAAAACATGTAGCCAAATGGCAACCACCTCATGAGTCATGAACTCTCTTTTAAGTTGAACGTTGATGGCGCATTCTCCTCTCTTCCCATGAAGGCCTTGGAGGTATAATGCGCACTCCTTGAGGTAACATTCAGTTTGCTTTTAATAGAAAGGTTTCTTATGTTCGGTCTACTAAGCACACAAAATTGCTAGCTACTAAGGGAGGGTTATTGTCATTAGCGAGACTGATTGTCAGGAAGTTGTTCTCGATACTCATGAACCTGACAGAGATAATGGGGTGTTGAGTTTGCTATCGGACGAAATCTGGGGTTTGTTATGTACTCTTTAGTTTTCATAGGTTTTGCTCCAAGAACTTGTAGTCAAGTAGCTCATAGATTAGTCGATATTGGTTTTGAATCAGAACATCCTCAAGAATGGTACTCGGTACCACTATGTATCCAGACTGTTCTTTAGCATGACTGTAATACTTGGGTTCTCTTTGAATGCAGTAGTATTTTCATTAAAAGGGTCATTGAGCAATTTTATGCATGATTCACCTCTTTTATTTTATTTTATTTTGAAAAAAATCATACAATTTTATAAATAAGAACATTGCAGAATAAACATTACATACCCCTCGCTATCTTGTTACGAGTATAAAAGAGGTCATGAAAAAAATCCATAGTTGAAAAATAGTATAGAGATATTCATTAGAACACGAAATTGTGTTGATTAAAAAAAAATACATATTCTACTACTTATATAGCATAGAGATAGACATGTGTACCAAATCTAAACCTTGCCCTTGGCATTAGGGTGTGATGGAAAGAAATTCCATACACCCCAACCCATAGTTAGTTGCCCATCCACAGAGCTAGGCCCAAACCATGACTCAACTTAAGAGACCGGCCAACTTCCCAAAGGCCTAAGTGATAAAGCATATCTCATTTAGTTTAGCTATTATCTTAATAATGTACATTTTAACTTAGTTATTCTTTTTAGGTTCATTGGAGTAAAATAAAAAAAAGATGGGTTGAAAGAAGCAAAAAGAGCAAAGAAATCTGGAATAAGGAATCTGCCTTTGCATAACAGTCAAACTCGACGTACCATAAGGAAAACTAGATGGAGAAAAATTGTGCATAATATATCTATGGAGAGCCCTATGAGTCTACTTTCTAGAGTCGTTAGAATCACATAAATCACATATTTCTAGAGGATGTTATGCTCAATTTAGTGACCAGAGGTTAGACTGGCCGAGAAAACTGATATTGGACTGGTTTGTGTAACTAAGACCTAATTCACTTCTAAAAAGGTTGTGCACGATTAACGAAGATCTCCTAGCCATTAAGGGAAGCTGATGTGGGTGTGGATTATGTTAGGGTCTCTCTAGAGCAAATCCAACCGTCCAAAGTCATTTAATGTCAAGGGCTGTGATTTATTCTCAAACCCTAACTTCTCTCTATATATAGAGGCTGGAACCAACGAATTTTCTATCACTTGTTGCCACATTCAAGGTCAGAGAAACTCTATTTTCTGTCTTCTTTCATCCTCCCAAGACCAAGAGACAAAAACCCTACTGTAGTACACTGAAAAAAAATTCCTGAGAGCGGCTCTGAGGGCAAAGAAGCATTCTTGTTCCATGTCCGGCGGTGAGCCATATCGCAGTCGTAGGGCGGGCTTTGTTGACCTCGTATGGGTCTAGTGTGAGACTGGACCAAGATCGTGTGGGGCAGCTGTGAGAGAGAGGAGATGCGGATCAGTCGGGGCTTGGCTTGTGATTCGCAAGGCAGATCATCGGGAGGTGTTTCTATGGCTAGTGTGAGGGTGGTCTGGAGGTGACGAGCCGATAGCGGCGTTGATCGGGTCGAATAATTTTGATATGATATGTGGAGTGTTGTCTAGGTTCGATCAAAGGAGCAGAGGTGTCGCTTGTCACTGGAGCGGCAGAGGTGGCGCGACTTTGATGGCGACGTTCCGGCGGACGTGGAGGGGCGGCGCAAGAGGTGATCTTCCCACGGCGGCGGTCGAGAGGCTAGAGCAAGGCTGGCGGCTAGTTTTTTCTCTCTCATCTAATAAGATTTGGGATTGGGTTCTTCTACTAGGCCCAGCCATAGTATGTTGTTTATTTGTGTTTGTGTTTTATTTTCATTTAATAATTGTATTGCACGTGTTGTGTGTAATAAGCCCAAGTTTAGAGAGAATCGGGCTTCGTATCTGTGGGTGCATTCCTTTACCTTGTCTGCTCTAGGTAGGCGGCTAATAGGTCGTTAATTAAAATGTCTATAATAAACTTTATAAAATATCATCGTTAGTATAGAATAAGCAGGGATCGTTCAGTCCGGGAAATTGAAGGGAACTTTAAACTTTTAGTGTTAACAAATAATGGAGGATTTGAGATTGGATATTAACTACTAAAATAAAACCTAAATTAATATTTACATGATCGACTTTTCTTTAACAAATTTAAACCAAATTTACCATTACACCACATAATTACAAGTTCGAACATATCATGCATTCTAATTCGACCAATTACATACTTTTTAGACACCAATACAATTAGAGCCTTAGGAGATCATCTAATCATGCAAGATTTCAATTAACATTTAGATTGACTTAGGACCTAATCTAAATTTGCATGCAATCGAATTCAATACATGTTTAGAAATCAAACAAGATTACATTTAAGCACCAAATCTTCATTGGATACATGTTTTATGTATGGCGTCACCCACCATGATTTCACATGCAAATTTCCAGAATTTTTACCACTTTTAATCAACACAAACCAAACATATTTAGGGCATGATTCAATTTGTGTCAATATGGTTGATGAATCTAGCACTCAAACACAATCTTTGGGACTGCATCCAAGCACTAAATTCATATGCACATATCTGAAAATTATCAAAAAGTATGAGAAAGATGATTAGAACACAACAATATAAATACAAATTTAATAATTATAGGAAACCATCAATTCGGCAAAGATCCAATAAAATAATCTGAAAATTTCGATTCTTAATACAAATCAATAATCTCACACAAACATCATACTACAATCTTCATAGGCAAAGTATTGTAAAAAAAATCAAAAACGAACAAACTCATAAATAAGAGTTGCGAGAATCACACTATGTAGGAACCTTGGAGGTGTGCCATCAATGGTGATTTCGGTGGAGATGGAATTGGTATATGGGGGAGAGCGGCTTGTTGTTTGGTGAATGATGTTTGAGGTAGTATTTTGGTAGAGTTTTGGCTCTTGAATGCAAAAGAAAAATGATTTTATTTGAGAGGTGAAGCCATATATATATAAAGCCATGATTTAGGAAAGAGGGAGGGTAGGCTTGCATGGTTTGAACTTTGATGTTGCTTCTTTCTTCCTGTTATAATGTCATGCTTTAATCCCTTAAATCATCCCATGTTTTATTCTCTAAATCATCTTCTAGCTTTTAGGTTGCATATGCATGGCTCCATCTCTCTTCTTTTCACTTAATTAATCTTTTCATTTATTTCTTTCTTCTTCTTTTCTTCTTTCCACAGTAAGGACTCCATCTCTTAATTCTCTCCACTTTTTTTTATCTCTTCTATTTAATTGTTGCATGACTTGTTGATGATAGGACTCCATGTGCATGGCTTCTCCTTGGTTTCCTCTAGTATTATCTCTTAAATCCAATTTGAAAATAAGAAAATAAAATCATAAGTACGAGATAATTAGTTTCGAAACCTAACAAGGATTCCTAGTGCAAGAATGACTCTCAAAATATCGCCAATACGACTAAAACATAGAAAAATAAAGACTCCTAATCCAACTAGGTTTCCTAGTCCTACAAGGATTCCTACTCAAACTAGGACTCTAGACCAATTCTGCGTTTTTAACTCATGTAAGCATAATAATGCATCCATTATCGCCCAAGACTCATACTACGACTCAATGACTCAATAGTACAACAATAAAGGCTAAACAAAGTACAAATGGAGGTAAAAACATGTTAAGAACGTCGCACAAAGTGGTCCTATCAGCGGCGAGTTCCTTGCTTGATCAAATGGTCATTGTCGCCTAGTGGCAGGGTGAGATTAAGTGCCGTCGAATTTATTTTCCAGCGGCAACATAGTTGGAGAGCTGTTTTATTAGACATTAGGATATGTAACTCCTGCTGCATCGTTGATTGGGTTATGTATCTAGTGATCTCTCCACCATGTCACCGCTGTCTGAAAGCAAATAGAGTCGTCATTAGTGTAGTACTCTTTGCTGGTTTGTGCTTTGTTATATACTTGTTTGTAGGGATCTTTGATATTGTGTCAGGTTTTTGTAATCAGAGGTTTAGGCTTCACGTCCCTCCTTGTATTCCATGGTTTCATTAATGAAGCTTTTAGGTCAACCGCATTATCCCTTACATCAAAACAAAAACTCTACTGCAAGTGACATTAGGACTTCTCTAAGGTTGTCGTGTATCGCCCAAGCCCGGGTTAGCAGCAGTCCAACCACAATTCTCCGGACGTCGTCCTCTCGTCGATGCCGACCTTTCTGAAACACATCATGGATTGTCGAAGCCGACACCCAAGGTTCAAAATATCGGTATCGGGGCATATATCGTTTTTTTGAAAAAGGGAGATATCGGATATATCGGAGATATCGGATATATCGGAGATATATCGGGGATATTGGAAAAAAAATATCGTTCATCTTCTAAAATTATTTATTTCTTATTGAATTACATAGAAACAAAATACAATTATTAATTTTATCTAGTACCCAAAAGAAGCTCTAGGTACTTGAAAAGATGCACGTTGGTCAACAAAACTACAATACTTTGCCTAAGACATACGAGCCATATAGTACGAATTGTAATGGTTAACATGATAGTCATATATCTCTTTTGAGCTACTAACAGTTTCTCCGAGAATGGGATAATAAAGATGAACCAAACTCGATAATTGATCATAAACGTCTCCGAACTGACCATAATTGTAAATAGGATGACCAGGTTGATAGTTGACTTCATGTGATTCGTTTGACATCCCACTGTGTTATGTGCCTAAACTGATATAATAAAAACTTAAGGCAACTGAACTAACATCAGATGGAATATTTTGATCATCAATGACTCCTCTTATCCTCCTCCTGCACCTATTTTTCTGTTGCGCACCAGGACCGCCTGCTCTAGATCCATGATTCTCATCTTGGGTAACATAATCAAAATTACTTTCACAAGTAAACTGCTCAAATTCTCCACCTACATAAAATTGTTCATATTCAAACCTTGTATCTCCACCACCTTGTCGACTTCCACCACTACCATCACCAATACCACCACCACCACCACCATCATCATCATTATCTGAACTATCCGGAGTTGCTACACCGCCCCACACACTAGCATTATCAGAATCATCTCTCGAGTCTCCAACTTTATCATATAATACCTTGTTTACATCAATTCTAAAATCAGTTGCCTTTTCTACGACATGTGGAGGAGGGTAGCCATTTTCATTATCAAGGTGTGCATGCATAATCCAATCATGAAGAGGATCAATGTCATAATGAAGTGGTTCACTAGCAACATGAAGTAGATCAATATCGTTGTTTTCATTGATCACATTATCTTTTGCTCGTTTATCACGTAGTCGTAACTTCATGTTATAGTAGTAGTATACGAGTTTTTCCAACTTCTGATATGCAAGACGGTTCCTTTGCTTTGTATGAATAAGAGCAAAAGTACTCCACTTTCTTTCACAAACAGAAGAGGAAGCCATTTGTGCTAAAATACGCATGTCAAATTTCAGTATTATCATCTTTCCATGATGGGTTCACGGGTTGCTAACAATCTATGAAGGTATGAGGGAACTTCTAGGAGACAAAGACTACAATGTGACTCATGTTTTTTTACTTTTCCCAATAGTGCGTCAAGGAGATAAAAATTACTACTCTTTCTATATTCCTCGAGAAGAACACTTGTTACTAAAATTCTTGATATTCTCTTATGACCTTTAATTTTCATATTTGAAATCCAGATGGAACTTGCCTGACATAGATCTGTCATAGTACACAAACAACGTATTCCTAAGCCACTGCCATAGAGACGACTGTTGTCCTTTTAGAAAGAAGTACGCCGCTGCCATATGAAACCCATGGTTTCAATTTTTTAGGTTGCTCCGATAGAGTCAGAGATTCCCAAGCCATAGTTTGTTTTTTTCTATAATGTTCTATCATTTGTTTTGAATCTAACCTATGATTTACCTCTTAAAAAACAACAAGTAAAAGAATTCTCTCAACTTAACAAAATTTTAAAAAATGGAGAGATAGGTAGTGTTAAAAAAAGTGCTATGATTCACCTCTTAAAAAACAATTAAAAGAAATATATCAATAAAAAGTCGAGTGATAACCATCAAGGTACAAAATCTCCCCGACATTTCCAATATATCCTCCGATATCTCCATTTTTTTAAAACGATATATCTTAAGGGTAAATATCTTATTTTTTTTCTCATATTTGCGATATTTCTCCGATAACATAAAATATCTTCGATATTTATCCAACATTTACGATATATCCGATATATCTTCGACATTTTAGAGAAATATCTGAAAATTTTCACTTAAAAAAATTTAACTCAACTTGAGGATGTCTCGACTCTTATTGACCTGGAGTTTTTGATTAATTGTGTAGGTGGAGGATTTGAGTAGTTTACTTGTGAAAGTAATTCTGATCATGCTACCGAAGATGAGAATCATGGATCTAGAGCAGGCGGTCATGGTGCGCAACAGCAAAATAGGTGCAGGAGGAGGACAAGAGGAGTCATCGATGATCAAAGTATTTCATCTGATGTTAGTTTAGTTGCCTTGGATTTTGATTCTATCAGTTTAGGCACAAAACACAGTGGGATGTCAAACGAATCACATGAAGTTAACTATCAATATAGTCATCCTATTTACAATTATGGTCAGTTTGGAAACGTTTATGATTAATTATCAAGTTGAGTTCATCTTTACTATCCCCTTCTCGGATAAACTGTTAGTAGCTCTAAAGAGATATATGACTATCATGTTAACCATTACAATTCGTATTATATGGTTCGTATGTCTTGGGCAGAGTATTGTAGTTTTGTTGACCAAGCACCTAGAGCCTCTTTTGGGTAATAGATAAAATTAATAATTGTATTTGTTTGTATGTAATTCAATAATAAATAAATAAATAATTCCAGAAGATGAACGATATTTTTTTTCCAATATCCAATATCGTTTTTTTTCAAAAAAAAAAAAACGATATATCATCCGATACCGATATTTTGAATATCCAATAACCTCGGTTGGGTTATTTTTTTGGTTAGACCCTCAACTGGATTATGGTTAAGGATATTCAAAGGTTTTGCAGGTTAGCTAGTTTTGTTCAAACACCATCAAGATCATATCTTTTCTTTATTTTATTCAAATTATTTGTGTGAATTGTGTAGGAATATAGTTGGGGGAGTTATAACCCTGTAGAACGCGAATCTGAAAACCAAACAAGAATGCAGACACGTGTACAAATAAATGTAATTTATTGAATATCAAGCGCGGGGTTACAATCTTTGTTGAACTCCTCTGATTCTATCTCCGTATGTGATTTGGCTCAAGGGTGACATGCACTTGATCTTGAGGATTTGAGTTTGATTTGGGTTTGATTTGATGAAGAACGAGCGATTTGGCCGCTTGATGATTCTTCGTGGACTTGAGTTTGGATTGGATTTGGATTTGATGAAGAACGAGCGATTTGGCCGCTTGATGATTCTTCGTGGACTTGAGGTTGGATTTGGATTTGATGAAGAACGAGCGATTTGGCCGCTTGATGATTCTTCGTGGACTTGAGGTTGGATTTGGATTTGATGAAGAACGAGCGATTTGGCCGCTTGATGATTCTTCGTGGACTTGAGGTTTGATTTGGATTTGATGAAGAACGAGCGATTTGGTGGCTTGACGATTCTTCGTAGATTTGATGATCTTCGTGGACTTGAGAGACTTCGGGATTTGTCGAGAGTGATTCTTGCTCAAGTGATTTCTCTCCTTCTTCTCCAAGTCTAAAAATCTTCATTCTCTTCATGTTGAAGGGTTATTTATAGTCTCAAAGTTTCTATTTTGTAGAATATTTTAATGACACTTAAAATAATAAATTTCTTTAATTGTATAATTAAATCAATATGTATTTTCCGATTAATTTAAAATTAGTTATTCTCATAACTAAATTAAACAGAAAATAATTGATTTAATTATGACCGTTAAGAAATTTATTAATTTAATCAAATATCCGATTACCATTTCGAATCGTCAATGACATTCAATTTTTTGCTGCAATTCGGAATCACGTAGCTTCGATTACAATCATCTGTTTATGTGCTGACACGAGTTTTATTCGGATCCGCACCAACTTTGTTGACTTTTGGCCACGTGTGCAATTCTGTCGGGCTCTTGGTCGATTTAATTATTTAACGAAGATAATTTACTTCATTAAATTTCATGTGTCTACAAATGCCCCCACTTCAAGTCGTGATGCAGACATGTCGTCGTCACGTGTCGAAAACGCAGCTTGAAGTATGTATTTTGATTTGGAGAATTTGTGAATCTAGCTTCTAAGACTCCGCAAATTGTGTTAGATGCAGAACCCGGTTTTTCATTGTTGGATGCAGATACCCGCTTTATTCTACTCAAGAATATTTTCTGCACTTTGCCTTTTCCCACTTGTATTATTAGTGTTCTTCTTTTATGTTACGGCTGTGAACTTTAAATTGTCCTTTTGAATCATTGCCCTTGTTGAAGAATCAACAATCGCATTTGTATCAGCATCCTCCGGATTCTTGGCCAACCACTTAGCATTTCATACAGAAGTACACCAATGCTCCACCAATCCGCACCTTTGTTGTGGCCTTTAGACAGTAATATCTCTTCTTTTTTTTGACAAGAACAGCAATATCTCCAGAACCATGTATTCGGCGGTTCCACACACTGAATTCGATCTGCCATCTTTAACAATTTCCTTTGCTATTCCAAAATCTGTCAGCATCACATGGCCATCAGTATCGACATTTTCTGGCTTCAGTGGCCTGTGCACAATCCCGCACTTGTGAAGGCGTGACACAGCAGACACTATCTCAGTGGCAGGGTAAGGTGGAAGTTTATTTTTCTATTTGATGATTCTCTCATATACACCCATGCTCCACCAAGTTTTAAGCATCTCACAAACCAACTTTTCACTAAAAAAACTATTCAGCCGGCCATGTGATCATTGACACACCAAAGACACTCTTGCCTATAATGTTTTTTTAATGAACCAAGAGAATTAAAGGCTAGTTTATGTTTTCTAACACCTTTTTCCTTTAGAAAAAATGAACACTCGGTTCATCCACTAATTTTTGTCATTGCAATGCAATTCTTTTGGCTGAGTAATTATTACTAACATTTTTCTACCTACTCCTGCTCCCAGATTATGTTAGTATAGGGAGAACATCCTTTTGAAGCTTCAAAATATTTTAAGATCAAAGGGACCTCAACTCATCAATCAGAGCACTTAAGTCCTTGAATGATGAACAACCTTCTTTATATAAATTGTCATACCGGTTCTCACTGACATTACAGTTCATAAACCCATCATTATGCTATTGCTGGTGGAAAGAGCCAAAGTCAGACGGGGGAGCTGTACCATCATTAGCATATGCTTATATTCCATCTCTTTCAGATTTTCCAGCTTAAATCCTTGGTACTCCTTCAACTTGAACATAACCTGCATTGCTCCGAGATTCATCTTATCAGTCACGTGGAATACATGCTTCCACGGCTCCTTGGCATTCTTCACCGCCGAGTTCACCACCACCGAAGCGGCAATCACATTGTCCGAAAATATAGCATAATGGTACAAACTTGGATCCTTCTGCATTCGATGTCTTTTTATTCGCTGCTTTGGGAAGCTTTTCCCCTCCTGCTTTAGCTTCATGCTTCTGTATTCTTGCAATGTAGGTATTTAATGAGCTGCAGTAGGAAGGACTTGGGGCAGCAACATTGCGGCATGCTTTAATTTTCCAAAGGCTGCTTTAAAATCCAAAGGACAAACTTTATTAACTTTGCAGATATATTATTCTAAGTGCAGCGTCTGCCGGGAGTTTCCTTGAAAGATATGCATAAACCACTCCTTTACAGTCACTTAGAATGTCGCTGTGATCAGTGGCGGATCCAGGAATTTGAGTTCGGGTGGGCTTGAGTTTTTTATGAAACGAAAAAAAAAATATGAAAAATCTCGGCGGTGTGAGAGACTTATATTAAGTGGGAAAAAAGTGCACTTTGAGGGATCCTTACTCATTAATACAATATAAGAATAAACTAAGTAAATCTAATCCTAAAGTTCGATAAATTTTCAAAGTCATAGATCAGCATCTCATTGTCAACAAAATCAACATACTATTTTTTAGAATCATCCACTTGATTAACTGGAGACTCTAAAGGCAATGGTGCATCATCAAAGTTTGGAGAAGCTACAGAAGGAGTAGAAATTAGATTTGAACTTGAAGATGAGGCATTAGTTATTGGATACCATCTAGTAAGGTTTTTACATTGCTTTGACTTCGACATTGAATCAGACAATTTATTAGAGACTACCTACAGATTAAGAAACAATGCTTATATTAGACAAAATGTAGCAAAATGCAAACACAATAGCAAGGCAAACACAACGGCAGGGCAAACACAGTAGCAAGCCAAATACAAAACTCCATCTTAATTGTGAATTTGTAATAGAAGTAATATAACCTAAAACTAAAATTAAATTACTGTAAATTAATAAGAAGTATAAATTTTAGCAATAATCATTTAACAAAGCTTAGAGTTCATACAAAAAAAGCATAATCAAATTCTCAATTTAGTATTTGAAATCAATACACCATTGTTTGATTTGTCACTCCATGCCTGACTTTGCCCAGCCTCCAGAGACTCTAAGTAAAAACCAAAGTACCCAGTAAGATTAGAAACAAATTAAAACATAATCAAGTCAAATAAGAAAACCCAATTGAAAATAATCTTATATAAGCTTACAAATTGTTGATGAAGTATGAGAGAGTGAGGTGTAGAATTGAATACGCAGTAGTAATGGAGAGACTAAGAGGGAGGTGAGATTTTGAATCTTTGATGGAATGAAGGAGATTTGGAGAATGCACTGAAGTGAGCAGTTGATAGAGAGTGGTGGACTGAGATAATTGAGAAAATTGAGAGTTATATCGGGAAGGATAAAGAGGAGTGAGAGTATTAGTGATTTAGTGTAGTACCAAGCAGTTGATAGAGAGTGAGAGACTGAGAAAACTTAGAATTATATCAGGAAGAATATAGAGAGTGAGTGTTAGTGATTTAGTGTAGTACCAAACAGTTGATAAAAAATGAGAGACTGAGAGAACTTAGAAATTATATCGGGAAGAATATAGAGAGTAGAGTATTAGTGATTTAGTGTTATAACAAAAAATATATATATATACCCAAGTTTTTTTTTCCCAAAATTATGGGGTGGGCTTGAGCCCTCTAGCTCTTGTCTTGCATCCGCCGCTGGCTGTGATTCAGCTCACCACCCAAATTTTTATTCTCATCCAACATCATTTGTGTTTCAGAGATGTGAAGTGTCGCATCTATTATTGTAGGTTGAAATAACGGTCGGCAGCACAAGGAACCTTTTAGATGACTTGGAATTTGACAACAGTCCATCTCCCGCTAATATCACTGAAATCCACAGATATAGCTCGCACATCACAAGTCGAACCCAATAAACATTGCCAGGAGACGATTCAGTCGACATTTCAAAACCCTAAATCAGAGCTGAGTAGACAACGATGACGACACCAGTCATAGCTTTTCCGAGTAACGTTCAGCCTTCCTTCATCGTCATCCAAGCGCCAGCCACCGTCGTGTTTGCACGGATCAATAGAGGCTCGAATCTACCTGCGATTCAGGCCGTGAACCCAAAGCCCCAAGTGTGAGAGAGAAGCAATCGAAGTAGCTATACAATTATGATCAAAGCAAAAGAGGTGTCGTCGGAGCTCAAAGGTGAAGATTGAATGAATGAGTCTGCATGAATATGGCGGGTGTGGTAATTGGGTGATTCAAGAATGTGGATGTGCTCTTGTGCAATCGATTTAGTTTTTTTTTTCTTTTTTTTTTGTCTGTCTTTGACTTTTTTGTCTGACTTTGACTCTTTTTTTGTCTGGCTTTGACGTTTTTTTTTATCCGAATTAATTAATTAATTTTTTTTGAATTTGACCTCTCTTTTCTTTTTGTAGGATCTTGATAATCAATTCAAGAGCTTCGATTAATCAAACTATTTGACTTCTTTCGAAACGTCTTGATTTCTGGCGGATCTGAAGAACGTAAACGACCTAATCGCTTGACTACTCTCACTTCATAGACTTGACGACAGTCAACAAAAGCGTGTTAGGCTTTATGCATCACATTCACCATGGCGGCTTTCAAGAGTTTGAAGAACGTAAACGACCTAATCGCTTGACTGCTCTCACTTCATAGACTTGACGGCAGTCAATAAAAGCGCGTTAGGCTTTACGCATCACATTCACCATGGCGGATTTCAAGAGTTTGAAGAACGTAAACGACCTAATCGCTTGACTGCTCTCACTTCATAGACTTGACGGCAGTCAACAAAAGCGCGTTAGGCTTTAGGCATCACATTCACCATGGCGGCTTTCAAGAGTTTGAAGAACGTAAACGACTTAATCGCTTAATTGCTCTCACTTCATAGACTTGACGGCAGTCAACAAAAGCGTGTTAGGCTTTACGCATCACATTCACCATGGCGGCTTTCAAGAGTTTCAAGGACGGGACGATCACTATCCTTGTATTAATTTTTTTTTGAATTTGACCTCTCTTTTCTTTTTGTAGGATCTTGATAATCAATTCAAGAGCTTCGATTAATCAAACTATTTTACTTCTTTCGAAACGTCTTGATTTCTGGCGGATCTGAAGAACGTAAACGACCTAATCCCTTGGCTGCTCTCATTTCATAGACTTGACGGCAGTCAACAAAAGAGGATTAGGCTTTACGCATCACATTCACCATGGCGGCTTTCAAGAGTTTGAAGAACGTAAACGACCTAATCGCTTGACTACTCTCACTTCATAGACTTGACGACAGTCAACAAAAGCGTGTTAGGCTTTATGCATCACATTCACCATGGCGGCTTTCAAGAGTTTGAAGAACGTAAACGACCTAATCGCTTGACTGCTCTCACTTCATAGACTTGACGGCAGTCAATAAAAGCGCGTTAGGCTTTACGCATCACATTCACCATGGCGGATTTCAAGAGTTTGAAGAACGTAAACGACCTAATCGCTTGACTACTCTCACTTCATAGACTTGACGGCAGTCAACAAAAGCGCGTTAGGCTTTACGCATTACATTCACCATGGCGGCTTTCAAGAGTTTAAAGAACGTAAACAACCTGATCGCTTGACTGCTCTCAATTCATAGACTTGACGGCAATCAACAAAAGCGGATAAGGCTTTACGCATCACATTCACCATGGCGGCTTTCAAGAG
Source organism: Argentina anserina (assembly GCF_933775445.1). NCBI lineage: Eukaryota > Viridiplantae > Streptophyta > Magnoliopsida > Rosales > Rosaceae > Argentina > Argentina anserina. The sequence continues at coordinate 13,222,896 of NC_065876.1, forward strand.
TTTGAAGAACGTAAACGACCTAATCGCTTGACTGCTCTCACTTCATAGACTTGACGGTAGTCAACAAAAGCGTGTTAGGCTTTACGCATCACATTCACCATGGCAGCTTTCAAGAGTTTGAAGAACGTAAACGACCTAATCGCTTGACTGCTCTCACTTCATAGACTTGACGGCAGTCAACAAAAGCGTGTTAGGCTTTACGCATCACATTCACCATGGCGGATTTCAAGAGTTTGAAGAACGTAAACGACCTAATCGCTTGACTGCTCTCACTTCATACACTTGACGGCAGTCAACAAAAGCGCATTAGGCTTTACGCATCACATTCATCATGGCGGCTTTCAAGAGTTTGAAGAACGTAAACGATCTAATCGCTTGACTACTCTCACTTCATAGACTTGACGGCAGTCAACAAAAGCGCGTTAGGCTTTAGGCATCACATTCACCATGGCGGCTTTCAAGAGTTTGAAGAACGTAAACGACCTAATCGCTTAACTGCTCTCACTTCATAGACTTGACGGCAGTCAACAAAAGCGTGTTAGGCTTTACGCATCACATTCACCATGGCGGCTTTCAAGAGTTTCAAGGACGGGACGATCACTATCCTTGTATTAATTTTTTTTTGAATTTGACCTCTCTTTTCTTTTTGTAGGATCTTGATAATCAATTCAAGAGCTTCGATTAATCAAACTATTTGACTTCTTTCGAAACGTCTTGATTTCTGGCGGATCTGAAGAACGTAAACGACCTAATCCCTTGACTGCTCTCATTTCATAGACTTGACGGCAGTCAACAAAAGAGGATTAGGCTTTACGCATCACATTCACCATGGCGGCTTTCAAGAGTTTGAAGAACGTAAACGACCTAATCGCTTGACTACTCTCACTTCATAGACTTGACGGCAGTCAACAAAAGCGTGTTAGGCTTTATGCATCACATTCACCATGGCGGCTTTCAAGAGTTTGAAGAACGTAAACGACCTAATCGCTTGACTGCTCTCACTTCATAGACTTGACGGCAGTCAACAAAAGCGCGTTAGGCTTTAGGCATCACATTCACCATGGCGGCTTTCAAGAGTTTGAAGAACGTAAACGACTTAATCGCTTAATTGCTCTCACTTCATAGACTTGACGGCAGTCAACAAAAGCGTGTTAGGCTTTACGCATCACATTCACCATGGCGGCTTTCAAGAGTTTCAAGGACGGGACGATCACTATCCTTGTATTAATTTTTTTTTTGAATTTGACCTCTCTTTTCTTTTTGTAGGATCTTGATAATCAATTCAAGAGCTTCGATTAATCAAACTATTTTACTTCTTTCGAAACGTCTTGATTTCTGGCGGATCTGAAGAACGTAAACGACCTAATCCCTTGGCTGCTCTCATTTCATAGACTTGACGGCAGTCAACAAAAGAGGATTAGGCTTTACGCATCACATTCACCATGGCGGCTTTCAAGAGTTTGAAGAACGTAAACGACCTAATCGCTTGACTACTCTCACTTCATAGACTTGACGGCAGTCAACAAAAGCGTGTTAGGCTTTATGCATCACATTCACCATGGCGGCTTTCAAGAGTTTGAAGAACGTAAACGACCTAATCGCTTGACTGCTCTCACTTCATAGACTTGACGGCAGTCAACAAAAGCGCGTTAGGCTTTACGCATCACATTCACCATGGCGGATTTCAAGAGTTTGAAGAACGTAAACGACCTAATCGCTTGACTACTCTCACTTCATAGACTTGACGGCAGTCAACAAAAGCGCGTTAGGCTTTACGCATTACATTCACCATGGCGGCTTTCAAGAGTTTAAAGAACGTAAACGACCTAATCGCTTGACTGCTCTCAATTCATAGACTTGACGGCAATCAACAAAAGCGGATAAGGCTTTACGCATCACATTCACCATGGCGGCTTTCAAGAGTTTGAAGAACGTAAACGACCTAATCGCTTGACTGCTCTCACTTCATAGACTTGACGGTAGTCAACAAAAGCGTGTTAGGCTTTACGCATCACATTCACCATGGCAGCTTTCAAGAGTTTGAAGAACGTAAACGACCTAATCGCTTGACTGCTCTCACTTCATAGACTTGACGGCAGTTAACAAAAGCGTGTTAGGCTTTACGCATCACATTCACCATGGCGGATTTCAAGAGTTTGAAGAACGTAAACGACCTAATCGCTTGACTGCTCTCACTTCATAGACTTGACGGCAGTCAACAAAAGCGCATTAGGCTTTACGCATCACATTCATCATGGCGGCTTTCAAGAGTTTGAAGAACGTAAACGATCTAATCGCTTGACTACTCTCACTTCATAGACTTGACGGCAGTCAACAAAAGCGCGTTAGGCTTTAGGCATCACATTCACCATGGCGGCTTTCAAGAGTTTGAAGAACGTAAACGACCTAATCGCTTAACTGCTCTCACTTCATAGACTTGACGGCAGTCAACAAAAGCGTGTTAGGCTTTACGCATCACATTCACCATGGCGGCTTTCAAGAGTTTCAAGGACGGGACGATCACTATCCTTGTATTAATTTTTTTTTGAATTTGACCTCTCTTTTCTTTTTGTAGGATCTTGATAATCAATTCAAGAGCTTCGATTAATCAAACTATTTGACTTCTTTCGAAACGTCTTGATTTCTGGCGGATCTGAAGAACGTAAACGACCTAATCCCTTGACTGCTCTCATTTCATAGACTTGACGGCAGTCAACAAAAGAGGATTAGGCTTTACGCATCACATTCACCATGGCGGCTTTCAAGAGTTTGAAGAACGTAAACGACCTAATCGCTTGACTACTCTCACTTCATAGACTTGACGGCAGTCAACAAAAGCGTGTTAGGCTTTATGCATCACATTCACCATGACGGCTTTCAAGAGTTTGAAGAACGTAAACGACCTAATCGCTTGACTGCTCTCACTTCATAGACTTGACGGCAGTCAACAAAAGCGCGTTAGGCTTTACGCATCACATTCACCATGGCGGATTTCAAGAGTTTGAAGAACGTAAACGACCTAATCGCTTGACTACTCTCACTTCATAGACTTGACGGCAGTCAACAAAAGCGCGTTAGGCTTTACGCATTACATTCACCATGGCGGCTTTCAAGAGTTTAAAGAACGTAAACGACCTAATCGCTTGACTGTTCTCAATTCATAGACTTGACGGCAATCAACAAAAGCGGATAAGGCTTTACGCATCACATTCACCATGGCGGCTTTCAAGAGTTTGAAGAACGTAAACGACCTAATCGCTTGACTGCTCTCACTTCATAGACTTGACGGCAGTCAACAAAAGCGTGTTAGGCTTTACGCATCACATTCACCATGGCGGCTTTCAAGAGTTTCAAGGACGGGACGATCATTATCCTTGACGATGTCGAAGATGAGCAACATGATGACACCACCTTAACCGTATATCCCTCTTTTACCAAGCCATTCGCTTTTAAAGCTTCATTCTATGGTAGTTGAATTCCCATCTTGCAATGGACTTACGTAGTGAATTGTCAAGTAGCCAGCTATTAAATGCCCAGGTAAGGCGACAAGGTGCTAAGTTCAGATGTTTGTAGAGCTTTGCTTGATCACGACAACCCAAGAAATTCGGCAAAATACTTTTGATCGGCGTCATTCCATGCTTGATTCCCTTGAGAACTTGAAGGAAGAACAACAGACTCTAGAGCAGACGTTGGACTTGCTAGATGCAGACATTTTTCTTCACGATGTAAGACTTGTTGATTTAGAACAGAAAAAGTGCCAAATCCGAGAGATTTCAGAACTAACTGCAACAGAGATTGAGGAGACAAAGAAGTTAAGAGCCGGTTTTGAAGAACGTCGGTGCAGCTTCAAGGGTTTGACCTAGATGTGACAACTGACTTGAATGATCAAGACTTGCTCCTCCTTTTTTTTATTCTTCAATCATCTTGTAATCAATCGATTTTGAATTTCAACTTACTATCAGTGAAATAAGAATTTGTATGATTGGCAGACAAACCCTTATTTTTATTTTGATGTGACTGAACTTAAGATTGTTATTCTCAAACTGCCTACGTATCCTTCTAAAGAAGGAATCAAGTCATCACGTAGTTCAAGGGTTTTTTTTGGGTGCCTTGTGCAGTTTAAGCTCATGCAGGCGTGGAGCGTTTTTTTTTGTCTTATGCAGTTTAGGCTCGTGCAGACTTGGAGCGTACTTTGTTTTTTTTTGGTGTCTTGTGCAGTTTAGGCTCGTGCGGACTTAGAACATTTTTTTTGTTTTTTTTTGTGTCATACGCAGTTTAAGCTCGTGCGGACTTGGAGCTTTTTTTTTGTCTTCAAGCATAATACTTCTTCAAGAACTTGCCGTTGATGGGACCGATTCTCAAACCGTCTTCCGCCACAATTTTGTAAGCTTCATTGGTGTAAACTTCTCTGACGACGTAAGGACCATCCCACTTTGACTTGAATTTGGAGCCAGACTTGTGCGTCATAATGATGGGTCTTCGAACAGCAAGGACTAAATCATCAACTTGAAATGACCGTGGTCGAACACCTTTGTTGAAGGCGTGTGACATCCGAGCTTGGTAGCATTCCAGGTGTTATTGTGCGTCAAGCCTCTTCTCGTCCAAAGCTTCAAACTCTTGCAGGCGCAACTTGACATTTTCTTCATTTGTGAGACCTTCTTGCAAAGCGATTCTCAATGACGAGATTTCTTTCTCTAATGGTAACACGGCTTCGACACCATAGACGAGAGAATAAGGTGTAGCATTTGTGGCTGTCTGATACGTCGTTCTGTAAGCCTAGAGAGCTTCGCCCAATTTCTCATGCCAATCCCTCTGCTTCTTGCTGACAGTTTTCTTCAAAATGTTACATAGCGTTTTATTGAATGCTTCTGCCAATCCATTTGCCGGAGCGTTATACATCGAAGACAAGTGAAGCCTGAAGTGAAATTTCTTGCTCAAATTTTCTGTTGCGGTATTCGAGAACTACTTGGCATTGTTTGTGATGATGTATCGCGGTATACCATAGCGTTGTATAATGCTTCCAGTAATGAAGTCCACAACATTTTCTTTCTTTATTTCTTTCAGCGGTATCGCTTCTGCCCACTTTGAGAGTGGCTACCAGAATGTACATAAGACCAGCCGATGATTTCAGAGTGATGGGTCCGATTGCATCCATTCCCAAGACATCGAACGGGTACGAAGCAATTGTCGGATGCAACGGCTCAGGTGGCTGATGAATGAAGTTGGCATGAAACTGACAAGCTTGGCATTTTTATGCATACTCCATACAATCCTTGACCATGGCAGGCCAATAATACCCTAGTCGTCTTACTTGGAAATGTAACTTTGGTCCTGACTGATGTGCTCCACACACTCCAGAATGAACCTCTTCCATGGCTTTTCCCAAGCATCAAAGGAGTACTCCGTCAAACGACCTCCGATATAAAGTTTCTTTGTAGTAGAGGAAGCGCGGTGCTCGTCGCTTGATGCTCCACCTTTGCTTCGAATCTTCGGGAAGCTTGTTGTGCTCAAGATAGTCGATAAAAGGATGCCTCCAGTCTTCAATATCAATGGTGTGAACTGACACTACATGAGAACTGGCACACTGGAGTGAAGGTTTTGTTGTCACGACCCACCTTTGGCAAATTGGGTTATCCAAAATTTCGTCTCCAGACAATGCCAAGGTCGCCGCCAAGTTTGCCAATGCGTCTGCCATTTGATTTTCTTTCCGTGGCACATGTATGAGTGTAACATTATCAAAGCCCTTGAAGAGTTGTGAGGCGAGTTGGAAATAAGGTACCAAATCTTCCTTATTGACCTCGTAATTAGTGAGCAGTTGATCAATCACCAACTTTGAGTCTCCATACACTTCGAGACTTTGGATTTCAATTTCTAACGCTCTTTGCAATCCCATGATCAAGGCTTGGTACTCTGCGACATTGTTGGAGCACAATTCCCAAAAAGTGAAAGAATAAGGCAATATCTGCTTTTGTGGAGAGACAAAGATAACTCCAGCCCCTGCTCCGTCTGCCCTAGATGAGCCATCGAAAAACATCTTCCAAGTAGGGAGGACCTCTGCAAGGAAGACTTCCTCATCCGGGAATTCATCTGAGATTTTCCAATCCGCTGGAATAGGGTGGTCTGCCAGGAAGTCAGCCAGCGCCTGTCATTTCGCTGCTTTAGCGGGCACATATACGATGTTGTATTGGTTCAATAATAATGCCCACTTAGCCATGCGCCCGGTTAGAACTGGTTTAGATAATATGAACTTAACTGGATCGGCTCGCGCCACCAAGTGTATTGTGTAAGCTTGCATGTAATGCCTCAACTTTTGAATGGCGAAGACGAGTGCAAGACACATCTTCTCTATCGGTGGATAATTTAGCTCAGGTCCAGTGAGAGTCCGACAAGGCTTTCTCCTTTTTTACTTCATTTTCTTGGGCAAGAAGGGCCCCAAGTGATCTCTCTTGAGCCGCGATGTAAAGGATAAGAGGCTTCCCGGCGATAGGTGCACCCAACACCGGAGGATTCGCCAAGTATTTCTTTATGCTCTCAAAGGCATTGCGACAACCTTCATCCCATACAAACGGAACATCTTTCTTTATGAGTCGACTGAATGGTTGGCAGCGGCCTGCCAGGTTCGATATGAACCGTCTGATGAAGGCAAGTCGTCCTTGGAGGCTTTTTAACTCGCGCAAATTTCTTAGCTCTGGCATTTCCTGGATGGCTTTAATTTTGGATTGGTCTACCTCGATTCCTCGGTGCTTCACGATGAATCCAAGAAATTTTCCAGAACTGACGCCGAATGCACATTTCAAAGGATTCATTTTTAACTGTTACTTGCGTAACCTGTCGGACACTCTTCGTAGATCTTGCAGGTGATCACTTCTTTTCTTTGTTTTGACAACCAAATCATCAACATAGCATTCTACATACTTGTGCAACATGTCACCGAAAATTTTCTGCATAGCACGTTGGTACGTTGTACCGGCATTTTTTAACCCGAATGGCATGACTTTATAGCAATAAATTCCTTTGGGAGTTCGAAATGCAGTGAGTTCCTCATCCTCTAAGGCCATCCTTATCTGATTGTAACCTGATGATCCGTCCATGAATGACAAAACCTCATGCCCGGTTGTCGCATCCACCATGAGATCTATGATTGGTATAGGGAAATCATCTTTTGGACATGCCTCATTTAGGTCACGAAAATCTACACAAACGCGGATTTGTCCGTTCTTTTTCTTGACATGAACAATGTTTACGGTCCACTTGGGATACTGAACCTCTCTAATGAAGCCCGCGGCAATCAACTTATCAACTTCTGCTTCAATTTGAGGAATAAGTTCTGTTCGAAAGCGTCTTTGTGTTTGCTTGGTCGGCCGAGCCTCTGGTTTGACAGCAAGTCGATGAACTGCTACCTTTGGATCTAGGCCGGGCATTTCTTTATACGTCCAAGCAAATACATCTTTGTACTCGAGCAACAGATCAAGATGTTCTTTTTCTTCTTCAGAACTTAAAGACGCACTTACAAAAATAGGTCTTAGGTCTTCCTCTGTTCCCAAGTTAATCTCCTTAAGTTCATCCATAGTGGCTTGCCCCCCCCCCCCCCCCCGTCTTCAAGTTCTAGAGGAGCTTCGTCTACTTCAATTTCAAAATCTTCATGATCGTCTTCCTCTACGACATCTGTTTCTGCCACCGTGACATGATAAGAGGTTTCGACAATGTCATCCTCACCGTCATTATCGAGGTTGCTGGTGTTGTTATCTCCTTTTTGGCCAGTGAATATGATGGTATGTTGCTTCACTTTGAGTTGATCTGTGGAATCCACTTCCAACACACAATGCCTCTTCATTCGTGATGGGATAAGACTTCGGATTTCTTTTCTCTCCGCTCGACTACAAGTTGTCTTCCACTTGCATATCTGTCGTTCCTCAAGTGCTTGGATCCTTTCCAACGCAGGCTTTTGCGGAATGAGGTTTGACTTTTTCTTATCTTTGTCTGAACTTGACATCCTATTGAATACGGAAGGCCGAGTGGTTGTACTACCGATGCGATTGAAGACTGAACCTCTACTTGTTGTCATGTTCACACGGTCTAGAACCGACACCCTTGTGATTGATCCTTCAATGCGTTCAGATGTTGCTCTTCGGTAATTTGGACGAATGCGATCGAACGACGAAATGCGAGGGGTCGACTGAACCTCTTGACTCTTCTCTTCAACTACCTCGACACTGATATGTTGCACATTGGCTCGCTCTGCCCTCCTTCTTCCTGAAATTATGATTGGCTTGCTTGAAGTGAAACCGAGACCAGCTTTAGAAGAATCAACTATTGCCTCTTGCTCTCTTAACTTCTTTTGTGACTCATCGAGCTCATGCGCCATCCTTGCTGCGATCTGGTCATCCTTTTTTCTTGATGAACCAAAGTCGTATCCGGCCTTTTCTAACAGCTTGTATGCGTTAGGATCGAACCCTTCACTTGTTCTTTTCTTGGGCAGCGATCCATGTTCCGTCTTACCTTGACTTGGTTTGACAAACCCCTTTAATGGCTGCTTCGTGGGATTTTGGTTGCTCACATTTATTAATGGTAATGTTGACTCCTCCTTCAACAATTTCACATCATCCTCTTCTAATTTTTGTGGACACTCTTGTGACTTTGTCCCCGCAAATGGAGATTCCCCTCCCTTCGTCTAGACTTCAGAACATAGCGAATGACCGGAATGGCATGGCTGGCTTTTCTTTCTCCAGACAATGTTGCCACTTCAGATGAGACTTTTTGCGACACTTCACCATGAAGCTCAATGTCTTTTGATTTGGCATCATTCTCCCTAACTTTAGTATGATGATCATAGCGAAAAACTTAGCAAATGCAGCGGTCCTTGTGGAAAGCAAAGCGACGTGTGACCAATGCGTCGATGCTCTTAACCTATACCATAAAAATACCGAAAAATGTCCGCATTCGGTTGGATATGGTCTACTAATGTCACCTTAAATACTTTGTAAGAATGGAATGTTCTCGGTTTGAGCCTTATCAAAGAAATGACTTCCTTGAAATCTTGCAAGAGAACTAGCTTTGCAAAATGAGCGATGGGCATCAAAGATTTCCATGGAGGCATTATAAAACAAGGGAGGCATTACAAGCTCCTGTGAAGGAGGGGATGCCGCCACTGACGGCCTTAATGCCATGGAGCCGCCGAGAGTGGCAGGCTCGGCCTCACCGTGCATGCACGGATAGGCACGGCCTCACCGTGTGGAGCACGGGTGAGGTGATCCTCCAATCGCTTCGTGAACATGAAAAATAGATAATCCTGTGAATTTCAAAGAACTCAAATCATCATATTTCGTTCAAAATGACAAAAAAAAATGATCATGTCAAAACCGAGGAGCAGTAAAACCGAACCCATGATTCAAAGAATCTTGAGTTACATAAAGCTACTGCTGCAGGCAAGTAAAGCTATGTCCACAAGCTAACGAAGCTACTGTCTAAGCTTGAAAAAACTACTGTCAATGAAATCTGACAGATTTATTCATCTCCATTCTTAACACAGATAGCAAGATAAAAATGTATCATTGGCATAAATGGCCTTTTAAAACTTAGCAAGGCACGAAGATATAAAACACAATCTCCGCACGAGATCCGTAAAACAATTACATGTGCCGTAGGACAATGTGGGTGGTTACGCAATTAGCAAGACACTCGAATTCATGGCGGGACATTCTCAAAATGAAGATTAAGAGAATCAACGACGCGGTGAACTTCTCTAGACAATACGCCGTAGGATATTGTAAGAGGTGGGATTGAAACAAATGTGCAATCACATCGAGTGTGTCACATGGCAATAGAACTACATTCTTCAACTTAAGAGTTGGAAAAACATTGTATTGGAGCAGTTGAATACCAAACAATTAGGGTGGAAAACCATCCATTTGGTGCGGGTGGTCACCAATAATAATAAAATCGTTTGAGCTATGAAACGACTTGGAGAAAATCAGAAAACCATGTCAAAATAACTCAAAACCGGGTGAAATTTGGACTGGAAAACGTGGTAGTAAAAAAATGCGGGAAATATGCCAGAAAAATGACGAGAAACAACGAAAAAATCGTCGGAAAAACTCACCGGAAACCGGCGGCACCAATCGCCTGAAAACCGGCCGGCGGCGGCCGAAGCTGGCCGGTATGGAGGCCGGAACTTCAGGTCTGATAGGGGACGCCGGCAGGAACCGGATGGCGGTGCCGGAAACGCCATAACAGTAACCGGGGAAAACGACGTCAATTTTGACGTTCCGAGGTCCGTTTTCTAAATTTTAATGTCCAAATTCACAATGTAGTACTATTGGGTTCCCATGTAACCCAAAAGCAGCCAATTTAAAAACCACGTGAGTTGCAAACGTTGACCATGCATGCTAAGCCAAGGCAAATAAAATTCTCACGAGTCCATCTTGTAAAAAAGAAATACGAGAAATTTTATAGAATATGCCAATATTTAATAGAACACAACCAAACTTCAAATTCCAATAGACGACTTAAGCTAAAGTCGAGCAAGAAACATGGCAAAGCCAACGTCATACTTGAAAAATAGTAAGTAGAAAGCATAGTCAAAATAGATTGACTAATCAAAAGTCCGTAGCAACAAAATCTTACATATCGGATCGGGCAGAGCCTTAGCCTGAGGCTCAAAATGTTTGCTTACTTGAGAATGGAAGAATCTTACTTTTCCATCTCCAAAATTCCCTCAAGATATAGATACAGGTGCAAAAAAAAGGCATGCGTTTCTTGGATGTGGAATATGCATCAAGGTCAACTCTGATAATACAACGTCATAGACGTTCATTAAATCACTTGAAGTGTGTCTCATAGAATTCGTTATTTTTGGGATCTTTTATCAGCAAATAGTGTTGCTTTAGAGTAATGAATTTCAACTCAAATAAATGAGTACGTAGACCTTGATATTATCGTTTATAGACATGAGTTTAAGAAAACTCAAACATTCAAATAACCGTCGTGATGACGACGCATTATGAGAAAACGAGGGTTGTATAGGTTTCGAATAATCGAAACTAGTCAAGTATGTAACCGGAATTAGAAGGGTTGTGATGTATATAGTCACAAAATAATCGATGCATATCGGCGATACTCATGATCGCACCCAAAACAACGGTGCACTCAGCGACCACACGAAATTGATATCTTCCCTTTTAAATAATAACGTGACTCCCCCAGGACCGTCACACGAAAAATGTCGATGATTTTAGATAGAATTGAATCACATGTAGGTCATGATATGGCATATGTGACATCATTTAGTGTAGCTTTTTTGTATAACCTTTTTGGTATGTAGCATATTTGTGGAAGAAAATAGTGAGAGAAAACCAAAAAAAAAGTGTTGAGAAAAAAGAAAAAGGAATAAGTAAAGGGAAAAAAGGTTTCAATGGAAGGACTTGAACCCAAGACCTCACTTTTATAGATGACACATATGAAAAAGGGAATACCATAATATTGTCTAGGTTGTAGCCCAAGTAGCCTACCAAGTAGATACGCATATGGGTCTAATTATGTGGCAAAACTTGTAGACAAAAAATTTAGGTCTGGCACCTCGCATTGATCTCCCCCAGCTTATATTTCCTTTTAAAGTGATTCTGTCGAATTTAACATATGGATAGATGAGATCTAGGCTCGGTGTTGAAGAAATCATTGAGAATTCGGGATAGAATACTAAGCCTAAAGTCCGTGGACATTGAAATGCATTTTGGATTGGAATAGATTCGATTCCAATTTATATTCTCGTACACTATAAGAAATCCCTACGTCTTCATCATTGTTCAAACTAGTTTTACTATTTTAGTCATGTGTGTTAGGACAATAAAACATCAGAAAATTAGAGATAGACTCAATATTGGAACCTCCTATTTATGTTAAACCCACACCCAATATTTTTTTTCAATCTAGACCCAAAATCTTTCTTTACAAGTCTATTTGGCCATTTTGTATCATTTTAGTTTTCTTAATTTCAGCATCAATATAAAACATTTCCATTTTACTTATCTAAATCATTCCATTAATTTTTCATTGCTTTTTAATTCTTGAAATATTTGAATTCAAATTTTCTATTAGAAAAACTTCTATATATAGCTAATATTGATATCAAAGTTTATGTCACGACCCCGAAATTTCGAATGATAAAAATTCGAATTTGAAGCCATAATAACTCTAAAACAATCTCAAATATAATGAAACCATCTTACAATAACAGTGTATCGAAACTGAGTTCACAGTACAACTCAGTTGACTTGAATAATACATTACCAGTTCATACACTCAAGTATTAAAACAATTGGAAATGTAATATTCACTCAATCATCACCGCAACTGAAGAAGAAAACCCTCAGTAATCCTCCAAGCCTGCTAATCCTCAATGTGTAGAACTATTCCTTACACCATCGATCTGGTTACCTATCATGCAGTACAATGACAGACAGATAAGAGCTCTAACTGCACGTAACCAACATCCGACCAAAGCTTGGTTCCGATTTAATATCATCACAGTCTAAAGATCAGAAAACGTTTTAACAAGACTCAATGTTAAAACCACGTACAATATAACAAACCAGGTACAATATAACAATTCACGCATGTTTATGTACTACAACCAAATGACTCTCATAATCCATTATACGGAAGGTACATTATCTCCCTTCCGGTCTCATCCGCCACAATTAATCACAAACAATAAAATTTCATAATTTAAATAAAAACTGTAACATTATATAATATAGCAACTCATGTATATGTATTGTATTTACCATTTTTGTACACATACACAAACCCACTATATTATATCGATGTCATAGTTCACTCATTGAAACAAATCAAAAATATGAGTCACCGTCAAGTGTAGACTTTTCATAGTGCGATTTAATCACCTTATTTCCAGCGTGCAACTTCTACGACACCAAGAGCGATTCTCTCACTCGTTTTTTCAGTCACGTAGTAGCATAACAACATCCTTAGATGTACCCGCAAAACATTGTCTTGAAAACACTGTTCACGAAAAAACATTGTCCTGAAAACACTGTTCACGCGCCGCCACAGACGGCCGCGCGTGGGGCTCACGCTCCACCCTCCGGCAGCCGCGCCGCCCAAAGTACCCGCGTATGGGGCTCGCGTGCCGCCTAAAGTAGCCGCGCGTGACCTCACTTGCAGCGCATAAAACCCAGCAATTTCCTGCCTACACCGTCCTAGGCCTAATACCTAGTCAATACCGCCCTCACCTGCTCCCACGCTCCGCCCTAGACGGCGGCACGCGCACCACCATCACCTCTGCCCAAACTTCCACAATTCACAAAACGTCCAACATCAAAGATGTAGATGATGAGGAGTATATCGTAACCATACCTGTAGTTCGCTCCAAGTTGGCCGTAAACCGTCGAAATCGCCGCCGCTAGAACCTAGATTGGAGGTAGAAGATCAGAGACGAAATGGCTCGATTCGAGCTTCACCGCCGGTCGATTCACACCTAGAAGGAGGAGCCTGCGACGGTCGCCTCATGCCCCACTCTCACCAGCTGGTGGAAGGAGATCGCCAGTTGGAAAGGATTGGATGGAAAGGGAAATCGGGTCGGGGTCGGGCGTTTTTAGTTTCCAAAAATGCCATTTTTATAGCCTTCCAAAATCGGAAACTAAATTTCTGTTGCTAACATCTTCTACGTACGACATCCGATTAAAGTGTGTCGCGTGTCCACAAACTCGTATCTACGAGCTCTACAACTTTCGTGAATGAAGTTTTTAGAGATGAGCGACATAATAAAAGTCGACTCTTGAGCCACTGAAAACGTAACGTTTTTCAACCTTAAATTTCTGAAATCACTTTCATTTCATAAAGACATCGACGAGAAGGTGTATAATGCGATTTTACTCGAATTACCACGCATAATAATTGTAAGAAATTAAAAGAATTTAAACTCGAAAATTCAGGTTATTACAGTTTTCGAATTAAATTATTATTCTAGCTCTTGTAGATCAATCATATAAGGAAATTCCAAATTTTCAAGTTTGTTGTGTATTTGTATCGTTCGTTCGTTTCAATTTTTCAATCTATCATTAAGGTATGTTATCATGAGAGATATATACATATATATATATATATATATATATATATATATTTCTAAAATATTTTTTTTTAGTATTATTGTGAATTTTTGTATGGTAAACCTTTGTTCTGTGTTCAAAATTTTCATTTTCTTCATTCCATACTGTTACCTAATAGATAGAAACATGTATATTGGTATAAATTGTTGAAATGAACAAAATCTACATTTGAAATATAAAGTTTAGACAATGATTCGGTGTATAATATAAAAAAATATGTGAGTTTTTCTTTAAAAATAATTCTAAAATTTGGGTTAATAGTAAAATACCCCTTTCGTCTAATTTATGTTACAGTTTTTTGTGAACCGCAAACCTTTGGCTTACCGACAAACTATGCAGACTCTCAACTCAAGGGACGAATTATCCAGATTCTTAGTAGACTAGAGATGAGTAGACCACTATGCGTAGTTTATAGTATGTCATGAAGGATCCAAGCACTCATAGTCATTGCATGACTGGAGCACTCATAGTCATTGCATGACTGGAGCACTCATTATGACTTTGAGACTGGAGTTCCATTAGCAGTGGCATTAACCTGCTGAAATCGTTGAAAAAAAGTACATTATGTTTAACACGGCGGTCACTGTCTTAGCAGCCACATTCAAAGCAAGTCATTGATAATCCCTCGTACACATGCTTTGTTTTCAACTTCCACTAAAGGTCGACGGAGGAGTTTGTAAAACTTAAGATCAACTTCAATACATGCCCTTCTAAATGTTTTGGATTCATTATTTTTTCCAGCTAGGCTTAGGGGGTGTATTCAATTCTGATTTTAAATGATTCTGATTGATTTATTATAATCAACGGATTCTGAAAATCCATAAATTATTTCAATTCCACATAGATTCAGCCAGATTTCATTGTATTGTATTGACCAGATTTGTCTTGATTTGCTTGGATTTCACAAGTGCATGTATGATTTTTATATTATTATTAAATAATAAAATATAGAACATGGAGAATTAATAAGTTGGTTTTCTTTTTTAAAAAATTACAAAATAATAATGTATTTTACAAAGTAATAAAAATATAAAAACAACCAAATATTATATAGTGAAAATTACAAAGATAATTAGAAAAGTACATTAAGAGGCTGCATACTCATTCATTCCGACCTCATTGTCATCATAGTCTTCATGATCCCTCTTATTCGCATTGTCCTCATTATTTTCATTCGCATTGCCTTCAATATCATTGTTATCTTCTTGACTTTCATTATCACCATTCCGTGGTCTATTTTCCCACATAGCTTCAGCAATAGTTTCCAAGCATTAGCCTCTGCTCTTTGTTGTAGCTGACTTTGAGAAAGTAGTTCAAGATTCTCGTCTTCCATATCAAGTTCTTCATCATTTTCTATTTCAGGAGAAAATTCATCGGAACGACATTCTTTATTGCAACTATTAGTACAATTATAAAAACAACCATCATTTCTTTTTTACCTACAACAATTATACCAAATCACAAGAAAAACTCATAAGATCAATTTTTCCGGCCGATCGATGCCTCACCTGTACTAGTTTATTTATCAACGGAATTCTCTTTTACGAAAAGGACAAATGAAATGTGCCCGTTGTTTAACAAAGAGTCGCACAAAGAGGGAGCTTACAACAAGATGAAGAGGCTCCTCCTACCAAGGTCCTTAATTGATTAATTACGTACTCTAAGATACTATTAACTTTTGTAAGTTGTACGCTAAAAAAACTATGAGACTCTCTCTGGTTTTAACTCTTTGCTCTCTCTCGGCGGCGGCGGCGCATCTAGCGAGGATGGTTTCGTCCAGCTTCGAGCAACCGGGTGGCCTAGGCTGCCTGTCTTCGTGGCCTCTTCCTCTCCCGTGGCGGTGCTCTTGGTAAAGGCAAGGCTTTTCCTATTCGGATTTGAACCTTGGTGGTTGTTTGGCCCGTGGGTTCGATCTGGCGGCGGCGGATCTCTGTGGAGGGGTGGTTATGCTCTCTCCTCGAGTCTTGATGTCGTCGATTTCTCACCTTGGTTGTGTCAGATGGTGGTCTAGGCAAAGGGTGATGTTGTGGTTCCGGCGAGTGTGGTTCCCATTGATTTGCGGGGTGGTGTTGCAGTCTTCCGACGACCTAGGCAGGGTGGTGCTTGGGGAGGAGCCCATAACGGGGAAGACGGTGATTGCCGGCGTAGGGTTTTTGCTGTTGAATTTGCTTTGGGCTTTGGGCTTTGGGCTTGTTATCCAGCTTTGGGCCTTTAAGAGTTTGGTCCACTTTGCATTGGAACCTGGAGGCATTTATTGTCTGATTCCGGTTTCAGTTTCAGACATAAGTTAGCGGATATTGACATGAGCTTTTTTAGTTCTTTCTTTTCTGGTTACTTTTTCAGCGAGACTGTAGCGGATTTGGTCATAGATCTAATTTGGGGGTAGATTAGTTTGCTAGGTTTTTCTGTTTTCATAGTTAGGCGGTGCACTCTCAATTTCGTTGCCCTATGAAACGGGCCAGAGTGTTTTCATGGTGTACCGTACATTTAATTATATATATTTGAGACTGCGTTGTTAGATTAAAAAATCAAAGAGTCACACAATCAATCTTAATAACGTCTCTAATTTCTCAGTTTGCTAAACCCTAGCCTTTACTAAGAAATGCCAGTATATTCATATTTGTACAGAAATTCCCGACATATATGTATTGTCATTATTTTCAGGCACTAGTAATCTCCATTATATGTTGTAATTTAGAGAGAAAATGAAAAGAATTACAAAGGATGAAAATAAATCTCCTACATAAAAATCATTTGAGTAATCCTGTTCACATTTTTGTATGGTCAATGCTGCTGCTGCTGAATGTTTATTAACTTGTAATATGCTCCATTTCTGTTCTCTATAAGAGTTGAATGACTTCCTTGCTCCACAATCTTTCCATCTTGTATGACTGAAATTTCATCGGCATTTTTTATAGTGGACAGCCTATGCGCCACCATTATTGTTGTACGAGTCTTCATCAATCTGTCGAGAGCTTGTTGTACTACCCGCTCAGATTCCATATCTAGAGCACTGGTGGCCTCATCTAGTAACAAAATTTCAGGGTTCTTTAGAACTGCTCGGGCAATGGCCACCCTTTGCCTTTGACCACCGGATAGTTGCACCCCGCGCTCTCCAACTTTAGTGGAGTAGCCCTCAGGAAGGGAACTGATGAAACTGTGTGCATTGGCATGCTTGGCCGCTTCAATTACTTCTGCTTCAGAAGCTCCTTCTTTTCCATATAGGATGTTTTCATAAATTGATGTAGCAAAGAGAGCTGGTTCTTGTTGAACCAGGCCAATGTGTCTCCGCAGAGATTTGAGATTTACTTTCTTGATGTCTTTCCCTGCAATGACATACAATTTCAAATCATTCTAGCAATAATTTGAAAATCATTTCCTGAATTGAACCAACTATTAAACTATGACATCTTCTATAACTTAGGTGAATAAATTGGCACCTCTCTCTCTCTCTCTCTCTCTCTCTCTCTCTCCTACTTCTTTTAAACCAACTTCATGTCATGTCATGAAGTTTAAAAAGGGGGGTGTCCATTCCGCTCGCATTTTTTCCTTCACAATTAAAATGCTCTGAGTTGTTTTCGTCTATATTAAAATTCTATTGTTCTTTGTCTAAGATGTTAAGCAAAACCTTATGCATAAGACTTACCGTCTATCAGAACTTTCCCAGCTGTCGGATCATAAAATCTGAGAATTAAAGAAATCACAGAGCTTTTACCAGAACCACTTTGACCCACCAATGCCATAGTCTTTCCTGAATGAACTTTCAAATTGAAGTCCCTGAAAAGGACTACATCTGGTCTTGAAGGATAGCTAAATTGAACACCTCTTAACTCAATTGTCCCCTCCAGTTTTGTAACGTCTTCTCCTATGTCCGCTAGGACTTCTGTTCTGCGATCTGTGACTTCAAAAACTGATGCCACCATTTGGTTCCCTTTTAAAAGATCTGGGGCAAGTGCTAAAGTTTCACCCATTGCTAATGCCGTTACAATCAATACAAAGAATGATTTCATGACAGATCTAAAGCTAGCAAGCCCCTTTTCCATTAGAACAGAACCATACCTGATTGGGACAAAAAATAAAAGGATTTATGCTTAGAACCATATCTAGCTCTTCTGTCATGACTGAATTCTTATACATATGACAAATTAAATAAGCTTTATGTTTGTACTACATATTTGATTTTTCCATAGAACAAAAGTAGTATTTGGACCTTTCAGCCAAGCATCAAACAATGACAACAGAATTCTGCCAATGTAATAGAAAAGTGGAGGGCTGATGGAGGTATAAGTAACATACCACAAGGCCAGGCCATAGGATGAGAATATGAAGAACTGAGATACACCATAGAATATGCCAGCTATCTGACCACGAGTAAATGAGCGTCTAGAAGGCTCAACAAGCTCACGGGCATAAAGGTCAATGACCTTCTCCTCAGAACAAAATGCAGCAACAGTGCGGATGTTGCTTACAGCTTCCCCAGCTAGCATGTTAGCTTTCAGATATGCTGTGCTCAAGTTGCCACCATAGCCTTTCATGAAAAGTTTCTGTAACAAAAGGTAGAAACTGTTGGCATAACATTCTTATTCAGTTATTCTTTCAAAACTACAGCTGAAAGAAATAATGGTATAGGACCTCGCTGATATGACCACTAATGATCAAAGGATATGTAGCTAAGACCACTAATGTGATTCTCCAGTTCAAGATGAAGGCAATGATAAATGAGGCCACTATCAAACCCACATTCTGTAGAAGAATTGTTGAACGATCAACAACAATAGTTCGTAATAAAGTAGCATCACTTTCTAGACGAGACGATAGCATAGCACTGGTGTTGTTTGTATCATCAAACCATCCAATCTCATTCCTTAGTATTGCTGCAATTAGATAAAAAGATTAAATATGAAAAGGCAATATCAAAATTAATAACTAGAACAATATTTTTGAAGTACTTTATATCCCAGTAAAGGGGAGCTATCCATATTATACTAGCCATCATGGTCTCTGGATTACGAAGTTAAACCTAGTGAATGCTGTGGTCTTCAATCATTAAATTTGACAGTTTTGTACTATCCCTAAAGGTTACAATTTTTCTTAGAAGCTTTTTAACCGTTCGCTTTTGTAGTACTGCAGATAAAAAAAAATACACATTATCACCATCAAGTATAACTCAAATGCTTCTAATGCGTTTTCAAGAGAATGAAGGATCCATCAATGTAAATGAAATAAAAGTAAAGACATCCTATCAATTCTACAGATTACTTTCTACGGAAGAACAAATCTTGGAATGTACATATATAAAGAAATCAACAGAAGCATTAAGAAATTTAGTATTTCATTTCTGTTTTATGTAAAAAGTATGTAAATGTGCATACCAGAAAACATCTTCTCTCTAACTCGAAGAGTGAGTCTCTCTCCCATAGTACCAAAACAAAGATGAGCTACCGCATGAACAAAGACAGTTAACACTGCAGCCCCACAGAAGAGTAAAGAGATCTTTTTAACCTCACGACATGTTGTTTCCCAGTCCATGTAATAGGAAACTAGAGCCTGAGAGACACCAAGAGCAAAAAGAGGCATCTGAGCTCCAGCAATAAGGGCACCAATGGTGCCCATCACCCCGTAATGCCAGTCTGTACGGACCATGGAATACAATTTACTTGCTGATATATGCCTTGACTTAAACTCTGTTCCATCACCACCAGGACGGCCAAGAGATTCTTTATCAGATCGAAAGCTGGCACCAAAACTTGCGGTGGTGCGAGATAACTCTCGTGAATACCTTAAGCTACAAAGTTTTATGGAAAATATATGTCATTCCCAGTTTAACTGAAATCTGTAGTATATTATACGGCATAGAGGATTTTTTATTCCTATCAGTAAATTCAGCAAGTAGGGGATATAGTAAATGCTCCCACATTATGTATGTCTATCAATACTATAAAGGAGTACATCTACAAAGCCGACAGCTATTTCAACAGCTGCAATTATTCCAGAACTTACAAGAACAGTTTAGTATGAGCACCAGAATTTTAACCCAAACACTGCAAGATGTAAGAGTCTAAATTGTACCTCAGTGGCCGTCCTAAGCTAGGACCAAATGTGGAGGGACGTTGCAAAGAAGCTGTCTCTTGTAGATGAACAAGTGCTGCATAGACACCATTGGGGTCAGAAATTAGCTCCTCATGGCTCCCAGTTTCAACTATCTTTCCTTCTTGCACAACCGCAATAATATCTGCATTCCTGACAGTGGACAGACGATGTGCCACCACTACTGTTGTTCGCCCTACCATGGCACGATCAAGTGCCTCCTGCACACTCTTCTCAGACTCCGCATCCAGTGCACTTGTTGCTTCATCCAATAGAAGAATTGATGGATTCTTCACAATTGCGCGTGCTATTGCAATCCGTTGCTTTTGTCCTCCAGAGAGTTGTATGCCTCTCTCACCAACCTGGAAAAGAAAATTTTATCATCAGTCCATCAGAAAAAAGAAGAAGACAAGCAACAATTCCTCATTTATACACATTTCCTTTGCAATGTAATAAGGATCATGATTAAACAAAGTGATTTATATAGCAAACATGCAACATAAGTTTTTTTTTTGGTACTCATAGCTTGAAGTTTGTTTTAAAAAGAAGTTGCAAGTACTAATAATGCAGTACTTTTCTTGCCTGTATAGTAATTACACACACACACACACACATGTATAATACATAATGATGGTTGTAATAGAATTTGTGTATCCATACCTGAGTTTCGAATCTCTCTGGGAGGTTATTTATGAAAGAAAGAGCCTCTGAAAGTTTAGCTGCATGTTTGATATCATCCATCGAAGCATCACCTTTACCATAAAGAATATTCTCCGTAATGCTTGTTGCAAAAAGAGCAGGCTCCTGATTGACCAGCCCAATTTGTTGCCTCATCCATTTGAGGTCAAGTTCACTTATATTATTTCCATCTAACAATATTTGGCCACCAAGTGGCTCATAGAATCTTTCAATCAAAGATATAACTGTACTCTTGCCAGAACCACTTCCTCCCACAAGAGCTACAATCTTCCCAGCAGGGATATCAAGATTGAGCTTATCGAAAATACTAACATCTGCACGAGATGGGTAGCTAAAAGATACATCCTTGAATTGGATGTGCCCCTCAAGTTTGTCCAGTTTCCGGCCAGTTATACTGCTGGATTGGTTCACTGTGTTCCTCTCTATCATCTCAAATATGGGATAAGCAGCTGCTTTGGCTCGAATGAATGCAGAGATGTCAGGCGCTGCTTGCCCGAGTGACCTTTCAAGCAAAGAGAAAACAATAGTATCATCTGGTTTGATCTTATTTGAACTCTAAATACAATTCCAGGCTACCTAGATTCATCACAATAACAACAATCAACTCAATCAAATGCATAAATTTTAAACACATGCATTGAGATTATCTCCCATTTCCACATGTTCTACATATAAACTGCTACACAATTCTGTAACTAGCCGTGTCTCCATCATCAGATGAAATCTGAGCTAGTTGATTATACTCTGTATATGTAGAACATGTGGGAAAATTTGAAGAGAATTTCAATGTAATTGAAAATACGAATGTGATGCAATGACCAATGAGCGAAGATACTAGAACAAAATGAACTCACAGGCCAGCAATAACAACATTAAGCATGGTGGTGAAAGACTCGCCGCCATTAGCAATATGCTTGTGCACAACAATGCTAGTGAACCAAACGAGCAATGCCCATGAAAGAAAAAGGGTACAGTGCAGCGATCCAAGCCCCAAACCCTTGGCCAGTCCTGCTTTCTTCCCATACTTGTATGTACCCAACAGAGCTGTCTTGTACTGCCTTACAGCTTTTTCTTCTGCTGCAAATGCTTGCACTGTCCTTACATTTCCTATCACCTATTCAATCAAATTCATACAAACATCAAACCACTAGAAAATCATAGTGTTCTAAAGAGAAAAAGCGATCGAGGGGTCATTGATCTCTGACCTCTTCAGCAATTTCACCAGCCTTGACATAGGACTTTCTGACTCTAGCAATGAGGCCAATAGTGACATAGGCATAGACTCCACCGGCAAGGGCAATTAGGGGTACAATGGAGAGAGTGACCAGACTAATTTGCCAAACCCTTACAAACCCAATTATAAATCCTGCTAGAAATCTGCTTATGTAATGCATGAAGTTCCCTACCTGCACACCATCACATGCATCATATTAAACAACTGAAAACTGTACAAAATCAAACATGTCATCTATACAACATCATCATCTTCATCATTGCATACTTATGAGCCAGGGATTTTTTTTCCTGACTATACCAAAATTAAACCCAGTTTTCCAGCTAACATGTAACTAAACTCCTTCTTTTTGAAATTGCAACTGGATATTTTTGCAATTCTAGGGTTTTCTTTTTTAACTTTTCTGTCCTCTGGATTTTTTTTTTATATCTGACCAATTTATTAACGCGGGGTTTCATATACACAGACCCAGCAGTATCATTACATGATTCGACCCGACCCGACCCGGGCCGGCTCGATCATTCGAAAGCGGATCATATCAAAATAAACCCACAAAATTTTTTGAAATTGCGCAGACTAAATTATGGTTTTATAGATAAAATTCAATTTCTTGTTTCAAACTTGCAATAACTAATTTCCAGAAATAGATATGCATCCACAGCTGGAACTCCAAATCTCGTAGCGCCAACCACCCAACCGACCTCCTCAACCGACTTATAAATGCTCTTTGCATTAACTTCTTCGCATCGTCTTCATCGAACGAGCACTAGAAACTAATGCATGCCTCACACTAATTTCACCAATTAATTTTGTTCACAATTATTAAAAACCTACCGACTATTTTTGACTCATTAATTTCTCTTGATTATTTTCTTGATTATGATTATGATGATGATGATAATGATGATTGCCCGTTTGCCCACCAGTCTGTTCGATATCAATAAATCAGGGCTGGACCTACCTTGAGTAGATATGCATGTATGGAATTACTTGGCATATGATCCTTGATAAATTTACCTACCTTCTCAGAAAGAGCATCTTGAACTACAAGGATGTCACTTGTGATTGCAGAAATGACTTCCCCAGTAGAAGCTTCCGTGTCGAAAAGACTTATATCTTGATTCAACATGGCTCTCAAATACGCCATCCTCATTTTCGCTGCTTGTCTTTCCCCAGTGTGCATCCAACAAGCCACCTCTACAAGATTAAGATCACTTAAATTACTTTTAATTATTGTTTGATTTCACATGCATTATTGAAAAATTACTATTCAAAAATATTAGTAATGAGGAGCTTAATGCATACCGGTCCATGACGAAAACAATATAGCTATACTGAGATATACAAAATCCAA
This sequence comes from Argentina anserina, assembly GCF_933775445.1. Lineage (NCBI taxonomy): Eukaryota > Viridiplantae > Streptophyta > Magnoliopsida > Rosales > Rosaceae > Argentina > Argentina anserina. The sequence continues at coordinate 13,246,396 of NC_065876.1, forward strand.
GGAGTACTGCGCAGAAAGAAAACAACAAGAATTAATTAAAACCCAGATATGGACGTGTTTGAATTGAAAGGTTCGTTTTTTTTTTTTTACCAACTAAAGCATGGTAACATTTTTAAAGCGAGGTACCATTATACCTTGGCTACTTTAGAGGAAGCTTCTTTGGGAAAGAGATAAGCAAGGCCGATGATATTTATCAATTTTCCGAAGAAGATAAAGAAGATAGGGACTGACGCGCCATGAATACAAGCCCCGACAGATCCGATCGCCATCAAAACGCAGTCGTAAGAATCAGCAAAAGAGAAGAGCTTGAGTAATGGAACGTTGCGCTTCCTGTTCTCTTTCTCTTCTTCTTGTTTCGTCTTCTTCTCCTTCAGCTTCAACATATCGTCGTCATCAGCATGATCGCCGTTGACGTTGCCGGACGAGAAAAATGCATCCGGCTTTGAAGTCATGTTGAAACCTTAATAGTGTTGAGGAGAGAAGAGATGAGAGTATGTGTGCTTAGTGGTATATATAAATCGGTTGGCGAGTGAAAAAGAAAACAGGGTTAGGTAAGTGAACGTATGAGAGCGGTGGAATTGAATTGGTGAGTGAAAAGAAAACAATGTACAGGATTCATGTTTGTAAGGATTGGAGTAACCAGATGGAGGTGTTAAATGGTTGCATTATGGAAAGAATAGAGAGAGGAACAAAAGTTAGATATGCCATTAAGAGGAGGATAGAGATATAGTCATAAGCAGGTGGTATTGAATTGTGACTTGGTCACCGAGACAGTTGGGGCTTATAATTATATAAGCTCATCGATCTCCTCCATAATAACTCCAATAGACTTAAGTAGAAAGCGAACTCGATAGTTGAATAATCTGATACACCTTCGAGTTTCATGAAATGTCATCTTATGTTAAACCTTAGATTATTTATCAAGTCATCAATTGTAGAATTGTAGATAGCTGCTAGACATTATCTAATTAACCCTCTCCATTTTGAGATATCAATTCGTTTTCCTTTATGACAAAATCTGCGGATGGCGTTATGAGATTTTGGCTCTAGCTGCAGTCTCACTCTGAAAATTTAATTCTCGAGTGAGGTAGATGGATGTACGAGTTTCCTGTTTGACATGACATGAGGGCTTTAAGCTGGGTTGGCATGACATGAGGGCTTTATTGATTTCCAAAGCTATCTGCAGCAACTAGTGTCTTGGTGTATATAAATTTGAAGATCGAGTTCCTCCCATGACTTGTTCCATCTTTTGTCACATATTATATAACATCATGCAGTTTCTCATGAGTTTGAGAGGCCCACAATCGAATTGTAAGGTGGAGATTTAGTTTAGCTTGTTTTGTATAGTTGTGACCATCTCAACTGTTAAGAGTTGTAGTATCTATTAGGGAGACCATCTTGGTGAGGTCCAAAGACTAAATTGTAAATTAGACATATTTCTTGATTATATTTTTTCATTTTAACAGTTTAGATTTTAGGTCTATATAAGTAGTTTAATTGTACAAAATTTCAACCAATTTAGTAATGGTTAAGGTATCAAAGTAAATCAAATTAGTGAACGGACTAAAATTATTAAACATGAACCGTTCAAGTTCATAATGAGTAAATCACATTTATAAATGTCTTAATGATTTTCAATTTGAACAAAAAATTACAATGATAATCTACTTATTTATATATATATATATATATATATATCTACAAACTAAACGGTTGAATTATAGATATTTGATCGAAAAGTGTGTGAATCTGTTTGGTACTCAACTAATCCTTAACAAGATGATGGTCCTCATTAGAAAGACTTGTTTATTATTCTGTTAAGGTCCATCCACATGGTAGGGTTCATATTGGTGATGTTTCAGTGTCACTGGCCTGGGTTAAATACTTCAATGGAGTTTAAAGCACTGAATATCTTCCTATGATCATATTTGGGGAACACACGCAATAGATGTACATGATCTATATTTAGACAAATACTTGATACTTACGTTAAATCGATCGAGTTACGTTGTGATCGAATAAGCTATAGACAAGTCGTTCATATTAGAACACGATGGATGAGTAAACTTACACACCAACTTACTTTGCTTTCTCAATTATTTGTTATCATAATCAATCGTTTTCTAATAGTACACCCCTTCACTTTCTGTGTAGGTAGAGCTTGTTTAAGCTCGATCAAGGAATTGATTGACAAACCACACATGCATAATATAATATCGAGAGCTCCGCCGATCGATTGCCTTCTCTAGATCAATGGCCGGTCCCCTATTCAACCGTAACCGATCATCATCTATAGTCTATCGATCAATTTTTAGAATTCTGGTACGTGGCAACATGATGCTCTGGCACAAAATGGGACAGGATAAGCTGCTGAACGGCTTTGAGCAAATAAATGGAAGTACGTATGTACTAGCTAGCTTAACTTCTTCGATCTTCAGTGTTCTGAAGAATTAAAAGAGTACAAAACCTATGCAGAACAGGATGACTTAGATGAATGTCACCAATTGTATAGTGATATACACACACATTATATATATATATATATATATATATATATATACAGTCTCTATCCAGAGTAAAGGTTCACTCTGAAATTTCAGAGTGAACTTCCAATTTTAACACACTTTTCGGTCAAATGTTTTCATCATAAGTGATTCAATATTTAGATATGATATTCAAGATCATCTCTATAAAGTTTCATCCAATTTGACAATGATTTGAGCTTTCAAAATTGAGATTTACACGAACGGTTCACGTTGAATAGTTTTAATTCATTCATTGATTTAATCTAATTTCAATATCTTAACGATGTCCGAATTAGATGAAATTTTGTAGAGATGATCTTGAATAGCATATCTAAATATTGAATCGCTTATACTGAAAAAATTCGACCGAAAAGTGTGCCGAAATTGGAACTTCACTCTGAAACTTCAGAGTAAACCTTCACTCTGGATATAGACTATATATATATATATATATATATATATATATATATATATATATATAGCTAAGATCTGAATAGTTAACATACAAAAATATGATCTAAAAGTTAACTAAAATAACAAAACCGCACCATTTTAATAAATAAGGATCTTTTTAACCAATAAAACATATATATATATATAATGTGTATATATGCGCATCAATCTTCCATATATGTTAAGTACATGCATGAGCTGATCATACATTTCAACGTACGTTCATGTCAGCAAAAGAAAAATTCAACGTTCATGATCGATACGGCTGAGTACGTACAGTAGTATAATAAATTGATATTGTTGAGAAGAAGTATTAATCCAATTTATTGCTCAACGAACAGCTACTTTTTTCTAATACTTAAGAATGAAGTAATCCTTGAAACTTTATAATATAGTAGCAATCGTGGTAATTAAGTAGGATAACCATGCTTTGCACTCTCTAACAATTTTGGTAGAATTTCTCTAAAATGAAGAAGGAAATACCAAAATTTCTAAAAAATATTATGCTCAAACTCCAACAATTTTTTTATTTTGCATATTTCTGCATTATTAAAATTGAATAAAATATTATATAATCTTTTTTTATAACCATAAATTAATTTATTTATTTAATTTGCTAGTTTGAAATAAATGATTCAATTTTTTATTGTTTTGATTGGTTGTTAATTATTATAAGTTGAGTTATTTGAGAAAGTATAGCATTTAATGCTCTTGCTTATGCAAAATTTTGTAGATTGTTGTAAATTTGGAGAATTTCAGATTCTCTTTCATTTATTTATCTATTTTAGAGAATGTGATGTATAATCTGTTGGAGTGGAAAAAGCCTAATATCCTCCAAAATTTATGTTTTTCTTTAAATTGTCCAATCTCCTGGAGATGTTCGGATCAAGCTTAGCTTGGTGGTGATTGATACAGTAATCTTCGACCTTTTTTCTGAAAGCAGTAAATCTTCAACCTTAGTTTAATTAAGGTTAAGGCAAAGTAGTTTGAATCTAAGCGCGCTACAATAAATAGTAGAAGTTCTCTCGCAATCGCACTATTTCTGATTGATACTAAGTTACTAGCGTACTCGACAGCTTCATTCGTTGCGTCATGTCATGCAAATGAATCAAGTAAAAGTCAAACATATTCTGTTTTTTTTTTCCTTGTTTCGAAAGTTACCACTTGTTTTAGATACTGAACTAACTACTAGAGTACTAGTCGTTACCGTAAGTAAGCTTGCCCGGCTAGCAACTGTGCATATTTTCGGCGGATTGTTAATATCTCACAACGGCAATAACACAAAGGCAATCCTTTCAAAAAAAAAACACAAAGGCAATAGTACGTTAAGAGATCGATCAATTTGATCGAAGAAACATCCTATGCTACATCTAGTATGTGAATTATTTCTTGAAAAGTAACTACTTAAGTACGTGTACTTTCCCAAAATGCATACATACCCTATATATATGCTTGAACTAACTGTTACTACTCGAGCTTACATACGGTTTACAATTTATTTCTTGGATTAAATACTTGTGACACCTTAAATTTTAAGTGTAAAAACAGTTTTGTCCTTCTACTTTCAAATTTAATTTGTATATCCTTTAACTCTTATTTTTTAACAGTTTTGTCCTTTTACTTTCAAATTAAACTTGTATATCTTTTAACTCTTATTTTTTAACTCTTATTTTTTAACAGTTTTGTCATTCTTTTTTTAACAGTTTAGTCAATTCCGTTAAGCCGTTAAAATGCCTAGAATACCCCCAATTCAAATAAGATTTTTTTCTTTCTTTTCTCATGCCTTTTTTTATTTTCCCTTTTGGTTTTTCTTGGTTTTAAATTTAATTCATCATATGTGCTATCCAATATATATAATTATAATCAACACAAATTATCAAATTAATTGTAAACAAGAGGAGAATTAATGACAATTTCTTAGCATCAAGTTGGAAATAAATAATTTGAAACTTTTTTTGCATCAAAGTATGGATATGATAGTAGAAGTCTTTTTTGTCTTAGCATTATAGAAATTAATCAAAATATGTTTGTAGAGCATCATAATATAAAGGAAGTTTATAATTGGATTTGAGTACTGTCACTCACATGTCATTTTAGACATTATCCAATTGATTATAAGATGTTTACAATTAATTTGATAATTTGTGTTGATTACAATTATATACATTTGATAGCACATATGATCAATGAAAATTAAAAACAAGAAAAACAAAAAGGAAGACCAAAAGAGAAAATAAAAAAGGCATAAGAAAAAAAGAAAAAAAATGATTTGAATTTGGGGTATTCTAGACATTTTAACGGCTTAACGGAATTTTTTAACGGTCAACTAACGAAATTGACAAAACTGTTAAAAATTAAAAGTTAAAGGATATACAGATTAAATTTGAAAGTAGAAGGACAAAACTGTTTTTACACCTAAAATATAGGGTGTCACAAGTATTTAACCCTTATTTCTTCAATCCTCTTTCTTTTGGGCACACGAAATTAACAGAGAAGTTAAACTCGATCTAAGTAATAAATCAAACAAAAACAAAAGTAATTATACGTATGTCTTCTTTCGACCAGGAGTAATTATATGTATGCCGGATTGTACGTACATCGCCTGCAGACAATGCTACGTCGTGCATCCATGTCCAGGGCCGGCCCTGTAAAATTTGAGGCCCAGTGCAAAGAAAAAAAAAGGGCCTTTCTCCACACAAAAAAACAAATAGAAAAAAAAATTGGCCCTTATACTGAAAAAAAAAAACAAACAAACAGAAAAAAAAAATTTTGGAACTTGGCCCAGTGCTACCGCACTGCCTGCCCCCCCTCAGGGCCGGCCCTGTCCATGTCGATCAATAATCTACTCGTATAAAATGCAGTGAAGTTGACTTGATTTCGTTTTGATTTTCTTGGTCTGCTCTGATTATATACGAGGGGGAGGGAGATCGATATACTGACAGCAGCAGCGGGAGTGCAAGACGTACTATAACATCAGGCAATCTCCAACCCAAAAGACTAAAAACTTCGCATGGCTAAATTTTAACCCTATATAGTGGAATTATTTATTGATGTGATATTAACCGTCTCCAATCTGTTAGGTTTAAATTTTAGCCATAAATTATTTTTTTAAGATTTTGAAAATGTTATTATATACTTAAGTATTATAATTTTGTATTAGATTCTTATTTTAATTTATTTATTAATTAAGATTGTATGATTAAGATCGAGTTAGTTCTGACATTTTAATTAAAATTATTATATTCTCTCACTTTCAAATTTTAAAAGAATATCTCATTCAACCACATTTGACGTGATAATATATATTTAAAAAAAAAATTAAAGCAATCACATTGCAAATTTATCTACCTCTTATGCCTAATAACTTTAAAGAAACAATAAAGCTATAAATCAACACTACCAGAAAAAGTGACTTAGGTGACAACGGCAAAAAATCTTCGTCGCCTAAGAAAAGGTAAGACGACGATATTGGCATCGTCACCTAAGCATAACAAATCGTCACCTTAGTGAACTTAGGGGACAAAAACTTGTATTGTCATCTAAATGGCCTCACTAAGACAACAATGTTGGCTTTCGTCGTCTAAGATGGTCACTAAGTTGACGAATTTATTATTTTGTCATCTAAACACAGTAGTTAGGTGATACACTTATACTTCATCGCCTTAATATTACTAAGACGACGAGTTGTCTTTCTTAGATGATGAATATATTATTGCATTCCATTGACATTCTTGGACAGTTAAAGATTAATTAATTTAAAATTTCTAGATAAATCAATTTCAAAAAAGTTATAAAGGTGAATTATGTTTCATTCCATTAATGTTCAGTTTAGCATATTAACAAACAATTTAAACATGCAAATACCAGCATATAATATGGTATGACAAAAGTTAGATGTTATTTCGATTTAGCATATATTAATAGAAAATCCTAAATATGCACCGATCCATTGATAAAGAAATTTACATTGAAAGAGTATTTATTGGAAGTGAGCTTTTCCCAAATGACCATCTTGTTGAGGACTAATTGAGGACCAAAGAATTAATTGTTAATTAAACATATTATTCGATCATATTTTTTCATCTCAACCATTTAGATTTTAGGCCTATATAAGTAGATTACTTGTACAAATTTTCAACAAATTTGGTAAAGATTAAGGTATCAAAGTAAGTCAAATTAGTGAACGGACCAAAATTTACGAGGATGATCTACTCATATATATCTACACATTAAACTGTCAAGATCTAAATATAAGATCGAAAAATTGGTGAATTTCTTTGGTCCTCAACTAGTCCTTAACAAGATGGTCCTCATTAGAAATGGTCCATTTATTGGAAACATATATATACAGTATAAATAAGTAATATATTGCATTCAATTGACGTTGAAGGAAAATAAAGACTAATTAATTAAGAGAATTTAGTATATTAGCATAAAAAATCCATTGAATATATTTTTATATAAATAGAGTATATGCATTACACACGTAATCCCTATTATATCATTATCGTTACTTCATTTTAATAGCATATATATGTAGGTAACTAATTTTATCCCTTCATGTCCGTAAGTTACTAAGACTAGTTAGGGATCAATATGTAAAGTTTTGATTTTATTTCATTACGAATCACTAATAATTAAAGATTTTTCTAAAAATATTATATGTAAATTCGATTTAGGAAGATTTAGTCTTAAGAGATGTTAAAAGTAATGTCACGACCCCAAAATTTCGAGTATGAAACTCAAATTTCGAAGTCATGAAAAACACTAAAACAATCTCAATGAATCGAAATCATTTAAATGTCACAGCGGATCATCTCTGAATTCAGATTACAACTCAGTCAACCGATTATTACAAACCAAAATTTATAATTCAACATTATAACAAATGGAAATGTATAATCCTCACAAAATCCTCACAAGAAATCCACACAAAGTCCTCACCACAAGATGGAAATAAACAATTTCAAGTCCTCTGAGCGGTCCGTCGATCTCCGCTAATCCACACCTGCGGAGTTATCCCCTACACCATCGAATAGGTGCACCGGGATTGTTAACACAAACCCGGTAAACTTTGCAGCTCGTCTGAGTAAAACAACAATATAACTCGCATATCAATATATACGAAAATACACAATCAACAAATATAAATGCACTCATGACTCATTAGACGGCCTATCTGGTTGTCTAATAACGTGAAAATATATGTACTCATGAGAATTGGGCAACCCCTCTGTTTACCCAAATGCATTTATAATACGAGTACTCATGAGCGCTGGTACCCCTCTGTTACCGCTCATGTAGTACGCCGCCGACATCGGACAACCATCTGTCGTCCAATATCAAAAATATATGGGTACTCATAAGCCGATAACCCATCTCTTATCTCATATGCAGTACCCCGGCAGACAGACTAGAGCTCTAACTGTATCGTAACTTTCGCCCGGCCAAAGGCTAGGTTCCGACATGCCAAACACGTCCGAAGATTGATCCGAAGACATAAACACGTCCGAAGACAAAACACGTCTGAAGACATAAAACTCGTCCGAATACATAACTCGTCCGAAGACATAAACTTGTCCGAAGACATAAAACACGTCCGAAGACATAAACACGTTTTAACAAAACTGAATGTTAAAACCACATACAATAAGCATCATGTTATATTGTACAATCAAATCAAAAAGCTCAATATACATATCTCGTCATCAAAATGATCTTATTCGCAACGAAATCCTGACAGTATATAATATAGCAAACTATATATATGTACCTATTTACCATTTATACAAATATATATTCCACTATATCATATACATGTCATATTTCGTTCTTTAAAATTCCGCATAATCTTGAATCTCCGCAAGGGTAGATTCGTAAACGTGAGATTTTACTCACCTTATAATCTCGAGCGAAATTCCACAATTCCGAAAGTAATTCCTTTTCTTGAAAAGATAAGAAAAGAATTTAGAATCGTTACGTAAACCTTAAATGCTGAAACGGTAATATCATTTTACTGTTCAGCAATTTCTGGTTTTACGAAATTACTGTTCACATAGTTACTATTCACGTATTTCTGTACAAATACACATCAATTATGTATTCCTGTACGTGTACATACTGTTTACGTATTTCTGTACGTATGCATACTATTCAAATGTAAATACTGTTTCAGTCAATAATATTTACCGATTTACCCTTCCGAATTTACTATTACATTTACTGAAAGTAATTTACATTTACCGTACGTAAATCACTTTTTACATTCACCGTCGTAAAAATATTTTTTTACAAATTTACTGTTTTGAAAACACTATTCACGCACAGCCGCACGTGGCGCCGCGTGGGGTACACGCGCCACCTCCTGCGACCGCGCGTGGCGCTCACGTAGCCCGTGGGGCCCACACCAACAACATCACAATCACACAAATTGATCAACCCTTACCTAGTTCGCGTCGTGGGAGCACCAGAGAGTCGCCAGAGTGCTTGGACCAATCCTGCTGGGTTCGGTGAGGTGCGTCGAGACTTCACGGCGGCGAGATGGATCGCGTGTTGCTCGGAGGAGGGTGGAGTCGAGCCTGCGAGGGCGCTGGTGCCGGCGGTGAGGACCACGTCCCTCGGAGGAGGGCGATCGGCGATCGATTTTTCGGAGAGGGAGAGAGACTCGGGTGAGAGAGAGAGAGAGAAAGAGAGAGAGGGAGGCGGGTGAGGTGAGAGAGAGAGAGGGTTTCCGAAAATGGAAACCCTACTCTTAAAAACTTTCCTTTTATACTACCTCTAAAATCGGAAACTAACTTCTGTCGTTAATAACTTTTACGTACGACGTCCGATTAGGACGCGTGAAGTGTCCACGAAGTCGTATCGACGAGCTCTACAACTTTCGTGAAGGAAGTTTTCACAAAAGAGCAACGAAATAAAAATCGATTCTCATGTCGCGGAAACGTAATGTTTTTCTAAATAAACGTTCTGATATCATTTCCGTTTCCGAATTCCGAAGTTGCAAGGCGACACAAACACGTTTAAAGAATTTCACAAATTTTATAAATTTAAAACAATCTAAAATCGTTCCGAAAAATCGGGTTATTACAAGTAATTAAGGCAATTAAAAATGAGAATATATATATAAAGGGTATGTAATAAATGAAATGAAATCCAGAAAATAAATAGAATGAAATAAATGAAATGGCGTGGAACCAATTAAAAGTTGCAACACATCATCCAATTATAAGACATAGTTTGAATAGATGTATGTACCATCAGATTCCCCCGGATCGAACAATCCATATTGATCTGACACTTCCCTCAAGTCATCCCTAATTGCCTTCCTCTTTTCTTTATTATGTGCCGATGGAAATCACATCCATTAATCAATTGTATATTCTTCTTCTTCTTCTTGGTTTCTGGAAATCATATCTCTTGGCTTCTCCTTCTTTTCCATTCTCTTCTCTTAAAAATCCCTAATGCCCCAACATCCATCACCACCATTAATTGAAAGTTTTCCTGGGCCATCATCTCTATCAATCCCTAAAATCCCACCACCATGGATGAGGTCCAGTGTACAGATTTAGATCCCCAGGGCCAATATCCAACCTTCGATTGCTTCTACATCATCAATGCAACCTCTCTTTAGATGAGTAAGTAATTGCTTTTACTTTTTGGTGAACAAGAACAAAAGCTCGGTAGTTGTATTTGATTGTGGTGGTGATGGCAGTGATGGTTTTAATGGTGGGAAGTTGATGTGGCTGTGAGTTAAGATGGCTGTGGTGGTGGGTGGTGGTGGTGAATTAAGGACAATTAAGATTAATGAAACTTAATCAATATACCAAATAATCTGATTAACCACAAAAATGATATTTACTAATTAATATCGAAAATACAATAATAGAAAACAAAATAATATTAAAAATATAGTATACACCAATAATACAAAAGGCAAAACAACAAAAGTTCTTATATAAACAAATTCAGAAAATAATAAATTTTATTAACTAAGGTGACGAATAAGATTTGTCGCTTAAGTATCAATATTTGTCACCTTATTTATTTGATAACATGAGTAATTTTGTCGCCTAAACCCTTTACTTAGACGACGAATGTCTTAATTTTGTCATCTAAGTACTTGGGTGACAGCATCTATTTGACGGAACTTAGATGACGAAAATTGCGTCGCCTAATGACTTAAGACAACGAAAATATGATCTTAGATGACGAAATGTCGTTGTTGTCTAAGTCATTAATTCTGGTAGTTGCAATCAAGTGTGTTGTCAACATATAACCTTTTTTTTTAATCCATTTAAGTAGAGACCATTACTAATTTTGATCATCAAATTAAAATTAATTGTACAAATCATTCAAATTAATTATTAATTATTAAAATTAAAATTAATTATACTAATTATCAAAAATGAAAGTAATTATATTAATCATCAAAATTAATGTATTAATAAAAATATTAAAATTAATTTTAATTAATAAAATATGAGAGACCTATTGAATAAACAAATGAGAATATAAACTCACTCAAAGGGCTAAAATGCATTCTTAACAATGCCCTTTAACGTACCATTAACTAATGTCTTTTAGCCTTTAATTTAAGAGATTGTAGATGGAGAGTGCTAAATAAGAGCTTTTAGCCCTTAATTTGGGTGAGTTTGAGATGGACTCGGAAGGTTAAATTCAGCTAGAACGAGCAGTTGAAGAGTGGATTGTTTGAACGATGAGACTAGCTATGAGCGAGAGTACGAGGCCCTGTCCAAATGCATGCTTGGGTAGGCAGTAGGTTGAAGAAGGTAACACAAGGAAATAGTTTGAATATGAATGATGTATTGAACTGCTAGTTTTTACAACTGAATCATGTTTGCAGCTACAATGGAAACAACTATATATAGACTAGTAAAGCAAACATCACTAAGAAAAAAAACTGCTGCACTAAGTAAGCACTAAGAAAAGATAGCACTAACAATAACACTAAGTAGACAGCACTAACAATACTCCCCCTCAAGGTGGATCGAGAGAATCTTTCGAACCAAGCTTGAACAATAGACGATGGAACTGAGCAGTAGGCAACACTTTGGTGAACACATCGGCCAGTTGATCAGAAGAACGCACAAACGAAGTGGTCAGAATTTTGTTTTGGACTTGATTTCGAATGAAATGACAATTCACTTTGATATGCTTGGTACGTTCGTGAAAGACAGGGTTCGCAGCTATGTGCATTGCTGCTTGATTGTCACAGTATAAAGTGATAGGATTCTTGCACTTGACACCAAGATCTTGAAGAAGAGCCTTCAGCCATATCAATTCACATGCAGTAGAGGTCATTGCCCTATACTCAGCTTCTGCACTTGATCTTGCCACCACTGACTGTTTTTTACTCTTCCACGTGACTAAGTTTCCACCTACAAATGTGCAAAAACCAGTCGTAGACTTTCGATCAAGGGTGTTGCCTGCTCAATCAGAGTCAGAAAAACTTTCCAAGACAAAATGACCATTATTTTTCATAAACACTCCCTTAGTCACTGTGCCCTTGAGATACCTTAGAATTCGTTTGACCAAATGCATGTGTGTAGATGTAGGAGCATGCAAGAACTGACTCACCAAGCTAACAGCATATGAAATATTTGGTCGTGTAATTGTGAGGTATATGAGTTTACCAACCAATCTTTGATATTCTGAGATGTGAGGGAGAGGATCACTGTAATAACCCGATTTTTCGGAATGATTTTTGGATCACTTTTGAATTTATAAAGTATGTGAAATTCATTAAACGTGTTTGTGCCGCCTTGCGAAGTCGGAAATTGAAAACGGAAACGTTAACGGAACGTTTATTTAGAAAAACATTATGTTTCCGAGACGTGAACATCAACTTTTACTCCGTCGATCGTTTGTGAAAATTTTCTTCACGAAAGTCATAGAGCTCGTCGATACGAGTGCGTGGACGTGTGACGCGTTCGAATCGGACATCGGACGTAAAAGTTATTAACGTCGGAAGTTCATTTCCGATTTTGGAAATAGTATAAAAGGAATGAGAGGAGATTAGAAATCAGAAAATCAGTTTTTTTCCAAAAAAATCAACTCGGGTACTGGTCACCCGAGCTCGGGTACTGTTCACCCGACCCAAAAATCTTCTCCGGCCAATTTCTCCACCATCCGACGTCGCCTCGTGTCGTGCCACCTATCAAACTGACAGGCTCGACGATCTCCATCTTTTGGGCTACGCCTTGCACTCCGTCGACAACCACACACGGTGCAGCAAGCGCCGGAAGTTGCTGCGGTGTCGGCGCTGCCTCCTCCGGCCACCATAGCTCGAGATTCTTGGGGGGTTTTGCTTGTCTCAGTCCTAGCAACATTCCCACAAAAGGAATCGAGCCAAATCAAAGTGTAAGTACCCGAATCAAGAATTTCAATTTTCTAGGGTTTGTGAATAGTGCCGAATTTATGTTCTTCGTTGTTTGGACTGTTTAGGCTCGGATTTAGACCTTGGTGTCAACTAGAAAGTTGTTGGAAATGTTGTTTAGGTTGTGGTGGTGAAATTTGGTGATGATTGGTGGCGGTCGGTGAACAGTGACGCCGCATGAATAGTGATCTGTAACAGTAAATGTAAACAGTGACACCGCATGAATAATACTGTGAATAGTGATATGTAACAGTAAATGTGAACAATGACGCCGCATGAATAATAAATGTGAATAATGATCTGTACAGTAAATGTGAACAGTGGTTTGGTAAAAACAGTGATTAGTAAACATGAACAGTGTTCTGTGAACAATGTTTTATGAACAACATTTAGCTGTGCTGAAATCGTCACCTGATATTTTAAGTATCATTTTCTAAACATTTATCGTGCTATTAGGTGACTGACGAAACGAGTGAAGAAATTACTTTCAGTGTCGTGGAAGTTGCACGCAGGAAAGAAGGTGAGTAAAATCTCACATATTTACGAATCTACCGTTGCGGAGATTCAAGATTTTGCAAGAGTTTTTAATATTGAATTACGACATGTATACAATATAGTGGATTACATAATAAGTACATATATATATATATAGTTTGCTATATTATATACTGTTATGAATTCATTGGAATTGGTCATTTCGATGACGAGAATTAAATATTAAGCATGTGATTTGATTTTTGTACAATATGAGCTGTGATTATTGTACGTGGTTTTAACATGAAGTTTGTTAAAATGTTTTGTCTTCGGACGAGTTTTTGTCTTCGGACTTGTTTATGAAATATGACATGTATATGATATAATGGATTATATATATATATTGTATAAATTGTAAATAGGTACATATATATATATAGTTTGCTATATAATATACTGTTATGATTTTATCGTGATTATGTCATTTCGATGACGAGATTTATATATCGAGCATGTGATTTTGATTTGTACAATACGATGTGAGATTATTGTACGTGATTTTAACATGGAGATTGTTAAAATGTTGATTTGTCTTCGGACTTGATTTTTGTACAATATGATGTGAGATTATTGTACGTGATTTTAACATGGAGATTGTTAAAATGTTGATTTGTCTTCGGACTTGATTTTTGTACAATATGATGTGAGATTATTGTACGTGTTTGGCAAGTCGGAACCTAGCCTTTGGCCGGGCGAAAGTTACGATACAGTTAGAGCTCTAGTCTGTCTGCCGGAGTACTGCATGTAAGGTAACGGGTGGTTATCTGCTCATGAGTACTCATATTTTTGAATGTTGGGTAGCGGGTGGTTGCCCAATATCGGCGGTGTACTACGAGAAGGGTAACAGATGTGTATCAGCGTTCTTTAGTACCCGTATTATAAATGCATTTGGGTAACCAGAAGGGTTGCTTAATTTCTCATGAGCGCTTCATTTCATATTTTTTTGGGACAACCAGATGGGCCGTCCATTGACTCATGAGTGCATTTATATTTGTTTGATTTGTGGATTTTCGTATATATTGTTATGCGAGTTATATTTTCATTTTACTCATACGAGCTGTAAAGCTTACCGGATTTGTGTTTATAATCCCGGTGCACCAATTCGATGGTGTAGTGGATAACTCCGCATGTGTGGATTAGCGGGAATTGACGGACCGCTCAGAGGACTTGAAGTTATTTATCTCCAACTTGTGTGAGGATTATACATTTCCATTTGTTATAATGTTGAATTATAATTTGGTTTGTAATAATCGGTTTGACTGAGTTGTATTTTGAACTCAAAGATGATCCGCTGTGGCATTTTAAATGATTTCGATTTCATTGAGATTGTTTTGGTGTTTAACGACTTTGAAATTTTGAGTTTTTATACTTGAAATTTTGGGGTCGTTACAATCACCTGATGCTTCAATATCAAATTTGCTTGGAAGAGGGGTAGGAGTTGAACTGTTAGCCTTCATGTTAGCTTCTTCCAGTAGCTCAACAATATATTTCCTCTAATTGAGAAACAAGCCAAAGGGTGATTGATTCATTTCAATTCCTAAAAAGTACCTCAGTGCACCAAGATCTTTAATGACAACTTGGTATGCAAGGTACCTTTAAGAGACTGAATTTCTTCATTACTGTCACCAATTATAATTAAATCATCCACATAGACGAGAACAATGAGTCTTCCAAAAGTACCAGTTCTGACAAACATAGATGAATCAGCCATGCTCCTTTTAAAACCACATTCAAGAAGCACAGAGCTGAGCTTAGAATACCAAGCTCTTGGGATTGTTTAAGACCATATATAGCCTTATGCAATTTGCACTCAACCCCAGCTTCATTTGCTTGATGATGCCCTGGAGGCAAGCGCATATACACATCTTCTTCTAATTCTCCATGCAAAAATGCATTCTTAACATCCATTTGAAACAAGGACCAACCAGAATTGACAGCCATAGATAACAATACACGAACAGTGTTCACTTTAGCAACTGGTGCAAATGTTTCCTTATAATCAACGCCAAACGTTTGAGTAAAACCACGAGCCACTAACCTTGCCTTGTGTCTCTCAATTCTGCCATCTGAATGAAACTTGATTTTGTAGATCCATCTGGCTCCAACTACATTGTGGCCTTTTGGCAATTAAACAATGCTCCAAGTATTATTTTCATGGAGTGCTCGAAGTTCATCTTGCATAGCCTTTCTCCACACTGGTGACTGATTGGCTTCTTCAAATGATCTAGGCTCAGTGGTGTCACACAACTTGTTAAGAAAAACTGAATGGGGAGCTGACACATTGTTTAGAGTAGCAATATTACCAAGAGTATGTAGAGAAGTGGGAGTTTCAAAACCAAATCTCACATTTGGTTTCCTAGTTCGACTAGGATACCTTCTTTCTGGTGGATCTGCCACATTGTTCTCGACATCAAGCTCAGTGACTGCAATTGGATCAGGTTCAACATCTTCAGGTTGATTAACTACAACATTCTCGATGACCTCATCAACATCATGAACAGTTGAAGAGGGTTGATCAATGCAGTGATCATCATTTGGAGCTAGAGTGTGAGGGACATGAACCTCACTAGGTATAACTGGCTGAGGAGCTGCAGATTCAAATAGCTCCCCCTAAAGATCATTATCTTTAGCATGAAATAATGGTTGTGTTTCATCAAATCTCACATCTCTGGAGACAAACAACTTCCTTAATTGAGAATCATAACACTTGTATCCCTTCTGTGATGAGGAGTAGCCAAGAAAAACACACTTGATGGCTCTTAGATCTAGCTTTTCTTGATTCTTGGCATGAGTGTGAACATAACACACACAACCAAAGACTTTGAGATGATCAATATTTATTTTTCTTCCTTTGAGAACCTCAAATGGTGATTGGAAGTTAAGAACTCGACTAGGAAGTCGATTAATGAGATATGCAGCTGTGTGAATTGCTTGAGACCAGTATTTCTTAGGAACATGAGCATGAAGCATAAGAGCTCTAGTCTTCTCCAACAAATCTCGATTTTTTCTTTCTGAAAGACGATTTTGTTTAGGTGTACCTACACAACTTGTTTGATGGAGAATGCCTTGTGAACTTGAGTAATTTTGCATGACTTTGGATGTGTATTCAGTCCCATTGTCGGATCTTAATATGCAAATATTTGAAGAAAAATGAGTTTTGACCAGATTATGAAAGTCTTGGAAAGATTGAAACACTTCACTCTTTGATTTTAGGAGATACAAAAACGTAGTTCTTGTAAAATCATTGATAAAAGTTACATAAAATCGATAGCCATCAAAAGACTCTACCCTTGCAGGTCCCCAAACATCCATGTGAACTAACTCAAAAGCTCGAGATGTTTTTGAACTAGAACTAGGAAAAGGCAATCTGGTAGATTTGGACTTATGACAAGTCTCACATTCATGAGTGATTTTATAAGAATTAGGAAACATAAATGACATGACATTTGATGAAGGGTGAGCTAATCTCATGTGGCACAGATTTGGAAGAGGAATGAGGCTTGTATCTGCAGCAAGACTTTGATGAAAACTTGAAGAAGCTGAAATGTAGTAAAGGCCATTTAGGAAAAACCATTCACCAATCTTCTGTTTTGAAATACGATCCTGAAACACAACACTATTAGTTGAGAAAAAAACATGACAATCAAGAACATGAGTGATTTTTCCAACTGAGAGTAGTTTGAATGGGAATAAGGGAACAATCATGACATATGAGTACTTATGATTAGAGAAAAGCTTAAGTCTACCCTTTCCTAAGATTGGATCTTTCTTTCCATTTGCAACTGACACATGTGAGGGAGATTTGAAAGTGTGAAAATCTTCTAAATGGGATGCATCATTAGACATATGATCTGATGCGCCAGAATCCACAATCCAAAAGTCATTATTCTTGCACAAATCTAAGGCAGTGGAAATTGCACAAATGATACCTGGAATCTCCTCTTGCCCTGCAATATTTGAATCAGCAAGATAGCCTGCAAACTTGCCAAGCATGGCAGTAGCCCCCTCACTGTCACAGTTGTCTTGTCTCTGTTGAATAAAAGCTGCAAACTCATTGATGAGATTGATGGGATTTGCAGTGAAGTTGTTGAGATCTTGTGAGTTAGAAGAGCTGCAACTTGCTTGATTAGCCTTAGGAGTATAGACAGGTCTAAACTGTCCCCTCGAGCTTTCATCAAACTTGTTCTTCAACTCAGGATGAAGAATCCAGCAAGTTTCCTTCACATGACCTACTCCAGTCCTTCCAATCTTTTCACAGTGTGTGCATTTCAGATCTGGGCGTCTGCCTCGATATGGTCTGTTGTTGCTAGCAAAAGCTCTAGCATCAGCAGCCCCCTCCTATCTTTCAACAACAACAACTTCAGCATTTGTCATCACCTTCCTTCTTGTCTCTTCTCTTTGAATGGTGGTTCTCACATTGAGAAGAGTAGGCAGCTCTGGTGACATGAGAAGATGACTCTTGATATCCTCATATTCAGCTCCAAGGCTAGTAAGAAGCTCAAATATTATATCTTCCTCTTGTCTCTTCAAAAGTATAGCTCTCTCAGTGGTAAAGGGCTTGTAGATCTCGAGCTCATTCCATTTTGCAGTTAATTTTCCAGGATGTTCAGTGAAGGTTAGATTACCTTGTCGAAGATCAGCCAGCTCCCTCTTGATTTGGAACACTCTAGCACTGTTGTTTAGATCTCCATACATGCCCTTGATTGCATTCCACATGTCAAGAGCACTTTCTGAGTATTGAAAGATTGATTGCAGCCTTGGTTCCATGGAGTTGATAATCCATGACCTGACCAGTTGATCTTGAGAAAGCCAAGCATCATACTCAGCATCAGAAGTAATGGGCTTCTTTGCTTCCTCGTTAATGTAATTTGTCCTCTGCTTCCTCCTATAGCCAAAGTCATGGCATTGGCCCATTGAATGTAATTGAACTCATTGAGCAAGGTGGAGGTGAGACGAGATGATGTGTTGGAGTCAATGACATCTTCGGAATCAGATGAAGAGTTTCCTGCAAGCTTATCCCCTCCGGCCATGATGAAATGATAATGAAGATGAAATGAAAATCAGAAACAGAAACAGGTCCTATGAGGATCACTGCTCTGATACCATGAAGAAGGTAACACAAGGAAATAGTTTGAATATGAATGATGTATTGAACTGCTAGTTTTTATAACTGAATCATGTTTGCAGCTACAATGGAAACAACTATATATAGACTAGTAAAGCAAACAGCACTAAGAAAAGAAACTGCTGCACTAAGTAAGTACTAAGAAAATATAGCACTAACAATAACACTAAATAGACATCACTAACAATATAGGTCTCCATCTTACTTATAATTAATCTCATTACTCAATCTATATATATCTAGCCTGGCCGCCTCTTAAATAATCCCACAGACCCACACTGCCACATGCACACAACTAGGCTAGGGTTTAAGTACCCGGGTTTCTCAACCAATCTGCTCACACCTTCTTAATCTTATGTTCAAACTTTGAAGTGGAGGAATCCTTCGATCTGACAATCTGACATTCGTTTGATCAGATCCAATTAATATGTTCAGGATCCACCAGATTGAATAACTTTAAAATGGCATTACCGCATCGAGTTCATCATGTGGCATTCGTTTTCTCCAGCTATTTCAAGTAAGTATGATCACAATAACGTACGTACTTCATTCCTTAGCGATGGTTAAAGCAGATCAGGTAAGGTTTACTACCATGGGAAGTTACTACCATATATTATACTGTAATTAATAACCTTATATTTTCTCTATATATGATTCATACAGTATGAAGGTGCGTAGGAGGCTGGGTGCAAACCTAAACGAGTATTATTCCAAATTAAGCAAAATATATATGGTTTTGTTACTTTGCAACTCTTATTTTCGATTGATCTTAATCGGTTAATCATGCAACTCCCAGATCGACCCGATCACCGCAGGAAATATAGACGTTTAGGGTACGGAAGTGTAGTCAAGGCTGCCGAGATTGTTCAGACATGCTTCACTAAGCAATGGCTTGAATTAAAAGTGTGATGAACATCGTCACTCCCTTACACGGATTTTTTTTTTAAAAGATACACTTGTTGAAGGAAAAACACGCACTAGGCCAAAAAAGGTTTCAGATAGCAGTTGTAAACTGTTGACTGATAAAAACGTATATGTTGAGTACCTCGGGACTATGTGATAGCATCTCAGACAACAGTTTTAAACCGTCGTATGAACTATTTCCAGACAGTACATTTTTTTTGGGTTAAATGTTGTATGAGTTATCTCCAATTCACCCAAAACCGAGACAAAGATAGGCTATATGTTGTATGATGTATAAACAGATCACATATTAATGTCGTCTTATTTATACACATACGGCATAATAATGTTGTGTGATAGAAATTTTATAGTGAATTTTGAATAGAGTATATGATGTCTAAATTGTATCATCTTTCATAATCTTGGATAATTGATCTTTCAATAACTATTCAACGACAGATAAGTGTTGTGTGAGTAAGCTTGTAATGGCAAAAGGTTACATGTTATGTCATGTTAATGTGACTGCGACAACATTTAACTGTTGTCTGAATCAAAATAGCACTACTACAAATCCCCTCATTGCATACTAATAGAAACGGTGTCTATTGGGGGTAATACACACTGATAACAATGTGTAATCTCATTAGCACCCCTGCAGCCACTATTTTTCTATCAGTGCCCTATGTAGCAGGTGCTAATGCGGCAATACATACTATTAGAACATCAGTGGCATCCCAAAACCCAAGGCATCAACCCCTTTTAATCTTCCACTGTTATGAGTGTCTATTTAGTGCCCACTGATATCAGTGGCAAAGTCGTGAGGTTAAATTTAAAAAAATATGAGGTGCCAATTTGACACCTATACAATCCTATATTTATTTTCAATGCCTCAAACAAGTTCAATATCATTATAGATATACCATTCAAAGTGGCAAACTTCAAGACTAAGCTAACAAATAAAACTATTACAAAGATATGATAGTTACACATGAAAAATTAAGCATCAGTACTAAGGCTCTTCCTCCCCACAGCTGCAAGCCTTCTTTGAAATGAATGACATCAATACTCACATAAGTCACAAAGCACTAAGACTGAAACAATGTATAGACAAGCAACAACATAAGAGAAGCCACATATTATAAATGATAGATAGCAACAGAGATCGCCTCATGAACACCTACTATTTTTTCTATTACCTAAAATCAACAATGACTAAACCCAAAAAATGATTCAAGAACTTAATATTCATCTTGCAAAATTCACAAGAATGAAACTGCATGAGAGCAGCAAATGGAAACTCAGTAATTCAATATTTAGATATAGTCAAGGGTCTAAATATCGGTTATCGGGGTTGTATCGGTTGAGGGAAAAAAAGATATATCGGAATATATCGGAATTATCGGATTTGCTAATTTTTAGTTAATATTAATATATTTTGGGACTGTACTAAATAAACTTGGGCAAATAAAAATATTTAGATGTTTTGACAATGAAAATACATAAATAGACAAAATAGTACTAGCAGGTGCTAACATTATGATTTAACGATTTAAAGAAAAAGACAAAAGTAGTCAGACATGCGGTTTCTTAAGAATGACTGATGATAGCAAAATGACCAGAAGAACTGAAGAAGTACGACCAAAGAATATGACATAAACCAATTCAGTCTGGTAACAACATTATATGGCTAGTAACTTTTGGCATCACAAGTCTAAATGATCTAATGGCCACAACACAAACAATAGAAGAATCTTCTTACAACAACATCAAAAGTGGAGTCAAAGTCATCGACTGCAAAACAAATATCTGGATAGGCAGGTGTTGTCTCCACTTCCTACATAAATGTCAGCAATAGTATGAGAATGAAGTGGAAGATAAATGTTGTCTTTACTACCTGTATAGAACTTCGATCATGAGGCAGATTCTAAAACCCTACATTTTATTAAATCTTGTCTGCTTCGTTATATCTATGAAGAAGATGAAAGGACTTGTTTTCTTTCAATTGAGTAATTGCTGCAGCAGCCTTCTAGTTTACATGAGAAGGTCCTCAAGTCCTAATCTATGGGAAACACATCCCATCCTTTCCTATCTTCATAAAAACCATAATTCGGTATTCCACCAACAAATTAGGTAAAGCCGATGAACAAGACAAGTGTGCAAACCTTGTATATTAGAGATAATGGTTTATCTTGCTCAGCTTGATGATTCCGAAGGTCCTGATGACTAAAAACCAAGACTTAATTTAACTTGTACCATTGCTTAGCTCTGGTGAAAACAAATGATACATGAATATTCCACTCGAATTTCTACAAATACGCCTATAAAAGTCATTTATTCCTTATTTAAACAGGAACACACTAGTAAACATAATGTGTGCAGATTGTAGTATGAAAACACAATGCAATTCATTCAAAGTTACCTGCAAATAGCAACGGTCAGAGTACCTCCTATTGTATAAAGAAAATCAAGAGAATCTGAAGTACTAGAAGACTATGATAGCATTGAAAACAATTGAAAGAAGAAAAGAATGAGACTCACTAAAAAATTATCAGATCAATAAAGTACCTCCTGGTGGTAGAACAATATGCGAACAACCACAACCCACATATCAGATGTAAGAATAGAGAGATTGAACAAAGTGGCTCCACTCATCTGAAACAAAAGACCTATCATAGCTAGTAATAATGAGCAGTTCAGAAAATTGCTTCACTTTCCTAAAACACTGAATGCAAGGAACACATACTGAATAATGCCGTAACATAAGGTCTCTTTGGCTTGTTAGTCTTTTTCTTCAACTCAGCTGCATCAAAAGTTTCCATTCATCGGTAAGAATCTTCATTAAAGATTTCAACAGACATTCAAGAATAATCATGCTACTGATTCAAATGCATCAATACTTACCAATCTCAGGCATGTGATGTTCATTGACCAGCAAAATTTGTATCCATAGATGGCAGCATCTGAAATGAATATAAGGTAATAGTTCACAAGTCAACAGTGTACAAAAGAAAAGGCTGTCTTAAGTGGGAAAAATAAAAGATGTTTAGTAAATGATATAGTACTTGCCTTTCTCCATGGACCAAATTTTGATGGAGTTTCTACTGAAGCCCCCAACTGCAAGCGTGTAAAGCAGAATATATGCTTAATTTGCATAATGAACTCATGAAAGCATAAAAAAAAAAAGGAAAGGGAGGGGGGATGGGGATGGGGAGTAATGCTTTACACTAGATTGGAATAGAAAAGTTTATACATGGCACATAATTTTTGAAATCTACAATGATAGTCATTAAATCCAGGGATCACATAACCTAATATCTTATTGACGTGTCATTAACGGTAAACATGAGCAAGCAAGTATTCATAGTATCCTTTCTGTGGTAAGCCTACTCTGATTTAATTCATCAATAATAGAAATATGCTCAGAAAGAAGGCAAAGATTTTCTGTATTCCAGTTCCCTTTTAAAACACACAATTATGGATTGCCTTTCAAGCATGCTACTCATAGTTCTCAAAAACAAAACAAAAAGTTTATATTTTGCTACCTTCAAGCATAATCAAATTTAAAAGACTGATTAATGCCAACTATAATAACAAAAGGATGGAAAAGAGCATTGGAGCAACCACATCGAAAAGAAATAACCATAATCATTTCCTTACCTCTTCAAACTTCTCAAAGTTTTGAGTATCTAACTCATTGTTAACCTCTGGTACAAAAGCAGCTTCCATCTGATATAGTTTGTCCCATTCTAACCCTTTAAACCATGGGAGTGCCTAAATGAGAAGCCACGTGTCATCTTAAATACATTCACCATATAAAAATATATATTGTGTATGCATACAAACCTTTATTTCATAAGCTCCTTTAGTCAGAGAGGCGTTTTAGAAACTTCAAGGATCTTGAACCTGGATTTAATCCCTGCAAAGTTAACATGGATTTATAAGAAATTTGGAAATAGCAATTAAAAATTTCATAAAGTATTTGAACAGAATAGGTAGAAGCTCTGATTTGGAATGTTATACGCATGATACATTCTCAAACAGGGGAAAAGATCTACACTAAATTGCGGGTTTAAGTATATATGACCTCAAATGATTTTTGCTTCAAGGGAAGGTTTTATGGCATCTTCACACTGCCATCAACAATCTGCCTAGTTTCTATTTTCAAATTGCCTTGCAGCTCCTTGTTTTGCTTTAAACTCCGATGGGATTTAACTTCCTTTTGAGGTACAGCATTCAAAGAAACTTTATTTCCACCAATATTCCTACACTTAGATATCAGTAAAATTTAAAATGACGTTCAAAACATTTATAGAGAGCAACTAAAAAGAGAAACAATGACAGATACATCATACTTGGACATTTTCCAATTTGACACATTGGAGTTCTTATCCACATGTTTGTCAGGACAAGGTTTATTCCCTCTGACAGTGATGATCGTTGAGTTTCTTATTGGCTCCACAGTAGGGAGCATGATCATAGGCTTTAGATTATGACTACTGAGTTTTATTGTCTTATTATTTAGCTTAAAGGGCTCACTTGAACCCTGCAACAAATTAACAGATGGTCAGAAAGCTTATAACAACAACCAGATATTTCCATTTAAGGTCATGTGGATAATTATGCAAGTTTCAGTGCACAAAACAGAACGAATTTTCTGTGCATGGAGAAGGTGAGCAAAGTCTCATATTTGAAGGGTAGCATCATCTGAAAGCCCCCATTTTCAATTAGTGGAATTTTCTGTCATTTCTATCATTCACTTTACATAACACAAAACCAGTCTAAAGTCTTCAATTTTAATACACACTACCTCCTATTGCAAATGTGAGCAGACTAACGCAGTCAAATCTAAATTAATTCAATAAATAAACACTAAGTATGCAAAACACTTAATTTCCTAAAGCTGAGTTAAAACTCACAAATTGATGAGAATCGAAATCGAAGAATACCTTCCGTGCTGCGAGAGCTCTTTCATGGAGAGCACATGACCTTGTAGAAGTTCAACGGCGGCGACAAACTCCAGGAGCTCACTGCAAAGCTCCTCATTGCTCTTTGCCTTCCTCCTACAAATTCTCCAGAGAAAAACAGAAATAAATGTTAGAGCGGAGAAGAAACCAGAAAACCAATTCGGAACCGGAAATAAGCGAGATTGTGAACCCGCATATACAGAACTACAGAAGTCTAACTTCAAACAGTAACTACAGAACCACTCCATTAAAATTCAGAATCACAACTCATGATTCAAGTAATCACAACTCATGATTCAAGTAGTAATTTAAGCTATACCAACGTATTCTACCAAGTCCTATTCAGTTCCAATATGATCAACTGGGCAAAACAATGATAAAAAGACTTCCCAATTACAAACAAAATAGAACACTACAGTAGCGTAGTCTCACTGCAAACTAGCATCATACAACCATCATAATTTTCCAAAAACTTTCTAAACAATCAATGATATTGAATTGAATTTCACAATAACCAGACTTTGTAATCAAAGCTGTAAATTACCTTTACAAAAGACATTCCAACGAACAGAGTAGAATAGAATCATCCCTTTTCCTTTAATCTATGAGTTTTCAAGGAGTATAATTGCAACCTAGCTTCAATCGCCAAAAAAAACTGAAAACTCAAGCCACAGACTTCAACACTAACTCTAAACTGATCACACAACCATTCCACAAGACTAAAGTCTTGAATTTACCTCCAGTATGTGTACATACCCTAGGCTTCAATCTCCCTTTCTGGCTCTCAATTGCTCCATGGATCTCAATTGACGATGGGCTCATGAATTTGATACAAGGACCCAGGAAGCTTGCTAATTTCTCACTCACAAGGACAACCAATGTATAAACCAGGCACCAAAGCTGAAGAGCCGCTGCTGTTAAAGACATCAGCCTCAAAGAACATGTAGAGGTAGAAAACCCAGAATCCAAAGAGATTAAGACTTAATGGAATCCAAAAACCAAAGTCACAGAGGGAAGGAGCACGGAGAGGAGAAGACGTTTATTACCAAGATGAACTCAATCAGAGATCAGAGATGCTAGAGAGAGAGAGAGAGGAGGCTACGACGTCGTTGATGAAACCCATAACTATTATGGTTTCGAGCCTTCGGTTCTCTCTTTTCCGGCGGAGATATGGGAAGCTACCATCACCAGAATGCCGGTGACAACCAGAGAAAACCACCGGTACCAATACGCCTACAAACCTGAATTTTCTGTATGTCTGTCAAATCCTTGCAGAAGTCACTTAGAAGATTGTTGCAGGTTGGTCACACATAAGTCTGAAAACATGCTTCTAGTTGGGTTAGACATCAAGTCGTCGACGCTAGGCAGAGAGAAGGTAGACGGCGTTGTTGCGCTGAAGGTAGGAGAAGAAGATTCTGGTTAGAGAGGGTATGGGGCTTATGTTTAACTAGATATGAAAGGACGATCTAGATCTCACGATGTAAAACTAACGGTTCAAATTTTATCTCGACCCTAGGTCATTGAATTGGACTTGAACTTCTCAAAAAATTTCGGTTAATCAGTCAGCATATAATGTGTTAACGTAATGATTACCAGATGGGTGGCCGAACACACGATTAGTTATTAGTGAGTGTTAGTTTGACACAAGAAGTATAGTGGTTCACCTCCCTCTCTTAGGGTAGGCTACGTCCACTTGAATCCACTAGTATAAGCAAATAGCCTTGAGTTATACAAGTAGTGATCCCCCCTCTAAGTGGGATAAGGGGTCCCTTTTATAGGTGAGGAAACCCCTCTCATTTACATATTCTTCAATGTGGGACAAGTGCCCCTCTAGGCTTACTATGGAGTCATCTTGATGAGGTCGGAAAGGTGACTTCCCGGTGGTGTCTTGGTGAGTTCCGACTATCATTGGAAAGCTTGTATGACGAGATACGCTATGAATATCATGGTTGAGCCACATAGTGACTTGTAGATCCGCCTAGAGAGTGATGCTTATGCTCGGTGGCATGCCATACTAGCTCTGTGCTAGTAGGGGTGCCAACATAATGTTTATCTACCGTCTAAAGTTCATGCAATTTTTCCATTCCAATTATTCAGACAGCATATAATGCTAATATGTTGCCTGAAAGTTCTTAAGTTTGTTCAAGTTAAGAAAACGTTGATAATTCTCAAATATGATACAGAAACCAACCTCTTCAGACCGCACATTTGGGATTATATGTTGTCTAAAGAGGTTTATCAAAGTTCATAACAGCACATCCAAAACATATGATGACTAAAAGGTGTCGTCTAAAGGCTTTTTTGGCCTAGTGACATTATGTGCATCCGTCAATGTAACAGACGACAGTTAATTAAGTGATAAACATTCAATAATTATTGTGCAATGTTTAGTCATTATTATCATCATAATGTACGATGTAATTACCATTATAATACTCTCTCTATATAAAGAGATTATGCAATAAGATGAGTATACCAATTCTATTTTTCTTATACACATTATTAGCACTTTGCTTTAATTTTGAGTTTTCAAAGAAATAAAAGAGAGATCTAAACTCTAGAAATTTTTTTGTGGAAACTAATTATAGAAGAAAAAGAAAAAAACAGAAATCGTTTTTTGCCTTGAAAGTTGGAACACCTAAAATCTTTTATGGGCACCCAACCTTCACTCATCAGCGTCGCCCCTCCAAGTCTGGTAGCGCATATCAGCACCGCCCTTCATACCTACCCTCATAGCGCTGCCTAGCAAAGACAATGCGATGCCTACACTGCAGCCCCAAGTGGCCTTGATGGTCGTCCAACCCAGAACGGCGGCATAACCTAGAAAGCACGGAAGCGCTCACTCACCCACGATTCGCGCTTCCGAAGCGGAAGCGAAGCAGAATCGTGATGGAATCACCAAGAAACGTGCGGAATCGCGTTCCTGTGAAAACGAGTTTTCGAATCGCAGCAAAAGCACCCGATTCCAAATCGGAAGCTTGACGGCGGCGGTTATGGAAGAAGCGTGGGCATAGTTGCCTTAAAAAAAGCACAACCACTAAATCTGATCGGAGGAAAGACCTCTGGGTTTGATCTAAGGTTTGAGGAAAGAACCTCTGACAATCAAGAACGAAATCGTACGAATCCAATTTTTGATTACTAATCCTTGATTGCGATTCCAATTATTCTTAACTCTCGATGACATCAAAACATATGTTCTTACCTTCTAAATCTGAGAATCTGGGACTTGGAAAAGTGAATTGGAGTAGGAGAGAAGATAAAGATGAAGAGGGGAGGGTTTCTGTAAAAGAGAGAAGGAAAGGGTTTCTTCTGTTTCTATACCCAGTAGTGTTTGTAGCTATCCTCAGTATTGGGTAATGGGTTTTTTACAAAAAACAATTACTGACCTTTGGCTCATAGGTGGATTAGAATGATGTTTACTTTCTTTAACTAAACTCTAATAATAACTCTAACAATATCATAATGCATATATTTTTTTTCTTGTAGATATCTTCTATTTTGACCACTTTTAATATATATATATATATATATATTTAATCTAACGCTTTCAATACGTACCAACTTCTAAAACATTTAGAAAAAAATACTTCCGCGTTTCCAAATGCTTCGCTTCCACGTACCCACAGCCGATTCCATGCAGCCTAGGGTAGAACAACTCATCACTACACGACGGCCCTAGCCAAGTCTCGATCCCGATTTTCCAATCCAGCCCCGCTCATCCTGAGCAGCCCGATCTCTAACGACGATCCAACTGGTACATTATAGCCTCAATCGTCATAGACTGGACGACACTATGCTTTAGCTCAATGCCGGCGTGACTCGCCCCTCGCTCCACCGCAGATCGACGATACCTTCCTCTTTTCTAGAACTGTCGGCATGCTCCAAGCCTAGAGGGCCGCCCAGAAACAACGATGATCCGGCCACCCCCAACTTGGATCTACTCGACCCGACCCACGAAAAAAGGAATTTTACTCATGGTAAATCAGACTTTACCTCTGTAGGTAAAAAAAATGAATTATTAGATAGTTAATCTTAGTTTACTATTTATAATTTACTGTTTCAAAATAATAAAATTTACTATTTTTGGTAAATTCAATTCAATTTCTATTGATTAAACGTGACTAATTATATATATATGTCCTCATTTTTGTATGTGATTTATCAATAACAACGTGACGAGCAACATGAAATAGTGAGATCAAAAATCGTGTAATTAATATGCATTTTATTTGGCAACTTTGGAAGTAAGATCTAAACTTATGTTGCCGCTTTTATTAAATTTGATTCATATACAGGGAATTATATATGTTACGTAAGCAAAATAGTCTCTGGATATTGTGACATGTTATATACTATCTTAGTTTAATTTTTTTATTAAATAAATTTGTTGCTTGACATGTAAATGAATTGTAATGCTACTTTTTGTCATTATAATTATATATTGTAATAAGCATGTGTGAGCAACTTATTTTGTTATTTTTAAATGATATGCTACATCATTTACCCTCGTTAAATGATATGCTCTACTTGTTAAACATGATATACCTATGTTATCTTTAATAATTAATTTACTAAGCATGTTGTATCAAAATGAGCATTGGCATGATAATGAATTTCATGAGCATCATATGAAAATGGACAACCATATTACTGTGGTCAAGAATTTTCACGAAGTATCGAAAAATATGACCATCGCAATTCTTGGTCTTGCAATTCAATTTGTATTTTTTGGAAATGATGAACTTGTATGACTTTTAATGCAACTTCATAAAGGTCCAAAATGGCCATAATATATCTTGGTATATTTTAATTCGTGTATTTTAAATGCAAAACTCATAAGTCTTGTACTCTATCTACAATGGTTAAACCAGCACGTGGAAGTCCATAAATTGAACTCTGAAAAATTTGAGTACCAACATCCCGTACAAGCCAGCCAAGGCTCAACCATGATTGAATTACACAAAAATGTTTCCTACATGTAGCTTGGAAGCATTATTAAAATCCTAAATGACAAATTAAGGTCTCTCATAATAAAGAAATTTTTCCAAAACAAACTTTGCATAATAAGACAGTAATAACTAATAACCCTAAAACAAATGGTAATTACTATGGACATGTAGTTTCATACAAATGATCAATAGCAATTGATAACAATGTACCGTGTGACAAAGGCTTAGGGGATGTGACATGAGCAATGAAGTTCCATATTACGAAAAGAATATAGAATAATGAGAGTATGACGATTTAAAAAAAATTATTCAATATTGAATAGCATGACTTAAAAAAGAATTTCAAGTCCAAACAGCGATAAGAATCTAGCTCAAGCAATGAAATTCAAGACTTTTTATTATAGTCTGCCTTTAATTTTCTAAGATATTGTATTGGATGTTATACCTAAAATTTAAATAGACTTTGGTATTGAAGTGTCTTTAGATTAGACAATACATTTAAGCAATCGTTGGCATATAGCCATGGTTGTAAATTTTTCTCAATGAATTGAGAATATTTGAATATTAATTAAGATATACATAGTTCGATTTTCAATATTTTGACTTTGCAAAATATCGCATAAAGTAAAACAACTTCATAAAAATATTAGTATGACATGAATAACTGAATGTAAAGAAATGCATCATGCGATCCCCACAGTATAGTACTATATTCATGGATATAACTAAAAATATTAATAATGATCAATCCTTCTACTCATTCAAGATTCACAATGTACATACCTTATGTGATGGAAGTATCGTTTTGCGATTTTATCAAATTATTCTAAAGAATTTGGGTTTATATTCCATTTTTATGTCTTAACTATATACCTCATTGACATTTTATGTAATAACCAACAAGAGACAATAGAACCCTCATACGTTTTAATATTTATGTTAATGACTTTTCATGTGAAAAGAATAGGTGAGATTACAATTGATTTCTTTTGCATTATCTCTAATGATTGCGGATGTAACCGAGTAATAGAGAGTTTTTATGTATACCTAGTTGTTATATGTAACCGCTAATTGAATCCAACAACGTCAAAAGGAAATGAATTTCGGGATTCTGACATATTTAGACTTTGACGCGAGTCATTAGGATCCCAAGTCGTGATATGTGTATCCATATATTCAAGGAATTACACACAGACACTCATGTTTTGGATAAATAGAAGCAAGAACTAAAGAAACAAAGAACTGTAAAAATCCTTAAATATAATTCCATGGAGCAATTGAAGATGTGATTTCATCCCCATATTTTGTTGCTCCCCTGAGGCGAGACCGTGAAATGTTTGACGCATAAGTATATGCACTAACTCCATATTATGCTTCTTATATCTAATGTGATTACATGGTGTAAAGCTAATAATTCAAAACATATCTTTTAAGAAATTAGGATTGAGACCATCATATGCAAAGGACACATATATTCTCATTATGTTCAAATATTAAGAATGAACATAATACTGCTTATGCTAGTTACAAACCCACTTGGTCTCACAGAAAATGACTATAGTAATAGTCTTGATAGTGGTAATGCACACCAATATTTCCATTTAGGGTAATGTAATTTTGCTTACATAACCTCTTATTCACTAGTGCACGGCCACCACCATCATCATTTTAAATGGAAGTACAACCCATGACATCGAATGATTAAAATACTTGAACTCGATAAGATTAATACAGATCTACAATCCTTGAGCTCAATCAGATTGTCCTATGTGACAAATTGCGCTGCCACAGTGCATAATTGTGAAGTCATTTAATGTGAATAAGTACCCTTATTGCATATGAGCAACCAATTATAGTCCGCTATGTTAAAATCTTGACAGACGATCTCTAATCCACTAAATTGGCAGAATGTCACTTTGATGAGACAATTTTATAATCGTTAAGGGGAGACAAGAGCAAAGAATGTCCTAGTGAAATGACAAGAATCGTTGTGGTTTGTCCTCACTGTGTCTCATCTTAATCCCCACAAATCCCATTATCGCACAGTGACGAGATCACATATTTCAGCTGCAAACATGCTTGCAAAGTTTTATGTCCTAAGAAGAGGACATGACGCCATCCAGGAAGAATTAGACATTGCATCGACATCATAAAAGGTGGCATAGTGATGCCATAAAGTGGCATAAATGGTGCCACAGACTGTGGCTTTCCAAGGAAGACGGGGTTACAACTTTAAGTCAATATATACTCGATTAAAGGAAAAAAAAACGAGTTTGGCACAATCAGATCCATTGATCCATAATCTCAAATCTGTCTCATGAGAATTTCCTGAATTTTGGTTATCACTAGGGGACACCTTAGATGTTAGAACAAATCCTTGAAAATATAGAGATTTTTACAAATACAAACCACATGAGGACGTAGGATATTGAGTCTTAATATTGAACCATACTTCATTGAGAAATACGAACGTAGTAATTTTGCCTAATAGAAAGAAACGATCCAGTATGAACCAATATTTACTAACAAAGAGATAGGTATTTGGGCAGGTGAAGCCCACACCGTAAGTATAAATCCTATTATATGTCTTTTATTAGGATGTGTAATGAGAAAAGAAGAGTTTAGACTCACTTTATAGCGCAATGTCTCTCACTAACGCACTGGAATCGACTACGAGGAGATATTTATTTGTAATGGACCACAAAGAAATATTCTTGTAACGGATGTCAATGCACTCCACTACCTTATTAGTTTGGTAGTTTCCGAAAAACTAACAAAAGTAGCTTATGAATGTGGTAATAAGATATACATAAATGTCCTAGAACATACTTCATTCACCCAAGAAATGACTCTAGACCACAGAGCTAAGTTATAAAAGGAATTGAAACGTTCACGAAGTAAATACTTGATTTTGAATAGGGATTGGATGAAGTATGTCATTGCGTATTCAATATGGATACGCACAGACTTTTAATGAACTAAAAAGATGTCGCTAGGTATTGCAAATCCTAAGTCTAGAATGAAAATGATCTTTGGGAAGACACAGTCTCGAAATTGATCTCAAGGACTATAATATTGATGATTAACTATCAATCGGCTTCAGGCACTCCCATGATCAATCAAAGTATTTAAAAATAGATATGTTTTCGTCTAAATGGAAGAGGATGAATAAGTGTTGGGAAATGAGACTTCCTATACAAGTGCAAAGACGCATTAGTGCACTTAACACAATATGTTTGACTCGACCTCTCATCGTTGTATAGTTCTGCGCCCATGCAATAGCGATACCTAAAGGTTTAGGCTTATTTAGTCTCTATACAAAAAAAAAACGACATGATGAGAATGATCACTATACACGTTGTCGTCAAATATGCGTAAAGAAATACGTACAAAATATAATGCATAAATATACAAAAGTTATCAAATATCTCATGATTAATGTAAAGATCGGGATGATGTACATACATCTGAGGGAGTCTAGCACATATATATTATTCTCAATTTTAATAGGTGCGTTGTACTCTTTTTCCCCTCCGCCAAGGTTTTATTTTCACCCAATGGGTTTTTATTACTGGGTAAGGTTTTTAATGAGGCAACACCTTATGCATCATTGTACCATTAACTTGGCACAAGGGGGAGTGTTGAAGGAAAAACACGTTATGTGCCTTCGTCAATGTAACAGACAACTGGTGATTAAGTGATTAGCATTCTATAAGTATTGTGTAACGTTTAGTCATTATTGTCATCATAATATACGATGTAATTACTATTGTAATACTCTCTCTATACAAAGAGATTAAGCAATAAGATGAGTAGACCAATTCTATTTTGAGAAGTTTTAAATATACACCCATAAACTCTTAATACACGCCCCTATTATTCAATAATTTAAATAAGATTTCACATGTATGTCAAATGACCAAAATAAGTACATGAAATAATTCTTAAAAAACAAATTAAATTATCAAAAAAGAGAGGGATTTATTTTTGAAAGAAATTAAATTAAGAAAATTTATAGGAAAATTTAAATATATTTTGATAGAAAATTAAGTGGGAGATCAAACAATCAATTCATTCCTTAAATTTTCACCGAAAAAAAGATCATTTCTATTTTTAGAGTCCCAAATAAAGTAATTCATGAAAAAGAATTATGATTTTTCATTTTATTAAATTTTATCTTCATACATTCTTTAAAAAGAAATGTTCATCTTCTTCAAACAATCAATTCATCTCTATATATAGTCTCTACCTAGAGTGAAGCTTCACTATGAAATTAAATAGTGAAGTTTCAATTTTAGCACACTTTTCGGTCAAATTTTTTCACCATAAGTACTTTAATATTTAGGTATGTTATTCAAGATCATCTCTACAAAATTTCATCCAATTCGAACATCGCTAAGGTATTGAAATTAGATTAAATCAATGAATGAATTAAAATTGTTCAACATGAACCGTTCGTGTAAATCTCAATTTTAAAAGCTTAAACCATTGTCAAATTAGATGAAACTTTGTAGAGATGATCTTGAATAGCATACCGAAATATTGAATCACTTATGGTGAAAAAATTGACCGAAAAGTGTGCCAAAATTGAAACTTAACTCTGCATAGGAACTATATATATATTCTTCATTCCGTTAATCTTTTTTATGGTTAAAGAATTTAAAAAGAACAATTGTGATCTATAATGTTTTGTAAGAACAATTCTTGT
Source organism: Argentina anserina (assembly GCF_933775445.1). NCBI lineage: Eukaryota > Viridiplantae > Streptophyta > Magnoliopsida > Rosales > Rosaceae > Argentina > Argentina anserina. The sequence continues at coordinate 13,280,953 of NC_065876.1, forward strand.
TTGATATGAACATCTAGAATATGTCAATATATATATATATTAATATACTAATCACACTAAAAAGTAGCCTTGTATAGCCAAATAATGAGGTATTTTGTGATTTTTTTTAATTCAAATGCAATTTAGGTATTTGTGGTGTATTTAATAAAAATATTGAAATATGTGGTGTATTGAGTATGAGTGTGTATTAAGAGATTTGAGGTGCGTATTTAAAATTTCTCTACTATTTTTCCTAAGACAACATTGAATAATTTTTAAATTCTTGGAACGAAGTACTACAAAATGACTTAAATGAGAACTAAAGAATCTTCTATAGACAACTAACTGAACTAAGTCCTTATTCATGATACGAAAGGGACAACTGTCCTGACAACATTTGAGCCTAATCAAGAATCAGGAACAACTTGCTAAATTAAAACAAAGCACCATCGATCAATGGTGTACCGTGTCCACGATTCCGAATTTGGTGGAATAAAAAATGTTAGAAGTAATCCTCAATTAGTTATATGGTACCACACACAATAAGGCGGATACATAAATTAGAAAACGATGAGCATAACCCCGATGAAAGAATAGAAAGCACATATCAATTTATTGCCTAGCTGGCTAGTATTGAGGTTCAGATTCAAGTTATTACGAACTGTACGTTCGTGCCCACAACATTCAATCTTTGATCGTTCAGGCAAAACAGTAAAAGTCATATATTATAAGGCACTGGATTCATCTTTCTCCATATGTCTGATGACTTAACACTGAACATCAACTTAATTCGCTTGGTAATAACTGGTAACGAAATAATCAACAGAATAGTTGTTGTACGTCATCTTCTTGGCAATGACAACCAGTGCGAAATCTAATGTGTAAGATTTGCACTCTCGTTGAACCACTGTGGAAGACATTTGCCAGACAATTGTAGCATGAGGTTACACATCCCCTCCTTTTGATAGAAATTGCAAACCTTTGCAGCCTAGCTAAATGACCAGCTTATTTGAAACTGGTGTTCCATGTTTCTGCTCAAGGAATTCCAAAACGAATGTGGTAGGAAAGGTTTATGAATTTAGAAGTTTTATTCGCCGACAGACGAAGGTTACTGAGACGTTGAAATAGGAAAGAGGATCAGAAATTGCAAACTCTATCTTTGCAGGGAAACGGATTATGAGATCAAGAATTACTGGAACGCTCAACGTACTGACAAAGATGCTGCTACATTTCAATATACCAAATACGTACACATGGATAATCATATAAACACACCAGCATCAATCCTTACAGTTTAGCTACTCAGTACCATAGTGTTATGCAACTTGGCACAATAAAATCAATTTTATCTGATGGATGAGAAAGACGAACACTTTCAAACCATCGTTCTCAACCCTCACCCGAAACTTCAAACTGACCAGCATCTGAGTATCTTTGTGAAAGAATCCCTTGCTTGTTAATTGGAAGTTGTGCAGAGAGGGAGAGACAATGAATAATCTATCTACTTACTTTCTACAATAACCACTCGCTGAGAAGGTTCCGGGGTACTTTTAGCTGCTTGCTCTGAAGCAGTGGCAAGGAACTGTAGCATTCTCACAATCTCAGTTGTGTCTTCCAAAAAGTACTTGGCCTTGCTCGGCTTCCGACCAACGGTGCATGCAAACACTTCAGCAACTGGAGAGAGAGAGTCCCTTGCACTCAATATCACTTCAAACATGTCTTCATCAGATCTGTCATCCCCAATGCAGAGGACAAAGTCTGGGAGCATTGCCTTCTGTTTCATCGTTAGGAGGAGACGTTCTGCTACAAGGCCCTTGTGGACACCCTATGGATCAGGCAACAAACACACGTTATTATATCAGGGTATGCCTCTCGGAGCATTAAGAGATAGTATAGTTCAACCTCAAAGAAGTATTTACTTAATTGTTTTATGCTTCCATAGTGACGGAATAATCATAGAAAGTTATATGAAATCGATACATGAAGGAAAGGTTGTGAACTATACTGATAGAAGTATGATAGAAGTTTCTCTTAAAAACTTTCACTGTAGACTGACAAACGATGTTCTTCATTGAAATGAATGAAAAAGCTTATGCGGAAAAGATCTAAGGACCAAACACATGTTTTCAAGCACCTCAGCAGTATAATACAGCTCAGACAGTATATAAATTTTATATTAATCAACTTAATGAATTTCCTAGGTAATGCATATTAGTTACTATCTTTTGAATCCTCTGAACATCTACAAACTCAACTGCCTACGGTTAATTGATCAACTCACCAATTTGATTGGTATGTAACTCCTGGGTAGAACGTACTCATCCATGAATTGGCTCACCTTTTCATTGTAATCAATTTTCAAGGATATCGGTTCACCCACTAGTTTATTCATTCATGACAAATCAACTTAAGGAAATCCTTCATTCTTACATTTAAGGGGTATTTCATTATACACCCAATTTTTGAAAGCTCTTTTAAAAGAAACCCACATAATTTTTTCTTCATTATACACTGAATTATTGACATTCTCTTAAATTTAAATTACAAAATGCCACTATTAAAAGCTGATTAATCAATCAACAAATTATGCTCTCATTTACTAATTTAATTATAGATTTTCATAGTCCCTTAATAATTGAAAATTTTCTTTTACTCATTATAAATTTTAAAATAATGGAACATTCTTTAATTACATACTTAGATTTCAGAAGCTTTTCAAATTTAAATCAATTCAATATCGAAATCACTTAATGGTGACACAAACTTTCCATTTTTTTGAATAATTTAAATATTCTATTTCATAGGTAGATTTCATATGAACAACAATGCAACCTACATTTTTTCCCTATCTAGTAGGTTTTTTATTTTTACTTACAACCTAATGATTAGGTATGTATCTATATGGATGTTTACATATTTTCTAGGAATTTTTATATCAACCTGTTTGTTAGGTATCTATCATTCCAAAGATCTCTTTCATACGTTGAATTTGCCATTTATACTTATATGCATGTTTCTATCTATTAGGTATCAGTAAAGAGTGAAAAAAAGAAGTTAAAACCTAAAACAAGGTTTATTGCCATACAAAGTTCATGTACAATGATACGAAAAAAATATTTGAGAAAACATATATACATACATATTACATGGATAACGACATACGTACCTTATTGGTAGATTCAAAAAATTGAAACGAACAAATTATACAAATACACAACAAGCTAGCTTGGAATTCTCTCATAGGATCTATAAAAGTTGGACTAGTGTTTGTGTTTTGAAACTTTGATATTAGCTATATAAAGAAGTTTTTCTCAAGAAAAATTTGAAATCAAATCTTTCAGCAATTTAATGTAATGAAAAATTATTAGAGAGTTTGAATTAGACATGTAAAATGAAAATTTATAAATAGATGTTACGATTAAGCAAATTAAAATGATCAAAAGGGCAAAATAGACTTGTACAAAAAGAATTTGGGTGTGGGTTTAATTTCAAATGGGGACTCCAATATTGGGTTTATCTCTAATTTTCTCTACATTTAATGCAGTTCCCCTAAAAGAACTGTCACGAGTCATCTCCCCTTTCGGAGATATATGAGACTGAATACTCCAATATTGTCTATTGATTTAAAAATTTAGTCCTGCTTATAAGTCAGAGGAATCATGACTTAATCTTTTTTATTGCATTTTCTATAACCACTAAAGAAAACATCTTTGAAATAGATTGCAACGACCACCAATACCGACAGGAGAAAAAATCGACCAACCTGAGGTTTAACTTCTACAATATGCTGGCCACTTTTGACAGAAACTGGCTCATTGGTAAGAACACTTTCCAGGTGATCCAGAAGCTCCTTGGCCTGACAGAAGCCAAAATCTGGATCTGCATACTGGTAATTCCAAACTAGAGCACTTTCTTTGGCCTCTATGTTAGAACCATCAGTTGTTTCAGTATATAACTGCATTACTGGTTCAGCAATCTGTTTCCAATCAAAATCTGGAACTGAGATGCACGTTTCCCAATCGGTGTTATGATTTGACCTGAAACCAAAACAGATTAGAAATCAACAATCAACACATAGAAGCTAAATTTTCAGATATGTTTCCCTTTTGGAACTAGGTATTACATTACACCAGATAACAGTAGCGGAGCTGATAATGACTAATTTAACTATAATGTAGCTCAACCTTCTTCTTCATCCCTAAACTTCAATTAAAAAATAATGATAAACTAAAAACTATCACAGTGGTGAACATTTATCATAATTAAAGTGTTTGAGACATCTCAAGCCTAAGGAAAGAGCATTTATCTCTACATCATTGATTGCAAAAAATAACTACATCAAACCAGCAGCTGATATGTGGTAACACTTCATTAAAGGAACAAGTACAATTAGAATTAGGACTTGGGCGCAGTACCGACGCATGTTACCGATACTTTGTGATGTTTTTAGCATTCAAGTGTCTTTGATTGAGTAGAGAATACGCCAACCTGAACCAAATAACTTAACATTGTGACTTGATCAGTACGATATAGCGAAATAGTCTTGGTTTTGAACAATTTGGAATCTGGTTTTGTCTGGTACAACATCTATCAGGACTCTTCATGTTTTCATCCCGAGGCCTGCCTAGATATCACATGCATAGATTGAATTCTCCTGGAAGGAGACTATTCCAATTCCAGAGAAGTAAAGACATTTGTTAATCATCCTATTTCATTTCTTCTTTCAACCCTTCTATGTTATGTGTGACTCTTGTTGATCATATATAACTCCATCTTTAACTGCAGACACAAGCTGTCACAGTTCATCTGTTTTCATACTACAACAAAGTATAAGCTTTGACCGTCACTACTGAAAACCAAAGTATCCAAGACTACTTTAATCTTAAATGCTCAAAGGATCTAATAGTAATTCACTTCACGAGGAACTTTCATACAGGGAAACAAGTCATCCTCCTATTTTAGTGATTTTAAAAGAGATATGGACAGCATAAAGTCTGTAGTTTATGTGCCCTTCTTCTTTCCCTTCCTTCTGTCACTTAATTACTATTGATACAAAAGCACAAATAGAAAAAAGATAAATTTCTTTACTAGTGAGGAAAGAAAGAGACACCACGAATTAAGGTGCATGTGTGTGGAACAGCATCAGCAATTAGCAAGGGATCCAAAGACCCCCAGAAGATAAACAAAAAGATCAGAAATGTAACCTACGTCAACAAATTAAATGTATGATCACATTTCTCTGATTGATGGGGTATAATAACAAGAAAAGCCACGGTTACAAGGGCACATACCTCACAAAATAACCATGCTCTGCTGCAATCCCAAGCTTCCCACAAGAAGAAAACCATTCAGCTAAAGTCTTCCTCTCTTTCCCACTAACAAGAAATACAACATTCTTCGGATCATTGCACAGACTGCTCAAGATTCCTATAGCCTCTGTGTTAGGTGTGGTAATAATTGAACCCAGCGGCATCATAGCGCCATCATAATCTAAGAGAATCGCTCGACATTTTGTCCTCTTGTAAGCTGAAACAATGTGCTCAACTGAAAGCTTTCTGAAATTAGGATCCAGAGCAATTACTCTAAATCCTAAACCAAAACCAATTCCCCAGCATCTCCTCCTCATATGGTCCCTACATGACCTCTCAAGATCCTGCAAGAAGCTGCGTGCCCAATATGCAACGTCATGTGTACTAACGTACCTGTAATGCTTCTCATGCCGCAACTGTTTTTCTCCTTCTGGAATTATAAGAGCAGAATCCATAGCTTCAGCTACAGAATCAATGTTCCATGGATTAACTCGAATTGCCCCACTTAGTGATGGAGAACACCCAATAAACTCAGAAACCACAAGCATGCTTTTCTTTGGGGTTGTTGGAGTTAGTCCTAAAGTCTCATTCAGCTTCTCATTTCCTTGGCGGCATATTATGTACTCATAGGGTATAAGATTCATCCCGTCCCTCACTGCTGTAACAAGACAACACTCTGCAACAACATAATAAGCAATCCGTTCATAAAACTGAAGTGGGGTATCGATCAAGACCACTGGGCTGTATCCTTGCTTCCCAAATGTCTCATTGATCCTCTTGACTGTGGCATCAGTTTCTAACTGGACCTCCAGGACATCTTTCCCCCGGCCCCTTGCTGGGTTAGCAATTTGAATAAGAACAACTTTACCCCTCTTATCAGGATGTTGTATGAGCAATTGCTCCCAAGCCAAAAGTTTCAAGCTAATTCCCTTAAAGATGTCCATGTCATCGACCCCTAGTAAAACAGTTTTTCCCATAAACTGATCTTGCAGCTCAGCAACCTTAGATACAGTCTCTGGAAGATTCAGCACAGATTGAAGCTGGCCTATATGTATCCCGACAGGAAGAATCTTAATGCTTACTGTGCGGCCATAATACTCGAGCCCAATGTATCCCCGCTTTGATTGATATGAGAGGCCAAGCATTCTACTACAACATGAAAGGAAGTGCCTAGCATAATCAAAAGTATGGAAACCAATGAGGTCAGAGTTTAGAAGTGCTCTTAGAAGCTCATCCCTTACTGGAAGTGTCCTGTATATCTCAGACGAAGGGAATGGACTATGGAGAAAGAAACCAAGCTTCAGCCTATTAAACCTCTTCCTCAAGAATGTTGGCAAAACCATCAAATGGTAGTCATGAACCCACACATAATCTTCATCAGGGCTAATCACTTCCATCACTTTGTCTGCAAATATCTTGTTCACAGAAACATAAGCATGCCACAGAGATCGATCAAACCTTCCACCAAGATCTGGTGATAGAGGAAGCATGTAGTGAAACAAAGGCCATAAATGCTGCTTACAGAAACCATGATAAAATTTACTGAAAAGGTCCGGAGGGAGAAATGCAGGAACACATTTAAAGGTGTCCAGCAATGTTTGAGCTACATCATCTTGCTCACTTGGGTCGATTTCTTCTTTCAGACAACCAATATAGATAACTTCAACATCTTCGCCAAGGCCATCTTTGAGTTGCAAGAGTAGTGAATCCTCATCCCAGCAAAAGCACCATTTCCCATCATCGCTTTGATGTGCCCGAAGTGGAAGCTGATTCCCCACTATGATCGTCCTGTCTTGAGAAATGGACAAAGGAGCATCAAAGCCTACACTATTGTTACTGGTATCATCATCTAGCTCAGACAAAACTCCAGCAACAGTAGCCACTCGCGGGAACCTCTTCTTCTCACGGCCAAAAGTTAGGGAATCACCAGAAGTAAGGTCTAGCAAGTTGGAATAAGATCTTGACACCATTGGGAGGACGAATCACAAAAAAATTTCAGTACTTGAAATTGAAACAGAACTTTTGTTGCCTCCTCCCGGTCAATAATTTCTATAAACAAATGCCAATTCCAATTAGAAAAGAATCACATAAACGCAAGTATACTTAAAATCTCGATACAAACTCACTAAAGTTGCATTGAGATTATGAACAAAGTTAATGATCTAATTTTTACTCTAAAAAGTCTTAAACTCACACAAAAGCTGAACAGTCTCGTGAAACAAAGAAACTTTGCTATGATACTCCTTTAGCTCTTAACTCAAAAAAGAATCAACAGTTACAATCACAAGACAACTACTGAGATCTTACACTCGACCATGATTCGAACAAACAACAGTAACATCAAGATACGAAATCTGAAAAAGAAAATTCCATCTAACATCCAAATAATTACCAGATTTCAGATTTTCCCAGAAACTAAATCTGAAAAAGAAAATTACATCTGACGTGCAAATAATTACCTCCAGACCGCAGTCATATAGCAACCCAGAATCTTGAGAATAATCAATCTACACCGCAAAATCCATCAAAGTAGCATAAGTAATCAGAATGCATACTCAACTTACTTCCGTTTCACAGAAAAAGTAAAACAATCGAGACAGAGAATCACTCCACTAAGCAAGTAAATATCAAATGATGCAGAGCATCACACAAGTGGAAAGTGAACAGCAGAACACAAAAAATTGGCATGCAACATGGAACAAGAGAATAATTGACCATGAAGAAAACGAAGCTTTAATAATCATTTCAGGAGAGAAAGTGAGTGAAAGACTCACCCTTGAAGTCAGATATGAGCGACGGTGCAAACTGAGCCACCAAAGATTCTATATTTCTTACTCTACGAGACTATGACAATGACATTTGGGAAAAAGAATCCTCCTTTACTTTACTTTCTTTACAAATATTTTCCCAAGATGAGGTTGGGGTGCTCATTGTGGGTTTCCTGTGACCACTAATTTCTGTTTCGAATCGACAACAAAACAAATGGGGATGTCTTTATACATGGAATTAGATGCTCTCCCCTTCACTCTCACTCTCTCTCTCAATCTCTCTCACTCAGTGATTGAGTAATGCTATGATGAACAGAGAACAGTCCGCACCAACTACATTTGTTTTTTTTCCTCTTTTTTGGGCCAGTTAAGTAATTCTGAATTATGGTTTAACTTGTTTGGTCTGAGTTAATGGGTAACTACTTACTTAACTGTCAAACCAGAAGAGAAGCGGGGGTTCACTACATGCACAACTGATAATTTATGTCTGCATGATTACAAGAAAGAAAGTTAGCTCGGAGAGACGTACATAGCATTTATATTTTATACAAACACTATAGCATAAAGTTTCAATCTTTTAATGTGATAAGGTTGCATTAAACAGTTTTGTTCGGGTGGTGTGGTCGACAGTGTAGTCCAAAGATTACTCAAGGGGCAGCCGGGCCTTAGTAAATTTTAAAAAATAGCGAGCCGAGCTAAGTTGGGTATTTTTATAAATTTAAAGATCTAAACCCGCCCATTTAAGGCGGATTTTGCGAATTTAGTTAGAAAAAAAATATAATACTCTAATTTAAGGGTTTGAAACAATAATATAATTATTATAAAACATCCTAAAAAAAAGTCACAAATAAATTCTAATTTCGAAATAATGTCGATCGACACCAATAAATGTGATAGATATATATATTAAGAGACCATGTAAAAATTTCATCCGTTTTGAACATGATTTGACCATCTGTACCTACGGTCAACAAAAAAAAAGCGTTTTCACATAATAAAACCCCATTAACCGGGGCTTTGCCAAATATATTTTTTTATTGCGACCGCGCACGATAGGTAACAAAAATTATGTAATTTAAGATATGTAAACGGCTTTCGGTGTTCGCATATTTGTAATAGGTCTTCCCTTAGAGCATATTAGTGGTGTTTTCGATTTACCGAAAATTCTGACGGTTAAACGAGGTCCGAATTGGATGAAATTTTAAAATGATCACTAATTATATATATTGATCACATCGGATGGTGTTGATCAATTTCGAGAAGTTTCCTTCATATAGTTGTTTCATAATGTGATAGTTTTATTATAAACCTAATATAAAGGTTATAATACATTAGTGGATACTTCGGCGATTGACAACTCCAATTCGAAAATATGGTCGATTGACACCAGTAGATGTGATCGGTATATATATTTAGAGAGCCCGTAAAAATTTCATCCGTTTTGGACATGGTATGACCGTTTGTACCAACGGTCAACTAAAAAAAATGTGTTTTGACATATTAAAACCTCATTGACAGAGGCTTTGCCAAATAGATTTCTTTAGTTTTACCACGCACGATAGGTAACAAAAATTAGATGATTTCAGATATATAAACGGCTTTCGACATTCGCATATTTTTGTAATAGGTCCTCCCTTAGGGCATATTAGTGGTCTTTTCAATTTACCGAAAATTTGACGGTCAAACGAAGTCTGAATTGGATGAAATTTTTACAAGGTTACTAAATATATATACCGATCACATCGGCTGGTGCCGATCGATCCCAAGAAGTGTCATATAGTCGCTTCATAATGCGATAGTTTTATTATAAACCTAATATAAAGGTTATGATATATTAGTAGACACTTCGGCGATCAAGAATTCCAATTCGAAATATGGTCGATCGACACCAGCAGATGTGATCAGTGTATATATTTAGGGAACCCGTAAAAATTTCGTCCGTTTTGGATATTGTTTGACCGTCCGTACCTACAGTCAACAAAAAAAAGCGGTTTGACATATTAAAATCCTCATTGACCGGGGCTTTGTCAAATAAGTTTCCTTGGTGCGACCGCACAAAATCGGTGACAAAAATTAGGTAATTTCATATATGCAAACGACTTTCGATATTCGCATTTTGGTAATGGGTATTTCCGTATGACATATTAGTGTTGTTTTCGGTTCACCGGTAATTCCAACGGTCAAACGAGGTCCGAATTGGAAATTTTTATAGGGTCACTAAATATATATACCGATCAAATTTAAGTTTATTTTGGTTTTGTTTTATTTTTAACCCATGAGCTTTTAGGGTTTTGTTCGTAGTTGTCCTCAGGTTTGTTTTACCATTATAAAAGCATCCTTAACCTATGCCGGATTAAGCAATCATATTAGTATTCAATCAAAATTGAGAGCTTTATCTTTTTTTTGTTTTTTTATTGAATATGAATAACTTCATTAGCATCAAGCTAATAACAGTTAACTATTGTTAAGTTAAGTAGAAGCAAGCTCCAATATATCGTACAAGAACAAGCTCATTATCTCTACAAACTAAGAACACAATATACCAAAAACCAATAAACAGTTCAAACAACTAAAACTACTTCAAAAAAGCGATAACCTATTGCGTGAGATAGAACTGAGAACTTGATCATCAAATGTGACCTTGATGGTGTACCTTTCAGACCAGAAACGAGGAAAACCCTACCTCACACATATATAGGATCTTCCCTTGTTCAAAAGGGATCTTTCTTGCTCCATCCAAAACCCAAGACCGGCCTTGTCTATTGAAAAGAGAGGATGAAACCCAAAGACTTAGGTCTCCAAGCCACACTACTGTAACCCTAAGACTGGGCCCAAAAGGCCACCTTTCACCTCCCGTTCAACATACCCAACCGGTGCAGAGCTTTCGAGGGAAGTTTGTCGTCGCTCGGCTAATCAGGCAGTTGGCTAGATCAAGGACTCATAACTTTGGCTCCTCTAAAGGACGTTAAAATTGATACCAACTCACCCAAGCTCTACCACCTTTGTTGACGCTGGATCAAGGGGTGAGAGAACCACCCGGTAGCCTTGAGATTACCGTCGCCTTCGATCTAGAACTCTTGCTTGCCGTCGAAGAAGCCACACAATGTTGTCACTGCCTAACCTTGAAGACGCGGCCTAAATCTACAACCTCTTTTGATTAATTGATGCGCTGCATAACACTGAACATGGTTTTACTTAGATAATTGACCACTAGTTTGAGATTTGTTCTATGATTGGCCTTGTTGACCATTTTATTATATGCTTATTTATGATGGACATGTAGTGAAAATCTTCTTTGACTTGAAAAAAAAATCAACAAACAAGAAAAAGAGAATATTATATCCAAATTTTTGTGTGAATTTAAATCTCTATTTAGCCTGGAACTCCTCGTTCCTATAACTTAGATGAAACTCATATAAGATATTGTGAGCATATCGTAAAAATCAAAATCGGAGCATTAGACACACGGTGTCTAACTAATTCGAAAATAGATTCATATTCCTCGTCTTGAAAGCTACAAAGTGGTTTGGAGTTATAAAAATTGACATGTTTGTTGAGTGACATGCGAAAATTGATCAAGCAAGTAAAAAACTATAACTAGATGGAGTATTGTTCAACATTGATATTACACCTACTCGATGATGAATTGAACACAAGAAACATATATGATTACTCTAGCATTCTAGAATGCTGGTGATTTTTAAAGGAAGATGATGTATGTACTTCAAAAGCAACTCCCATCTAAGAATCATGAGAAGCCATTTCAGTGGTCAATTAACATTTCCATCACTATCAAATGATGAATTCGTAGTAGATGCTTGCCATCCCTCCATTGAATAGAATAACACTAGTGTTCAATGACGGATCCTAGGTCACAATATTGGGGATGCTTAAACTTCTCAATAAAAAAAGTAGAGAAGAATTTTAATAGTGCGAGATAATTTTATTAATCGAAATCAAAATTTATGCACAAAATTAATGTAAGTTTGTCACACATACTAAATTTTTGTCGCATATTAGTTGATGAATATTCGATCTCTCTAATCACCTCCTCATTATCTAAGATTCAACATTCTCTTTTTCAATATAAATTGACCAATGAACACTGAATTGAAAGTTGCAGTTGATCATAAAAATTTAGAGAAGATATGGAAAAATAAATTTGAATATTTTAACTTCCAAACTCTACATTTATCATAAAATCATGAAGTAATTTGATTTGAACACTTTTGGTTTGGCTCAATATTTTACATAATAGTATAATATATATAATCTTTGAAAACGTACAATGGTAGTAGTGGCAAAGCGTATTGTAGCCTTGTTGGCTGAGGAGCGTGTGAGTGACCGAGGGGGGCCACACTATTGAGTTTGTGGAAGAAGTGTGAAGTTGAGGAAAGGAAGTCAAATTGTAGTCTAGGAGATTTGGGTATGCTTTTGTAAACCCACGCTAAAGAAACAAAGTTTTAAATACCTATTTTTTTCCTTTTGTCTTAGAATGGGAATGCTTGAGACACTCCATGGACAAAGTAGATCTGCCTCTGCTAGTGTTGGGAGGTATTCGACATGTTAAAAGCATTGTTATAGTTTGTAACAAACATATATGTTGAAGGCTGGTAAAATAAGAATTGCATAAGCTAATTATACGGAGGAAGAAAAATTATAAACTAGAAATGAAATAATAAGAAGGATGAAAATAGAGGTGGAAAATGGGCTGGGTCGGGCCGACCCATTTTAAACAGGTCAAAACTGTACTCGTTCCGTGCTCTGTATTGGGTAGACCCATTTGCTTAAATATTAAGCCCATGGCCGTGCTGGGCCAAAAAGCGGGCTGACCCGGCCCATTAGTATTATATGATACAATAAAAATAAAAATATTATGTACTTAGAATATTCATTTTATATAACTATTTAGAATAGTTAAATACATAAAATACTACAACATATTTCATAATCTTATTTCTAAAATGTTACGTATGTCAAAATAATAATGTTTTCTTCACTACTTTGATAATATTTGTAACATATTGTAGTTAAAATAATGAAATAATCAAGAAATTTTAATTAAAAAAAATCTAATATTCAAGTCTAATAATGATAATTGTTTAAATATTTATATAAATAATATAAAATTAAATGTTTAACTGGCCGACCCATGAATTTATCATGTTTAGGCCGTGCTAGGCCGGACCCATGGGCTAAAATATCTCGACCCGGCTCGGTCCGGTTCATTACAATAACGAACTCGAGTCGTGCCAGACTGATTTTTAACGAGCCGGGCCTGGGCCAAGCTCAGACTTTTGGCCCCATTTGCCATCTCTAGATGGATATGTTTAACATGAAGGCATGCACTGAGCTCCAACATATTTAGATCACATTTTATGAAAAACACTCGACTATATTGCTCTAATAAATTAATTAACATGATACTAGCCTCTTTACATGCCTTATGTGGTGCTAATTTACTTTCAAAAAAATTAATAAAAGAAGAAAAATGATAGAGGGGTTGTGATTAGAGGTAGTGGGCAAGTGGGAGGAATTTATCCATTTTTTTAATTTTTGAATAATTTTATTTTGTTTAATTACAATTCTATCCATTGTTTAATATATATATTTTAATAATTTTGGAATTTTAATCCATAATAGGTAATTATGGTTTTTTTCTAATTTGGTAGTTCCATATGAGGAATTGCTTTAATTAATAAAGATATAATAATTAAGTGTGCTATTTAAAAAAAAAGAGGAAAATAGCATGTAAAAAAAAACTTGTACGTTTTAGCCTCGCTTTGTTTTGATTATTGAATTGCTAAAGAATGCAACAATTGATAGTCAAGATGATTGGGGAGAGACATGACGTCTAGTTTTCCTATTAGTAAATTTTATTTCAGTTTAAGGATCAATAAGGAAAGAGAAAAAAAGAAAGAAAGATGAGTGAATATTCTAAGCCAATCTGATGACTTTGTCCGTCTCAGTGGCGGACCTACATGAGAGCTAACACAGCTCTAGCCCGGTAAATTTTGAGAGACCACGTTGAAAAAAAACAGAAAAGTCGGGTAAATTTAGAGAGAGAGCAGACCCAAGAGAATTTTATGGGGGTATTTTATTCACTTACCTAAAAACTGCCAGATAAAATTTAGACATTGGGTCCGCCTCTGGTCCGTCTAACCCTGAGTTTATTTTGTTACACACCAATTTAGCACACAATGGGTATAATTTTCATAAAAATTATAGTCATGTAGATTTGGAAATTTGTGCTTAACACATGGTACTATAAATCCGCTTAGAACATCTCTAACAATGTAAAGTTGCACTATGTCTTTGATTCGGTAAACTAAATTCCATTTTTTAAACAACTTAGTAAGGAAAAAAGAAAGAAAGAAAGAGAAGAGTGAGAACTAGAATGACGGAAGTGAATAGTGTAGCTTGAAAAAAAAACCAAATAACAAACCAAGTAACCCCGAACACATGAAATGAAATAATGAAAAGCAAAGTACGTAAGCCTGAAAACCACAGCCACAATTTTCGATCCCTGTGGGAACCAAATTGTCCCAAGGCCGACACCCACAAAGTGAACCAAAGACGTGGCCGCCAACGACTCGTCGTTTCAATTCAGCTATAAACACCTCTGACCTCCCTCTACCTCTCTCTCAACTTCTTCACACCTCAAAATCACATAACCCCCTTAAAAACAGGAAGCCCAGTTCCCCCATTTTCCTTGTTTACTTCTCTCTCAATTTCAGACCTCCCCATAGTCTTGCATAGTCAAAAACTGCAGGACTTCCCATAAAGTTACTATCTTTGCATCTTTCTCTCCTTATCTGTTAATGGGTTCTGAAGATTTTGCTTAGTTGCGTTGTGTTTATGTTCTCAACTATGGAAGAAAGCAGCCCATTAAAGCGAACAGCAAGTCTCAATTCCTAGGGGTAGTAATTTGCTCCTTCTATTATCCTGTCCCTTAAAGTTTTGATTTTTTTGCTACTTACATTCTTGCATGTGTGGAATTGGGTCATTTTGCATGTGTTCTTGCTAGCAGTTTACTTGGTATGGTGGAGAATTCTGTGGGATTTTGGTTGCACATTATGTCTGATTGATTGTTTTTGGGACTGGTTGAATCTGATGGTCATGAGATCTAGTGTTCTTAGTTCTTACCTTTTAGCTGTTACTTTAGACAATCTAGAAGTTTGGTTGTTTGTGTTACTGGTTAGTTTGTGTTCCTGGTACTGAATCAAATCTCGGTCGTATGTCAAATTAAGGCGCAAAGAGGAGCCTTTTCTACTGTAGAGTCTAGACTATGGTTTAAGGGACACTCGATATGCTGAAGAGGTGTCTCTATTTGTATGTGTGTTTATGACAGTATGAGCGGTCTAGAGAGAAAGAGAGGGATTGGGATTATAGAGTTTCCACAATATGCATAGGTAACTGTTCAACGATCTCTTTTTAAATTGCAGATTGTGTATCCTTGCATTGCCCTTATGCCTCCAATTGATTATATATCATGAGAAATGATTGGCATCAAAGCCATTATGGAACCTGACAAATTTATTTATGTTGTCATGTTTATTTCCTCTTGCATATATGTCATCCTTGGTCAACTCTTGTTGTCAATCATCAGATGTTAATTTTAGACTAGAAATGAATTCCTTGTCTACCCTTTCAATTTTAATACAAACACCGCTTCCTGGAGATAGCATTACGTGAAAAAGTAATTTCAACAGTCAGCACAGGTTTCAACAGTCAGCGTTAAGCTTAGTTAGCTTAAATAGAATTTGTGCTAGAACCTCTTCTCAGAAGTAATAATTGGGAATAATTGAAAGGGTCCAGTGTCCATGGCAGGGAATTGAGAAAATGAATTATATCCTAATCATCAAAAGATGGAATGCATGGGAATTATGTGTAGAGATTCAACAAGTGAGAAGGGCAAACTTCTTTCACATTCTGAAAATTATGCATTTTTCTCAAAGGTAAACTGAGGTGCGTGCCTGACTTGCTCCGAGGCGACCAGGATTTGCCTTGGAGCAACAAAATATACAGTCCAAAGAAGTGAGGGAAAGGCCATCACTCAAGGGGCTGAGGTGTCGCATTTTGCAGAAGCCTCAGTGCATTAATGTGTAATGTCGGAGGTTGATTACAAGTTTCCTTTTCTTATCTTTTTTTGCCCCTCAATTTCCTCAAAATGACGTCGTTTTAATTAAATGATGCCTATTAAAACAAGAAAAATTTCTGTTGTTTCTTCCATAAGTTTAACGGCAGCACTTATAGATGCATAAATTATTTCTATTTGTATGATTGAACAATGTTTACATTCTTTCTTTAATTACTTCACTTTTTGTCTTGTTTTCTAGTAAATTCTAGACTTGGTGTTGTAATTTTCAATACAATCAATATATCCCATTTGATTCCTAACATGAGAAAGACAATAAAGAGTGAAGTACTGGAACACGCTAACCATGTTCGTGTTAACATATCTAATTTAATATATGAGGGAAATGCGGCCGTCTCAATGCCCCAAGGCATATACATTGCCTTCCGTCTTCCCCTTGAAATCATTAGTTTTTTTTCTAGTTGTGTACGCCTTTAGTTACTTGGAAATAAAAAAATTATTACCACAAGAACTTGTACGGCATATAAGAAGTTACTATTAATTGAATTTAAGTTATGTATGATTTTGTGTCTTCTGTTGCTAGGGTTTATGCTCCAAGTGGCTTGCTGTCATATCTCGCACTATTTTTTAATTTTGATTTGGAGTTCCATTGTATAGAAATATTATTGTGTTCATTTATAGAATACTTATACACTCTTTCTTCCTCCTGCAAATTATAGATGACAACATCTGGACGTGCATTGCCGTGTTTTGGTTCTTAGGACATCAATTGGTTCAATCGGAAGAGATACAGTGAGATACACACCAAGAATGGAAGAGTGTTCAACCGGGGCTCTAGTGCCGGCAGTAAAAGTGGAACCAACTCTATCAAGCATGGGAGGTTCAGTGGATCCATGCAGCAGTGACATGGGTCGTCTGACAGAGGAGAAAGGAATGTCAGAGGTGGACAAGGATTTGCTATGTCCAATTTGCATGCAGATTGTAAAGGATGCATTCCTCACAGCATGCGGCCATAGCTTCTGCTATATGTGCATCATCACCCACCTTAGCAATAAGAGTGACTGCCCTTGCTGTGCCCAATCCCTCAGCAAAAACCAATTGTTCCCAAATTTCTTACTGGACAAGGTAGCCTATTAGTTTCCACTCTGTAAATATGAATATGATCACTTGGAACTTCTGTTTACTGTTATACCACATGTATTGTAGCTTCTGAAGAAGACTTCGGCTCAACAAATTTCAAAAAGTGCATCCCCTGTGGAGCATTTTCGTCAGGCATTGCAGCAGGTGAATCTGACTATCTGAATCAAGTGACATAATATAAACTTCAGTTTGTGTGTTGTATTTTGATTGTGGTACTTTTCTTTGATAGGGCTGTGAAGTGTCCATCAAGGAGCTAGACACCCTATTGGGACTCCTTGCAGAGAAGAAGAGGAAGATGGAACAAGAAGAAGCTGAGAGAAATATGCAAATTCTGCTTGACTTCTTAAATTGCCTAAGGAAGCAAAAAGTCCAAGAGCTTAATGAGGTCTAGTCATGTTTCTCGCTGTGTTATGCACTGCAATTACATAATTTTGATTGAACTGAATTATCATCGTGGCATTAACTTTTTATATTGTAGGTACAATCCCATCTTCAATATCTCAAAGAGGACATAAGTGTCGTTGAACGACGCAGAATGGACTTGTACCGTGCCAGGGATCGGTACTCTGTCCGGCTCCGGATGCTTGGAGTAGATGATACAATCAGTGGTTCAAGAAACTCATGGCCGTCCTCAATAGACAACAACACCAGTTCTCTCAGAGTGCGAGGAGGAACATCCTCTTGGAATATTCAGGGACGAAGTTTGCATAGGAATGATGCTCTAAGTGCATTAGACTCCCAGTATAAGAATCAATCGGGACTTGTTGTTGCCAGGAAAAAGCGGGTTCATGCATTGGTGCGTAAAACTTGTTTCATGTGCATGGCACGAAGTGTGTTTTAATCCTATGTTAGACACTCTAATTTAAAACTTTTTTTTAATATCCTCTTCAACAAAAAGCACCTAAATTTACACTACCAAACCTTAAAAAAAAAAAAAAACTTTCTATTGACTTGGCATGAAATTGGAATTTAGTTGTTTCATATTCATTTCTCTGTGAAAGAAAAAAAAAAGAATTTGAAGGTAAGGCATAGCGTCTCATATAATCTTATTGTTTTCTTGATTTATTCTCATTCCAACTCTGGCTGCAGTTCAATGAGCTACAAGAGTGTTACCTGCAAAAGCGACGTCAGATGAACCAACCATATTCCCAGCTAGAACGGGACAGATCTATAATACCCAGAGAAGGTTATACTGCAGGTCTTGCTGATTTTCAATCAGTGCTTACCACGTTAACACGCTACAGGTATGATCATCTGATATTGCATTTCTTCTCTCAAATATCCTTTGTAGATTGACTATATCACCATGTTTTTAATTTGTTATATTCTTATTGAACAGTCGAATGAGGGTCATTGCTGAACTTAGGCATGAAGATCTATTTCACTCGGCTAATATAGTATCAAGGTGATTATATCATTTTGCATTTCCTGTATAACTTTCCAGAATTGAATATCTTAATACATCATAAATGATTTCTGTACTGGAGAAACATTGGGAGTGATACTATTAATTGTGATGATTTCCTTTCATCAGAGACCTTGAAAATAATATCAAATAACCTCGCTTTCTCTCATATATCTTAAACTGTCATTTTTGTCTCTAACAGGCATACATTCACTTGTTCAGGTGTTGTTATTGTTATATGTGCTAAGACTTGAGAATGTGCTCATTTATCTGCTTATTCCATAGTGTACCTCATAGAATTGCCAACTTATCTTGCAGCATCGAATTTGACCGTGATTATGAGTTGTTCGCCACTGCTGGAGTTTCAAAGTGCATAAAAGTTTTCGACTTTTCCTCGGTAAGATCTTGATTTGAAGCTGTTTTACAATTAATTTAATGATAATGGCTTTCTTTTAAAAAAATGGATGTCTTCGTTATAGTGTATTAGAGAGAGAGATTGTGCTAGGAAGTACTGTGACAGATTAAAATCCAAATGATCCAGACCACATGGTAGCAAACCATGGGCCTGGCCAGTCCTGCTAACTATGTGGTGGGCATCAAATATTCTGTTTGTTTAAAGAATTTTCGATACAATCTCTTATGGTTAGAATGGTGTTTGGCTTTAGTGCCCACTGAAAGTGTTTTGTCCTTTCCTACTAACCCCTTAGTGGGCATTTGTTTTCTAAAGGTTAATTTGTTATTCTTTTTCTTGCAATCTCATGATAGGATTGTTGTGGTTTAGCGTCTTTAGCCTCTGTAAAATTGTTATTTCTTTAGTTAGCTCATATATGTGGTTCTCTAGCTTTTCCACGGGACTATTTGTTCACTTGTCCATTGTATTGCTTCTCTGGTTCAATTTAATGGAAGTTTCTATTTTACCGAAACGAAACAAGCAAAAAGATTTTATATTTTCACCTTTTAGCCAGCCCTGCAAATCTACAATATGTTATATGTCGTTGAAAACATCCAAATGTGCTTCAAGTTACTTGAAAAATGAGATTGGTTTCCCCCTTTTTTTACATTTAAGCTGAGTAAGCTCAAAGTACTTAAGCCATAAAATATTGCAGGGATTGACACAAATCTGTATGTACTTTTATCAAATCCAGTCTTTAAAATTAACCTATGAACTACTGGATATGGTTTGGCTAGATTGTAAATCCAGCTATGGGTTCTTTTGGTAGTGCAAGTGGGGACATGCTTATTTACTACAGTTTTTTGGTCTTTAACTACACAAGATTTGTTATAGCCTAGCAAATCTATCAATCACGGGCATTGGTTGTTGTCGACTGCTTTTTGGGCATTGAAACATGTTGTTCATGTGATTTAATGATATTAATATCCAGGTTGTGAATGATCCAGCTGATATGCACACTGCTGTTGTAGAGATGCCTACACGATCAAAGTTGAGTTGCTTGAGCTGGAACAAGTTTACTAAAAACCATATAGCTAGTACTGATTATGAGGGAATAGTAACCGTCTGGGATGTAGATACTCGGCAGGTAATGATTGAAATTATCATGGTTCTTTAATCAAGTAATGATACTTGTTGTGTTCTGATTATTACAAGCTGGTATCTCCTCGAATAAAATAGTCCTTAACCTTCCAACTTTGTTGAACACCCCTAAAAATGTTTTGGCAGAGTATCATGGAATATGAAGAGCATGAAAAACGTGCTTGGAGTGTTGATTATTCTTGCACAGAACCCTCGATGCTTGTATCTGGTAGTGACGATTGTAAGGTACTTTCTAAATTGTTGATATTATTCAGCTCACTCTTGCATTTACTCTTAGGCGATCTTAAAACTCTTCTTATTTAATTCCCTAATTTAGGCTAATGAACTGCTGATCTGTTTGAGTGGATTATTTTGATACCTCATGGTTCTTTCTCTTTTCAGATTTATAACTCCCAAGAAATGGATCATTATAAACTAACTATGCTGTGCTTTATTACCTGTACAATAAGCAGGTAAAGGTTTGGTGCACAAGGCAGGAAGCTAGTGTTCTTAACATTGACATGAAAGCAAACATATGTTGCGTGAAGTATAATCCGGGATCTAGCAACTGTATTGCGGTAATTATTACCAATTTATTGAATGAATCATCATTTGGACTTATCTGATCATACTTTAGCACTCTGAGGATGTGCCACTATAGCACTCTGAGGATTTGAGTGGAACAGACATTTAACACAGAAGATATTAGTCATTATGCTTGATAATTTTCTTCTTCTGGGTCGATACAACAAATTAACAAGCCTTCAGCAGGCATATATATAGTTTCATGTGTGCATGCGCATCACTATATACTGTTACATTTTGTTCCGAGGTCATTTGATGGGGTACTGTATGTTTGAGAGAACTTTATCATGGGTATTCCTGTTGACATGTGTCACCAGTGTAAAGTTACAATACCTTGTAACGTATGATTGTCCGAAAGAAAATCAAAAGGAGATCCTTTACAACAATGTCAGCACGTCCATTATTAAGATTGGGATATGCAAATTTGACCCATGCTTAGAAGTTTAGAACATGATTATGTTGAAATAGTCATACCAACTTTTCTCATATAATGTTTTCCATCAAATGATGAAGCCTTAATCTTTTGCTCTGTCAGGTTGGTTCAGCAGATCATCACATTCACTATTATGATCTAAGAAATGTGAGTCAACCACTGCATGTGTTCACTGGGCACAGGAAAGCTGTTTCCTATGTGAAATTCTTGTCAAACTATGAGCTTGCCTCGGCATCTACTGATAGCACGTTGCGATTATGGAATGTGAAGGATAATATGCCTGTAAGTGATATGGGTTCGAAGTTATTATCATGCTCGATCTATTGGCAATGCCAAAACCAAAAGAGAAAACACAGAAGACAATGAAACTATTAATGTGCTGATATTATACAAAAGGTGTAACTAACTTGAATCTTCTATTTGTATATGGTCAAAGGTTCGTACTTTTGAAGGTCACACAAACGAGAAGAACTTTGTAGGTCTTACAGTTAACAGTGAGTACATTGCATGTGGCAGCGAAACAAATGAAGTGTTTGTGTACCATAAGGTTGGTGATATTCAAATTAATTCAACTTTGCGCTCGTTATCTGGTCATTAACTAAAACTCTTGGGGTATGATTTGCAGGAAATTTCTAAAGCTGTGACTTGGCATAGATTTGGGTCACCTGATATGGAAGACACCGAAGATGAGGCGGGGTCTTACTTCATCAGTGCTGTATGTTGGAAGAATGATAGCCCTACAATGCTAACAGCTAACAGTCAGGGAACCATCAAGGTCCTGGTTCTTGCGGCGTAAACTACTGAATGAAAGTAAGATTATGATTGAAACAGCTGTTGCTGTTGCTATCGTCTAGTTACCCAAAAGTATAATTAGTTGTTTGTACATATTATGGCGGGTAAATGCTACGTTTCAGAGGCAGGTTTTGTGGATAGCTATTTGTAGGCCAATAGTAATCCAGTGTAACTAAATGCAAAATGTGGTTACTTGGTAAATTCAGAAATATCAATGGACTACATTCCAGCGGATTGACCAAAATCTGGATATGTTATCTGAGAACTTGATCGGACAATTCGGCGGATCAGTAATAGATAGCTTAACCTCTATCCCCTGGCTCCGTAGATATAGTATATAGATCAAGAAAATCATCGGTCCCCGGATGTTCTCCCCTCTAATAAGCATTGGCTGATTTATCTACTCGGTGAATTTGGTGCTTGTGTAGCCGTTCTATTACTTCTATATGCCCAACTTAAGCGTACACAAGTACGTTGGTCGGGTCATAGATTTAACAGAGGTACTAAGCTTGTTTGTTAGATGCAAAAGAGTTATATTTAAGCAAATGGCAAGTAGCAACGTTACTACCGAATTCATATTTGGGATCCAGGTTCGCCCGAGCTTTTGAAAAGTCCATGTAGTCAAACTAATTCTCACTTTGGTGGCTGCAAGGCTTATCTGGAAACATAAAGGGTTGGAAAAGTCCCTAATTGTAGCTTCCAAATTGGTGGGCAAATTGTTACTTTTCTTTCCATGGTCTAAACGACCTAGACTTAAGAACTTCAAAAATGATGATTTTCAGCACCCATTAGAGATGGTTTTCAGGGAACAAGTCAAGTGTCTCTCTAAACCTACGATTGGAGAAAGACCAAATGAGCCCGGATCATTCTTATGCTATTCTTGGCCAACACGATTTCAAAGTGATAGTATCAGTCGGGATGCAAAGTGTAATGATGAACATTATTCAACGCTAACTTGACCCTCAAAACAATATAAACAACTCATGACTATGAAATCGACACTTCAGAAGGAACATGTCCGATTATTTCACCCCTGAAAACGTGTTTGTGTAAGGCAAGTACATCAATGTGTTGGATCGATATTTTACTATTTGTACATGGTAAATACCCGTTTGACTACTCAACAAGTCAAGGAACCAAACCCCCTATTTGTAACCTAGGATTGGTCACCCCACCCACTTTGGTTTGCATTTGTGTTTTGTTTTAGTTGTTGAAAGTTTGAAACATGGACGCCGGAGGTAGTAATAACCAAGCAGAACAATCTCCGGCTCCGGTCAGAAGGTCTAGAAGAGTAGGACGGAAACACCACCAGTACATAAGCATCTTATTTTATGATGACATCGGGGCAAACTGGGCCTTAGGATCGGTCAAAAGTTAAAAAAAAAAACCGGAATAGTAAATCCCACTTGCTATATAAACTTACCATCTCCTTCTCTCTCTCTATTAACCCCCGAGTCTGCGTTTTCTGCTTCAACCAGTCTTCGATCACCGCCGACCTTCGCTCTTGCTCAGTCTTCTTTCTTCAACGCCACTGTAGCCATGGTACTCTCTCTCTCTCTCTCTCTCTTTCTCTCTTAGAGTCGTAAGCTTTGGGCTTTACTTCACCCTTTTGAATTCGATTTGCTGCATTCGATTCTTTGCATAATTGGGAATTTAGGGTTTGCTTGATAAGATTTGGTGACGGAATTGGGATAATGGGAGGCTTGAATAGTGCAAATCTTTGTAATCCAACAGCGCAATCTGAATCTGATCGTTTATGAAATCTGATAAACTTTTCTATCGCAAAATTAGGTTTTCGTTTCGGTGATTTTGTATACGCATTAGTAAGGCATCTGGGGATTGGATTATGGGCGTGTTGATTAGGCCAATTTGAAATTATAATGCTTGTGTTTTCAGGTCGTGCGATTCTGTTTTTAGTGCAGTACAGATTTAAGTATTGACATATGATTTTTGTTGTGATCGAGTTTCAAGAATCAGTTTTGCTTTGTCGTGATTGGTTTCCTTACTGAGATGTTTGAAATATATGAGTGAGTGAGTTTGTATTTGATGTGGATTAATGTAATTCGGCATTATGGATTACTGTGTGATATGATTGTGAGATGTTTAATGAAGTTAATGGTTAAAATATCATTCCTTTATATGGTTTCAGGTTCTTCTACAGCCAGATCCCTTTCTTAGTGAACTTACCAGCATGTTTGCGAAAAGCACCGAGAAGGGGTCCGTTTGGGTCACCTTCAAAAGATGTATGTGCACTGTGATGGAATGAGATTTTTCCTTTCAATGTTTAAATGATCTATAGTATGGTAGTATTTGAGTTGTGTGATAAAAAAGGCTAAACTTAATATTGTTATTGCAGCGTCCTTGAAGTCCAAGGTTCAGAGGAATAAAATGAAAACTGCTGGTCAAGCAATCGACTACAGATGCCTGATCCGAGCAACATATGGGAACAAGACAATTTCTACTTCCGTATGTACCTCTGTCTGACTGTCTCTTCATGTGTATAGGATACTGTTGTGCTTATATAGTCATGAAACATGGACCGAAGCATGGGTATAGGGTTATAGATTCTATTATTTCTTTGTTTGTGTTCCTGTCATTCTGGTATTGGTTGTGTGATGTACACAAAATATTGCTTGGTCAGGCTTGTATTCTCTTGAAGTTCGGTAGTTTAGTCTATTAGTTGGATAGTGAAAATTTTTCTGAGTTGTTAATGTTGCGTACAACCCTGAATGTTAAACTCATGCCTTTGTTTTTTTGTCCTGCTGCCTTGGTATGGGTAAAACGTGAGATAAATAGCCTAAATGACCATGCTTACAAATTAAGTAGGTGCACAACATGGTTTACCAACCTTTTTGTTTTATTTTGTTCTTTTGTGTAGTATTGTTTATTAATCGTTGGTATACTTGATCTTGGGACTATAAGTTTAAGTAGTTGACTAACAATCTTATCTGGAATTTGATTGAACAGGTTGGGGCAAAAGAACATCAGCGATTTCAAGCTTCTTATGCAACTGTGCTAAAGGCTCACATGACTGCTTTAAAGAAGCGGGAGAGAAAGGATAAGAAAGTGAAAAAAGGCAGTGCAAAGAAGGCGAAGACAGATCCCATGGTCCTAGCCTAATTCTCAAACATGGTCCTAGCCTAATTCTCAAACTTGATTTTTTATTTATTAAACTACGGTTGCAAAAACTGTTCTAGGATTTCCTGAATAGATATGGAAACCAAAACAAGATCATCCAGGAATTGTACAGAACAGCTTTTTGATGATATGTCATTTCTGATGGATATGGTCTTTGGTCTTTTGTTAAATTGAAATAATTTTCAGCTTTCGTATGTTTGCATAGATTTATATGATGTCAAACTGGTGTTCTGCATGGCCACCATGTCTCACAATTTCACGTGCTTCACTTTGTGAAATTTTTAACTATTTTAATCTTTGGGTTCAACTGTAAGCCACTCCAGGTTTACATAATAGACTTGGCACTTGCTTAACCTGTTCTTTTATTGATAGGCTTATGTCATGTCTCTAAAATTTATTTATTTCTCATCGGAAGTTTAGTTGCTGCTGCAATTGTAATCGTTCAATTTTTGGCTATCACACATATTCTTTCTATCTTGTACTGCACTTGCTAAATATTTTAGTTGCTACTACACGTATGTGCTTGATATTTCGTATTCTTTGAGTATATATCGATGATAAATAGGGGAATGGATTAAAGGGAAATAGAACAAACAATTCTTAAACTGTTCCGGGAGAATTACTATTCTACCCTTGTATGTGTCTTAGCCTAATAGGTTTCCTGTTAGGAGATAGATTAGCATCTCCGTAATAGATTAGGACTCCGAATCCTACGGGATTGTGGTTTTGTAATGCCTATATATAGGCCCTCATATCATTCAATAATACACAATTATTTCATCCTGAAACACGTTATCAGCACGTTGCTCTAAAACCCTGAACTTTTAGAGCCCTATTTTTTTCTCTCTCTCTCTCCTCCGCCGGCCGCCGTCGATTCCAAGCTCCGGCATCTCCTCGCCGGCGCACCTCCTGCAGCCGCCGCATCGCTGCCGCCGCACCGCAGCCCACCCCCCCCGCAAGCCCTGCACGCAGCCCCGCAGCCCCTGCGTGCTGCCCCCGCAGCCCCGCGCGCAGCCCCTGCGTGCTGCCTCCGCAGCCCCGCGCGCAGCCCCTGCGTGCTGCCCCTGCAGCCCCGCGCGCAGCCCCTGCATGCTGCCTCCGCAGCCCCGCGCGCAGCCCTTGCGTGCTGCCCCCGCAGCCCCGCGCGCAGCCCCTGCATGCTACCCCCGCAGCCCCGCACGCTGCCCTGCCCTGCAGCCCCCGCAACGCAGCCCTGCAGCCCCCGCAACGCAGCCCTGCACGCACGCACGCTACCCCGCACGCACCCCTGCAGCCCCCCCTGCTGCCCCTGCACGCAGCCTCCGCAGCCCCGCAGGGTATCCTCCGCATTCGCTCCGCAAAAACATCTTTTTGCCCCGAAAAACCCCGCATCAGAGGATTCAAAATTGCTCCTCCCGCATATATACGCAATGAACGCGAACTGCACAAGCAAACTCTTCGCTCAAGAGAAGCTACTCCCGTCTTCTCTACCCTTTTGGGCCTTTAAACTATTTCTCTTTTTTCCTTTTTATTTTCCTATTGCTTATTAAATCGTTTATTTGCACGTTTTCGTTTTCTAACTGTGTTTCACGTGCTTGCATAGGAAAAGTGATCACTCGTCGTACTATGGTGATGACATTCATGCCGAGATGGATGATACTTTTGTCATCTACATACGATTTTGATCGTACCCTCCCAAGATTTTATGTCATCAGACGAAGATCGAAAATGAATTCAACAAGCAACTTCATGCATGACGATCGATTTGCAGAGCAATTTACTTATATGCGGTCTATTTGGCAGACCAACAAGTATGTTTTTCTTAAAGTTGCTGCTTTTGAAGATATATATATATATAAATTATCGGGCTCTATTAGCCTTTTTCATGTCTTCTTTTCCGGCCTTTCTTATAACGCCGATGAGACCAAAGAGGGATATGATTCCCCTCTTGGTCGACGTTTTTCGTGTGACGGTCCTGGGGGAGTCACGTTATTATTTAAAAAGGAAGATATCGATTTCGTGTGGTCGCCTGAGTGCACCGCTGTTTTGGGTGCGATCATGAGAATCGCCGATATGCATCGATTATTTTGTGACCATATACATCACAACCCTTCTAATTCCGGTTACATACTTGAATATTTCGATTATTCGAAACCTATACAACCCTCGTTTCTTATGGATGCGTCGCCATCGCGACTGTTATTTGAATGTTTGAGTTTTCTTAAACTCATGTCTATAAACGATAATCCCAAGGTCTACGTACTCATTTATTTGAGTTGATTCATTACTCTGATGCAGCACTATTTGCTGACAAAAGATCCCAAAAATAAAGAATTCTATGGGACACACTTAAAGTGATTTAATGAACGTCTATGACGTTGTATTATCAGAGTTGACCTTGATGCATACTCCACATCCAAGAAACGCATGCCCTTTTTGGCACCTGTATCTATTTCTTGAGGGAATTTTGGAGATGGAAAAGTAACATTCTTCCATTCTCAAGTAAGCAAACATTTTTGAGCCTCAGGCTAAGGCTCCGCCCGATCCGATATGCAAGATTTTGTTGCTACGGACTTTTGATTAGTCAATCTATTTTGACTATGTTTTCTGCTTACTATTTTTCAAGTATGACGTTGGCATTGCCATGTTTCTTGTTCGACTTTAGCTTAAGTCGTCTATTGGAATTGGAAGTTTGGTTGTGTTGTATTAAATATTGGCATATTCTATAAAATTTCTCGTCTTCCTTCGACTCGTGAGAATTTTATTTGCCTTGGCTTAGCATGCATGGTCAACGTTTGCAACTCACGTGGTTTTTAAATTGGCCGCTTTTGGGTTACATGAGACCCCAATAGCACTACATTGTGATTTTGGACTTTGAAATTTGGAAAACGGACCTCGGAACGTCAAAATTGACGTCGTTTTTCCCGGTTATTGTTCCGGCGTTTCCGGAACGTTTTTTGACGTTTTACCGGCGTATTCGCCGCCTTCCGGCCATATTCCGGCGTTTCCGGCACCGCCATCCTGTTCCGGATGGCGTTCCCTGTCGGACCTAAAGTTACGGCCTCCATACCGGCCGGCTCCGGCTGCCGCCGGCCAGTTTTCCGGCACTCGGTGCCGCCGGCTTCCGACTAGTTTTTCCGACGATTTTTTTTTTCCGTCGTTTCTCGTCATGTTTTCCGCATATTTCAGCAGTTCTTGCTGCCAAGTTTTCCCAGTCCAAATTTCACCCGGTTTTGAGTTATATTGACATGGTTTTCCGGTTAATTTTCCGGTTTTCTCCAAGTCGTTTCATAGCTCAAATGATTTTATTATTATTGGTGACCACCCGCACCAATTGGATGGTTTTTACAACCCAGATCGTTTGGTATTCAACTGCTCCAATACCATGTTTTTCCAACTCTTGAGTTGAAGAATGTAGTTCTATTGCCATGTGATACATTCGATGTGATTGCCATTTGTTTCAATCCCCTCTCTTACAATATCCTACGGCGTATTGTGTAGAGAAGTTCACCGCGTTGTTGACTCTCTTAATCTTCATTTTGAGAATGTCCCGCCGTGAAATCGATAGTCTTGCTAATTGCGTAACCACCCACACTGTCCTACGGCGCAGGTAGTTGTTTTACGGATCTCGTGCGGAGATTGTGTTGTATATCTTCGTGCCTTGCTAAGTTTTAAAGGCCATACATGCCAATGATGGATTTTCATCTTGATATTTGTGTTAAGAATGGAGAGGAATAAATCTGTCAGATTTCATTGACAGTATCTTTTTCAAGCTTCGACAGTAGCTTTGTTAGCCTGCATACATCGTTTTGCTTGCCTGCAGCAGTAGCTTTATGTAACTCAAGATTCTTTGAATCATGGGTTCGGTTTTACTGTCTTCTCGGTTTTGACATGATCGTTTTTTGGTCATTTTGAACAAGATATGATGATTCGAGTTCTTTGAAATTCACATTATCATCTATTTTTCATGTTCACGAAGCGATTGGAGGACCACCTCACCCATGCTCCACACGATGAGGCCGAGCCTATCCGTGCCATGCACGGTGAGGCCGAGCCTGCCTATTTCGGCGGCTCCATGGCATTAAGGCCGTCGGTGGCGGCATCCCCTCCTTCATAGGAGCTTGTGATTCCTCCCGTGTTTTCTAATGCCTCCATGGTAATCTCTGATGCCAATCGCTCATTTTGCAAAGCTTGTTCTTTTGCTAGATTTCAAGTAAGTCCTTATTTGCTAAGGCTCCAACCGAGAACATTCTATTCTTACGAAGTATTTAAGGTGACATTAGTGGACCCTATCCAACCGAATGCGGACATTTTTCGGTATTTTTATGGTATAGGTTAAGAGCATCGACGCGTTGGTCACACGTCGCTTTGCTTTCCACAAGGAATGCTGCATTTGCTAAGTTTTTAGCTATGATCATCATACTAAGGGCTCACCACCCTTCCCATCCTCTCAAATCTATTTGAATGGATACCGTTGGAGAGTTCACCCCAACGACTTTGATGATTTCGTTTTACATGTCTACTAGGATCGTCGTTGAACATATTATTCCTCATGTTCATTCACTGCACGATCTAGCAGAGCTCGGACTTGGTTATGGGTACTAACCTGCCGATTTTTGCATGCGGATATGTAATGATGTTGCATGCAGCGACACTTATTCGTTTTAGACCCACAACTTGCCAAGCGTTTAGTGCGTACCAGATGGTTACTGGATACGATCCCAACGTTCTTTTCCTTAAACGCCTATTTGGTTAAAGTTGTTTATGTGCCTCTATTGTAGTTATCTCAATGGGTCTACTTGAAACGATTAAGCATTCTGGTTGGTTATGATTTATGAATCACCAACACTTGTCCGCTATTTCCAATCTACAACCGTTGATCTCTATCCTGCGATATTAGCAGACGGTCACTTTGATGAGACATACTTCCCGTCGTTAGAGGGAGATATGGAATGCTCCCATTCTGGTTTTTAACGCCAGGAATTGACGTGGTGTGGCACTATGTCTCATTAAGATCCCGCACTACTCAAAGTGAGCAAATGTGCAACGCATTATCGACCTCTAGAAAGTCAAAGATTCGATGCTCAATGACTTTACCGATATTGCGAAAGTGACGAGATCGCACATAAATGCTGTGATGTGCCGGTAAGGTTGAGACTCTCAGAATATGAGAGAATTTCATATGACCTGGTCCTAGCACCGTTGGCACCATCCCTGACAGTGGGAAGGAAGCCGACGATGGCACCATCGTACGCTGTGGTGTTGTCGGCGCCCGTGGCATTGCACCACAAAACAAGGGCGGCAAACGCAAAGATGGACTAGTAAGGGTCATAGCTTCGGTCTTGGCTCCTGCCTAGATGAGGGGGAGACCATTATTCTCTAGAATCAAATCTAGAAAGAAGCGAAGTGCGTAGGCACAAGTATTTCGCCCATCATCAAGAGATATCCTCTAAACATGTGTATCAACTAAGTTTCTGTGGGACGCTACAGACTCATTTTGTTGATGTTAGAGAAGAATAGAACTCTCACGAATTGATCGTATACAACGCGCGCGTGTGTTTAATGTATTGATCTCCTATGATTGATGATGTATTCGCTTATGCTCTTATTCCGTTGTAAAGCATCAACGATGAGCAACTTGACCGAAGTGGAAAGAATCAATACAGGCTGAACTAGACTTGTTATGTTAGTCGTTGTTCGTAAGTATAATGAGAAAGATGAAGTCATGCGATATACGCAGGACTTATGGCGCAAAGATTGTCTCATTATCCTAGTATTGAGTACGATGAGTTATATTCTCTCGTTATGGACATAATTGCTTTCCGCTACTTGATCAGTAGTAGTGTCCATGAAAACTGATTTGCAGCATATAATAGTGGTCATAGAATATCTGTAAAGGGATCTTGATGCAGATATGAGAGTGCCCGAGGGACTTTAAATGCCTCCAGACCACGGAGAGCTTATGTAATCAGATTGCGACGTTAGAGAGAACGTAGTACAATCGGTTGCAAGAACTCATACCCATATGTGTTCATATGAAGCTAATTCTTGATTCTCTATTCCGTCTAAGTATAGACGATGAAGAGATTCAATGAGCTATACATTCATACATGCTAGTGTTGTTAGGACACTATTGCTTTCATTATGACGTGATTAACTATGCGCCTATGCATTGTCATTGGACTTGCATTGCTTCTTTGACATGGGTTTAGTTCTACACTTAGTGAACCAACACAAATCCTATCCACACCAACGCCACCAGCAGCTCCAGCAACATCAACGTACGCCTTGGTGTAGCAGTCGACACTGGTAGCGTAGAGGATGCGTACGGTTCCGTCTTGGACCAAAATCAGTCCTTCATTGGTCCATTCCCCCATTCTTTTCGCGAAAGACACATTAAATGTGACAAATCAGAATCTGTCCAGTTTCGTAGGTCAACTTTGAACGTGACTTACAGGATAGCTCGCTCGATGAAATATGGTGAAATTGGTACCATTGGAAAGGTCTATGTGTCTACTTTCCAAGGACATCAACCTTTAGTTCATAGCTATCATATTGAGTGAGTTATGGCCGTTTTAGCAAAGTAGGACAGTCCTGTCCGGAAATTTGCAAGTCAGTCAACTTCGACAGAGCATTGTGAACTGCTCCGATCGGATGAGGTTGTGAACCTTATGTCACTGGAAAGCCACGGGTGTCTACTTTTCAGAACATTTTACGGTTCGCTGATACCTATTTTGACGAAGAAGTTATGGCCGTTTAAGTGAGTGAAGGTTCTTCTACCCGAGAATCTGATTTTCATTGCAAACTCTTGTTTTGAGTTGTTATGCAATCTTGTTTCCTAAGATCTAAGTTT
Organism: Argentina anserina; assembly: GCF_933775445.1. Taxonomy (NCBI): domain Eukaryota; kingdom Viridiplantae; phylum Streptophyta; class Magnoliopsida; order Rosales; family Rosaceae; genus Argentina; species Argentina anserina. The sequence goes on from NC_065876.1 coordinate 13,312,963, forward strand.
GGCTAAGTATAGCATGTATGATCTAAGGATGTGTGGCTAGATTAATGATTAATCATTAGCCCAAGACTACGTTTGAGAAGCATGTAATGAACGTTGTATACGTTGTTCTTTGTACTCCATGATTATGACACTAATCAGGGGGAGTTGTTTCGTAGACTTCAGGGGGAGTCTACCTCACATGATGCTATCAAATGTAGACGGTGCATTGTGCTCTTTTTCCCTTCGATCAAGCTTTTGTTTTTACCCAAGAGGTTTTTATTTTGCTTGACAAGGTTTTTACCGAGGCAACGATGTGTGCACCATGCAACCTAGGCATGCGACACAAGGGGGAGTGTTCCGGGAGAATTACTATTCTACCCTTGTATGTGTCTTAGCCTAATAGGTTTCCTGTTAGGAGATAGATTAGCATCTCCGTAATAGATTAGGACTCCGAATCCTACGGGATTGTGGTTTTGTAATGCCTATATATAGGCCCCCATATCATTCAATAATACACAATTATTTCATCCTGAAACATAAACGAGTTATTTGCCTTCACTCTGAAAACATAATCAAAATTGACAAAAGTACTAAAATGGCTTCTAAATAAGAATTTTAGGTATTAAATTGTCTGTTTTCATACATTTCGAATTCCGGCCTCCTCAGACTCCCCCCTCGCTTCATTATATATACACGATAAGGGGGTGCTACACTTCAAAGCAATTTGCCGCAAAAAGATATCCCAAACTCTGATACCAATCATACCATGTCGTCCAAGAGTGAAATCCCTCCTGCCGAAACTATGCCATCAAACCCTGAAAAGCCTGCTGCAACAACGTCGTCCACATCGCAGGGTAAGAAGTTTATAACCTTGAAGAGCTTCGATAACGAGACTTTTGAGGTTGAGGAGATGGTGGCCCTTGAATCGCAGACAATCAAACACATGGTGGAGGATGACTGCGCCGACAATGTCATCCCTCTGCCGAACGTGTCAGGTTCCATTCTAGCCAAGGTTATTGAGTATTGCCGGAAGCACGTAGAGGAGAGGACCGCCGAAACCGGCAGCGCCGGCAAAGACTCTCTCAAAGCTTGGGACGCCGAGTTCGCCAAAGTCGACCAGAATGTACTCTTTGATCTCATATTAGCGGCCAACTATCTGAATGTTAAAGAGCTGCTGGACTTGACTTGCCAGACAGTGGCGGACATGATCAAGGGAAAAACTCCCGAGGAGATTCGCGGTATTTTCAACATCACGAATGACTTCACTCCAGAGGAGGAAGAAGAGGTTCGAAAAGAGAATCAATGGGCTTTTGAGTAAAACTAAGATTCGATGTTTTTGCTTCTAGGGTTTTTCAATTTATTTCTAGAAATTTATTGTTTTCGCTTCTAGGGTTGATACTTGATAGTGAAGAGTTGCTAGCTAGTCTTTGAGTTGGTTGCTTGCATTGAACCATATCGATTTATATTAGTTAGAATTTGATGAATTGTTCTGTTTGCTTTTGGAATGATTACCGTAACGTACAACGTATAGTCGTATACTAATAGTTTGTCTTGTACGTCATCTTCAATTGTTTACCCAACTCTATTATAAATTGTCTTATAAGAGCATGCTACATTTCTCATAATTGAATAACTTTTGGTGTGTAAATTTCATGGTTCTTAAGTCTGGTTTCGATTAATAGGCCAGAATGGTAGAAAGCATACTTTCAATAAACGTCCCCCTAGTCTCATGAAGAAAAGGCGTCGTTCTAATCGAAAAAAAAAAACTCAGATTATTAGAACTCTGCACACTTGCGTTTGGAATATTTCGAGTTACCAATCCCACACTGAAACACAGTGATTATATAACACAGATTCGTAAATTATCGGTCGTCCCTTTGGGCACATCCGACGATTGGTGGTCAGTGGTTCGGTCCTTGGATCACCGAGACTGGATGCAGTTGACAAACTGATATTGATGGTCACCACATGTTTGATAAAATGCGTGTGAGACCTGCATCTTGCTTTTTTATTCCCTAATGCATTTGACTGATTGACTTGAGCATAACTATCGATCTGCTCATGCTGGCCATTGCTGGGTTTAAAACCTTAAGGTATATACTTAAGGCCTTCGGCACCATTTGTTGTGAAGCAAACTAAGTTAGTGACTAATGGTTATCGTGTGGCGAAAAGTTAGACAATTAAGCTGATGAGAACTGGAGTATATTATATGATCCTAGATTGTTCTCCTGCGAGAGCCATGTTTACATATATAGATTGAATGCTGAATTTCACTTTCTTGATTTCAAAGCTGGAACCATGTTTATCGCAGCAATTGTTTTACAGTATGCATGCAATATTGCATTTAAAGTTACTTTCTGAGCCATTTGTCTGCTTTGTAGGTCTTGTACCTATCTTTCAGTTCATCTCCATTGCAGCTTCAAAGTCACTGAAGCTTCTCCTCAGCAGAAGCGTGAGTCGATGCAGTTGATGGAACAATGGTGATACTCGCCGCTTCTTCATATTGACTCCGGACTCCGGAGCATCCATGCCTGAAATTTGGATGCTCGCTCTTTAAGTATGAAGTTGGGTCATTTTTCATCTCATTGTTCGGTGACTTCGGTCACACACTTAGGCTGGAAGTGAGTTCAAGGAAGGCCTGCTCGCTGCAGGGGATTGTGATGCCACCCATGGGATGATCGTATCCATATTCTTCTTCAGCTTGACTCAGCAAATCCATGAATGAAGGTTGGTTCAAGTATGATATTGGAATCACAAATCGGTTCTTCTGGCTCTCTCCAACATAGACTGCAAAACAGCCTTTAGGGATTTCTAAGGTCTTTGAAGCTGTCTGGTTTCCATTAGATAGTGATCGAATAAGAATCTTCTTGGGGCTTGATATTCTGGGCAGGCGGAAACCCATGGTATGTGTATGACTGTATTCTCAAGTGGATATTCTAAGGAAAGACTTGGAAAGGATTTGGGAAAGACAGAAAGCTTTGATGTTCTGTGAATGAGAGGATTGTGTTACTGATCATGAATTCAAATGTCTATATTTATAGATGAAGAAAGGGTTTTCGGAAGATCATCTGGTTCATGAAATAAGTGGTTAGTGTTGGATTCAATGAGGGACACTATCTTCTTTCAAATCAAGAAATCACATGGGTTTGTCTCGTCGTTCAGGTAACACATCCCTCAAGCAGATGCATATGCTGCTGTTTTTTTTTTTCTCTCCAGCATCTTGTCCTACTTCCTTGAGATGACAGAAAGAAGGGCCACAAGTTTCAGTACTGAGTTACCTGTTTAATAAAATCTATTAGGTAATAGCCATGATTCAGACTTGGACATCTCTCCAGCACTGGACCGCTGGTGAATAATATTTCTTTACAGACAAGAATATGTGTTGACCAAGCCAGCCTAGCATGTGGTCTTGCTGCTTCATGTATGGTATCTCTGATCTCCAGTTTCCACCGAGTAAGTATTTCATTTTTTTTGTCAAATAAAAAAAGTCAATTGATTATCAGCCATGATGAGCTAATAACACAGATCTTGATTTAATATTTAAATATCAGTTTCAGCTATTTGTTGAAATCCTAGTGTTGAGACATTATAATGGTTTGAAGTTACTGATTTAAACCAATTAGAAACTAGTATTTTTGATTAAGTAAAGCCAATTGGAAATTTGCATAAAGTTTGAAATTACTGATTTAAACTTGACTTGTTTCAACTACATAAAGCATCGCAAACTCTAAAACACGGTTGACACTTGGGAATTTTCAAAGATATTTTCCCCATTTCTCTATCTTCAACAGAATCTATAATTTTTACATGCATCAACACCTTGGTTTAATGCCTCAAAACAATTTCTTACATTCATACCTCATGAATTGCTTGCGTTAGAATCATCCTGCTCGGAATGTGTATTGGTTTATATGAGAAATAGTAGTTCTGACCAAATGCTTACTAGTATATTTAGATGTTGAGAATCTTTAGTGCAGTTGAGAGAAGTTGTCTCTCTCCAAGGATTGTCCAGTAGTGTATTCAAGTATAAAAATTCCAGAGTCTGTTAGAGCGTGCACTTGGTCATGGAATTCGGGGTATCATTTCCCTGCTAATTTATTCTCAGGGAAAGATTACAGCTCTTTTTATGCACTCCATTTTTCAATATTCTCATGCTTTTATTCGTAAACGTGGCGTCAAGTATTTTCTTAATCTTTTAGTGCTTTTCAAGATCACCAGTCAGACCTTTAGTTTTTGGTTTCTTTCTATTTTTCTGTAATGTTGGTGTTCCTTGATAACATACTCTCTACCTCTACCCTGCTTGTTACAAACTGATATGAGATGTTCTTGTGAAAAATAATTTACGTAGTAATGATTTTGGTTTTGCAATTATTCTTTGCAAACTATAGATGCACCTTTGACTTCGGTCAGGTATTTTTCAAAAGTAATAGTTTTGTAAGAAATTTCATCTTGCAGTTCTTAACTAATGATAGGTCTGTCTTAGCAGGGATAACTAAAGTGGAATCATGTATGTTATAAACTAAGATGTCACAGTGATAAAGTGATCTGGGATTCACATCCAAAACCAATTGGCAATGGATGGAGTGGCCCAAACCCTTATAAACCCACAAGCTAGGTTCAAATTCCCAATGTGGGATTTATATTCTCAACACGCCCCCGCACGTGTGGCGAATTTTCAAGCCATACACGTGGACAACATTTTGGGTGACGTAGAGTCCGTGTGGCCATTTGGGCTTCACACGTGGACGTGGGTAACCCGCTCTGATACCATGATAAAGTGATCTGGGGTTCACATCCAAAACCAATTAACATGGTATCAGAGCGGGTCCCTCTCCAGTCGCGCCTCCAATCTTTCGTGGGCCTGAGTTGGGTGCCACTTTGTCATGCCATCGGAGGATTTCCGATTGGATGGCCACTAAGTGTCGTTGGTTACTGGACTTTAGTTTCTTTCATCCCAGTATGTGGGATGTTAATCTGTCACGTGCAGACCTAAAAATTAGGTTGCACGTGAGGGGGCGTGTTGGAGAGGAGAGATCCCACATCTAAGAAGTGACAAAAAAAATAAAGCTTGTAAGTGGCTGGATAATAACCAATTGTACCGAGGCCTTTTGTGATTAAAACTCAACACCTGTGAGGTGGCTAAGTTGGGACAATATCGGTACAGTTGGTCCACGGGCCACGCTTGTCACTGTTTAACACAGTAATGAATTTTAAGTGATAAGTACATGTTATGCATTAAGAAACAACTTTGAGAGAATTATGAAGATGTTGTGATGAATAACTAAAGTGAAATTATCAGTTCTATCTGCCAGAAGTCGAGCCATATCATGTGAGTATACATTTAATCATCACAAGTTAGGTTTTGCCCTTTTGGGATGGTGAGGCAATCAGGGAAAGGAGCAAGTAAATAATGAAAGACCGAAAAATTTGTTGAGGATTTTTTCCCTTACTTTTCTTGATTGCAGTAAAGAATTTTACAAGGGATTGAAATACAGAATACGGCAAGTTCATATTTGGGTCCTGATATTGGACCAATTGTTATGGACACTCGTGTTGTCATTTGTCTGCTCCACAAATTTAGTATCTTCATGCTTAGCTTGAAGCAGCTTCAGGGTTTCCAAAGTTTTCCTCGGACAGGTGTGAGGCCATTTGGTTGGATGATCAAAGCATAGACTCGTTTTCATCTGGAAACGACAGGGAGTTTTGAAATGATGAGGTTTCGGATCCAAGATCCACATCATTAGTATCCCATCACACACTGAGGCGGGAAGTGCAATCAAGGAAGGTGTCCTCACTGCAAGGAATTGTGAGACCACCCATTGGATGATCATATCCATATTCTTCTTCAGCTTGACTCAGCAAATCCAGGAACAGAGGTTGGTTCAAATATGATACTGGAATCACAAATCTCTTCATCTGTTTCTTTCCAACGTATACTGCAAGATACCCTTTTGGGACATCTAAGGTCTTAAAAGCAGATAGAGAGTGAATAAGACTTTTCTTGGCATTGACAATTCCAGGCAACCGGAATCCCATGTTTCTTATGGTTGAAGAAAGCGGAAAAGGATTCAAAGGACTTGGGAAATGGAGAAGGTTTTGGATCCAAGGCAAGAAAAAACTTGACTTGCTGATCTCAAATCATCAGTGTATAAATAGAAGATGCAAGGGTTATGGAAAATCTTTGAATGAGTGGTGAAGACATACTATCCGTTTTGCTATATGAAATGAGTGGCGAAGATGTGCAGCAATGAGGGACGGTAGCTTGTGAAAAATCAAGAGATCACATGGGTATGTCTCGCCATTGATGAAACTTTGTTGTAGAAATATCCTTCCCTACCTCATTGCAAGAGAGACAGAAAATGGACCACGACAAGTGAAATCTCTATCTAATAAGAAGACTTCAGATCTGTGCATTTCTACCCAGCACAGATGATTGGAGTAGCTCTACAGACAAGAATCTGTGGTACTATAGTATATACTGGATCAACAATTCTAGGCCAGCATGTGGGCTTATGTAGTTATGTTGTTTCATTTCTGTCTCCAGTGACAACAAGCTGATGAGGTGTTTGGACTGCATGATCAATCTAAAAAAATAAAGACTTCCAACCATGACCAGAAATCCCAACAGGTACAGATTTTAAATTTTAAAGCTTGTCATTCAAATATATATATTTGAGGACGAGGAGAATAGATAATTATAATTTGATTGATCGATCTTAATGTTTATTTATTGTTTTGAGAAACTTGTACTACATAAGAAGATTGGAAACTGTAAATCTGCTGAAGTACTCAAAAAGTAGTAGACATGAAAATGACCAAAAGAAACTTCAAAAGAGAAAAATATAAAATTGCAAAGTAATATTCCAAAAATCTATTGTCAAATAGTACAAGGTTATGTACAATAGACAGTTTCCTTATGTATTTTTTCCATTAGTTAGTTTACAACAATTTTGTACAATGATCCTCATATTTTACTACGGCTCATATAGCTGCTGTAAGAAAAGATGTAATCTATGACAGATTTTATCTTTACAGTATATCTTTCGCTAGTTAAACATTAGTATGTCGATTAGAAGTGCCAACCGAAAGTACTAGTTTGAAATGCTGAAACTACAAACATTAGGACTGTTTCTAGATCATATGAGTTGAAGTGGACATAAATTTGCTAGGTACCTTGATGAACAAGGTAAAGTAAATACCTAGGGAATTGCATAGTTAAGAATAAAAAAAGCCATGAGATGAGGAATTAAATATGATACTTATTACCACATTTTCTTGTGAGACTCAAAATTGAATTATACATGGGACTAAAACGGTCAAGTAAGACAAAATTTGACCGTGGTTGAATTCTAATTTCTAAACTCGAGTCATGATGTTGGGGTAAATATGGTTTATGCGAGGTTATGATATCTCTGCTCCAAAAACTTTGTATCTTTCGGTCTATCTTGCAGACAATTTGAGAATTGCAGAAGTTTCCTAGTCAGCAGTAGACTCTGTCTATCCCTTTGATGATCAAGATTTGCCTCTTCTTATGTGATTCAGCAGCGAGTTCTGGAACGAGGATGATTGTGATCCCAGGTTGAAATGACAAGCATTTACTCACACACTTAAGCGGGAGGTAAGGTCAAGGAAGGTGTCTGCACTGCAAGGAATAGTGATACCACCCATTGGATGGTTGTATCCAAATTCTTCTTCAGCTTTACTCAACAGATCCTGGAATAAAGGCTGGTTTAAAATAGAGATTGGAATCACAAATCTTTTCTTCTGACTCTCTCCCACATATACCGCGAAAAAGCCTTTTGGGATTGAAGTTGTCTTAGCAATTCCAGGAAACCGCAAACCCATGATTTATATATTCCCAAGTGGAGGAAGAAAAATAATTATAAGGACTTGGGAAAAGAAAGAAAGCTGTGATGCTTAGGAAGGAGAAGACTTGAGTTTCTCATGAACTGATCTTCCCTATTTATATATAGCTAGCTGTAAGGTTATGTGGAACTTCATCTTGTACGTGATTGATTGGTGAATACGCTGAAGTAAGGGACACTAGCTTGTGAGAAACCACATGGGTTTGTCTTCCTACTGAAGTTCTTCATACCTCAAGGGCATTTCACATGCAAATGGTACCAAAACTGTATCCTTGTCTTGAATCATGATTCCCTGCCTCCCTTTGGAGTCCCTACATAAAATGAGCTGAGAATCTCCATCAGTTATTTGATACATGAAATGAGTGGTGAAGCTGGCACTAGTTGGTGACACTAGCATGCGAGAATCAAGAAATAGATTGTGTGCCATGTCTTTCACGGTTATTTTGCATATGCTGATGTTCTGAAATCTATGATGTAAGAACATCTGTCCCTATCTCCTATACATAACAAAAAGCTCATTAACTAGTGCTGCCTCACAGACATGAATTGCTGCTGCTGATAATATATTTTCATGATGGGTCCGGAATATACAGGGTTAACCATTTGCTCTCTGTGTGATTTATGATCCGTTCATAATAGTATCACCAGATGGAGGTCTATCGTCTTATTTGGTGAAATCCTATAACATTCAGTTGTTGGTCAAGCTTGACAAGAAAACCGTACAGGTATGAATTTATACTTGTATATAGTTGACATCAGTTTCAAGGACCAGATTGTGGTGGTGCTGATCATAGGGATGACCAGTCTGCTGCTCTTGTATCAGCATATTGTAGTGTATTACAAGTGTTACAGCTGCAAAACATAAAAATGCCAGATGCAAGTTCCATTACCGCAACTTGATATATCATTCATCAGATACAAGGACATGCTGGTGAACTGGATATCATGTTGGACCAGGTGAATGACTTGATTGATTTAAAAGCAAATGAGTTCTTGAAAAGGCTTGAAGCTGCTAGGTGACTTGTTTTCAATAAAATTTCATATGTGGTACTGTTATAAATGCGTATGTGAAGATTGCTTTGCGGGTATTAAGGAGTTTGAGTTAGTTCTTAAGAAACTGTTACGCCTTGCATATGCATCAGATGTGCGTGGTACTAGCATAGTGCAAAAGTGTTCAGTGTTTCAGCAAAACAAGTATGGAATATACAGACAGACATAGGTTTGGTGTCAGCAACTAAAGCAGGTATATTTATATTTTTTTCAAATGAATTTTGCTTGTGAACATCTGTGAATCTGGAGATATTGTGAACAGAAGATCAGGTCAAATTTAAGAGTTCGTCTTTCAGAGTTTTGCCACTGTGTTTAATGTTGGTTAATCATGTAGAGTTGGAAACTGTCAGAGGATGAAGAGCTCACTCTAAGTATTTTTTTTTTAAAAGGCAAGAATATTTTGCAGGATTGGAAGTATATTATTTATATTCCAACAGTTCTGGAGAACAAGGAAGTTTTACATGGAGTGCAAAATACAGAACTCGGCCGCCATTGTGTTCAAAATTGTTGTCTAGAATTTGAGATGAATTGCTTTGAAGAGTTCATGCAATTGAGAAGTCATGATTTGATTCTTCTTCAACTTTGGACATCTTTCTTTTCAGGTCGGAAGCAGCTTGACGAAATAAAGCAGATTTCTCCTTGGTGCAGAGGTGATGTGGTTCAGTAGATGATGAGAATTATCAACCACGTAGGCACTTCTTCAACTTGAATCAGCAGTGAGTTTCCAAATGATGATGTTTTGGATCCAAGATATCCTCTTCATTATGTCACACACTTAGGCGGGAAGTGAGATCAAGGAAGGTATCTTGACTGTAAGGAATTGTAATACCACCCATTGGATGATGGTACCCAAATTCTTCTTCAGCTTTACTCAACAAATTCTGAAACAAAGGTTGGTTCAAATATGATATTGGAACCACAAACCGCTTCTTCTGGCTCTCTCCAACATAGACTGCAAAATAGCCTTTTGGGATATCTGATGTCTTTGTGCTGGCAATTCGAGGCAATCGGAAGCCCATTCTTTCTGTATTTTTATGTGATTGAAGGCCGAGCAGAAGAAAAAGGAACTGTTAAACAGAGAAAGCTTTGATGCTTGTTGCAAGGAAAGAGTTGAGTAGAGTTGAGTTGTTGAGGAAACCAGTCATCTATGTGTGTATATATAGATGAAAGGATATGTGGAAAATCATCAGTTACATGAAATGATTGGTGAAGAGAAACTGAGATGGGACTCATCCAGTTGGAGACATCAGCTTGTGAGAATTCACATGGAGTTGTCTTACTGGACCACTTCATCACCCATTAAATTTCACATGAAAATGTGTGATGATCAAAGATGGTAGCATTGTGGGGTAGATCAACTCTAATCTTGCCCAACTCTGATAATTGATGTTGCTTACAGACAGGAATTTGTGGTGCTGATAACACAAGTTTTCTTGTGGCCGGATATAAATGGATGCTATATCTTGATTGGGAGCACCCAGCCAGCCTAGCGTTTGATTTTTTGTTTGATCTGTGATTTGTGATCTGTAGTTTCAACAGGCTGAGGGAGTACTTTGTTTCATGTGGTCAACCTAGGAAATTCTTCTGTTTCACTGTTTGTCATGCATTACACGTAAAGCATACGTACAGGTACTGAATTGCTTATATGTTATACCATCAAGCTAACTGCTCAAACACCAGAGTTGAGGGACGTTGATGTTTTCATGAATAACTATTTAAATTGCAAATTCCGAAAGCTTACACATCTGACATCTCTGTCTGTTTTGCTGCTGAATCGATTCAGCTGCAACGTCTTTGTTTTTTTTTTTTTTATATTCTTGAATATGGTTGGTGAGGTGCTTGAGGCATCAGTCAAACAGAATGATATGGTAATAAAATTGTTTTTTGGTTATATCATATCTTCATACTGTGAATCATCAGTATCTTTCTGTTAGCTTCCTATCCAAGGAACGTACCAGCCAGATTATGAATTGACTATTAACTTGCTATGATGCTATCAAAGAAAACATACCTGATGATGAATTGAAGAAAAGAGATAAATAGTTGCTAGATTGTATATATTAACATAAATTAATAAAATTTAAATTACGGAATGATTCATTTTTGGCCTTCGAAATTGAAATGAAGGTACAAACTATGTGTAATAGAGAATGAAATGCCATCAAACCAAAAAAAAAAAACAGAGAGAGAATGAAATGCCAACAATATGAGTGTTCTCTGACGCAGTCATTGTGCATAATATTTCAGGTGTTTTTCTGTTTCTCAGTCAAGAACATTTAATTGCAGGGATCAATTGGAGGGACTTCTTTATTTTTGTACTGTACAAAATATACAATGTTTGAGCTTCGAAATGGGAAGCACAGCAAGCTAGCCAATTTCTCTGAAATATAGATAACGGCTGCATCGTTTCCATGCATGCCTTTGTGGCTCAGGCCATCGACAGCATTCTACCTTAAATGACTCTTATAGGTTTGAGGTAGTACATTCAACTTCCTTGACTGGTTAATTAGAAAGTCACTACCTTACTTGTTCGTATATATAGTTCATTCTTTGTAAGCAATCTCTGATGAAGCTAAGTCAATACTTGGAATAATGGGGATATCTTCTCCCATTTGTTAAATCAGTTGCTGGAACTCAACTATCCAGCATTTCACTGATTGCATATGTTTTCTTGTATTCACTTTATATTGTAGACTGTGGTACAAATAATTACCTTGCTAGCTAGTCTAATATATTTTAGTCTCTGAGTTTGTCATGCGTCTCTGCATATCCTTAAACTAATGGATTCATAAGCCATTAGAAATATGATTTTCATTTGATGCTGTTAAATAAGCCTCGCCTTAGTATTATTTCCTTGTCAAATTTTGCTAGGATTTGGTAATTCGTAGTTGTAGTCTTCTAGACCGGTATGAGAAATACAACAAAAATTTCAATTTAGCAAAATTAATGACAACTAATTAAAAAGTTGATCAGGATATAATAATATATAATTTGAAATAGATTGTAAATTCCAATGATTTTTCTTCAGGACAAGAAAATGTTACATTCAGAATTTGGAGGCAAGAACTAGCTATAGATTTTTGTCTTGGATAGTCCATGCAGTCTCACATTCTTCACCTGTTTCATGAATCATGAGATATTGATTCTTCCTTATTCTTATCAGCTCAGAATCACCTTATAATATCCAGATGTCGTTCCCCCTCGGCGCAAGAGGCGGAGTCATTCAGTAGATGATGAGTTAGCTTCTTCTTGAGCTTGACTCAGCTGTGAATTTCCAAATGATGATGTTTTGGATCCAACTCCACTTCATTAGTGTTCTCGACTCACACACTAAGGCGGGAAGTAACTTCAAGGAAGGTGTCTTGACTGCAAGGAATAATGATACCACCCATGGGATGATGGTATCCAAATTCTTCTTCAGCTTGACTCAGCAGATCCTGAAATAAAGGCTTGTTCAAGTATGATATTGGAACCACAAACCGTTTCTTCTGGCTCTTTCCAACATAGACCACAAAGTGGCCTTTAGGGATATCTGGCGTCTTTGTGTTAGCAATTCGAGGCAATCGGAAACCCATGGTTTCTATAGACTGAAGTGATCAAAGAAGGGAGAAAAGAAATCGAAGGACTTGGGAGACAGGGCTTAGATGAAGAAGAGTTGAGTTGCTCATGAAGCTGATCATGTGTGTGTATATATAGGTGAAATGGTATGTGGAAAATCATCTGTTACATGAAATGAATGGTGAAGAAGAAAAGAGATGGGCTCCAATTAGGAACACTAGCTTGTGAGTCACATGAGCAACTTCAGCCCCACTGTATATGCTTGGTTAGAAACACATTCCCTACCTCCCATGGTGATGTAGCAGAGACAAGAACAAGACTAGCTACCACAAGTTTTATCATATATCTAACAAGCGATATATGTTAGGTAAGCTTGGCTATGATGAGAGGTTGCAATAATTATCTGGTGGTCGGTAAAGGACTATCATGTTGACATGTTGTACCAGCAACAAAATTTATTTGAGGGAGTCGACTATGCAATAACCTCCCTTCCTTTGAATTTGCATGTTAAAAATCTGCACTGTATTCATCTACGTACGTACATCCTCCTTAACTGCCTCGCTTCAAGCACAATGTTAATTGATAGGAAGTATACTCTTACTCTATGTACATCTCAGAACATGAGGTCAAAACTTGTAACATGATCTTCATGTTCGTACAAAGAGTAGAAATATATTAACTTGTAAGGGTGCCTGAAGGAGTGATAGTTTGTTAGATTATAACCCCTAATAACCTTACTCCCATAGAAGAGCACGTGAGTCGCACGTACTGTTTTGAAATAGCTGTGTTCTAGAGATCCCACATCGAGAAACAGAAACTACAGTAGCCTGCTCATATATGCTAAGGAAGCAATAGAGCTCGTCCCTTCGGGGACATCCGATAAAATTGGAACGATACAGAGAAGATTAGCATGGCCCCTGCGCAAGGATGACACGCATAAATCGAGAAATGGTCCAAATTTTTTTTCCGCTCTTTTCCCTTCTCTCTATGATTTCACCTGCTTTTCAGAGCTTTTTGCATTCTGGGCTTCTGTTTTCCTTCCATTATCTTTGCTTTTTGTGACTTAGAATGATCAGTGGCTCTGGTCATTCAGCAATTTATGATGCATATCACAAGCTGAGGTTTGATGCTCACAACCTGTTCGATGAAATGCGTGTGAGATCCTCTTCCCTTTCTAATGCTTACTTGAACTCACTCTTCCATTACATTATGTGTAATTCTTGGGTTTGAGATTAGAATTCTAGTATATGACTTATCGAGCTACTTGAACATGGCTGTTTCTTCTTGCATTGTGCTCTCATTTGTTTTGATGGCTATGTAGGTTGGCTCAACTTTGTTACATCAATAATCTTCATATTCATATCCTATAACATGTAAGTCATCCCAGTAAACATGTGGGAGTGAGGAAGTATTCACCATTGTTGATTTCGGATGCCAAATACGGTGTTAGCTTTGAACCATTTATTTTGTGTAAATCTACTGCGAGTCAGTGACTAATGGTAATGGTGTGGCGAAAAATAAGACAAGTAAGTCGATGAGAGTTGTAGTGTATTCTTTGAGATATGTTTACATGGGTTTGAACACATAAATTCACTCCCTTTCAGTTCAAAACTAGAACTGTGATTGTTGCACCAATTGTTGTTGAAGATGCATATTGTAAATTTGTCTGCTTCATGACTTGTGTATCTTTCAATTCAGCTCCTATTGCATCTTCAAACTCACGGAACTACAGAAGCGGTGATTCCTTTCAGTTGGTAACCGATCAGGGCCTCGCTTCCTCTTCATCTTGACTCAGCAGCATGATCTGAAATTCTGATGCCATTTGAATATGTAGTTGGATCCCATATTCATTACATCAATCAGTTACACACTCAGGCTAGAAGTGAGATCAAGGAAGGTGTCTTCACTGCAGGGGATAGTGATACCGCCCATTGGATGATCGTATCCATATTCTTCCTCAGCGTGACTCAGCAAATCCGTAAATGAAGGTTGGTTCAAGTATGATATTGGAATCACAAATCGCTTCTTCTGGCTCTCTCCAACATAGACTGCAAAATAACCTTTTGGGATATCTGAGGTCTTTGAAGCTGTCTGGCTTCCATTAGAAAGAGATCGAGTAAGAATTCTCCTGGTGTTTGAAATTCTTGGGAGCCGGAAACCCATGGTTTCTATATTCTCAAGTGGATAAACAATACAAAGGACTTGAATGGATCTAAGAAAGAGAGGAAGCTTTGATGTTTGATGAGAGGATTGAGTTACTGATCATTAATTCATGTGTCTATATTTATAGATGAAGAAAGGGTGATTGGAAGATCATTAGCTACATGAAATCAGTGGTTAAGATTGGCACCAATGAGGGACACTATCTTGTTTCAAATCCTAAAATCACATGCGTTGTCTCATCGTTCACATTATTCATCCCCAGCAGATGCATATGGTGCTGTTCTTTTTATAGATCATATTTTCCTACCGCCATGAGTTGAAAGACAAAACAGGTAGTACAAGAACTGAGGTATGTGTCTAATAAAGCAGATTAGACAAAGACTCATAGGAGTCATGATTCAGACTTACACTTCTACACAGGATTGCTGAATGATGCTATTACGGACAAGAATTGGAGGCTCCCCAAGTGAGCCTAGCATGTGGTTTTGTTGGTTCATGTATGATATCTATGATTTCAATTCCAACAAGATGAGGAAGTTATTCGTCAAGTCAGTCAAGAAACGTCAATTGATGGACGATGGTCGACTGTGACATGAAAACAACACAGGTATTGATTTTAATATTTGAAGAGCAGTTCTAGCTATTCATTGTCATCCCAGTGGTGAAAAATTTGTGCACTCATGAATCATGATTAGGTTGACTTAAACTTGCTTTCGTTTGTTATATCTCTGTTCCCAATGCTTTTATACCTCCCATTACTCCATATCTGTTATATAACACAATCACAAGTAGCTTAATCAGTTCCTTGAAAAAATTTGATTTTTTTTTAAAACCCTAAATAGAAAGATGATGTACCTCAACAATATCTCCAACATTGACAACAAAGGCATTGCGAGGTGGCTTGATTGGTACCCATTGTCCATCGTGTTTGATTTGTAGTCCCATTACATCGTCTTCCTTCTGCATAACTATGGCTAAGCTCCCTTTGTCTGAGTGTGCACTTTGGCCTAGTACTTTGTCAGGCATTGAGCACTGAGGATAGTACGCCACAGACAGAGGTTGGACCAACTCTTGATGTAGTTCGAGAAGAGCACTCTTCTTCATCCCCCATGATCACAAATAGAGACCTGAGAAGCTCCTCTGCAACTCTTCTAACTTCACTTGAATCTCAATAGCCTCCCTGCACCGTTTATAAACAAGTTTTGAGTCAACAAGGGGTCATAATCCTTTTGTGCTACATAAGAGCTAATGTAAACACAATGTAAGAGTGTGGAAGTGTTTTTGTTGCTTAAGCACTATGCTTGTATTCCTCACAAATGCATTGTCGAAATTGATTCTCATATACTGAATGAATTATAAGACTACAAAAAGTATGTATAGAAGATGACAGGTTGCATCAGGTGATTACATGCAATTACAAGATGCACAAAATCAGATGAAAACAATCACATAAATTGAGAGAATGGTAACTCAATTCATTTGAGGAATGGGACATTCTTGCTAAAACACACTGAAGGTGTTGGACATCTTTGGCAAACCAAATACGGTGCAACTTGATTCACAAAAGAAAAATTCGTTTCAAAATGAATCACCAAATCCCAGGGAAACAATTTGCGTTCGCCCTCGGTTCTTCTCCCGATTCATAAGTCAATAATTTAGTACGAATTATTGTTAGCTCAGTGAAGAAAACATCAAATCAAATCTTAAGCACATACGTTGATGTAAAGATATAACTACATATAGACATGCCACGCTAAAGAGATGATGATATGCACAAGAATTATCTCAGAATACAGTCAATTATATTGGTAACATTTTGGTAATCAAATCAAAAGGCAAATGATAAGCCGGCTATCAGATAAATAAACCTTTCAATTTGATCAATCCAGAAATCTGAATCTTCAGATTTCGGATCATTATATCACATGGTTATGTATAGGGGTGGGCACGGGACGGGATGGGACGGGACAGGGGTCATCCCACGTCCCGTCCCACTCTTTTGAATCGGGACGGGATCGGGACGGGACGAGGGTTTTTAAGAATGCATCTCACTCGGGATTAATCCCGGTTGGGACGGGACGAGATCGGGATGGGACGAGACAAATCCCACCTTCATATAAAGTTAAATAAAAAACCTATATTTTTACTTTTTCATTAATAAAATAACATTCAATAATGAAATTTAAAAAAAAATGCATATTATGTTCAAAATATTATAATTTACCATTATTATATGAGTTGATATAATTTTGGAGTTATTAAGAACACAAATTAGTTTCATTTTGATACAAATATATAAGAATTTTTAAGTTTTCATTAAAAGTGGGACGGAACAGGACGAAGCGGGATAAAAATTATTCGTTCCACGTCCCATCCCACTATTATGAAACGGGACGGGACGAACGATTTTAGACCTCCGTCCCGTCCCGTCCCTATAAATTTCGGGACGGGATCGGGATTTTCGTTTTTTATGCCCACCCCTAGTTATGTATACTGAAGTCTTCGTACGAGTCTTTGAATTTATAAAATGTACTGTACCAATGTATTCTGTAAGCTGTGTGTCACTTGTGTTGTTTTGTTCTTGTTTTTTGTTGAAGTTAGGAACATACTTGAATGGAGTTGGCGGCCAAACGTCGAGCTTTCTGTACTGGTGTGGGTAAACGACGAGAACAAGTTTGTCGGACCAGTCCAGCACCTTGTGATCCACTTGAGTATGACCATAGCCTTGTATGTCATTCGGCGGGATTGCAATTCTGTCCTTCTCTTCCAATGGAAGTTCAAAGAACTTCTCCGCCGCGTCCTTCAAGCCCTTGCTCACTTCTGTTGCCACTCCATGATTCACCACCTGCAAATCCAGTTTAGTCTCATTGATATATTTACGTGAAATTGAAATTGTTTGAACTCTTACACAGAACCAGTAGGGTGCACCGTGCACGTATCATGAAATACCTGAAAGAAACCCCATTCCTTCAGCTTGTCGAGCTCCTCTTCGTGCCCTTTTAGGAGCAGGGAGAGATCCATGATGGGAACCTCAGAAGAAAGATGAGGACACAGAACAGCATCGTTTTAAAGGTTTGTTTCATTCCTGAATCCTGATGTATTTTTCTGGTACCTGAAAAGGGTCGGTTGTAATAACCCGATTTTTCGGAATGATGTTTGGTTTGATTTAAATTCTATAAAGTTCTGAAATTCATTTAAAATGAAATTAGTTGTTTGTGACATTACGAAACAAGAACAGAAACGTTCTCGGAACATTTATTTAGAAAAACGTTACGTTTCCGCGACATGAATATCTACTTTTATTCCGTCGCGCGTTTGCGAAAACTTCCTTCATGGAAGTTGTAGAGCTCGTCGATACGATTTTGAGGACATGTCACGCGTTCGAATCGGATATCGGATGTGAAGGTTATTAACGTCGGAAATTAGTTTCCGATTTTGGAAACGAGTATAAAAGGGCATTTTTGAGATTAGGGTTTCCATAATTAGAAAACCCTCTCTCTCTCTTTTCTCTCCACCTCCCTCTCTTCTCTCTCCCCGAAACTCCTCTCTCTCCCTCTCGGCTTCACCGCCGATCTCCCTCCTCCGAGGGACGTGCTCCTCACCGCCGGCACCAGCAGCCTCGCGAGCTCGACGCGACTCACCTCCGAGCAAGACGCGACCCACCTCGCCGCCGTGAAGCTTCGCCGCATCTCACCGAACCCAGCTCGACTGGTTCAAGCTCTCCAACGAGCTCCGGTGCTCCCAAGGCCGAGAATAGGTGAGGTTTCAACTATATTGGATGTTGTGAGTGTTGTTGTGTGATTTTTTTATGAGTTTGGGTTGGATTTGTGGATATCGGAGGAGGATTGAGGGAGAGGAGTTACCGCCGTCTTAGGCGGCGCGTGTGGAGGGCGGCGTGAGGCCGTGGGAAGGAAGAGGGGAGGAAGGAGACGGGTTTGGGGGCGGCGGTGGCGTGCTACGCGCCGGCCTTAGGCTCGGCGCGTGGGCCCCACGCGCTGCCACAGTGAGCGGCGCGTGAGCGCCACGTGCGGTCGCCGGCGAGTGGCGCGTGTACCCCACGCGCCGCCACGTACGGCGACGCGTGAACAGTGATTTCAAACAGTAAATTGTAAAATTTATTTTTACGACGGTGAATGTAAAAAGGTGATTTACGTACGGTAAATGTAAATTACTTTCAGTAAATGTAAAAATTAATTTAGAAGTGTAATTCAGTAATTATTATTTACTGAGACATTATTTACATTTAAATAGTATTCATACGTATAGGAATACGTAAATAGTATGTATACATATAGGAATACGTAATTGATGTGTTTTTGTATAGAAATACGAGAATAGTAAATACATGAATAGTAACTCCGTGAACAGTAAACTCGGAAAACCAGAAATTGCTGAACAGTAACATATAATTACGGTTTCGGCATTTAAAGGTTTACGTAACGATTCTAAATTCTTTTCTTATCTTTTCAAGGTGATCGATAAATTAAGAAAATGAATTACTTTCGGAAATTGTGAAATTACGCACGAGATTATAAGGTGAGTAAAATCTCACTTATTTACGAATCTACCCTTTTGGAGATTTAAGATTATGTAGAATTTTAAAGAATGAAATAGGACATGTATATGATATAGTGGAATATATATATTGTATAAATGGTAAATAGGTATATATATATAGTTTGCTATATTATATACTGTCAGGATTTCGTTGTGAATATGATCACGTTGGTGATGAGATTTATATATCGAGCATGTGATTTGATTTGTACAATATGATATGATGATTATTGTACGTGGTTTTAACATTGAATTTTGTTAAAAGGTGTTGTCTTCGGACGTGATTGATGTCTTCGGACGAGTTTTTGTCTTCGGACGTGATTGATGTCTTCGGACGAGTTTTGTCTTCGGACGTGTTTATGTCTTCGGACCAGTCTTCGGACGTGTTTGGCATGTCGGAACCTAGCCTTTGGCCGGGCGAAAGTTACGATACAGTTAGAGCTCTAGTCTGTCTGCCGGAGTACTGCATGTGAGGAAACAGATGGATTATCGGCTTATGAGTACCCATATATATTTTGATATTGGATGACAGATGGTTTTCCAATGTTGGCGGCGTACTAAATGAGGGGTAACAAAGGTGTACTAGCGCTCATGAGTACCCGTATTATAAATGCATTTGGGTAAACAGAGGGATTGCCCAATTTCTCATGAGCACTTTCATTTTCATATTTTTGGGACAACCAGATGGGCCGTCTATTGACTCATGAGTGCATTTATATTTGTTGAGTTGTGGATTTTCGTATATATTGATGTGCGAGTTATATTTTTATTTTACTCATACGAGCTGTAAAGCTTACCGGGTTTGTGTTTACAATCCTGGTGCACCTATTCGATGGTGTATGGGATAATTCCGCAGGTGTCGATTAGTGGGAATCGAAGGACAACTCTGAAAACTCGAAGTCGTTCATTTTCCATCTTGTGGTGAGGATTTCTTGTGAATTTTTGTGAGAATGTGTGAGGATTATTACATTTTCATTTGATGTAATGTTGAATTATAAATTTGGTGTGTAATAATTGGTTTGTCTGAGTTGTATTGTGAACTCAGTAATGATCCACTGAGACATTGAAACGATTTCGATTTATTGAGATTTATTTTAGCGTTTTCATGACTTCGAAATTAGACTTTCATACTCGAAATTTCGGGGTCGTGACATCGGTCCTCACCATTTCTTGAACATTTGGGAGTGGCGGAACTGGGGCATAAAGGGCTGACTTTGATTCCATTTCTTATGTTCTTCTTTTCAATAACGGTACTCGATCTGGACAAGCACCTCTAATCTAGCTTTATATAGGGGCAGCTGATCCTCTATTACTTGTTGCTATTCCCTTCCCTGATTTTGGTGTCAGCTGAATAATAAACTAAGAACATATGGAATTAGATTCAAACAAATTGAATGAGGTTTCCGCCGGCCCTTTCTGCCATTTGGACATGTCTCTCTCCCTTGCCTATAACACAATTGGGAGTTTTAAGGAAGAATATCTAAACATTTAGCCTTGTTTGTATGAGTTGTATTGTGAACTCAGTAATGATCCACTGAGATATTGAAACGATTATAATTTATTGAGATTTATTTTAGCGTTTTCATGACTTCGAAATTAGACTTTCATACTCGAAATTTCGGGGTCGTGACATCGGTTCTCACCATTTCTTGAACATTTGGGAGTGGCGGAACTGGGGCATAAAGGGCTGACTTTGATTCCATTTCTTATTTTCTTCTTTTCAATAACGGTACTCGATCTGGACAAGCACCTCTAATCTAGCTTTATATAGGGGCAGCTGATCCTCTATTACTTGTTGCTATTCCCTTCCCTGATTTTGGTGTCAGCTGAATAATAAACTAAGAACATATGGAATTAGATTCAAACAAATTGAATGAGGTTTCCGCCGGCCCTTTCTGCCATTTGGACATGTCTCTCTCCCTTGCCTATAACACAATTGGGAGTTTTAAGGAAGAATATCTAAACATTTAGCCTTGTTAGTGATTTAAACTCGTAATGATATCGATTAAATTTATTAGGATTTCTGTTCACTACAGCTAATCTGATACAAAAATTGATCTTAAGTTCCTTATTCAGCCAAAACACTATCAATCATGGACTTGCCTCCAGTGTCACTAGCTCACGTACGTAACAGACTAAACGAGTGGTCGCTTATCCAAGCCCTCATTGAAGGTTGAATTCCAATTAGACCACGTCAATGCATGGCTCATAGAGTTGTCATAGTGCTTTTTCTTAATCTTGATAGGAGAAAGATCTGTCAACTTCCTTAAACCAAATTCCATAAGCTAACTAACATGCAATCAAAATAAACCGTATACAGGATCCACCCTATAGACATCAAATAACATGTTGAAAATCAGAAGTATAACTCCGGAAATAGATCAAATACCTTGACAGGTTAGTGTCTTGGACTAATGTAATAGCACCTTCGATCTCAAATCCCAGATGAAATCCTGAATATATATGATATATCTGAAAGAGATTATATTATAAGATAGAGGAGGGACGGAGAAGCTGGACCTGGTATATATATGATAATATGAAGCATGCATATCAGAATATAAGGGTTTTGGCCGGCAAGTGTAGAAGGACGATGGAGAACACCTTATGTATAGGCAATATAGCTAGCGAAGGGGATCGGATGAGGAAGTATTGAAGCTTTGTGAAGGTACATATATTGGCCTCCATATAGTTGATGAAGATCCAAAGGTGTGGAGGACAAGTCATGAAGATTTGATATGCAAAAGGAGAATTGAAGTTGTTTCCTAATTGGACTAGGTAAAGATTATGGTTTGTTTTTCCTACTAAAGAAGTCTCCACCGATTTGATTATGGGTAGATTGATATATATTTGGGAATATATATTTAGTTAAATGGTGTTTGGAAATTGTTATAGAAAAGGATTCAAAATAAAAGGTGTATTCCATATTCATATGGATTTTTTCCTTTTCTATGTGAGATGTATTAGGAAGGGAAGTTAGGTTTAATTCCTAGGGTTAGGGAATACATGTGGCTGCTATATATATGATGTATATAGGCAGTAGGTTGGGTGGCCTCTAGGAGATACAAGAACAAGAAAAAAAAAGAGGAGAAAGAAGGTGAAACCAAAGAGAAGAAAATTCACAAAAAGAGAAGCTTAGTGCTAGGAGATCTTTGTGACTCCATTGAAGACCTTAGTGGCAACATCAACGTTCTTAGTGAGGTTGATTATCCGTGTGACTACAACGATCTTAGTGAGGTTATATCGACACTTGAAGCAACGATCTTAGTGAGGTTGTTTCATGCTTGATTGTGACTATCAAGTAAGAAGTATTTTTACTTTTGAGAATAACGTTATTATTGATTAAGGTGTAATCATTGTAATATCGTTTATTCAATAGAAAAGTAAAATTCTTCTACATATTCCGCTGCTATTACTCGTTATTGTTCTATCTTGTATTTTCAATTGGTACCAGAGCAGGTCACTAGACGTACTTAGTGAGATCTGTGGGATTAAAGATGGAACGTCAAGGGTTGAATCAACCACCCATGCTCTACAGTATGGATTTCGCTCAATAGAAGCTTCAAATGAGATCCTTTATATATGGTATTGATTTTCATGCATGGAGAAGCGTTGAACGTGGATGGAAACCTCCAATGAAAGATGTTAATTTAAAAGCTACTGAGGGGACATCCACTGGTGAATTAAAAGATGAAGATGAGTGGACTGAAAAAGAGATTAAGGCTAGTGAAGGAAATCACAAGGCTCTTAATGCTCTATATGCGTCAATGAGCAGAGAAGAAAGGAAAAGAGTTCAGAATTGCGTTACAGCCAAACAGGTTTGGGATAAACTTTGTGTTTTAAATGAAGGTAATGATACTGTAAAAGAACAAAGATTACAACAATATTATTCTCAAATCGATGCTTTAAAAATGAGAGATGATGAAACTATTGATGATTTTTACAGTCGTTTTACTGATCTCTCTAGTTTATGTGAAAGCCTTGGAAGACCTTTACAAGAATCTGATATTGTAAGAAAAATATTACGGTCTCTTCCAAAGTCTTACAGGATGAAAAAGACAACGATTCAGTTACAATATAATCTCAACACATATTCTGTGGACTTGTTGATTAGAAACCTGAAGGCTTGGGAGATGGAGCTTGAAGAGGATGAAAGACCGAAAGGTAAGAATTCTAAAAATATTGCTTTAAGTGTTATAAAAAATCCTAAATCAAGCTCTGAGGAGGCTGAAAATAATGAACAATTGATTTTGGAATTTGAGAAATTTTTGAGTAAAAGAAAGTCAAATTCAAATGAACAAAATAATCAAAATTCTAGGAGGAATTTTAATGGAAATAATAGGCGTTTTGATAAACGTAATGATAATTACTTACAAAAGAAGTATGAGTATGGAAGTAGTAGTAATAGTAATAAGAAGTGTTATTCTTGTGGTGGCATTGGCCACGTTGCTACTAACTGTGAAAATAAAAAAATTGATTCAGGTAATAAGGCTTACAAGTCCTCTTGGAGTGATGATGATGATAGTTCCCCAAAAAGGGACAAAACTTTTGCTCTTGTGTCTTCTTTCTCTTTAGATTATGCAGGTTCAAAAACTGAGGATGAAGAGGATCAAGAAGAAGATGGAGAAAACAACTATGAGGATAATGAGATGTTTGAATATCAAGCAAAAGTTATCAAGGCTGCTGAGAAAATTTCAGAAAAGAATGTTCTATTAAAGCAACAAGTGGAGAAGCTGGAAGGTGAAAAATTAGAATGGGAAGTAGAGAAACTGAACATGAGAAAGAAAAGTGACAATGGTGATCATGTGCTTGAAAGAAAACGGCTTCTAGCAAAGATTCAAATGCTCCAGGATGAGGTAATCGAAAAAGACAATCTAATTAATTTATTAAACTCTAAACTTGGCAAGTTGCAGGTTGAGAGCTAAGTGCATGTAAGGTCCTAAAATGGTTTCTATCCTTAGAGTGGTCTGTTTATTGGTACTGTGTAGTTTCAAATTCTTCATGTGCAAAAATTCTTGATCTATTCGAGTGTAGTAATAGGTGTTGGGTTCTAGCTTATCCTTGTTTTGCATACACAGGTCTATTTGAAAAATCATGTATTGTGTGCCATACTTTTTGCGTGAGTGTTAATTGGCTGCATGCATGAGTTTGTGGTGATTATGATTATCATTATATATTTTCTCTAGATTATTTGTAGCCGTGCAGTAGTTTATATGAGTTTTGCATGCAGTGCTATTTGTTAGAAGGATTCTCCGGGAAACATTCTCATCATATTCATCATATGCATGCTTATCTATATGGAAGGATATCATCCCATATGTCATGTTTATTTCGAGATAACCATATGGTGCACCTTATTTCCTCTCGGTAATATATATATATATATATATATATATATATATATATATATTCATTCATTGCACAGTTCCTTACAGCTTGAGATCTTCATGGTTTCTTCCCTTATGCGTTACATTTCCTACCCCTTTTTGGACTCTCTTGCGTGTATATCTTTTAATCAAGGAAATACAACATGAATCTTATATTGCTATCTCTTTTGTTCTCCTTATAGTGTGTTAAGTGTGCAGTCCTTTATCATGAGTGGAGCAAGGAGCACTCGTCATGAGATAGAAGAGGATGATGTTCAGATTACTTTCTCCTCCTTTGGCTTCATCAACTTAGGGGGAGAATCAAGTCCCTACGACATTAGTGTTTATGTTTGAAGTTTGTTTATCGAAAAAAAAAATTGTACTTACATTGTTCATGGTGGTCTTATAGGTACTTGATGGTGAAAGTTGCATGGAAGGCCAAAGGGGGGGATTGAAGGTACATATATTGGCCTCCATATAGTTGATGAAGATCCAAAGGTGTGGAGGACAAGTCATGAAGATTTGATATGCAAAAGGAGAATTGAAGTTGTTTCCTAATTGGACTAGGAAAAGATTATGGTTTGTTTTTCCTACCAAAGAAGTCTCCACCGATTTGATTATGGGTAGATTGATATATATTTGGGAATATATATTTAGTTAAATGGTGTTTGGAAATTGTTATAGAAAATGATTCAAAATAAAAGTTGTATTCCATATTCATATGGATTTTTTCCTTTTCTATGTGAGATGTATTAGGAAGGGAAGTTAGGTTTAATTCCTAGGGTTAGGGAATACATGTGGCTGCTATATATATGATGTATATAGGCAGTAGGTTGGGTGGCCTCTAGGAGATACACGAACAAGAAAAAAAGAGAGGAGAAAGAAGGTGAAACCAAAGAGAAGAAAATTCACAAAAAGAGAAGCTTAGTGCTAGGAGATCTTTGTGACTCCATTGAAGACCTTAGTGGCAACATCAACGTTCTTAGTGAGGTTGATCATCCGTGTGACTACAACGATCTTAGTGAGGTTGTTTCATGCTTGATTGTGACTATCAAGTAAAAAGTATTTTTACTTTTGAGAATAACATTATTATTGATTAAGGTGTAATCATTGTAATATCGTTTATTCAATAGAAAAGTAAAATTATTCTACATATTCCGCTACTATTCCTCGTTATTGTTCTATCTTGTATTTTCACTTTGGTTATATCGAAAGGCTGATGCTGGATTTTGATGATTCTGCTGCATTGGAAGTTGAGATATGGACTGCATGCATTCTCAGATTTTTGATGGATGTCCAATTAACAGTCTTCAGACTGAAACCAAAAAAATGTGAGACTCACCAACTGGAACAATGCATGGCTGTACGGTAGTACTAACTGGAACCAAGCCGTTACTGTTTTGTGCTTGAATTAATGGAATTCAAGTGGTTGTTTTTATAAAAAAGTCAATTTCTACACACTTAATTATAAAATAATCACCTAAGATTTTAAAATTACAAAATAATCACTTTGTTAATTCTATTATAGATTTACCACTGGAGTTAGCAACAATTACAGATTGCCACTGTCTAATTCTCCCCTCTCTCAACAAGTCTGAGATTTCTCCCAATCTACTCTCTCTCTCTCTACCCGTGCTGCGTCGACGACCTCACCGCAGAAGCCCAAACGCCGACGTCGTCATCCACAACAAGTTCCTGACACTAATTAACGAAGCCAATTCCTTCGAAAGATGCCACTGACTCGGACGAAATCGCGGCTTCTGCATTTTCTCCAATCTCGTCGTCCTAGATATAGTCTTTAACAACCTCGCTCGGATTCCCTTTGATCGATCTGATTCATCATGGAATCAATCGTTTACTTGCCGGAATTGATGACTCCATACACCGCCAAGAGATCACATTCCCGACATGTTTCGCTGGAAGCCACCGACGTGCCGACCTCGAGTGAAGCTGGGAAGCTTCACTACCGTCCCTATCTTGACATCAGATATTGGACAGTTTTTTTAAAAGAAAATTGTTGTCACACTAGCTATCACATTACCTATCACACTACCTGTCACACAAATTTTCTACTGTGGTAGATAGTGTGATAGGTAATGTGATAGGCAATGTGATAACAAGTGTGATATGTAGTGGTAATGTAATAGCTAGTGTGGCTGCAGTTGTGACATCACATTATTGTCGATATTTGGATCATATGAGTTGATTTGAGAAATTCAAGATCACATAATAGACAAAGGTTCCTTATTTACTAGTTATTCTTTTTTATTTTTTTTCCTTCTACTTCTTCTTCTTATCACAACATAGTCACATAAAACAGTGTGACATCGGGTGTGATAGTGTGTGTGACAGCCAATGTGTCAGGGAGTGTGATAGGTAGTGTGAAAACAAGTGTGATAGCAGGTATGACAGCGGGTGTGATAGATAGTGTGATAACATGTGTAATAGGTAGTGTGACAAGTAGTGTGACAGTGGGTGTGACAATAGGTGTGACAGACATTCTGATTGGCGGTGTTTGTACTACAACATAAAGTGTCAATATGTATTAGTTCAAGATCACAAAAGTTTGTTATTTCTAGTCATTTTCTTCATCATCATCATATTCTTCTTCTTCATTTCCTTTTTCTTTTTCTTTTTCTTTTCACAACATAGTCACACAAAAACGGTGTGATAGTTAGTGTGATATGTATTGTGACAGGAGTTGTGACAGGTAGTGTGACAGGGGTTGTGATAGATTGTGTGACAGAGGTTGTGATAGGTAGTGTGACATGGAGTGTGACAAAGAGTGTGACATGTAGTGTGATAGAGGTTATGACAGGTAGTGTGATAGGGGGTGTGATAGATAGTGTGACAGTGAGTGAAATAGGTAGTGTGACAGCGGATGTGACTGAGATTGTGACAGATAGTGTGACAGTGTCTGTGACAGTGGTTGTGGCAGCAGGTGTGACATGCCGAGAGGAAATGTGGAAATATGCGAAATTTTGTTAAAATTCAAATGAGATTGGTATAAATATGCTCAGAATGACGATAATAGCTAGAATTAGGGAACTTTGACCTTCGGTTTCGCTGGAATTGCTTGGAGCACCGCCATCGATGGCGGAAACCCTTTGCGATGGATGTTGCGCCTTGTACGGTTAGTCGATTCGGAGTGGGTAGTATATCAAATGAAAGAGGGGAGCGAGATCTTTCTAACGGTACCAATTTCGTCAAAATCTATCGCTGGACGAGAAAGTTATAACCAAAATTAGAAAAAAAAATAAAAAAAATGAGTGAGAAAAGGCAAAACAGTTCAGAAAATATTTTTAAAATGATTTTTTTCTAAGTTTGTTGACATTTTTTTTTATAATTTCTACTTAAATGTGATACCATTTTTATAATTAATTTATAAGTAGTGATTTTTTTCAAATATAAGTTGGGAGATTGTAATTTTTTTATAATTTGCCCTTTTTAGTATTCATGAGACAAAATTTGTATGTGTTTGTGGTATAATTTAGGGATATTTTAGACTTCGTACTTTTAAATTTGTGAGACAAGTATATTAGCGAGGTGGAATACGGACGTTTTGACCGTTTAATGTTTATTTCTTATATTATGTATGCAGAAATGTATTTGATTCAACTTTTAGTCTCGGCTTGGACACGTATATTTAGTTACATTATTATTATTATTATTATTATCATTATTATTATTATTATTATTATTTTCTAATGTGATTGAGAATTCGAGATCACACGGTATCCTTAAAAACATTCTGAAATTCGAGGCTAATCCGTGCCGTGAGATTTATCACGTCAGAACAATTCACCAGTTCACCCCGTGGCCACCAAGGAAAAACTAATGACTTGATTATCAAAACTTCAAAAGTAATGTATAAATAACAATTAAGCTAGGCAACTTAAAGTCATCACGGAGGTGTTCAGATTCAAGTCTCTTTTCATCTTTCTTCCAATTCAAGTTCATGCTTAGCTTCCGATCTTTGCCATTTGAGTGTGTGTCTTCCCGTCATGCTTCATCTTCATGGAATGTCTAAGATAATCTCCGTATCTGACTTTCATATACATCATATCTGACTCCCCAATGTCATAAACTGGTTTAACTTCCACATCGTCATGTGGATAAACAAATGATGCATAGGATAACCTTTCCTTACACTTGGTCGTCAGAGCTCTGTGTTCAACGCTCTTGTACTTCCCGTTAGTCCATATCTGTCATCATAGCAATAGCAAACATGAATGTTTAAGATAATACCGTTATTCTGTCATTTGCCATAGTTCATGCGTACCCTTATTACCTCAAGAACGTCCCCGACATTCACAACAAGAGCGTTTGGATTTGCCTCAACTGACACCTATTCTCCTCCTCTACGAATCTGCAAACCGGTGACATCGTCCTCTTGCATAAGTATGGTTATGGTGCTCGCGTCCGAGTGCGGACTCATCCCTACTACTCTATCAGGCATCGAGCATGGAGGATAGTAGTTCACCCTCAAACATTGTAAAAACTGCTTATGCAGGCCAATAAGAGAACCCTTCTCCATGCCCATGAGCATCGATAGAGACTTTAGAAGCTCCTCTCCTCTCCTACTACATTAATATGCATGTAAATGGTAGTCCTCTTTGTAAGCTAAGGTGGGATATTCATCTTCCTAATGTATTGATATTCCTTAGTTTCATACTTACATGCATGTAGATTCCAGTTGGAGCTTTCGATCTTTCTAATTTAGCATAGTAATTTGTTTATCATCTTCTTATTGGATACATTGTGGTAGTAGCATCTTGCTTCGGAAACTCCAAGGTACAGACCAAGAATTAATGTTTTAGTTCGTTTTTCCGGGACGAAGAGTCATTTTTCTTTTCCTGGAGGAAAATAACATCAAGTATAATAAACAAGATTTAATGATAGTTTCATAATTCTAAACAAGCACAAAGTGACAAAGATGCTCATAATTTTACAAATTTCTAGTCAAATTGCGCGCATCATGAGAGGAAATGCCAACTATTATTCCTTAAAAAAAACAAATTACATTCAACAAACAACACTCGGTGGGATCATAAATATAGGGCCAGTTTGACACAACTGTGCTGTGAGCAGAATTGTTTTTGAAGCTGCTGTGAGCATAATTACTTTTGAAGCTGCTGTGATCGACAAGAATCAGTTTAGGTGTTTGGTAAACTATTTTGAAAATTGCTATGAGACCGAAAATCAATTTTAAGTGTTTGGTAAGTTATAAGTTAAAAGTGCTTTGGAGTTGAATAATTACTAAAATGTACATTATGTTAGAACTGTTTTATTAATGGACAATAACTTCATTAATTCTTCAACGTATGTAGCAAACTTGGGTTTTTTTTTCAATTAATTACTTAATTACTCAAAATAATTTCCCACCATAGTCAATTTAAAGGGAACCATCGACGAGCTCTACAATTTTTGTGAAGGAAGTTTTCAGAGATGAGTGACGGATTAAAAGTCAACCCTTGAGCCACTGAAAACGTAACGTTTTTCAACCTTACATTTCCGAAATCAGTTTCATTTCGCAATGACATCGACGAGAAGGCGTAGAATGCGATTTTACTCGAATTACCAAGCATAATAATTGCGAGAAATTAAAAGAATTTAAACTCGAAAATTCGGGTTATTACATTCTAACCCCCTTAAAGAAATTTCGTCCCGAAATTCAAGTACTTTACTCAACAAACAACTGCAGATATCATGTCCTCATATCCGACTCTAGCTCCCAAGAGGCATCACTCTCATCATGGTGACTCCACAAAACCTTAACCAGCTCCATCTCTTTCCAACGAAGCTTCTTTGTCAACTTATCCAAGATACGAGCCAGCTCAACAACAAAGGTGGCATTCTCCTTCACCTTAATTGTGATGTGATCAATCACATGTGACTCATCTGGTACATACTTCCTCAACATGGAAATGTGAAAGACGTTGTTAACACCAGACATGCTCGTGGGTAAAGCTAGCCAATAGGCTAAATCTCATTCTTTCTCAAGAATCTCGAAGGGCCCAACATACCTCGGAGCTAACTTTTCTTTCTTGTCAAATATCACCACACCCTTCATAGGAGAGACTTTTAGGAACACATGATCACCAATCTCAAACTCGACATGTAATACCTGAGATTTCTAATCTCGATTACCGACACATTAGGACTAATTAATCGAGATTTAGCGTAAATGTTAAGTATGTAGTTTAATACGTCATTATTAAGCAACACATCGCCACGAGCTTGGAACTGTCTTTGGAATAATTTCCCGACACTCAATTTTGTTTTTACAAATTTTGAAAGTTTGTGTTGGGTTTAAAAACTTTTGAGCCCTGTTTTCTTTTTGACCCGGGCCCAAGCCCGAGCCCAACTCTCTCTTCCTTTTCTCTCTTTTCTCCCTCCGTTCTTTTTCTCTTTCTTCTTTGCGACACTCTTCTCCCTTTTTTTTCTTCTGTTTTTTCTTCCTCCACTGTCACCACCTTCACTTTAATTGACCACTGTCGTTCCGGCGAGATTGTGACATGCACCATCACCATCTTGACCGCCTCTTCTCCCTCTCCACAACCATGTATCTCGATCATCTTTTCACCATCGTTTTTGGTGAAATCGAACCAAAGGCAGTGAGACTTCTTTGGGGATTTTCCGGTGATTCCATGACTTCCGACGAGCCCCTGGCCTCCTTTTCGGTAAGACTAAGCTTCTATCTTATTTCCCAATACGATTCCCCTTTCAATTTCGTTGATTTGAAGCTAATCCCCTTTCTCCTTTACTGGTTCTTCACTGTCGTTGTGCTCCGCCTTTCGAGCTTCCTCCCTTTGGCGATTCCAAGACCATCGGCGAGCCCGTACATATTTATATGGCTTTTGGGGCAGTGACAACAAGTATGGGCAAGGCAGCAGCTCCAGATCGAGGCTAAGAGAATCATTTGCCTTTTACCTCTGCATTTCAGTCACCAGAGGTAGAATTTGATATTCTTGGTGCCTCTGTAGCGTTCTCATTGTTACATTATGTTGGTTGATTATGAATCGATCGGAGATGGTTTTGGAGGCCGGAGTAGTGATCGGGGGAATAAGTGTGAAATTTGGGATTTTTACTGTTTTACTTTTACCCTTTTAATGTTTTACGTTAATATGAAATGACCAAAATGCCCTGGTAAAAAATAACAATGTTACTATTTACTTTTACTGTTTTACGGTTTTATCCTAAGTTACCTTTTTATTAAATAATTTTAACTGTTTTACTTTTTAACCAAGGTAACTTAGTGACATTATAATTTCAATTTGGTGACAATTAAACATAACAATTAGTTACGACTATTCGATAGTTCCGATTCTCGCCCAGTTTGAAAATCGAGAATTCGTTTAACTTAGAAAAGTGTCGGTAAAATATTAAATATTATATTTACGATTTAGGGTATGTTTAACTCTAAAGCTTGTTTATTATCGTTCAATAATTAAAGTTGGACTATTCCCGAGTCATTCGAGAATTAATCGAGTATTGGTCAAACTTGGTCAAACGTAAACACTTCCTGGTCAACCCAGGAAAGACTTGGTCAACGTAAAGTCAAAGGTTGACTTTCCTGGTCAAACTAAGAAAATGATCGAGTCAACTTATTTTCGATGTTCAAATTGAAATTGACTCTTTATATGAT
The DNA here is from genome assembly GCF_933775445.1 of Argentina anserina. NCBI lineage: Eukaryota > Viridiplantae > Streptophyta > Magnoliopsida > Rosales > Rosaceae > Argentina > Argentina anserina. The sequence goes on from NC_065876.1 coordinate 13,345,149, forward strand.
TCATTAATTCAGAGTTGGTCCTACGAGATCGAGCACCAGCACCAGCAACAACTATATGATTGATTTGGATAACGGCTGAGATTCTGCACATCATTCCAGGTAGAGGAGCTAACCCTCCTATTTTGTATTTGGCCAAATAAATTGCATAGTCTAGTTCTCGGTAGAAATGATTTATGATGCATTAAATGTTGCGAAAACCCGAGACTATGCACAATTTTGATATAGGGTAAGTAGTGAATCCTCACATATGTTGACCTGAGAGTGACGGGAGCCTAGTATTTTAGGTGATCCTATGGTGTCGATGACTGTAAACCTCCGGAGCGGCAATGCTCTGATTATATTTGGATCCACGATTACTTTATTGTTACAGAGGGCATTCCAGTAAATGGACACTCTCGCTACTTTGTGCTACAACAGACATGTAGTTGGCCTTGGCTATTTAGTCGTTAGGATCAGTCAAGCATTGCTTGTAGTTGAATTTGTCATACCCTACCTTTGGCGCGCTGGAAATGTTTTAGCATGATTATTTCCTAAACTTGCATTGTTTTTAATTAAATGGTTTTCTCTGCGCTAAACTACCCTCAATGTTTTATCAAACTTATCCTTACTCGATTTTGGTTTTCAAACCTCACGGGCGGGCTGGCCCCTACTAGGCAAGCGAGGACGACGCTCACCCCTACTTTAGTTCCCTTACAGGTCTATTTTTTACTTCTGGAGCTAGGAGCTTTATTTGAGAGTTAACAAGTGTGTTTCCCTTCATGCATCTCATCCTTAGATTTATTAACAATGTTTCCGAGTAAAGTTTCCCGATGTTATAATTTGAGTTGTAGCCACCTTTATTTTGTATTAAAATTTGGTTATCTACTTGTTTAATTTGGGCCGGTGGCATTAACGCTACCTTCCGCATTCTTGCTGTATAAATAAATTTATTTATTTTTGCAGAAATGTAAAGTATTATTATTATTATTTCGTGAACGTGTTTGTCTTGTCAAAAAATTGTATTCACTTGTTCACGTTAGTGAGTGTCTGAGCGAAATGTAATTGCTCTATTCGCTTGCTAATCTCCTCTTAAATCCTAATAATTCATGTTCCAATCCGGGATGTGACACGACATGCCTTCGTTTTAAGTGTGCATAGCTCTTTTGTCTACTTTGGGCTGTTCGAATCCTATCTCGAATAATCAAGATCTTCTCTAAAGTTTCCTGAACGACCTCAGGACCCATTAATCCTTCATCACCAACTTCGGCCCAACAAATAGGTGATCTACATGGTCTACAGTAAAGAGCCTCATAAGTTGCCATGTTGATACTAGAATGATAACTATTGTTGTAGGCAAACTCAATCAACCTCAGGTGATCCTCCAAACTTCTCTTAAAATCAAGAACACAAGCTCTCGACATATCCTCCATCACCTGATTCACCCGTTTTGTTTGCCCATCAGTTTGGGGATGAAATGTTGTACACATATCTAAGGTAGTGCCCAATGCCTTCTGTAAACTACCCCAGGACTTTGAAGTGAAACGTGCATCTCGATCAGAAACAATAGAAACAAGTGCACCATGAAGTCTCACTATCTCATCAACATATAACTTCCCTAGCACATCCACTGAGTACTTCATCGATACCGGAAGAAAGTGTACCGACTTTGTCAGTCAATCAACAATCACCCATACTGCATCGTGACCCTTCCTGGACTTAGGCAATCCTGTCACAAAGTCCATAGAAATTTGTTCCCACTTCCAAAGAGGAATAAGCAATGGCTTCAACATGTCAGCGGGTCGCTGATGCTCTGCCTTTACTTGCTGACAAGTAAGGCACTTTGATATGAACTCAGCCACATGTTTCTTCGTCTCATTCCACCAGAATTGCCTACGGAGGTCTTTATACATCTTGGACCTCCTCTTTGAGATCTACACAATCTGAAACACACAATCTTGTCCCAAACCTCAAACCTCCATCAGATCCAATTCTCCACTCAGATGGACATTCATCAAGCGAATCTACCACGAGATCTGCCATCCTAGCTCGTGAGAATCTATCTTGTGCATGACCTTGAATGATCCTTGAAATTAGTGTAGGCTGCATTGAGACACTACCAAGAAAGACCGTTGGTTCTCCTCCTGATTGCACAAGATCAAACTCAGATGTGGTCTCAAGCATAAGCCATTCCTGAACCATGAGATAAGCTATCATACTCATCGGTCTCCTATTCAAGGCATCAGCAACCACATTTGCCTTTCCAGGATGATACTCCAAAGTGAAGTCATAATCCTTAAGGAGTTACATCCATCTCCTTTGCCTCGTGTTCAACTCCTTCTGTGAGAACAAATATTTCAAACTCTTATAATCAGAAAAGAGTTGAAATTTCTTACCATACAAGTAATGCCTCCAAATCTTTAAGATAAAAACAACTGCAGCGAGCTCTAGATCGTGAGTGAGATAGTTCTTCTTATGAAACTTTAACTGTCTAGAGCCATAAGCAACACACCTCCATGTTGTATCAATACACACCTTAATCCTTGATGTGAAGCATCGCTATAAATGACATAACCACCCCCAGTAGTGGGAATTGTCAACACTGGAGCCGTAGTCAATCTAGTTTTTACTTCATTGAATGCCTCCTCACACATTTATGTCCACACAAACTGAACATCCTTCTTGGTCAACTTGTTCAAAGGCGAAGCAATACTAGAAAACCCTTTAATGAATCTCCGATAGTAACATGCCAACCCAAGGAAGCTACGAATCTCTGTAGGAGTCTTTGGATGACTCCAACTCTTCATTGCCTCCACCTTTGATGGATCTACTAACACGTCATCCTTCCAGACCACATGACCAAGGAACTTAACTTTTTCCTTCCAAAACTCACACTTCTCAATCTTGGCATACAACCTTGCTTCCTTTAGAGTTTGCAGCACAATTTTCAGATGTACCACATGCTCCTCTTGGGACTTGGAGTATATCAGGATGTCATCAACGAATACTACTATGAACTCATCCAAGTATTGACTAAAGATTTGGATCATCAAACTCATAAAACGGCAGGAGCATTTGTCAGACCAAAGGGCATGACCACAAACTCATAGTGTCCATACATGATCCTGAAAGCCATTTTAGAGATATCCTCCACCTTCACCCTAAGTTGATGGTAACCGGATCTCAGATCAATCTTAGAGAATATCGTATCCCCTCTAAGCTGATCGAACAAATCATCAATCCTAGGCAAATGAAACATGTTCTTAATGGTCACCTTGTTCAATTCCCTATAGTCCACACACAACTACAGTGAACCATTCTTTTTTTTTTCACAAACAACACCGGCACACCCTATGGTGAGACACTAGGTCTAATGAACCCTTGGTCCAATAACCCATCTATCTACACCGGCGTCCTTCCCATTGTCGTAAATTATGAGCACTTAGCTTGAACACTAGCTAGCTTGTGAGAAATCATCTCCTATAATCCTATATATTGTTGAAACATTCATCTCTATCTTCTTTGCATAACAACGACTCATTCTACAAACAAGCAGAACTGCTAATATTTTTGGATGGACTGTACAGCATGACCGTGATCACCAAACCCGCCGAGAGTTTTATTAATCCACGTTCTCTGGTTTTAACCAGCTGAGGAAGTGTATATCTGTAAGTTCAAGATGTCGAGAATGCATCATCACGAGTGTTGTTGTAATGTTGTTGCTGCTGCTATTGGGGCGCTTGAAGTTTTGATAAGCGTGGTGCGTGGATGAAAGTAAGGCTGCGGGTGCATGAAGGAAGACCAAGACTTGCATACACACCTTTAACCCATTACATACTTGATGGCGAGTCTTGGCAAAATATCATAGAGCATAAAGGTTCGTTGGGAGCTCGGAAATTTTAGCTTGGACAGGAGATGCCACTAGTTCGAAGCGTTAATAACAATATTTCTTGGTCTTGCAGCCACCATGTAAATTTATACTTCGGGTTAATATGTAAAAACTGTGGTACATAATGGGCATTATATCTTCTAAATCCCTGTATTAGATTACAATGGTACGCGAGTATTTTGAAACAAGAACAAAATCGTAGCGTCACAATCGTACAGGATGTTTGCATACAGTTCTCGAAATAATTAAAAAGAAAAGGAGAACAGTGTACAACCTCCGTTGTAGTCTAGTTGGTCAGGATATTCGGCTCTCACCCGAAAGACCCGGGTTCAAGTCCCGGCAACGGAATTTTTTCTTTTTCAATGTTCCTAGTTGGAAATAATTTTGTTGAGACTGAGGTTTAAACTGGCATTAATATTTGATCAATTCATGCTCCTTTTGAGTTAACCAATGAAAAATCTGATAAACTTTTCTGGAGCTCAATCACAGACTTCATCAAAAATTACTGACCAACTAATGTTTTTTATGCAGCTTGTGCATGTGTTCACAATTTAAGATATGTGCTGGGTCTATCAGTGTTTTTCCTTGCTAATAAAGTGACAGAAAAGAAGATAATAGAATCAACATCCATATTTAAGCTAAATGACAACCCTCAGTTACGAAAACATTGTCCAATTCGTCTTCTGATTCCCAGAATTTTGTCTGAATATATACTTCCATATACCCCAAATAATAGATACACTGGAACATGGAGAGTACTGTTAAGCCGAGACAGGCATAATATAAACAGCTAGTAGTTTGATCTTTTTTAGATGCTGTGATTCTGGTGATCTTCAATATTGCCTAAACACAACTTGTAATTGACGCAAGACACAAGAAGCTGGAAGATAGAAACTTGATGATTAATCCCCTCCCAGAATATGTATCAGATGTGTAAAGGAGGAAACATTTAAAATCTTATAATGTTTACAACATAGCCACACAAAAATTTTAACAGCTTTATTGAATATAGCTGGGGAAATTCTACAGAGTTTCAATATCTGATTAATCAAAAGATCAGGCCTTCATCATAGAAATCATTTCTGCCATTAAATAAATGGGATGCAATTCAGTGAATTACTTAAAATGTCAGTTTTTATAAGAAGAGGACAATACTCATCATCGTAATTATTCTTACATGTGCCAGTTCTTTTTCCAATTAAGTATTTACATATATACGTCCTAAGTTCAGTATATGTAGTTTGAATAAAATAGGTTTGATTTTACTCTAAACACGGTAGAATATACAAGTTCCTATTTCCTGAGAATATGCATACAGTAGACACTGAACACTCAGATTTTGTCTATGTACAGATAGGAATAGTCGAGCTAATCATACGGTAGAATTAGATATCATCTAACACCAAGGACTATACATATTTATCGGACTACTCATTTTGACAAATATCTTACCCCGTCCTCAAAGTACCCTGCTTTAGAATATTCATCTGTTAAATCCAGAGAGAATAAGCATATGCTTTAGAATCTTACTTTCTAGAACATGCTAAAGAAGTAATTGCAAAATATTGTAGAAAAACAAAATTGTATTCGACTATGAATATAGCTCAGAGATGAGGAGATTTACACAAAATATTCATGCAATTATGAGGCTTCATCCAGCAATGTTATCTTCTGAAATATATGCTTCAGTTTCTCATGCTCAACTATCTCTTCCAATATCTTGTCTGTTACAACCGCAACTGAGATTTTCTTGGCAGCTTCTGTAATACCTCGAATTTTCGGGATTAATTCGTAAAATTTTACAAAAATTTTAAGCTTAGAATTTGAGTAAAATCGCATTTTTCGCCTTCTCGTCGATGTCAGGCGAAACGAAACTGATCTCGGAAATTTAAATTGAAAACGTTACGTTTTCTGTGACTCGAGAGTTGACTTTTATTCCGTCGCTCGTCTCTGAAAACTTTCTTCACAGAAGTTGTAGAGCTCGTCGATATGAGTTCGTGGACACACGGCACACCTTAATCAGATGTCATATGTGAAAGTTATTATTAACGAAAGTTGGTTTCCGATCTTGGAAGGCTATAAAAGAACTTTTTTTTGGAAGCTTTCCAAAATCAGAAAAAAAATCCCCGAGCTTCTCTCTCCTCTCCCCGATCCGACCCCCCTCCGGCGAACTCTTCTCCTCCAATCTCTCTCCTCCGGACACCGTGCACAACACCGCCGGTGTCGTTGGAATCGCACGGCCGAACCTCTTTGACCCATCGTAGCGGCGATCCACCCCGTGCCGTGTAGCGTCGCCACAGAGGGAGAGCAGCTGCTGCACCAGCGAAATCGGCGTCGTCGGCGACACTGGAGCTCGAGGCCACGACGGCGAGTCCTCCTTCCTCCTCCTAGGCGTGATTCCACTGGCGGTGAAGCTCGAATCAAGCCATTTCAGCTCTGATCTCCTCTCCCCGTTCCGGGATCTTGCGGCGGCAATTTCGGTGGTTTTCGGCCGCTTGGGATGAACTAAAGGTATGGTTGTGATCTCCTCATGATCTTCATATTTGAAGTCTGTGGCGGCGCTTGGGAGGAGGTGTGGGCGGCAGGGGCTAGGCTGAGTTTTGGGGCACGTGAACAGTGTTTCATGAACATTAATTTATGAACAGTGTTTTGTTAACAGTGTTCAGCTATAATGAATCGTCACCTAAGATTTGACGTATCGTTTTCTAAACACTTTATCATGCTATTAGGTGACCGACGAAACGAGTGAGGGAATCGCTCTCGGTGTCGTGGAAGTTGCACGCAGGAAATAAGGTGAGTAAATCTCACTATGACAAGTCTACCCTTGGCGGTGACTCATATTTCTGAATTCTTACAAAGAGTGAATGGTGACATCTATATAATATAGTGGGTTGTGTACGTATGTGTACAAAAATGGTAAATACGATGCATATATATGGGTTGCTATATTATAAAATGTTACGGTTTTTATTTCAAAAATGAGATTATATTGTGGTGACGATATTTATATTGTTGTACAAGAGTCGCTTGGTTGTAGTACATAAACATGTATTGATTGTTATATTGTACGTGGTTTAAACATTGAGTTTTGTTAAAACATTTTCTGGTCTTCGGACGTTGTTGGCAGTAATCGGAACCAAGCCTTAGCCGGGTGTCGGTTACGATCAGTTAGAGCTCTAGTCTGTCTGCCGGTGTATTGCATGAGGGGTAATAGATGGGTTGCCTAGGTCTCATGAGTACCCATGTTTTGAGTGATATTGGGTAACATATGGGTTGCCCAGTGTATATCGGTGTACTGCATGAGGGGTAACAGATGGGTACCTGGGTCTCATGAGTACCCATGTTTTTAAATGATATTAGGTAACAGATGGGTTGCACAATGTCTCATGAGTACACATTTTAAATAATAATGGACAACCAGATGGGTCGTCCAGTGTCTCATTAGTACACTTGTCTTTAAATGTTATCTGTCATATTTCCTTTGTATGCGATGTATGTTATACTGTTGGTTTACTCATATGGGCTGGACAATATTGAGATTGTTTAGGGTCTACTTAAACAATCTCACCTAGTTCGATTTTAACATAGTTTGTGAGGGCGTTCAATGTTCATGTTGCTCTCATAAATTATACTCTCCTTAGTGACCGCTCTCTGTTACGATTACGGTTCCAGTTACGATTCATGTTATATTTAGAAAATTGGAAAATTGTGTACATATGTTAACACCTCCCCTTGTCGGATACAAATTTACGGGCGAGTTTCTCCTTACTCCGACCACTGACAAGTGTGCCGGGAAGTGGATCCTGATCCCACGACCGCCGACATCAAAGCTCAGTGGGCAGTGACCTTTAGTTCCAGTCCCAACGCCGAAGGTGACACCGCAAAGGTGGGTCGTTAGCACAGTTTTTCCACTGCCCAAGGCAGTCCAGCATCACACATCTAAATATGGGAAAGAGACACACACCTCAAGATCTATAAATAGGGCCTAAGCATTCAAAACAGGTAATTTTTCCCCTAAGTTCTTAATTCTCAGCTTAAGAGTCTAAAACTTGCTGACTTAAGTATCAGAGAGTCATAGGTTGACACACTACCAGTCTTGACCTCTAACCCGGCTGATTTTGCAGGTCGGGGCGAGACGTATTAGGATGCAGGCGGATATTTTGTGAGCCAGATCTATCAAGCACTACTCGGACTCAACTCATAACAACATACGATCGGGGAGAGCTTAAAATAGTGTAGCCTCTAACACAATTATAAGAATGATGACTGTACCGTCTGTTCATTAGCAACCTTAGCCAACAGGTCTCCCATAAACGATGTGAGGACTGTATTATTGGATACAGATTACAAAAATGGCAGAAAAATAACTTCTTAACAGGCCAATTAGGCTATGTGCTAAACTGTTATATTAACGAAAGAAAAGAATGTAATGACTAATGACTATTGAAGATAGTAATCTTTAAATCGACAAATTTGCTGATGAATTTCTGGACATTAACCATCATGGTTAGGTTCATTGTTAAGATTGTTAGCATATACTTGAGCCCAAACTTGACTAAAATCAGAGCGACATTGTTCCCACTCTTCTTGCTTTTGCTTCAGTCTGACTAATATAACAGGTAGAGCCACTTCAGCATTTTCCCTCAACACATCCACCACTTGAAGTCCTTGTTTGCCATAAACTCTCTCAATGCACCTCCGACTGTGAAACGTCAAGCGATCATCAACACAAAATGATGCACTGATACTATTGTTTTCAATTTTCTCTAGTAGCTGCTCAACATTCCCTATCGTTGAATTCACAGAACTTAATAACATATCAAGTTCAAAGATATCATTTTCACACTGAAATAGGCTCTGCTCACATCGAGTTTTGCGAATTCCTCTTGAACAGGAAGCAGCTGAAGGAGTTATGCTGACACTATCATTTAGTACCTGAGAATCAAGCAATGTTCTTCGGGTAGCAGCAGGAATCTGGTAATCCTCTGGTAAAACATGGTAACTTGGAGTGCAAGCTTCACAGTTAGAGAGGTCAATAGCACAGGAGGGTTCACTTGGCAAAAATTGAGTGAATTCATCAATCAAGTCTGGGTGATCTCGGAAAAGTGCTGCAACCATTGGGAAAATTCTGGACTTGTTTTCACCCTTTAAGATTTCAATGAAGGATAGAAAGACATGACATTCATCTCGAAATCGTGCCTTTACCCTTTTCACAAAAGTGAAAGCTTCTTCTGATATCGATACACAATTAGGAGTAGTGGATGTGATGGTGATTTCATATCCCTTTGGCAAGAAGGTATTGAAACCCATTAGTAAATCTGGATGCCCTTCAAATAAATCTTTTACCATCTCTATCAAACTTTCTAGATCTAGTCTTTGGGTTCTATAGCCTTTCAGCAGTTGAATGAAGTCTTGGTAGCTTTTCTTTTCGTCTTCAAGTACATCCCTCACTGCCTTTAGATATGCGAAGTATTCACTTCTGGTAGGTTTTCTGATACCCCCTTCTGTTGTCTTATTGATCATCTTGGACTTCCAACAAAACTCTTCTCCTTCTTCTGTAAACAAAAGCAGTCCCGGAACCATGTCTGATCATCAAAACCCTAACAGAATCAAAATCAAACAAAACCTGCTGTTCTAAGACGGCAAAACCTAAATTAAGGTCAAGAAAAAAAGTGATAGGTTCGAGAATTAAGGTTTTCTGTACGTATGAAGAGGATTGTGATTGCTTGTTAAAGAAAGTAGGGATATCAACATAAGAAAATCCTAAACGTATGAACGAGAAGAGAAAAGTGTCTTACTAGTTACACTACCAGAGACGAGCTCTCCAGCTTTTTCCACCAAGTCACAACCCTAACGGCCTACCCTTAATATAGCTAATTAGTCTCCTAAATAGGAAACAAATAACATATTCAATCCAAATTTCATTAGATATGATCTTACGTACTTTGACGGCGGATTAAACCATGTTTGCTTCGTTTGGTTTCTGTGACATGCAAAATTCTAACGAGTGAATAAATGTCTAATTTCATCATAATATTTCAATCTTCGAATTCAATGTAGTCACACAGTCGCCTTCTATTAGGCTCTCACAATTCCCTGAATCTATTCCTTATGTGAGGATGATTATGAACAACAAAATGTTCCATAATGTCGACATTGTAGTGATGATCTCGACGATAATGAAAATGAGATGGCAATTGCTTCGAGTTTGTTTTCTTTTATGCCTTCAAAATAAAAGAATGTGTAATACTGGCAAATAAGTTAGTCTGTTCTTTAGTTTCTTCAAATCCTTTTTGTGCATACTGGGAAATCAACAAGACTTTTTTTCTTTGAATAGATGAAACATGGTAAACTAGAACTTTCAACAATATCAAATGAACATAACTGTAATGCCAACACCAGAAATCATTCAGAATCAGAATCTGGATCGATATCCACAATATCAGGAATTGAGTCTGAATCCGAATCATTAGTCATCTCGTATGCTTGATATGATGGAGGAAGTTCCATTGCCCTTCCATATGATTCTTCACCAATAAGTTCGCCCATAGTTTCATCTCCATTTCCTCTAATATCCACATTCTGAATGTTTGCTGCTACAGTCTCCTGCTCCCTTCCCGCTATATTTCCTTTGCCTAATGAACCGTCTGCAGAAAGAACTTGCTTGCCATAAACTGCTGGCGTTTTGGATGGTTCTCCAATATGCATAGTCTTGCCTAGGTTATTCCCCGGTGCTTCCGTATTTATACTGGTTTCAATCCAGCTTGAGTACAGTTCATCGTGAAATAAATCAGGAGCATTATCCCCAGTTCCCTGAATATCAGTTGAATATGAGGCTCTGTGCTTCAGACTGTCTACTGTGGAATTTACTGGGTACTTGTAGCAAGCTCTTTCATCAGTGCTAGTCATGTTGGAGAAATCTGCCAGTGGGAGCGCCCTGGGATGTATAAGCACCTCTAAGACTAAGAGAGCATGAGCACAAAATTCAGCAAGTTCGGTACCACTTTCAAGCTTGCCTGCAAAACCACTTCAATTTACTACGTCATTAAGGAATTATAAAAGTGCAAGCATAAAAAATTAAGTTGTGATTCATCAAGAAACAGCTACTAATTTATTGTGACACTAAGACAACGTATTTTTATAATAATACCAATTTCTTTTATCTCAGGGACAAGCCCTATTTTCGTTTTATGTTACTTCATCCATGCTGTTTAGATTGTAAATAGGCATGGATGAGCAACCTACCAGGCAGATTGTAGATAGTGATGAAGAGTTAAGAGTGCACCACTATCAGTCCAAGTTCTCTACCAGATTTTGTACCCTCTATTTGCTTCCCCTTTTTTATATTTGTTTTTGTTTCTCTTCCCTCCTTTTGCTATAGATCCTTATTTGTTTGCTATTGACCATAAGAAAATAAAATAGAGAGAACAAGAGCACAAATTCTGCAAGCAATTACCTCTACGGAATAGATCAAGACCCTGAGCTAAGTATGGGGGGCGGACAAGAGATGAAGATAAAAAAGATGCCAAAAGTGCACGTAGTGCTGCAAGCTGTATATCACACGAAACATCAGTAGGTTCATTTGGATGATAAATGCTTGCACTCTCACCAGCAGGTCCTCCTTTCAGAGAATTTGTAGCTGTGTTGATAAGAAGAAGATCAACATCTGACCGCCATCCTTCAGATTTGAATACACCATCCTGTTTTAAAAGAATTAATATACATTTACACTCATATGTAACTCTATTGAGTGCAATTGGAATGACCCAGAAGCCAAATTGATCCATTAGGGTAGATGATCTTTCCAGGACCGAGCCCTTTTATATTTGGATTTTGGATAGAAAATAAGGGGAAAAAATCTGGGCAGATACAGCAAACTCTTTAACCAAAGGAAATAAAGATTACAAAGTTGCAAACAGTTGGAGTTAAGAATCACTTAATTGAGATTTTTCTTTTTGTTATAAGAGATTTCCACCCAAAACTAACGGCATAACACTGTCGTGGCATTTTGGATTTTTATTAATTGAAAGTTTTGATATGGAAATCAACAAGGCTGAACAGAAAGAAGTACATGTGTGAAAAGATTTCAGAAAATATGGTAGAATTTTTTAATATCTCAAAATCAAGCTGACAAGCTTGTCCCTAGAAATCCAAGCTAAACATTTATGACATTAAATCCAAATAGTGTCTTTATACTATAACAAGTTACTCAGAAATGTGCATGGATTCATTAATGTTTTGTGGGACAATTTCACTGATGAAATAGGAGTTGTTACTCATAGCCTCTACAAATCTATCAAAATATCGTATTTAATCAGAATATTCAACCCAACATTCTTTATAAAGATGTCGAGAGCACATACCACAGTCAGAAGAGCTTCTAACGCCTCAAGTGCAGCTATTTGCACAGCAATTGAACATCTTGTATGAGTCTTGGGGGTTCCCACCTCCAAATTACTTGGGTTATGCACCTCTTGAGATGTCATTGAAGTTCCATGCTTCCTCTTTCTATTGGTAGGCTGAGGTGTTTGCAGCGATTCTTCAGTTGGGGGCTTTGTGCTGGCTCTACTCTCCGTAATAATGGGATTTAAATCAAGAATAGCACTGTTCACAACTTCCTGTGAAAGGCTTACTGCCACTCCTGGCAAAGATATAGCTCCCAATTAATAAAACTATAACTTCTAGGATAACGACACTAACGGTACTACTAGTTAAGGTTACAAGTGAAAGCAAGATGCTTTATCTAAGGGTGCTTGCCTCAGCTAACTTATAAGGCTGTACATACTAATTGGGCTCTAGATGGATTAGGAAGCAGGACTAGATAGCACATATGCAAGCTTTCCCAATGTAGGCAGCAGGACTAGATTATGATTAAAAATAAACTTTCTGAAGTTACTGCATACCGACACCCGCAGATATCAGCAAAATCCTTGTGATTGAGTAGACCTTGACCCTCAGTTCCGGCAACACACATCTCTTTAAGTACACTGAAAGCAAACGCACGATATGGGCATCATGCGGTAAAACTTGACTGCAAAAGAGATAATATGATTAAAAATCAACATTCTAATGTGTCACAAAATTATCTCTCCTATGTGGCTATGTTGAAAAGAGACCATGCAAATTAAATATGTCATTATGAAATGTTCAAGAAATAGATATTATTCATATTAATGAACAGATATTCATTACTAAGACAAGAAAAAAGCTTGACCACGCCGTACAGGACCCCCCCCCCCTCCCCCCACCCAAAAAAAATTACAAAAAACAAATAAATAAATAAATAGAAAAGGAAAGTCCAAATGATAAAGGCCCCAGAATGAAAGCATTATTGCATAATTATATGACAAAGACCGAGACACCCCATATTATAATTGCAGGATACCTGCGCATGCCCTTAAAGATTCCAGCAAGAAGGTCCAAAGTATACGAGTGCAAGCGTGGAAGTTCCGAACAAACAAACTCTTGCTGCATGGCAGTCATAAAGAGCCGCAGGGAGTGTGACAAGGAGCCGTCCACATCCATCACTCTCTCAATAAGCGCTAATAAGGAGTGAATAGGAGCAGTCACCTATTAGTGAAATACATTAGCTTGTGTAGAATATCAACTCAATTTACATAATTCAGGAAAGACAGAAGAATAGTTGTAAAATAATTTAAAAAAAAAAACAGAGCGTTGTAGCTTAATTTTAAAAAGAAAAATATTAGAAGTGAATTCAGCTTAATCATGGAATCAGAAGGTAGCTACAAAGATAAAATAGGAAACCTGAACAGGGTATGAACTGGTTAGCATTGTAGAGCAACTTAATAACAGAGAAGATACGCTGGAGACAAGTGAACTATGAGACTTCTTTCTTGCCTCCACTGAGGCTTCTCCCGTTAATGTATTGCCTCCTAAAGGGGGAGGGGGATCTTTCTCAGGAGGAAGAAAAAGTCTAATACCTTCATGACGTTTAGTTTCTGCAATTTAAGCAAATATGATAATGGTAATTTATGTTGACACCCGCAAAAGCACAAATAGCTATATCACAACACAATGTACCTTCCTCAAAACCCTGGAAAATATCATTTAGATGACGATTAATTGACAATAAAATTTTCTGCATCATTAATGACCAGCTTTCTTCATCTCCTTTTGATTTTGGTAGTAATGCCAGGCAGTGAGCAAATTTCTGAGATAGTAAATACCACACATAAGTTACTAGGGATATCATAGTAAGGTTGCTGACTCATTATTTTTCCTCAAGAGAAGCAAACAGGAATTTACCTTTAGCATACTGAAACTACAGTTTCCGGACAAAATTTTGGAAGCAATAGCATCTTCAACCTGCATAAAACATATTAAGTAATTACTTGGCGTTAGTCTCACAACTATGGGGTTCTCAAGAGGTTCTGATATTCAAATTGTTTCCAATAATATACATTCTCTAGCTTTATTCATGTAAGCACTACAGCCAAAGCAATTCATTTGACATCGTCAAATATGACATATGTACAATAAACTTCCAGCTTCTATTGGACCAAGTCTTACAAAGATCATTTGTACATATTGAAATGCATCAAATGACCCCCAGGTAAGTAATACAGTATGAGTATTCAGAATGTACACTAATTGGTATTTTTTATTCAATACTCCAGAGGAATAAACAATTACACATGTCAAACAATTGGAATCGATTATTGGTGCTGTTATATAGTCACAATTCATGAATGACGTAACTTTTCTACATTTTAGCATAAATGGCAACTGACTTCTCTAAGAAGAGAAGATAAAGCTCAAAACAAGTGGAACAATTACAAACTGTTGTATATAAAACACACATTCCAAAACCCTTGGAAGTTGATCATAGTAAAATATTAAACTAAGTTATGCATCATATGTTGCTTGAAATGTACTTGGGATTGAAACTTTTTTCTTTGAAAGCCACAACATATTATCTATGATGCACGAGTATGGGTACGGGTACGGGATATGGATACGGCATGACACGGGATACGTTCTTTTTTAAATTGTAGTGTTTTGGATACATTTTGTAAAATAATATTTAATATATATTATATATATATTCTAAAATTTAATCAAACAAGCAATTCAAGCACCTAAATTCCATCAATTTTATAATAAACATAAGTTTATAAATTAAATACTTAATAAATTCAAGCAAAATAGAAGATACAACAATGAAATTGGCCATTAGACTCTCCACCTAATTGTAATTAGTAGTTTAGTACTATAGTAATTCTGAGTTTTTAACGTGGCAATGACAATTATACCCCAAAACGTATCCAAAATGTATTTTGACCGTATCTGGTGAGTTGACTATATAGTACATATTGTGGGTGCGTATTTTCAGCCAAGGATACTTAAATGTAGCGTATCCATACCGTGCCAATATCCGATACGGGTACGATACGGGCATTCAATTTTTCCCACGTATCCGTGCATCACAGCATATTATATGTTCACATGAATTGTACATTTGTGATTGATAATATATAGTGCCAATAAAGAAATGAAATCAGAGGTTCTGCAATGAAAATAAGAAACTTACACTGTCATAATGACGACTGATGGAAATTGGAAAGAAAGATATGAATATGCATAGCAATCGAACTGCTTCTTCCTGCATGTACACAACAAGACAGCATGAAGGGGAAAACCAAAACAAGTAAAACCAGACGACAGACTAGGATATACAATAAAAAAATTAAGGACCAAGCCAACAGCTACTCTCAAATTAAAATAGAAGTAATCAACTAGTTCTCCATAAATTTTTTTTCTTTAAATTAAGCTCAATATGAACCCTCAACCATCTGCTTCAACTTTGCGATCACACACCAATGAGAGAAAGACATATGTGTCCCTCCAAGGGCTTTGAATTGAACTTCTCAACAACGGTTCTGCATTGCAACATTTGTACCAACACCATATTTACTCCTCAACAGCCTGTACCACAAAGCATCTTGCCCAAGAGGGAATATCCATAACAAGTTTCCTAGTAAAATTCCCACCCCAATGCGTCTGTTCTCCTTGCTTCTGACCACCTACATATTCCCATGGGACCTAGATTTTCTTTAATCATCTCCATTCTTCCTTATTCAGTATAAACCCTAATGAGTTATTTTCAATTGTTTTTCAGCCAAGTAAAAAACTAAAGCCACAAAACAGTTCAGTTACTTTTAGATGATTTACCAACTTCTTTTCTTCTTTTTTTCTTTCTTTTTTTGAGGAAAAAAGATATATTGTATTTATCTACAAATTGTAGATCTATAAGTTCCCTCTCAGGTCTCAAGCTATATGCAATAAAAGTAAAAGAAAAAAAATTAAGAAAACAGATCCCCTTGCCTATGCCCTCTTGAAAAACAATTGAACATGCTGGATACGTAGTTATAAACTAAGTCTTAGAACATGCAATTGAAGTTCTATACAATAATTTCATGTCAAATAAAAATTTTACTTACTAAGAATAAAATAGTTGGTGCCTAATGAAAAGTGTATTAGTAGCTTACCCAAACAACCTCTGAGTGATTATCATCTAACAACATCAAAACTGATGGAATGAGTTTCCATGCATGGGCACTTCCATCTTTCTTAACACGTGAAAATCCACCCAATCTAAAAAACAAAGGAAAGTGAGTCATTAGAGCATCATTATCATTTGTCCATATCAAACATTATTTTTTCTGTATCTAAGTACAAGACGACCGATGCAGTTCCAACTGAAACATTTAGGTTACTAATGCTTTGGATAAAGTTTTGCATCCAAGATCTAATTTTTAGAAAAACACAGAACAAGCTTGATGATTAGTTATATCTCTGACATATGAAAGAATTAAACAAAGAATTCCAAAATATAGCTTAGGCATGTACGATGCAAATTGTGCGTATGTTTGTGCGTATGTTTGTGTTTGTGTTTGTGTTTTGTGTTTGTGTTTGTGTGTGTGTGTGTGTGTGTGTGTGTGTGTGTGTGAGAGAGAGAGAGAGAGTGAGTTAAACCTTTTGCTATGAATTTTATGTCTCATTATGATCCAAGTATAAACTAAAAAAGGAAAGCATTCATAATAGAGATCAGATAATGTGTTTGGAAAGCATTCACAAGTACATGAATAACGATATACAACCTTGTAAAGAGATCTGACATTGAAGCACAAGAGGCCACCTTCACGAATTCAGAAGTTGTTGGGGACTGTTTAGTCAACAAAGAACAATGGAATAAGGTGGGTGAAGCTGCAGAACAGACTTCAAATTACAACTACAGTTCAAGGTACTACAAACTTCATTCACCATAAAGGAAAAATATAAGTTCACAAACTGAAATGTTTAAGATCCATCTCCTTCGCATCTATTTAAACAAGATCTCATGCATGCGTAGAAACTTATTATATTTTCTATCATGAGATCCTAGTCCAAGCATTATGGAACAAAATGGGTGGTGTTTCTGGGACCTAAATTTGGATGAATTACATTTGGCTTTTCTTACTGTATATATAAAGAATATCCATTGTTCCTATAACTGTAAGTTTGTAAGAGATGGGTCAAATTCATGGGCCATGAACATACTCCATCAGTAATGAGTTCTTCTTTTTTTCTTTTTATGAGAATGAGTAAAGACTGACGGCAGAATTGTACAATTCTTCTTCCACTGGCATATGACTAAAATGAAGAGTCATAGCGATAACATCAAAATAAATGTGCCACTATTTTAGTTCAAAGGGAAATTCCATACAGGTGATTCAAAATGTCAACAGCATATAAGCTAACCATGCCAGACTCTGAAATCTGCGAGACTCTGAAATCTATATAACATTTATAGCTCCGAAGGTACTTAGAGATTGTAACGTTCCATTGAGGATCAGAACCAAAGTTGACAAAGGCATTAAGGATGTAATCAAAGAGTGTTGTATCTTATGATTAGTAATTATCTTAAACAACAGTTTCTCAAAATACAAGCATGTAGTCATCACATAATGATTATTATGCCAAAGAAAATTATCCATTTGAATAAGTATTTATTTAAAATCAAATCAAATTTTTTAAAGATAATAATAATAATTGTTAGGGTACCTGAAGAGGTGATAAAAGTCTCTGGTACCAAAGAGGGTATGATGCCACGAAACGATCAGAGCTGCATTCCTGACACGTCACCCCTAGCAAACAAATTCCTCCCCAGCATTTATCTGGCTAAACCAGGAGAATATAAGCAAATTAATTAACATTTAAAGAAGAACAAGAAGTCTTAGACAGTACAAATAACTTGTCCATAACTTTGGCTTACATTGACAAGATGAGAACATAAAAATGCCTGCCTGAAGTACAATCAAATAACTCATATAGAAATTGTTAGGATTAAATTCGTCCAATAACTGCTAAAATATCACTCGTAAAGTATAAAGTTTATGTCCATATATCTTCTATCATAAACCAAACTCGGAAAATATCAGTACTACAGATAATACGTGATTGTGTGGTTCCTTATTTGGCTTTTCTACACAGTGTACTTAGGTGTTGTCAAGGCTCAAAACAGTTTTATTCAACATCCTAATCATAATCCATCAAATCAGGTCAGCTTTCTCCTATTAAGCTTTGTGAGTAGACACCTCAGTTAACCATCAAAACAATCTCTGATAACCGACTGTATCGCCTCCTCCTATGAATCTCACAAGAGGCTTTCGAGACGAGAAACTAATCAACTATCAACAATTCCAGCAACTGTCTCACTGCAAAAAATGGTCACATTACTACAATCAAGGAAATGACAGGGCCCTCATCCTATTCACAGCACTAATAGACCATATCATACAGTCAATCACATTCCGAAACGATTCGACAACTAAAGTAGCACATAAAATTGAGCTTGAATGGAGACATTAAATAAGGTGAGCGCAATACCAAGTCGCTGGAGACGAGGAGCAACAAGCGGTCGAGCCAGGAATCAACGGCGGATCTCCAGGGAGCGATGAGCTTGAGGTCCGTCGGATCCAGAGCGGACTCGGAGAGGAGGGAGTGGGTTTTGATCATGTAGACGAGGCCGGAGAGGTCGAGGGAGGTGCGAGAGGAGGGGAGGCTATCGTCGGGGAGGTGGTCTCGGATGAGAGAGTGAAGCAAGCGAGGCTTGAGAGAGGAGTCGTGCATGTCCTTCACGTGCTCGAACGCCGACGACATTGGAGCCATTACTGGTTGAGTTTGAGAGAGTCAGGTGAGGTTGAGGGTGGTGAATTTGAATGTCAAGTAGAGTTTATGTGGTGGTGCAGAAAACGTGGAGAGAGAGAGAGGGGTGGGTTTTGGAAGAGGACAGCCCCAGGGTTTTAGACCGTTTTGGCTTCGGTGCAGTAGGGTTTTATCACTTTATGCGACTTCAAAACTATTTGCTATAAAGTCTAAACAGATATGTTCACGTGCACAACGCGGATCCGTGGCGCAATGGTAGCGCGTCTGACTCCAGATCAGAAGGTTGCGTGTTCGATTCACGTCGGGTTCAATCCCTCAGATCCTATTATCTTTTTTATTTTTTCTATTTGTAAGAGAATTAACACTCTTTTCTCCTAATTGGTTGTAAAATAATAAAGAGTATTTTTTTTTTTTGGAATGCAATAGAGCTGTAACAACTGAAAGTTAGATTCACTGCTGCAATTACATTGCTCGATAGTTAGACAAACTACACATTCAACTGATATCTAATTTGAAAATGTGGCTTCTAATCATGTATTGTGGCTTCATCTTCCTCTGGTTTCACGAAGAATTCGATATAAGCGATTCGACTTGGCTGCTGATATCCGGCAGAGTCTATGCGCGGGTGGGAAGTAGCTGGTCTTGCCACTGAAACTAAGTGCTGTACTTTCAGCAGTCCACCTCTCCCAATAGTCAACTTGCTTCCTCTGTTCTCTTTAATTACAGTGCTGGGGATGTTTGAAGTTGTTGCTCGAAGGAACTTGTATTTATACCTAAAGATACCAGGGTAAGACCAACATGGTGAAAAATGTGGAACAGTGGAAGTGCAATGCACGGTGAATGTATTTATTCAAAAGTTATGCAAAGTATACCTGTAAGATACGTGACGATCACATTGAAATGCAACCAAGAGATCAGTATTGACATGGTATTTAAAGTCTATCTGCAAGCAAGAGAAGCATACAAGAATAAGAAAATTGTACTCATCATAGCAGATTCTTGATTCCATGTATGATGGACAGTTTGGACACAGATATTACCTGTAAATCTCCATGGCCTTCACCTCTGAAGGTAACAGTAGGAGGGTTTGGTTGTAAACTGATCTGGATGCTTGAGCCAGGCCATTCAAGATCATCAATTGCTTCTTTCAGTGCTGCAGACTGGTGTAGATTACATGTAACGCAAAAGAAAGGTAAAAGAACCTCAACATAAATCAAGAACGTATCCAATGTGTAAAGACATTCATGTTTGAGTTCAAATCTTCACCAGACATTGTTCAATCATAAGTGAAAACATAAGTCTTTACTTCACAATATCATGAATTGTTATTTTGTCAAGAACTAATGCCAAATACGCCACAAGTGGACATGTGAAGAAGATCCCCTATTTTACTCGTATCTGTGGTACTCTTTACTTTCTCAACAGGGAAAAATTAGTAATTAACCTTTCTGCTTACACTAGATTGATCACATAAGGAACACCAACTAAATGACATCTACTATTTAAACATACATCATCATCTTATTTATTAACAGATGTAAACACATGACTCAGCCACACACAAACACATGCAAAGTCCACATGAATCCTTCAATCATGTTGAACATTCAGATGCCTTGCCATACCTCAAACTTTATGATAGCAATACAATATAAAGGTGGTAAACCAATATAAACCTCCTTGACAGAAGTTGAGTTGTAGATGTTAGAAATCAATTTTTGAAGATACTGTAAGTTGCTTTTACACATTGCAAACAAGTTTTACCCAAAATTTTCAAGAGTATATGCACTCTTGTCACCACAACAATAGTTAATGAATAATGTTAAAAAGTTGTATATTCTACCTTCAGGCACTAATATGCCATTTGTAACATGTAATCAAGCAGATACGAGTTCAAAGATCTTAAACTCTAGAACTGAAACATTTTTGCTAAAAGCTTTTCCGGGGATGCCTTTGTTGAATCATGAATACATTTGAAGCCCAAAACAAAGCCATGAATGGTGTATATTTTCTTCTAACCACTCATAACTATTTTAATTAACAACATAACAAATACTAATGATGAGCATACCTTAACAGTAAAAGAGATCGGGGTGCTCCCTGCAGGTTCAAAATTGTAGTCCCACGAAACTGTATCTGGGATCCTTGTCCTGATCTCAGCATAAATGCAAGATTCCAATGAATCCACAGACCTACCAACCAAGAAAACATTTCAATGACCACATGCATGACATTCCATATAATGAAAGTATAAATATAGCACAAAGCTCTATATTCCCTTGCTGTCATACTTGCGCACTATTCCCTCAAATTGATCCCCCCCCCCCCCCCAGCAGTTGTTCACCTTTTATTTTACATTTCAGAAAGAAAGAAAAAACAAACAAACTCACTCATAAATTGATTTCAGACTCATTAACTAGACCAAGAAGCTGCGACATTCGATTAAAAAAAGAGACATGTGAACATACTTGACAAGAAGCTGCATATCAGGACCAGGATACTGAATCTCAATTAAGCTTGCTTTCCCAGGAACTGAAAATGTGTTCAAGCAATCCACAAACAGGCCCAAACTCACTCCAAACCTGGGCCGCCCATGACCTTTGAATTCATAACGAACAAACAGCTAACACAAACACAAACACAAATCTCAATTTTCCATTCATTTACCAGAATCCAACACAATTATACAGCACGTAAAATTATAAACTTACCTCGCGCTGCAGATACACTTTGGCCTGGAGGCAACCGGTTTCCTCGACAATCAAAACGGCGCCGTGCTCCGATAACTCCACGACGGCGTCCTGAGCGGAGAGGAGGTGATGAGAAAACCCTAGATGAGCGAATTGAGTTGGGGAGGGGGACTGACCTGATGGCGCTTCCATCGGACGGTGGTGAAGGCATCGACCATGCCTTGGACGTTGTCGAGCTGGCACACCAGATCGGGGGCTTCCTCTGCCTCTGATTCCAACGGCGATGCCGAGGCGTTCATTTTTGGTCACTTCTCAGTTCCCACTGACTACTTATGGTTTTTGTAGAGAGGCAACAAGGCCACAGAGCGGGAATTTTCCTCCTCTCACTATATACAGTACTGTATTTGTACTGTAGTTTTATTTGTACCTCTAAAAATTACTATGTATGCCTCCAACAAATTTTTCTATTTGTATTTGACTTTATCAACTATTATAAAAAAAACATATAAGAATAAATTAATAAATATAAAAATTAGGAGTAGAGACGGGACGAGACGGGACTTATCTCACGTCACATCCCACTCTTTTTTAAATCGAGACGGGATCAGGACGGAACAAGGGTTTTTAAGAATGCATCTCACTCGGGATTAATCCCGGTTGGGACGGAACGAGATCGGGACGGAACGGGACAAATCCCACCTTCCTATGAAATTAAATAAAAACCTATATTTTTACTTTTTTATTAACAAAGTAACATTTAATAATAAAATTTTAACAAAAAAATACATATTATGTTCAAAATATTATAATTTACCATTACTATTTAAGTTGATATAATTTTGGAGTTATTAAGAACATAAATTAGTTTCATTTTGATACAAATATATAAGAATTTTTGAGTTTTTATAAATTAGTACTAATGCAACTTATTTTATTTCCTATGATAGTTTATATATTAGCTGTGCCACAATTGCATATTTATGACAACTAGCTAGTATATACACGTCTTAATTAGTCTTAGGAGATATAATGTAGCTACTTATATAGTTGGGTATTAGGCTTGCGTAGTGCTTCATGCTTTGTGCGAGCTTATTTAGATGTATTGAACGACGATACTTAAGTGAGAGTTTGTCTTGCTTATGGTGTAGCTAGTTCTTGCCTTTTTGACAATTATCTAACGCACTGAATTTCACTATTAAAAAATGGAAGAGAAATTAAAATACTTTTTTTGAATATAATGAAAAATTAAATTCATATGTAATCAACTCGGCGATTCTCTAGAAATGAATTTTTGAATTCCATTGCGACAGACATGATCGATCAATATATAATAAGCTTTTTGGTGACCATTTATTTTGTTTAAATGCTTGCATTAGCAATCCCCTAAATTGACTAAAAAAAATATTAGAGGACATTCCTCGAATCTATAATATAGTAATTAACAAGAAAAATATTAAAGGATATTCATCACTATGGATTTATATTTATATATACATTTACGTTTCTAAAAAAAAGGACATTTTGACATGTTTTATGGAAATATGGTCTACCAAAATCTAAAATAAGAGAAAACGTTTAATTTGTAGTAACTTAGAGCATCTCCAGCCGTTGTGTTATATTTAACACGTCAACTCAACGACTCTTATTTGACGTTGTAAAATCCCTCCAATCCATTATGCAATTACATGTGTATTTGACATTGCCTCTCTTATGTCAAATTTGACATAGCTCATGGCTTCTGCCAATTCTTTTTTTATTTGTATAAACACAGACTCTATCACTGCTGATCTCTCTTTTTCACGTCCTCGTCTCCGCAACGAACAAAAACCACTCACAACCCAGAAAATCATCAAACAAAACCTATTTTGTGTCAATTCGACAATCGGCGCTGCCCTTGGTTATAAGCGATGAGCTTGACCTGACTAGTTATAAGTATCTCTAGGCGGCGCTACCACTCCCTCCGGTTAGAGTAGGGTCGCAGTTCGAAGAGGACGGTGGAGACGAACCAAAAATAAATCTACAAGCATGGAGAGCAGGCTTGAGAGTGGGCTGGCTTTTCCATATAGGAAACTCAGTGGAGGACCAAAGCTTGCGGAGCTCCAGGAGGCGGGGGGGGGGGGGGGGTAGTGCTCATAGGAGGCATTGAGATATTGGATTGGATTGGAGCTGCGCGGAAGGAGGTGGGATGGAGAGGTGGTCGAACTTATTGGAGATTCTAGGGTATAGCTGGGTATATCTAAGGAAACCATCTTTGCTTTGCAAGTCCTTAATTACTCATTCAACAATTTCTCTTTTTAGTGTAATGTTAATTTAGGAAAAATATCATGATTTCTGCTTTTGTTGTATATAGATACAATTATACAAATGCTTATCTATACGCCCTCATCATACATGGTATATGATCCCTTTAAATTGTTGGTTAATCAAACCTTTCAATTGTTGGTTAGTTGAACAATGCCTCTAGACCACAGAGTTCTCATGTAGTCAGATTACGTCGTTCGTTGTACGGGTTGAAACAATCCGGAAGAATGTGATACAATCGATTGCACAAGTACTTGAAAGAGAGAGGTTATAAGAATGATGAACTATGCCCATGCATGTTCATACGAAAGACAAATTATGAATTCGTCATCGTTGCAGTTTACGTTGATGACATGAATATAATTGGTACTCTTGATGAGATTGAAGAGACCATGTCTTATTTGAAGTTGGAATTTGAGATGAAGGACCTAGGGAGGACGAAGTTCTATATCAGCCATGAGCTTGTTCATAGGGCTGACGGTATCTTAGTCCACCAGTTGAATTACACGATGCTTCGACATTTCAATATGGATCTATGCAGTCCATTGTCTACTCCCATGGTCATCCGAAGTCTAGATATCAAGAATGATTCATTCCGACCTAAAGAGGATGATGAAGAAGTTCTTGGTCTTGAAGTTCCATACCTTAGTGCAATTGGGGCACTATTGTATCTTGCTCAATGCACTAGATCATACATATATTTCGCAGTGAACTTATTAGCTAGATTTAGCTCCGCGCCTGTGCTACGTCATTGGAATTGAATCAAGCATTTGTTTCGATACTTGAAAGGTTCCCTTGACATAGGATTGTTCTATCCTTAAAATAGAGAAAACACCATGGCCGTGCCACCTCACATCGGCGCCGAAGGCAACCCCGACAACACCACCATACGTGGCAAAGCCGCCGCTGGCAGCACACCATAGTGCCGAGAGTAACAACCGGTCTCGTGCAACTCCTTCTCCCAATGCAAAGACTCCAAACAATTTATTAGTTGGTTATGCCGATGTAGGGTACCTCTCTGACCCTCACAAGGCTCGTTCTCAAGCCGATTATGTGTTTACCATTAGGAATACGGCGATATCTTGGAGATTCATGAAGTAAACTCTTGTTGCTACTTCTTCAAATCACGCGGAGATCATCGCTCTCCATGAATGTAATAACCCTCGTTTTCAAACATTATTTGAATTGAATTAAATTCTATTAAGTTGCGAAGTTTGATTTAAACCGAATATGATTGCTTGCAAAAGTTACGAAACGGGAACGGAAACGTTCCGAGAACGTTTAATAAGAAAACGTTACGTTTCCGAACGAATTTATCGACTTTTATTTCGTTGCTCGGTTGTGAAAACTTTCTTCACGGAAGTTGTAGAGCTCGTCGATACGAGTTCGTGGATATGTGACGCGTTCGAATCGGACGTCGGAGGTAAAAGTTATTAACGTCGGAAGTTAGTTTCCGATTTGGAAACTAGTATAAATAGATAATTATGGGATTAGGGTTTCCTTAATCAGAAACCCTCTTTTCCCTTCTCTCTCATCCCGCCGCTCTCAACTCTCTCTCTCTCCCCGATTTTCTTCTCCTCTCCTTCTCCGAAATTCTCCCCTTCGATTCGCCGTCTCCGAGCCGCCGTGAAGTACACCGCCCCTCTCTACGTCGCCGCAAGGTCACCCTCAGCCATCCTCCAGCCCGCTAGCTCGTGCCTCGCCGCCGTGAGATCGCAAGGACGCTGCAAAGTTTCTGCAGATTCCCTCCGCCGCTGCCAAGCTCCTCCGGCGCTCCCCACGGCTCAATCGAGGTAAGGGATGAACGAATCGAGTTGTGGTGTTGATGTTGTTGAATTTTTGAATGGATTTGTGGGAGTTTGAGGTGGGTTGGGGGAGAGGGGTACCGCCGCCTAGAGGCGGCGCGTGAGGGAGTAGGGGGCAAGCTATGGGTGGTCGGAGACCGTGGGGAAGTAGAGGAGGAAGAGAGGGTGGTTTTGGAGGCGGCGGTGGCGTGATACGCGCCGTGGTTAGCCTCGGCGCGTGGGCCCCACGCGCGGCCCGCCGGAGGTGGCGCGTGTGCCACACGCGCCGCCACGTGCGGCGGTGTGAAAATGTTTTCCGATAGGGGTATTTTGGTAATTTACTGTGTACGGTAAATGTAAATGTAATTTTTATTTACTACGGTAAATGTAATTAAATTTTACCTTCGGTAAATGTAATTATAAATTACTTTCAGTAAATGTAAAAAGTAATTTGTAAAAGGGTAATTTAGTAAATTTTATTTACTGAATTTGTATTTACATTTAAATCGTACGTATACGTACAGAAATACGTATTAATATTTATACGTACAGAAATACGTATTAATATTTATACGTACAGAAATACGTATTAATATTTATACGTACAGAAATACGTATATATTATTTATACGTACAGAAATACGTATATATTATTTATACGTACAGAAATACGTATATATTATTTATACGTACAGAAATACGTATTAATTGAGTATTGTACAGTAACCGTGAATAGTGAACAGTGAACAGTAACTTCGTATAAACCAAAATTGCTGAACAGTAACCGTTTATTACTGTTTTGGCATTTAAAGGTTTACGAAACGATTCTAAATTCTTTTCTTATTCTTTTAAGGTGATCATTAATCGAGGAAAGGAATTATCATCGGGAATTGAGGATTTACGCTCGAGTCGATAAGGTGAGTAAAATCTCACTGAATTTACGAATCTACCCTCGTGGTGATTCAACACTTTGCAAGTGTGTTTATCAAATGAATTATAACATGTATATAATTTAGTGGACTACATATATATAGTATAATGGTAATAGGTACATAATATATATATAGTTCATTAAATTATGTACTGTTATTAATTCATTAAAAATAGTCATTTCGGTGACGGAAAATTGAGCATGAGTATGTGAGAATATTGTACGTAATTCTTCAGGTGTTTATGAATTATGACATGTATAGGATATAGTGGACTATGTATATATTGTATAAATGGTAATAAATACGAATATATATAGTTTGCTATATAGTATACTGTTATGATTTTTATTGTGGTGATATCATGAAAGTTTTAAAACGTACAATATGATGAGTGATTATTGTACATGATTTTATCACGGAGAATGTAATAAAATTGTGATTTGTCTTCGGACGTGATTTTTGGTACAATATGATGTGAGATTATTGTACGTGTGTGGCAAGTCGGAACCTAGCCTTTGGCCGGGCGAAAGTTACGATACAGTTAGAGCTCTAGTCTGTCTGCCTTAGTACTGCATGCGAGGTAACGGGTGGTTATCTGCTCATGGGTACTCGGTGTATTTTGGATGTTGGGTAGCGGGTGGCTATCCAATATCAACGGTGTATTACGAGAGGGGTAACAGATGTGTACCAGCGTTCTTGGTACCCGTATTATAAATGCATTGGGTAACCAGAAGGGTTACTTAATTTCCTCATGAGCTTTTTATTTCATATTTCTTTGGGTCAACCAGATGGGCTGACCATTGGCTCATGGGGGCATTTATATTTGTTGTTTTGTGATCTTTCGTATATATTGATATGCGAACTGTATTTTGATTTTACTCATACGAGCTATAAGCTTACCGGGTTTGTGTTTACAATCCCGGTGCACCAATTCGATGGTGTAGGGGATAATTCTGCAGGTGCTGATTAGTGGAGGTTGAGTGACGACTACAGAGGCTCGAAGTCGTTCGGATCCTACTTGTGGTGAGATTTTAGCATGGATTCGTGTGTGAGGATTTGTGTATTTTCATTTGTGAGATTTGTGAGTGTTTTGTGAGAATTATTACATTTCCATCTTGTGTATGGATTATAATTTGGGTTGTAATAATTGGTTGTCTGAGTTGTATTGAGAACTCAGAATTGATCCGCTGTTACACTTAAATGATTTCGGTTTATTTGAGATTATTTGTGTTTAACGACTTTAGAATTTTGAGTTTTTAGGCTCGAAATTTTGGGGTCGTTACAATGAAGCAGTTAAAGAATGTGTTTGGCTACGATCACTCGTTCGTTATATTCATGATTCTTGTGGATTAGTCTCTACAATTGATCAACATACGTGCATTTATGAAGATAATGCTGCGTGCATAGAGCAGACAAATTTAGGTTTCATCAAGGGAGACAACACCAAGCATATTTCGCCCAAGTTCTTCTACAATGTTCAACAACAGAAGTTCTTGAATGTTCAGATCAATTAAGTGAGTTGAGAATCCAATGTTGCGGATTTGTTCACTAAGTCTCTGCATAAATCTACTTTTGTGAAACATGTGAAAAGTATTGACATGCGTCGTTTATCAGAACTTTAGAGTTTGGTAGACTTCAGGGGGAGTCTACATCACATGTTAAGATCTTTAAGTAGTCGGTGCGTTGCGCTTTTTTTTCCTTCGATTAAGCTTTTGTTTTACCTAAGAGGTTTTTGTTTTGCTTGACAAGGTTTTTACCGAGGCAACGTTGTGCACCATGCAACCTAGGCATGCGACACAAGGGGGAGTGTTATGGGAGAATTATTATTCTACCTTTGTGTGTGTCTTAGCCTGAATAGGTTTCCTGTTAAGAGATAGATTAACATTTCTGTAATAGATTAGGACTCCCAATTTCTATGGGAGTGTGGTTTTGTAATGCCCATATTTAAGCCTTCATATCATTCAATAAAGATACAGTTATTTCATCATGCATTATGTGTTAAAATACATAAATATGCACTGACAGTTAATTGTTTCTTTCATTGACTCTTGTGTTATTCAGAATCATCTGAGATTTTTGCTTCTACACAAAAGTCTGGTTTGGCTTCAAAAGTTGCACAATGTCCTCCTCCGAGAGTATGGGGCCGTGCACTAAAGCAACATATTGTCTTTCAAGCCGTCCAAGGTGTAGGTGTCCTCAAGGGCGGACCTTTGTTGGAGTTTGGGGTGGTTAAGACCCCCTGGGTTTTCCACATATAGGCTTTTACCATACATTAATTTACATTATTTGGTTAGTATACATGTCTCTATCAATAATGGACCCACATACAAAATTCTCCTCCTCAAGCCCCGATCAGGTCTTCATCCACCCCTTATTCTCAAATACATATTTTTTATTAATTTTAAATTTAAAGATTGTATTACTAAAAGCAAAAACAAACTCATAGTTAATTAAAAGATTTCTTAAACTAAAAGGATTAGGATCTAGACTCAAGTATGAGATGGTCCAAAACCCTAGCTTCCTAAACAGTCAAAATAAATTTCATTACTTATGTTAATTGTACCTTGTTTCATGCTAAATTTTATTGATGGAGCCCTCTTAGATTAAGAAAATAGCATTTTATTACAAAAACTAATAAGAAGTTAACTATAAATACTTTCATTTGTATTGTATTATGACGATTATATCACATTTGAAATGTATATTTCCTCTTTTTTCATCTCTTTGTATTTCCTAAACAAGAATAATGAAATCATCTTTCATTTTTTTTCTATTAAGTTTTGAGAAATTAGAGAAAATATTTTGGACCCCCCACACTCAAATCCTGGTTCCGCTGGGTGTCATGATGGGCAAACTATAATAGGTCTCTTTCGTAGTAGCCAATGTTGCTTCTGTCAATGTTCTCTTGAGAAGGCAATAGCGCAACAATAATAAGGGATAGATATCGTTAAAATAAAACTTCTACATGAGAATATTAAAGGTTGTAGCTTATAATTAGTATAGTTTAGCGGTAAGTAATGTTACGTAATTATTGATTCAACGGTGTTCTTAATGTAATCCCTATATAAAGATATTTTTATCATTTAATAAAATTACTTTTCTTTCTGGCTAATCATTGTTCTATTTCATGTTATCACATGCTAAAAGTCTAGTACTGAGCCTTTGGCCTAAAATTCGAAAGAAAAAGAAAACCCTAGACTTTTTTCCTAGCCGGCCACATCTTTTCCTAGTGCCAGTCGCCTCCCTAGTGCCCTAATGAAATCTTTTCCGGGCTTCACCGGTCGCCGAAAAAACCTTTCCACCACCACTCCTCGGTGGTGATATATAGAACCCCATGTTCCTGGATTGCATACTCCATTGGGCATTCAATCTTTTTTCAAAAGTCATCTCTCATCGAGAAGATCTCGACCTAGACCTCAACTTCGATTCATCTTCATCAACACCAAAATCAGCTGCCACAATGACCTTGTAGCCATCACTGGCAGAACAAATCCCAAACCATGATATAAAAGTACTACATCACTATTATGTTTCGTTGGAAATCCGGTGCAGGTAACTCAGGTAAAGTTCCTAACAGAGGGTTCATGATGCCAAAGTGTTTATGGTTTTTTGTAGATCACACCAACCCATTGCAGGACTCTAGTAGTATGACATGTTCCTCAAATTGTTAGAGTTGGCATGATAATTCTCTGACATAAGACTTGTTTTCAATTCTTAATGGCATTACCCGAAGACACAATTTAACTTATTTAAAAGTAGATATGATTTGCGAAATCACCAAAACCATGTAGAGTGGGTTGGATTAGGTTTGGCCTCTAATATGCATCGCATCGCACTCCATGGCGCCCACCTCCATGATGTAACAATCTATGCCCGGTTTCAATTGTAACTTGCTTCTATATCCTACATTTTTCGCTTAATATACATTTGTTTAAAGAATTTTGCTTCAAAATTGTGGTTGTTAGTTTCTATTGTTGTTGTGAATGAATTAAATGTACATTTTAACATTAATCAATATATATATATATATATAGATACAGAGTGTTTCAGGTGCGGACGTCCCGATTCCGGCGATGGCACGCCGCAACGGTGTGGCGGACCAGCACAACCACACTACCCACCTCCCGGCAATCTCGCATGTGCCGGCTAGAGCTCCATCGGAGACCCACAGTGGCCGAAATTTGTAAAATTCAAGTTTCTGGGCAGATTCCGGCGATTTCGTGATTCTCGCTGCCGTGGCTCGCCGATGGAGCTCCGGCCGACACAGACGGAACCGCCATGAGGTGGGGAGTGCAGCTGTTGTGGTCCACCCTGCCATTGCGGCTTGCCGTTGCTGGAAACGCTGAATCCGTAAGGTACAGACGTCCACACCTGAAAATCCTCCTATATAGATATATACATACATCCCTACAACATGTATGGGAAAACATTCTTAGAAAAAAAAATCAAGGTGAAAAACTACGGACATTCTTAAAAGTTGAGCATGAATTAAAGATGATATCTCATATGAAGAACATGTTAATTAATGTACATGGTTTGTTCTTGATGAATTCTCTTTCATATTGGAGCTGAAAATTAAAGATAGTACGTCTATCTCATGAATCTGTTATCATGTATGTTACAATTAAATTAAAATTGCATTCTATATATATATTGGAAGTAAAAGAGCAAGGAGATGAATATTCATAAGCTATTAAAATGTTCATATATATATATATATATATATATGTCTCAGATTTGAAGTATACACAATCACTTTGCAGTCCTTCCCGCAAAAGCTTCGTTGCACACGTTGGAGGGATAGCTTGGTCTTGGTCTGTTAGATATGTAGATGATCAAATTGCAAATCTCCTGAGGAATCTTAATTTCTCCAAGCATCTCTGATACCACTTCCAGTTTCCCAGGTCACACTTTGTAGTGATTCCTTCAACGAATATGCTGAATTTGGCAAGTAACCAATGAAGAAGAAGGAGCCCCCCTAAGTCTATAACGTGTATATGTATGTACATTAATAACTTGACAAAATTGATAGCGAAAGAGAAAGCAGCTATAGCAGGTAGAGAAGTTTTACCCGTGGCATGGGTTCGGAAATGATCGCCCTCCTATTTTCCCATGCCATCCATTTCTATCGAGTGCTAAAGTTCTATGGATAAATTCACAATATAGTATTTCGGATCCCAAATATGCTTGAAGGTGTGACTGTGTTTGCACTTCTGCATTTGAGTTTCAATGAAGAGAGCAAAACTCATGAGCAAATAATGGCTTAGGGAAACAAGCGATACTCAATGTACTGAAGGTTGTCACTAATTTGAATCGATTGTCACAAAAAGAAAAAGAAGCCTGTATTCATTTTCAAAATTTAAATACCTAGCGGACAACGACTTTGAAGTTGGTTAAACAATACTTATAGTTTTCACAAATAGCAGAAAATGCATGCTAAATGTAAATAAGCCAACTAACGGCACAATTTGGGTCAAGATTCCCTAATTTCAAGTGACCTTCCTGGAAAATGCCTGCATCCGTTTCAATAAATTTGCCAAGAAGCAGAGACATTGAAGTTTGCTGAGCACGAAGTAACGTCTTTAGTACAGTTTTCACAATTTCCAAATGAGCAATCAAGAAAACGCGTTGCTCACAACGTTCTAATATAACCTTAAACGCTTTGGAAATTGTTTTTTAAGCGTTTGGAACCCAGTCTAGTTGGGAGGCTCAGCCCCACGCTCGGTTCCAAATATTATTAAAAAAGAAACAAAACAAAGTCTTACAAGAAAAGAAAAAAACAAAAATAAATAAATAAAAAGAGAATAAAAACCAAATAAGTTCTTTTACTCTTGTACAAAACCAAAAGCAAAAGGAAAAAAGAACAACAACTCTACTGTTGAGAGTAGAGATCCAAGCCATAGGTAGCCCAAGTGCGACTTCAAACATGCGCAAAACACGATTAAGGAGCCATGTGATACGAGAAACCCATGGCATCCATAAATAATAACGGAAGAAGCACAGAAGGAGAAGTAGCATACCAAACTAAAGAAGTGGAAGTCAACCCCAAGCTTGTGATTTTATCTGCCACTATATTACCCTCACGAATAATATGAGAGGAAAAAAATTGCATGGCCCGAATTCGTTGGAGACAATTAACCCACAGAGCACGCAATGGCCATGGAGGAGTGAAAGAAGTGGAGGAAAGACATGCCAAAACGCTAGTTGAGTCACTTTCAAGCCAAATATGATGCCAACCAAACCTGTAAGCTAATTCAACCCCAATAATAACAGCCATCAACTCAGAGAAGAAAGCATTGTGATAACCAAGGCTAACGCAAAAACCGCCGATGAATTGCCCTAAACTATTTCGGAAAACACCACCACATGCGGCCGGACCTAGATTACCTTTAGCAAGGCCATTAGTGTTAATCTATAACCAAGGAATAAGAGGACGATGCCAAACAACAAGACGAGGAACTCGCCTAATTTTTGGCACGGGAGTTACACCAAGCTCCATTAAAAGCTTAGTGTCCAAAACCCCATAAGAGTGTCCTGGCATATGAGGAGCAATAAACTGAATCCAAGCTCGAACTGACATGAAAAATTTCATGAGAGAAGGCACTTTATCTTGGAAACGAAGCTTGGAAATTGTTGAACCATATATAAATAGCTAGAGGCGTTATAATTCTTATGTTATTTTTTTTATAGAGGCGTAATAAGTTTTTGAACCATAGATAAACTTCATTCAATCTAAGGTAACGTTAAAAACTCGAAATGATATGGCACAATAACTTTTTTTACTCACAGTTAGTAAAATTACTCAAGCGACGAACACTTCAATTATCTACTAGACCAAATTAAGTCGTACACAAGCTTAACCATCCAAGTATAGTTTAGAGTTTGGACAATTCTTTGCATGTTAGGAATGCCACAATCATATTGCCGGGCGCTCTATCACCCTTATTTGAGCTTTTGAATGTGCACAAGTATGATTCTCAATGTATAACGTATAACGCTTACGAAAGAGGCACACAGCAAGTGAACATATCACCACCAAACGTACACTAATGAAACTTAGTTAATAATAGCTGTGGCTTTGCTTGATCATTACTGTGTTGCTTATATAACATCGACTTGCCGTTTCCCATCAAGAAACTGTTAAGATTGCGGCTCAAAACTGATTCCTCCTCTATTTTGGATTCGTTACTTCTGAATGATCTGGGACATCCGATTGATGGTTTTAAGTGTGGTCGACGAGATGTGTGGTCGAGGTGATCATTCCAAGAGATCGTATTTCTTAGTTCAGGGAGCAGAGATGTCAATGGTGAGTATAGCACTTGGGAGAGGCTATGCGTTTAGAGGAATTCTGTGAGTATGATTGGTTGTGGATCAATTGAGAGTTCAAGTATTTAGAGTTACAAGTTTTGAGAGATTGGGTGATTTAGAGAGTTCTATACTGTGAGAATTTAAGTTGTGAGAAGAGAGATTATCTAAGAGTGTGGAAGAACCGAATTGTTCTTTAGTTGTAATCTTTTTCTTATTTAGTGAATCCACCATCACCATCACTGGAGGGCGTAGGTCAACTGTTTTGACTGAACCTTGTTAATTCTTGTGTTCGCTTATATTGTTATTTATTATTGTCTTCAATTAGTTTCGGTCATAGGTTAGGGAGTTCGTTAAACCCAATTTCCTAACAGAAACTTAAAACCCAAAACCTGAAGCCGTTCAATGACTTTTACTTGTATGTGCCAGTGACTGAAAAGATTGCAAGACACGAGAGCTGCATTATGCCATTATTCATCAATGCATGTACAATTGTGCATCCTTCTTAATTAACTGCCTCACTTCAAGCACAGTGTTTAACGCATAAAACTATACTATCAATGCAACCTAGACCCAGATATAAAATCCTTGTAACATGGTCTTCAAATTCGTATAAAGGTTATTGGAGAAACATTGATTAAAAGCAGTTAAATTTTGTTGTTTTTAAACCTTGATTACTCTCATTTCTCATAGAAGTAGAAGTGTAGAACAGTAGAACTGCCCTTCAGAGAGGACACGTCAGGTGCAGGTGTTCTCTAAATATATGTATTTCGCATCCCACATCAAGAACAGTAACTACAGTAGCTTGTTCATATATGCTAAGGAAGCAATAGAGCTCGTCCCTTCGGGGACATCCGATAAAATTGGAACGATACAGAGAAGATTAGCATGGCCCCTGCGCAAGGATGACACGCATAAATCGAGAAATGGTCCAAATTTTTTCCCGCTCTTTTCCCTTCTTTCTATGATTTCACCTGCTTTTCAGAGCTTTTTGCATTCTGGGTTTCTGTTTTCCTTCCATTATCTTTGCTTTTTGTGACTTAGAATGATCAGTGGCTCTGGTCATTCAGCAATTTATGATGCATATCACAAGCTGAGGTTTGATGCTCACAACCTGTTCGATGAAATGCGTGTGAGATCCTCTTCCCTTTCTAATGCTTACTTGAACTCACTCTTCCATTACATTATGTGTAATTCTTGGGTTTGAGATTAGAATTCTAGTATATGACTTATCGAGCTACTTGAACATGGCTGTTTCTTCTTGCATTGTGCTCTCATTTGTTTTTGTTGGCTATAAAGGTTGGCTCAACTTTGTTACATCAATAATCTTCATATTCATATCATATAACATGTAAGTCGTCCCAGTAAACATGTGGGATTGAGGAAGTATTCACCATTGTTGATTTCGGATGCCAAATACGGTGTTAGCTTTGAACCATTAATTTTGTGTAAATCTACTGCGAGTCAGTGACTAATGGTAATGGTGTGGCGAAAAATAAGACAAGTAAGTCGATGAGAGTTGTAGTGTATTCTTTGAGATATGTTTACATGGGTTTGAACACATAAATTCACTCCCTTTCAGTTCAAAACTAGAACTGTGATTGTTGCACCAATTGTTGTTGAAGATGCATATTGTAAGTTTGTCTGCTTAAATGACTCTTATAGGTTTGAGGTAGTACATTCAACTTCCTTGACTGGTTAATTAGAAAGTCACTACCTTACTTGTTCGTATATATAGTTCATTCTTTGTAAGCAATCTCTGATGAAGCTAAGTCAATACTTCGAATAATGGGGATATCTTCTCCCATTTGTTAATTCAGTTGCTGGAACTCAACTAAACAGCATTTCACTGATTGCATATGTTTTCTTGTATTCACTTTATATTGTAGACTGTGGTACAAATAATTACCTTGCTAGCTAGTTTTATATATTTTAGTCTCTGAGTTTGTCGTGCGTCTCTGCATATCCTTAAACTAATGGATTCATAAGCCATTAGAAATATGATTTTCATTTGATGCTGTTAAATAAGCCTCGGATTAGTATTCTTTCCTTGTCAAATTTTGCTAGGATTTGGTAATTCGTAGTTGTAGTCTTCTAGACTGGTATGAGAAATACAACAAAAATTTCAATACAGCAAAATTAATGACAACTAATTAAAAAGTTGATCAGGATATAATAATATAAATTTTGAAATAAATTGTCAATTCCAATGATTTTTCTTCAGGACAAGAAAATGTTACATTCAGAATTTGGAGGCAAGAACTAGCTATAGATTTTTGTCTTGGATAGTCCATGCAATCTCACATTCTTCACCTGCTTCATGAGATATTGATTCTTCCTTATTCTTATCAGCTCAGAATCAACTTATAATATCCAGATGTCGTTCCCCCTCGGTGCAAGAGGCGGAGTCATTCAGCAGATGATGAGTTAGCTTCTTCTTGAGCTTGACTCAGCTGTGAATTTCCAAATGATGATGTTTTGGATCCAACTCCACTTCATTAGTGTTCTCGACTCACACACGAAGGCGGGAAGTAACTTCAAGGAAGGTGTCTTGACTGCAAGGAATAATGATACCACCCATGGGATGATGGTATCCAAATTCTTCTTCAGCTTGACTCAGCAGATCCTGAAATAAAGGCTTGTTCAAGTATGATATTGGAACCACAAACCGTTTCTTCTGGCTCTTTCCAACATAGACCACAAAGTGGCCTTTAGGGATATCTGGTGTCTTTGTGTTAGCAATTCGAGGCAATCGGAAACCCATGGTTTCTATACACTGAAGTGATCAAATAAGGGAGAAAAGAATTCGAAGGACTTGGGAGACAGGGCTTAGATGAAGAAGAGTTGAGTTGTTCATGAAGCTGATCATGTGTGTGTATATATAGGTGAAATGGTATGTGGAAAATCATCTGTTACATGAAATGAATGGTGAAGAAGAAAAGAGATGGGCTCCAATTAGGAACACTAGCTTGTGAGTCACATGAGCAACTTCAGCCCCAGTGTATGCTTGGTTAGAAACACATTCCCTACCTCCTATGGTGTTGTAGCAGAGACAAGAACAAGACTAGCTACCACAAGTTTTATCATATATCTAACAAGCGATATATGTTAGGTAAGCTTGGCTATGATGAGAGGCTGCAATAATTATCTGGTGGTCGGTAAAGGACTGTCATGGTGACATGTTGTACCAGCAACAAAATTTACTTGAGGGAGTCGACTACGCAATAACCTCCCTTCCTTTGAATTTGCATGTTAAAAATCTGCACTGTATTCATCTACGTATGTACATCCTCCTTAACTGCCTCGCTTCAAGCACAATTTTAATTGATAGGAAGTATACTCTTACTCTATATACATCTCAGATTCTCAGACCATGAGGTCAAAACTTGTAACATGATCTTCATGTTCGTACAAAGAGTAGAA
The DNA here is from genome assembly GCF_933775445.1 of Argentina anserina. Lineage (NCBI taxonomy): Eukaryota > Viridiplantae > Streptophyta > Magnoliopsida > Rosales > Rosaceae > Argentina > Argentina anserina. The sequence goes on from NC_065876.1 coordinate 13,382,617, forward strand.
ATATATTAACTTGTATGGGTGCCTGAAGGAGTGACAGTTTGTTAGATTATAACCCCTAATAACCTTACTCCCATAGTCCCATCCCATAGAAGAGCACGTGAGTCGCACGTTCTGTTTTGAAGCTGTGTTCTAGAAATCCCACATCGAGAAACAGCAACTACAGTAGCCAGTTCATATATGCTAAGGAAGTAATTGAGCTCGTCCCTTCGGGGTCATCCGATAAAATTGGAACCTAGGCTGCATGGAATCGGGTGCGGGTACGTGGAAGCGAAGCGTTTGGAAACGCGGAAGCGTTTTTTTTTTCCAAAAATTAAGGAAGCGGGTGCGTTTTGGAAGCGTCAGAATCATATATATATATATATTATATATTATTTTTATATTTTATTTTTTAATTATTTTATCTAGTATTAAAATAACTGGATAACTATTAATGACTTATTTTCTAACCCATGATTATCTTTAATTATAGCATTATTAAAGCTTCATTTCAAAATTCAAACAAAAGAATGTATAACATAGTGTGAATGTGTTGGACACGTGCAAGTCAAAGAGACATCACTTAGATGAAATTTATAATAAAAAAAGGTTCGTCTTCCCTCTGTCTCTCTTTCTCATATGGATTTTTTTTCATATCTCTCCACAACTCTATGTCTTCTCTCTATATCTCTCTCATCTAGATTTTTCTGATATCTCTCCCCCTTATTTCTGACACATATTAGATTGATTGATGATGATCATCTTTAACTGCTTAACGGAATAAATAAGAAGATGAGACGACAAGAAGAGTCTCAAGACATTGATTGATAAAATAGAGGTAGAGAAGGAATCACACTTCCAATTTGGAAGTCAACGCTTCCGCCGCGCTTCCAATTTGGAAGCTAACGCTTCCATCGAGCTTCCAATTTAGAAGCCAACGCTTCTGTCGCGCTTCCAATTTGGAAGCCAACGCTTCCGCCGCGCTTCCAAACCCACCTTTTTCGGAATCGCGCTTCCGTCGCGCTTCCCCGCGCTTCCGAGCGCTTCCGCTTCCGAAGCGGGAATCGGTCGTCCAACCAAGCTTCCGTGCTATGTAGATTGGAACGATACAGAGAAGATTAGCATGGCCCCTGCGCAAGGATGACACGCATAAATCGAGAAATGGTCCAAATTTTTTTTGCCCTTTTTCCCCTCCCTCCCTCTTTTTCATTCCACCAACTTGAGAGCTTTTTGCGTTCTGGGTATGCGTTCCGCTTCAATTCTGGTCTCTTTTTGTGACTAAGAAGTAAGAATCATCTGTGGCTCTGTCATTCTGTTATTCATGATGCATATCGCAAACTGAAGTTGCTGCTCGCGACCTATTTGATGAAATGCGTGTGAGAACCTCTTCCCCTCTCTCAAGCTCAAGTGAGCTGAATCTTCCCTTGCATTTTATCTACTTTCTGGGTTTAAAAATGGAATTTGGATTAACTTGCTGTATTGTATGTTCTTGCTTTTTGTCTTTATATGGTTTTGCTGGTTAAAAGGATAGCTCAACTTGTTGCATTAAGAATCTTCATTTTCAACTCTCCCATATTCATATTACAAAACCCGTAAGTCATTTTCGTTACACTACAAACTTGTGTGAATGATGAAGTATTGCCATTGTTAGTTTTGGATGCCAAATACACTATTAGCATTCGGCCATTATTTTTGTGTATATTTGCTGCAACTTAGTGATTAATGGTAATGGTGTGGCAAAAAATAAGGCAAGTAAGTTGATGTAAATTATAGTAAATTTTTGAGCTGAGTTTACATGGGTCTGAACACATAATTTCACTTTCTTTCAGTTCAAAACTTGAACTGTGATTGCTGCACCAATTGTTGTTGAAGATGTATGAAGTATTGTCGTGAAGATGCATACAATGTCATCATTTGTCTGCTTCATAACTTGTGTATCTTTAAATACAGCTCCACTGCAGCTTCAAACTCACATAATAGTGAGTCCAGTCAGTTGATGACCAATCATGGCCTTGTCTCTTCTTCATCTTGACGCAACAGCATGATCTGAAATTCCAATGCATTTTTGTATCTGAAGTTGGATCCCTTTTGCTTTACATCATTCAGTCACACACTTAAGCTCGAAGTGAGTTCAAGGAAGGTGTCTTCGCTGCAGGGGATTGTGATACCGCCCATGGGATGATCGTATCCAAATTCTTCTTCAGCTTGACTCAGAAAATCCATGAATGAAGGTTGGTTCAAGTATGATATTGGGATAAAAAATCGCTTCTTTTGGCTCTCTCCAACATAGACTGCAAAATAGCCTTTCGGGATATCTAAGGTCTTTGAAGCTGTCTCGTTTCCATTAGATAGTGACTGAATAAGACTCCTCTTAGGGCTTGAAATTCTAGGCAGCCGGAAACCCATGGTTTCTATATTCTCAAGTGGTTAAACAATTAAAAGACTTGAAGGATCTGGAAAAGAGAGAAAGTTTTGATGTTTAATGAATGAGAGGATTGAGTTGGAAGATTGTTAGCTACATGAAATGAGTGGTTAAGATTGGCACCAATGAGGGACACTATTTTGTTTCAAATCAAGAAAACACATGCGTTTGTCTCACTGTCACATTGCTCAAACCCCAGCAGATGCTATGCTGCCGTCCTTTTTTTTTTTTTTTCTGAACATCTTTCCCTACTTCCTTGAGATGACAGACAAGATAGGGTCACAGGGATCAGAAGTAAGACATCCATCTTCCAAAGCCTATTAGATAAGGACTCGTGATCGATAATCATGATTCAGACTTGCATTTCTTTCCACCACTGGACTGCTGGCTATTTATGTTTCTTACAGACAAGAATTGGTGGATGGCCAAGCCAGCCTAGCATGTTGTGTCTGCTTCATGTATCATATCTATAATAACCTTTTCTCAACAAAATGAGTAAGTACTTCACTTTGGTTAGCAACACAGGTATTGGTTTTAAATATCTCAATAATGTAGTCATGTTTTTTTTTTTGAGAATAATGTAGTCATGATTGAATTGGGCCAATTACAAACTTGTATAGACCTTTGAAGTTAATAATCCAAACTTAATCTACTTGTTCTAATCATATAAGAAGATTGCAAAATCTAAAACATGGTTCACATTTTTCAATTACGTATGCCCCATCTCGCTATCTTTCCATATAGATATTTCCAATGCATCAAAACCTCAGTTATATGCCTCAAAGGAACTTATTTGCAATTGAACCTCTTTACTCGAATTAAGAAAAGCTGTTTCTCTCCCAGGATTTCTCAGCAGTGTATTCAAGTCTAAACTTTCAGAGTTAACTTCCAATTTCCGATGTTTGTTAGAGCATGCACGCTGTACCTTTTCCCTGCTAGTACTTAATTCTCAGGGAAATATTATTACTCTAAACATGCACTCCAGTTTTCTAAATTCTGTCCTTTTCTTACTGCAAGAAATCTTTATACTGCATTTCTTCACTCTTTGTTATCTTCCTTTTCCCCCTCTGCCAACTTGATCGAGGTATCTGTTCAGTTTATATTGACCTGCAATTTTTTACCCATGAGAAACAAGATGCCTATGTCCATTGTTTGTTTCTCTTTCTCTTTATTCATGAAATAGGTATCCAATTGTTTTCTTCAATCTTTATAGATGTTATGACTCTTCCTGTGAAACCATTTTACTGGCACAGGTGCGAAATATATGCAACATTTTTGGTCCTGTCTTTTTGTGTTGCAGCTGAGTCCAATTATTACCGTTTAGTCCTTTATTTATTTTTGTTGATTTCTTTATTATTGTAGTGTCACTGTTCTTTAATGCCTCATTCACTGCGTCTACTACTTTCATGTTGCATAATTATCTACTTATGATTATATTTGGTTTTGATAAACTTTAAAAATCAAGGACGCTGCACTGCCCACTTTGGTTAGGTACAGTGGTCTGTTGCTTATTGTGAAAGTTGCTCTTCAACATTTATATACTTATTGTTGTTATTGTTGTTTCTCCCCTTAGCAAGAAAAGAAACCATTTAAAAGAAATTTCTTTTGCTTGCTTTTGCAGTTCTTTATAAAAACAGATAGCCCTGGTATTAACTGAGATATGGACTTGACATAAGTTGTCAGTGGCTCCAATTTGAACTCCCTGGTTTTTCACTAATGGATATGGTGGTTAATTTGTAGGCTACATGTCAGATTCAGTGATTAATAACTCTATGCATTGATAACTGTATGCTATGCATTGTGGAACAAATTATCATGTGCACTCATGTGAATGACAAGAAGATTGAGCTTTCAAAATGCATGTCTGGAACAATTTTTGAGAAATAACTCGATAGAATTTATCAGTATCACTTCTATTTTCCAGTAGTATAGACTGTGTGTCTATGTCGTAAGTGACTATGCATTAAACCATCTCTATCAGGCCAAGGACTGGCATAAATTGATAAATGGCCTTTTGTTTTTTAATCTCCTCTTTCTGCATCTCAGTCCACTGAATCCCAAGGGCATGACAAATTGAGGTTCTTGCTCGCTCGCTGTTTGATAAAATGCCTCTCAGGAACTGCTACTTTTGTGTTTGTCTTTTATTTTGGAATTCTTGTTATGGCTATGCAACTTCGGTCAGATGAGTAAGCTGAGTGGTTGTATTCGATCATTCGAGAAAAAATGATTAGAAATTAATTGTGAGCACAGAGTTCTAGCTGTTTCATGAATCGACCCTGCATTTCTTGTGCTTATTTGAATTTATTGAGTATTCTTTATTTTTAGTTTGATTCTTGGTTTAGATTGAAACTCAGAAAACCCGTCTTTGTCTGAATGTGTCTGAAAACTCTTTTATGGAGTCTTCAATTTGGGCCAATAGAAGAGCTCATATATAAGCTTATACTTTATGATTATCCATAATGAACAAATTTTTTGTCTTCAATGCTGCAGAGGTCATCAAGCTAACAGCTTAAACTCTCCTTCTGCAGATATATTTTACCATAAACAGATTGATTTTTAATGACTGGACGTCAAAATGGTGTGGTATGTCACGTTAAGAGCTATAGAATGTTACTTTATTTTTTGTAAACCTATGAATCTGATAGTATACACTGGCAGTGCTCAAATACAAAATAAGATAACACAGTTGTAAAGAATTGGACTGTATTGTATAATATTCCCACGATTGATGCTGGGAGAAGTAAGTTTACATTGGATTGAGGCAAAACTTCATCGTGTTTGAGTTCAAATGGAATTGAGATATTCAGACAAATTGTTTTTGTGAAATAACATGTAGTTGCTGTTTGTCTGCTTCATGATTGTGTCTTTCAGCTCCGTAGAAGCTTCGGCTTCTGTTCAGCCAAGAGGAAAGTCGATTCAGTTGACGAAAAATCATAGCCTCTTCTTCATGTTGATTCAGCAGCTGGTTCTGAGGCTGTGATGCCTTTTGAATATGAAGTTGGATCCCATTTTCATTTCATCCTTCAGTCACACACTTAAGCTGGAAATGAGATCAAGGAAAGTGTCCTCACTGCAAGGAATTGTGATACCACCCATAGGATGATCGTATCCATATTCTTCTTCAGCTAGACTCAGCAGATCCATAAATGAAGGTTGGTTCAAGTATGATATTGGAATCACAAATCGCTTCTTCTGGCTCTCTCCAACATAGACTGCAAAGTAGCCTTTTGGGATATCTAAGGTCTTTGAAACTGTCTGGCTTCCATTAGAAAGAGATCGAGTAAGAATTCTCCTGGTGTTTGAAATTCTTGGGAGCCGGAAACCCATGGTTTCTATATGCTAATGAGAAAGAACAATGAAAATATTGGAAGGAAGAGGGAAACGAGTGTAATCTTTGATGTTTACCAAGGAGAAAACTTGAGTTCTCTGATGATTAATTTGGGTGTGTATATATAGACGCCGAAAGGAACTGTGGAAGATCATTTACTACACAAAGTGAGTGGTTAAGTTTCCACCGATTATGGCCACCAACTTGTTTCAAATCAAGAAATCACATGGCTTCGTCTTGTCTGTCACATAACTCATCCTCCAGCAGATACATATGCTACTGTCGTTTGGTACTTGCTTGGGTTGACACACAATAAACGGACCACCCAAAGTGAGATATCTCTTAGCTTCAGACATACAGTTCTAGTCACAACTTTTGTGTAGGGTTGCTTTGAAGATAAGAACTGGTGGATGACCAAGCCAACCTAGCAAGTGGTTTTGCTTGTTCATTTATGAAATCTATGATATGCATTTCCAACAAGCTGTGGAATTAAATAATCTTTTCAAATTAAGGAACAGAAGTCAGTTGAGGGTCAATCAGCTCAGGTATTGATTTAAGCATGAGTTTCAAGCATAAAAAAAATTTTGGTCAACAGGTACATATACATTTATGTCGTTTGCTTGTTGAACTGAAAATTTTCTGAATTTTGATTACTTGGGCCGTAAGGATGGTTTCAGATAATCCTTTTTTCTACTCTGACTTGATCCTAGTCATATGTGTTAATTGTGTTTCTTGGGAATAATGTCTCTATATAAATTAGTGCAGTAACTATTTCCTTGTCAATTTCTAGTTAAGTTGTTAAGTAGTCCAACCGGTGCATCATTTCTGCAGGTAGCCTCGTATCTGGAACTTTACCAATTCTCGTATGTATAACATTGTAATGTATCAATGAAAATACTTGTTGCAACATCAGTAACTGTGGTACCATTACCTTATTAGCACTTTGTACTCGGAGATTATCATGCTGCTGATCAATGCTTGAAATTGTCACCACAGAGGAAAATCTGTACTTCATCAATGGAAAGCACTCCACACTCATTTCTTTATGTATTTCCAAGTCTGGTTTTCTCTCTTGCTTTATTCACAAAAAAAACTATTTCATTTATTACTTTACTTTTCTTTTGTTAAATTCTCATCTGCTACAGTATGCTAATTTACCGTATTGACAATTCCAGGCTCTATCTGTAGATATTATAGTGGTAATGCTCATATGTGTCTGATAGAAGACCATCCTATATTAGGAATGCATGACATTACGGAAAATGAGATAGGGCATTATATCATGTATTATTTCCTTTTCAACGTATGCTGTGAGTGGGGATTTATATCGCTACAAGAAGAAAGATGCCATGATAAAAATTAGGAAGTAAAGTTTCTCATTCCCATATATTCTAGTTATTCTACAGAACAAGACATAGTATCAGAAAGACAGAACTTGACTGTCATTCAGTTGAGGATTTGGAGTATGATGAGTTTAGACTATTTGCTTAAGGAGCATATGCAAAATTCATATTTACTGGCCTGCTTCGTAGATGTGATTTGGTTCTTCTTTAATATCTGGAATATCTCACACCTCAGAAGCAGCTTCAGCTCATTAAAACTCTCAGCTCGGAAGCAGCTCCAAGAATGGCTGTATTGTCCTCCACACGAGTGATTTGCTTCAGTGGACGACCAAGTTATCAACGAAAGACTCTTGTTCCATCTTGACTCAGCAGTCAGCAGCAGTTTTGAAATGAGGATGTTTTGGATCCATCATCCCATTTATTAGTGTTTACTCACACACTTAAACGAGAGGTGAGATCGATGAAGGTGTCCTCTGTGCAAGGAATTGTGATACCACCCATTGGGTGATGGTATCCAAATTCTTCTTCAGCTTGACTAAGCAAATCCTGAAACAGAGGTTGGTTCAAATATGATATTGGAACCACAAATCGTTTCTTCTGGCTCTTCACAACATAGACGGCAAAGTAGCCTTTTGGGATACCTGGTGTCTTTGTGCCAGCAATTCGAGGCAATCGGAAACCCGTGTTGTTTATATACTGAAGTGATCAAAGAAGGAAGAAAAGATTTCCGAAGACTTGGGGAATAAATAAGAGGATTAAATTTGATGCTTGCAAGGAGAGGAGTTGTGTTTGTGTGTGTATATAAAGATGAATAAATGGTATGTGGAAAATCATCTGCTACATGAATTTGACTGGTGGTAGGAACATTAGCCTGTGAGAAACCACATGGGTTTGTCCTCCTACCCAAATCACATATAAATGGTACCAGCCTGTATATATATACTTGGATATGAACATTGCTCCCTACCACCTTTTGAAATATAGCAGACAAAAGGAGACCTACCATAGATTACAATCCATCTATCAAAGTGATGTGATAGATAAGCATGTAAGTTGGTGATGAAGAATGTACATGAAATGAGTTGGTTGAATAAGGGTAGAGAAATCATGATATCTCACATGGGTTTGTCTTGCCATTCTCATAAGCTAGCGTCCTCCGATCAATTTATGATATATACTAATGAAGAATCTCTGTCCAGTATTGCAGAAACATGCCAGAACTGAAATTTCTATATTTTCAAGTTTCTACAACCTGAGTTTGGTCCTGGTTTGGATTGGTCAAGCGCGTATACGCCGTTAGTGACGGCGTTAACTTGAGGTCCCTATTTAATTGCAACCCGCGCAATTTCAAAACCCTCACAACAACCGAGATGCGGCTTAAGGTTGGGAGGTTTTCGGTTGCACAGAAGCTGTTCGACGAAATGCGTGTGAGAGATGTTGTGTCGTGGAACACTGGGGTTTCTGGATACTGCGTAAGTGGGGAGGTTGCCAGGTTGGTGAGGCTAGGAGGGTGTTTGGCGGCATGGTTGGCAAGACTGTTCTCTTGGCCAAGTCGGGTGAGCTGGAGGAAGCGCGGGCGGCTTTTCCACGCGATGCCGCAGAGGATGTGGTATAGTGGAACGCTATGATTGCAGGGTATGCGCAGAATGAGAGGTGTGCTGAGGCGGTGGGGATGTTTAGGGAAATGCAGGAATGTGGGTTGGCCATGAATGGGCATGCTGATGAAGCTTCCGAGTGTTTTGTTGGTATGATTGAGCATGGTTTGGTGCCAAATGAAATCACGTTTATGGGCTTATTGACAGCATGTACTCATGCTGGTTTGGTGCACAAGGGGCTCGAGTATTATGATATGATGGAGAGAATATATGAAATATCTCCCAAGATTGAGCATTACGGGTGTGTGGTTGATCTTCTCAGCTGTGCTGGTCGTCTTGCAAGTTGCCAAAGCACAGAATATGATCAATTCCATGCCTATGAAGCCTAATGTATAGTCTGGGGTGCATTGCTCAGTGGTTGTTGGATTTATAAAGGTACTGATAGACCGCAGTCATTATGGAAGCTTCAAAGATGGTTCATGTTACTGGTAGGTGGTGGCTAAGTAGATTGTTCTTAGGAAGTTATGATAGAAAAGAAAAATCTTTTAGGGGAATAATGCTTCTCCAATTTGTTGCTATAGAAAGTTGTCATTCCATACCACTTCAGATTTAATTTATTATCCCCAAGCTTCCGGCCATCTCCTTATAATCTAGCAATGATTTGAGTCTTTCATGACACTAATAAATCTTTAAAATCAAAATCAAAACTACCAGCTTAAGAAATTCATAATATCCCTTCTGCAGTCTGGACATTGTCATCATTGGGAATTTCTAAAGGTACATCACAACTGAGCTGCTGCATGTCTATTTCTGCCATTAAATTTTCTACAAAGAACTTCAACCCTCAGTTGCACCAATTTTCTGCTTCCTTGTTGCATTTATCTTCTTGACTCAATTTTAAATAAGTGTATAACTCTTTGGTGAGTGTGCTAACAACTTAACATCTCTTTCTACATATATATTTTAGCGAGAAAGGATACTAACAGATTAATTTTGGATGACTGGATAACAGATTAATACTATCGTCTATTAGCCTATTACTTTGTTTGTTGTAGAAGTATGCTTCCATTTAATATAAAGCAAGACAATTAACAAAGTTGATGAGGATTACACTGTATTCATATATTCCAATTTCATGATTCTGGAAGGAATTTTACGTCAGATTTAAGACAAAATTTCACTGTCTTTGCATCCAAAAATGGAGGTGTGGTATTTGATGAGTTGTTTTTGTGATTCCACATGGAGCATGCCATCTGTCTGCTATATAAATTTCGAATCCTCTAGCTCCAGAGCATCTTCATAGTTTGAGAATCTTCCCTTTAGCAAAGAGGTGGATTAATTTGATTGACGACCAATCATAGTCCCAACACTTCTTCATATGGACTCAGCTACATGTTCTGAAATCCTGGTGCCTGGGGAATATGAAGTTGGATCCCATTTTCATTTCATCATTCAGTCACACACTTAAGTTGGAAGTGAGATCAAGGAATCTGTCCTCACTGCAAGGAATTGTGATACCGCCCATGGGATGATCGTATCCATATTCTTCTTCAGCTTGACTCAACAAATCCATAAATGAAGGTTGGTTCAAGTATGATAGTGGAATGACAAATCGCTTCTTCTGGCTCTCTCCAACATACACCGCAAAATACCCTTTTGGGATATCTAAGGTCTTTGAAGCTGTCTGGTTTCCATTAGAAACAGACCAAATAAGACTTCTCTTGGTGCTTGAAATTCCAGGGAGACGGAAACCCATAGTTTCTATATGCTTATCCAAAAAAGAAAGAAAAATGAAAAATCTTGATATGATGAGGAACCAAGTGTAATATTTGATGTTTGTCAAGCAGAATACTTGAGTTCTTGATGATTGATTTTAGTTTGTATTTATAGATGCGGAAAGGAGGTGTGGAAGATCTTCTGCTACACAAAATGAGTGGTTAAGTTGGCATCAATGATGGACACCAACTTGTTTAAAATTAAGAAATTACATGGGTTTGTCTTGTCCTTCACAAGTTCACATAAATCATTCCCCAGCAAACTGCCCTAGCAAATTCATATGCTTCTGTCGGTTGATACTTCCTTGAGTTGTCAGACAAGAGAGGAACCACCCAAAGTGAGAAATCTTCTGGGATTCAGACTTGTTCTTTACTAAGCTGGTGTGTATGTGTCTTTCCAGACAAGAATTGATGGATTACCAAGCCTAGATAGCATGTGGGTTTTCTGCTTAACACAATCAGATTTATGATCTCACTTCCATCAACTTGATGAATTATTTCATTTTCTATTTTTGATCAACAAAAATAAGTTGATGGTGAATCTTGACAAGAGAGTAGCTCAGGCATTGATCAACTATGAGCTTCAAGCGTTTTTTTTTTCTTTTACATAGCCATTACGAAATTTTGTTGACTACAAATACATACACAGATTTTCCCACATACGCGCGCACTTCCATATTTGTGTTATGCGTACAGGTACATATGTTTATGCTGTTTGCTTGTTTTCTCCTAGAAATTCTCTAAAATTACTTGTGTGTCAATTAGGAATGGTGTTCTGATTATTGTTTTCTACTCCCTACTTTAATTCCCAGACTTTTGATCTGAAAATGCCGCCACAGGACTTCTGTATTTATGTCTGTTCTGGACTTCTGGTTTTCTCTTAATCTTGACCCGCAAAAGCTACTGTATCCGTTACAAAAAAATACAAATATTTTCTCATCTGCTATTATATTATCCTTTACCATATTGACTATTTCAGGTTTTATGTGCAGATCTCTTAATTGTAATACTTTTGATATTTTTTCTTGGACTACAAATTATAATGCTTGGTATGTGTAATTGTAATATCCCGGAAATTTACAAATTATTATTTTCTAATTATTGTTCGAAGATATTTAAATTAGTGGTGATCTGATTATATAGTACGAGGGAGAAACGAAAGTGTTCGATCGATTTATACACAGAAACGTTATCGTGACGGGTCAAGAGTTCACTTTTTATCCATTAAGAATCTCAGAAAATTTCATTCATGAAAGTCGTAGAGTTTGTCAATACAAATTCGTGAACACGCGGCATGCCTAAATCAGAGTTCGTATGAAGAAGTTATGAATCAAAATGTATTTGGACTTTTTAAAAAAAAAAGTATAAATAGAGGAATTAAAAAGAAAAAGGGGAAGAAAAATCAGAAATTCGGACCGGTACTGCTCATCCCGAAAAACCCAGATTTTTTCCTCCTGATGCGGCTTAAGGTCAACCCACGAATACTTGGTTAACATAAAGTCAACCTTTTGACTTTCCTGGTCAAACTAGGAATACTGAATCAAGTCAATTTACGATACTCGGAAATTAATATTGACTCTTTGATAAATGGATTCAGAGTTGACGCAACGAAATCGTACAAAGCTGGAGCAATAACAGCAGCGTTATTTCGGAACTGGAATAGCAACGAGGATTCTGCACTTTAATTAATGTAGGGTGAGCTAACCCCCTTTGTGTATTTCGTGCCTTAAATTTATTGTCTATGCCTCAGTGATTGTTTATTTGTTGGAATTGAATATATGATTTAGAAATGCTAAAACCCGAGGATAGGCGGATAGATCGTGAGTAAGTAAACCTGAGAGTGTATGGGGTCCGGTAATCCAGTAACCCCTCGGTGTCGAAAACTGTAAACCTTTGGAGGAGCAATGTTCTGTTTTAAGATTTGGATCCAACCTATACAGTATTATTGAGGGCATTCTAGGAAATTGACACTCTCACTCCTTTGTTGTTTCAACAAAGGCAGTCGACCTCGACTTAAGAGGTGACTCATTCGCCTCCTAGTCACTAGGATCGGTCACCACTGACTTGATATTATTGATGGTCATCATACATGTTTGCATTGATTTCCTTGAAAGATAACTTAACCCTTTTGTGATAAAAGGTTTTATCAAGCTAGCTCACATCTAAACTATTTTAAGTTTTCATAAAACTTAGCCTACCTTACTTTCAAACCACATAGGTGGGCTGGCCCATACTGTGTGAGCGAGGACGAAGCTCACCCATACTATAGTTTCTATGCAGGTTAGGAGCTAGCAAGGGTTTTAGGAAATGTGAAGTTTAGGAGTACACATCATTTGAGATGTTTGAAGTCATCTTTAGTTTATTAGCTCTTTTATATATTGTACTACTTGTTATATGAATTTTCCGAGGTGTAACTCTTGTTTGTCTCCTTTGTTGTATATTTTGGGTTGCCATAATTGTACTTGTTTTGAGCCGGTGACTCTTTGATCACTTTCCGTTGTTTCAAAATATTGTAAAACTCGCATAATTATTTTCAAAGTGTAATTGTGATTTGTCTCTCCATTTTGAAATCAAGTTACGCTTGTGAACTTCAATTGTTATGTTGTTTGCGAAATATTTCTACATGTTTCCAAACTAGCGAGTGTTCGAGCGGACTTGTTCGTTTGTTCGCTTTTTAATCTAAATTTTTAAATTCTAATACCGTCATTTACTCTTCCGAGATGTGACACCTTCAACATTTAATACGGAGATTTAAATCCGCGAACCCTTGAGGGTAGTCTGTTGATGATGTATGTAGTTGTTTGGATAGCATTAGACCAAAATCTCTTTGGAACATTGGCTTGACTCATTATAGCTCGAGTTTTTTTCTAACATATCCGTATTTTTCACCATTTTGTTGAGGTGTGTAAACATAGTTTGTTTGATGAAGAATGCCATGCTTACTAAGATAATTTTACATGAGATTTGAATTACACTATGTGCCATTTTATGATCTCAACAAGCATATATTTGAGGAAAAATGATTTTTAACCAAATTGTGAAAAATTTCAAAGCTTTTCTTGACCTCATTTTTATGTTTTAGAAGATAAACAAATGTGGTTCTAGAAAAATCATCAATAAAAGAGACATAATATCTATAATCATAAAAAGATTTCATTTTTGCAGGTCCCCATACATCAGAATGAACAAGCTCAAATTTCATAGAAGCTCTAGATAAAGAGTTTGAAAAAGTTAGTCTAGTAGACTTAGATTTGTGACAAGTTTCACATTCCGAAACATGTCTACATAGATTTGGGAATAGATGAGACAAAACATGAGTTGAAGAATGAACTAAATGTATGTGTCATAACTGTTGTCGAATAGATGATTTCAATTCAGCAAGAAGACTCTTTGCAAAAAGTTGGGGAAGTAGAAATATAGTATAATCTACTCAAGTAAAACCCCTCACCAATCTTCCTCATTGTCACTCGATCCTGAAATATGACATTGGATTGAGAGAATAAAACCAAAAAATTCAACAGATGAGTCAATCTCCCAACATATAAGAGTTTGAAAGGAAAATATGACACATACATGACACTTGACTGTTTATGATCAGAAAATAAGTTCATGTTTCCCTTTTCCTAAGATAGGCACTCTATTCCCATTAGCAACTGACACAAAATATGGTTTTTCTGAGAAGTGAATATTATTTAAGTATGATGCGTCATATGTCATATGATCAGAAGCACTTGAATCAACAATCTAAAAATCATGATTTTTACTAAGGTTAAGAGCAGTAGAAATGGCATAAATGATGCCCGGAATTTCATCTCTAGAAGCTAATTTTCCATCTGCTAAATAACCAAAAAATTTTCCTAGCATTGTTGTAGCATCCTTAGGATGAGCATTGCCTTGCTTCTATTGAAGAAAAGCTGCAAACTCATTTATGAGAGTAATAGGATTTGCAGTGAAGTTCAACATAGCTTCTGAGCCATCTCCTTCAGCCACATTAGCTCTAGCAGTTGGAATCACCTTCATCGACCCTTGGATTCATTATTGAACTTTGGCTCTAACTCAGGATGCAAAATTCAACAGGTTTTCTCCTCATGACATATACAAGATCTACCAATGGAAATGCAATAAGTACATTTGAGATCAGACCTTCTTCCCTTGTAAGGTCTAGCATTTGAGCTTGAGCTAGAAAAAGCTCTTGCTTCATTGCCTTGATCAACCATTGAAACATCAGCTCTCATCACCTTCCTTCTTGTTTCTTCTCTCTGTATAGTATTACACACAGCTTGGAAAAGAGGGAAACTCAAATGACATACACAAATGACTCTTCACATCATCATATTCAGGACTTAAATTAGCAAGCAACAAGAAACTATGATCCTCTTCAGCCCTTTTTAGCAACGTCTTTCTATCAGTAGTAAATGGACGATGCTGATCTAGCTCATTCCACAAAATTTTCAAACTACCAAGATATTGAACAAAACCAAAATTACTTTGCTACACCTCAGTCATCTCTTTCTTGAGCTCAAAGATACGTGCAACATTGTTTAAGTCACCATATAGGTATTTGACCTTTTTCCACAGCTGTAGGGAGGATTTAACATAACCAAATATTTCACGCATCTTTAGTTCCATGGAATTTAATATCCATGTCATGAGTAGTTGATCTTGAGCAAACCATGCAGCATATTTCTTTGCAAAGGTAGATGGAATGGAGACTTTGTCATCAATGGCACTTAGCAGTCTTTTCCCTTCAAGGGCACGCTTGACCTCTCTGGACTAAGAGAGATAGCTATGCTCATTAAGAAGAGTAGGAATAAGTCGAAGGTTGGTGTTAAAGTCATTTACTTCAGCTACAAATGATGCAGAACCTGAAGCATCTCCAATATTGCCACCACCAGTCATATTATGAAAGACTGGCACAACAAGAAATTAATCTAAAGATGAAAGAAGGAATGGAATGCAGAAGCAGGTCCTAAATATATGAAGCCTGCTCTAATACCATATTGAAATTATGAATGAAACAAAGAGACAAACTTGGAGAGTTTCCAATGTTTGTATTTATGAGTTATACAAAACAGGATTCAAAGCTTATGTAATTTAGCAAGAGAAAAGGAGAAGCCAACAATCTAACTACTTTAACCTACTGAAACAGTAAATTGCTACATTAATTACATATCCATAAATTAAGGAACAAATGAAAGATTGAAAAACAAGGAGCCAGGATTCGGAGAGAACAAATCTGCAGCTCTGCAACCATGATCCAACATTAAATGCAGTTGAAGACTACTCCATACCACATGAACAACCAACTCCCTTTAACTGAAAATGACACTAAAGGAACAAAACGACCACCAACCTGCTAGTCTTGGCGAACATCCTCGGCGAACGCACGCCAAGCTACTGCAAACGCACACCAAGCTACGACGAACACACCCTGCACTTCAACAACATTATTATTACGTACCAAACTATCTCTCAGACATATCCACAATTTAATTTGGTCGTATGCGTAGAGCTACCTTCAGGTTTGTTGAACAAGTTCTGGTCATTCATGGCACTGCTAATTCGAACACACCATAGTTACACCAACTTTTGATCACTTGAAGGTCCTAGAGGGGGGGGGTGTGAATAGGCCTTGAATTTTTTTTTGTTCAAATTCGCTATGAGGGATAGCAAGAGTTGGTGCTATCTTATATGACAGAAATACGAAAATAAAAAGTGCAAAAATAAACAAATAACACCAAAATGATTTTTTACTCGCAGAAACCCTGTATCAGGGAGAAAAACGGCATGCCCTTACTCCTGAGGGATAAACCTTTCCATTATGTGAAACAACACTTCATACAAGATTAATAGCAACTTGGATAGGTGACCGCAATACTATCATGTCTAGACTCTATCTAGTCTACAACATATTATATCTCTCCTGAAACTAAGTGTATGTTTACATATGAAAAAGTCACTAAAAATTCAGCTCCGAACACAACCAACACTTAGCTGGTTCACAATAAGTATTTCAACACATCTCACAAGATTACAACTCCTGAGGGATATCTAACCACGTTACTATCCTGTCTCGACTCACCTAGTCTAAGAACTCAGCTCTTTTGTCTCAAAGTGTTTACTCATACATATATATTAGAAATTTCAATCTTGAATTCAGCTACAACTCAGCTGATTCAGTTGTGAACACTTCCGGGGTTGCTTGCACTACCTACACCACACAAAGTATGCAAGTGCAAATGATATGGATTTATGCAAAGAAGGTTTTGTGTCTAGCTCTAAGATTTATAATCACAAAAAAAAGACTTAGAGCAACAATTGACAGAGCAAATGAACTAAGTCACAACAAAAGAGAAATGCAATACTACATTTTTAACAACATAGACAATCAAGTTGGAAAGAGAACATGAATCTCTATTTATAGACAAAGATGAGGCTCCATGGGAGCCCTGAGAAGTAGTTGATTAAATCAGCTCTACCTGCTCCAACTAAGAACTCAAATTAGGTAACAAAAACAAACCAAGAGTCAAACCGAGACTTTCTTCTTTGCAGAGGACAAGCTCAACCACTCGATTGAAGTCAATGGTAACTCACAAAGACTAATGATGAAAATAAAGACCAATGGACCTAAAAATATGCAAGATCAAATCTCACACCCGAAAGAAGGATTTGATAAGGAGGGAAATATTAAAGTAACCAAGAGAAAAGAAAATCTTATCCAAGACGAGATTCTATAAAATAAGGAAATGTCAAAGTAACCAAGAGGAACTTAAGACACATAAGAAATATACAACACCAATATTTCTTTAGCTAGACAACTAACTTGGAAAAAGAGCTAAGCTCTCTATATATAGGCAAGATGAGGCTTCACGGAAGCCCATGAAAACAACTAATAAAATCAATTCGGCCTAACCAAGCTAGTTAACCAGACTAGAGAAATAACCACTAGATGCCAACTAAGTTGTTAGAAGGAAGAGACAACAAACCTAAGTACATGGTTGAAAACCAAATGCACTTAAGAGAGAATGAAACATAATCATTAGAACACAATAAATGTGAAGAGTGAAGAAGTCAATGAAAATAGGTTTCTTCCTATTATCCAAAGAATGATTCATCCAACATACAATTGGATGATAGAGTGACACCTCTAAAGAACCAATGGGTAAGAAAACTACAAAATTCCCTAAAATAAGCATGGACTTGACCATCACAGATTTGAAGGAAAAAGGAATGATGATGAATGATTATATGTTGAGGAAGGGAACTCAGATCCTCATATTGAGGCATGATTGCGATAACACAATAAAAAGAACACTTCTAGTTGTGTTTGAGTCTACCAACTTCAACCAGATATTAACCTAGTTCTAGTGGGACATCAACAGAAACCCTCCTAACCTAAAAGAGATGATAATGCATGAAAATAGACCATGAGATCATATTGGGCCTTCATGGTTTGTTTTCAGCCTATTCTCAGCCAATCAACATCTTCAAACATCAATTTTGAGCCTTGAGGACTGAGTTGTTGTTTTTTCCACAAAGAACAATGCCAACATATTCTCATACTTACATCACTTATCTCTTGATCAATTAGTATGTCACTACAAATTATTGTATTATGGAGACAAGAGGAACCACCTCGTCTCCAAAAGGACAGTTCTTAAAGGCGTTGCCCTTCGGCAAGCACTGCAAGTATTCACTGCCACACTCTTTGTATATATAGGCACGAGACCAATTTACTCTATAAACATATCATCTACGCCCAACATCACATGCTTGTAGTTCTGCATGCATGCATATGCAGCATTATGTATGGTTGGAGGCTACTTGTTACTTTGTTAATAATGAACTAGAGAGAAATTATTATATATACCCGCCACATATCTCACGTGGCGTACCCCTTAATGTTATTGGTCTATTTTTTACTGTGATTGTTTATGATTGGTTCTTATATGTAAATAAACTTTTGTCATTTTCACCGCGTCTATGTTAATTATACCATAAAGTAATATAATTGGCTGAATATATCATATGACAGTGCCACGTGGTGTGGCGAGTACACATAATAATTACTCTGAACTAGAAGACCACTTATGCAGCTCGGAAAGTAACTTGGCTAGACCATTATTAAATAGGTCTTTAGAGGGAAAATGTATATAATAGCAAAACAAACTAAAAAAAATAAGCATTCTTTAACATGCGAAAGATTATTACAATTTACAAATATCCTAGATGGTAGTGTAAATCCTCTTACCACTAGTGAAATAAAGCACAATCAAAACCAATGAAGACTCAATTTTCTTTCCTTCTTCCTTCCCCATTCAGTACAAATTAAATTAATAGCCTTTTGGGGCTGATTTTGGTTCTGATGAGTGAGAAAGGTCCAACATAGAACAACTTCATCATATTGGCATTCAAAGTGCGAGAACAATAACAAGCGGAGTGATAATACCATATTTCACAAAAGTGGGGACTTTGCAGCTCTCCAATGGAGAACTATGGAGGAATGCAGTGCAGTTTGAGAGGTTCCACTTCTTGTTGCATGTAGTTGCTTTCGAGATTTGAAGCAGATAATGTTGCAAAGAAGTAACCCTTTGCATTGCTCAATTGCACCGCCTAAGATGAGGAGATCAAGGTGTAGTCTCATACTCATTTTCGTCTTCACCCAAACATTTGATATCCTTGCCACAACTCCTACATACATTTGCAGTAAAACAAAAATGTCTAGAGAATTTGAAGATCGATAAGATGAATGATGACAATATAAAAGTTAAGAACCTAACACTACCTCAAAGTGTCAATTAGACAAAAGTTAGTAGAGAATGCAGGGCACAAAAACCATTGTCTAAAAATTTAGATAATGATTTCAAAATACTGAAAATAAGCGTTGTCTGAATTCTAGTGCGGACAATAGTTTTTTTTGGCTTGGTGTGCTTGGGAATCGATCTTCTTCCCCTCGTTCTTGATGGGTTGCTGCTTGGTTTCCTTGGGCTCGAACTAGGTCTCTCGTGATCTGTTGCTCTAGGTGTTTTGCTTGTCGGTAGCCTTTCCCATCGGTATGGTCAATATTGGTAATGTGGGTGCTCTACTTTGTCCCTGATGGTTGGGTTGCTATGATGTGGAGCTTTGTTCTATTGGTTCCGGCGGGGCAACGCTCGATACTCGCCACAAGCTCCTGGTGGGAGTCGTGGGACATGTCTATAGTGTGCTTCCTCTATGCTTTTAGGCCCTCCCTAGTGCCTCTTTTTGTTGATCATGGTTCGGGTTTTTTCGTCTAATAAGTCCCTTATCAGAGAGCGTTGGACTTTGTTCTGGTAAATGCTCTCGGGGTGCTATGTTTGCCCTCACACAATGGCGAGTTTTTGGATTCCTTCATTGGTCGCTGCCGAGTCGTAGGGGTAGAATGAAACTTAGTCTCGCGGGTTTGTTCTAATAGCAGTAGATTAGGAAAGTTTTGCAACACTTTGCAGCAAATGACGTAGCCATGGCGTTATGTCTATGTCACATTTTTATTTTTTCCGAACTGTCGCCCTTTTTGTAGAGCTAGACAAGTGTCTTTTCTTACCCCCTTAATTGAACTGCGCACGTTAGAATGCATAGGTTTTGCAGTGATTCATGTTTGATGTTATTCCTAGAACATTCCATGGTTTTATTTTATTAAGACAATGGTGTGAGACTACCAATGTAGCCCTTTTATCCAAAAAAAAAAAAATTTGTCATGAAACCAAAATCATATGTACACCTTCATATCCAACTTTTGGGTGACCAGAATCCATATTTCCTAATCTGTAACATCTTATTAGCAACCAAAATATTATCAGTAATAATTGAATGTGCCTACATGGAAATAAAATAAAATAATCGTACCAAGCTCTATAAAGTTCCTCCAAAATTGGAAAGAAGGGGGTACATCACTCATCCAGATTTCGCAAACGACGTCGTCATTTCGTCGCCGCTTCCTTCCCTCCTTCCTCACTCTCGCCCGTACACCTCACCGCCGCTCATCTCTCCACCTCCAATCAATTAGGATTTCACCTAATCGAAAATGCCCTCTGCAAAACCCTAGCCCCTCTCCCCCCCCCTCCCCTTTCAAATTCCTATCAATACTCGTAATCAAAATCCGCACATGGCTACCAACGCCGGCGACGCGCCAGCGGCGGCGGGGGGTTCGGATTCGGTTCCGGCGCCGACGCCGCTGCTGAATTCGAACTCGCCGCCGCCGTTCCTGAGCAAGACGTATGACATGGTGGACGACCCGGCCACCGACCCGATAGTGTCGTGGAGCGCCACCAACAACAGCTTCGTGGTTTGGAACCCGCCGGAGTTCGCCAGAGACCTTTTGCCCAAGTATTTCAAGCATAACAACTTCTCCAGTTTCGTCAGGCAGCTCAACACTTATGTATGCTCTCTCTCTCTCTCTTATCTACTTCAAAATTTGTGATTGAATATTCCGTTAATGACTAAAGTCTTTATCTTTGCAATTTACGGAGTATGATTTACTTAGCTATAGTTTTGGTGTGTTGAAAGGAAACCAAGATTTTTGTGGAAGATGAGAGTTTCTATGAGAAATGAGAAGAGAAATTAGTATGTGTGTGGTGTTAGTGTCATTTCCGAAATCATTTGCACTACTTTTTAATTGGATATTATCTCGGAGTGGGTTTGTACGAGAGTGTTCAGGCAGTAAGCTTCAATTGCGAGGTCGAGGTGTTTGATTTGTTTTTACCAAGAACTTGTATTGAGAGTTGAAAGGGAGTTGGGCGTCGGAGTTTTTTTGCGGTTTAATGCCATGGATATTGGTAAGAATGTTGGGTTTTAAAATTTGATCTCTCTTCTTCCTCCATTTTCTCAGCAATCAGATGAAGCAGAAGTGGGGATAAAAAGAGAAAGAAATTGAGTGCCAGAAAGCAAGGTTAATGATAAACTAGATCTTAATGTATACATATATATTTATATTTTGTGTTTGTAATCTTAACATTGGTTAGTCAAGCATATGAGCAGATGTTTGTAGAGCAGTGGGATATATGTGAGAGGGCTGTGGAAGTCTTATTTCCTTTTTTTTTTCTTTTTTTTTTTGGTTCCCTTGAAATGTTATTTTTCTTTTTAATCAAATGTGTAGTGATGATTTTGGATAGGGTTGTGTTCTGATCACACTTTGAAGATACTGGACTTAGTCTATTGCACACTTCCTTTATCGATATGGTTATTTCACTCTCGACATACTTAGGCGTCTTTGATGTTGTCAGATCAATAATTAAAAGATAAGCTGCCAGATGTTTATCTGGCTTTCTGAAGTTGAAGGGATTATGGGGTTTCTCTTGATCTGCATAGTGGCCTTGCTTGTCATGATTGTTTCATTACCATTTGTTTGAAGTCAAGATGGCTGGACGAGGGTTTTCAGAACTTTTGGACTGCATTTTACTTCATGGTTTCAGACAAGCATATGATTTAGATAAAAGAAACTGTTATCACTATCTTCCTCTGATTAGGTTCATGAAAATAAAAGCACATGCATTTTTCCTGACACTAGTTATTTGCGCGTGTGCGTCTTGTGATGGCTACTATATTGGATTGCTACCACAAATGAGTAAGTTTATAACTACCCGTACTATTTACACCATTCTATTAAGGGAAAAATATGGATGCCAGTAGAAAAATCAGTACTTTGCATTTGCGGAATCGCTAAAATATGTTAACTAAAGAGACCTGTTTCTAGTTTATGTAGTATTTTCGGCTAAGTTCTTCCACTCTGGAGCTTCTATCGTATCTAAAAATTTATGTCTTGGACTACTTGTTCTCGGACCTAACAACACTATGAAGTATGTTAATACTCTATGTAAGTGGGAACTCTTACTGTATGTTCTACTTCCTGCAGATCTATCAAGACTTAACTTACATTGATCCTTGTTTTGGTTATAGAAATTGTGAAGCTGATGGGGTTGTATGCTCCAGGTGGTTAATCTTTGTCAGGCCAAAAAATATCTGCCTTGAATGTGGTAGATAAATGTGTTGGATTTCTGTCAGTGTCACGGGGCACTATATGTCATGTTATTGTGAAAATACATTTGAACCAGTAATTCACGTTTAGGGAAATGTTGTTTGAATTGTATGTGGATAAAAATATTGGTGAAAATTACTATTAACTATGCAAATCGTTGAAATACCTTCTTTGAAATATGAAAATTTGAATGAATCTAAGAAATGTTAAACCAGATATACCTTCAGAAATAGTAAAACATGATATGTGCATGGAATATAGTGTAATCTAAGGAGGGTTTGCTTCTGTACTGTAGTTTATTTTTTGTGAAGATGGAAGGTAAAAAATTTACATTTGCATTACAGTAATAATAAATCTTGTTACTAGGAGGTTGGATGCTGTCTTATACTGTGGTCTATGGTTCTCTTCCTAGAATATATGGCTTGTAAAGATTGGGTTCCTTTTCTCATCTCTTATGTGTACTTTGTTCTTCATAAAGATGATATTTCATGTGCATGTCAAATAGAAAGTGCACTTGTTACTTAAGTAATATAGTCTGACATAGATAAGCACATATTTTGGTACCTGACATGTTGAAGGGGTCCAGTCGGTTAGTTGGGGGTGCTTTCCTCTTTTTTCATGAGAAAATATTATCACCGTATTAGAGTTTGTTTTGTTCTTTCCCGTGGTCTTTCTTTGGTTTTTGCTTCTAGGCATACTAGACAGTTGGATAGGACTGCACTTTGGTTAGGTCCTACCTGAAGGATGGGTCTGTATATATCTTAAGATGTAGTCGGCTTAAATAGGTTAGCATACCTTATTTCATTTGTGTTACTCGTCTCAATCTCAGATGTTTTTGTTTACGTGTATGTACTGTATTATATGTTTACTGTGAAACCTTGGTGATCCCCTTGATTATCTCTGAAGGAAATGCAACGTCTTGTTTTCCTAAGAATATGTGAAGATGGTTTGCAAGAGGGAATCAAGTTGAATGATAATTTCTGTAGTTTGGTGGTGACCTCAGTCTCTTGCAGTTCTGAATGTGTGTGTGTGCTTTTTTTAATAATAAACAAAAGTTATATTGGTCAATTTTCTAGTTTTTGTCAAAAGTGTTGATGCGATTTTTTTTACGCCTTTATGAATGCTTGTCTGTCTTTTCATCCTTATATTTGTTGTTGCTTTCATTTTCTTTCTAAATCGTGTAGTTCTTTTTGTTTTTCTTAATGATGATTTAACCCATTCTTAATTTTGGGGCTAATAGGGTTTTAGGAAAGTTGATCCTGACCGCTGGGAATTTGCAAACGAGGGCTTTCTGAGGGGTCAAAAACATCTTCTGAAGAGTATTAACCGGCGAAAACCTGCCCATGGACATAGTCATCAACTGCCACAGCAACCATCACATGGACAGAATTCAGTGGCTGCATGTGTAGAGGTTGGGAAGTTTGGTCTCGAGGAAGAGGTTGAGATTCTCAAAAGGGACAAGAATGTGCTTATGCAGGAACTTATCAGGCTGAGGCAGCAGCAACAGTCTACTGATAATCAGCTGCAAACAATGGTCCAACGTCTTCAAGGTATGGAGCAGCGGCAGCAACAGATGATGTCATTCCTTGCAAAAGCCATGCAGAGCCCTGGTTTCTTGAATCAGTTTGTACAGCAGCAAAATGAGAGCAGTAGGCGCATAACTGAAGCCAATAAGAAAAGGAGACTCAGACAGGAAGGAATTGCTGAGAATGAGCGTTCTGATACTCCTGATGGACAGATTGTTAAGTATCAGCCTCCGATGAATGAAGCAGCAAAGGCAATGCTCAGGCAGATAATGAAACCAAATACTTCTTCCCACCTGGATTCTTTTAGCAACCATCTTGAGAATTTTTTGATTGGTGAGGGTACATCATCATCCAGTGCAGTAGAAAGTGGGAGCACTTCAAGCCATGCGTCAGGAGCTACACTTCAAGAGGTCCTGCCTACTTCCGGGCATGGGCCTTTTCCTGCATTTTCAGAAATAGAATCTTCTCTTAAGGCTACACACTCTGGAGAAGTTGTAACAGGTCCAATCTCGGATATAAATGTGCTCGTTGGAGCACAAGAGGTGCCAGCAATACCTATGTCACAGACAGATGTAATCCCTGAGGTTTCTCAGGTACAAGGTATGGCACATGGAGGTATAATAAGTATTCCTGAAGGAAACACAACACCCGAGGCAGGTGTTGGATTCACTCAAGATGTGGCCCCTGAAGGTGGTGATGGATTTACTGACTCACCATTTGATTTTATGTCCCTGGATGTTGATAGTATTCCTCCTGATGCTGACATTGACGCATTACTTGACAATCCCAACTTGTGGGACTTTCTTGAACAAAATCCTGTGCCAGATGAAATGGATTCAACCTCTGCGGAAGGCATGCCTGTTGGAAATGAAGTGCAGCCGACAGAGAAGGGATGGGTTAAAACCCAGCACATGGATAAGCTTACTGAACAAATGGGAAATCTAAAATCAAATTCGAAAGGGGTCTGATCGTGTTTACTGATTTACATTAGCTACACAAATTGTCCGAGGTAAAACCCGCAGACACATAGTAGATCATATCAATCACTTGGTCCCTCTTATAATGGCCATCGGAAAATCAGCTATGCCTTCTGTTTCTTCTTCCTGGCTTTATTGTGCACATATGGGATGTAAGTTTCTGTTGTCATTTCCCTTTTAGTCTGTAGTCATCATTAGTAGTCAGTGTTGAATGAAGGCAGCGGGCATGGCTGTTTTAGAGGCTAAAACTTTTGATCTTTAATCTTTGTTGTACAGGTTGATGTCCTACTCTAGGTAGAGTCAGACACAACCTTTGTTACAAAAGAATTTCTCCCAAGGGAGGCTTGTTTCTTGACAGTTCATGATTGTTCCTTCAGTAGACTTTTTTTTGGGGTGACAATTCCTTCAGTAGACTTTGATTGTACTAACATCCTTTTATTACAGCCTTTGCGTTTAAAAATCATAACACTGATTCGTGCATCTTGAAATTTATTTTCTTGTTATGGAGTGTGTCCTTATTTGTCTTACGACAAGTATGATATAGATTTTATACTATGAGAAACCATTTTTTTAATTGTAGAGAAAGGGTTTAGAATTTTTATGATCCAATAGCACTTAAAGATGGATTTTTTGTTCCTTTTGTTTGCATATCACCAAAAGTAAGAGTTTCCAGTAGGAATTTGAGTATCGTATCTGTATAATCAAAGTAAGTTTGGAGTAGGAATGTGAGTATCGTATCTGTATAATCAAAGTAGAGTTTGCAGAGAATTTGAAGTATCGTATCTGCATTATTGGGTATTGAAGTATCTGATACACCATGGGGGCATGTATGTACTAATGTGCATTGAAGTATCTAACATCATGGTTGTTGCAAGATGTTTGATTTTGTTGTAGTTACATTGTGCGTATTTCTCACTCTTCGAACACATGAATTGCCTTCAATGACGGATTCTGATCCTAAAACTTCGATATTCAGAGATCTTGGCAGTGTATTCTTTCCCAGTTATTGGCAGTTTTGCTATCTCGCAACTGATTCATTTCAGTCAATTATTTGCATTGGTATAGAATAGAGAACTGATTGCAGTTATGGCACCAAAGCACTAAGCCTTTTTTGTTTTCGATCATGGCCAGAATTAACAGTGTAGTGTATCCGACTGTGGCAAAATCACGACTAGGATCATCACAATTCTTGTTCCGAATTATATGCATGCTTTTGGATGCACACTGTTGGGTGATTGTGTTTGCTTATCTCAATCCCTATGTATTACATGCAGATACAGAGTAAACTCGAACATCGATCCTAACAAGAAAATGGCAGAGGGTTATCAACTGAAAAGCATACGTGTCGATATAAGTAGTATTCACTTCAAAAGGTTATTTTAACAGACTTTTACAGTACCTACTTTCCACACAAAAATTCACCTGCCCGTTAATTTTGGGATATACACACCCACCTGTAAGCCCCTACTGTGAGTTAGAACCAACTGGTTATGTTTTCATTTTCTTAGAGATTACATATTTAAGTAGAACATTGGATGATGAGGCTCAAACGAGAAACAACAGATCTTTGATTAGAGTAGGCCGGTAGTGTGTAAATGACGACATTAGTGAGAAAGAGAAGGCATCAACAAGCACTAAGGCTCGCTCCAACACCACCTCCACCGATGACTGCAGCAGCTGTCTTCACCCACAAGAGCATCTTTCGGGCATTGCCTCCAGCTTCCAGTCCTGACTCTCCCGGAATTATTGAAAACCTCTCTTATCTCGAAAAAGTTGGGTTCTTGGCCACGGGGATAATGGCAGCATCGTCTACAAAGTACGTCACAAGAAAAGCTCATGCATTTATGCCTTGAAAGTCCTCCGGTTTGACAACAATGCCGGCATAGTTATCTTGCAACAGGCGGCGCGTGGGGCGGAGATCCTCAAACTTGTTGACTCGCCCTACGTAATAAGATGTCATGGGGTTTTTGACAACGGGGCGTTCATGAGTCCAGATCATAATGACAATGAGGGTCAAGGTGATTTCTGTTTTGTGATGGAGCACATGGAAGGAGGCTCACTGCAAGATGTGCTGCGAGCACGTCATAGATTACCGGAGCAAGTAATCTCTGGCGTGGCGAAATGTGTCCTCCATGGACTGCACTATCTACATGCCATGCATATTGTGCATAGAGACATAAAACCCTCAAACCTTCTCATAAACGATAGAGGGGAGATCAAGATTGCAGATTTTGGGGTGAGTCACATAGTTGCAGGTGCCCATGAGCATTGTGACTTGTATATGAGTACGTATGCGTACATGAGCCCTGAGAGGTTTGATCCAGAGAGGTGGGGTGGTGACAATGTAGATGGTTTTGCTGGAGATGTGTGGTCACTTGGATTGGTGGTGTTACAATGCTACATAGGCCAGTTTCCGCTCCTTGAACCGGGGCAGAAACCGAACTGGCCAACATTGATGTGTGTGATTTGCTTTGGGGAGAACCTGGAGATGCCGGAGATGGCCTCACCAGAGTTTCGGAGTTTCATTTGGAGATGTCTTGAGAAGGATTGGAGGAAGAGAGCAAAAGTTGATGAGCTTCTTGACCACCCTTTTGTGAATAAAACTTGTTGCGCTTCAACTGATCAAGAGCTCATTTGATTTTGTGATCCCTGCATTTGGAGTTCCTCTTAATTTCTTTAGTTTACGTACGTAAGGTTTTCTTCTTTTCCGGACTTTTGAACCATTTTGCTTGGCCATTTTTTTTCTTAATCCAACCATTTTCATTCATATAGAAGAAAATCTTACGAGTGTAATGGACGTTTCTGAGCAGGCGTAACATCACTTCTATCGTCCATGCCAAGATAATAGAAATTAAGCAGCTACAATCTCTCTACCACACTCGAGATTGGAAGAAAGGTCACTCTGAAGACTCAGAAATTTGCAATTCGCCAATATATGTGGTATAGTGCCGTCGGCATACCAACCAGATCATGCTGTAAAGCCGATCTAGAAGGTGCTTTTGGATTTTGCCACGGGTTGAACATAGTACGTAGCTGATGATTAATCTTATTAGCTCTCTAACAAAAACAGATTCCTCATACCACTAGCCCATTTACCAAACGAAATAAATGTAATCATGAAATAACTATGTCTGTCTAGGCCTGGAATTAGGGCTGAGCTGGCTGTGGTGATCGATTAGGCCGGGTTAGCAGTCAAGAAGAGTAGTGGTGCTGGACCGCTGGTGGTGCTGGTGGAAGACAAAGGGGTGGTCATCAACGTCAGTACTCTGGACTCTGAGTCGGACAGAATGAGGAAATGTGAGTTTGCAGGTAGGCCTCATCATTTAGCCCGCGAATCTGAAAAGTCCGCGGAGACCTGTAAGCCCAATGACATTTTATCTGGCCCGGTCTGCGAGAAAGCCCGCCAAAGCCCGTTTCTGTGGGTAGAGGGCCGGATTTAGATTAGAGGGATGAAACCCGACCCGTGGACCCGGTCCACCAAAAGCACGCCAAATAATAAAATATTATATATACATATTTTATTAAATTTAGAATAAAATTATCGCATTATGAAGTAAGTATATGAAGGAAACTTCTCGGAATCGATCAACACCAGCCGATATGATCAATATATATATATATATTTAGTGACCATGTAAAAATTTCATCCAATTCAGACCTTGTCTGATCGTTGAAATTTCCGATAAACCGAAAACAACACTAATATGCCATAAAGGAAGACCAATTACTAAAATGCGAACACCGAAAACCATTTGCATATATGAAATCACATAATTTTTATCACCGATTGTGTGCGGTCACACTAAGGAAACCTTTTGATAAAGCCCCGGTCAATGAGGATTTTAATATGTCAAAACACATCTTTTTTAGTTGACCGTAGGTACGGACAGTCAAACAATGTCCAAAATGGACGAATTTTTTACGGGTTCCCTAAATATATATACTGATCACATCTGCTGGTGTCGATCGACCATATTTCGAACTTGAGTTATCAATCGCCGAATTGTTCACTAATGTATCATAACCTTTATATTATGTTTATAATAAAACTATCACATTATGAAGTGACTATATGAAAGAAACTTCTCAGGATCGATCGTCACCAGCCGATGTGATCGGTATATATATTTAGTGACCCAATAAAAATTTCATCCAATTCAGACCTCGTTTTGACTGTCGAAATTTCCGGTAAACCGAAAACATCACTAATATGCTCTAAGGGAGGACCAATTATAAAGTTGTGAACGCCGAAATCCGTTTACATATATGAAATCACCTAATTTTTGTTACTTATCGTGCGCGGTCGCATTGAGGAAACTCATTTAGCAAAGCTCGGTTAATGGGGTTTCAATATGTTAAAACACCTCTTTTTTGGTTGACCGTAGGTACGAACGGTCAAACCATATCCAAAAAATACGAAATTGGTACGGTTCCCTAAATATATATATCGATCACATCTGTTGGTGTCGATCGACCATATTTCGAACTGGAGTTGGCGATCGCCTAAATGTCCAGTAATGTATCATAATATTTATATTATGTTTAGAATAAAACTATCGCATTATGAAGTGACTATATGAAGAAAACTTCTCGGAATCGATCGACACCAGCTGATGTGATCGGTATATATTTTTAGTGATCCTATAAAAATTTCATCCAATTCGGACTTCGTTTGACCGTAGAAATTTTCAATAAATCGAAAACACCACTAATATGCCCCACGGGATGACCTATTACAAATATGCGAACACCGAAAGCCGTTTGTATATCTGAAATTGCCTTTTTTTGTTACCTATCGTGCGCAGTCGCACTGAAGAAACTCATTTGGCAAAGTCTCGGTCAATGGAGTTTCAATATGTCAAAACATATTTTTTTAGTTGACTGTTGGTATGAACTATTAAACCATGTCCAAAACTGATGAAATTTTTACGAGTTCCCTAAATATATATATACTGATCACATCTATTAGTGTCGATCGACCATATTTTCGAACTGAAGTTGTTGATCACCGAAGTGTCGACTAATTTATCATAATCTTTATATTAGGCTTATAATAAAACTATCGCATTATGAAGTGACTACATGAAGGAAACTTCTCAGAATCGATCGACACCATCCGATGTAATCGGTATATATATTTAGTGACCATTTTAAAATTTAATTCAATTCAGACCTCGTTTGACAGTTGAAATTTCCGGTAAACCAAAAACAACACTAATATGCCTTAAAGTGGGACCCATTACCAAGATGCGAATGCGGAAAACTGTTTACATATTTGAAATCACCTAATTTTTGTCACTGATCATGCATGGTCGCAACGAATAAATTCATTTAACAAAGCCCCGATCAATGAGGTTTTATTATGTCAAACGCCTCTTTTTTGGTTGACCATATGTACGGACGGTCAAACCATGTTCAAAACGGATGAAATTTTTACAGGGTCCCTAAATATATATATCGATCACATCTACTGGTGTCGATCGACAATATTTCAAAATTAGAATATATTTGTGACTTTTTTTTAGAATATTTTATAATAATTCTTTTATTGTTTCAAACCCTTAAATTATATTATTATATTTTTTTTCTAATACAAGGCCCGGCTCGCAAAAACCCGCAAGCCCCGTTTTAGGTGGGCGGACTTAGATCTTCATATTTGTGAAAATACCCAGCCCCGCCCGTTACTTATTTAAATTTACTAAGGCCCGGCTCAACCCGTTACTCATGGGCCGGGCTAAGCCGAGCCAGGCCAATTGACGAGCACTATTAGCAAGTGTTAATTAAGCTCTTGTACACCTTATTACTCAAGTCTCGAGGTCTCAAATAATCAAATTCATGTTCAAAACATTCTTTTAAAGGTGAGAAATTAAGTAAGATTTTCATATATACCTGGATTTGAAACACAATTAACAAAAGGAGAAAAAATCACTATGACTCTCGATATACATATATATATATATATATATATATACAGTCTCTATCCAGAGTGAAGGTTCACTCTGAAGTTTCAGAGTGAAGTTCCAATTTTGACACATTTTTCGGTCAAATTGTTTCACCATAAGCGATTCAATATTTAAGTATGCTATTCAAGATCATCTCTATAAAGTTTCATCTAATTTGGACATCGTTAAGGTATTGAAATTAGATTAAATCAATGAATGAATTAAAACTGTTCAACGTGAACC
Source organism: Argentina anserina (assembly GCF_933775445.1). Taxonomy (NCBI): domain Eukaryota; kingdom Viridiplantae; phylum Streptophyta; class Magnoliopsida; order Rosales; family Rosaceae; genus Argentina; species Argentina anserina. The sequence goes on from NC_065876.1 coordinate 13,413,736, forward strand.
GTTCGTGTAAATCTCAATTTTGAAAGCTCAAATCATTGTCAAATTAGATGAAACTTTATAGAGATGATCTTGAATAGCATACTTAAATATTGAATCGCTTATGGTGAAAAAATTTGACCGAAAAATGTGCCAAAATTGGAACTTCACTCTGAAACTTCAGAGTGAACATTCACTCTGGATAGAGACTATATATATATTAAAAAGTGAGTAGAGCTTACTGTCACGAGCTTACTCTTTTGCTATGCAACTCGTGCGGCCTTAGCAGCTCCCTTATGCTAAGTCAGCCTTACTCTCGCAAATGCCCTGCTAGAACAATTGAAAGGCAAAGAAGAATATCTCGAAAGAGAACTTATATTGAACAAGAGAGAACTTACAAGTATGCTTGATAGCTTGCTTGATTACTTGATGATGTAAATGAGAGGGGTGGCTTGCTATTTATAGGCCTCCTCATCCTACTTTACAAGTTCTAGATACTTCTAGGACTATGTATATTCTAGATAACTCTCCTTGAGTCTATCCAAATCTACAAGGCTAGAGAGTTCTAGATGACTCTCCTTAAGTCTATCCAAATCTATAAGACTTTGAGATTATCCTTGAGTGTTCTAGAGGATTCTTGAATAGTCCAGTTCCACTAGCCTCTCCAAGGTTCTAGAGATTTCCGGAAATGTCCCAAGGCTTCTTGAGACTTCTAACATCTTCTAGGTTCTTCCAAAGGGTTCCACCATATTCCGGACCCGCCTAGAATGCTTAAGGTAAAATTTTGCTTAAGTTTGGCGGGATGTGACATTCTCCCCCACCGAATCCCGCGATGCCCTCATCGCGCTTCATTGTATTGCTGGATCATGTCCTTGAACTGCCAAAGCGTATCCTCGGACTCCCAGCTTGCTTCCGTATCGGGCAGACCTCGCCACTTGATGAGGTACTCTTTGTAACTTGGTACGCCTCGACGTCGAATGACCCGATCTGCGAACACTTCATCGACTTCCTTGTCGAAGTTGGTGATTACCGCCGTTGGTGCCCGATGCGATATACCCCTTGATGGGTCTTCCTCGTCCTCATTGTATGGCTTCAACATACTCACGTGGAAGACCGGATGTATCTTTAACTTGGGCGGGAGGTTGAGCTTGTATGAAACTTTGCCTATGCGCTTGATCACCTCAAACGGTCCTTCATACCTGCGGATCAAGCCCTTGTGCACCTTTCTAAAGGCCTTGAACTGTTGCGGCAAGAGTTTCACAAGTACAAGGTCGCCTTCCTTGAACTCGACATGCCTCCTCTTCTTGTCTGCCCACTTTTTCATCCTCTTGGCAGCCTTGTGCAACGCCGCTCGAGCTAACTCTGCTTGCTCGTGCCATGACTTGGCAAACTTAAATGCGGCTGGGCTCTTCCCTTCATAGTGAGTGGCAAGGGATAGAGGGGTAGTAGGCTGCTGTCCCAAAACGATCTCAAAAGGACTTTTGTTGGTGGCCTCACTTTGCTGCAGGTTGTAGGAAAACTGCGCCACATCTAGAAGCTTGGCCCAATCCTTTTGATTGGCACTCACATATTGCCGTAAGTATAGCTCCAAGAGAGCATTGATGCGTTCCGTTTGACCGTCGCTTTGCGGATGGAAGCTTGTTGAAAAGTTCAAATCTGACCCCAACATTTTGAATAGCTCCATCTAAAATCTCCCCGTGAAGCGCGGGTCTCTGTCGCTGACAATGTTCTTTGGAACTCCCCAAAGCTTGACTACATTGCGTAGGAATAGCCTTGCTGTCTCCTCCGCGGTGCAGTCGGCTGATGCGGCCATGAAGGTTGCATACTTGCTGAATCTGTCCACTACCACTATGATGCTCCCAAACTGCTCGGACTTCGGCAGGCAAGTGATGAAGTCCATAGAGACACTCTCCCATGGTCTCTCGGGAATGGGTAAAGGGTCTAGCAAGCCCCCCGGTTGCTGCTGAACTATCTTGTCTTGTTGGCAAACTAGACAAGTCCGCACATACTCTTCGACCCCGTCCCGCATCCTTGGCCAATAATACATGGACTTTAGCAAGGCAAGTGTGCGTTTCATACCTGGGTGGCCGGCCCATTTGGAATCATGACACTCCTTGATTAGCTCCCTTCGCAAGCTTCCCCACTTTGGTACATAGATGCGGCGGCCTGTTGTATAGAGAAGGTCGTCGTCTAGCCAAAACCTCCGAGTTTTGCCTTCTTTTACTAAGGTGATGAGGCTTTGTGCTTGAGGGTCTACCCTTAGTCCCTCCTTGATCTTGCTTAGCAATGGGCTAGTGACTTGCGAGATGCTTGCAAACTCCGTCTTGCGGCTTAGTGCATCCGCTACCACGTTCGCCTTCCCGGGTTTGTACTCCATGGTGTAGTCAAATTCCGCCAAGAAGTCTTGCCACCTTGCTTGCTTTGGACTTAGCTTCTTTTGAGTTTGGAAGAAGCTTGTTGCTACATTGTCGGTCATGATCACAAACTTGGTCCCAAGCAAGTAATGTCGCCACACTCGAAGGCAATGGATGATGGCAGTCATCTCTTTCTCTTGCACGGTGTAGTGCCGCTCCGTGTCATTGAGCTTCCGACTCTCATAAGCAATTGGATGTCCTTCTTGCATGAGGACTCCACCGATGGCAAAGTCGGAAGCATCGGTGTGCACTTCGTATGGCTTGGAGTGATCCGGTAGGCTAAGTACGGGCTCCTCGCATATTGCCTTCTTCAAGTCTTCAAAGGCTTCTTGACACTTTGTTGTCCATTCCCATGCCTTGTTTTTCTTGAGAAGGTCAGTTAATGGTGCAGCCCTCGCCGAGTATCCCTTGATAAAGCGGCGATAATAGTTAACTAGCCCAAGAAAAGATCTTAAGTCATGTACCTTGGTGGGTGGTTCCCATTCTTGGATGGAATGCACTTTGCAATCCTCCATCATAAGCTTGCCGTCCTTGATCTTGTGTCCTAAGAACGACACTTCCGGCTTCGCGAATGAGCATTTCTCCATCTTGACGTATAGCTGGTTTTCCCGCAAAACCTCGAGCACTTCCCGCAAATGCTCCACATGCTCCCGCATGGTCTTGCTATATACCACTATGTCGTCCAAGTAGACGACCACAAACCGATCCAAGTAGGGGTGGAATAACTTGTTCATCAAGGTGCAAAATGTCGCCGGTGCATTAGTTAGACCAAATGGCATGACCATGAATTCATAAGAACCGTACCTTGTGATGCATGCGGTCTTTGGCTCATCTCCTTCCGCAATGCGCACTTGGTAGTACCCCGAACGAAGGTCTAACTTTGAGAAGTAGCGTGCATGACCCAATTGATCAAAGAGATCGGCAATGAGAGGGATAGGGTACTTGTTCTTTACCGTGATCTTGTTGAGCGCCCTATAGTCAATGCACATGCGTAGAGATCCGTCCTTCTTCTTTTGGAACAATACCGGGGCACCGAATGGGGCTTTCGAAGGTCTAATGAACCCCGCGTCCAAAAGTTCCTTCAATTGCCTCCTTAGTTCTGCTAACTCCGGTGGCGTCATGCGGTATGCACCCATGGCGGGCGGTTTGGTCCCTGGTTCCAACTCTATCTCATGGTCGATCTCTCTCCTTGGGGGTAGTCTCTTGGGCAGCTCCGCGGGTGATACATCCTTGAACTCCTCAAGAACTGCTGCTACCTCCTTGGGCATGTCATCTTGAGGCCTTGGCTCCTCATCATCAAACTCACTAAGGATGGCCAAGTAGCTCTCCTCTTCCCTCTTGATGCCTTTCTTGAATTGTAGTGCCGACAAGACCTTGATGTCTTGCTTTGCTCCTCGGGTTGTTGGCACCACACACGACCTCTCGCCATCCATAATGCATAAGCTATTGGCGAATGGCACCGGGAATGCCTTGACTTGATCATGGAATTCCAACCCCAAGACTACCTTGTAGTCATCCATCGGTACAATCGAGAAGTCTAGGTTCCCACACCAAGCTCCCACGCTTGTCTTGACTCCTCGAACTACTCCTTGTATTGGGCGGGCAGGTGAGTTAACCGCCTTAATGGAACCTCCTCCATTTGTTGCCTTAAGTCCAAGCTTGCGTGCTTCTTCAACGGAAATAAAGTTGTGAGTTGCCCCCGTGTCGAGCATCGCCGTTGTTGGCTTCCCACATATGGTGATGTCCGTATAGAGCAAACCTTTGGCTTGGACCTTGGGTGTTGAGCGGATAGCATTAAGCACCTGCAAAGACCCCAAATGTGCACCTCCATTGCCACCCTCGGCTTCACTCTCGCCTTGATGACTTCCCAAGAGCGCGCTTAGTGCTCTCCTTTGTGGGCAATGTCTAGCCCAATGCGGACCATCGCATAAGAAGCACTTGTTGTCATTTGGCTTGTCCGAGCTCCGCATGTCTCTTGACTTGCCTTTATCCTTGAACCTTGCCGAGTGGCTCTCACGGCGGGGCTCCTCCTTGCGTTGGATTTTGTCTCCCCCACCTTTGGCATAGGTGCTCCTCTTCTCCTTGGGCTTGGTGGACTCTCTTGGACTTGAGAAATCAACTAAGCTTTCGGCCACGGCTATGGCGGTAGCAAGGTCTTGCACTCCTCGTCGCCTTAGCTCCGTCTTGGTCCATGATTGGAGACCATCCATGAAGTTGAAGAGAGCATCCTTGTCGGATAGGTCGGGAATCTCAAGCACCAAGTTAGTGAATTCTCTAACATAATCACAAATTGGCCCGGTGTGCTTGAGCCTTCGCAAGCGAGCTCTTGCCTCATCCTCGGCATTCTCGGGATAAAACTGCTTCTTAAGCTCTTTCACAAAGTCATCAAAGGTAGAGATGGTGCACATACCTCTTTCGACATCTCCTCGCCTTCTCCTCCACCATAACATGGCGGTGTCGGTGAGATAAAGAGACGCGGTCTTTATCTTGGCATCTTCCTCCATGATGCCTACGGCCCCAAAGTATTGATCTAGCCCCCATAAGAAGTTGTCTACTTCTCGAGCGTTGCGCATGCCTCCGAAGCTCTTTGGCTTTGGCGCCTCGATCCGCTTGGCCTCTACGCTGCTGCTGGTGCTAGCCCCTGCGGCTAGTGCGCGCTTGCATAGGGCAAGGTCTGCCTGCATAGCTTCCATGCGTGCAGAATCTGCCTGCATCTCCTCCATGCGTGCAAGCATGCTATTGTGCTCCCTTTCTTGAACTTCACGCATCCGGGCGAGTTCCCCCATGAACTCCTCGCGAACCTTGTCTATCTCGCCTTGCAAGGACTCCTCTAGCTTGAGCATCATGCCCTTGATCGCAGTGTGGATTGCGGCGTCCTCTGCCTCCAAGTCTTCCACCTGGGCTCCCATGCCACTCACGCTCTCTTCCACTTGGGTTAGTCGTGAGTCGATTGCAGCTAGTATGTCCTTCATTCGTTCCTTCTTTGGAACCGTCGGGTTGACAAGTTCTTCATGACCCTTCTCTTGCGTGTCGTCGGAAACACTACCAACAGGATTGCCGTTCTTTGCCATTGTGTCGAGCTAGCCTCTTGATCGAACTTCGGCTCTGATACCAACTGTCACGAGCTTACTCTTTTGCTATGCAACTCGTGCGGCCTTAGCAGCTCCCTTATGCTAAGTCAGCCTTACTCTCGCAAATGCCCTGCTAGAACAATTGAAAGGCAAAGAAGAATATCTCGAAAGAGAACTTATATTGAACAAGAGAGAACTTACAAGTATGCTTGATAGCTTGCTTGATTACTTGATGATGTAAATGAGAGGGGTGGTTTGCTATTTATAGGCCTCCTCATCCTACTTTACAAGTTCTAGATACTTCTAGGACTATGTATATTCTAGATAACTCTCCTTGAGTCTATCCAAATCTACAAGGCTAGAGAGTTCTAGATGACTCTCCTTAAGTCTATCCAAATCTATAAGACTTTGAGATTATCCTTGAGTGTTCTAGAGGATTCTTGAATAGTCCAGTTCCACTAGCCTCTCCAAGGTTCTAGAGATTTCCGGAAATGTCCCAAGGCTTCTTGAGACTTCTAACATCTTCTAGGTTCTTCCAAAGGGTTCCACCATATTCCGGACCCGCCTAGAATGCTTAAGGTAAAATTTTGCTTAAGTTTGGCGGGATGTGACATTACGTACAGAAATATTGAATACAATTCATAATTAAACGCGTTTAAATCTATATCTTATACCCATTAATTATTGCGCGCTGAAGGCAAGCAATCATCGAAGTTAAACAAATAGGGAAAATATTGTGCTTTTGCACTCGTCATTATATATTTGATCGACCCTCAGTAGCTGCATGTACGTAAAATGTACAATTTGCCCTCGTTATTGACCCTTAGTTAAAGAACAGAATTGCTGCCTAGCATTTCTTCTTCTTGGTTAAGCACGTCGCTGTTGGATCAACAGAAAGGGAATGCAAGAAATTGACAGAGAATGAGAAAATTAGAGTTAAACCTAATAATAGAACACCTATTTAAATCTAAGCCCACATCCAATTTTTCTTTTATTCTACACTCAAAATCGTTTATTATTATTAATTTTTATTTTTGTATAAGTCTAATATACCCTTCTAACATATAAAAAGTTATACTAAATAATTTTCCTAATTTTAGGTTTTAAAATCAATTTTGAATATGAAGCTCATCAATTGTATCCATAATTATTTTATTATATTTAATTCATACCGCTAACATCAATGTGTATATTCATCACAAAATTCAGTTTTTCAACTTCTTGTTCTTCTTCTACCAATTCCATTTTGTAAAATTTTACACCAATTCTTATTTTTCAAGCAATAAGAACTAGTCATATGAAGATTATATGAGAAATTCATATGAAGGTATATAAGGTACTAAACGATCTTGATTCAGTAAGTGTTTCTTATCGTGATGTACATATTGTTCTTGTTGAATTATATTGTCAAATTAATCTATTGTAAGAGGTATTAAAATAATATTCTGGACAAGAATCATAGGTATATACATACACTATAACATCTAATAAAGAGGCATATTAAACTTCCCTTATATATTGCCTTCCTCAATAAAAGGTAGATTTCTATAGATGAGATATTTATATCTATGAACTAGGAATTCTACGTGAGCCTTCTAAATAGATATACTTCTCATTCTTGAGTTGTAATTAAATAGATACCTACTAACTAGGTTAAACACTTAAAGTCCTACATATCTTTAATTTAGGTTATTTAATAGATGAATGAAAACTTAAAACATCAGAAAAAAGACTATGATATAACAAAGTTCTCCAAGTTAACAACCTAACAATTTTCAAATTTCATGAATAGAAACCTTAAATCACCAAAATATAAGTTTTACATTCATTATCTTAAGGTATTTGAATATAATCTATTGGTAATAATGATGAGTTAAAATGAAATTTGCAAAATCATATCTAATCTATAATTAAGGTAAAAAATATTTAATACCAAAGATGACTAATTAGAATTAAATAGTGGCAATATGTAATTTTTGTTAAAACGAAAGACAATCTAGTATCTTATTTGATAATATTAGAGTAAAAAATATAATTAAATAATATGTGGGTTTGTTTTAAAAACATGCACTAAAAATGGATATGAAATGAAATACCCCACAGAGAATTAGAAAATAAATATGGGTTGATGAAAAGGAGATCGATATCATAGAAGGGAAACAAAAGCCATGGATGCAGCAGTTAAATTAAAATGAACAAGACAAGAGGAAGATCCTCTGTTGGAGAAGAGACACAGATATCCAATTCTTCTTCAAGTATCATGTACTTCCATGATTTGTACTTTTTGTAGTTTTGTACGTGGTTCATTATTGGCAACTAAGTGAATCCCGCTTGATTGCTTTTCTTGGAACCTCGGTCTTTTTAATCTTTTATTATTATTCAATGGTAATCATAGAGACAAGAATAAGAACATAAATACATGTTTATTATTCGTATCAACAACTCATCACGTGTTACTAAAAATCGTATAACGAAGACGAAAAGGGAAAGAAAGAGAACATAACTTATGTGCATAACAAATAGACAAGACCTAGCAAAACAAAAATCAGATTGCCTCGTACACAAGGAACTGAAAATGAAACGGATCCAGATGTCTCTTTATCTTCATCACTATCATCTTCAACTTTTGGATCATTGAAGTTGGAATTAGGGACGATCGTGTCCGGTATCGATTCATCATCACCAGTGCCTGATTGTGGACTGCTCGCCGGTCCGGCAAGGGACTCATCCGTACTCTTTGGCAAGCCTTGTCCATGAGTAACAGTTATCTTGAAGTGCTGCCCGTTCTTGCACTGATCGCCATCGTAATCACCGGAAAAGAAATATGTAACGCCCTCTTTCAACAAAGGAACTGCCACAGACACATCGTGTGTTTCTGTGTTTGACGGGTTCCCTTCCGACCATTGAATCGTATCCTTCTCCTTGGCATTGTCATAATCACATAGCTTGTACGTTGTCTCGTTATAGGTTTGGACGACAGAGTGATTCGTATCAGTGTTGAAAACTGCACGGCCAGCAAGAGTTAATTCCATAACTTAATTGGTAAAAATCAGATGTACCATAGAAAAATTTACTCCAAAAGTAAAAACAAAATTGAAAGAAAGTTGAGACCAGAATAGAAGAAAAGAATGATTGGCCTTGTAGGTGAGCTGTCGACATGCATATGAGCTGCAATCCGCTTAAAGAAGATAAAGTAACTAAAAGGGCGTCGGTGGGAGTTTTCGTATTGGGTTTGCTACATGTGAAGAACACATGGCCATACCAAATGTCAATGATTGTTAACCACCTTGTCCTTTTGTTAATTGTTACTCTTTCTAGCTTAATTATTTGATCAACTAACTCTTGCCTCTTCCAGTAAGATTGATGTAATCATTCTATCTGACCCAGAAAAACTAGATGGCATATCATATATAAGCTTCATGATTAATGTAATGGAATTGCGTAGTGATTTGTAAAACAAGAATCGAAATGAGCAGCGACGTTAAGGGTTTGTATTCATTCTTATCTGCTTATAAACGCAAGGACTTAATTCACAGCTGATATGTGAATTCTTATCTACTTAGAAAACACAAGGCTAGGACTCGATTCACGGAAAAGGGCGAAAGCTGAAACATGATCAGCAATGGAAATGATGAACTAGACGGAGGATGAAAGTGATGAAATTAAGAGAAGAGGGAGCAAGGAGCTTACTGAGGAAATCTCCCAAGCTGAAGTTGTTGGCGGCAGCCCATTCTTGGTAATCAACATCAGGCTTCTGGGAGTTATCGTACCAACCCAAGGAGTCGCCGACGGTGAGGTTCTTGTAAGCATGAACAGAATTACCCCCAGAAACTGAAACAAGAATAACCAGAAGACATGATAAGCTGACGAGAACCTCCATTCTTTCTTTCTTTGATCAGCCTCGCAGTGTGTGCTGGCTGTTGCTGTGGGGGAACAGATCCTAATGATAAGTACCTGTACTGGTTACTCATGTGAGGAATGTGCTACTGCCGTCTGCCAGCTACTCAGATACTCTACGTGTCGCATATGTATTAGTCAAATATTCAATAGGAACCCAAAAACCAAAGGTAAAGAATAATGAGAGAGTTTTTTTCACCAATAGTCCCTCAATTCTGGTGTACCTACCAATGTGATACCTCAACTCTTAATCGTACCAATGTGATACCCAGACTCTAGTATTGCTATCATTGAAGTACTTCCGTTAGTTTTTTTTAACTTTTCCGTTATCTTGGTAACGTGGCAGTTACGTGAGGCCCACAAAGAGGGTTAAAAGACAAAATTAACCTCATCTGAGATGAGCAATGTTTTTCCCGCCCTTTACCTTGAGAAAGACACCCAACAATTCCAATTTTGGCGCCAATTTTCCCTCCCTACTCCTTAATTTGTGTCTCTTATCTAAACTAAAGAACTACCGCCAACCAGTCGACCACAATCTGATAAAACCTAGATCAATCTCATTTTCTATTTTTACCCTAGCACTTGTTAAACTAGCAGAATAAATATAGAAATTTATATGGAACATCTCATTTCCACAATCTCATAAGAATAAAAACACATAAGTTAACGAAATTCAAATACATGTTTAAGTACCATTAGTTGCCACCTTTTATGTTGATCTGCCATGATTTTTACTTGTAAGAACTAATGGTACATGTAGTTGAATTTCGTTAAGCCAGAGGGAATAATACCAGCAGATAAAGCATTGTACTAATGGTACTTAAAAGTTCTTACAAGCAAAAATCATGGCAGATCAACATAAAATGTGGCAACTAATGGTACTTAAACATGTATTTGAATTTCGTTAAGTTATGTGTTTTTATATTCTTATGAGATTGTGGAAATGAGATGTTCCATATAAATTTTTATATTTATTCTGTTAGTTTAACAAGTGCTAGGGTAAAAATAGAAAATGAGATTGATCTAGGTTTTATCAGATTGTGGTCGACTGGTTGGCGGTAGTTCTTTAGTTTAGATAAGAGACACAAATTAAGGAGTAGGGAGGGAAAATTGGCGCCAAAATTGGAATTGTTGGGTGTCTTTCTCAAGGTAAAGGGCGGGAAAAACATTGCTCATCTCAGATGAGGTTAATTTTGTCTTTTAACCCTCTTTGTGGGCCTCACGTAACTGCCACGTCACCAAGATAACGGAAAAGTTAAAAAAAACTAACGGAAGTACTTCAATGATAGCAATACTAGAGTCTGGGTATCACATTGGTACGATTAAGAGTTGAGGTATCACATTGGTAGGTACACCAGAGTTGAGGGACTGTTGGTGAAAAAAACTCATAATGAGACGACGTACACATTCACTCAGCAAAGTCGAGCATAATCGGATACAGGATGAACAATCTGCGACGGACGGTGAAGTTGTCTCTATTTTCAATAAAATGAATAATCTTCCTAGACTGAATAATGCACCAACGTGCAAGTGAACTAGTGTTTATTACAAAATCTTAACTATTGATATTTAATAATATATTTTTAATAATAAATATATATATTTAATAAAATATAACCGCTAATTTAAATCGAGTGCAACTCGGTAGGTGTGAGAAAAGATACTTCAAATGAAAATGTCTTCATAACTTGAACAACGTTCCCAATTCATTAAAAATGATAATACGTATTTACTATGGTATGTGTTAAAATGAAATGGTAATACGTATAGCGAAAAATATGAAATAACTAAATTAAAAACGACATGTAGACATAAAATTTTCAACCAGTGGCGGATCCAGGATTAGATCATTGGGATGCTTGAACTTAACTAAAAAAATATAGTGAAAGTAATGAGGCTTACTCTTCTAACGTATATGTGCAAATAACATAAATTAATCAATCAAATATTCATATAGTACGTACATCGTAATTCATAATTATTTACAAAAAATTTTTATTAACGGTTCGAAAGGTTAAGGACTGACCAACAAAAACTTAATTAAAGATCGTGATTTATTAATAAAGCTTCGAAAAGATAACAATGAAAATAATTCAGATCTGGACTTGTAGACTAAACCTTTTTTTTAAAGAAATGTAGACCGGACATTTCTTTGAAACCATGAAGATTTTTTTTTCAAACGCTTCAGTTTAGACTCAAATTTATCAGTTTAGTCTAATTGACACCCCTATAGTGCCCACCCTATGCCAACCTCACAAAAAAAAAGAAGGTAAGTACCATTTTCTCACTAAATTTATAATTATGGTTATTATAAAAGACATTTGTAATTTATTTGTGAGGTGGGCATGAGGTAGGCACAGTAGGGGTGAGTAGCAAATTTGTTTCCACTAATATATATCAAACAAAACAATGTATATAGTCAAAATCTAACACAATTAATACACAATTGAATAGATTAACGCCGTATTACCTAATAACCTAGCTAGCATTTTAGAAGAATATATTTTTGGTTGAAGACACGCTATTGAGGAGGAGAATAGTAAAGTATAGAAGAGAAATAAATGAATAGAGTTGGTTATTTGGTGATGCTTTCGCTAAGAAGAATCCCAAAATCAAAAAATTTTAAACCTAGTTTTTTTTCCTTGTCTTGACCGATGGGGATGCTTGAGTCACCCCTAAATAAGCCTAAATCCGCCCTTGTTTTCAACTAACAAATGGAGCGGAAAATACGTACCGACATCTTCTAAATTAATGGTAAACATTGAAATTAATGTGACATTCCGGTGAATAAAAAGAAGAAGGATACTTATACATTAACAACGTTCAAATGTTTGAATACTAGTGGACAAGCTGCAAAACATTTCGTGTTAGTTTGTTCACCTAGATGAGTTGCATTAATATATTCATTTAGTTTAACTCATTTCATAATGTTTCCTCTTCATTAGATTTAGGACTTACGGTGACACACCATTCTCGCTTTTGAGCAAGTTTTATGATCGTAGCCTGGGATAATTGTAGTCATTTATTCTGCATGATTGCTTTGGTTATGCATCAAAGATAACAAATAGATAGTCCACACTTCTCATCTACTTGAGATGCAGAATATGTGATACATTGGATCCAAGATGTGTATTACAGATTCTGCTCATGTTCTCTTTTGGGAGAACTGCTGTTAAAATGATAGGTTATGAACCAACGATTATCAGTGTATGAAATACAAAATATGTATCATGGGAGAATAAGATGAAAATTCTACTATTTGAAGCTGTCACTAGGTAACACAAGGTGGAAACCCATCAGAGTGAATTAGAACAAATCGGACAAATTATGATCACTCAATCAGTCATCATTTTATACGATTGGGGCACGTATAATGGACAAACTCGATTAAATTCCATATGCTTCAATGCTTGTATTGTTTCACACTTTCACTTGCATGTCTTTTTTGGCGTTCAAGTCAAAGTTTATTTACATGTCCACTCCTCAAAAACAGTGAAAGAAGAAAAGGAAAATATGGGTTCAAGAACCTCACACATCATGCAAAGTTATAAACAAAGAGATGCTGCATATCATCTTGGTCCGGCCAAATTCCAATTCTTTGAGATGCCCAGTCGCTTCTGGAGAAATCCCCCTGAATAAGAAATATGAATGTCAAATAATTGTCATATTCTAAATGTTTACATCTCAGATATTCTGTACGAATACAGTTCTGTACTTATCATCATCTGGGAAAGTAGAACTATTTGATAACTTCACCAACTACAAAAGTAATCCTCATACTTTCCCTGCATGTAAGCAAGTACAAAGTTTTTGAAAACTAAGGTGGCAATTTTGATGATTTTTGGACATGCTAGCTAATTTCATTTATTGGAAAAGTATATATTTGATGAGTTAACAGACTGTTAAGCAAGCTAAAAGGATACAAGGGGGGCACAGAACAAACTACTTCCCTCATTCTCTTCTCCCATCAACAGAGCCAACGGACTTACCATTATTCATCTATCTGGAGTGTTGCAATTGATAAAAAGTGAATCTAATGTCCAGAACTGTTAATAATATTTGTTGGAAAATAATACCAAACTTTACTCCATTTGCTTGTCTATTATTAAACAGGGAAGATTGTGTACCCTCGAAAACAATATGCAGGACACAACGGCGCATATACTGACTCATGTTTGTCAACCAACATACTGTGTTTGCCATGCAGTTCTTAATAAGTACAATTTCAATGCAGTACTTTACCAGGTACACATTACTGTCCCCCCAGGTTCATACTTCTATGGTTTTGGCATATTTTCAGCCACATTGGTTCAGGTTTAGATACCCTGTAGGTTTGATCAAGTTATTCCTGTTAAGCTGAGAAAGTCATGTGGTTCAGTAACCAACAAAACAATTCTTGCCCACCATATGTGTGCCAAATATGCAAATCCAACATGGTGGATGGAGGTCTGTATACGCAACTCCAAGCACCTTAATGTATCTCAGAGCATTTATGTCACCCCCAGTTTTAATTTATCATGATGTCTAAATTATTTGCTACAGGTCTAACGAATCGGGTGGAAATAGAAACCTAATATTGGCTGGGAGCAAGAAATTCCACCATATATGTTGCACTTAAACTATTATTAGAATTTTAAATGTTTTAAACACGCTCGTCTGCAAGCAATGCCAACCTCTCCATAATTTATACTATGTTATGAAAACACCCCTACATTTACAAATTGAAGCAAATGAGCGGAAAAACTACTTTAGAAACAATACTCATGACAGGAAGTAAATGCTCCAAATACCATAAAACAAAGGGCATCTTATTTTTTATTATTGCTTACTACTTACTCGATGACACCAAAACCAAAAGGTACACAGAAAAAGGGAAGAGCAAAGATCAAGCAAGGAAATTCATGGGCTAACCTTGTCTAGATATTAGGTTGATACGAGACCGTGGCCCTTCAAACATCCAGTTATCTTCATCAAGTGATTTAACCTCTTTATTAAGGGCAGCCATGAGATTGGCCTTTAAAACTGCAATTAAGAAAGTAAACCTCATTTCAATTTAGAAATAAGCATTGATAGCCAAGCAAGCATATAGTTATAAATATAAGGCAACCCGGTACTGATTCATCGATTCCCTGATCTAATAAAATCTTAATAGGTGCTCGGTACAAGAGTTTATATTTCTGAGAAAGTAACACATTTCAGATTTCCATTCCTAAAACTAACATAATTAATTCCAGTAATGATATATAACTAAAATACACAATCCATACACTTTAACAACGAAATTCAATGATGTGAATTATGGCATTGTACATAAATTCTACATCGTAATTGTGGATAGGATTATTGTCCTGTGATTATGTCTTGTTCACAAAAGGATACTAATTTCCCCAAATTTGTTATATAGAAAAGATATGGAGAATAAAAGAGATAGTAGATGTTGGGAAAAGTATACTGCCAGAGGTTATCATTAGCTGAAATTCTGCAAAGAGGGGTTTATGGAAAGGAGTAAAAAGAAGTTGAAATTTCAAAGAAACAAATTGACTCTTTATAAGTGAATTTGTTTCCCTTCATGTTCAAGGTTTTATAAGAAACATTCTGACAGGATGGAGGCCATTATTCATCAACTAAATGAGCTTTGGACCAGCGAGGATTTTTACTGGCATCAAAGGTCCAGGGTGAAGTGAATACAGGTTGGGGATATAAAATTAGTTATTTCACGTCATTACTAGTCAGAGAAGAACGAGAACTGATGTAAAGATGATTACAATTGGTGAGTGGTATCAGAGGGAAAAAAAATTCAAAGTTATCTCCCTCCTTTTCTTTTATATTCTAGTCTGGCTTGATGATTTTAAGTTGCACGGAAATTTTGTGACAACTTTTCAAAATGAATCTCTAAGGATGTCCAAGAGACTTGGATGAGGGGTATTGGGGTGTGAGGAACGGGTGGTGACATCAGAAATTGTGATTTGCTCAGACATATTACCATAAATGAACTCAAGGAAGCAGTCTATTAATAAAACACACATTCTCCTCTTCCTAAAGTTGCCTGTCCTAAGATCATTTCTCAATTTCTAGTTTTCTACCAATCAGTCTGTGCAAGTGTTCTGACAATGATTTCTCTAGGGTACTACCGTACTAGCATCCAGGTTTACACCTTTACCACCTCAGCTGATTTCATTTAATCAGGCATATATCGTCCATGGAAGACATAATCAAGTCAAGACAATTACAATTGATTCTCTTGATGTCATCATTTCCTAACGTTGACACGTCTGGTAGTGACTTATGAGGATATCTTGGGTGTGAAGGTGAACGTCGCTAGACCTTATGATAGATGTGAATGTCAGTCTCTGAAGGCCGCTATACTCAATTATGCTGAGGAAAGTGGGTTGATTTGGTCATTCCGTGCTCGAAGACTGTCTTATTTTCAGTTCTATTAGAAGGAAAACCTGGAAAATATTTCTTGTTATCATCGTAACTCTTAACTATACAGCCAGTACTAAAGGGATTTCTGAAATTGCGAAACAAATTAAACAGTGCAGTCTAACATTACCAACAGGAAAGACAATGTCGAGAGCATTTACTCAACCCAAACTACGTGTGATTAACCCCAAACAAAACACACTCTTGGTTATTCTCTCTTAACTCTTATATTTCCAACACCCAATTTCCCATTAGACCACAAAATAGGAATAACTAAACCAAACAGAGAAACTAGTAACAAAAATCAAAACCAAAACTGAGATTAAATCATAATAAAAGAAGAAGAAGAGGGTCATTGCCAAACCTTGCATAGCCTCGTCTTTTCGATCCTGAATCGAAATGAGATCAGATGGGTGGTAGAAATCATCTGTAGACAAACCAGCAGCACCACCACTACCATTTCTTTCTCCTGACATCGAAGAATGCGCCGGCGACGAATTACTCATTCCGAAAATTTCCCGGCAAAATTAACCGGAACCCAACGAAACCCTCAATTCCAATTGATGGGTTCCTCCAAACAGCAATAGGTTTTCAAGTTTAGCTCTTTTTGCTCTCAAAGTTTTCAACTTTATTGGGTTTTTATTTCCAAAAGCTCGAGTCTTTGCAAATTACAGTTGCACCCTCAGAGAGCTGACACGTGTAACTGGAGCTTTGTATATTGCTTAGAATGTCATGGCTTCTTTTACAACAGAGTGAGAAGATCTGCATAGAAAGCTATCGCCAATTTGAGGTTAGTGATGGCAAGTTTAGTTTTTGTTTCTATGTTTTGGAGATGACCTGAAAACCCAGATATTACAAGTATGGTATGATTGGTTTTGATGCAAATGTTTATTATGAGTAATTCTCTGTTTTAGGTGCTTGGTGTTATGGAAACTCAGATTAGACCTATTGGGTTGTGCAATTCCTTGTTTGTGGGAGTTTTCTTGGTGTTGCTTTCTGGCATTGGCTTATGCAATGGTTCTTCTGCGGTTTCAGATGAGGTCAGTTACTCAGTTGCTCTAACTTTATGGAGTTTTGAATATGTATATGACATTATTGCATTGCAATTGTTTCTGTTCCCTTGTTCTGTGGTTGTAACTGATCAATTACGTTGTCTATATAGAGTGTATATGGCCATTAAATTTGGGTTTGGCACTCCTGTCTAATTAAGCTCTTAATTGTGATGTATTCCGGATTGGTTTCTAATAGAGTTATAGTGGTTTTAAGGAGCAGCTACAACGAAGTTCTGGACTAAGGGGGTGTACATATTTGGTTTTTCGGGTTGGGATCATATTGGGACTTGTGTGTTTTTGCTTGGTAGTATTCTCGGAATCATGCAAATGAATAATTTTTGCTGCAAGTGATTGAATTATCAATCAAGGACATATGCAAGTAGCTCCCAAGCTCCTTGATTGGCTTCGGCAATCAAAATATTGGAATATCAGTTTGGTCTCAGAACTGTGCTTGATCTGAATACTAGATAAAGGCCTACCATTGTTTGATAAATGACCTCCCATTGTATAGAATGTAACTGTTGCAATCAGGTTATTATAAAAAATATTATTGGATTCTTATACGTATTACTAAAACTATATTTTTGATATGTCTCAAACAATTGGAATGATTTCTTGCCAGATCTATGATATAGTATTGTTACACAGAGACTGAATATTCACGCACCATTCGAGGGACAGTTATGATTCACAACCTGACGGTTTTGGACATTTCAGATTGTCTGACTGTCCAAAGACATATATAGAATGAGAGCATGTGTAATTGTGTATGACACTGACAGCAATAGAGTTAACATTCTGGAGTCCGGGGATGTCTTGCGTATTGTGTTTTGATTGAAATGAAGCATTGGAAATTCATCTACATGCACAATGCATTTACTTGGTTAACCCTTACAAGTATAGAGTATAATTGTGTCTAACAAGCTTATTGAGTTATAATGTGAAATCACCTTTATATCGAGTAATTCATTTAAAATTTAGTAGATTTTTACCAATTGTGGCTACTTCAATAGTATATATATATATATATATATATATATATATATCTCTCTCTAATATACTAGTCTTTCTTTTTCATGTTTTTCATTCATTATGCAGTTTATCATATTGACAAAAAGTAAATACGTTGATGTTTACCAACTTTCTAGTTCACTCTTCATGATTACTTTGACTTCGATCTTCAGGTAAAAAGGTGTGATCCAAACTCTAATGACATTGACTCAAGCCTTAGTTGTAGTTCCAAGGAGTTTGTTTTGCAGTCTTACTATGAAAAGTATGATGACATACTAGATTCAAGTTTCCAAGACTTTTTAGCAAAAGAACTTCCTATTGGTTTGTGTAAAGTTCTGCCACAGAATCTGAGTCTCGCTTTAAGACTCTCCATTTTGCATAGGAATCTGATAGGGAGTGGTTCTCATCGTCATCTTACCTCGTCCATTAGACTTGAGATTAAACAAGATTCCATGCTTGAGCTTCCCTCTCACCACTGTGAGGTTATAGTCATTGAAAGACTACCATCTGGGGTTTTTGCCGATCCATTTGAGCTTCAACATCTCCTTCAGCGGGGTGGTAATTCTTTTTATCCTAGATCCTACCATAACCTGTTGTCTGGAGTATATGCCTATGGCACTGATTTTATTTTGTGGTGATTGTTTTTTTTTTTTTTTATCATTAGTGCAGTGTACAGAAATATAGCTGTTTTTGGAGATACAAATCTAGAGTTGCCATCTTTTCTGTCCAATCGTTCTGCTGTTGAGGTTCACATGGATGTCGGTCATGATCTCTTACTGGGTCAGAGTAAAGAGTCCAACATTGATATTGAGCTTCCTCTACATGCACGATATCCGGTAAGTGATGAAAATCCAATGAAATTGTCCCTGTATTTGGTGTCTTTTGGCTAGAAGTAACTGGGTCTTTCATTTCGCATCATACATAAATGGTTAGAATAGGTACTTTTGGCCAAATATAGTTCATAAGATAATCTTCATGATTTACAACATGCATTATGCGTCAAGAGTAGTATGGAGAATCTAGTCTGTATGAAGGCCGAGTTTGCTTAATACGCATCTGCAGGTTATGCCATCTCCTGTGCTCTGGACTATGATATTGTCTTATTTTTGCTTATTTTTCGTGTTTTATTTTACTCTTCTTCTCTTGGTGCAGCCTCTAGATGAAAGTGGCTACTGGGAAGTCATATTTGGTACACCTGATTTCCTCATGCGCTGCACTGTTGAGGGACAATCACATAATGAAAGCTGTTTATATAAGATACCAGATATTGATGGTTCAGAATCAACACCAGGCACAATTGTCTGGAACATACCTTCTGGGATGAAGGCACATGCTCGATTGGTTTCCGTCGGTACTTTCATTGCTGCCTTAATTTCAGCCATCCTGATTGCTGTAACATCCATATTTTATTCAGACAACTCCAGCAAACATTCGAAAGAATCCTAGTTCAATATCAAATTTGTAGCTATACGTCTTTTTTTCTTTTTAGTAAATTTTGGTGCCATACTTTATATGCTTCTTACGTGTCCCTTTTTTCAGTAAACAAACCAAGCTTTATATTCAATATACTTTCAATCATACTTGATTTCTTGTTCTCAAAAGTCTATTCAAGTTCCACGCTTGTCATTTTGGATGTGTTAGTTAATACCAGCCTGAGTATAACTTTGATTGCATTACAGACCATACGTCTCTTTGTCATGGCATTCTTGAACAATATGGAGAGAGACTGGACATGTGGCCAGAGTGCCGGAACTTGTTCAGATGAACTAAACGCTAAATACTACCTTCTGTTCGTAAAAAGAATGTTTAAGGAGACATCATTCCTTGGTGAAAAAGCACATTTAGGACAGTTTCTCCAAGGAACACGACTTGCAAGATTTCAATAAATTGGTGCAATCGAGTAATTGAGCGTTAGTGTTTTTTTTTTCGTAAATGACAAACTTTGGTTTTACTAATTTGACAAAAGTAACTATATATAGTGGACAAGGTTTCTTCTACAATATATTGAAACTGAGCATAATGGCTACTCTGATATATGCTTTGGTACAAGATCACTCATATTACCTTCACAAACTCATACCTTGAACTCTCTTCATCAGTCGGTACAGTTCACGATCCATCTCTAACCTCTTGGCAACAGCTACAGGATCTTCGTTTTTCACAAAGCAGCATTCCACAATTGGCCTGAACATCTGAAGTCCTGAAGCTGAAGTCCCTACTGCAACCACGCTGCCTCCATTCATGTAAATATCACACTTCAAAAGGCGTGCAACTTCCTCCAAGTTGCGCTTCAACCGTCGCCTGATTTTACCATACTGTTTCTCAATCTGAAATTTTGCACAAAGTCCTCCTTTTTGAAACCCTGTCTTGATCATTTCATATTGCAGGCGTCCGTTCAGTATATCTGCTACCTTAGTTGCCGGAACACTAGTTCTAGCCAAAAGTTCAAGAACAGGCGCAGCCTGGTCGACAAGGTCTGGATGCGTAGTCCTTCTAGTAGTCGATATCGTCAAGCAACGATCAGCCGTGTTCAGTGTGGAAGAAACGCCATATTCTTTTAAAAACCAGTGCACAAACGGCCAAGCTTCTTGCACCTCTTTTTCTCGGCCTAGTAAAGATGGATGAAGAGTAAGAGGTTACTTCAGGCATGCCGTATGGATCCAAGAAAGGGCCACATTTCTCCATTCCTATGTCACCGATATTTGCTGGTTGTTGTTCTATAAGTTCGATGGCCCCATGTATCTTTGCAGGGGGCAATGATTCTCTCAACTCCCTCATACGAGTTTCCGGATTCTTGCCGTTACCAATGCAGTCGACAACTAATCTCCTGACCGCCACCGGAAATGAACCTGTTACAGCAAGATTGTTTTCATTAAGAAAAATATTGCAACCCGTAATTGCCGCAAGTGCCTCTAGGTTGCAGGCAAGACATTCCCATTGCTTGATAAATTTCTCCTTTCTATCCGGAATTTTGAGCAAAGTCCACCTTCTTGAAACCCAATCTTGACGACGATAATTATCCGATCACCGTTTAGTGTTTCTATTGCCATATGTGGTGGCACACGAGTTGTTGTCAAAAGCTCAACGAGACGCATAGCCTTGATGAAATAATTTCGGCCCTTACACCTTGGGGTTTTTGAGACCGTCACATAACGCTCGGCCAAATTCATAGCGCAGGCAATGCCGTAGTCTTCTAAAGACGATTCGACCACCGGCCATATATCCTGCAACTTATTTTCGTATTTTTCATGGAAGGAGGAAGAGAAAGTGGTGTTGTTGGAAGAAAAGTCGATCGCCATGCACTCAATCAATTTTCTGTGGATTCTGTGTTTTGGGTTTGAAACCCATACGAAAGAACATATATAAGAAAAATCCCGACTGCTAATCCTATAAGAGAAAGGTAAGTATTCACTATCGAATCCTAACAGCATATGGAGTTTTTTTTTTCTTTTGGCAATTCTAATTGGGAAAACTATTCCCAGTCTCTCTGGGAACCTGAGACTTTGTCATGACATGCTACTATACATTACTCCAAGAGTCCAAGTCTTAAAATCTGAACATGTGTTCATATAGAACCAGGGCGATATTGATAAGTGAAATTCCCAGATGGTATGCACAAAGAGATGTTCGTACTAGATTGTTAAGGAACAACAATTAATCAACAATATACACTCAAGATTTTAACTATAGTGGAAACCATGAAAGGTAAAAACCACTACGGGACTTATAATGCAGTCCACACAAAGAAATCAATCCACTATTGATTCAAATGAGATACAGTTGTTTCAAGTAGAGATGTTCAACACAATCTCATTACTAGCATTACAAAGCTAACTTGATCTATTCTGAATCTAACCACTGATATCAATTCCATGAAAGTCATCTTTCTTCAGATCTTAATCTTCTTTTGCTTCTGTCACATATAACAATCACACAAGTGAAGTATACAATGATAATCAGAGATGTGTTTTTCAAAACATATATATTGTTTTCACAAAACAATGTACTTAGAGATAGATATTCGTATATGAAAAGACCACTCACAATCAGATAAACAGAAGGAGCAATTTATAGAGAAATGTTCCCCCTCAAATTGATCTGATTGATTTAGAGATAAGGAAAGAAAAATCGGTTTTGTTAATCAAAGCAAATCACCATTAACCAAAAACCAATTAGTTAAAGTCAAAGATTGTCTTTCCAAAAATATGCCAAGATATATTTAGAATGTAGAACTGATCATGTCAACCAAATAGATGTTTTTTAGAGATAGAGATCCATACCAAATCGCAAGAAAACAGTTGCTGCATAAATTATACAGATTATGCAGAATCATCATAATTTGATTTGGACACCCTTTTAGTCAAGTAGTCTTTCTTCCTTAATCAAACTAGGAGCAAGTTGTGATGAGTATCAAAACACCATCTACCTTCAAACTCCCCCTTTGATGCTCCACACAACCTGCAAGACAAGAAGCTGCAAAGAAATACCAGCAAAAGAAACTTGATATAAGATTGAACCAAAAAGAGATCTAAGAGAATTTTGAATCAGTTTCCATCATCTTCATAGACTCTTATAATCAATAAATAAATAAATAAATACTCAAGAATTATATTTATTAAAGTTTTAAAACTGTAGTGAAATAAAAAAACAACTTAGAATACTGTGATGCTTAGGCATCTTATTACACACCCAGTAACAACCAAATATAAAAAGTACTTAATCAAAACATAGAGTAAAAATTAAAAATTCAAAATAGCAGCAGCTAGCTAGCAGCTTCTTCTGAATTTTCTCCCCCTTTGTGGGAGCAATAAAAGAGGACCCCAACCGGTGCTATTTGGAGTACCCCATCCATGAGAGCTTGAACCAACATCATTTTCTTTTTTCTTTTGTTTCTTGACAGCCTCATCCCACATATTTGTTTTTGGAGGAGAACATGAAAGCCTAGGAGGTGGAGAACGAGAGAGCTCAGGAATTGGAGATGGAGAAGCAGGGGAATCACCATCAAGCTTGGCTTGAATATGAAGCACAAAATCCACAAGTAGTCCAAGAGTGACACTTAGACTATCAAAATGACGCTCCATAGTGAGAAACTTCTGCTCCATACGATTTGCACTAAACTCTTGAGAGTGCTGGAGACGAGCAATAGCAGCTACAAGATGATCAGGTCCAAGGTTACGTGCAGAGGCAGGAGGATCGAGAGAGCGAAGAGCAGCAAAGCGAGCATCCTCAAGCGAGACAGAATGAATATTGATGTTAGCTCCACGTTCGGCATCCCGACGACGCTGGAGTTCGCCAACTCGAGTAGGATAGAAGGTACGAGCCATGAAAGATCCTGAACACTTAAGAAAACCGTAAGAACTGAAGAGGAGATTGAGAATGAAGATAATGCAGGGAGCATTCAAGCCATTTTTTTTATAGAGAGAAGAAACCCTAGAGGTCTAAGTCAAAAAGGAAAGTATATCAAGGCAATCCTTATTTTAAAAACATTCCAATTGTTCATTAAAAATCTCATAACAAAATAAATCAGCAGAAGCCAGAACATCCAGAAAAATCAGCAAGAGTAAATCTCTGCAAAGCACATCACCAAAAGATTGACACAAATCTCAGTAAAGAATTTTAATAAGAGTTTCAAAATAACCACAAAACTCACAAGCTTGAGCATTAAGCAATCAATTATCACAATAGTGCGTGGTGCAATCAGAGTATGGGAATGAAATGATACTCAAAGCCTTCTTTAGATCATGTTGATAAACACTAAACAAGCAACGTCTCTCCCCCTTATAACAACCTTTTTTTTTTTTTTTACTAATGAAGAGTCACATTTTTGCATCTTGCCAAAGAGCAAGATCAGACCACTTTTCCTCCTGAATGACCAAACCATTTCTGTTTCTATCTCATAAATCCAGTTAGGGCTTAACCGAAATTGTGATTACTTTAGAAATAGCCTGGCCTTTACTGCTGAAAAATAATAGCACCTTTTGAAGAGCAGCAAAAAAAAATAATAAATCTTCAACTACACCATCAACAGACTAACTGCTCAAGAACAAGATTTCCCACAACTCTATAGTGAAAAGTGAACTTGTGATAGACAGAAGTTGCAGAATGATCAAACTATGAGATTTAAAACAAATTTTCATACCTGGCTGAGAACATATCAAGTTAAGGCAAGCTAAGCTCAGAGAAAACAAACTCATAGCTAATATCACAAGTTTATTAGTTACCTGGCAAACTCATAACGCCAAGAGCATTTCTCAGAGTAATGAATCTATCAGTATCAAGAGGCTTAGTTAAGATATCTGCAAGCTGTTTCTCAGTTTGGACAAAACTTAGTTCCAAAATGTTTCTGTCAACTAAATCTCTAATGAAATGATACCTCAAATCGATGTGTTTGGTCCTTGTATGTTGAACAGGATTCTTCGAGATGTTTATGGCACTAGTGTTGTCACAGAAAATGGTAAGAGGTCCTGAGGAATACCATAATCTTCTAACATGTGTTTCATCCACAACATTTGAGTGCAACAGCTTCCAGCTGCTATGTACTCAGCCTCAGCAGTTGATAAAGAAATACAGTTTTGCTTTTTGCTATGCCAAGCAACTAGATTATTTCCAACAAAGAAACAACCTCCTGAAGTGCTACGTCTATCCTTGAGATTACCTCCCCAATGAGCATCGGAAAATCCTGCAATCTCTGCATTTGTGTCACAAGTATAAAATATACCACAAGCTAAAGTAGTTGAAACATATCTAATAATACGTTTTACTACTTCAATATGAGATTCTCTTGGATCTGCCTGAAATCGAGCACACACTCCCACACTATAGCTAATGTCAGGTTTGCTGGCTGTAAGATACAGAAGACTTCCTATCATGCTACGATAAAGAGATTGATCAACTTGTTTTCCTTCTTTATCATCACACAGCTTCAGTGAAGTACTCATTGGAGTAAGAGTTGATCGTTTCTGCTTTGAGTCCATACCAAATTTTTTAACAAGATTTCCTGCATACTTTGTTTGACATAAAAACATGCCATTGTCAAGTTGTTTTACTTGCAGGCCAAGAAAATAAGTTAGTGTTAGTTCTCCAACCATTGACATTTCAAACTCCTTTTCCATAACCCACTGAAAATGTGTTGCAAGTTTATCACAAGTCGAACCAAAAATTATGTCATCCACATAAATTTGAGCTATGACAATATCTTTACCTGAACTCTTAATGAAAAGAGTTTTGTCAACTGATCCTCTAGAGTAGCCTTGTTCCATCAAATAGCTTGAAAGTCTATCATACCAAGCTCTCGGAGCTTGTTTCAGACCATATAGTGCTTTGTGTAGTCTGTAAACATGATTTGGATTGTGTGGATCTATAAACCCTTTTGGTTGTTCAACATACTCTTCTTTATCAATCTTGCCATTGAGAAATGCCGTCTTGACGTCCATTTGATGAAGCTTGAACCTGAAATAACATGCAAGAGACAAAAGCAATCTAACAGACTCAAGCCTTGCAACAGGTGTAAAGGTTTCGTCATAATCAAGTCCTTCAATTTGAGAATAGCCTTGAGCTACTAGCCTTGCCTTATTTCTGATTATATTGCCTTTTCCATCACTTTTATTACGATACACCCATTTAGTACCTATGATGTTGCAGTCATTTGGTCGAGGAACTAATTCCCAAACCTTATGTCTAACAAACTGATTAACTTCTTCCTGCATTGCACTAATCCAGTCATCATCTGTTAATGCCTCATTTATGTTCTTAGGTTCAAAAGAATAAACAAAACCAATATTATTTATAACTTTAATTTTTTTCTTATTAATAGTGACAAAACTCAAGAAAACATTGGTCACATTTACCTTAGATTCAATCTCATGTGCCTCAATGTGAGCAGCAACTTGTTTTCTTGTTGTAATGCCCTCATGTAAGTTACCAATCACATCATTGGATGAATGATCTCTTCTTACTTGCTTGTAACCTTGTCTTGTTTTAAGTCCAGAACCATAGACAGAATCATTGTCATTAGTTAGATCACTAGTTGTGTCAGCTTGCTCAGTTGATTTCTTGTACAAAGGAAACAATTCTTCACATTCTTGTACCTGTCTTTCAAAGAAATCGTCGACAACAACATTTATACTTTCAATGATGTTCTTAGTAGTCCTGTTATAAACACGATAAGCTCTATTGTTTGTTGAATAACCAAGAAATACACCAGGATCACTTCTAGAATCAAATTTAGCCAAATGTTCCCTATCTTTATAAATGTAACAAGGACTTCCAAAAATATGAAAGTGACTTACATTTGGAGATTTACCTTTCCACAGCTCGTAAGGAGTTTTATTTGTGCCATGTCGAAGAAAAACTCTATTTCCAGTATAGCATGCAGTACTTATTGCTTCTGCCCAGAAGGAAGATTTAATACCTGCAAAGTGTAACATAACTCGTGCCATCTCAAGGAGAACTCGATTTTTTCTTTCCACAATCTCATTCTGTTGAGGAGTAATGGGAGCTGAAAATTCATGAAAAATACCTTGTTCAAAGCAAAAGTTAGAAAAGGTAGAATTTTTAAATTCAGTACCATTATCTGATCTTATCCTTATAATCTTGCAACCATAAGATCTCTTCTCATTTATTAGTTGAGTACTAAGACCAAAAAATGAATTGAAAGTTTCACTTTTGTCCTTAAGAAAATTTACCCAAGTGAATCGAGTATAGTCATCAACTACCACAAGAATGTAGCTTTTTCCACCATAACTTTCAGGTTCTGCTGGTCCAACAAGATCCATATGAAGAAGTTCCAAAGCTTGAGTTGAACTGGTGGCATTCAAAACTTTATGTGGTGATCGTGTAAGTTTACCGAGCTTACATCCACTACACATTTGATTAGTTTTGCCAGATAGTTTGGGTAATCCTCTTACACATTGCTTGGAGGATAGTTTCAAAAGATCTTGAAAGTTAACATGCCCCATCCTTCTGTGCCAAAGTGTCAAATTATCTTCTGCAGCTGTACTCATTAAACAAGGTTGTTCATTAGAAACTTTTTCAGCATACACATGATAACAGTTATTTGAGGCTCTAATCCCTCTCATGATACAATTATTTTCTTTATCTAGAACAATACATCTTTTTCTATTAAACCAAATATCTTCATGTTCATCTGAGAGTTGACTAACGCTGATAAGATTTGCAGTTAATCCTTCAACATAGTAAACATTTTTAAGTTCAGGAATGTTTGGAGTACTCACTGTACCTTTACCTAGTACTCGAGCCCTTCTTCCATCACCAAAAGTAACCTTTCCTGTGGTGAATTCACTGTCAAAAGCAGTGAACCAATTTTTGTCACCTGTCATGTGTCTAGAGCAACCACTGTCCATATACCACATATCTGGATTTTTGTCAGTCAAAGCAGTTAAAGCAACAAGACACACTCCTAAAGTAAGTTCATTATCAAACTGAATACGAGAAAGCAAACAAGTTGCACCAAAATCTGCAAGTGAATCATCAGTTTTTTTCTTCCAACCTTTTTTAACAATTTTGTTGATTTTATCTGTTAAGTTGATGATCAATTCCATTTGTTTGTCAAGCTGTTCCTGCATCTTATCAAACTTGTTAGTATCACATTTTAAATTTGTTTGTGGCAAAATAGGACAGTTTGGTCGAATGTGACCAGTAACTCCACATTGATGACAAACAGGAATAAAATGTGAATTGAATTTTGATTTTTCAGATTTTATCACCCTAATTTCAGTAGGAACTATATCGTCAGTTGAGTGTACCTGACTACTCTCTGGAATATCCTTCGTTGATTCTTTGATGAACACATGTCTTTTTGAGCATTCTCCAGAATAGCCAAGTCCAAAAGTTCGATTATGTGTTCATGTCTTAAGAAGCATTTTGACAGTATCAGAACTTCCTTCAAACTTTGTAAATTTTTCATGAGATTCATCAAGTTTTTTCTGTAAGATTTTGATTTCTGCTGCAAAAGAATCTCTTTCATTAAAACAATTAGATAAATCAACTTTTAGATCGTCTACTTCTTTAAGCAACACCTGTTTTTCTGAACCCCATTCGTTTTTGTTAAATTCTTCCTGTAATTCCTGCATATCAGAAATCAATTTATTTTTCTCTTCCTCCCAAAGATTTTGAGAAGATTTGAACATAATTTCAACTTTTTGTTTTTGAGTTTCAGGAGAAATAACTTTGAGTTCCAGATGTCCTAGCTTCTTGTTCATGCTTTCTGAAATGTCACACAGCTGTGAATACTTGTCTTCTAACTCATCATAATCCAGAAAATTAGTTTCCGCATCACTGATGTCAGTATCAGTTTGTCTAGAATTTAAAGAAGCCATAAATGCCACATTTTTTTCATCTTTCTCATCCTCGTCATCACTCCAAGAGGTCTTCAATGTCTTTTTGTCTGCATTTCTCTGTACTTCTTGTTACCACAATCTGCAGCTAAATGACCAATACCACCACAATCATAGCATTTAGGTTTAAAATAATTTCTTTTATTTTCAAACCTGTTTTCCCGATTTTCAAAACGTGAGGTTTTGTCATTTTTATTTTCAAAATTTTGACCTCTTCTAGAGTCTAAAGCAGCTTTACCAGAATTTCTTTTGTTCAAAATTTTTCTGAATTCTTTTGTTAACAAAGCATACTCAGCAGCATTATAATCTTGTTCATTTTTATCTATTTTCTTAGTAGCCTTGAAAGCAATGTTTTTTGGCTTTTTCTGGTCAACTCTTTCTTCATCAATTAACTCTGCTTCAAAAGTTTTAAGATTACCTATTAATTCTTGCAGGGAATAAGTATCAAGATCATAAGCATCTGATATGGCAGTCTTTTTCTCACGAAATTTTCTTGGAAGAGATCTGAGGATCTTCATGACAATTTCATCTTGTGGAATCGTCTTTTTAGCATTCACATATTTGATCTGGCTTGTGATAGCTATCATTCTTTTATAAAAGTGATCCACAGACTCATCGTCCTTCATCTGCAAAGAGTCAAATTCATGTAGAAGTAATTGCAGTTTATGTCTTCTTACCTTTTTATTTCCTTCATAAGTATTTTCTAAAGTTTCCCACGCATCTTTTGAATTTTCACAACGCTTAATTTGAACTCTTTCATCTTCAGACAAAGCTATATATAAAGCATTCATAGCCTTATTTTCAACTTCACTATAAGCAATTTCATTAGCAGTCCATTTATCAAAAGGTTTTAACATAATTTCGGAGCTACCTTCCTCCTTTTGAGACTGAGGAGGATACCAACCGTGCAAGATGCATTGCCATGCTCTAGAGTCCTGTGCAGAGATGAAAGCTTTCATCATTCCTTTCCAGTCTTCATATCCCTCTCCTTTGAACGAAGGTGGAGTGTTCACCGAAGTGCGTTCCATCTTGGAATAACCCTGGATCTCACTAGATAAGAGTAGAGACCGGCTCTGGTACCAAATGAAATTCCCAGATGGTATGCACAAAGAGATGTTCGTACTAGATTGTTAAGGAACAACAATTAATCAACAATATACACTCAAGATTTTAACTATAGTGGAAACCATGAAAGGTAAAAACCACTACGGGACTTATAATGCAGTCCACACAAAGAAATCAATCCACTATTGATTCAAATGAGATACAGTTGTTTCAAGTAGAGATGTTCAACACAATCTCATTACTAGCATTACAAAGCTAACTTGATCTATTCTGAATCTAACCACTGATATCAATTCCATGAAAGTCATCTTTCTTCAGATCTTAATCTTCTTTTGCTTCTGTCATATATAACAATCACACAAGTGAAGTATACAATGATAATCAGATATGTGTTTTTCAAAACATATATATTGTTTTCACAAAACAATGTACTTAGAGATAGATATTCGTATATGAAAAGACCACTCACAATCAGATAAACAGAAGGAGCAATTTATAGAGAAATGCTCCCCCTCAAATTGATCTGATTGATTTAGAGATAAGGAAAGAAAAATCGGTTTTGTTAATCAAAGCAAATCACCATTAACCAAAAACCAATTAGTTAAAGTCAAAGATTGTCTTTCCAAAAATATGCCAAAATATATTTAGAATGTAGAACTGATCATGTCAACCAAATAGATGTTTTTTAGAGATAGAGATCCATACCAAATCGCAAGAAAACAGTTGCTGCATAAATTATACAGATTATGCAGAATCATCATAATTTGATTTGGACACCCTTTTAGTCAAGTAGTCTTTCTTCCTTAATCAAACTAGGAGCAGGTTGTGATGAGTATCAAAACACCATCTACCTTCAATAAGGACGGAACAATAAGACTGAGATCAGTCAAGCAAGGTGATTGACACAGGCATCAGCAAGTAAAATTCTTCATTTACCATTGTAAGAGTTTCTATCAAACTTTTCCTTAGACGCATGACACTTTCTATTTTCACCTGGTAGTTCACTAATCCGCAAGAACTTTGGATAGCTTAGGTCATTTAAATGCAACATGCACTGCAATTAGTTGTTCCTTCCCATCAGTCTCTACTGAGGCTTTTTGATTGTGATTTAGTGATGTTGCTGATCTAGAAAATCTCTAAATCACCGGCATTATTAAAACACAATCGAAAAGCCTCAGTTCCATGGTACGTTGAAGGACAGAGAATGAGTAGGCAGCGTTTATCAGCAAAGTCAGATAAGTAAACATTTTTTAATGGACATAAAGAAAAGTTCTACAGTTTTCAATAACTAATGAGTGTTCTTTCAAAAGAATATAAGCGATGGAGTTCATTCTAATCATAAGATAATCAATTTCCTCATCCGTCCTACTAAGTTCTAACTATGCAATTTATCATAATCAAATGCAGATTTTCCATACCTCATATGGAGTTTTCCAATCAATTACAGCAGAAGGTAGACGGTTCATAATGTGACAAGCATAACAAATAGCTTCTGCCCAAAATTCTTTTCGCATCAAAGTTCTATTTAAGCTGTCAGCCTCCTCATGCCTAACCATCAACATGAACTTTCAAGAGTGATCAAACAAAACCAAATACTTCCTGAGGCTGTTGAAACTAGATATCTTGTACTCTAGACAAACAAACATTGAAAATGCTAGGCAGGCTCCACAGTCACATTCAAGATATAGAGCAAGAATTAATTTATCAGCACTAGAAGTTCTTGTTGTGGCTTGTGACCAGCATTAATTATCAATGTCAAACGAAAATGTGTATCAAAAGCTTGCCTCTTATTTCTTGGATAGAAATTTCATAGCTGCTTACTGCTGGTCTCTTTCTTGTATTTTCTGTACAAGTTGTTGGGAAGCCATGTTTCTACAATATTTGACAGAGAATCTTCATTCTTCAGTAGCATATATTTGTGAAATCGATGGAAAGATACTAACTTATAAGAATGGCAAGACAAGCCCATGTGATTTCAGAATCTCTCACAAGTCTGTGCAACACATTCATTCAACCACTCATTTCATGCATCTTCTTCCCCACTTACAAGCTTCATGAATGTAGTAGAAGATGATTGCAACCTCTATATCACAGTAAAGGTTTAATTTTCAACATAGTTTGGTAGATGGATTGAAATCTGTGGTAGCCCTCTTCTAGTCTGCTACGTATTCAAAGGAGGTAGGGAACAATGTTCAAATCGTACTATGCAGGTTGATACCAGTTACATGTGATTTGATTAGGAAGACAACCCCATGTGGTTCCTCACAAGCAAATGTTCCTACCTGGAGCCCTTATCAATGCCTCTTTCACCAATCATTTCATGTAGCAGATGATTTTCCACATACCATTTATTCATCTATATATGCCACACATGATCAGATTTATGACCAAACTCAACTCCTCTTCTTCCAAGCACCAAATTCAGCTTTCTCTGTTCCCCCAAGTCCTTTGAATTATCTTCTTACATCTTTGCTTACTTTAGTATACAGAAACCATGGGTTTCCGATTGCCTAGAATTGCTAACACAAAGATATCAGATATTCCAAAAGGCTGCTTTGCAGTCTATGTTGGAAAGAGCCAGAAGAAACGATTTGTTGTCCCAATATCATATTTGAACCAACCTTTGTTTCAGAATTTGCTAAGTCAAGCTGAAGAAGAATTTGGATAACATCATCCCATGGGAGGTATCACAATTCCTTGCAGTGAAGACACCTTCATTTATCTCACTTCCTGCTTAAGTGGCTGAGTAAACACTAATGTAGTGGATCTTGGATCCAAAACAACACCCTCATTGTAAAACTCGCTGCTGATCAAGATGAAGACGAGGCTTCGGTTCATGCCGTGATCATCTACTGAATCAAATCGCTCTTGCATGGAGGGGAGACTAACCAGCTGTATTTTTTTTATCTGCATCTGAGCTGAAGAAAAATTCCAAATTATGAAGAACACATCTTATGAAGCAGGCATATTGAACATTGTACATACTCTAGCTCTAGGCAGTTAGTCTGGAGTTCATGGGACTCCAAATTTTTTGAGCTTAATGACTGTAAAGCTCTTGATTTCTATAAAGTATATGGAAAAACAAAAGAATATTTTATTATTCATGATGAATGTTCTTGTCTTATTTATTATTATAACATTTATCTTCTTATCCGGATTTAATTACAGAACACAGTATATCTTGAATATGAAATATTACTTGATGATAAGATGGCTTATCTAATTTTGAGTAATGGCATGCCTAACATAAGATGATGTCTTTTGAAAAGGCACATAGTTGTTGTATTAGTAACATATTACCGTTTAAATATATGCAGATGGAAGCTGACTCCGTGCGTTGAATATACTACTGGCAATCCTGGAATAAAAAGAGGTTTGCTTAATGTTAGTAAATATTCTCATCAAAACTATAAAAGATTATGATACATATACTGGTTAGCATACGGTCATGACTGCTATTTCCTACAATGCAACCCACATTATGAGTATACTTATTTGGACATGTCTACTGCATTACGAGCAGAGGTACATTTGTAAAGGACATGGATCCTCTCCTGAGCATATTTCCATCCTGAGCTTCCTGACCGTTACTGGATTGTAACACGTGGATATAATTAATCCAACGGTCTATGAGCTTAAACTTGTCTTTTTCAGAGGCATACAACTAAGGTTTGATTCATGTGGAAAAAAATATGTTCTGTGTAAAGATGATGAGACGGGAAAAACATATTTGAAAAATGTCAAGCATGCTTCAGGATATAAAAAATAGCTGAAACTGATACTCAAATATTGAAGTTAATACCTGTGTTGTTAGCTACTCATGGCTGATCATCAATTGACTTTTACATTACTGACTAATAAAATAGATATATATACTTCTCAATTGAAACTGGAAATCACACATACCATACATGAAGCAGCAAGACCATATGCTAGGCTGGCTTGCTCCAACGTTGGATAGAAGTAC
Source organism: Argentina anserina (assembly GCF_933775445.1). NCBI lineage: Eukaryota > Viridiplantae > Streptophyta > Magnoliopsida > Rosales > Rosaceae > Argentina > Argentina anserina. The sequence continues at coordinate 13,446,967 of NC_065876.1, forward strand.
AAGTCTTAATCGTGACTATTATGAGGCCTCATCTAAAACAAGTCCACTTCTGGTCCCTGCAACTCTCTGGTGTCTGTCATCTCAAGGAAGTAGGGAAATATGTTTGAAATCTAAGGACAGAAGCATATGCATATGCTGGGGCATGATTTACATGAATGGCAAGACAAACCCATGTGATTTCTTGATTTGAAACAAACTAGTGATCCTAATTGGTGCCGATGTTAACCACTCATTTCATATAACAAATGACTCCACACCTATTTCATCACCTATATATAGACATACGAATTCAAGATCAATAAACTCAACTCCTGTCATTCATTAAACATCAAAGCTTTCTATCTTTCCCAAATCATTTCAAGTCTTTTCATTGCTTATACACTTGGGAATATAGAAGCCATGGGTTTTCGACTGCCTGGAATTGTTAGCCCAAAGAGAAGTCTTACTCGATCTTCATCTAATGCAATCAAGGGGGCTTCAAAGACCTTAGATATCCCAAAAGGGTACTTTGCAGTCTATGTTGGAGAGAGCCAGAAAAAGCGGTTTGTGATTCCAATATCATACTTGAACCAACCTTCATTCATGGATTTGCCGAGTCAAGCTGAAGAAGAATTTGGATACGACCATCCCATGGGCGGTATTACAATCCCCTGTAGTGAGGACACCTTCCTTGAACTCACTTCCAGCTTAAGTGTGTGACTGAGTGATGCAACGAAAATGGGATGCAAACATCCAACTACATATTCAAAATGCATCTGAATATCTGACCATGCTGCTGAGTCAAGATGAAGAGGAAGCGAGCCATGATTGGTCAAAAACTGAAAGGAATCAATGCTTTTGTGAGTTTGAAGCTGCAATGGAGCTGAACTGAAAGATACATTGAGGCAAACAAATCACGATGTTGTATGCACTTCACCACAATATTGTATGTATCTTCACAATTGGTGCAACAATCACAGTTCCACTATTGAACAGAGTGACAGTGAAATTATGTAGGGAAACCCATGTAAACTTAGCTCACCCAGGATTGAATTTTGGGATCAAAGAATATACAACAATTTTCATCAACTTACCAGTCTTATTTTTCACCACAACATTACCATTTGTCACTAACTTGCAGCTCATTTAGACAAAAGACAAAATGGCTGAATGCTAACATCGTATTTGGCATCAAAAATCAATAATGTCCAATACAACCTCATTCCCACAAGTTTGTTGGATATAATCTTACAACGAGGATGACTAACATGTTCTGTAATATGTAAATGAAGATTAATAATCCAACATGTTGAGCAAACCTTTTAAACCAGAAAACCAAATAAAGACAAAAGGCAAGAACATAGCTCAATCATATACATAAACAATAAAAGCTATCTCTGGATTCAGGTCTTCAACAATGAAACCCAACGTTTACAATAATGTAATGGGAAAATTCAGTCCAAGTAGGCATATGAAAGGAAGAGGTTCTCACACGAATTTAATCAAACAGGTGGGAGCATCAACTTCAACTTCTCAGGTACATAGTAGAGGACCGAGCCACTCATCATTCTAAGTCACAAAAAGCATACAAAACGCAATACAAACGAAACCCCAGAACGCACAAAGACCTCAAGTACCATACTGTGCTTCTCTGGATCAAAAAGATGAGGGGAAATAGGAAAAAATGGCAAAAAAATTTGGACCATTTCTCGATTTATGCGTGTCATCCTTGCGCAGGGGCCATGCTAATCTTCTCTGTATCGTTCCAATTTTATCGGATGTCCCCGAAGGGACGAGCTCTACTGCTTCCTTATCATATATGAACAGGCTACTGTAGTTACTGTTTCACGATGTGGGATTTCCAACACAGCTATTTCAAAACAGTACGTGCGACTCACTCACGTGCCTTTCGAGAGTGAGGTTGTAAACTTGAAATCTGACTAATTTTCACTCCTTGTGGCACCTATCACCTTGTGTATTTTTGGAATAGTCTGTGTACATAACATGAAGATCATGATACAAGGTTTGATTTCCTGGTCTAAAATGTATTCAGAGTAGACTCTTAATAAAATTATTTTGTACTTGAAGCTAGGCAGTTAAGGATTAAAGTATGGGCATAGATCATCGATATAGCAATGATTTATAACAGATTCAGAAGGGGAGTACGTTCCGCTCCCTTTATCTTTAAGTGTAGGGAAAACTTGATGTTTCTACGATTCCGAGAGAGCTTCATTAGATTTCTTGATACTAGGTTTGCAAGATAAACATAGCTTCCAGAGTGCTCGGAATCTACTTCTAGGATCCGCTGAACAACACGCTCCCCTCTACAGTATCTTTATATATCCCACAACCACCAAGCAATGCACCCCAGACTATAACACTAGGCTTCATAGGCATAGAGTTGATCATATCCTCTGCTTTAGCAAGGCGACCAGCACGGCTGAGAAGATCAACCACACACCCATAGTGCTCAATCGTGGGAGATATTCCATATACCCTCTCCATCATATCAAAATACTCGAGCCCCTTGTCCACCGATCCAGCATGAGTACATGCTGTCAATAAGCCCATAAACGTGATTTCATTCGGCTTCAAACCATGCTCAATCATCTCATCAAAACACTTGGAAGCTTCATCAGCATGCCCATTCATGGCCAACCCAGTAATGATAATACTCCAAGATATCACATCCCTCTCATGCATGTTGTCAAAAACCATCCTAGCTTCAGTAATGCAGCCACACTTGGCATACATATCCGCTAATGCATTCCCCAAAAACAGTCCCAACTCCATCCCGCTCCGCTTTATAAACCTGTCAATCCACTTGCCAAAATCAAGCGTCCCGAGATGAGCGCAGGCAGACAACACACTGACCAGCGTAACATCATTCGGCGCCAACCCACATTCCTGCATTTCCCTAAACATCCCCACCGCCTCCACGCACCTCTCATTCTGCGTGTACCCCGCAATCATAGCGTTCCACGAAACCACATTCCTCTGTGGCTTCATGACAAAAAGCCGCCGCGCTTCCTCCAGCTCACCCGACTTGGCGTACGCACTGATCATCGTCGACCATGGAATCAAACACCCTCCTAGCCTCACTAACCTCCCCACTGACGTAGTACCCGGCAACCAAAGTGTTCCACGACACGACATCTCTCACACGCATTTCGTCGAACAGCTTCTGTGCAACCCCAAACCTCCCGACCTTGAAATACATGCCGACAAGGGAGTTTCTAACGAAGAGATTCTCCTTGCAGCCGAACTAAGTGATAAGACAGTGCACTTTCTCGCCCTCGGTGACACGACCGAGGCCGGCGCAGGCCTCGAGGACAGAGGTGAATGTGTACTCGTCGGGTTTTAGAGAATGAGAAGAAAGCAAATGGGAATTGAAGAAGAGAAAGGTGCGATGGCAGTCGTTGTTGTGGGCGAAGATGTTTGGGGTTTGGAGGAAGTGGCGGAAAATGAGGGACGGGTGGCGGGTGTTGGAGAAGTGGGCGAAGGCGGCGATGAGCTTGACGACGAGGATGTTGGGGTCGATGGAAGGGATTGGGTTGGTGGTGAGTTGGGATTGGATTTGGAAGAGGTGGCGGGGTGTGAGGAGGGAGGTGCATCGGAGGAGGAGGAGGTGGGTGAGCCTTCGGTGGTTGTGAGGGTAGAGACGAGCCAGGATGGGATTTTGAAATTGCGCGGGTGATTAATGCAGTCAAATCATCTAGGCCTATCATTTAGCCCGCGGACCCGAAAAGCCCGCGGAGTCCCGCAAGCCCGACGGGCTTTTACCCGGCCCGGCCCGCGAGAAAGCCCGTCAAAACCCGCTTCCGTGGGTAGAGGGCCGGGCTTAAATTAGAGGTGTGAAACCCGGCCCGGCCCGTGAGGCCCGGCCCGCCAAAAGCCCGTAAAGCCCGGCCCGTAAAAGCCCGCCAAATAATAAAATATTATACATACATATTTTATTAGGTTTAGAATAAAACTATTGCATTATGAAGCAACTATATTAAGGAAACTTATTGGGATCGATCGACACCAGTAGATATGATCGGTATATATATTTAGTGACCCTGTAAAAATTTCATCCAATTCGGAACTCGTTTGACCATCGGAAATTCCGGTAAACCGAAAACAACACTAATATGTCATAAGGGAAGACTCATTACCAAAAGTCGTTTGCATATCTGAAATCACCTAATTTTTGTCACCGATTGTGTGTGGTCGCACCAAGGAAACCAATTTGGCAAAGCCCCGGTCAAAGAGGATTTTAATATGTCAAAACGTCTTTTTCTTTGTTAACCGTAGGTACGGACGGTCAAACAATATCCAAAACTGAAGAAATTTTTACGGGTTCCCTAAATATATATACCGATCACATCTACTGGTGTCGATCGACCATATTTTGAACTAGAGTTATTGATCGCCGAAGCGTCAACTAATGTATCATACCCTTTATATTAGGTTTATATTAAAACTAACGCATTATGAAGCGACTATATGAAAGAAACTTGTTGGGATCGATCGACACCAGCCGATGTGATTGGTATATATATTTAGTGACCCTGTAAAAATTTCATCCAATTCGGACTTCGTTTGACCGTCGGAATTTTTGGTAAATCGAAAACACCACTATTATGCCCTAAGGGAGGACTTATTACAAATATGTGAATGCTGAAAGCCGTTTGCATATATGAAATCACCTAATTTTTTTTACATATCGTATGTGGTCGAACTGAAGAAATCTATTTGGCAAAGCCTCGGTCAATGAGGTTTAAATATGTCAAAACGCCTCTTTTTTAGTTGACCGTTGGTACGAACGGTCAAACCATGTCCAAAACGGACGAAATTTTTACAGGTTCCCTAAATATATATACCGATCACATCTACTGGTGTCGATCGACCATATTTTGAATTTGAGTTGTCGATCGCCGAAGTGTCCACTAATGTATTATAACCTTATATTAGGTTTATAATAAAACTATCACATTATGAAGCGACTATATGAAGGAAACTTCTCGGAATCGATTGACACCATCCGATGTGATCAATATATATATTTAATGATCATTTTAAAATTTCATGCAATTCAGACCTCGTTTAACCGTCGGAATTTCCGGTAAACCAAAAACAACACTAATATGCCCTAAGGGGGGACCAATTACCAAGATGCGAATGTGGAAATTTGTTTACATATTTGAAATCACCTAATTTTTGTTACCTATCGTGCGCGGTAGAACTGAAGAAATCTAGTTGGCAAATTTCCGGTCAATGAGGTTTAAATATGTCAAAACGCCTCTTTTTTAGTTAACCGTTGATACGAACGGTCAAACCATGTCCAAAACGGACGAAATTTTTACGGGTTCCCTAAATATATATACCGATCACATCTATTGGTGTCAATCGACCATATTTTGAATTTGAGTTGTCGATCGCCGAAGTGTCCACTAATGTACTATAACCTTATATTAGGTTTATAATAAAACAATCACATTATGAAGCGACTATATGAAGGAAACTTCTCGGAATCGATCGACACCATCCGATGTGATCAATATATATATTTAATAATAATTTTCAAATTTCATGCAATTCGGACCTCGTTTAACCGTCGGAATTTCCGGTAAACCAAAAACAACACTAATATGCTATAAGGGGGGACCAATTACCAAGATGCGAATGTGGAAATTTGTTTACATATTTGAAATCACCTAATTTTTGTTACCTATCGTGCACGGTCTAACTGAAGAAATCTAGTTGGCAAAGCCCCGGTCAATGAGGTTTAAATATGTCAAAACGCCTCTTTTTTAGTTAACCGTTGGTACGAACGGTCAAACCATGTCCAAAACGGACGAAATTTTTACGGGTTCCCTAAATATATATACCGATCACATCTAGTGGTGTCAATCGACTATTTTTTGAATTGGAGTTGTCGATCGCCGAAGTGTCCATTAATGTATTATATAACCTTATATTAGGTTTATAATACAACTATCACATTATGAAGCGACTATATGAAGGAAACTTCTCGGAATCGATCGACACCATCTAATGTGATCAATATATATAGTTAATGATCATTTTAAAATTTCATGCAATTCGGACCTCGTTTAACCGTCGGAATTTCCGGTAAACCAAAAACAACACTAATATGCCCTAAGGGGGGACCAATTACCAAGATGCGAATGTGGAAATTTGTTTACATATTTGAAATCACCTAATTTTTGTTACCTATCGTGCGCGGTCTAACTGAAGAAATCTAGTTGGCAAAGCCCCGGTCAATGAGGTTTAAATATGTCAAAACGCCTCTTTTTTAGTTGACCGTTGGTACGAACGGTCAAACCATTTCCAAAACGGACGAAATTTTTATGGGTTCCCTAAATATATATACTGATGACATCTAGTGGTGTCGATCGACCATATTTTGAATTGGAGTTGTCGATCGCCGAAGTGTCCACTAATGTATTATAACCTTATATTAGGTTTATAATAAAACTATTACATTATGAAGCGACTATATGAAGGAAACTTCTCGGAATCGATCGACACCATCCGATGTGATCAATATATATATTTAATGATCATTTTAAAATTTCATGCAATTCGGACCTCGTTTAACCGTCGGAATTTCCGGTAAACCAAAAACAACACTAATATGCCCTAAGGGGGGACCAATTACCAAGATGCGAATGTGGAAATTTGTTTACATATTTGAAATCACCTAATTTTTGTTACCTATCGTGCGCGGTCTAACTGAAGAAATCTAGTTGGCAAAACCCCGGTCAATGAGGTTTAAATATGTCAAAACGCCTCTTTTTTAGTTGACCGTTGGTACGAACGGTCAAACCATGTCCAAAACGGACGAAATTTTTACGGGTTCCCTAAATATATATACTGATGACATCTAGTGGTGTCGATCGACCATATTTTGAATTGGAGTTGTCGATCGCCGAAGTGTCCACTAATGTATTATAACCTTATATTAGGTTTATAATAAAACTATTACATTATGAAGCGACTATATGAAGGAAACTTCTCGGAATCGATCGACACCATCCGATGTGATGAATATATATATTTAATGATCATTTTAAAATTTCATGCAATTCGGACCTCGTTTAACCGTCGGAATTTCCGGTAAACCAAAAACAACACTAATATGCCCTAAGGGGGGACCAATTACCAAGATGCGAATGTGGAAATTTGTTTACATATTTGAAATCACCTAATTTTTGTTACCTATTGTGCGCGGTCTAACTGAAGAAATCTAGTTGGCAAAGCCCCGGTCAATGAGGTTTAAATATGTCAAAACGCCTCTTTTTTAGTTGACCGTTGGTACGAACGGTCAAACCATGTCCAAAACGGACGAAATTTTTACGGGTTCCCTAAATATATATACTGATGACATCTAGTGGTGTCGATCGACCATATTTTGAATTGGAGTTGTCGATCGCCGAAGTGTCCACTAATGTATTATAACCTTATATTAGGTTTATAATAAAACTATTACATTATGAAGCGACTATATGAAGGAAACTTCTCGGAATCGATCGACACTATCCGATGTGATCAATATATATATTTAATGATCATTTTAAAATTTCATATAATTCGGACCTCGTTTAACCGTCGGAATTTCGGGTAAACCAAAAACAACACTAATATGCCCTAAGGGGGGATTAATTACCAAGATGCGAATGTGAAAATTTGTTTACATATTTGAAATCACCTAATTTTTGTTACCTATCGTGCGCGGTCGAAATGAAAAAATATATTTGACAAAGCCCCGGTCAATGAGATTTGATTATGTGAAAACGCCTATTTTTTTTGTTGCCCGAAAATTCCGACGGTTAAACGAGGTCCGAATTGGATGAAATTTTTACACGGTCCCTAAATATATATATCGATCACATCTATTGGTGTCGATCGATAATATTTCGAAACTAGAATTTATTTGTGACTTTTGTTTTAGAATGTTTTGTAACAATTCTTTTATTGTTTCAAACCCTTAAATTAGAGTATTATATTGTTTTTTTAATACAAGCCCGTAAGGCCCGGCCCGTAAAAGCCCGCAAGGCCCGCCTTAGGTGGGCGGGCTTGGATCTTCGTATTTTTAAAAATACCCGGCCCGCCACTTATTTAAATTTATTATGGCCCAGCCCGGCCCGGTCCGGGCCCGTCACTCATGGGCCGAGCCGTTGACGAGCCCTAAGTACATCAGAGGGTTTTAGAGAATGAGAAGAAAGCAAATGGGAATTGAAGAAGAGAAAGGTGCGGTGGCAGTGGTTGTTGTGGGCGAAGATGTTTGGGGTTTGGAGGAAGTGGCGGAAAATGAGGGACGGGTGGCGGGTGTTGGAGAAGTGGGCGAAGGCGGCGATGAGCTTGACGGCGAGGATGTTGGGGTCGATGGAAGGGATTGGGTTGGTGGTGAGTTGGGATTGGATTTGGAAGAGGTGGCGGGGGTGTGAGGAGGGAGGTGCATCGGAGGAGGAGGAGGTGGGTGAGCCTTCGGTGGTTGTGAGGGTAGAGACGAGCCAGGATGGGATTTTGAAATTGCGCGGGTGATTAATGCAGTTAAATCATCAGTACATCAGAGGGGCCTTAGTTTCATACCTTAGTTTTTATGTCTGCTAATTTACTACTCTAGTTTTCCACTTAACAATTTGCTACCCTAAGCATTAATTTTGTCAATTTGCTATCCTTGTGTCTTCTTGTCCTTTCTGTAAATGGCAGCGAAAGGGTAAGTATTTTGCTATTGAAGAAAGAACCGACTTGCAAAGACTTGCTTTGGATTGGACAAAACCAAGTCAATTGCTCTATCAATGATTATGCATACGTCGATCACTTTGCTTTTGGAACCAAGACTTGCTTTGGAACCGACTTCTAAAGTCTTTTGCTTCAATTTATATATACTTCGATCACTTTCCTGTTTGCATATCATCTTCATTATCATGTTGTTCACTACAATGAGTGGTAGGTCTGTGCATTCTGTTTTGGCTGGGCTCGCGTGCCTCGCCATTATTGCCTCTACTACTTCTTGTTCAAGTGTTGGAAGCTCCAACAACATGATCATGTGCTTGGAGAGTGAAAGGCAGGCTCTTCTCCAGTTCAAACAAGGCCTTGTCGATGAGTCTAACGCTCTTGCTTCTTGGGAAAGTGAGAAAGAATGCTGCAAGTGGAGAGGAATAGCATGCAACAATCAAACAGGTCATGTCACCAGTCTTAATATCTCCTCAAGTAGTGATGCACACTTCTATTCCAAAGTCCCGTTAAGAGGTGAAATTAGTCCTTCACTACTTGAATTGCAACACCTAAATTACTTGGACCTCAGTTTTAATGATTTTGAAGGGATTGTGATTCCCAAATTCATTGGCTCATTGAGTCAATTGAAAAAACTAGGACTCAAAGCCTGTAATTTTAGCGGGCATGTTCCTCCCCAGCTTGGAAACCTCTCTAGTTTGCTCACTCTGGATCTTTCCTATAATGAAGATGTTAGCTTAGAAGATCTCGAGTGGCTAACCCATCTTTCTTCCCTGAGATGCCTGGACATGTCGGAGCTAGATTTTTCAAAATTTGTGAATTGGCCACAATCTTTAAGCAAGCTCACTTCACTGACAGAGCTTCGGTTATCTCTCTGCAATCTTCCTGATGTCAATCTAGGATCACTTTCCTTGATCAATTCTTCCACCTCTCTTCAACTCCTTGAACTTTCTGATAATTTTCTTCATTCTTCAATATTGTTTTGGATAGCCAATGTCAGCACCAACTTTGTCTCTATTGATCTGTCTAGGAATAACCTAGAAGGTGGGATAGGGATACCAATAGGCTTTCAAAGCTTATGCAGCTTAGAGTGGTTCAGGTTATTGGGAAATCGATACTCTGGAAACATTGAGGACTCTATAAAAGCCTTGTCTTGTGCTAACAACACACTGGAGACCTTGGACTTGAGTTATAACCAGTTTTTGGGGACACTGCCAAATCTGAAACATTTTACAAAGTTAAGAGAGTTAGATCTCTCCGGTAATCGACTACAGGGGTCTCTGTCGGAAAGTGTTGGGCAACTCTCTAGCCTCGAAATGCTACATCTCTTGGGGAATTCTATGACCGGTGTCATCACAGAATCCCACTTTCAGAATCTCTCTCGTTTACAGGATTTGTCTCTTTCCGATAATCGTTTCTCTATGAACCTCAGCTCTGATTGGAACCCACCATTTCAACTTGCTCGACTAGACATGTCATACTGCAATGTTGGCCCAGCTATTCCGAACTGGATTCTCAAGCAGACGAATATTACTGACCTTTATCTGCATAACACCGGAATATCAGGATCATTACCTGATAAGTTTTGGGATCTACTTCCCGGCTTACAACAGTTGGATCTCTCTAAGAACCGAATCCATGGGAAACTGCCGAATCTGTCAACAACAAGCTTGTCTTCTTTCTGTGCAACTTCCTTCGGGGCTCTTCGTCTTCTCGACATTTCTGAGAACAAACTGTCAGGGGAGATTCCTGATAATTGTTCAATGCAATTTCAAAATTTGAATTCATTGAATTTGGGAAAGAACAATTTAACTGGGAAGATACCGAGCTGGTTGGGCAGTCTACGTGAACTTCAGGTACTGCGTTTACATGAAAACAACTTTTCAGGAGAATTACCTTCTTTAGAGAACTGTTCCAGATTAATGGCAAATTGGCAATTGACCTTAGCAGCAACAACCTTTCGGGAAGGATACCTTATTGGATTGGCCAGCAATACTTGGTGATTCTAAACTTACGGCACAATCAGTTCCATGGAACCATACCTCTCTCCCTTTGCAATCTAGGCAGCATTCATGTTTTGGACCTCTCTCACAACAACATCTCAGGAGACTTGCCTCATTGCTTCAATAGCATATCAATTTCGGCCGCCGGAGATTTTAACAAATATGGTCACATGATGATGGTTGTTGTGGAGCTCCCCGTTAGAAATACGAGAATCATTGACATGTCAAGCAATTATTTGGTCGGGGAAATTCCGGATAGTATAGCAAATATGGACGCGATGGCTTCCTTCAACTTGTCAAGAAACTATTTGACGGGAAAGCTTCCTGAAGACTTTGGTAATGTGAAGACATTGGAATCTCTGGATTTGTCAAGAAACAATCTATCTGGCAATATTCCTGCAATTTATGCGAGCTTAAACTTTCTTGGAGTGCTGGACTTATCACACAACAACTTGTCGGGAAGAATTCCAGCAGGCGCCCAACTTCAGAGTTTCGATGCTTCTGTTTATACTGGAAATTTTGGACTTTGTGGACCGCCGCTGACAACAATTTGCTCAAAAGATGGAACGACTCAAGGTGATGGGACTATGACTGGTAATGCAACCAAGGAACATGGTAGTGATGATCTCCGAGACCTGGGATTAATTATTAGTGCAGTGTTGGGATTTACCAGTGGATTTTGGATAGTATGTGGCAGTTTAATGCTTAAGAGCACTTGGAGATACGCTTATTTCAAATTCTTGGATGATTCAAGAGATTGGATTTATGTCAAATTGGCTGTGTACAAGGCTAAAATGCAGAGGAGACTTGAAAGATAAATGGTACACTAATCTGAACTACACTTATAAACTTTTTCTTGTGTTTATATTATCTGCCTACAAAGTATATGGAAGCACAAAAAATTGTTTTCGTCTTTTGAGATACTGTTTTATGAGTTCTGACTATCATGCATTTGTTTGATTTGGTGTTAGGAAATTCTGGCATTGAGGGAAGGCTTAATCGATGCGGATTGTTTTCGTATGTTATTGGGTGCTTCCCTTTTTCTGCAAGAAATATATATTATGCTTGATTATCTTGACAACTAAGTATGATTCATGTATCATGAACTGGTTTTGCGAGCTTTAAGTGTACTTTATTGTTCAAATCCAGACATTTGAAGGAATGTATTATAAACTAGCTTTTTTTTTTCTTTTTTTTTTGTAGAAACTTGATCATGCATGTGTCTAGATCAACATAGCTCTCTGTTTTTTTTAAATTCCTCTTCATATAATGTGAAATTGTGGACTTTGCAGCCACCTCTGCTAAATATAATTCTAGAATCCCTCGAGGAGGGTACTACTCAAGAACCTTGAATCTCAAGTGGCACTTAAAATGAGAGGAGAACAAATGGTATCATCAGAAAACTTGGCATTTTGAGAGAACTAGTGCTCAAGTATTTATGGAAATACGAATGTTTCAAAAGATGACATTGAGTTCACACGAAAAGCTATTACAGTTGTTCAATTTCATATCATTGCCTTCTCTCTCTGCAGCTACTAATTATTTCATTTGATCACAGGCTTCTCTGAGTTCTCTAATATGACAGTGGCTATTTGGCCATTTTGACACGCGTTCAATGAATAAAAAGCTTCCAGTATCAATGAAATCCTTATTTATCACGCGATACTATGACCTTTACAACACCAACCCAAACTGGAACCGTGGATAACTACAGTGATATATTCCTCGCCTTGGCACTAAATCTCTAATCACCAGACTGGTGTAACTATAAGAACGGGGAAAGCAAAGTGTGAAAACCATATACATAAGATAACATGAAAATCAAAGAATTATGAATTTTATTAACATGTACTTTTGACCATCACATAACAGACGCAAGAACACCCACCACAAAGCCCCAACCATCAACTTGCAGAAAAACAACCTCCCACCACTCAACCGAAACAACCAGGTATTGTAACAGACTATATACTAAACTGGACCAAAGGTGCAACAGACTCAAGTCGCGCGTAATGACCGCAGAAAACAACCCATTGCGTACACTAGCAAAAGGGATGGGCAGATCATGAGTTGTCTCTGATTTAATGCAGATAATTGTCTGATTAAGCTGCAAGTACTATTATCACAATGAGAAGCACAATTCCAAATATTACCAACAGCAAGCAAGTCTGCCAAAACGAAAAGAAAACAAAAACAAAGCTTTAGCAAAGATATAGAACTAGATAAAAATGGATAGCTTAACAAACTAAAGAGAAATGGTAAAATATAGTAGATTACCAGAGACGAGTTCGATCTCTGGGTCTTTGCAGCCTTCACAAGGTGCGACTTTGCCTGGGCAGTTGCAGCATGAGAACTCTCAACATTTGAGTCGATATCCTCTACAAGCACAGATGATCACAACATAAGAAAACAGTAGCCCAATAAATAATACTGCCTTCAAGAAAGGACAATATAAGTTACCAATCATGGTTCCTTGTTCATGAACCAGAATAGCCAGATCTTTGAAAATCTCATTCACTTCTCCAATTTGCTGCTGGATCTCTTGTATTCCTTGTTCTCGTTCCTCGATGATAGCCTCATTAAAGGTAATTTCATTGTCTAATAGCAAAACCTCCTGTCTGCAATGAAAACCATACATAAGTAAGCACATGCACAAACCATACAAGACGATAATAGTTCTAAGCACTCGCCAATAAAGAGAGAGAGAGAGAGATATATATATATATATATACACACACACACACACGCACACGCACGCACTTGGCACTACATACCGTAATGCTTAATTTTGTAAATTTAAATTTTTAAGTATAATAGACAAATACCACATCCAAATACTCATAGAAATGTAAGTTCTGCTAAAAAGTTAGTCCATAAGTAATAGGAGACCCTTGTGTTCTCTTGAAAAGAGATTGAGTCTTTGAAGACTCAGTTGGTTGATCAAATAATGGATACACCTTCCTCTACCTTACAACTACAGAATAAAGATACAGCAAACCACATCAGGGACTACATACCATTCAAAAGTAAGATTAAAAATTAAACAAATAACGCACACTCCAAATCATGAGCTCACCATTCATCAAACAACCAAAACTAAAGTTAATCCTCTGGTCCAACCTTATACTTCACTTCCAAGTAAAAGTACCCCACCACTCTAACCCAAATAACCTTTCTAAGCTAACAACAAATCATAATTGCCTTCCTCTTCTTGCCAACACAAATACCAAGACAAGAGCTCTACCTGTTGTGAATGTAAAGAAGGCAGATATAGGCCCACAGAGGTTATCAGCACACCAAGTATCAAATCCAAGCTTAAGTTAATCCTCTAGTTCAATCTTATAACTCACTTCTCCAAGTAAAAGTACCCCACACCTCTAACTAAAGAACCCTTTTAAAATGTATCTAAACCCCCTTTTCTCTTTTTGGGTTTCAAAACTCCTTCTCTATACCACCAACTTTCTAAAGAATATTAATAAATACAATCAAATACGACTACACTAGCTAGTTCAACCTTGTACCTCTCTACTCAAAAAGGAATCCTAGTCAGCAAATAACGGTCTTCCAGTGCGTCGTATCTCTGAACTGAACCTTCTTGAATAGCAAGTTCCCTAGTTTCCTTCAATACTTAATTTCAAGTTATTTCCGAACCTTTTCTAGTGATGAACCCAATAACATGAAAAATGTAACTCAATCCTTAAAAAGCATTTTAAGATTATTAAATTAGAGCTACTATCATCCTCTGATTAGAAAGCTATCTAGCTCATAATGAAAAACATGCATCAAAAACTCAAAAGCCTGCTCGAGTGAGTGCAGCCAACTTTGACAAACTAGAGAAGAAACAAACAAATAACACGATTCAGAAAGGATAACTCACCTTCTCGATTCCACAAGGAGAGCACGCTGTTCTGGACTCTTATCTGAGGCTACATCTATCTCACTAGCAGTGTAGCTGCATAAACCATAAAATAATGAACAAAATGTGAGGGACTGAAATCAGTAGAATAATTGCAAAGGAGGGATCATCAAAAAAGATCTTCTAGCAGAAATCACTTAATCAACCTCAACATCCTTTAAGGCATTGTCATTTTACAAAACTGACCTTGATGGAAGAACAGCCTGGGGAACAAAAGGAGCATAAGCTGTTTCCCTCTCAGCTGAAAGTCTTTGAGCTTTCTGAAAGTCTCTAAGTACCGCTTGAAAATCTTTTGCAAGCTTCGCATCTGCAACCTTCTGTCTTCCCTGCATTTTAATTGAATACACACAATCAGCAAACAAACTGAAAAACAAATTAAAAGGAAGAAGGGGGTGTTAACTAAATAAGAAAGATGAAATAGGATGGTTGGGTTCTTCTAAGGCCAAGCCATGTGCACATGAACAATCCACCATCTTAACGAAATCAACAATTCATTTTGTGGGCCCATTCAGGAAAGTCGTAGGAAAATCAGAATTTTTTTTTTTGCATAAAGGATTTATTCAGTGTTCATTTTATAACAATTTGTGTCTGATATCTCTATTCAACCTTGCGATCACCAGGTCTCATTCAGAATAACCTCCTGAAAATCTTGTTTGAACGGCCAATATTAGAACATAGTTTTGAAAATGACCGACCTGACAACATGAGGTGTACAATAGAGGTGTAGTAAAGATCAAAGTGAACCAATTAAGAGGATCAAACTCCCACACGAGGTTAATGCCAGTTAGTTCACTAGTTGTAAAACTTCTGAGATTTGAATATTGATCATGCTAAATTATGATGACATAAGTAAATCCAACAGGAGGTGGCTGAACCCTGAGATTGCTAGTTTTAGGTATCTATATAGATGGCCAATAAGTTCACTATATTTTATTGCAAAAACATGGGGCATTGATCGAAATGAAAAAGAAACATTAGTATCAAAAACACATGTGAGTGAACTATTGGCTAGTGCATGATACATGGCAAAAAAAAACTATATAGAATTAAAAATATATCATAGAGACTTACATTAACTTCAGAATGGTGATCTCTTTCACTCGCTAGTTTAAGCTTTTCTGATGTATCCTTTACTAACTTTCCAATATGTAGTCTTGTCTTGTGCCTGAAAATCGTTAAAAGTCAAAAACATAAACATTAGGCAATGGAATCTATCATGCAAGTCAGTACTAGTGTGGCAATAATTCTTAACAAAAACTGCATCACCACCGGGGGGAAATTTCAAACGTCGAGCATATCACAACTCTATTCTCATTGTACAACGAACACCAGCCTATCCGGATCACTGTTTGCGATACGCAAGAACCAATTGGCCTTTGCTATCCTAAACCGAAGCGCTTCTTGAAACAATTAAGCTCTATTTCCCTCACACTTGCTTCAATTTCGATAATAAAAGCTTATCCTAAGAGTACACTAGTCCAAAATGCTAGCCAAAACAGCTCCTAATCTTAATCCAATCACAATTCTCATCACCTAACAAACATCCCATTGAAAATAGACCTAAATTCTCAAACAGAATTCAACAAATTGAACCGAAATTGAGAAAGAAGAATGAAAGAAATGAACATCTCACAGCTTCTCGCGGAGCTCGGGCGTGTCTTTGGGGGTACCGATGGTGTTGACGAGCCGCTGAAACGTGGACACGGCGGTGGTGATCTGGAAAATGCCGGAGGCGACGGCTTGGGTCGGGTCGCGCCTGGACTGAGCCGCCAAGCCGCGGCCCGCTTCGAGATCCTTATAATCCTGAAAGCTCATATCGGCGCCCTAAAAGAACACTACTGCTCCGCCGAGAACAATTCCGGCGAGAATTTCGAGGAGAAAAAATACGAGAAGTGAGGCACAGGGATCTGGAAACCTCGATGGGGATAAAGAATTAGGGCACAGAAAAGGTAGCTAAGCACGAGGCGATGATTAGGGGAAGAGAGAGAGAGAGAGAGAGGGTTTTTTCTTTTTTATTTGTTTGTTTTTTGGTTTCGGGGTGTAACAGAAAAGGAGAAGGCGGGTTATGAGTGAGTGATTCGGTGAGGTTGTCTTTTCTGCCGGCACGTTGATGTGGACTCGGGGATGTACACGTGGGTGGTTGCGATTAGTGGAAGCTTCTTATAGTGGAACGGTGAGTTTAGTGGCTTCTTGGTTTCAAGATCGAATTTGATACGATTCGGCTCAAATTATGGATTGAGATCGACTGATCCAGTAAGGCTCAATTTAATTACTTATTACTACATGTAAAATAGATGATAAATATTGATGGTTTCCGGTTGTTTGTTTTGTCATTTGTTTATTATTCGTTAGCATGATTTATGAGACTTTGCGAGAAGGATTTTAATTCCGAAATAAGCGATATTATAGCCGAATTCGCTGAGGCACATCATCATTCGAGAAGGAGTATAGCAAATTATCAAGGTTAGAAGTTAGAACTCAAATGTGCATCAACGACTATGTGGGAATCAAGTCAATTCAAGGTGAATTTAGAGGAAAGTGGAGCGGGATTCAAGCGCAAGACTTCTTTGTTGAAGATTAGCGATAAATGAGCCAGAATGATTAGGAGGCGAGATGTAGTAGAACTGGACTTGGGAAAAAAAATCAAACGATATGTGACAGAGAAGGCTTGAGTAACATCAAAGTGAAAGACAAGTAATTTTACCGAAATCCTTCAGAAGTTAAAAATCTCAAATAGACTAGGAATTTACGACTTTATCTCTATGACGTGGTCATACAATAAGGCCGGTCACCAGCGGTCAAACAGTTTCACGATGACTTTCTCCGATTGTAACAAGGACAAACAACATATCATGATCACTTTATCATGGGTTAGTTATGTTTTTTTTAACTACTTATAAAAGTTCCATTTGTTTTTACCCCCGAAGTCATGCACTCCTCTAACCGCGTTATTGAAACTATTCCAGAAGGCTCCACTTAGTCCAATAAATTTCAATCAACAAGCTCACGTAAGGACGAGCAACTTATCTAAATCCTTCATAAATTAATAATCCCAAATATACTAGGAGTTTGTGACTTTACAGTCATACAATAAGGTCGGCCACGGGCGGTCAGACAATTTCAACGATGATTTCATCCGATTGTAAACGGACAAATAAAGTAACACGATCACAACCATGGTAAAGAGTTTTGTTTTTCTTTTTTTAACTGCTTATTGAAGTCCCATTTTTTTACTCCCGAAGTCATGCCCTCCTCTAACCGCGTCATGGAAACTGTTCTAGGAGAGGCCCCACCATCCAGTCCAATATATCCCAATCAACACGCTCACGTCTCACGTTTTCAAAAGCAGAATCTGACGGTGAGACACTCACGTGCCCAGCACGTGCCTTCTCCTCAAACCCTCTCCCTTTCGCGCTTGCGTCACTATAAGATATCTCCTTTCTTCATTTTGAGCCCAAAAATTTCTCTCTCTCTCTCTCTCTCTCTCACAAAGACCGCGACAAATACTCGTAACTGTCCAAACAAGCTCCTCACCTCTCTCCGGCGGCGACTCTCCGGCCACTATCTGGCACCGTCGGTTCTTCAGCTCCCGCAGCTCGATCTTCTTCCCTGCTTCTCACCATGTCGGTCAGTACTCTCTATCTCTCTCTTCTCCTTCTGTATTTATATTTTGATTTTTTTTATATCACAAATTTGATTGAGTTTAGGTGTTTGAGCTATGAAGTATGTATAGGTGATTATGAGCAGTAGGTTCTCTTTGTATAGATTCGGCGATTTGTTGAACTTGTTCACTCATTGACTCTCAGTGATTTGCTTGATTGGGATAGTCTAATTTTAGATCTGTTTGGAGCTTCATGCAAGGATAATATTTAATTGATCCGTTAAATTAGGTTGAAATTTTCAAGGAAGATTTGTGAATTTATGTGTGTATACATACGTAAGTTTATGTAGTTATTTGTTCATGGTGTAGGTCTGTATAGATGTGCTGCTTTATAAATTATAATTGTGTTCCTCTATGGAAATCATTTTCCGCATTAGCAAAATAATAGACTATATGATAGGATGTGATTGTTTTTAGATTCATAATTTCTATTTATTTCTTCTTTGTCGCCGATGATGGTTTGCAAAAGGTGGTTCTGAATTCTGAAATCTCAATCAGGTTGATGTTGTGCTTGCAGTCTTGTTAATATAATTATGACTGTAAACAGAGAAATATGTTATTGATCCGAAACTTTAACTGAAGTCAAAGCAAAGCCAACTTCTGATTGAGTTGCCTTTTCTTGTTATTACGGCATTGATTTGCTTGCCAGAGGTGCAAAAACATTGTATTCTCCATATTTAGTTTGCTGCTTTTACGACCTTCTTTTACTTACCATTTATTGCAACTTGAATTCTGTTAAACAGTAGAAGTAAATGAGGGTCTTTAGGGCAGTTGAAGACAGAGGACTGGATTTCTCTTTGTACAGTTTGATGTTTGTGATGAATAAATTATAAGGTTGTGTATAATTTGGATGGAGAGTGGACTACGATTTGGAAAGCTAGAGGGTTGGTGAAACTCTTACCACTTGTCTACTCGCTTGTGAGAGTTATACTTCTTTAAGGGTTATTTCTTGTAGGAAGGATTGTATAATACATATTGAGTGTTCTGGGGGGAGCCTGACTTTAGTCCTATTATTATCAGTTGACCCAATGAACTATAATATGTAAAAGGTTGTGGTTTAGGAGAAAATAGTGAGTGCCAATAGTTGGTGCCTGTCCTTAGCATTTCATAAAATTACCGCATGGTCATGTTTGAATGACCCAGTATCTCAAGTTGTCTGTTGAACACTTACAATGAACTATACTATGGATTTTTTTCATTTTTTTTCCGAACTTTACTTTCTGCCTCTGCTTTAGATTTATTTTCTATTTGTGTTTGGAGTATAGTCATCAATGTTACTCGTCTATTTTATCCCGGTTCTAAGTGATTTATGGAGAATGTAAGTTTTCTTTTGACGTGTCACAGCTGCATAGGGTGACTGGTGTCATAAGTCATGTCTACCTCCTGCAAGCAATGTTCTATTGTATTGTTATTCGTGGCTTGATATTTCTCTGAAATCACAGGATATCTATGCTTCTAGCACATGCTTTTATGCTCACTCATATATTTATATTTCTCATGCAGGTAAACACCATAAAGGTCAGCAACCTTTCCTTGGGTGCAAGTGAAAGAGACATAAAGGAGTTCTTTTCTTTTTCTGGTGACATCGCATATGTGGAAATGATGAGGTTTGATACCTTGATTAGTTTAATCTGTGTTTTGTTTGATTCTTTACTTTATTATTTCCTTAATTTTGTATGAGTGAAGCTTATCCTGTAACATGCAGTGACACAGAGCGGTCCCAAATTGCATATGTCACCTTCAAGGATCTACAGGGAGCAGAGACTGCCGTGCTTCTTTCGGTAATGAAACTTCTTTTATTACTACCTTGTCCATCTCCTCTTACTCATGATCATTTACTATGCATTGCTCAGCTGTTGTTCTAGTCACTTGTTCATAGTTTGGCTTAATCCCCGAAATTGGTTATGCTTTGCAAACATGTGGGCACCTAATAAACAAGCAAGTGCATATGAATTTGATATAGGCATATAACTAATGTGAGGATAGTGAGACTTGTGATTGGATAAACTTTCACACACATACATAATGGTTTTGGTCGGCTTCTTGAATCTTCTTGTATTGAACATGATTTGATGAATGTTGAAAAACATGGCAAGTAGACCTGGTCTATGTTGGCTACAGATCATTTTATCCATGGCATTGTTGAGTTATTATTCCACTCCACTTGATTATATACCCTTTGTTGGCTCCAGCTCTAGTGTGTGATTCACATTCATTCCATATTCAACTTAGAGGTGAATATGGAGGATATTGCTGGCTGGGAGCTGAGAATAACATGGAAATTAGTTTTTGTCCCTTGCCTAGCTACTGTAACCCTTAAAAGTTGAGCTTTTTTATTCTAAATTATTGATGAAGTGGGTCATGTTGCATTGATGAAGTTTTCGTTTGAGTTCTCAAATAAAATTAGTTGTTAAAAATTTATGGAAGTTAAATTTGAGGCCACAGTGAACCCTAACATAGCATGGGATTGGTTAGTTCTCTTTTTTTGTGGGAGTTGGAATTAGGATTATTATGTAGGTTACATAGTTCCAAGGTCATGTATCGGATTATTGAAGTGGAAGATTTACAGATTATCGGTTGGAAGCGTGTCTAATATCTATCACTCCTCCACTTATAGTTTACTAATCAATTCAGTTAGGATGAGTGATCATATAGGAAGATATGGTAATGCTGTTATGCAAAGTTCAGGTGGTATGTTTTCAATTGCATCGTTCAGGAAGTAGTTTTGACTCAGATCGACTAGTGGCACCTCATGTAACTATCAAAAAAGAAATTACAAAGAATGCCAATTCGAATTTACTGATTGGAAGCCTAGGTTGAGCAAATTCCATGTATTTTGTGATTTCAATTAGTGGTCTTGCTTCTTTATGCGAAACATGTCTAAGTTTCACTTAGAACTCTATGTCTTGACAGGGAGCTACGATAGTTGATATGTCTGTGACCATTGCTCTGGCTCCAGAATACGAGTTGCCACCTGCTGCGACAGCTCCTTCTGTAAGAATTTTGCCAGAGCTTCTGCTTCATATTTTTTTACCCCTACCCCTACACAATATCAATTACTTATCTATACTCCATTTTCTGCAGGTAACTGATAAGGCCCCTGGTGGTGCTGAGTCTGCATTACGGAAGGCAGAGGATGTTGTTACCGGCATGCTCGCTAAGGGCTTTATCTTGGGGAAAGATGCAGTCAACAAGGCAAAGGGCTTTGACGAGAAACACCAGTTGACATCAACAGCTACAGAAAAGGTTGCTTCTTTTGACAAAAAGATTGGACTCACTGAGAAAATTAGTGTTGGTACTTCTGTGGTGAGTGAAAAGGTTCGTGAAGTGGATCAAAAATTCCAGGTCTCAGAGAAAACCAAGTCAGCTTTTGCAGCTGCTGAGCAGACAGTCAGCAATGCTGGATCTGCCATTATGAAGAACCGATATGTGTTTACTTCTGCTGCATGGGTTTCTGGTGCTTTCAACAAGGTTGCAAAGGCAGCTGGTGAGGTTGGTCAGAAGACAAAAGAGAAAGTCGGAATGGTGGAAGAAGAGAAGAACAGAAAAATCGAGGATGACTATGCCCAAGTTCTGTCTGAGTCTCCAAAAGCATCTGAGCCAAGTGGGCATGAACCTGTTAAAGGTTTGATTCTTTAATTTTCATCTGTTGTATATACCTTCAAACTTTTTAAAAGGCCTTCTCAGTTGATTTTATTTCTTTAAACTTCTAGCATGAAAGTGGTGAATGTAGGACATATACTTCCAAATTTGTTTGACATGTGAAATTAATATTTTTACCCTTCTTGCATCAGAATGTCAGTAAATCCAAACCTTTATGGGGATACTGATTTGTTATTTCCTATTATTGTGTTCCTTGGTATAAACTATTAGATCTATAGAATCAGATTACAATGCAGACCCTTTCCTTGTAAGAGATTCTTGTTTTGTCCCCTTAGAATCATTACAAGAATTTCAATTGTTTTGTTGCAAACTCCAGTGATGACATTAATTATTTTATTTTGGTTGGTTACAAGTGATGACTTATTTATTGAGTGGTGGCATATTTTTTCTTGTTGGACAAAGTATCAAGTATGTATTGTAAACTTGAAGTGGCACCTTCTCATTCATTTCTGGGCATTATTCTGTTCTCTTCTGAACTCCGAAGTACATAATGTTGGTTCGTGCTTCTTATTTCACTTGTTTTGCGTCATAGGATGCTATGAACTATGAAATAAGAAGCACGAACCAACATTGTGTACTTCAGAGTTCAGAAGAGAAGCCCTAAAGCCTCTTAGGTGACTCCTTTGACCAAATAGCACAATCAATTTAACATTTGCAGAAATAAGATTCGTTTTTTCTATAAAATAACATACCATTTTGAAGACTAATGGAGGTGCTTGAAGTACAAATTTTGTTAGTTCACCATAACAGCATAAATGGATTTAGAGTATAAAGTTTAGAGATTCCCCTTATTTCCCAGTTTTATCACTATCGGTCTCTTCACTCCTCTCTTACTATTCTAACTCTCAAGAGCTGAAGTAGATGTTTCTTGGTGGTCGGAGTTGTTCTCCACCGATCTGAATTCCATCCTGACCGGCAAGTTCATGTCCTCCATTACCCAGATTTGGCCCATCACCGGGAATTTCTCGATTCTAAAATGACCCAATGGTAGGTTCTTGACTTCTTGTATACCTGAGGACAAGTAGCGGTTCTTTTGGTTAGGTGCCGAACCGATCCATCCCTAGGTTTCTATTCCCTCCAATCTTCTCAACTGCTCAAAGCCTAAGACAAGTTTGATCTCCTGCAACCTTTAACTTGGAATATGGTGATATTGGCCGGCCATGTGACTAAAGGCTTTCAAAATCAGATGCTTAACAAACACCTAAAGGCAATTACGTTATTCTTATAGCTCAAGGCCTCAAGTCTTTGCTTGATTCTCTTAAAGGTGTCGAAAAATCTGCCCACATATAGTACAGTTTTATTCCCCAATTCACTCCCAGGTGCTGCATATCTGACATAGTGAGCAGCCCCCATGTACATATCAAGTCTTTAAAATTTGCGTTCAAGTCCAGTTCAATTACGCACAAGTGCCTATACATCTCAATTATGAGATTTACTGAAACAGGGAGCCACCTAAATTATGTAAGATCAGCACTAAATGATGAGCAGTTGCTTGAGAACTAAGTGATACATGAATATGTTCTGAAATGGATCCAAAATCGGCATGTTACACATTGGTCTTTTGGCCAGGGGTTATGATGGATCTATAAGTGAAAGAACTATTTCCTGATTTTCCACAATGCCACACTTTTTCAAATTCATGTTTTCTGGGTAGAATTCAATTTAAAGTATAAGAACATGTATGTATTTGCCTTATTTGTATCTGGGAAAGAAGGAACTTGGATTTGGATCACCCTCAATATCGTGCAAAGAAATAGAATTAGATCAATAGCTAGTAGTTTATTAGTGCAGATATAATACAAAAAAAACTTCAAGTTGATCAATTTGGTTCCTTTAGACACTTACAGTGTGACTAAGCTGATTAAGCTATTTGCTATGTAATTTTCTACTTAAGCTATTGCTGGTTGAACTAGGTTCAAGTTGACTGTAGAGTCTAGAGAGGCTGCTTGGTGGTAAATAATCCTTAATCAATCGTAGATCTTTGTTTTTCGTAGTGAATAGGCTTCATGCTTTGTTTTCAAGACAAGAAATTATATTTCAACTAATTTGAAGATTCGGGATAATGATTTAACGCCAAACGTTGTTTTTCTGATGCGAAAGGTTTCTATTCTCTTAGCCGCCACAATGTGACAACTCACAAAATCTCGAAAGGACTTCGTTAGTTTTCTGTAGCCTTTCATTTTCTTAAATTTTCTTCTTTACTTCGATGACAAATATTTTTCTTTAATTATTCTAGTGTTGACATAGTCTTTAATTGCAGTGGACCAGTGGTGCGGTCACTGCGGTGGTTCCACCTTGTTTTTACTTGTGTATTAGTGGACATGTACACGTGTCCCACCCCTGCTTGTAGTATACATTATCTAACATGCAACAGAGCGAAGTCCAAATCTTTCAATTCACAAATTGTGAGATTAGGGAAAGGATTGTTAAACGTGGAGTTTTTTTTTTCTGGGTAGGCTTATACGTGATTTGATATTGTGCTCCAAGAATATCCAAGAATATATATATACGTGACTTTGAACTCCTATTTTAAGTGGATTGGAGCCGAAGCGGATTAGGAATCGTCTAGGACATTCGAATGTCTATTGACTTGACCTGGCATTAACCTCACTCTCTTCGTCGCCCTTTAAATGATGGTTGAACCTTTGGCGTTGATTGAGAAATCGCCGAGGGTGAAAACGATTGGGGGGGGGGCCACCTGCAAAAAACTCTTCGACGCTCAAGTCAGTATTTGCTCAAGACTATTTGGAATAACTCAGATTGAATGATTACCTTGACATCTCCATCTCCTTTTTATAGGTTGCTAGGTCGGTGAACATTTACTTTTCGACAGTTTCAGACTCATTTACTTTCGTCGGTTACACTCAATTAATTACCGACAAGCATTTATCCGTCGACAACTATGTTGCATTTACTTGCCGACCGTTACGTAATATTTATTCGTTGACCGTTTCGGTTCCGTATTAACTTCCCACTGAGTATACATGTCGGCTCTCATTAATTCTTCTCGGACCATCATTAATTCCGGAGTTGTCATATTTATTTCCCTCACAATGCCCCCAAGTTTTCTCTTTGGACTACTCAGTCCAAAGGAAAAATTTTCAAATTCCTCTTTCTCCTTCAAATGTCATCAAGTACTAAAATACATATAATAATATGTCCTAACCTTAGCTAATCTCGGAGTCAATGCTCAGCTCTCCTGTGACATTATTCTATCCCTCGTGGACGATGTCCTTAAGGATATCGATAAGCTTTTTCATGGCTACCAATGACCTTTCTTTTGTCGACGGCCGACGAGGCCCTCGACAAAGCATAAGATATCATCGACCACGTCTTTCAATTTAGCCCTTTCTCTTTAAGAGATCGTCGATCATGCTTGTGAGTCTTTCTTCTTAAGATATCATTGATAACAATTTCGAGCTCCTTGAGATATTGCATTCGAGCTCTACATCGTTGTCAGTGCTTTTGAGCTCTAAAGATATCCTTGACAATGCTTTCGAGCTACACAACTCGTCATCAACGCTTTCGAGCTCTAAAGATATCCTCGACATGTACATCGCTCTCAAGCTAAAACCTCATCGACATGCACCTTGCTCTCAAGCTAAACACCCTTTCCTTTAACTATTGACGAAGTTTCTTTCCACGAAGTCCAACCTCTTCGATGGGGACTATTGATGACATTCTATCAGAGTTCTTCTTTTCCTCTTTTTCTTTACCTAAACATCGTCGACGATTTTTTCCTTGTTTTCCCCTTTTAAGACAATGTTGACAATTCTTTTGACAAAACTATTCTTCTTCGAAAGATATTGTTGATGAACTTTATACTAACAAATGCTACCTCCCTTTCGATCGACGAGCGATTTCCCTTCATGATTTTTGATCTCATGCTTATGTTTTTCATTTTTGTACCAATGTTTGTTTGGATAAAACATTGATGATGGTAAACCATCGTTGATGACCTCGTCGTCCATTGATATCAAGGCTGTAGCGAAAACCTCACCTATGAGGTGTTGGTCGTCGCTAACAACTGCGCCTTTTACATCTTACATGTTCCACCTATTATATCTTACATGCCCCCTTCTTTCACTTTGTCACGTGGAAAACCCAAAATGACAAAGGGGAACAATGATGCAACACACACATTTTTCAATATAAAACTATAAACACTAACGCAAACAACCACATGCAGGCTTAGTGTACTTACGTTATCATGCGGGCTCTCAACGCTAGCTATCGTTTCAAAATAAGGTTATTATCACTTCAACAACGGGCTATCAACCACACAAGGTTAGCCTATCGGGCATACAAAGTCGACCCATCGGGCATACAAGGTCGAGATTTCAACCTCACATATTCAGGCCATCGACCATATATCATTGGTTGTCACATTTTTCATTCATAACGTTCGCCTCATAGTAAAAATAATGAACTTGCCCCATGCTAAAATGAACCCCACAGTACCTTATTTAGAGAAAATTTTCACCTTTAACTTACGTATATGACGAATCTTCAATGTGGCTAGTCAACGCATGCACATGTTGCAAGCTCTTACTTTGTCTCGAACACGATTGACAATACCTTACCCGTTGTGGCTACCGGTCTTACACGTGATTCTAGTCCCACAAAATGTTGGCCACCGGCTCATTTCGTGTTATTGGCTACATGTCCATTTATAACATTATCATTCAGGTTGCCATTTTGACTCATGATTCTCGCCACATGTACTGTTGACCACCGGCTCAGATCATGCTCTCAGCTACATGATGCGTTCACAACGTATTCATTCAAGCGACCATCCTGATACATGATTCTCACCATATGTACCATTGGCCACCAGCTCAACACTTGCTCTGGGCTACATGCGTAATTCCGGTAGCGCACAAGGGCATAACAGTATGTCAACTATCATTCTCATCATCAACTCACATTGGAAGCTTGCAATTATCTTCAACAAAACATTTATCCAAGTAAAATGCTACTTAAAGTTACCATTGCTAATATTTCATAGTTGTTTTTGTTTGTCATACTTTCCACAATTATAAACCTCCTACCCCCTTGTCTCGTAAATAACATAATATGAATGTTCTCATCGTAAATATGTTTTTCCTCACTCGAGTCAAAATTATTTCATCACTCCAATCATAAGCATCAAAAAATGGATTCCATGAGGTGCAACGGTTGCAGGGACATTTAGGTCAATCACGTATTGGTTCACTTCATCACCTCCAATCCCGAGTTATAGAAATGAGATTCCATTTGATCTAGCTTCCGCCATCACTTTTTAGGGAAAAAAGTTTCCCACAGACAGTGCCAATTGATGGAGGGTAAAATCTCGTCATTGACTTTGACCTCCTATTTTATGTGGACTGGAGCCGAAGCAAATCAGGAATCGTCTTGGACATTCGAATGTCCGTTGACTTGACTTGACATTAACCTCATTCTCTTCGTCGCCCCTTAAATGATGGTTGAACCTTTGGCGTTAATTGAGAAATCGCCGAAGGTGAAAACGATTGGGGGAGGGGGGGGCACCTGCAGAAAATTCTCCAACGCTCAAGTCAGTATTGTGCTCAAGACTATTTGGAATAGCTTAGATTGAATGATTGCCTTGGCATCTCCATCTCCCTTTTATAGGTGTTGCTAGGTCGGTGAACATTTACTTTTCGACAATTTCAGACTCATTAACTTTCGTCGGTTACACTCAATTAATCACCGACAATCATTTATCCGTCGAAAACTATGTTGCATTTACTTGCCGACCATTACGTAACATTTATTTGTTGACCGTTTCGGTTCGTATTAACTTCCCACTGAGTATTCATGTCAGCTCTCATTAATTTTTCTCCGACCATCATTAATTCGGGAGTTGTCATATTTATTTCCCCCACAATATGTCACATAACAAAAATAACCACTTTGTCGTGCAAAATAATGCATTAAAATGGAAAATATAAACTAAACGTTTGTGCATGTAAAAAAAATGCACATTTACGGAGAGGATCTTCTGGTGTAGCGACATTTTGGATGGTTCGAGCTCTCGAGACTTCAACACCCTTTTAGTGAACATCCGAACTTGGCAAGATCGATAAGCATATTAAGATTTTGAAAGCTTCAGGAGTTTTCAGTGAGGTTTCAATGATTGCGATTAATTTCTATGGTTCTAAAACTAGACCTAGTATTGCTGGCACCAATTCTTGCGAATACATGATAAGTAAGTTGAGTTGTAATGAGAAGTGAGATAGCATTGTTATTTCTTTAATAAGATTTTAGGTGTTAAACGGTTAAGAGGTCAATTGCTAATGCAAGCTCATATACCACAGCCTCCACAAAAATAAAGAAAAACAGTATGTATAAAGGCTTTTTAACAATCACGAGCCTTGTCTTTAAACTCCATTCGTGATAATGAATGGGACCAACTACCAACTGGGATAAGTGGATAACTACTCAATTAAGAGTATCAGATAGCATTATATATGAAAGAGGAGAACACCATGGTAGATAGATAAATTTTAACCAAAAAAAAAGGTAGATAGATATATAGGAACCGTTGTTGTAGTAGTTGAACTTCATGGAGCAAATTATTCTCTCAATAATCTTCAATTCGATGAGGCTTATTGTGCTAAATCTGATACAATAGAAACGGATCTCCTCCACTGTAATGGATATGAGAAACTACTAATTAAGGGCATATCAAATTGACAATAGTACGTAACACCACGACATCAGGATATATATCCGAACTCCTCCGCTATACTTATCCATTTCCGTCGGCTACCATGCATGCACATAGGCCGAAGAACTTGAACTCAATGTCATAACCATAATGAAAAATGCCACCTTCACGTCCATAATCAACGATCACATTCACCTTGCAATCTTTCAAGCGCAAAGCCTAGACCTAGTTCGAACACAGAAGAAAACCGAATAAACATAGCCGAAACCTTAAACTATGAAAGGAATGCTTAAGCCAATCCCAAGTAGCAAATCATGAGGAATCATCAATTTCGGAAACAAAGAGCCAGAACAATGAATAGAGTAGGATCGCCATATCACGGCGCTCGAATGCAAACCCTAGCTAGATTGTGCTTCCTCCATGCTTTCGTTAGAATCCCGAATAGTGGTTTATGAAGACACTGTTTTCAATCATGAATGCATATTCATTTTTCCTCTATACTTTGTACTCTTAATCATTAAGCATTAAACTAGCACTTTACTTTGGCTAATAAGTAATCACTAATCAATACTTTTTGTTAACCGCTAAACTAATATGTGAAGAGAAAGTATAAAAAGTTCGAGGAAAGATTAAGGAGCAATCTCAATCCATTCTTTATGGAACCCACCAAGAAATCAATCATCACATAGTTCCAACATGATTAAGGATCATTTGGCTTTAGTTACATGCATGGAGTCAAAAAGAGGGTGACACTTCACCGTATAGCATAATATATTACCATTATTACGTATGCAATGCCATCAAAGTCTCCAATTCAATAATTTTGATGTTGTACACTATAATTATAAAGAAATTTTTTGCTCATTTGCACAAGTAAACTCTCACATTCTTCTAATTCTAATAGTTTTGTTTTATTTGTTGGCATTTGACAATGGAGAAATAATTTTTTCATTCACCACAAAACAAAATTACAAAAATTAAAAAAACACTCACGGAAACAAGGAAACAAGCCCAAGTCTTGCAAGCACATAAGTGATCTATTCAGAAGATGAGTCGTGGTGACACTAGCACCGCCACAATTCATAGAAGTGACGCAGGAACGTCACCAGATCAGCCGGTTAAAACTTGATGTTTAACTAAAACACTCCCGCATAAGAATGACTGAAAATTTATCCACGAATCTCCATAGACCATTTTTTTAATCTAATAGTTAAACGTACTGCTAATTTCACATCCTTCTTGCAATTATGTTCTTTTGGTACACTTCAGCTCTTTGTTTTTTTACTTACAGTAGACTGTTTATAATCATGTACCATGATGGAGGGTAAAATCTCGTCGTTGATTTCGACCTCCAATTAAATGTGGACCGGAGAAGAAGCAGATCAAGAATCGTCTAGAACCTTCAAATGCCCGTTGACCTAACCTGGCGTTGACCATACTATTGACGTCATCGTTTTCCTCATCGACGATCATATCCTCAGCGTCGACTACGAACTCGTCGTGAGCGAAAACAAGAGTGAGGAGGGGGGCACCTACAGAAGACTCTCCGATGCTCAAGTCAGTATTGTGCTCTATTATGCTCAGACTAGATTGGAATCGAATGCATATCCTGGCTCTTCCATCTCCCTTTTATAGGTGTTACTAGGTCAGTGAGCATTTACTCTTTGACAGTTTCATACTCATTAACTTTTATTAGTTACACTCAATTAATCACCGACACGCATTTATTCGTCGACAAGTATGTTGCATTTACTTGCCGATCGTTACGTTACATTTATTTGTCGACCGTTTCGGTTCCGTATCAACTTTCCACTGAGCATTCATGTCAGCTTTCATTAATTCTTCTTCGATCATCATTAATTCGGGAGTTGTCATATGTATTTCCCCCACAATGCCCCCAAGTTTTCTCTTTAGACGACTCAGTCCAAAGGGAAAACTTTCAAGTTCCTTTCTTTCTCCTAGAAATGTCATCAAGTACTAAAATACATATAGTAATACGTTCTAACCTTAGTTAATCTTTGGGTCAATGCTCAGCTCTCCCGTGACATTAGTCTGCCCCTTCACAAATGTGTTTCATTCATGCATACACCACGTTGGCGATGGCTTTTCATCGCAAAAATTATTTTTTCATCGGAGTTCTCATCGATAGACTTTTACTCACTCGTTGACGATGTCCTCAAGGATATTGATAAGCTTTTTCATGGCTGCCAACGACATTTCTTCCGCTGACACAGCTTTCGACAATGCACATGATATCATTGACCACATTTTTCAATTTAGCCCTTCTCATTAAGAGATCGTCGACCATGTTTGCGAGTCTTTTCTCTTAAGATACAATCGATAAACACTTTTGAGCTCCTTTAGATATTGATTTTGAACTCTAGAGATATCGTCATCAGCGCTTTTGAGCTCTAAAGATATTTTCGACAACGCTTTCGTGTTCCCAAACCGGTCAACAACACTTTCGTTCCCCACAACTCGTCAACAGCGTTTTTGATATCTAAAGACCTTGTTGACATGCACATCGCTCTCGAGCTAAAACCTCGTCGACATGCATCTTACTATCGAGCTAACAAATTCGTAGACATGCACCTCGCCCTCGAGCTTAAAAACCCCATCAGCGTATACATCACCCTCGAGAGCTTTCACACACCGGCCTTTCTTTTAACTATCAACGAAGTTTCTTTCCACAAAGTCCAACTTCTCTGAAAGGTGTTATTGACGACTTTATATCGTAATTTTTCATTTCCTCTTTTTTATTTTTTTTGACAAATACTTCATCCCTTTCGACGGGTGATTTCGCTTCACGTTTTCTGATTTCGTGCTTATGTTTTTCTATTTCTGGACCTAATAAAATTCATTGATGCCATTCAATGACCCCTCTTCGAGACCTTCTGGTCGACAACCATTAATCGTCGTCGACAATTCAAATGTCGATGGTGCTTTTATATCCTTAGCTAGCTTAGTTTGCATTGCACACTCCTCTTTTACCCATGGGGAATCACTCATTATCCCACCTTTTCTCATGGCGCTTTCTATATCTTACATGCGGCCTTGTTTTACTTTGTCGTGCGAAAAATTCCAGATGATGAAGGAAAATAATCACAATGACACACCCCCTTGCAACATGGATAACACATCTCAACAACAAAATCAAACACGATAATTCAAACAACCACCCGTTTGTTTCATCAAATGGCTATCAGCCTTTCAAAGATCGAGCCATCCGGTCTTAAGAAAATCAAGTTATTACCCTTTTAGGGTCGGGCTATCAACCACACAAGGTCGGCCCGTTCTGGCATACAAGGTCGGCCCATCGCGGGCACAAGGTCGGCCCACGGGCACATAAGATCGGCCCATCAGGCATACAAGGTCGGGCTTTCAACCTCACATATTTAGGCCATAGACCATATGTCATTGGTTGTCACATTTTTCGTTCATAACATTTGCCTCATAGTAAAAATAATGAACTTGTCCCTAGGCTAAAATGAATCCTAAAGTACCTTATTTAGAGAAAAATTTCACCTTTAACTTACGTATATGACGAATCTTCAATGTGGCTAGTCAACGCATGCACATGTTGCAAGCTTTTACTCTGTCTCAAACATGATTAACAACACCTTACCCGTTATGGCTATCAGTCTTACACATGATTCTAGCCCCACAAAATGTTGGCCACCAGCTCATTTTGTGTTACTCGCTACATGTCTGCTTATAACGTTATCATTCAGGTCGCTATCCTGACTTATGATTCTCGCCACATGTACGTTGGCCACCAGCTCAGTACATGCTCTCAGCTACATGATCCGTTCACAATGTAGTCATTCAAGTGACCATCCTAATACATGATTCTCGCCATATGTACTGTTGGCCACTGGCTCAATACTTGCTCTTGGCTACATGTGTAATTCCGATAGCGCACAAGGGCATAACAGTATGTCAACTATCATTCTCATTATCAACTCAGACTGGAAGCCTACAATTCTCTTCAACAAAACATTTATCCAAGTAAAATGCTACTCGAAATAAATATGACAACTCCCAAATTAAAGATGATTGAAGAAAACTTAATGAAAGCTGACATGAATGCTCAGTGGGAAGTTGATACGGAACCGAAACGGTCGACGAATAAATATAACATAACGGTCGGCAAGTAAATGTAACATAGTTGTTGACGGATAAATGCTTGTCAGTGATTAATTGAGTGTAACCGAAAAAATGTAATGAGTTTGAAACTGTCAAAGAGTAAATGCTCACCGACCTAGCAACACCTATAAAAGGGAGATGGAGGAGCCAATGTATGCATTCGATTTCAATCTAGTCTGAGCATAATAGAGCACAATACTAACTTGAGCGTCGGAGAGTCTTTTGCAAGTACCCCCTGCCCCCTCGTTCTTGTTCTCACCCTCGGCAAGTTTGTAATCGACACCAGGCTAAAGTCGTCAACCATGCAAAGTGTGACGAAGAAAGTTCAGTCAACGCCAGGTCAACAGGCATATGAAGGTTCTAGACGATTCCTGATCCGCTTCTACTCCAGTCCACATTTAATTAGAGGTCGAAGTCAACAACCAAATTTTACCCTCCAACATACCCAGGTTTATATGTAGTATCATTTTTCAAAACATTTGTAACCGTCATGAACACAACTCTCATCTCATCTCTACTACTATAAAGTCATCACTCAAAAAAATCACCAAATTATGAACTTCCAAATATGTCCCTATGTAATTTTACCCTCACATATAAGGATAAAGATAATTACGTAAAACACATATGCTTAACTGTTAACACCCCCCCCCCCTTGTGGGGAAGTTCTTGGCGGGATTCCCCCACATTCTGACCACTAGACCTGCCGAAGCCGACCGAGTAGGGCCAGGTGCTCGTCTGGTGGGTCGAACCACCACACCTCTGGCAGGGGCGCCGTCTCAGGAGCCGCTTAGGGAAGCTCGCTACAACGATAGAAACCTCTTGTGTCGACACACCCTCCCACATCGGGAAAAGAGAAAGGCACTTCCCCCAATACGGCCATAAAGGTAACCAAAAACTTCATAAATAAGGTAACATCCCCTAAAGTCCTTAACCTTTAAGCTTAAGTTCCCACACGATATCTAACTTAGGGTTCGGAGAGTCAAAAGCCGGCGCACCACTGACCCTCGGCTTTAATCACGGTTTTGAGCAGGCTGTCTGGACCAAGAGGACCCATAGTAAGTTGTGTAAATCATGCCTACCTCGGATTATCCAGCAACATAATATGTTCTACTAAAACTATCATTCGTAGTAAACATAATTATATAAAAGGATTGTACTTCAAATAAAATTCTACAAAACCGTGAGATGAAAATTCGTAAATCACACGGGTTGTCATAAAGCTTATGTCTCCATCTTCCTACATATACACACCTGGCCATTGCCATTTTTCTTTTGTTGAATCATTCCTTTTACCTCTTTTTTTTTTCTTGATTAGTTGATACTCGATGCTTATGTTCATATGTACGCTTACTGACTACCCAATCAATCGACTTCATTCTGCCCTACCGACCGACACTTTTTGCGGTATTCCTTCTCCGTAATTTCCAACTTCAGACCTCTCCACTTAGTCTATTCACTTCAAAATCAGATAATTTTGTACTTAATAAACACATTAATTTTTTCCAAATTGGAAAAAGAAAAAACTTGCAATAAAATTTCTACAACCTGCCAACTCAGATGATTACAAACTCCATCATAGAATTCAGTGCTCCCCATATTATTAGAAATTTCTTCTTTCCATAATTTGATTAATTAATCCATATATGAAACGTTACAGACGGAGAAGGCATCACGGAAAATCTATGCACACGGCGGTAACATTAATAGAGAGGGGAGCGCACTCGCTCTCCACCCGTGGGCACACAATCATTTCCAGCTGGCAAATTCCGACCAAAACTCGAGGTGCAGTTAACGGTCGAGTACGAACCTCCAGCTGTCACCCACTAGGCGCACGTTTAACCTCGTCCCACTAATTTACGCCCCATTAGCGTACGCCACACTCGAACCTTGTTAAAAAGAAGTTAATTCAATATAAATACGAATTAAATTGGTCGAAATATTTCCACTATAACAATATCGTTTACAGAAAAAAAAAAACAATTAAAATAAGGAAACTAGAGCCTAAATAAAGGTGTCCTGCAATTTAGAACTCACGTGCGAAAGAAAAAATTGACGAGCGTCGCACGTGCGAGACTCCGCTAGTGGCCGGAGGACCACTGGACCAGAGTACGGGACTGGAGGAAGAAGACGGTAGAGTTCTAGAGGAGAGAGACAAACCAAGGAATGCGGCTTAAAAATCGGCGAGTTTTCTGTGGGAGCGAGATCTCGGGGCGAGTTTCCGGGTTTCTGATCCCAGCTCCCTCAGGCTCCGGATCGCCAGAACATCGCTCTTCCGGATATCAATAAATCGTCGGATGTCGCCGCCGCCGACGACACCGATTTCGTCGCCAACAGAATCTGTAACAATAAGACAACAGAGTTAACTAAAAGCAGGTTCGGATTAAGATTGAGAAGAGGACAATGGAGACCAGCATTGTACCTATGCGCTTTGCCGCAGGTAGTCTGGTGAAGCCATTGAACTGAGCCAAATCTGAAACAAGGCCAAAACGGACGGTGAGGATTTTAGTTTAGAGGAGACAATGGTCGTTCGATTGAGGTGAGAAGAGTGCACGAGTGGTATATACCTGAAGGGGAGGGGGTGTGGGAGAAGAGGAAGAGGATGAGGAAGCAGAGGACGGTGAGGATAGGGATGACGTGGATGACTTTGTCCGGAGCGACGGGCGGTGGTGACGACAGTCGGTGAGGCTTTATTGCTTTGTCGTCGTCGAAGTCTGTGGCGGAGGAGGAGGCGGAAAAGGCTAAAATGTCCTTGGAGCGCTTGTCGTCGAGATGGATGAGAGTGTCGCCGCCGCCGTGGGCCTGATGGAGCTTCGACAGCGGTGAGCCGAGGGACTGCCTTTGCATGGTGAAGGAGTCACGGGAAGAGAGAGAGAGAGAGAGAGAGAGAGAGAGAGAGAGAAGAGAGGTGAGAGACTGAGAGGAGAGGTAGGTGTGTGTGAGCTGTCCTGAATGAGTAGGCTGTATTGTGATATTTTTATATATAGGGGCTTCTCATTTTTGTTTTTGTTTCCGTTGGCTCGTTTTTATGGGTCAATGCTTTTCTTATCCGTTGTTACTTGATGGCACATAGTTGCACAAAAATAATTATGAGTCTTCAGTACCATAATATTATTTTTTCCATTTACAGATTTAATACCACATGATTTCAGTCCTAAACAAGAAAATAGTTATGAAATGTATTAGATATTTCTAATAAAGAAAAGAATCTACTATAGGTTTTAGAAAATAGGTGTTAAGTACGAAATATATCACTTCCATTTTTTGTCACGTTTAATTAATCATGCACTTTGTCACATACAAAGTTATTAGTAATGGTACTTGGATATGTTCTAGTGCTCGCTGGCTTGCTTTGACTTCAGTTTCTAAAGTTGAATGTTTTAATTAAATGAATTATAATAGCTCATTAACTAATTTTTTGACTAAGTCAAATAGTTCATAACTAATTTCATCCACTAATTGATTTTTTTTTGTATTTTAAAAGGATAACTCATTAACTAATTTTTAGATTATATTTCTACATCTCTACCGTCTAACTTTTTATAGTCTAATGTGTAGATACTTTTATAAAATTTTCAGTCAAAATAATGATATTTGAGGTATCCCTTTTTTTGGCTTGAAAAAGAGATAGAGAGTCACAATTAGATCTGTTTAGATTAAATAGAAAATTTCAATACTTTTTGATGATCTTGAACCGTCTAAGGTCATTAAAAATAAATCACAATTTTGAAGGCCTTAATAATCACAAAATCATATAGATATATAAAATGAACAGTGGAGATGCGATTTAGTGATATAATAGTTGGTGTAATAACATATCCTTTTTTAAACCCAAAAAATAGATCTCTCACTAGAGGGGCTATATATATATAGTCCCTATCCAGAGTGAAGTTTCATTCTGAAATTTCAGAGTGAAGTTCCAATTTTGGCACACTTTTCGGTCAAATTTTTTCAGCATAAGCGATTCAATATTTAGGTATGCTATTCAAGATCATATATACAAAATTTCATCCAATTTGACAATGATTTGAGCTTTCAATATTGAGATTTACACGAACGGTTCACGTTGAACAGTTTTAATTTATTCATTGATTTAATCTAATTTCAATACCTTAACGATGTCAGAATTAGATGAAATTTTGTATAGATGATCTTGAATAACATACCTAAATATTGAATCGATTATGCTGAAAAATTTTGACCGAAAAGTGTGCCAAAATTAGAACTTCACTCTGAAAATTTCAGAATGAAGCTTCACTCTGGATAGGGACTATATATATATATATATATATATATATATATATAGTCTCTATCCAGAGTGAAGTTCCAATTTTGGCACACTTTTTCTGTCAATTGTTTTTCACCATAAACGATTCAATATTTAGGTATGTTATTCAAGATCATCTCTACAAAATTTCATCTAATTCGGACATCGTTAAGGTATTGAAATTAGATTAAATCAATGAATGAATTAAAACTGTCCAACGTGAACCGTTCGTGTAAATCTCAATTTTGAAAACTCAAACAATTGTAAAATTAGATGAAACTTTGTAGTGATAATCTTGAATAACATACCTAAATATTGAATCACTTATAGTGAAAAAATTTGACCAAAAAGTGTGCCAAAATTGGAACTTCACTCTGTAATTTTCAGAATGAAGCTTCACTCTGGATAGAGACTGTATGTATATATATATATATATATATATATATATATATATATATAGCTAGATTGAATGATTAATTGATCATTACAAATGAACCCAATGGTTCCAAATAGTACGATAAAAATTACAACAATTGACAATTATGTACAATGAATACTTACCAATAGTTGAATGGGGTACGCCTACAAAACAACAATTTGCACGAACCCAAATATTAAATATTGTTTAGTGAAGGTTCTAATGTTCGACAATTATCGATAGAGTTTTGCTGGGTTTATTTTCAAAAGAATTTGTTGGGTTTATATTTTTAAGGATGTACGTGAAATATCAAACAAAATTTCCTAGGAAACCTTGCCGGTACATTTAGCAGCACCCAAATAGTATTCCTCTACCTTGACGTTGGCTTTGGTGCTTCTTATATATGGAGGAAGGAAAGAATCAGGAAACGATTATTTTACATCTTAGACCTGGTTTGTTGGGGATACTTGTTCTTCAAGGAATGTGAGTGACAGATGATGAGAAGTATTGAGCCCCAGGCGAAGCTTGGGCCGGGTAGAGCTGGGTTTGGGCTTTTTGAAGAAATCAAAAAAGAAGACGGGCAACACTCACAGTAAAAGTCCGCTGAAAATTTGATCCGACGGCTGAGGTGAGAGGTGGATTACAATATCAGACGTCCTCGCTGACGCTTACATTAATATAGTGTAACCCGAGCGGTGACGCGAACCCAGAGGAAAGTTCGACGACGATCGAAATTTCTGGCGGCTGTTGTGTTGTTAGCTTGGCCTGAAACGAAAACCCAAACCATCATATCCCCCTTTTTTCCACACACAAAACAACCACACCACCACAGAAACCAAACGACACAAAGAGAAACAGAGGAAGAAGAAGAAGAAGAAGAATGGTGCTGTGGGAGATCACATTGGGAACAGCCTATTTCTTGGGTCTGAGACGGACCTACAGACTCGCCTTGAGGATTCAACGCCGCGTCATAAGCCCCAAGCATCCCAAGATCCGTCAATTTGCTCACAGGTATTGTCTATTTTTCTATTGATATGTGAATGCTTTAATTGAATTGATTACGAACCTTCCTTCTAACATGTTTCGATCCAAATTGCTTAGGGAGGTGACTTTGTGTTATTGAGATTAGCTGCTGTAGACAGTGGGTTGTCTCTTCTCTTATTACATTTGCGTATTTGTCTCTTATTACAT
The DNA here is from genome assembly GCF_933775445.1 of Argentina anserina. Taxonomy (NCBI): domain Eukaryota; kingdom Viridiplantae; phylum Streptophyta; class Magnoliopsida; order Rosales; family Rosaceae; genus Argentina; species Argentina anserina. Next base: position 13,485,629 of record NC_065876.1, read on the forward strand.
TTGCGTATGAACCATGCATGAAGTAGGAACCAAGTAATGGGATCTGACTGCTGTCCATGTAGTTTGAACTGGACGAAACCATTTGTCGCGTGTTGATTTTTTTTCAGTGTTCTTGTAGTAACATGACATTGGTGGACTTGCACACGCATATAATTGTTGTGGACAATGTTAGTCGGATGCTTTTGTTGATGTTCACTGCTTCTCAGAAGATATTTGACATTTGATACTAATGACAAAACTATGCTCGTAGTTCAGTTTGATAACAAAGACTGTGACCCCCTCCCCTCCCACAAAGAAATGCATCAAAATATTATGACAAAAATATGTTAAATGTTTTGTTTCTTGGGTTAGACTTGTTCTGGTTTCTTTCAATGGCAATTGATATTTCGTCAAATTGGTTTTCAATGCTTTCGCATACCCTGAAAAGGAGAAAGGAAGTTCAAATTCTTTATAATCGCTAGTATCTGAAAGGGTCTTTTCATTCATTGAATTCTGTACCATGTTCACTGAAGTTTCTTTGTTTGATACTTGTTACATTGCGACATTCAATCATATGGTGCTGAACTGTTTGTCTTTGCATTACTTGCTTAGCTCTCATAATGATTTTGTTTTCGTTTTTGTTTTCAAAAGGCGAACTCGTGCCGTGTTTGACGCTGCCGTGAGTGTCCACAAGAACATACAGCAAAGAGACATAGACTTGGGGCGGAACCTTGGGAACTGGATCCTACGTTGGCTTGATCGAATGAAACCATCAGCCAATATTCGAGCTCCGCCTGAATTCAAACTCCCTAAGAATTGTGCTAGCTCGAGCATGAGCATGACAAAGCAGGTAAACTCATCCTCCCTGAAAAATCCAGGCAGCATCCAGGTTAGAAATCAGGAATCTGATAGGCATATGTTTTCATCAATGACAAATGGGTTGACTAAAACACTCCCTTCAATTTCCATGATGATGAGAGCAAGAAAGACCTCCGGCACTATGACTCAGTATAGGAACTTATTCACAAATAGACCTGAAGCATTAAGGTCTGACTACACCCGAGGTAGCTTTGGGGGAGTTATACGTAAGGATATTATGCAGTGGGTGCAGCAAAATTGATAGCAACAGATTGTAGTCAATTTGTGTTCTAGAGCCAGATTGTCATGCGATTGTGAATTACAGGAGCAGATAGGTCTTGAGGATGTGTTTTGGATGTAATACAGTTCCTCTGACGCTGACTACTGTTTTTCAAAATTTACTTTGATAGATTTTTCTTCTTCAGTCAAAAACTATAAACTACTTTTGTTGCCTTTGTTTCTTTTGGGAAGTTGTTGCCTGTGACTCCAGATGATTCTGTAATAAAATAAATGGGAAGATCTGAGTCTGGTTGTTACTCTGTGGTTTCTTGTCACTTGCCACAAATGTTAATTCATTTCACCCTGGAGCCGGTGCACGAATATCACATGTTCTTCTGTGTTGAAGTACCTGAAAGTCGAAGTTGGATGGAGTAGACCCTAGTGTTTTACCATATGCAGCTATGGCTGTCCATGTATGTGAGGTTGGTGCGCTTTGCGGCTAGTGAAGCGATTGAATGTTGTAGTGTAATTCTCTGCAGCTTTCTAATATCTATGCTTGGCCGTGTATTGCATTTGCTTGTTTAGTTTCCTAGTTATTGCTGTTCAGTCGACCATTGGAAGACAATATCAGGCAATTACATGATTAACTTTAGGTTAAATTCATATCTAAACCTCATGTTGCAGTTGTAGTTGTTTTACGAAGATGTTCATCTTCATGAGCTTGTATATTAAATATATACAAAAAATTTATTTACATATTTTTCTTGATAGCTCATTAAGCTGACACCAAGTACTACTAATATAACTGAAGGGAAATATATAACAGAAAATAAGCTGGAGTGCAGCTTCTAGTTAAGGTAGTAAATACTAGTAGTCTATGAAGTACGGACACAGACACGAGTGTCCGTATTGGACACGATTCGATACGTTGCACGAGAAGCGGGATTTGGCGGGCCGGGCTGGGTTTCACCTCTCTAATAAGTCGGTCCTCTACCCACAGAAGCAACATTTTACGGGCTTTCTCGCGGGCCGGGCCGGGTAAAAGCCAATCGGGCTTGCGGGCCTCCACGGACTTTTCGGATCCGCGGGCTAAATGATGAGGCCTACATCACTTACTAGGTATCGTGAAGCTTTATACTCAAGTATGTAACATCAACCGAATATGCTTTTCTTATTTAGGGAATATAAATAGGTTTGACTTTATTGCAAGGCATTAAAAGAGGTGCTCCTTAACCGTCTCAGGCGCGAAAAATGCCTCAGATTGCAAGGTTAGGCCCTTAGACGACTATGGAAACATGAACTCTTCTCGCTTTGGCCTTTCGACCACTGTTGGACACAAGCATGCGTGAAATGTTTTTTTTTCTTGAATAAAGGGCTTGTACGGCTACCCTTCAGTCTGTATTAATGGAACTGTCGAATACAATGGGGGGGGGGGAGGGACGTAAAGCCTAAACTGCTGATTACAAAGACCTGAAATAATATCAGAAGTCCCTACAAACAAGTACCCAATAAAGCACTAACTAGCAAAGAGCACTACTCTAATGTCGACTCTATTTACTATAAAACAACGGTGACATATGTGAGAGCATAATAGATATGTACCGTTAAAAATGATGAAACATCGCTTACATATCCTAATTTCCAGTAAAGCAGCTCGCATCCTACATTGCCGCCGGAAAATAAATCCGACAGCACTTAGTCTCACCCTGCCACTAGGCGGCAATGACCATTTGACAAAGCAAGGAACTCGCCGCCTACCTAGAGCAAACAAGGCACAAAGAGTGCACACACAGACACGAAACCTGACTTCTCCTACACGACTAATGTAGGAACTTATTAACTTAAAAACACAACACAACCTAAATAAATGAAGAACATAAAAACAATTAAGGCTGGGCCCCAAAAAGAAGCCCAAACCCAGACTTCATTCCCGACGAAAGAAAATGCCGACCAAGCCCAACTCCTCTCAGTAGGGTGACCACCATCAGCGCTCGTCGGAGCACCGTTGCATGCGACGCCACTCCCTCTCAGCAGGATATCCACCATCAAAGGCACACCAAACGAGCCATACCAAGCCTTCGCCGACCCACGTGGCCATGGAACAAACCTCCACGGCACCACCCAGATCAGAGCAAACTCAGTCTGATCCGTGCTCTCAGGGAACCACCACCACCAGATCTCCCGCACGCCGACGACATCTGCATTCCCTGACGTTGGGCTTGCAAAGCAGAAACCAAGACTCAGCCGACCGCTTATCTTTCTCCTCACAACCACACACGCAGCCACCCCAATCTCAGGCGAAGGGAGCGGTGGACACCACCGAACCAACAGTGCTCGTCCGACGACGGCAACAGCGCGCCACCGAAGAAGCCGCGATGCCACAGTTTTCTCTCACGCGGCTAGGGTTTTCTCTCGGTTGCGGACATAATTTTGAGTATTCTGTCAGCATGAAATGTTAAAACAATGAAGGTGAATGTGTACGTAGTTCCAAGTACATATAAAATGTTTTAAAGAACGAAACCGAAAATATGGAGTTACATATCTTTGATCATTGCCAATGTTTCTCATGATATAAGTAGTTTCATTAGCCTAGATTCTTCTATCAAAATCTTAACAAGAATGAAGAGAAATGTGGAGTGATCGGTTTGATTACTCGACATCAATATTAACCATGTAAGCATTGTTAGTAGTATAAAGCAAGATGGTTTCGTTCACAAATCGGGAATCCACCAGGGCTAGAGTCACAACATTTAACAACGAATTCACAAAGATATAAAATGATTTGGATATGAGTTTCAAATCAAACAGAAAATAAGAACATAAAATAAACCTAAGCTAATATATACATGTGATCAACCAACCAACACACAATACATCACCAAAACAAGTCATATAAAGACAACGAAAATCAAAGTTCATTCTCCCTAAGGTTCATGCCGAAACAAGTCAAGAACAACTAAGGTTGGATCAGGCAAGCTAGGCTTCTACTCGGCATCCTATATGCATAGAGACTTAGCACATGCAACTATTGCTACTCGCCATTCATTGAAATCTAACATATTTATCCTATAATGCAACCCCAAAGCCACGCATATATTGAATTCATTAAGCATGTCACATACTTAACCAACAATCATGCAATTTCGAAAATCACATAAAAAAGATAAACATGTTCATAGCACAAGTCTTTAATCCAACAACCTAAATATCATGCTACTACTCGCATACATAACACTTAGATACTTCAAAATCATACAAGAACAAGTTCGGCAGAAAACCAAAAATCATAGAACAAAAACCAAAATCGGCATCTTCATATAGCTTGAAATCAATAAACAACTTCATAGACAAAGTCGAAATAAATTAACAAAACTGAATACATAATCATCCAAGAACATAAACTAAAACACAAAATCAAATCCAAAAGGATCATGGTTACACTTTATGATGTCCTACTCAGTGTCACAAAGGAGAAAACAAGTCTTCTAGGGAATGGACAACCACGTAGGGATATGGTGGTGAAGGAATGGAGAAGTCGGTTTTAGGATTTTCTGAATTGGTGAGTATGTAATTCGGTAGAGCTTTGGCTAGTACTTAACACAAGGTTGATGATGATTTATGAATGACACCGTGCCTCTATATATAGGAGTCAAAACAGCCTTCATGTCGTCCCAATAAGGAGATAGAATCGGATTGAGATGTTGAGATCGTCTTTGATATGGACTTCGATTCTTGAACTCCAATCCAACTTCATGTAGGAAACCAAATCCAAATAGGAGACAACCAAGGGCTGCACGACAACTCTCCGTCGTGAACTAGGAAATACTAAGCCGGCCTCTCTTCTCTCCTTATCTAACTAGGACATGATCTCCTTGTTCAACTGGGAATGCATCACAGCTCCACTACTCCTTGTCCATATAAGATTTGTCTTCCCTGAAAAGAAATCGATAAATAAGAAATGGGAAAGAATGAAAATAGGAAAGTAGAATCCTAGTCGAGTAAGGAATCATAGCTCAATAAGGATTTCTAGCACTTAGCACAATTTCATCATCAAAACTATCATATTCGAAATAACTCTACCTAAATGACAAATATGAACCTAAAACAACTAAATAAGAAATAACAAAGAACAAGAATAGTGCATATATACATTAAGAACGTCACACTTTGTGCTCATATCAACAACCCCACACTTAGACTTTGCTAGTCCCTTAGCAAAACACTAAAAAGAGAAATCAAAACACAAAACAAAAATCAATACAATTAAAACTAACGACTCAACTATAATGCCTTCAACATTTTGTCTCAAGGATCTTCAAACTCATAGCATCAAGAATAACACTCAAATCAAAATAGATAGGATGAATTCAATGGTTAATAAATGTGAGATTTCGTTAACAAGTAAGACATGGTAGAAACATATGTGATATTAAGCTCGACATCTTCAAAACAAGTTCAAATTCAACTCACAAGGATATGCACTCCAATTTTTTTTTTCTCTTAAGAACATGACATATGCTTAAACATTTTTCACACACAAGAGAGGATGAACCGGGAGAATCGCAAGAAAGGGGATGAACCAGAAGAACCAAATGAAAGGGGATGAACCGGGAGAACCGGAAGAGAGGGGATGAACCGGAAGCGGTATTGATATTACCACGTCGCTAGAAGAGAGGGCCTGTACTATCAGACTCCCGATAGAGATTAGAAATTAGAGGAATAGTGACTCGCCGAGTCTCGTATGGTCTCGTATTTACTTCCTGACTAGACGTCGTTATAAGTATAAATTTACACGGTTCGGTGATTATAGAATGTTGCATGATTGTTTTGACCCCATCGTCTTAGTGGGTTGGGCGGTTGCGGTATGAGACGAGCTATGAGCTCCAGGGGTCCAATGAGATTAGGTAACGCACATTGCATAATCCGTCATGCATGCTGAATTATATTTTTAAATTGTGATTGTAGAGTTGGAAATTTTAAGGAGCATGGTGGCTCTAGGTGTTGAGGTTGGATTTGAGATATTTGGGAGTGTCTTTTGTGCAGGTAGGGTTAGCTACTTTCAGTGGAGATTATGCCGAAATTTTCGGTATATTTCCTTTGACAGTGGTCCCCGCACGATTTGCCTCAATATTAGGGTATATTCTGGGGCGGGTCGTGTCAGTTGGTATCAGAGCATTAGTTCCAACTATGCTTCCATTGTGATACTCTGTTGTGATGGTATTTATTGATATCATTGGGATGACCGCGTGGCGTAACCTCATGTTCTAAGTTTTTAATTTTGATGTCATCCTTAGGTACTGTGTTCCGAGTATGCCTCCACATAGGAGTTGGCAATCTGCTAGCCATCGAGAGGGAGGGGAAGGAAGTAATGTTGGCGGATTCATTGGCACCATTGATCACCTTATTAGGTAGGTAACTGATCGAATGCCCGGTCAACATAACCGTCAGACTGTCAGAAGAAAAGAGGTTGTTGAAGCCGGAGCTTATGAGTTTAAGGGAGTTCAGGAGGCTATGGATGCACACGAGTAGGTGTCCTGTATGGAGAGGGCATTTACGGATGCCAGGGTTCTTGAGAATAAGAGGGTGAGCATGGCGGTGTCTTTTCTGGACTGAACTGCCTATCATTGGTGGAGTGGTGTTCGAGTTGAACACGGAAATGCTGGTGAGATGACTTGGAGCAGTTCAAGACTCACTTATACGTTCGATTCTTTAGTCAGGTCCACCGCAAAAGGTTGTAACAAGACTTCTTACGTTTGAGCAAGGGTCATAGGGAGAGTGGTGGAGTTTGAGCAGAGGTTCACTTCTATGGGTAATCATCTTCCTCACCTGGTTCAAGATGAGCAGAGTAAGATTAGTATGTTCATTGACGAACTTGGGGGAGTTTATGCTGATATGATGACAAGTAATGTGTACCATACCCTCCTCCAGGGAGTGACCGCAGCCATGAATATTGAGACTAGACTGGCATCAGGAACTAGATCTTGTAAGTCTGGAGGCCCTAGTCAAGGTCCATCTAAGAGGCCTATGTCCAGCTCTGGTTCTGGATCGTCTGGGGTAGTAGACCCTATAGCTTGAGTACCTCATCGGATTTTCGAGGATTCTACATGGAAGACAGAGATGAGTGGCAGACGGGACATGCCATTAGTCAGTGAAGTGACATTTCAGATCAATATTATTCATAGCGTGATCAAGCTCAACTTGGGTCCGTGCCCCTGACATGCTTCCACTGCGGCCAAAGTGGCCATTTCGTCAGAAACTGTCCCATGCTGAGGCCAGGAAATAGGGGACAAGGTTCTAATCATGTTTCTAGAGATACCTTTAATGGTACACTCCACAGCTCGGGCAGGGGCATGGCTCAACGCCATATTAGGGGACGTGGAGGACGTCCAGCGTCATAGACGAGGCTCCACACCAAGTCACATCAAGAAGATTGTGCTCTTTTAGATCCTAGCAGCGAATGATTTTATTCTCTAAGTTGTTGTTACTGCCCACGTTGAGGAGAAAATGTTTTCACATTGACTCGAGAGGTATTCCGAGTTTTAGCTGGTCCATTGTGTGGAGTAATAAGGGCAGTGCGTATTTTGATACGTATTATCATTCCTATATTTTTGTGACACTTTTATTTGAATCGTAGTGTGGTGGGACCACTTGCTGATTCAGTTTTAACCTGGGAGGTCATGATCTTCATATTGGGTCAATTTATATTTTTGATGATTCCTCGTGGGACGAAGTGTTGCGGGTAATTTCCCTACTATTTTGTCACTTCAGAAAATCTTATGATTGAGTGTGGTATTTTCGATGAGTCCTACATATCTGAATTAATTTCTTGGCGCTTACAAGGTGAGCTTTCACGATTATTTGACAAGTCATCAGATTTTTCATTATCAGTTGGGTTTAGAAGATCTAATCCCTAAATGACGACTAACTTATAATTCTATTTAATTTATCGTCGTCTATGTGTTGTTAGTGAGCCACTAGGGAAGAGAGGCTACTTGGGAGAAGAAGGGTTAGATGAAACAGTATTACTGTATTCCCTTTTGTAAGGTAGGTGAATTTCGAGGGCGAAATTTTTATAAGGAGGGGAGAATTGATATGCCCCGAATTTTTTTGCCCTTATAGCGTCGTTAAGTGTAACGACTTTAAATGTTGACTTATTGATGCGTATGTTTTTTGGAAAAACTTCATTCACGAAAGTTATAGGACTCGTTGATACGAATTCGTGGACATGCGGCACGCCTAAATCAGAGTTCGTATGAAGAAGTTATGAATCAAAAGAGCAACTGGGTATTTTTGGAATTTAGTATAATTAAGGGTTTTAAAGAGAAAGAAATCAGACAATTCGAAATTCGAAACTTTGGGCGGGTACTGTTCATCCCCGACCCCGGAAGCTTCTTTGCTTGTGATCTCCGCCGTCCGGCTACAGATCAAACGCCACCAGTCATATTCGCTCCTCCTCTGCATTTCCCGTCGATCTATACTAGTGGCACATCACGCCGACCGCCATACATGGCGCATCAAAGGCCGCAAGGGACTGTTGTCATGGTCGCCGGAGCTACAGTGTTTTCCAACAAGATCAGAGCTCAAGTCTTCCTCTTTCCAGCTTATCTGTTATTTCTGGGCACGATTTGAGATCCTTAGAGCTACGATTTGGGCGGATTCAAGTTTTAGGAATTTTAGCATTGTTCCAATTTTTTGAGGCCGATATGGGCTTCGACGCCGTCATGAAAAATGTTTGTTTTCTTATGATCTATAACTTTCATGTTGAATCCAGTCGTTTTGGAGTGTTTGGAGAATAGTGGCGCGTGGTGCCCACACGCAGCCACTGTGGCGGCGCATGAGATAGTTGTTGGAGCAGTGAGTTGCTCAATTGAGTAGCATTCATCGATACGAACTTATCGATATCTTAATCGACGAATTTGATTATCGTATGATGTTGTTATTCTAGATAATCGTTTGTAGGAATAATGTGTTATTGACGTAAGCATTATATCCATTCAATGTTTGCTGCTATGTGATTGTCTTGATTGATAATGGATGTGGGGTGGTGTGTTTGATGGGTGATGGTTATGATATTAATCATGTGTGTCGGTTGTGATGTTGTGTTTGTGATATGAATCAGAACGGTTATGAGGTTTACGTTATTATGGTGAATGTGGTAGGTTTGTGGAAAATGTGTGGGTTCTGTGGTTTCAGTAGGTTGGAGTGTTTGGTTTGGTGAATAATTGAACCACGAATGGCTTGATCCCTTTTATAGGGTACGTAGGCAGCCCCACCGAGGTTTGGGTACAACCACAAATATTCTAGATGATAATATGGATTATTATTGTTTATACCGTTAGGTAATTAGTATGATGTTAATTTTTACTCTTGTCGGAATTAGTGTTAGGATCGTGAGATTCATTATCAGGTAAAGGCATGCGGGTAAACGTCGAGTGTTGTGTGATTGTTCGGGTTGTGGGTTCGGTTATCTCAGTTAGTCAGATTGATTGGTTTCGGCAGTTATGAGTGAGACTTGGGGTACAGTGATATTGTTATGCGTGCACGAGTGAGACTCGAGGTGCAGTGAGATATGATTTAGACTGGTGGGGCTAGTCCGATTGGGGAACCGGAAGAGAATGGATGAATCGGAGGAAACCGGAAGAGAAGGGTTGAACCGGGGAACCGGAAGAGGGGATGAACCGGCAGAACCGGAAGAGATGGGATGAACCGGGGGAACCCGAAGAGAGGGGATGAACCAGGAGAACTGGAAGAGGGGATGAACTGACAGAACCAGAAGAGAAGAGATGAACTAGAAGCGGTATTGATATTATCAAGTCGCTATGAACCGGGGAATCGAAAGAGGGGATGAACCGGCAGAATCGGAAGAGAGGGGATGAACCGGGGGAACCGGAAGAGAGGGGATGAACCGGGGGAACCGGAAGAGAGGGGATGAACCGGGGGACCAGAAGAGAGGGATGAACTAGCAGAACCAAAAGAGAAGAGATGAATTAAAAGAGGTATTGATATTACCGAGTCACTAGAAGGATGTACTAGCAGACTCCCAATAGAGATTAGAAAGGAGATGACTAGTGACTCACTGAGTGTCGTATAGTCTCGTGTTTAATTCTCGAGTGGACTTCGTTTTAAGTATTAATTTAAATAGTTTGGTGTTTATAGAATGTTGTATGATTATTTTGACCCCGCCGTCTTAGTGGGTTAGGTGGTTGTGGTATAAGAGGAGCTATGAGCTCCAGGGGTCCAATAAGATTAGGTAACAGACATTGCATAATCCGTCATGCATGTTGAATTATATTTTTGAATTGTTTTTTGGAGTTGGAAATTTTGGGGAGCATGGTGGCTCTAGGTGTTGAGGTTGGATTTGAGATATTGGGAGTGTCTTTTGTGCAGGTAGGGTTGGCTACTTTCAAGGGAGACTATGCCGAAAATTTCGGTATATTTCCTTTGACAGTGGTTCCCGCACGATTTTCCACGATTTGCCATCCCGCAGCCCTGCACGGTCTCCTGCAGTCCCCCCTACACGGCCCATGCAACCCTACTTAGGCACCCCAGTTGCAGCCTCGCCATGGCCATGCGACCCAGCACTGCTACTTCATTGTCTTTTGCCGATCATAGTTATTAATCCAATGAAAACGTGATTACTCTTTGGCACACATGAGTTTCTCATGTGATTTCTCTAAGTATCCGTGATACTGGTATGCATATTTAAGAGATCATATCTATGATTTCAACTTTACCACACTAATGCAATTGAATCCAATGCCGTTAGCTAGTCTTTCTGTGATTCTGACACTTACAAGCTATGGCATAATCGCTTAGGTCATCCCGAACATGATATGATGATTCGTATATTAAAAACTTCACACGCCATGGATGATGGTGGCACGACCGTGGAACTTGTGTCCAGCCATGGCTCAGCCTCACGGCTTGCCAAGGCTTTCCTATGGTCCTCTAAGGCCGTGATGGAGCCCAATGAGTTATGCGATGCTTTTTCCGCGATCTCTAATGTCATAAATCGTTTTATAAAGCTTATGCATTCGTAAAGATATAGGCAAAGCCTTACTTTGTAGTTGATGATACACAGAACATTCTATTCTTACAAAAGATCCAAGATGATATATGTGGACCAATTCATTCAGAGTGTGGACCATTTAGATGCATCCAAGTCTTCTGAGCGGTCCGTCGATTCCCGCTAATCCACACCTGCGAAGTTATCCTCTACACCATCGAATTTGTGCACCGGGATTGTAAACACAAACCCGGTAAGCTTTGCAGCTTGTATGAGTAAAATAGTAAATACCACCCGCATATCAATATATACGAAAATCACAAAACATCAATTATAAATGCACTCATGAGTCAATGGACGACCCATCTGGTTGTCCAAAAATATGAAAATGAAAGTGCTCATGAGAAATTGGACAACCCCTCTATTTACCCAAATGCATTTATAACACGGGTACTCATGAGCGATGGTACACCTCTATTACCCCTCATGTAGTACACCGCCGACATCGGACAACCTCCTGCTACCCAACATCCAAAAATATGAGTACTCATGAGCCGATAACCCATCTGTTACCTCACATGCAGTACTCCGGCAGACACACTAGAGCTCTAACTGTATCGTAACTTTCGCCCGGCAAAAGGCTAGGTTCCGACATGCCAAACACGTCCGAAGACTGGTCCGAAGACAAAAACTCGTCCGAAGACATCAACCACGTCCGAAGATAAAAATCGTCCGAAGACAAAACTCGTCCGAAGACATAAATCACGTCCGAAGACATAAATCACTTCCGAAGACAAAAACTCGTTCGAAGACAAAACACGTCCGAAGACATCACACATCCGTAGATAAAATCACGTCCGAAGACAAAACACGTCCGAAGACATCACATGTCCGTAGACTGGTCCGAAGACAAAAACTCGTCCGAAGATATCAATCACGTCCGAAGACAAAACTCGTCCGAAGACATCACACGTTCGTAGACAAAATCACGTCCGAAGACAAAAACGTTTTAACAATCTCCATGTTAAAACCACGTACAATAATCATCATGTCATATTGTACAAAATAAATCACATGCTCGATATATAAATCTCATCATCAAAATGACATATTCACAACGAAATCATAACAATATATAATATAGCAAACTATATATATGTACCTATTTACCATTTATACAAATATATATATTCTACTATATCATCATATACATGTCATATTTCATTCTTTAAAATTCTACATAATCTTGAATCTCTGCAAGGGTAGATTCGTAAATATGTGAGATTTTTACTCACCTTCTTTCCTGCGTGCAACTTCCACGACACTGAAAGTAATTTCCTCACTCGTTTTGTCAGTCACCTAATAGCATGATAAATGCTTAGAAAATGATACGTAAAATATCAGGTGACGATTTCAGTACAGCTAAATGATGTTCATAAAACATTGTTCACAGAACACTGTTCATGTTTTACTAATCATTGTTCTAATATACTGTTTTTATGTAAACACTGTTCACAGTTACCGTTTTACCAAAACACTGTTCAAAGTTACTATTTTGACCATGACACTGTTCACATTATAGTTTTTATCGAAACACTATTCACAGCACTATTCATGCGGCGTCACTGTTCACCGGCCGCCACCAATGATCACCAAATTTCACCACCACAATCTAAATGACATTCCTAACAACTTCCTAGGTCACCACAAAGTCTAATTCTGAGCCTAAACACTTCAATTTAACAAGAACCGAAAAGCCCCAATTTAAAAACCTAGAATTTCTTTTCTTCGATTCTCCTATCACATAACGATTGAGGTTAAATCTTTTGGAGGGTTTGTAGTATGGAAGGAGACCTTCAAAATGAAACAAGAATCGTACCGATTGAAGTTCGGCGAAATATGTTTTTTTCGGGAGAACTTCCGGGCTTCACCGCTCCTAAACGGCGGCGAGATGGATTGACAGGGGATGCAGCAACCTTTCAAGTGACCGGTGCGCCGCTCTATGGTGGCCGGACGGTGGAGATCCGGTGGCCCAAAGTCGGTTGCTCGGGAGAGAAATTTCTGGATTTTTTTCGGGGGTGAACATTACCGATCCGAATTTCTGATTTTTCTCCCCTTTTTCTCTTTAATTCCCCTATTTATACTATTTTCCAAAATTGTTCAAATATCTTTTGATTCGTAACTTCTTCATACGAACTCCGATTTAGGCGTGCCACGTGTCCACTAATTCGTATCGACGAGCTCTACGAATTCCAAAAGTTTCCTAAGAATCCCAATGAGTCAAAAGTCAACTCTTAGACTCCTCAAATTGAACGTTTCCGAATAATTAATATTTTGAACCCTTTCGTTTTCATTCTCGGCTAATAAAATTGGATAATGACCAACTTAATAATATCCGTGAACTCATTGGAAATTAGATATGAATTTTTCGAGTTATTACATAAACAAAGAACTAGCTTTAGTTAAGTTTTGAAGATTACAAACAATGAAATAGAATCTACAATGAAAATCGAGAAACGATTTAACAAAACCTGAATAACCCACTCTGCCCCATCCTCCACTATCTCGTATCAGTGCACAATACATGCAGCCACACTGGTGTAGGGTTTCTCGATTAGCTTTGAAAACATTATTGGGTACCCACTGTAAAAACCAATTTAAATAAATGAGTAAATGAATGACAAACTTTTATAAACATCTTTTGACTCGAGAACCAGTTCAAGGTTCTCAATACATACGGGCCCAAAATCCAACATTTCCTGATGGTCGGTCCTATAGACCCACTACACGATCTTACCTCAGATAAGCTGTACCAGGTAAGCGTAGCAAAAGCGTCCACTACCACACCAGCTACACAACGTTTCGAGTCTGTCCTTACGATCGGAACCCGCACGACTAGTGTAACTAAAATCCTCCAGAGGTTAAAGGATCGAACCTAAGGAAGTCAGTGCCACCCCTCGCTCTTAAACCATCACAACCACTCACAGTTCGGTCAATACATAAAGTATTAAAACAACCAAACCAAAACATTCACCATTTATAAAATGTGGAAAGCTCTGATCAAGATAAATACTGAATCCCTACCTTGTGCACTCTGCGAGTCACAAGCTTTCCACTTTTCCGCTCACCGGGTAACTAGAGTCTCTAGTCCGACATTACAATCATTAATGACTTGACCACAGTCATATATTATCACGACGACTAATAAATTGTCTAATCCGAGAATTGACCAAATCAAAGTGAAATCACACTTTCAACGAATACAAATCGTTAATGCAATATCGACCAATACTCATGTATTTGCTTTTATCTTCAATATTTGTCGCATAGTAATTAAATAAAATTTATTATGGACACCCATTCAATTTCTACCATTTCACCATAAGGTAAATAAGCAAACAAGGTACACAAGTACCATATCAACTTCTTAAAGCATGAGCATGGTTCCCCATTATAATTAACTTAATCCAATTCAAAGTTCACTAGCTGTGCCTAATTACTAAGGCCACCCAATAAATTTTTATTGCATATTTCCAACATGAAATCATCTCAATTATCTGTCCAGGTTCCATACAGTAACAATACACTTGTTATATATATTGCACAAGTGTTCTAACTTTTCCTGACTAATTCTCTTACCACACCTACCAACCAATTTACTTCATCCAAATCAATTCCTTTGACATTCGTATACTTAGCTGAATGTCAAATAAAATTAGTATATCAAGTTCTAGACTAATAATGGGAAGCAACATCTCATCCAAATCACTAATTAAAGCAATAACCAGAAAGCCCTCAATTCACAGTTCAATTAAGCTGCAACTAACTTCCTGTATAAAAGCAATCTCCCAAATTTCCATAATAAAATGGAACTGATCACACTTCAATCACTCTAACAAGGATACTGGCCAGAAATCAATCAAGGAAAATATTCCCTCAAGTCCAATTCATCTTCGGATTAATTAACTGGGTAAAACAATGAACAAAGGACTTCCCAATTGCCACTCAATTTCAAATAAAATAGGAAAGCATTACAATGAAACCAACTTGAATTCAATGCTATAATTCTACCAACATGGAATTAACCAATCTTGCAAACTCTCTGACAACTACATGATTCCATTCCAAAACAGAAATCACAGCAGCCATATAGTTAAATCAATCCTTCCAATGAACGCTGCAATTTACCTATGGAAAATCCCAATTAGCAGGAGAACTTTCCAACGAATTGATGGGCAAGAAACTCTCAGCTACCTTCACTTTAATTAAGTAACCTTGTAATTCAGCTACTACGCTGCTTCAAGCTCAACAACAGGACACAAGGAAGGAAGAAATCGAGCCAAGAAGGCCAAGTCAGTCCCGACGTCAAAGAACACCATGAACCCAGAAAACAAATTCATCAAAACTTCATCCAATCCAAAAACCAATTATATAGACGTGTAGAACGTGAAGAGGAGATGGATTTCCATACCAAAATCGACCCAAACGGTGGCCAGAGGACGCCGGACCAAAGCTGCGAAGTCGTCGGAGTCATGCAGGAGCTGTCGGCCTTTCCTTCTTCGATTCTCTCTCCTCCGTTGGGGATAGGAAGGAACACGGCCACGGGGAGGACGGCGACGAGGAGGCGGTCACGATGCTCCGGAGATGGCCTGACAGAGGCGGAGGGACGTGGCGTCGCGCGCAGTGCTCTGGGTCGCACAGAGCTCGATCTGCTTCTCTTTTCTTTTCTTTTTCCTTCTTTTTCCTTTTCTTTTCAACTTATCCTTAAACATATAACCAACCATTAATATCCAATTGCTAAGAATAATCAATCACAATCCTACGGTCCCAATTGCATCGTAACAATTTCTTTATATTTTCGAACTTCGGAAATCATATAAAATTGCTCGGGAGTCTACAAAATTCCCCCAAAATTCTTACGCACTCGTCGTAACGTGTACACTAATACCATCATATTCGATCAACATATTCACTAGATCGAAACTCATAAATAACATTCTCGAGCATTTACTGAATTAATCACCGAGATTGTAAAATAATTATTGTACGATCTCAATTTAGCTCGTCAATAGTTCTGGGACTTACACTTCCACTAGAAGGAAACGATCATTTGACGAAGCAAGTAACTTGTTGCCTACTTAGAGCAGACAATATACAAAGAATGCACACATGGACACGAAGTCCGACTCCCCATACAAAACTCATGTAGGGAATTATTAAACAAAATAAATAACTAAAAACACTAAATAAAT
Organism: Argentina anserina; assembly: GCF_933775445.1. Classification (NCBI taxonomy): domain Eukaryota; kingdom Viridiplantae; phylum Streptophyta; class Magnoliopsida; order Rosales; family Rosaceae; genus Argentina; species Argentina anserina. Next base: position 13,501,943 of record NC_065876.1, read on the forward strand.
AAACAATCTGGTTAGGCCCCCCAAAGAGAGCCCAACTCTTATGATCAGGCCAAGCAAGGCCCAACATAAGCCTCAAAGCCCATAACCAAAGGGGAGCACAGAAGGCCCAAGATCTACACCATCGGTGCATTGAAGCTGCCACGCTCCACCACCCGGATCCATGCGCTGCCGCCGCTGCTCTTGGCTTCTGATTGCCAACAGAAAGAAATCATCGACCGAGAACCATCAACCTTCACCCGCCACCACCGCTCCCTTGAACATCGAGCGCCCAGATCTTGGCGAAACAAATCCACCAAAGATCGGAGTCGCAAGGTCCCTCCCCCCAGATCCGTCATTAAACTCCCACCCCGCTACCACCAGAGTAAGAAATACGGCCACTATCGCAAAGCCGAACCACCCCTGCCACCACACAACCTTCCTCCCGAGCACACACTGTCGTAGCCTTCAATCCAACCTCAGCCCTACTCAGCCCCGAACTCTGATTGCGAGCCCAAGGCACACCACTCACATCCCATCTGATTGCACATGACGCACACCAACGAGCCCAGAGACTGTCGCCGGTGCCGCCGTGTAGCAGGACGAGAGACAACAAAGTTCTCGGCAAAACTCCTCCTAACCTCGAGCGCGTGCATAACTTTTGTTTTTTTGTTTTTATCAAGAGAAGAACTTCATTGTTAATGAAACAATTACAATGATTTTTGAAGCAACAAAATTCATAACTTAAATTACTAAATGAATTTAAAAAAACAATTTGAATTGGGTTATATGGGAGATCTTGCAAAAATACTTTTCGAAATAGTATATACATGAATACTAAAACAATACTTACCTATTATTTGTTAGAGAAATGATATGCCCCGGCCTTTGTGTGTTGACGGGTTAGAAAGTAATGTGCGGGTATTGACAAGTTGCTTTGCGTATATACCTCAACTGCGAATGACAAATTTGAAGGACTAGTTTGCGTATCTTTACCATATTGTTTCAAACCATTATCTTTACCCAAGCATGGTTCGGAGGAGCTTGTAGTAACCGACCTTATCAATGAAGAGACTAGGGAAGACAAGATTTCTCAACTAAAATGATGTGAAAATACATTAATAACTCTAGATTAGATTATAAATTAATTAAAATTAGCTATTATTATATAAAAATTATAATAGTAATTAAGAAAATAATATATAAAGATATAAATTTAAAAAAAAAACTGAAAATAATAGGATAACTACCCATAACTTTCCACATTTTATTTTTCCTCCCAAAACCTGAAAAAAAAATTCTCCCCGTGTGCGTCGCAGGTGTGTAAAGGCTAGTTTACAGAAACAGAGGTGGGGAGGATCGGTTGCGGTGGCATTACAGCGAAAAAGGGCGTATAGTACATGTCAAAAATGGCCTGCAACAAGTTTGTGTTTGTTTATCATTTTCATAGCTAAAGAGGCCAAGACCAAACGGAAAAGAAGAAGGAAAAAAAAAAGCAATCTGGGTTATAAATCAGAAGAATTCAACTTACTCTGCGTTCTGTTTTTGTTGCAATTGCTCCTGTACACCAAACGCTTCACATCTTCGTCCTCCGTTGCGATCAAGGAAGGTAACTATTGTCTTTGGTAAGTAATTCGATTCGCTTCGACTGATTGAAATTTCAATTCTCAAATGCAGTCTTAGCTCAATGTGATCAATACCAGAATCAAACAGGTAATTAGGGGTTTTCGACGAATCCAATGATAAAGAAGACAACTGGGTTTTGCTCAGAATTGACCCAGATTCAGATTCATTACATGCAAGTGATTTTAGGATGATTGAGTTGCTTCGAATTGGAACTATAGGGTTTTGCATTACTTTTAAATTGAATTGCTACTGCTAATGCTGAAAATATAGAAACACTAAATTGTGTATGGTATCATTTTCAAGAGAGTTAGAATGAGAATTTGGGGTTATCCAGCTTTAATGTGAAGGAAGCCGCCAGTGATGTTCTCACGATGTTTGGTGCAAGTGCTTCTGCATATTTAAACTAGATGTTTGATTATTGGACATGGTGCTTTGGTATTGATAGTGGCGGTGGGCGGCTCTCAGTTGGGTGGTTTTGTGTAATATCTGCTCTCTTTTCTTTTGTGTTGCATTATAGTTTCGTAGAACAGTCTTGTCAAAAACCAGTTTCTTGACATAATTAATTTTACACCAAACTTGATGTACTTAAGGAGTGCGTGGACTACATAGTTAATTTGAAAATGCTATTGCTTGTGGTGAATGTATGAAGCACTGTGTTAGTTTAGGTACAATTTGGAGTTGGTTTTCTTGTTATTGGCAGTTGTTATTGGTGTTTTCACTTGCAAAGACGTTGATATTCGTTATGGTGTAATTGCAGGTAGCAGAAGCCGTAAAGATCACAATGGAATGGGCGGACAAGGCTGTTGGATTTCTGTTGTCGTATATCAGTTTATCTATATTTACTTATTATACCTTTTGGGTCATCATCCTGGTGAGTTAGCTTATTTTTCTCTCTTCTTGTTCTTCAAAGGGCTTTGACTTTATCAACCTATTGGCACCGACCATGTTCGTTTGCAGCCTTTTGTGAACAGTGATCACTTCATCCACCGGTATTTCCTACCCCAAGAATATGCCATCTTAATCCCTGTATTTGCTGCCATGGTTCTTCTGTGCTTTCTCTCCATATTCATTGGGTATGTGATGCTCAAATCCAAAAAGAAGAAAGCTTGATCATATATTTGTAGTTCTGATTTTCTGAAGATGAATTGGAACTCTACTTTGTGTTGGGATTTAGTTCCGAAATAGGCAATTTTACTTGTTGAGATAATCTGCATTTCACTTTTTTAGCCTCTTCTTTGTGAGTTTTAATTGGAAGGATAGATTCATGATATTAAACATATATGGTGTGCTTAGTAATGAAATGGTCCAAGCTTTGGCCTCATCTCTTGGAGGCTAGTTTTTTCCGACAATGATATGTAAGTTAGTATTGTTTGTGAACATTGTAAACCATTAAGTCAGAGTAACATTGCACCCAGACAAGTTGGTTCGAAAAGCATTTGTTTATCTGCATATCAAACTTGTTTCGATTTGAAAATCAAGTGAGTCAATTGAATGAGATAATTGTTTGCAATAGATTCATGTAACTCAGACACAGGTGTGCAGAGTGTTTACCTTTCCATAGAAGGATATCACGAACTAGTAGTAAAAACTAAACCACCGTTGATACATAGTTCTGATATTTTGTTCCTGCTGTTTAAAAGGGAATGCAATATTGCTACGTTTGCATATTTTGGCCAAGATTTCCGAATCATAACTAATTGTCACTGATTAAATGGAAGAAGTTATATTACTACTTTACTAGTTGTATCATTGTAACTTCTTAACTGGCAAAAGAAGTGTACGTTAAGCACCATTGTTCTTCAGTCTTTACTCGGTAAACACAGCAAGACAATGATCTCTAACTTTCAGTGTTATATGTTTCATGGTAAACACATGCTAACATTATACACAGTACTGAACCATTGTTTTTACTTACTGAGTGACGGATAGTAAACACTGTTTGGAAGAATTAGAAATATAGCTGCAATGTCTTGTGAAGCAATTGCCCATGGACTGTGGAAATGATTTTGCACATACTTTGCAACTTTGATTTCTCATTTTGCCCATGGACTGTTGACATCTATTGAATTGCCGCACTTGCCGGCAGTGCTCCGGTCCAGATAGTGGACTGAGTGATGCATGTATCATGCTGAAAGTTGTTGAAGATCTGGATCGCCTCTTCCGGATTAAACCAGTTTGAATGATTCATTCTGGCAGAGCATATCCATGTCCATATTCTCCCAGAAACCCATAGAAACCACCTTCTTCGAGTTTAGCTGACCAAACTACCGTATTCTTAACAGCTGAAGACTGAAGCCTGAAGCATGCGATTGCCTTCATTCAAAGTACTTCAAAGTACTCGGCATTGAGACCATTCTTCTGGGAAATGAGGTAACAAGCGAAAGCAGAACATGTACTAGGCCTTATAAAAATGGGATTATTTTCCGAAACAAACCATCAATTAACACTAACAAATTCATCCCTGCTAAATCTCACTGGTGTCCTTTCAAGAAAAAAAAGGAAGAAATTCTCACTGTTGTAATGTAACACTGGCACGCAAAACGTCTTTAAAATTGTTCTTTGAATTGATTCATAGGGGTCTTGCATGTTTCCTAGTTTAATATGCGAATCGGAATCGGTAATTTGACTTTGTGACCAAAAAACAAAAGTTATGATCTAAATCACAATAAATTCAAATACCAATGTAATCGAGTTGAACTGAAAAGAGAGCAGAGTGGATTGCTAGAGTAATGCCCTAAAATTTGGAATATTTGCTAGAATTCTTAAGATTTGTAACAATGAGGAACAATACTGGTTGGGATGGTATAGTTGGAAGTTGGAACATGAACTGCTGAGGCTGCTCCTTCAACAATCTTTACACTCTTCTTTAGATTTTGTTTTGCTCCTAGAGAAACTTAATTACTAGCTTCTTGCAGTTAAACAAGACATAACTTCAATAAACTGCAACATGTTACCTCAAACTGGAGAAAATTTTGGAGTTAGAGACTCCAACATCACTTGGGCTAGTAGCTTGCTAGCTCCATTATGAAGCTTTCTGATGGTTGTTTCTGGCTGTTGAACCTGCCAATATCACTTGGTATACTCTAATGGCAATTCGTTATCAGGTGCTGTTAAATCTACCCAGCAAATCTCTTTAATAGACTCGTCAAATTTTCTACACCCATACAATTACTAACTACACCCACTAACATTCTGAATTTCTGATAATACCCTTCTCGTGTATAAGTTAGTGAAATACACCCAGCCTCCCTTCTTATACCCAGCTTTCTGAAAAGCTGAAAATGATGCGGAAATCTTCTTGTTTCAGCAGCCTCATTGAAGAACTCATACCGGCCTCTTTGAAGATCAACGCTCTCTTTTATAGTTTCTACTGGAGAATTGGATTTTATCGGTCATCTCTCTCCTGCACTCACTGATAAAGATTGTATAATTTTTTTAGTTTAGGAACTGTATTCTTTGTCCTCCACTGACAAATTACCACAAGTTTCAGTTGATTCATGGGCAATAGGGGTCATCATTTGACCCATGAGCCTGAGCCCGGCCTTTTCCTTCATTAGGGCGGGTCGGCTCTAATTTTTTTCTGAATAGGATAAGATAAGGATTGAGCAAATCAAACCTAGCTCAGCCCTACGGCCCGACCCTATTCAGCCTTTAGGGTCAAGTCCGCCCTATTTGACCAGTTTAGGCCATAATTATAATTTACTTTTTTTTCTATTTTTAAATATGTTTTTTTATATTTTATATACAATGCACCTCACATTTTATTACAATTGATTTTGTAAATTTTATGCCTTATATTTCTATTTGTTGTGAAAAATAACAATGATTTTTGTGTAATTTGATATAAGATATTCATATATAATCACTTAGATTTAAAGTTAAAGTTGTAGATGTTTAACTTAAATCTAAGGCATATATGTATTTATAATATGATCCTATACTTGAAAAAAAAAGCTTGTGTTATACTTGCAACCACATAAGTAAATTTTGATAAAACAAATTAAATATTGTTTGAGGATGAAATACTTGTATATTATTGAATGATATGGGGGCCTATATATAGGCATTTACAACACCACAATCCCGTAGGATTCGGAGTCCTAATCTACTACGGAGATGCTAATCTATCTCCTAACAGGAAACCTATTAGGCTAAGACACACACAAGGGTAGAATAGTAATTCTCCCGGAACACTCCCCCTTGTGTCGCATGCCTAGGTTGCATGGTGCACACATCGTTGCCTCGGTAAAAACCTTGTCAAGCAAAACAAAAACCTCTTGGGTAAAACAAAAGCTTGATCGAAGGGAAAAAGAGCACAACGCACCAACTACTTAAGGATCTTAACATGTGATGTAGACTCCCCCTGAAGTCTACCAAACTCTAGTGTTCCGATAAACGACGCATGCCAATGCTCTTCACATGTTTCACAAAAGTAGATTTAGGCAAAGACTTGGTGAACAAATCCGCAACATTGGATTCTGAACTCACTTGATTGATCTGAACATTCAAGAACTTCTGTTGTTGAACGTTGTAGAAGAACTTAGGCGAAATATGCTTGGTGTTGTCTCCCTTGATGAAACCTAACTTTGTCTGCTCTATGCAAGCAGCATTGTCTTCATAAATGCACGTAGGTTGATCAGTTGTAGAGACTAATCCACAAGAATCACGAATATGGCGAACAAGTGATCGTAGCCAAACACATTCTTTCACTGCTTCATGGAGAGCGATGATCTCCGCGTGATTCGAAGAAGTAGCAACAAGAGATTGCTTTGTGGATCTCCAAGATATCGCCGTATTCCCAATGGTAAACACATAACCGGTTTGAGAACGAGCCTTGTGAGGGTCAGAGAGGTACCCTGCGTCGGCATAACCAACTAACAAGTTGTTTGGAGTCTTTGCATCGGGGGAAAGAGCTGCACGGGACCGATGGCTGCTCTCGGCACCGCGCACGGTCTCCACGCCATGGCGGCCGGCGGCGTCACTGCGGCGTACGGCGGCAAGGCCGGGGTCAGCGACGGCGGTGGTGTGGGGAGATACCGTGGCGGTGTTCTCTCTGCAATAGGGGTAGAACAATCCCATGTCAAGGGAACCTTTCAAGTATCGAAACAAATGCTTGATTCCATTCCAATGACGTAGCGTAGGTGCGGAGCTAAATCTAGCCAATAAGTTCACTGCGAAAGATATGTCCGGTCTAGTGCATTGAGCAAGATACAATAGTGCCCCAATCGCACTAAGGTATGGAACTTCAAGACCAAGAACGTCTTCATCATCCTCTTTAGGACGGAAGGGATCCTTCTTGATATCTAGACTTCGGACGACCATGGGGGTAGACAATGGACTGCATAGATCCATATTGAAACGTCGAAGCATCTTCTGCGTGTAATTTGACTGATGCACTAAGATGCCGTCGGCCCTATGCACAAGCTCAAGGCCGAGACCGAATTTCGTCCTCCCTAGGTCTTTCATCTCAAATTCCGACTTTAGATAAGACACGGTCTCTTCAATCTCATCAAGAGTACCGATTATGTTCATGTCATCAACGTAGACCGCAACGATGACGAATCCGGAATTTGTCTTTCGTATGAACACGCATGGGCATAGTTCATCATTCTTGTAACCTCTTCTCACCAAGTATTGATGCAACCGATTGTACCACATTCTTCCGGATTGCTTTAACCCGTACAACGAACGACGTAATCTGACTGCATGAGCACTCCGTGGTCTGGAGGCACTTGATGGAGGTAAAGGTAGTCCCTCAGGAGCTTTCATGTATATCTCTGCGTCAAGATCCCCATAGAGATAAGCTGTGACCACATCCATAAGCTGCATGTTTAGTCTTTCGGACACTACCAGACTAATAAGGTAGCGGAAGGTAATGATGTCCATAACAGGAGAATAAGTCTCTTCATAGTCAATACCAGGTCGTTGTGAGAATCCTTGCGCCACGAGTCTTGCCTTATAACGCACGATCTCGTTCATCTCATTACGCTTACGAACGAAGACCCATTTATGTTCAACAGGTTTGACATCTCTTGGAGTCAATTCAACCTTTCCGAAGACTTCTCGCTTCGCTAATGAGTCAAGTTCTGCCTGGATTGCTTCCTTCCACTTCGGCCAATCTGCTCTGCGTTCGCATTCAGCTACAGAGCGAGGTTCAACGTCGTCTTCAGATATGATCTCAAGTGCGACGGAATAAGCGAAAACGTCATCAATGCATGTGGTGGCTCGGTTTCGGACCGACTGCTCACTTGTGTAGTTCACTGAGATTTCGTTGTTCTCTGGCATCAAACAAGGTTCCATAGCGTCCCACGGAAACACTTGAGTTGATTCATGGACATAGCTGTAATCAGAGACAACTTCATACGATGGTGATTCATCGTTGATGACGCGCTGTGCCTTAGTCATTCGCTTCTTTCTAGGTTTTGAATCCCTAGAGTTTATCGGTCTTCCCCTTTTTCTTTGAGGAGCCGAGGCCGAAGCTGCTCCATGCTGGGCCATCTCAGCATCGTCGCCACAAGGGGCGCCGGCAACACCACGGCGTACGGTGGTGCCGCCGTCGGCCTCCGTCCCATTGTCAGGGGCGGTGCCAACGTTGCTAGGTCCAGGAGCTTGTCTTCCACGCCCGTATTTCGGGACATCCAACCGTGCCGGTACGTTCGCAGCGGGTATGTTTGATCTCGTCACTTTAGCAATATCTACAAAGCCGTCGGGCATCGAATCCGCGACTTTCTGTAGGTCGATAATGCGTTGCACTTCTAACTCACTTTGAGCAGTGCGGGGATCATAATGAGACATAGTGGGGACACACCACGTCAATTCCTGACGTTCATTTGGAATGATAACATTCCCATCTCCCCCTAACGACGGGAAGCATGTCTCATCAAAGTGACAATCTGCAAATCTTGCAGTAAAGAGATCTCCGGTGGTTGGTTCTAAGTAGCGGACAATCGTTGGGGAATTATAGCCAACATAGATACCTAATCATCTCTGAGGACACATCTTAGTACGCAGCGGAGGCGAAATAGGCACATAAACGGCGCAACCAAAGATGCGTAAGTGTGAAATATTGGGTTCGTAACCAGTTACCATCTGGTACGCACTAAACGCTTGATTAGCCGCAGGTCGGAAACGAATAAGTGTCGCTGCATGCAACACTGCATATCCCCACGCAGAGACCGGCAGGTTAGTACCCATAACCATTGCCCGAGCAACAAGCTGAATACGCTTGATGGTAGCCTCTGCTAGACCGTTCTGTGAATGAACATGAGGAACGGGATGTTCAACTTCGATCCCAATAGACATGCAGTAATCATCAAAAGTTTTGGAGGTGAATTCTCCAGCATTATCCAAACGAATGGATTTGATAGTATAATCGGGGTGGTGAGCCCGAAGTTTGATGATCTCAGCTAATAACTTAGCAAATGCAGCATTCCTTGTGGATAGTAATGCGACGTGTGACCAACGCGTCGATGCATCAACCAATACCATAAAATATCGAAAAGGTCCGCATTCTGGTTGAATAGGTCCACAAATGTCACCTTGGATACGTTGTAAGAATGGAATGTTCTCGGTTGAAGCCTTAGCAAAAGAAGGACTTCCTTGAAATTTAGCAAGAGAACAAGCTTTGCAAAACGAGCGATGGGCATCAGAAATTGCCATGGAGGCATGTGAAAGCACGGGAGGCATCACAAGCTCCTGTGAAGGAGGGGATGCCGCCACCGACGGCATGAAAGCCGTGGAGCTGCCGAGTGAGGCATGCTCGGCCTCACCATGCGGTGCATGGGTCGGCACGGCCTCACCGTGCGGAGCACGGGTGAGGTGATCCTCCAATCACTTCCGGGACTTGAAAAATGGATGACCATGTGAATTCTTAAGAATTCTAATCATCATATCACGTCCAGGGTGCCCGAGACGGGCATGCCAAAGCATATAAGAGTCTGAATCACAAAAGTTGCGTTCAACCGCATATGATTCAAAGATCCGAATGGAAGTAAGATACAAACCATTCCCAAGACTCTTCATCTTCTCTAAGATGCGGCGATGGCCTGCTTTCTCAGAGGTAACGCAAAGATATTCCTCTCCATTCTCAACATAAGTATCGAGGTGAAAACCATTGGCACGTATGTCCTTAAAACTTAGCAAGGTGCGGGGAGACTTCGGCGCATAAAGAGCGTCTACGACGTTAAGAGTCGTACCATTAGGCAACATGAAAGAAGCAGTGCCTCTTCCTTCAATGATGGATTTCGAGCCAATCATTGTAGTCATCAAAGAAGTCGAAAACACTAGATCCGTTAACAACTGCCTGTGCCGTAGGACAGTGTGGGTGGTTCCACAATCAGCTAGACATTCGATTTCACCGCGTGACATCTACAAAATGACAATTAAGAGAGTCAGCGACACGGGAACAATTCTATACAATACGCCGTAGGATATTGTAAGAAAGGGAATCGGAACAAAGCGCGATTCCATCGAATGTATCACATGGCAATAGTACTACATTCTTCAACTAAAGAGTTGGAAATCATGGTATTGAAGCAGTGAAATACCAAACAGTAAACGAGGGTGGTAGAAACCATCCAATAATGGTGTGGAAACACACACAAAGAGTACCGGTGAGTGCATATAACGGACTTGGAGAAAACCGGAAAAACAAACCGGAAAACCATGTCAAAAGAACTCAAAACCGGGTGAATTTTGGGCGAGGAAAACGTGGAAGCCGGGGCTGCTGCAATATGCCGGAAGAAACACGAGAAAACGACGAAAAAATCGTCGAAAAACTCGGTGGAAAACTGGCGGCACCTATTGCCGGGAAAACCGGCCGGCGGTTGTCGAAACTGGCCGGTATGGAGGCCGGGACTTCAGGTCCGACAGGGGACGCCGGCAGGAGCCGAGTGGCGGTGCCGGAAACGCCGGGAAATGGCCGGAAGACGGCGAATACGCCGGCAAAATGTGCCGGAAACGCCGGAATAGTAACCGGGGCCGGCCAAGGCAAAACGACGTCGTTTTTCGACGTTCCGAGGTTCGTTTTCCGAATTTTAAGTTCCAAATTCACAATGTAGTGCTATTGGGGTCCCATGTGACCCAAAAAGCGTCCAATTTAAAAACCACGTGAGTTGCACACGTTGATCATCATGCTAAGTGTCGGATAAATAAAATTCTCAAAGAGATCGTCTTGTAAGCAAGAAATGAGAAATTTTATTGAATGCCAAACTTTAATACATCACACATAAACTTCTAATTCCAAAATCAAAAGACTATTACAAAGTCAATGAAAATAACAATGGCGGTCGGCCATAACGATACTTGAATCATAAAGCTAAAGAAGCTAAAACGACTAATCAAAGTCGGGAGTATCCATGGTAGCAACCGGAGGCCTAGCTTTAGAAGCAAGGGGCTCGGGTTTTATGGAGATATGGTGAGTCTCGATCTCATGGTCCTCATCCACATGATTCGATTCGGGTTGTAGAAACTTCTTGTAGGCGGAGTAAGCCTTGATCATCTCTTTGCTAGCGCGACAATCGCGATTAAAGTGCTTAAAGGAGCCACATTTGAAGCATGGAGACTTGCCATTACCGGAAGTGGAGGCATTAGGAGGTGCACGGCCTCCTTGGAGTGTGGGACGGGGACGGCCTCCCCCTGAGGGTGCGGCGCCGCCACCATCACGGGTCCATGTATTGGACCGAGGCCGAGATCGGCCTTGTTGCCTCCCACCACGAGAGTTGTTATTTTGGTGCTGATATGGAGCGTTTCTTGATTGATTCTTTTGCTTAGGAGCTTTCCCATAGTTAGCCTGTGGCGTAGAAATTCTTTTAGTGCCAACAGGTCTATTGTTGTTGTTGAGGAGAATTTCAGAATGTCTCTCCTTCTTAGCTAAGAGTGCCATTAAGTCGGCAAAAGACCGGATCTTCCCTTCCTCTACATGAGTGCGGTACGTATGAGCTTGAACCTCATAGTTGATTGGAAACGTGTCCAATGTCTTATTGAGAAGATCTAGGTCGGTCTTAATGACACCAACGGTGCCAAGATCGGATTGCAAGCATAGCATATCCTGATTGAACTCATCCACTCTTTTATAGTCCAATAGACGGATGTTATCCCATCTAATGGTCAATTCAGGAAGAAGCTTATCATGAACGTTGTTGTACCGCAAGCGTAGTTTGTCCCATAATTCTTTAGGATCTTTTACGTTCAAGTATTGCCTCTTGAGAGTTGCATGGATGTGACGTCTCATAAAGATGAGAGTCTGAGTCTTAGATGGCGAAATCAGCAGGAGGGTCGGTAAACATGCCTTCAATCCCTCGGCTCTCAAACGCGAGTTCCATGTCAGAAACCCAGCGATGGTATTCCTTTCCTTCTAGATCAAGAAGGCCGAATTCCGGTCGAGATGGCGATGACATCTACAAACACGAATACGGAATCGATTAGATTCAAGTATAATAGGAATTAGAAGGGGTGACGTATATGGTCACAAGAAAAATCGATGCAAGCGGCGATAGTCATGATCGCACCCAAAACAGCGGTGCACTCAGGCGACCACACGAAAATCGATTAACTTCCCTTTCAAAACAATCGTGACTCCCCCAGGACCGTCACACAGAAAACATCGACCAAGAGGGGAAACCCATCCCTCTATAGTCTCATCGGCGTTATAAGAAAGGCCGGAATTAAGACAAGAAGAAGGCTAATAGCGCCCGATATAATATATCTATACGTTCAAAAGCGGGAACGTTTATAAAAATTTACCTTGGGAGGTTTGTAGTATACGGGAGTAGCTTCTCTTGAGCGAAGTCCTTGCTTGTGACTTTCACGTCTCTTGCGTGAATATGCGGGAGGAGCAATTTTGAATGCTTTGAGGTGAGCGGCGAGCGGCGAATGCGGCGAGCGGCGAATGCGGCGAGCGGCGAATGCGGAGGAAGCTTTGCGGGGCTGCGGGGCTGCGGGACTGCGGGGATGCAGGGGAAAAAATTTCGAAAGGCTCTAAAAGATTCAGGGTTTTAGGGCTTCGTGCTGATAACGTGTTTGAGGATGAAATACTTGTATATTATTGAATGATATGGGGGCCTATATATAGGCATTTACAACACCACAATCCCGTAGGATTCGGAGTCCTAATCTACTACGGAGATGCTAATCTATCTCCTAACAGGAAACCTATTAGGCTAAGACACACACAAGGGTAGAATAGTAATTCTCCCGGAACAAATATGATATTTGTATTTTTTTAAAAGGCCATTTTCGGCCAGTTTCGGCCATATTTAACCATATTTGCAGAACCGGCCCGACGCACCCTCTTAGCCCTAAAGGAATTGATTTTTAGGGCGGGTAAGAGTTTGAAAATTAAAGCCCTAGTCCGGCCCTATTTTTTTGTTGACTTAGTCAAAGCCCGCCCGACTCTACTCTGAACCCTAAAATTTAGGATAGGGCTTGGCCCGGTCTGCCCATGATGAGTCCTAATGGGCAATATCGTGTTTTACTCTGAATTCAAAATTGCTAATGGGAGATTTGATCAATTTGAACTGTAGAAAATGCGTATTCATCCATTTGATTGACTGCTCTGACTCATATTGTTGGACTGGTGTTGAATGTATTGGTTGATCGATTTATATCTCTCTTGAATCAATTTGCTCCTTTGCTTCTGGCGTCCAATCCATATTTATTATTTGAATTCTTTTGTTCAAGTAGAATGAAAAGGAAGCAATTGAGAATTCTTAATTCTTTCTCATCAAATAAGAGAAGCTTCGATGTTATACTTTCTTCACAAAGATGCAACTAGATTAGATTTCTCTATTAGTCTTATTTTGATTGACAACGTTTGTAAATATATTATTAGTGGGTATTCTTGTAATTAGTCGTCTCAAGATATTATTGTAATTTGTACCATAACCTCATCTCTATATAAGAGAGGGTTCTCTACTCAATAATACACACTGCATTCTATCATTCTATGTGTCAATTCTCTCTTTTCTCAATCTCTTTTACTTCATTTTATAACACGTTATCAGCATGAATAGTTCTAACGCGGAGAATAATTTCTTACTGCACGAGAAACGATGATATCGTTGATCAACCTAAAGGAAATGATCATAGATCAAACTTTCTAACAAGCTATTAGATTAGCTGAGAAGTTTTGTCCAAACAATCTTCTTAGTTCTGCACACATAAGATGAAGAATCATCCATCTTTGCATTAATAAGTAAAGTTTTCGGAATGCTTACTTTAATTCATGTTTTCTCAAATCATCATATAAGCGATCACCATGAAGCATGAACTCCATACTTTTCGAAATTATATTTATTCATCATTTTGAATATTGTATATACATGCTAATTATTTTGTGATGCAACATCATGAACCACCAAATTTATATTATATTAATATATTTTGGTTGATACATTTTTATGTTTGATAAATTTGTTCATGCTTATTTTGAGATTATAATTGGAAATATATCCTCAATTATCGAGTGGCTAGTAGCCACCATAAGTAGCATTTGACATTTGCTTAAATAGTGCAGACCAAAAAATCGCATGGATCAACTTTAAACTTACCATCATGCCCGGTATTTTGGCAATGTAAAAAGTATTTTGTCATTCATGGTTTGCGAATGAATTTCATGCAAGCATTCCAGAAGTAATGCTCATAATTGTTAAGTTGGTACCATTAATTTGATCATTTATATTAGACGTTACAAATATGCAATATTTAATGTGTCCGTAATTAATATTGTTCTAAATGAAATTTGAATACAATTTCGTTTGAAAATGTAACTGCTATATTGTTAGCACTAATTATGTAATTCACTCAGCTCCTAACTTAATATATGTGTTATGTTACAATTTAAAGTCATTTAAGAACATGTAATGCCAGCAATATTTAACTTATTTGTAACTCATACATTATGATGCGTGAATTATGAAAATTAATTTGGTGATTATCACTGAATTGTTATGTCATAATCATTATGGGTTTTAATTATGCGATTATTACATAACTCTTATTGTAATAACCCGATTTGTTCGGGACGAATTATTAGATTATTTCTAAAGTTATAAATATGTGAAAATTATAAATCATGTTTGTTCCGCTTTGTGACGTCGGAAATCGAAAACGCAAACGTTATCGGAACGTTTATTTAGAAAAACGTTACGTTTTCGAGTCGTGAGTATCAACTTTTATTCTGTCGCTCATTTGTGAAAACTTCCTTCACGAAAGTTGTAGAGCTTGTCGATACGAGTTTGTGGACACGTCACGCGTTCTAATCGGACGTCGTACGTGAAAGTTATTAATGATAGAAGTTAGTTTCCGATTTTGGATGTGGGTATAAAAGGAAACTTTTCTGAAGTAGGATTTCCATTTTCGGAAACCCACTTCTTCACTCACCCCCGCACCTCCCTCCTTCTCTCTCACCCTCCCCGAGTCTCCCTCCCTCTGAAAAACCCTCCACCGGCGATCTCGTCGTCCAGCCCTCTGTGGCTCGCACTGCCACTTCCTCGACCCTCGCAAGCCTCACCGCAGCGACCCTCGCGCACGACACTCCTCGCCTCGCCGCCGTGAGCTCCCACGCGACATCCTGAAGCCCTGCGATTTCTTCTGCCGTCCTAGTACGTCGCCGGTGAGACCAAGGCATAAAGACCACACCACCACCACCTCTCCTCGCCCCTGGTGCCTCCTGTGACAAGATTGGCGATCGAAATCGCGATATGCACCGCCGCTGCTCAACTGCAAAGCTGCTGGCATCTCGAGCTCTCCGACGACAATCCGACGGTCCAAGGGTCCGATTGAGGTGAGGGTTCGCATAGATTGATTATTGTGATGGATTGTTGTTCATTTTTGGTTGAAATTGGTTGAAATTGTGGAGATTGGAAGAGGGAGTGGAAGTGTTGAACACCGCCATCTTAGGCGGCGCGTGTGAGTGTGTGAGGTGGCCTTGGGCCGTGCAGGGGTAGAGAAGAAGGAGATGAGGAGAAATGGGGCGGCGGTGGCGTGCTACGCGCCGGCCTTAGGCTAAGCGCATGGGCCCCACGCGCTGCCACAGTGAGTGGCGCGTGAGCGCCACGCGCAGTCTGCCGGAGGTGGCGGGTGTACCCCACGCACCGCCACATGCAGCGGCACGTGAACAGTGATTTTGAAAACATAAATTTTTTAAAATTTATTGTTACGACGTTGATTGTAAAAAGGTGATTTACGTACTGTAAATGTAAATATATTTTACGTACGGTAAATATAAATGTAAATTACATTCAGTAGATGTAAAAAGTAAATTCAGAAGTGTAATTCAGTAATTATTATTTACTGAGACAGTATTTACATTTAAATAGTATTCATACATACAGAAATACGTAAACAGTATGTACTCGTACATGACTACGTAATGGATGTGTATTTGTATAGTAATACGTGAATAGTACTCCGTGAACAGTAAATTCGTAAAACCAGAAATTGCTGAACAATAACAGATTATTACTGTTTCGACATTTAAGGTTTACGTAACGATTCTAAATTATTTTCTTATCTTTTCAAGGTGATCGCTAAATCAAGAAAAAGATATATTTTCGGAATCGTGGAATTATGCTCGAAATTCTAAGGTGAGTAAAATCTTACATATTTATTAATCTACCCTTTGCGGAGATTCAAGATTATGCAGAATTTTTAAGAATGAAATATGACATGTATATGATATAGTGGAATATATATATTTGTATAAATGGTAAATAGGTACATATATATATAGTTTGCTACATTATATACTGTTATGATTTCGTTGTGAATATGTCATTTTGATGACGAGATTTATAAATCGAGCAATGTGTTTTGATTTGGACAATATAATGAGATGATTATTGTACGTGGTTTTAACATTGAGATTTGTTAAAATATTTTGTCTTCGGACGAGTTTTATGTCTTCGGATGAGTTCTTTGTCTTCCGACGTGTTTATGTCTTCGGACGTGTTTTGTCTTCGGACAGTCTTCGGACGTGTTTATGTCTTCGGACGTGTTTTATCTTCGGACGGTCTTCGGACGTGTTTTGTCTTCGGACGTGTTTTGTCTTCGGACGGTCTTCGGACATATTTTGTCTTCGGACGGTCTTTGGACGTGTTTTGTCTTCAGACGGTCTTCGGACGTGTTGGCATGTCGGAACCTAGCCTTTGGCCGGGCGAAAGTTACAATACAGTTAAAGCTCTAGTCTGTCTACCGGAGTACTGCATGTGAGGTAACAGATGGGTTATCGGCTCATGAGTACTCATATTTTTGGATGTTGGGTAGCAAGATGTTGCCCAATGTCGGCGGTGTACTACGTGAGGGGTAACAAAGATGTACCAGCGTTCATTAGTACCCGTATTAAATGCATTTGGGTAAACAGAGGGGTTGCCCAATTCTCGTGAGCACTTTCATTTTCATATTTTTGGACAACCAGATGGGCTGTCCATTGACTCATGAGTGCATTTATAATTTGATGTTTTGTGATTTTCGTATATATTGATATGCGAGTTATATTTTTATTTTACTCATACAAGCTGTAAAACTTACTGGGTTTGTGTTTACAATCCCGGTGCACCAATTCGATGGTGTAGTGGATAACTCCGCAGGTGTGGATTATCGGGAATTGACGGACCGCTCAGATGACTTGAAGTTATTTATTTCCAGCTTGTGGTGATGATTTTAGGTGATTTTCTTGTGAGGTTTTGTGAGGATTATACATTTCAATTTGTTATAATGTCAAATTATAATTTGGTTTGTAATAATCGGTTTGACTGAGTTGTATTTTGAACTCAGCGATGATCCGCTGTGACATTTTAATGATTTTAATTCATTGAGATTGTTTTAGTGTTTTTCATAACTTCGAAATTTGAATTTCAAGCTCGAAATTTTGGGGTCGTGACACTTATGCCAGAAGCATTTAGGCAATTAAATTCAAATATGTAAATGACATAAGCATTAATGGGATTTCAAGTCATTCCCTTATTTACATAAAGGTTGCACAACTAATATATATTTTTTCATTTATATAATTAATTTTGAATTTATGGATATGTAACAAACATTATGCCAGAAGCAATCAACAATGCAAAAGAAATTAATTATTCACGTAATTGTCAATTTATTCATTTATTGGTTAAGTAAATACCAATATTAATGCCTACACATTATGTCAATGAGAATTAAATTGTTTCGTTATAATTTATTTTATTTCGGTTTCAACGATTATTATATTTGCCTTAATTCACATTCGTTATGGTTACATAACATAAATAAAGGTTATGTTATATTTGTGATATTAAATAATGATGAGTTAAAAGCTCTAAAAATGTTCAAAGTTGAAATAATTAAATTGAGCCAGAAGCTCAGGCTCAAGCTGTAAGGCTAGCATAGAAGCTCGCCACTAGACGCCATGACAATACTTATGAATCATCTCAAACTATGCTCAACCACTAAGATACGATGCCTAGGCCGGTGAGGTTGTGTACTTAAGCGAGCCTCACTCGACCTCCTCATCTTCTACCTTGTCGTATTCAGTTGGAGTTACCAAAAGAGTTAACTAATAACTTTTTGTTTCTTGATGTACGTACCATTCCGATCCCAGCAGGCCCACTCTCCTTATGTTGGACATACCCTCCTAAAACCAGTAGTCCGGTATGTATTCTAGGTAGAAGATGAACTGAAAACTCCTTAACTCACGCATGAAAGTCTGAGTCTGAACTCACTCCTTAACAATGTCTCGTTTTTAAGCCGACTTACCCTTCGATCCAGTAGAATCAAATAAAAATATTATTAATTTGATTACAATAGTTTGAACTAGCAGTTCAAAAACGTACATGTACGTAGGTCGTACATATAGAAATCAAACTTGCATTTATGATAAAGTCATTTAAGAAACTTGAAGTTTCCTTCATATGATCACTAGTAGATTGTACATGTTTAATTTGTTTATCATACCATGTTATAGAACTTAAATTTGTTATTAGTTACTTATGGATTATTCCTTAAAAGCACTTACCTCGATTATTTATTCTTAAATATAAAATTTACAGATTATAAGTTTCCAGAATAAACTATATGAATTCAGTAATTTAATTGCCAGAAGCAAGACTAAGTAGTGATATTGGACAGGCTTGCTGCCCATAGAATCTTAATTATAATTCATATATATTATCGATATTAAGGTATTGATTATTGTTCGCACCTGATGTGCAAATATGTAAGTTGAAGAGTATTATTCTAGTCGCGAAACTCGAAATATCAATTTCACTAAAAGATTATTTTAATAAGAGTATGATTGATATTTACACCACAATTATTAGGGATTAAATCTTCTAATTATATATTGTGATTTATGAGTTTTTAGTTATGTTCGAATATATTTAATTCAATAAACAATATTATGCATGTAATCCATTGAATTAAATGGATGAGTAGACAAATTATATGAGGAATATTCCTACTCATACCTCTATGACAATCATATCCAGTCAATCAAACTTGAGAGTCATGAAAAGACCCCCTTTATGTTGTCTAATGGTAGTGAACTTCCCAGTAATGAGGCTTAATATCTTTACGTTTCAGAAGAACTTTATTAAGTATTAAGGATATTCGAACTAACGTGTATCATGTTGAAACTACTAAAGAAAATGAGTGAATTATCTTTGCATACTCCAAGTGTATGACCAGAAGCATACTTGGACTAATATAAATCTGTTAGCTAGAAGCTAATTCATTCAAGCAAATTCTCTCTATGACATCCTCGTTTGGGACTCCCATGTATAAATGTGATATGTCATATTCTCAACCTATCACACAAGCATCTCCTTCTGAATAAGGGTTTTACCATTAATTTCAAATTATGTCGAGCTTGCTCATTATAAATACTAGACCATCATATGCAAAGACTAATATAAACACTACCTAGTACCGCACAGAATGCGAGAGAGAAAAATTAGTGGACATATCCAACCAAAACGCAGGCCAGTTAAATAATTTTGGTTGACACATCGACATAGTGATCACATGTTACACTATTGTCTACAAAAATATTTGTTGCTGCTAAACTCTCACACTGATCATGACATTCAAGGTTCACCAATCAGATTATCCCATAAAGTCAATAAGGTTTGATAGTACTGGAGAGTTTACGTCGGAATCATACGATGAGTATTTCATATCCCTTCGGATTGATGTTGAATATATAGTTCCCTATGTTCACAGCCAAGATAGTCTCTTAGCTTGAATCTTGGTTATGCGCACTAAGTTTCTAGTTTTTGCGTGGGATGCAATACTGCATAATACAACCATGTTGGTCCGGTTGAGGCCCATTGCTACCCTATCTTACTCCGTGTTACAACTGGTCACTGGGTATGAACCTGATGTTTTGTACTTACGTGGATCTGGGTTTGCAGGTCAAGTGCCAATTGTGCCGCCACAATGTACACCATTGGGTCCTCAACAAAGGATGGACATACATGTCGATTATGAATTTCATCCATTATGTGTTCTTTAAATCCCTTGACATGCAATCTATTTACCGCTATATTTGCGGATTGTCATTATAATGAGACAGTCTTCCCGTCGTTAGGGGAGATAAGAACGTCACCGTTCCTGATGAACGGTGTGAGTGATGTGAAACATCCCCACAATGTCTCATCTTGATCTCCAAAATTACACATGTAATATGGAAGTGCAAAGAATTCTAGATATAGAGTTTAGCATAAAATGTCTGACGCGCGCTTCATTTGATCTAGCTAAAGTGACGAGATCATATACCTGCTGCAAATGTGTCTGCAAAGATAAACGTCCCAGTAGGACATGACGTCCCAGTAGGACATGTCATCCCAGCTAAATGAAGTACGGCCATGGCGGCTAACCAGTCTTATGTCCTTACCTAGAAGCAAGGTAGACCATTAGGTTTGAATGATTCTTATCCCCAGAAGAGGGTAAACTTGACACAAAATGAATCTCTTTAACATCACAATCTCAAACCAACTCATCTCACGAGTTAAATCAGGATTATGGGTCCGTCCTAGAAGAGACGATGTTAGGGGATGCTCCAACATTCAAACCCATCACGAGAATTGAGAATTCTTGATAAATTAAGTGAGATTGGTATTGGAATGAGATTATCAACGATGAGTGATATCTGTGGTGGCCACTGAAACTATAACAAAGTGATGATGTCGAACCTTACTCTTTTGATAAATGTCAACAAAGAGACGACTGGTCAATAGGAAACAAACAATCGAGGTCTAGTTAGAATCCTTAACTAAGAGAATGTGTTTTTGGCCTGTTGTCCCTACACCTCCCCATATTATACATGTAGAACTTAAATGGGTACTTGTAAGGAAGCGTAATGAGAAAAACAAGATACTGGTATACAAATCTTGAATAGTGGCACAAGAATTTTCTCAAAGCCCTGTGATTGGTCACAAGGAAACGTATTTCCCGTAATGGACGTCATAACATTCTACTACTTTATCAGTTGGTAGTTTTCCAAAAAAACTGAATATGCAGCATATGAAAGTAGTCATATCTTATCTCTATGGGGACTATAATACATAGATACAAATGAAAGTTCATGAAGAACTTATGATACATGATGCAAATAGTTCTTGACTACAAAACATGCTGGGGGTAGAATATTTGAATAAGAAGCTACGTCTATGCACTTTTATTAGAAAAAATATTTCGGGTTTGCTAATTATGTTTGTTTGATGATAACATGGATTAAACTGATACTCCCGAAGATATCAAGGAAATCACAAAGCACATAAGATCAGAATTTTATTGAAATGTCTTAGGATATCAAATGATTATATCGACCTGGAGTTCGAGCAAAGTGTAGGATAAACTTTTGATTCATCAATCAAATTACATCCATAAGATGTTAAGATGCTCTAATGAGGATAAAGATGTAGAGACTCTTATTGTCCTGTAGATGATAATGATAAGATATTGGTGCTAGAAGTATCATATCTAATTAAGTGCAATAAAACGTATTATTTCATCATAATCAATGCCTTAGACTCTAGGCAAACCTATGCCAACACGCTGCCTATGTAAATGCCATAAAAGACAATTTTCCGCTACCTTAAATGTATGATGAAAATTAAAGAGGTACATTAAGAAATGGATCTCGTTTTGATCCTCATAATGATGTCAATAATTTTTAATCATGCTAACTTTTCATGGAGCATGTTTAAGGTATTAATTTTACCTATGTTGTAGTTTTAAGGGGGAGTCGATATTAGGGGGAGTATCCTAAAACATATATACTCAATCAATCATTGTGCACTTTTTTGTCCTTCGTTCAGGGTTATTTTATCCCAATGAGTTTTGTTACCTGTTAAGGTTTGATGAGACACACCTTTAATATGATCACCCTACTCTTACTTCATCTTGAAGATGATTTAATTGACATATTAAAATATGCATTTGCTCATCTTTTCCCTTCGATCACGGGTTTTTCCCATTGGGTTTACTGGGAAAGGTTTTGGTGTAGCAACTATTATGCATTTATCTCCCATGGACGCATAGCTTGTGGTCCAGATAAAACTACTCTACAATAATTAGGGGTTTTGATAGCCACTTCTACATGTATGTTGCACTCTTTTTCTCCTTCAACCAGGATTGTTTTTATCCCACTAGGTTTTTATTTACTAGCAAGGTTTTTGACGAGGCAACACCAAATCACACGCATCTAAGAAGACTAATGATGAAGAATACCAAAGGGAGAGTGTTGTAAATATATGATTAAAGGGGCATGCTTATAATTAGTCGTCTATGGATATTATTGTAATTTGTACCATAACCTCATTTTTATATAAGAGATGATTCTCTACTCAATAATACACACTTCATTTTATCATTATATGTATCAATTATCTCTTTTCTCAATCTCTTTTACTTCATTTTATAACAACAACGATGTTTTAGTTGTTGTAGAATTTCTTTGTGATTTAAAATAAAGGTATTATCGGAAAGTTAGTGGGTGTAGTTAATAATTGTATGGGTGTGAAAAGCTTGTTGGGTCTATTAAGAGATTTGCAGAGTATATTTAACAACACCCTTCATTTTCTTATAGCTAAGTTTTTTTTTTGGCAAACTTATAGCTAAGGGTTGGTTGGTCCCTTTTGGACTAGATTTTCATGTAAATTTCAAGCTTATTTTTAGAGCTCAACGAGCTAGCAATATTTGGAATGCGTTATCCAGAAGGGTCTTTCGATACGTTTTATGGTGATTTAATAAAAAGCACAAGAGCGAAGTCTCTCCTCCACTTCGAAGGTGAGATAGTTTGGAGCATGCTTATTATTTGTCAATACAAAAGAAAGTCACCATGGAGTCTAATTGATTTGCGAAAATGAGATGCAACAAATACTCATCTCCATTTGAAAATCATTTTCTGAACTTGAGCCAAGGAAATGAACGTGGATACATTACAATCTCAACTTAATGAACTAGGATGCGTTACAATCTCAACTTCACAAAAAAACCAACAGACCGAACACTTCACAGCCTAACTATGAATTTAAAGCATATCTTAATCTGTTCAAGATGACAGAAATATGAACAAACTTTCTCACTGACTACAGAGTTCTGGATGTTCTCTTTAAGATTGTGAGAAGGATACAAATGCCACATCAATTTATCATATACAACGAGGTTCTGAAATATAGAGATAACCCTTCATAATCAAATAGCAGTGGAGTCCAATTGCTATAATAGGGGAATAATCTTCTGGTGACTCGTATATATATGTTCTTGGAAATTTTTCTAACCTGCCACAAATTGAAGGAGTGAATTGGCTTAAGCTAAGGTACGGATTTTCATTTTTTATCATTTTTTCGATCGAGTTTTCACATCTCCACCGTCAAATATCTAGGTCATAACGTATAGATCATCTCCAAACAATTTCAGCCGATTTCATGATCGTTAAGGTATCGAACTAATCAAAACCAATGGACGTATTGAATTTGCCGAACCTGAACCGTTCATATTTTGAGTAGAAAATCGAAGTTATGAGTACCTTAACGGTGATGGAATCGGCTGAAATTTTGTGGAGATGATCTATACGTTATAACCTAGATATTACACGGTGGAGATGTGAAAAATCGATCGAAAAGTTGTTCAAAAATGAAAATCTGTACCTTAAGCTAAGATAAGGACCTTCTTACCTGAAAAGCCCCGTATATATAACATATATATAAGGGCCGTTTCAGGTGCGGACGTTCTGATTCCGGCGACGGCAGGCCGCAACGGCGCGGCGGACCAGCACAGGTGCACTCCCCACCTCCTGGTGATCCCGTATGTGCCGGCCGAAGCTCTATCGGTGACTCATGGCGGCCGAAATCTGCAAAAATCAAGTTCCTGGGCAGATTCCGGCGCTTTCGCGATTCCGGCCGCCGTGGGTCACCGATGAAGCTCCGGCCGGTACATACGGGATCGCCAGGAAGTGGGGAGTGCGGCTGTGCTGGTCCGCCGCGCCGTTGCGACCTGCCATCGCCGGAATCGGCGAATTCGTACCTTACGTAAGGTACGGACGTCCGCACATCCTCCTATATATATATATATATATATATATATTCATCTATGATAAACAAACTCTCTTGGTTAAAGCTTAACATAGACAGCAAGGTACAGGGAAAGTCGTTCTGCCTTGAAAATTAATGACTGATTGGATGCATTCAGTATAACGGAGGATAGTTAATAGTTCATGATTAAGAAAAGAGTAGCAACATAGTTTATAGGCATGGCCTGTAAAATAGTTAACCACAAATTGTTCGATTATTCTGTCCTAGTCCAAGAAAAACTTTGTCTGTAAGATTAAAATAGACTCGACTCATCAGCTAAGAATCACTAAAGAAGATTGCAAATTGCTCAGTGTCGATCACTTCGACTCACCGTTAACCTAAACTACTCTAATACTCTCCATTGGTATCTTGTGGGTAGGTAAGAGATTCATATATATTGCTTTGTATGAGTTCTTACTTCTTAGCGAGGCCTTCATTAGAAAAGAACATATTCTGCTCTCAAATTAATTATGAGTTCATGATCACACCCTCATTGTTTAAGAATTACGTACTTACACACCGTACCCAGAAAATCTGAGAAACTTGAACAATCACATGCATGAAATATAATCAAGCACAAAGAGAATTCAATCATTCATACCTGAAGCCGAAAATAAACAAGTACAACTCCCAAACAAGCCTTGATCATCAAGTCAAGCCCAAGAATTATCAAAAGCAGCAGAAGTGATAGCGTGAGCGAACTCCTGAAAATTGATTCTCCCATCACCGTCGGTATCCGCCTCCCTGATCATCCCCGTTAGCTCCTCAGCCGTGAGGGCATGCCCTAATTTGGCCATGGAATGAGCCAACTCCGCCGCAGTGATAAAGCCGTTACCATCCCTATCGAACATCCTGAACAGCTGTCTCAGCTGGTCCTCTGTGTAGGGTGACTTAGCCGAGAGCAGCTCCGGCGACACCAGCGCCACAAATTCCGAGAATTCCACTAGGCCATTGCTGTTAGTGTCTGCCTTCTGGATCAAGGAATCCAGCTGCTCTGGTCCCGGCTTGAGCCCAAGTGAACGTAACAACGATCCCAGCTCCAGCTGGGTCAAGCTGCCGTCGTTATTCCGGTCAAACGACCGGAATATCTCGCGGAGGTCGGCGATTTGGTCGTCGTCTAGCTTCACTGGCTGCTTGTTGCTCATCACCAAAAATAATAATATTCCAACCAAGCTATAATATCAAACACCAACTAACTTTACCAGACAATTGCCAAATGAAAATAAGACTTCCAATTCAGGGTTGCTGTTCCAGTCGATCATGGATATTCTGCACTAGTCGTTCATCATGGGATTGGATCAGAAATGAAGAAAGCAACGTGTTTTTGCTGGTTGAATCAATCAAACTCTCTTCGTTTCTTACTGCTATGATCTGTGACTAGGGTATACGTGTGACCGGATCCATCTTTTGAGGCAGTACTACTTCCTCGTCTTCAGATCCGAATCAAATGCAGAGCTAGCCTGACCCAAATTGCGGATCCGATATACGAATGAGAAAAGAAGCTAGGCATGGAACCAAAGCGAATTAGAGACTTGGTTATACTTTTATGCTTGTTTCCTTTTTGGTCTCTATTATATTATGCGACTTGAGCGGTGGAATTGATGGACCGATGGAGACTCGATCATGATTGATGGCTATGTCTTTGTGTTGTTTATTGAATTTTCTGGCGGTGAAGGCGCGGGAGTTTCGTGACAATTGGCGCCCGCACGTCTTTGCTTTCCGTCAACGGCGTTTTAAACAAGTATGGGATTGTCTGCATTGCGTTTATTCAATAATGCTGCACCTGACATCTCTGAGCCAATGGGATTCGAACACCTGATGAAATCGGATCTGTGCTCCGGTGGCACTTCGCTGCCGCAAGTTTTTGGGGAACTGTACCCGTGAATTATAATCTTACTGGCATGCCCCAGCTTACATAATTAGGTTAGACTAGAGTTTCTTATCTGGTATATAAAGTCCTCCGAATAGAAAGGTTAACCAACTATTTTGGTCAATGAACTTACCTGTAGTTTTAATTTGGTCGACTTTGTACTCAACTATTCAAGCCTAACCTTGATTAGGAATATATGAGCCTAGCACCTTCTGGCGAAAAAGGCACCAAGTCTCTAAAAGCAAGGGGCATAAAGGATCTTAAGAGTAATGAAGCATTCGACTTCTTCCTTACTGGTGGTTTTTATTCTGTGTCTGCAAGACTGCAATGTAGATTACATCTTTAATTTATCTGAAAACAATTATAATATACAATATCATACAAAGACAAATATTTGGAATTTCATAGTAAAGATTAAGCAAGGGACTATTATGTATATTGCTTGTATCAAAAACATAATTGTGTACCAGATTACTGATCTAGGAGAGGACTTCCTTCTTTAGCAAGCACAAAGAGACCACCATCCCCCCTGGAGATTCGGAAATCTTCATCAAGGTACGTAGTAAGAAGCCAGGACTGTGTCCGCTCGCCTGGGATGGGAACCTTAAGTGATTGCTGACCAGAGATGGTTCTTGAAATGCTCGCAGCAACCTCCTGCAGAGGACTGAGAGCTTGCTGGACAGGCGACAAATTGATTCTTTGCCCAAATATTTCAACATCAAGTGGGAGCTCAATACTTGACTTTATATCTGGTGGCTGAAAGGTGCCTTCCTTGAATTGAACCTGAATATATTGATAGCAGACTATTAGGGTTCTAGTAACTCATTCACCATACTCAATAACTTGCTCAAGTTGTTGACAATTTACTTATTTAACTGAAGTACCAATCAACTCCTATAATAGTATGCACGCTATCATGTATGCAGATATAAAGCTATACCTGGATTCTTGAAGGACTTCTAACTTCAAAACTAGCAGATGCACTGAAAGTGAATGTAGCAAACGGGCCGGACAATGTGATGGAGTTCAGAATTGTCAGACTTCTGGTGTCAATTGATTGGTTGATTTTATCCACTTTCAATAAAGGTGTGCTACCTGCTGCCAGAAGTGGCAACAGCTCGGACGATGCAGTGTACCTGATTTAATAAAATAAATGATGATATCAGGACAATGCAATCGACTTCAATTATCAAACTGTTTCAAGACATAAAGCACAATAAAAAAGAGAACGAATGCATTTATCAATTGTAAAAGGTCTGAGAAACATAGTTGATACATCACATTGATTTCAAAGTGACACAAGAATTTTTTCTCAACCCTACCAGTACCAACGCTTTTCTGCTATTTAAATTTGGCCACTATAACAGCATCAACCTCAACTTCAAATACACAAGGCAGTTCTCCAGAGCAATACTAATGAAATATAAAGACTCTAACACAAAACTATTACATTGCACCTTTGATTTAACTCAAGAAAAGAGAGCTATGATGTTATTGAAATAGAAATGACAACATAAATATTAAAGCAATCAAAATTGATTCTCAATCTTAACCTTCAAGTGTATAAAACATTTATATCTAGTGAATGATATTATCAGCTTACAAAATCTAAACCATATCGATTAATATTCTAATTTCAAAAAGATTCTGATACAAGTAAAGCCTGATTCTTTCAAAATACCAACAGTCCAACTCTTCCACTTCATTTGGAACTAGAAAAATGCAATCTATGTCTCTAAAGTCCTCCCAATATTTCACACACACACACACACACACATATCTGCATCCATTTCCCCCCCCCCCCCCTAAACTTATAAAATTCTGTTATATCATCACAGTGTCTTCAACCATATATCTACTCATTTGCACTCTATATGTATCAATCTATGCATTTAGAAACCTATGAATGCATCTTGTTAACCAAAAACTCAGACAGCGAAATCGAACTTACAGCAAAACCCAGTTGCCATCAAGCAGCCCCGGGTTCTCCGTCGGCGCCGGAGTGGGATTCGCCGCCTCCAGCTGGTTAACCAACTCCGCCAGTTCAGCTCTCACCTCCGACCCGGCCCGAAAGCCCAACTCAGTCCCGTAAAGCGTGTCCACCAAGCACCTCTTCAGCTCAGTGAGCTTAGAATCCACCTCCTCCTCATCCACCACCACCGCGCTCTCAGCCTCAGCTTTCGCCGGAGTTCCATTCCCGATTTCAACATACTCATCACCTCCTCCCCACTCGTCCTCGTTCACTGGAGGGTCCGATTCCGAGATAGTGGGCTCCGGCTCCGCCGGCGCGGGATCGGCTGGCTCGCCCCACTCGTCGGTGATTTTGGCGGGACGGTCGGTGGGGGAGTCGTCGGAGAGAGAGGAGCGGGGGCGGAAGGAGGAGAGGTTGGAGATTGGATTAGGGTTTGGGGAGGAGAGAGAGAGGGATTGGGGTTTTGGGGTTGGAAATGAGAGGGGTTTGAGGGGTTTGGAGAAGAGAGACGAGTGTGAGGTGAAGACGAGATTCAGAGCCATTTCTTTTTTGGTTCAAAGTTTTCCTTTTTTTGCGGTAGGTTTTAATTTATATAGTTTTTGCTTTGGTTGGGCCAGTTTTATGGAATGTTATCGTTTATGATTATTTTCTATTTTGAATAAGAGTTTTTTTCAGTTTACCCCCTGAAACTTTGGGGTGAAAATCAGACTACCCCTTAAACTTTTGATTTAATCATATTACCCCCCTGTATTTCTAAACGACATCAGAAAAGAACAAAGTTTGAATTTTCCTCCTAATCTGACGTCACCTGTAGCAATTAAAACCAAAGTTTTCTAAAATGACTTAAGTACCCTCATGAAAATTTTATCTGAGGATAAATGAAACTATCTCTCAGTCTCTTACAAATATACCAAAAAACCAAAACCCACTCTCTCACTCTCCCACTCAGATTTGTAACAAAAAAGGTTTTCTCTCTCTCTCTCTCTCTCTCTCTCTCTTCTCTATCAACCTGAAACCCAGATTTCTGGACAATTTAGGGTTTAAAGATCAACACGAAATGGCGGGGGATGACAATTGGGTATTCTGCTTGCCAAATGGAAGCAAAAAATCAGAGGAAGTCCAAAATTATGGTGAGTTAGGGTTTCGATTTAGCTGTTGTTGGTTAATGATATGGGGAAAATTTCGGGTTTTTAGTTTTTTTGTGTGTCTATGTTATTAGATTAGATGTTGGGAACTTTGAATTTGGGGTTGTGAGAATTAAGATTTCGTATTATACAGTTTACTCTTTGGTTTATGTATTTTACTATTTCTGTTTGGTTTCTTCTTGAGTAGTTCAGTTTGCCCTCAGTTAGACTGAAAGCAACATCAGTTTATGTATGAGAGGTCTATGTCTTATGTAGATTTTATACTCAATTAAATGCCAAGATGGTTTATTTGGCTTTTATATATGAGATGTCTTCTAATGATAGATCTTAGCCTTACGGGGCTTCTTAGATTTTTCAAGTTCATTTTTGTCAATAAAATGTTTTGAAAGAAATAACTAGTTTGACTTGTTATGGAAGTAGTAAATGTTGTTGTTGATCAAATTGATTTATGATTAAACAAATTACCCAGCTGAGGGAACTCATCCAAAGAAGATAATTATTTCAGCAGCTTCTCCTTGTGAATGACTAGATGATAGAAAATAGAAATATTTGCAAAGCTGTGACATATATTGCTGATAAAAATCATTGGTGCATAACCAAGTTTGAATTCGTACACCTTCCCACCTCAAATTTCAAGTCAACATGGTGTTACTTAATATACACAAAGATGTACTAATTGAGTGCAAAAAAAAAACATAATAGTTTTACTAATTAAACAATTTCAACCACTAGTAATATGCTTATAGTAGTTGGTTATTTAACATTTAATTACAAGTCATCTTATTATCTTAACTAGAAGTGTGCATGATTGCAGTTTATCCAGGGCACTTCACTTTAAAAGTATATCATGGTGGATATTATGATCACGTGGAGAAGAAATATGTGGGTGGAAGCATTGGATACTTTGATAGTGTGAACAAGGAGAAGCTGGACTTAATGGAGTTGGATGTGATGGTGATGACTTTGAATCCTTCTTATTATGGGACAAAGATTGATTACTACTATATAGGATCTGAGGATGATCATGTTACCTTGCTGAAGAAGGACAACGATTTGTTGAAAATGTGTTGTTGTGTGCCACAAGTAAGGCTGATCATTTTATACCTATACCACAGAGAAGATGACGATTTCAGCATTTTGAATGAAGCCAGTGGTTTTGGTAGTAGTGGGGTTGTCATAGAGGAGCTCCCTGACTCCCCAAGGCAACCAAGAACAATTGTGAGGACTGGAGATCTCCCTAGTTTGCTAAGGCAAGATATTCCAAGTAAACAGAGTCAGGCCCTCATAGTTTATCAATCTGGTAAGGGTAAGCAGAAAACTAACCTGGTTACAGAAGGTAACTTGGATGATGACTTTGAAAAAGATGACTCAATATATGATGATGATAATTCAGAATCAGATGATGTTGACTACAACCCTGCTAAAGATGATGATGAGTATATAAGGTATGGAGTAGATGATGATTTTCTATTTGATTGGCTAACAGAAAAAGATGGGTGTGTAGATTATGATGTGTTGCATATCAGTGAAGGGGTTACAAGCAATGAGAGTAACCATGATGTAGGGCCAGAGTTTGAAGATGAGGAACCAATGTTTCAGGCTATTGACTCGGATGGGGAAGAGATAGGCCATGCGATACACTCTGATTCTGATGTTGATGGTGATAATGATCCAGAGTTTAATCCGAAGACCGATATGAAAAACCCCTGGTTTTGCAAAGGGATGAAGTTTGCAACAGCAAGGATACTAAGAGCTGCCTTAAGAGAGAGAGCAATTCAAGATGGTTGGGAGGTCCTATTTTATAAGAGTGATGGTGACAGAATTAAGGCCATTTGTGGTGCTAATGATTGTGATTTTGAATTAACTGCTAGTCGGATGCAACATGAGAGCACCTTGCAGATTAGGAAGTATGTTGGAGATCATAGTTGTTATAGGGTTGGGGAGAACAGGATGGTGAGAACACCATATCTAATTGAAAGATTCTCACACCATATTAGACTTAACCCTGGCATGTCAACAAGTATTAATTCTCCATAAATTCTCCTTCATATTCTCCTACACTTCATTTTCAAATACTTATCAGGTTCTCTGTTTTCTGTTTCCTTGTTTTAGAGGCTTTTGAAACTCTTATGTCTTCTGAATTAAGAACACCAGTTTCACGCCAGCAAGCTTATAGGACTAAGAGGGCTGCTCTTGATATGATTGAGAGAAGTATGCAGGAACAATATGCAAGGGTGCAAGATTATGCTATGGAGTTGAAGAGGGTTGATCCACATACGACTGTGGATATCAAGTGTGACTTCAACAATACACAACAATTTCCCGTATTCAAGAGGATGTACATATGCTTAGGAGCACTTAAGCAAGGATTCAAGGACGGTTGCAGACCTATTTTGGGATTAGATGGGTGTCATCTCAAGAGTCCATACGGTGGTCAGCTCCTATCAGCAGTTGGTCTTGATGCTAATAACCAGACCTGGGTTGTTGCTTATGCTCAAGTGGAGCTCGAGAATAAGGATTCATGGGTTTGGTTCATGAGACTTTTGGTCAATGATTTAGATATCCAAGGAGATGGAAATGGCTTCACCTTTATCTCAGATAAACAAAAGGGGTTGCAGCGTGCAGTTGAAGATGTGTTACCACTAGCAGATCATAGGTTTTGTGTTAGGCATTTGTGGACCAATTTCAACAATCATTTCCATGGGAAGGATAAGAAAGACCAGCTATGGGCAATTGCTAAGTCAACAACCATGGCCTATTACAACAAAGAGATGGTCATGATGAACCAACTAGACCCGAAAGCGTATGAGTGGCTAAGCTAAAACGTATGCATTTTTTTCATCCTAAAAATTTATTATCCATCTCACGCTTGTTTTTATAAGTTTGTGCTATCAAATTGATTTCATGTTTTGTTAGTTCTATATAGCTACTGTAATAATTTCTTGTCTTGTTACACGTTGCAGATCCAGATAGAAATCCAAAGAACAGGTGCAGAGCACACTTTAAAACTATTTTGAAGTGTGATATGTTGCTTAATAATCTGTGTGAGACTTTTAACGCTGCTATCCTACCTGCTAGATCTAAACCAGTAATTTCATGCTTTGAAGAAATTAGGGTAAGGATGATGAAGAGGATTGCTGTCAGGAAGGAGAAGATGAGCAAGGTGAAAGATCTAATCTGCCCCAATCCGAGGATGATCCTAGAGAAAAATAAAGTAAAAGCTGGATCAGATTGCACTCCTCAAGCCACTGGGGGTATGAGCATTGAGGTAATAAGCTTCACTGGTGGCAAATATGTGGTGAATTTGCCTGCAAGGGAGTGTGCATGCAGGAGATGGGATCTAACTGGGATCCCTTGTAAACATGCCATATCTGCCATTATTTTTATGAGACAAAAGCCAGAAGATTATGTGGATGCTTGTTACATGACTCAGACCTACATGGCCATCTACTCTAACACAATCCAGCCTGTAAATGGGATGGACTTGTGGAATCCAAGTGATGAACCTCCAATCCTACCACCACAATACAATAGACAACCTGGTAGGCCAAAGACCAAAAGGATAAAAGATGCTTCCGATAAAGATAGTGATGGTCCTAAGCTTGGAAGGCGGTAGAGATCTTTGAAATGTAGTATGTGCCATGAATTGGGGCACAACATCAAGACATGTCATAGGCATCTACCACCTAAGGCATCAACTCCTAAGGCTCCCAAGATGTAATAACCCTCGTTTTCAAACGATATTTGAAATTGAATTTAATTCTATTAAGTTGTGAAGTTTGATTTAAACCGAATATGATTACTTGCAAATGTTACGAAACGGGAATGGAAACGTTCCGAGAACGTTTAATAAGAAAACATTACGTTTCCGAACGAATTTATCGACTTTTATTTCGTCGCTCGTTTGTGAAAACTTTCTTCACGGAAGTTGTAGAGCTTGTCGATACGAGTTCGTGGATATGTGACGCATTCGAATCGGACGTCGGAGGTAAAAGTTATTAACGTCGGAAGTTAGTTTCCGATTTGGAAACTAGTATAAATAGATAATTATGGGATTAGGGTTTCCATAATCAGAAACCCTTTCTCTCTCTTCTCTCTCATCCCGCCGCTCTCAACTCTCTCTCTCCCCGATTTTCTTCTCCTCTCCTTCTCCGAAATTCTCCCCTTCGATTCGCCGTCTCCGAGCCGCCGTGAAGTGCACCGCCCAGCCCAGCGTCGCCGCAAGGACTCCCTCAGCCACCCTCCAGCTCGCCAGCCCGTGCCCCGCCGTCGCCAAGCCGCTCGGACGTCGCCAAGATTCTGCAATTTTTCCCCGCCGCTGCCTATCCTCCCCGATGCTTCCCACGGATCAAACAAGGTATGGATTGATTGAATATGGATGTTGTGATGTTGTGATGTTGTTGTGTGTATTGTGGATGTTGTGGATGATTTGTGGAGGAGATCGGAGGGGAGGGGAGATTGATGAACACCGCCGCCTTAAGGCGGCGCGTGAGGGAGTATGGGGCAATCTATGGGTGATCGGAGACCGTAGGAAGGTGGAGGAGGAGGAGAGGATGGTTTTTGGGCCGGAGGTGGTGTGATACGCTCCGACGTCGGGGAAGGCGCGTGGGCCCCACGCGCGGCCGGCCGGAGGTGGCGCGTGTGCCACACGCGCCGCCGTGTGAGGCGGTGTAATTAGTTTTGACTGAAAGGGTATTTTGGTAATTTACTGTGTAACGGTAAATATAAATGTAAATTTTATTTACGTATGGTAAATGTAATTAAGTTTTACCTACGGTAAATGTAATTATAAATTACTTTCAGTAATTGTAAAAAGTAATTTTGTAAAAAGGGTAATTTAGTAAATTTTATTTACTGAATTTGTATTTACATTAAATCGTACGTATACGTACAGAAATACGTATTAATATTTATACGTACAGAAATACGTATTAATATTTATACGTACAGAAATACGTATTAATATTTATACGTACAGAAATACGTATTAATATTTATACGTACGGAAATACGTATTAACATTTATACGCACAGAAATACGTATTATTATTTATACGTACAGAAATACGTATATAATATTATACGTATAGAAATACGTATTTAATATTTATACGTACAAAAATACGTATATAATACTTATACGTACAGAAATACGTATTAATTGAGTATTGTACAGTACCCGTGAATAGTGAACAGTGAACAGTAACTTCTTATAAACCAAAATTGCTGAACAGTAACCGTATATTACTGTTTTGGCATTTAAAGGTTTACGAAACGATTCTAAATTCTTTTCTTATTCTTTTAAGGTGATCGTTAAATCGAGGAAAGGAATTAGCATCGCGAATTGTGGAATTACGCTCAAGTCAATAAGGTGAGTAAAAGCTCACTGAATTTACGAATCTACCCTCGTGGTGATTCAACATTTTTCAAGTGTGTTTATCAAATGAATTATAACATGTATATAATTTAGTGGACTACATATATATAGTATAATGGTAATAGGTACATAATATATATATAGTTCATTAAATTACGTACTGTTATTAATGCATTAAAAATAGTCATTTCGGTGACGGAAAATTGAGCATGAGTATGTGAGAATATTGTAAGTAATTCTTCAGGTGTTTATGAAATATGACATGTATAGGATATAGTGAACTATGTATATATTGTATAAATGGTAATAAATACGAATATATATAATTTGCTATATAATATACTGTTATGATTTTTATTGTAGTGATATCGTGAAAATTTTAAAACGTACAATATGTAATAACCCCAATTTTTCAAAACGATATTCGATTGAATTAAATTCTATTAAGTTGTGAAGTTTGATTTAAACCGAATGTGATTACTTGCAAACGTTACGAAACGGGAACGGAAACGCTCCGAGAACGTTTAATAAGAAAACGTTACGTTTCCGAACGAATTTATCGACTTTTATTTCGTCGCTCGGTTGTGAAAACTTTCTTCACGGAAGTTGTAGAGCTCGTCGATACGAGTTCGTGTATATGTGACGCGTTCGAATCGGACGTCGGAGGTAAAAGTTATTAACGTCGGAAGTTAGTTTCCGATTTGGAAACTAGTATAAATAGATAATTATGGGATTAGGGTTTCCATAATCAGAAACCCTTTCTCCCCCTTCTCTCTCATCCCGCCGCTCTCCCTCGAACTCTCTCTCTCTCTTCTCTCTCGCCCTCTCTCCCTTCTGAATCGCCCTCTCCCCCGACCTCCGTGTCTCTCACCGCCGGCCTCCACGCACCCACGAGCTCGACTCCTTCTCCTTCCGAGCAAGACTCGACTCCTCTCATCACCGAGGAGCGACGCCTAACTCCTCTGCCCCCGCAACAACTCGCCACTGTTCAAGCCTCTCTCCGACGAAGCTAGGGTGTAGAGCAGGTGCACCTCCATCCTGCTACACCTACGCTCGAGGGAAGGGACGCGCCGACACCTCCTCGTCGAAATCGACACGATCGGTGACTCATCTCACACCGACCTCGAGCCGAAGCTCCACCGAGTAATCTAGGTAAATATTGATGTAATTGAATTGATGTTGTGTTTGTTGGATGTTTGGGGATCGATTTGGGAGATTGTAGATCGATTGGAAGGTTTTGGAGGAGGATCGGATGTGTAGGTGGAAAAATGGAGGACCGCCGCCTTAGGCGGCGCGTGGAGGAGATTGGGAGGAGTAGGAGGCGGCCTAGGGTCGTAGGGAGGAAGAAGGGAGAAAGGAGGACGGTTTTGGGGTGGTGGTGGCGCCACACGCGCCGGTTTTGGGCTCGGCGCGTGGGCCCCACGCGCTGCCGGCCGGAGGTGGCGCGTGTGCCACACGCGCCGCCGTGTGAGGCGGTGTAATTAGTTTTGACTGAAGGGGTATTTTGGTAATTTACTGTGTACGGTAAATGTAAATGTAATTTTTAATTACTACGGTAAATGTAATTAAATTTTACCCTTGGTAAATGTAAAAAGAAATTACTTTCAGTAAATGTAAAAAGTAATTTCGTAAAAGGGTAATTAAGTAAATTTTATTTACTGAATTTGTATTTACATTTAAATCGTACGTATACGTTCAGAAATACGTATTAATATTTATACGTACAGAAATACGTATTAAATATTTATACGTACAGAAATACGTATTAATATTTATACGTACAGAAATATGTATTAATATTTATACGTACAGAAA
Organism: Argentina anserina; assembly: GCF_933775445.1. NCBI lineage: Eukaryota > Viridiplantae > Streptophyta > Magnoliopsida > Rosales > Rosaceae > Argentina > Argentina anserina. The sequence goes on from NC_065876.1 coordinate 13,538,280, forward strand.
TACGTATTAATATTTATACGTACAGAATTACGTATTTAATATTTATACGTACAGAAATACGTACATAATAATTATACGTACAGAAATACGTATATAGTACTTATACGTACAGAAATACGTATTAATTGAGTATTGTACAGTAACCGTGAATAGTGAACAGTGAACAGTAGCTTCGTATAAACCAAAATAGCTGAACAGTAACCGTTTATTACTGTTTTGGCATTTAAAGGTTTACGAAACGATTCTAAATTCTTTTCTTATTCTTTTAAGGTGATCGTTAAATCGAGGAAATGATTTATCATCGGCAATTGAGGATTTACGCTCAAGTCAATAAGGTGAGTAAAATCTCACTGAATTTACGAATCTACCCTCGCGGTGATTCAACATTTTGCAAGTGTGTTTATCAAATGAATTATAACATGTATATAATTTAGTGGACTACATATATAGAGTATAATGGTAATAGGTACATAATATATATATAGTTCATTAAATTACGTACTGTTATTAATGCATAAAATAGTCATTTCGGTGACGGAAAATTGAGCATGAGTTTGTGAGAATATTGTACGTATTTCTTCAGGTGTTTATGAAACATGACATGTATAGGATATAGTGGACTATGTATATATTGTATAAATGGTAATAAATACGAATATATAGAGTTTGCTATATAATATACTGTTATGATTTTTATTGTGGTGATATCGTGAAAGTTTTAAAGCGTACAATATGATGTGTGATTATTGTACGTGATTTTAACATTGAGATTGTTAAAATGTGAATTGTCTTCGGACCTGATTTTTGGTACAATATGATGTGAGATTATTGTACGTGTTTGGCAAGTCGGAACCTAGCCTTTGGCCGGGCGAAAGTTACGATACAGTTAGAGCTCTAGTCTGTCTGCCTTAGTACTGCATGAGAGGTAACGGGTGGTTATCTGCTCATGGGTAGTCGGTGTATTTTGGATATTGGGTAGCGGGTGGCTATCCAATATCAACGGTGTATTACGAGAGGGGTAACAGATGTGTACCAGCGTTCTTGGTACCCGTATTATAAATGCATTGGGTAACCAGAAGGGTTACTTAATTTCCTCATGAGCTTTTTATTTCATATTTCTTGGGTCAACCAGATGGGCTGACCATTGGCTCATGGGGGCATTTATATTTGTTGTTTTGTGGTCTTCCGTATATATTGATATGCGAACTGTATTGTGATTTTACTCATACGAGCTATAAGCTTACCGGGTTTGTGTTTACAATCCCGGTGCACCAATTCGATGGTGTAGGGGATAACTCTGCAGGTGTTGATTAGTGGAGGTTGAGTGACGACTACAGAGGCTCGAAGTCGTTCGGATCCTACTTGTGGTGAGATTTTAGCATGGATTCGTGTGTGAGGATTTGTGTATTTTCATTTGTGCGATTTGTGAGTGATTTGTGAGAATTATTACATTTCCATTTGTGTATGGATTATAATTTGGGTTGTAATAATTGGTTGTCTGAGTTGTATTGAGAACTCAGAATTGATCCGCTGTTACATTTAAATGATTTCGATTTATTTGAGATTATTTGTGTTTAACGACTTTAAAATTTTGAGTTTTTAGGCTCGAAATTTTGGGGTCGTTACACAATATGATGAGTGATTATTGTACATGAGTTTATCACGGAGAATGTTAAAAATTGTGATTTGTCTTCGGACGTGATGTGTGGTACAATATGATGTGTGATTATTGTACGTGATTTTTAACATTGTGATTGTTAAAATGTGAATTGTCTTCGGACCTGATTTTGGTACAATATGATGTGAGATTATTGTACGTGTTTGGCAAGTCGAAACCTAGCCTTTGGCCGGGCGAAAGTTACGATACAGTTAGAGCTCTAGTCTGTCTGCCTTAGTACTGCATGTGAGGTAACGGGTGGTTATCTGCACATGGGTACTCGGTGTATTTTGGATGTTGGGTAGCGGGTGGCTACCCAATATCAGCGGTGTATTACGAGAGGGGTAACAGATGTGTACCAGCGTTCTTGGTACCCGTATTATAAATGCATTGGGTAACCAGAAGGGTTACTTAATTTCCTCATGAGCTTATTATTTCATATTTCTTTGGGTCAACCAGATGGGCTGACCATTGGCTCATGGGGGCATTTATATTTGTTGTTTGTGATCTTTCATATATATTGATATGCGAACTGTATTGTGATTTTACTCATACGAGCTATAAGCTTACCGGGTTTGTGTTTACAATCCCGGTGCACCAATTCGATGGTGTAGGGGATAATTCTGCAGGTGCTGATTAGTGGAGGTTGAGTGACGACTACAGAGGCTCGAAGTCGTTCGGATCCTACTTGTGGTAAGATTTTAGCATGGATTCGTGTGTGAGGATTTGTGTATTTTCATTTGTGAGATTTGTGAGTGATTTGTGAGAATTATTACATTTCCATTTTGTGTAAGGATTATAATTTGGGTTGTAATAATTGGTTGTCTGAGTTGTATTGAGAACTCAGAATTGATCCGCTGTTACACTTAAATGATTTCGGTTTATTTGAGATTATTTGTGTTTAACGACTTTAGAATTTTGAGTTTTTAGGCTCGAAATTTTGGGGTCGTTACACAAGAAGCGAAAGCTGAATAATAGGGAGGGATCATCTGCTCAGGTATATAAATTCATGCTTTTTTACTCTTTTGTTTCCAATTCAATTTGTTATGTTTGAGAGATTGATTACTTTTCCCAGGAAAAGGGTGTAGAAAAGCCCCTAAAAACAAAGAATGAACTCAGAGCCAAGTTAGCAAAGAAAGCCGAGGCAGCAAAGGTAATTCTGTTATGTGATATGTTTTTTTATTGAGAATACAGTTGTTATGTTACATTTGATTTTGGAGAAATGATTGTGAGAGTTGCCTATGTTTTTTATATTTGGTGATGTTTAATTGCATTGGATGCAAATTGTGAGTGGGAGAATTCATTGTGAGAGTTGCTAAATTATGATTTTATTGCATTCAATGTGTATGAAATCATGCTTGCAGAAAAAGAGGGATGAAAAAAGGCTGCATCAATGGTTGCAAGTGCATCTGCTCCAAGAGGAAGACCCTCAAAGGCTGGTGCAAGCACTAGTCATGCTACTTCAAGCAAGGGTAAAGCAACACAAGCTTCACAATCTTCTTCAAGGTCTTCTGTTAGGATTCAAAATAATGCATGAAATAATGGAAAATAGAGCACTATGGGTCTTCAGTGAGGTCAACAGCCAAAGTTATGAATTAGAGCTTCATAGGTGCTTCTTTTGTGCAACCATGAGACATGTGTTATGGTTGCTAGGTCTAATCTTTTGCATAAATGATTAGATGATTAGGCCTAATCTTTTAAAGCTGATAATACTTTTTTGTTTTTTGTGGATGTAAAAACTTTAATATATTTAAATTTGGTTGTTAATTTTAATAGGTATAAACAAGCTATTATGGGAATTTTCCACATTTTTTGGAAATTTCGTAGTTTGGTTGGTTTTAAATTGTTATGAACGTATTAATGCTGGAACTAGTTATTAGTTTTTCAGCTCAAGCAAAGAGAATTTTTTATGTGATGAGGTGAATGCCAAAACAAAAGAGAGAAGGGGTGTGTGAATGTGATGAGGTAAAAATATTATCTTAAGTTAAAACAGAAAAATTGTCTAGTATGCCCTTTTTCTGAAGGGTAAGAATTGGTGTGTGGGCCCCATTTTCGGTTTTTACTACTGTGGTGACGTCAGATTACCAAAAAAATTCAAACTGTGTCCTAATCTGATGTCGTTTCGAAGTATAAGGGGGTAATTTGATTAAATCTAAAATTTAAGGGGTGATCTGATTTTCAACCCAAAGTTCAAGAGGGTAAACTGAAATTAACTCTTTGAATAAATAAACACGTATGTCACTATTAGCTGAAAATTTTGTATCCACCGTGTGTATGTTGTAATACAATTTTAGTCATTGAAAATAATTTATATTTAATACTCACTATATATGTATGCGTCATTAAAGACCGGTATCATTTGTAATTTATGTTTGTATAGTAGTAGAACTAACGTTTTATTATGAAAAGTGATAGAGACATCTTTGAGAGGATTGTGGTATGGTTGCTAGGAGTTGAGGACTTGACAGGGGTTGTGTGTAGTGGTGGAGGCAAGGAATACGCTGGAGGTGTTGGTGGTGGTGAACCCTAATGATTAGCGTTGATGGTGGCGGAGTTGCTGCCAAAGAAGGCTGGATCGGACCTCGTTAAGCCTACACTGGTGTTGAAACTTGTGGATGACATTGTACGTGGAGGCGTTGGATGTGGAAGTGTAGAAAACAGGGCCATCTATTGGGCTGCACATTGAGGGAATTACTGCTGGGAGTTTTTTAGCCATTGCGGGGATAGGAAAGAACCATGTTTGGCATATATGCCCTAGGAGTGTGAGCTGAGTGAGTTGGTGAAGATTCCAGTCATAGTAGGGAAGACACTGGAAAATCTTGGTTGGCATTGTAGTTGTCATACTAATCCTAAGGAGAACAAACTAGAAGCAAACGAGGCAACGCATGCTGGAGACATTCCTAACTAGCTCCAACGTGAGAGGTCGAAGTTAGTTTAGTTGGATTTCTGTTTTAGTTTTTCAGGTATAGTATAAACTAGGTACAGCCCTTTTCATTCTAAGTTGTGTTTATATTGTTGTTTATGCCACAATTATGTGTTTTCGACATGTGCAAAAATTAATAAGGATATGCTAATAGTATTTTACTTCTATGTAATAGTAAATTAGGAGTCAATTAAGTAGAGAGGTCCAATTGTCATTTAGGGGGGGGGGGTCAAAATGACATAAACTGATCAAAGGGAGAAAGACAAATTTCATAGTTAAGTTTGTTCAAGTTCAAAAGCAAGCAAATCCTAAACCAATACCTAGATCAATTTAGTTAATACGGTCCAAAATTAAAATATGCTCAAATGCAACTAAAGTTGAAGATGATGAATGTCATACTTTCAAGCATAAGCACCGATCTCGTAAATCGTCTAACCGGCATGGTGGGTTCCGCCTCTAACAGTCAGCTAGATCCACACTTAGACTACCTCGCCAGGTGATGGATCATTGGTACTTCATTGGAAAGATAGTCTCCCATTCTCTATAATAAGCTTCAATTATAATAAATCTTGTCCATTAAAAGTTTTCCTAAACTATAATAAAGTTTGATGAATTATGTGGTCCTAAATGTGATGGTTGTGATGCATGGGAGCTATCACGTTGGAATCCTTCACCAACGGCACTTGAATCCACAAGAATAAGAATTCTCAAATCCACGAGGAATTTTGGAATCCACCTGGAATATTGAGATAGCTCTAATTTTGTTAATATGAAAAGTTTATGTCAAGTGCCCAAAAGAGGTGACTCAAATACTAAGAGCATCTCCAATAAGTTTGGCAAAATTTCTGTAAAATGGAAAAACAAATGTCAAAATCTCCAGAAATTTGATGCTCAAACTCCAACAATCTCCATTTTGCATATTTTGATATTTAGTACAAATAAATAAAATATTATACAATCCTACTTATATAACCATAAATTATTTTATATATTTAATTTGCTAATTTGAAATAAATGAATCAATTTTTTTATTATATTGATTGGTTGATATTGAGCTTGAGTTATTAGAGAAAGTATATCATTTAATGCTATTTCTTCTGCAAAATTTTGCAGATTGCTGCAATTTTGGAAATTCTTTTATTTTCTCACATCATTTTCTCTATTTTGGAGAATGATATACATAACCTGTTGGAGTTGAAAATGCCTAATATTATCTAAAATTTCTCTTTTTCTCCAAAATGCCAAAACCGTTAGAGATGCTCTAATATAAAGTCCTAGTACACTAAATATTAAGCGTAATGAAGGTCATAGGTTAAAATAAGATACAAACTAAACAAAATAACTCTAAAAAAATCAGAAAATACTAAAAGTTGTTCTTCAAGTTTGAACCATGTCATCGTTTCATTGCTAAAAAGGTCTCATTAGCTCTAATTGTAGCTCACAGCCATAGGCGTAGCTACATGGACACCAGAGGGGTCAATTGACCCTCCTCACTAGCTTGACAATTGTGTTATGCCTTGGATTTTTACTTTGATCTAAGAGCAATATAAGCCATTTGATTCATTTTGCTCCCTCTAATGTGATAATAAATTTACTCACTTTCGACTAGATTATAAGATTGAAGCAAATCATTGTCTTTATAGAATTTTCTGTCACAGCCCCGAAAATTTCGAATGATAAAAATTCGAATTTGAAGCTATGAAAACTCTAAAACAATCTCAAATATATTGAAATCATCTTATAATAACAGTGTCTCGAAACTGAGTCCATAACACGACTCAGTCGACTTGAATAATACATAACCAGTTTATACCTCAGTATTATAACCAATGGAAATATAAAATTCACTCAACCCTTACTACAAACAGAAGAAAGAAATCTTCATAGTGAGCCCTCTGAATCTGCTAATCCCCATATGCAGAATTATCTCATACACCATCGAATTGGTGCACCGAGATTGTAAACACAAACTCGGTAAGCTTTTAAACTCGTATGAGTAAACCAACAATATAATATATATCACATACAAAGGAAATATGATATATAACATTTAAAGACAAACGTACTCATGTGACACTAGGTAACTCATTTGTTATCCAATATCATTTAAAAATATGTGTAATCATGAGACACTGGACAACTCATATGTTACCCAAAATCATTTAAAAACATGGATACTCATGAGACCTAGGCAACCCATCTGTTACCCCTCATGCAGTACACTGACAGACACTGCGCAACTCATCTGGTTACCCCAAATCATTTAAAACATGGGTACTCATGAGATCGAGGTACCCATCTGTTACCCCTCATGCAGTACACCGACAGACACTGTGCAACCCATCTGTTACCCAATATCACTCAAAAACATAGGTACTCATGAGACCCAAGAAACTCATATGTTACCCCTCATGCAGTACACCGGAAGACAGACTATAGCTCTAACTGATCGTAACCGACACCCGGCCAAGCCATGGTTCGGATTTAATGCCAACAACGTTCGAAGATCAGAAAACGTTTTAACAAGACTCAATGTTAAAACCACATACAATATAACAATTCACACATGTTATTGTACTACTACCAAGCGACTCTTGCACAACAATATATATATATAGGCACTCCAATAATCTATTATACCGGAAGGTACGTTATCTCCCTTCCGGTCTCATCCGCCACAATTAATCGAAAACAATACAATCTCATAATTTAAATAGAAACCGTAACATTATATAATACAACAACCCATATATATATATATGTATCGTATTTACCATTTTTGTACACATACACAACCCACTATATTATCTAAATGTCACAGTTCACTCTTTTTAAGAATCAAAAATATGAGTCACCGCCAATGGTAGACTTTTATCATAGTGAGATTTACTCACATTCCCCATAGTCCATAATCACTAAAACCTTTTAAAATCATTTATTAAAATAGCGTTTCACTTACCCATAAACCGTAAATGATCATAATTTGGTCATTTGATTTGTAGAATCCAAACTATATATAATTTTTTACCACTCTTAACAAAATTTCTAACTACGCCACTGCTCACAGCGGTGGCATGAATAGTAGTAATATTTTATTTCTTGGGATGGCCCATTTGCTCTTCAATCATTGTTTCCATATGTTCTACATCAAGTTATAATTCCAACGTTTTAGCTAAAAATATCAATTTCAATACAACGGTTAAGTGCGAGCTTAAACATCCAGGTATTGGTATGAGCAACGGTTATACATGTTATGTCCTTGCCAATTAAGTAGACGAAAATTAACCAGATGCTAGATTGATCTTCACAATTTGTTCTTGATTTAATATCTGATGGATATAATCATGCATGGAGGATTGGAGGGTTCACATTGGTGTACTTATCGTGATAAAATTTCTCCTTAGATTTAACAAAATTTGTAGGAGCCAATTTGTAGCGCAATTTCCCCTTAGAATGAACCTTAATTTCCCATCATTTTCATCACGATCAATCAACCTTTTTCTGGCCATAAACTTCTAAAGATGTTCACCAAACTATACATTTTTTTCGTACTGTAAAATCCTTCAAATCACCTGCTCAAAAATTGGAACTTTATCCTAAACCCACGCCATGACATGACCCAAATATTGTTTGGTACAACCGGAGAGTCAAACGTCGTCGTACTTCCCGGTAGGGCCCGGTGGCCTCCAAACCCTAAATAGCTCTTGTCCGAGCGGTGGGAGACAAATGTCGTTAGATTTCAAGCGGGGCCCACGCGGATAGAAACGGACGGTAAGGATCCTTTGACTCCGCAGGATCTCTGCCCTAACTTAAGTCAAACTCCCCTATCTTCTTCGTTAACCGGAGTCCATTTCTGCGTTTACCGTCGTCAGGGGTAAAGAAACCGATAATAATAATAATGAGGGAGGTCGCGTGTTTCGGACGCGACTGTGGGTCACGTGGGCTGTGTCAATGAGTAGGGTTTTTGACTTGGATTGGGGATGAAGATGATGATGATGATTACGACGATGGAGGAGAAGATAGAAGATGAAGGAACACAGAAACGCTTAGGTCTTCCAGGGAGAAAGGGACACGTGGAGTGTAACAGTCGAAGTCGAGTAAATATGGCGTCGATCGGTTTCTGTCAACCAGCATTAACCACGCACAGTAAACAAATAAATTACGGATTTATGACGATGTGAAAATTCACAATAATAGCCGATGCAGTACTCCTAGAGAGAGAGAGAGAGAGAGAGTGATACTGGTTTCTGAAGCTGTAGGTCTCTACAGAACAAAAGCAAAGAAGAAGGGTAAGAGAGCAAGAGGCCTTATTTGCTTCTCTCCTTTCATTCTTCTCCCAACGTACAACACCGACACTAACTACAAGTGTATGCTCTCTTTATTCTCTGCCCATCTATTCTTCTGTAAGGGTCTCGTTTAATTATGTTGGTACAATTTCTTTTCCTCTGTATTTAATGGTGTGTTTTCTCACTCACGCCCATTAAATCTTTCTTTGATGTTTTTGACTGAAATGGGGTGTTGAAGAACATTACTTGGTGTTGTTTTTGGGATGAAAATATATATCTCATTTTTGATGAATTTTCCAACCTTGGTGTCTTGATTTGCGATAAGTCTTTTTCATCTGCATGCCCAGATATTCTCAACTGTAATGTTTTTCTTTTGTTCTGTGATCTGGGTGTGTTGAGGGTGCTTTAATCTAATTCACTGGTAGTGTAGTGTGAAGACTGAAAAAGAAAAGCGAAACCATTTCTTGACAAAAGTTGTTTTTACATGTAGCTTTTTCCAGCACTATAGAAACTCTTGTTTTTGGAAGCAAGTGATCTGAAGTCGGTGTATATACATAATGTATGGGGATTGCCAAGTTATGTCAACAATGGGAGGTGGGAAAGTAGTCAACTCTGAAACCTTGTTTTCCTCGCCGATCCAGAACCCTAACTTCAATTTCATGCCTTACCAGCCTTTCTCTTCCGTCGTTCAGGTAAATCATTGTGTTCCTTTTCCATTTTCTTAGTTGATTCAAATTTTAATGAAATTCTGACATAAGTTCCATGAGCAGAAAGAAGAAAATGGGCTTATGATCAAACGCAAGGAGGAGATGATTGATAGTGGGTCTGGGAGTGAACATGGGGAAGAAAAATTTTCCGGCAACGAGCAAGAGGCCGAAGAACAACAGCAACCACAGCCTGCCAAGAAGAAACGCTATCATCGCCACACTGCTCACCAGATCCAGGAAATGGAAAAGTACTACTTCCAACACAATCCCCTTTTCCGCTATTAGTGTTCCAAACTGAAATCCTGCATTGGGGAATTTGTTACCTACCATTTCGTGTCGACAATGATGTTCTTGTCTTATGTTCGACATGCAGTTTATTCAAGGAGTGTCCACACCCAGATGACAAGCAGAGGCAAAAGCTGAGCTTAGATCTGGGGCTGAAACCTCGCCAGGTCAAGTTCTGGTTTCAAAATCGCCGGACCCAAATGAAGGTAATGGAGCACTTTCATTTATTTCTTCGTATTGTTCATTTTCAGTACTAGTGGTCTAGTGCTTTGATCGAACGAGCCATAAGTTTATATACGAGTCCCAAGATAGCGCGTATTTCATGAAACCTGAAAACGCATGAAAAACTTAATCACGCTTTGTATTTTCTGAAACCATTTCACACTTTTTAATTAATAATACAGCCTGTATTCCATCGTATCTATGCATGCGCAGTAAAAGCTAAGCTACAAATTTGTCCAAGTCAGGGTCTGTTAATATGCTTGATGTTTATCAGATTTAGCTGACTACTTAATTACTGATTATTAGGCACAACAAGACCGGGCTGATAATGTCATGCTTAGAGCTGAAAATGATACCCTAAAGAATGAGAATTACAGGCTTCAGGCTGCGCTGCGCAACATTTTATGCCCTAATTGTGGAGGTGCGGCTATTATTGGGGACATTGCCTTGGATGAACACCAGCTTCGGCTCGAAAACGCTCGGCTCCGAGAGGAGGTATTTAACTACATTAGGAAAATAAGCTCAATATTGATTCGTAATGTACTTTTAACTGAATTCAGCTGTTTTTTATTTTTATTTTTTATGTGGAGATGGATATATAGAAATGAGTCAAACGACGCATTTCTCTTTTATCTATTTTTTTTTCCTTCTCTATGTGGGGGTGGAAATATAGCTAGATCGAGGATAAGAAACTGAAGGAATTGGAAAAAGACTAAGCAAGAAGATTATCACAAGATGAATTCAATGTATTGCCTACTTGAATAACCTGAATGTTTAAAACCAAATCTTCAGAAACCAGATATTGTACATTCAACTGATATAATGAAAATATAATTAAGGAGACATGCAGAACTGCTAGCAATAGTCATTTCGTATTTGTAGTTAGACACTTGTTATATAATAGTTTTGAGCAGAAAAAAGAGTAACGATCATTTATAAAATGAACAATTCCAATCTGAACTTCATAATTGATTGCTTGCTCTTGTAACTTGTAAGCATGCATGACTTACCAGATTGCATTCCTTAGACTTCAATAATTATCTATAATTATTTATGCATTTGAGAATATATAACAGAGTTGTTTATTATACAGTTGGAACGAGCTTGTTGCCTCTCAGGATACCCTGGCGGCAGACAACTCCAAACTATGGGACAGGCAGCCCCTCTAATGGCAGAATCTTTGGATTTGGACATGAATATCTATTCAAGGAATTTTCCAGACCCAATGATGAGTTCATGTACTGATCATCATATAATTCCTATGAGTATTTTTCCACCAGATCATTCTCACTTCCCTGAAGGGGGTCTGTTGATGGATGATGAGAAGTCGCTTGCAATGAAACTCGCTGCTTCTTCAGTTGAAGAACTTGTGAAGATGTGCACTGCTAGTGAGCCTCTTTGGACAAAAAACAGTGAGAATGGAATGGAAATGCTTAATGCTGAAGAACGAGCTCGTTTGTTTCCTTGGCCTTTGAACTTCAAGCAGAATTCAAGTTCAAGAACTGAATCTTCTCGTGATACTGCTGTGGTCATAATGAATAGCATCAATCTTGTGGATGCCTTCCTTGATGGCAATAAGTGGATGGAATTGTTTCCTTCTATTGTTTCCAAAGCAAAAATCGTTCAAGTGATCTCAGCAGATCCTTCTGGTCATGCAAATGGTTCACTTCAGCTGGTGAGACAACTACTTTACATCATTATTACTAGCAATTAAGAACCTTCTAATAAAAAAGTTACTTGGCTGATTTACTTGTACGATCATATATATTTGGCTGATTTACTTGTTTACTGCGCAGATGTATGCGGAGTTGCAAGTTGTTTCTCCTCTGATCCCAACTCGAGGAACTCATTTTCTGCGTTATTGTCAACAAAATGAAGAGGAGGGAAGTTGGGCAATTGTTGATTTCCCAATTGACAGTTTCCATGGTAGCTTCCAGCAACCTTCCTTTCCCAGGTACAAGAGATGGCCTTCTGGCTGTCTCATCCAAGATATGCCTAATGGATACTCAAGGGTACGTAGCCTCTATTACTTGAATATATATTTCATACAATCAATTATGCAACTCGTACACACCAACGTTGTGTTAATGCTCTTATTGCAGTCTGGCATGCAGATATATATATTTATAGGGTTTGTTAGTGCTTTTTATACTCTCTTACAGTACTCCAGTGATTGAACAATGTTTTTATGCAGGTTACATGGATAGAACATGCAGAGGTCGAGGAGAAGCCTGTCCATCAAATATTCAGTCACTATGTATATAGCGGGATGGCTTTCGGGGCTCATAGATGGTTGGCTGTTTTACAAAGGCAATGTGAAAGGGTTGCAAGTCTCATGGCCAGAAATATAACAGACCTTGGAGGTGAATATTTCTTCTTTCCCTCGTAATGACAGTCAAAGAATGATATACATTTATACATATGTATACATCAGAATCAAGTAATGATATGCACAACTAAACAACGAGTTGATTGAGCAAAATAATGGATAAAACAATTCTTGAGTGGGTCCGCCTTAATGTTGTTACTATCATATGGATCCAGGTGCAAACGGATTCTTGATTATAGATTTGTCTGATAGATATTCTAGGTTATATTAAGATATGTCTTAGTTGTGTTACTGTAAGTGTTTATGGATCTATCATGCATATGGGACCTTGCATTCCTTTAGAGTTTATCAGTTATCTAACATATGAATCTCCTTGTCCGGCATCGACATATATTCAGTGATACCTTCTCCTGAAGCAAGAAGGAATCTAATGAGACTAGCCCAGAGAATGATAAGAACATTTAGTGTTAACATGAGCACATCTGGTGGGCAAGCATGGACGGCTCTTTCGGATTCCCCAGATGACACTATTCGAATTACCACTAGGAAAGTCTCAGAGGCTGGCCAACCCAATGGAGTCATTCTCAGTGCAGTTTCCACCACCTGGCTCCCTTATTCTCACTACCGTGTCTTTGAACTCTTAAGGGATGAACGTCGCAGAGCTCAGGTATTAGCTAGTATCATTTAGTCATCTTCATTTGATTAGTGATTGATTTTATCAATCGAGTATAAGTCATCTATTAGTTTGTATAATTTTCAACTTGTTGCATCTGTTATTTGTTCAGCTTGATGTTCTTTCCAATGGAACTTCCTTACAGGAAGTGGCTCACATTGCCAACGGCTCTCATCCTGGAAATTGCATTTCGGTTCTTCGTGTTAATGTAAGTTATATCATTCAATTTCGTTTCTCAGTATATATGAATTGTACTTCTTTAGAGGAACCATTAATGTTTCAAGCTTCAAAGAAAAGGAGCTAGGGTACCTTGAAATTTTCATATTGTAGCATCATTGTCTATGGGACCACATAGTTTAAGCCTCGTTTTCAGTCTATTCAATTTCTTGTACCCCTCTAATTATTAAACATATACCTTCTTTCTTTGTTATCAGAAATAATATTTTTCATTTTTCTAAAAATGCAGGTAGCTAGCAACTCAACACAGAATATAGAGCTGATGCTACAAGAGAGCTGCACCGATCAGTCGGGAAGTCTGGTTGTGTACGCAACTATGGACGTGAACGACATCCAATTGGCAATGAGCGGAGAGGACCCGTCGTGCATTCCCCTCCTTCCTCTAGGGTTTGCCATTGTCCCAGCTGAGTCCACTAACAAGAGTACTACTACACCATCTCCATCTGACCAAAACAGCCGTAACTCGGGTTGTCTGATGACGATGGGACTCCAGGTTGTTGCCAGTCCTAACCCTTCTGCAAAGCTCAACCTTTCCACCGTCACCGCCATCAACAACCACCTTTGCAACTCGGTCCAGCAGATCATCTCAGCTCTCGGCAACACCACCACAACTACTGATAATGGCAACATTGGTGGGGGAGGTGGCTCTTGTTCCGAGCCAACTGCCGCTAGCTCCAAGTAGTAATATTCCATCTACGGTTGGCAATTGGGATGAACATTATTTTTGGTTTTCAATTTGTAGTTTCTGTGTGAATGGGAACAAGGGTGGGGAGGTGTTTTGGTAAATAAGAGAAATCAAGATAGCTATTGGGATGGCGGGTAGTTGTGTGGTAGGTGTGAGGAAGGCTGTGCATCATAACTGCTGTTTTTGCTGTGTGTGTATGGTTGATTGAAATGAAGGAGTCAAGAGCGCACCATAAGAGAACCCTTGGTTTCTGGTCAGGTTCTGAAAGCTTTATTAAAGACGATGGACCTTACCAGTCTGCAAGGGTGGTGGTTCGGGTATTGACTTCTCCTTGTCTTCTGTTTTGTATTTGGCTTTTGTGTTTATGATCAAGATCGAATTCAATGCTTCTGCAAATCTGCAATAATTTATGTTTGGTCATGTACAAGATTTTTCATCATTATTATCATCTCTCTCACCTCTCCCGCCCTCTCTGTTTTTGTTTTCAGAATGCTTTGCCCCCCTCTTACTTATGTGTCACATATGAAAATGCAAACATAGTGATTCTCACATTGCAATTTTTAATTCATCTGGAAAAGAAATGTCTAGCTAGAAAGAATCATCAATTAGGTCTCTCTCCTTTTCATTTTTGGTGCAACATTAGTATTGAGGCGTTGATCAGAGGAAGAAAAAATCCAGTTTCGATGTTGTTGGATGCCGCGACACCACATTCTCTCTCTCTCTCTCTCTGTATCTTAACGCCCAACTGCCCAAGTCAGCCCTTTATCTATCTGCTCTCTCCTTTTCTTCCTGCAACAATTTCCTAGCAATTTCTTCGGACCCAAAAAAAAGGTGCTTCCAAGCAATTTCACAACAATAATGTTGATGGTGCTTCATATATAATATCAACATCCTCGCTATATGATATGAATCAGACAATCGGAAGTTCTAAATCGTCTGATATATTCACCTAATTAGAAAAAATATACCGTATGATAAAGCACATGCATGCCAAGTTGCCAACTAAGTATACACTAAGTTACGATACTCAAGCGCTTCCGCAGGTTGTACTATTTATTTCTTGACAATAGTTTATTAGTTTAGGGTTTGATTGCAAGCAAATTAGAGTTTTTAGAATTTGTTTAACTTGAGAGAATAATGGAGAAAAAGAGATACATAGAGAGCAATTGAATGAGAGGAAGAAGAGAGAATGAGGCAAAAAAATTATACCCAGTGAGAGTCAAATAAATAAGCGAAAAATTAGGGTATAAGCCGAGTCGAGCTACTGCAGCCGGTATTGTTCATAAGCCGATAAACAGTGCATCACTGAATAATAAGTAAATGTTATCTATGATTATTACTTACCAGAGACCGAAATAAGACTACTGATGCTTCTCTCTCTTTAACTAATTAACATTCTGTGCGAAGCAACTCATAGCCAATTAATTCAATATTAGGTTTGCACTAAGAGGTTTGGAAGGTACGTACAGCCAGCACTTGATCCAGCTGGTTCCTAAAAGCTTCAGCTGTAACGACCCCAAAATTTCGAGTATAAAAACTCAAAATTTCAAAGTCGTTAAACACCAAACAATCTCTGTAATAACCCGAATTTTTAGAAACTAAATGTCGAGTATTTTTTTTAAGTGTTAAACTTGTGAAATTAATTCAAGACGACAATTGGAGGTTTGCGACATTTCAAAACAAAAACGGAAACGTTCTCGGATCGTTTAATTAGAAAACGTAACGTTACCGCAACGTATAGATCGACTTTTATTCCGTCGCTCGGTTGCAAAAACTTCCTTCATGAAAGTCGTAGAGCTCATCGATACGAATTCGTGGACACGTCATCGTTCGAATCGGACGTCGGATGCAAAAGTTATTAACGTCGGAAGTTCGTTTCCGATTTTGGAAATAGTATAAAAGGAAGGAGAGGAGATTAAAAATCAGAAAATCAGATTTTTTCTAAAAATCAGATCGGGGTACTGTTCACCCGAGCTCGGGTACTGTTCACCCGACCCAAAAACCTTCTCCGGCCGATTTCTCCACCATCCGACGTCGCCTCGTGTTGTGCCACCTATCAAACTGACGGGCTCGACGAGCTCCATCTTTTGGGCTACGCCTTGCACTCCGGCGACAACCACACACGGTGTAGCAACCGCCGGAAGTTACTGCTGTAGCGGCGCCGCCTCCTCCGGCCACCATGGCTCAAGATTCTTGGGGGGTTTTGCTTGTCTCAGTCCCAGCAACATTCCCACAAAATGAATCGAGCCAAATCGAAGTGTAAGTACCCGAATCAAAATTTCAATTTCTAGGGTTTGTGAATAGTGCCGATTTTGTGTTCTTCGTTGTTTGGACTGTTTAGACTCGGATTTTGTAACGACCCCAAAATTTCGAGCTTTAAAACTCAAATTCTAAAGTCGTTAAACACCAAATAATCTCAATGTTACTCGAAATCATTAAAGTGTAACAGCGGATCAATTCTGAGTTCTCAATTCAACTCAGTCAACCAATTATTACAATCCAAATTCATAATCCATACATAAAATGGAAATGTAATAATCCTCACAAATCACTCACAAATCTCACAAATGAAATTACACAACATCTCACACACAAACTCACGCTAAAACCTCACCACAAGTAGGATAAGAACGACTTCAAGCCTCTGTAGTCGTCACTCAACTCCCACTAATCAGCACCTGCAGAATGATCCCCTACACCATCGAATTGGTGCACCGGGATTGTAAACACAAACCCGGTAAGCTTATAGCTCGTATGAGTAAAATCACAATACAGTTCGCATATCAAAATACACGAAGATCACAAAACAACAAATATAAATGCCCCCATGAGCCAATGGTCAGCCCATCTGGTTGACCCAAAGAAATATGAAATAAAAAGCTCATGAGGAAATTAAGTAACCCTTCTGGTTACCCAATGCATTTATAATACGGGTACCAAGAACGCTGGTACACATCTGTTACCCCTCTCGTAATACACCGTTGATATTGGATAGCCACCCGCTACCCAACATCCAAAATACACCGAGTACCCATGAGCAGATAACCACCCGTTACCTCACATGCAGTACTAAGGCAGACAGACTAGAGCTCTAACTGTATCGTAACTTTCGCCCGGCCAAAGGCTAGGTTCCGACTTGCCTCACATGTACAATAATCTCACATCATATTGTACCACACATCACGTCCGAAGACAAATCACAATATTTCACATTTTCCGAGATAAAATCATGTACAATAATCACTCATCATATTGTACGTTTTAAAACTTTCACAATATATCCATAATAAAAACCATAACAGTATATTATATAGCAAACTATATATATTCGTATTTATTTACCATTTATACCGCATATACATAGTCCACTATATCCTATACATGTCATATTTCATAAACACCTGAAAAATTACGTACGATAATCTCACATCATATCGTACCATTGAAATCACATACACATGCACAATTTTTCTGTCACCGAAATGACTATTTTCAATGAATTAATAACAGTAAGTAATTTAATGAACTATATATATATATGTACTTATTACCATTATACTGTATATATGTAGCTCACTAAATTATATACATGTTGTAATTCATTTAATAAACACACTTGCAAAAATGTTGAATCACCGCGAGGGTAGATTCGTAAATCAGCGAGATTTTACTCACCTTATTGACTTGAGCGTAATCCTCAATTTCCGATAATAATCCCTTTCCTCGATTTAGCGATCACCTTAAAAAGATAAAAACCAGCATTTAGAATCGTTTCGTAAACCTTTAAATGCCAAAACAGTAATATACGGTTACTGTTCAGCAATTTTGGTTTATACGAAGTTACTGTTCACTGTTCACTATTCACGGTTACTGTGCAATACTCAATTAATACGTATTTCTGTACGTATAAGTATTATATACGTATTTCTGTACGTATAAGTATTATATACGTATTTCTGTACGTATAAATATTAAATACGTATTTCTGTACGTATAAATATTAATACGTATTTCTGTACGTATAAATATTAATACGTATTTCTGTACGTATAAATTTTAATACGTATTTCTGTACGTATAAATATTAATACGTATTTCTGTACATATAAATATTAATACGTATACGTACGATTTAAATGTAAATACAACTCAGTAAATAAAATTTACTAAATTACCCTTTTACAAATTACTTTTTTTTTTACATTTACTGAAAGTAATTTATAATTACATTTACCGTAGGTAAAACTTAATTACATTTACCATACGTAAATAAAAATTACATTTACATTTACCGTACACAGTAAATTACCAAAATACCCTTCTTGTCGAAACTATTCACACCGCCGCAGGTGGCGGCGCGTGGGGCTCACTCGCCGACGCCACCACGGCGCGTGTTGCGCCACCGCCGTGCCCAAACTCTCCCCCTCCTCCTCCTCTACCTTCCTACAGTCTCCGATTACACCTAGGCCAATCCTAGCCTCCTCACGCGCCGCCCCTAGGCGGCGGTATCTCCCACCCTCCTTCACCCGATTTCTTCCCCAATCTCTCCAATTCGAATCCCTAATCTCCCAATCTCTCTCAAATCAACAACAAGCATACACACAACATCGAAATCACCTATCCTTACCTTGAACCTTGAATCGACTTGAGGTGCCGGTGGAGGAAGTCGAGCAGCAATGGTACGGCGACTCGAGGCTCGATCCTTCGGCGCGGGGGTTCCGGGGTGAGGAAGGGGTGGTGGCGAGCTTGCCCAAGCTCGTCGTCGACGAGGAAGCACGGCGTTGAGGCCCCCCCCCCCCCCCCCGAGATTCGAGCTTCTACGTGGAATCGGGGAAAAGGTGAGGAAGAACAGAGAGTCGAGAGGGAGAGGGAGATCGAAGATGGAAGGTGGGTGATGGGAGATGGCGGGGTCGAGAGGGAGAGGAGGTCGGGGAAGAGAGAACCAAGGGAGAGAGAGAGAAACCCGAGAGAGCGAGAGAGATGAGAGAGCGGCGGGTTGAGGGTGAAAGGGTTTCCAATTATGGGAACCCTAACTAAAACAATTTCCTTTTATACCCCCTCCCAAAATCGGAAACTAACTTCCGTCGTTAATAACTTTTACGTACGTCGTCCGATTAGAACGCGTCACATACTCTCGAACTCGTATCGACGAGCTCTACAACTTTCGTGAAGGAAGTTTTCACAACCGAGCAACGGAATAAAAGTCGATAAATTCGTTCGGAAACGTAACGTTTTCTTATTAAACGTTCTCGGAACGTTTCCGTTTCCGTTTTCGTACACATGCAAACAATCAAATTCAATTTAAATGAATTTCAAAACTTTATAGAATTTACTTCAAATCAAATATCGTTTGAAAAATTGGGGTTATTACAATCTACCCCCCTTAAAGGAATTTCGTCCCGAAATTCAAGCTCACTCAACAAACAACTGTGGATATCTGGTCATCATGTCTGACTCTAGCTCCCAAGATGCATCACCCTCATCATGGTGACTCCACAACACCTTGACTAGACCCACTTCTCTCCTCCGCAGCTTCTTAGTGGATCTATCCAGGATACGAACCGGCTCGACAACAAAAGTGGCATTTTCCTTCACTTCAATGGTGCTATGATCGATCACATGTGACTCATCTGGTATATACTTCCTCAGCATGGAAATGTGGAAGACATTGTGAACACCCGACATACTAGTAGGCAAGGCTAGTCGATAAGCTAGTTCGCCCACCTTCTCAAGTATCTCAAAGGGCCCAACGTACCTCGGTGCCAACTTTCCTTTCTTGCCGAATCTCACTACACCTCTCATAGGTGAAACTTTCAAGAACACATGATCACCGACCTCAAATTCCACATGTCTCCTCTTCAAGTCTGCATAGCTCTTCTGTCTACTCTGAGCGGTCCGGATTCTATCTCGAATGATCGAGATCTTCTCCGTGGTTTCCTGAACCACCTCTGGACCCATCAGTGCCTCATCACCAACTTCGGCCCAACAGATCGGAGATCGACATGGCCTACCATAAAGTGCCTCATACGGTGCCATGCCAATGCTAGAATGATAGCTGTTGTTGTAGGCAAACTCAATCAATCTCAAATGATCTTCCCAGCTACCCTTGAAATCCAACACACATGCTCTCAACATGTCTTCCATCACCTGATTCACCCTCTCTGTCTGTCCATCCGTCTGAGGGTGAAAAGCTGTACTCATATCCAAGGTAGTGCCCATCGCCTTCTGCAAACCACCCCAGAACTTCGAAGTGAAACGTGCATCTCTATCGGAAACAATAGAAACTGGAGCACCATGAAGTCTCACTACCTCATCCACATATAGTTTCCCAAGCACGTCCACTGAGTACTTCATCGACACTGGGAGAAAATGAGCCGACTTCGTCAATCGATCGACAATCACCCATATGGCATCGTGACCCTTCTTCGATCTAGGCAACCCGGTCACAAAATCCATAGATATCTGCTCCCACTTCCAAAGAGGAATAGTCAGTGGTTTCAACATGCCAGCTGGTCGTTGATGCTCTGCTTTCACTTGCTGACATGTAAGACACTTCGATACAAACTCTGCTACATCTTTCTTCATACCGTTCCACCAGAATTGTCTGCATAGGTCCTTGTACATCTTGGTGTTCCCTGGATGGACGGTATAGCGTGAACGATGTGCCGTACGAAGAACCTCCTCCCGAAGATCATCACAATCTGGGACACACAATCTTGCCCCAAACCTCAACCCTCCATCGGGTCCAACTCTCCACTCAGAAGGACACCCATCAAGCGTATCAACTACAAGATCCGCCAACTTAGCTCGCAAGAGTCTATCCTGCGCCTGACCCTGTATGATCCTCGTGATCAATGTGGGTTGCACTGTGACACTACCAAGAAAGACCCTTGGTTCTCCTCCCGATGGTACCAAATCAAACTCTGATGCAGCTTCTAGCATGAACCATTCCTGGACCATAAGTGAAGCTACTACTCCTCTCGGTTTTCTGCTCAAGGCATCAGCCACTACATTTGCCTTCCCCGGGTGGTACTCTAATGTGAAGTCATAGTCCTTGAGGAGTTCCATCCACCTCCTCTGCCTCATATTCAGCTCCTTCTGTGAGAACAAGTACTTCAAACTCTTATGATCTGAAAAGAGTTGAAATTTCTCACCATACAAGTAATGTCTCCAAATCTTCAGGGCAAATACAACTGCCGCAAGCTCTAGGTCGTGTGTCGGATAATTCTTCTCATGAATCTTCAACTGTCTCGAGCCATATGCAACGACTCCTCCATGCTGCATCAACACACAACCCAAACCCTGGAGTGAAGCATCACTGTAAATGACATAGCCACCACCACTAGAGGGAATCGTCAACACTGGAGCTGTGGTCAGTCTAGTCTTTAGTTTGTTGAATGCTTCCTCACATGCATCCGTCCACACAAACGGAGTATCTTTCTTGGTCAACTTGGTCAATGAAGATGCGATACTAGAAAACCCCTCGATAAACCTCCTGTAGTAACCTGCCAACCCGAGGAAACTACGTATCTCTGTAGGGTTCTTTGGACGACTCCAATTCTTCACTGCCTCTACCTTTGCCGGGTCCACTAGTACTCCATCTTTTGAGACAACATGACCAAGGAATTTGACCTCTTCTTTCCAGAACTCACACTTCTCTAGCTTGGCATACAGTCTCGCCTCCTTCAAGGTCAGCAACACTGTTCTCAGGTGCACCTCATGTTCTTCTTGTGTCTTGGAGTATATCAGAATGTCATCCACAAACACCACTACGAACTCATCCAAGTATGGACTAAATACTTGGTTCATCAAACTCATGAAGACAGCTGGTGCATTCGTTAGACCAAATGGCATGACGACAAACTCATAATGTCCATACCGGGTCCTGAAGGCTGTCTTCGATATATCTTCTTCCTTCACTCTGAGTTGATGATAACCGGATCTCAAATCAATCTTAGAGAACACAGTAGCACCTTTGAGCTGATCGAACAAGTCGTCAATCCTAGGTAAGGGATACCTATTCTTGATGGTCACCTTGTTCAGCTCTCTGTAGTCCACACATAACCGCAGAGAACCATCTTTCTTCTTTACGAACAAGACAGGTGCTCCCCAAGGTGAAACACTAGGTCTAATGAACCCTTGGTCTAATAGCTCATCAATCTGCACCTTCAACTCCTTAAGTTCATTCTGCCCCATTCTATATGGCGCCTTTGACACAGGTGCTGTACCGGGTACTACATCAATGCAGAAATCTACCACTCTTCGAGGTGGTAGCCCCGGTATCTCTTGGAATACTTCACCAAACTCAGATACTACCACAATGTCTGCGATAGATACTTTCTGATCCACTGACTCCACATGTGCCAAAACTCCTGATCTCATGGCGTTATCAGACTTGAGGCAACGATAACGAAACACTGGCTCTCCGGGTCTATGAAAGGACACTACCATGTCAAAACAATCAATCACAGCATGCTGGGGTCTCAACCAATCAATCCCCAAGATCACATCATAAGTGTGGTCCGGAATCACAATCAACGAAGCAGAGAACTCTCTACTTCCAATCAATATAGGACAAGCCTTGCAGATTGTCTCTAACTCAAGTGACACTCCAAGGGGTGAAGTGACACATAAGGCGTCCCCGAGAGGTGTAGGAATCAATCCTAGCATTTCCACTACTGAACTAGCAATGAATGAATGCGATGCTCCCGTATCAAACAACACTCTAGCAAGGTAGTCAAAAAGTGATAATGTACCTTCCACCCCTGAGTCTCGCTGACCCACTGCGAACACTCTAGCTTGGCCCGCTGGTAGCTGTCTCTGCGGCCGTTCCTGTCTACCCGGAAGTGGTCGGGTACAATCTCGAGCTATGTGTCCCACTTGCCCGCACCGGTGGCAGCCTGCTCTCTTCGGTTTCGGACATGCTGAGGCGTAATGTCCCATCTCATTGCAGCTATAACACCTCACTGCTGCTAATGGTCTGACTGGTGCTGCTCTGATAGCTAAGGGTGGCGCCCTTGTCGGGGCCTGATAGTGGGGTCTTGGCCTCTTCCATGACCTATCCTTCGGCCCTGAGTGCTCGCTGCCTGTATAGACTGCCTTGCCTTTCCCCTTCGCATCTCTGTTCCCCACATCACCTGCTCGAGTCTTCTCTGCTTGCTCCAAACTCATAGCACTCTCAAATATCTGCTCCCGTGAAGTCAGGCAAAGGACTGATATCATGGTCTTGTACTCTTGCTTCAGCCCACGTAGATACTTCTGAGCTAAAGCAGTCGCACCCATAGGCCTGACATACCGATACAGTTGCGAGAATCGAGCATCATACTCTCTAATGGTCATGTCTCCCTGTACCAATGCCAGAAACTCCAACTCTAAGTCCTCCTGTACTGAGGCTGGAAAATACTTCTCTTGGAATATGGTGGTGAAATCTCCCCATGTGAATGTTGACACATCCACGATCTGTCTCATGCTCTTCCACCAATCTAGAGCATCACCCTTGAGAAAGAATGTAGCTATCTTTCTCTTCTCAATCTCTGTGCACTCTATCATCTCAAAATAAGTCTCCATACCCTCGATCCAATGGTCAGCTACCATATGATCTAGTCCCCCATGGAATGTCGGAGCTGACAGTGCACTAATATCCTTGATCAGCTTCAACACTCGACCGTCATCTCTAACCGCAGGGGCTGGCTCATCCTGCTCCTCCTGCGGCGCAGCCTCCTCATAGAGGTTCTCCACGTTGCGGACTCGACCTGTGGCCCTACCTCGACCTCGGCCTACCCGCTCTACCTGTGGAGCAGCCTCCTCATAAAGGTTCTCCACGTTGCGGACTCGGCCCGTGGTCCTACCTCGACCACGTCCTCTCGCCCGTCCTCGGCCCTGTCCTCGGCCCTTATCAGCGTTCATCACCTTCAAACAACGAAACACTTAGTCAATACTTGTGAAATCTCGAATTCAACTAAAACAGATTCAATAGGTATTAACATGAAATTTCAGAATATGATGAATCATCGAAGTATCATCACGATACTTCTCGGAGGACCAAACCATTAGGTATGGCTCCTAAAACACTCTCGCGTACCCGACGACATATCAATACCGAGGAGCATGTGATGGGGGCCCGCCTGCAGTCGGATCATCGCTCCCGGATGATATTGATAATCGCCAAATACGCACTTAGGCTCTGATACCAACTGTAACGACCCCAAAATTTCGAGCTTTAAAACTCAAATTCTAAAGTCGTTAAACACCAAATAATCTCAATGTTACTCGAAATCATTAAAGTGTAACAGCGGATCAATTCTGAGTTCTCAATTCAACTCAGTCAACCAATTATTACAATCCAAATTCATAATCCATACATAAAATGGAAATGTAATAATCCTCACAAATCACTCACAAATCTCACAAATGAAATTACACAACATCTCACACACAAACTCACGCTAAAACCTCACCACAAGTAGGATAAGAACGACTTCAAGCCTCTGTAGTCGTCACTCAACTCCCACTAATCAGCACCTGCAGAATGATCCCCTACACCATCGAATTGGTGCACCGGGATTGTAAACACAAACCCGGTAAGCTTATAGCTCGTATGAGTAAAATCACAATACAGTTCGCATATCAAAATACACGAAGATCACAAAACAACAAATATAAATGCCCCCATGAGCCAATGGTCAGCCCATCTGGTTGACCCAAAGAAATATGAAATAAAAAGCTCATGAGGAAATTAAGTAACCCTTCTGGTTACCCAATGCATTTATAATACGGGTACCAAGAACGCTGGTACACATCTGTTACCCCTCTCGTAATACACCGTTGATATTGGATAGCCACCCGCTACCCAACATCCAAAATACACCGAGTACCCATGAGCAGATAACCACCCGTTACCTCACATGCAGTACTAAGGCAGACAGACTAGAGCTCTAACTGTATCGTAACTTTCGCCCGGCCAAAGGCTAGGTTCCGACTTGCCTCACATGTACAATAATCTCACATCATATTGTACCACACATCACGTCCGAAGACAAATCACAATATTTCACATTTTCCGAGATAAAATCATGTACAATAATCACTCATCATATTGTACGTTTTAAAACTTTCACAATATATCCATAATAAAAACCATAACAGTATATTATATAGCAAACTATATATATTCGTATTTATTTACCATTTATACCGCATATACATAGTCCACTATATCCTATACATGTCATATTTCATAAACACCTGAAAAATTACGTACGATAATCTCACATCATATCGTACCATTGAAATCACATACACATGCACAATTTTTCTGTCACCGAAATGACTATTTTCAATGAATTAATAACAGTAAGTAATTTAATGAACTATATATATATATGTACTTATTACCATTATACTGTATATATGTAGCTCACTAAATTATATACATGTTGTAATTCATTTAATAAACACACTTGCAAAAATGTTGAATCACCGCGAGGGTAGATTCGTAAATCAGCGAGATTTTACTCGCCTTATTGACTTGAGCGTAATCCTCAATTTCCGATAATAATCCCTTTCCTCGATTTAGCGATCACCTTAAAAAGATAAAAACCAGCATTTAGAATCGTTTCGTAAACCTTTAAATGCCAAAACAGTAATATACGGTTACTGTTCAGCAATTTTGGTTTATACGAAGTTACTGTTCACTGTTCACTATTCACGGTTACTGTGCAATACTCAATTAATACGTATTTCTGTACGTATAAGTATTATATACGTATTTCTGTACGTATAAATACTATATACGTATTTCTGTACGTATAAATATTAAATACGTATTTCTGTACGTATAAATATTAAATACGTATTTCTGTACGTATAAATATTAATACGTATTTCTGTACGTATAAATATTAATACGTATTTCTGTACGTATAAATTTTAATACGTATTTCTGTACGTATAAATATTAATACGTATTTCTGTACGTATAAATATTAATACGTATACGTACGATTTAAATGTAAATACAACTCAGTAAATAAAATTTACTAAATTACCCTTTTACAAATTACTTTTTTTTTTACATTTACTGAAAGTAATTTATAATTACATTTACCGTAGGTAAAACTTAATTACATTTACCATACGTAAATAAAAATTACATTTACATTTACCGTACACAGTAAATTACCAAAATACCCTTCTTGTCGAAACTATTCACACCGCCGCAGGTGGCGGCGCGTGGGGCTCACTCGCCGACGCCACCACGGCGCGTGTTGCGCCACCGCCGTGCCCAAACTCTCCCCCTCCTCCTCCTCTACCTTCCTACAGTCTCCGATTACACCTAGGCCAATCCTAGCCTCCTCACGCGCCGCCCCTAGGCGGCGGTATCTCCCACCCTCCTTCACCCGATTTCTTCCCCAATCTCTCCAATTCGAATCCCTAATCTCCCAATCTCTCTCAAATCAACAACAAGCATACACACAACATCGAAATCACCTATCCTTACCTTGAACCTTGAATCGACTTGAGGTGCCGGTGGAGGAGGTCGAGCAGCAATGGTACGGCGACTCGAGGCTCGATCCTTCGGCGCGGGGGTTCCGGGGTGAGGAAGGGGTGGTGGCGAGCTTGCCCAAGCTCGTCGTCGACGAGGAAGCACGGCGTTGAGGCCCCCCCCCCCCCCCGAGCTTCTAGCTTCTACGTGGAATCGGGGAAAAGGTGAGGAAGAACAGAGAGTCGAGAGGGAGAGGGAGATCGAAGATGGAAGGTGGGTGATGGGAGATGGCGGGGTCGAGAGGGAGAGGAGGTCGGGGAAGAGAGAAGCAAGGGAGAGAGAGAGAAACCCGAGAGAGCGAGAGAGATGAGAGAGCGGCGGGTTGAGGGTGAAAGGGTTTCCAATTATGGGAACCCTAACTAAAACAATTTCCTTTTATACCCCCTCCCAAAATCGGAAACTAACTTCCGTCGTTAATAACTTTTACGTACGTCGTCCGATTAGAACGCGTCACATACTCTCGAACTCGTATCGACGAGCTCTACAACTTTCGTGAAGGAAGTTTTCACAACCGAGCAACGGAATAAAAGTCGATAAATTCGTTCGGAAACGTAACGTTTTCTTATTAAACGTTCTCGGAACGTTTCCGTTTCCGTTTTCGTACACATGCAAACAATCAAATTCAATTTAAATGAATTTCAAAACTTTATAGAATTTACTTCAAATCAAATATCGTTTGAAAAATTGGGGTTATTACAGATTTAGACCTTGGTGTCAACTAGGAAGTTGTTGGAAATGTTGTTTAGGTTGTGGTGGTGAAATTTGGTGATGATTGGTGGCGGTTGGTGAACAGTAACGCCGAATGAATAGTGGCTGTGAATAGTAACTCCGCATGAATAGTGATATGTAACAGTGACTGTGAATAGTGATCTGTAACAGTAACTGTGAACAGTGTCACGGTAAAACAGTGACTATGAACAATGTTTTGGTAAAACAGTAACTGTGAACAGTGTTTTGGTAAACACAGTAACTGTGAACAGTGTTTTGGTAAAACAGTAACTGTGAACAGTGGTTTAGTAAAAACAGTGATTAGTAAACATGAACAGTGTTCTGTGAACAATGTTTTATGAACAACATTTAGCTGTGCTGAACTCGTCACCTGATATTTTATGTATCATTTTCTAAGCATTTATCGTGCTATTAGGTGACTGACGAAACGAGTGAGGAAATTACTTTCAGGGTCGTGGAAGTTGCACGCAGGAAAGAAGGTGAGTAAAATCTCACTTATTTACGAATCTACCCTTGCGGTGATTCAAGATTTTGCAAGAGTTTTTAATATTGAATTACGACACGTATACAATATAGTGGATTACATATATATCGTATAAATGGTAATAAGTACATATATATATATATATAATTTGCTATATTATATACTGTTATGAATTCATTATAATTGGTCATTTCGAATGACGAGAATTAAATATTGAGCATGTGATTTGATTTTTCTACAATATGAGGTGTGATTATTGTACGTGGTTTTAACATAAGTTTGTTAAAATGTTTTGTCTTCGGACGAGTTTTGTCTTCGGACGAGTTTTTGTCTTCGGACGTGTTTATGAAATATGACATGTATATGATATAATGGATATATATATTGTATAAATGGTAAATATGTACATATATATATAGTTTGCTATATAATATACTGTTATGATTTTATCGTGATTTATGTCATTTCGATGACGAGATTTAAATATCGAGCATGTGATTTTGATTTGTACAATATGATGTGAGATTATTGTACGTGATTTTAACATTGAGTTTGTTAAAATGTTGATTTGTCTTCGGACATGATTTTTGGTACAATATGATGTGAGATTATTGTACGTGATTTTAACATTGAGATTGTTAAAATGTTGATTTGTCTTCGGACATGATTTTTGGTACAATATGATGTGAGATTATTGTACGTGATTTTAACATTGAGATTGTTAAAATGTTGATTTGTCTTCGGACGTGATTTGGTACAATATGATGTGAGATTATTGTACGTGTTTGGCAAGTCGGAACCTAGCCTTTGGCCGGGTGAAAGTTACGATACAGTTAGAGCTCTAGTCTGTCTGCCATAGTACTGCATGTGAGGTAACGGGTGGTTATCTGCTCATGGGTACTCAGATTGTTTTGGATGTTGGGTAGCGGGTGGCAGATGTGTACGAGCGTTCTTGGTACCCGTATTATAAATGCATTTGGGTAACCAGAAGGGTTACTTAATTTCTCATGAGCGCTTCTTTTCATATTTTTTTGGGACAACCAGATGGGCCGTCCATTGACTCATGAGTGCATTTATATTTGTTTGATTTGTGGATTTTCGTATATATATTAATATGCGAGTTATATTTTCATTTTACTCATACGAGCTGTAAAGCTTACCGGGTTTGTGTTTACAATCCCGGTGCACCAATTCGATGGTGTAGTGGATAACTCCGCAGGTGTGGATTAGCGGGAATTGACGGACCGCTCAGAGGACTTGAGGTTATTTATCTCCAACTTGTGTGTGGATTTTGTGTGAGTATCTTGTGAGTTTGTTGTGAGGATTACGCAATTCCATTTGTTATAATATTGAATTATAATTTGGGTTGTAATAATCGGTTTAACTGAGTTGTATTTTGAACTCAGAGATGATCCGCTGTGGCATTTTAAATGATTTCGATTCGTTGAAATTGTTTGGTGTTTAACGACTTTGAAATTTTGAGTTTTTAAGCTTGAAATTTTAGGGTCGTTACAGTTGGTATCAGAGCCTAAGTGTGTATTTGGCGATTATCAATATCATCCGGGAGCGATGATCCGACTGCAGGCGGGCACCCATCACATGCTCCTCGGTATTGATATGTCGTCGGGTACGCGAGAGTGTTAGGAGCCATACCTTATGGTTTGGTCCTGTAGAGAGTATTGTGACGATACTCCGATGATTCACCTTCTGAAATTTCATGATTGATATTAGTTGGATCTATTTTGTCGAATTCGAGACTTCACATGTATGACTGAGTGTTGATTGTTGAATGGTGATGAATTTGGAAAAAGGGCCGTGAACAGGGCCGAGGACGGACGAGAGGTCGCGGCCGAGGTATGGTTGCAGGCCGAGTCCGCAATGTGGAGAACCTTTACGAGGAAGCTGCTCCACGGGCAGAACAGGTTGACCCTGCTGCTGTCGTTAGAGACGACGATAGTCGTGTGTTAAGTTGATCAAGGACTTTAATCGTCTGTCAACGTCTTATTTCATAAAGGCTTGGATCATATGGTAGTGGACCACTGGATCGAGGACATCATAATCTACTTTGAGATGATTGAGTACCCTAAGGAAGAGAAGAAGATGATATCGACACTTATTAGTGATAGTTAGGTAGAGGAGATGGTATGATTGACTTCTACATCTATGAGAAACTCTTTATGTGTCACTTCGCATTTGGAGTGTTCCTCGAATTGGAGACAATGAAAGGCTTGTCCTATTGTGATTGGAAGTGGAGAGTTCTCTGCTTATTTGATCGTGATTCCGGATCATACCTATGATGTGATCATAGGAATTGATTGGTTGAGTACGCAGTACATGGTGATTGATTGTTTTGACATGGTGGGTTCATTCGTAGACCCAGGAAACCAGAGTTTCGTATCTTTGACTCGAGGCGGATAATGCCATGAGAGCTTGAGTCATGGCATATGTTGAGTATGTGGATCTGAAGTAGCTATCACAGACATCGTTGTGATATCAGAGTAAAGCGAGACGTTTCAGGAGATACTGTGTTATAGCCCCTATAACGAAGACGCCGTATGGATGGGGCAAATGAATTCAATGACTTAATGACTGGTGCGATCAGCTTAGAGAGGCTACAATACTCTCTGAGTTTGACATGCGATCCAGATACTTGAATGTTAATAGGTTTCAGTATATAGTTTTCTATCAGGGCAGAGAACTATCAAGGAGTCTTGATAGAGAGCGTTGACCCTATATTGAGGGATGTTCAGTGTTTAAATGTTGAGGACTAGATTTTAGTTATGCAACTAATCTAAGTTGAAGCCTAACAAGGTTGAGATATTATGTTCAGGTAAGAGATGTGTAGAGCATAGGTTGGAGGTGGTTAACGAAAATTTTCGTGACTAGCATCTCTAACGCTATTGGTAACAGAGTGGTAGGGCGTATGATACGTCCATAAAGTGGTAATACAATTATTGAATTGAGATTCACATTTTGTCGACGTGACATTCCATACTTGTTTTGGTTCGGCTATAGACAATTGATGTTACGCATTGTTCTTGGCTGAGCAAGAAATATAAGGTGATGGAGAAATCTCAATGTGGCGATATGAATTAATTATTTGCTAGATGAGCATTTAAATAAGAACGCTGGTCTTTCAGGATTTATTTATTTTGGTGTTGGGGATTGGAACTTCACAATGCCACAGGTCCAAATGAGACGCAATGGCGGTGAAGTAACTCTATTGAAGGTAAGGTATGAGATGACCTTAGCTTAATGATGTTTTAACGAATTGGTCGTGACAAGTACCTTCTAACTGGTAAAGAAAGGGTTGAGGACTAAATTTTCTTTTCAAGTGCAAGTGGCGTTAATGTTGAAGACTTAGAGGTTCTTTTCCTCTATGCATCAGATTGTTTATTGTTGGATAAGGAGAAGTTGACTGAAGTGTTCAACAAGGGATAAATTTTACAATAAAGAGTACCCAATTATATTACTGCTTGCAGAGAAGTTATTTTGGCCGAATGCGTTGGCCATGAGAGTTCTTAATGAAAGTAAAGAAACAACTGTTTAGAGTGGTGGTATAGCGATCATTTTGGGTTAGTTTTGAGGAGATGGTGTACCTAATATCGGGTTCTGTTGAAGTAATTACTAAACTTATTAGTACTACAACGGTGGGAGAAACCAATATCTTAGATGATGCACTGGAGCATTTGTGTGGAACCGTATGTCATGCATTTGAGGCATGTATGAACCAGGGGGTAAAGTATATCTCAGTTGTGGTCGTGTTGGATTTTGCGCTGTAAAGTTCACCTAATTTTTATGTTCCACCGTTGTGAGATAAATACCTTCTTTGTCTGAACCCCAAATTGTGGCATACCACTCATGGAAGCAAGAAGTTGTAATTAATTTTCGACGGTAAGTTTTGGTGAGTGTGATGGGATGCGTGATGCGTCACTCTTGTGGTGGCGGTAGAGGTTCTCTACTGCCTTGTGCGTATATTAGTCGATTCTCTGGTGAAATTTTTGAGAGTAATTCTTAATCCAAGGTGGTGTTCTGTGGTGGTTGTGAACTCAATGAGATAAGATTTCTTTATCGTGTTGCCGATACAAATATGGTACTTGAGTGGGTATCATGCACGACAACTTTTTATGGTTATAATAAGATGATCATGAAAGGAGATTATTTTGTTGATTGGAAAGAATGGTAGGTTCGTTATTCTAGCGATGCATTGTGGTGAAGTCATGAAGGTATTGTCGTGATAAAGCACGTTTATTTGAAAACCACTATGTGTGATGAAAGTAGTAGGCATGTGTTAATCATTGATTTGACTCATGTTAGATGTTGAGAGTTTTGACCATGCTTAGTGGTAGGAGCTAACTCATGACGTGAGGATAGTCTGTCAAATCGCAAGAGAGTGGTGAACTAGACAAAAGAGGGCGTCGACGCCTCCATGCTGAAAACATCATTATGTTTCGGGAGGATGATTATATTTTGAGTAGCTCACATTCGACTATTATTGTTAGGATATGTGACAGATTGTCTGATGGAGGAAGTTTGAGGTAACGAAAGATAGGTTGAGAGCTTGTATGCTGGATTTTAAGGTAGCTGTCAAATCATTTGAGATTGATTGAGTTCGCCTACAACGACAGTTACCCTTCCAGCATCGGCATGGTACCCTATGAGGCACTTAAGGTAGACCATGTCGATCACCTATCTGTTGGGCCAAAGTTGGGTGTAGTGAGATTTGACAAGAAAGAAAAGTTGGCCGAGGTATGTTGGGCCTTTGAGATTCTGTGTGGTTGTCGCCGGAGTGCAAGGCGTAGCCCAAAAGATGGAGCTCGTCGAGCCCGTCAGTTTGATAGGTGGCACGACACGAGGCGACGTCGGATGGTGGAGAAATCGGCCGGAGAATGTTTTTGGGTCGGGTGAACAGTACCCCGATCTGATTTTTAGAAAAAATCTGATTTTCTGATTTTTAATCTCCTCACCTTCCTTTTATACTATTTCCAAAATCAGAAACGAACTTCCGACGTTAATAACTTTTGCATCCGACGTCCGATTCGAACGCATGACGTGTCCACGGATTCGTATCGATGAGCTCTACGACTTTTGTGCAGGAAGTTTTTGCAACCGAGCGACGGAATAAAAGTCGATCTATACGTTGCGGTAACATTACGTTTTCTAATTAAACGATCCGAGAACGTTTCCGTTTTCGTTTCGAAATGTCGCAAACCTCCAATTGTCGTCTTGAATTAATTTCAAAAGTTTAACACTTTGAAAATACTCGACATTTAGTTTCTAAAAATTCGGGTTATTACATTCTACCCCCCTTAAAAGGAATTTCGTCCCGAAATTCAAGTTCACTTAATAAACAACTGTGGGTATCCCGTCTTCATATCCGACCCTAGCTTCCATGATGCATCACCTTCATCATGATGGCTCTACAATACCTTGACTAGCTCCACTTCCTTCCTCCAAAGCTTCTTTGTGGATCTATTCAAAATACAAACCGGCTCAAAACACAAGTGGTATTTTCCTTCACCTCAATGGTGTTATGATCGATCACATATGCGACACATCAGGATCATACTTCCTCAACATGGAAATGTAGAAGACGTTGTGAACGTCCGACATGCTAGTAGGCAAGGCTAGTTTTCCCACCTTCTCGAGAATCTCAAAGGCCCAACATACCTCGGCCAACTTTTATTTCTTGTCAAATCTCACTACACCCAACTTTGGCCCAACAGATAGGTGATCGACATGGTCTACCTTAAGTGCCTCATAGGGTACCATGCCGATGCTGGAAGGGTAACTGTCGTTGTAGGCGAACTCAATCAATCTCAAATGATTTCACAGCTACCTTAAAATCCAGCATACAAGCTCTCAACCTATCTTCCGTTACCTCAAACTTCCTCCATCAGACAATCTGTCACATGTCCTAACAATAATAGTCGCATGTGAGCTACTCAAAATATAATCATCCTCCCGAAACATAATGATGTTTTCAGCATGGAGGCGTCGACGTCCTCTTTTGTCTAGTTCACCACTCTCTTGCGATTTGACAGACTATCCTCACGTCATGAGTTAGCTCCTACCACTAAGCATGGTCAAAACTCTCAACATCTAACATGAGTCAAATCAATGATTAACACATGCCTACTACTTTCATCACACATAGTGGTTTTCAAATAAACGTGCTTTATCACGACAATACCTTCATGACTTCACCACAATGCATCGCTAGAATAACGAACCTACCATTCCTTCCAATCAACAAAATAATCTCATTTCATGATCATCTTATTATAACCATAAAAAGTTGTCGTGCATGATACCCACTCAAGTACCATATTTGTATCGGCAACACGATAAAGAAATCTTAACTCATTGAGTTCACAACCACCATAGAACACCACCTTGGATTAAGAATTACTCTAAAAAAAATTCACCAGAGAATCGACTAATATACGCACAAGGCAGTAGAGAACCTCTACCGCCACCACAAGAGTAACGCATCACGCATCCCATCACACTCACCAAAACTTACCGTCGAAAATTAATTACAGCTTCCTGCTTCCATGAGTGGTATGCCACAATTTGGGGTTCAAACAAAGAATGTATTTATCTCCCAACGGTGGAACATGAAAAATTAGGTGAACTTTACAGCGCAAAATCCAACACGACCACAACCGAGATATACTTTACCCCTGGTTCATACATGCCTCAAATGCATGACATACGGTCCCACACAAATGCCCCAGTGCATCATCTAAGATATTGGTTCCTCCCACCGTTGTAGTACTAATAAGTTTAGTAATTACTTCAACAGAACCCGATATTAGGTCTACCATCTCCTCAAAACTAACCCAAAATGATCGTTATACCACCACTCTAAACAGTTGTTTCTTTACTTTCATTAAGAACCCTCATGGCCAACGCATTCGGCCAAAATAACTTCTCTGCAAGCAGTAATATAATTGATTACTCTTTATCGTAAAATTTATCTCTTGTTGAACACTTCAGTCAACTTCGCCTTATCCAACAATAAACAATCTGATGCATAGAGGGAAAAAAAACTCTAAGTCTCCAACACTAACACCATTTGCACTTGAAAAGAAGATTTAGTCCTCAACCATTTCTTTACCAGTTAGAAGGTACTTGTCACGACCAATTCGTTAAAACACCACTAAGCTAAGGTCATCTCATACCTTACCTTCAATAGAGTTACTTCACCGCCATTGCGTCTCATTTGGACCAGTGGGATTGTTCAGTTCCAATCCCCAACACCAAAATAAATAAATCCTGAAAGACCAGCGTTTTCATTTAAATGCTCATCTAGCAAATAATTAATTCATATCGCCACATTGAGATTTCTCCATCACCTTATATTTCTTGCTCAGCCAAGAACAATGCGTAACATCAATTGTCTATAGCCGAACCAAAACAAGTTTGGAATGTCACGTCGACAAAATGTGAATCTCAATTCAATAATTGTATTACCACTTTATGGACGTATCATACGCCCTACCACTCTGTTACCAATAGCGTTAGAGATGCTAGTCACGAAAATTTTCGTTAACCACCTCCAACCTATGGTCTACACATCTCTTACCTGAACATAATATCTCAACCTTGTTAGGCTTCAACTTAGATTAGTTGCATAACTAAAATCTAGTCCTTAACATTTAAACACTGAACATCCCTCAATATAGGGTCAACGCTCTCTATCAAGACTCCTTGATAGTTCTCTGCCCTGATAGGAAACTATATACTCAAACCTGTTAGTATTCCAGTATTTGGATCGCATGTCAAACTCAGAGAGTATTGTAGCCTCTCTAAGCTGATCGCACTAGTCATTAAGTCTTTGAATTCATTTGTCCCATCCATACGGCGTCTTCGTTATAGGGGCTATAACACAGTATCTCCTGAAACGTCTCACTTTACTCTGATATCACAACGATGTCTGTGATAGCTACTTCAGATCCACATACTCAACATATGCCATGACTCAAACTCTCATGACATTATCCGCCTCGAGTCAAAGATACGAAACTCTGGTTTCCTGGGTCTACGAATGAACCCACCATGTCAAAACAATCAATCACCGTGTACTGCGTACTCAACCAATCAATTCCTATGATCACATCATAGGTGTGATCCGGAATCACGATCAAATAAGCAGAGAACTCTCCACTTCCAATCACAATAGGACAAGCCTTTCATTATCTCAAATTCGAGCAACACTCCAAATGCGAAGTGACACATAAAGAGTTTCTCATAGATGTAGGAGTCAATCCTACCATCTCCTCTACCGAACTATCACTAATAAGTGTCGATATCATCTTCTTCTCTCTCAGGGTACTCAATCATCTCAAAATAGATTATGATGCCCTCGATCCAGTGGTCCACTACCATATGATCCAGGCCTCTATGAAATAAGACGTTGACAGACGATTAAAGTCCTTGATCAACTTAACACACGAGTATCGTCGTCTCTAACGACAGCAGCAGGGTCAACCTGTTCTGCCTGTGGAGCAGCCTCCTCCTAAAGGTTCTCCACATTGCGGACTCGGCCTGCAACCCTACCTCGGCTGCGACCTCTCGTCCGTCCTCGGCCATGTTCATGGCCCTTTTCCAAATTCATCACCATTCAACAATTAACACTCAGTCATACATGTGAAGTCTCGAATTCGACAAAATAGATCCAACCAATATCAATCATGAAATTTCAGAAGAATGTGAATCATCGGAGTATCGTCACAATACTCTCTACAGGACCAAACCATAAGATATGGCTCCTAACACTCTCGCGTACCCGGCGACATATCAATACAGAGGAGCATGTGATGGGTGCCCGCCTGCAGTCGGATCATCGCTCCCGGATGATATTGATAATCACCAAATACACACTTAGGCTCTGATACCAACTGTAACGACCCCAAAATTTCAAGCTTAAAAACTCAAAATTTCAAAGTCGTTAAACACCAAACAATCTCGATGAAATCGAAATCATTTAAAATGGCACAGCGGATCATCTCTGAGTTCAAAATACAACTCAGTCAAACTGATTATTACAACCAAATTATAATTCAACATTATAACAAATGGAAATGTATAATCCTCACAACAACCTAACAAGATAGTCACACAAAATCCTCACATAAGCTGGAGATAAATAACTTCAAGTCCTCTGAGTGGTCCGTCAATTCCCGCTAATCCACACCTGCGGAGTTACCGACTACACCATCGAATTGGTGCACCGGGATTGTAAACACAAACCCGGTAAGCTTTACAGCTCGTATGAGTAAAATGAAAATATATAACCCGCATATCAATATATACGAAAATTCACAAATCAAACAAATATAAATGCACTCATGAGTCAGTGGACGACCCATCTGGTTGTCCCAAAGAAATATGAAATAAAACGCTCATGAGAAATTAAGTAACCCTTCTGGTTACCCAAATGCATTTATATTACGGGTACCAAGAACGCTGGTACACATCTGTTACCCCTCTCGTAATACACCGCCGACGTTGGATAGCCACCCGCTACCCAACATCCAAAACAATCTGAGTACCCATGAGCAGACAACCACCCGTTACCTCACATGCAGTACTAAGGCAGACAGACTAGAGCTCTAACTGTATCGTAACTTTCGCCCGGCCAAAGGCTAGGTTCCGACTTGCCAAACACGTACAATAATCTCACATCATATTGTACCAAACATCACGTCCGAAGACAAATCAACATTTTAACAATCTCAATGTTAAAAATCACGTACAATAATCTCACATCATATTGTACAAATCAAAATCACAATAAAATCATAACAGTATATTATATAGCAAACTATATATATATATACGTATTTATCTACCATTTGTACGATATATATATATATATAATTCATTATATCTTATACATGTTATAATTTATATTCACGTCCGAAGACAAACGTTAAACAATCTCCATATTAAACTCACATGCTTATCATCGAATTAACATAATCCAGATGAATTCATAACAGTATATAATATAGCAAATTATATATATATGTACTTATTACCATTTATACAATATATATAGAATCCATTATATTGTATACATGTCGTATTTCAATATTAAAAACTCTTGCAAATATCTTAGAATCACCGCAAGGGTAGATTCGTAAATATGTGAGATTTTACTCACATTTTCAACTCGAGCGTAATTCCGCAATTACCGAAGATTATTCCTTTCCTTGATTTATTGATCACCTTGAAAAGATAAGAAAACAATTTAGAAACGTTTCGTAAACCTTTAAATGCCGAAACAGTAATAATCGGTTACTGTTCAGCAATTTTCGGTTTTACGAAGTTACTATTCACTGTTACTATTCACAGTACTGTTCATGTATTACTGTACAAATACACAATTAATACGTATTTCTGTACGTATACATACTGTTTACGTATTTCTGTACATATACAAATTATTTAAATGTAAATACAATCTCAGTAAATAAAATTTACTAATTACCTTTTTACAAATTACTTTTTATAATTACTGAAAGTAATTTATATTTACATTTACCGTACGTAAAATTTAATTTACATTTACCGTACGTAAAATTTAATTTACATTTACCGTACGTAAAATTTAATTTACATTTACCGTACGTAAATAAAATTTACAATTTACATTGACCATACATAGTAAATTACCAAAATACCCTTCTCGGAATCACTGTTCACGCCGCCGCACGTGGCGGCGCGTGGGGTACACGCGCCACCCGCTGGCAGGCTGCGCGTGACGCTCACACGCCACTCACTGTGGCAGCGCGTGAGGCACACGCGCCGAGCCCAGGGACGGCGCGTAGCACGCCACCGCCGCCCCATTTCTCTCCCTCCTCCTTCTCTCCGTCCCTGCACGGCCTAAGGCCACCTCCTGACCACCTCACGTACTCCCACGCGCCGCCTAAGGCGGCGGTGCTCAACCTTCCTCCAACACCTCCGATCCTCCCCCAAAAACTTCTCAATCCAATCAAAATCATCACACAATCATCACAACCATGAATTGAATGCAACCTTACCTAGATCGGAGCTCAAAACGTATTGGAAACGATCGATTCGTCGACGGGCTTCTCACAGGATCCTCAATCGTCGATCCGACTCCTTGGCGACGAAACGACGCACGGGGTGCTCAAGGGTGGTAGCTGAGGGTCTTGCGATGTCCCAGGGAGCGACGGTGAGGTGCACGACGGCTCGGAGGCGGAGATCGCGGCGTGATGTCGAGGAAGGCTCGGGGCGAGAGGGAGGACTCTTCGAGGCGGGACATAGCGGCGCGAGCTCAGGGTTTGGTGCGGAGGGCCGCGCGGTCCTTTTGGGCTAGGCGGTGTGGCCTACGGTGGGTCGGTCAGCGAGATCGCCGGTGAGGCTTGAGGGAGAGGGAGGGGAATCGGGGAGAGGCGAGAGAGAAGAGAGAGAACGAGGGAAAAGAGAGAATGAGGCGCGGGGTAAGGGTTTCCAGAAATGGAAACCCTAACTCCAAAAATTTTCTATTTATACCCGTTTCTTAAATCGGAAACCAACTTCATTCGTGTATTTACATGTCAGCAGAAATTTGATGTTATCTTTACTCATTCTTGGCCCTAAACAACCCAGCAATGACATGGACGTGTATTTGGAGCCGTTGAGGGATGACTTGAAGAAGTTATGGCATACCAGTAAAGAGATGTCTAATGCATACAAGAGGAGTACTTTCAACCTAAAAGCTATGTTGTTGTGGAGAATAAATGACTTACCAACCTATGGTAATCTAGCAGGTTTAACAGTCAAGGGGGAGTTTGGATGTCCTTTGTGTGGTCCGGAGACAAGCTCTAAGTGGTTGCCGCTTGCAAACAAGACTGTATATATGGGCCACTGGAGATTTCTTGGCCTAAACCACTCTTTTCGTTCTAGGCACAAGTGGTTTGATGGAACAAAGGAAAAAAAGGGATGATCGAAGATTGTTTCTGGACTAGCTGTTGTACATGCGTTACGTGGGTTTAAAAATAATTTTGGCAAGAACAAAAAAGGCCCAATGACGAAATTTAAGAAAGGAGATCCTTCTAAAATCTTCAAAAAGAAGTCGGTCTTGTATGAGTTACCATATTGGAAGGTTAGTATGTTTTCAATTATGTTTGCTGGTTATGGATTTACATTTTCTTTACATGACCAAAGTGTATGTTTGGTTCATTTTAGGTGCTACATATATGTGAAAACTTGGATGTCATGCACATAAAAGCTAGGGTTAGTGAAGCTAGATGTGAACGACATATCTATAATTGGTAATGAGTGTCGTAGAGATCTTGAGTTACCAGAGTTGATTGATGATAAGATTCCTTTGTTAGAAAAACGTGCAATGTTAGAGCTACCATTAGCACCTTATACATTAACAAAGGTTGAAAAACCTAAATTTTTTTAGTAAATTGTATGCTCAAAGGTATCCTGATGGATATTGCAGCAATATTAGTAATTGTGTGAAGCTGGATGAATCCAAATTGCTTAGTCTTAAGTCACATGACCATCATGTTTTAATGCAAGTTTGTTGCATTAAGAAGGATATTACCTGAAGGCTTAAGAAAAATGATATAGCGGCTGTCATCATTTTTCAATGAGTTATGTCAAAGGGTACTAGACAAAAAACGATTAGAAGAGTTGGAAGATGATATCATATTGACTTTATGCATGCTGGAGAGATATCCCCCCCCCCGGTCTTTCTCTGACATTATGATTCATCTTACTATTCATATTGGAAAAGAGGCTAACGCATGTGGTCTAGTGCATTTTAGGTGGATGTACCCCTTCAAGAGGTAATGAAATTAAATAGGGTATGTCCATTAAAGTTCTTTTGTACAAGTGTCCCTAATTTTCTGCTTGATAACTATTTCAATTTGCTTTATCTTATTCAAGATATATAAAGCTACTTAAAGACTGTGACAAATTGTGCTAGACCTGAAGGATCTATAGGAGAACACTATCTAGTTGATGAATGTTTGAGGTTTTGTGGTCTATACATGAAACATGTTGAGGCAATTAGTTCTAAAAAGAAAAAGAAATGAAGGAGTTCAAGATGACACAATTATAGATGGCTCTACGCTGTTGAAAAGGCGTTCAATACTCTTATATGATGATGTACACAAAGATGTTAATCTTTATGTCTTGCTTAATAGTGAGGAAGTAGTACCATATGTACAATAAGTATATGATTAATAACTTATTGATGTTGTATAAATTTGTTATAACTGAACTACAGACTAACCCTAGCTAACACATTGTTATTAGGATTCATGACGATGAATTAATTTGTTCAAAACCTCATTTCCTTGATGAGAACAATTTGCTAGAGAGAAAGCTCATTTAGAGACGTTCGTCTTTTGGTTACAATCCAAGGTTTGATAAAGTTTATTCTTTTGTGACTTCTAAAGTTCAATTTCTATGGTGACTAACACATTGATCAGATTAGTCATGAAAGTGATTGTTTGTTTTTATATTAATAATGGACAGATTTTGTCAGAAGATAGTGTAGATGGTGTATTATCTAATACCCTGAAGTTGATTGTCAAGGGGTCTAGATTTTATGCAATGTCGCATACTGGTTTCGTAATAGATGGAAAACGGTATCACACTGCAGATGCAAAACTGTCTACTACAGATTATGGCATCCATGTTGATCCAGATTCTAGCTTAAATTTAATTACAGTGTTTTAAGAGATATTTTGGTATTAGACTTCTATACTTTTCGTGTGGTTATATTTTAGTGTGATTGGGGAAACATTGTAAGAGGTGTTAAGGAGGATGGGTTCACTGTAGTTAACCTTCATGATGGTTTAGATAGAAAAGATCCTTTCATTTTAGCATCACATGCAAAACAAGTGTTCTATTCAAGAGAATCTGAGACTTCGAGTTGGTATGTGATGTTGAAGGCTCCTCTAAGAGGATTTCAAGATTTAGAACTTTCTGATGAGTCTGTTTTTACATCAAATGTTCCACAAAATATTTTTGCACTTGATGGTGATGTGTGAAGTTTTCTGTGTACTCTTTTAATTTGTAGATGTCAGATATGGAACATTTTACCTTATATATATCCAAAGTGTAATCCCTTGTACGTAGTAACTGAAATTTCTGTTTCAACACTTGATTTGATGTCTCAATTGTGATTTCAGTATTCATTTGTTCTGTTTTACTACTTGATTTTGCTACTTTCAGTATTCATTTGTTTTTATTGTGTACTTGATTTGATGTTTCAGCTATTTTCAATCTCTAAAGTTTTGTATCAGCATTTGATTTGATGTCTCAGCTTGTACTTATTATCTGTTTGTATTAACAGTTTTCCCGGAACCTAAACACCTTTGTACACTTTTGGTGGACTATTTAGAGATATGTCTAAGGTATAAATTTATGTATAGACTTAACTATACACTTCTGTTTGTATTCACACTTCTGCGTTATTTAACAATCTAAATATCTCATTTATGTTTAGATTGCAACTGCCGGGAGAAAGCGAAGTCGAAGTGGTTGGATTGAAGAGCTGAGATAGGAGGAGAAACATAGCAAAGTACATGACCTGCAACACAATCTTCCAAACTGAATATACCCATTATGTTAGTGCCAATGGAAAGAAAAAGAGAGGCAGTACATATTTGCAAGTCATAGTAACTGGAGAAAAATAGAGGAGATTAGTGGAATGGAATGCAAAGGGCAACCTATGGGGAAAGTGTTTGTGAACTTTTCATCAACTTTGGGAATTATAGCACGAGAACAAGTGCCAATTACCATTGACAATTGGCATCGTGTCGATGATCCAAAAAGGGACCAATTCTGGACTCTTTTGATGGTAATATACATGTGCTATTTGTTTAATTATAATGTATTTTATAATATGCCATGTCTCAGTTGACAGTAACAACTAAATTTATAGTCGACAGTAGTAGGTACATTCCCAGTTGACAGTAGTACATTTCTAGTCGGATGGTTGCTAGTAATAATTTATATGTTCATTTTTACTTTGCAGCAAAATTACGTACTTGATGTTTGTTATAAACTTTTTATCTTGATGCAAATGGGAAAATTATGGAGGTCCTGGAAATATGACATTTCAACTGATATAAGAAAGATTGATGAATCCAGATCAACCAAGGATGAGAGAAAAAATTGGTTGGGTAAACTGAAGCCATCAGTTGTAAATCAGCTTGAGTGGGATAAATTCATGCAATTCCGAATGACACTTAAATGGCAGGTAAGTAACTTGATCAATGATTTTCTTAACTTATTTCATAGTTTTCACTTTAAACTTTGACTTCTGAACTGTCCTATAAAATTCATTTGT
Source organism: Argentina anserina (assembly GCF_933775445.1). Classification (NCBI taxonomy): domain Eukaryota; kingdom Viridiplantae; phylum Streptophyta; class Magnoliopsida; order Rosales; family Rosaceae; genus Argentina; species Argentina anserina. The sequence goes on from NC_065876.1 coordinate 13,581,372, forward strand.
AGGAGAAAAGTAAGAAATGAGAGAAATAAGAGCAAAACAAACAATAACTCACACTATAAGCAGAGAATGGTATGTGCGGATGGAACATAAACATGTAAGTCATTTGTTAAAATTTCTTGAGTTCAATTGCCTTTCATGATCCTTTGATGTGTTGGTTTAATATCTTTGTTGGTTGTAGCTCACTAGCTTATTTCAGTAGCTTTACATGTGCTAAATCTATTGTAACTTGCTACTGAGTTTAGCATTTTCTAAATTTCATGTTTAGAATGAACAACACCTTGACCAGCCTTTGACAATAGCAAAACTTTGGATTAAAGGACATGTGCTAAAGAAAAGTAAAAATCTTGTTGTTGCTGCCAAAGTTGTATGCATTCCACACCTTCTCTTATGTTCAAATTAGACGTGTATAATTAGATTCGTTGTTGATATGTTAAAATAACTGAATTTTGTAAGCTGAGGTCCAAGCTAAAATTGACTAGTTTCCACCGACTGATGATGGTGAAGTTGCCACATAAGAGGATGTATTGACTCAAGTTCTTGGTAAAGATCGCCCTGGTCGTATAAGAGGTCTTGGGGCTAGGGTTACAAAAACAAAGATAGGTTTTGGTTCACGTCATGACTCCAAATATGAAAAATTGAGGTTTGAATTGAACAAAGAAGCTGCACATAGGAAAAAGTTGGAAGATATAATAGCAAAGAAGCAAGGATAAATTTGGTAAGTACGTATTTAGCCATAAACTTGTTCAAATTTATTTTCAGCTTATCTTCAAAGTTCTAATTCTGTTGATGTATGTGATTTGCAAATTTGATTGTAATCTGGATGTTTGTGATTTTAAAAACTTGTATTGTTGTGAAGGAAAGTAAGAAACTTGATGTTGGAAATGGTGGCCCTGATATTGGTTAGTTTTAGATGAGGTGGAACAAAGGTTGTGACATGAGCTGAAACGTTGTATAGATCCTATTATAAATAATTTGATGTATATATGGCAAAGTTGGAACACTTAGTGAAAGAGTTGAACTTTCTAATTGTATATATGTCTAGGATGAATTAAATGATGATGATGATGCTACTACAAGTGGAGAACACGATCTGCCTGTAACTTCTAAGGTAATATATTCATCAATATAGTTTTGTTCTAGTTTTATGTTATGGTTGCGGCATAATGCTTATGTAGCTTCAAATTTTTAAGTAGAATAAAGTCCAATGTGATGCAAGTGCAACTGCAGAGGGTGTTAGAACCCTAAGGGTATGCCTAATTGTGTTTCCCTAATTCTCTTTTCATATATCATCACATCCTTGAACCAATATATAGGATTAGGGTATTGTTGGACTGGTTACCAGGTAACTAACTCTTTTTTTATTGATTGTAGTTGGGACAACTGCAACTGCAGAGGTTGTTAGAACCCCAAGGGTATGCCTAATTGTGTTTCCCTAATTCTCTTTTCATATGTCATCAAATCCTTGAACCAATATATACAATTAGTGTATTGTTGGACTGGTTACCAGGTAACTAACTCTTTTTTATTGACTGTAGTCGGGATAGAGCAACAGCCATCACCATTCAGTTAACGACAAGTGCAAGTTTATGGAAATGGTGAAGTAATTGCCATAGGTGTATTCTCATTAATGGATCCTAAATCAACAGTCCATGGCTACACACTTGGACCAGATTGCTATAGGATTTCAATTGAAGATGTACTTGTGGAAAGAGCAGAATTTTATAGAGCCGTTCTTGAGTTTTCAAACCTTGAAAATGCACGTGGAAGCATAATGGTTTGGCCAATAAAATACCTTGTATTTGATGAAGCGGAATCATAAGGTACGATTATATTTTTTGTAAGAAAAACAATTAGTTTCTATTAAGAGAGACTTGGAGTCATTATAAGTTAATAGGTTCAGAAGTTGGTCACTTGTCTAATATTGCTATTGGTATATGTTTGCTTTATGGTTTGTGGTGCATTTAGACTATTGACTGTCTTTTCAAAATTTGGTAATAAGTAGAGTATAAAGATCTCAAAGAAATAGTTGAGTGTGCTCCCTTTTTGTTCAAAATTTTGTGCATGCATATATTGAGCCAAACATGTTCCTTTTTGTTTTGACTGTCCTTTACTTCATCATGGAAATCATAACTTGTCATTCTGACTCTCTATGACTCTTATATTGCTTGATTGCGATCCCAGTTGTTGTTTCCTATTATTGTTTTGTTGGTGTCAATTAGAGGTGACAAACGGGCTGACCAAGCCCGACCCATTTTAAGTGGGCCAAAACCATATCTGTGTCGTTGATGTGAAATTTAAATTAAACCTCGCAAATGTACGAATTGTCATTAGTATAGTATGTAAATACGAGGTCGTTTGTAATAACCCTAATTTTCAAACAATATTTGAGTTTGATTGGAATTCCATAAAATTGTGAAATTTAATTAGAATGAGTGTGAGTGGTGGCGACGTTATGAAACGAAAAACGAAAACGTTCTCGGAACGTTTGAATCGAAAAACGTTACGTTTCCGAACGAATATATCGACTTTTATTCCGTCGATCGTTTGTGAAAACTTTCTTCACGAACGTCGTAGAGCTCGTCGATACGAGTACGTGGACATGTGACACGTTCGAATCGGACGTCGGAGGTGAAAGTTATTAACGATTGAAGTTAGTTTCCGATTTAGAAAGGGGTATAAAAGGAAAACTTATCAGTTTAGGGTTTCCAAAATTGGAAACCCCTCATTCTCTCCCTCTCCTTCCACCCGCGTGCCTCCCTTTTTCTCTCTTTCCCTCTCCCTCACCGATCTCACTCCTTCGCCGATTCTCCACCACCGCACGTCCGTGAGCCACACCGCCAGCACAGCGAGCATCGCACGGCCTGCTGCAGTCGACCCCGAGGTCGACGCACTGTCTCTCGCCGTCGTGGTGACTCGCTGCACGTCACCGAGCCCAGATCGACTGGTTCAAGCTCGTCGGCGATCCTCCGGTGCTTCCACGGCGTGATAGAGGTAAGGGTTGTGAAATTGAATGGGTTGTGATGTTGTTGTATTGATTGTGGAGATTTTTGGGGAGAATCGGAGGTGGATGGAGGAGAGGGTTACCGCGTGGGGGTGCGTGGGTTAGCTTAGGAGTGGTCGGAGACCGTAGGAAGGTGGAGGAGGACGAGAGGATGGTTTTTGGGGCGGAGGTGACGTGATACGCTCCGGTGTCGGAGTAGGCGCGTGGGCCCCACGCGCGGTCGCCGGCGAGTGGCGCGTGAACAGTGACTCCGACACAGTAAATTGTAAATTTTTTTTACGTACGGTGAATGTAAAAAATAATTTACGTACAGTAAAATTAAATTTTATTTACATATGGTAAATGTAAATTTAAATTACATTCAGTAAATGTAAAAAGTAATTTTAGAAGGGTAAATCAGTAATTAATATTTACTGAGACAGAATGTATATTTGAATAGTTTTTTATACGTACAGAAATACGTGAACAGTATGTACTCGTACAGGGATATGCAATGGATGAGTATTTGTACAGTAATACATGAATAGTAAATACGTGAATAGTATACAGTGAATAGTTTCAATGAACAGTGATTCGAAACAACAGAAATTGCTGAACAGTAACAGATTATTACTGTTACGGCATTTAAGGTTTACGAAACGTTTGTAAATTCTTTTCTTATCTTTTCAAGGTGATCAATAAATCAAGGAAAGGAATTATCTTCGGAAATTGTGGAATTACGCTCGAGTTGATAAGGTGAGTAAAATCTCACCTATTTACGAATCTACCCTTGTGGAGATTCAAGATGTTGCAAGAGTTTTTAATATTGATTTACGACATGTATACGATATAGCGGATTACATATATATTGTATAAATGGTAATAAGTACATATATATATATAGTTTGCTATATTATATACTGTTATGAATTCATTATAATTGGTCAGTTCGATGACGAGAATTAAATATTGAGCATGTGATTTAATTTGTACAATAATGAGTAGATTATTGTACGTGATTTTAACGTTGTGATTTGTTAAATCGTTTTGTCTTCGGGCGTGTTAAAGAAATATGACATGTATATAATAAAGTGGATTGTATATATATGGTATAAATGGTAAATAGGTACATATATATAGTTTGCTATATTATATACTGTTAGGATTTCGTTTGTGAATTATGATCACAGTGGTGATGAGAATTATATATTGAGTACGTGATGAAATTTGTACAATAATAAGTACATTATTGTACGTGTTTATGTCTTCGGACCAGTCTTCGGACGTGTGTGGCATGTCGGAACCTAGCCTTTGGCCGGGCGAAAGTTACGATACAGTTAAAGCTCTAGTCTGTCTGCCGGACATCGGGTAGCGAGGAGGTTGCCCGATGTTGGACATAGGGTAGCGAGGAGGTTGCCCTATGTCGGGAGTAGGGTAGCGAGGAGGTTGCCCTATGCCGGGCGTTGGGTAGCGAGGAGGTTGCCCAACGTCGGCGGTGTACTATATGCGGGGTAACAGAGGTGTACCAACGCTCATTAGTACTCGTATTATAAATGCATTTGGGCAAACAGAGGGGTTGCCCAATTTCTCATGAGTACTTTCATTTTCATATTTTCGGGACAACCAGATGGGCCGTCCATTGACTCATGAGTGCATTTATATTTTGTTGATTTGTGGATTGACATATATATTGATATGCGAGTTATATTTGTTTTATTTTACTCATACGAGCTGTAAAGCTTACCGGGTTTGTGTTTACAATCCCGGTACACCAATCCGATGGTGTAGGGGATACTACTGCAGGTGTCGATTCGTGAGAATCTAAGGACAACTCTGGGGACTCGAAGTCGTTCATTATCCTGCTTGTGGTGAGGTTTCTATTGTGGATTTGTGTGAGAACTTGTGAGGATTTATTTATGGTTTTATGAGAAATTGTGAGGATTATTACATTTCCATTTTTATGTAATATGGATTATAAATTTGGGTTGTAATAATTGGTTTGTCTAAGTTGTATTGAGAACTCAGTAATGATCCGCTGTGACATTTTAAAAGATTTCGATTTCATTGAGATTGTTTGGTGTTTAACGACTTTAAAATTTTGAGTTTTTAAGCTCGAAATTTTGGGGTCGTTACATCGTTCTAACTAGGGATTGAGAATCGATTTAATTCTAACTTAATTGATCTAAACTAAGAACATAGATTTTAGGTTTTCAAATAAAAAATTATAAAAGAAAAAAGGGTATCAGAATCAACCACCTAACAACCCTATTTATGAGAGTCTTCTGATTTTGATCATTTTGCATGCCCAATATATATAAGGATTTTCAGGTGCGGACGTCCATACCTTACATAAGGTAAAGATTCTCCAATTCCGGCGACGGCATGTCTCAATTGCGGGGCGGACCACGACAGTTGTACTCCCCACCTCCCGGCGGTCCCGTCTGTGTCGGTCGAAGCTCCATCGGTGACTCACGGTGGCCGAAATAACGAAATCACCGGAATCTGCCCAGAAACTTGATTTTTACAGATTACGGCCGTCGTGGGTCACTGATGGAGTTCCAAACGGCACAAACGAGATCGCTGGGAGGTGGGTAGTGCGGTTGTACTGGTCCGTCGCGCCATTGCGGCCTGCCGTCTCCAGAATCAAAACATCTGCATGGTGCAGACGTCCGCACCTGAAACTGCATGTATATATATATAATATATCTTCTTGGTTTTCTTGTCTAATGTACGACCAAGAACTGATCGGATTGTTTGAAAAATGTTATGTTTCCGCGACGTGAATATCGACTTTTATTCCGTCGCTCAGTTGCGAAAACTTCTTTCACAAAAGTAGTAGAGCTCGTCGATACGAGTTTGTGGACATGTCGCGTGTTCGAATCGGACATCGGACGTTGAAGTTATTAACGTCGGAAGTTAGTTTCCGATTTTAGAAACTAGTATAAAAAGGGATTTTTTTCAGCTAGGGTTCCCATAATTGGAAACCCTCTCTCTCCTCACCCTCTCCGCCTCCCTCTCTTCTCTCACCACGAACTCTCTCTCCCTCACCTCAGAAAATCGCCTCTGGCGATCTACCTCCCTGGGCCGCCGTGACACACACCGCCCTGCCCTACGACGTCGCAAGGACCCCTGCAGCCACCCTTCAGCTCGCCAACCCGTGCCTCGCCACCGTGAGGACGCCCGACGTTGCCAAAGATCCTGGAAATCACCGCGCCGTGCTTCTCCGCCACCACCGTGCTCGAGGCGAGCTCGCCACCATCGAATCGAGGTGAGATGCATCCTAGGGATGATTTTTGTGGTTGTTGTGATGATTTTCGTGTGTTTGGAGTGAGATCGGAGATTTGATGGAGGAGGAGGGTACCGCCGCCTGGAGGCGGCGCGTGGGGGTGCGTGTGTTAGCCTAGGGGTGGTCTGAGACCGTAGGAAGGAGGAGGAGGAGGAGATGAAGGTTTTGGGGGCGGCGGTAGCGTGCTACGCGCCGGCTTTACGCTCGGTGCGTGGACCCCACGCACTACCACAGTGAGTGGCGCGTGAGCGCCACGCGCGGCTTGCTGGAGGTGGCGCGTGTACCCCACGTGCGGCGGCACATGAACAGTATTTCTGAAGGGTAAATTTGTAATTTATTTTACATACGGTAAATATAAATTTTATTTTATGTACGGTAAATGTAAATGTAAAAAGTAATTTGAGAAGGGTAAATCAGTAACTAATATTTACTGAGACAGTATTTATATTTGAATGGTATTCATACGTACGGAAATATGTAAACAGAATGTATACGTATAAGAATACGTATTTGATGTGTATTTGTACAGAAATACGTGAATAGTAACCCCGTGAACAGTATCTTCATAAAATCAGAAATTGTTGAACAATAACTTATTATTATTGTTTCGGCATTTAAGGTTTACGAAACGATTCTAAATTCTTTTCTTATCTTTTCAGGTGATCGATAAATCAAGGAATTACCTTCGGAAATTGTGAAATTACGCTCGAGTTGATAAGGTGGGTAAAATCTCACATATTTACGAATCTATCCTTGCGGAGATTCAAGATTTTGCAAGAGTTTTAAATATTGAAATACGACACGTATATGATATAGTGGAATATATATATATTTGTATAAATGGTAAATAGGTACATATATATATATAGTTTGTTGTATTATATACTGTTATGAATTCATTGTGATTATGTCACTTTGATGACGAGAATTATATATTGAGCATGTCGAGTTAATTTGTACAATATGAGGTGATGATTATTGTATGTGATTTTAACATGGTGTTTGTTAAAACGTTTTGTCTTCAGACGTGATTTGATGTCTTCGGACCAGTCTTCGGACGTGTTTGGCATGTCGGAACCTAGCCTTTGGCCGGGCGAAAGTTAGATACAGTTAGAGCTCTAGTCTGTCTGCCGGAGTACTGCATGTGAGGTAACATATGGGTTATCGGCTCATGAGTACTCATATTTTTGGATGTTGGGTAGCAGGAGGTTGCCCAATATCGGCGGTGTACTATGTGAGGGGTAACAGAGGTGTACCCGCGTTCATTAGTATCCGTATTATAAATGTATTTGGGTAAACATATGGGTTGCCCAATTTCTCATGAGCACTTTCATGTTCATATTTTTGGGACAACCAGATGGGTCGTCCATTGACTCATGAGTGCATTTATATTTGTCGATTTGTGGATATTCGTATATATTGATATGCGAGTTATATTTTCATTTTACTCATACGAGCTGTAAAGCTTACCGGGTTTATGTACAATCCCGGTGCACCAATTCAATGGTGTAGGGGATAATTCTGCATGTGTTGATTAGTAGAAATCGAAGGACAACGCTAAATACTCGAAGTCGTTCATTTTCCTGCTTGTGGTGAGGTTTTTATTGTGGATTTGTGTGAGAACTTGTGAGGATTTATTTGTCGGTTTTGTGAGAGATTGCGAGGATTATTACATTTTCATTTTTATATAATTGTTGAATTATAAATTTAGTTTGTAATAATTGGTTTGTCTGAGTTGTATTGTGAACTCAGTAATGATCCGCTGTGACATTTAAAATGATTTCGATTCATTGAGATTGTTTTAGTGTTTCACGACTTTGAAATTTTGAGTTTTTATGTTCGAAATTTTAGGGTCGTTACAAACACAAGGTTGGTCTCTTGTGTTTTTTTTTTGACTGATTATTTACTTCTAGCCGCAACTAAACATGTAGTCATTCTTCAAACGTCCAGATTAGGATGTGTGTATGATAACATTATGGAGGAACTCAGTTCGATGTCTGGCACTGTATTTATCGTCAAGCCAATATAGTGGCCATGATCGAGTTAGCTAACTAAGTTTACTTTGAATTCAAGAAATTCTTGTAATTGGGGAAACATACCTCCGGATTTTATTAGCTCAAACTTACAGCTAGATTTGTAGCTGTTAGTTTTATTTCATTAAAAGATTTGACGATTTCTCTCTTGAACAAACATTGTGGAATCAAAACTTCAATATATTTTATTATCAACTGTAAGGCTGCAGTTCGCATAGCTAATATTTTAGAATTCATATTTTTCCTGGTGACTTCTTAGACTACCTAGTCAGACAGTCAAGGTACGTAAGCTGAATGATCATGTCTCAAAGCAAAGAAATTATATCCACCAAAGTATTGAAATCTTGTATAGCGCTTCCAGAAGGCCCGGCAGCCTCTTTAACAATCTCTTTGAGGGCTCTAGCCTTCTCCCTCACCTCCTTCCCTTTATCATCTTCCAAAATCAGCTTGAAATTCTTGATAATTCCGTTCTTTGTGATTACTCCGCCCTCCACTTTTACTCCAACACCCCATACTTCCTCAACCATCCGCCCAGTCATTCTATGATCTCCGAACAATGGCCTGCAGATCATTGGGACCCCATTTGTAATGCTTTCATACACAGAGTTGCACCCGCAATGAGTCACAAACACACCTATTGAGCTATGTCGTAATACTTGCGTCTGAGGTACCCATGACACAACTCTCCCATTCTTGTTTACCCTTTCAACAAAATCATTTGGCAATAAGTCCTTAAAACTGCCTCTAAGAGACCAAAGAAATGGTGCATCAATTGCTTCCAGTGCCTCAGCCAGAGCTACAAGCTCACTCCTAGATGGAACTCCCACAGTTCCAAAACTGATATACACCACGGACGAAGCTTGTTGGTCGTCCAACCATGAAAGGCAGCCTGTGGCATCGGATTCTGATAGTGGCAATGGTGGTAGTGGTAATGAAAGGGTGAGAAAACCTACATTGAGCAATTTGACAGACTTGGATTTGAGATCATTTTCAAGGACTGTGGGGTTTAGTTCTTGATAGAAATTCATAACAACAACTGCGGACTGTGGCAAGACTTTCCCAATTTGTCTTAGGGTCTCCGAAAATAGAGACTCACTCGGAAGTACTTCATCTGGTAAGTCCTCAATGCGCATTGTAGACAAACTTGGAATGGCTTCTAGGGTTTTCACTTGACCATTAACACCGTCATTTATATATAAATGGCGAATAGTGTCAGTGTAAATATGAGCAGACAAGGTGCAAGGTAACGGTATCCAAATTGGAATCCATGGAACACCGAAATCGTCAGCCATCTGGCTACCAAAGACCAAGAATCCATCTGTTATTAGACAACTGATCTGCATGGTTGCGTCTTCAATTGCCTTCTCAATGCAGGTTTTGAAGTTTTTAGGAGCCGCCTTGAGGAAAAGGTCCACTGCCTCTAATGGGTTTCCAGTTAAGACGTGATTTGTTGGAACACCATATGATACATTGTATGGTATTATATTTTCCAAATTCTCTGATTTCGAGTTCTGGAACAGGGAATTGTTGGATTTTGAGGTGTTGATGAAAGAAAAGCGAGTATCTGGGGCAGCTTTTGCAAGCTTGCACACCAAGTTAAGCACGGGCTTTGCATGGCAACCAAACGGAAATGCAAGAACGGCAGCATGTCTTTTATGCGACATATTGTCCACTGCGTTCCTTTGCTGATCACTTACCATAGGTTAGCTCGATGCTTTATAAACAAATAGAGCTACTAGGTCATAGATCAACACCAAGAACTGATCCTTTAATTAACGTTGTTTCTTTCCTTCATTTAATTTACTAGCATAAATAACGAGTATGGATTTTTGTAACCTATATATGCATGTGAAAGTGTAACGAAATTATTATTAGACTTTAAAAGAAGTTACTTATAATCGGTCTATGAAAATTAGAAACAAAGTGGCAGATATGTAAAGTTCAGCCAGTTTGGTGTTGGCATGGTATGTGTAATGAACATTATTACATCAAATGAGTAACAACCATAATTAAACTCCACCAAAGTTAAGAAATAACGTTTTGCGGTATCAATTTCTCTACTTGGTGTAATGCTCTAAAATTGAGTGATAACGTTTTGCACTTTAAATTTCTCTCATATCTTGTTGGCACCGAGTAATTAAAAAGAAGAGGAATTTACAAAAGAACTACATGTCAGGAAAATCGTTATTCGGTGTCATTATTCAATGATGTTGATGTATCCACAAAATTTGCTCAACGTACGTATATAAATTAAATTTCATAGTGCTACCGCTTGCTTATTCTAAAATTAGAGAAATAGACTCCAAGCATATATGAACAATCAAGGGTAATTTAGTAGCACCTCGACAAATATCAAGCAACAACGTACATACTTATCACAAACACAATAACCCCACTCAATTACCACGTTAAATGTCCGAGTGTAGATGATATATGTCAGGTAATTAAAGAGTTTAAGCATCCATTCGGCCATTCGGGTATCTGGCAACTATAGATGCACCAAGTATCAGAAGCTTTCATGGAAGCCCATTATACTTCCTAAGTTTTTCTGCGGCCCATAAACTTTTAAGTTTGGAAGGGCTAAATGGGCTAATGACTCCATGTCACCATCTAAATGATCTAATCATAGTTGCCTCAGGGTGATAAGGCATGCAATTAAGCAACATAATTTTTCTCACCAAGAAAAAAGTAACATATAATTTTCGTAACATCATTCTTGGACCACTGTGTTTTTCATCAGCTTGCAGTCGGAACTTAAATTCAACTGTGATTAGGTATAGTCTGAAGTCTTAACTATGAGTGTATGACTAGATATTGTCTGCTACTAATGCTAGGTCTAAACTTAAAGCGCAATTCTTGACGGTTTTCTTATCTTATCTAACTAAAGCTTATGATTTAGAACATAAGTCGTACTGAATAATATTGCAAATAACACGTATGTTTATTTAGAAGCTAAGAAAGAATGAATGGTCGGTTTTGATTGAAGATGGCAGATAATGCTGAGCCATATATACATCTTTCAAATTTAGCTTTGACAAGTATTTGAAAATCTGAATCATTGACTGATGGTGAGATTGTTGGCAAAGACCATGACTGAAACCTAATCTTTTCAGTCTAAATTCAAAGTATTCCAAATCAAAATCAATCACTTCAATTGATTTTGATGATTCATTTTCCCACATAATAAACCCTTCGGCGTTGTACGTTTCGGTTCTAATCTTATTTGGTCAAATCTCATATTTTCCTTTGAGGAAACCTTTGTTGATATCAAAACACATGGTTGATCTAAACGTTGAATTTTCGATCATATATAGGTAGGTGATAATCTCAGTGTTCTTTAATAGGATGTTTGTTAATCATATGTAATAGGATGTTTGTTAATCATTTGAGAGTATGAGACATGCTTCAAAAAGTTTTTTTTATGACAATGGCTACTAACATTTTCCCCTAAAATGAGCTTACTTTGCCTTACTACGATGCGAGTTTGGCAGCATATAGTTGGTGATGCTGATAAAAGGGGAAACCAAACAAGAGTCATTCGTGGGGGTTGTTTAGATATGTTTCTCCACCTATCTTCCCCAGACCCTGAATTAACTTGAAAGATACAAGTATACGCTGCCGGATAAGGAAAATAATACACAATTCTTCCGAAAGAATTATTATTTTATATTTGTGTGTCTTAGCCTATTTAGATTTCCTGTTAGAGATAGATTTACATCTCTGTAATATATTAAGATTTCGGATCTTATGGGATTGTGGTTAAGTAATGCCTATATATAGGCACTCATATCATTCAATAAAGTTCCAATTATTCTCCGAATTATTCTTATATATATCATACTTAATCACATTATCACGTATTTTGCCCAAAAACTCTTAACTTTTAAAGCCCTAGAAAAACTAATAGAAAATTTTTTTTCTTTTTTTCTTCGCCGGCCGCCTTTGTCTCCGGTCTCTGGCGATTTTTCCGTCGACGACTCCGTTGCACGGCGTTCCTATCCCTTGCGCGCGCACCCCCCCCCCCCCGGCAGTCCCTACCCTACAACTCTGTAGTGCCCTTGCCTCCGCAGCCCCGCAGCTTCGTGCGCCTCCTACGCATTCGCCCTACAAAATCAACTTTTGCCTCCTAAGACTCTACATCAAAGCTTTAAAATTTGCTCTCCAGCATATGCACGCAAACAATGCGAACTTCAAAAGCAACATCTTCGCTCCAAAGAAGCTACTCCCGCTTTCTCCAATCATTCAAAGGTAACTTTTTAATTAACGTTCCCGTTTTTTAACATATATATATATATATATATATATATATTATACCAGGCAATATTCGTCTTTCTTCTATCTCCCGCCATTCTTACACTGCAGATAAGGCCAAATAAGGAAATTCGCCACTCTTCTCATTGGCGATGTTTTTCGTGTGACGGTCTTGGGGGAGTCACGATTGTTTTGAAAGGAAGGTTAATCGATTTCGTGTGGTCGCCTGAGTGCACCGCTGTTTTGGGGTGTGATCGTGAGTATCACCGTTTGCATCAATTTTATCTTGTGACCATATACGTCACCCCTTCTAATTCATGTCATACTTAAATCTAATAGATTCCGTGTTTGTTTTTGTAGATGTCATCACCATCGTAACCGGAATTTGGCATTCTTGATCTTGAAGGTAAGGAATACCGCCACTGGGTCTCCAACATAGAGCTCGTATTTGAGAGCCGAGGGATATAAGGCATGTTTTCTGACCCTTTTGCTATTTTTCCAGTTATGACCAAGACTCAAGCTCTCATCTTTATGAGATGTCACATCCATACTATTCTCAAAAGGCAATACTTGAACGAAAAATATCCTAAAGAACTATAAGACAAACTTTACTTGCGGTACAACAACGTTCATGATAAGCTCATCCTTGAATTGTTTATTAGATGGGATAACATCCGTCTATTGGACTATAAGAGAGTGGATGACTTCAATCAAGATATGTATGACTGCAATCCGACCTTGGCACCGTTAGTGTCATCAAGACTGACCTAGATCTTCTAGTTCAATCTCATGCGTACCACACTCATATAGAGGAAATGAAGATCTGGACTTTCACCGACTTAATGGCGCTTGGCAAAGAAAGAGAGGCATTCAGAGATCCTCCTCAAAAACAATAATAGACATGTTGGCACTAAAAAATTGTTACACCACAGTCTAACTATGAGAAAGCTTCTAAGCAAAACATACCAGCAACAATTCTTGTGGTGGAAAGTAACAAGGTCGTTCTCCGCCTAATTCCAATACTTGGACCCATGATGGTGGCGGCTCCACACCCTCGGGGGGAGGCCGTCCCCGTCTAAACCATCAAGGAGGCCGTGCGCCTCCTCCTGCCTCTAACTCTGGTCATGGCAAGTCTTCATGCTTTAAATTTGGATCATTCAAGCATTTTAATCACAATTGTCAAGCTAGTAAGGAGATAATGAAGGTAAACTCCGCATACAAGAAGTTTCTACAACCTAAATCGAACCATGTGGATGAAGAACTCGAGATCGAAACTCACCACATCTTCATGAAGCTCGAGCCCCTTACTTTCAAAGCTAAGACTTCAGCCCCTACAATGGATACTCCAGACTTTCATTAGTCACGTTTAGCTAATTCTAGCTTTAAGATTTCAAGTATTGTTATGGATTTGCCATTATTATTTTCATTGACTAAGTATTAGTTTTTTTATTTTGGAATTAGAAGTTCGCTTGTGATGTATTAAATATTGGCATCCAATAAAATTTCGTTTTCTTTTTTACAAGTCAATTTCTTGAGAATTTTATTTACCTTACACTTAGCATGATGGTCAATGTTTGCAACTCATGTGGTTTTTAAATTGGATGTTTTTTTATTATATTTGACCCTAATAGCACTACATTGTGAATTTGAAACTTCAAATTTGGAAAATGAATCTCAGAACGTCAACATTGACGTCGGAAAGATCCCTGCCTTTTCTAGCATTCTACCAGTTTCCAGCAACACCAGCTGATTCCGGCCATTGCAACATTTTATTGTTGTCTACCGCTACTCCGACTCCTACCGGTGCTCCTGCTGGACCTGCTACTCCAGCCTCCATACCGGCAATTTTCCGGACACCGCCAGCCGGATTCCGGTCACGGCGTTTCCCGGCGAATTTTTTTCATTTTTCCAGCATATTTCCATCCGTTTTACTGTAGCGTTTTCTCAGTCCAAATTTCACCAGGTTTTGAGTTATTTTAACATGATTTTCCAGTTTTCTCCTAGTCTGTTATCGACACCCAACTGCATTCTTTAAGTGTATTTTTACACCTTTTTGGATGGTTTGTACCACCATATTTATTGTTTGGTATTTTACTGCTTCAATGTCATGTTTTACCATCTCTTTAGTTGAAGAATGTAGTACTATTTTCATGTGATACACTTGATGGGATTGCACTTTGTTCTGATCTCCTTTCTTACAATATCTTATGGCGTATTTTCTAGAAATCTTCACCTTGTCGCTGATTCCTTAATTGTTATTTTGTATATGTCTCGCGACAAAATCGAGTGTCTTATTGATTGCGGAACCACCCACATTGTCCTACTGCACATGCAGTTGTACACGGATCTAGTGTTTTCGACTTCTTTAATGACGACAATGATTGGCTCTAAACCCAACATTAAAGGAAGAGGCACCGCTTCTTTTATGTTGCTTAATGGTACGACTCACAACGTCATTAACGCTTTTTATGCACCGAAACCTCCCCACACCTTGCTAAGTTTTAAAGACATACGTACCAATAGTTTTCATCTTGGTACTTATGTTGAGAATGGAGAGGAATGTCAATGCCACATCTTAGAAAAGATGAAGAGTCTCGGGAATGGTTTATATCTTACTTCCATTTGAATTTTTGAATCATATGTGGTTGCTTGCAATTTCTGTGATTCGGACACTCTGGATGTGATATGATAATTAGAATTCATACGGTCATCCATTTTCAAGTCTCGAAAGCGATTAGAGGACCACTTAACCCGTTCCCTGCATAGTGAGGCCGAGCATGCCCCTCTCGGCAGCTATACCGCATTTATGCCACCGGCGGCAGCGTCCCCTCCTTCACAGGAGTTTGTGATCCTCCCGTTATCTAATTCCTCTATGACGATTTCTATTGTCCATCGCTCGTTTTGCAAATCTTGTTCTCTGCTAAATTTGAAGGAAATCATTCATTTGCTGAGGCTTGAACTAAGAACATTTTATTCTTACAACGTATTCAATGTGACATTGGTGGACCTATTCAACCAGAATATAGACCTGTTTAGACATTTTATGGTATTGGTTGATGCATCGCTGCGTTGGTCACACGTCGCTTTATTATCCACAATGAATGCTGAATTTGCTAAGTTATTAACTGAAATCATCAAACTTCAGACTCACCACCCTGACCATCCAATAAAATCTATTCGATTGGATAATGTTGGAGAATTCACCTCCAAGACTTTTAACAATTACTGCATGTCTATTAGAAACGAAGTTGAACATCTTGTTCCTCATGTTCACAAAACGGTCTAACATAGGCTACCATCAGCCGTACTCAGCTTGTTGTGCGGGATATGGTTATGGGTACTAACATGCCGATCTCTGCATGGGGATATGCAGTGTTCCATGCATCGACACTTACTCGTTTCAGACTCACAACAAACTAAGCGTTTAGTGCATATCAGATGGTCACTGGTTACAAACCCAATATTTCACACTTACGCATATTTGGTTGCACTGTCTACGTGCCTATTACACCTCCATTGCGTACTAAGATGGGTCCTCAGAGATGATTAGATAATCTATGTTGGCTATAACTCCCCAACTATTGTCCACTACTTAGAACCAACAACCGGAGATCAATTTACTACAAGATTTGCAGATCGTCACTTTCATGAGACATGTTTCTCGTCGTTGAGGGAGATGGGAATGTTATCATTCCAGATAAAATTCAGGGATTGGTGTGGTTTGTCCCCACAATCTCATTATGATCCCCGTACTGCTCAAAGTAAGTTAGAAGTGCAACGCATTATCGACCTCAAGAAAGTCGTAAACTCGATACTTGATGGCTTTGTAGATATTGCTAAAGTGACAAGATCGAATATACCCACTGCAAATGTACCGGCATGATTGGATGTCCCGAAATACGGGCGTGGAAGATAAGATCTTGGACCTAGCAACGTTGGCACCGTCCCTAACAGTGGGACAGAGGCCGGCGGCGGCACCACCGTACGCCGTGGTATTGCTGGCGTCCCTAGTGACGGTGTTGCCAATATGGGCCTGCATGGAGCTGCTTCAGCCTCGGCTCCTCAAACTAAAAGGGGGAGACCGAAAAACTCTAAGAATTCAAAACCTAGAAAGAAGCGAATAATCAAGGCACAACGTGTCATCAATGATGAATTTACATCGTATGAGGTTGCCTCTGATTACTATGTCCATGAATCAACTCAAGTTTTTCTGTGAGACACTACGTAACCTCGTTTGATGCCAGATAACAACAAAATCTCAGCTAACCATACTAGTGAGCAATCGGTCCGAAATCAAGCTACTACATACATTGATGACGTTTTCGCTTATTCCATCGTATATGGAATCATATTTGAAGACAACGTTAAACCTTGCTCTGTTGTTGAATACGAACGCAGAGCAGACTAGCGTAAGTGGAAGGAAATAATCCAGGCATAACTTGACTCATTGAAGAAGGGAAAAGTCTTCGGAAATGTTGAATTGACTCCAAGAGATGTCAAACTTGTTAGACATAAATTAGTTTTTGTTCGTAAGCGTAATGAGATGAACGAGGTCATGTATTATAAGGCAAGACTCGTGGTGCAAGGATTCTCATAACGACCTGGCATTGATTATTAGGAGACTTACTCTCATGTTATGGACAGCATTACCTTCTGCAGCCTTATCAGTCTGGTAGTGTCTGAAAGACTAAACACGTAACTTATGGATGTGGTCATAGCTTATCTCTATGGGAATCTTGATGTAGAGATATACATGAAAGCTCCAGAGGGACTACATTTACCTCCACCAAGTGACTCCAAACCACGGAGTGCTCATGCAATCTGATTAAGTCGTTTGTTGTATGGGTTGAAACAATCCGGAAGAATGTGATACAATCAGTTGCATCAATACTTGGCGAGAATGGATTATAAGAATGATGAACTATGCACATGCGTGTTCATACGAAAGACAAATTCTAGATTCATCATTATTGCGGTTTACGTATATAATCGGTACTCTTGATGAAATTGAAGAGACCATGGCTCATTTGAAGTCAGAATTTGAGATGAAGGACCTAGGGAGGACGAAATTCTACCTCGACCTTGAGTTTGTGCATAGGGCCGACGGAATCCTTGTCCATTAGTCGAATTAAACGCATAAAATGTTTTGACGCTTCAATATGGATCAATATATGGAGTCCATTGTCTACTCCCATGGTCATCTAAAGTCTAGATATCAAGAATGATTCATTTTGTCCTAAAGAGGATGATGAAGAGGTTCTTGGTCCTGAAGTTCCATACCTTAGTGCAGTTGGGGCACTATTGCATCTAGCTCAATGCACTAGACCAGACATATATTTTACAGTGAACTTATTAGCTAGATTTAACTTCGTGCCTACGCTACGTCATTGGAATGGTATCAAGTACTTGTTTTGGTACTTGAAAGGTTCCCTTGACATGGGATTGTTCTACCTCTATTGCAGAGAGAACACCGCCACGGTACCTCCCCACACCACTACCATCGACGACCCTGACCTTGCTGCCGTGCACAGTGCCACCAAGCAAGCTCGGTCTCGTCCTGCTTCTTCCTCCTGTGTAAAGACTCCAAACAACCTTCTAGTTGGTTATGTCGATGCATGGTACCTCTCTGACCTTCACAAGGCTCATTCTCAAATCGGTTATGTGTTTACCATTGGAAATGCGACGATATCTTGGAGATCCACTAACAATCTCTTGTTGCTACTTCTTCGATTCACGCGGAGATTATTACTCTCCATGAAGCAATTAAAGAATGTGTTTGGTTTCGGTCACTTGTTCGTCATATTTGTGATTCTTGTGGATTAGTCTCTACAACTAAGCAACCTACGTGTATTTATGAAAATAATGTTGCTTGCATAGAGCAGACTAAGTTAGGTTTCATCAAGTGAGACAACACCAATCATATCTCTCCCAAGTTCTTCTACAATGTTCAACAACAGAAGTTCTTAAATGTTCAAATTAATCAAATGAATTCAGTATCCAATGTTGCAGATTTGTTCACTAAGTCTTTCCCTAAATATACTTTTCTGAAACATGTGTAGAGCATTGGCATATGTCGTTTGTCAGAACTTTAGAATTTGGTAGACTTTAGGAGAAGTCTACATCACATTATTAGTAGTTGGTGTGTTTTACTCATTTTTTCCTTCAATTAAGCTTTTGTTTTACCCATGACGTTTTTGTTTTGTTTGACAAGGTTTTTACCGAAGCACCTTGTGGGCCATACAACCTAGGCATGCAACACAAAGAGAAGCGTTCGAGGAGAATTATTATTTTACCCTTGTGTGTATTAACCTATTTAGGTTTCTTGTTATAGATAGATTTACATCTCTATAATATATTAGGATTTCGGATCCTACGGGATTGTGGTTATGTAATGCTTATATATAGGCTCTCATATCATTCAATAAAGTTACAATTATTTCCCAAATTATTCTTGTATCTATCATACTTGATCAACAATTGGTTTGTCAATAAAAGTACAACAATAGCTAGCTAAATATAGGGTTGACAATTTATATGTTGAATCTTTTATCATAACTTAGTTCCGGTAAAACACCTTCTTTCTGGCCACCAAAAAGAAATTGAGTAATGAAATAGTACAGAAGGCTCCGCATTATATATAGACCAAGGACTAAAAAATGGAAATTATCGTCGATATTTCGGTGATAATTTCGTTTTTTTCGGGGTAGAGATATATCCTTCACATACCATAGTAATTTTCGGTCGATATTTTGGAAATTTCCACGATATATCGCGATATTATCGATATTTTAGATATATCTGCGATATAATCACTCATTCCGCCACGTGTCGCCACTAGATTTTAAAACACAAATATGCATTTGAAGGGAATCGTGGTCATTCATTTGCAAGCAAAGATGTGTAGCCAACTCTACCAAGCAAAGTTATTGTTCTATATAGCTATTTTTAATATATATTTCATTCTATGTTTCAAATAAAATTCAAATAAAATCTAACTTGTTGTTGAGGAGAATCTAACCATATTCACCTCATTAGAAAATGAATCACTTAACCAACTCTACTAAGTCGATTTGTGTTATATTTTGACACTTTATAATATATATTTGTATGTGTTATAAATTTGATAAACAAAGAAAATTGGTTATATGTCCAATCCCAACTAACTTTATCACATTATTTACCTACAATTCTACTACTTTTCAAATTAAAACTTTAAAACACTATAAATACATTAGGATGTTAGTCCTTGGTTGCACGATTGCACCACTACTCAACTCTATTCTATTTCAAGTTCTAAATATATTAGCATCAAATTCCAAATATATTAGTGAGTGAGGCTTTGTTAATATTTTCTTTTCTTCCTTATTGGTAAGTATATTAATATTATTAAGTTCTAATTTATATTTTTTAGTCAATTATAATTATTATTATTTTTTTTACGTTCATGTCAAATATAATTCTACATCATATATGAGATAAACAAATTACCAATAGGAACTACCAGTACCAAAACTCACAGTCAATCACCAATGACCCATATGGTTGGCATATAAGTCAATACATGCAAAACTACAAAAGGGAAGTATCATTTAATGACTATTCTTCACAATATACTTAGGGCTCTACTCAAGGAGATGATGAAGACGGTGAAAATTTTGTACCTCATAGATCCTCTATGGTTATAAATCATTAATGTAATTTCATATTTAATGTATCATATGTATATGAGGCGTGATGGTCTAGTCTCCCTTTGGGTTTCCAGCCATTAAAAAAACTAAAATAAATTTTTAATAATTATCGACGATTGTTTTACCTTAAATTACTATAACTCATTATAGACTAATAGTTATATAATAATTTCTTGTGAAATATAGTAGATAATTAATCAAATAAACATCTCTCAAAATTTCATTTAAAATTTCCATGTTTTTATTTAAATTTCCATCAATTTACTCAATTATTTTTTAAAATCGATATTTCTCCGAAATTTCCGTCGATATTTCTAATTTTTGGACCCTCGATATTTCCGTTCTCGTCGATATTTTAGTCCTTGATATAGACTCTAGCGACTCTCTGTCCGGCTTACTTCTTTCGCAATGTGTGTGATATGAGGAGAACATAGTCTTCCTAAAGAAATAGAGGATCCCTCATGCACCCCCAAACTATTCCATTCCATGAGCTATTGGAGAAAAAATAAATAATCGATTCATAATATGAGATGGTAATAAATTATCACTGCTTAGTAATTCATTGCGGTGATTAATCTTATCACTACGTACATTATAGAACTATTAACATGGCCATGGAAATGCCCATAAGTAGTACCAACCTTTCAGATGCGGCACTGATTAATAGGCCCATCATGCATCTTAAGGAAATGAAAGCATAGTGGCTTGGTTTCTTCTTCTCTTCTTTTTTTTTTTTCCTCGTCATTTTCATACCGTTACTACGTGCTTTGCAATTTCAACCAAATAAAAACAGAAAGTTAAGATTCGAATCAGAGAAAAAAATAAACTAATGAAGACAAGATTGACGCGCAAAAGAGCTGGAAAACAAGACAAAACCTATAGCTCAAAACTTGGGGAGCTTTAGTGTTATACTACCTGAGGTCATGATCGTGATCAGGCCACTGATACATAATCACAAAAAAAGAAGGTAAAAATGCTGATTTGCACTATAAATTTGGTTGAAATTGTCAATTTTCATCCAGAATTTGTATTTGAGTCAATTTACCTCCTCAACTTGGTAAAAATTGCCGATTTACACCCCGAACTTGCATTTGAGTCAATTTACCTCCTAAAATTGGTAAAAATGGCTGATTTGCACCCTATCCGTTAAATTTAATATTTTCAATCTAATTTTAAGTCGCATGTCATGCATTTAAGGGGCAATATTGTCATTATATATTTATTCATATTTAATAATGAAATAAATTAATAAAATTACTTAAGAGGAACACTTGCTACAATGTTTGTTTTTTAGAAACATGTTATTGATTTATATATTTATTATTTTATGTGATATGGTATGTTAAAAGATATTAGAAAAATATAAATAAATAAAAATTTGAAAATTAAAAATAAATGTGTGTTCCGAGAGAATTACTATTCTACCATTGTGTGTGTCTTAGTCTTATTAGGTTTTCTGTTAGAGATAGATTCGCATCTCTGTAATAAATTATGACTCCGAATCCTACGGGATTGTGGTTATGTAATGCCTATATATTGGCATCATGATCAATCAATAACCGGTTACGTTCTGTTCATTACGTCGTTATTATTCTTGTTTTGTTCCTCCTTCAACAATGTGTACATATAAAAATATATTTATACACAACACACTATATTTGAATGAGTGGATAAGTTGAATATATAATTTAAAATAGGGTTAAGTATGTAGAAAAAAGATGTAAATAAATAATTTGATTAACAAAATAATCCTCATTTTAAAGAATATTTTTATTTGTTTTTAAGAAAAATATATATAGAAAATGACAACATTACCCCTCATGTGCATGACATGTGACGCAAAATTGGATAGAACCAGTTAAATTTAACGGATGGGGTGCAAATCGGCAATTTTTACCAAGTTTAGGAGGTAAATTGACTCAAATACAAGTTTGGGGTGCAAATTGACAATTTCAGCCAAATTTAGGGTGCAAATTGGTATTTTTGCCAAAAAAAAATGTAAGGTTATAAAGGTTTAGGGATTCTGTGGGCTCTAGCAGCAGCTGGTAGCTATTAGCTAGTGGAATTAACCTGGTGATTGTGATTCCTTTGAACAAGTGCATGTTATCATTTTCGAAGAAGGTCGAGTGTGAATGAACGAATATTTCCAAAGTAAAACATATGTATACGACGACATTGATCTGTTAAAAGTTAGGTCAAACTTCAGAGGGTTTTTTTTTGTTTGGTTAAAACTTCAGAGGGTAGAAGAAGAAGAAGAAGAAGAGGAAAACTGGGTTTCGGGGCAAGAGAGCAGAGAGCTTTTTGGATACGTTCGTCTCGGCTAATTTTGTTCTAATCCAACAAACGTCGTCAATCTTACGTAGTAGCGCGCTACTTCGATATATATTTCGATGTTTTCTCGTACGAGATCTCTTTCTGTTTGCGCGTTTTTAGGAAATATATGATCTTCTGAACTTTGACCTAGCTAGCTGATATTATATATTCCATAATCCATCAATTCTTGGATCCATCTTTTTCCTTCTTCCTTGCTTTTCATCACGTGGGATATATACTAGCTGTGAGTTCATACCATATATACCATGTATATACATGTGACTTCTACTAAGGGATTATTTTTTTTGGTATTTTAAATGGATACCTCATTTACCAATTTTTTGATTACATTTTCATATTTCCATTTTTCAACTTTTAGCTATTAAAATTAAGGTATTAAAATTAGATTAAATCAATGAACGAATTAAATCGAATGAAACTTTTCAGAGATAATCTTGAATAGCATATTTAAATATTAAATCACTTGTGATGAAAAATTTGACCTAAAAGTGTGCTAAAATTAGAACTTCACTATGTAATTTCAGAGTGAATTGTCACTCTAGATATATATATATATATATATATATATATATATATATAAGATTACTAGATTACTATAGAGATGCTTTGACAAAAAGTTCTTCAAGTTGTCTTGTTGATGAATCCAGTAGTCTTCATCAGGTAGTGCGAAGTTCAGTGTAAAGCATATGCCAGTTTCTTTAATTAAGCATAGCCCCAGCTTGACAACAACAAATCGACAAGCTTCGCTTACTGTTGTGAGATTTTCTAGGGCATATCAGGAAGTGAATGGGAAGGAGCTCGTTGTGCAACATGGCATAAAGATTAGTGTGTGATTCATATGTAACTTGAAGAATAATGAATAAATTGAGAATAGGTAAAGAATTTTAACAACAGTGCGAAAGATCTTATATTCTAAAGTACATCACTTAATTACTTTCATTGTATAATTAACTTGTTTGATTTTCCAATCCCCGATCCACTGGCTAAGTGACTAGTATTTCTTGTTCGATTCATTCAATTAACAAAACAAGTAGAAAATATTGCTCAAGTTACCAAACCGAATATATCAACTGAATGTTTATTTCATTGGCCAATGAGTACGCGTGGTTTTGTTATTGGTGGAATATGATTTCCAATCTCAATTTCGATATGAAATCTTTAGTGTTTAAACTTTTGCGGAAATTTGGTACCGATAAAGCTCATTGCATAGCAAAACACAAAATTAGTATCGAAGTACTTTTAGAGCACCCGCACGGGCGAGCAAAGGAGAAGGTGGTGCTCGAGCACCAACGGGAACGGGGAGGTTTGCTCGCACAAACCGATTTTCGATCTCACACCGGACGAGAGGTGCTCGCCCAGTCAACCGGGACGGTTTGCTTGCCCCTCCGCTTGAGCAAAGTTTGCTCCGGCGATTACTCGACCGCATGGCGGAGCCCACAACACGTGGGTGACGTCAGGCGCGGCTTAAATTTTTTTCTGTTAGGCGCGTGCATTGCCGCGCCAGTAAAAGATAAAAAAAATTAACGAGCCAATGAATGGCTGACACGTGGCTTACCGAATGGGCCAACGGTTTAATAGATATGGGCCTTCCATTTTGAATCAGAAATTTCGATCAAACGGTCAGAATTAATAGGCAACAGTTACTATTTGATCAGAACGGATATAAACTCAAAAAATAGTAAAAAATCCCAAAATTTTCAAAACTCTCCCAAAAATTTGCCTATAAATACTACTTCAATATTTGATCAACTCACACCAATTTGTGCACAACAAATTTCACATCTTCCTCCATCTCCTCTCTCATTTCGTATAGCTTTATTTTCCAAAATAATGGGCACTCATTGGCTTCCTTCCGAAGATTTACAAATGTGCATCTCTTTTGTCCGTCATAGTATTGATGAATATGACGGTAACAAACAAAAGAGGGACAAATTGTGGGAGATAATTCATGCCGATTATATGTAAAATTGGGTGTTAGCACCGGGTGAGAAACCTCATAAGGAGCCGAGGACTCGAATCGCACTCGCTTCTCACTACAACAAGTTCAAGCTACTCTTGTAAAAATGGGGCGAATGTTTGGCGGCGTCACGGCAACATATAGCTAATGACACTTCGCTAATGAACGAAGTAAGTACATTGTTTTATCATATATTATAATTTTTGTTTGATTATATGAATTAAATTATGTAATTTATATCTAATTTCTTTAAATATGTAGCATTGTTTACATTATTTATTTTAACATACCTAATTTTTTACATTATTTGTTTTATCAAATTTGTTTAAATATGTAGCATTGTTTACATTATTTATTTTAATATATCTAATTTGTTTACATTATTTGTTTTATCTAATTTATTTAAATTATGTAATTAAATATATACCTAATATAAGTTTTTCACATGAGGAACGACAAGCTCAATTATGTTACTATAATGTCAAGAAGAAAAAATTTACACACTTTGAATATTGGGAAGTCGTTAAAGATCATCCATCTTTCGTTGCGGTGCTACCTACTACTCCATCTCCATATGCAAGTAGTTACCATGGTACTCCTTCCGCAGCTGAATCATCTCTAACCATCAATTTGAATGACGACCAATTGAATGAGACACCTCAAAGCAACACGGCAGCTCCATCAAGTCCACCTAGACCAATGGGAACCAAGGCGGCAAAGGAAGCTAGGCGCCAAAAGAAACATGGTAAGACTCCTATTGAGCAACGAGTGGAGGTTTTGCATACCATTGCAAGGGATCAAGCATCATGGCATACCAATAGGCTATCCCATAATAAAAGTGAGCTTAATTATTATGTGGAGTACATAGACATTCAAAAGCGGAAAGAAATAAGGGCAGAAGAAGAGTTACGATTGAAGAAACAAGAGAATGACACAAGGATCATGACAATAGATTTGGAGGCTATGAACCCAATCTCGAAAAGGTATTTTACTAAGAGGAAACTAGCAATCCTTAATGAAGGAAAAGCTAGTCAAGATCAACTGACCGATGAAACATATTCGGATTGTTATCACCCAAGTCGCGTGCTATTTCCATAGTAGTTATAGTATAGTACTAAGAATAAATATGAGTTTGGCTCATCATTTTATGTAATTTAAATTTTCTAGAAATAAAATACAATTTATTTATTAAGTTGAAATTGAAATACACATTAAATTAAAAACACATACTGAAATTAAACATAAGCTTAATAATTAAACACAAGCATCATGGAAACACACAATAAAACATATTTAAAGTATTTCACCGGTTTCCACCCTCCAAATGTGTTTCACCAAGTCTCTCTGGAGCTCTCGATAGATGTAAGCGGATTCGAGATCGGCAACACGGTCGTGAAACCGTTGTATATTAGCTTCATCTGTACTGATTGGCTCAAAAAGAAATCGATTCCATTGTGCATTCACCGGCCCATCATAAACCCGGAAAGCCCTCGATGGATTTTGCAAGTCTTCTTCCTCATCCTCTTCCTCATCATCCACATACTCTTTCTCAACAATCATGTTATGCAATATAATGCAACCTAACATGATGGTAGTCATTACCGATTTGTGGTGCAATGTATAACTATGACGTATAATTGCCCATCGAGATTGCAAGATGCCAAATTCCCTCTCCACATCTTTCTGGTATGCCTCTTGTTTCTTTGCGAAGAGCTTATCTTGCGGCGTCTGGGGATTGGAAATTTTTTTGACAAATGTAGAGTACCTTGGATATATTCCGTCAGCCAGATAATAAGTTGTGGTGTACCTCTTTCCGTGGACTTCGTAAACGACAGTTGGGTCTCTTCCGACAAGGATCTTTGAGAACATATTCGATAGGTGGAGCACATTAATGTCATTTTTAGCTCCAGGACACCCTAAAAATTGTGCCATATCCACGTATCATACGAGGCCACTGCCTCTAGGATAACCGTTTGGCGACCCTTTCGCCCCGAGTATGCCCCTTGATAGGCGGTTGGGCAGTTCTTCCACTCCCAGTGCATACAGTCGATGCTTCCAATCATACCTGGAAAACCTCGGCGTTTGCCTTTAGCTAGTAGTCACGTGAGGTCTGCCGGTGTTGGACTGCAGAGGTATCTTGGACCATAGAGATGAACCACTTGGCTGAAAAACTCTTTCGTAAATTCCAGGGTAGTCGATTCTCCCATCTTTGTAATTTCAGTACACTGATCTGCGGCTGACCCGTACGCTAGCATTCGTAGAGCCCCGGTCATCTTTTGTTTGGGAAGTAGCCCTAGCAAACCAGTGACGTCTTCTCTTTGATGCTAAGATAGGTCGTGGTTGCAGAGGTCCGTCATGATAATGTTGAATCGGTCTCTGCTCATCCTGTACCTCCCGCGAAAGTCTTGAGTGTCGAAAATTGAACGTTCAATGAAGTAATCTTCCATGAGATTGTGTCCCCTAGATAACCTCTGACGTGGCTTATTCAGTTTTTTACCACGACGTGAACCGCTTGGTCGGGTTGATTATTATCATGTTGTGCTTCCGCCATGACTACCTGATTCACGAATGATTGCTCCATATCGTCATCCTCTTCTTGTTGACGTTGTCTCCGCCTGAAAAAATTGTGGAAGCTGAAATGATTCATCAGAGTGATGAACAAGGAAATGTTGCTAAGTGTTTAGATTGAAGGATGAGTTATATGCTCGGATTCTTCACAATGGTGTGAGTATAGAATGAGTGATATTAGACGTTTTATAGCAAATTAGTCGAAAATCTTACCAGAAATTTAGTCTAATTATTGTGCCGACACTGACACGTGGCAGTGACACGTGTCAATTCTCTATTAGTCGAAAATCTTATCGGAAATCTTCTCCAATTATTTTACCGACAATGACACGTGGCAGTGACACCTGTCAATTCTCTATTAGTCGAAAATCTTACCGGAAATTTTAGATAATATCAAGTCGATAACGATACGTGACACATTATTATTGATTGTAAATATATCCGGTAAAAAAATTAATCATTTTCACAACAAGACAAAATTGAATTGTTCAAGCAAATTATGAATGAGTGTGTGATAAAATCGATTTACTTGAGCAAAATATGAAATCAATTTGCTTATGGGACCACATTTTGTTTGAGCAAAACCATTTTATGGGTGCGGATGCTCTTAGTTGGGTGGTGCATATGTAGGTATGAGAAACACAAGCAATGAAAACACTGTAGATCACTGTAGTCAATCAAAAATCTTTAGGTACCTATGCTAAACGAAGCCTAAACAACCTCAAGATGGAAGAGAAATGTCGACGTGAATTAAATTGTAAGAGGTAGTCATAGGCTATAAGAAAATGCAACAACACCCAGTTTTACTATGATCAGCAAATGACTTTCTCGATCTTCTGATCGTTTTTCTAGTAGATTAGCGCGGACAGAATTCCATAATGATTAGTTACGGTTAGACCGTCATATTTATAGGTCAAAGGTCTAAGCGTGTTACTTGGGGACACGACTTAGCTAGCTTCTTATTTTGGACAGTGATCAATGTTAGAACATACGACTTGGTCTATTACCAATAATAATGCCCCATCAATAATATTAAGATATATATACATTTGTTGCATGATGAAAATTGTGTGTTATTGAATGATATGTGGGCCTATATATAGGCATTACATCACCTGAATCTCGCAGGATTCGGAGTCCTAATCTATTACAGAGATGCGAATCTATCTCTAATAAGAAACATAATAAGACTAAGACACACACAAGGATATAATAATAATTCACCTATAACACTCCCCCTTGTGTCGCATGTCTAGGTTGCATGGTACACACATCGTTGCCTCGGTAAAAACCTTATCAAGCAAAATAAAAACCTCTTGGGTAAAAACAAAAGCTTGATCGAAGGGAAAAAGAGCACAACGCACTGTCTACATTTTATAGCATCATATGAGGTAGACTCCCCCTGAAGTCTACGAAACAACTTCCCCTGATTAGTGTCATAATCATGTAGTACAAAAAACAACGTTCATTATATGCTTCTCAAACGTAGTCTTGGACTAATGATTAATCATTAATCTAGCCACATATCCTTAGATCATACATGTTATACTTAGCCAAACTTAGATCTTAGGAAACAAGATTGCATAACAACTCAAAACAAGAGTTTGCAATGAAAATCAGATTCTCGGGTAGAATGACCTTCACTCACTTAAACGTTCATAACGTTTTCATTAAAATAGATATCAGTGAACCGTAAACTTTTCTGGAAAGTAGACACTCGTGGCTTTCCAATGACATAAAGTTCACAACCTAATTCATTCGGAGCAGTTCACAGTGCTCTGTCAAAGTTGACTGACTTGCAAATTTCATGACATAACTGTCATACTTTGCTAAAACGGGCATAACTCACTCAATATGATAGCTATAAACAAATGGTGGGTGTTCTTGGAAAGTACACACATAGACATTTCCAACGGTACCAATTTCACCATATTTCATTGAGCGAGATGTCCTATAAGTCTCGTTGAAGTTGACCTACGAAACTAGACAGATTCTGATTTGTCACATTCAATGTGTCTTTCACAAAGGAATGAGAGAATTGACCAATGAATGACTGGTTTTGGTCCGAGACGGAACCGTACGCATCCTCTACGCTACCAGTGTCGACTGCTACACTAAGGTGTACGTTGATGTTGCTGGAGCTGCTAGCGGCGTTTGTGTGGATAGGATTTGTGTTGTTTCACTAAGTGTAGAACTAAACTCATGTCAAGGGAGCAATGCAAGTCCAATGACGATGCATAGGCGAATAGTTAATCACATCATAATGAAAGCAATAGTGTCCTAACAATATTTACATATATGAATCTATAGCTCATTGAATCTCTTCATCATCTTTACTTAGACGGAATAGAGAATTAAGAATTAGCTTTCATAAGAACACATATGGGTATGAGTTCTTGCAATCGATTGTACTACGTTCTCTCGAATGTCGCAATCTGATAAGCTCTCAGTGATCTGGAGGCATTTAAAGTCCCTCGGGCACTCTCATATCTGCGTCAAGATCCCTTTACAGATATGCAATGACCACTATCATATGCTGCAAATCAGGTTTTCATGGATACTACTACTGATCAAGTAGGGGAAAGCAATTATGTCTATAACGAGAGAATATAACTCATCGTATTCAATACTGGGATAATGAGACAATCTTTACGCCATAAGTCTTGCAAATATCGCATGACTTCATCATTCTCATTACACTTACGAACAACGACCAACATAACAAGTCTAGTTCAGCCTATATTGATTCTTTCCACTTCGGTCAAGTTGCTCATCATTGATACTTTACAACGGAATAAGAGCATAAGTGAATACATCATCAATCATGGGAGATCAATCCATTAAACGCGCGCGCTGTAATGATCAATTGAGAGATTTATATTCTTCTCTAACATCAACAAAAGGAGTCTGTAGCGTCCCATAGAAACTTAGTTGATACACATGTTTAGAGAATATCTCTTGATGATGGGAGAAATACTTGTGCCTACACACCTCGCTTCTTTCTGGTTTTGATTCCAGAGAATAATGGTCTCCCCCTCATCTAGGTAGGAGCCAAGACCGAAGCTATGACTCTTACTAGTCCATCTTTGCGTTTGCCGCCCTTGTTTTGTGGTGCAATACCACGGGCGCCGACAACATCACAGCGTACGATGGTGCTATCGTCGGCTTCCTTCCCACTGTCAGGGATGGTGCCAACGGTGCTAGGAGCAGGTCATATGAAATTCTCCCATATTCTGAGTGTTCCAACCTTACCGGCGCATCAAAACATTTATGTGCGATCTCGTCACTTTCGCAAAATCGGTAAAGTCATTGAGCATCGAATCTTTGACTTTTTGGAGGTTGATAATGCGTTGCACTTTTGCTCACTTTTGAGTAGTGTGGGATCTTAATGAGACATAGTGCCACACCATGTCAATTCCTAGCGTTAAAACCAGAATGGGAGCATTCCATATCTCCCCCTAACGACGGGAAGTATGTCTTAACAAAGTGACCGTCTGCTAAAATCGCAAGATAGAGATTCACGGTTGTAGATTGAACATAGCGGACAAGTGTTGGTAATTCATAAATCATAACCAACCAAAATACTTAATCGTTTCAAGTAGATCCATTGAAATTACTACAAGAGAGGCACATAAACAATGTAACCAAATAGGCGTTAGTGAAATGAACGTTGGGATCTTATCCAGTGACCATCTGGTACGCACTAAACGCTTGGCAAGTTGTGGGTCTGAGCCGAATAAGTGTCACTGCATGCAACATCATTACATATCCCCATGCAAAAAACGGCAGGTTAGTACCCATAACCAAGTCCGTATCGTGTAATGAATGAACATGAGGAATACTGGAATAATATGTTCAACGACGATCCCAGTAGACATGCAAAATGAAATCATCAAAAATCGTGGAGGTGAACTCTCCAAGGGTATCTAATCAAATAGATTTGAGAGGATAGGAAAGGTGGTGAGCCCTTAGTATGATGATCATTGCTAAAAGCTTTAGCAAATGCAGCGTTCAATATGGAAAGCAAAGCGATGTGTGACCAACGCGTCGATGCTCTTAACCTATACCATAAAAGTACCGAAAAATGTCCGCATTCGGATGGATATGGTACACTAATGTCACCTTAAATACTTTGTAAGAATGGAATGGTCTTGGTTAGAGCCTTAGCAAATAAGGACTTCCTTGAAATCTAGCAAGATAACAAGCTTTGCAAAATGAGCGATGGGCATCAGAGATTCTCATGGAGGTATCACAAGCTCCTGTGAAGGAGGGGATGCCGCCACCGATGGCCTGAATGCCATGGAGCCGCTGAGCGTGCATGGCACGAATAGACACGGCCTCACCGTGTGGAGCACGAGTGAGGTGATCCTCCAATTGCTTCGTGAACATGAAAAATAGATGATCATGTGAATTTCAAAGAACTCGAATCATCATATCTCGTTCAAAATGATCAAAAAATGATCATGTCAAAACTGAGGAGACAGCAAAACCGAACATATGATTCAAAGAATCTTGAGTTACATAAAGCTACTGCTGCACGCAAGCAAAGTTATGTCCGCAGGCTAACTAAACTACTGTCTAAGCTTGAAAAAGCTACTGTCAATGGAATCTGACAGATTATTACCCTCCATTCTTAACACAAATATCAAGATCAAAAATTCATCATTGGCATGTAGAGCCTTTGAAAACTTAGCAAGGCACGAAGATATAAAACACAATCTCCGCACGAGATCCGTAAAACAACTACCTGCGCCATAGGAGAGTGTGGGTGGTTACGCAATTAGCAAGACACTCGATTTCACGGCGGGATATGCTCAAAATAAAATTAAAAGAGTCAACGACGCGGTGAACTTCTCTAGACAATACGCCGTAGGATATTGTAAGAGGGGGGATTGAAACAAATGTGCAATCTCATCGAGTGTATCACATGGCAATAGAACTACATTCTTCAACTTAAGAGTTGGAAAAAACATGGTATTGGAGCAGTTGAATACCAAACAATTAGGGTGGTGAAAATCATCCAATTGGTGCGGGTGGTCACCAATATTAATAAAATCCTTTGAGCTGTGAAACGATTTGGAGAAAACCGGAAAATTAACCGAAAAACCATGTCAAAATAACTCAAAACCGGGTGAAATTTGGACTGAGAAAACATGGCAGTAAAAACTGTGGGAAAGATGTCGGAAAAATGACGAGAAACGATGAAAAAATCGTCGAAAACTCGCTAGAACCGGCAACGCCAATTTCCGGAAAACCGGCCGGCAAGGAGGCCGGGGCTGCTGTCTGACAGGGGACGCCGGCAGGAGCCGTATGGCGGCACCAGAAATACCGGCAAGTGGCTAGAAGGCGGCAAAAACGCCGAAAAATGTTCCGGAAACGCCAGAACAGTAACCGGGAAAAATGACGTCAATTTTGACGTTCCGAGGTCCGTTTTCTAAATTTTAAAGTCTAAATTCATAATATAGTACCATTAGGGTCTCATTAACCCAAAAACGGCCAATTTAAAAACCACGTGAGTTGCAAACGTTGACCATTCATACTAAATTTAAAGCAAATAAAATTCTCACGAGTTCATCTTGTAAACAAGAAATACGAGAAATTTTATTGAATATACCAATATTTAATACAACACAAACAAGCTTCCAATTCCAATAGACAACTTAAGCTAAAGTCGAGCAAAAAACATGGCAATGCCAACGTCATACTTGAAAAATAGTAAGTAGAAAACATAGTCAAAATAGATTGACTAATCAAAAGTCCGTAGCAACAAAATCTTGCATATCGGATCAGGCGTTGCCGTAGCCTGAGGCTCAAAAAAATTACTTACTTGAGAATGAAAGAATGTTATGTTTTCATCTCCAAAGTTCCCTCAATAATTAGATACAAGTGCCAAAACTAGCATGTGTTTCTTGGATGTGGAGCATGCATCAAGGTCAACTCTGGTAATACAACGTCATAGACGTTTATTGAATCACTTTAAGTGTGTCCCATAGAATTTGTTATTTTTGGGATCTTTTGTCAGCAAATAGTGATGCTTCAAAGTAATTGATTTCGACTCAAAGAAATGAGTACGTAGACCTTGGGATTATCGTTTGTAGACATGAGTTTAAGAAAACTCAAACATTCAACTAGCAGTCGCGACGCGATGCATCCATAAGAAACGAGGGTTGTATAGGTTTCGAATAATCGAAATATTCAAGTATGTAACCAGAATTAGAAGGGTTGTGATGTATATGGTCACAAAATAATCGATGCATATCGGCGATTCTCATGATCGAACCCAAAACAGCGGTGTACTCAGACAACCACACGAAATCGATTTCTTCCCTTTAAATAATAACGTGACTCCCCCAAGACCATCACACGAAAAAAGGTCGACCAAGAGGGGAAACATATCCCTCTTTGATCTCATCGGCGTTATAAGAAGGCCGGAAAAGAGACATGAAGAAAGCTAATAGCGCCCGATAATTTATATATATATATGTTCAAAACCAGCAAATTTAAGAAAAACATACTTGTTGGTCTGCCAAATAGACCGCATATAATTAAATTGCTCTGCAAATCAATTGTCATGTAGGAAGCTGCTTGATGAATTTTTTTTCGATCTTCGTCCGATGACATAAAAATCTTGTGAGGATACGATCGAAATCGTATGTAGGGGACAAAAGTATCGTCAATCTCGGCATGAATTTCATCACCATAGTACGACGAACAATGATTTTTCCTATACGAGCACGTGAAATATCGTTAGAAATAAACACGTGTTAATGAACATTTAAATAATGAAATAGGAAAAAGGAAAAGGAAAAAAAATTAAAGCCAAATAGGATCAGTTGGGCTCGGTGGAGCCATAGGCCTTGAATTATGGGCCGGGTCGGATCTGGAAAACGGATCGGATCCTGCAGGTTTGGGTCGGCAGAGCCGTGCAGTGCGATCCTCGTCGATGGAGGAGACCTCCCGGGTCGAAAGAGGGCTGCAATCCGGATCGAGGCTGCTGCAGTGCGTTGTCAACGATCTGCGAAAAAGTATATGCGATTGCGGCACATGGAGACGCGCGCAAGGCAAGGCTGCGGTGAAGCGCCCGGAGGATGCCTAGACCGGCAGCTGCACATCTAGGCAATTGGCTCGGGTTGAGCACTTCTGAGATTACAACGCCAAGAGTCTAAATTGGCGGCGTTGATTGTGGCTTGGCAACAACGAAGTTGGTACGCGATCGGCCGGAGAAGAAGCAGGTCTAGGGCGACACGGGATGAACGACAACTAGTCGTCTTTGTCCTGAGCCACTGCGGCGGAGAAGAAATCGACGCAGGTAGTCCATATAAACGTCGGAACGTCGTCTACAAAGTGGCGCGGCACTGGGAGGGCAGCGAAGAGGACGCAGGACTGCGCTGGTCTGCTTGAATCGGAGGCAGAGGAAGAAGATGGGTGCTCAGATCAAATATCTGGGTGTCCAGAGAAATTGTGATTTCTGATTTTTCCTTTCTTTTCTGACAACAATTTGTCAGTTTGGATCTATTTTGCATTTCCGGCAATGCCAAGAAGGAAAGGGTTGCCAGAGCATAGGATTTCAGGGTTAGGGTTTATGTTTCTTGTGGTGGCATTGTCACTTAGACACTTTAGAATAAAGTGCATGATAACATGTTACAGGAATGCAGGATGAAAATTGTGTGTTATTAAATGATATGAGGACCTGTATATAGGCATTATATCACCTGAATA
The DNA here is from genome assembly GCF_933775445.1 of Argentina anserina. Taxonomy (NCBI): domain Eukaryota; kingdom Viridiplantae; phylum Streptophyta; class Magnoliopsida; order Rosales; family Rosaceae; genus Argentina; species Argentina anserina. The sequence continues at coordinate 13,616,188 of NC_065876.1, forward strand.
ACCGCAGAATTCGGAGTCATAATCTATTACAGATATGCGAATCTATCTCTAACATGAAACTTAATAAGATTAAGACACACAAAGTTAGAATAATAATTTTCCCGGAAAAACATTTAATTATTTATCTACATTTCTGACTATTTTAGTTATTGATGATCCTAAACTCAGGTCACTCTTACGATTCTGACCCATCAAATAAAGAAGAAGAAAAATCTTCAGTATGATTTTCCTGACTTTGTCATTTTCAATGAGGATTTTGCTCTTGGCTTCTTATAGCTTCAAGATGAGAAGTGTACTGGGCGATAGTACTGTATGATTCGCTTAAGGCTTCTAAGAGCTCTGAGAGTCTCTGACCAAATGATAGGTGGCAGGGAACATCTTTATCCATCATTACCTCACGTTCAAGCCAATGATTAAAGCACTCCCATCTATATACGCATATGTACCTTGTTATATCTAATTTTCTTTCAGGCTATTGTTGTTTATTGCCAAAACAAGCAATTGTTTCTTGAAATGGGAACCAAAAATCAAGTTTAGCTAGAGTACTCTATGTTTTTTATTTGGTGATGAATTGGAAAATGTTTTACCAAGGTCGTATGTTAAATCTATTTACCAAATGATCAATGTGCACGTTTTATTTTCTCTTCAAGAAATGAAACAATCAAGAGAAAGAGTTAGCTGATATTTTCTTCAGACAATGAATGATCCATACGACGCTCAAAAAATGTATGTTTGAACAAATTTAGGTCATAGCTAGTGAGTGTTCAGAATATGCATTAAAACTAACAGAATGTACTTTACAATCTACATATTGGGCAGATACATCTCAACGTCTACAGACCTAGCAAATTACAAAGTTCCAACCCCCTAAGTAGTCGAATCGATTTTATCCCTTATTCTCTAAGGCTTTCCTTCTTATTATAAGTTTCCAATTGATTGAAAGCTTTCTATCAAAACTTAGTCCCTAAGATGCTCTCCAATTTCCATGGCATTAAATTTACTTCTTGTAGCTCCACCTATTTTATTTTATATCTATCAATCACCTATATGAATATATTTGTTTCCCTAGAAGCTACAAGCCAAATGAAAGAAGCTGATTAGGACTACACTAAACCTTGTGGTGATGATGCAACGTGTTTCGGATCACCAATTATTTTTCTTAAACAATTTCACCTTTTCATTTCTTACTTACTAATCTCCACTCTCCAGCTTATTAGTGGATGTATGGTTTGGGACACCCTGTATACAAATGGGATTAGTTAAGTCATGTAAAGGGTGTTCATAATATTTTATATATTGATTACCTACTATCCCATCAGATTCCCAAATGGCATGGGACGTCTTTTATATGGCTTGTCGCTAATTGGATATAACACAATATTTAACATTTTAGAGGGACTAGTAGGTGAGATAATTATTTATAAAAATGGTGATGAGGTTGCTGCATGATTGAATGGTTAATCAAAGTGGATTAGCTCTTGATAAACAAGATTCCTCAAGGAATCATCTACTCAGAATGTGATTTAACAATCGAATAAGAGAGGGAATATAAGATGAATGTACCAATCTTTGTAAATAAGTATTTCCCTCCCAATTTGGGTTACAAGGAGGACTGACTTTTGGGATATATATACATTTTGGCAACTAGGGAAAAAGAAATCTACAGAGTTGTGGTTGTATGGATTTTCACAGTGATCTACCAAATATTGGACTCGCGATCGAAGAATATTTTTTTCAAGTTCATTAGATTTATTCAAATCATTTAATCATACTAGGACAAGTTGGAGTGTCTAAGACAACGCGATTTACAATGCACTGCACTATGAGAGGAATGAAACCTACGAAGCTAAAAAGCTTCAAACTAACTAGAGTCAAACAAAAATAAAATGTCCAAACACGTGAACTCTATTAAAATTTAAAGCCAATCAACCTACTAATAGTAAAAAAGACGCCCTATTTGTCGATATGAGGCCTAGAGATCCAATGGTCTACCTGTTCATCAACATGAGGGATAGTTAGCTCCGGATAAAAGTGGAGCGAACTAAAAGCTAGAGTGTTTATTATTTAGAGAACGGATAATATGCACCCCTGAGTGCAGGAACCGTTCAATATTTTACCACTATCAAAACAATCTTAACTTTTCATATATATAAATAAGTACTATGAATCACCGGCCATTAGATCACAGTTTTCCATCAGTAGTTGCTTTAATAGTCTAACGTTTGTTGACGTTTTTTTTATTTAAGGCAAAAAACTCATCTCTACATTTTCACTTTCTCTCTAAGTGAAATACTTTTTTCTTCTGAACCCAAGGTCTCTCTCTCTCTCTCTCTCTCTCTCTCTCTCTCTCTCCTTTGGTGTTCGACGAACCCAGAAATTAGAAATCGATGGAGATCAATGAACCCATAAAAATTAGGGTTGTAGAAATGGGGGAAATTCGAAAAGGGGGAGCCTTTTTGGGTTTGGGTCTGATTGGGTTTACTGAGGGAGAGGGAGATGTCGTGGACATGGCAGAGGTTTGTGAGGCGACGAGGGGTGGTCGGGTGACTTGGGTCCTCTGTGAATCGATGAATTAGAGTTGATTGGGGTTGTAGTATTACCCTTTTCCGTTGGTATTGCTCATATGATCATGATGTTGATGGGTGGGGGTGTTGTGTTGAGTTGTTGAAACAAATTGATGGAGAACCTTGATAGAGTAATTTGATGATGGAGATTCGGATAGGAAAAGGTTTGATATTTGAAATTGTGCGAATGTCTTGATGGAGGTTGTAATCATGAGATGGAGGCAGTAATCATGCTTGCAATGGAATTGCAGGTGTAGACTTTTCTGGAAACGAAAGAGAAAAGAACAAGAGAAGAAAGATCTCATGATTTTCATTTTTTTTAATTTCTTTGGACAAAATGAGGTAAGGGTTGGAGGGTCGTGGGTCGGTTATCAAATTTGATATAGATTTAAGTTTGGGTCCTACGGGGTTTTGTTTGTGAAATGATGTGGACGATTCAAGAGCAAACAATTGCGGACAAGTTAAATGGTGTGGACGATTCAATTTCGTCATTCAATGGATGTGATGGTAAAATTTTATTTATTATTTTTACCTCCTCATTTTTAGACAGAATGAAACATACGGAGGTTAGACAGTAGTTTTCTAAAAAGTCACGTGCTCAACACGTGTTGCTGGTGGCCGCACCGCTGAAGCACATAATACACTCTGATATTATTTATTAGCCTTCTTCTTAAGGTTAAATTGAAAGAATATTTCAGCTGTGAAGTTACAAGTTTTGCTCTCTCTCTCTCTCTCTCTCTCTCTCTCTCTCTCTCTCTCTCTCTCTCTCTCTCTCTCTCTCTCTCTCTCTCTCTCTCTCTCTCTAGGCCCTTCCCCCCATTACTGACTAGGGGTTCGTGCGGGTGGTCAACAAACAATGACTACGTTTCAGTGGCGATGGCTTTTACTAAAACTAGGATCTCACGATGGCACTTGGACTTTCGGTGGAATATAATCATCTCACACATGTTATGTTATGTATATGTAAATTATTTATTTTTAAAAAATTAAAGAAAAATAATAGATTTTGCATAAATATATTAGTTATAAAAAATGTAGTGGGAGAGAAAATATGATTTATGGGATGAATTTATTTTATTTCATAATTAATCAATATATTGTAATTGTCTGAATTGTCCCTATAAATTGTTTTTGAAAGGAGTCCCTATAATTTTATTTGTTCACAAAGATTAAAAATCTATCAAAGATTTTTTGGTAAAAAATAATTATTTTGGTTAGCATGTCCTATTTAGATTATTAGAGTATAGATAATCGTCAATCATTGCACGCTATTGATTATTGGGATTTAAGTTTAAGTTTAAAGTTTGATTATTCGGCAAATTATATACGTTTATTGATAAGAAAAAGAAATACAACACATAGTTTGTTGTTCGATGAAAACCAGTAAACCACAACACATAGTCGATTAACCAAGTCAATGATCCATGTGAATTCTCTAGTTGGCCTCGTTGTCGATTTATTATCCAAATAGAATATTTAAACATCCCATATCGTCATCAAAAATTTATTTTTATATTTCATTGTAATTTATTATACGATGACTATCTTGATGCATAGTAGTTCTTGGGGGTCTACTTCAACAGTGATAAACCCGACCTTTTTCCTCTTCCAAAATGACCAAACTTGGACTTCATAATTCTCAAAAGTCAATTGCTGTTACTTCCTAACATTTTGGGTGTCCCTTTTGGGACTTCTCACACCTGAGGGTTAGAAGGTTACTATGCTTACCTATTCATGAGAAATGTGGTTACATAATCCATGCAACTCTTGCTCCCGCAATGCAAATTATAATTGAATAATGTCAAAATAATATACCAACTAATATGCTAAAACAAATTTGTTGTAAGTCGAACTAATAACCTCTCACTTAATGAAAAAACTTACGCCCAAACCAAATTAGATATAAATTCTAAAATTTTCTCCACTACATGATGTGAAAGAATGTTTCAAATAAAAAAGGTGAAAACTAGAAAAATATGAGAATTTTAGTTAAGATTTCTTGTAGTATCAAAAAGATGCTGGAATTTTTATTTTTTGGAAACCAAGACGAATATATTAAAAACAACTAATGATTACAAACAGAAAGAAGAAGAGCCTCCACATTCGGAGGATTCGCTTGATACCAAGAGTAACTAAGACCAGTACTAAGGGCTAAGTTGGCCATTTTGTCGGCAACAAGATTAGAATCTCTACTAACATGACTAAAAAAAGCAGAAGGAATAGCAGCCAGAGACACCTGAATATCTCATACTATCCTACCAAAATCAAAATCATCACCATCAGGAACAATTGTTGCTTTGACCAACGGTAAACAATCATACTCAAACACAATATGGGCTAAGCCCTGCTCCACAACAAAAGAACTTACCAGTCTATACGAGCACTCAAACCTCCAACCGTAGCACCAAAAGAATCTCTAATCACCACTCCCAAACCTCCCTGCTTACCAGCAGCATCAAAAGCACCGTCTAGATTAGCTTTAAGCCCCACCCCACGGGAGGGGGGACCCAAGGCAATCTAATCCAAATTTGTCGAAACCAAGACTTCTTGACAGATTTCAGTAAAGTAGCATAAGAACGAATTCTGTAATAAACCTGGACAATACTAGACCTCTCCTCCTTCCACAATCGTTGGTTCCGTTCCTTCCAGACCGACCGTAACACAACCAATAACAGAGCAAAATCCTCCTCAGATAATATCTCCCGACAACTAGAAAGCCAATCCATCATGGAAACGAAACAGAATAATCAAACTGAAAAATCCCTGATAATCCAAGGAACATAAGAATCAAGTCCCTAGTGAAATAACAATCCCGACCATGTGCTCGATAGTCTCCTCCTCATCATTACAGAAGAAACACCCATCTCCAACAAAAACTCTTTTAGACCGTAAAGCAGCCGAAGTAGGAAGGATAGAGGAACATACTTGCCAAAAGTGAACCTTGATCTTCCCCGATATGGGAGAAAACCAAATATGCTTTCAGAAACTCACACGCCCCTCCCCACCAGAATAAGCAATATCACTATGCAATAATTGTCTACCCAGATGATACGATGATTTCGTAGAAAAATGCCCTTTGGCATCAAAATGCCAAATCAAACGATCCTCAGTTTTCCTCAAACTGAGAGCAATTGACAAAATCAGCTCCACATCACCATAACAAAAGTGTTATGCCAATAAAGCTCTATCCTACTTCCTATCAGCTGTAATAAACTCACTGACCTTACTACATCTCTCACTCAACCGAGCAATAGAATGAAAGTCCCTAGGCTAAGGTATCCATGGAGCCTCCCAAGCATGAATCTGCTCACCATAACCAATATGCCAACGAGTACCATTCACCAACAAGTCCCTAGCCTCAAAAATACATTTCTAACAAACAGAAGGCTGAATCAGACTAGATGCATTCCAGAAATCAGAATCCAGAAAATACCGAGCTTTGCATAATCTACCAACCAGAGAAGTTGGATTCTTCACCAACCTCCACCCCTGTTTTGCTAACAAAGCCAAATTATGAGCATACCTCGTTCCTCCTTAGAACGACACAACTTATCCTAGAACATCTAGTGAATCTTTTTTTCCTCCTGTCTACTACCCCACCAGAACTTTACACATCTAATGAAAAGCATTGCAAAAAGTCTTAGGGAGCAGAAAACAATTTATGGTATAAGAAAGAAGAGATTGAGCAACCACCCGAATAAGAATATCCTTCCCTACTAACCACACAACAACTTACCCTGCCAACCTTCCAATTTCTGACGTAATTGATCTTAATAAAAGAAAAGGTCTCAGTACGATTACGACCCATGACAGTTGGAAGTCCCAAATATTTCTCATGTTTAAGAACAACCTCAACACCTAGAAAGTTCGTTAAAGCAACCTGAGAAGCCTCTGGACTGCCTTGCTAAAAACAACACTACTCTTAGCAAAATTAATCTTCTAACCTGAGGCAGCTTCATATTGCCTTAACACATCATGAATAGCTACACACTCCTCCAACATAGCTTTACCAAATAACAAACTATCATCAGCAAATAAAAAATGATTCACAGCAGGTGCCCCTACACATACCTGGACCCCCTGAAGGTTACCAACTGAAGACTGATGATTCAGCAAAGCTGAAAAAACCTTCGCACATAATACAAATAGATAATGAGACAAAGGATCTCCTTGCCTTAATCCCCGGGATGGAAAAATAGACACACAAGGCTTACCCCACCCCACCAAGAAAGCATACCTAATTGTAGTGTAACACACTGCATTACCATCTGAATCCAAGCAGGAGCAAATCCCAACCTCTTAAGAACTGCCTCCATAAAAGCCAACTCCATACGATCATAGGCTTTACTCATATCCAACTTCAACGACAAAACAACATCATCTGAAGTAGTATCAATGAAATGTGACACTTCGTTAGATACTAAAGAATTATCCGTAATCAATTTGCCAGGAATAAATGCACTTTGAAATGGAGAAATAATATCAGAAAGATGCTTCTTCAACCTGTTAGTAACAACCTTGGAATAAATCTTATACAAGACGTTACATTAAGCAATATGGCGTAATTCAGACACCTGAGTGGGAATTGGCACCTTAGGAATCAAGCACACATAAGTAAAATTCACTTGTTGCAACAACTGACCCGAAGTAAGAAACTCCCTTCCAACCATGCACATATCCTTACCTACTACCTCCCAGTTCTTCTGAAAAAAACTCCAGAGACATACCATCTGGACCCCGGAATTCAGCCGGATACATCTGAAAAAGAGCAGCCCGAATCTTAACATCCAAATACGGAGCACACAAATCAGAATTCATCTCCTCTGTAACCTTAGGTTGAAGCAAAGAAACCGCCTTATGCATGGCCACTGGATTAATCGAACTAGATCGAAAAATATCAGTCTAATAGTCCAGAACAACAGTTTCCATACCCTTTGAAGTCTGCTGCCAAATCCCATTTTTATCAAACAATCTAGTGAGTCGATTCTTGGCTCTCCGATTCGATGCTTTCCGATGAAAATATTTAGTATTACAATCTCCATCAGTAAGCCAATTCACTTTAGAATGTTGTTTTCAGTAGAGTCATTCATCCTCCAACAACAACTCGAGCCGACTAGACAACTCACCATGTTCATGCAGATGACCCGGTGTCATAGGGAGCCCCAGTAAATCATGCAGCCAACTTCGGATCAAACCAATCTCCCTCGGTCTATTCCCAAAGGTCAATCGTTGCCAATTATTCAATGCCATCATCGCATTAGAAATCCGAAAGACAACACTCTTCATTGCAGTACCAGTAACCGGCCGCTCCTAACCCTCATGTACAACCTCATGAAACTGAACATGTTGAGTCCAAAATGACTCAAATCGAAACCACATACGATGAAACTCACGTTCAAGCCGCGGTGCCCTATGAACACAAGCAACAAAGGGACATGATCACCGTGAATGGGGAACAAATGAGTCACCGAGGTTGCCGGAAAGAGATCCAACCAGGCCGGTGTCGCAACAGCACGGTCCAGTTGACACCGAACCTCTCCGCCCTTCCACGTGAACAGCGCACCTCGAAACCCTAAATCTAGTAGCTCCGCCACCTCCAGAGCCTCCTGAAATTGCTGCATCCAAGGGTGAGAACGGGGAATGCTGCCCTGCTTCTCATCATTGCTCACAATCTTGAAATCTTTGATAACAACCCACGGTAAGCCGGAAACTCCACTCAGGCGAGACAAGAGCTCCCAAGTTGCCCATCTCTCCGACACCGTAGGGTTGCCATAAAAAGCCTATCAAACGCCACCGGATTTGTGACCCATCGGAAGCGAAAATCTCCACATCAATATGGTTTTTGGACTTGGAGAGAAAACAAACATCAAGGTCGTCCTGCCAAAACAGCGCCACACCGCCGCTCTGCCCAATACTGAAAAAAGTCTCGCAATTGCAATACACTAGCCGGAGCAACAAGCCGCTCATCACCTCCCTCTCATTGATCTTTATTTCTGACATAAAATTCACCATCAACATATGTTGACGAATCAGGGTTAGCAACACCTCCTCCGTACGATTGTTTTTCATCCCCCTGCAATTCCAAGCAATCACCTCCATTGAGATCAAAGTTGGGTACCAAGAAACCCAGAAACCCTAGCAGACAGTTTCCCGAGTTTTTCCTTTAAATCCTAACATGAGGGAACAATTGTTGGGAATGTTTTAATCATAGAATATAGGGTTCTTAGTTGGTGATCTTCATATTTAGCATATTCAACTAAATAATATATAATTTATGATTCATCTGTGCTGAGAATGTTTCTTCTATTTTCCTAACATTGAGCAGAAACATTTTCTTGGTATTAACTTCAAGTTTAATGATCAATCAAACCATTCAAACGTTTTGTTGAAACAATACTAATCTAGTAAAAAAAAAACAGAAAATCTTAGGGTTCGTAACGGAAAGGGATGTGGCATAACAAACTGATATAGAGGATCATAATCATTGGTTCATTGCCAGCTCAAAATCGAAGGAGGACGATCCTATCAAACTGGTTGAATATGAAGATACTTTCTACTCCTTCCAATTTAAGTTATAACGTAAAATTAAAGGCTGGTTTCTCTTACTTTATTTGTTGGTGGTTCAAGCAAAAAGACGAAAAAGTGTACCCTAAACAATGACATGAGTCCTACGCGCATTGGAGAAATTTTTGCGGCATACCATTCCAATCATAATTTATATGTAATATTTAATTAAAAAAATTATATTTAAGTTATTTTGTTAAATACATTTGGTTTCTTTCTAAAATCCTACACTTTAATACTCTAAACCATAACCATTAAACTCTAAATTCTAAATCCGAAATCCTAATTTAAAATCATTAATACTTATGAATGTCATTTCAGAAATAATAAAAATATGTTAAATTATAATTTTAGTGTAATAAATCCACGTGTCGAAATATAACAAGTAAGGATGATCACTAAGCATTGTCACATGGTACTACAGTAGCATGTAAAAAATTTCTCTACGCATTGAGCAACACCCCCGAAAAGGTCCTCATGTAATTGTCTATTTTGCACATAATATTTTCGTCAATCCCCAACTTTCTAGCTGAAGAATCTTACATGCCAAACAATGAACCTGAATTCCATAAAGATGCTTTCCGGGCACAATGCAGAAACCTCATTCGAAGGTAAACTTTGTGACTAAATTAGGCCATTATCATGAAATTTTTTTTGTCATTTTCAGCAATTGTCTTACATATTTAAAATATATGTAGTTTGATGTGTTGACAATATAATTACCGTTGGTTGTCTTAATAGTTAGAATTCAACTATTGAGATTAATGCAAATATAATTGAGTATCAAAACTCTGAGCATATAAGAATTTTCATTTCGCCTCTTAATAAACAATTTTATCACTTGGTGGCTCAAGGCAAGCCAAGGCTGGTTCCTTACTAATCACCCCACATAGAATCGGTAAAAGCTGAAGTGTGGAACTCACATATTTGCTCGAATTCCGCCAATGATGACCGAAACTAAATACCAAATTATTTTAAATGACCATAACGAAAGAAACTTTTTGATCTGAGAGGAATATGGATTAGTCTATATTTCTAGAAAAATGTTTAGAATACCGTGCGATCTCAAAAAAAAATTGTCATATCTTACTCGTTGAGCCGATGACCAAATTAGAGACTAGGGTACTTTGACTTGGTGTAACAGCAGAGCCGCCATTAGACCAAGACCCTAATTGTCATTTTTTTTCAATTTTCCGTAGACCTTAGTTTTCTCTAAAAGGAAATAAAAATCAGTTTTGAATTTCATTATCTAAAAACCAAAGGCTGACTGTTTAAACCTAATCATTAAGCCCAACCTCCGCGTAACAAAAGCTGGTACCGAAACCAAACAGCGTTAGGACTTAGGGGAGCGAAGGAAAGTAACCGGAAACCGATACCGCCGGTGGTTTCGTAATTTTTTTATTCGTTTTCAGAGAGCGAAATGGGTTCTTGTGAGAGCGCGGAAAGCGAAAGCTGGGGCCGGTCATAAGGGCGCGTGAAACCTGCTCTAACTGCCAGCTATTCCCGCCTGGCACCACCCAGAGTAACACAAAAATTGCCACAGCCTTATCCTCCTCCACGTGTCCCTCGGCTTCCCACATTACACCCACGTGTCGAGTGCACGTAAATTTCTTGCCCCCTGAAATTGCGTCTGCTCGCGCCATGAAGGTAACTCGTACGCAAGTGATTCTTGGTGCCAAAAGCGCGCGAATAGTCGATACCGCCCTCGGGTGGCGTGGAAAGTGGGCAACCAACCGGGGAGTAAAATGTCCTTTAGTGAAGAAAGGGCTAACTAACTGGAAGGAAGGTAGGTGGAGCTGATCTGGTACGAGTCCGGAAGCTTCAAGTATCAAGTACGTCCTCCTCAGAATCTTTGGACCAGTCGTCTCCTTAATCTCTCACCGTCCATACTACTGTACATTGACTCCCATCATCGGTGAGATTACCACTCACTGTACAAAATGAGACTACCCTAATACACACGTGATAATTACGTCCTTCCCGTAACTTTCTCTTTCTCTGACCCAACTCAACAGCAAACCATAATTCTTCGGTGACGCCGTCGTCTCGAAAGACCAAATTACCCTCCTTCTCATGTTCAGACTGACTTCCCCACAGGGGTAATTTGGGAATAAACGGAAAACGCGGTTTGGCCTCCTAACAACCACCACTTGGGTTCACACAGCTTTCAATTTCTCATTTTTATTATAAATTAGTCTAAAACAAAATAATTTAAAAATTCCTAAACAATTAAGAACATGTCATTATGGGAGTAAACGTTTTACTTAAACAGAAAAAGGACTGCTGAACCGTTTAACTCTGTTATGGTGAGTACGGGTTGGACTTGAACGAGTCTTAAACAAAAAAAAAGAGGAAAAAATTAATTGAATGGATATTAGGCATTTAATATTTTACGGCTATAAAACTATAAATTATCCTCCTCTTGGCACTTTTTCGGTTTCTTCGGCTTATTCTCTCTCTCTCTCTTCTCTTTCACTATTCATATCTCTCTTTCCTCTCTCTCTCTCTCTCTATTCGCCGGAGAACTTCCTTTTCCTAGCCGGAATCTCTTCCCCGGCGGATAGCCGCAACGCCTCCTTCGCCTTGCGGCTCTCTTTACTAGGAGAGCCTCGTTCGTTGACTTGGTCATTCAAGGCTTTGGATCTCCGAGTTTCACGCCGTACGACGCCGTTTGCGACGTTTTCCGAGAATGTGGGCTGCTGTGGACTCGCTCAAGGCCTCAGCTTGATCGTCCGTGGTTGGAATCGTGATCTAGGGTTTGGTGATTTGGATTCAGTTTGTTTCTGTGGTTGGTGCGGCTTTTTCAATCCTCTGTTCGGTGGTGGCTCCGGTGAACCAAGACGACGGCCTATACAGAGAGTCTCCGGAATGAGATGGTGTGTTAATTGTTATGCTTGCTTTGTTTTTTTACATGTGGATTTTTCTCTTTCTATCTTTGTTTGAACGTTCGGTGATTTTGTTTGCTTCTCTTTTCCACCGTTTGGATCTTCTACATTGTTTTCTCTATTTCTGTTGAAATTGTACCTATTTTCTTCAGCATTTCATCTTCTAACCGATTGGTCAAATCAACTTTTTCGTTTCCGGAATTCGCGTGATTCCGTTCTGGTTCATCCACGGCCAAATGCGTCTTGTGGTTGGGTCCACAGTTTATTAATTTAATTTAGATTGTGAATTAGTTCTTGAATTTGGAGCGTTATTGTTGCTATTTTGGTCTCGATGTTTTTTTGTTTCCGGTAATGATGAACTGAACGGAGAGTTTATGAGCTTGACTGCATGTTGCTGTTGAGTAATTGATGAACTTTTTTGGCGCGATCAGTGAAATTCAGCAATTCTTTAGTAAAGTTTGCCTTGGTTTGATTGGTCTTCTCTGTTCTAATCGTCTAAAACGTATTTTGAGTCTGAAAATTTCCAGACTCCGGTGGTTCTAAGTTGCAATTGATGACTGTGATTTGAACTGTTATGCTTGAATTAGTGATTTGGATGCATGATTAATGAATGTGGATTATTGATAGTAGCTCTGTGTTGACAGGTGGAAGGTAGGGTTTGTTTGTCGAAAGAGGCTAAAAATGGAGTTGAATTCATGAAGCGGAGAAGGCTTCAGCATATGAGGTCGGAAACTGTTCCTGAGCCTGTAAGTTTTGGTAATCTGATGGCCAGGAGTGGAGGGGATGCTTTGAAAGGTTCTGCAGCCTGTGGTGTTACAATACATGGAGGTCCGCATTCAGTTTCTCGGTCCAAAGGAGATTCACAGGGGAAAGATGTGTTTTCAAAGCCAAAGGTAGATAAATTTGGGTTAAATGATCTAGGCTGGACCGAGAAAATTCCCGAGTGTCCTGTGTACTATCCAGGAAAGGAGGAGTTTGAAGACCCTTTAGTTTACTTGCAGAAAATAGCTCCAGAAGCTTCCAAATATGGTAAATTTTTTATTTGAATTGAATTATAATGTGTTTTATTGCAAATTATAATGTAATAGGTTCTCGACTAAATGATGTTGCCTCTCTCCTGCTTCATACTGCCACATCCATTTGATAATTTGTTTGATAAGTTCAGATTGATATTGATTGACTTTTGCCACTAATCTGCAATGATATATTCAGGTATATGCAAGATCATCTCACCTGTCAGTGCTACTACTCCTGCTGGGGTTGTATTGATGAGGGAAAAAGCAGGGTTTAGGTTCACGACTAGAGTACAACCTCTTCGCCTTGCTGAGTGGGACAATGATGACAAAGTCACTTTTTTCATGAGTGGAAGGTGTGTTTCTACTAACTAGATATGTACTGTTTGATTGATCTGATCTTCCATGTTATTGAGATTATGTTTGTTTTTTCAGAAACTATACATTCCGTGATTTCGAAAAAATGGCGAACAAGGTTTTTTCTAGTAGATATTGTAGCTTGGGGTCTCTTCCTCCTGCGTACTTGGAAAAAGAATTCTGGAAAGAAATTGGTTCTGGAAAGACAGATAGTGTTGATTATGCGTGTGACGTAGACGGTAGTGCATTTTCATCTTCTCCCAACGATCCACTTGGAAGTAGCAAATGGAATTTAAAGGTGTGCTTTGGTACATAATCAGATACAGAGTTTTGTTACTTTTTGCTTTGTTTTATTTTTGGTTTTTCGTATTTTGTTTTTTTGTTTTGTTTTTAATTAAGAAGTGGAGGGGATTGTTATAAAAACTGCATTAAGAAAGTGACATTAGTGTGTGCTTTACACTGATACCAAAATTTTTGACATGTTTAAAAATGTTCAAGAATCAGGAAATTGAAGGAAATATTTGATCTTGATTTTGCACGAACCTTTCCATCACCGTTTGGGACTTTTTTATTGTTGACATGTACATTAACTCATCGGCTGATCAACTTTTTTACGATTTTAAGAATCTATCAAGGCTACCCAAGTCCATTCTGCGTCTTCTGGAAAATGCAATTCCGGTAATCAGACCTCTCTATGAATACTCTTTTTTTTTTTTTTTTTAATTTCATATTTTGGCTAATTGGCTGTATCCCTCACTTACCTACGGTTGGTCTATAACAGGGGGTAACGGATCCTATGCTATACATTGGAATGATATTTAGCATGTTTGCTTGGCATGTGGAAGATCACTATTTGTACAGGTATAAGTCACTCTTATTTTCCATTGATTAGAGCAATGTGTTCCCCTTTGGGTTCTGAGAATGAGTATTAAATGTATTCTTATTCCTCCACCCGGTATTTCATGTTGACAGTATCAATTATCATCATTGTGGTGCATCCAAAACCTGGTATGGCATTCCAGGTCATGCTGCCCTGCAATTCGAAAATGTTGTCAAGGAACATGTCTACACCCATGATATTGTATCAAGTGACGGAGAGGATGGAGCTTTTGATGTCTTATTGGGAAAAACAACTCTGTTTCCTCCCAGCATACTGCTGCAGCATAATGTACCTGTCTACAAGGCTGTCCAAAAGCCAGGAGAGTTTGTGGTTACTTTTCCTAGAGCTTATCATGCTGGATTCAGTCATGGTATATGCTTTCTCAAATTAGTCACTTCTATATCTCTTAATTTGTTTAGATTGTTTCTTAACAACATGTGGTTGATTCTTTATCAATGAACATATAGGTTTCAATTGTGGAGAGGCAGTCAACTTTGCAATAGGTGATTGGTTCCCATTAGGTGCTGTTGCTAGCCGGCGTTATGCACTTCTTAATAGGATGCCTCTGCTTCCTCACGAAGAACTCCTGTGCAAAGAAGCCATGCTTCTTCATACTAGTTCAGAGCTTGAAGATTCAGATTATTCTTCTGCGGACTTGGTCTCCCATAATCGCATCAAGGTTTCTTTTGTGAAACTGATGCGGTTCCAGCACCGTGCTCGCTGGATTTTAATGAAGTCTGGGGTATGCACTGGTGTCTTTCCAAACACTTATGGAACTGTTCTCTGCAGCGTCTGCAAGCGGGATTGCTATCTCGCCTACATTAGTTGCAACTGCTATATGCATCCTGTGTGCCTTCGCCATGGTATGTCTTTCACTTTGAACAATTTCACTTTACCTTTGACCTGTTCTCAGACTTGAACTCAAACTTTAAATGACAGGGATACTGAATATTTGTTTCTGCTAATTTAAAGTAAAAACTTATGACAAAACATAAATCATGGTTTCAACTAAGCCCTCTCGGGGACTTGTTTAAGAATGAAAAAGAGGATTCTCATGTGAATACCATTTAAAATGTCCTCTAGTTCCTTATTTGCTCTTGATTAAATGCAGATGTAAGGTCATTGGACTTGTCATGTCAGAGCAGTGCCACTCTCTTTGTAAGAGAGGAGATGGTAGAAATGGAAGCTGCAGCCAGTAAGTTTGAAGAAGAAGAGGATGTGTTTAAGGAGATTCAAGGTCAAGGTGATAATGGTGATGACTTGTATTCATATCCATTGAATTTGTCTCAGATAGGTGAGGAGAAAGGATACTCCCTTTACTGCAATATACAGTTTGAGTTAAACCCCGGACTCCCTGGTACCTCAGAACTTACTTGCACAACTGTGGATCAGTCACAAGAGCCAGCTGCACCTGGTTTTCATAGTGGAAAATATTCCAGTCCAGCAGTGTCAGAAGGTTCCATTTCATGTATTGCATCTACTCTTTGTTCTCTCTCAGACCCTCTTGAGGGTTCGCGTGCACCCAATCATGTAAGATCTTGCTCTTTCCTGTAAATGTGTTAGCCTATACATTCTAGATATCATCATGTCACTAAATAAACCTGATACATGTAATCACAATGAATTGATAGAAATAATGTAATTAACTGGCTGGTACAGGGAAATGCCAACTCTAAGACGGTGACTCTAAGTTCCAAAAGGTCTGCATACGACTCTTCTCAGTCCGCTCCGTCATATGATGAATGCTCAAGTGTACATCCGGGAAACTCTATTGCTTCAGCGGCTGGGCCTATAGATCAGGGCAGTGATGATTCAGATTCAGAGATTTTTAGGGTTAAGCGCCGTTCTTCATTGAAGGTGGAAAAAAGAACTATAACTGACGTCTCACCATCAGATATTTCTGAGAACCAGGTATTCATCAAGTAGTCATAAACCACTTTTATAGTAATTATTTGCTCTCTTTTGGCCCGCTCTTTTAAGTCGATTTACAATTAGTGCAAATCTTGTCCCGCAGTTTATCATTCTTGCACTTTTGCCACTGTTTACTGCTATTACCTGGTGACAGATTAATGATAAAATTTCAAATTTGTTGTTGGATACTAGGTAGTGGAATCCACTTTTGCATAAGCATGTTGATGAGAAATGTGTGCTTGTTCTTTGTTCATGGAAATCAGGAAGATGTTAAATTCATGAAATACGTAGGGCTAAAGTTCAATCTGTTGATAAGTCTGGTCAATTCCAACATGCCCTACTTTTTGCTTATAACCCTTTTTGGGAGTATTCAAGAGTCAATAGTTCCCAAGCTATGGTATCTCTGTATTCTCATCTTCTGATATGGAATTTTCATATGTTAAAATCAGCATGTTTTCTGTTTGAATTCTGTTGTTTAATTGATTGATAGTAAGTCTTTTCCTCTTTAATGTATATTGCTGACAGTTGAAATGTATTCTATAAAGCAGGGATTCAAGCGACTAAAGAAACTGCAACCTCATAGGTCAGTGCCATTACAAAGCTGCAGCACTACAGAATCAAGTACTAAGTTGGTTTCAACTACTAATAACAAAGGGGCTCCAGAAATTGCTTCAAGAGATGACAGGTTTGCCAGAGGGAGTACCATTCCCTTTTCCATCAAGTTTAGGAAGTTGACCAATGAAGATTCTGTTAGGAGACAGCGAGATCACCATAGGACTGATATACGCCAGCTTGAGTTGGGAAGCAGCCACAGAGAACCTCCCCCAATAGAGATTGGGCCAAAGAGATTTAAGGTCAAAGGCCCTTCTTTCTTAGCTTCGGAAAACAGGTTAAATTGAAGGAAGTTAGATCACAGTAGGAAGTGTCAACTAACTAGTTGGCCTATAGATCCTGACCTTTGCTAACTGCTTCAATTTCTCTAATGGGGTTCTAACTACACTGGAAAACGGGTAAAGGTAAAGATTGATTCTGGGAGCAGTGAGAAAAAAATTAACCTAGGATAAAATTTATATTCTTTGTGCATTTGCCTTAAATTGGGGCAATTTGCACTCTTGGTGATTCTTGAGGTTCTCGAGCCGGGGTTTTTTTTCCATCTTTGGCAGGAGAACCCTCCTTCCTGCAAAGCTTAAGATTAAAAAGAGTAGAAATTGGGTTAGTGGATTCCATGTAAATTTGGTTGTTAGTCAATTCTTGTGAGTGACGGTGGGTATTCTCACTGATCTTGCCTAAGGTATTTGCTGCTTCCTTTATAGGTTCTTTATTCTTTGTGTAGCAATGGGTTCATGTGTACCACCACCTTGACTACATGAGTGAAATGCAGAGAAATTTCTTCCATCAGATTATATTTTGCACTTCTCTTTCTCCATTCAATCTATGCTTGCATTTTAGTTTGGGTGATATTTTGGTTTCGTTCTCGGAAACTTATGAATTTCAAGCAATACGCATCTGTAATATTTGTTCGTTTTTTTTTTCCAATGACCTTGTTAAAGAGCTATTGTTCTTGTAATTGTCAACATTACTGGCTTGCTGCCAATATCTCTTTTTTTTTGGGGTCAATTTTGATGTTGTGTACGATACTCTAATCCGAATCGAACAAACTCGGTTTGACAGAGTACAAAAGCAACAAGAATCAATGCCTACCACCTCCTCGTTTGCCGTAGATGATAAACCACCCTCTTATATGAGTGCCCTCTCCGTGAAGGCATCTGGAGACAATGTGGGACTGTGGGGAGTCCCTTCTCTTCCACTGCACCTGGAAAGGCCAACAATTCCTTTATTCCTGCGTTGCGTGTCCTTTTGCAATCACCGCCACTATTTACTTGTTTGTTCTCATTTGGGGTCATATTCTGGGGTGTCTGCCCTATGTATGGGTGACTGACACAATAATACCTTGGTAGATGATCTGTGTGTCACATGATCAGAAAAATGACCAAAAGAAACTATGTTCAATGACCCTGAGATGAAAACTAACCGTAGAAAGAAGAACAGCTCTCTTGGTGAAGTGAGGCCTGCCTCGTTGTGACTTGTGAGTAGAGAGACAGGGAGGTGACCTATGCCGCAGTAGCGCTGCCCTACAGCCTTGCCCTATTTGGGTTATAGGATAAAGCACACTGCCCCGCTACAGCCCTGCCTTATGAAATGAAGTTTCACGGAGACGGGTAGTATTTGGAAAATTGTGATATTGGATTATTGGCTTATGCCATTATATATTATGTACAGTAGTAGCAGTAGCTCCTCAGGAAGCTGTTGATCATGAACATTGATTGTTCTTGAACCAATTAAAGCCGAAGTGCTTAATAATTATCTTGTACATAGTCTGATTACCATCCGAGTTTCGAATTCGTTACTTTCATTATTATAAAACAGATCGAGTTATTCCGAATTGTCATGTAAACAAAACCAAAGTGATTCACAGGCTTATGAGGTTCTTGACTTCTTGTGGGAAAAAAATCCATGGCATGCAGTTGTTTTGAGGTTAGTCCAGGTCTCCAGCCGCCCGGCGTACCACCCACCCATGCACATGCTTATACCTAGCTGCATGCCACGACCCCGTCACATTTGTCGCCGTCGCCACCACATTTTCCTGTTATGGTATCAAGAATGGATCTCAGACATGTAAAGAAACACAATAGCTAGCTCTTGTACGTGTAAGCTTCATTCGATTTAGAAGATGCATGTAGTCCAATTTATTTATTTCTTGTGAAATGTTTTTTGCTGATTCTACTCAATGTTTTCGATCGGGCCAGTTTGGCAAAAAATCTCCCCACTGTTGCAATCTCATAAGTTTAGAGACATAGATAAACAACAAGCCAGACGCTTGAATGTATGCTCTTTTCTTCTTCTCATCTCTCCTTTGATTTTGATGCTAATGAGCTTTTAAATTCTCATGTGTACGTTCATAGGAATTATAGCGTAGCTTAATTTAATTAGGATGCCTTCATTAACAATATACATTCTTTGTGATTTAGGCCTAGTTTAGTACAGTTGTGCTGTGAGCAAAATGACTTTTAAAGCTGTTGTGAGAAAAATGACTTTTGAAGTTGCTGTGAGAGAAAACTGTTAAAGCGTTTGGTAAACTGTTTTGAAAAGTGCTATGAGAACAAAAAACTATTTTTGTGTTTGTTAAGTTGTAAACAAAAAAGACTTTTAGTATGTATAATTACCAAAATGTTTAAAGTGTTATTAAAATGGACAAAATGATTCATTCACCTTTAATTTGTGTATTAATTATATGAATTATACACTATGAGCTATTCCAATTGTTAGTATAATTATTTGCAATTGTTTTGGTTATATATTGTTTGAACCAAATAAAAATTTTATGTTAAAACACTTAAATTTTCAAAAACATTCATCCATAATATTATAAAAAAATATTTATCCACTATAATTAAATATAACCCAATTTATGGGCATGTAATATTTAGGAAAGATTAAGGACAAAATGAGTTGCCCATAAAATTTCATTAAAAAACAATATGGCTCTGTGTTTTTGCCAAATGCCACTTTAAAAAGCTACCATCCCCTAGCTTTTCAATTTCAACTGTGACCAAAATCAATTTGAGTCAAAAGCAGGTTTAAAGAAGTTTACCAAAAATCATCAATTGCTCTTAAAAACTAAAGCAGCTCTAAAAACAGGTACAAAAGTTGTGCCAAACTGGCCCTTAATTTGTTAGTCAACTCTACAGTCTATACATTGCAACACTGTTTTTGGAAATCTATGCTCTTTGCAATGTTAGTGCAACGTTCTAGCTTGCTCCCCAAATTGAAGATCCCAAATTGAGGATGGTGTCATATATTGTGTCAGTATCAAGAACACAAAAACGAACCACATTAAGCAGGAGCTTAGGAATTTTCAGTTTAGACGATGTGATCGTAGTGATTAAACGGGGGATTCCATGCAGTCGATCCCTCTTATACGATTTTTTTTTTTGCATGCATATAACCGTACTACAAGGACCCGATCTCCAGGATGTTGCTGATTTCTTGCTTTACTGTCACTCAGTAATGATCTACTAAATCCCTCGATGAAAATGTGAATATCAACATTGTTTCTCTCTATTTAACTAGTTATATCTTTTTTTTTAGAATCAGAGGCCAAATCATTTATTGAACATGAAAAAAAAATCAAACATTACAAACTTCAGCTGCAATAGCAGCTTGAATCACCGAAGGTGCTGAAAAAAAAAAACTTCTTGCTCAATAGAGCAAGCATGAGCAGCTAGAAAATGTGCTACATTGTTACCAGAAAGATTAACATATTTAATTAGTTAATCTAATACTGCTTGTTTTCGATAATCGGGCGTCGTGGTGTATTTGGTGAAAGTATTGCAAGCATATACTAACTATATATTAACTGGTCATCAGCAATAATACTTGATTCCATTTTCACTGAAAATTCTTTCTCAAGTTTATTGGTTTAATTATTTTCTTCGAAGAATCGAGTAATAGGTAACCCTAAACTTTTCGAAAATTCTTCCCTTCACTGGGTGAAGGTTCACATTCAGCTAATTTCACTGACGTGGCAGCACAACAGCCACAAAATTTGTTCAATCTTGTTATTTGACTAACGGAGTGATGAGAGTGTGTTAACGAGCCATAGTGAACACCACGCGCTTTTTGTGCAACTGTAAAAAAAATTATTGCATATGGTTCCCCCTCTCCGTCTCTTCTTCCTTTCTTATTCTATTCTATCCTAACAACCTTTGAATTGAACATATGGAGGTCTAAAAGCCATCGGGTTCAAAATTGAAAATCAACAAGTCGGGTAAAAAAAAAGGGCAGTGAAGAGAGGGCGAAACCCCAGAAAAAGAAGGTATCAATTTGGGTTCAAACGGAAAATTAACGACTCTAGCATGTAGAGAAAAAGAAGAGGAATGATATTTTACCAATTTCATGGTGAGGGAATGGTTGGATTGGCCGAAATCATGGAATTTGACCGGGAAGCTTTTATTATTCATCTCGTTGATTCTCCCTCTCTAGTGCATCGATCATACATGCAAGACCATGGACTGATATCCATTGAGAAGAGGAAGAGAAAGAGACCCCTCCGCCGCCATGCGGTGGCCGGAGGTGGAGCTGAAGCTTTTGGTGTGGTGGGACCATCAGACAGGTATCGTAGAGGAAAATGTTGGCACAGAACTTTTACAAAATATGACCTTCTATATGGGTCTGGACAATGTATAATTATACTACATGCCCAAATAAGTGGGATTTAGTTTCAAGAATATTGTTTTAATAAAATGATTTTAGGAATTCAATTTCTTTATGCATTTATAAAGCGACTATATGGAGATAATTTCTCGAGATAAATCGACAACATCTGATGTATTTGATACTTATATTTATAAATCATGTAAATTTTTTATCCAATTCAGGCTTTGTCTGACCGTTTGAATTTCTGGTAAATCGAAAATACCACTAATATACTCTAAGTGAGGTCACTAAATATATGTTCTGATCACATCGTTTGGTGTCGATAGACCATATTGTGAACTAGTGTTGTCAATCACTAAAGTCTCTACTAACGTATCATAACTTCTATATTAAGTTTAGAATAAAATTAGTCACTTATTAAAAAAATTAAAATTAACTTATCACATTATAAAGTAAATGTGTGTGTTTATAAAAACAAAACTTCAGAGAGCGAATAAAATTTTAAAAAATCGATCGTAGGATATCGTCGCTATAGTGTACTATAGTCATGGTACAAATTTCACTAATTTTTAGTAACGTCTTAATCTCGATCCACATGGTTAACAATTTATACCTCATACCTTCCTAAGAGTGGCTGTTTTTCTTGAATATAACTATTTGAAGAATTTTATATCACTGAATAGAGTGCTTCAATGGTAGCGTGTAGTAATTTTCACGGAATTTTTCGGACAACACCGTTATTTTTAAAGAGTTTTTAAAGTTGATAATTCATTTAAAAAACCACACACAAAACAAGGTAGACAAATAAGTGGCTAAAATTGTGTCATGTGTCCATTCTTTGACTTTTAACAAATTTCAATGAACTGCAATACTCTAAAAAAATCATTGTGTCACATGTCCGAAAATTACTACTAACTCTAGTTAATCATTGTGTCAACGATGCATTTAAAAAATTTAATCTCAAAAATTACTTCTAGCTCTAAATAATCTGCTCTATTGACTCCCTTTAGGGAAGTATTGTGTTAACTAAGGTTGACCGCATTGATCGAAATCCTAACGAAGTCGAAAATTGATGAACTTCAAATCGTACACATATTCAAGTGTGGGGATCACATCCAACGGTCGGAACTTCATTTTGTGAATTTTAGTCATATAAAACATAACGTGCCTTGTAATGTAGTATAAAATTTGTATTAAATAATATGTAAATGTGTGTATTTATAGACAAACTACACTGAAGGAATAAAAATTATAAAAATCGACCGTAACATATCGTCGATATAGTGTACTATAGCCGTAGTGTAAAGTTTACTAATTTTCAGTAACGTTTGGACTTCGATCCACACAATTAACTTGTTTTGTCTCATACATGCCTAAGAGCAGCCGTTTTACCCGAATATAATTATTTGAAAATTTTTACATCACTGGATAGAGTGCATCAGTGGTAGTGTGTAATTATTTTTGTGGATTTTTTAGGACACCGAAGCTATTTCAAAAGAGTTTTTGAAGTTGAGAAATCAGTAAAAAAAAAAACACAAAAAAAGTGGTCAAATGGGTGGTCAGAATTGCGCTACATACTCATTTTTTGACTTTTCACTAGTTATTTTATTCAAACAATTCTCCAAAAATTACTACAATCTCGAGACAATTTGTTCTCTCGATGCATTCAAAAAATATGTAATAAATTTTACCACGCACACATCTACCTTTAGGGATGTATTGTGTTAACTAGGGCTGACCACGTTGATTGTGAACCGAACGAAGTCGAAAATTGATGAAATTTGAACCGTAGCCATATTTCAGTGTGGGGATTACATCTAACGGTCGGAGCATCATTTTGTGAATTTTAGTCATGTGAATCACAATGTGCATAGCAATGTAGTTGTATTAGATGATATGTAAATGTGTGTTTATAGACAAACTACACTGAGAAAATAAACTTTAACACGCACACGGCTACTATTAAGGATATATTGTGTTAATAAGGGCTAACTGCGTCGATCGAGAACCGAACAAAGTCAAAAATTGATGAAATTCACCGAAGTATAACTGCACTGCCACTATTCTGGCAGCCTCCGATCAACACCAAAATTTATCAACATAATCTACTCAACATTTCTAACAACTTCAGACTGTTTTTTAAGATTCTAGTAAGATTTCAAAAACTTGAAAATAAAATAAAGTCAAAAGAGTCCACGTGGCACATTTCCATCCTCACACAACTTTTTTCAATTATTTAGTTACTTCAAAAAATTTCAAAAATAACTCTAGTGCCCGAAAAATTTTCAAAAAATTAATATACTCCCATAGTGATTGCTTTATGCACCCATGTAAAAAAATTCAGTCATTTATTACCCCACAACAAGACTGTCCTTAGGGAGTAAGAATGAGATAAATTTGGTACATGGATCGAGGCCTAAACTTTAATGAAAATAAGTAATTTTTTTAATGTAGTTATACTTCACTATATTGATAATATCCTACGCCGTTTATTAAGAATTCATTTGTTATGTATAGTTGGTTTGGAAACCAACATACTTACATATAATATGTGAAACATGTTATACAATTTTAATAACCATGTTGTGTTTTATGTAACAAATTTTGACAAAATAAAAAATCGACTGTTTGATTTGATCCCAAAAGTGAGATGTGGCTATTTTTAAATGTTTAACTATATATGTTTGTCACTGTATTTGAATCACGATCCGAGATAAATGTTTTGTATATCCTACCTCTAAAATGATATATGCATCTTGCGATCACTAGAATGTATTATTCTGAGAGCGTTATAATTTTATAAAACTTTTTCGAGCACTCGAACTATTTTATAATGATTTCAAAAACATTTCAGCATTTTAAAAATTAATATAAATATCAAAATGTCACGTGGCAGTTTTGTGACCACAGTCTAAACTTGATAAAAGTAAAATATTTCATTTATACTAAAAGTGTGCTAATTTTTTTTTTAAAAGTGTGCGAATTTACTCTTCTCCTTCACTCCTCTTTGTTCTCCTCCTCCTCCTCTATTTTCTGATATATCTTCCTCCTTATGTGTCTCTCCTTTTTCCTTCTCTTCTTTCTCATCCTTTCCCTTCTCCTAACTCATTATCTCTATTGACACTGATTACCCATTGTTCATAATATATGGTCTCATCACTCTCATGGAAACCCATAAAATAATTTAAAAGCCCATATCTTAATAATGGTAAAGCAGATGAAGACGTCTCCATATAAATTACCCATTTCATGTTCTTAAACAACCCTTTCATAGAAAACCCAGATTTTTTGTTGTGGGTACTGAATATGAAGAGCAGGAGAAAGTGAGAGCAAGAGAAACATGCGAATGGAGTCACAGTGGATTTGAATCATGGGTTGGAGATGTTGACTGGATTTTTTGCAATTGATATGGATGATATTGGCCTCAATTATATGTTTGTCCCTGGCATCAAAACTATGAAATGGATATGGATAGGAAAAAGGTTGAACAACCGAACAAAGAAACTCTAAAGAAGGGAAGGGAAGGGATCGACAGTCTATAGACGAAGAGAAGAGCGACTTCGGTCTGGATTCTTAAAGATCTGACAAATTTTTGGACCACTTGCTCAGTTGCTCCTCATAGTTTCCAAAAATTAATGTGACGGTTACAATTTGAACAGTTAAAACACATTGTTGCGACCTCTTTTTTGGTTGCGTAACCCAGGTCCGTTAAATCGTGTATAACACGTGCCGTTAAGATATATGGGGTGAAGCTCCACAGTAATGATCTACTAAATCCCTCGATGAAAATGTGAATATCAACATTGTTTCTCTCTATTTAACTAGTTATATCTTTTTTTTTTAGAATCAGAGGCCAAATCATTTATTGAACATGAAAAAAAAATCAAACATTACAAACTTCAAGCTGCAATAGCAGCTTGAATCACCGAAGGTGCTGAAAAAAAAAACTTCTTGCTCAATAGAGCAAGCATGAGCAGCTAGAAAATGTGCTACATTGTTACCAGAAAGATTAACATATTTAATTAGTTAATCTAATACTGCTTGTTTTCGATAATCGGGCGTCGTGGTGTATTTGGTGAAAGTATTGCAAGCATATACTAACTATATATTAACTGGTCATCAGCAATAATACTTGATTCCATTTTCACTGAAAATTCTTTCTCAAGTTTATTGGTTTAATTATTTTCTTCGAAGAATCGAGTAATAGGTAACCCTAAACTTTTCCATATATGAAGCCAAATTACGATAATTCCTACTAGGTGGGAAACCTCCTCCACTACATGCACTTATGTGATAGGGCACCCTATCCAAATTAATTTGATTGGATGCCTCAAAAGTTTAGGAGGCCCATATCTCTCCCTAGATATAACCTATAGATAATCATTTTCATCTTTATTGGAGAAGAATAAGTGTGGAATGGTGGAAAGTGAAACAAGCTAGGAAAAGATGTATAACAAATAAAGCAAATATACGTGAATAATATGGGTTCTTGTCAAAATCCTAGATTTGCACGTCTTTCACTCATCAGTCCTTAGAGATTTGTAGGGCATTATCTAATTTCCCCTTTGCTCTAAGTCGTTGGAGAAGATTCAAAATGTTTCCTCTTTTTAATGTTAATGCGAATTAGGTCTGCTATATATGTTAAACAGAATGCTATGCCTCTTAACCCTATAATTGCTAGGCTAATATATAGTTGGGACTGATGTAGAAAAAGGAGGAAGCATTTGCTACTTTAAGTCATGTAGTTATGCATGTTGGGTTTGAATGGAGATATTCTTTCTTTTAGATCGATGTGCTCCATCATTTCCCCGGGTACATTTTGTTTCATTTTGCATAAATTTACCACTTGTCCATGGCATCCTATTATCTATTTTAAGGTATTTATGTTCCTGCATATATTTCAGGAATCTTGTCCAAATCTTCCACTATATACACTTTTAATTTTAATCCATATTTTGGTCAAGAATGTTGTACTTTGTCTGAGAATTATATCTTTACGGATTTGACAGAAAACAATGATCAGGTTTCACAGACCAAGTTCTAATCAATTAGTTTCTTCTCCAAAAAAATTGAAGTTACAAATGGTTCTTGTGTTTGTTTTGGCAATGGTTGGAATTAAAAGACTGATCGAATGACATATGCAAAAAAAGATCGATGGATGTGATGGATTGAGACATAATCCTGGAGAAAGATGCTTGCAGCATGCATGAACATTAAATCATGCATATGCAGTGAACACGATCTTCTTGACTGGATTCCATCCCGCTTAAATTAAATTAACAGTTGATAACATTCATGCTGGCAAAAGTTTTAGAGTATTTTTCACCAACAGTCCCTCAATTATGGTGTACCTACCAATGTGATACCTCAACTCTTAATCGTACCAATGTGATACCCAGACTCTAGTATTGCTATCATTGAAGTACTTCCGTCAGTTTTTTTTCAACTTCTCCGTCATCTTGGTGACGTGGCAAGTACGTGAGGCCCACAAAGAGGGTTAAAAAACAAAATTAACCCCATCTGAGATAAACAATATTTTTCCGGCCCTTTACCTTGAGAAAGACACCCAACAATTTCAATTTTGGCGCCAATTTTCCCTCCATACTCCTTAATTTGTGTCTCTTATCTAAACTAAAGAACTACCGCCAACCAGTCGACCACAATCTGATAAAACCTAGATCAATCTCATTTTCTATTTTTACCCTAGCACTTGTTAAACTAACAGAATAAATATAGAATTTTTATGGAACATCTCATTTCCACAATCTCATAAGAATATAGAAACACATAATTTAACGAAATTCAACTACATGTTTAAGTACCATTAGTTCTTACAAGCAAAAATCATGGCAGATCAACATAAAAGGTGGCAACTAATGGTACTTAACACATGTATTTGAATTTCGTTAAGTTATGTGTTTCTATATTCTTATGAGATTGTGGAAATGAGATGTTCCATATAAATTTCTATATTTATTCTGTTAGTTTAACAAGTGCTAGGGTAAAAATAGAAAATGAGATTGATCTAGGTTTTATCAGATTGTGGTCGACTGGTTGGCGGTAGTTCTTTAGTTTAGATAAGAGACACAAATTAAGGAGTAGGGAGGGAAAATTGGCGCCAAAATTGGAATTGTTGGGTGTCTTTCTCAAGGTAAAGGGTCGGAAAAATATTGTTTATCTCATATGGGGTTAATTTTGTCTTTTAACCCTCTTTGTGGGCCTCACGTACTTGCCACGTCACCAAGATGACGGAGAAGTTGAAAAAAAACTGACGGAAGTACTTCAATGATAGCAATACTAGAGTCTGGGTATCACATTGGTACGATTAAGAGTTGAGGTATCACATTGGTAGGTACACCATAATTGAGGGACTGTTGGTGAAAAATACTCAAAGTTTTATGTTTTATAAACCTATTATCTAGTGCACGTATCAATGAATATATATACCTTGTTAAATCTTTATTCAAAATGACAATATATTATACCATATATCGTACGTATAAATGCTTTCTTGTCATATGTACAAACAACGGTCAGAAGACACGTTATATCACATGTCGAGCTCTACAATTTAAGTTGTGCATGACCTAAGAGCACGCACCTTGACCCGCTTCATTGATACAATTACGCTCCTTAAGAGCCAACACCAATAAAAATAAAAGTTTGCTACCTACTTTTGTGATAATATATTATCGTCTGCCTAAAGACCTTAATTGATGTACAATCAAATAATCCAAAAATCATGTAACTAAGATTTCACCACTATTGAAGGCAAACCATAGGCACTAAGCAACCAATTCTTTACTTGAGTCTAAGCCCAGAGACTAAAACTCAATCTTCTATGCACCCAAGTCTAGGTCGAGGACCCAAAACCAAGTGCACTTGCTCATCGGTTCTTTCCTCTTCCTCTTCCTCTTCCTAGCGCAAGCCGTCATTGGCAACCCCAGAGAACTAGCCATCCTCTCAGGCGATACCGATGCTAACCAGCCATCAGTTATGTCAAAGTGCCACCGGATCATGTCACCTGGTCCAGAATTCCTCTTCCGTCACCAACGCCACTCCATCAAGTAGCCAAACCTTCCATTACCAACTGGGGCCGTTGTTAACATCGGCCTTCAACACATGTGTTTAAGCCATCTTCACGATCAAATCTTCTCTCAAAGACCCGAGGTCGCTGAGGAAAGATCCTATATGTCAGAATTCTGTCTATGATCAGGTTGCACATGAAAATGGACAACAATTATAAAATCATCAATCTGGCTTCCATGGTAGAATCCGGCTAAGTATGATTGGCGACAAGAGTCCATGACTCTCTCTAGGGTTTATGCTGAGGCCATCTTCAGTAAGGGGGCTATATTGAGCTATGTTGCCTTTTTTAATAGAATTATAGGGCCCAAGGGTGGGGGTTTGGCTGCTGTGCAGCGCTGCATACCATACATACCGAATCAGACGGTGAATAGAGGGTGTCTTGAAATGCATGTGAGGTCTGTGGAGGTGTATAGACAGTGAATTAGGGGCGTTGCACGCATGCATCATTGCACCATAAAATTTTCCCAAGGGCAGTGTAGAGGTTTAAATCTGGCATTTTCTTTCACTCTTTAGCCCTAATGGGACCCATATGGAGCAGCAATAATGAAACACGGTCCATTTGTTGTAACCATTGAAGATCAATAGTTGATTATTATAAGGAAATGAAATTTGCATTTCCCAATTTACAATTTACAATTTACGGTCCTTGTATCTTTTTAAGACCCGTTTGGTTGACATGAATGTCAAGATATTGATAGAAATTATTTTCCTTTCCAAACTAGTTTGGAATGGTATAGGTTTTTGTATTTTAATGTGAGTGTTTGGAAGAAATTGAAATCTAAAATTTGGAATTACTTTAGTAAGTCATTAGAATGGAATATTCAATAACAAAATTCATTAAAACTCATTTATAAGAAACTAAATATAATTTAAAAGGAAATTAGTTTTTATCGATGGGAATGGAAATCGAATACCACCATTGGGTAGGTACAGTAATTTATTTTAGGCTTTAAGAGGGAGTCAATTTTCAATCAAATCATATTTTTTTATTTTCATTTCAATATTAAATTACAGCTAAATAGTACCTAGACATGGAAGCTAAAATAAATTCATTTTCCATAGCATGATTTCTTGTGAACCAAATAAGGCCTTAAAGTAAATCAACTTTTTTTTTTTTCAGTTTTTACCAAACATGCCGTATAGTTTCAATTGAAGATGAATAAAAAATGAAGTACATCACCAATATCATGTTAATTAGTCTTCTGATCCTATACAGATCATCCTTACATTATTTAAGTACGAAATTATGCAAGATTTTATTTAGTAAGCAGCAAAAAAATAACACACCCTAAATAGCTGACAATAAGAGTTATCCCTATGACCCTCCACACCTAAAGAATTAAACTTAAAGTGTCAAACTTGCACCAATCTTTTCAAAACTGTTTATAGCACAAAGATTCAGTACATAGTAACACATACAAGAAAAATAAAGGGTCCAACCACATTTCCTAGGCACCGTGGCCGGACTCAATTAAGCCAAGTTGACTTGAGGGTTATGTCACACCCCGACTCCGATCAACTTAATAATCTTGAGTTAATGTGTGAATCATATCTGATCATAGAATTAAGTTCTATAACTAGAATGTGGCCGAAAAGAAAACTTACAGCTAGATACCAAGGTCTCAAAAATAATTCCAGCGGAAGCATATATTACATAATGACTATTACACAGAGTATACAAGTACTCTTTTTGTCTTTGTTTCAAACAAACATAGAATACAAACTTCACACCATGTCTGACTTCTTGTTCTATTATCTGGATTTAGTACATTTGCCGAGTTTTACCTAAGTCTCAAGCTCCTAAGTTATACCCATGCTCTTATAACTCTCTCTCTCTCTCTCTCTCTCTCTCTCTCTCTCTCTCTCTCTCTCTCTCTCTCTTTATAGTAATAGCTAGACTTCTGAATCTATAACCTTCATGCACAAACATAGAATCACAACCTCACGCTTCATGCATAAACAAATCACACTCTCGACAAAAACCTTTAACCTTCTCATACACCAAAATCAGAGAAATCGAAAATCATCCATGTACATACCCAACAACGAAAATCGAATACTAGGCAAATAC
The DNA here is from genome assembly GCF_933775445.1 of Argentina anserina. Lineage (NCBI taxonomy): Eukaryota > Viridiplantae > Streptophyta > Magnoliopsida > Rosales > Rosaceae > Argentina > Argentina anserina. The sequence goes on from NC_065876.1 coordinate 13,646,739, forward strand.
GATGATCCTCTTCCTTACGAAAGAGAGCCACATGGTCCAGATCCACGACCTGCCCAAGCGTGGCTCCGATAGCATGAAGAGCCTCCTTATTCTAGAGATTTAAGGGTAAACCGCTAACACATACCCATGTTTCCATCAAGAATAATGGCACTTCCTCCACCGGACTTGCACCATCAGATTCATTTAGATTCAAAATAGTATTTATGTAATACCAAGGACCTTTATTTAGGGCTTGCATGCGATCACCATCGGATAAGAACTGAAGAAAAAAAATGTCGCCTGCATCATGGACTGACAATCCTTTCCTCATTCGCCAGATCATTAGGACGGTTCCCTTGAACCCTGGGTATCAGTTTTTGGGGCCAAGGAGACCCCCAACTAGGTAGCAGAATGGGTCACGAAGAGTAGCCTGCCTCGCTGCCCCAAGATGCATTTGGAAGAAAAAGCCAATGATGATGCAGCTGTTTGGCCAGAGCATAGGGCGCCGGAGAAGCTCTGGCGATGAGCCATCAGAGAATTCGAAGGAGATCAGATTTGTGGAAGATTTGGGAAATTTGATTGTGGAACCCTAGCAGAGTGGCTAGGTTTCACGATATGTAATAGGAAACAGATTGCCAAACCAAGGTTAATTTCTCTATCATATATCCGTACATAATTATTCACATAAATAAATGGAGACATCATAAATGTCATGTTAGTCTTCCTCTAAAAGGATCATATATACTTGATATTATACATTTAGGTCCATACTACAACCTTCTAAAGCTTGAACCCTAGAGAGAGTGTTGAGAGAAAACTTGTCGAGAGTACCTGCTCGGCTGTGCCACGACGTTGATAATGGCTTCTGGCCTCGTCGGCTCGTCGAGTGTGGCTGGATGGGTTAGTTATGTGAGAGAGTTGTGAGCCAGGCTGAAGCAATTCCCTTTCCTTGTGCTTTGGCTTATGGCAGCGTCGACACAGACAAAAAGCTTGGGGCAGATGGTGGTGAAGAATTTGAGCCGGTCAGATCTCGTCGGAGCTGCCGGTTGGCGGCTGCTGTTTCATACACATTCTAGTGGGCTTTATGGTTGGCTCCTCTCAGATCTTGTGTGCGGTCGAGTGTTGTTGGTGGTGTCGATCAGACGGGATCTGCAAGCAGCAGACGAGATCTACAAGCGGTGGAGTGAAGACTTTAGAGGTAAGATGGTGGCGGAGCTTTCTGTGTAGCACATGCTGGCGGCCGAGCTCGGGGGTGGAGCTCTTCGGTCCTTGGCCGATGGTTGGCCTAGTATGGGCCTAATGTAGTTTGGGCCTGGGTTTTCACCCTGGGTCCAAGAGGTTTTATTTTTATATTTAAAAGTTTGTTATTTTCTAGTTGTCATTAATAAGTTAATAAGTGGGTTTGGTTATGGTGTGTGCACCTTATGTGCCAAATGTCTTTTCTAGGCAGGTTACGAGGTCCGTTCACATGGTCGCAATCTCTTAGTGGCGGTATTGTGTCTTTTATAGGTAGGCGGCGAGTTCCTTACTTCGTTAAATGGTCATTTCCGCCTAGTGGTATGGTGAGACTAAGTGTCGCTTGATTTAAGTTTCGGCGGCAACAAAGTTGGAGAACTGCTTTATCGGATATTAGGATATAGGCGATGCTTCATCGTTTTCAGGGTTATATATATATTGTGCTCTCAATTATGTCACCACAATTTCAAAACAAATATAGTCACTATTAGAGTAGTATTATTTGTTAGTTAGTGATTTGTTGGGTACTTATTTGTAGGGTACTTATTTGTAGGGATTACTGATATTATTTCAGGTATTTGTAATTAGGAGTTTAAGTTTTACGTCTCTCGGATGTATTTGCAAATAGACTCCCTCCTTATATTTGATAGTTTCACTAATAAAGGTTTGAGGGCATCTCACCAGCCCTTTATTCAAAAAAAAAATCATATATACTTGCAGAACTTCAATCGAATTGCAAAATGTTCAATTTAGTTATGCATTACTGATGGATTTCCGATGAACAATCTTTAATTATTGTCTAACCGTAGCGTCAATGGACGAAACATAAACTGTATCGATAAAGAAGTCAAAAGAATATAAGGAAATTCCGGTTTAAAAACATTTCAAACTATAGCCTCGTGAGATTTCGACCGTGTGTTGCTACTTGCTACCTATATTCTAACGATGGGCTTGAGTCACATGCAGTTGATCTCCGAGAGAAAGCGATACACCGGAGGGAGGCAATACCCTAATTATATCAATCATTTGATGTAAAAAGTCATATATGCATCATCACAATCAAATTCACATTCTGTGCAACCAAAATTGTTATCATCATCACGTGATCTTAATTCTCCCTCTTATTAAGTCAAAATATATATTCTAAGAGTTGTTATGTTAGTCATAACTCATTTTTCATCATAAAAATGAGTTATGACTAATTTCAGTAATTTGATTGGAGCAGTGTTCCTGGAGGAGACGTCCTTCATAAATATTATGGTCAAAAGAACTATATTATACCAATTCACTAGAAGCTATAAGCTCCATACCCAGTACTTAGACACTATGTATATTCAAAATTAATGAAAATTACACTCAAAATACAAAATATAGTTTCTATTCGGTTTCTACATACAGAAGTAAAAGAACCTACTAAAATTTAGAAAGGTTTGAGAAACAAAAGACGCAATTGTCTTCCAAGTCATGGAGACCGAATTTTAAAATTAGCTTCATGCATGTGTGCTCGAAATTTGTCTGATTGAGCCCCAATTACAAGGTGAAATGGAGAATCAATAACATTTTCTAATGCATTACAATATTCCTCAATTTCTAACGAGGAAAGAGGACACTGCGATATGAAAATTGATCATCACTCTTCCTACATCTAAACAAATAATTTGTAATGAGATGGTACTAATGTTAATGTAAGATTCCTCCTTGACCTAGCTCTTTGATATGGCCAAAAGTGTGGGGGAAAGCTGAAGCAAATTACTAATAATATAATTGGCAAATGGTCTAAAATTCTCGGTATTGATCACATAGATGCTTCCAGCCTTCCACAATACAAATCTACCCTAAAAAATTCCTCAAAACATGTATGTTTTTGACAGAGTTTTTGAAAACCCTACTCTCAATTTCCAAGGAAGGTTGACATTAACTGATCGATCCAAAACCCTCAAATCCTTGCTTAGTTAATTAATCTAAATATTAACTCCCCATGCATCTTAATTAATGATATGATCATGAAGTTCATCGATTGCCACACGAAGAGAAATTGTACGTCAGTCTTCTATGCTGTTCCGTGTTGGTCGCCGCAACAATGTTCTGCGTTCGAAGTTAATTTAAATAACACAAACCAATTAACATATCATTATGTGTGTAATAATTACTACATTGCTTCCAATACTGTCTGTCAGAAACTCTAGGAAAAACCAATTCATTATTTACTTTGACAATTAACTAGGTACTATTGCATGTCCCAACTCCAAAAACAATTCTTCTTCCATACATATATATTATACCACGTCATTACAAATCTTGGGAAGTCTAGGTTGGAAACACTTCGTTTGACTCGGGAAACTCGACAAATTCGAACCATGAGCCTACATTAATTAATTTAGGGTAAAAACATCGATGTAAATTTCCCACCAAAATCCTTGTGCGATACACGTACATTTCCTTCGTTGTTGCTGATCTCAAGGTAGAGGGTAGGGTTTCTTTGTCTTTCTAATGAGTAACCTTGATCGTAGTTTGGTACAATACTTAGTAGTAAATAGTGCAGAGTAATTAGTGGAGTATATATATTAAGCTAACTCAGCTTTCAAGGGCACACACAAATGACACAATGCCATAGGGAAGGTCTCTTGAAATGGAAAAAAAAAAATTATAGGGAAGCTAATGTATCCCAATACTTGAGGCTCTATATTTCACGACCAGGTCAAACACTAGCTAGCCTTGGGAGCTGATGATCAGAAAAACTTGGCCAGCACAAAACAAGAAATTGATGTGGATGATTAATTCAACTGAACCCACACCAGCAATAATCAATTGAAATGCTACAATATTATCATACAGAGTATATTTTCATATATATATTAATTGTCATACAGAGAAGATGAATAGATGATAGTCAGTAGAAGAATTTGAATTGAATTAATGACCTCATAAGCAAAGTAAGCGAAATTGCTGAACGGTTTTTGTAAAAACAACTTTGATGATATATATTGTTTAAGCTTCTGCAAGATCTGTTATACGGAATCATTATGCACTAATTGCTGTAGTTGGTGGTACAATTCCTATTAGATTTGCATAAATTCATCAAACATAGACTGCTGGCTTAAATATTGGTCTTTCTTTGGGACAACCTGTTAGATCAATTTTGGACATATCACATATTATATGATTATCATGTTTAATGTCATAATCTATTTCTACATGGAAACAAAGATAGTATCAAATCTAGTTCCTAATGATTTCGTGTATTATATCATTATGGTAAGGAATCCTAATTTAAGTCTAGAAGCAAGACTACAAATCAGTATTGAATCAGAAATCTAAATAAGATGACTTAACTTACAAGATGTCTTTAATGGAAGGACTCTTAAAGGTTAAAGATTCTCTATATATAGATGGTAAACGTCCCTGTTATCACTACGAGTTATTTGCGTAAGTTTCTGTCCATTGAGAAAGCAGAGAGTAGTGACTAACAGAAGACCTTGCCTAGCACCTTGTGACTTCGGATTAAGGCATAATGGATCACGGTGTCGTCGTTCATGAAGATGGTAAGTAAATCTCATTCACTAAGTTAACGATTAGTTATTATGCATATGATCTTTGGTTTTGTACTCATATCATGTAATTTGATTTACATATGGTATCAGAGCACTTATAAGCACAAAAATTTTCAGTTTTGCATAACTAAAAATCGGTTTTAGATATTAAAAAAAAAAAGGAGATGGTCGCGAACGTTACTTGATGGTCGCGAGCGTCACTGAGGATCGCGAGCGTGACTGCTGATCGCGAGCGTCAATGAGGGTCGCGAGCGTGACTGCTGGTCGCGAGCGTTACTGCTGGTCGCGAGCGTTACTGCTGGTCGCGAACGTTACTACTGAGAAATTTTGCGTTACGGGTCGAACCGGTTGCAAACACGCGGATCCGGTCTCAACCCAATCCGAACTCAAGAACAACAACTCAAGAAAAATTTTAGCCGTTGTGTTTTTCAAAACGTTGAGCTTCTAGATATGGGAAGACGACTGGATCGGAAGCGATTGAGACCTTTATGTCTCTTACGGGATTCATAACCCAAATTTCTACGGATTACGAAGACCAAAGGAAATTGCTGCTGATTCAAAAATTTGTTATATGCTTCCGCTACAAAAACTACAGTAAATTTGGGGAAAAAGCAAAACAGGTTTTTGTTAAAGTTTTTCCGATTTCAATTCAAGAAAATTATATGAAGTATATATATATATATATGTATATACATAAGAACCCTAGAGCACACCCAGCGTGCATATAAGAGTAGCTTAGAGACTTGGATTGTGGTTGACATGTGGTTCCTGTATGGCTGGGAAATTTAATTTTCTATGCAAATATATACTCTATGGTTGAATTGAATGAATTGAATGATTGCATTCTATGTGTGTGCTATAATTGATAAACAATGTATGCAGAAGTTTAAAATCTCCCAATTTTATACATTGTAAAAGGTTTACAAGGCACAGAGCTTAGTTTTCTTATAAAGATTATCTGGGTAGAAAACAAAGTTATAAGCTCAAAATTGGTTTGTGGTTTCCTGTTGGTATAATTGAACATATTGCACAAAGCATTCTTCTTTGATATCTGCATGGAATTTTCAAGATAACAAACTGAAAAGTTGTGTTCTGTATTTTTAAATTCATATTTTATTCTTCCAAAGAAGTGGTTAAAATATGATTTTAGAATACAGACAACAATAAGCATATTTGATGAAAATAAATTCGGATACTTGGAATTAGATCTTCTGTCTAAAGATGTTGATTTGATTCTTTGCATAACATGTTTTTATCTTGTGTGGCTTATTGAAAAGAATTACAAAATGTTAAGTAATTACTCAAAAGTATTGCTTAATGTTGATTAAAGTTATGGATTGAATTACATGCAAGTATATGACTGTGTTGTTTTATGGTATTTTTTGTTTTATGCTTGTCTTGATTGACATTGTATGAAAAAACAGAAAACACTGAAAACTAAGAACTCATAAAATTTTCTTTTGCTCTTTAGGTAGCACCTACCTCACCTTCAACAGTGTTTTAATGCTTACTGGGTCAAACTTTAGAGCTTGGAAGGATTCTGTAGAAACCTATATCACCATGAATGATAAGATAGGCTATTGTTTTCAAGAGGATAGACCTGAAACCCCAGCAGAAGATGATAAAACCACAGTCAAAGCTAACTATAAGAAGTGGATGCATTCAAACATGATGGCTAAGAATGTTATTAGGCAGTCTATGTCTAAAAGCATTAGAGGATGCGTGGCTGAGCCGGAATTTGCTACTGATTTTTTGGAGGCCGTGTCAACTAAGTTCAAGGAGAGTGAGAAAGCTGAGATAGCTAGGCTAAACAAGGAATATCATAGCTTGCAATACTCAGGAACTAGAAGAGTCAGGGAGCATTTATTAAAGTTGATTAATATCAACAATAGGCTTAAAGAGATTATGGTGGGAGTACAGGACACCTTGCTGGTGCATCATGCACTGGACACACTCCCAAGCAGTTTTGACCATCTCAGTACTAGCTATAATGCTCAAAAGGAAAAATGGACTCTAGATGAACTAATAGCCATCTGTTCTGATGAGGAAGAGAGGATTGAGAATCAAACCCCAACCATTTACCTGCATGAAAAACTTAAGAAAAGAAAGTCACATCCACAGAACAAGCTTAAGCCTAACAAGATCATCTCTAAGACATCAGCAACCACAGGGCCAAAGGATAACAAACCATTCAGATTCAAGTGCTACTTTTGTAAGAAAGTAGGTCACATGAAAAAGGATTGTACTGGCTATAAGGCTTGGCTAGCTAAACGGGTAAGATTATTTCTAATACAGTTTTTTCTTTAGAAGTTAATCTTGTTCATGTCAATCCACAATCTTGGTGGATTGATTCCGGGTCACCTATTCACATAACTAATTCCTTACAGGGGTTCATAAGGACCAGGACTCCAAGAAGTGAGGATGTTAGCTTGCGTGTTAGAAATGGGATGAAGGTGGCAGTAAAAGTTGCAGGATGTCTTAGGCTTGATTTAGGATCTGGAAAATTTCTAGTCTTGAATAACGTTTATTATGTACCTTCCATGAGAAGGAATTTAGTTTCAGTTTCTCAATTGGTTAAATCTGGATGTAGTTTTTTGATTGACAATAAAGGAATTCTTATTTTTCGAAATAAAGAGCAAATTGGTTCTGGTGTGATATTGGATGATCATATAAAGTTAAATTGTTCAATATCTCAACAAGATATTTCTTTTGTTGAAACAGATAACACTAAAAGTACTAGCACCTTAACTGGTGTTAAGAGAACCAAGAACAATGAAAAATCTGCATATTTATGGCATAGAAGATTAGGCCATGTATCCAAAGAGAGACTGAAACTATTAGTAAGGAACAACATTTTAAACGAGTTAGACTTTTCAGACCTTCATGATTGTATTGAATGTTTTAAGGGTAAGATGACAAACAAACGGAAAAAGACTGCAGTAAGAAGTAAAGAGTTGTTGGAACTCATACACACTGATATCTGTGGTCCATTTAAACACCAAACTATCTGTGGAAACGTGTATTTCATTACATTCATTGATGATTTCTCTAGATACGGTTATGTTTCTCTACTCTCAGAAAAATCACAGGCACTTAAAGCCTTTAAAATCTATAAGGCTGAGGTAGAGAATCAACTAGAGAGAAAGATCAAAACAGTAAGATCAGATAGAGGTGGGGAATTTTATGGAAAATATACAGAAAAAAAGGTCAACAAAAGGGTCATTTTGCCTTGTATCTGCAAGAGCATGGAATTAAAGCTCAATATACAACACCCTATAATCCCCAACAAAATGGTGTTGCAGAGAGAAAGAATAGAACCCTTCTAAATATGGTTAGGTGTATGATGTGTACCACTGGGTTGCCAAAATTCTTATGGGGAGAGGCTTTAAAAACAGCAAATTATATTTGTAACAGAACACCAAGTAAAGCCATAAAGAAAACTTCTTTTGAATTATGATGTGGTAGAAAACCAAGTCTTTTTCATTGTCATGTATGGGGTTGTCAAGCAGAAGCTCGGATTTATAATCCAAAAATGAGCAAGCTTGATGAAAAGTCTGTTAGCTGCTATTTCATAGGTTATCCAGATAAATCTAAAGGTTACAAGCTATATTCTGCTAAACACTCACCCAGAATTTTTTAAACTCATCAAGTCAAATTCATAAATGAGAAAATTCACAATACAATTTATGAGGATTTATCCTCAGACTTTGAAGAACTTGTGATGGATGAGGATTTAGTAAATACATTACCTTTTGATAATGAATTAGCAGATGACATCATTAGAGAAAATCAAGATGCAGATGATCAAGAAATTGATCAAGGAATGCAAATTGATAATCCAGAAAACAATATAGTTGTTCAGAATCCTGCCATTGCTGCAATGACACCTGTAGCAGAACCTAATCTAATTCCACAACCTCCACAACCTCAAAATAATCCAATTCCAGCTCTTCCTCAAAATCCTATGCTTAGAAGATCCGAAAAAGCTAGAAAAGCAAAATTTGGGGGGGGGGGGAATTGTCCTTACATTGTCAGTTATCTAACTGAGGCAGACGTAGTAGAAGATTGTGCAGAAGACAATGATCCAACAAATTTTGTTCAAGCTACAGAATGTGTTGAGTCAGAGAAGTGGCAAGAAGCTATGAAATCTGAAATTGAGTCAATGGAGAAAAATGAAGTTTGGGAATTAGTTGAAGCTGATCCAAGTCAAAAAGCAATTGGCTGGAAGTGGGTTTACAAAACCAAGAAAGATGCAACAGGAAACACTGAAAGACACAAGGCAAGGTTAGTTGCAAAATGATTTACGCAGAAAGAAGGCATAGACTACACTGAGACTTTTTCTCCAGTTTCTTGTAAAAATTATTTTAGGATTATTATGGCATTAGTTGCACACTATGATATGGAGCTTCACCAGATGGATGTCAAGACAGCCTTCTTAAATGGAGAGCTTGATGAAGTGATCTACATGAAACAACCAGAGGGATTTATTGAAGCAGGGAATGAGAATTTGGTCTGCAAGCTGAAGAAATCAATTTATGGACTCAAGCAAGCTTCCAGGCAGTGGTACAAGAAATTTGACTCAGTGATTTCCTCTTTTAGATTCACTGAAAATCTAGTTGATGAGTGTGTTTATTTAAAAATAGTTGGAGATCAATTTATTTTATTAGTACTATATGTTGATGATATACTTTTGGCTAGCAGCAATCTAAAACTGATAAATGATACCAAAAGCTTTCTGTCAAAGAATTTTGACATGAAAGATCTAGGTGAAGCATCATATGTACTAGGGATTGAGATTAAAAGAGAATTACATTTCTAAAGTTCTGAAGAGATTTAGTATGGAACAGTGCTATGGAGGAGAAGTTCCAATGTCTAAAGGTGACAAGCTCACAAAAGGTCAACAACCACAAACTGAAACTGAGAAGGAGAACATGAAGTCAAAGCCTTATGCAAGATTAGTTGGAAGCCTCATGTATGCTCAAGTTTGCACAAGACCTGACTTAGCTTTTGCAGTTGGGATGTTATCAAGGTTTCAATCTAATCTAGCTTATGAACACTGGGTTGCAGGGAAAAAGGTGTTGAGGTATCTACAGAAGACAAAGAATCACATGCTAGTTTACAGACAAGTCAAGGATTTGAAGGTTATTGGATTTTCAGATTCTGATTTTGCAGGGAATTACCCTGATTCAAAGAAGTCCACTTGTGGATACGTGTACATGCTAGCAGGAGGAGCTATTGCTTGGAAAACCATGAAGCAAGCATTGATCACAACCTCAACTATGCAAGCTGAGTACATAGCGGTATATGAAGCAGTGTGTGAAGGGGTATGGATAAGGAATTTTCTACAGCAGACTCAAGTACTCAGTCACATTGTGAAAGACAAATTGGAAGTTTTTTGTGACAATGAGGCAGCTGTGTACTTTTGCAAGAACAATAAGAGATCTAGCAATTCCAAGCATATAGATTTAAAGTATTACAGTGTTAGGGTGAGGGTTAAAAGGGGTGAGTTAGTGGTTCTAAGCATAGATACAAACTCACAACTAGCTGATCCTTTCACAAAAGCATTACCAGTTAAAGTGTTCAAGAAACACATAGAGAGCATAGGCATTTTGCCTAACTTAGATGCTTGAGGTCAGTGGGAGCTAAGTCCAGTAAAAGCAAACTAAAATTTACAAGTTTTGAGTTCTTGTTTTAATTATCTTTGTGATAACAATTTCCTTTGTTTTAAATAAAGTCTTGAGGTATTTCAGAATTGTTATGGCATGCTACAGTTTTACATTAGTTTCTGAAAACCTCACACAAATAAGTTACAGTTGTATATATACTTGCATATCAGATGACTTTAATCATGTCTAGCATGATGATATGGTTCAAGCAAGTTATAAAGTCATTGGTGTCCAGTTTATTGCTTGAAGTTCTGGTTTTAGAACATACGGTAGGACTTGATGTATATGTATTCTATACTTGTTAATACACATTATACATATATCTCAATAATGAGGGTTTGGACATATATATTTTGCAGGAGCTTATGTTGTAGCAAAGAAACTCTGCATTTTTTTTAAAGTGTAACTCGTTTCTTGTTCTGCATAAGTAACTGCAAGGTGACCATGTTGTGATGAGATTTTTGATTCAATTGTTTCTGGCGCGCACTACAGTAGGTAGTATAGTTTCTGACATTACAAGAACTTGATTTTCATAAACCGGAAGTGATTGTCCAAGTGGGAGATTGTTAGATCAATTTTGGACATATCACATATTATATGATTATCATGTTTAATGTCATAATCTATTTATACATGGAAACAAAGATAGTATCAAATCTAGTTCCTAATGATTTCGTGTATTATATCATTATGGTAAGGAATCCTAATTTAAGTCTAGAAGCAAGACTACAAATCAGTATTTAATCAGGAATCTAAATAAGATGACTTAACTTACAAGATGTCTTTAATGGAATGACTCTTAAGTAGGTTAAAGATTCTCTATATATAGATGGTAAACGTCCCTGTTATCACTACGAGTTATTTACGTAAGTTTCTGTCCATTGAGAAAACAGAGAGTGGTGACTAACAGAAGACCTTGCCTAGCACCTTGTGACTTCGGATTAAGGCATAATGGATCACGGTGTCGTCGTTCATGAAGATGGTAAGTAAATCTCATTCACTAAGTTAACGATTAGTTGTTATGCATATGATCTTTGATTTTGTACTCATATCATGTAATTTGATTTACAGAACCACCTCAATATATATCACATGCATCTGAAGATGCATACCTGTTTGCAAGCGACTCGTGGCTGCTTATCAAGATGATTCGGCGATAATTCAAGGTTCCTTCAAGATTATCCACATCCTGTTTGCAAGTACGTAGCATATGACACTCTTTTTCAACCATTTCCTTTAATCTTTTATATTCCAGGGAGAAGCCAATTGCATATCACTTTGCTAATTAAGACGATCGCAATCATAGGTAAATTTGGTGTAATCATTTCCCTCGTTCAGTCCTTCGATTATCCTTCGTATTTACTTTCTAAAATGCCCGGGGGGGGGGGGGGTCTGTTTTTTTTTTTAAGGGTTGTAGTTTCTATTAGTATTTTCATAAATAAATGTAGTACAAATATTATCAGGTGGATCTAGCCCTTTAATCATAAGGCAATGGTGTTACTGAGATTCGCGATCGGGGCAAGGTTACGTCCTCGAGCTTACTTAGGACGAAGGGTATAATGTCCCTTTGCCTTTGGTAAGGTATATTTCCTTTTGAACTAAAAATATAAATGATTAAAAAATAATCAAATACAACAACTAACTTATTGTTAGTGGAACTCATGACTTCCCACAATCCTACCCTCAAAGAGGAGACTATTGTTAGTGAAAATTATATTGAGCTAAAAGGAAATACATGGAGCTATGCAAAACCATTAAAATGAAAAAAAAAGTAAAAAAAAAAAACAACGAAATGCACAAGTGCATTTGTAAAAGCAATAAAGGATAACAAGACGTATACGAACGTATGAAAATAATTGTAACCAAAGGACTAGATGTCGCCTGACATCACTGTACTGCATAAGTCAAAATAGTAAAAATATTGGGAAGTAACGAGGACCATAATTGTAACCGAGAGACACGAAGGCGACCAAGGGCGTACTCCCCTCGAGATACGTACTTGTAACCGTACAACCTTGAGACGTTCCCTTGTGACGTTAGCAATTGAACTCTCTGTAACCAGAACCAAAGGAAAGGGCGTTCAAACGATAAAGCCCCGAAGTGCCAACCTCCTGGATCCCATATCTTGACCCAACAGTGACTGAGCCTCAACATCCAAACTCAATTAAGCCCATGCAAGAACAAGCCCAACTGGAGATGGCCCAATAGGAGAAAAAACTCTGGACACCCAAACCAGAAACACCCAACCACCACACACCTCAGCCTGCTCCACCATCGCCAACATAAAGCAACCCAACACCCGCCATCAGAATCCACCAAGGGAGATCGCAACCGAACCAAGAACCCATATGCGCGCAACCAGAGGCCAACGAACCAAGTCTCTGGTGCCTCTCAATCCACGTCGTCCCGGATCCCAAATCCAGATCCAAGGATCCCAATCCGGGTTCCAGAGCGACGACAGCTACTCTGACCACCCACTTAACCCCGTCCGCACCACAGCCCAGAAGAAAGGCTCCCCCTACTTGGCCACTGGTGCCCACAACAACACAATGGCGCTGACCCGCACACCCGAATGTCGAGAACAGTCATGACCGCCATTGAGATCAAGCAACCTATTCTTGATTGCAAAAGCCCATCAGTGAGAAGAGGGGGTGTGCATCTTGAAAGAGAGCGCATGGCTGGCTTGGCAAGGGAATAGAGACTCGCCAGAGACCATTGTTTGCGTCGAGAAAGACTCTAGATTTAGGGTCGTCCATCGCCTAGAGAGAGAGAGAGATAAAAAAAGCTATCATGATATGTTGATGACTTGATGTAGACACAACAAGAGACTAATTTCAATAGACTAAATGACACTGGAAAGTGGAAAATGGAAATTGTGTATAGTTAGATATACTTTAGCCCCTAAATGGATTTTATTAGTTTGGCAAACATTTAGTCGTTAAGAAATCACCATTTTATTGTGATTCAATTTTAAATTGTACTTAAAAATAGAAATAAAAATGACCTGATTATTCTAGATTATCTCCTCCATTGATTGAATGTCTTTTTTTTCTTCTATTTCTGAATTTATTAATCACAATGCCATGGACCCCCTCGTTATTGGGCTTTATGGGTCATGGTTTATGAATGTGTTGGCCGGTTGGTTGAGAGTTTTGACAGTCTGTTAGGGAAAGAAAGAGTACTTGTCCAATTGAAAGAAGAAATTTCAAAAACAAAATAAAAGTTTTAACGACAAGGGGTGGGGGACCCTAACGTATAGAGGGCCATGGATGGGTGACTTAACCAGAAACAAAGTTACATAACAAAGGTAACACATACCGATGTTTAGAGGCAGTGCTTAAAGGTATTAAAAGCTTTGCATCATCTTTCAATATGCCCAAGATAAATGATTCCACTTTTTTCATAAAAAGGGGAAAAAGAAAAGGGGAAATCTATACCCTTTGTTTCTCACAAGAATTGAAACTATATAATTGTAAGGCTTTCACCTTATAACCAACAACCAGCCCGGCCTTTTGGTCAAAAAATAGGGTTCAGTTTTTTTTTTAATGAAAAAATAGAGTTCAGTTCCTAGTAACTACCACATTGAGACCAATCTTATCAAAATAACACTTGAAGTGGACGATCCCAATGTTGTGACTAAAACTCAATATGCATTTTACGATGGTAAAATTGAGACAGTATTGATATAACAATAAATCACTTAGGGCTTACGGTTGTTGTTGTTAGTACAACTACGTACTTTGAGAATATTTTTCTAATGAGTTATACAAATAACTCATGTATAGATGGTGATATCACAAGTTTTAACCATGTTATCATCTCTATATAAATTCTTCTATATTAGTATATGCTTTTTTATTATTATTGAAAGAAAACTCCATAGACATCAAGATATGACACTAATTACAGTGAGTTGAGGGGAAATCATTACCATACCAGCTGCTGCAAAATAAAATTCACTAGACGGAGTTTCCCACACCAGATATAGAACTCAAAGTCTATACTGGTTATACGTACTGACACAATGATGAAACTATTGAAAACACCGACTCCATATACGAAAATGCCGACTACACTAATAATCATTAACGGATATATATAATTTATATTATGCAATTTTCTCTGATTCTATATAGAAACATGAGATTGTTACAATTTTACAAATAAATGATTGGTGACTCCTATTGGTGCAAATTTTTTGTTTGCACCAATTTAAGAATCTAGTAAAACCTGTTAAAATATATAAATATATAATTAGACAAATTAATCAAGGAATTTCAGATAAAGTCAAAAGGTCATATCAACTTTTGCTTTGTTTTAAGAAACACCTAAGCTAGCTCATTCAAACGATTAGATTTGATTAATTCATAAGTGGCCTAGTTAACCGACAAAAAGAGGTCTTAGAGGAAAACTTATTCAACATATGGACCTAAACTCAATGCCGAATTCCAATTATAAACACATAGAAACCTCTGTTGACCTTGAGAATATTATTTCTTTTCCTCGATCAAGATCTCTAGTTCTTATCACCAGAGAAATGTATGATCTTCTTTCTCTCGAACAATGATATTTGAATCAACAGTTTCTACGATGTCCCAGCCATTTGATTTGAGAAAATTCGCGCCCGAGTTTTTTTGGTGAACAATTAAGCTATTAATATTACAAAGAACATAACCAAGGTTACAAAGGAAAAGGCCTGCAATTAACCGAAGTCCCTCTCCTCCAAACACAAACTAAACTACGTACGGGGAAATAGAGACGGGAATCGCAAAATGTTTAGTCTTCATCATGATCAACATCAGGTACTATACATATATATTGATTGTTGGTCCTGACCCTGATAGTTAATAATACTGTTTAACGTTTGTTCCCTGGCTAATAAGATACGTTCAGCTACAGAACGGATTTATATCATCAGTCACTTTTCTCATGAAGAAATTAAGAACTGTACCAATAGATTAAGCTTCCCAATTATATCAAACTTTAAGTTTTGATGGCATAATTGATTCTAGGGCTGTTAATTGGTCCCGGTTCCTTCAGGAACCGTTAGAACCAAACCAATTAACAGCAGTTCAGTTCGGTTCCTCGTCAAGAAAATGAAGCTACATGATAGAACTGAACCGTTTTTATACAGTTCGGTTCCAGTTCGGTTCTAAGATCTAAAATACATGGGAACCGTTTGATTTTGAGTCTAACAATACTACCCGTTAGATCTTAGATCAGTTTCCCACTTTCCCTTAAATTACCCTAGTCGCAACTCGCTGCTGAGCACAACAGTCTCTCTATCTCTCATTCTCGTTCCAAACTCTCAGCCCTCCTCCTATAGCCACAAAGACCCAAGCTCTCAGTCCTCCGCCACCCAGTTTGCACCTGCACGAGCACCGCCAAGTACGTCGTCTCTCAACTCTCATTGATAGGTTAGTTTATCTCAAACTGAGTACTCCTAAGATTTCTCTGCTTGTGTTGATCGCTAAGATTGCTCTGCTTGTGTTGTTTCATTTCGATTTGGCTTTGAATTCTAAGCATAAGTCTCTATTTTCGATTTTGTATTTGGCTAAATTGTAAACTGCGATGCCTAATGTTGATGATTTTGTTAGCTTATGTGATTATTTGCAAGCCCTTCTTTTCCAAGTCTGTTTTTGATGATTTTACTGTGATTGTGATGGTCCAATTAGCTGAGTCTGTAGCTTCTCTGTTTGATAATTTGGATGTTTCATGTTTGAGTTTTGTTGCAATTTGGGTTCATAAAGTTTGTTGCTTTTTGTTGAAATTGACATTTAGGTACAAGGCTGGTCAGCGATTTGAGAGGCATATTGATGAAAATGTTGATCTTGAAGATGGAAAACGTACACATTATACTTTGTTGATACATTTGAGTGGTGATTCTAAATCGAAAGTAAAAAATGGTGTGAGTAGTGCTCAGGATTCATCCATGGAGCCTCTGGTTGGAGGAGAGACCGTCTTCAATAGCTCAAGGAATAGTGTTGTGGCTGAGGTAGTAGGTACTCTTTTTAGTCACACGACATCGATATTTATACCTCTTTGTTTTATGTTCAACTCTTGTATGATATATTATCTTATCAGTCTTGAAGTTATTTAGTAGAGTTTTATGGACTAGGTATTGCTTGTTGATGTTGCTCAAAATAATGCAGGTGGCTCCCATGGAAGGGATGGCGCTTCTACACATGCATGGGCACAAATGTATGCTGCATGAAGCTCAAAATGCTACTAAGGGTATCAAGTATGTGTTTTGTTCAAATGTTGTATTTGCTTGATGTAAGTATTGGATGATCTTTGATATAAACCTGTGTAATGTGAGTGTTTATGAGTTTCTCGATAACTAAAATAATATAGTACCTGACATGTTAACCATCAATTCATTGTTGATTTGAATTTTCTTTGTTCTTCTGATGTTATATACAATCTAGCTACAAAAGAGTAAATAAATGATAATATCCATTCGAAACCTGTTTTCTAGTTGATAAACTAGAAACATAAACCATACATCCTTGACTACAAGGAAAATCATAATAATGGTCTCATGCTGCCTTAAGATATGATAGAAGCAGAGTGCGTCTCACCTGGGCTACCGCGGCTTAGTTTATGTGAGAATCATTATAGTAAGTTAGTAACCCAAGATGGTAGTTTTGTCTAATGACATCTTTGCGCTTTAGTTTGGTGTTTGTAGCAAGATTGAGAAATCCAATTGTCATCTTGAACTGCAATTTGGGGCTTTTGGTGTCAATAATGATGCTTTGGATTGAAGTTTTGTTTTTCGTATTGAATTATTGGTCTTCCACAATTGCATATTGCCAATATCATCAAGAAGCATTGATTTTTAATTGTTTATACAGATTTTCAGCTACATGTTTTGCATGAACCATTTAGAACCGTTTTAGAACCGGAACCGTTTGGTTCGGTTCCTAACGGTTCCTACTCTGAAAAATACAAAAACCGAATCGTTTAAATAACACGGTTCGGTTTACGGTTCCAGCTATTTTTGGCAATTTTAGAACCGTTACCAGCCATAATTGATTCAAACGTAACGTGTACTTGTGATTCAAGAGATATATGTCATATTTATCCCATCCAGATTAGGGGTGTAAATGAGTTGAGTCGAGCCGAGCCAAATATTAGGTTGTTCATGTTTGACTCGTTTTCATTCAATCGAGCTCGAGCCCAGCTAAAATTTAATTTTTATGCTTTATGTTCAAGGTCGGCTCGGCTTGAAAAAGCCCGAGCCCAGCTCATTTTATTAGACAAGGTCGAACTCGAATCGAGCCGGCTTGAATCATATGAATTTAAAAATTTTAAATTAATAAATAAAAAGAAAACTTAAAATCTAATGTCACACCATCAACAGAAACATTTTTATTTGTAAAAAAACTAAAAATAACAAATCAAAATCGTTATTTTACTTAAAGTCTTTAACTAAATAAAAAGAAACTTTTCAGCTCTTTCAAACAAATATAATATTTTTAATATTATTTCTTATATAAAAATTATATTTTATATATACTATAAAAGTTAATAAGTCAAGTATAATTAATAAACAAGCCGAGTTTTTAACAAGCCCGAGTTAGTTCGTGAGCTAAACGAGTCATATACATCTTGTTCAAGCTCGGCTCATTTAATTTTATGAGCTCGAACCGAACGGGCTAAAAACGAACCGAACATGAGCGACTCGAGCCTACTTTTATAGTCCTAATCCAGATGTATCACATATAATCATAATAATAACAAATAAAAAACACGTGATCGATAAGCTGTACACAATTCAAGTAAGTTGATGAAATTTTGTTGCAGGGTGTATCAAACGTAAAGGGAAATTACAAGCTGTCTTTGTCTTCAAAAGATAACTAGACTACAAGTGCTGGTATTTTCTTTATTACAAAAACAAAAAGAAAAAAAACTCTAACTTTGAGCTTAATGTTTACCGAAACTATATATATATATATCATCTAAAATGTTTATATATATATGGCCCTTCCATTAAGGAATCTTTTTTATATATTTAAAAAAGATAGCTCATTCATTGATTTTTCAATTTTATTTTCACATCTCCACCGTTCAACTTTTAGAGTCTAATGTGTAGATCACCTATGTATAATTGCAGCCAAAATAGTGATCGTTAAGATATCAAACTTAGTGAAAGAAATTAATGCACCAAAGTTTTCAAACCTTAACCGTTCATGTTTATAAGTTTAATTCCCAGTTTTGAATGTCTTGAACACCTTCATTTTGGCTGAAAATGTACAGAAGTGATCTACACATTAGACTTTAAAAATTGAACAATGAAGATGTGAAAATGTAATTGAAAAGTTGGTTAAGTGACCTATTATTTTTTAAATTAAAAAATGGATCCATCACTAGTAGAACGATATATATATATATATAATATATATATATATAGTCCCTATCCAGAGTGAAGCTTCACTCTGAAATTACATAGTGAAGTTCCAATTTTGACACAATTTTCGGTCAAAATTTTTCACTATAAGCGATTCAATATTTAGGTATGGTATTCAAGATCATCTTTACAAAGTTTCATCCAATTTGACAATGGTTTGAGCTTTCAAAATTGAGATTTACATGAACGGTTCACGTTGAACAGTTTTACTTCATTCATTGATTTAATCTAATTTCAATACCTTAACGATGTCCGAATTAGATGAAATTTTGTAGAGATGATCTTGAATAGCATACCTCAATATTGAATCGCTTATGGTGAAAAAAAATTGACCGAAAAGTGTGTCAAAATTGGAACTTCACTCTGTAATTTCAGAGTGAAGCTTCACTCTAGATAGGGACTATATATATATATATATATACACACACTAGTGAGGGATGCGCCGTATAAATAATCTCAAGTAGACATGTTGTTTTACCAACATTTTGATTAAAAGTTCTTACATTGGTAAATGAACTTCGGCTGTTATTGTACGCCAGACATACCCCTGTGGTGTTGGTGTCAAAGAATGTCACAAAGGGTGTGGTGTAAGATGTGAGCCTTTGTATTTTGGGACTCTCTCTGTCTCCTCAAGTACGTATTTTGACTCTCCAATCCTATTCTTTTTACTTTTTACCCCCTTAGTCCCCAACAGATACAAATTGTCTCCATGGTTACCTACACGGCTACACGTGGGTTGGGGCCAGACCATAGGGATAGAGTGAAAGACGTAATTACCCTTGTGAAGCCCCAGCTTCTCTTTCTTCTATAGACGGAGATGGTAAATTGGAGTTTCCCACTGCTCCTCACATATATGGAACTTGGAAAGGGACCATGCCCTACACCACCTACAACTAACTGCCCACGACCATGTACCCTAGAAGAATTTATTTCTCAAGTTAGATTTAATGGGAATGTTGGGTTTTGCTTAATCTCTTTGAAGTTAAAAACCGAGAAGAATTATCCCATCTGTGGAAATTATAGCTATATTCATTTTTGATTGTGATGACCGATGAGTTAGGGCAAATTTTGGAGACCAAATTAACTAAATCCTACCCTTGGAAAGGGACCGAGACCATTATCAACGGCTGAAAATAGTCTCATAAATATTAGATCACTTCTACGTCTGGTGTATGGAAGAATATTCTGAAATCAATTAGCGTTAAATCTAATAGTTGATGAGAGATTTTTATAGTATATACGTAGACTAATCTGTATCTACATATTATTGGATCCGTAAGAAATTTTTTCCGATGGATAACTGTAAAAATCGTTTGAGGATTTGATATAGAAACTCTTCATTTTAGAGTATAAAGACTATTTGCTTGTGCGGGTTAGAAAAGGTTGAGTTGTTGATGGGGGAATGGGGAATATATATGCACACGTTAAAGCTAATTTTACAGTCAATTTTTTTTGGCTCTCTTTTCCCTTTCTCATCTAAAGAAAAAGCACACTCTTATTACATAGAAAATTGCAGATAAGACCACAAATCAATGTAAAATCTATTTTACAAATGAATATATAGTATTTTTGTTAAAAGAAAAGGAGAAAGAATAGAAAGGAAACTTAAAAAAGGGGGTCAAATTTATTTACTTTTTTCCTAGCAAGCTAGCTTTGAGCTTTCTCTTCTCCCCTTGTTTAATTATGTTTAACTTTTATTTTCTACCCTAGCTAGCAGAGTACCCTACTACCCCCACGTCCACAAAAGAAACACCCTCTTCTTCTCTTCCCTTCATTCTCTCTCTTTCTTTTCTATAGCCCCCTCAAGTGTCATTTTCTCACATATACTTCGCACAAAAGAAACAACCATTCACTTCATTACCTTGTCATTTCTCTCATCTCTCATCTCTCTTCTCTCTCTCTCTCTCTCTCTCTCTCTCTCTCTCATCTCAATCTCCAATCTCTGTAACTACTCCCACAATTTGATCAAACCCCATCTCCAAAAGACACCCAGAAATCTAGTTAACACCTGAAACTCCTAATCTCTTCCCATCAGCTCAGATCAGCAAATTACACTACTTCCAGTTAGCATAGAAGCTACAGCTGAAACAAGACGAAGGGAGCTGCTAATCTGCTATAGAAGAAAGAAGAGAAACAAGGGCTTGTTTGGATTGTGTTTAGATGGAGTTGTTCCCTGCACAGCCAGATTTGTCTCTGCAAATTAGTCCTCCGAACACCAAACCCGCATCATCTGGTAGTTGGAGGAGAAGTGCAGAAGAAGAAGAGGCGGCCGAGGTGGATTTGGGGTTCTGGAAAAGAGCCTTCGACTCGAGAAACTCATCCATCTCCTCCGATACCTTCTCCAACCTCTCGCTATCGAATCCGACTCGCCTCTCTCATGATCAGTACTCCAACACCAACCGAATCAACCATTTCCATCACCAAAACCACTTCGGGCTCCAAAATGGCCATAATGGTAACACTAATGGTCTCCTTTTCCATGCCTTTCAGCAAAACCAGTTCCTAAACCCTCAACACCAACTTCATCATCACCAAAGGGTATTCAAGCAACAGCACCAGCAAGAACAACAACAAGGAGAATACTTAGGCCCAGAGCTTGGGTTCTTGAGACCCATAAGAGGAATTCCAGTGTACCAAAACCCTCCTCCTCCAAATCCTCATCTTCATCACCATCATCCTCCCCCTAATTTGTTCCCATTTTCTACACAAAATATTAAACCTAGTCTAAATTTGGACACTACGGCCACTTCAATATCCTCATCCAACAGTACATTAAGCTCACCCTCGAGTAACCCGTTTCTCCGGTCGAGGTTCTTGTCCCGTTTTCCGGCCAAACGTAGCATGAGAGCTCCTCGGATGCGGTGGACTACCACGCTACACGCTCGCTTCGTTCACGCCGTTGAGCTTCTGGGTGGCCATGAAAGTAAGTCACTAATGGATTCAGCTAACTCATTTTTCTTAATTATATCAACTTACACCAAAGTCATGAGCTTCATTGAAAATGGAAAACAAGTTGACTTGTGATCTTTTCCGCCATATATATATATATATGTGTGTGTGTGTGTGTGTGTGTTCTTTTCTTCCTCTTTTCTGATATATCTGTTGATTTTTGTATATATACGATAGGGGCAACACCAAAATCAGTTCTTGAGCTTATGGATGTGAAAGATCTCACCTTGGCACATGTTAAATCCCATCTGCAAGTGAGCTACTTACTCTTCGTCTTCACTTCTTAATTAACAATCTTTATTTAGTGAACGATTAACTCAATTAATTCTGCGTTTATTCTTATTCATTTTGCTTGTTGAGGTTGTACTTGTACTTGGTCTAATAATGGAGGGTAGCTAGATTTAAAATCTTAAAGACGAGTTGATTGCAGGTCTGCATTGCTAATTAAAAATCCAAAATGCATATTATATATTACGTGTATAAACGTTCCAAATTCCAGTGGCTTCTTTCTCTGAATAATCCTCAGCATTTGTTTTTCTTCTATAGCTAGATCTGATGGTTTCTGGCTTCCTGCTCTTTCTGCTTCCTTCTGTTTCTCAAAGCTAATAATCAGCTTTTTGGTTAGAAAAATGAACCACCCCAGCAAATGCCTCTCTCTCTCTCTCTCTCTCTCTCTCTAGCATAGCAGAGAGAGAAAATGAGAACTAGTATATGTATTGGTTTCAGAAATTGAGTGAGACAAAGCCCAAGGAGAGGGGAAAAAAATTCAAAACAAATCGTAGGAGGAGGAGCAAGCCAAGGCGATCGATCTCTGTAATGCAATATAATAATACTAAAGAAAGATGAGAGGAAAAAACAAAGAAGGGAAAAGTACAGAAAACACCATCATTTCTCAATGATATCTATCTATCTATGTTCCTCAGATATCAGAATTGTATACCTAGGTCGGGTACTTGGGTTAGGTTATTTGAGTAAAACCCCAGTAGTCACAGTGCTTCAAATCTAACCATGGTTAACTTGACTGACATGCATAAAAACATGCATGCATGTATGCCTGCGTGCACCATATCATCATCGATCGTTCACATGCGTGCATAAATGTTTCTGTCTGTACTTGAACTGTGTATCAGACCAACATGTCCACAAGAAAAGGATACAACTTGCTCGATCGTACAACTATGATTTGGTTAAATTGCTATTTAATAATGATATTCTTCTATTATTGCAGATGTACCGGACGGTGAAAACTACTGATAAAGCAGCGGCAACTTCAGGTTATTTTTCCCAGTTCCCAAATTGTTCTGGATTTGGATTTAGAAAAGAATGTGAATTAAGAAGACACGACAGAAATGCTTATATTCTTTTGGACGTGTATACAGGACAGTCTGAACTATGTGAAAATGCTTCATCTGGGGATACCACTGAAGATATAATGTTCGACAATATCAATCAGATTCCAACAAGGTCTTCTGAGCAGGGACGATTGAATCATGCTCAAGATAAGGAGTATTATGGTGGCCTATGGAGCAATTCTTCAAGGTATTATACATTCCTGGCTAAAACTACTACCAAAGTATACATTTTTACTGTAATCGTATTCATAATTTTGCCATATTCTTATGCCCCAAATGTGGTTTAGGTTGATGTTCTAAACACGTAAAAATGAGTGAAATGAGTATGTCTTAAGTAGTTGGAGTAAAAAGATTGTGGAACTTAGGTCTGTAGGCATTGTAATTTGGGGATCAAAGTCGTTTATGGCATAAGTCACTTATATCAAAGCAAACATTAGAGAAAATAAATAAATTTATTTTGAACTTTATTGTATTTCGAATTGGAATGTTCTATTTTGAATCACGTACTGGTCTGCGTTCAAATCATCAATTATAAATTGTTGTCTAATTAAGTACTTCTGGTGTCTAGTTGTTAGTTTCCTTTGCAAATCTAACATGCATGACTTTCTCTATCACTGTCTCTCACACACCCACATATAGATATATGAATAAATAGTTGCATGCAAGAAACCACAAAAAGAACAAATAGAAATGATGATTTCACTATCTGCAATCAGCTTTGTTCTCCCTCTGTCCACAGACATGAACACAGAAACTCCATGATGGGGTAATTATAATCTCTTCAAGTGAGTGAAAAGCGAGTAAAAAGAAACCACTCCCACAAACACACCCTCATATCTTCTTCTTTTTTTGGGTACAAACACACCCTCCTATCTTAGGTACATTACTTACGAAATCCACCTCAAAGATGGAGATATATACATCTCTTTCCTCTGGATTTTGTGGGGTCTGCAATTGGAAAACTTAGTGTGAAAGATAAACCTTATATGATGGACCCTTTAGTAGAGAAATCTATGAATGCCAAAGCTATATGCCCTTTGAAGTTTGAACTTTGAAGCTTATTCCTTGTATTCTGTTGCTAGCATCACATGGAGGGTTGGGCAAAGGGTTCAGCTTTATTTCAATCACCAAATTGTAAAGTTTATGGCACAAGATTATGAATAAACAAAACCAAAGGCATTGAGTACTAAAAGATTGCTTTCTTTTCTTTTTATCAGTACTTGCTTTTTCTTCTGCATATTTGCATGGCTTCCACTGATATAAAAAAATTATTCTCACAATGTGTTGGCTTTAATTTGTAGCAGAGAAGCTTGGTTGCATGGATATAAACCAAAGGATGATTCTGCTGGAAATATGCCATCTCTTCTTGATCATGAGGTACTATTCCTAAAGTAACCTTGAGCAATTTGAAATTTAGTTCTGGCCAAATAAATTAGTTATTACTCTATCACTTCAAATACATACATTGTTATGTCATGTCATATATAAGAATAAGTGAACAAAGTAAAGGTAACTCCTTTCACTAAAAACCCAAATAAAGGTCATTCTGTTTTCGTCTTTCTTCATCAGTCGTGCACATTACACAGAGAGGTACAAGGAAAAGGTACAGGCTTTTCAAAAGCTGACTCCCCTAGCTAGAATGTGAAGGCTTAGTTCTTTCATTTTCACTTATCCCAGGTGGAAAATAAAAGAGTAGATCTTGCAATGTAAAAAAGCTTCGTTCTTTCAGAATTTCCTTTTCACACACACATATATATATATGGTCGACGATAAAACTAAATTATAAAGGAAACCTGACCCTAGCTAGCTAAACTCGAAAAACCTAATCCATTTGACTCACCAAACTCATAGGTTGACCATTTAATGTATATGCATTGTAGAGCGTGACATATATATCTAATTATATATATAAATATAGTCAAATGCATATCACATGATCGAGTCCCCAGTAAAACTAAATGAAAGAAAACAGATGGGAATAATTTTTTGGAAGTAGCACAGTGTTGTGCAGGCTTTCTTGTGGGTACTGTTTCAGAGTTTCTCTTTGATTTTCATAAATATTCCACTTATTCCCTGCGAGTCAAATTGTCCTTTGATTCCCATCCTCACAGTTTCACACACTTCTTACGCTACTACTACTTCTTCTTCGATCTGCAGCTGGATCAGTTCTTGATTTTATTCAGTTTGTTGGGTTCTGCATAGATTATTTGAAACTAAAATGCATGTGTTTGTTTCTTTCAGAAGGACATGATGGATTCCAAAGGATTAAGAAGTAGCTATGAGAGGATATCAGATGTAAGCTCCTCAACAAATCATTCAGGGACAACAAGCCCCATGAAGCCTAATTTGGAGTTCACTTTGGGGAGAGGAGGCCACGTTAATTAGTTAATTGATCATCAATTAAGTCATCATCAGATTTTAATTTTGACTAATTAATTACAGATGATCGATTTGTGTCTCTGAATGGGAGCTGGGAATGAAGAGATGAGAGAAATCAGAGAATGGGGTACCCTTGTAGGAGTTGTAGCTAGCTGGGAAAAATCAGGGAGATGAAAAAAAAAAGAGAAATTAAAGAAAAGAAAAGGAAAAGTAAAAGGAGAGGTGAAGAAAGACAAGGAGACAAGAAAGACAGAAAGCGACAAAAGGAGGAAAAATGAAAAAGAAAAGCATGTCCTGCAATTCCTATCAATTCATTCCTATGAGATCCCAATCAACATTTTATATTAATTATTCCATCTCCAAGCTAGTCTACGTAAATATATGAAATCTAATTGATTCTGTATGTTTTTTTTTTTGCACTGAGAGAGACAGAGAAATGCATGAGAAAGAGAAGAGAGAGAGAGATATGAAACCTTTAACTATCTTAATAGTATGAAGTGATCCTTGGTAATTGTAATGGAGCACTTTACATTTTATGATATAATCTTATATTTTTACCACTCGAGCTCTCTAACTAGCAATTATCTCGGTCTCGTATCACATGGTTTTCACTTTATATAAGCATATAGGGGAAGATCGAGAATATTAACTTGTGAAAAGAGCAAGAGATAAAGACATGAAAAATGCAAACTCAAAAGGGGAGGAAAAGGAAATTTCCGTATACGCCTTTTCATTTGTCATTTTTAACTCCAATGTCATTGTGCATCGGAAAGAAAAGGGGTATTTTTAACTATGGTTAATTTCTAACTGAAGCTTAACGTCCAACTAAGTGTATATCTTTCCGGTTATGAGAGTGGATTCCACACACGATTCTGCACTTATACCAAGCGTGTGTAAGTCACCCAGTTAGTTTTACAATCACTAGTCTTTTACGTGTGAATAATTTTACAAAAGTTAATTCTGATCATAACTTTCTATTACCCAATATCCATGTTTCTTTTCCACAAGTATCAATTAATTTTACTTATCTATTTTACATTTTACGTTACAGCTCTTATATTTATTTGTGAGAAACTAATGATAAAAAGATAGATTTGTTAGTTTGCAATTTAGTGGTACTCTTTTGCTCGCTTTATAATATTAGAGATGTTAGTGTTGCTCGACATTGTAGTGGTTGAGTCTTGCTAATGCTGCTTTTCTTGATATAGGTTTTGTAATTTCTATTGTTGTTGATCAGTTGAAATTGTCCAATAAATTATTTTTCCCTTAATTATTATAATATTTTACGTACAACTTCATCTTCACTCATCCCTCAATTGTTATCGTCATTTTAATAGTTAATGATTAAACGAATAACTAAAATTGCATATCGACTGTCGAGTCGGTTGCACCTTAGTGCGTAAAATAATTTTCCTTCGTGGAGTTACATGTCATAACTCATACGTAATAAAATGAAAATCTTGCATGCTTTTGTATTAACATTGGAGTTACAAAAAATCTTTATTGTACGTGGTAGTAATGAAATGTAACATATGCAAAGTTTTCAAGTGTCCGTACTTCTTGTACCGACTTATTGCGAGTAGCTGAAATTATCTATGTGATTTCTCCTCTTATGTATTGTGTCTCCAAAATGGCGTGAGATCATACAGTTTTTGGTTCTTAAAGTATAGAATCTTCGTTCCATTGAGAAAAATGAAAGTATACATGCATGTGTTATATATGTTACATAGTACTTATAAATCATTAGTAGTTACTAGTTACTTTCCAACAAAAATGTCCCCATGTGGGATTATATATTTTGCATGGACCATTTGACCCCTCCCAATGTACTCAAGCGCCCACAAACAAGCCATATTGGTTAGTGAAATTAACAAGCGCAATATATGGCAACCCAAATTCCTCGCACTGTACTTCTAAAACAGATGTTTGAGGTCGTGACTCGTGAGGAAAACACAACGAGGGAGGGAGGGAGGGAGAGAGAGAGAGAGACTTAAGATAGATAATCACGTTCCAATCAGTGATTTTGTTCTCTAGTCAGGTGCTTCATTATAGAATGAGGTATATATGTATGACAATTCTGTAGAAACTGTCATATATATGCTAACGATGCAAAATTATTGCATAAGGGATCATTAATGGGTCCATTAGCGTCAGTACGTAGTTATATATAATGATAGTTCATATTATCATATCTTGTGACAACTGATGAACTTTTCTTTGTTTAGAAAAAATATAGATGTATTGAAAATATATAGGCACGACATTACAATGTGGATAACCGGACACACCAGTCACGTTTGATCGATTCCATGAGTGAAGCCATTGGTAAGTCGAAAACGTAAAATCAATTAAGCTACCTCTAATCACTCTGAAATAGTGAAGGGGAAACTAGTTTTAAACTTGCTCAACTAAATCTGGATGATACTCGCACTAATTTTATTTCTTCGGTTGCTGACAAACATTGTCAGGAAGGCTGACAACAAGAGTAAATATGTATGGAAGTAGCTGATGCCCCAAGGATCTCATAGATAGGAGCATAAAGTACTTAATTACATTTGGATTATACATAATGGTTATTATAAAGGTCACGATCTTCTTTATTACCCTTTTCACTTACATCTATCAACTACTGTGAAGTATAAACGTACTGCAATACTTCCATCCCAAGACTCAAGTAATACGTACTATAGTTTGCAAATGTTTATGGGTATTCAATAATTATACTACTTGTAGCTAAATCAAGTAATTACAAAAATACAATCTACAAATCAAGAAGAGAACAAGAATGATATGATCTTTGAAGAATTAGATTTAAGATAGATAAGAGTACTGTACTACTGTAGACATTGTTAATAAGAAGCATAAAAAAATCGTAACTGAGCAAGACCATGAGCTTAATTTTGTTTGTGCTTGTTACGTTTATATCATCTTCGATCCGTTTCGGATATGTGGTTGTATATGGTTCTTGTTTGAATGAAAGTCCTTCCGTTACAAAGATAAAAGGGACCGTGACCTTAAATACTCGGCCAGACATAATCTGAATCAAAGACGCACACTTCTTCGTTCTTTGGGGATATAATTGAATGATCGATACATTGAAAAAAGTAGTAAATCGAAAGAAAGACGAAGCAATTAAGAAGATTTGAATTGAATCCTCCTCCATGGTGGTCCTTCTGAGGACTCTGATCAGTCTGGGATGTCTGAGGACAATTAAATAAAGAGAATGGGTACAAATCGAAAGCGAGGAATAGTGTGTTGCAGTGGAGATAGAGAAATAATTCAAGCCTCTAGGGTTAGACAGATTCTGAAGCTACAAACCTTGAGCTACGTACACAGCCCCATTTCATTCATATCATTCAACTCCTTCAATATAAATATACGTCCATCCATCCACAGTGTTCATAGGGAAGGATGAAACTCAGATCGACGACGTCCGTACTGCTGGTGCTGCAGTGTTAACGTAATGAATCACACGACACCAGTAAACTCTCTCACTGCAGAAGCAGCAGTAGTAGGGCACTGTCGATCAAAGACAACGCAAATACGACACAATGCAGAATGTCAAATTATTTATTCATCATTACACTATCATTATTCATCCTTGATCTACGACTTTCTACGTGTCGCTATCTTGTCCCGACGATAACGACGCCTCTGGGAAAACCCAGTCAGCCGTCAGATCTGCCTGCCTGCTTCCACTGCCTCTCCTCCTCTGCTTAATTAGTGCCAAAGACCTAGGGTACCCGCCGGGGGTCCATCTGAGAGTGACCTGTGAGAGACGAGCGGGTCATTCTTGATGGGCATTGTTTTCACGATCTAAATTTTGAGAGAGAGAGAGAGAGAGAGAGACAGAGACAGAGAGAGTAGCTCGATGAGGAAGAAGAAAGCTTCTCTGTTATAAATTTTCTTGCATAAAAAAGTTTCAGTAACTTGTCTGGCCTGTGACAGCCGGTTGCATCAAATTTTGGTGCAACAAACCTAAGCTTAAAACAGGGCAGTTCATAATACTTGACTAATCACTGTATTACCATACCTCACTGTCTCAACAATTAATAGTCATGTCAATTCAAAAAAAAAACACAGGTGCATGTAGCCTATTACTCAGATTTGATCTTGCATATTAGAAAGTTAAGTTTCCAAGGCTTTAACAAACTGATATATCATTATGTACACGCGCGTAGCCACACTTGGGCTAGAGGGGTCAAATACCCTCTTCAATTTTTAAATTCAAGCATAATTGATTGAAATATTATATATTTGCACTTCATTATTGCATTTAAATATGGATTTTCCTGATTGAGTAATTTTACCATAATTTTCAATTATTCACACAATTCTTAAGATTTACTACCATCATTAATAAATGAATCTATAATATTTCATATATATTTTGTGTACACATATATGTAAACTAATATATGTAATATTTTCAACAATTAATATGAAAGTTTATTTCATTTTGATGCGAATAGATTATTCTTCTAATGGAACACTTATTAATTTAGAGTTGGTGAAAATTTCCAATCGTTACAATTTATTTACCTATGAACTCTGACCCTCCTAATTTATATTTTTGGCTACGCCACTGATTATGTATCTAGTTTTTACACTAGTAATAGACTAATAGTATTGTATTTTGTACAACATTTATATGACATGAGTTCTCGACATAGAAGGTTTAGGCTCGCAAGTGATACTGCATTTTTGAATTATATATATATATATATATGGATCGACTCGTAATTAATGGAGAAGTTGATTAGAATTTTCACTGTACTTTAAGGCCGTTGTCTATCTTTTATGAGGGGTTCTTAGTTACTGTTTACTTTGACCCTTGTATACAAAATCTGCCCCTTCTTAGTGATAAAGTTTTAACTTAACTGGGCATGAAACAAATGAACAAAAATAGATAAATCTCAATAATTGGGAGGAAAAGGGTTAGCCTCAATGAAAAGTGCTTACCATGTCACATGCATGTAAAAGGATAATTTGACAAATAAAAGTGTCAAAAAAAAAACAAAGAATACTAACAACAAGGACAGAACAAGAAGAAGCACAAACCATTCATCCCATTCCTTCATATCATATTAATCACCCAGTTACAAGTTTCTACAACACTACGCATAATGAGCCGAGATTCCCGCGGGAGCCAATAGAAGGGGAAACCAAACCACCTTATCATTCTTTTTCCGGACACCGCAATATTATTTATTTTCTATTTTTTTCTCTTATAGTTAAAATAAAACAAAAACATAATCCATAGAAAAAACAAATATCCTTCGCACGTGTCGGAGGACGTGACGTGTCATAGGTGGTCCGCAAAGGGATACGGTCAAAGTGACAGAGCGTGTGTCAGCGAGAGGCAATAACATTTGGAGAGAGAAAGAGGCGCGGGCGCCGAGGAGGAAGGCGGAAATCATTTTGCAATCTATTGCTTTATGATTGACGCCTCTCTGAGCGCACTGTCGTTTTTAGCCGGGAAATGTCAGCTTTATCCTTTCACATCTCTCTCTCTCTCTCATATTTTAAAGGGTAGCTCGGGCAACCAGGATGTGATAGCGACCATTCCTTCCCCCTCTTATTCATTGCAGTCCCGTCATTGTCTCCCCGGCTTTCAAGGCGGGCTACTCAGCCTACTCTTACCCTAAATTCCTTCTTCTTCTTTTTTAAAATGTTTTAATTGAAAAAAATTATATCACTGAAAAAAATAGAGACAAAACCCTCTTCCCCCAACCCTCAATCAGAGCTCTTCGACATGGGAAACGTGGAAGATATAATGTCTGCTGCATTATTAGGGCTGATGGGCACCTAAAGAAAACCACCCAAATGCTTTAAATTTCATTTGGATGTGTCTAGGTTTTTTGTTTGTTTTTTTAGGTGGAAGTTTTGGGAATTACAGAACTCAATTCTTCAAGTGTTGTTGGTACAATGCAGGTTGGTTTGGCAAAATAATGAAAGATACCCATTGTGATTTTGTTTTGTTTCACAGTTTTATGACTTTTGATGTGTGACGGACATGTATCAAGGGAAGGACAGGTATGATTTGAAGGATCAAGGTTTCAATTGAATATAGTTAGTCAATTGAATATTGAAGCTCATTCTTCATCAGAACTAGGTAACTAGTAACTATCGTCATAAATTCATGTATTGAATACATAAGCTCGTAGTACTAGCTTCAATATGGACGAATTTCTAGACAAAGTCCTCACTTTTATAAATAAATGAGTAAAGACACAAGCGGGAGGTAGCTCACCGAAAGTCCATGCGTATAAATAGGGAGTGATTTCCTTTTCTCTCAAACTAAATAAAGTGATCATCATTAAGGGTTTGATCAAATTAACAAGCTAGCTAGAGAACATGGAAGAAGAAGAAGAAGAAGAAGAAGAAGAAATTACGCAACCATGTATAGATGGTAAGTAGGATGGACGGGTACAACAATAAATTCATGTATTGATCACCTCAGCTCAGCTCTACGTACTTCCTTCACTTCACCTCAGCTCTAACTCGAATATACCATGTGGTACAGTGATAGCAGTACATTATTGCTCGGTGTAATGGTGTTATAGAAGTGTTGAGAAAATTGGATTTATAGTTATTATGGTAGAGAATAAAGTTCTCTTTATCGAGTAAATGTAGCTGTTACGGATGCATTTTAACCATGTCCAAATTTTTTTTACAAGGTAAAGTGAAGGAAGTACATAGTATGAGCTGAGGTGATCAATTAATAACGATACTGATGAAGAGTACTAACATGAATGTGAAAGCAAGATATGGGCCAAACCGAAAAAGTGTACCACAAATGGATCAAGCACATTGGGCTCAAGACCATCCAAAATAAACTCCTGTGTATATAGAATATATAAATATCATCAGTACTTATGGTCTAGGCTGATGCTACAATCAACTGCTATGCATTCTCCTAATCATCTTCAAAGATATGTTTTGTTATATATATATGCGTTTTTGGTTACGGACGTTCGGACTTTCCGAATTCGGCCATTCCGGCCACTGGTGACACGCAACGACGATGCCGACCAACACAATCGCACTCCTCTCCTCCCAGTGCTCATCTCTGTGCCGGCCGGAGCTCCAGCGCCCACTATACCAGCCAAACACTCGGGCAATGAGAACTCGTTTTTTTCGTCCCCTCAACGATATTGAACCGACAGAATTAGATCACGTCATGTTAAATAACAATGTTGTCGCTTAAGCACTTTCAGGCGACGAAAACAATGGTTCGTCGCTTCAATTTCAAGTTAATGCGACGACCCTAGTTCCCGTTGCTTCAATTAAAATGAGGCGACAAACTTACCCACTTTTTGTCGCCTCAGTTTTTAAATATATACAACACAGCAAAAGCTGTTGAAGACAGAACATTTCTGGATCTGGTTTTTGCTGCAGCTACGAGGTGTACTGTTCATGGAGTGAAAATTTCAATTTTTGGGATTGGAAACTTGTTCTTCTTGTTTGTCATTGATTTGTAAGGAGGTTAGTATAAACTCCATCTCTTAATTCATCCTTGTTGTGCTATATAATGCTAGATTAAGGTTGAATTAATTTTGTATTAAATTGGAAATTCTAGGATATTGGTGATTTTGAGTTAGTTTTACTGTTAAATCACTGTTTTTAAATCACTTAGTTTGTGTTAGAATTAGCGTTTTGTTGCTCAATATGTATTGGATTTAAAGGATTTAGTTCAAAATCTTCTCAAATTTGGC
This sequence comes from Argentina anserina, assembly GCF_933775445.1. Taxonomy (NCBI): domain Eukaryota; kingdom Viridiplantae; phylum Streptophyta; class Magnoliopsida; order Rosales; family Rosaceae; genus Argentina; species Argentina anserina. The sequence goes on from NC_065876.1 coordinate 13,679,979, forward strand.
TAAAATAATTTGTAAACTCCAAATTTGGTGTTTGAATAAATTAAGAGGCCTTAATGTGCTCATTTGATCGATTTGTGTTTGATTTAGAAGTAGATTAAACTAAAGTAAGCTAATGTGATCATGAAATTTGCGTTAGATTAATTTGGCTTATTTAGTTGCTTAAACTCCTAATTAAGAGTTTGTTAATTTGAAAAATGATTTAATTAGTGTTGATTTATGCGTTAATGTGCTCATGTGCGCTTATTTTTCATTTTATTTATTTTGCACGTGTTTATTATCCGTAATGTGTGAGAGTGAATCAACTCTCACAATAATGCATCGGTTTATATTTAGCTTAGAATTCCCATTCGAGAATCAATTGTACGACATTTGATTCTTGAATTGTCCCATTTTTGGACAGTTTGAGAGAACATGATTTTGTTGAGCGACCTAGCACTTCATGTGATTTCATTTTTAGTTTTGGGTATTGATTTCGACAGTATCTCCCTATACTGTTCCTCGAGTGCAAACTAAGTTTAGATATTTGTGCACTTGGGGAATTGTAGGGAGATGCTGCTAAAATTTACCTAAAACTAAAAGCGAACACATGAAGGCAAAAGGCTTAACAAAAGAAGTGTTCTTCTGAATGAGATATGACCCTAACTAGAGAGATAAGGTGAAGATGAACATGGAGAATCATTTTGTGTATTGTATTGTTTGCTAACCATGACATATTTACTATTTATGTTGACATGAAAAATGGATAAAAGTTGGATGTAGTACAATCATAGTGATCCAATATACCATAATGGGATTTATCATTTCATTAACTAGGTCAGAGATACGGCGAATAGGAAGACCTGTCACTATTGTCCGTGCAACGTCTGTCATAACAATCGAGATCTGGTTACTGTTGAAGTCATGTATTCACACTTATCTCATTATGGTATATGACCTAATTATACAATATGGTACAAACACGGTGAAGTATCAAACGAATCGAGAATTGCCGAGCTTCGAAGACAATTCCTGGAGCAAAGAGCATCTTCTAGTGGTGGTTCCGGTCATTCCATGGATCCCAATATGGACATTCTATATGATTATTTTCCTTATCACGCTAGATACGAGGCGGTAGTGGTGAAGACAATAGTGATGATGATGACCTTACTTTTGATGATGTCGTAGATGATGATTACCAGAAGTATGATAGGCTTTTAGCTGAAGCTCAGATCCCGTTGTATCCTGGGAGTACACAGATTGTTTTGGGTGATGTCTTAGATGCAATGAAAATGAAAGTAGAAAATGGGTGGTCGGATAAAAGTGTTCACGACCTTTGTAATTACATTAGAGGCTTGCTTCCTCCTGAACACAACTATCCTCTTGATTTTAGAAGGATGAAAAATATTTGTAGGGACATCGGTCTGGGTTATGAGACTATTGATGTTTGTGAGTATAATTGTGTTTTGTTTTATAAAAAGTGTGGAAATGATATTGAGTGTCCCATATGCCACACTTCATGATGGATGCCACGTAAGAATAACAACAAGATTGCCAGGAAAGTCCTCGTTACTTCCCTTTGACTCCTAGGTTGAAACGCCTTTACATGTCGTCATATACTGCAAAGAAAATGTGGTGGCATGGCAAGAGGAGGGTAAATGATGATTGGTTGAAACACCCCGCAGATGGGGAGGCATGGCAAGATTTCGACATAAATTTTCCTGATTTTGCCAAAGACGTGAGAAACGTGCGGCTCGGACTAGCAACCGACGGTTTCAATCCTTTTGCAATAATGGGAACTATTCATAGCACCTGACATGTTGTTTTAATACCGTATAATTTGCCTCCGTCAATGTGTATGAAGAAAGAATTTAACATGCTGACTCTGTTGATCCCAGGTTCGAAGTCACCTGGAAAGTGTCTTAGCGTGTTCATGGAGCCATTGATCGACGAGCTTCTAACATTATGGGAAATTGGAGTTTGTACTTTTGAGCGACATAACGAATCTACTTTCATGATGAGAGCATCAGTGTTATGAACCATCAGTGACTTTCCAGGTTTAGGGATGTTGGTTGGCTCATCTACTAGTGGGTATAAGGCGTTCCTATTTGTTTGGATGATGTTTCCGCTAAACAAATATTTGGAAGGATGGTGTATGAGGGTCATCGCAGATGGCTACCACAAGACCACCATCGGTGGTCCGCTGGTCAGGCATTTAATGGGGAGTGTGAATTTAGGCAAAGACCCCCTTCTTTTTCCGGGGAGGAAATTCTTTCCAAAATCAACAGTTATGAGTACCCTACGCTTAGCTTGCACGAAATGTTCAAGGTCCTGTATAATCCGAACAATAGAGTATGTTGGACTAACAAGTGCATGTTTTGGAGGTTGCCTTATCTGAAGTTTTTTAGAGTGAGATATTGTTTCGATGTCATGCACATTGAAAGAACGTATTTGACAACATCATTGGAACCACTCTTAGTATTGAAGGAAAATCCAAAGACGGTCCAAAAGCTCGTGCAACTTAAAAAAAAAAGGTTAACGTATGTGAGAAAAAGTTTCATGGATTAAAGACGCATGACTGCCATGTAATGCTTCAATGTCTTCTTCCAATAGTTATCCGTGAGTACTTACCATTGAATGTCGTCAAGCCTTTAGTAGCACTATCTAGATGGTTTTTAGAAATTATGTGCTAGAGAGTTGAAAAAGAAGGACGTCCGACTAATGGAAGATGAGATAGTCATGATTCTATGTAATCTTGAGATGATTTTTCCTCCACATTTCGTTACACTCATGGTTCACCTTCCGGAACAAGTGTTGCTAACCGGTCCTGTGCATTTTACCTGGATGTTTCCCATGGAACGGTATGGTGCTAATTTTTAAGAGTTTCATGTACTATACTAAATATCTCATGCAGTGTACTAAATATTTTCTTTTGCATGCAACTTGGGACTTATAAAAAATCGGTTAACAATAGACGTTACTTAGAAGGTTGTATTTCTGAGCGTATATAACTCAGGAGTCAGTGACATACTGCAATTTATACATGGAGGCTGCCGAAGTTTGTGATGAAACAACTAACACTAATGAATTCCAATATGACATTTATGTTGTTTTTGAACTTGTGTGTCCGGATCAGTGGATCACTCGTGCTAGGTTAACTGAAGAAGAGATTTTAGAGGCTCACTGGCAAGTTTTGCTAGAATGTAAAGAAGTGAGATACTACATGGTTGAACATGAAAAGCTCTATAAGCAAGAGTATCCAAACTGTGATGAGAAGTTACGTAGGATTAATTTCCATCCTTATTTCCTTGATTGGGTATGCATAAGAGGTTAAGAGGTTTTTCTTTGTTTTCTCAAAATTGTACAATATACCTTACACTAATATTTTCAATCTCATAGGTTGCGAGACTTAAAAGAGCTGGACGTCATTACTTAAAATTAGAGGTACTCAATATGGCTAGAAGACCTCAAGGACACAATATTTATTTAGCATGTTATGTGAACGGGATCAAGTTTATATCATGGAATAAAGATCGATACTTGCAGACCCAAAATTGGGGAGTCATGGTAGAGACATAAGCTATTAAGTACTACATGATTCTTCAATATGTGGTTGAACTATTGTACACAGACAGAATGCCGGTTGTTTTATCAAGTGTAAGTGGTATGACACTAACCCTAATAAGAGTGGGAGCACTAAGGTAGATCATGACTTGTTATTAGTGGATACAAACAATAGTTGGTATAAGGATGCTCATTTTTTGTCTTGCGACCATGACAAGACAAGTGTTCTATGTAGATGATCCGAAGGCGGGTGATACTTGGAAGGTAGTTAATGCGATGCCACATAGGAATGTGTACGATGCTAGAACACTGGCAACACATGACGATGAAAGGCTTCCGGACGCTTCCGCTTCTGATTCTGATTCCGAAGCGGGAATCAGACCTCCAGTGAAGCTTCCGTGCATCATAGGCGAAAAAGCACATAAATTAGAGGTATCTATTTTTTTTATAGAGTAGAGGTGTCTTTGATTATGTTAATGCATCCCTTATTTACTTATAGTATTGTTATACTGCAGGTGTGGGAGGAGCTGCAAACGGGCTGCAAAGACACGAGGATGACCACTGATAGGAGCACTTTATGCGACGTTCTTAACATGTTTTTACCTCTAGTTGTACTTTGCTTAGCTTTTATTGTTGTAGTATTGAGTCATTTAGTCAAGTTAGGAGTCTATAGTGGCGTTGGTTGTATTTTGGTGCTAAAACAGGTTGAACACATAAATTGTCAAGAGTCATATTTAGAGTAGGAAACCTAGTTAAACTAGAAGTCTTCATTAATCGGCATTTCTATAACATTTGTGATAATTTGATAATCTTATTTGTATTAGGAGTCATTTTTGAATTAGGAAACGTACTATTTAGGAAAGTCATACTTGAACTGAAACGTTTATTCCGTAACTTTTCTAATCTTAATCTCCTATTCTAGTAACTTACTTGATCTTTTTATATGAATTATCTTGTCTTTATTCTTGTCTTTTATTATTTTCAGATTTTAAAAGATGAGATTGTGTAGCTACAATGAAGGAAAAAAAAATAGAGGAAAAGTCAAAGCAAATGAGGAAAAAAGAAAGAAGGAGACACCTAAAAAGGGGAAGAAGAAGGAATTGATGAAGGGAGATTGCACCCACCAATGACAAAAATAAGTGAAAGAAAAAGAGAGAAAAAGAAAGAGATAAATGAGGGATTAAGTAAATAAAAAGAGATAATGCAAGAGAGAAAGAAGGAGACACCTAAAAAGGAGAAAAAAAAGTTATTTATCAAAGGAGATTACACCTACCAATAGCAAAAAATAAGTGAAAGAAAAAGAGAAAGAAAAAAAAAGATAAATGAGAGATTAAGTAAATAAAAAGAGATAATGCAAGAGAGAAAAAATGAGATACCTAAAAAGGAGAAAAAAGAAGGAATTTATCAAATGAGATTGCACCTACCAATGACAAAAATAAGTGAAAGAAATTAAGGAGAAAAATTCCAAGCTATAATATTCAAGGAGCCAAAACTCTTCTATAAATAGCACATGATTCACACAGAAAATTCATCACTTCTCTTTAGAATTCAAGAGTTGAAACTTTACTAAAACACCACCATAAACTTCCCTTACAAATCAGCCAAGCCGTTCACCCCAAAACTATCACCATCTCCACCGAGTTTCACCTATTACAGCCGTACCTCTAAGGTTCCTACAACGTGTGATTCTCGCAACTCATCTCCATGGCTTCGTTTATTTGTGTTAATCTACAATTATTTGTCTATGAAGATTGTAAGTTGTTGTTTATGTGGAAGTATTGGTTTTGTATTTGTTTCAGAATTTTCAGATTGTATTTGATATGTTTTTGAGACTATGCCGAATCTATGTTCTTATAATTATTGAAGTTTGTATTTCTATTATTGTGTTCTCCTCTTCTTTTACTTGCTCTTAGATAATTTTCAGATATGTGCATACGAATTTAGAGCTTGAATGCAGTACCTAAGATTGCATTTGAGTGCTATCTTCATCATTCATATTGACACAAATCAAATCATGCCCTAAGTAGGTTCGGTTTGTGTTAATTAAAGTCGGAAATTCTGGAAATTTACATGTACCCCATGGTGAGTGACGCCACCGTGAAGCATGTCTCCAACAAAGATTTAGTGCTTAAATGTAATCTTGTTTAATTTCTACCCTACATGTTGTTAAACTTGATTGCATGCAATTTAGATGAGTCCCTAAGTCAACCTAAACGTCAATAGAAATCTTGCATGATTAGATGTTCCCCTAAGGCTCTAATTATATTGGACTATTGGTGTCTAAAAGTATGTAATCAGATAAATTAGAATGCATGATAGAACCAAATATGTAATTATGTGGTGCATTGGTGAATTTGGTAAAGAGAAGTCGATCATGTAAATAGCCATTTAAGTTTTATTTTAGTAGTTAATAATCAATCTCAAACTCACTCATTATTTGTTAACACTAAAAGTTTAGAGTTCCCTTCAATTCCTCGGACTGAATGATCCATGCTTATTCTATACTAACGATGACATTTTACAGGGTTTATTATATACGTCTTCAAATTCTATATCAACCACGGACTGTCTTTAATACTCAAGAAGCTGAGGAGAGAAATAAGCATTTAGAGGAGAGAGCCCGACAAGCCAAGGAGAGCACGCAGCAGACTAAGGAGGCAGCTGCTCGAGCTGAAGAGCAAGTTCGAAAGTCGATGGAGGAAAATCATGCCATGAAAGATGAAAATCAAGCCATCAAAGAGCGTCTTCAAGCGATGGAGGCAATGCTGCGAAGTGTGCTAAATGCACAAGCCCGTAGTACTTGAGGTAGTACACTAGCACTTGTAGTATGGTAATGATGATAATGATGATGATGATGATGCTGCTTTGAATGAAAGTACGGTACGACACTCTTTTGAACTTTGTCATTTTGTGCTTCAAACAACAATTTTTTTGTAGAATGCGACTTATGTATTATGTACAATTGGTAGCTTGTGTTTTAATTGTTGTTTGAGTTGATTTGTCTTGTGCTTTTGTGGAATGGATTGAATTCAATTGTGTTATGCAGGTGTAGCAAGTGATAAGGGGTTCGGTACCCTTTTTTTTTTCTCAGTTAAACCAACTGAAGCGACGGAAATATAGAATCTCGTCGCTTCAATAGTAACAAGGAACAACCCAAAACAAAAAAATTAAGGCGCCGCTTCAATATATATATATTTCATCGCTTCAATATAGGAGACGGAACAAAAGTCGTCACTTGAGCACACTGGCCCGTCACTTCAACCCTCAGGGGACGAAACCAAAGCCGTCGCTTGAATGTAAATTGAAGCGACGACTTTTGAACTACTGGTCGCCTCATGACTGAGGGGATGGTAATGACGCGACCACTTTCAAGCGACGACGTCCTTGTCGCTTGAGACTTGAAACAACCATTTGGTGCTTTAGGCGACCATTTGCTTCCGTCGCCCGAGTGTTTGGCTGGTGTAGTGGCTGGCCTACTCCCAGAATCTACAGATTTCTGGAAAAATCAAGTTGCTTGGGAAATTTCTAGAAATATGTAGATTCGGGAGGAGTAGGCCGGCGCTCCGACCGGCACAAGGAGGAGTTTCGGGAGGAAGGGAGTGCGGCTGCTAGTCGGCGCCGTCGTTGTGCGTTGCCTGTGGCTGGAATGGCCGAATCCGGACGGTTCAGACTTCCGGAGCTGAGATTTTCTGTGTATATATAATATATATTAACATTTCACAAGAAAAAATGTATTCTTGTATCTTTGCTTTAGAAATGTGTGATTGAGTCTTTCATGAAGTGAGTGGAAAAGGAGCTTTTCATCGATCAGTAGAATACTGCACTCGTTGAAACAGCTTTGTTCAACTGTTGGTGTGTATGTATTTCACCTTTCTATTTCTATTTTTACCATCATACACTCATACATGCATGCAGCATGGTTAATCTGAAACAGCGCTCTATTGCAAAATCTGTCACGTTAATCTAACATTTGTGTTCTTGTACGTATAAATGTAGAAGATGTTATTATTAAAACTGGCTTTTTTTTGCAAATCTTTTATTAATTAAAAGTCTCTACATGTTTTTACGATCATTGATTCTCTCAGTCACTCAAGCGCGCGAGCTATGTCGACATGCCAGTGAGGCCACCGATCCGATGATTTTCGTCTTTGCTGCCATGCATTTTCTCGTTTTGTTAATTTCAGTTTTCCTTTTGGCCAAAACTTAATCTCAGCCGATCGCGAGTCATATTTACGGTTTTTTTTATACAGAGTCATATTTACGGTTGTTTCGTTCCTAAATTGCTTATTAACCAGGGTGACGGGGTAAATTCGTAAAAGACGCTGCTGAAGAATCGATGGAAGCATATTAAAAAAATAGGACAATACAATGATGCTGTTCCAAGTTGAAGCAAAAGTAGCCGTTCGAAATTATGTAGAGCATGTCAATGAAGTTGACAAGAGATAGAGTCGTATATAGTGGGATCGATATGATATATATTGCATGTAATATTTGCAGAAATGCAGGGGCGATGAACTGGTGGTGTTGTCAGGAAAGCTGCCCCTAATCCCCTTTGGTGGTTGCTTTGACAGTAACACTACTACTGACTCGGAGTTTATTTTATCTTTTTATCTTCAAAGTCTGAATTGAATCATTCATTCATAATTACTTGCTTTTCAATCCATGATGGGACGTATGCTGAAACATTTTGTCTCTGCAGGTTTCAGAGGCTGAGAAAGAGACCACAAAGCAAAAGGAGCAGAGTAGAGACTAGAGAGCATATAGGGCCGATCACCAGAACAAGCAAGCACTTCTGGACCACCATTGACTAATTGAAAATGCATCATGCATATATGCTAATTAAATTATACAACAGAAGACGTGGATGAGAATCCTATGTAAAATACATGCATGGATTTCTACGATTTGTCTAAGAAATTGTTAAAACACCCGAAAATCGAATGCAAGTTCTTAGCAGCTGACATACTGCCTCGTTGAAGTTCAGTTGATACGATGAAGATTGTAATGAAAAGTGGGAGAGAAGACAAAACTTTGAAGGGATTACAAGAATTCTTGGGCTTAGCAGGTTATTACCAAAAGTATGTCAAAAACTTTGGTATAATCGCTCAAATTTTTGAAGTTATAAGGTGGTCTCTCCATTGGTCTTCAAAATCAGAGGAAGCTTTTCGAAGCCTCAAGCGTGCTCACCGTCTCACGAACACTATTACTAAGTATGCTTCTATTTCTGCCCACCCGGGAATTTCTTCACCAACACACAATGTTGCTCTTGAGGTCTAGCTAGCACGCTGGTATGATGGATAATGAAGCAATTAAGGCAAATTCTTCCGCAACGACAAATTGGTCAATTTACTAACATATGTGTCCTTGCGTCAGGTACGTGACAATTGAAGTGAAAAGATATTCAATGAGTTGGTATTGGTGGCCTTGTTGGTATTCCCAAAACTCAATCACAAAAACTGTTTACCTCCTTTGCGTGACCTGATCTAATGAAGGGTGTTAAAAAGTGGGTGTTGCACACTTGCATGCCAGACTTGCCGATAAAATCATTAGCAGACCATCTTTTTCCAGTTTCGCTCCAAGCCTCCAACCAAATGTGATACTAGTGAGAGCTTGATCACAAATATTGCTTGATTTTATTGAGGTATATCCATAAGGTAGCGATTTTTGTTGTTGTTGATCGTTTGACTAAGTATGAGCGTTTTATCACTGTTGCTTACCCTTACACAGCAGCCACTGAGCCACCATTGATCAGCTCTTCATGTCCCTTGTGATCAAATTACATGCATGCCAGAAAGTATTATTCGTATTATCGTATATGCATTTGTAGTGAATCGGTCAACAAGTTAGTCAGAGAAACAGAACAAGTACAACAAACCAAGAGAAACAACCACAAAGAAAATAACACAAAAACACAGATTTAAATTGGTTCAGCAAATAGCTTTGCCTACATCCAACGGACAGAAACACACTTCCACTATATTAATAATGGGTACACAAGAAAGACTACGAAAACAAAGACTCTCTTCTCTTCCTATCTTTCTCCTCTCTGCCCTCTCTCACCCTCTAACCGAGAATGGAACACACTATGCTCTTTGTCTCTGTGATGCCTAAACCTAGAGCATAACCCCTCCTTATATAGCCATAAGGACAAACATGTTTCCTCACCAAATAGGAATCCTATTCCTAATAGTGGTAGGCTATAAAGCCTCCTCCTTCTACAAGTAAACCATCATCAATAAGGATTTCCTATCCTTACCGGAACACCATACTCTAAGAAACTATCTTAGGAAAAACACATGGGCTGGAAACTGTTGGTTGAATCACTTAAGTATGATTATGTGTATTTATGTGTGAAACTACCTACTCCCAAGTATAGGAGGTCAAGTTTTAGTAAGGGAAAGTGTAGAGTATCGTACCAAAGGGATTGGGGAAACTCAACTCTAACTAGATTTTCGCAAGAAAAACTAGAAAAACATGCATTCTCTAACTTTTTACAAGTTCACAACCTTAGCCCTTTGGAAGCTAAGAATCATGGAGATGGTATTAACAAGTGGTAGTGAATCGACTTGGTTGATTTTAGAATTAAGCTAAGCAAACTAATTCTTGCACTAAAACAACAAAGAAAGGTAAATGTAGAGATAAAATCAAAAGAGGAGTAGAGACTTAGGCATTGCACCTAGCCTTACTCATGCACAAATGTAACTCAAGATTAATGCATAACATGTTTGACAAACTTCCCCCTAGTGCTTTGGTGAAGCTACCAAGAAACCAACTAATCATGCAATTTAACAAAGTCTTTTGGAGCCAAATTAAATCACAAAACCTTAGTCTCAATTATATTACCTTATAATACAAGTGGGCTATGTACCACAAGCATAACACCCCCTTAGAGTAATTACACTCATGGCACAAACATTAAGTTCATGGTAAGAAATTCAAGCAACTTAATATTTCCCATAAGAAACACTAAGCCACCACCTAAAGGCTACCCATGCTCATGGATTCAAGAAGTTGTCAAGTTCAAGTTCCGATTCATTAATTACCTAAACATGTTTCTAGGTGACAAAACTAGTAACACATTTAGTAAACATTTTAAGTGTAGAAGCCCATAGATTCAACATGCATCAACATCAATTAAAAGTAAAATGAATTCATTAGAACATGAGTTTGGCTAGGGCTAGCCTAGCCTCAAATCCAACTACTCACAACCCATTAAATACAACAACCCTTGAAAATGAAATACATCAAAAGAGAAGTAGAGTAAAGAGAGAAGAGATTACCAAGGGTTTGGTATAAATGATACCAAACCGTACCTCTAAAGATTTACTACCCACAAAGATGTAATAAGAAAGAAAATGCTTCTAAATATAGTATTAATGGGTTCTAACAAAAGAAGAACTCCATGAACACCATACTTTATCCACACAATCTAGAAACAAAGAACAAGGGTTGAGAAAGAGTATGAGTAGAGGATAAGAGAGTGAAGTGACCCAAATCTATGAAACAAGTTTGTGATTGATCAAGGGTGTAAAGGATCTTTAGTTTTTGGTGAAAACTCAAGACACTTTACACTTTTCTTTACACAACTTGATATCTATGACTTAGGCCTAAGAAAACTATGTTAAAACTATGGAAAATATGAAGTTTGGATGGAGTTTTAGTGTGGAGAAGGAGAATGCACGAATTTGTGAAGAATGAGGGTATTTAAAGGCCTTAAGGTCACAAACGAATGGTGGAGATGTAAGGGGATGAATGGTTAGATATGGTGGACAAATGTGGAAGCACAAATTGTGGATCTTGTTCTTGAAATGGTCCCCTTCATTTGTCTTCTTCTATTTTAAATTTAAATCCCCAATTCATGGAGCACAAATTGTGGATCTTGTTCTTGAAATTGTCTCCTTCATTTGTCTTCTTCTATTTTGAATTTCAATTGTAAATTAAAATTTACAATTCATAATTCACCAATATGCTTCATTGACTCATTGACTTTAACCACCACCATTTCCGGCAACCACCTTCTCATCGCTGGAGTTTAACCGGCATTTTCCGGCGTTGACTTTTCTTTTCTTATGAAATCTCCACATTTGCTCTTTTTGGCTTGAAACTTTCACCCGAATCCATAATGTGCGCTAAATCCACTCTTCTTGACGTGTTTCCGATCATTTGCACATTTTCCTAGCATGAGTAGGAAACGTAAAAAGAAATAAATAAATAAATATACAAAAATATAAAGCAAAAGAATAAGAATAAGGCAAACATTACTAGGTTAATATTAACCTAACAGAAACCCAACCATCTCCCCCTCCAGACCATGAGGGAGGTACACCGGCGCGACTCCATCACCGAGAGTCCGCCCAAGCTGACTTGATGCAGAACTATGTGGTTGGAGCATGCAGCTCCCCCTGATCAGGCTCCCCCTAATCGAAAAACTCATCACCATGTCCCTGTTGGTGGAATAACTCTTGACCATCTTCACCCTGGTTAGAAAACTCATTGGAAAAGGACATTTGGGACAACTTTTCCAGAACGCCTTTCTTCCTTATATGGCCGTCACTATGACGCCGTATGTCTGAAGAAGTATCACCCATTGCACTCAAGTTATCTTTATACACCAAGCTATGTGTCTTGTACAAGGAACGGCAAAACTCTCCACTAGCAACGTCCAACGATCGATTCGTCAGCTTCCACTTCCCATCACCAATAAACTGGTGGAAACCTTGCCTGTTAAGAGCACTTGCAGACAGTATGTTGACACGTAGATCCAGAACGTGCCTCACATCCTTCAATGTCATATGGTAACCCAGATTAGTCTCGATGCAAATATCTCCTATTCCCGAAATCTTGGAGTAGCTTGAATTGCCCATCTTTAACATCCCAAAGCCACATGCCTTGTATGTAGAAAAGAGCTCCAAGTTGGAACTAACATGACAACTTGCACCCGTATCCACGAACCAATCATGACCATTGTCACCCACATATAGACATTCTTGTAAAGTAAGAAGCTCATTCGAAACACAAGCAGAATCCATTATCTTCATCTTAGTACTTGCTTGTCTTTTTGTTTTGTTTCCACTTTCGACACATCCGCTTCATGTGGCCCTTCTCGCCACAATAGTGACAATCACCACTAAACCTTTGACCCGAATTCTTGCCTTTACCTTCACATAAAGGGCTCTTGCGTGCTCATTGTCTGTGCCAACACTTTTCCTTCTTTGTTCTTCGTTAAACATGTTATCCTTAACGGTATCCATACACAATACACCATTAGACGCAGAATTACTCAAGGTCACCACGAACGTTTTCCAACTATCCGACAAAGTTCCTAGCAGCAGCAATGCAAGTAGCTCATCATCAACCTTCATACCCATTGTCGACAACTGGTTGGTCACATTCTGGAAATTGTTCAAGTGCACAACTACACTAGTATCGTCATCAAACATCATGTTGACCATCTCTTTGATAAGGAATGCTTTCTTCGCAGCGGTCTTCTTCTCAAAGAGGGACTCCAATATCTTCCAGAGTTCTTCCGCATCAGTTTCTTTCGACACATGGTGAAAGACGCTATCATCAACCCATTGCCTTATCGTACCAACTGCTTTCCGGTGCAACTTTCGCCACTTCTCATCAGTCATATTGGTTGGCTTTGCAGCCACACCCTCTATGGCCTCATGCATATCCCTACAATACAGGATATCCTCCATTCTTGGCTTCCACGTCACCCAATTCTTGTGGGTGAGTTTGATCATTGTGCCTTTCACATCATCATCCATTCTGACAATAGCGATTCTGCCGAACCCAACCTTCAACCAGGCTCTGGTACCATTTGTAGTGAATCGGTCAATAAGTTAGTCAGAGAAACAGAACAAGCACAGCAAACCAAGAGAAACAACCACAAAGAAAAGAACACAAGAACACTGATTTAAGGTGGTTCAGCAAATAGCTTTGCCTACATCCATCGGACAGAAACACACTTCCACTATATTAATAATGGGTACACAAGAAAGACTAAGAAAACAAAGACTCTCTTCTCTTCCTATCTTTCTCCTCTCTGCCCTCTCTCACACTCTAACCGAGAATGGAACACATTATGCTCTTTGTCTCTGTGATGCCTAAACCTAGAGCATAACCCCTCCTTATATAGCCATAAGGACAAACATGTTTCCTCACCAAATAGGAATCATATTCCTAATAGTGGTAGGCTATAAAGTCTCCTCCTTTTACAAGTAAACCACACTACCAGAAAATAGCACTTAGATGACAACAACAAAAATCCGTCGTCACCTAAGCAATTATAAGACGACGAAAACAAAGCCGTCATTTTAGTGAACACTTTCGTCACCTAGGGGCCACTTAAATAACCAAAATGTAGTGTTGTCATCTTAGTTGAGTATTTGAGACGACGAAATGTAATCTCGTCGCCTAAGATGGTGACCTAGTCAGCAAGCCGCTCCATTGTCATCTCAGCACATAACTTAGACGACACATTTATATTTTGTCGTCTAAACATTTTGTAAGGTGATGAACAAATCTACTTAGATGACGCAAATGTTTGTCGTCTAAGTTAAAACTTGACTTTATAATGTAAATCTATTTCCCGATCAACAGAAACGAAGGAAAAACAGAAAAAACTATATGATTAATGCAGTGGAACTAATCTGTTAGAATCCACTACCGACATAAGATTAGGATTACTCTAGGGCGCTCACAAAAGCCTAATCAAGCTCATGGGTTAAATAAAATAAAATCCAAAACAAATAAAATCTGAAAACATTAAAAGCTGTTTTTGAGGGCCTAAACGACCTCGAATGCCCGAAAAAACACACACATCGTGGCGCAGCGACGAGTTTGGTTTCTGGCGCCGTTCCCTTTCCGATAAATGTATCATTCGCCCTATTCTAAGCTCGTAGCACAAACATGAACAGTGCCGAACAGTGAACACATCTTATAATTTAATTATATGTTTATTCATATAATAACTATATAGATATATTTCCATATTGAGGCATGTAATTCACAGAGGCTAGCTAGTAAAGATGAGGGAAGTGAAAAACACTTTGGCGACGAAGATTTGTCGTCTAAGCCCCGAAAATTTTAGCGGTGCGATCTTCCCCCCACATATTGAATGAAATTTCAAAAATTGGGAAAAAATTTAAAAACTCAGCGAAATTATTCTTAGCCGACGAAACCTTGTCGCCTAAGTATAGAAACCCCTAAATCGAGTCACTCTAACACTTCGGCCCCCATTTCTCTAAAACCATCTTCTCTGAAACCAATCCCTAAAGCCGTTCAAATTTAATTTTCCCCAAATCCCATCTTTTCTGAAACCAATCTCTCTGAAATCAGATTTAGTTCCCCCACATCCATTAACCCAAGCTTCCACAATCTCTCTGAAATCAGATTCAGTTTCCCCACATCCATTAACCCAAGCTTCCAATCTCCCAAATCCAATAGTGCTAGCATTTGGTCTAGTGCGAATCGTTCTGTTTCCTGGTCTCCTTCCGATTTGTAAAGGTACAAACCTCTGATGCTTTTTTCTGGGTTGGTGGCTTGTTATAACTGTATGTGCATTTGGTTTATTGTTAATGCGTTCTTCTGTCTTGATAATTTGATTTTTTATTTGTAATTTACAGAACTCCTAGTTTCGTTTTTAGTTCAGAAGAAAAACACCTGAGTTGGTTTTATTTCTTTCCTTTTCGCCTAAAATCGGTGTGATTCGCTGAAACTCAATGCAACTGATTGTTTTAGTTGCAACTGATTGTTTAGGACCACTTAATGCAACTGATTGTTTTAACTTACCTATATATATATTAATACATGAAGTCACTATCTGTTCACTACAATGTTGGTGAGAAGCATACATGTTACCTTGCTGACTTGTAAGCTTGTCTTCTTGGTAGCATTGCATTGCATTCTGTGAATAACCATATCATGTTCTTACTATATCATTCTGTAGCATTGCATTCTGTACCAGTCTCAATCCTTTTCATTTAAGCATTTCGTAGACATTTTACAAGATTGTTGGTTTCTAATTCCAAACTTCTTCAATTTACAGGTTCAGGATGCCGCCAACTAGTAATAGTTGGAATAAAAAGATGCAGAAAGAGAGAGATGACCAACTAGCTCATGAGTTGGCTGAGCAGTACTCTAGTTCTTTTAACATTGTGCCTCCACCGGTTCAGCACCCCCTGTCCCTCCCCCACTGCTAGATGAAAATTCAGCCCCTCCTTCATCAACTTTTGTTCCTCATAGTGACTACTTATCCAAGCCAAAGAGTTGTCGCCGGAAAAAACCTGTAGAAGAAGGTAATGTTATAACACCCCAATCAGATTTTGAAAGTTAACAACTTATTTTGTTATTCTAAATGATAAATTCCTAAGTTACCTAAACATTGTACTGCAGCACCTCTCCCCAAACGCACTCGTGGGTTGGTGACGGGCATGAAGGCTCAAAAGATTGTAGAGAGCACTGGACAGAAGATCAAAGTCATTTGGGACCCTAATTTCCTGAATGGCCCGATGAATGCTGGCGTACACAGCATGTTGACTCACGATATTGGCCACATCGTACGAGACTCCATTGCTTTGCTGAAGCCTTCTTGGAAGGCGCTTGACAATGAAGAGAAGAAGAAGGTTCCAGCGGAACTCTCGGTAAAAAGTTAATTTCAAATCTATCTATTTATTTATGATCGTTTTCACATGTCTTCATTGTCGTTGTTTCATTTTTGTAAAAAAGGTCTATTATGAGTTCAACTTTGGCGTCTCGTCTCTAGAGTGGGGATGGATAAGCAAGATTGCCGACACTGCTTACAGGAACTTCAAGTGTGATATTAAATCTGAATGGGAAAAAGATGGCGATGAGGATGTACCAGTGGAGTTCCTGCATAGGTTGGACCAGTGGCAGTATCTGTGTAGCCACTTTAAGTCTGATAAATTTTAGGTTAATTATTTATATAAATGTGATGATTTAATAAACATGTTGGGCAATTTGATTTATATATGAAAAGTTTTATGTTTTGGTTCACAGAAACAATCTTGTGCCAACAAGAGTAATCGGCATAAGAAGACTTTACACCACAAGACTGGGGCAAAGTCTTTCATTCGCAGCGCGGAAGAGCTTAGAGCCCAGGGTGACCCCATCCCGATTCTTTCCAATTACTCCCGAGTGTATGACGCTACCAAAAGCAAAGAAGCGGCAGACAATATAGTAAGTTATTATTTAATAAAATGTAGGGAACTTACATTATCAATAGTAATCACCCATAAAAGATATTGGTACTGAGGTCAGCATAAAAGATACAAAGAAAAAGCTCAGAAGATTTGAAACTTGTAGGGAACTTACATTATCTACATCATCACCCATACCATGCTCCTTCATAGTAGCCTATAATTCATCACTTTAGTAGTAACGTGACAACAAATATGTCATCATTTAAGTATTGGAATTTCGTCATCTTAGTAATACCGTGACAGACGTAGTTTTGTCATCTTACCTGTGCGCTTAGGCGACGAAATACCTAATATCGTCATCTAAGTACTTGTGTGACAGCGTCTACTTGACGGAACTTAGATGAAAAAAATTTCGTCGCCTAATGACTTAATAAGACGAAAATAAGATCTTATGCGACGAAATGTCGTTGTCATCTAAGTCATTAATTCTGGTAGTGCCATCATCAATAAAGATTCCCTATCCTTACCGGAACACTATACTCTAAGAAACTATCTTAGGAAAAACACATGGGCTGGAAACCCAACAACACCTATTGATGAGCAATTTCTGGGAGTCTATCTTCAAGTTGTAAGGTAAAAAGCTTTATAAGAGTTCAACCTAGCTATCATTCACAATTTGATGGACAAATTGAAAATTTTAATAAAATATTCTAACAACTTTGACTTTAACCATGGACTGAGAAACCAAAGATCCGGACAGATGCTTTACCATTGACCGAGTTCTTCCTATCATTATATATGCTGTTGGCACAACCCTTTCCAGGATTTATGTGGATATGAACTGCCGAGTGTCACCGACTCCAATGTCCATTAATCAGCAAAGTCGTTAGTGTATATACACAATCGGGGGTGTAGAGCAAAGCAATTCAGTTACCTTCTGTGAATTATACATTGCCAAATAATCCTTTGGTTGGATGGTCCTGACTCTGGACCGAGATTTTAAAATTGTATACCAAAGAAACGGGAAGATTTGAACTTCAGACACTTACCAGCATTTGTTTGTTTTGTCAAAGGTTTACATTAAACGATATTTTTGGATTATTATTTTGAAGCCCACACTTAAATCTAAACCCACACCCAAAAGTTTTTTTCATCTAAACCCAAATCAGTTATTTTAACCTAATATTTTTATAACTGTTTCAAAATGAAATACTTGTGTATTATTGAATGATAAGGGGGCCTATATATAGGCATTACAAAACCACAATCCCGTAGGATTCGGAGTCCTAATCTATTACGGAGATGTTAATCTATCTCCTAACAGGAAACCTATTAGGCTAAGACACACACAAAGGTAGAATAATAATTCTCCCAGAACACTCCCCCTTGTGTCGCATGCCTAGGTTGCATGGTGCACACATTGTTGCCTCGGTAAAAACCTCATCAAGCAAAATAAAAACCTCTTGGGTAAAAACAAAAGCTTGATCAAAGGGAAAAAGAGCACAACGCACCGTCTACATTTGATAGCATCATGTGAGGTAGACTCCCCATGAAGTCTACGAAACAACTCCCCCTGATTAGTGCCATAATCATGGAGTACAAAGAATAACGTATACAACGTTCATTACATGCTTCTCAAACATAATCTTGGGCTAATGATTAATCATTAATCTAGCCACACATCCTTAGATCATTCATGCTATACTTAGCCAAACTTAGATTTTAGGAAACAAGATTGCATAACAACTCAAAACAAGAGATTGCAATGAAAATCAGATTCTCGGGTAGAATGACATTCACTCATTTAAACGGCCATAACTTCTTCATTAAAATAGGTATCAGCGAACCGTAAAATTTTCTAGAAAGTAGACACCCGTGACTTTCCAATGACATAAAGTTCACAACCTAATCCGATCGGAGCAGTTCACAGTGCTCTGTCGAAGTTGACTGACTTGCAAATTTCCAGACAGAACTGTCCTACTTTGCTAAAACGGCCACAACTCACTCAATATGATAGCTATGAATAAATGGTTGGTGTCCCTGGAAATTAGACACATATACCTTTCTAATGGTACCAATTTCACCATATTTTATCGAGCGAGCTGTCTTGTAGGTCTCGTTGAAGTTGACCTATGAAACTAGACAGATTCTGATTTGTCACATTCAATGTGTCTTTCGCAAAAAGAATGGGGGAATGAACCAATAAAGGACTGATTTTGGTCCGAGACGGAACCATATGCATCCTCTACTCTACTAGTGTCGACTGCTACACCAAGGCATACGTTGATGTTGCTGGACCTGCTGGCGGCGTTGGTGTGGATAGGATTTGTGTTGGTTCACTAAGTGTAGAACTAAAACCCATGTCAATGGAGCAATGCAAGTCCAATGACGATGCATAGGCGCATAGTTAATCACATCATAATGAAAGTAATAGTGTCCCAACAACACTTACATATATGAATCTATAGCTCATTGAATCTCTTCATCATCTTTACTTAGATGGAATAGAGAATCAAGAATTAGCTTTCATATGAACACATATGGGTATGAGTTCTTGCAACTGATTGTACTACGTTCTCTTGAACGTCGCAATTTGATTACATAAGCTCTCCGTGGTCTGGAGGCATTTAAAGTCATTCGGGCACTCTCATATCTGCGTCAAGATCCATTTACAGATATTTTATGACCACTATCATATGCTGCAAATCAGTTTTCATGGACACTACTACTGATCAAGTAGCGGAAAACAATTATGTCCATAACGAGAGAATATAAACTCATCGTAGTCAATACTAGGATAATGAGACAATCTTTGCGCCATAAGTCCTGCATATATCGCATGACTTCATCTTTCTCATTACACTTACGAACAACGACCAACATAACAAGTCTAGTTCAGCCTGTATTGATTCTTTCCACTTCGGTCAAGTTGCTCATCGTTGATGCTTTACAACGGAATAAGAGCATAAGCGAATACATCATCAATCATGGGAGATCAATCCATTAAACACATGCGCGCGCTGTATACGATCAATTTGTGAGAATTCTATTCTTCTCTAACATCAACAAAAGGAGTCTGTAGCGTCCCACAGAAACTTAGTTGATACACATGTTTAGAAAATATCTCTTGATGATGGGCGAAATACTTGTGCCTACGCACTTCACTTCTTTTTAGTTTTGATTCTAGAGAATAATGGTCTCCCCCTCATCTAGGTAGGAGCCAAGAACGAAGCTATGACCCTTACTAGTCCATCTTTGCGTTTGCCGCCCTTGTTTTGTGGTGCAATACCACGGGCGCCGACAACACCACAACATACGATGGTGCCATCGCCGGCTTCCTTCCCACTGTCAGGGATGGTGCCAACGGTGCTAGGACCAGGTCATATGAAATTCTCCCATATTCTGAGAGTTCCAACCTTACCGGCACATCACAGCATTTATGTGCGATATCGTCACTTTCGCAATATCGGTAAAGTCATTGAACATCGAATCTTTGACTTTCTGGAGGTAGATAATGCGTTGCACATTTACTCACTTTCAGTTGTGCGGGATCTTAATGAGACATAATGCCACACCATGTCAATTCCTGACGTTAAAACCGGAATGGGAGCATTCCATATCTCCCCCTAACGACGGGAAGTATGTCTCATCAAAGTGACCGTCTGCTAATATCGCAGGATAGAGATCAACAGTTGTAGATTGGAAATAGCGGACAAGTATTGGTGATTCATAAATCATAACCAACCAGAATACTTAATCGTTTCAAGTAGACCCATTGAGATAACTACAATAGTGGCACATAAACAACTTTAACCAAATAGACGTTTAATGAAAAGAACGTTGGGATCGTATCCAGTAACCATCTGGTACGCACTAAACGCTTGGCAAGTTGTGGGTCTAAAACGAATAAGTGTCGCTGCATGCAACATCATTACATATCCCCATGCAAAAATTGGCAGGTTAGTACCCATAACCAAGTCCGAGCTCTGCTAGATCGTACAGTAAATGAACATGAGGAATAATATGTTCAACGACGATCCCAGTAGACATGCAAAACGAAATCATCAAAGTCGTGGAGATGAACTCTCCAACAGTATCCAATCCAATAGATTTGAGAGGATGGGAAGGGTGGTGAGCCCTTAGTATGATGATCATGGTTAAAACTTTAGCAAATGCAGCGTTTCTTGTGGAAAGCAAAGCGGCGTGTGACCAACGCGTCGATGTTCTTAACCTATACCATATAAAACCGAAAAATGTCCGCATTCGGTTAGATAGGGTCCACTAATGTCACCTTAAATACTTTGTAAGAATGGAATGTTCTCGGTTGGAGCCTTAGCAAATAAGGACTTCCTTGAAATCTAGCAAAAGAACAAGCTTTGCAAAATGAGCGATAGGCATAAGACATTGCCATGGAGGCATTAGAAAACACGGAAGGCATCACAAGCTCCTGTGAAAGATAGGATGCCGCCACCGACGGACTTAATGTCATGGAGCCGCCGAAAGAGGCAGGCTCGGCCTCACCGTGCATGGCATGGATAGGCTCGGCCTCACCGTGTGGAGATGAGTGAGGTGGTCCTCCAATCGCTTCGTGAACATGAAAAATAGATGATCATGTGAATTGCAAAGAACTCCAATCATCATATCTTGTTCAAAATGACCAAAAAATGATCATGTCAAAACCGAGAAGACAACAAAACTGAACCCATGATTCAAAGAATCTTGAGTTACATAAAGCTAATGTCTAAGCTTGAAAAAACTACTATCAATGAAATCTGACAGATTTATTCCTCTCCATTCTTAACACAAATATCAAGATGAAAATCCATCATTGGCATGTATGGTCTTTAAAACTTAGCAAGGCACAAAGATATAGAACACAATCTCCGCACGAGATCCGTAAAACAACTACCTGCGCCGTAGGACAGTGTGGGTGGTTACGCAATTAGTAAGACACTCGATTTCACGGCGGGACATTCTCAAAATGAAGATTAAGAGAGTCAACGACGCGGTGAACTTCTTTACACAATACGCCGTAGGATATTGTAAGAGGGGGGGATTGAAACAAATGACAATCCCATTGCATGTATCACATGGTAATAGAACTACATTCTTCAACTTAAGAGTTGGAAAAACATGGTATTAGAGCAGTTGAATACCAAACAATTAAGGTGTAAAACCTTCCATTTGGTGCGGGTGCTCACCAATAATAATAAAATCGTTTGAGCTATGAAACGACTTGGAGAAAACCATGTCAAAATAACTCAAAACCGGGTGAAATTTGGACTAGGAAAACGTGGCAGCAAGGAATGCTGAAATATGCCGGAAAAAATGACGAGAAACGACGAAACAATCGTCAGAAAAACTCGCCGGAAGCCGGTGGCACCTATTGCCGGAAATCCGGCCGGCGGCGGTCGGAGCTGGCCTGTATGGAGGCCGTAACTTCAGGTCCAACAGGGAACGCTGTCAGGAACCAGATGGCGGTGCCGGAAATGTTGGCAAATGGCCGGAAGGCGGCGAATACACCGGAACAGTAACCGGGAAAAACGACGTCAATTTTGACGTTCCGAGGTCTGTTTTCCAAATTTTAAGGTCTAAAATCACAATGTAGTGCTATTGGGGTCCCATGTAACCCAAAAACGGCCAATTTAAAAACCACGTGAGTTGCAAACGTTGACCATGCATGCTAAGCCGAGGCAAATAAAATTCTCACGAGTCCATCTTGTAAACAAGAAATACGAGAAATTTTATAGAATATGCCAATATTTAATACAACACAACCAAACTTCCAATTCCAATAGACGACTTAAGCTAAAGTCGAGCAAGAAACATGGCAATGCTAACGTCATACTTGAAAAATAGTAAGCAGAAAACATAGTCAAAATAAATTGACTAATCCAAAGTCCGTAGCAACAAAATCTTACATATCGGATCGGGCGGAGCCTTAGCCTAAGGCTCAAAAATGTGCTTACTTGAGAATGAAAGAATGTTACGTTTCCATCTCCAAAATTCCCTTAAGAAATAGATACAGGTGCCAAAAATGGCATGCGTTTCTTGGATGTGGAGTATGTATCAAGGTCAATTATGATAATACAATGTCATAGACATTCATTAAATCACTTGAAGTGTGTCCCATAGAATTAATTATTTTTTTGGGATCTTTTGTTAGCAAATAGTATTGCTTCAAAGTAATGAATTTCAACTCAAATAAATGAGTACGTAGACCTTGTGATTATCGTTTATAGACATGAGTTTAAGAAAACTCAAACATTCAAATAACAGTCGCGATGACGACGCATCCATAAGAAACGATGGTTGTATAAGTTTCGAATAATCAAAACTATTCAAGTATGTAACCGGAATTAGAAGGGTTGTGATGTATATGGTCACAAAATAATCGATGCATATCGGCGATACTCATGATCGCACCCAAAACAGCGGTGTACTCAGACAACCACACGAAATCGATTTCTTCTCATTAAATAATAACATGACTCCCCTAGGACCGTCACACGAAAAAACGTCAACCAAGAGGGGAATCATATCCCTCTTTGGTCTCATCGGCGTTATAAGAAAGCCGGAAAAGAGACATGAAGAAGGCTAATAGCGCCCGATAATTTATATATATATATATATGTTCAAAAGCAGCAACTTTAAGAAAAATATACTTGTTGGTCTGCCAAATAGACCGCATATAATTAAATTGCTCTGCAAATCGATTGTCATGCATTAAGTTGCTTGATGAATTCCTTTTCGATCTTTGTCCGATGACATAAAAATCTTGGGAGGATACGATCGAAATCGTATGTAGATGACAAAAGTATCGTCCATCTCGGCATGAATGTCATCACCATAGTACGACGAGCAATGATTTTACCTATACGAGCACATGAAATATCGTTAAAAATAAAAACGTGTCAATGAATATTTAAATAATGAAATAAGAAAAAAGAAAAGGAAAAGGAAAAGAAAATATAGTATGAAGCCCAAAGGGCTATTGTGCTCGGCAGGCCATAGGCCCAAAAGGGTAGAGAAGAAGGCGGTAGCTTCTCTTGAGCGAAGAGCTTGCTTGTGCAGTTCGCGTTTCTTGCATAGATATGCGGGAGGAGCAATTTTGAATCCTTTGATGCGGGGTCTTGCGGGGCAAAA
The DNA here is from genome assembly GCF_933775445.1 of Argentina anserina. Lineage (NCBI taxonomy): Eukaryota > Viridiplantae > Streptophyta > Magnoliopsida > Rosales > Rosaceae > Argentina > Argentina anserina. The sequence continues at coordinate 13,703,831 of NC_065876.1, forward strand.
AGATGTTTTTACGGAGCGAATGCGGAAGAGACCTTGTGGGGCTGCGTGCAGGGGCAGCAGGGGGGGTCGCAGGGGCTGCATGGCAGGATCTGCGTGCGGGGCTGCAGGGGTGCGTGTAGGGGTGTTGCAGGGGCAACGTGCGGGGCTGCGGGGGTAGCACCGGGGGGGGAGCTGCAGTGATGACGAGCAAGGGATGCGCCGACGAGGAACGCCGACGGGAAGATGTCAGAGGCCGGAGACGACGGCAGCCAGCGGTGGAGAAGAGAAAAAATTTCTAGGGCTCTAAAAGTTTAGGGTTTTAGGCCAAAGTGCGTGATAACGTGTTTCAGAATGAAATATTTGTGTATTATTGAATGATAAGGAGGCCTATATATAGGTATTACAAAACCACAATCTCGTAGGATTCAGAGTCCTAATCTATTACGGAGATGCTAATCTATCTCCTAACAGGAAACCTATTAGGCTAAGACACACACAAGGGTAGAATAATAATTCTCCCGGAACAATAACAAATATTTTTCATTTAGAATGGTTTTACTTTTTTACCCTCTAAGTTGAGAAATTGAAACTCCTCCTTAAAACTAACTTTGACCAACTTTCTAATTTAGTTAACATTTAATTGTAGCTATCATAAAAGAAAATTGCAATTTCATTTTGGAGAAATTTGAGAAAATCGGATATCAACATTAATTTAGATAAATTATAGAATATACAAGAGTGAAATAGAGGTATGATTGAATGAATTTTGATTTTTTCTTATTTAAGACGATTACTTATTTGAATTTATCATAATGAGAATTAAATTTTCCCTTAATTTTCATTTCTTCATCTCTTGACGTCTATTTAGTCTCCTATCATTTTATGTTATCAAAGATTTTTTTCATATACTTGGAATATATTTTTTATTCTCCCACCTATTCAGCATATTGAAATGACGTGTCATAAACCAAAACACCATACACACTATAATTTAAAGAACATAGTGAAATCCCCGTAATTGCCCAATTTCAACACTATGGATGCATATCTCACTACCTACTAAACAATTATCCACTTTACGTATATTTGTTAAACATATGCAAATCATGTTACCTACTAAGTAGATTAATGCTCTATAGAATATAACTTCTTACCTCAACCTTAGATGCACAACAAAACCACACATACTCTACAGATACAAATCCAAACCATATTGTGAAACCCACATACTTAACATGATTATGAAACCTATAAATCCAAACAAATACACAAGTAACCATATGAATTATCTCACATATTTAGCAGACTTAAGAAAAAACATACATATTTCGTAGAATCACGTACTCCATTGAACAATAAGGATTATGTTTTTACCGATTACATAGGTTCTTCAGATTTAGCAAACACACACACACACACACACACTAAAAACATAGAATAACAAAAATACCTACTCTAAGGTAGTACTTGGTAAGAGATTTGGAGGTGAAAAGAAATTTTAAAAATGAAGGGATTTTAAGGTGAATGGATTAATATAAAGTGATGGGATATTAAATTGAAGCTACAATTAAGCAATTCAAAAACATACCAAATGTATTTGTACCAGTGACAGAGAAAGTAATTTTCATCAAGAACAAGTTTTATTTCTTATAGCAAATAATTTTTTTTCATTTCTTGTTCAACCTAACTGAAAGAATTTTAAGGGTAGGTTTAGATTAAAAATGGTGTTGATTTTTTGGTCTATAATCAATTACCCCTTATTTTTGCAACCGTGTCAATACCAATTTACTATTAGAATCATCTCCTATTATAATAATCTGGGGCTGATGCCGGAAAACTACCGCGGGAAAAACCCCAAAAACAGGTTGGTGCGGGAAACACCTATTTGTTAAAATAGGCTTGCCACTCTAAGGAATCTACCAAGGAGATAAGAGCAAAACTCGCCACTCTAGGAATCCACTTAAGAGATAAAAGTTTGTAAGATAATTGGGAAGAACTACTTCACCAAATTATACTCTATTTCTGATAATACTCAAGTCTGAGTACAATAGTATACAAAGCTTCCTTTTATATAATAAGGAAGGGAAAACATAAAGACTACCTATTAAAACTTAGAAATTAAGATAGTTATTCAAGTCTCCAAAACTCCCATGAAACTCAAAGATCATAAATGAATCATGATATCAAAACTCATCAACTTCCTCAAGTAATGCAACCAACCCCTTATTATGTGTCTAGGTTCATCCTCGGTATCAGGGTGCAATGTGGAAGCCAATTTGCTTTGTAAGTTCAGTGTAAGGCAACTCATTCTTTGGTCCTAACTCCCCAGATTCTTAAATCTTTTTAAACTAGAAGGATGGGAAGATTCAAACTCGAGACATTAATGCATGGAATTGTATGTTTCCTCGTTAGTTTATTTGTTCATCAGACAAATAGGACGTACCAATATTGGCATCATGTTTTGTGCATATATCAACTGAGAATGCTTCATGTTTAATCATTCATTCTTGTGACAAAATTGAATACATGTCATTTTCCATCTAATGTGGATCAAAATCTCTGATGTAACAGCAGTGTTGTAATTATCGACTTCCACCTGGAGATGCATCATCTCCGGCTGAGGGATCCCACCCAGGAGGCTTGATATTTGGCCAGTCACCTCGGCATCCCAAGCGTATGTAGAGGCTCTTCTTACCTTCAAAATACACCAGGATAAAGGAGGTCATTGACATTATACAAACAACCATACATTTGTATTGTGATCAAAACCTATGTGGGGACATTTTGTATTCATTCATTCGGATACCTAACATTTAATTTTTCATTACTCACCTACATTGTGAGGCAAAAATTATAGTTCCTAATGATCGGAGTTGCCACACCTTTCACGTTTGATTCTTAGGAAAACGAACAGAAAAAATAGAACTATAAAAAGAGAAGCAAAAGCTTGTGATGGATCATTACCTGGAAGCTTCTTGTCTGACAGAACTAATTGTTTAAGAGCACTCAAGCAGGCTTGCGCCACAGTTTTGACATGATCTGGATCCCAACCCTGAAGCTTGACAACAACGTCTGCATTAGAGTAAGCTACTCTACCATCTTTGATATGACTTCTGGCCTCTTCCTTTGCAGAATCTTCATCTGTATGCAGAAGTTCAATAAACATACTAAAGAGAAACTAATTGCAGACAATGACATCCAAAGTTGGACTACGGAACTGGATGCAGGTGATGTTCGCTTCAGCGTCGAATATAATGATTCAGGACGGAAAGTTAAAATCAATTATTTTTTGTGGATCACATCTTATGAATCTGTATTTTCACTGGCGTAGTGAAGCTAATGACATTGTGGTTTTATCACTTTTTGGTTCTTAATAAATCTAGAGAAAAAAAAAATAGAAATGGCAAATTAAAGCATGAAAGCCACTGGAAGCTCCTTACACATAACAAGGCAAGCAGCAATGAATGAAAGAACAAAGAAGGCTACCTGTTGCATCAGTCTGTGACAACCAGATGGTAAATCCCGCATAAAGATATCGCCATTTATGTGCTCTTCCAGCAGCTCCATGCTGGCCCCCTAATGTCGCAATTACTGCCCTAGCATGACTGTAAAGACCAACGAAGCCCGTTACAAGTTATTAATTGCTTTTAAACCCACTCCCATAAAGAGGCAGAACAATAAGATCTATACAGATTTGAGATATAGTACCTACTTAAGCTTTGTAATATAGCACTTTCTGCTTCCACTACAGATTCAGAATCTTCAGCAAGCAGCACTGGAATTGATTAAACTTGTTAGTTAGGCAAAAATGTCAATTTGCACCCTAAACTTAATCATAATTGTCAGTTTGCACCCCGAACTTGTATTTGAGTCAATTTACCTCATAAACTTAGTAAAAATTGCCGATTTGCATCTAATCCGTTAAATTTAATGTTTTCCATCCAATTTTAAGTCGCATGTCATGCATTTAAAGGGCAGTATTGTCATTATATATTTATTCATATTTAATAATGAAATAAAATTACTTAAGAGCAACACTTGCTACTATGTTTTTTTTTGTTTTTTCGAAACATATTATTGATTTATATATTTATTATTTTACGTGATATAGTATGTTAAAAGATATTAGAAAATATAAATAAATACATAAAAAATTAAAAATAAATGTGTACATATAAAATATATATATATATATATACAACACTATATTTGAATGAGTGGGTATGTTGAATATATAATTCGAAATAGGGTTAAGTATGTAGAAGAAAAAAAATTATTAAAAAAATCATCCTTTTAAAGAATACTTTTATTTGTTTTTAAGAAAAATATAAATAAAAAATGACAACATTATCCCTCATGTACATGACATGTGACGCAAAATTGGATAGAAACAGTTAAATTTAACGGATGGGGTGCAAATCAGCAATTTTTACCAAATTTAGGAGGTAAATTGACTCAATTGTAAATTCAGGGGTGCAAATTGACAATTTCAGCCAAGTTTAGGGTGTATTTTGGCAATTTTGCCTGTTAGTTATGATGGAGCGATGGTTAATTGACAATCACATCTATCTAGCAACTAGATCTGTTTAAGGGTAGATTGTATGTCTAAAGAAAAGCATTCATAAGTAAATTTCAGGTTGGATATACAAAACGAGTAACAGGTAAAAAAAAGTATTAAGATTTAGAAAGCAAGGTATTAACAACAGTAAGACAGAGGAAAAGTGGAAAACATAGACCGGAACAATTCTGTCTTTTTGCGGAACAGAAGTAATTTTGCTGCTCATTTATAAGGAACTCATAGGATACTGAAACATTCACAGAACAAGTCAAAACATTATTTTGTTTGTACCCATGTCATCAGTCATTTTATGATTGACAACCACAAAAAAGAAATCAGCCCCATCAATAATTTTTTATGTTTCATTTTTTTTCCTTGCCAGTTGATAGTTCAGACACATTCTATTTGCATCATAGGCACCTTATGCCCAATATCTGAAAACATCCTATTTTTTCCTTTGTTGCATAGGTTTTTAAGATGTTTGTTCTCCATTACTCAATCTGAAATGGCCATTCTAATCATCATAAATAAAGCTAAGACTGTTTTGCACCATGGTTGCAAGTTATAAAGTAGAAATGTGAAACTGACAGCCACATTACTTAGAGTACGCACCCAGGAATAAAGATGATGGTGATACTAACTTCTAGGTTAGCTTTCAATAATGGAATATCAACCAAAGGAAGCACAGCAAGAAGGCCTAGTATCCATCTAGATACTCACATGAATCAATACTCTGCTTGGCAAATGCTTCCAGCAACTCCTTTGTAGATAGTGGTGTATATCTGAAATCACAAAATCCAAACAAAACTTTAAGAATGGAAAGACACAAACAAATCAAGGATTCATATGTTTAAGGTGAATGCATGTAGTTGGACCTCACATATCTCAGTTCCCATTATAAACGTTAGTATCACTAGCTAAGATTATTGAGATGCTTACTTAGTATAAGGTGTACCAAGAAAAATGAATAAAATTACAGCACATATGTGTGTGTGTGTGTGTGAATTTTGGCACTTGAAATGAACAATTAGATGGATCCTAATCTTTTCTTAATGAGTGTGAAGCATTACCCCAGACCAACTGCAAGTTCTTGAGCCACTTTCAGGTTTATTTCAGTTGAATCACCAACAATGTAAACTGATGTTCCTTTCAAAAGTTGCATAGATCCCACAGTTAAAGACTCCCAGGACTCAACAATATCAGGCCATTTTAAATCTGGATCCTGCTTCTTCAAGTTTATTACTAACTGATCTTCATCTATGTACCTGCTTAAAAACAAGAATTACACATCTGAACTTGTGGAAATCGAATCTGGTTATATATAGAACTACATGTGATCAGTTTTACAAACCATATTGTTTCAGCAGGCTTTATTTTACCAAACAGTCGATTAGTTTCCATAAGTGTGACAAAGGACCCAGAGTTCTGTACTTTTATTGTTAAAGAGGAGCCATTTGCATCCACAAAGATGTCTCTGGAGTTCGTGATGTTTCGTCCTCCCAGCTGCAATCTCAATTCCACCTCGGTAGAACCATCAAGAAACTGCATCATATTTCACATAATCAGTATATATGATACAAACAAACTACAATTGTTGTAGGACAACAAACCAGAAACCATTACTTTGTACAGAAAACAAAAGTTCCAAGGAGGAATTTTGTTTCATTACTTTAATAGTTTAATCATTTATCAACGTTTGTTCCAATAGGATTTCGATGTTTCATGCCACACACACAGATGCATGTAACTTGATCATTCAGAAAAAAAGAAACGAAAAAAAAAACCATATATGGATAACATTCTTAACTGTGCAGCCTAAGTTAATTAATCCACTCTACTGAAATTAATCTGCAGAACAAACTCAGCAACGAACTAGGGAGACTGGAAGCCTGAGCAGATAGAATGCTATACATTTAAACTTCTACCAGTATCATATATTGGCTGATACAATGATTAGGAGATCATAAACAGATTGATTATGAGTTAAAATGCATGCATATGTAAGCTTTTACATCTCGATCATGAGTTTCTGGCTTTGTAATAATACTTTCTTCTTTCTATTGTTTTATGTGTTCATAAAAAAGGTTACATTTTCATTTCCGGCAGATAATTGGGTTACTACTTTGCTAACTTAAAAACTGATTTAGAGCTTGATCAAGATAAAGAATTTGGATATTTCAAATTTTCAAGTATTTAAATTCATAATGGTGAGAGTAACTTGCAGATAGATGTATGTAATATGTCTGATTGACAATCATACTCAACCACATCCATAATTCCCCACTCAGCTCTGAATATCCAAACAAATGAAGAAGTGCTGTAAAGATAAGTGTGAGATGAGAGGTAGGTACCTCGTAGTTTTTGAGGGAGATAGGGACGGTGGGGAAGCTTTGGGAGGAGGAGGAGGAGACACGAGTGAGAGTTGTCTTTAAACGGCAGCATCCATGAGATGGAGTTGTTGGGAGACAAACCCAGTTGGGTCTTGAGAGCTTTCGGAGGGAAGAGAGTTGCAAGGTGTTCATTAGAGCACTGGACCAAGTGGCGGTAGCAGCTGCCATTTGTGTCTGAAAACACAGAGGGGTTCTTGGAGATAAGAGGAGATGGGGATGAGGACTCCCAACTTCGCAAGGTTGCAAACGGAAATAAAATACAAATTGCTTCTGGTAAATAGAAGCCGACGAAACATCTGTCGGCAGATGTTTGAGCAAGGACGGTGAGTTGTGAAATTTTGGCTGTGTTTGTGAAATTCTCACCACATTAGTATGGCACTTACATAAACTTGTCATCGTTTTTAGTATTTTACAACATTTAGCGTACGCACTGTTGCAAGCAAGGGATATTAATACGACAAGTGGTGGAATAAGAAAGTTGCGCTGCATGGCCATTAGGGTGGATTTTTAGGCACTGAAAATTGACTAAAACTGTACCGAACCGACACTGAGAAACCGAAACATAACAAAACCGATCTATCGGTTCCGATTTTAACATCAAATTGAATAGTTCAGTTTCAGTTTGCGATTTCCGTTAGTGCTCTTAAACTGAACCGATGGAACCGAGTGCCCCTAATGGCCATGGAATGTAGTTGTATAAGATTAGCTTCGACTGCAGCACACAAACCTCTCCCTCCAGCAGGTACTAGGATTTGAGTACGGTTAGTATTGTGGGTGCTAAACTGCTATAATGCCGAACGCACTGGTCTATTTGGAAAACTTGAAACATTTAACTGTGAGAAATCACGTACTAAACTACACCCTAATGATGCCTTGTTAATGGCAATGGGGTGATTAACAGAGTTTGCCAAAGCAAACGCAACATACTCCAGCCTTCAGCAAGAGTGCAGCAACAAGGCTGGAAAACACCACCAAAAATTGGCCAAGCTAAAATGCAATGTTTATGGGCAGAATTTTTTATATTTGGAAGGAAGACTGGATTCAATTAAAATTCCTAATCCATGGAGTATCGTTGTTAACTTGCAATGTTCCTAATCTCATGTGGGACGTAATTGGACAATGTCACCTTAAGAAAAATATCAAAAGAAAGCCAGAGTCAACCTTTTCCTACTAAAATAGGAGCACAGTGATATTCAAACTCAGATGGGTATACAGCCAACTAGGCATTCAAAATCATACAAGGCTAAAACATGGGGCAATTCACAGAGCAGGAATATATTAGCTTAATTCAGCTCAATCCAAATTTTCACTATCCTGCTTTGACAGTTTCGTAGGGAATGTACATCTTGGTGGTTGCTGTGAAAAAGGCCAGTCATAAATTAGTAACTGTAGCTTTCAATGAATTCTAATTATTCATCAGAAAACCTCTAGAGAAATTTTACTCAAGGAGCCTCCCTCTCAGAGATGAATTGTATAGTTTTTTCGTTTTTCTCTTTTTTCAATAAATATAAACATACGGACAAAACTAGAGCTCACAAATTCCAAGAAGAAGTTCCTGAATGAAGAAGACTCCCTGGCAAAGGGATGAAGGCAAGCATTGAATACAACTAGAAGCAAAATTCTTGAATAAGACGAAGCAAAGGAAAGCCAGCCACATAAAGGTGCCAAATAAACTGTGAAAGCAAGTGAGCTTGTCTGGAACAGGCCAGCCAAGAACATACACAATCCACAACATTGATCTGCACGAACATATTCATTTATCAATTACCAGAAAATGCTCATAAGCATGACATATACCTTGCACTGAAGGCTCATTATGGTTGACCCTCAGTAAGTCATCTCCAACAATTGCTCTTAACTTCTTAATAAAGTCATCCCGGTTGATCTTCTTGCTCTAATAAAGTAATCAACAAAAGAAAGAAACACGATGCGTGCGAAATTGTGACCAACATTTCATTCCTCCCAGTCCAAAATTACATACCCCGAACAGGTCATAGTGAACATTAACCAATTTCATATCTTCGGGAACAACTTCTTTTGAAATAGCTTCAAATAACGCTGCAAATGGCATCCATGGGGATTTTAGAGTTGCCAAAGAGCTTGCACCACTTTCAACAGGCTTTTCTGGTGATTTCTCAGATTCTAAAGTGGGCCCAGAATGCATCCCCTACATGAAGAGAAATGAAGGAATCAGAGAGTATTTCAGAAAAGTGCAAAAGAGACCAATACAGCATGTCAGCATGGGGATCCTTATCCTTAATTGATAAAAGAGAGGCATAAAATAAGACCCAAGAAAGAGTTCTAACAGCTCTCCACCCTCTACCAAAAGACGTTTTAATTACTGAAGCTTCTTCTTTAAGAGCTGCTCTCATTGCTGCCTACTTCATGAATTTCGAGATTTTGAAGTTGAAGGAGATTCTAAAGTTCTTATTGACTGTATTACTGGCCAATCTCGTATCCCTTGGAGAATTCATTCCCTCATACTGGATATCAGACAGCTTGCCCAGAGGCTTGGCTCTATTAACTTCATTCATGTCTTCATGGAGCAAAACTTTTTAGTTCATGCTGTTGCAAAATCAGGACACACTGTCGGGCTTCAATCTTGGGCTCATTCCTTGCCTTTGTCAGCTGGTGCTGATTTGTATTTTGATCGGTTAGAGTGTGGTTGTTTTAGAGGTTTTTGATTGTAATTTGTTTCAGCTTGTCGAAAACAAAAAAACAGCTCTCCACCCTTTGAATCAAGACAAGTAGATTCCACATGTCATTGAACCTGACACACATCCTTGAGCTATGATTAGTAAATTCCACAACTCACTGAACCTAACACAACTATCAATCTTATCCTCCAAAAAAAAAAGCTGTCAGTTTTGCCATAGTTTGAGCTCTATTAAAGAAGTGTTCTACTTCTATATTAACAGACGCAAATTCAGTCTTAGCCTACTAGCAATGATAATAAAGTCCAGTTTCCCCCGAAGGCGAGAGAAGAATTACCCGAAACAAAAGATCATAATTATTTAAATTATGGGATTTGTTGGCATCTAGAGTATCAGAAACTATTATGACTTAAAAATTTAAGAGGCAGTTTGGGACTACATAGAAACATCAGGAGTCCTTCATAATAGTTGGGAAGGCACAACATATGCCCACCAATTTACTAACGCAAGGAAAGGCAATGTTAAAAAATTCTTGCAAACAAAAAGGACAATGATAATATGAGTTGGAATAGAAAACAATAAACTATGAGCACTTTGTGCGACGTTCTTAACATGTTTTTACCTCTATTTGTACTTTGTTTAGTCTTTATTGTTGTAATTTCGAGTCATTGAGTCGTAGTATGAGTCTTCGGTGGTATTGATAGCATTTTTGTGCTTAAACGAGTTGAAAACGCAGAATTGTCTAAAATCTTTATTGGACTAGGAAATCTAGTTGAATTAGAAGTCTTCATCTTTCGACGTTTATGTTGTATTTGCGATATATTGAGAGTCCTACTTGCATTAGCAATCCTTTTTAGACTAGGAAACGTACCATTTGGGAAAGTCGTACTTGAACTGAAACTCTTATTCCGTAACTTTCCTATTCTAGTAACTTACTTAATCGAGAAAGTTCCCTGTTGAGAAATAGAAACTTTCCTAATCTAATTGAGCTTATCTATTGCATATGTTTTTTTAAGACAATATTTGTCTAGATTATGACAAGTTTATATGAATTATCTTATCTTTTATTATTTTTATATTTTAAAGATGAGATTGTGTAGCTAGAATGAAGGAAAAAATAGAGGAAAAGTTAAAGCAAAAGAGGAAAATAAAGAAAGAAGGAGTCAACCAAATTAAAGGAGAAAAAAAAAGGAATTGATTAAAGGAGATTGCACACACCAATGACAAAAATAAGTGAAAGAAAAAAAGAGAGAGAAAAAAGAAAGAGATAAAGGAGGGATTAAGTAAACAAAAATAGATAATGCAAGAGAGAAAGAAGGAAACAACCCACAAATTGAAGAGAAAAAGTCCAAACTATAATATTCAAGGAGTCAAAACTCTTCTATAAATAGCACATCATTCACACAGAAAATTCATCACTTCTCCGTATAATTCAAGAGTTGAAACTCTACTAAAACACCACCATAAACCTCCCTTACAAATCAGCCAAGCCGTCCACCCAAAAACCATCACCATCTCCACCGAGTTTCACCTATTGCAGCCGTACCTCTAAGGTTCCTACAACATGTGATTCTCGCAACTCATCTCCATGGCTTCATTTATTTGTGTTAATCTACAATTCTTTGTCTATGAAGATTGTAAGTTGTTGTTTATCTGGAAGTATTGGTTTTGTATTTGTTTCAGAATTTTCAGATTGTATTTGATATCTTTTTGAGACTATGTCGAATCTATGTTCTTATAATTATTGAAGTTTGTATTTCTATTGTTGTGTTCTACTCTTCTTTTACATGCTCTTAGATAATTTTCAGATATGTGCATACGAATTTAGTGCTTGAATGCAGTCCCTAAGGTTGTATTTGAGTGCTATCTTCATCATCCATATTGACACAAATCGAATCATGTCCTAAGTAAGTTTCGGTTTGTGTTAATTAAAGTGAGAAATTCTGGAAATTTACATGTACCCCATGGTGAGTGACGCCACCGTGAAGCATGTCTTCAACAAAGATTTAGTGCTTAAATGTAATCTTGTTTGATTTCTACCCTAAGTGTTGCTAAACTTGATTGCATGCTGAGGCCCTAAGTTAAACTAAACGTCAATAGAAATCTTGTATGATTAGATGTTCTTCTAAGCCTCTAATTGTATTGGTGTCTAAAAGTATATAATCAGATGAATTAGAATGCATGATAGAATCAAACTTGTAATTATGTGGTGCATTGGTGAATTTAGTTTAGTTTGGTAAAGAGAAGTCGATCATGTAAATAGTAATTTATGTTTTATTTTAGTAATTAATAATCAATCTCAAACCCTCATTATTTGTTAACACTAAAAGTTTAGAGTTCTCTTCAATTCCCCTGACTAAACGATCTCTGCTTATTCTATACTAACGATGACATTTTACATAATATATTATAGACGTTTTAGAACATTATATCAATTCCCCTGACTGAACGATCTCTGCTTATTCTATACTAACGATGACATTTTACATAATATATTATAGACGTTTTAGAACACTATATCAAATTTCAATGTAATGGAGGGTTTACTGATTTCATTGGCGAGCACTTGAACTGCAGCTACCCTGGACATTCATCACTGGTTGTAATTCCAGACAGATGTTCTCTACTTTCTGTTGCCACGGTCCCAACTACACAGAAAAGTGTAAGTAGTCCCAGTCATAAAAATTTCTAACCACATTTGATCTAATGAAAAAGGTCTCCTTGGAGTAAAAATTCCCCAGGAGGTAATAATAAACCCACCAGAGATTTCGACTAGTATGTCATAACTCATAGGGTGTACAAAGTGGTCTATTTCACAAGTATAGAGATAGCATGACCAAACAAAAAAGTCACAGCCTGCTTCAAACCTTCTAACTGCTTTACCAGAAGCTATTAAAATACATTATCAAAGCATGCAAGCAAATTTCATTTCGATAAAAAGCCATTTCTTAAAAAAAACCATTTGGTTCCAAAATAAAGCATTTTCTTCTTAAAATATTCATTTGACCCCAATAATCAAGGGACGTGGATTTCAGGGTTCCCACATCTTTCTATTATTCTTATTTCCACGAGTCAATCTATAATAACCCGAATTTAAATTTTCATTTCTTTTAATTTCTTGAAAATTTATAAAATGTTAAATTATATAAATTCTTATTCTACACCTTTTAAATAGTCGTTGTTTGAAGTAGAATTGGTTTCGAGAGACAAAACCTTGAAAAACGATTAAGTTGTCAAGGCTTAAGAGTTGACTTTTGATGCGTCGCTCATTTCCAAAAATTTATTTACAAAAGTTGTAGAGCTCGTCGATAAGATATGATATGAACTGCTCAGAGTAGACAAAAGAGTTCTGCAAACTTGAAGAGGAGATAAGTCAAATTTGAGATTGGTGATTGTTGTGAGTACAAAATCTGGGGGTCTTGTTCACACAGCTTGTATACAACCTCTGGTCCGTTTAACTTGCACAAAACCGGGGTTAAGGTCAAGGGCCAGCAGTGCGCTGACCTGTGATCCTCCGAAGCTTAAGTTAGATTCTGGGGCGGGACTTAAGTTTGTAGGTTAAGGACTTAGGAATACATTACCATCTTAGGAGGTTTATGGTTGTTTTTATAGGCGCATTGGGGGAAGTGCTGCTTCTTTTTCCAGATGTGGGTGAGTGTGCACGCATGGTGTACTTTTACTGCCTTGGCGAGCTATTTTGGGCTGCGTTGGCGGCGAGGCCTGATCTAGGGTGTGGCCTGCCCTGCCGGCTCAGTGCCTCGCCTTGTTGGGTTAACTCCGACCAGCCTAGTAGCCGGAATGAGAGGGAATTCAACTGGGAATTTTGCCGTTCAGCGAGAGGTGTTAACAAGTCTCTAAGTCCCCGGTCAAAGAGATTTCTTGGGTGGGGAGTTTAAATTACCATTGCCGGTGGATTCCCGTGTTGGAGCGATCTAGGAACTCAACGCTAGGCCCGGAGGCTGACTAGCGGTCGGAGTATCCATGGATCTGAAGCAAATTGGTGAGCGACCTAAGATCTCAGTGCTAGGCCCAGAGGCTGATTTGCAGTCAGATCATCTGTGGATCCGGAGCAAATTAGGAAGCGACCTAGGATCTCAGTGCTAGGCCCGGAGGCTGACTAGCAGTCGGAGTATCCGTAGATTCGGAGCGTACTGGCGAGTCCCCAAAGTCCTCAACCAAGAAAGGTTCAGAGCTAAAACATCAAAGACATGCCGCGAAAAGTGGCCAGCTTATCGGGGTTAGTCTAGTATTTATTGTAAGGTACAAGTGGTGGGCCCGTGAGAAATGAGACGTTGGTAATGTTATCAATCATTATTAATTATTTTCGCACTGTGCCCAGAAACATGAAATTTTCAAAAATTTCAAGATTTCAGCCGCCGTAGGCCGATGCTGGAGCTTTAGCCGGCCCAGACAGAAACGCCGGGAGGGGGGAGTGCGGCAGATACCATCCGCGTCGTCGTTGCGCATCGTCGGTCTCCAGAACAGACGAATCCGGATAGTCCGGACGTCCGGAGCTGAGAAGCTATATATATAGATATAGTTGTTTGATGGTCCAATATGAAAGCAAAGGAAACCAGATTTCCACAACATGATAACAAAAGAGAGAATCATAAGACATGAGTTATATGAGAAGCTAATTATCTATCCATCACTACCTAAATCATCCATTCATCACCAATCCCTATGTCTCTCTCTCCCCTATTGTCCAGTCTAGTATAATATCATTAATCTATCTTTGTCTCTCTGTATATGAAGTGCGCTGAAGAGCAAAAGATTCTATTCCAATTTCTAAAATGCATGGAAAGTGAAATCGAAACCCCAGATTCAATACCCAAAATCATCACAATTCAAAATACACACAATTTTGAGAATCAATGAAGCAAAACACGAACACCCACAACACACAGCCTATGACAAATCTATGAGATGGGTCATCGAATCATGAGAAGAAGAAGAAAAAGATTAAGTGATTTGAAATAACTAGGTCGTGCTTTTTGTTAAATGAAATCAGTGGGCTGATTTCCCCAAATCCAAACGCATCCTAAACAAAGATTTGAATTAGATCGCAGAGACATCTAGTTTCTAATTCAAACACTTAGAATCGGATGATTGATGTTCTCATATTATACTATTTTTATATGCATCATATCCTTAGTTTATTTGTTTAGTTCTCTAATTTATAATTGATTTTTGTTATTTTAGTGTGTTTATAGGTTTGTGTCAAAAATGAAGAGAATAGACTAAAATGAGTTAATAAATATCAATGTTCTAAAAAGCGGCCGCCTAGACCGCCTAGGCGGCGTCTAGGCGCTAGGAGGTCACCCACCGCCACGCTTTTTGCCTCGGCGGTCATCTGTGGCGTTTTGTGAATTAAGCAGCCGCCTAGGCGGTCCTAGGCAGCCCTATTCAGTCCTAGGCGGCCCTATTCAGTCATAGGCGGTCTAATCAGGCATATTTAGTCATAGGCGGTCAACCATCACTTGACATTAAAAAAAACTAAAAGATGCTGCAGCTCTCACTCTGTCTATTTTCTGAAAATTAAATCTCATCATCTCATCAACAAAAGAAGAGGAAAGAAATATGAATATTAAGTTTGAGTCCGATACTGAATAAGTTAGGAAACAATTTGGAGAGAAAGAAATTGAGATTTAATATTATTACATTTGTTTCATTATTTATCTTTTCTTCAAATATTTTTTTATGGACTTTCTATTTAAGTTATGTGAATTTAGACTATTTTAAGTATTTTTAAAATTAATATTAAACATTATTAAATATTTTAATCATTAAAATAGTTTAAATATATGTATAAAAATAAATAAATAAATATTTAATAATTCGAAACCGCCTAGGCGCCGCCTAGGAGGCCGCCTAACCGTCTAGGCGCTAGGAGGTGGCTGTCCGCCTGCATACCGCCTAGCGCTTTTTAGAACCTTGATAAATATTAAACGGCGATTATGTTCTTCATTGTCAAAATCGGTTTGTGCAGAACGTCCGACTTTGCCGAGCTAATGTGGGAGTTCCAGATCGAATCAGACCATGAGCCTTATACCATTGGAAACATACGGATGTCTATTTTCTGTAAGATTTTACAGATCTTAAATTCAATACTCTGAGAGGAAGTTATGATCGTTTGAGTGACAAGAGGTCAGAGCTGAAACCTACCTGGGTTCACTAGCATTCATGGAGAACTCAAGTTTCATGGCACAAATACATCAATTTTAATACATCAAGATCAATGATTCAGATGAAAATGCAAATAGTACATGGATTCCTACTTTTACAAAAGATATTTCAAGGTTTTCTCATTCCGTATCATGTTAGGAGTCTTAAACCATGTCTTACAAGGAAACTGAAGTCAAATATGAGCAAGAATCTTCCCTATATAAAGGAGCAAAAATTTCATATGAAATAAGGTCTCCAAAGCACAATGTAGACGTCAAATGAGCGTCTACATCCATCTTCCTCATTCCATTCTTTTATGTTTTGTTGTATTTTTCTTTGTTATAGTTTGTCAAACCTTTTTCTAGGGTTAGGATAATGCCCTATCATGATTGTTTATGTAGTTTAATGTTTTATTAATGGATTTATAGTTTCTTTATGATGAATTCTTAGTCACTATTTGAATTGATACTTTATGTTTAAGTTCTTAGATTGATCACCTTAGGGCTTTGCATCTAGTAATTAGAAGATGAATTTGAGGTGTACCTGCAATATAATTCAACTTAGCTTATTTTGATTAAGAGTTGTGAATTACATTATTGTCATACCTGAAATAATATTTTGCATGGTTCTCTTGTTTTCTAGAACGTAATGAGTCATTCATGTTAAATTTATGTCGTACATGGATAAACTGCATGTTAAAATATACGACCTCTGCCGTACCTGGAGAGTATCATACACTTAAGGAAAACTATGGTCTAAGTGTCGTACCTGGACTTAGATACAGAAATTGTCATCTAGAGATACAAAAGAATCCATTAGTTGCATTGATACATAAATAAGATTGTTAGTAATTGATTCTGATACCCTAGGTTTCTATCTTGTTTGTTTCTTTTATAATTTGTTATTTGAAAACCTAAAATCTATGTTTTTAGTTTAGATCAATTAAGTTAGGATTAAATCGATTCTCAATCCCTAGTTGGAACGACCTCGTACTTGCACACTATACTAACGACGATTCGTGCGCTTGCGAATTTTAATAAAAATTTCACAACATTGATAATTAGTTGCAACACATGAAACACTGATGACATCTTCAAATCAGTAACAAGGTCAAAGCATATGTAGGCATCTACAAATTCAATATACATACAAGACTTAAGAAATACACAAAGATCGAAGAAATTAATAACACAAAGAAGAAGGACATGGATTGATCAAGTGAAATGATCAAAAGCCCTAAGAGATTGAGAATCAAAGGCAAAGAATGAGTGTTTACTTTGAATAGCGAAGAAACTCTTCAACTTTTCAGAACGTGAGATTAAACTAAACCTACCAAACCAGAAGTAAATTAGGATTTTCTATTTTTTCTATTTTTTTAAATATGTCAATAGTAGGCCATGCTGGGCTATGATGGCACCAATAAATCAGAGTCGTTTGTGTTGATCATGCGGTTGAAAGAGACATTGCTTTGGTGCGAGCTCAAGGTGGGGTTTCATATAAGAATTTTGCCTCATAAAATCATATATTGTGTTGTTACTAAATATAATACAAAATTCTTTATAGGAAAAACATGTTACATACTCAATTAGAATGATTAAAATGGTTAACTTTTTATCTAATGTTGCATCGCATGTCACATATTTTCATGAGATATGCGGGATGTTAAGCCATTGAATTGGCTTTACTGCCAAAACAAATTTGTTAGTGACCGAATGATGTTTTCTATTCCACAACATTCAAAAGTACCATCTCTTACATGTTGGCGATCGGCATGACGCGTTAAGCGTAAAGTTGCATAATGTGTCTCAATAAATACGCAATACATTACAACATTTCATAATCTTTAACAATTTTATTTGATAATTCATGTTACAAAGTAATCACTTCTATTATATCGGTTACCATAAAAAAGACTCATATTTTGGCTTTAATACCATATAACCCATTGAAAACTGGTGGGTGACTACAAGTTTTTTGTTGTACTGGTGAGCTCTCTCTATACACGTACAGTAAAAAGGCACTAAGTTCCTAAGAAGCACGAAAGCTTGCATGTAGTCGCGCTTCGCGCTTCAGAAGCGGAAGCGAAGCGGAAGCGCGCCGGAAGCGCGATTCCGAGAAAAAGGTGGTTTGGAAGCGATATGGAAGCGCGAGCTTCCAAATTGGAAGCGTCAAATAGGCCGGAAGGAAGAGTGTGCAATTTTGTAATATTGATTAAAACCTAATTTCTCTCTTACCTCCCTCCAGCCTCCCCGTCTCTTACCTGACCATCGAAGTCGTTCACTCGTTCGTCATCTCCAGTGCGTCAAGAATCAACTCTTGCATGATCTCAACGAATCGAAAGAGCTCATCTCTCAAGTCTTAATCAGCCTCTCACAATTCGACCTCTCCACCAGGTTTGTGTTTTTCTTCTTTAGTTCTTCGATTTCTGAAAACAAAACGTAATTTCAATTGAACAAAAATTTCATGTATTGTAGATTCGTAGTGGGTAGTCAGAACTCAGAAGTTTTTCTGTATAATCCGACGCTGAGTTTGTCACCAAAGGGCAAAGGCTCCTCACCTAGATTCGCAGTTGCATACCTGAAAGCTAAGAAAAAGGCAAAGTGAAGGTACGTGCCTTTGCCCATAATCTGATCTCAATTTTTTTTTTTAGTATGATGATCAACTTTGTGTGCTTGATTAAATTGAGTAGGAGAGTTTCTATTGCTTGCTTAGTTAACTTTAATGTTGAATGTATGAACATGCTATAGACTGGGGTTTGCAGAAACTATATCAGGCAGAATAGCATAAAAGATAAGAACTTGAGACTCACCAAGAACATGGTAATCTAGGAGCTCCCTGGAAACTTGAGAACTCATCAGCTGACTCAATCATTGCTCCGATCTTCATGTAATGTCATGTTATGCAAGTGATCTAGCAAATGCATTTGACTGCAAGATATAACCATTTCCAATTGTTTAGTCGGCAACACACTTCCCCTCATAAATAATAATCCATGTACTAATCTTGCCCTTCATTTTTAATTTACAAAGCATGCTTCTGACATTAACATCTAGGCAATGTCTCCCTCATGCACGTTGATGAGTGGGAGCAGGCGTGCCAATTGGGTTTGGAGAAGATGAGAGGAGAGATCGAGACACAAGTAAAGCTGCTGCCAATGTCATAGAGCTGGGTTTACAAAGCATGCTTCTGACATTAACATCTATTCTTTTTATTTCCTTTCTAGCTGTTAAGTTATAATTTATAAACCCCCATACACCAATGTCATAGAGCCCCCCATCATATACCTATGGATAATACCAAAGCTGGGAAGTCTCTCATCAAAAGAAGATCCCACCACACTGCCCTAACTAGCTAGTTATTTCAAAAAGAACTGGAAATCTAATACATTTTAAAGACATGCCATACAGTTCAAGAACAAGGAAGTACCTCTAAATATGATATTTATGCGCTCCTTTTTTGTAATGAAATCCATGTTCCTTTTGCCTTCTT
This sequence comes from Argentina anserina, assembly GCF_933775445.1. Lineage (NCBI taxonomy): Eukaryota > Viridiplantae > Streptophyta > Magnoliopsida > Rosales > Rosaceae > Argentina > Argentina anserina. The sequence continues at coordinate 13,723,066 of NC_065876.1, forward strand.
ATCACCTGCATTTTGCTTCTGTATAGTAAAGGAAGAGGATAACCAGGAGGCTTTGTAATTTTTGAAATCCAAGGAAAGCTGAAATCCACGTTAGTCATGCCCAGAACTCCATGGTCTACATTGAGAGGTCCTGGTGGGATTTGAGTGCTTACCATAAACTTATCATTGTGGTCTGTGACTAGTGAATGTGGTGAAGTCTAAGAATCTATACGATGTGTTACAAATCCTACTCAAGTAGCTAGCACTATCATCATTAATCGGTCAGCTATGTCCTGGTCAGTTATATTGCAATGAAAAATAATTTGATAACTTGAAACTGAAGATACCTCAACAGGGTGGAAATCATGATCTTTCCGATCTATTTTTATATATTTTCCCTATCCAAGCTAGCATTTACATTGACTACGAGTTTCAAAGGGCTGTTTGTTCTTTGCTGCAGCATAGCTTTCAGAAGAATTAACCAAATCCCATAGAAATCCATGTTCCTCTTGAAATCAAGCTTTCCCTCTGATTCTGAGCTTTTTTTTTCTACAGCTGATGAGCAAGAAACCAGAACTCTTTCAACAGCTTTAGGTTGTGAGTTGGATTCTGCACTTGCACTAGTTTCCGTGTCAGGGTCTCTGAAATTAACTTCTCCATCATGTGGTTTTTCCTTGTACCTTTTACTATTGATTTCACTTGTTTAATTGCACGCGTTTAATACTTCTTTTAATGTATGTATACTTTTAACGATTTTGATATTAAAGAAAATGAATAACAATTTTATTATGCTACAAAACCACATCGATCAGCTGGACTTAATTTACAATTTCATTGTCTAAATTTCAAGGACAATTCCCCTTAAATACTTGATTTAGTACGTACGTACCATGTTCTAACTATGCGTCAGAATATTGTTTGGTGCCTATATACGTATATATTTCACTACAATTCAATGACTAATCCAACATTACATCCAAATAGCTGTTTAATTAAGAGTTAGGAAGCCTACATCAAAGGTCCACAAAACATGTACTAAAAGATTCCACCAGGAGTCTTCAAATTACAGACTCGTGGTATATAGACATGTACGTATTAAGATCTTTCAAAGATTTTGATTTTGGATTTCATAGTATTGTCTTTATTTTTATTGATTTTATTTAGTTGTGTAACAATAACATTGAATTTGCTATGAATCGGATAATGACTTTGAATTTGTTATTTTTGTGTTTTTGTAATATTATATATACATGTTGATATCTTTAATTATATATTATTTTATTCCGCGCTTCCGAAACGTCCCCGCTTCCAAGAAAATTTGAAAAAAACGCTTCCGCGCTTCCGCGCTTCCACGTCCCCGCTTCCGATTCCATACAACCTAGCTAAGTTCTGCTTATAATTCTGACTTTTTGGTGAGTGAAAACATTTTGGTGTCACATGTCAGAAGACTTTTGTTTCAGTATGATCATACAACACCTCCATCGCCGCGTACACTCATACATGTCGTTTGGTAATGGGATGAAGTGCGGCGCCTCCAAACACGACATCTTTATTTTTACCCTTTAAGGCAGAGAAGGGAATCACAAATGTGACTTGTGAGTTCGTAGCAGCTAGAAGACACTGCAGGTTCTCCACAGGAATCAACCAAATGCACACCATTGTTTTGGTGACCAATGTTTTAGAGCACTGGAGCTCTATTTGGAAAGAGCATAAGTGCAGAACATAAGAAAGATATAGATTTCCATTGGAAGCCATTGTCCGTGTTAACGCTCATTTGTTACTTATATATTATGAACCCATATGCTCCCAGGTGCAATATGAAACTGTAAAAGGTTTGATTCAAGGCAGTTTTACAGCACAACTTCATTTTTTTTCAGTACAACATAATTTACGCCTCCTCCAACAAATGCAGAAACAGGTTATTTTCTGTAATAGTCGGACCTGTTTATATAACTATCACCACCTAGTTCTGTATACCAAAATACACTCACTGAATCACACCCTAACCTTCTCAGCGGCTTCCTTGATTTGTGCAATAGTGAAAATGCCGAAGAAGTCATCATCTCTTATTGCATTGATTGCGGCAAACGCAACATCATCAACACTCACAGGTGGAGCCAAGAGCAGGTCGGATGCTGGAAGAGAACTCAATGGTTTGGTAAAGCTCTCAGTAGCACGTAAAATTCTTTCGACTGGTTCTCCTATCAGATCCAAAGGAACCTCAAATCCATCAACCTTCCTTTTCCCATATATGAAACCAGGTCTTAACACAACCCCTGAGGAAAAGATCCGAATCAAAGACACATAAGGAGGCTTGCATAATATGTTGTATGCATACCTTGCTCCATAGTTACACACCTAAAATTTCCGAAAACAAGAATTAAGGAAGAAAAGATCATTATTACCAGAGTTGGGATATTTGGAGAGAACCTCTGATTCAGCTTTTCTCTTTCCTGTGAAGTATCCAGATGAAAGTAGAAATGGAGGTAGATTGTAATCATGCACCGAGATCAAGATAAACTTTGGAACTCCTGCCAAGGAAAGACATAGAGTATATCTAGCCATCCTTTGTACAAAATTCAGATATGTTACAGTAAAATCATGGTGTGTGAAATATATTTACTGTATATAGGGTTTAGATATTACTGATAATTACTCTTTCTATCCATTTGGTTCCTCTGAGCAATGTAGAAGGTAAAGTAGTAGACTAGAAGTATTAGCCTGGATAATTAATTGCTCATGGGAAGAAGATGAAACTTGTGAGATTGATTTATTTCTCCACAACAGTGTGTTACGTGCAAAGCTGATGGAGAATGTTTAAACTATTTATTGCTTCACTGTCCAGTGGTGTATTTTATGTGGACGTAGTTGGTTAAAGAGACCTGGTGGTTGACCTAGGTGATTCCAACTTCTTATGATTTATATATATATATATATATATATATATATATAGCCCGTCTTGGCTGCGGAGGTCCGCACCAAAACATTGGTGCGGATTTCCATTTTTGCACCACTTTTCGATCGAATTTCCTCATCTCCACCGTCTAGTATCTAGATAATATTGTGTAGATCATCTCTGCAAAATTTCAGCCAATTTGGTGATCGTTAAGACACTCAAAATTGCGTTTTTCTGTTAAAAACATGAACGGTTCATGTTTGACAGAATTTAGTCCGTCCATTTGTTTTTCGATTTTGAGGACCTTAACGATCACCAAATTGGCTGAAATTTTGCAGAGATGATCTACACAATATTATCTAGATACTAGACGGTGGAGATGAGGAAATTCGACCGAAAAGTGGTTCAAAAATGGAAATCCGCACCAAAACCATTGGTGCGGACCTCCGCATTTGAGAAAAACCGTATATATATATATATATATATATTTTATTTTATTTTCAGAAAGTTTATATGAGTGAGAGAAGGATTTGGTGATAGGGAGTGTGCAATGTTGGAACATAAAAAAATGATTAACAATCACACAGAAAAGTGATTCCTATAATATGATATACAAGTAGATAGAGCATTATAATCAACTGCAATATATTAATTGACATTGATACCATATTCCTTTGCAGCATTCACAGCAACAACATTTGCCTCGCCGTTAATCCTTTGCATCTGTTCCTCGCTGCCAAACCCACCAATTGTTGAAACTACAGCAGTGGCCCCGAGAAGTACTTCATCCCAGTTTACATAAAAAACGTCTCCTGCAGTACAAAGATGAGTTAGATCTACATCTTAAATGGCAGTCCAAAATTGTTCCCATTACTAGTAAGTCAGTCCAAAATGCTCTTAACTTCAAGTAAGATGATATGACTTGTTCAAAACAAAGGATGCCCTTAAGATGGAAAGTGAGACAGTGGTTTGTACCAGGAAGGAAACCACTTCATGATAAAGCGAAGGCTTTAGATCATAGGTCCATATATCCTATTTACTCCCAACGCGAACACAATTTCCCAACAGTTCATTTCTACACTTCCCAGTAATAGTATGAGGGGGTTTTTTTATTTGGAGTTTGTAAAGACTTCCAAACCGAACCTGTTCTTTATCCCTTTTCATTTACATGCTGTTGACTTTCTTGATCACCATGCACGTTCCAACTATGCAAAACAATAAATTTGCTAATTCACATTAACAACCATCTGATGTATAAAAAGCAACAAGGAACTTGCATCTGATAGTCCCAACTAGTATTACATAGGGTTTTTTTGTCCTTTTTTTTTTCATTGAGGAGGGCAGCATTCTCTAAGGATAAAATTTTTTTTCCATATTTCTTTTCCAATCCCATCATGAAGGGAAATTGCAAGAGGCCAGTGCAGAATAAGCATCCAAACCGCCAACTTCAAGCGACATTTCATTTGTTAATTGCACTCTTTACTGAAATATCTAATATGCAGCAAACTGCCTCCCTGATTTTAAGCAGTAAGAGCCATGTTATCACTGTTGAGAACAAAATTCGTCTCACAGAGTTATAATCACAAATTTGAACAAAAAAGAAACCAAAAACCTCGAAACTGCAGTGTATGCAGTCACTATTATACACACTATTTCTCAATTTATAATGTCCTCAATTCAGAACCAATTACTTCACTTCATAGTTCATACCAACAAATAACTTGTTTTGCTGTACTATAAAGCCATTCAACCTATAATTCACAACATGGAAATAGAAGAATGCAACTTGCCTGGTATCCAGTTAACCTGATCAATCCACGAACCGGAGTACGTCGGCCGCCCTGACCTGCAAAATCGAGCCAATCTCAGCCACCAAATCCCCACTTGAACTATCCAAAAGCCACACACCACACTCAAGATTACAAATCCCAACATACCTGCTTACACCTACAACCTCTATGCCTCTGGACACCGCAGCCTTACAAATTGCAGACCCAACAAAACCACTGCCTCCTAACACCACAACCTACAAAAACAAATTCATCACAGCCAAAACTACACAAAGAAATCATAGGGCTCTGTGAGTCTAGTGGCTTACCCGTTCAGGTATGACATCAGCCACGACGTCTATGGCGCCGGAGTTGAGGTCGTCGCCCTTTACGCTCGCCTCCGCGTACCTGCATTTAACACTGAACCTGCGAAATTGAGCCGAGTTTGTTAGGGAACGGTAACCAAATTGAAGTCTATGAGATTTCAGTGCGGTGTCAATAGAGAGCTGACCGGGTCTGAGAGAGAGAGGCGGAGTTGGGCCGGGCTGCGAGGGAGGCGCCGCGGAGGGAGGAGGTTGAAGGGAAGGGCAGAAACGACGTCATTTCTATGGACACTGGAACTGTGACGTTGCAATGGTGCTTTGGAGTGGTGGGTTCTAAGACGTGTGTTTGTTGTTGGTTCCTGTTGGACCATAAATTTTTAAAGAGGCATTTAATTTATTATGTGCCTAAAATTCTCACATACTAAGTACGGTATTTTGGTAATCGGTTTCCGTCACTAGTAAATTCGTATTTTTACGGCTTCAGTAAAATGCGCACTTTGTTAGCAACGTTTGGTCTACGAGCAAAGCAAATGACACAAGTGGTCAGTAAATGATGATCATGTGATTCACAACGGCTCTCTCACATCAATGGCCCAAATCCTTGCGGCCCTTGTCGCTGATTCACATTGTACTCCCATGAGAGAGAGATAGAAAGAGGTGGGGTGTGCGGCAACTAGATCTATATGGCATGACTATTGTTTCTTGAGTTTGTGTTTGGGTATCTCCACCAACCATCTCTTTTGTGGGTTTGGTGGCGATATGTTGATATGGGCCTTAGTTGACATTTTTGTTGTGGCAAGATGTTTAATGGTCACATAAATTTCTCTATGTGGATTCATTCAAACTTACGGCTTCATTATGGAGAGGAAAAAGAAAAATGGATTGAAAAAGTTTTTTTCTTCTCTTTATCACTGAAGTGACGAAATTACCCCTAATAATATGACTGAAAATATACAAATTAATGGATTAGATAACGGAATGTATCAAAAATGTATCAAATTCAATAGTTTATGTACAAATATTATAGTTTTAAAAGTAATTAACTATAATTATCAGTCAACTAAAGTTCGTATAATATTATTAAAATTTTGTCAAGACAAAATAAGATAAATAAAACACAACTTGAAGATGATCAAACTTATATATGACTATATCCAGGAGAAGAAAGATAATGCAGATCTGATTTTACAAGAAAAATCAATTCTTGACATTGCTATCTCCCAGCTGCCATTTCCATTTTCCAAGTAGGAAATCGTTCCCCTCGCTTCATCGGACGGGGCTGATGGTTTTGTACTTATCCAAGCCCTAATGGCAGAGACCCCACACCTCTCACAAGGCCACAGCCACCACCGCCGTTTACGAATAAAAGAGAAGAGACGCCCTCAGTTCCTCAGCCGCGCGCCACGTGTCCTCACACCTTCCGCTGGTGTCCCTTTCCCCAATCCCATCGCCCTTATTGGGCGCTCGCAAAGCACGTGACCCAAACACACCTCCCTCCCATTGTCCAGGCTCGCTGTTAAAATTCAGATCAGAGCTCATTGCTCAAGCCTCCCCTTCCCTCTCTCTCTCTCATTCTCTGACTATGTATATCCTCTCTGCTACGTTTTCATCCACCACATTCCTCACGCCTAGGGTTTCTTCTTCTTCTTCTTCGTCTTCGTCGTCGGCGAGGCTGCGGCTGGTGCATCCGGTGAGATCGAGCTTTCGGCGGACCAGCTCGGGTTGTCCTTGCTCGTTTTACTCGTCGGCGAAGGTCAGAGCTATGGCGGAGATGGTCAAGGACAAGGAGGAGAAAGAGGAGGAGGAGGAGTCGTTGTCGGCGGTTGAGAGCGCGCAGCGGCGGGAGACTAGGCACTCGCGCACGTTTCTCAATGTCACCAGTGAAGCAGGTTCGAGCTCTCTCCTTTCGCTTTTGTTCTGTTTTCTTATGTAGAAAATGATTCTACTGATTGAATTCTTCAGCTTCTTGATTAGTTCAGTAAAGCTCATTCGTTTTTTTCGTCGTTCTTACATTTGCTTAGTTCAGTATTGATGTTCATGAGTGTTTCTAGCATCTAATTTATGCGCGTTGGATTGATGTGAGTTATTTATGAGGAGTGTTGATGTAGAAAGAGCCCGTTAGCTTGTTTCTTGATCCTGTAGCTGCCGGAAAAGACTATGAACTCTATCAATAATCTGGATTCACCTTTTTTTTACTGTTACATGGTAAACAAATTGCGCTGACGAGGCGAATGTGCCTCAGTAAGCTGCCTACCACACGTTAAAGAATTTTGGTTTGTCGGGGTGTCATGATGGAAGAGTCAAAATTTAACTGATAACTGGATTTATCTGGAACGAGTTTTTCCGCTCATTTTGGAGTGAAATTGTATTTTTTGTAGTGCTAATTTGCATATACTTTTTATTAATAGTTTTTGTAAATGTTTTATTTCTATTTTTCCTGTAAGAATCTATTGAATGGGAAACATGCCTAGAAGATGCAGAAGGTATATGAATGTAGAGATAAAATCATAAATCTATACAGTTAATTTGAAAAACTTATGATTTGATTATTACAATGAAATGAAGTATGAAAACGAAAAGTTCTGGCACTTTTTGAAATGCAAATCTTCGTTATATTCAAGTTTTCTAGAATGCTAATTTCTTGACTAGGCTGAAATGTTCATGTGCAGAGCTGCTGTCTGCAATCAGGGTGGAAACTGAAGCTGGAAGGCTTCCCTCAAATGTTGCTGCGGGAATGGAGGAATTATATTGGAATTACAAAAATGCTGTAAGCTTTCATTCTTAAAGTCATGTTTTTTTTTTTGGGAAATGGGTACGCTACAACTCATTCTTTGCTCCACATAGTCGTATTTGTGAAGCTTTATTTTTGAATTTACAGATCAATTTATTTTTTTTCAATTTGATCTGCAAACAACAACTCGTCTAACAGATATATGCAGATCACATTACAGCCATTAATATCAGTTATGCAAATATAATATCTGTGTTAATGATTTTACTCTTACAATTTGGTTCAAAGTACAATAGTATTTTCTTCCAGGTGACAAAATAAAAAATGACATTTTGCAGTTTACAATTTGAAATGGGATGCTTATTGGTTTTTATTGCAGTATACACACTAAGCGTTGTTATAATTTGTGATAACAGTTATTTAATTTTATAAAATAATGGCAAAAACCAATAGCATCCCGTCAATGTCATGCGGATCTCCTAAAATATTAGTGAACATCTTAGTCTACTGGATAATCAGAAAATCAGTCAATTCAGTCAGGATATTTGATTTATATAGTCCTCTGAGTGTTCTTACTTTGTCTCACTGAATGAGGTTAGATTAGTACACGTTCCATACATGCATGGCTTTGAACCTTTTAATAAGACCTCAATGTACTGGAGATTATATGCAAAATAAATGCACGATTATCTCTTGAATAATTCATATTAGAATTGGTCATCGATTTTGTCTACTTAGGGTGTTAAAATCTTGAGTTTCAGCAGTTACAAAGAGAAATCCTCTATAAATTTATAAAAATCTCTCTCTCTCTCTCTCTCTCTCTGTATGAATATGTGTGTGTGTGTGTGTATATGTATGTCTTCTAATCAGCATTATATTCTGTTTCTACTCACATATTATTGTGACTTAGATTCTCCAAAGTGGAAGTCCCAATGCAGATGAAATTGTTATATCAAATATGACAGCGGCATTAGATCGCATATTCTTGGATATAGAGGTGATATTCGACCTCAAGTGCACTTTTGTACAGTCATTTTCAGATGTATATGAATATGATATAGCTGCATTTTTCAGGACCCATTTGTCTTCTCACCATATCACAAAGCACTGCGTGAGCCTTTTGACTACTACATATTTGGACAAAATTACATTCGTCCTTTAGTTGATTTCAGGTGACTTTTGACAGCTTGTATCCCTTTTACATCTTTATCAGTAGCTTTAGATGAACGTATCGTGATTTTCTTACTTGAATGCAAACACTACACACTAAGTTAGATGTGTAAACATTGAACATCAGTTGAAGCCATTTTAATATATAAAAACGATCAATTCTATCAATCAGGATGTGGTGCATCTGAGGTGATAATATAACCTTTTCCTTTCTGAAGAGCCTTACCTGAGTTGCAATGGTAGGGTTGGTTAAGTGTTTAGGTATTAGGTTTGAGTCTCACTACACGATAAAGCTGTTTCCCCTTATCAGATTTCCTAAATGTTGTTAATTTTTGTTGCAGCAATTCATATGTTGGTAATATATCTGTTTTCTATGAAATGGAAGAGAAGCTTCGACAGGTATACTGTCTGACCATTCAGTTTGACTATAATGTCCACTTTAAAAAAAAGACAAAAGAAAATATTGGCATGCATGAAGATACACCCAATTTTCTTCTCGGTTTGATGTCTCAAAATTATACATAGATATCCAGAAAGTGTGGTTCAATTCATGTCTGGCAGTTAATTTAGGTTATATGTGCATGTCAAAGTATTCAGGAAGCCACTTGATAGAGCACAGAATGATACAACCTAAGCAAACAGCTTTGTGTTTAGTTATAACTTTACCTTGATTCTAGATATAGCTTCTATGGATATAAGGTTTACCATTAATTATTTTCAGCATTCAGTGGTAAAACCATAATGCTTATGTGGCATGCAAGTACGCAAATGCCATATAATCTAAGATTAATTTTGTTATTCAGTCAATGATATTCAACTCCTGGTCTTGTGGTCAGTCATGATATCAAAACTTTAAAATGTATTAGTTACTATTCCCTGAAGACTTAAAGTTACTCAACTGATGTCATGTGTTTGGATTACTGTTCAGGGTCACAACATTATTTTGATATCAAATCACCAAACTGAGGCAGATCCAGCTGTCATTGCCTTGTTGCTTGAAACCACAAACCCACATCTTGCTGAGAAAATGGTGAATTGATTTGATTTTTTTTTTCAGTCTGGAATGAACAAATTTTCTGCTGTGTGCGTTTTTTTCCCTTAATAACAGCTATTATGTGAACTTGTTAATGCTTATTTAACCAAATTTTAGACTTTGTGCAGACCTACATAGCAGGAGATAGAGTTGTGACAGATCCTCTATGCAAGCCCTTCAGCATTGGAAGGTGATAGTGAAGTTCTTAAACATGTTATACATGGTATAAAGCTCTGTTGCTTCTATGTTAACTGATGAAATCTTCATTGTGATTGCATTTCCCAGGAATCTTATATGTGTTTACTCGAAAAAGCACATGAACGATGTTCCTGAGCTTGCTGAAATGAAAAGAAAAGCAAACACACGGAGTTTAAAGGAAATGGCTTTGCTGTTGAGGTGCCTTTAATTTTTCTTTTCAATCTTTGACTTTATAATGTCTTACTTCCGATTACAATAACTTTGGTTAAAAAGCTTTTGTATATTTCAGACAAAAATTAACCTTAGCTTTTGCATCTCTTCCTGCTACTTTTCTCCTAGCTACACATTCGTTTTATATGTCAACCCTTGAAAGCATGAACAGTATCAGAACTATCAAATCAAATTTCTGTTGTTATCGTTAGCATTGTGAATGCAGAGAAACTCAAGAAGCTCTTCCCCTCTTTTTCTCCGTCATTCGGGTAGGCTTCTAGTATTCGGAATGTTGGAAGTAAGGGTTATATGATTTTATCAGATGGGATGGTTTCAATGAGAAAATAAAATTTCTTGTTCTTTCACTCTAACAGGAAACTTGAGGGTCACTAAAAAGCAAAATGCTGAATGATTTTGTCACCTTTAGATACCTCTGGTGTTGAGGTTTCCCAAGCTGTAGTTAATTGCGTTTTTTTTTTCATCATTGGTAAGGGAATGATATACTAATATCAGTAGACTTGCATGTATGACAGCAGATTTTCAAAGTCTGGTGCCACTGCTATGTGTCTACATAGATCCTGTTCATGGATTAATGAAAATGTGCAAAAGCATGTAAGTACGTAAAAGTATAATTATAATATACCCATCTAGCTTTGGGTTGGCAACTTTTGATGTTGTCATTGATCAATATGTAGAATTGTAGAGTACAAGCACACTTGTTAGAATGCATAGAGAAGTAAATCAGATATTTGATTTAAAAAAAAATATCAGATATCTGATGGTGGTTGGGTTAAGAGAGTTGTAGAGTTGGATAGCTGTATCGTCTTATCTTATATCTGGTCCTGGGTAATATATTATGTTACCAATGAAGCTGTTTATATAAGAAAGGTAATTTTACATCAGTTCACTGCCTTAAATGCATCCTTTTGCTTGAGTATCATTGGTTATTGAGGCACAATGTGCATATTTTGAACCTCAATTTAAACTTTATGTCCAATGATTGAAATCTATATTCTTTTGTTTTCTAACTGCAGTCTTCTAACTGTAAATGTTTGGGTGCAGGGGCGGGTCTCAAATTATATGGATTGCACCAAGTGGCGGAAGGGATCGACCAGATCCTGTAACAGAAGAATGGTTCCCAGTAAGCTCTTTCAACTTTGCATGTATGGGAAGTTGGGATATTAATTAAATAATTCTAAATTCAATTTCATTATTGATACTTACACAGTTAAACGTGTGTGTGTTCGCTTTTCTCTTGTCATGTGACTTGCTACAAGTTTTAATTTGGATAAAACTTTCTTTCCCCCTATGATAATTATCTTGGAAGTGTCTTCTATAAATTTTACTATATAAGGTTTCAAATTTGTATCTCTATGCTGTAATTGCAGCTGTAGGATCCCTTATGTGCTGGTGGATAATTTGGACAAGTTATCTGCTAATTGATGGAATTCTGTGGATAAACCTGGATAAAATAATGCCTCAACAATTGTGCAGGCAGCATAAATAGATTGTACATATTTTGGAGCTACACTCCCACTCCTATCATTGTTTTCTGACTTAACTTGAGGATTCCTGGGAAAACATTATGCTGAAAGAAACATATAGTTAAGTTTGGGGAACTTAGTTTATATGATTAATATGGTGGAGAGGGGCACATTTGTGTTCATGTGGCATATGCGATGCAACATATAATCATTTTGTAAAAGTAAAAGAACTATTGTGATTTGTGTTTGTAATATTACATGATGTTTGGGAGAGTGGAGAGGCATGCGCTTGAAAGAACATACAATAATGCTTTAAAATTTAGAAATAAAAGTAAAAGAGAATAATAGATTTCAAGTTCTGAAGCTTCACTTTGTTCGTAGTTTGGGTTGCTGATGTTTTATCTTGTCCGTTCCTGAATATCCTTTTCATGTACATAATAGACATTCTGCTCATGATGCAAATAACTTGCTTATATAAATTGATCAGGCACCTTTTGATTCTTCTGCACTGGACAATCTAAGAAGGCTTGCTGAACATTCTGCTGCTCCAGGGCATATATATCCCTTGGCATTATTGTGTCATGACATTATGCCCCCTCCGCGCCAAGTATGTTTCTTTGATCTGGTCATTTTTGTAATGCTACTTTTCCTCTTATGACACAATGCTTTGCCAGGTAGAGAAAGAGATTGGTGAGAAGAGAGTGATTGCCTTCCATGGTACTGGATTATCGGTGGCACCTGAAATCCCTTTCTCTGATATTGCTGCTTCCTGTAAAAGTCCAGAAGAGGTCCGTTCTATCCACTTTCCTGGTTGATGTGCATTGTTGCTGCTATTGTGCTTCAAGTACCTTACACCAAGTCTCAAGTACAACTCATTGACATTGATCTGAGGATAAGCATGCATGTAGAAGCATTTGATTACAATTTTTTGTTTCTGAGTCCTCTGGCTCTTATATGTAGCAGGCTAAGGAGGCATACACACAAGCGGTGTATAATGCTGTTACTGAACAATACAATGTGCTAAAATCTGCAATACATGGCAAACAAGGACTAAGGGCGTCTACCCAGAATATATCTTTGTCACAAACATGGGTTTAGTTCATCTTTCAGCACCATTCCTTACTGCTCAGCTTTTATAGATAGGTTATCTCTTACATCCATCTATCTTTAATTGCAACCCGTAGGTGCTCTTTTTTATCCGCAAGTTAATTACATCTTTTTGAATTCCACAGACTAGGTTCTTACTTGCAACTCCTGACCAAAGTCCCACCGGTCTTTCAACAGCACAAGTATGCACTGCACCAAGAAGATCTAAATTTGTAAGTTCACCGTCTATTTGATGGATTCTTTTTGTTGATATATTTAGGCAAGAGCTAAATTCTTAAGAAATCGGAGCTATATCAAAATGGTTCAGTTTTCGGGTGTATACTGTATAGATGGAGTCAGTTGTTGACAAACGTTGTAAATTGAACTTTAGTTACTTTATAGTTGAAATTTAAGTTGAAGGCAATTTTTTTGCAGCAATTCTTTCTCAAGCACCTCATATTAGTGCCATAGAAGCATCACATTAGCTTTCTATATGGTAATTTGATGTCGGTTTCCGTTTGACCATTTCTGTGTCCCTTTGACCTTTCCTGGATCTACGTGTTTTGTTCCTGAATTTTACTGTTGGTTTCTCGTTTGGGTTTCTGCTGTCTGATATTCTCAAAACCATATGATCCTGGAAGATTGCCTAAAGCCATTCAGACAAATAAAAAAGAATTCAGGTTTTAGTAGGCTTTTGAGCTGCTATATTGGAAGGAAATGAATAGGAATGTTTAGTCCAGGGATGATTTCATATAAGCAAACTAAGATAGAATTCTTTTGTTGTTTAAGCTGATGCCGTTTTAAATTTAAGGTTGTCATAATTGGAAAGCTTGAAACCACTAATTTGTACATTACTTTGACATTTCGATGCAGTAAAATTTCACTTTGTTCTTTATAATAATTGGGGAACAACAAGGCGCCTGCAGCAATTGCACATAATCCTCGTCCTTTTTTGTGGTAGTCCAATGTCGATTAACTCGATGTTGGTTTCTCCTCACTTGAACGAGTTGATAATACTAATTACATTGGTATCCCATCATCGAAACACATCCCATTTAAAACCTGTCAACACTTTGTTTTCCTTGGATAAGGAGTGGTAACCACAACTGTTAAATTTTGTGGATTAAAAACTACTGGTAGAATTTGGTGCCGAAGCTTGGTCGTAGTTGGCTAGGACAATGTAGTTAGGAGGCAAGAACTTTACTAGGACAAATATGCCCGGAGGAAGTTGATTTAGAGTAGAAGAGAATGAAATAGGGGGGACAGAAAGGGTTTGAGTTGTAGTGGTGATCGCTCAACTTTCTCTTGGTTGATGCATATCTTCTAAATGCTTGGCAGTCGTGTGGCGGTTGAAGACCATATAATTTCTGAGTCCGTTCAAACGCAGATACTTCAAAGCCTCGTCAATCGCTCGAATACCACTTAAGTAGCCTAAGACCATAGGTTTTATCTGATTTGAAATGTTTATCCCCACTCATCCGAGTGTTTTGTTATAGTTGTCTTACATTGTTAATTTCTTTGTCAATGAAACCATACACTACTGGAAGCATGAAAAGGCAAAACTAGTGTCAAAAGTCTTCAAAGTTCCCAAGTTTCAACAAACTTGATATTAATCACGCAAAGTTCCCAAGTTTCAACAAACTTGATATTAATCACGTATAATCCACGGCAGAAAAGGTAAAGAACACTCGATTGCGATTACCCTCCACTGGAGATGGTGAATTATCAAGCCTGCATCAACTAAAACGCAAGCTTGTACGAATCACTACACAATCGAGATGGATCGACTAAAGCAGATAACAGTGCGCCAAGAAATCACTTGATACCTGATGAGAAGAGATTAAACATTGAAGTGACCGTAGCAAGCGTTGGTGCTCATGACTCATGAGTAGTTAACAACTCAAACATCTTTAGTCAATACGTTTACCATCATCATCTACCATTAAAACTGGTTAATTTGGAAAAAGAATGTGACGAGTTCTGGCATTGATTTTTTTTTTTTTTTTTTGAGAAAACTGGCATAGTAATACATATCTTTGCCAGGAGGAATAATGCATGAAAGTTTAGGGTTTTAAGGGAAGTAATGGCCTCTCTTTTTACTGTGCCAACACCAAAATATTTGACGGATTAGACCCTAATGCTGCCGTATGCTTCTTTGGTATTCCAGGGCTATATCTGTCCATTCCTTCAACTCTGTGAAGCAAAGGCTAGTTATAAATCGAGTTTCATAGACGAGAGGAGAGGGGTTTAGGGGTTTTACAGGAGTGAAAAAGAAAATGGGCAAGAAAGAAGGAGACTTGTGGGACGATTCGGCTCTCATCAATGCTTTCGACAACGCCATGACTACCTACAAGGTTAAAGCTTCTCTCTTTCACCCCTCTCCTCCATTTCAATTTCGAGCAGAGCAGCTTCTGTTTGTGGTTTTGTTGATTGATAAACACCCAAAACTGTAGTAGCTAATCCGATTGGTTTTGTGACCTCAGAAAATGCATAGCAAGAAACCCAGTCAAGGCTCAACCCAGGAAGACAAGCCTGTGAGCAGTCCTGGAGAACAAGTCATTGCTGAGGCTGACGAAAGCGAGGAGATCAAAAGGTGAGCTTGTCAGTTTTGATTTTTGACCACTCTTTTATGTAGTAGTATTCTTAGAGTGATGGATTTTGTTCTTGTCTCTTTTGGGTTTTTCTGTGTGGACTTCTGTTAAGTGTTTCCGAGAACTTTTGTGTGTGTCTGTAGGCTTGGTTTATTGATTTAGATATTGAAGAGATGGAAACCACTGATTGAACTAGTGTGGTTGGAACTCCAGACCCACCAGGCTCGATCGTAGAAGCTTAGAATGTAGGGGTGTTTAAGGGTCATGTGGGATCAGCGTTGTACTATTATACTCTGTGCCCTCTAGCTCATTGGGTTAAATTTCCTCACCAAAAACCAACCTCATGCAACAAATAGGACTCGGATCCCCTGCTAGAGATTTAGTTGCCATCATTCAGCTTCCGCGTCAATAGAAAAACATCCAGCACGGTTGGGTATCAAAAAGTTGTAGAACAGCTTAGAAGTTTCATAAAAAGACTGATAAGATTTCTAGACTGCTTATTTTTTAGAGATGTATGATGTGGATATAAACTGGTACAGAAAGCTCAGCAGTGCCTTAGACTATACATTTTTGTTTATCCAACTTTTGATATAAGAGCCTCCAAAACCATTTTGTTGGGATCTGGATCTTCTGCTAGTTATTTGTCAAGGAAAAAAAATGCAGTAGTCGTTTGTGAATCTCATTGTCCTATCTGTCCTTACTGGCTGTTCTTCTCGGCTGACAATGGAACCCTGATCAACTTTATTCTTTCCTCTGATTAAAGCCCATGAAATAGTTAAAACGAACAACTCCAAAAAAAAAAAAAAGGCTCCCACTCTAACTAGATGATCAAAATGCTGACTGTAAGTGTCATTAATTAGAAAATGACTGTTGTCAGAAAAGGGAACTAAGGAAGTTATATTTTCCTGATCAGCAGGATTATTTGTTAGGGAGAAGATAGAGAGGAGAAACTTTTTTTCTACCTGTTTACAAAGGTGAGCTTTTACAATCGTTTTATTTCTAACCATTTGGTGATGGAGGAGCTAGTAGATTAGCAACTTGAGTTACAGACTTACAGTAGATGAACCACTTCCCAACATATATCTTAGGTTGAATCAGCAAGGTGGGCGGGATGATGTCTTTCTAAATGAAGATCATGTACTTCTGAAGCACTCATTGTAGCTTAGGTGTCATGTAGCACAGACAGAATGAATATCTGTTTAATCTGAACCTGACAGCTAGCAAAACTTCCTTTCACCTCTAATCCCATCCCATCATTTGAGTCCATCCCTGCATTGTTAATATTTTTCTTTACATCTATATCGTCAGAATTTAAATGCTGCCTTCTCTTATCTTGAACACTCAGAACCCTTTTACTATATGTTTCTTTACATATTTATCGTCAGAACCTATAAATAATGTACATATACCTTTGTTGGGATTATGTCTCTAAAGCAGTTCCAATTCCAGGAAGATTTTATTAAAACAATAACCTATCACTAAAATACCCTTTAATAGGGTAGGGCTACACGAGCGAATGTAAGTTGCTCTTCTATTAGTTTCAGGCATACTAAACTTCAAGTAGCAATAGAAGGCTCAAACTCAGCTCTTCCAGCATGTTCAAAGTCTGTTATACTGAAATATAATTATATATAGTTAATATATATGAAGTGGGTCCAGTGCCGTTGACTGGCTGAAATTGGATAAGAAATCATTATTAAAGCAGGCTGACCTTAAAAGTTCTACATAAACGGAAAATGAGAGATGATGTACTTGCTTATTGCTTGTACATCTATTGAATTTATGAAATACTAATTTTGCTATCTCTTCTTGTGCCTTAAGAATACAATGGGACACAGACGACGCGACAAAAGATATGCCAAAGACTGCTATAGAAGGTGGAGAGACCAGTAATCTTTCAGAAGTTATAGAAAAACAATCTTTGGATTCATATGTACCCGATCCCTATTCACAAGATGCACAGGACATGCAAAATAACTATTCTTCTTCACAGGGTGGAGAAGATTATACAAAGTTACTGAACCAGTATTATGAGATTGAAGAGAAAAGAGAGAAGATTCTAGAGCAACTTCATCAATTTGGTGGTGGGAATTACCTGTATTCTGGCGAAGGTTCGGGTTTAGGTTCAGGTGTGCTGTGGAGTAATCTTTCTAGTTACGAACAAATTACAGTCCCTGCAAGCCAACCTTCCAATCCGGCTGGTGTGGCTTCATGTTGCCTGTACATGTGTCCGTGCTTGATGACTTCATGCAATGCATTTCCTGCTTGTTCATCGGCATGTGCTGGTATAACTTGTACAGAAGCTTGTTTGGCAACAAGTAACGGGAAACCTTTATCTCCTGAAGATGGAAATGTTGTCAAGACAGCACTCGGGACTGCAGAAAGAGCATTATCATCCATGACAACAAAAATTACTGGTGATTCTTTAGTAACTGAAGGTAAATATTCTTAATGCACTAGGCATATCTTTACATAGATTGTTTGATCATTACAATTTAACTCATGGTCTTTGTTAATTCTTTTTTATTTTAATTTCCATTTGTAGCTTAATTATGTTGCTAATGGTTTTGACTTTCTGCTGTTATTGCACACGTAACTATATATCTGAAAGCTTTAGCTTTACTGATTGATCATAATCTAAAAATCAACGACACAGAGAAATTGTGTATTGATCTCATCTTATCACTAGACGTCTTGTTTCATGTCATGTTTCAGTCCCTTACTTTCCATTTCTGAACCATGGTCTGTGTTGGCGATTTAAATTCATATTGTTTTGTCAAGTGATAGAGTATTCTGGCTGATTCTATCATCTATCTTTTTCCCCCAATAAAAATACAGAAAAAATGGATGACAAAGAAGGAGCAGAAATGGCTGAAACCACTAGCTCAGAGACAGATATAAGTGTGGTTTTGAATGCATGGTATTCCGCAGGTTTCTACACTGGCAAGCAAGTAATCTCTTTGCTAAATGATTTAATTCAAATGACTAATTGTTTGATGTGATTAGCGGTATTGTAATCACATCATATTCCTTTCTTAACTACACTGGTAATCAAGCTGACATTATATGCGGTGTTGTACTGGAATATTTTCTTAATTTGCCATACCTTCTCTCATTATGTTTAATTTGTTATATATTTAACAAGAGTTCTTCGAACTACAACATTATTTGCTTGAATCTCTGTGCAACCTGTGAATAAATGTTCAATTTTATTGTGCATCTATGATAGGGTTTTGCACTAGTCATAGAGCCAGGAATGTGATTGACAGTTGGGCCGGACACATTTGATTATGTATGCTTTTACGACACTGCTGTAAATTTATTGATTTCATGGCTTGCATCTTATATTGTTTTCATCTCATTATTTGTTGCTTTGTATGTCCACCTCTCAAACAATACGATCTTAGCTTTCTCTATGTTCATCTTGGATTCTATTTTTAGAGTTCAAACCTTGATCGAGTATACTGAGCTTTCTGATATAGGTATCTCGTGGAGCAGTCCGTTGCTAAGAAGCGACAAAGTTAAACGTTCCCTCAAGCTGCAGCATACAGATTTTTACTTATTATGACACAGGATCTACATTTAAATCAAAAAGTCAGTTTCCTAATAGCTTTTAACTAGTTGTAAGTGTGAAATCACTGAAATGTAGTTTCATTTCGACCTCATGCAGAACAGTAACTAAATTATCATGTTATGAGTGAATATTAGTCAAGTTATTACCCTCCATCCGTCGCCCTAATTGTTTCAGTCCTGTGATTCCTTTCTCGATTTTAAGTGCATTTGAGGCTTTGAGCTGTTTATATACAGTGAACAAAACAAAGCTGAATTAATGGTGGGATCGCGCAAGAGTACAAACTCAAAATGGTACTTGAACTATTGTGAAAGTCCTCACTCTTGTGACTCTTTGGGCATCCAACAATGATTTTCATGTCCATACACTCCACAACAAAATGGCATTGTTGAGAGAAAACATCGTCATATTGCAACTATGGTCCACCCACTTCTTCTCACCTCAGGTGCTCCTCAAAATCTTTGGATTGAGGCTAGATTTTGAGGCTGTGACACATCATAATATCTCATCAATCTTCCTCCCGCGCCTACTCTTAATTGGGATATTCCACACACCCGTCTATGGTCATTCGCCTTCTTATTCCCCGCTTCGTGTTTTTGGGTGTGCCTGATGGGAGGTTAAGAACTTAAACTTCTACTCTAAAGATTTATTTTTTATTAATATCTTCCTTTGAATTAGGTTACAAATAGAAGATCGAAAGAGAAATAGTTAGTGCAAATTTTTGAAGATAATGAGTACCAAAAGAATAAAAATCTACCTTTAAGATAGAAAATATAAATTACCTAAAATTGAGTTTTACATTCATTATTTAAATATATAAATCTTTTGAATTTATTAATATATGTAAAGTAATTTCTAAAATTCTAGCAATATTGATGAGTTAAGGAAAACTCCCAAAATCACAAAAAAAAGTACCTTAATTGTAGATCTAAACTAAATTTAATTATAATAGTTGACTAATCAAATTTAAATAGTGGCATTATGTAATTATGCTAAAAGAGAAGACAATATATTATCATAATTTAAAATATTTTAGTGTAAATTGAATTAAATTTATAGACGGGTTTATTCTAAAGGGCAAATTATTGTTTAGTACCAAATCAAATATTAAATTATAAAAAAGTTAAATAAGAAATTTCAATTAAAAGATGGTCTTCACATTTAATTGGAAATTACAAAAGAGTTAACAAGCTTCAAACAAAATATTTTGCTGATTGTTTTGCCATTTTGTAAATATTTGGCTGACTGTTTTGCCATTTTACACTTTTTTTCTTCTTCTTTTTCATGTTTCTTCTTATTTCGGCCATAACTTTATCGTTAGGACAATGAATTTGAGCATGGTTGGTACCGTTGGAAAGATATTTTTCTCCTCTTTCAATTGATATCATACCCACTCCGAATTAACCACCGTATAAGGCAAAGAACCCTTGGAAGGGGTTGTCGTCGTCCATGGCGGTGCTCCAAACTTTTCTGAAGAAATCGGAGCCCAAGACTAAGCTATTCTCTTGATTTTGAACACATTCATACCAATTTTCTTTGAATATTAACATAATTTTGCGGATTTAAAAATTATTCTCGGCATGTTACACTTACAGTCACACCACCAGTCACATTGGTTGTAACAATAATGACATTGTGACTGCCATTGTATCTAGTAGTGTGACTATCCGTCTATCTAGTAGTGTGACTATGTTGTGACAAGAAGAAAATATGAAAAAAAAATTTGAGTAGAAATGTAGAATTAACGAAGATTTGTCAGATTTACAGTCACACCACAAGTCACACTACATGTCATACTTACAGTCACACCACCAGTCATAGTTGTAGTCACATTGGTTCTTATAATAATGACATTGTGACTGACATTGTATTTGGTTGTGTGACTACAATTGTATATGGTAGTGTGACTATTAGTGTATCTGGTAGTATGACTATGTTGTGACAAGAAGAAAATGTGAAAACAATGAAGAAGATTAGAATTGATAGGAATAACAAATATTTGTTTGTTGTAATGTGATCTTGAACTTCTTAAATAAACTAACACAATATAAATATCAACAATGACATTGTCACACCAAATGTCACACTGGTAATCACGCCAATAGCCACACTAAGAGTCACATTGGTAGTCACACTAATAATCATACGATTAGACATCACATTGGGAGTCACACTAATTCTCACCTACCATTCTCAATAATTAATATTGAATGATGGCCTAGTTAGTTAATGTGGTTGTTGGCAAAGAAAAAAAATAGTGTGATGGGGTAAAACATAAAAATAAATCAGCTAGGTTCAAAACATATTGGCATAAGGATTATATAAATGTAGATATAACAAACACATTTATATGTGTTATTCTAAAAAGTAAAGGAATTTAGTATATTCTCATAAGGTTTTCAATATATTTGCACTATCTAATACTAATATAATGCATAAAAGATAATACTATTAGTATTAGTCTTAAACCCGATTACAAAGTATCGAGTATACGCAAGAATATGAGCTAACATATTCAAATCGTGGTCTAATACTTACAAAAAGAAATTTTCTATTTTTGAAAGTATGTACCTTAGCATCATTGGTTTCTAAAGAGAAATATTAGATGAAAAATTGAATTAATTCTAAGTTAATATAATCTTAGAGTACTAAATAGTAAATACTAAATTTCGGGGTATTACAACACTACATGTCACAACTGTTGTCACACTACCTGTCATAACCCCTATCACACTACATGTCACAACCGCTGTCACACAACCTGTCATAATCACTGTCACACTATCTATCACAACTGATGTCACACTACCTATCACACTCGTTGTCATAGTCACACCTGCTGTCACACCAATTGTCACAGTGTTTTCTGGTGACAATTTCACACCACTTGTCATAGTGTTTTCTGGTGACAGTTGTGACTAGAAGAAATGAGAAGAAGAAGAAGAAGAAGAAGAAGAAGAAGATAAAGAACCTGAGCACCAAAAGAATTGCTATGGGCACCCAGTGGTCACCATCGTCTTCCAATCTTGGTGTTTCCAGCCAGCCTTGCATCAACAGCAGCACAACCACCATCATCCTCTCCTTCCAGCATACCCCATCAGCAGCTGCCAGCTGCACAACCGCCGCCTCCAGACTGTCACTGCCTCCAGACTGTCACTACCTCCAATCTCGGTGAGGCTTGAGAGTTCAGAGAGAGAGAGATCGGTAACGTCGGGTGTTTAGAGAGAGAGAGAGAGAGAGAGAGACGCGATTCGAAGACAAGGCAGAGGCACGGGGACGTCGATTTGGTTATGGAGCTGAACGACGCATTGATGTCGAGGATTAGGGAGTGGAGATCAGAGACTTTAACGGAGGTCAAGGCTTCATTGATCTTGTCAACAGCTGAGGGATTGGACAGCGGCAGTGCTGGCGTTGGAGAAGAGAAGGACTAATGAGCTTGCAGGTGGTGGTCTAGGTTTTGGTCATCAGAGATCGACGTCAAGGAGGCTGGAACAAGTTTTGGAGGAGAAAAGATGAGTTGCGCGAGTCGTAATTTTTAAGAAAAATAGAGGCAACGGTTTAAGGAATTTAATTGGATGAGTTTTTTTTCTAATTTTCAAATCTTACTTGACTTTTTCCAATTTCATGTATCAAATGTGACATTTTTATAAGAAGTCATTTTATAATTAGGTTAGTCCAATATGACTTTTTTAATGAGAAACCCTATTCTAAAATGATGTCTAGAAATTGGGTATATTGCCCCTAATATTAATGTTCTTCAAATAATACTCGTGTTTTCATTTGCACTTACGTCCTCTTGGTCGGCCTAAGAAATTTTAGAGTAATTTCCTAGGAATATCGACGAATCATTTCATGGCCGGTTTTTTTTTTTCATTACCAAAAAAAAACCCGGCAATGAAATAGTCAATGATTGAGTATCCATTGCGAAGCTTCATTGATATTTATGCTTACCAGTTGGGATTGAATGTGAAAATGAGACTTGTCCAAAAGCTCCAACCTTCGAAGAAGAAGTGGAGACAGAGAGGTCCGTATCAGATAGACAAAAGTCTTTCTTGTGTGGAGTTTAAACTCCACCCTTTGGTTCCTTGTAAGGAAACCCTGAATACATCGTCTGAAACTCTGAATTCGGTGGTGGTGGTACTCTGAATTGATCATGGCCGAGTTAGTATTGGGGGCAGTTTTGGGAGCAGCATTCACTGTGCTGCAGGAGGCGGTTAACAAGGCGACGGTCGGCAAGTTTAAGAAGTGTAAACCTCTATTAGGAGCTCTCCAATCGACACTGGACTCAATACAGCCATTGGTCATCCAACAGATTGGAGAGTACAACGAGAAGTTGAAGCTCCCAAACGATGAAATAGAAGCGCTTGACAGACAAATGAGGGAAGGCGAGTACCTAATTCGGAAGTTGTCGAAATTGGGTTGGTGGAACCACATCAGGTCTCGTCACACCAGAAAACTTATCGAATTGAATGGATCTCTTCAAAGACTCTTGAAACATATAGTGATGCAGCAAGCAAGGGATATTAAGGAGAACTTGATTGTGACCAAGCAAACCAAACAACAAATTGCGGAATTGCAAGAAGATACGAGGAGGTTTGCTTTGGCACTGCAAGACAGCGGGAAACAACTTGTCGAGTTCCAAGAGCTGAATGAGAGGCTATTACAAGAACGTATGCTGCTGCAAGAAGGAGCAAGGGATTCGCAGAAGACTTTGTTTGCGGCACTCGAAGAGAACGGAAAACAACTTGTTCATTTGCATGGAGTGATAGAAAAAATGATGAAGCAGCAGGGATCAAAGGGTGCGACGGATGCAGAAACAGGTAACCTTTCTTCAGAGGTAGCATGTTTACTTACATGGATGAAATTAGCTGTGGAATACAACAAAACTGGTCTTTACGTACAACACACATCTCGTTTAAAGATCAGTATTGTTGTTGTTGATGGAGTTTAGCGGTAATTAGTAGATCCCGTTGCTTGAGAAACTAGATATCAATCTGTCTATAATTTTCAAAACGTAACTAGCTAGCTGTGAGATTTCTAATTATGATCGATGGTCATGCAAGCAGATGATTCTGATGATGAATGGTTGAAGCCTAACGAAGAAGAGGATGATCTGGTGGCACTATCTGATTTGCTGTATGAGGGCGTACGACTACTTTTCGACAAGGATGTCATGGACAAACCTGTTCTTAAAAGCATCGAATCCACGCTAGCAGCCTCGTTACCACCACTCAAAGAAGTTTCCAGGCCCGCTGGGTTTAACGTGAATGAGATGCGAGTAGAGGCTGTCATGATACGAATGCGAGAAGGAGTTAAGCTCTTTCGTCAGTGCTCAAACCTTCAAACGTGGAATATGTACAGGAAGTTCAAATACGCCAACAAACTTATTCAGTGGGATGAGTCTCTTCGAGTAGAGATTAATATTTTGTTAACACGGAAACACAAAAGTGAACCAACTACATCATATGCCTCCAGGGAAAAAAAGACTCAAAGTGGTAACTAAGAACTCTCAACTTTAAGCACCCATGTTACCACTTTAAAGACTATATATTGTCGCACTTTTCAGGATTTACTGTAATTTACCACATTACGATAGTTTAATGCATGTTGTCATACATGAACACAAATAGAAGTTTCCAACTTTAAGCACCCATGCTATCATGAACAAATATTGGAAACGCAGCATTCTTCTGAAGAGACTTTCATCTTTTTTGTTCAAAAACTGTAAGAGTATAAGATGAAGATACTTTAATGATTCAAGCCTTGATTTGGAAGCGAATGCGTGCAAACTAATGTAATTATTAAGTTTAGTGTTGTGGTCAACTTTTGGCAAATTTGGGAGGCAGGGGAAATGAAGGGATAATCAAAATCTTGTTACTGTTGTGTCTTCAGAGGTTTCCTTTGCTGCTGCTCAGAGCCTGACAGGGTCTCCGGGATCAAAACCATATATAACACGACATAGTTAAGGGAAAACTGACAGCAAACTAGTAAATTTGAAATGCAAACTTTTATTTGATGACTGCTACATCCAGAAGAAATGTAGCTTTTATTGCTGGAACTGGACATGCATACGAGACTCAAAACTAACAAGGGATGCCTATACAAGACCAAAAGGACGGTGAGTTTTGTCATTAGTTGAAATTTTTTTATTTTCGTACTTGAAAATAGTGCCTGGCCTTTGCACTACTTAGTGAATTTATTACCTGGTATACCATACACCATCAGGGACTCGGAAGTCGGAACCATGTTATCTGAACTGGACCTCTCCGCTTGCTCTTCTCTGTCTGCCTGCCAAAGGCTTAATAAATTGCTTTTCAACCAAAAAAGAACATTTCTGATATGATCCTAACTCTCAAACACAGTTTAATTCATAAAATTCTGCATAAGATCTCAAGCACCTATGATCCTCATTCATCACCTAAGCATGAATGCCAATACTTGCACTCAGATCCAGGAATCACTCATGATAGAGCACATAATTATCACCATATGATGACAAAATAACAAATTTGGATCCGAAAGAATCTCTTAAAACAAAATATGGTCTTTTGAACACAAATAGAAGCCGGGTCGAACACTAATACACTATTAATGCTTGGAATGTGAATAATGATTGTCGTTGGGATTCCTCCTTCCACTGAATGCAGCTAATGCCTTCCTTATTGGAGGCTGCAGAGGAGCCTTCTTATCAGAGTGGTGCCGGAAGATGTAGTCATTGGAAGTGAACAAGTCGTCATCTCCCTGAAGGCATACATATTTAAACATTTAATTAAAATTTTACAAGGAAAACAGCAATTGCACATGTACACAAACGCTAGATAAAACCCAAAAAACTTGAAAATTTACCGGTTTAGTTGCTTTCGTTCTCGTCCTTGGTTTAAGGTATTTTTGTGGGAGCTGATCCTCACGTAAAACTGGGTTCTTAGTAATGGCATCTCTTCCACCTTTAGGTAAAGGAAGTGAAAACTGCAAGAAACAAAACTTCAAGTGAAAAACAGAAACGCATCAAAGCATAAGGGCACACATCAGGCAACGAAGACATACAAGAGATGGATTTAGGAATGATGTATAGAAAACATATAATTTCTAATTAATATATTAAGATAAGTTAATCTCTGAGAAAAATCTCTCAATGGGGCTCCGGTTTTTACAGAGCAACCAAGATGGAACCCTAGAGTTCTATAGCGGCTCCGCTCTCCGTTCATGGGTGGTGATCGTCTTGATATTTCTGGCGACAGCGCAGAGGACCCTCGGCGTTGATCGCGAAGCTGTGGTGTTGGTTTGACAGGGCACTAATAGTAAGTTGGCGGTGGGCCTTGTGCTCTCTCTCTCTCGATCAGGAAATGGTGGCAAGGCATGCGACAAGGGCTTGCTTGCGCTGAAAATGACGCCGAACTTGGTGTTTGGATTCTCGGAGCATGCGAGGGATGCGTCGCAGGCGAGGGATGTGTTGCAGGCGAGGGATGCGTCGCAGGGGAAGGTGGCCGTGGATCTGGGTCCAACGACGGTGGAAGCGGAGGTGCAGCAGGAACTGATCGGGGAGATGGTGAGCTCGGCTATTCATGATCCGTTTTTTTCAGCAGGAAACCGTACTTTCAAACTAGGGTTGACCGACGGAGGAACTGGACTAGAGTTGACTGGGCCTGCTGTTGGGTCTGTGCCTCAGGATCTGCTGGGAAGGAAAAGAGGAAGGCCTGCTGAACGCCCTAATGTAAAGGGCAAGGATAAGATTTAGATGTTTTTCTAGCCTATTGCTTTGCTTCTATAAGTCGTAGAATAGGCTTCTTTTTATTTTTATTTTTATTCTGTTTCATTTCAGGGATAGTTCTTAAAGAATAGACCTGTGTTATGTACTAAGTTTGAGTTTTGGCTCAAGACCTCTTGTCTGCTACATGACAACAGCGGAGTATGTAATGGTAATTCAGGCCTTCGTTTTATATAAAATCCTAGTGGATTCTATAAAAAATAAAAGTAAATCACTTGTACTATTCGGTCACAATTATGTGAAAATAGCATGTTTTTATGTTATCCCACTACCAAATGAGCATACTAATAAGAAACCAGTTAAATATCCAGTATGCAGTCATGCAATAAACAAATGGATGGAACGAGTAGACAAGAAAACAGGTATAACAACCACTCTTATTTCACCTTTACAAACATTAACAAGTAAATGCACAAATAAGCTACAAAGAGTATTTCATTTGCAACCTGTTTCTAAGTATAACTGGAAGAAATAGAAATACTTACTTTTGTGCCACGCAATGTGATCCGAGGCTTACGTGCTGCAAGAATAATTCCATTCTCACCCACTGTAACTGCTACCTTGCGCAAGGTACCACCATTTCCACACTTCGGACAAAATATTCTCCCAATTTCAGCAGTCACAGTGTTACAAGCATGGCATTTCAAAATCCACCTAAGAAAGAAGAGAAATCAATGCTTCTGAACAATAAAATTCTTAACATATGCAACTAGTTATCGAATGATAAAAATGAAAAAATAAAAAACATAGTCAAATCAAGTCCTTAACAAATGCAACTAGTAATACAAATGATAAAGTTTGATAATGAGATATTCATATCATATAAATACCTGTGTAGCTGGCGGATCTGCATTCCTCCAGGTGCCAACAACCGTAAACCCATCTGCAGAATAACATTTTGCATTGCATAATCACTTGTTATACAAGCTACACTAGACTCAGACAAGGATCGCAGCATCCAGCTCTGCTCACTACTATCCTCGTGCATATTTGATGTATCAACACTTTCATCATTATCACTTGAAATCTCCAAGTGATCCAGCCCTTCATTTATCACACCAACCTCATCACCCTCAACACCAATATTCACACCATTATCAGAAGTGCTTTCCCCTGCTTTGAAATCATTGTCCTCAACCCCGATCTCCCTTGTTTGCTCGAGGACTGAGGGCACTTCATCACGACTCTTATCCACTGTCATCTCACCCTCCACAGGTCTGCAACATGCCCCTTCAAATTTAGAAGGCGATGCTTGATCCTGGCTTCTAGCATTTACCAGTATGTCACCACTTGACCTTTCCTCGGCGTCTTGCTGAGAATCGTTATCAGCCGATGCCTCATAAGACTCGCGTCTAGCTTTCCTTCTCAAAAACCTCCTATGAGTACTCCTGCTGACTGCAGGCATCCAATCACCAGCATTATCATCAACTTGTCCCTGGGACGCATCAATCCCATCAGCCACCATCTTCCCTTCAATATTCACCTCTTTCTTCTTTGGGAAATACCTCCTACGCCTCCCCTGATAGCCCTCACCACTATCCTGATTCTCAGAACCAACATCACTCTTAACTTCCACCGCAGCAGAACCATCAACAGAACAACTCTCAGACTCAGCGACAACATTCAAGCTTATATCCTTCAACGGAAGAATCCTCGACTCGGGGTTCAACCTCTCCTCGGCCTCATTCTCCAGCGCTTCCCACTCTTCCAAATTCGGCACATTATTCCCCCACCCGGGCAGCTCCTTCTCCGGCAGCCTCCTCACATTAACCGTATGCACCGGCGGAGGGCACGCCCTGAGATGCTCAGTTCCATGCATCTGAGCCTCCAGCGTATAAGTCATAGCAATGAGCCTAATATCCACATCAGACAACGTCTGTAAATCTCCGGTAGCCCTCGCAAACTTAACAACTGCCCAAAAGAACACACGCAAAACAAAACCCTAATTCAGTCACACATACAAATTCAATTCACATAACAAAAGCTCAAATCAGATCAACGAAAATGTTATCAGAGGCTTTGGACCTTTAGCGAGGGACTCGTCGGTGGGCTCCATGGTGTGGACCTGGAAAGGGACGACGGAGAGGCGGTGGCGGGAGACAGGGTCACGGATTTCATCCATGACTTCGGGGACGGAGACGAACTTGTCGGCGAAATGGGCGAGGGTATCGCCGCCTTGGATGATGGCATTGGCGTCGACGACGGCGACGGCGATGCCTTTCGAGGACTTGCAGCTCTCGACGAATACTTTGCCGGCGGCGATTGCGGAGTGGGAAGGGTTCTGGGGTTTCGGGTCCGGCTGCTTCTTGACGATGTTGCTCCAGCAGGAGAGTACCGGGGCGGTCGGGGTCGGGTTCGGGTCGAGTGTTGGGGATGGGGCGACGGTGGCGTCCATGGTTGTGGAGGCAAAGTGTTGACTGTTGCTTAAACCCTACAGAGTTTGAGAGTTGTATAGAGGGACCCGTTTCCTTTTTTAACCCCTCCAAATATTTACCTTTTTACCATGTAAGCTTAATTTTACTGCGTTGGTGAATTAATGTAGTAACTCCGAGAGTTAGAATTGCCTCACTAATTCCGTAGTATGCATTTTGTGTTGTGAATATTATTCATACTTGGGGCTTGGTTGTTAGTTGTTACAAACTTACAATATCTCCCTATATTCGTTGTATAAGCTCCCTTTTGTTTTAAGAAGATTGGTGATTTGGTGCATATTCATTTAAGTTTACCATTAGCCAACACTGTCAACACACACAAAAAAACCTTTTCTATACATCTGTGTAACAGTAGGCAGAATCAACCATTAGGTTTTTTTTTTGGTCCAAGAGGTAATTCAATTTTTCTTATATTCATCATTTTGCGGTTTTCGATTCCGTCGAAATTCGGGTTGCAGTTGTTACAGTAGCCTCTAACTTGAGATTAGTAGGTAGTTCGATTGTAATGGAGTTGGGGTGGCACTAATAGCAAGAGTGGAGAGAGGCAGATAAGCTGTTGAAAAGCTTTGGGGGGAGGAGGGATTCAGACTCTGGCTTTTGTCTCGCATTTTACATCATTGCACTATAAAACTCATTTGCTTTCGTATGAGCGTTGGAGTTATTTATGTCATGTCAGATGTTCACGATTTATGGCGTGATGCAGTTTTTAAGTACAAACATAAGAGATGGCAGAGGATTGTTTGAAGACATGATTGGACAAAGACAAGATCAGTTCTATGCATGCCACTTGAAAGTTAAGACTATCTGTGGGCCATAATTGGACATCAAAAAATAAATTATGCTTGATCAACCATGGAACAGTGAAACTAAGAGTACATGAAATTATCAGAGCAAAGTACAACAATACTGATGTCTCCAGATAACTTTAGCCATATATTATAAGGACCAAGTGCATGAGCTTCAAGTATACGCAATCGAAGTTATCTGGCACAAAATTGACCATCACAAAAGAAAAGGAACCAATTTGACACTCTTATTTAACAAAATAAATAACCACTCATATCATCATCAATCAATCTCTGTTGAGAGGGATGCCGAAGGAATTTAATCCCAACACCAATGATTTTTCTTTCTTTTGGTTGAATCCCTACTTCAAAATACAGGTCCCTGTACGGACAAAAACCTTGTTACACCAAGACACTCACATGAAGTCATAGTCATCGAGGGGATCATAGCCGTCAACAGCAATATCATCATCTGGCTTATCAACATGAAGCTGCTTTTTCTTGGCACCTGCAAAATGAGGAAAGCAACAATCATCATGAAACATAACTTAGCTTAGTGCATGAACATCTGAAAAACAAATGAGGTAGGTAACGATATGCACCTGTCTTCTTTTTACCAGCATTAGCTTCCTTCTCAGCTTTTATCTTCTCATTTGCAATTGCCGTAATTGAAGATGCAACCTCTTTAGCATCTGCTCCTTTTAAAGATGTCATAGAAAGTCTCATTACGGCCTTAAGTAGACCAATATAATGAAAGCTTTTCTGCAATGGTAACAGAACAGATTAAACAATACTCAAAGTCCAAACATTTGTGTAGAGGCAAAGGCAACTTAACAAACCTCAAATGGACGAAGTTTATGTGAAATGAGCTCAGCATATTCCAGGAAGTCACTTTCAGATTTGGGAATAAAATTATCAATGGTCTTCTCTTCACCTCTAGTAGAAAACAGTTCTTTAGTGGCCTTATAATCTGCTTCTTCCACGAGTCTGTATCAGGAGAAAAGAAACTTTGGTGAGAAGTTATAGCCACCGAGGTCTAATACACATCATGAAGGTCTTCATACACTCAACAAATTGCAGTTGCTCATCTCATAGGTCACATGATAGTTCTGAGACCAACAACCGAAGTGTGAAAGAACAAAATAAATAGTATAAAAGGCTAGACCTATACATCACAATTAGAATCGTTTACCCTTCACTTGAGCGCACTACATCAACAACTTCAGCAAGTGCGGTTTATCTCACACCAATAAAATAACATACTATTTGAACAGGGACACAGGAATTTCCATAAGCAGCATTCATCTGACTCGATTTTAATTATAGTTAATGTACAAAACAGTGTTGCTCATTTCATTTGCCTGGCAACACTGCAACAAAGAGAAAACTGCATTGCTTGCAGTTCTCACAATACGTCTCTAGAATACCAAAATGCTCAAATGAAAAGGTAAATATAATATTTAAAAAAAGCCAGAAAGGCGGCAGAGGTCAACCATGAATTCTCACCTTTGTTGACGAAGTTTCTCAGCCAGGGGATCTAGTGGCTCTTCCTTTTCTACTTCAACAGATTTACCTTTCTTTTCTGCAGCCTTTGCTGCAGATTTCTTGGGTGCCTTTTCAGCAGGAGCCTTTGGTTCAGATGCCTGGACAAAAACAAAAAAAATTAAAATTAGACAAAATGATTCCACACTTTAAATTGTTGGTGTTGTATTTATACTTTTTTTGATGATTTATACTTATATCTTTGTATTCTCCAAAATATCTAATTAACCGATAAAAAGTTTAAAAAGTGTATTGAGCAATCCAGAATCTAGTGAAGCCTGAAAGCTTGGCTCACTAGTAGAGATATGATATTTATTTCTCATGAAGCATGTAACTAATAGGCAAGGAATGAAACTATGCAACTCTATCACTGCAAAACAGCCTGGTACAGTATGCGGGAAAGTGAAATTTTACACCATAGTAACTGCAAAACACATTCTGAACTTAGTTTTGCAAATCAATGTCTCTAAAGATTCCAAATCACCTATTAATTTGCTAAATAGCATCTTCATTTACATCATTTAGAAGAACAACAATATATACACTTCCGTTTGTAGCTACTATATTAAAACTTCTTTAGAAGTTACTAGAATACCAATTTGATACTTAAACTAAGTCTTCATTTTGAATACTATAGCTACAGCCATATAAACCATTTTTTTCACCACAAATTCAACTTAAATTAATACAATCTTTCCACTTGATTGTATTCAAATCTTTCCATAAACAACACTCCCACCTCCTTGCTATCCCTGATGTCTGAGATTAGTTACTCAACATAGGTGAAGTAACTTGCAATTGACCATTCATATTTGACTACACAACAGATAGAACCTCGGTAACAAAGTAACACTGTCTGGTTTGTGGTTATAGGCATCCAATGCCCGCATAAACTGAACATCAGTGACATAACCAGCATCCTTGAACACTAAAAAGACCGGAGGAATGTAATCATACACTAATAAAATATGGCCTTTAGCCTTTCACATAGAGCCGTGATCATATTCGTAGCAATATACACATTCATTCATGACATCAGAATGATGATCAAGACAATTAGAAGTAGCATATCATCACAGGAGCATAAGAATGATGAACACAGTAGATTTGTTTTAGAAGCACAACCAAATAAGACAATCTCAATTATTCTTACCAGAGAAGCAGGTTCAGCTTCATCCTCCCACGAATCCTTCACGTCATTTTCATCCGCATCTTCATCATCCCAGTTACCTTTTACCACTGGCTCCTTAGTAAGGGAAACTGAAGGTTTAAAATCTTCTGATTCTGAAGCAAGAAAAGCAAACAAAAACGACATTAGTAAACATAATAGCAAACTCTAGTTCATTATTAAACAACCAATGTATGTGCTCTAACCTCTTAGGTATACAAAAAGAATTAGACACGAAACTAAAACAAAACCCAATAGCTAACCAGCGGAAACTACGAACCCGCATGCATATCACACCTTACAACTATTATATACATTAACTACAACAAGCTCAAGTGACAATAAGCAACATAGAATCAAATTAAGATCCAAGAGAAGCAGTCTTACCCCAGTCGTCCTCCATATTGCAATCCTTTTATTCCTTCCCAAATTACCAAACAAACAGCTATCTGCAGACCCGTCATCAGAAATTGAAAAACCCACAAACAATTTGAGCACAACAAAAGTGTAAAGGCTCAAGCTTTCCACAAAGCCCACATACAAAGTTGAATAATTTTGAGGCAAATCCACATGCCAGAATCAAATTAGTAGCAAAATCAAAAGATTCAGATACAACTACAACATGAGAATGAATCAAATAAAAGAATTGGGGGAGAAAGGAGAGAAATTTGGGGAAGAATCGATCTGGGAATGGAGGGAATTACCTGAAAATCGAACGGAACAGGGAAACGGTGAGAGAGGAGACGGTGGTCGGCGGTTTCTGTGAAACCCTAATTTCAGTGGTGTGCTTAGGCTGTCAGTGTGTGCGTCGAGTCGAGTCGAACTAGGCAAAGGCAGAAAGAAAAGGCCCAGAGTTTTGATTTATATTTATAGGTGTTTTTATTATTTTAATTGATTTGTGTCAAATAGAAGTGTTATGGGTTGTGGGTGGTCAAGGGAGATTGGCTTATTTTCGGTTTGGGCAGAGACCTCGAGAAACTTGGGGATGTTACTTCCATCATTAATTCTCAGTTTCTCACATTGATTTTTGTTTTTTTTCCTATTAAGGGTAAATATCATGAAAGACTTAAATAGAGATTTTCTAGTCACGCTCTCTCTAAACTGATCCAAATAGAACACTCGGCTCACAGAATTGGACAAAGAGTTTAACCAAATACAAAGTGAAGTATAAGAAAACTCTAGAGCGATCATCAACAAAATTTACTTCCTAATAGTTTGTATTATGAAAAAATCGGGGGCGACCAACTATTAATAGTTTGTATGGTGGAGTGCA
Source organism: Argentina anserina (assembly GCF_933775445.1). Taxonomy (NCBI): domain Eukaryota; kingdom Viridiplantae; phylum Streptophyta; class Magnoliopsida; order Rosales; family Rosaceae; genus Argentina; species Argentina anserina. The sequence goes on from NC_065876.1 coordinate 13,757,072, forward strand.
TGTACTAAAGAACTGCAACCTTACCAAGCAGAGCATCAACGAGAATTTTTGAATCCTCCTCATGGTTCTGTAGTTTGTATATATGAAGACCCTCGTGAAGGGCAGTAACTTCAGCAACTAAAACACTTGTGTCCCTTATTTTCTTAGAAGCAGCCATATAGCCAAAGTGGTGTCGTGATATCCGCAGAGGGGTTTCATCGATCTCATAATAAGAACTCAAAGGCGACATGGAAAATGGAGTAATTATTTTTCTACATTCATGGAACACAAAAAAACAATCATCCAATTACAAGATAAAAGAAGAGGTATAGTTTTCCAATCGGATGTAGAGGCAGCTAAAGAGCTCTAAAGCAGTAAAACAACAGATAAAAGCATTTGAACGAAGTTAACAACGGCGGCATGGGCAGGGGTGGTCCTAGGGTCGTCGTCTCCGATATAAGCCTCTAAGTGTTGGACAACAATGGTGGCACAGCGGCACTAATGCAGTGACTTTTGGCGGTCACCTGGCTGGAGCTTGGGTTTGTATTGGTACTTTGGTAGGCGGCTAGGGCTTCAATATTGGTACTTTCGTAGGTGGGTTAGTTCAATGAGTTGTGTCTTTCATGTCTTTTTAAGTATGTTGGACCCTGGGATGTCACTTGTGCCTTGTGTTTTCTTAGGGGTGGGCACAGGACGGGATGGGACGGGACGGAGCTCATCTCACGTCCCGTCTCACTCTTTTGAATCGGGACGGGACGAGAGTTTTTAAGAATACATTCCACTCGGGATTAATCCCGGTTGAGACGGGACGAGATCGGGACGGGACGGGACAAATCCCACATTCATATAAAGTTAAATAAAAACCTATATTTTTACTTTTTCATTAACAAAATAACATTTAATAATGAAATTTTAACCAAAAAAATACATATTATGTTCAAAATATTATAATTTACCATTATTATTTGAATTAATATAATTTTAGAGTTATTAAGAACATAAATTAGTTTCATTTTGATACAAATTTATATGAATTATTAAGTTTTCATTGAAGGTGGGACGGGACGGGACGAAGCGGGATAGAATTTATTCGTCCCACGTCCCATCCCACTATTATGAAACGGGACGGGATCAGGACGGAACAAACGTTTTTAGACCTCCGTCTCGTCCCGTCCCTACGAATTTCGGGACGGGATCGAGATTTCCGTTTTTTATGCCGACCCCTATGTTTTCTAAATAGCTGTTTGGATTACTATATTGAGCTTCATTCAAGATTGTATCAGCATAGAGATTGCTTATGATTTTCTTAGGTAGTTTCGCTTTCGCATGGTGAAAGGGATCCGTGTTCGTGTTGTTCATCCATATTTGATCAATTTAAAGTTTATCGTCCTCTCTTAAAGATAAATACAATATTTAAGTACTAAAATAGGACGTACTGTGGATTTCATTTTTTTATCAATTAAAATAATTAATTTGTTATGACAAGTGTAATGCGGGTTGAACTCATGATTTCTCACTTAAATTGAAGTATTTTGTCATTAAACCAAGTGGTACGACACTTGATTACTTCCTCTCTTTTTTGGTTTCTCAGGAAATCCCTCAATTTTTGGGAGATGACTATACATTTGAACCGCGTCGGACTGCCCAATTATGGCGGGAAATTCTCCCAACACTGATTGTTCTATTCACAAGGCTCGAACTCGAGACTTTATTTAAGGTGAATAAGCTCTCCACTTAAACCACCAAGTATTAGTAATTGATTATTTCCTTTTAAGTTGGTCAAATGTTGTTGTTTTTTTCCTTATCAAACGGTTAAAATAAATTAAAATTGTAATCAATCTGTGTTATTGCAAATAGGCGCAAGACCCTTGTTCTTTCCGTTTGAAGCTTTGCTAGTGTCTACTTCTTATCTTTTATATGCGAGTGTCAGAGTGTGAACTGGGAATTAGATCACAAGCACTTCCCCCACTGCAAATCTCCCTTAATCAATCAAATGCTGTTCTTGGAGTGCTTTTTGTACCTATGTTTACGTTTGTTAGTTGCTACCAAACCAGGCAATTACGAGACATTGCAGGAACTAATATTAAAACATGAAATGCCGACCTAAACTCTAGACCCCATGCAAGGATGGCATTGCTTTTGCGTTGTATACTTGTAGTCCAAAGCTTATGATTTTCTTATTACTTCTTGCACGAGGGCTCAGAATCATCTCACCTTCTCATGCAGAGTGATATAACCTCCAAAATATATTCAAACATAGCTACTTGTTTGCTAGCTTCATAGTCCAAATACCAATCAAAGTGAAAACCCTATCATACTGGAGGGTGTGCCGTGGGGTTTCTGCATGCCTATGTTTTATTTAACTAATTTGGTCGCTTAATTCATTAGCTCTTCTTTTGGTTCGTAAATTTTGAGACTTTAGAGAAGAAAACTCGGACTATTTTTTGAAGAAGCCGGTGGGGCGGGATGTACTTCATACATACTCTCATCTTTGTCTCCTTATTTTCAAATTTTTCTTCCATGAATTATAAAAAAATTAGTTACTCTCTCAATCACTACAACGAACTAATGGGGATATATCGTGCCCATTTTTCATAGCAAATAGTAAAGACAAAGATTTTTATTTCGCCCGAATCAAATAAGACCAATGTAAAAGTTGGCAACTTTTTCTTTAGGTACAAGAATAATTTTATCTTTTCTTCATATGAATCAAGGGAAAGTGTAAAGCCATCAAGTGATATACATTAACCCATGCCATAATGATGAGGATTTCATGTTTACAAGGTCAAAAGAAACGGATTTAAACTTGTAATTGATTTTGGTGAATTTTGTTTGTGTTGCACTTTTTATGTACATGATTGATATTCCATCATGATGGACATTCTTTTCTTTCCTAAAGCAATGTTAGATCAATATCCACGTCCTTACTCCAATTCGTACCAAGAGAAACAAAAGAGACAAAACTAGAAGTCCAAAAATATTAACAAGTCAATTCAATAGGGAATTCATTGGTGAGACATAGCTATAAAATTACATCTCAAAAAAAAAAATGCGGACTTATAAATTCTAAACATCATAACTGAAGTATTCACTTCAACATGCCTAGAGCGTGGACACTCCCTGTACTTCCAACAATGGTTTCTTAACTTCCTACATGTCAATATAGTGAACGTACAAAAACTGAAATCATAATCCATCCGACCTCATATTTATTTCTGAAATGATCAAATATCTGAATTATCAAATCATTCAAAATTTCCAATGGTGCTAATAAACAACGAATAGTAAACGTGAAGCTATGCTTTTCAAAGTTAATATATCACTCCAACAATAATCATGCTTAATGCAACACTAATTCACCACCATGATTATGTTTGTAGCCTGCACCTGAATTCAAATTAATCATGACATGAGAACTTAATGACATCTTAGGCACTAAGATAAGTATTAACACTCCATCCACATATCCTCCTTTAATAATCTTTTGTTTCTTTTCCCACTTATCCTCCACCAAAGGTCCCAAAAAAATAATTGAAAAAAATGGTCCAAGATATTAATACATATATATATATATATATAACAATTATGACACAGAAAATAGTAATTATTACATAAAGGCAATCAGGGAAAGAGTGAGTCCAAAAATGGGGCTAATGAATGAGATGTCCTGTTGTGAGGAAGCCAGAGTGAAGAGATGCAAATCTTGACTCTTGCCTTTGCATAGCTACTTTTCTTCTGCACAGTCTCCATCTGACAAGCAATCAAGTCATCTACTCACTTACTCAACTCTCTCCCTCTCTCTCTCTCTGTCTCTCTCAAGAACACTCCACCTCACTAGTTACACAAACTCTGCATTCTCTCTCTCTGGGAACTCTGCACTAGTTTCATGACCTCACACTACACTCTTTTTCAAGCCAAGGAAAACACAACCAAACATAAAAACCCAAACCAACTTTTTACTGGCCGTTCTCCCCCATTCTAATCTCTTACCTTAAACCCCCAGAAGCCAGAAACCCATCTCAATGCACTCTGCTCTTCCAGTCCTTGCCCTCCTCCTCACTCAATGAGCTGTTGGGTTGAATCTCATTCTGGGTTTTGTGAATGGGGTGCATGTGCTCTACCTTGGCTTCCAAATTCGCCTTCTTCCCTCCAACTCCCCCGACCTACAAGATCCACCACCCTCAAACCAACGACGGCAAGCTCACCGTTGTACCCTCCCCCTCCTCCTCCTCCACCACCTCATTCCCTCTCCCTCACGCCGACGACAACTCCTTCGACGTTTTGCTCATTGACAACAAACGCGGCTCCAAGATTGTCGCTTTTTACCTCAGCAACCCCTACGCTCGTCTCACTCTGCTTTACTCTCATGGCAATGCTGCTGACCTTGGTCAACTCTATGATCTCTTTGTCCAGCTCAAGGTCGCTCTCAGGGTCAATCTCATTGGGTTAGTCACTTTCTCTCTGTTTCCAACCAGTCTGCTTTGTTGGGTCTCACAATGTGTGGACTTTGGGTTCTGGGTTCTGTTTGTATATCTGTTTTTCTAAGCTTCATGGTCCATGGAGTTTGCAAATCTTACAATCTTAACTTTAAAAAAGTTGCCTTTTGTTTGTGAGCTTATTTTTACTCAAACAGTTGATGCTGTTAAGTTGAGTTTAATTTGATTTACTACCTTTCCTTAAGTTGAAATCTTCCAGTGGGTCTGATTTGATGGGCTTAGATCTGGGGTGAATGTTTCAAATCTCTTACCTTGAACTATTTTCACACACTGCTGTTATTGAATTGTCTTTTCACATTTGTCCAGTAACTGCAAATCAAAGTGAAAGTGAATAAGGGAGAGTTAATGGCTTCCCTAAATGTTTGTTCTTATCAGTTTTTTTTCAACCTTTTTCTTTATTTTCTCCTCTAGACTCTAGTATTACTTTTTCTCATTGTATAAAGTAAATGGATTTTGTTGTTCTATTTGGAATTTTGGATATGGAGATGCAGCTTTACTGCTTCTCTTTTTAAACCGTGGAATGTTGTGCCTTAGGGCTCTTCAGATCTACTCTTCACTTTCTGTTCAAGAGTTGCCTCTGTGTCCTCGATGATCCGTATCTTTCGAAACCCCTATGATGTGAGACCTAAGAATTGAGTACATGATTTAAGTCATAAGCATTTTGCGTGTTTGATTTCTTCAAATGTGGTTTCCAGATTTGTAAATGGGCTACTTCTTTAGTCTTTATTCTTCAATTCCCTTGTCAGGAAATTGGTTTGTGCTCAATCATAGTAGAAAATTTCATCCGGGGTCTGATGTCACGTGCAGTCATTGCAATGTGATCAAAATTTTAATGAATAATGATCACATTGCTATTACCTTTTAATGGCGATCTCTTTTTTGGTCAGAAACTGAATTCATGTTTTCCCTGCGATCTCCTTGATTGGGTTTGATGTTCATCCAGTGCTGAATTTTGTATGCAGATATGACTATTCTGGCTATGGCGCCTCTACTGGCAAGGTAGCCTGTGTTTGTTATACTTCTTACCTGTTTCAATATTTCAAGCAAAACATTTCTTAATGATGCAAATCCAAAGGATCTCTTTCTTAATGTTATTCCACGCTAAATAATTCATCTGAGGAATTCAAATTGTGCCAGACCATCCAAGTGATTAACCAACTCATAGATAATTCATATCATCATAGGATTGGATGTCACATAGGTTCTAAAATTCCAAAAGTAGTAAGTCTTTTGGTAAGATCATGTAAAAATCCTATGGCATAAGTGAGCATTGTTGAAATTAGTTCCGGAAAGTAGATATCGGCTTATGTGGGGAAGATCATGCATACACCTCCCCCAAGACTGAGGGAAAATTTCTTGTTTCAGATATGTCAATAATTGCAGAAGTATTGGACTGGTTATAACTCACAATTGAACAACAGTAACGTTGATCACATGTTTACTGGAATTTTCTTGCATAAAAGCTTTATGCATTGTGATAAATATGTTAATATCAACAAAAATGAGCTAAATGTTGCTTTCTATGGGTAATCCATGCAAGGCTTCACAGAAAGTGCATGTGTATGGATTGGCTATTTGACTATATAAGGTAATTGGGGGTATCTGTTTGTGTATTGATGTATTGGATTTTGTAACGTTTCAGTTGCTTTTCACGAAAATTAGAGGCATCTCATTTTATGTGTTGACATTACACCTGCTTACTAGTTAGTGCACTATTTTTGGATTTTCTTATCATCATTAAAATGTTAAAATGTTAAACGGCTCATGACCTTTAAAATTGTCCAGTTGAAGTATTTAATTACATATTGTTACTGGAATCCAGCCAAGTGAGGAAAACACATATGCTGACATAGAGGCAGTATATGAGTGCCTTCAGACCGAATATGGAGTAAGCCAGGAAGATTTGATCTTGTATGGGCAGTCAGTTGGAAGTGGACCAACACTCCACTTGGCATCTAAACTACCAAGATTAAGGGGTGTAGTTCTGCACAGTGCAATTCTCTCCGGCCTTCGAGTTGTCTGCCATGTAAAATTCACATTCTGCTTTGACATTTATAAGGTATGGTCTTATATCTTAGCCAGTTGAGTAATAGATGGCTAGCATCAACTTGATTCTTGACACGGCCTTCCATATCAAATGACAATAGTTTTTTATATTTAGTGGATTATGAGAGTTATAAATGTAGTATTCTGCCAAGACTAGAGTACTATGCTTTGCTAATGTGAATATGGTGTTAATATTATGTACGCAGAACATCAATAAAATTCAGAACGTGAAGTGCCCCGTGCTAGTGATACATGTAAGTGCTTCTGGAATTGATCACTATAAATCTCATGTTTTTGTCTGGTTGATTATGTAATGTTAAAAGCACAATAAACAGATGGATAAATTTGTATTCCTCACTTGTCTCAACTCTTGAATAAGTACCGAGCCTAAGCTGATGTGTCACAGGCTGACCTACATTTTGCAGGCCACTGTAAACTGTAAAACTTAATTAATCTGTTAGAACATGATGTTAAAAGAGAAAAGAACCTTCGATAGGCTGACTGGCAATAAGGTTTCGCTTACTCAAACCCCACTAGTTTTTAACTGAATCTGACTTGAGTTTTCCTTTAACCATCTTGGGTTCCTATTTTTTTTTTTTTAACTTTCTTTTCTTGTCCAAAACCAATTCAAATTCTCCTATAGCTATACCTTGTTATTACTGTTATAGGATGGCTGGTGGATTGAGTGGAAACCTGTAACATGTTCATTGCCAATATAGCTTATAAAAATGGTGCCCAGGGTTCCCATCTAGGTTGCTGGTCCAAAGGCTTCAGAAGTTGCTATATACATCTTGGGAAAAGGGTAATAAAGAAACATGAGAGTCGGAACATATTAGGTGTAACTATGTCTTTCTAGTTTTATAAAGGAATTCATATAAGCTCCAATATGTCCCTTGACTAATTTGATGAAGTTTGAAAGAGATGACAGATCTTTCCAAGGAGAATGGAGTTTAGAATTTGGGAGTTGTATAAAGCGTTTTCCTGGGAGACTGGGAGCCCAAAAAGTTTACAAGGGTTGAGAGACTAATTTTACTAAAATGTTTAATTCATTGTATAGTTGATAAAATCTGACTTTTGTATGTCATGTGTATCGAACCCTTAAAACTCGATTATTATAGACTTATTCATGTTTTAGGTAATCAGTACATTTATTCTGATCTGTGTTATAATAGGAAGCACTGAATGATCAATCATTTGACTCAATTAGACTATGACAAAAGCACCATGGATGCAGTTTTCAGAAACATTATACTAGTATACGTAACATGGCATTTTAACTGTAAATTTTATTTATCGAAGGTGGAGCCCAACTGTTGGGTTACCAATGCTCGAGTTTCGTGGATGTGCTAAGGTCATGTCTCATATTTTCTGATATCTAGCATCTCGATCATCTTAATAGTGATAAGATTGATAGATTGATGGTTAAGTATTCTAGGTGATTAAGATAGAAATTTAGGCTGGTATTTGTGTTTTTTCTGTTTTTTTTTTTAAACGAGAGTTCCCAATGGGAAGAAAGAAATTATATTTTGACTCTTTGAGTGAGGAGATGAAAGTATGAGTATAAATGTACATGTTTGCAGCGTTTAGAAGAGTGGAGCCAATCTGAAGTTTGAGTTGCTTATTTCCACATTGGACATAAGCCATGTAATTTCGTCTTATTTTAAGCAATTAAGAGAGAGCCATTGTTTATTATCCCATCTTACTGTTCAACATATTGATGGAAAATAGTAGCCTGATGAATAGTATTGAATGCTAACCTGAGGCTGCGGCAGAATCTCTATGAAACCTTTATTGAACAGTATCATTAGATTGTGATCGCTTTATTGTGCCTATTCCCTTCTTTAAAAGCATCAACCAATTAATACCGATATTTGTGTCGATATGCAAATGCTTAGCCATTCGTCTTAAGACTGGTCTGTTGCTACGTTGCTGACTGTTAATGGATTACTAAAGTCATGATGATCTTAAAACTTTGGCTGGCTATTCAGGTTGACAACCTGAGATTAGTTCATAGGATTTCCTAAATTCTGAACATATTTTTCCATGATAATCTAAGTAGTTTCTGTAATCATTTTCATTTTCATTTTCATTTCGTTTGCTATGCCTCATCATAATTATAAGCTAAAATGCATCTAGAAACTATCTTACAGGGCACAGAAGATGATATTGTGAATTGGTTGCATGGCAATGGACTGTGGGAAATGGCAAGGGATCCATATGAGCCTTTGTGGATTAAAGGAGGTGGGCACTGCAACTTGGAGCTTTACCCAGAATACATCCGCCATGTTTGCAGGTTTATTCAAGAAATGGAGAACACAACCACAGAAATCCGATTGAAAAAGATCCGTCAGAACATGCATGCGCGCAAGAGATCATGTGCAAGCAATTGCTGTAGAATTAAAGTCTGTCGACCCAAATGCCCAGAATGTTCCATACCAAAATGTGTAAAATGCTCCTCATGCTGGACGCTTAAGTGCTCTTGTTGGAAGCCAAAATGCTTTTCTTGCTGGAAGCCGAAATGTTCTTGCTGGAAGCCGAAATGTTCTTGCTGGAAGCCGAAATGTTCTTGCTGGAAGCCAAAATGCTTTTCTTGCTGGAAGCCGAAATGTTCTTGCTGGAAGCCAAAATGCATCTCTTGCTGGAAGCCAAGCTGCATAAAATGTTGCTGGCGACCCAACTGCACAAAATGTGGAGGACCAAGCTGCTGCAGCAGCTGCACTGCATGTTTTCAGTGGCTGTGCTGTGTAGGAGGAACACAAAGTGGGTTAGACAGGAATCTGGATGGCTGATGGTATACATGGTTGTTGTATAGGTTTGAGCTGCTAACACCCTTTTCTTGTGCAGTAGTGTTGGAAACAGGAGGAAGTAGTACTCGGGTAGATTAAAAATTTTATAATTAATTTATTTTCCTGAAACTGGTCTGCTTTGAGACTCACAATATATGAACTTTCTTCAAAAACATACATTTTGAATGAGAAGTGCATTAATTTTAGGTAGCTTAAAGCTCAGACGTAGGGACACTTCTCTGACTGAAGCAATCCTAAGACTTGCAATAATGCAGGATATTTAAGCTGCCCTTTTCAGTCATCAAAATGGGTATTACCTGGAGGAAAAGGAATTCAGTTTCCTTGACCTCTAATATCTTATGTATGTGAAGTGTGAACTTGCATGGTTGTCACAAGGATGATGTAAAATGAAACAGCATGCTCCTAAATCCTCAAGACTAGCTAACTTGGCATCACGATTTTTTTTTCCTAGAATGATGTAACATGCTTGTACATCTCTACATTCGGCTCTACATTCACAATCAGAAGTCTAATATCCCCAAGTCCTGTCACTTCTGTAAGGTGTTTCTCAAAGAAGCACATCGACCTATCAAATGAAATCATTTGAACATCCCTTTTATTATTTGGTTCGGCCTCGAAGTTAATTTCACGACTTGTATTTCGATTTCCAAATCGTCCTCCACCAGCGGAAGCTTGTTGGTAATATTGTGGATTCCTAAACCTGGTGCCAAACAATTATTTACCAAATTCAAACCTGCAACTTGGTCTTTGATCTGCATTCGGTGTGGAAACCACGTTCTTGTTTTGAAATTGGTTAATTCCCTCATCTTCCTCACGTCCTTGCTTTCTTGACAAAGAAAAACACTCTCCAAACCAAATCAGAGAAAAACAAAGTTAATTATTATGTTTGGTCATGGACTCATAGATACAACTTATGTACACTACTCAATATATTGGCTCAAGTCACACGACCGAGTCTAGAAGATGGAGACCGCAAAGCCATAGTCAGGCTCAGGGAGCATGAGATTTGTAGTCTGTCGACAGAGATTTAAGATGGACTACTAATCTTGAAATGTCTCTTATCAAAGTACAATTGTTAATTAGCCTACTAACTCTGTCAATTCATCGTTCAATTTTTATCAATGGCAATTAGCTCTGATTACACAATGCAATACATTGCTTTGAGACGAAAGGAAATCCGAGCCTGAGATCTATAAGACAGACTATAACCTTTGCCAATGTATCCAGGGACGTATCATGTTGTATATGTTTAGAGAACAATTCCTTATTTATTTGTACCAATTTGACGAAGTTCGATTACGACTTCAATAACTAGTACCTACAAATTACAAACAATTGTTGCATTTGATAGGTGAAACGAGAACCCAAGACCAACATACTCATCGTTTCTGTTGCTTTGTTTGACAAAGTCCTACTTTGTTAGAGGGAGCCAGCAAGTATATTGCGACTATTGTCCTCAGTCCTTTATATATGAGAATTGACACATTCCAATATAGCACTCTTCAATTTTCATGACATCCTTCATTAGTCTACTAGGTCCTAACCATATAACTAGGTTGCCATTTGTCTGTTACAAGTAACAACTACGGGAGAATCAAAGTAATCATCTTGAAGGATACTGTATCCTAAAACCATATTCAAGTGGGAATCGTAAACTATAGGGGTATTTCAATATAAACCCATTTTTGAAGCTTTTTTAAGGGAAATTCACCTATATTTTTCTTCATTGTTTATCAAATTATTGTTATTCACTTAAATCTAAATTACAAAATGTCACTATTAAAGGCTGAGATATATAAGTGATTAGTCGATGAACAAATTATGCTCACATTTATTACTTTAATTATATATTTTCATAGTCCCTAAATAATTTCAGTTTTTCTTTTGCTCATCATAAATTTAGAAATAGAAATAATAGAATGTTTCCTTAATTACATATATCTAGAAATCAAAAGCTTTTTAAATTTAAATCAATTCAATAACGAAATCACTTCATGTTGATTTAAACTTTCATCTTTTTGAATAATTTTAAACTTTCTATTTTATAGGTAGATTTTGTTCATATTTTGATCAATGCAACCTATGTTTGTGGTAGAGATATAAGGTTTCTTCCCTTTCTAGTAGCTTTTTTTTAATTACAACCTAATGATTAGGTACGTATCTCTATAGATGTATATCTCTTATAGGAATTTTTACATCAACCTAGCTATTTGTTAGGTATTCTTTCATTGCAAAAATCTTTTTCATAGGTTGAATGTGAAATATATACTAATATGCATGCTTCTATCTATTAGGTAACAGTAGAGAGAAAAAATGAAAATTTGGAACCTAGAACAAAGATTTATCATAGGAAAAGTTCATATACAATGATGAGAAAAGAAAAGATTTGAAAAAAAACTTATATACATACATATTGCATGGATACTATACCTTATTCACATATTCAAAATGAAATGAATGAATGATACAAGTACACAACAAGTTTGAAATTCTCTCATATGATCTATAAAAGTTAGAGTAGTGTTTGTATTTTGAAAATTTGATATCAACTATATGAAAACAAATTTCTCAAGGAAAATTTTAAATTGAATTTTTCAACAATTTAAAGTAATGAGGAATCAATCAAATGTTTGAATTACAATATTTTAAATGGTTGCTAAGATTAAACAAACCAAAATGACAAAATTGGGTGTAGATTGAAGAAACAATTGAGTGTGGGTTCAACTTTAAAGAGAGACTCTAATATTGGGTTTATCTCTAATTTTCTCTAAACTATAAACTGGTCTTTTAATTTGTTACCGAAATATAACAGTGCTCACTCAAAATCTAAAATAATTCTCATATATCTTGTCGCTGCCATGCTGTCGTTTTTTTTTTGGACAAGGCCATGCTGTCTTCTAAATATGCATGTTTTGGGTAATTCTGAGTCTAAATTTTGATATATTCCAAGCCAGCAGTACTCTCTTCCTCTTAGTGACGTTTATACATTAACAGTTAATTAACCAAGTCTAACAATCGAGCTAGCTAGCTAGTATGCCATTTGTATGTAGCACCATAATATACAGCTACGTACTCAATCAGCTAGCTGTTAATGTATTTTCGATCTGCTGCGCATGCATGAGATATGTACATATATAGAATAGATCCATTAGATCGATGTAGCTAGAAACTAGCAATTAGCAAATGTTACCAACTCTTTTGACGCTAATTATAAACTAATATTGCTAGAAGAAGCATCAAGAACCTTCTGTAGACTTTTCTTCCAAGCTAATAATATTTTCGCTCATTTGAACTGGGTCTTTGATAAACTTTGTTTTTTTTTTAATTAATTGACAGATGTGTAAACACCTGATACTTTCTATATGTATATATTGTGATCGAAATGACCATCGATCACCTATTCACCGACATAAGAATTAACGTTTAGATGATTTTTTTTCCTTAATTATTTGAAAAGCACGTAAAGATGATTAGATATATGAACGTTTCTTTTAGGTATGATAAATATATGCATGTTGGTATAATATCATGTGTCACACGTAGATTCTTCAATTGATTAATGATCGAGGAGTGGTCGTGTTGATCCAAAACATTGGTTGGGTCTTGAACTGTATTGTTTAAAGGTAAGTCATACGTGATGTGATTAGATATGTACTCGATCAATATCACTAACTAGAGTCTTATAGGAGTTTTATGCTAAAAACTAACGACTAAAGACTAAAGATAAGAACATATCGATCTGGTACAAACCGTACCAAAAATATCAAAGTTAAGAACTCTGCGTCTCTGCCTACTAAGGGGGAAATCAATCTCCCAAGAATTAGGACTCGCAAGGGAGTGGCCAATAGACACGAGAGCATCCACAAGACCGCAACGAAGTTCGCCTCTGTGAAAACATGGTGAAAGGAAATTGTGTTGTCTCTCCAGCATGGTGTGAACAAATAGAAGTTGCATGCCTATCGTTTTTCACTTTATATTGACGTAAAAAAAACATAAAACATAAAATTTTGGATATTGAAATCAAAAGACAGAAACCGCCACTAAACAATTTTCACCTATATTGAAGTAATGCACTGTCTGATAACTGATAACTACTAGTTCAAAGCACGAGCCTTAGACAAAACCAATGAAGAGTACAAGACATAGAATATAAATTCAAACAAAATGTTATCAACTTCAAAGTCATCTTCGTGTTAGAAACTTATATGAAATGCTTAAGAACACATACGTAGTATCCATATTATTGGATCTTTTCCTTTATATGTAAGTTTAGAACTTGTTGGACATGATTGACAAAATTTTAAGAACGATCCATGAGGTTTCCTCCGCTAATGATTACAGTGTCTTAAGATCCAAAACAGTCACATTAGTGCTTGAATTTACGAACTCTGTACACTTTTCATGCACGCGGTACTATTAACACAGTCAGTTTCATGTTATTATTCAAATTTTGAAGGGCAATCAGGTATTTTCATAATCCTTGTCTCTGTTCCATTTCAATCATCGCCTCTAGCCCTTTGCCATCTCTATTGTTGATCAACATCTCAACCATAAAAAAATCACAAAATCCATAAACCAAAATCACCAAAAAGGTCCCCAAAGCAAACCCAACAATAACACCCCAACCAAAGCTGACCCAATGAAATGCCCTACAAAATTCATCAAAAGTAATACTAGCAGAATTCAGAAACACGACGTACGGTGGCAACTCTCTCTTTATTTGGCTGCTCGATTAGTGGGACCGAGGGGTCTGGATGGCCTCATCACCAATTGAAGACTCCGAACCTCCTGGAGTTGATTTGAGAAGTTGATGTCTTCATGATCTCTGGTAATGAATAAGACTTATGTGTTGTACGGTTGAAAGGATTTGCTCTTGGAGACATCTTCAATTGTATACATAAAAGAAAAGGAAGGATAAGATGGGGTTGGTTATTTTGCAGAGGATGGTTAGAATTTCATGATTGGAAGGTGAATAAGGGTGAGCTTCAAAGCTTGTGTCTTGGGGGTTTGGAGCAGAGATGTGGAAGCAATTGAACTGAGAAAGAGAGGTTTGATTTTGGGGCCATTTACTAAGAGGACGAAAATTTTCTTCAAAATATAACAGAGAGATTGTATAATATGACGGAAAGTTAACCGAATGTATTGAAAATGGAACAAAGAAAATAGTTCATGTATTAATGTGATTGTTTTGGATCTTAAGACACTATAATTATTAGTGGAGAAAATTTCGTGTATTAATCTTAAAATTTTGACAACATTCTAAGTAATCAAATAGAAACAAAAGAAAAGTCATAAAGAAAGCTGATGATCATGATCAAACATATAAAAAATGGACGGTGGTACAAGGTTAACGTTATAAAGGTCGTGTTCTGGGCGTTTGGCTCACGTGTCGTTGTGTAGGACAATACACCTCCAACAGAAAACCGAACAGAATGCAATGAAAGCACTTTTGCTGGAATCACGGTCGGGAAAAGCACTTTTAACGCCCACAATCACTCCAAAACCCGAATATCCAATTATTAGGAAGAGGAAACTCGACGACCCGTAACATGCGAAAAAGCACACAGGCAGGCCCACGCCCCACGCGGTCTACGCCTTACGCGGTTCTTTATTGGCCGGAGGTGGAGAGGTTAGAATTTGAATTTTTCTATTTGATATATTAATATGGGACAGAGGAATATCCTCCCACATTTTCCGCCGTTTCTGGCTAAGTCCTTGTCTTAGTAATAATTATTCTTGACAAGAGAATTAACGGGTCATGTTTGTTTCTCTAAAGATATGACACATAAAGGAAAAATTCACGTTGCTCATAAAATTGTGGCAGTCATGCATCAAAAATCAAGATGATGAACATAAGAAATAAGATTCTGCATGAGCTGAACTAAAATTGCAAAGTTAGATTCAATTTAAAAATTATTTAATGTTCCGGGAGAATTACTATTCTACCCTTGTGTGTGTCTTAGCCTAATAGGTTTCCTGTTAGGAGATAGATTAGCATCTCCGTAGTAGATTAGGACTCCGAATCCTACGGGATTGTGGTGTTGTAAATGCCTATATATAGGCCCCCATATCATTCAATAATATACAAGTAATTCATCCTCAAACACGTTCTCAGCACGAAGCCCTAAAACCCTGAATCTTTTAGAGCCTTCCGAAATTTTTTTTTCTCTTCTTCCCTCCGTCGCTCCTGCCCGCCGCTGCCTCCTGCCGCTGCCGCAGCCCCCCCTGCCGCCGCAGCCCCTGCCTGCCCTCGCAGCCCCTGCCCCTCGCAAGCCCCGCAGCCCTGCAGCTCCGCAGCCCTGCAGCCCCTGCCCGCAGCCCTGCTGCTCGCCGCTCGCCGCATTCGCCGCTCGCCGCTCGCCGCATTCGCCGCTCGCCGCATTCGCCGCTCGCCGTTCGCCGCATTCGCCGTTCGCCGCATTCGCCGCTCGCCGCATTCGCCGCTCGCCGCATTCGCCGCTCGCCGTTCGCCGTTCGCCGCATTCGCTGCTCGCCGCACCTGCTGCTCGCCTCAAAGCATTCAAAATTGCTCCTCCCGCATATTCACGCAAGAGACGTGAAAGTCACAAGCAAGGACTTCGCTCAAGAGAAGCTACTCCCGTATACTACAAACCTTCCAAGGTAAATTTTTATAAACGTTCCCGCTTTTGAACGTATAGATATATTATATCGGGCGCTATTAGCCTTCTTCTTGTCTTAATTTCGGCCTTTCTTATAACGCCGATGAGACTATAGAGGGATGGGTTTCCCCTCTTGGTCGATGTTTTCTGTGTGACGGTCCTGGGGGAGTCACGATTGTTTTGAAAGGGAAGTTAATCGATTTTCGTGTGGTCGCCTGAGTGCACCGCTGTTTTGGGTGCGATCATGAGTATCGCCGCTTGCATCGATTTTTCTTGTGACCATATACGTCACCCCTTCTAATTCCTATTATACTTGAATCTAATCGATTCCGTATTCGTGTTTATGTGTGATGTATTAAAGATTGGCATTCAATAAAATTTCTCACTTCTTGCTTACAAGACGATCTCTTTGAGAATTTTATTTATCCGACACTTAGCATGATGATCAACGTGTGCAACTCACGTGGTTCTTAAATTGGACGCTTTTGGGTTACATGGGACCCCAATAGCACTACATTGTGAATTTGGAACTTAAAATTCGGAAAACGAACCTCGGAACGTCGAAAATCGACGTCGTTTTGCCTTGGCCGGCCCCGGTTACTATTCCGGCGTTTCCGGCACGTTTTGCCGGCGTATTCGCCGTCTTCCGGCCATTTCCCGGCGTTTCCGGCACCGCCACTCGGCTCCTGCCGGCGTCCCCTGTCGGACCTGAAGTCCCGGCCTCCATACCGGCCAGTTTCGACAGCCGCCGGCCGGTTTTTCCGGCAATAGGTGCCGCCGGTTTTCCACCGAGTTTTTCGACGATTTTTTCGTCGTTTTCTCGTGATTCTTCCGGCATATTGCAGCAGCCCCTGCTGCCACGTTTTCCTCGTCCAAAATTCACCCGGTTTAGAGTTCTTTTGACATGGTTTTCCGGTTTGTTTTTCCGGTTTTCTCCAAGTCCGTTATATGCACTCACCGGTACTCTTTGTGTGTGTTTCCACACCATTATTGGATGGTTTCTACCACCCTCGTTTACTGTTTGGTATTTCACTGCTTCAATACCATGATTTCCAACTCTTTAGTTGAAGAATGTAGTACTATTGCCATGTGATACATTCGATGGAATCGCGCTTTGTTCCGATTCCCTTTCTTACAATATCCTACGGCGTATTGTATAGAATTGTTCCCGTGTCGCTGACTCTCTTAATTGTCATTTTGTAGATGTCCCGCGGTGAAATCGAATGTCTAGCTGATTGCGGAACCACCCACACTGTCCTACGGCACAGGCAGTTGTTCACGGATCTAGTGTTTTCGACTTCTTTGATGACTACAATGATTGGCTCGAAATCCATCATTCAAGGAAGAGGCACTGCTTCTTTCATGTTGCCTAATGGTACGACTCTTAACGTCGTAGACGCTCTTTATGCGCCGAAGTCTCCCCGCACCTTGCTAAGTTTTAAGGACATACGTGCCAATGGTTTTCACCTCGATACTTATGTTGAGAATGGAGAGGAATATCTTTGCGTTACCTCTGAAAAAGCAGGCCATCGCCGCATCTTAGAGAAGATGAAGAGTCTTGGGAATGGTTTGTATCTTACTTCCATTCGGATCTTTGAATCATATGCGGTTGAACGCAACTTTTGTGATTCAGACTCTTATATGCTTTGGCATGCCCGTCTCGGGCACCCTGGACGTGATATGATGATCAGAATTCTTAAGAATTCACATGGTCATCCATTTTTCAAGTCCCGGAAGCGATTGGAGGATCACCTCACCCGTGCTCCGCACGGTGAGGCCGTGCCGACCCATGCACCGCATGGTGAGGCCGAGCATGCCTCACTCGGCAGCTCTACGGCTTTCATGCCGTCGGTGGCGGCATCCCCTCCTTCACAGGAGCTTGTGATGCCTCCCGTGCTTTCACATGCCTCCATGGCAATTTCTGATGCCCATCGCTCGTTTTGCAAAGCTTGTTCTCTTGCTAAATTTCAAGGAAGTCCTTCTTTTGCTAAGGCTTCAACCGAGAACATTCCATTCTTACAACGTATCCAAGGTGACATTTGTGGACCTATTCAACCAGAATGCGGACCTTTTCGATATTTTATGGTATTGGTTGATGCATCGACGCGTTGGTCACACGTCGCATTGCTATCCACAAGGAATGCTGCATTTGCTAAGTTATTAGCTGAGATCATCAAACTTCGGGCTCACCACCCCGATTATACTATCAAATCCATTCGTTTGGATAATGCTGGAGAATTCACCTCCAAAACTTTTGATGATTACTGCATGTCTATTGGGATCGAAGTTGAACATCCCGTTCCTCATGTTCATTCACAGAACGGTCTAGCAGAGGCTACCATCAAGCGTATTCAGCTTGTTGCTCGGGCAATGGTTATGGGTACTAACCTGCCGGTCTCTGCGTGGGGATATGCAGTGTTGCATGCAGCGACACTTATTCGTTTCCGACCCGCGGCTAACCAAGCGTTTAGTGCGTACCAGATGGTAACTGGTTACGAACCCAATATTTCACACTTACGCATCTTTGGTTGCGCCGTTTATGTGCCTATTACGCCTACGCTGCGTACTAAGATGGGTCCTCAGAGACGATTAGGTATCTATGTTGGCTATAATTCCCCAACGATTGTCCGCTACTTAGAACCAACCACCGGAGATCTCTTTACTGCAAGATTTGCAGATTGTCACTTTGATGAGACATGCTTCCCGTCGTTAGGGGGAGATGGGAATGTTATCATTCCAAATGAACGTCAGGAATTGACGTGGTGTGTCCCCACTATGTCTCATTATGATCCCCGCACTGCTCAAAGTGAGTTAGAAGTGCAACGCATTATCGACCTCCAGAAAGTCGCGGATTCGATGCCTGACGGCTTTGTAGATATTGCTAAAGTGACGAGATCAAACATACCCGCTGCGAACATACCGGCACGGTTGGATGTCCCGAAATACGGGCGTGGAAGACAAGCTCCTGGACCTAGCAACGTTGGCACCGCCCCTGACAGTGGGACGGAGGCCGACGGCGGCACCACCGTACGCCGTGGTGTTGCCGGCGCCTCTTATGGCGACGATGCTGAGATGGCCCAGCATGGAGCAGCTTCGGCCTCGGCTCCTCAACGAAAAAGGGGAAGACCGATAAACTCTAGGGATTCAAAACCTAGAAAGAAGCGAATGACTAAGGCACAGCGCGTCATCAACGATGAATCACCATCGTATGAAGTTGTCTTTGATTACAGCTATGTCCATGAATCAACTCAAGTGTTTCCGTGGGACGCTATGGAACCTTGTTTGATGCCAGAGAACAACGAAATCTCAGTGAACTACACAAGTGAGCAGTCGGTCCGAAACCGAGCCACCACATGCATTGATGACGTTTTCGCTTATTCCGTCGCACTTGAGATCATATCTGAAGACGACGTTGAACCTCGCTCTGTAGCTGAATGCGAACGCAGAGCAGATTGGCCGAAGTGGAAGGAAGCAATCCAGGCAGAACTTGACTCATTAGCGAAGCGAGAAGTCTTCGGAAAGGTTGAATTGACTCCAAGAGATGTCAAACCTGTTGGACATAAATGGGTCTTCGTTCGTAAGCGTAATGAGATGAACGAGATCGTGCGTTATAAGGCAAGACTCGTGGCACAAGGATTCTCACAACGACCTGGTATTGACTATGAAGAGACTTATTCTCCTGTTATGGACATCATTACCTTCCGCTACCTTATTAGTCTGGTAGTGTCCGAAAGACTAAACATGCAGCTTATGGATGTGGTCACAGCTTATCTCTATGGGGATCTTGACGCAGAGATATACATGAAAGCTCCTGAGGGACTACCTTTACCTCCATCAAGTGCCTCCAGACCACGGAGTGCTCATGCAGTCAGATTACGTCGTTCGTTGTACGGGTTAAAGCAATCCGGAAGAATGTGGTACAATCGGTTGCATCAATACTTGGTGAGAAGGGGTTACAAGAATGATGAACTATGCCCATGCGTGTTCATACGAAAGACAAATTCCGGATTCGTCATCGTTGCGGTCTACGTTGATGACATGAACATAATCGGTACTCTTGATGAGATTGAAGAGACCGTGTCTTATCTGAAGTCGGAATTTGAGATGAAAGACCTAGGGAGGACGAAATTATGTCTCGGCCTTGAGCTTGTGCATAGGGCCGACGGCATCTTAGTGCATCAGTCAAATTACACGCAGAAGATGCTTCGACGTTTCAATATGGATCTATGCAGTCCATTGTCTACTCCCATGGTCGTCCGAAGTCTAGATATCAAGAAGGATCCCTTCCGTCCTAAAGAGGATGATGAAGACGTTCTTGGTCTTGAAGTTCCATACCTTAGTGCGATTGGGGCACTATTGTATCTTGCTCAATGCACTAGACCGGACATATCTTTCGCAGTGAACTTATTGGCTAGATTTAGCTCCGCACCTACGCTACGTCATTGGAATGGAATCAAGCATTTGTTTCGATACTTGAAAGGTTCCCTTGACATGTGATTGTTCTACCCCTATTGCAGAGAGAACACCGCCACGGTATCTCCCCACACCACCGCCGTCGCCGACCCCGGCCTTGCCGCCGTACGCCGCAGCGACGCCGCCGGCAGCCATGGCGTGGAGACCGTGCGCGGTGCCGAGAGCAGCCACCGGTCCCGTGCAGCTCTTTCCCCCGATGCAAAGACTCCAAACAACTTGTTAGTTGGTTATGCCGACGCAGGGTACCTCTCTGACCCTCACAAGGCTCGTTCTCAAACCGGTTATGTGTTTACCATTGGGAATACGGCGATATCTTGGAGATCCACAAAGCAATCTCTTGTTGCTACTTCTTCGAATCACGCGGAGATCATCGCTCTCCATGAAGCAGTGAAAGAATGTGTTTGGCTACGATCACTTGTTCGCCATATTCGTGATTCTTGTGGATTAGTCTCTACAACTGATCAACCTACGTGCATTTATGAAGATAATGCTGCTTGCATAGAGCAGACGAAGTTAGGTTTCATCAAGGGAGACAACACCAAGCATATTTCGCCTAAGTTCTTCTACAATGTTCAACAACAGAAGTTCTTGAATGTTCAGATCAATCAAGTGAGTTCAGAATCCAATGTTGCGGATTTGTTCACCAAGTCTTTGCCTAAATCTACTTTTGTGAAACATGTGAAGAGCATTGGCATGCGTCGTTTATCGGAACACTAGAGTTTGGTAGACTTCAGGGGGAGTCTACATCACATGTTAAGATCCTTAAGTAGTTGGTGCGTTGTGCTCTTTTTCCCTTCGATCAAGCTTTTGTTTTACCCAAGAGGTTTTTGTTTTGCTTGACAAGGTTTTTACCGAGGCAACGTTGTGCGCCATGCAACCTAGGCATGCGACACAAGGGAGAGTGTTCCGGGAGAATTACTATTCTACCCTTGTGTGTGTCTTAGCCTAATAGGTTTCCTGTTAGGAGATAGATTAGCATCTCCGTAGTAGATTAGGACTCCGAATTCTACGGGATTGTGGTGTTGTAAATGCCTATATATAGGCCCCCATATCATTCAATAATATACAAGTAATTCATTCTCAAACATTTAAATGTTATTAATGATATAAATTTTTATATATTAAAATAGAACAATTTCATTTGACTATGAAAATCAAATGAAACATGCAGTACAATGTTTTCATAAAAGTTAAAATTCTAAATACTTGCTTATAAATCAATTGACAACCGGTAATAATGTAGTCGAGTACTCAAAGACAGAGTTTACAAAAGAGGAGAGATGGTTCAAAGGGCAATGTTGCGAGAGTGTTTGCATTGTTGGTACCCTGGTCTCATTGTGAATTTTTTTATTCTTTTGACATCTCTTCATGCGGTAGTAACATATTGATGACACCACTTCTTGTGCAACATTAAGATATTTAAAACATACGTGTTGGAATTACGAATTGTTAAACAAAACACACCCACCAAAATAATCAAAGTCAAATACACAACGATAATTGTCCAAAACCAAAAGGCAAGTGCTAGCACGGAGGACAAATAATAACCTGCTTGTATGAAAGGGGAAACGGAGGGAAGATAAGATCAACAGATCTTAGAGTAAGGCTATATCACCACACAAAAAAATAAAAAAATAAATAAAAAAAAGAGTAAGGCTATATCTCAACCAAAAATTAAGCAATTTCACCAAACTAATTAGCTCCAATTCCACCGTCGTTGGCTTTCATACTAGTATCACCAAACATGGGTTGGGTCAAATTATTCAATGCTTTCGTAGTTTTGAATTTAGGGGATTTTCATTACCAAAACGCTAGAAAAGAGAGACGAACGGGCATGCCTAAAAGAAAGCGATGGAGTGTATGTGTGTATTCTATATTTTCTATTGATGGGAAAGGGAAAGGGAAAGGGAAAGGGAAAAGAAGGATAGAAGTTCCAATTCATTAGCTCACGCAGTGTGGAAATACAACTATCAACAGCTCGTGTTCAAACAAAGCGTAAACATCCCCTACAAGGTCACAAACTTACAACCACCCTCAACGGTTTTCAATTTGGTCGATTCTTATTACACCTTCTGATAACAACAATTGGAGATCACAAACTATTTCATCAAAAGGTGAAACATATATAGGGCAAAAGATGGTTGATTATAAATTTATAATCAGGTTTTTGTTAAGAGAAGGATTGGATCAAGGTGATTAATTCACTAATGTTTCTCAATTACAATAGAGGGTTGGATTAGCTCATCAAATGAGGCAATTTCTCTATTTGGTTGACTTAGGGATTTACAATTGCAAACGATACACTGCATAAAAGAGACAAGATGAGATTGAATACTTAGAATTCTATAACGTACAAATAGAACTCAACTAAAGAGTGGAATTTTTTTTTATGTTGAGCTATTTAGAATACGTAGGAGCTGTGCTTGGAGCTTAGTAAAACATAGGAGCTGAGTATGATCATTTTTGTACTACTCTCAACTCAGTTTATTTATATTTCATTTATAGAATACGTTAAGAGTTTCCAAATATTTTAGCCTATTTCTTTCCTTATTTTTAATAGATAATGATTACTCCTCTTGTAATTTTCTTTGGTTGAAATAAATTTGTTTGGGTAATTAGAGAAATGGCTTAATAATCTCAATCAATTAAGCACCAAATTAGGAGATAATAAAAAAGTCGTGATTTTCCATCTTTCTTTTTTTGCTTACAACATCACCAAATGTAGCTGTAAACCAAAAACAAAACAAAAAAATGTAGCTGTAAACCAAATCCCCACAAAGATCGCAGGCGCGTTAGAATTTCCTAATGTCCATAAAATCCCACCCTCAAAATTCCCGATTTGTCCCCTATAAAACCCAAAAAACCCCATTCTTCTACTTACAGACACAGAAGAGACTCCTTCCTCTTCTCTCTTCCCATTGTCTCAGTAGTTGTCTGCAGAATCACCACCGAGTCCGGCGCCCTCTGATTGGCTTCATATATTATTCATCAGCTAAGAACCAAACCCAAACTCGCCAAAACCAAAAAAAATGATGATGAAGCTTGTTGGGTTGCCGGCACTGTGTTTTGGGGTATAAGAAGAAGTAGAAGAAGTGGGTTTTGCATGCACTTGTGCTTTGGAAGTGTTATAAGATTTTGAAACTGAAGGTCGGACTTGGTCTTTGCTCAGTAACAAGAGTTTTGAAAGTGTCAGAGGATTCGGGCTTTGTCTTACATATTTGGTGAAGAATTGGTGTCACTTGGTATGCTCTCGTTTTAACAAAACCCTCCTTCCCTTATCTCATTCCTTTATTTATCATCATAATTTTGCTTTTAACTTCTAGATTTGTAGAGAGAGAGAGAGAGAAAGAGATACACTGTGTTTTATCTTCGAGAGAGAGAGAGAGAGAGAGAGAGAGAGAGAGGAGGGTTGGTTGGTTGGTTTTCCTCTGTTTGTAACAGAACAGAGGTTTGGAGATTAGTGAGATTCATCTCTGTTTCGTTTCACTTCTACTTGGGTTTGTGTTTTGTGTTTTGCATTGATTTTCGAGATTTTTGAGTTTTTCTATAATTGAGATTTTGATTCAGTTGTTGATTGAATATTTGGGTTTTGAATTTCAGGTTGATTGGATGCTGTTGTGAACAATATGGCCTCTAATTACCCAAATGGAACCTCCAGGTTTAACCATTTCAAGCAAACTAGCAATGACCTTGACAGTGGTATAGGGAGTGTTGAGTTTGCAACCTACACTGTCCAGATACCCGTCACACCGGACAACCAGCCCGCCGGAATCTCCTTGCAGCGGTCAACTTCTCAGAGAGTTGAGGACCAATATGCATCCAGTTCTTTGTTTACAGGCGGCTACAACTGCGTCACGCGAGCACAGTTGAAGGACAAGGTGATTGAATCCGAAACCAGCCATCCTCAGATGACATGGGCCAAGGGGTCTTATTGTACTGTGCCGGGATGTGATGCTCAGGTGGTGACTGATGAGAGGGGTTTGGATATTGTGCCTTGTGAATGTGGTTATAAGATATGTATGGATTGTTATAGGGATGCTATGAGAAATGGTGAGACCATTTGTCCGGGCTGCCAGGAACCTTATAAGGAGATGGACATGAATGAGTATGGCGTGACTATGCGGCAGCAACGTCTGTCGACGGATGGAATGTCAAAGACGGAGAGGAGGATGTCACTTATGAAATCAAAGTCGATCAAGTCAAAAGCATTGATGGAGAGTCAGGCCATTGAGATGGATCAGAATCAGTGGTTGTTTGAGACTAAAGGGAGTTATGGATATGGAAATGCTATGTGGCCAAAGGAAGATGCGAGTGGTAGTCTTGATGGTGGGATGGGGGGTGATCCTAAAATGTTTAAAGATAAGCAATGGAAGCCTCTAACGCGTGAAGTGACAATCTCAGCTGCAATTATTAGTCCATACCGGTAAGATTGCTTTCTTGACGTTTGTTGTTAGTTGGAAATGGTGATTTTGGGTTTGGCAGTTTTTTCCTAGCATGTATAGCTTGTTTTTAAGTTCCTTGTGATGATTTTTCAATCACAAAAATGATATGATGCTAGGCAACTTAGTAAAATTACCACATGAAACATGGTAATTCTTTTGCTTAGCTCTCTTATTTTTAATTTATGAATACAGGCATAGTGTAAGAATCTTATTGTTTTGTGTTCAACAAAATATGGAGTTTGTAACTAAGACTTGTTCACAAATGTTGCAGCTGATATTAGCCCATGTATTGAATATTTGCTACCAGATCCAGTGATCCATTTCTGCGATTTGTTGTATTTTCTGTGCTTATCTCATATTTGATATTACAAAACTCATTGCATAGAAGGTTTCTTTTAGAGCTGTTTAATATTAGTTGCTGCAAATATTTTAAACTTATCTCGTGTTTTATTTTTTCAGGCTCCTAGTAGTAGCTCGACTGGTGGCCCTTGGATTATTTTTGCAATGGCGAGTCAGAAACCCCAATGATGATGCAGTATGGTTGTGGCTTATGTCTGTGATTTGTGAGTTCTGGTTTGCCTTCTCTTGGATACTTGATCAGCTTCCAAAGCTGTGCCCTATAAATCGCATTGCTTATGTCGATGTTTTAAGGGAGAAGTTTGAAACTCCAAATCCCAGCAATCCCACTGGAAAATCTGATCTTCCAGGGATAGACATTTTTGTATCTACAGCAGATCCAGAGAAAGAACCTCCTCTTGTAACTGCAAACACAATTCTCTCGATACTTGCAACTGACTATCCTGTTGAGAAGCTTGCCTGTTATGTTTCGGATGATGGAGGTGCACTTTTGACTTTTGAGGCCATGGCAGAAGCTGCTAGTTTTGCCAACTTGTGGGTACCATTTTGTCGGAAGCATGATATTGAGCCAAGGAACCCAGAATCTTACTTCAGCATGAAGAGAGATCCTTATAAGAATAAAGTACGCTCTGATTTTGTAAGGGACCGTAGGCAGGTAAAGCGTGAGTATGATGAATTCAAGGTTAGGATTAATGGTCTTCCTGATTCCATTCGGAGACGTTCCGATGCATTTAATGCTAGAGAGGAGATCAAAGCTATGAAACTTAAGAGAGAGACTAGAGATGATGAACCAGTGGAAAATTTAAAGCTCCCAAAAGCAACTTGGATGACTGATGGAACACAGTGGCCTGGTACTTGGGTGAACTCTTCCCCTGAGCATACCAAGGGTGATCATGCCAGTATCATACAGGTATGGATAAATTTATTTTGCATAATCTAATATGTGTGCTTGCCAAATGATCAATTAGCACTGCCATATTCCGATCAACTTGTCTGTTATATTGCATTTGCATTGAATTGCAACAGAAACGCTTCTGATTTCTGTTCTAATAAATGGATTACTTGCATCATGGACATGCACTTTCTTGTAACATTTCCCAAAGTAGATTGGATTTATTCTTCTGTGTGTTCGTTCCAATTGATTGCTTAGTTATAACACAACGTGCCTTGATCACCAAAGATAATGAACTAGATGAAAAACTGGTTTCTTTGTTTTGGCTTTGGTTATAGTTGTTGCTGTGAACTTCTATGTGCTGCTACTAACTGGTTTTAATTTTCTATAGGTGATGTTAAAACCCCCTAGCGACGAGCCACTTACAGGAACAGAAGTGGATTCAAATTCCATGAATCTGAGTGAGGTTGACATCCGTCTTCCCATGCTTGTTTATGTTTCTCGAGAAAAGAGGCCTGGTTATGATCATAACAAGAAAGCTGGTGCTATGAATGCCTTGGTTCGTGCCTCGGCCATCATGTCCAACGGGGCCTTCATTCTCAATCTTGACTGTGATCACTACATCTACTACTCCCAAGCAATGAGAGAGGGCATGTGCTTTATGATGGACCGTGGTGGTGAACGCCTTTGTTATGTCCAATTTCCTCAGAGGTTTGAAGGAATAGACCCTTCTGATCGCTATGCCAACCACAACACTGTTTTCTTTGACATCAACATGCGTGCTCTTGATGGAATTCAGGGTCCAGTATATGTGGGAACAGGGTGTCTCTTTCGTCGTATTGCCTTGTATGGCTTTGATCCACCCTTGGTAAAAGAACGTGATGGCTGCTGTAGTGGTTTCTTTGCAAAGCGCAAGAAAACATCTATGGTTGCTTCTGCTCCTGAAGTTGATTCCCAAGATGGATCGATCGATCTAGACAATGACAATGAAGAAATGGGAGTTTCTCTTATTCCGAAAACGTTTGGGAACTCAAGCCTCTTTGTTGACTCCATCAGAGTTGCAGAGTTCCAAGGTCGACCCCTTGCTGATCATCCATCTATGAAAAATGGACGCCCCATTGGTGCCCTTACTCTACCCCGGGAACTTCTTGATGCATCAACAGTTGCAGAGGCAATTAGTTGCATCTCATGCTGGTATGAGGATAAGACTGAATGGGGCCAACGAGTTGGGTGGATTTATGGTTCAGTGACTGAAGATGTGGTCACAGGTTACAGGATGCACAACCGTGGATGGAAATCCATCTACTGTGTCACTAAGAAGGATGCCTTTCGAGGAAGTGCCCCAATCAATCTCACTGATAGGCTTCACCAGGTTTTGAGGTGGGCTACTGGCTCTGTTGAGATATTCTTTTCTCGAAACAATGCTCTTCTAGCCAGCTCCAGGATGAAGTTTCTCCAAAGGATTGCCTACTTGAACGTCGGAATGTACCCTTTCACATCCATTTTCCTCATTGTTTACTGTTTCCTCCCTGCACTCTCACTCTTCACTGGTAAGTTCATTGTTCAGGAACTCAACGTAACCTTCCTGGTATATCTCCTGGCCATAACAATTACCCTCATTCTTCTTGCCGTGCTTGAGATCAAGTGGTCTGGAATTGAACTGGAGGAGTGGTGGAGGAATGAGCAGTTTTGGTTGATTGGTGGCACAAGTGCCCACCTTGCTGCTGTGCTCCAAGGTCTACTAAAGGTTATAGCAGGAATTGAGATTTCATTCACTTTGACATCAAAATCTGGGGGCGATGACACAGATGATGATTTTGTTGATCTTTATATCTTCAAATGGTCATCTCTGATGGTACCACCTATTACTATCATAATGATCAACTTGATTGGAATGGGTGTTGCAGTTTGTCGAACAATATACAGTGATGCACCAAAGTGGAGTGCCTTGCTTGGAGGTTCTTTCTTCAGCTTCTGGGTGTTGGCTCATCTATACCCCTTTGCCAAAGGACTTATGGGAAGACGAGGGAGGACCCCCACGATTGTGTTTGTCTGGTCTGGGCTGATAGCAATCACCATATCTCTTCTTTGGGTAGCTATTAGTCCCCCATCAGGCAGTGAAGGAATTGGAGGTTCATTCCAGTTCCCTTGATACTTGGAGTCATGACATTATTTCTACTCACTCATCTTTTGTCTTTGTGAGTTCGACTTAAACCAGGCAGCTGTAGGCAAATCGTATAGGTTCTCCAGTGACATGTACATTTTCTAGCCATCTTTTTTTTTTTTTTTAACTCTGAAATTGATGTTCATAGGAAAACTGGATTTATATACATTGGTTCATTTGATTACTTATTCAGGTTTCAATACGTTGAAAACAATCAGAAGCTGAGTAGTTCCATTATTCGGCCCGCTGTGACTTTCTGAATATACCTGCTTAGTTCTTTTAGACAAGTTCTGCTGCATACACCAATCTGATTGCAAATATCTTGAAAAAAAAAGTTGGAGTCTTGTTTTAAATTTTGGTTGCTCAGTTGATTGAGTTGAGAATCAAGGTATAAATGGGTTTGCCTTGGGGTTCAAGCTTATTGATCGGCAGAAGCTTGTTGTAGATTTGGCTTCTAAAAAGTCTGATTGATTTGGGGTATTGTAAATTCTTGTTAATTGAGCGGGAGAAGATGCTTGGATTGATCACAAACCTGTGATCATTTGTATGTATATATAGACGACCAGCAAATAAAACTGTAATGAAAATAGATGCTAATGATGACATAACTGTAAGTTAAGGAACTAGTCCCCTCGAGTATTTAGATGTCTAAAATTAGCAACGGAAATCTAATACTGTAATACAGGCATGCTCATGTGACAGGCCATGAAGTTTTGATGCTTCTAATGATATTTCAGACGATGTTATCGATCATCAGTGGAATAGGAAAACTTCCCACTTTCCCAGAGACTGCATTTGGAAAACTGATTAACCCAAGCAAAATTAGTCACAACTCAAAGCAGTCTCGTCTGTTATAACATCTAACAATCTATCAATACTGTGATATCATCGAAAGGAATGCGAAAAGCACAAGCAATTAGGAAAGGGAATGAACCTTAGCATTGAAGTTTTTACCAAGGTCTAAAACATCCGAGGATTCATTAGGCCAAGTTCCTGCGATTCCCTCTGCATCATTAAAAGAAGAGCGACAAACCAAGCGAAAATTAGAAACTAGACAGCGGATAAAACAAGCTTCGGCAAAAAAGTACTGACTATTATGTCTGGATTTCCAAAATAACAACAGGTCAGATTATTTATTTTCTTATTTATAAAATAACTCACATATCCTTGTATTTATCAGTTAGGTTTAAACTCGTGACCGCAGCGTCGTCGGTTAACCAACCGGACCAGCTTGTTCCTAAAGCAACACAAAACTCTTATCCAAAATGACTGTATATTCAGAAGCCTGGTTCTCATTTTCTTTTTGAATAAAGCGAGCCTGGTTCTCATAGTATCTAACAAGAACAAGACAGTACAGGCTTAAACACTGTTCTTAAAATATAAGCTGAATAAAGAAATCAATTCCCAAGCTGCCCCATTCAAAGAGGAGATGTAATTGCAGAACTAAACGTTGTTCTTGAAATAAAGCCTTGATGAAGAAACTGATGCCAGAGCTGCCCCATTCAAAGAGGAGTTGTAAATCCAAAATTTAATATTGTTCTTGAAATAAAGCATCTAAAAAGAAGCCGACTCAAACAGCACTTGTAATGCAAAACATAGTCCCGAAATTGTCGTCATCATCATCAAGGTCACTCAAAGCATCAGACTCATCATTGTCATCATAACTCATAGACTTGAGCTGACATATCAATTTTGGGTACGGGATAGCATATCTTTGTAAAACTCCTCTTGGAGATCCATCTCGTCTTTGTTTTGTTCATAGTGCATTCTGGTCCTCTCCCTCAAAACACGATTTTCCTCCTGTATCTTTAGCATCTTCTCATTTACTATACGAAGAGCTTCTTCTAGACCCTGACTGTGTTTCTCTTCTTTAGCCACCCTGGTCTTCATATAGTTAACCTGTTGGCTGTCATCACTCATCTTCCTCAGGGGGTGGAGCACCATCTCCTCGTAGGACCTTATCTCAAATTTCAGCTTCAGCTTCTCTTCTGAGTGCTGGTTGAATATATCCAAGTCTTGTTTTGTTGGCATGTAACCATAAAGCTGTCGTTTATCACTTCGAAACAACACAGGACTATGATCCCAAGCATCCTTGCCCAAACCTTGCTCAGCAAAATGCCTATGCAGCCGTGCAGCCTCAAAGTAACCCATTGCCGAAGGCTCAAAGATCAAAGTGCTCATCCCACGGTGTCCTTCAGGGCCATAAGAGTGTTTACCCTTCAGAGCACGATAAGAGGTAAAGCACTGTAAAAGCTCCTCATTGCCCATACCCTTCCATTTGTCACTTGCATCTTTTTCAAGTCTAGTATTCATGATAAAAACCATTGGAGGCCAGATAATTTTGTGATCACTGTCATCCTTGTTTAATACCACCCATTTATCGAACACCACACCAGCAGGTATGGCACTTGTACCCCGCACCTTCATCTCTGCTTCCAGAAGTTGTGCAAGCTGCCTGTGTAACTTCACCCTCTTAGATCCTTTTGTTTCCGCATGTCTGATCAATGGCTGCATGCCTTTATACCAATCAATGGCACCAGGACCCCGTTTGCAAGCAGGACAGTGCCACTGCCTATTAGGATCATTTATCTCCTCCACTCTTAACTTATCCAAAATGTCGAAGAAATCCTTGAACCACTTGCTATTCTTTTGAGTGTCGTGACTCATTCGACTAGAGTCTGATTCATCACTGAAAATGTCATCATAATCATCATTGTCATCGTCGTCATCATCATCAAGGTCACTCGAAGGATCAGACTCATCATTGTCACCAGCAGGATAAGCTGCAGCGGCAGGCACATATCTGTCACTGTTGCCAACCTTTGACTTCCAATTCCACCCATTGGGCAGTGCAGGGGTAATCCCTTGTTGAGGGGTACTGTTAGGTTGCGGCCTTGAGTTTCCTCTTCCAGCTGGTTTAACTTGTGATCCTCTGTTACCACTCCACACATTGTCCTTTTGAACATCTTGCAGCGCCCATGCTTTTGTGTTAGACTTTTCGGCACCTTTTGCAGCATTGCTTCCAGTTCTGTTCTTTGATTTCTTCCCAACTTGTTCCCACCCTCCACTATCTTCTTCCGAACCCAGGCTAAGATCAGCTACACCTTGGCTCAGCTGCCTACTGTTTACTTCAATGACTTGCTTGTCCCTCCCATTTCCGTTTGCTCTTCTTGAACTCATCCTTGAATCTCAATTCAGCAAATTTTCTTCCACAGTCGGAAAGAGGTACCTACCCCAAATGCCGTCAAAACTCATCTATAACCAGAAACATTTGACAAGCTGTACAGAAAGTATGAATGGAAACTCATAGAATATCAGCATTATACACAGACTTCTGAACAATTATTCATAAAACTTAAATTTCAAACCCAAGCATGAATAAAAACCAAAAGATAAGTCAACATTTTCCGCCGATCTCTGAACTACACACCTGATCTGTCACATCCACAACATTAATGCAAGACCTATGAAAACCACTGAAAAAATAACAATTGAAAAAGAAAAATAAAACCACTCTTTTAAATCAAAACCATCACTTTCATTCTCATTCATTATCCAGGGCATATGCCCATACACCCATTCAACAAAACACTCTTCATCAAACCTCTGGAACACCCATCTCACATATTATGAACAACACAAGATCTCTTCAAGACCCAGAAAAGCCATTACACAAAACAAATGAAATACAAAGCAACCTACTCATTCCAAATCGAAAACACCCAAGCTCTCATTGCCATCAATATCCATAAACCCATGAATCCATTCAACAAAACAAAAACAAAGCAGATAACTTTACACAAAAACCAAAAGCAACATACCCCCATATCCATATATCCCAGATAACACTACCATATCTAAATGTCATGAACACAATCATCAGCTCAAGAAAACAAACAAGCCTGAACCAAAGGGCGGGTGAGATTAAAACAATCAGAGAATGTAGATGGGCCTAATGCTAAGAATGTATTAATTAGATTGATTTGGAAATGAGAGGAGTGGGTTGAAGAATCACCTTGTATCGTTCTCCTCAAGGTGACAGCTACAGCGGCGGCGGGTGAGGGCTGCGCCTGTGAGCTCACTCGGTGTTGTAGTGGAATGGTGATATCTGTCACCTTATATAGTGTGGGGTGTCGCAGTGGTTTTTTTTTTTTTCAAATTTATTATACTCTCAAGAAATAAAAATCGCATCTATCTATGTATAATTATTGGTCGGATCCTTCATAGTACTAATTAGTAATTACTATAAATAGATTCTTACTAATGAAGGGGCAATGACTGTTTCAATATTTATTTCCAATGTAAATCTCTCCTTGGACTAGTCACTACACATGAATCGTTCTGCACTTTCAGGTTCTTTTCTTTTTATTTTAAAATACAAACAAGTATATTTAGTTATATTCTTTTTATAGAAAATAAATTCCATTAAATTATAATCGCTTCCTTACCTAAAGGAAAACTGTTTGTTGCATCAACCTAACATATTCCAAAAGTCCTTGAAACATCTTTAGTTCCAACCTCATATGATAACAATACTTTCGAACACTATATGCCAAAATGGTTAGCATACATGCACAAAAAACTTCTCTATGACATTGATAACAAGAAATATGGCTCTGAAAAACATTGCAGCGCCTCTATAGCCAGCTAAGGTCAATGTTTTCAATTAAAGAAGAAAAAGTCGTACCACGCAAATTTAATAGCTTTTATGGGTGCGTGTCTTGCGATTTTTTTTTGGTCGAATTGTCTTGCGAATTGTAACAAAGCTTTCTCTTAGTTTCCGGAGAATCTTTGAACTTAGGAAAATTCTAGGGTGCGCTGCTGTATAAGATACATCAGCTGCATCCATCATATAATCATACTACCACCCCACGTGCATTATATTCTTCCCTCTTTATCACCTTCAGATCTTGCTGTATGTTGTACAGCAGGTGTACAACAGATGTATCCTTGAACTTAGGTTATATCTGACACCTATTGCTCAAAGATTCTACCTTGTGGGACGATTGAACACAGCAAGAGCCTTTGCGTTCGACTTTTTTCCACAGTGAAAGGTGCTCTATGTGGCATCTCAAAGCTCCGGTGGAAGTCCAAGCTCATGGTGATCGACTTTCTTCGCATTGGCCAATGAAAGAGGTGCAAGTCGAGGGAATAAAGGAGGGCCGAGGGGATTTGGAGAGTAATAATTTCAGAACGCGCGATTATGAAGGTTTCTAAAATACCAAGGCTGCGACAACCACGAAGTTGGAGGGGGAAACAATTGGACATGTACTTCTGGTCGATCAAGCTAGAGTCTGGATCTTGCCACCCTTGAACGATCCAGTATGACTTGATGGTCGCACCATGGTTTCCCTCATCGATGCATGGTGTTTGTGTATTAGTATGAGAGGCTGTTAGGGCGATGTAGAGATTATATATATAATGATCAATCATGGCTTCCGGAGTGTCCTAGGATACATGAGGAATGAGGGACGTCGACTACACTGGAAAAAGATGGAGGACTAATCCATGTAGCTCTGAATATGCTATGGTGGAAAACAATGGAGGACTAATCCATGCAGCTCTGAACATGATATGTAGGGCTAATGTCCCTCATGTGCTGGTGTTATGTCGGCTTCACTCTTTCCAAATGAAAAGCAGATCTTTGTAAAATATGAAATCACTAACTTGGTAAAACATATGCAAGACAATATTAAAAGTGTTTGATCCATGATGATCCTCTTTTTCTTTTTTTTTCGATGATGGAAATACAAGAAAGAAACTAGTTCACCACCATCCGTCAAACCCTACTGAAAAAGTCTAACGTACGGTTAAAGCTACTTGACACTAGTAAAATCCCAAGAACTATAAAACTCAGGCAAGCTTTCATACGTGAAAGTGTTTCAACAAATACAAAGCTTTCGTGCCAAAAACAAAAGAAACTTCAACAACCCCGTTCCCTTGGTGGCGCTCAACTGCTGACCACCCGAAACTTTAAAGGCAAACCGTGCCCAACTCACCGCCACAATTTAATGACACATCCCCTATCAATTTTATTGAAAAAAGAAGAACCCCGCATAAATTTTGCGAAAGAAGATTATAAATGTTTTACAAGACAAATGAGTGAGACTGGACGAATTTGAAATTCAAAAGGAGACACGTGTTGTGCTGTTATTGCATAAGATGAGTCTTCTTGAGCGGGAAAAAGAAAAAAGAATTAGCTCCTTTGCCCCGAAAGAAAACAAAAGGTCGCTATTCCCCGCGGCCACGTCTGCAAACGGTCAAATAATTCAAAAATGATGACCGCCCATCTTCTCTCTCACAACGGCCATAAGACAGCGACCAGAATTCAAAGCAATTTCATTTATAACGCACCAAATCCATGTATCTCTCTCAGAATTCCCACTGTATAACAGCTCACAGTCTTAAACCAAAACCCAACCCACCCGTTTCTCATGAACGCTTCCTTCTCTTCTTTGTGCTTAAACTCTGAAGTGTGTCTCAGCTGTTGACCTCAATCTGGGTTGTTGAAGTTTCAATCTGGTAAGTTTGTACTACTATGGAAGTTTAGAGACTCAGAGGGTTTGGAAAGCTCTGTTTCCGAATAGAGAACCATACTGAGCTATTGTTAATCATTTATTACTTCAAATGTTCTATCTTGACAAACCATGAGGTCGTTTCAGTTGCTTCTTAATTGAGAGGTTGTTGCTATAATTTCTCAGGTTCATGAATTATGGCCTCTGAATCTCCAATCAACACTTCAACCGCGTCCCCTAGGCTTCGCCGTTCAAGCCGAACAAGCCAGGACCTCGGCAGTGACATTGGAGGTGTCGAATTCGCAACCTACACAGTCCACATCCCCTCCACGCCAGACAACAACCCAATGTCAGCTTCCATGGAGTACTCCACTTCGCAGAGAGTCGAGGACCAATTCGTCTCCAGCTCTCTCTTCACGGGCGGCTACAATTGCGTCACGCAGGCCCAATTGAAGGAGAAGGTCATCGAATCGGAGACCAGCCATCACCCCCAGATGACTGGGGCAAAAGGGTCTTTCTGCTCCGTGCCGGGTTGTGATGCTAAGGTGGTGACTGATGAGAGGGGGCTGGATATTGTCCCTTGTGAATGTGACTACAAGATTTGTGTGGACTGTTTTAGGGATGCAGTGAGAAATGGTGACCACATGTGTCCTGGCTGCAAGGAGCCTTATAGGGAGCTGGATGTGACAGAGTATGCGGTGCATAATCGAAAGCAGTATCAGCAGCAGATGTCGAAAACTGAGAGGAGGATGTCGCTGATGAAGTCGACAAAGGTGATGGGGAGGCAGAGTAGCGAGTTTGATCATAACAAGTGGTTGTTTGAGACAAAGGGGAGTTATGGATATGGGAATGCTATTTGGCCCAAGGTTGATGTGGAAGGGAGTCAAGATGGGATTGGGGGAGATCCAATGGTGTTTCATGATAAGCAATGGAGGCCGCTTACGCGAAAGTTGAATATCTCTGCTGCAATTCTCAGTCCATATAGGTAAATAGTGTTGCTCATTTTTAATGGTTTGGGTGTGTAGATTTTTCTTTAATGCAAGACCTTTATATATTTGTACTTGGCTCTTGTGTCTGTGACTTACTGTCTCATGATGTATGTGTGTGTTATATTTATCTTAAATACTTGAAATTCACTAATTTAGACTCTGGATTTATAATGTGAATTTTGAACTTATAACATGCTTTTGGTAAATCTGAATTTCCAAACCTTATTGCTGTACTCGTGATAATCTAGACTTTTAACTGCTTTGATTTGCTAGTCTAGTGATCGAACAAAATACTTAGGTTGAACTTTGCAGATACTACGTACTCTTATTCATGATGACCAAAAAACTTGAATACTTATATTTAAACATGGTACTAAGGGACCAGCTAGTCTATAGACCAAACATAATACATATGCTGAGCTTCAATAATACTAATCATATTACTAATGACCAAATAAGCTTGATTTATATGTACTAGGGTACAATCACAGATACTGATCATATTACTAATGACCAAATTAGCTTGATTTATATGTACTAGGGTACAAGTACAGAAAATTACAATTTTGAATTCAGAACTTCATTGTCACGAGCTTTAATGATAGTAATTGACTAATTTTTTCATTCATTCTGTGTAATTTTCAATTTGATATTGTTAGTCCAGTACTCCAGTTTCAATTTAATTCTGTGTAATGACAAAACATATACTTAGATGCCAACAATGCCAATATAAAGTACTTGTTAGCAATGTCATTTTTTATCAGCTTCCAAGATGATCGACTATTGTTGTTTTGAGCTTGCTTGCTTATACTGCTATATCCGTTTTTGGGAATCCATAGAGTTCATATTGTGACAAAATAGAATGTGTAAAGAAGCTTATATTTCTTCTCCTGTCGTTTGAAAAATTCTTTCAGGCTTCTTATATTCATTCGAATGGTGGTGCTTGGATTGTTTTTGCAATGGAGAGTCAGAAATCCAAATGAAGATGCTGTCTGGTTGTGGGCTATGTCTGTGGTTTGTGAAATCTGGTTTGCCATCTCATGGCTACTTGATCAGCTTCCAAAGCTTTGTCCCATCAATCGCAGTACCAATCTCGATGTTCTAAGAGAGAAATTTGAAACACCGAGCCTCAGCAATCCTACTGGAAAATCTGATCTTCCAGGCATAGACATTTTTGTCTCTACGGCAGACCCAGAGAAAGAACCGCCTCTTGTCACCGCAAACACTATTCTTTCGATTCTTGCAGCTGACTACCCAGTTGAGAAGCTTGCATGTTATGTTTCAGATGATGGTGGTGCACTTTTGACATTTGAGGCCATGGCAGAAGCTGCTAGTTTTGCTAACCTGTGGGTACCTTTTTGTCGGAAGCACAACATTGAACCAAGGAACCCAGAATCTTACTTCAGTCTGAAGAGAGATCCTTATCAATGTTTTCAGATGCGAAAGCGAAGGCGAATGCGACATGGTCAAGCCTCACAAGGCGAAAGCATCGGCGTGCAAAGGCGATTTAAGGCGATCGCCTTTCCAACAAACATTAATTTAATACAATACATTTTAAAGAGCCTATTCCATTTCTCATCAAACTTCCCAGCCCCAAACCATCTTTTCCTTGACCTGCATCACCAATTCCCAATTCACTACATAAGTTTTATATTTCCTTAGTCCGTCCCCTCCTATTAGTCTATCATCTCTTTATGTTCTTTCTCTTCAATATAAGGACATGATATATTGGTAACTGCTTAATACAGATTGAACCAAAAGTTTATAGGAAGGTCTTTTTCCTCTCACATTGTCCACTGCTAAATGCAGCCCAAACTATTTTATTGGCCGTCTTCCAAAGGAGTTAAATTACCCTAAAATGAGCCCTTAGAGGGTAAAGACATTAGTATTACCTGCAGATTGAAGATCAGATATCCCACTAATTTTCTTCCCACATGAAATGAGTTTCACACGGATGTTCCCTTTAGTTACAGCATTTGCCATGTCTGTGAAGACCAAATTTCCCACTGAAACATTCAAACATAATAATTGTCATTTACAAGCAACAGAATTCCCTACAATTCAGAATCAAAAGTAAAACGCCATGAATGCAATGCAAATATATATCAGTTTATGCAACTGCATCATCTGTAAATGATATAATCAGTTCTAATCTTATGTAAGTTATAAACTTATTCACCAATATCTTATTCATAAGCCTTCTTCCAGTCATCTAGTACTTCAGATGTTTCTGCAACATTCAAAAAGGGGAAGTATGGAAACTGCCCATTCGGATTAGCAATGACTATGTGATCTTTATCCGTTTTGTGATTAATCATATGTCAAATCTAATCGAGAAACATAGTAAACTATGGAAACAACAATGTACTCTGTTTGGTTTCTTCTATAAACAATTGTGTTCCAGCCCCAATTAACTAAAGAAACAAATTCAACGATTCCTAACTCATAATCCAAAACAGAAACAAACAAGAACGAGCCAAAATTCTAGAGAAGGAAGACATAGCACATTTACGCAATAACAAGGGTGAAGAACTGAAGATTGAATTCATAGGATGAGCCATCAAATTAATGAAGGAAGACATACCACCTCGTCGAATTCTCACACGAAATCGAGCCCAGTCAGTGCGATTCAATCATCAGCGATTCAACCAAACACAATCTCAAGGAATTCAGTTTCTTACCCTCATAAATCCTGGGGCTCCACGTGGTCCTTCCTCTTCACCGTCATCCCCGCCTACATCGCCGCCGCCGTCACACTCCACCTCATCCTCACCCTCTTCTGCCGCCACCGTCCGGTCCCCTTCGGCCCAATCCCAGCAGCGCACAGCCTCCTGATGGGTAGCTGCTAGGCCAGAGATTGAAGTCGCTTCGCGTCGCTCCGCCGCTCGCTCCGTCGCTTCGTCGCTCCGGCGGTCGCCTTTCCATCGCCTCGCCTGGGTTTGAAGCTGCAGGGCTTTTCTCCTTCGCTCCGCCTGAAGGCGCGCACCGGCGACGCCTCGGCGTCGCATCTGAAAACACTGATCCTTATAAGAACAAAGTACGTCAAGATTTTGTTAGAGATCGAAGGAGAGTAAAGCGTGAGTATGATGAATATAAAGTTAGGATTAATGGCCTTCCTGATTCAATCCGGAGACGCTCAGATGCCTACAATGCTAGGGACGAGATGAAGGCTATGAAACTCGGGAGAACAATTGGAAATGATGAAGCAGTTGATAAGATAAAGATTCCAAAAGCAACCTGGATGGCTGATGGAACACATTGGCCTGGTACTTGGGCACTTCCTGCCCCCGAGCATTCTAGGGGTGATCATGCAAGTATAATGCAGGTATATGATTTATGTTTCTTTTATTTTTAAAATTACATGCCCTTTTTATCTTAGTTTTTCTCAATTTTGTTGCATGTCGTTATGTACTTTGAAATGGATGCACAAAAAGAAAAATAGAGACTAAGCACATCAAACTCGAAAAAAGTTAACGATCTGTTAATCCTAGATTATGACAAGATCTGATTACGGTTAGCTAGAAGCCAGAATTCTTCATCTTAGCTACCTGAATGGACATCAAGCACCAGTATATGTAGAATCTGTCTGTTATACAAGCCTCCACATCGAAATTCATAACAAGCTGGTCATCTGTATCATTATTATTTTTTGTTTAATAATCCAAGATTTTTATATGTCACCCTCAAGTATTTATGCATCCACATTCAAGTAACTTACCTGACATTCATATATGCATCTCCATTTATTCTATAGCAAGCATCTTCA
Source organism: Argentina anserina (assembly GCF_933775445.1). Classification (NCBI taxonomy): domain Eukaryota; kingdom Viridiplantae; phylum Streptophyta; class Magnoliopsida; order Rosales; family Rosaceae; genus Argentina; species Argentina anserina. The sequence continues at coordinate 13,796,618 of NC_065876.1, forward strand.
CTGTTCTTACTGTTTGTTTGGTGAGTTGTTAGTGTCATTTATTCACTACACTCGGATATAATGCTAAATGCTCCACAGTTTTATTTGGGAGCTTCATTGACTAATTTTGTAATATATGCAGGTGATGTTGAAACCTCCTAGTGATGAACCACTGAAAGGAGCAACAGTGGATTCAAATTCCATGGATCTAAGTGAGGTTGACATCCGCCTTCCAATGTTGGTCTATGTTTCTCGTGAGAAGCGACCTGGCTATGATCACAACAAGAAGGCTGGCGCTATGAATGCCTTGGTTCGGGCCTCAGCCGTCATGTCCAATGGCCCCTTTATTCTCAACCTTGACTGTGACCACTACATCTATAATTCCCAAGCATTAAGAGAAGGTATGTGCTTCATGATGGATCGTGGTGGGGACCGCATTGGTTATGTCCAGTTTCCTCAGAGGTTTGAAGGAATAGACCCTTCTGACCGTTATGCGAACCACAACACTGTTTTCTTTGATGTCAATATGCGTGCACTTGATGGTCTTCAGGGTCCAGTATATGTTGGAACGGGTTGCCTCTTTCGAAGAACTGCCCTTTATGGATTTGATCCCCCTCGAGTGAAGGATTGTAATGGTTGTTGCTGTGGTGGTCGCAATAAGAAATCTAAATCTTCAGTTGTTTCTGCCCCTGAAACCGATTCCCAAACAATGCAAGTGGGAGACTTTGAAGATGATAATGAAATGACTGCCATTATTCCTAAAAGGTTTGGGAACTCTAGTTTCCTTGTAGACTCTATCCAAGTTGCAGAATTTCAAGGTCGTCCTCTTGCTGATCATCCATCATTGAGAAATGGACGTCCACCTGGTGCACTCACATTTTCCCGCGAGCTTCTTGATGCATCAACAGTTGCAGAGGCAATCAGTGTCATCTCGTGCTGGTATGAGGACAAGACAGAATGGGGCCAACGCATTGGGTGGATTTATGGCTCAGTAACTGAAGATGTTGTAACAGGTTATAGAATGCATAACAGAGGATGGAGGTCTGTTTATTGTGTAACAAAAAGAGATGCATTTCGAGGTACTGCTCCAATCAATCTCACTGATCGCCTTCACCAGGTTCTCCGATGGGCTACTGGATCTGTCGAGATTTTCTTTTCTCGAAACAATGCTCTTTTCGCAAGCTCCAAAATGAAGTTTCTGCAAAGGATAGCTTACCTCAATGTTGGAATGTACCCTTTCACATCCTTTTTCCTCATTGTCTACTGCTTCCTTCCAGCCCTTTCACTCATTTCGGGCCAGTTCATAGTGAAGACCCTCAACATAACCTTCCTGGTATACCTTTTAGGCATAACAGTGACCCTCATTCTTCTTGCTGTGCTCGAGATCAAGTGGTCTGGGATCGAACTAGAAGAGTGGTGGAGGAATGAGCAGTTTTGGTTAATCGGAGGAACAAGCGCCCACCTAGCAGCTGTGCTTCAAGGTCTTCTTAAGGTCATAGCAGGAATAGAGATCTCATTCACACTGACATCAAAATCCGGAGGCGATGATATAGATGATGAGTTTGTGGATCTCTATATCTTCAAATGGACATCACTAATGATACCGCCAATTACAATCATGATGACAAACTTGATTGGAATAGCCATTGCTGTTTGTCGAACAGTATATAGTGTCATACCACAGTGGAGCAAATTGCTTGGAGGAGTGTTCTTCAGCTTTTGGGTGCTGGCACATCTCTATCCCTTTGCAAAAGGGCTGATGGGAAGGCGAGGGAAGACGCCGACCATCGTGTTTGTGTGGTCTGGTCTTATAGCAATCACCATATCTCTCCTTTGGGTGGCTATTAGTCCTCCATCAGGTACTAACCAAATTGGCGGGTCATTCCAGTTCCCTTGATTACTTGGCCTTGAAGTTACTATTCTTTTGTCTTAAAAGTCCATCTTAAATTTCAACATTAAGCCAGATAGCACCTGTACGAGTTCATATAGGGTCTCAGGTGAAGTGTAAATTTTTCCAATTTTGTGTTGTTCACTGACTCATCTGAATTTGATGTCCAACACGGGAGGACAATTCCAGTCCTGATATGTATCAGTACTTTTTCTAAGGAATGAATTTTTTTAAGTTTAAAGAACTGTCTCCATGGTCCATATATACCTAACGTCATATGCTTTTTTTTTTTGAATAAAAAGTCATGGGCATAAATGCCGATTTGCACTCCAAATTTGACTGAAATTGTCAATTTGCACCCCGAACTTGCATTTGAGTCAATTTACCTCCTAAACTTGGTAAAAATTGCCGATTTACACCCCGAACTAGTATTTGATTCAATTTACCTCCTAAACTTGGTAAAAATTGCCGATTTGCACCCAATCTGTTAAATTTAACTGTTTCTATCCAATTTTGCGTCACATGTTATACACATGAGGGGTAATGTTGTCATTTTATATTTATATTTTTCTTAAAAACAAATAAAAATATTCTTTAAAATGAGGATTATTTTGTTAATCAAATTATTTATTTACATTTTTTTTCTACCTACTTCACCCTACTTTGAATTATATATTCAATATACCCACCTATTCAAATATAGTGTGTTGTGTATAAATATTTTTTTATATGTACACATTGTTAGAGGATGAACAAAACGAGAATAATAACGACATAATAGAACAGAACGTAACCGTTTATTGATTGATAATGAGGTCAATATATAGAGTTATAGACATTACATAACCACAATCAGTAGGATTCGAAGTCCTAATCTATTACAGAGATGCGAATCTATCTCTAACAGGAAACCTAATAAGGCTAACACACACAATGGTAGAATAATAATTCTCTCAGAACACACATTTATTTTTAATTTTCAATGTATTAATTTATTTATATTTTTTCTAATATCTTTTAACATATCATATCACATAAAATAATAAATATATAAATCAATAACATGTTTCGAAAAAACAAACATTGTAGCAAGTGTTCATCTTAAGTAATTTTATTAATTTATTTCATTATTCAATATGAATAAATATATAATGACAATACTACCCCTTAAATGCATGACATGTGACTTAAAATTGGATTGAAAACATTAAATTTGACGGATGGGGTGCAAATCGGCAATTTTTACCAAGTTTAGGAGGTAAATTGACTCAAATACAAGTTCGGGGTGTAAATCGGCAATTTTTACTAAGTTTAGGAGGTAAATTGACTCAAATGCAAGTTCGGGGTGCAAATTGACAATTTCAGCCAAATTTGGGGTACAAATCGGCATTTATGCCAAAGTCACGCTATGAAGTATGAACACTGCTACAAACCCCAATTGTTGTCATGAAACAAAGTAGTGAAAACATATATGCGAACTGGAGCTGCATATATCATTACAAGAAGAACAAACAAAACCTATGAGTTGCTACTTCAATTGGATCAAACAAGGAAACAATGAAATTAGATCCCAGTCATGCTGGCATGTGGCAAACAAAAGTCTCAATAACGTACATACAATACGAGGGAACATAATTCAAATCTTTGAAATCTCAATAAGCTAAGCTAGGAAAAGCCTCAGGGATTTGATTACTCAACTTCTAAAATAAAACAATAGCCCGGGTTACTCTGAAAGCTAGCTTCCCATTCCCACGATAACATCCGGAATTCATAACCTTATGCTTTCCTTTTCCTTTTCCTTTATCTTGTGCATTATGTGTTTGGCATAAGCCGACGTACTTGAACTTGTTGATAATTTACTTCGGCTTAAATTTCGTAGTTTAATATTCATGTCATGGTGCAGAAAATTGTAACTCCATTTGTCTTCGAACATTCCGCTTGATCTAATACGGTCGAATCAATCTATTAGACATGATATGTATACTTCCAAAAGATGTAGCACTACGTCTCGTGATAGATATACCAATAATCTCACTAAATGTTAATTAGCAAACCCATGCACTAAAACGACCAGTTCTAGAGACTTATAGTCAAAAGCATCGATCTTTAATTCTTAATCATCACTTCACCACTACTAAATATATCCAGGCAGAACCATTACTCTACTAAAATTTTAACCTTCCCATTCTCATGTTATTCACCAAAAATGGAAAACTGATTATATCTGCAATTGCAAATATAGTTCATCAAGTGACATTTCCACTCACACATGTTTAGGCTAGCTAGTTCTTTTGACTGTCACTGTTACCACCAATAAATTAGGTATACATCATGTCATCAACCTATGAGCTCGCCAGCTACTAGATTTGCCAAATGATATATATGAACTTATGAAGTAGTTTTGTTTTTCATTTGGATTGCTAAACTATTTCTCTCTTTGAAAAAGATATGGTAATCGCCATTCTAAGAGTAGCTCAAACCTAACTATAACACAGGTAATTAAGTGGGGTAAGTCATTAGATGATCAACATTCAGACTTTCCGATAGAGCATACAGAACTTCTAAATTCTAATGCCATTTCTGAGGATCTTCAAGTATTATAAAGATTCAGTGCTTGTTTACTCGATCAAAATAAATAAATCTGCCTGCAGAATCAAAATCATAGTTGATCTAAATGAAAATCCTGGTCGAAAATTTTTCTTATCAAAATCGAGTTGAAATAAAATTTCATTTAAGTGACTTTTGATCGCAGCTGATCGCAATGGTTCGGGTATCCGGGCCATGCATGCACTAGTGCACTATTGACATGCATCTGAGAGTCCAACAAATTTACTATATACTATTGGGTGAGTTTGGGGAGTCGCGCATTACTGTTCAAAAATGACAGTGAATGGACGCTTTTGCCCTCAGTGAAGAAATCAAAGAATTCGCGCTTTACTGTTCATAAAGGCAAAATTGTCTGAAAATCTTGGAGGAGGGCAAATGTGAGATAGCATCTTGGAGGAGGGCAAATGTGAGATAGCATAAGTACTCGGTAAGGGTATATTCGTCCGCTTACTACAAACCTAATGTACAACAGCCGCAGCTGCCTAACCCATCTTTCTCACCTCTTCCTCAGTTATCTTCTATGTCTCTATGGTATCCTCAAGCTCGCTCTTCGCCTCAGACTCAAGACCTTCAATCGAATCGAAGAATGGCACAGTCGCTTTTACATTTTTGATCGGACTCAAGAATCATATTTATACGTTGTTGGTATGTTTTTGTATAAGAGAGAAAACTCAATTTCATATTTGAATCATTTAGTTTTACCTCCATAATTATTCATGACCTTATTTCTGGGTTTCTTCGTTCTATGGGTTTTTGTGATCTCTAGGTTTGGATTTGTTCCGATTCGGATCATTTTGTATGGATCTTTGTCAATTTGGTATATAGAAGAGTCTGATAGGTAAATCAAAGACAATTTGGTCTCAAAAGTGACGAGAACTCACTTCAAAGCATGTTTCTCCGTATTTTCAGATACAATGTGGCGAAGGCCCAAAGGTCCATCCTCTACTCTATAGCCCTCTTTACCGTCTTTGTATGTTTGCAAAGCTGAAACACATACAAGAAATTATGAATTGTTGGCAAATCAACTATAAGGTAATGCCTCAATTCCCTATGTTCTCTGCTAAGAAGCTAACACCATTGGCACCCATGCTAACTGATTGCCACCCATCATCGATAATAACAAAATTTAGAGGCACTTCACCATTCTCAAATCTTCAAAAGAAAAGGCCTTTTACTATCTATACAATGCTAATTTTAATCAAGATCTGCAATATTGTCTTTGGTGTAACTTAGTGCCTCTTTAACCCTTGCTTTAGACCATTAGAAGTGACATTAGTGTAGAAATCATCCCATGTACACCAGCCAAACGAGTTATGTTCTGGTATCTGAGGCATAAAGCATTAGCAATTTAGATATATTGGAAAAGAAAATTATTTACTTAATTTGTCTCACAAAATACTGAAATAGACAGCTTAAACCATTAAAACTTGAAAGTGAATTGCCTTCTTTCAATCTCGATTATGAAAAATACAACTAAAGAACTTAATGGAGTCCTCACACATGAACTTATAATCTATAAAACCTACATTAGTCATTCTTAAAGATAATGACATGCTATTCAGTGCAATTTTTTTTAAAAAAATATAGTGACCAGTAGTGTTACTTACAAAATGACCAAGTTAGTGTTTGCTTACAAAACGACCAAGTTATTGTATCATATAGAAATAATATATGATGATAAAAAAAAACGTCTAATGTCCAGTTTAAACTTTAGTGTCTTAAGTCTAACTATTGGGTTTAACTAGATATGTGTTTGTTCTCCTCTTGGAAAATGTTTTACTTAATGTATGGTACTTTTTTTGTTCACTATAGTTTTTATGCAAAGGTTGAAGTCTTTGTTTTGTTGATCTCAAGCTTTCTGCATATATCATCATAGGAAAAACGGTTTCACTTAATGTTATTTGGTTAGCACATTAGAAAAGCTACTAAATTTAGGCCGATGGAAAAAGGATAAACTCATTTAACTAACATACTAAATATTTCAATGATTTTAGGCTTTTTATCTCAAGTCCTCTGTGTATTAGAACTCAAGTATGACGCTTATAACAAGAGAATTAAGTTGACTTTAATGAATGGTCCTCTGTGACAGACCTTACTGAAGTATATAGTCCAGCTGGAATGCTTCAAAGTGATTTTGTTGTTTCATTGTGTGTACTTCAATAAATACTTGATTTGCTTGGCTGAAATTGATTTTATTTTGGTTGACAAGAATCAACTATTTCTTATTTAAGCAGGTAGATTTTGGCATTGAAGTTGAGAACAATGTTGGTATAAAGAAAAAGTCGAGAGCGAATGTATGTTGATGACGATGACGAAAATCATATGGATGAGTCATAAGAGGAGTTTTTCAATGTGAGTACTTCAATTAGAAGACTATTGATCAGTTAGTCATAGAGCTCATTCAAGCTCTCGAGAGATATGCATAGGCAAGGTTTAGATTATGTGTTCACTATTGTGCAACATTTACCTCATCCATTTTTTGAGTTTTAATTTGTATTTTAAGAAAATAATATGGTCCTGGTGATTTTTTTATTGTTTAAATGGAAGGTCATGCTATCGGTTGCTGACTTAAGATCAAAAGATGATTTCTTTTAAATAGTGCAATTTATTTTATAATGAGCTCGCTGAGGTGATTGTAAAATTTTGGCTGGCATTGTTGTATTATGCAAATACAGCAACTCTTGATCGAGATGATTGTGCCACTTTGAAGATAGTATAATTTTCTTAAATGTCACATGTGCTATCACAAAGGGTTAGTTTCATAACCATTTGAGTGAATCATTATCTTATTTGCCATACGAGATAAAAAAGAAGAAGCTATATCATCAATTACCATTTATGTGAAAATCAGATACTGATCAATATCAGATACTGATGAGTTGAGTATAAGTTTTATGTTTCTATTATGAGTGTTATCTAACTTATCTTTGCATGTGTTTTTATTTATCTAATAGTGAAAATTCTAAATTTAGATTAGTTACAGCACCATTCTTCTCAAATTAACTAATTGAGGAAAAATGTCTTCTGTTCCAATAGTTGCTACTTAAAGCTTATGAAGTTTTCAAACAATTGATTTTATCTTTTTAACTACTCGCTTTTGGTTGTAGGTGAACCGGCAGCTGCCTGAAGAAAGTCAAGAGCGGTGGATCTTTAATTTCTTAATTTTTATAATTTATGCATATTTTAGAACAATGGTTGAAATATAACCATCTTTTCTATGTTTAATCTTTTGTGTATTACACCTTTTATCGTTATGCTCTATGAATGAAATGTTCCTCTGTATAAAACTCTGTGGTAATCATCTTTGCAATTTTTGAACGTTATATCTTATCTTCAATAGTTGTTCTATTCGGCCACTAGACAAGAATCCCGCTGCAACGCGCGGGGCTTAAAATCTAGTACTTATATAGGTGATGTTAGCTGTTTTTAGACTGCTGATGGATGAGCCAAATTGAAGGCTCACTACAAGAAGCTTAACATAAAAACAACAACGTGCCCCCTAAATGCTTGTTTTTACTTCCATTCTAGTCTTTCACAATGGAAAACTAATGTGTGATGTAAAACACTGTTTTCCCTTGAAGTCATGACTTTGATTTAAAAGCAGCTTAACATCATAGGGAGTACTAGCTTGATAGTGTTTCATATTTTGAAAAGATTATTGGTTCATCCCCTAATTATTAAGAGAGGTCGTTGGGGGGAAAAAGAACACAATTATGATTAATCAACACTAAAACATTTCAATTTACAAATGATTCATACAGATGATGATGATATATGTACATATATATATATATATATATATATATATATATATATATATATATATAATCGTCATATAGCTACTTGGTTGTCGGAAGTCGCACTCCGGTTCCGGCTCCGCCTTTTAGGCTGCTTTTTGTGACTGCCTCCAAACTTCAACCTGCCGGTATCCTTGAACCGCGCCTTCTCTGCCTGAATGATCTCACACTCGGGCATTGATGCAGGGTACCTCAAAGAATCGTAACAATATGAGTAGTACATGAAACGTTGACGAAATCGGCGCATGGCCGCCTGCCGTGCACGTGAAATTGTAGAGTATTCTTGAGCGTTGAGGTAGGCAAGTTTCTCGGCGCAGGCCTCACCGAACGGAAATTGCTCAATCGGGTCGGAAGGGCAGCCGTCGAGCACTAGGTCTTTGAATTCAGCGACGAAGGGTGCGTATTTGTAGTTTGCTTTCTCCTTGCCGCCATTAGTAGCCCAGCTGCTGGCATCCCATATGGTTGCATATAAAGACATTGGCTTCGCTGGGTAGTCACCACCCATTGCTTCCTTTCGTACAACCTCTCTTATTGGTACTTCATCCACGTAAAATCTGAAAATGTAACAATTGGATGCAAATGTATCAGGCAATCAAGTGTATTGTTTTCTTCTTTTTCTCGTCAACCTCTAACATGTAATAAGATCTACTAGCCGGGTTGATCAGTCTAAAACTTAAATTCATGGTCAAATCATGAACATAATTCCAGTCTACCAACGTTTCAATAAAACAACCAAAACTGTCAAAACAACGTCAACATTGGACCTTCAATAAATAAATTCAGAGCCTTCAGGAAATTGGCGCATTCGTCCCACAAGAACGATTCTAGCTAGAGATGAGACAAGCGTTTGTTTTGCCTACATCACATGTTAATTTTTATTTTATTTTATATAATACCAACTCAAATTCTACTACTCTCGTGTTGAGTCTACTACTTTTCAATTATTACAAACTGTGAAGAAAAAGTTGCCCAAAATCATTTAATTACCATAATTTTATTGTTTTGAATCGAATGGTAATTACTTCATAAGACCACGAATTTACCTTAACACAATTAGCAAAGGCGTCAAATTATAATTCTATATTCCCAATAACAACCTTTAGAAACGTCGTCTTCACAACATGCCTCAAAGTTAGTTTACGGTAGGGATGTCAATGGTCAGGTTCGGACCAGGGTAGGGTCAGAGGATCAAAATATCATACACATACTCAATTTTTTATGTCATGTACTCAGTTTAATTTTCGTTATAAAATAATGGGTATTCTCCGTTCTCATACATGTCATAATACCCGTTAACGATATTTTGTTATATTATATAAAAATGTACATGAAGTACATAAAAACATAAAAATCTAAAATAAAAACTAAATATCATGAAAAAATAGTTTTTTACATTAATCCAACTTAAACAAATACATGTCTAGTCCAAAATAGATCAATTACTGTAAAAAAAGGTTTTTATTTACATAAATAAATATTTATTTATTAATATTAAAACATATATAATATATATTTCATTCTTATTGGGTGGAGATTGGGAAATGGATCAAAATATCATCCGGTCTTTTACCCAATTTCATATTCGAAATTAGTGGATCTTCATCCCGTTTCTCGTTTTTACCCTTTTTACAGCCCCATTAAAGTTAAATACCCATGAATACCCTAGCCAATGGATATTTATCCCTAATTGATTTGATCCGTGTGGATGAAATCATGTTCAGTTCGGTCGACAATTTATAAGTTTCAACATGCAAATAGGAAGACAAGTTTGACAACCATTGGATGTAGAAACAATTGCGTATTAAAAACAATCCCACACGCAACGTCAAACTATCTAACTTTTAGCCTCTCGTGAGGTCAACGAAAGCATGCACAGAAGCATACCACGTTAACGAGAACCATCCATAATACTATTAAGTTTCCCAAAACAGAAAGAATTCATCAAACCGAAACGGGTGTTTTAGAGGAAGGATAAAAAAAACAAAGAATACAAATTAAGCAGAAGTAAAGAAGATTAATTAGAGTGACTCACATGATGTTCTTAAGGGTCCAGAGGATGCTGTAACGGTGGAAGTCCTTTGTCGGGTCGAACCAGAGGCGGTACCGCTCCTCGCGGCCGCGGCTGGTGCTGCCGTTGCCGTATAAGTTGGTCTGGAACCTCCATGGCTTTCCTGCTGTGTTACCCAAGAATTCTATGTCCAACTCATCGTGGCTCTTCTCAAACACGTCAGCGTTAGAAGTCTGTTTACCAAACATTTCATCATCACACAAAGAGAAAAATTAGGCAACCCACCAGAACCATAAAATAATAATAATAATTTGTAAAATAGTTGTAAAGATCATAAAATGAATAAGAAAGATGCTTACATAGAAAGCAACGCAAATACCGGCAGTGTTATCCGACGGGAGCTTAATCTTGGCGCTGAAGAAGCCATGGTCGTAAAGAGAGGAGGAAATAAAGCCAGACCCTATAATCAATTAATCAAATCAAAGCACACGGATAATCAATTATCAATTCAACAGATAATAATAAATTAATAATAATAAACATGAAAAACACGTAAATATTAATCAGAGTAAAAACAAAACATATTCAAGAAAAAAAGGGAAATTTTCTTTGATCATTTCAGACAGTTGTAAATTGGAGACAACATGAAGAAATCGTAGGAACATTTCAGCCAGAAAATAACCAAAGGAGCAATCATGAACCATGATCGAGATGATCATTATGAGAATCTTGATAATATTTACAAACCTGTATATTTATCGAGGAGGAGACGGACGCCATTTCCGTCGGGGGAGCGGACGAGGTTGCCGTCGCCGAAGAGAAGATTGAAACCCTCGTCGAAGGGGATGTTGGTGAGATTGAAAGGCTTAGCGTAAGGCACCGCGTCGGCTAATAACGAAAGAGTAGTAGTCAGAAGAAGAACAAGGAGAGATACCAGCGATAACCTCCCCTCCATTTCTTGTCTCTCCTATTGTAGTTAGTTTTCTTATAATCCGGCCACTGTTTAGGTGTTTTTGTTGCTCTGGTTTTTGTGGTCTTCTCTCTCTCTCTCTCTCTCTCTCTCTCTCTGGTGCCACCTCTTTTGCTTTGTCTGAGAGTAATTATATATACACGTAGAGAGAATAAGAAGAAGCAGCTAAGAGGCAAGAGAGGGGAGGATTCAATCGGATTCAATGCAGGGGAAAAAAAGGTTACGAGATATGGACAGGTCGAAGAAATTGAAGGAAGGAGAAATGAAATTTAATGGTCATTGGCTGCTAAGAAAGCTTTGAAAATAAATCTTCGTGTACGCTTGTGCCCTCAGTTGGCCGGGTATTATCGAAACGGCCACTGGGGGAGGTGATTAATGTAGAAGAAGTGGGGGTGGTGGTTACAACTTACACATATTACAATTGTGATATTAATGATGATCTTAAGGGGGATGTGGAATGGGTTAGAGGGAGGTTGGGTTTGTTAATTAGTCATTGATAGGTTTATTGGTGTTTTGTGTTAAAGGGCATTGCAATGGATAATGAGGTTTATTAAGTGCTGATTTTGACATTCAAGCTAGCAATGGCCAACTACTGATTATAGAGGCATTTGAGATCATCAAGTGTTTGGGGCCAATGATGCCACATGTTGTTAATATAGATGATAGGTTGTTATGCCTTCTAATATAAAGTTGTCTGATTATCGATTCGTGAGGTACGTAGTACACTAAACTAGAATCAATCGAGCGGAGCGAGCTACTATCTTGATTAAATTGAGGATAATCATCTATGGCATTTTGAGTAGAGCTTGTTGTAATATATAATCTGAACTTCTTGTCGAACTGAACTCTCAAAACATGAACCACTTACCAATTACCATAGCGGTCAGAAAGATACAACGTACAAATGTATAATAACCAGATTCTTAGACTGGGAATCTATACAACTTAAATTCGTGCATTTTTATTTTCAATTTTGCTCGGCTAATTATTTACTCCTTAAGAAATCAAATAAATAAAGATATTTATATCTCTATGTAAAGAAAAGTGTGATTAAGAAATTATAATTGATGCAGTGATCAACCAGGGAGGGGTGCTTGATCTTTAGCCTGAAGTCAAGGCAATGATGACAGATACATACCGCTTAGATATAGACAAGGATTCTTATGGCTCTAGCTTAATTTGAAAGATGGCAGCTATAGATTTATTATGCAATAAAGAGTATATAGTTCCATACCATGCAAAAATTACATACATTTTATAATGAGCTATCATGTATTAAAAAACAAAACAATCACCAACTATATTGTATGACACTGGAGCAGAACAAAATTGATAAAAGATAAGAAAGTAAGAAATCTAAGAATCTTCATATTCTTCATATTTGCTTTTGATTATCCATGCTTGGTACACCAAATTTTGATGCCATCAGTATGTATAATAGAAAGTAGAGTAACTGAACATGTTATTCGTAAGAATACTGAAGAGTCATCAGTGTATGTGTATATTTCCATCATCAGTTTCCTTATTTTTCCTTTCGTAACTTGAAGAATTAATTAAGAAACAGACACGCACATCCTAATTTCTTGAACAATTTGATAACTCAAACCCTAGCCTTAATCTTACCCAAATGTTTCCATCATCATTCATCGACTCAATTATTTAAGCCAGCTTTGTGTTTATGCATGACGCTATACCAAATATGCAGCTGTCAAATTATGATAGTAGAAGGTGGTTGTTTTCAATATTTTCATAATTATATGTTATGCCCCATACTTCTCATGATGGCATAAAACTTGAATTTTCATTTGAAATTACATTGCGTACAAATAACACCACCTCCGTGAACATAGTTTTTTTTGGTGGTCGATCATTGCAAATAACTGTGGTCATTAAATATTAATCAAAGACTTTAAGTTATACACGAGATTGATTAGTAACCTACCCCTCTTCCTGAACTTGACCAAATCATATATACGGGGATCTAGAAGAAGAAATATATCTTCATGCAAAGCGACACTTTGGAATTGTTCAAAGAAGCCTATACATATCATCATACGAAAACCTTATTACAAAGTTTCCAAGGTAGGAGTCCATTTTCACACATACATCTAATAAGTATGACACTCGATAGTCCTTGGTTATAGTTCTTTGGCTATATTTCGATTCATTATAATACAAAAGGACTAGTTAAATCGGCAGTTTTCATGTCTTTCTTATGTTGTTCATGTATCAAAATCAAAACGTAAGCATGAAACAAACAGAACTAAATAAATTATGGGGCAAGTAACGGGGTTTAGGGTTTTGAATAATCAAGGAGCAGGTAAGGAAACAGCTACGGCCACTCAGCCAGTGAGGAGGAAGTAATAGAACACGTATTGTAATTATGAAGGAGAGAAGGGTATTTTAGGGAGAAGATATGTAATTTTGTAACGTTTTAGAGGTGGAAAGACTGGAAAGTGGAAACACGAAAGCTTCTTTTCTTGGCTTTTAGTCTGAAAACCGCGTATGGCGGCGGTGGGCTGTTCATTTCTTCTTCGATAATCTTCTTCGTTTTTGTTCTTCTTTTATTTCTTTGGTCCAATGTTATTACCTCATATTATTCCTCTTCTTTGTACCAAAAGAACATAGTATTCCTCTTCTACTGTGTGTAAAGGAGCCTACATTGCACACTTTTTAGTTATTAATTGTTTACAAGGAGATTATGTAGATGTCATCGATCCACCGTTGTAACGACTCGTTGTCATCAATTCACTGGTTCAACTTAGATGTGAATATACCAAAAACCCTAAACCCTAAACCCTAAACTTGTAGTGATTGATATGAATATATTGGATGTGGAGTTTATAGGATGAAGTATAGGGTGTAAAATTTAAGTCCAGACTCCAGAGAAGCAAACTTTGGTTAGCAAACGTAGCACCATTCACAATCCGACTTACCCCGCTAAAACCTTGGCACATTTTACAGAAGGAGCGAAGAAGTAGATAGCTAACTCATGGTGTTAATCTACAATTTCAGACTTTCTCTGTGCTTCTACATAGTGAGGATTTAAGTAGCTAGCATTTTCTAATGGTATCTTTTTGTTTGGGCGAAAGGAATCAAAAGTTACAGAGGTCCCTCGCCCATCAAACAACAGAAAAACGAGCAGTGACAGAGGGGGCTTTTGACACCCAATATGGGGAGCAAGAATCGCTCAAGGCAAGGGAGCAAGGAGATGATCAGCAGCATTGTTTGCCTTAGTACTGGTCAGAAGCCAGTTGATTTTCCGGGGGTCGAAGGGAGATGCCGGTTTGAGCAAAGAAGCAGCTAGCAGTTATACTTCGAAATTTTCATGTGCTGTTGTCTACACAACTCATAGTACAAGCATTTGCCATTTGGGATGTAGTAGTAGCTAGATTTATACTTCTAAAACATGATCCTACTATCAGTAACTTTCAGTAAAAAAAAACTTCAAAAAGTTTCCTAACCAATATATTTACAGGAAACTCATTACAGGAACCAGGCTCAGCACAATACAATTCGTGGCAGCTTTCTGAGTATATACATACATGACCTTTAGCTTTTGACAAAGTTGTATTTGGATTCAACATAGGTTTCAGCATCCCACAGGAATGATCCAAAAGCAACAGCTTCCAATACTAACATCGTCAATCCGGTGAAAGTAAGTGATATCACTTCATCGTTTGAAGTATCGACCGAACCATCCCCAGCAATCCTGATGTCTGGTTTCCCAAATAGGGCCTGCGTTTGGCTTTCAATCAAAGAAATAGCTTCCTTTGACCTTATAGTAGCATATCTCTGAAGAGTCTCTGCATCCAAGTACATCACATAGGATCTCAGTTGATAAGGCTTGTTTTCCCCATTATCCATGAAGCCTGCTTCATCACCACCATCAGGAGGTATCCTGAACAAGGAATCCGGAGCCCATAGCTGGTTTGCTGGTGTTGGATCTGGATCCTGAGTAATGCGTTTTGGAAGGATGTTCATGGTTCTCTCAAGCTGAAACCGTTGATCAACTCTTTTGAGGAAATATCCATACATTATTGAAGCAGCATACAGCTTTCCAAGTTTTATTTTGCTAATCTCAACCAAGGAAGAGAGGGGCCCCACGCCAACAAGTCTTTCTCCAAGCACAAGAGACAAGTGGCTCTGTATCATCTCAAATGCTTCCGAAGAATGAACAGATTCTAGCTTTTGTTCTTGGTTCGGCCAAAAATCCACTCTGCCGGTAGGATCTGAGGTTGTTGATATCTTGGGGATCATTGAGATTTCATTCTCCAAAAACTTTTGCACTATTAAGCAGTATATTATCTCTTGCAGTGCCGCTCGCCTTTCTTTCTCTTTGACCTCTGCTATTCTCCTGAAATCCATGTTATTTTGTTAAATTAACAATTCTACGCAAACAGTAGTTCAATTTAACAAGAGAAGTAGCAAGCACCAAATTGTTGAGACAGTGTAAAATAGGTTTGGATTATGTAGAATATATCAAGATATTCTGGCATTTTCTAATAAACTAGTTCATGTAAGGGAAAAAACCCACCAAATGAAGATAAATGGGAAGACGGTGATGGAATATCACACTGCAGGTGGAATATTTGGTGTATCGATTGTGGTTTGGCCAAAAACAAAAAGATAATTAATTGAGTACCTTTTGTTGGTCTAGTTCAAGTCATGGTGGATGAGTAAGTGAGTGGTGACATGACACTGTTACTCAAAATGATGATGGGGAAATATTTCAGCTAAAAGAGAGAGGAAAAGATGGCATGACAATACTTGTGGTGTTTCAAGAGATAATTTAGCTGGCTGAGACAGAAATAGTAAATGGCCAGGGGACGGTAATGACGAAGCAGTTTTGCAACTGTGGGAATCATAATTTATTCAGACGAGGGTAGCAACAGCCTGATTATATGACAATCCTAGGGCTTCCTGGCAGTGGCAAACAACTCCGAAGCTCATCTTAGTGGCGTTTAATTATACATTTACTCGTCTGCTAATGATTATTACATGTTTAAGGTCAATCTAGTGGTACTAGAGAAATATTAAGGATCAAAATGGATGATAATGAGAAAAGCCACATCTATATATTGAAACGAAATTGAACAAGCTCGCCCCAGTCCAAAAATGCTTATTATTGTAAAAGAAGTAAGTAGTCCTGTATGAAAGCATTCCATAAGACATCAGCTACTAAAGCTTTCGGTTGTAAAACATTCTAGTGAAAGCAGTACAAACAAATCTGGCCTTAATGCCAAATATTCTTGTTTATAATCAAATTCATCGGATACATATAGTTGACACACAAATAATGAACACCAAAACAGAAGTGGTGAAACTCTAAATGGTTGTAGAACAAGAAAAAAAATACATCATGGAGAAAAGATGCAATGTCAATCCAGGACACAAAATGTGTATATAAAATGTAAGAAGGCCATAAAGGAGCCATATAAATTGGGAAGCAAATGTGAAGGAAAAACAATCATTTATGATTAACTGGTAAATAAACTGGTTGCTGCCATTATATTCAGAGTAAGAGAAGTGAGCATTAACATCAGTACAACAATATATATAGTCTTTTATCGGTGAAAAGAACAATATTTATACCCAGTAACATACAAATCTGAAAGTGGGATCTAACCCTTCCCAGATAACAGAGCTACTTCAATTAGAACTCTACCCAATGAAGATGGTAAAGTATGTATGAATTGGGATAACTGAAGAAGTTTACACCTACTGCAGATTTCAGAATCAAGTAACAGCTCAACTACCAGCACAGAGACACCAATTCATTCCAAGCGTACCAAACCCAAATGAAGTGTTTATTCAGACCCTATATTAGTTACACTCTTGCATACCATCAACACAATTTGAAAACAATGCACGATCACATTTCTAAACCAATTCAATCAGCAACATACTCCCATGAAGTAAGTTTGGCAACAACTTTTAAAATTTAGTCAACACCTTATAAAACTAGAGACTACTACAAATGAAGAGTTAAGCCAAAATATGAAAAAATTACCCCAGTTCAATCTATTAGACAGCAAAATTAAATGACTACTTCTGAATATCTCAGTACTTACTTGTAGAGGGGACCTTTAGATGCTGGAGATTCTACTTCCTGGGCATCTTTCTCAGTTTGAAGTTTCTCAAGCTGCTGATCGACAGCTGCAGGTAGTAGATGTGGATGGGTTTGTAAAATTTGTCCCAAGAGCTGGCCAGCAGGGGATTCAAACTGAAGAGGAGCAACTGGCACCAAATTAGCACTTGAATCCTCGGATGCTCTCACAATCAAACCTCTTGCTCGGCACTTATACGGTCCATTTCCAGCCTTGGGGAGACATCTCTAAGAAAGAAACAAAACAAGGTAAAATCTTGTCAGTTCACAATCAAACGTAAATGTAGCCAAACAAAATCTCAAGCATCCAGAAGAACAAGGCTTCAAAGCATAATACTAAAGCATACGGAAACATGATGCATAAATGTTCAACAATACTCCCACTCTTCATTACGATCTTATCTCATAACTAAGAGCTTATAAGAATCAAATTGCATCTATCCCCTCTGCAATCACCGCAAGCAGAGATCCTGAACATCTCTATCGACAAAATAACGAAAGACAAACCAATATATCTTCAACGTGTGGAAATCAAAATTACTGAAGTAAACTTCAACTACAAATTAAGTGAATCAACAACAATCTCACACCTTAAATTTCCTAAATCTCATATTGAGATTTTCGCTCATCTTCTCTAGCCTCGAAGATGAGCGAAAAGGTCGAAGATGAATGAGTGGAAGAGAGAGAGAGAGAGAGAGAGAGAGCTTACTGTGAAGAATCCACCAGAAATGAAGGACTTGGAATCGGGGACGGAGTGTGAGTAGGAGTGGAAGTGTCGGAATTCCGGCGACCGGAGACCTCCGCCGGAGGGAATAACGAGTGAAACGTCGCCGATGACACCCGAGACCTGCATTCTGAGGCCTTACGGCTCTGAGAGAAAAGAAGAGAGAGAGAGAGTTCTGGTTGAACCGGAAGTCTGGGTGGTTAAAACAGTTTTGATTTTTTTCTTTTTCGTTTCCTTTATTATATTTCGCTCGTAGAGATTATTTTTTATTTTCGTTTTGAAGAAATAGGGTCGATTTTTTTATTTTTTTAAAGTAACTTACTGTTTCTTTAAGCCTACACAACACCGATGAGCAGTAATTATCTGAAGAACAACCAAATTTTATGTCGGCATCCGTATCTCATTACAAATCTATTCAACTTGCATAAAGTGAATTTATAAGGACATCTCTAACTATTAGTCTAAATCTTAAACCCAAATATAAAATTTAGGTCGACCCTATTTTGTTTCTACCTCGGAGTTGCAAATAAGCTCACACAATCACACAAACCTATCCCGCACAATAGGTTTGAGTTTTGCATTTTCAATCTATGGAGTCAAAAACTCAAAACCCAAAACCTTACAAGTTAGTCACAATAGAAGTGGGCTCCACACTCCACTTACTTCTTCTAAAATAGGATTCGACCTAAAACTAATCGGTTTTAGGATTATCCTACTTTAGGGCAAGTTGAATTTTAGGTAGGATTTGGAAATGTATCTTTCAAATTCTTAAACCTATTATACTTTCTAAATATGGTCCGGTTTAAGGGACACTATTTTTGACACAATTTTCACACACGGTAAAACCTATTAGATTTTAAAAATATTAAAGGGCTTAGATTAATTGTGAGGGTGATGTTCAACAAGCAAAAATGTGACGTGTAAATTTATAAGATTTATCTAAATTAGTTCGTTAAAAAAATCAAAGTAATCATACATATAGAAAGGATCATTAATGAAATACAACATGAAAAGAACTTCCCTGAAGAACGTCATATTCTTCCCACAAACTTGTATGTTTGTTAATACCAGCACAACCGAGGTCTCCTTCACATCCCTTGCTAATACCAATATGAGTAAACTCAACTGCCTTTGAAGAGACTTATCCAATTCAAAAAGTTGGCTGGTATATTTGTAAGTTCTGTTGCTAGTACATAGACGAACAAGCGCAACGCCATTCTTCATTCGCATGCAAAACGTTTCTAGTTCCTCCTTTGGGCGATCCAATGCCTTGTTCTTGTGTTGTGCCATCTCTTCTATCAATGGCTTTAAGCAGTCTAGTGTGAATTTGAGATGTCTGATAATTGGTCCAATCTTCAAAGTCGATTTGTCCTTGACTTCTACAACCACATCAAACTTCGCTTCAAATGCTGCCTCTAATAGTCCCTCAAGTGATTCGACTGTCACAATTGCAACACCGACAAAATCAGACCATGCTTAAATAGTTTTATTACAACTTATTATATATGTATTTAATTGAAGTTGAATGATTCTTAATTAACTCATTGGAGTTCAGCAACATTAAGGTGAACCTTGTGTAAATATATATACTGTATATATGTGCGCGCGCGCGCGTGTAGAAGTAATAACAAATCACATCGAATACTTAATTGTAATATGACTGGTAATATGAAATTAAAATCCCAAGACATTCCACCTTGTGCCTCGTTATTCCCTTCTCTCTCTCTCTCTCTCTATTACTTCATGAAGTCTCAGTTGAATCTCCTGGATTCTGCTCCAGTGGCTTCTTCCCTGGACCCTTCATTTTGGGATCATTGTTCTGCTGCATTAATGACCTCATCATACCCCTCAGTTCATCAAGACCGTCGCGCATCTCCCTTGACAATTTCAAGAGCTCCTTCACATCTCTTGCTTGCTGCAGCTGCAGGTTGTCTAACAGTCTCTCAAGAGACCTATTCAATTCATCATGCAAGTTGGTCGTGGTTACCATGTATGCAGCAATAGTTGTACATATGCAAACTGGATATCCTGCAAACAAGTTGCGTGCCTTCTTTCATTTGTGTTTCTTTTAAAGAGTCTAGGGTGCGTTTCATATGTGTGAGGAGGTATTTGAACTCTGATTTCCTCTGCACAGCTTGCGAAACACAAATATACAGAGCTGAAAATGCTGATCCTACTATCACCTCCAGTGCCATAATCAGAAGGTACATCAAAATCTTTTGCTTCTTTATCTCAGGCACTTGTACAGGGTTTAATTACTCACAAGTCACAACGTACTACATGTACAAAATCAACAATCCACGAGTGAAAAAGCACCTGTATCCTAAACCAAAGAGGAAAAGACCTGGTCAGTCACTTCTCTATATCATTTCCACTTCGCGATCACCAATTGTAGTGAAATTCTAGTTTTTCCCGAAGGAGGTAAAATTTCTCAGACCCTCAACAAAATAGTATAGGTTGTTAACTGCACCGTCAGATTCTTTAATTATATAGCACCATATTAAGTGGAAAGGTATTGACATGCAATATACTACTAAAACAATGCACCGAAAGTCCGAAATCAAATACCCAAAGACCCCAAAGAAAGAAATCAAAGAACAAAAAGAGTTTAGAGATGAAGATGCATGTAGTGTTCATATATGTTAAAGAAACTGAGCTACTACAAAACAGTAGAATCCAGCAATAGAAGCAAACTTTTTACGGCAGGAAAGAAATACACACCTGCTTTTCCAACTTGGACGATGGACTGGGAATCTGAGTTTATCAACTTAATACAAACTCAGTATGTCATTTCAGAATCAGAGTACTCCACTATCGACGGAATTCACCTCTCAAAGATAACATTCTATAATCTTTGAACCTGTTTTTTAGTAGCTGCCGTTCAAGTATTGGCCCTCCTGTATAAATTAAGGTTTACGCATAAGTCACGGACGTAATATTCTATAATCTACATTTTCCGTGTCCATCCTGACTGATAAACTATGTTTTAGCTTCTCATTCGTCGCAATGAAATTTCCCGACGGCTCCCAAGCTTCTTGGGTTATTTCCCCAAATTATTCTGGTCATCAGTTCCAACCTACTTCCAACTTACTACAGTTATATATTTTTATTTAAATTTGTAGTCTTGATTATGACATGGAGTAGGAGATGGGAACCTATACCAGAAATTCAATCTGTTCCTTCTAAACTAGCCTTTGTTACTACACAGGCAGCATTTTCACCAACATGCTGTAGTACCGAAACTGGTGATATTTGAGATCAAATTTAATTCGTAAATTTGAATAGCACAACTGGGAAAGGACTCAACCGCTGGAGAAAAGGAAAAACACAAAAAGTAACAACAATTATAGTGTAAACCAACTGGAGAAGTACTCAAGCAATGTTAAGTTGTTAACAATATAACAATAGGTAGAAAACTTTACAAGTGAAGACTCATGTAAGAGTAGCATACCTCAGTAAATCAATTCTCCCAAGTTACACATTTACCATTCATAATTTGCTTAATAAATATATGGACAAAGTGTGAACACTAGCTACCCTTATGAAACAAGGGTATGACATACACTTCACACTGAAGACTCTCAACATATCATCGTAGGGCATCAACTCTTGAAGGTGGCCCAAATCATAAATAAAGGATGATATGAAAATAAACATGATCCTAAAATATGGAACGTTAACTTAAACAAAAAGTCAAACTACAATCTATAAAAAGATAAACTTCCTGTTGCTAGTTGGTTAGGTTGTGCCAGAAGCAGCATAAAGCTGGGTTACTCATCCTAGTGACCACCATGCAGTTCTGCTTGTGCAATCTGATTAGTGTCATTGCCGAAATGTTGGTCATTTCAACCAGATCTCAGGTCTTCATGCCCAGGAATTTCTCCAAGCCTCTCCTGCAGAAACAAAGCAATCTCACTTAGGACCTAGAGACAAAACTGTGTTTCAACTAAGATAATGGGTCACTGGATCATACAGGCTGACAGATATTCTATTTGATTGTTACTCCAACTAAGCTACTTGACCAAGGAAAAAAATTGGAAAGGCGTAGGTGTCACTATGGCGCACACTCTTAGCTATGAAATAATGTGGAGACCTATATATACAGCATTGGTTTGCATTTTGAGGTGTTGGTGTGTGGTAAGATAGATTCTAGCGAAAATCTTCAAACTGGTAAATTTGAAAACTGTTCAAGTACCTGGTTTTTGTATTAACTTCATCAAGATGTGTGGTAAGACAGATTCTAGCAAAAATCTTCAAACATGCAAATTTGAAAACTGTTCAAGTATCTGTTTTTTTGTATTAACTTCATCAAGGAGATAATACAAAAAATAAGAAAGGAATTGGATCAAAGTAATTCTAAATTGATGTCTGCTACAAGACAAACTGTTTGACATAAAAACTTACAGATTTCTTTTCTTCTTGTTTTCCACAAAAAATAAAAATTAAATGGAAAATCTATAGGGAAAGACCAAGTTATATATGTAGGTAGAGATTTTTTTGGACAACTGTAGAGACTAACAGGTCAGGGTTTGGTTAGATAGCAAATGACTACTAAGTCAACCCACAACATCCACTAAACACAACCAAAACTATTCTTTACCTTCAAGGAGGCATTCTCTGAAAGAAGCTGCTCATACTCACTCCTGATGCGGTTAACTTCTGATCTGAGTGTGGCATTTTCGTCTTTTAGAACTTCAGCACGCTGGGCCAGCTCATCACATTCAGCCTAATTCAAAAGCACACATATACATCTCATGAATTCATAAGGCACACAGAATGTAAAGTAGAAGCCAAGAAGAACAAACATATTCAAAAGATTATATAATTACCTGCTTGCGTAACCTAGAACGGCGAGCGGATTCCCTATTCGACTGCTTTCTCCGCTGTCGTTTAAGCTCTCTTTCGTCCTGTGTCATAAACACAAGAGGTGAGATTAGACCAGTTAAAAGTGTTTTTTTTTTTTTAAATAGTGAACCAAAGCAATAGTCACAATTCCCTGTTCGTGGACCAAGGGTAAGCAGGGAAGACATGTTGAACGAAATGTATAATATATATATATATATATATATATATTTACACACACAAAGATCTATGAAATATGAAGCAAAGAAAAAAAAATCAGAGTTCACTCAAAAATTGCTACATACAATGATACAAATGAAGTATCATGCTCACTATTTGACTCAACTACTTAGAGTCGATCAAAGTTTTCTTAAGCAAACAATTTATTGGTAGTAAAACACGACTAAATTGCAAAGAAGATATAAAGATAATAAACCCTCCAATGCAAGCCTAGCTACGGGATTTTGACAATCACAAAAAAAAAACTTACCAAAATTACTAGTCTTATTACTGTAATAGAAAATCTTGATTACAATTATCCAAAGTCCTCTCAACCAAAGATTCATGTAACTACCTAACACTAATCAACAAAATCTACCGAAAATACAGAAAACAACAGAAAAAAATCATCCTTGAATCACTGTTCGCATTCAAAACAAAAGCAAGCATTTGCAGGCCAAATGACCTTGAATCACTATTTGACTCTACTTTGCCCTTCCAATATACACCTTGAAGGTTAAAAGCCTTCATTTCTATGTAGATAACCCAAAATCAAGGATGACTTAATCATGTATGCATCTGCAGATATCTATGGGGCAACCTATGTAGGAGTCCTTACAGCATAGAGATCGAGCTGACTATCGAGATAGCTATGGGATAAAACTCTAATCTACTTGTGCTTTTTTGTTCAGCTAGTTGCCAAGCATTTCTTCATATGGGCTTCCTTTTCCTTATCTTTATTTGGTCTAGGTCCATATGGACTATATAAAGATAAGAAGGGAATGCCCAAGAAAAGTATTTATACATGAAAAATTCCATCACTATACCAGTTAAAACAATAAACAACATCTGAATTCCAAATGCACAAAGAAAGCAAAACATTCATGAGGCAAATAGGAATAAGTCACTTTTCAAAAAATCAGCGGAGAAAGAAGTAATAAGGGAAGCCAGTAGGTATCTAAACCAACATCTGGATTTGAAATCCCAGCCATTTGACCACTCATCAAAATTTAATCTGATTCATGTTATAGCATTACAAACTGAGAGAGAAAGCTAATAGAAATTCAGAAAGCACCTAACTCAGTAACCAAAGAAAATAGATCCTGCAGATTTTTAAGCATGGCCCTTTTTTTTTCTTCAGAGAGGGAAACAATATTAAAAAAATCAACTAAACTTACAAAGCTACACTCGAAAAGCAAGCTAACAACAATGGCAACAATAAATAAAACGCCTCTAAGAAAATAGACAATAACAGCTCTCCAACTTCTTTAAAACCATTCCTATATAGCAAAGAAACTGAAGCCCAGACGTTTCTAGCACCGAAGCCTATTATTTAGGTCCTCTCCGCTCACCCTTAATAAATTAAATCCAAAAAATTATTATAAACAGAAGATTCATTCTTCCATCCAAATGGGGCACAAGATAGAGCAACACAGCCCTTCAGAACTAAGATCAAAGCCTCCCACAAAATATTTAGGTTTTCTCCCCTAAACCTTATGGAAATAGATACAAAAAGTTGTATCCTTCTATCCCAATGGGGCATAAGATAGTGCCAGCATAGCCAATAATACCAACACCATACCCCTCATCTCCCCACCAAGGAACTTGTGTGTTAAACCAAAACATAATTATAGGAACTGGCAAAAGATGCTCCAAGTCCAACTTTCTTTTAAGGTCAAAGAATATGTGTGAGCCCTATTAATTATCAACTTCTTTGGTAGAGATAAACATCATTGTGGAAAATCACACAACACTCCTATCATTTTGAATAACAGCTACAGAAACCATATTGAAGACTTATGGATTGCAAATAGTTTTCAAAATAGAATGTAAACCAACTTATAAGCTTAAAAAAAAACTAGTTCAGAGGCCAGAAAATCATGATAACAAACAAAGTAAATTGAAATTCAACCGCGGGGAAATAGACTAACTTGTAACCAGAGCTGTGACTGAGCACCATCCCGAGATCCTGGAGTAACAAGCCCTCCAGCAACTGGAGTAGTGGGAACTTTCCCACGGATTGCAGGCATGGCAGAAGATGGGGCACCCCAATAGTCCATCCCGATATTTAGGTTTGTTGCAGGACCAGAAACAGCACCTGGAGCACCAGCAGCTGTAATTGGCACCATTGCTATTGCGGGGTTTAACACTGTGTGAGAATTTGGTGTTCCATTCTGAGAATTATGTGCAGAACCACCATTCTGAGATGCATCACCTGCATTGGGAATACAACAAATATTTGTAAAATCTCTGAATCCAAATTTGCGGCAACGGAGGTCAAAAGTGATTGCACCTTCCAATGAATCTCCCCTTCCTCCTGACTTCAGTTGTGAGTCCTATAAATGCCAATGAAACAAAGATCAAAATAGAATCCACACACACAAAAACTACAACTTGATCCGGTAAAAATAGAAACACCCCATGGATAGCAGAAGATAAAGACAATAATCTATTCACGGAAATCAAGGCTCGCTTCTCTGGGTAGGGGAGTCATAAAGTACAAAAAAAAATATACCAAGTTGGGAAAAATGAAGTAAGTTACAAGTCAAACCCCAAAATAACAAATAATCATCCTATAGTGCAAATGCAACACGAGAATTCCAGGATAAGTCACTGTTACAACAAAGTACTAGAACAAGCCAACTGTTCCACAACTCTTGCTTCTTCCTTTAATCTAGTTTTTAAAGCAATGCAACTACCTAACATAGTCTTGATAAATCTATCTTAGTCAAGTTCATGAGTTATAGAATCAGGGCACTCTATAGCCCAAACCAAACAAATATAAGGGATATATAAATAGTCAAATTCAGTGGCATGGCACTTACACTCTGAGAATTTGCATCGCTTCCTTCACTTGTGCCTTCGCTGCCACTCTCAGCACTGTATCCAAGTACATATTCAAGAATTATCAGAATGAAAGATTTAGTAGGAAAGTTCCATTTGATGAACAGAACAGACACCAGAATCTATGCACAGTGAGGTCCTATATATGATTTCATAATAAGGAAACTATACTTTATGAGCTATATGAGCATCCATTCCGAATAAAAAATACTCAAGCCCATAAGTCATGATCACCAGCATGTTGAGCATCACGACTATTTTTGTCAACTAGAAGATAAAAAAGGTAAATTTAGACCAAAACAATATAGTTTGGTGCTACTTCAGGCTCTTCTAGAACGCTAAACTTCAAAATCACTATTAACTTTTCTTTTATCACCTAAAGAAAACAAATTACATGTTCAAACAAAACTTCTTGAAAATATTGCTTGCTTTTAACACAGCAGCATTCTCTTCCAACGATATCACTGCCCTCCCCCAAGGTCTCTTTTAAGCCCAAAGAGTCAACTTCAATTGCACATGCAAAGACCAGTACTCACTAAAGAATAAGTAGCAAACCTCTTGGAATAAACTCCATTAGCCGAGGCTCCTGATGGTTTAGCAAG
Organism: Argentina anserina; assembly: GCF_933775445.1. NCBI lineage: Eukaryota > Viridiplantae > Streptophyta > Magnoliopsida > Rosales > Rosaceae > Argentina > Argentina anserina. Next base: position 13,823,207 of record NC_065876.1, read on the forward strand.
CTCATTATTCTTTCCGGTAATCATGTTTAAACTTCCAAGGCTTCCTTTTGATCTTTTGATCGGTAACTTATCCTTACCCTCAGATGGCTTTCCATCTCCTTCTATGGTGCCAGGTGTGTTACCCTGCATGCAATTTCAAGTTACTACTCATCAACTCAAATGGAAATCGAGATTGTCTCTAAGAAGCAAACCATAATGTGAAATACACTCACAGAAGCCTCGACAATCCCATTTGGCGAGGGCATAGCAAAAGGGCTGAAAGGGTAAGATCCCTGTCCCAAATTAAAGCATGATGTATATAGTAAGTGTCATCCAGAAAATGAGGCAAAAAAAAGTTGGCAATTTAACTCAAGAAAGGAAGGCAAGAAATTACTGGAGGCATGGTTGGGTGAGCATATAAACCGCCATGGGGATACATCGCAACATATGGGTGGGGAGGAGTACCGTATGGAGGCATAATATGCTGAAAACCAAACAATATTATCACTAAAGAACAATAATCACCAATTGTAAGTAAATCTCGTCAATTGTGTTACATACTACTGTGAATTGTTTTTAGGATTTCTGTGACAAAATGCAAAAACCCACAAGAAATAAGAACAGAAATACATACATACATACATACATACATATACACACACACATATATGTATAAAACAGTGTTTATATCTTCTATAGAGCTAAAAGGCAAGTGCATTACAGTTTTTCAAACTCAAAAGAATAGTCATTTGAAGTTCCAGTAGAGGTAAAATACCTGAACTCCCCACATATATGGGTGAGGGTGAGGGTGAGCTTGGGGATTTGATGTCATAAACCCATGTGGAGGCATAGGAGAATATGCCTGGTCACAAAACAAATCCACAATAAAATCACGCATATCTTAATTTACAACATCAGAACAAAAACAACAACATTAGGTTTTTCGAAACCTGAAATCCCGACCAATCAGGATTGACAGTTCCAGCGCTAGTGGTAGCAGACTGCTGCTCCTGTGAAGTTACAACAAACAAAACCTCCTATTTAAGAGGACCTCACTCTTATCATAACAAAAACAACAAAAGGACACACAATCAAACCTGAGTAGTAGTAGCAGGAGGCGTCGGCTTCGACTCCTTCTCTTTTTCTTTAGCTGGTTTATCCATCTCGCTGCTACCCATTACTCTCTATCAACAAACTCTTAACGTCTTTGGATCATCCTACAACACAAACACACTTTCCTTACATCACTTGACCTCCCCACTAATTTCCCCAATCTCACAAACAGAACACACTTTCTTATTTCAGAAACAATCATCATTCTTTCACCACCCCCAAAAAAAACCCCAAAAACTTCCCCAAATTGCATTACTTACAACCAAGTCCCACAACACCTGAATCAACGAAACCCAATTCAAGACTCGATTTTTCACAGTTCTATGACCAAAGCTAGCAACTTTACCAAACAATAAGCCTCGAGATGTGTTTCAAAATATACATAAACAATAAAACTTGCATGAATTGAACGATAAAAACTAAGAGAAAACAACACATACACAAATACCAGACTTGAATTGGTGCCGCAGCTGAATCCGAAGCGCGATCAACCAACTAAAGCAACGAAATTCGCTGCAAAGAGAAGTGAAGCTGAATCGGGGATGGATTATAGGTTGAATTCGAACAAGATTAGGGCAGAAAAACGAGGCGATTAGTTTATGTATGAGAAAAAGGGAGGAGTGAGATGAGAAATTGGGGATTAGGGTTTGGGAGGGGGTGGTGTAATTGGAGGGAATTTCAGGGAGCCGATTTGGGCGAGAAGGTCGCTACGGTGTCGCTGACCAGACGATTTTTGTTTTGTTTTCCTTTGTGACTCAATTTTTTTACAGTAAGGAAATTATTTTCACGTTTTCATGTGGTAAGCTAGTGTACACCTCATCATGTGGCCCATGTTATTGGCCAGCTGTTTTAATATTAATAGAAACTGTTAGTATGAGTGTTAAAATATGAAGGATTATTATTGTGATTTTTTTTAAATATTTAAATTTTAATTATAAAATTCATGTTTATTTGTATGTCAGATGTGAAATTATATTTTTAAAAATTTATAATTTAATATTATAATAATAGAGATTAATATAATTATTATTTTTACTGAGTTTTACGAACTAAAGTGTTGTGATTTAAACTGCGTTAATCATGTGGTTACGTTAAATTTGGGCTTGTTGTTTGAGGATTTTGTCCATTAATTTGTAGTGTAATTACCAATTAGCATTTCAACATTGTGGTGACCGGGCGGGTGTTGGAGGCATTGGCAAGCTAGCAAGCGCACTGTGTCCCACGTCAGGCCCCGAGAGACAAATTGGTGTGCTTATATGTGCACATACAGATTCTCATAGTGAAACACGTTTTAGAGTGGGACACTCTGAATAGATTCGTGGGGATAAAGCTCAAAACGGAAAGTTCCTTAGTAATTTGTGAGACCTTGCGTGGGTTGGGATGCCTGGAGTTTGACGGATAAGTTTATGTGGGGTTGAAGATCGAACGTGTGGTGTCTGTATTGAAGTTGCCTATTATAGCTGGTTACCCAGGTATATCAGTCTCTGCTCCGATCTTAGGGTTTGAGGATTTAAATGTGGAAGATTTGATAGACCCTGATCGAGGAACGAACATGGCAGCTTGGATCCTACTCCGTAAAATATCTACAACACATGAAGCTGAGACTAGCAATAACATTCCACTATTTATCAGGCCCTCTTGTGATCGTTTAGTATGACATATTGATAGAAAAGGTGTCTACAACGTTAAAAGTGGGTACTTTATATTACAGGAGGCTCAAAACTTGGGTCTGCATGCACTTCTAGTACGACAGTGGGTGCTAGTCAAGGAAGATATTCTTCTAGGCGGCGGAACCACCTTATAGCATGAGGGGCCCGGAAATGATATTTATAATAAGAAATTTTGAATTGTTATTAGGTTTTAAATATTTCGTAGGTGGTCGTCCTAAATTAATTAATATTATTTTATTTTGTAATATCTAAAAAGTAAGTTTTACATGCTAAAATTTATAATTATAACGATACTGTAAATTCTTATATTTCGACTTGGACCCTATTTAGTTCTAAATTCTGGTTCCACCGCTTAGCTTGGATTGGCCAAAATTATAGTATTTATGTGGAAGCTTATTCGACGGCTCCTATCTGCTATTACAGACTTACATGAAAGGAGAGTTCTTATTGAGGAATTAACTTGCATTTTGTGCAGGGAGCAGGTTGAGACAAGTATCCACCGGTCTAAAATCTCATGCACACCCAGCTCAGCAGATGAAGTGGTGTTGGGATTTGTTGGATGTGCTCAGCCCAGATGAACATTATTTGTATTTTTCTTACTTCTTTCTGGGTTGTACGGGGTGACAGAAACAAGGTGATATGGCAAAAGGGTGTTTGGGACCCTGTGTTTAGCTGAAGGTGGGAAGTGAGGTATCTTGTAGAGTAAAATCATACGAAATTACGAAGTCTGGGTCAAAAAAGAAGGATGTTACTGATGGCTGGAATAATTCTATTTTGATTGAATGGTAATATGTTTTTATATAAGTTAGATTCGATAATCTTTTATACTATAATGAAGCAAACTGGTTTTCACAATCAGAACATGTGTGAAAATACAGGACTATTTTTTCACCATATGTTAATTTAAAATGATATTATATAATTCAAGAAAAAAAAGGTAAAAGATAATTCAAAATATAAATTACAAAATCATCATTGTAGATAACTTCTCTATATAATTGTCTACTTCCTCTGCACAGGCAGTGTATTATGTGTATTATGGTTGTTAGTAGACTTTTGTATAAGCACTATGCCTGAAATCTAATCAGACTAAGGCAACGCATTATGGTATGATCATATTGTCTCAAGACCATCATTTTTTTATTGTATTTATCGAAAAAGCTCAGAAAAAGGAGTTTTCTTTTCTCCTCATATTTAGTTCTCATGTCCCGTAATAATTCAATTATTTGTGAATGACGCTTTTAACCTTGGATATTGTAGGCTGTTGGTGAAGTGCTGCCGGCACTAGATGGGAAGCTGGCAGGAATGGCCTTCTACATTCCTACTGTTGATGTTTATGTGGTTGACCTCACCTTGAGACTTGAGAAATAGGCAACTAATTATGATGAGATAAAAAATGCGATCAAGTAAGGATTGGGATGTAATGATTTCTCGGGCCACTTAGTTTCATCTATTTGCCTACTTGTCTTTGAATCCTTTGATGATCTGATTTTGCAAAAAATAAAATAAAATTGCAGGACATAATCTGAGGGAACAAATGAAAGGAATCCTTGGACACACAGATGATGATGTTGTGTCCATTAACTTTTTAGGTGACAATATGTGAGGATATTCATGGATCCATCAGTTACATGTGTTAACCGTGAAGGTCGATACACTTAGTTAGCTTATTAATGAGGGTTAGCTTGACACAAGAAGTATAGTGGTTCACATCCCTCTCTTGGAGTAGGCAACGTCCAGTTGAATCCACTAATATAGGCAAATAGCCTTAAATTATGCAAGTAGTGGTTGACACCCCTTCTAAGTGGGATGAGATGTCTCTTTTTATAGGGAAGGGAACCCATCTCATTTACATATTCTTCAATATGAGACAAGTGCCCCTTTAGGTTTACTATGGAGTCATCTTGATGAGGCTGAAAAGGTGACTTCCCAGTGGTGTCTTGGTGAGTTCCGACTATCATTAGAAAGCTTGTATGACGAGATACGCTATGGATATCATGGTTGAGCCGCATAGTGACTTGTAGATCCACCTAGAGAGTGATGCTTATGCTCGGTGGCATGTCATACTAGCTCTATGCTAGTAAGGGTGCCAACAACATGTATCCAACAAATATAGCGTTGCCTCTATTTTCAGTAGTTTCTGGTTGTGTGACTTTGATTTCGACCATTTTCATGGCGATTGCAGGAGCTATTTCTCAGAGAGTGCACCGTATGTTATGTTCCAGGTCCAGCATTTTCGATGCCAAGGCTGGAATTGCTCTAAATGACAACTTTGTAAAGCTTGTCTCTTGGTATGACAATGAATGGGCTTATAGGTATTAGGTAAGTATCTTCATTATGTAGTCTGGATTTCTTCAGCATCATCGTGTGATACTAAAACAGTGTAACACACTTTGCAGCTCAAGAGTTATCAACTTGATCCTTCACATGGCCTCTGTTAGCCAAGATGAAAGTGCTCAGGCAGCTAATCCTTGACCTCAGGATGTTATAAATCCTTTTCTGTATTGAAGTAAAACTAGCAGCACTGCTCCTGCAGTTTTGGATTTGACAGTATTGAGATTAATTCTGTCTTACCAAATTTTGCTAACTGGAGTTAAGAGATCATAAATCTGAATTCATACTGTAGAGAGTTCAACACTGATACTCCAGTAGGTGTGCATTTCATAGCTTTGGGGTTCAACACTGGTACTCCAGTAGGTGTGCATTTGGTTAGTCAAAATATAAGGACGGTCAGGGAACAACCCTTGCTTATTTCCCATAGCTTTCATATAGCTTTCCTTGTATAGAAATCACCACAGATAAAGGAAAGAGATATATTGCACAATGACAGATAGGTGGGCAACAGACATCCAAAAGCAGACGAGCATATTAACAAAGGGCTCCAATACTTCTAATCAAGAGTAACACCAAACATTAAGTAGGTTCAGACATTTAATGAAGATAATCCTAAACCATAGTTCTTTTATCATTCCGCAAACTATTTAAAAAGCAAAAAACAGAAGTTCTTCTTGCTATGTATCCCTCTTCTGGCTATTTAAGATCCGCTTGTGCTTATGCTACTCCTTGAGGACCCTGCAAAAATAAAAACAATACCATAAAATTACATTCCAAAAGAACAATTATGTTGATCAATTTTTCCTTACTAGTGTAAAAGTAACAGGAATGAAGCAAGATAACACAAGTCACACATCATGGTAATTTCTCTGATATCTTGTAGAGGTGAATTCTGGATATATCTTGTAATGGAAAGCTAGGAGCCAGAAATGAGCAAACAAATTAACTTGAGTTCATATAGTAATGTTTCAGAAGGGATTTAGAGAATCATGCTTTCTATTCCTGTTAATGTCTAACAGAAGTTTTAAAAAATCTAGTACTGAATTGACGACTTATATAAACATAAATGACTGGTCAGCTCCTAGAAAACACATTTCTATCTCAAATGCATGTGAAGAGAGCTTAGGGATTTGTTGATCTTATATCTACCCCGTCCTTTGCTATTAGTTTCCATGGGTTGGCATTTGGGAAAGAGGGTACTAGTTTTTTATGGTTTTGCAAACATAATAATTCTGTGTATCAGATCTATATCCGTTTGTGTTGTTATATGTCAAGTTGATTTTCCAGAAAGCTTGCTTCAGCTGTTCTCAATCAATTTCGGAAGACTCAATTGCTCCAAATCTCTGTAAAGTCAAACTATTTCGCTGAAGATCTACTTCTACTTCCTTACAGTTTCTGAGTTCATAACTGTTCTACTCTTAGTACTCAGCATAGCTTATCTTGTACTGTTGAGGACGCTCATATAAAGGAGACAGTACTACATCATTTTCCAGCATCTTAGTTCTATTTGTTCCATGCTGGATCCTCTTAGCCAACACTGGCATATCAGCATCCTTATCTCATTTACAACACATAGGTCTGTTATGACATGTCTAAATTTTCTGTTAAAGCTCCGCGAGGGGATAAAAGTTGGTGATTTTAAAGAGAATTCTTATAAAAAAATTATTGTGTAAAACTGAATAATACCTAGAAATTAATACTGAAAGAGAGTGGAATAGAGCATCCTGATTTGTGGAATGGAATGCAGAGGGATCAGCCTAAACTGTCCTTGTAAGTAGGCCATGATTTCACTATGACATTGGCATTTAAAGGGAAAGAATTTGGGGTCTTTCTTAGCTGAATAAGACGGAAACACTGAAGTAACTTCAGATGTACTGTGTAGAAGGTTCATATGTTTTGTCTTTGTTTGAAAGGAAGAAGGTTCATATGTTAAAATGCTATTTTGTTTAAATGTGCAGCTCTTCGAAGTGCTGTGCAGGCATTCAGTCATGAATAAGAGTTGCACTTTTATCGCTCATCCTGAAGGAAAAGAGAAAGGTCTGACCAGGTTTGTGTTTTAATGCTTCGAATCATGACACGAGTAAGTTTCCTAGAAGGTATCACAGTTTTGAAACTGACAACTCTTTTCCTTCTGTTATAGGACAAGGGTGGTTATGGTGATTTAGCACTCACGGATCCTCCTAGGGGTAGAGGTGTTCAGTTTCCATTTGCTGTGACAGACCGAGTTAAATTGGAACAAAGAAACCACACACTAAAAAAATGCTAGCAAACAGCTGTATGCAACGCTATCCTTAATTTTCCATTACTTTTTTTCTTTCTAGAATGCATGATAATCTAAATACTAGCTTTTCTAACAAAAAACAAAAAAAAAACATGATTCTTTCTCACAACTAAAAAAATGCTAGCAAACAGCTGTATGCAACGCTATCCTTAATTTTCCATTACTTTTTTTTTTCTAGAATGCATGATAATCTAAACACTAGCTTTTCTAACAAAAAACAAAAAAAAAACATGATTCTTTCTCACTGTAATAAAATGTCACTGTAAAACTGTAAGAAATTAAACCACAGCTCTGGCCATCAGCTTAGACCATATTCTAACAACAAAAAATTAAACCACAGATTGAGTACTTCACACATTAAGCAACATGATTCTTCATTTTTCCTTAAAACGAAAAATGTGCTAACCACCGTATACATTTCCAATATGTTTCAGAGGTGAATATTGACTTTAGGTATGTCAAGAACAGACTGTACAGTAACATGACAATGTTCATGTCAGCTGCATGCAGCTTATATGACTACAATGGTGAGAAGCACAATGCATAGAAGCTTCCCCCTCTTAAAGTAAAGAGTCTGAGCAAAAACAAAAGAACTATCTTTGAAGTTCATGAAAACAAGTTGAGCAGCTTGAGCCCATAAACTTACAAAAACATGGAAAACCATCCTTCTGAAAACAGCAAGGTAATCAATTTCAGGAGCACAATGAGAAGTAGCAAGCACGTGGGCTCTCTGCTCTTCACTCGAGGCTCCATTTTGTTTTAACCACCCACATATCCTTAGTTACATTAATGTTTTGCTATATAAGCACAAAGTTGTCTACACTAACCTAGATGTGTAATCACACTGTATTTCTCAATTTTCATCTTGTTGTGTTTGGTTTCTTCAATGCTCATGTACCAAAAGAACCTGATTGTAATGTTGTCCAAATTATCTATAAATTTGACTAGATGATTCTGATTAGCCAATTTTTCATAGTGTTTCTCTTTAGTCTACCTAAAGACACCGAAACATAACAAAGATGCATGCCATTCAGTTATCAAAATCCCAATGAAAAAAGACACAGGGTATTACTCAATTCAATCAAAACAAGCAAACCAAAGCAGAAACAACAACTGAAGGAAGTGAAGTGAAGGCATTACCTTCAACGACCGAGGCCAAAGAGGACAGAGTTGCCCTTAGGCAGGTAGCTCACATTCGGCGACTTGGCGAGCGTGGCGGCAATCTCTCTGCTGGCCTCAATCCTCCTCAGCTCAATCAGGTCATTACCAGCGGAAGCAGTGGCCTCCGAAATCAGCTTGGCAGCCTCACTCTCTCCCTGAGCCCTGATGATCGCAGCCCTCCTCTCCTGCTCGGCCTTGGCCACCACAAACTTGGACCTCTCCGCCTCCTGCTGCGCCACCTGCTTCTGCTCGACGGCGCGTGAGAACTCGGCGCCGTAGGACAAGTGCGTGATGGCCACGTCCTCGAGCGCAATGTTGAAATCGCCGGCGCGCTTGACAAGCGCGTCGCGCACCAAGGCCGAGACCTGCGGACGGTCGGTGAGGAGCTGGTCGGCGTTGAACTGCGCGACGACGGCTTTGAGGACCTCGTTGCCGATGGAAGGGAGGACCTTCTCGTCGTACTGGAGGCCCAGGGTTTTGAATATCTGAGGGAGACGGGTGACCTCAGGGCGGGAGAGAACCCTAAGGGTGAGGTTGACCATCTGGAGGTCCTTGGTGCCGGAAACGGAGGAGAATGTGTGGGGCCTGGTGCGGATGTCGAAGATGTAGGGCTTCTGGAGCCATGGGATCAGGAAGTGAGTGCCTTCGCCGACGGTGTCGTCGATGACGCCGCGGAAACGGTCGAAGAGGACGGCGCGCTGCCCGCCGTCGACGGTGTAGAGGGCGGAGCTGACGACGGTGGCGCCGAGGCCGAGGCCGAAGGCGGCGCGGGCGAGGTTGGTGAGGAAGGAGACGGCGGCTTGGTTGGAACCCATGTAATTGGTTTGGTTTGATTGTGAGGGAATTCTGAGATTCAGAGAGAGAGAGAGAAGCACAGGTTTCTGACTGAGTGAGTGAGGGTTTTAGAGGGAAAAAAAAAAAGAAGCCGTGCGAGACACTGTAGCTAGCGACAATTAATAAAACTTTCCTAAATTCCAGTTGTACCCTCATACAGGATGATCCAGTACCTCTGTCATTTTCAGTTCTCTCTTCTCTGATCTGTCTGTCTCTGTCTCTCTCTCGGCGGACGACGTCAATCCTCCGCGCCTCTATTGGTTCGTTGTCGTCCATGGTCGATCAACTCAAGTCCGTTACGGGGTTTTGGTGATTTTGATTTTATTTCCCAGGTCAGTCTCTGCTCTTCTGCTAATTCTTCTTAATTTCTGGGTATATTCTTGTTTTCTAAAGCTTTATGCTTCCAGCCAACTGGCTTCTTTTATTTTTTATTTTTTTTGGGTAAGATTCAGAAACACAGAATTAAGAAATTTAAGGATGAATGAATGGTTAAATTTGCTGTGTGATATCAGAATTGCAATACATCCAGAGATGAATGAATCGATGAAATCAAAATTGTATGAATTATGAATAGATACTCTTATGATTTCTCTGCATACCTTTAAAAAAATTCTGGTTCTTATAATCAACATCATCAATTTGTTTGTTTATGTATTGAGTTTTAAAGCCACACTCACATGTTGATGTATAGAATTTCTTTGCACACCTTCTAACTGAGTGAAACTCTTGACAACCAACCGGGGTTTATAACGTTTAACAAAACCGTCTGCTTTGTGCTTGATCTTATATACCCAACGATAACCAATGAGAACTTTGCCAGCCGGAAGTGTGGTAAGAGTCCATGTGTCATTAGCCTCGAGGACTTGCAATTCAGAAAACATGGCTTGCTACCATTCCGGATGAATAACTGTCTCATAATAGGTGTGTGGCTCAATGACATGATTGATTTGAGCCAAGAAAGCCTGATGATGGGGCACACACCGGTGGTAAGAGAAATGGCTAGCCAACGGGTAACGAGTTCTGTTAGTCGGGCCAGGCAACAAGGACGACAAATGAGTGAATGGAGCGAACATTGTAAGTGAGGCGGTTCGGTGGGTGCGACTGGCGGCTGGAGCAACGAAGGGGGAAGGGTTCGGTGGTGGGTGGGGCGACTGATGTGGGCGGGGCGGATCAGGCGGAGGGTGGTGGACGGCGGGAGTATGTGTGGAACATAGGTGGTGGAGGCAGAGGTGGTGGCGGGGAAGGTGAGGGAGAGGGCGGAGCTGTCGTGGATGAGACAAGGAGGAGAGGGAGGTGGTGAAGGTTATGGCTCAAGCACGGTCATATCAAAAGTGAGACCATTGATATCAGATGAAGGAAGGACGGGTCGGGTTTGTGTATTTGAGCAAAAAATGGGCCGAGTTGGTGGCCCAAAGGGTCTAAGGCTGCATAAGAGAAGATATCTTCATGGAATTTAACATCCCGACTGGTACAAAACTTTTTTGTAGACAAATCATATAGCTTAAAAGCCTTTTGACCGACCGGATACCCGATAAAGAGGGATCGAGTAGCACGTTGATCGAACTTATGGGAATGATGAACATTTGTGGCATAAGCTAGACACCCAAAAACACGAAGATGAGAAAAGGAAAGAGGTTTCGAGTAGAGTTCGAAAAGAGTTTTGAAGGAAAAAGAGGTGTGGGTAACCTATTGATGATGTGAACAGCTGTAAGTGCACAATCACCCCAAAATTGTGAGGGAATGTGAGCTTGAAATTTTAATGCCCAAGCAACTTGGAGTATGTGACGATGCTTACATTCTACAACCTCATTTTGTTGAGGTGTGTAAATGCAAGAATGGTGGAAAACAACTCCATTATCAAAAAAGAAAGGATGGAATGAGATAAATTCACCACCATTGTCACTGCGAAAAATTTGAATGCTAGAGTCGAATTTTGTATGAGCATAGTTAAAAAAAACATTTTATGAGAGGTTATACTTCACTCTTATGTCGCATTAGAAAAATCCAAGTAAAACGTGAATAGTCATCAACTATTGTGAGAAAATAATAAGCACCAGAAAGTGAAGGATGTTGATAACGACCCCAAATGTCACAATGAATAATTTCAAAAGTTTTATTCGAAGAAATTTTGCTATTATAGAAAGGTAAACGACTCTGTTTTGCCATAGGACATATGTGGCAAGCTTTATTTGATTGAAGGGAAAAATTCAGAAAATGTTTAACGATGAAACCTAAGGATGGTGAAGACACAGGTCCGAGTCTATTGTGCCAGAGATCGGTGGAGGATATAGAGAGGTCGTAGGCTAAGTATCACAGACACGGACACGAACACGAGTGTCCGTATTGGACATGATTCGATACGTAGATACGGCATATAGAAATGTTTTTGGACACGGACACGTTAATTAAATATTACTTGTAATATATATATTTATTTAAAAAATTAATTTATAAATTTAAAAGTATTTAGATGTATATATATGTTAAAGTGTGCATTAAAATGAAGTAAACATAACTTGTTGGAATGGCTAAGGACTTGATCAGTACCTTGGATAACCAAGGTTCGAATCTCACCACAAGCATTCTTATTTTTATTACGAGTTTATCTCTTGATATATATTAAAGTGTGCATAAATATAACAAAAACTAAATTTGTTGGAATAGTTGAGAAGTTATTGGGTGCCTTAGATGACCAAGGTTCGAATCTCACCATAAGCACTTTCACTTTTATCATGAGTTGATGCGTGTTCGCGTGTCCGATTCAGATACTTGCGTGTCCATTACGTATTGCAGCGTGTCCGAGCTGTGTCCAAAGTCAGTTCACGTGTCCGAGCGTGTCCGTGCTTCATAAGTTGCAGGTAGACTGTTTGGTGGTGGAGGTAGGTTGGTTCATGGACTTCTCCGTCGCTAATGCCACCAAATAGTATAATTCTTCACGTTCTTCACCCAAACTAATCATCATCCTCGTAGCCAGATCTTGCAATATGCACCAATAAGGATAAAAATTCACTAAACAGTTCATGCATCTTGTCAAACGACTAACTGACATCAAATCAACTTTAAATTTTGGCACATATAACACATCATGTATGTAAAAATTAGAACTTAAGGGCAGTGATCCTTTTGCAATAATAGCAACTTTATCCCCACTTGGTAATAAGACTGGAGGCAAGGAACATTGATTATCAACATGAATTAATTCAATTGATGATGAAATATGATCGGTTGCCCCACTATCGATGATCCAATTGCGGGAAGCAACCTTGGACAAACATGGTTTAGTTGCAGCATTAGCTTTCGGAGTTGCATTGACATGAGAGTTGGAGCTTGGAGACATACTGCTAACGGCTGCCAGAAATCGATTAAATTGGACTTCATATAGAGTGATTGAAGGCCCAGCTTAAGAACTTACAATGCTAGAAACGTTGTTAGCAGATGGAACTCTAAAACCAGTGTTGGAATTCGGCTTGGAAGTCTGCTGAGTTTGCTTCGCATTTAGGTGACCAGGAGGATAGCCGATCAGTTCAAAACAAGTCTGAACCCAATGTCCAGGGTCTCCACAGTGGACGCACTGAGGGCGGCATCTCCCTGATCCTTGTCGCCGGTTTTGTGAACTGAATCTGCCAGAATGTGGTTGGGGATTTGGCTCAGATCTCCCCCTTCCCTGATTGAAATTGGGTCTGCTACTTTGTTCTTGATTTGTGAATCTGCCAGAGTTTCCGACCGCCATTGCCGCACTACCGTTGGACTCGGCTGGATGTGTAGCACTGAGTAGACGTTGCTTCTCTTCTTGGGCAACAACAACGTAAGCTTGTCGGATTGTAGACAAATGGTTCATCAAAAGAATCTGACTGCGAATAGCACTGTAAGTATCGTTCAAACCCATCAGAAATTGCATTAGTCTCTGTTGATCTCCTTGAGAGCTGTGTGGAACCTCAGAATAGGAAATCAATTCATCCCAAAAACCTTTCATTACCTTGTGAAAATCGTTCATGTAAGTCCTCACATACCTCTTGTGCCGAAGAGTAATAGTTGGTGATCCACTGCTGCACTAAGTTGTTGTCCCGAGTTCATGTTTTGTAGCCATCTAGAGCAGTCTTTTATGAAGGAGACTCAATTGTGTCATTGATAAAATCAAGCTTTTTCTTGGAATTCAAAGCTCGAAGCATATCTCTTTTCCAACCATTGTAATTGTTCTCATCCAAGACTTTAGTAATTAGGACAATGTCTAAGTGATCAGAGGGATGAGTATAAAAGGGATCTAAAAGGGGAGATTTGGATTTTGATGATTCTATGGAATTGAGGGGAACTGATTTGCCTGGTGAAAGAACATCATCATCACCAGCCATGACGAATGATAGGAGAGGCTGCACGAGAAATTAAGATGCAACGAGGAAGAAATTAAGCTGCTGCTGCTGCTGCTTGCTGCTTCTGCTGCTGTTGATGCTGCTGAAATCTGTTGTCTGCTGCCTCTGCTGCAGAAAGGGTGTTGGTACTATGAATGTAAGAAAAGTAAGAGGAAACATAGAGGAATCTTTGATACCATGTTAAAAGAGAAGAAAAGAAATAGCTGAAGTGAATTGTTATTGATGTTGTACTATGAACTTTATAGCTGCAGTGAGAATATTAAGAAAACTCATATACAACCTATTACTACACATAAAAAAGTTTTACAACTCATACATAACTTATTACTACATATAAGGAAACTTTACAACTCATACACAACCTATTATTACAATCAATGATATATTTGTTGCTCAACAGAAGAAGAGATAAGCCAGTCACTCCCTAGCTCAATAGACTCAACTTTTGATGTATTCTTTAGTTCTAGAAATCATAGATGTTCCATGATACTTGGGTTTTGTCGAAGAAAAGGGAATTTCGTCCTCCTTCCTAGCTAGATTGCTTACTCTAGATAGAAGATTAAAGATATTGTCACAGATAAACAAATATCTCCGTTCTATGATTTCTGATATTTGACGTTAATTTATGTTATAAATGAAGATAGAGAAATTTCCACCAGAAGTTTCAGGACTGAAGATTATATTCTCTATTTTCCATCTTTACCTTATGAGACTTTCCTTTTAATCTGTCTCAACTCCAAACTGCAAGCATATTAAAATTGTATTTCTGGATTTAGAAGGGAACAAAATGCATGCTACCAGGCTTAAACTTGGGTCTTGCATGTTGTTTCATTTTTTCTGAGATTTGGTGATGGTGGTTTTTTTTTCTTCTCTTAATTTGTCCTTCTGCATAGATTAATTATCTTCTACATAGGTTGGGTTATAGTTTGTCTGAGCAGTATTTCCTTGTTTCTTCACCCAGTATAAGTATTTTGCTGTAGGTAGTTGAACCTTCTCAGACTCAGCTCTAGAATGATAGATACAACGATGCCCGTAAGTGTAGTCTTGCAATGCCATAACTTCCATATATGAAGAAATTTCGACAATGGGTTGTTGTAGTTCGTTTTTGTATGATTTGGAGTTGATTTGATATTAGATAATATGCTTTGGAGTCTTGAAAATATTTTGCTGTATGGCTGGGTGATATTGTTATTTAACACGCATTAATGTTTCCGGTTGACCAAAAAAAATTTCATACCAATTGTTATTGTCTTGTAAGTTGATTTCAAGCTTGAGACTATTGTTTTTGGTAGTAGTATGAAATGGCTGATTTCTCTGAATTGCAAAATGAGGTAATTGCAATCATCCATTGTTACTATAGTAATGTGTAGCTGATGCTTATACTGTAGATTGCTATATAAAGGAAACCTCAAGCTAAGCTTGCAGCCTCAATTGCTCATTGCTTCACATCCATGGCTGATTCTTCTGCACGTATGTTCAATTAACATACTCATTTTTGGTTCCATCTGTTTTTGAATACATTATTTTATGGTACCTAACGCAGTTTGCAACCCACATCACTAGCATCTGTCCAATAAGTCCTTGTGGTGCAAGTTCTGTATTATCTGAGGTTTTAGTGTTTCTCTCTTGTAAAATCTTATATAGGGGATGTTTGACTAATTTCATCAGTAGATTTGCTAGCTAGGACGGTGACAATGACAGGTTCATTGTGAATAACAACTTAATTTATCTTATTATTCATCTTGAAAGCACATTAAGATGCGTAAAATTATCTACCTAGAGAGATACAAAATACTTCGTAGTTGATCTTCTCCAGAGCTAGAGAGGCCACTGATATCAATTGGCATTCATATATATTTCTTCTCTATCAGCTAGCAATAGAACTCAGATTATTTTATTGTGCCTGTTCTTCCACCAGTTTCCAACTAATTGAGATAGTTAATTCATTCATGTTTATTTCCTTTGTCCAGACCATGTTTCATTTAGAATCAACAAGTTGGCCTTTTTTGCAATAGATGTCTATTTGTTTGGTTCCATCCCTACTGTCTACGTTGATTATGTTCAGGGAAAACAATTAATTGGGGGTGGAGGAAGGTAAAGGACCTTTTGATTTTCCTTCTACAATTTTTTTTTGAAGAGTCCTTCTATAAGTTTATCCCTTGTACAAACATCGATATGAGATTATTGTTTTGGAATTCCAGTACTGGACTGTAGATGATATTGTGCAAAGTTGTGTTTGTATTCACAATCGAGCATTTATGCCTTGACTGGTCATTTTTAGAACAATGGTATCATGCTTGATTGCTTGAAAGTGAGGCAGAGTAGATTTGGGGACGTCTCACTCATGATTAACCTATACCATCTCAGTTGATACATGCTGATGCAGAATCACATAATTAACTTGCACAGATGAAGAAAAAAAACAGGTAAGGCTTTTTAGATTTCATTAAATTTTACATTTAAAATATGGTTTTGATGTACTAGAACCTTTCTAACCTTTCTTCCTTAGCTTTGAATTCTTGAACTCAAATCCTCTCGTGAATCAATTGTTACCCAAACTTCTTTTGAGATCATCGGATGAAATACGTAAGATTTGAAATCCAAATAGTTAGGGGCCTAACTAGGTGACATATATATAGAACCAAATCTTCACGGCTTTTTAAGTGGAACCTCATACCATTTGACTCCATAGCTTTTAGCAACAACAAAAAAATCCAATCAGATCACCTGAAGATGATAATGATCCTCTTGTATAACTAAAGAATCGTTGGTTTCTGCAGATGATAATGATCCTCTTCTCAAATAGTGTGACTGTATCGAATGAGAGGCTCTTGCTCTGTGAGGATAGAGTTTGGTAAATTGTCTAAGGTCCACCAGCTTAGCTTAAACCAGCTGAAGAAAGCGAGGGAAATGCTAATGGGGGAAGGTAAGTATGTGAGAACCATAAATTTCTCATGATGATCAGAAGGCAAATGCTTAATGTATTGGTTTAACCATATGTTATGTTAGATGATATATGCTTAACTGGTGACGATAATAATTTATGTGCAAACGTCAACTGCTGTCTTTGGTTGAGAAGTTGATAACCTCGTCAATTTTCCTATGGAAATACTACTGTAATTGCTGTGCTGCAATTTTGATGATGAAGCAGTAAGTATTTCTTTGAAAAGTCTAAAAGTTAGATTAAATGTGTTTTCTTGACTTCTAAAAAGTATCCTAGAGTTCAGTTACATTAAATATGTTTTCTTGACTTGTGTTAGTCATTATTATCTGTTTTATTCTTGTGTTTTGTGTGTTTAGCTGGAAGGTTTAGTAGTTTAGGAACATTTATTGTGAGTAGTTGAGTTTAAGTTATTTACAAGTTGTAGCTTATGTTGGTTTCTCAGTTTTTGAAGTTCAATAATCAGTTTATTCAAATCTTTTAATTTAAGGGTTTCAATTTCTTTCCCTTTTAACTATTTTCTACCCAACCTCAGTTCAAATCTTATTAGGGCCTACATCAACTGGTATCAGAGCCCATGGCTGAGCGAGGGCGAGGTAGGTAACCAACTTCTGAAGTTGAGCAACTCAGGAGACAAGTGGAGTTTCTAACTCAAAGAATAACCGAGTTGGAAGCTGCAAGATCTACTGAACAGAGTGATGGCTCAGATGCAAGTTCTGAGAACCTGTTTCATGGGCGCGCTCCGCATCGGGAGCCACCTATTCGGGATGATCGAAGGTGGGAGATGTACATCAAGCTTGAGATACCAGAATTTTATGGTAGCTTACAAGCTGAAGAGTTCATTAATTGGTTGAATAATGTTGAGAGTATATTCGAACTCAAGGAAGTTCAGGATGACAAGAAGGTGAAATTGGTAGTAGTCAAATTAATGGGACGAGCATCTACCTGGTGGGAGCAGTTGAAGATGAAGCGAGAAAGACGTGGAAAAGAGAGAATTATGAACTGGGAGAAGATGAAGAAAAAGCTCAGGGAGAATATCCTTCCATTTAATTATGTTCGTACCCTTTATCAACGCTTACAAAACCTTAGACAAGGTGCTCGACCGATAGATGAATACACTGAAGAGTTTTATATGTTGGTGGCCAGAAACGACCTAAATGAGGATGAAAAACAGCTAGTTGCAAGGTATATTGGAGGTTTGAGGGAAGATTTGCAGGATGTTCT
The DNA here is from genome assembly GCF_933775445.1 of Argentina anserina. Lineage (NCBI taxonomy): Eukaryota > Viridiplantae > Streptophyta > Magnoliopsida > Rosales > Rosaceae > Argentina > Argentina anserina. The sequence goes on from NC_065876.1 coordinate 13,841,111, forward strand.
TAATCTTCATACTTTTTTGTTCGTGTATGAGACCCATCAGCGAGCTGTAATAATTGAGAAACGGCAAAGCAAGCCTAGCGCTTGACCATATTTCAGAGCTGGTACCAACCCAACAATCCACCAAGCAGCAAATAATGGACAAGGACCTGCAAAAGCTGGTAAATTTGAGACTCAAAGTTCACCCCCAGCAGCTAGAAATTGTACAAATCCTTTAGGACCAGTCAAGCAGGGATAGAACAATGCATCCAAGCTTCGTTGTTTCAAGTGTGGAGAGCCAAATCACAAGTCCTTCGATTGTAGGCGAGCTTCCTGCAGCCGTTTGGACAAGAATAAATAGCTCATGATTGAATGAGAGGAATTTCATGACGAAATGGGAGATCCCATCTATGATGAAGGAGTTGATGATGAATGCAATGAGGAATTGGTCTATGGAGACATCGGTGAGCCTTAGTTATCCATAAAAGCTTGATAATACCTAAGGAGGAGATAGAAGAAGATTGGATGCGTCAGAATATTTTTCATACCACTTGCACCATTGGCGGCAAGGTCTGTAACTTCATTATTGATGGAGGTAGCTGCGAAAATGTAGTGTCAACAGAAGCAGTGCAGAAGCTGAAATTGAAACAAGAGAAGCATCCAAAACCTTACAAGCTCTCTTGGTTCAAGAAGGGGAATGAGGTAATCGTTAATACTCGTTGCCTTGTATCATTCTCTATTGGAAATAAATATCTGGATGAAGTGTGGTGTGATATGGCTACAATGAATGTTTGTCATGTCCTTCTGGGAAGACCATGGCAATTTGATAGAAGTGTTATTCATGATGGTAGAAAGAATACATATACATTTTAGAACAATAAGGTGAAAATAGTCCTTGCACCAATGAAGGATGACAGTGTTCAAAAGCAAAGGGCAGCAACAAAGGGAGGCAATTTCCTCTCAATCACCAACTTCTTGCAAGAAGCTGGAGAAGTTGAAATATGCTTTGCTTGGCTAAAGAGGGCAGTCCCATTTCAGCTAATCTAGGAGAAATAAAGCCTTTACTTGAAGAATTTGCAGATGTGTTGCCAGAAGATCTTCCTCTAGGGTTGCTGCCGCTAAGGAGTATCCAACATCATATTGATCTTGTGCCTAGTTCTAGCCTTCCAAATAAAGTAGCGTATAGAATGAGTCTAAAAGAGCACGAGGAGTCGCAAAGGCAGGTGACTGAAGCAATGGAGAAGGGCTTGATAAAAGAAAGTTTAAGCCCTTGTGCAGTTCAAGCCTTATTAACTCCAAAGAAGGATGGAACATGGTGAATGTGCATAGATAGTCGAGCAATCAATTAGATCATTGTTTGGTATCGCTATCTGATTCCTTGCCTTGATGATATGCTAGATCAGTTGGGAGATGCCAAAATGTTCTCCAAGATTGACCTACAGAGCGGCTACCATCAGATTCGAACTCGTCCAGGCGATGAGTGGAAGACGATTTTCAAAACTCAGGAAGGGCTGTATGAGTGGAGGTAATGTCATTCGGCTAATGCAATGCGCCTAGCCATTGAAACGTTTTATTGGAAAATTTGTGGTGGTTTACTTTGATGATATACTTGTCTATAGCCCATCCCGCATTGCTCATGAACAACATCTAAGATAGATTCTTGGAACACTACGGAAGGAGCAGCTATATGCTAACCTGAAAAAAGTGCATGTTCATGGCTGAACAAGTCACTTTTCTTGGTTATGTGGTGTATTCGGAAGGAATTTCTATGGATCCTTCAAAGGTGAAAGCTATACTTGATTAGCCTACACCTCAGAATATACATGAAGTCAGGAGGTTCCATGGGCTTGGTTCATTTTATAGATGATTCATTCCTAATTTCAACAGCTTGGTTGCCCCAATTACTGACTGTTTGAAGACAAATCATAAGTTTAGTTGGACGTCGGAAGCTACTGAAAGTTTTTTGAGCTGTTAAAGAGAAAGATATGTGAAGCACCAGTCCTAGCTCTACCTAATTTTGAAAAGGTGTTTCAAGTTGATTGTGATGCATCAAGGGTGGGGATTGGAGCAGTGTTGAGTCAAGAAGGGAGACCAGTTGCATTTTTTAGTGAGAAACTCACCGGTGCAAGGTTTCGATGGAGTACCTATGACATTGAACTTTATGCAACAGTTAGAGCCATACGACATTGGAGTGCATACTTGGCTCATAAAGAGTTCATTCTCTACTCTGATCATGAAGTCTTGAAGTACATCAAAGGGCAGTCTAAATTGACCAGGAAGCATGCAAGCTCGGTAAACTTCTTAGAGCAATTCAATTATACAAGGTGGAGTTCATAACAAGGTGGCTGATGCACTGAGTCATAAAGCTTCTCTTTTGTCTACTATTCGCATTGAGGTGAAGGGGTTTGAAGTTTTCAAAGACCAATACAAGGAAGATCCATATTTGGCACCCATTATGGAGCAAACATTGGCTGGTCAGCAAACTGGTTTCAATGTTTATAATGGCTATCTTTTCAAGGGTAACCAATTATGCATTCCAGAAGGTTCTTTTTAAGAGAGAAAATTCTCAAGGAACTTTATCAAGAAAGTCATTTTGGACGTAACAAGACTCTATCTCTGATCACTTCGACTTATTGGTGGCCAAAGTTGAAGCGGGATGTCACAAGGTTTTTAGTGTGATGTCATGTGTGCCAAAGAAGTAAGGGTGGTTTAACAAATGTTGGGTTATATACTCCTCTACCTATTCCCAAGACATCATGGACACATGTGAACATGAATTTTGTCCTTGGCCTGCCTAGAACTCAAAGGATGATGAATTCTATTTTGGTGGTAGGGTGGACAGATTCTCAAAGATGGCTCATTTTGTTCCATGTCGTAAAACAATGGATGTAACCAATGTGGCCAATTTATTCTTTAAAGAAGTGGTTCGTCTGCATGGCATACCCAGCACCATCACTTCAGATCCTGATCCGAAGTTTATTAGTCATTTTTGGAGGACCTTGTGGAGGATTATTAGAACTAAGTTGTGTTTCAGCAGTGCTTACCATCCACAAATTGATGGTCAAACTGAAGTTATCAATCGGAGTTTGGGAAATATGCTCAGATGTCTAGTTGGTGATAATCCTAAGGAATGGGACTTGGTGTTACCACATGTTGAATTTGCATTCAACATGTCACAAAACTGGACCACGAAGTGCATTCCTTTCTAAGTAGTGTATGGCCAGAATCCAAACAATGTTCTAGACTTGACTTCACTTCCAAATCCAAGCAAAGTCAGTAAGAGGGTAGAAGAAATGGCAAACTATATCAAGTTCATCCATGAAGAGGTGCAAAGAGAATAAAAGAGAGCAATCTGAAGTATAAAGCTGCAGCAGATCAACACCGTAGGAGGGTTGTGTTTGACGAAGGTGATTTGGTGTGGGCAGTTCTAACAAAGGACATGTTTCCTACTGGAGTTTACAATAAGCTCAAAGATCGAAAAATCGGCCCCTGCAAAGTTCTCAAGAAGATAAACGAAAATTCCTATCAACTACAGTTTCCGAGTCAATTAAAGACTTTAGATGTTTTCAATGTCAAACATCTCAGTCCGTACAAACTCGAGGACGAGTTTTCTACAACCCGGGGAGAATGAAGCAGTCAGTATTTCTTTAGAAAGTCTAAAAGTTAGATTAAATATGTTTTATTGACTTCTAAAAAGTATCCTAGAGTCCAACTACATTAAATGTGTTTTCTTGACTTGTGTTAGTCATTATTATCTGCTTTATTCTTGTGTTTTATGTGTGTTTAGCTGGAAGGTTTAGTAGTTTAGGAGCATTTATTGTGAGTAGTTGAATTTAAGTTATTTACAAGTTGTAGCTTATGTTGGTTTCTCAGTTTTTGAAGTTCAATAGAATCAGTTTATTCAAATATTTTTTCTACTCAACCCGAGTTTAGATCCTATTAGGGCCTGTATCAGATGATTACTCTCTTCTATAGCAGAAGAAGTGATAAAGCCGGTCACTTCCTAGCTCAATAAACTCAATTTTTGATGTATTCTTTAGTTCTAGAAATCATATAACTATGATGTTCCTGCGTATTTCACTATTTTGGTTATAGCAAAATTATAATCGCTTGAATATTCAATGATACTTGGGTTTTCCATGGAACAGGGAACATTGTCCTCCTACCTAGCTAGACTACTTACTCTAGACAGAAAATTGAAGATATTGTCACACACAGATAACCAAATATCTCTGTTTCCTTTTATGATTTTTGATATTTGACGTTAATTTATGTTATGAAGATTATATTTTTTATTTTCCATTAGGATTGAAGATTATATTCTCTATTTTCCATCTTTACCTGATGAGACTTTCTTTTTAATATGTCTTAACTCCAAACTGCTAGCAAATTAGAGTTGTGCTACTTGTATTTCTGGATATAGAAGGGAACAAAATGCATGTTACCAGGCTTAAACTTGCGTTGACAAATCGCATGTTATTTTAGTTTTTCTGAGATTTGGTTGTAGAACGCGAATCTAAAAAACTAATAAGAATGCAAACACGTGTACAAATAAAAATGTGATTTATTTATAATCAAGCGCGTGGTTACAATCTTTGTGAACTCCTCTGATTCTATCTCCATATGTGACTTGGCTCAAGGGTGACGTGCACTTGATTTTGAGAATTTGAGTTTGATTTGGATTTGGATTTGATGAAGAACGATTGATTTGGCAGCTTGATGATTCTTCGTGGACTTGAGTTTGGATTCGGATTTGATGAAAAACGATCGATTTGGTCGTTTGATGATTCTTCATGAACTTGAGTTCGGATTTGGATTTGATGAAGAACGATCGATTTAGCAGCTTGATGATTCTTCGTGGACTTGAGAGACTTCGGGATTTGTCGAGAGTGATTTTGCTTAAGTGATTTTCTCTCTTCTTCTCCAAGTCCTTTCTCTTCATGTTGAAAGGGGTATTTATAGTGTTAAGGTTTCTATTTTGTAGAATATTTTAATGACACTAAAATAATAAATTTCTTTAATTGTATAATTAAATCAATATGTATTTTTCGATTAATTTAAAATTAATTATTCTCATAACTAAATTAAACAGAAAATAATTGACTTAATTATATCCGTTAAGGAATTTATTAATTTAATCAAATGTTCGATTACCATTTCGAATCGTCAATGACATTCAATATTCCGATTTACGTCGGAGTCACATAGCTTCGATTACGATCATCCGTTTATGTGCTGACACGAGTTTTATTCGGATTCGCACTAACTTTGTTGACTTTTGGGCCAGATATGCAATTTTGTCGGGCTCTTGGTCGATTTAATCATTTAATGAAAATGATTTACTTCATTAAATTTCATGTGTCTACAAATGCCCCAACTTCAAGTCGTGCTGCAGACATGTTGTCGTCACGTGCCGAAAGCGCAGATTGAAGTATGCACTTTGATTTGAAGAATTTGTGGAGCTAGCTTTCGAGGCTTCGCAAATTTTGCAGTAATTTTTATCTCCACTTTTACCATAGGATGTCAGTATGACAACAAGTATTCCGTCATTGTGAGCTTGATTAACATCTTTTTTTCTTTTCTTTTTTAATTCCTTCTCAGTAGTGGGCAATGATGAAGGCCAACCAGTGGGATTAAAATACATGATTAGCATTTTTTCCTTCACTTCTTTTTTTTACCAGGGCAATGATATTGCCTCCATATTCTTTTTGCAGCTTTATCTTGAGTGTAGCAGCTCCTCCACATTTTACTATATATATTTAGTAGTTGCGCTTTCTAGTATCTCCATCCTTCCGGCATTTTCTGTCCTTTGCTTTTTGCCTTTCCATCATGAGAAATGTGTGGAGGCGTAATGTTCCAAATGATGAGAAAGAACATGACGAATTAAAGGACCAAAAGAGATGTTTGCACATGCTATCATGATATAGATGATTGATCTATTATATTCCCACCCATGAGAAATGTGTCCCGTAATGTTCCAAATGATGAGAAAGAACAAGACGAATTAAAGGACCAAAAGAGATGTTTGCACATGCTATCATGATATAGATGTTTGATCTATTATATTCCCACTCATGAGAAATGTGTCCCGTAATGTTCCAAATGATGAGAAAGAACAAGACGAATTAAAGGACCAAAAGAGATGTTTGCACATGCTATCATGATATAGATGTTTGATATCACATGTTATCACATCTTTCATGCAGTCATCTTCTCTGCGTCAAGCACTGATTTTGTTGTCCACCATTATATTAACAATCCACTGCATGTTGTCAGCCTCTCTTGCTATATGTGCGCTTGTAAACCGCACTCCAATAGTTGGAATAAAAATTGTATCAGTAACTCAACTTGTCTGTGGGACCGAACCGACATTTAAAAGCAAATGACAACGCATTTGAAGGCAAAGAAATAGGTGGGGAATCCCCCATGTGTAATCTTTGCTTTTGTTATAAATGTGTGTTAATTAGTGATGAGCTCGTCTAAGGACGGACATAAACCCTCCTTTTGTTATAAATAGACTTGTGCCTTTCTTCTCCATTACCACCAATCTCGTTAGCTTAATGGACGCCAAGCGGAAGCCTAAAAAGGAAGATGCTAAGCTGTTCAAGTTCGAAGACCCTGAGAAGTTGATGAGAGCAAACAGAGAAGCTGCCAAGAGCAAGGAGGAGGCGGAGTCCGATGGAGACGAAGAAGAGGAGTCCGATGGAGACAAAAGGCCGGAGTCCGATAGAGACGAAGAGCTGGAATCCGATGGTGACAAAGCTAAGAAGTCCGATAGAGAAGAAGCTAAGAAGTCCGGCGGAGAAGAAGTGGGAGGAGTCCTTATTGAGCTGAAGTGGGGATGGTTGTATTGTGCAATATATGAGGGCTTTAATGGAAGAGATGCTGCCGAATCTTCTATTATGTGCTATTTCTCGGCTCGGCTCCGGCTTAGCTCGGCTCCTGATCGGCTTGGCTCTTTTTTTTTTAGGATCATGGTCTGATTTTGACTTTTTTCTTTGTAGGATATTGACAATAGTCGCGGTCAATCTAGCCATTTGACTACTTTCAAAACGCGTTGATTTCTGGCGGATTTGAAGAACGTAAATGATAGAATCACATTCACCATGGCAGCTTTCAAGAGTTTGAAGAACGTAAACGACCTAATCGCTTGACTGCTTTTCTTTCATAGACTTGACAACAGTTAACAAAAGGCCGGAGTCCGATAGAGACGAAGAGCTGGAATCCGATGGTGACAAAGCTAAGAAGTCCGATAGAGAAGAAGCTAAGAAGTCCGGCGGAGAAGAAGTGGGAGGAGTCCTTATTGAGCTGAAGTGGGGATGGTTGTATTGTGCAATATATGAGGGCTTTAATGGAAGAGATGCTGCCGAATCTTCTATTATGTGCTATTTCTCGGCTCGGCTCCGGCTTAGCTCGGCTCCTGATCGGCTTGGCTCTTTTTTTTTAGGATCATGGTCTGATTTTGACTTTTTTCTTTGTAGGATATTGACAATAGTCGCGGTCAATCTAGCCATTTGACTACTTTCAAAACGCGTTGATTTCTGGCGGATTTGAAGAACGTAAATGATAGAATCACATTCACCATGGCAGCTTTCAAGAGTTTGAAGAACGTAAACGACCTAATCGCTTGACTGCTTTTCTTTCATAGACTTGACAACAGTTAACAAAAGGCCGGAGTCCGATAGAGACGAAGAGCTGGAATCCGATGGTGACAAAGCTAAGAAGTCCGATAGAGAAGAAGCTAAGAAGTCCGGCGGAGAAGAAGTGGGAGGAGTCCTTATTGAGCTGAAGTGGGGATGGTTGTATTGTGCAATATATGAGGGCTTTAATGGAAGAGATGCTGCCGAATCTTCTATTATGTGCTATTTCTCGGCTCGGCTCCGGCTTAGCTCGGCTCCTGATCGGCTTGGCTCTTTTTTTTTAGGATCATGGTCTGATTTTGACTTTTTTCTTTGTAGGATATTGACAATAGTCGCGGTCAATCTAGCCATTTGACTACTTTCAAAACGCGTTGATTTCTGGCGGATTTGAAGAACGTAAATGATAGAATCACATTCACCATGGCAGCTTTCAAGAGTTTGAAGAACGTAAACGACCTAATCGCTTGACTGCTTTTCTTTCATAGACTTGACAACAGTTAACAAAAGGCCGGAGTCCGATAGAGACGAAGAGCTGGAATCCGATGGTGACAAAGCTAAGAAGTCCGATAGAGAAGAAGCTAAGAAGTCCGGCGGAGAAGAAGTGGGAGGAGTCCTTATTGAGCTGAAGTGGGGATGGTTGTATTGTGCAATATATGAGGGCTTTAATGGAAGAGATGCTGCCGAATCTTCTATTATGTGCTATTTCTCGGCTCGGCTCCGGCTTAGCTCGGCTCCTGATCGGCTTGGCTCTTTTTTTTTAGGATCATGGTCTGATTTTGACTTTTTTCTTTGTAGGATATTGACAATAGTCGCGGTCAATCTAGCCATTTGACTACTTTCAAAACGCGTTGATTTCTGGCGGATTTGAAGAACGTAAATGATAGAATCACATTCACCATGGCAGCTTTCAAGAGTTTGAAGAACGTAAACGACCTAATCGCTTGACTGCTTTTCTTTCATAGACTTGACAACAGTTAACAAAAGGCCGGAGTCCGATAGAGACGAAGAGCTGGAATCCGATGGTGACAAAGCTAAGAAGTCCGATAGAGAAGAAGCTAAGAAGTCCGGCGGAGAAGAAGTGGGAGGAGTCCTTATTGAGCTGAAGTGGGGATGGTTGTATTGTGCAATATATGAGGGCTTTAATGGAAGAGATGCTGCCGAATCTTCTATTATGTGCTATTTCTCGGCTCGGCTCCGGCTTAGCTCGGCTCCTGATCGGCTTGGCTCTTTTTTTTTAGGATCATGGTCTGATTTTGACTTTTTTCTTTGTAGGATATTGACAATAGTCGCGGTCAATCTAGCCATTTGACTACTTTCAAAACGCGTTGATTTCTGGCGGATTTGAAGAACGTAAATGATAGAATCACATTCACCATGGCAGCTTTCAAGAGTTTGAAGAACGTAAACGACCTAATCGCTTGACTGCTTTTCTTTCATAGACTTGACAACAGTTAACAAAAGCGTGTTAGGCTTTACGCATCACATTCACCATGAAGGCTTTCAAGAGTTTGAAGAACGTAAAATGACCTATCCTCGATGATGTTGAAGATGAGTAAAATGATGGCACCACCTTAACCGTATATCCCTCTCTTACCGGGCCATTCGCTTTTAAAGCTCCATTTTATGGCAGCTGAACTCCCGTCTTGCAGTACAGTGAGTTCCCAAGTAGCCAGCTTCCAAATGCCCAGGTCAGGCAACGAGGTTCTAAGTTCGAACATTTGTAGAACTTCACTTGATCACGACAACCCAAGAAATTCGATAAAATACTTTTGATCAACGCCAGTCTATGCTTGAGTCCCTTGAGAACTTGAAGGAAGAATGACATAAGCTAGAGCATATGTTGGACTCGCCAGATGCATACCTTTTTTTCTTCACGATGCAAGACTTGTTGATCTAGAACAGAAGAGCTGCCAAATCCGAGAGATTCCAGAACTGACTGTGACAGAGATTGAAAAGGCAAAGAAGTTGAGAGCCAGTTTTGAAGAACATCGCAGTTAGCGTCAGTCTATGCTTGAGTCCCTTGAGAACTTGAAGGAAGAATGACATAAGCTAGAGCAGACGTTAGACTTACCAGATGTAGACCTTTTTTTATTCACGATGAAAGACTTGTTGATCTAGAACAGAAGAGGCGTAAATCTGAGAGATTCCAGAATTGACTGCAACAGAGATTGAAGAGGCAAAAAAGTTGCGAGCCAGTTTTGAAGAACATCGCAGTCAGCGTCAGTCTATGCTCGAGTCCCTTGAGAACTTGAAGAAATAACAATAGAAGCTAGAACAGACGTTGGACTCGCTAGATGCAGACATTTTTCTTCACAATGCAAGACTTGTTGACTTAGAACAGAAGAGGTGTCAAATCCGAGAGACTCCAGAACTAACTGCAACAGAGATTAAAGAGGCAAATAAGTTGTGAGCGAGTTTCGAAGAACATCGTAGCAGCTTCAAGGGTTTGACCTGAATATGATAGCTGACTTGAATGATCGAGACTTGCTCTATTTTTTTATTTTTTATTTTTAATTTTTTATCAACTTATAATAAGTCGATTTTGAATATTTAAACTTACTATCAGTGAAATAATAATTTGTTTTATCATTTGATGGACAAACCCTTATTTTTATTTTGGGTGTGATTGAATTTAATATTGTTATTCTTAAGCTGCCTACATATCATTCTAAAGAAGGAATCAAGTCATCACATAGTTCAAGGGTTTTTTTGTGTGCCTTGTGCAGTTTAAGCTCATGTAGGCGTGGAGCGTTTTTTTTGTCTTATGCAGTTTAGGCTCGTGCAGACTTGGAGCATACTTTGATTTTTTTCAAGCATGGTACTTCTTCAAGAATTTTCCGTTAATAGGACCGATCCTCAAACCGTCTTCCGCCACAATTTTGTAAGCTCCATTGGTGTATATTTCTTTGACGACGTAAGGACCATCCCATTTTGACTTGAATTTGGGGCCAGTCTTGTGCGTCATAATGATGGGTCTTCGAACAGCAAGAACTAAATCATCCACTTGAAATGACCGTGCTCGAACACCTTTGTTGAAGGCGTGTGGCATCTGAGCTTGGTAGTATTCCAGGTGTTGTTGTGCATCAAGCCTCTTCTCGTCCAAAGCTTCTAACTCTTGAAGGCACAACTAGACATTTTCCTCATTTGTGAGAGCTTCTTGCAGAGCTATTCTCAATGACGGGATTTCTTTTTCTAATGGTAACACGGCTTCGACACCATAGACGAGAGAATAAGGTGTATCATTTGTGGCTGTCTGATACGTCGTTCTATAAGCCCAGAGAGCTTCGCCCAATTTCTCATGCGAATCCCTCTGCTTCTTGCTGATAGTTTTCTTCAAGATGTTACAAAGCGTTTTATTGAATGCTTTTGCCAAACCATTTGCCGGGGCGTTGTACATTGAAGAAAAGAGAAGCTTGAAGTGGAATTTCTTGCTCAACTTTTATATTGCGGTATTCGAGAAATATTTGGCGTTGTCTGTGATGATGCACCGTGTTATACCATAGCGTTGTATAATGCTTCCCGTAATGAAGTCCACAACATTTTCTTTCTTTATTTCTTTCAGCGGTATTGCCTCTGCCCATTTTGAGAAGGAATCTGTGGCTGGCCGATGATTTCGGAGTGATGGGTCCGATTGCATCCATTCCCCAGACGTCGAATGGGTGCGAAGCAATTGTCGGATGCAACGGCTCAGGTGGCTGATGAATGAAGTTGGCATAAAACTGACAAGCTTGGCATTTTTGTGCATACTCCATACAATCTTTGACCATGGCGGGCCAATAATACCCTAGTCGTCTTACGGAATGAACCTCTTCCACGACTTTGAACACTTCATCTTTTCCCAAGCATCGAAGGAGTACTCCATCAAATGACCTCAGATATAAAGTTTCTTTGTAGTAGAGGAAGTGCGGTGCTCGCCGCTTGATGCTCCACCTTTGCTTCGAATCTTCGGGAAGCTAGTTGTGCTCAAGGTAGTCGATAAAAGGATGCCTTCAATCTTCAACATCAATGGTGTGATCTGACACTACATGAGAACTGGCACACTGGAGTGAAGGCTTTGTTGTCACAACCCACCTTTGGCAAATTGGGATGTCTAAAATTTCATCTCTAAACAATGCCAAGGTCGCCGCCAAGTTTGCCAATGCGTCTGCCATTTGATTTTCTTTCCGTGGCACATGTATGAGTGTAACATTATCAAAGCCCTTCAAGAGTTGTTTGGCGAGTTGGAAATAAGGTACCAAATCTTCCTTCTTAACCTCGTAATTAGTGAGCAGTTGATCAATCACCAACTTCGAGTCCCCATACACTTCGAGTCTTTGGATTTCAATTTCTAACATTGTTTGCAATCCCATGATCAACGCTTGGTACTCTGCGACATTGTTGGCGCATAGTTCCCCAAGAGTGAAAGAATAGGGCAATATATGTTTTTGTGGAGAGACAAAGATAATACCAGCCCCACCTCCATCTGCCCTAGATGAGCCATCGAAAAACATCTTCCAAGTAGGGAGGACCTCTGTAAGGAAGACTTCCTCGTCCGGGAATTCATCTTAGATTTCCCATCTGCTGGAATAGGGTGGTCTGCTAGGAAGTCGGCCAACGCCTGTCTTTTCACTGCTTTAGCGGGCACATATACGATGTCGTATTGGTTCAATAGTAACGCCCATTTAGCCAGGCGTCCGGTTAAAACTGGTTTAGATAATATGAACTTAACTGGATCGGCTCGCGCCACCAAGTGCATTGTGTAAGCTTGCATGTAATGGCTCAACTTTTGAATGGCGAAGACGAGTGCAAGACACATCTTCTCTATCGGCGGATAATTCAGCTCAGGTCCGGTGAGGGTCCGACTTAAGTAGTACAAAGCTTTCTCCTTTTTGGCTTTATTTTCTTGGGCAAGAAGGGCCCCAAGTGATATCTCTTGAGCCGCGATGTAAAGGATAAGAGGTTTCCCGGCGATAGGTGCACCCAGCACCGGAGGATTCGCTAGGTATTTCTTTATGCTCTCAAAGGCATTACGACAAGCTTCATCCTATACAAATGGAACATCTTTCTTCATGAGGCGACTGAATGGTTGGCAGCGGCCTGCCAGGTTCGATATGAACCGTCTGACGAAGGCAAGTCGTCCTTGGAGGCTTTTCAACTCGCGCAAATTTCTTGGGTTTGACATTTCCTGGATAGCTTTAATTTCCTCGATTCCTCAGTGCTCACAATGAATCCAAGAAATTTTCCAAAACTGACGCTAAAGGCACACTTCAAAAGATTCATTTTTAACTGGTACTTGCGTAACCTGTCGAACACTCTTCGTAGATCTTACATGTGATCACTTCTTTCCTTTGTTTTGACAACCAAATCATCAACATAGCATTCTACATACTTGTGCAACATGTCACCGAAAATGTTCTGCATAGCACGTTGGTACATTGTACCGGCATTTTTTAATCTGAATGGCATGACCTTATAGCAATAAATTCCTTTGGGAGTTCGAAATGCAGTGAGTTCCTCATCCTCTAAGCCCATCCTTATCTGATTATAACCTGATGATCCGTCCATGAATGACAAAACCTCATGCTTGGTTGTCGCATCCATCATGAGCTCTATGATTGGCAGAGGGAAATCATCTTTTGGACATGCCTCATTTAAGTCACGAAAATCTACACAAACGCGGATTTGTCCATTCTTTTTCTTGACAGGAACAATGTTTGCGATCCACTTAGGATACTGAACCTCTCTAATGAAGCCTGCGGCAATCAACTTATCAACCTCTACTTCAATTTGAGGAATAAGTTCTGTTCGAAAGCGTCTTTGTGTTTGCTTGGTTGGCCGAGCCTCCGTTTTGACAGCAAGTCGATGAACTGCTACCTTTGGATCCAGGCCGGGAATTTCTTTGTACGTCCAAGTAAAGACATCTTTGTACTCGAGCAACAGATCAAGATATTCTTTTTCTTCTTTGGAACTTAAAGACGCACTCACAAAAATAGGTCTTGGGTCTTCTTTTATTCCCAAGTCGATCTTCTTAAGTTCGTCCATAGTGACTTGTCCCCCGTCTTCAAGTTCTGGAGGAGCTTCGTCTACTTCAATTTCAAAATCTTCATGATCGTCTTCCTCTACGGCATCTACTTCTGCCACCGTGACATGATAAGAGGTTTGGACAATGTTATCCTCATCGCCATTACCGAGGTTGCTATCTCCTTTTTGGCCAGTGAATATGATGGTGTGTTGCTTCACTTTGAGTTGATCCGTATAATGCACTTCCAACACATAATGCCTCTTCATGCGTAACGGGACAAGACTTGGGATTTCTTTACTCTCCGCTTGACTACAAGTCGTTTTCCTCTTGCATATTTGTCATTCCTTAGGTGCTTGGATTCTTTTCAATGCAGACTTTCGCGGAATGGGTTTGACTCTTTCTTATCTTTATCTGAACTTGACATTCTTTTGAATACGGATGTCCGAGTGGTGATACTATCGATTCGATTGAAGATTGAACCTCTACTTGCTGTCATGTTCACACGGTCAAAAACCGACGCCCTTGTGATTGGTCCTTCAATACGTTCAGATGTTGTCCTTCGGGAACCTGGACGAATGCGATCGAACAACGAAATGCGAGGGGTTGACTGAACCTTGACTCTTTTCTGCAACTACCTCGACATTGATATGTTGCACATTGGCTCGGTCCGCCCTTCTTCTTCCTGAAATTCTGATTGGCTTGCTCGAAGTGAAACCGAGATCAGCTTTAAAAGAATCAATTGTTGCCCCTTGCTCTCTTAACTTCTTTTGTGATTCATCAAGCTCATGCGCCATCTTTGCTACAGCTTGGTCGTCATTTTTGCTTGATGAACTAAAGTTGTAATCAGCCTTTTCTAACAGCTTGTATGCGTTAGGATCAAACCCTTCACTTGTTCTTTTCTTGGGCAGCGATCCATGTTCCCTCTTACCTTGAATTGGTTTGACAAATCCCTTTAGTAGCTGCTTTGTGGGATTTCGGTTGCTCACCTTTATTAATGGCAAAGCTGACTCCTCCTTCAACAATTTCACATCATCCTCTTCTAATTTTTATGGGCACTTTTGTGACTTTGTCCCCACAAATGGAGACTCCCCCTCCCTTCGTCTAGACTTCGAAACATAGCAAAGGACCGGAAAGGCGTGGCTGACTTTTCTTTCCACAGATGATGTTGCTGCTTCAGATGAGACTTCTTGCGACACTTCACCATAAAACTCAACGTCTTTTGATTTGGCATCATTCTCCCTAACTTTAGTGGCTTTCCCCGTGGAGGGTACTCCGATCGGAAGGACTTCTTTCATTGACTCCTCATCTGTGTAGAATTTAGAATCCGCAAAATATGATTCAGCTTCTGTGAATAGTTTGGTATCTCCTACCACGGTTTTCACACCTCCGCGATAGAACTTGAAGCATTGGTGTAAAGTGGATGGCACGATGTCATTTTCATGTACACATGGTCGTCACAACAACAAGTTGTACGAGGTCTTCGCATCGATGACATGAAACAAGGTGTTTGATTTTAGCTCTCCGATGTCCATGTCTAGTCTGATCATCCATATCGCTCTTTGTCCTCCTTGGTTGAAACCTTGGATCATGAGACGACTCCTTGATAACTCATCAACATTGATGTCGAGTTGAGACATGGTTGACTTGGGCATGATATTTACTGCTGACGATTCAACTTCCGCTCTCGCATGTACCCTGTCAAAAAAAGAGGCCGATTATGTGGTTTAGAGCCCAATTGGAGGTCATAATCTGTGAAGTGAATAGTATCACAATATGCATCACACACACCACATTCATTCATGCTTGTGGAGTGTTTTCCTACGTCGATAAGCAACTCCATAAGTGTGCATCTCGTTGATTTTGGCAATTGCATCAAGTTAGGGAGGCTACGTTGGAAAGATAGACTCTTGAATTGTTTCAACACCTTATTCTTCTTTAACACTTGACTTACACCTATTTCTCGTCTTCGTTGGAGCTGACTTCACAACTTGTTGCCATTGAAGTGACGTTCGGTTGTTTTGTAGGCAAGTGTTCTTTTGACAAGTTCCGGCGAAGAGGCTTCCACAAATATGGAACGACTTTTGTCTCAAAACGTCCTCGTCCGTTCTCCTCCCGTTGTGGAGGTGATTTCTTATGGCTTGGTTGGGCAATCGGTGAATTTGACATCATCTCTTTGCGAGTTCTTCTCCGGGTGATCAATATTCATCCTTCATCATCAGCATTAGAGGCAACTTGGAGGATAGGCGTGGAAGTAGGACATTCTTTAACTTCTTTGGTCTTCTTATGTTCGCGCGCCTCCTTTGTGAAATAAAACGGTGCTTTCATCAGGTGAAAAAGGAGTGGAACTGGCTCGAATGACCCGAATGTTACGGTAGTGTAATTGACTTCAGCAACGTCGTTAACTTCCAGGTCAATCTTCCCTTACTTGGCGAGGTTCATTATCAAATCCTTGAGAATATAGCACTTCTCTATAGAGTGACTAACGAGGCGATGATATTTCCAATACTTCGGATCATTGACTCGATGTATTTCTTCTGGACGTTTGCACTCTGGAAGATCTATTACCTTGTATTCGAGCAGATCCTCTAGCATGCCCACCACATCAGAGTCTGGGAACAGGTACATCTTTTGCTCCATCTCCTTCAACGTGCGTTTACTCCTTTCGTAGGTTCAAGGAGGTTCCACCTTATTGAACTCTTTCTTATCCTGCGTAGAGATCTTAACCGATGGAGTATTGATGACCATTGATTCTTTGGAAGGCTTATTCACAACTTTGTCAAATCTGCTTCCGAAAACTTTGTCTTTTCGTTGGTCAACCAGAGACTCATTCTTTCCCTTATGACTTGCCAAGCTTAGCTCCATGTCGTGGGCTCGAGTAGCTAACTCTTCAAAAGAACGAGGCTTGATTCGTTGCAAGATGTATATCAAATCAAAGTGCAGGCCTTGGATGCACATTTCAACGGTTGACACTTCTGACAGTCGGTCCTTGCAATCAAGGCTAAGTGAGCGCCATCTATTGATGTAGTCGATTGCCGGTTCATCCTTCCGTTGCTTCATGTTAGTTAGGACCATCATGCTCACCGTCCGCCTTGTACTATAGAATCGATTAAGGAACTCGCGCTCCATTTGGTCCCAACTGTTAACATACTCCTGCTCTAAGTCTGTATACCACTCGAAGGCATTTTTCTTCAACGAGCGAACAAACTGCTTGACAAGGTGATTGCCTTCTGTCCCGGCGTTACTGCAAGTCTCCACAAAGTGGGCGACGTGTTGCTTTGGGTTCCCTTTACCTTCAAATTGTTGGAAATTTGGTGGCTGATACCCCAGCGGCATCCTTAAGTTATCGATCCTCTTCGTGTAAGGTTTGGAGTAAGTGAGGGAGTCACGAGAAGGACTTTCATATGGAGCCCGAATTGAGTTGGTGATGATGTCCTACAATTGCTGGAGTGATAAGGAACCAAGCGAGTCGTCATCGTTCTTGGATGTTTCTCTCTATTCATTTACTTTGCTCCTTCCAAGCGACCCTTTGGTGGAGTTCTCATCATTGTGATCTTCCAACTTGCTATAGAGCTCAACAATTTACACATCTTTTTCTTCAACCGTTCGGGTGAGCTTTTCAACCATCTCCAACAGATTAGAGAGTTTCTCCTCGATTGTGGATGCCCTCGTCACCAAGACCTGCGCATTGTCAAAAGAGCATTCATGAGGCATAGGATGAAAGTTATAACCATCTTCTTTGGGACTTCCATGGTATGATGTCGTGCTTGATTCGTCATCAGAGAAAACGTCTTCCAGGATAGGGCCATCACCATGAACGGATAGAGGATATTGCTCTTTTGGCTCATTCTCTTTAGATACTTGCTTCTTCCCACTTTGAGAGGCGTGCTCTATTGCTCCCAAGCTCTCCAAGGTGATGACTGGTTGACGAGGCTTACTAGCAAGTGTCATAAATGTCGTGGGTTGAGTTCTAGTCACGCTCCGGGTGAAAAGGGCAATCGGTTCACTCTTTGATTTGAAGGATGTTTATTTGGACTTCTTGACCGGTTCGGCCTCTCCACTTAACCTCGCGGTTGTGGACTTGGATTTCTTCGATGGAATGGCTTGGTTGTTCTTGGAAGCCATCGCACAAACGAAAAAGATTTCTTCGGAGAAGGAGATGAGAGGCCAAAAATGTCCCGCTGGGCGTGCCAATTTGTAGAACACGAATCCGAAAACAAACAAGAATGCAGACACGTGTACAAATAAAAATGTGATTTATTTATAATCAAGCGTGGGGTTACAATCTTTGTGAACTCCTCTGATTCTATCTCCGTATGTGACTTGGCTCAAGGGTGACGTGCACTTAATCTTGAGAATTTGAGTTTGATTTGGATTTAGATTTGATGAAGAACGATCGATTTGGCAGCTTGATGATTCTTCATGGACTTGAGTTTGGATTCGGATTTGATGAAGAACGATCGATTTGGTCGCTTGATAATTTTTCGTGGACTTGAGTTCGGATTTGGACTTGATGAAGAACAATCGATTTGGCAGCCTGATGATTCTTCGTGGACTTGAGTTTGGATTTGCATTTGATGAAGAACGATCAATTTGGCAGCCTGATGATTCTTCGTGGACTTGAGTTTGGATTTGATGAAGAACGATCGATTTGGCAGCTTGATGATTATTCGTTGACTTGAGAGACTTCGAGATTTGTGTAGATTGATTTTGCTCAAGTGATTTTCTCCCTTCTTCTCCAAGTCATTTCTCTTCATGTTGAAAGGGGTATTTATAGTGTCAAGGTTTCTATTTTGTAGAATATTTTAATGACACTAAAATAATAAATTTCTTTAATTGTATAATTAAATCAATATGTATTTTCTGATTAATTTAAAATTAATTATTCTCATAACTAAATTAAACAGAAAATAATTGACTTAATTATAACCGTTAAGGAATTTATTAATTTAATCAAAAGTCCGATTACCATTTCGAATAGTCAATGACATTCAATTTTCCGATTTACGTCGGAATCACATAGCTTCGATTACGATCATCTGTTTATGTGCTGACACGAGTTTTATTCGGATCCGCACCAACTTTGTTGACTTTTGGGCCATGTATGTAATTTTGTCGGGCTCTTGGTCGATTTAATCATTTAATGAAAATGATTTACTTCATTAAATTTCATGTGTCTACATTGGTGAAGGTGGTTTTTCTGTTTTCTTCTCTTAATTTGTCCTTCTACATAGGTTGGATTATAGTTTGTCTGAGACTTGGGAACATTGATTTTCTTGATTCTTCACCCAGTATAAGTATTTTGCTACAGGTAGTTGGACCTTCTCAGACTCATCTCTGGGATGATAATACAACAATGCCCATAAGTGGTCTTGCAATGCCATAACTTATATATTTGAAGAGTTTTCTAATGTGGGTTGTTGTAGTTCATTTTTGTATGATCTAGGTTTGATTTGATAAGGGATAATATGTTTTGGAGTCTTGAAAATATTTTGCCGTATGGCTTGGTGATATTTTTATTTAACATGTATTAATGTTTTAAGCCGGTTGACCAAAAGAAATTTCATACCAATTGTTATTGTCTTCAAGATGATTTTAAGCTTGAGACTTGTTTTTTGGTAAACGTATGATAAATACTGGTACTAGTATAAAATGGGTGACTACTCTCAATGGTAAGTGCAATCATCCATTGTTACTATTATACGAAATCGGTAACTTTTCTTTCAGCAATACGTCATTTTCAAGACCAAGAGAAGAAAATGTCACACATAAAACCCGTACATGGGTCGACATGGGTGGAAATCTTAAAATCTTAAAACTCATCACTGATTAAGTTAAAAAAGATTAAAACTGAAAACAACTCAATAGATACAAATCCCCAAATGGAAATGCAATTGAGAATTTAGTAATTCTTAATTATCTAATAAAAAGGCAATGTAACTATTCATAAGGAAATCGAAAACATGTACAAAGAGGCTCTTGTTGGACTTGGATCATCTCCTCACAACCCTTTCTTCATAACAAAAATCTAAGCCATTCAATATCGATATAAATAAAGTTGGAGAAATCTTGACCATCTTTTAAAATTGAATGACTCAGATTTTGTTATGAGACAATTTCAAAAGAGAGTTGTGAGCAGAGGATCCGACTCTGCTCTTGTTGACTATTCACCAATGTTTGAGGGGGTATTAATTTGCGTTTGACCTCACTATTATAATTACTTTGAACATACATCTAGAGCACATCTCGTATTTGAGTATGATAAACTGTTATCCATTTGCCAAAGATGAATTATTTTAGCTTCAAAACTCTTATATATACTTAATTAGAATTATTTTCAGTCTACTATTTTGAGGTTTGAGACTTTAATCAATTATATCTCTGTTGTTTGTTTTTAATCAAGTGCACTATTAAATTTTCAAAATTTGATTAAGACTGTCTAAACCGTTAACTCTATGTTAAAAGTACATTTATACCCTTATGATTTTTTTACTTACTTACTTACTCTATTCTAAAGAAAATGAAATCTTACACTCTTAAGGACTAGACTTCAACATGTCATGTAAACAACATAACGACTTCTTGTCTAGACGGGTTTTAGTTTGGCATAATCAATGTTGCCTTAGTATGGTAAATTTCAGACTTCTAAATGATAAAATTCTGACTAATACAAGAAAAACATAAAAATAAAAATAAAATATTTTTGAGACAAACGTTATGGGCACACATAAGAATTTATTTATACAACCATAATCACAGATACAAAATCCAGAGCCTCACTCTTGGGTAAACAGCTAAGGGTTGTTTAATTACACATGATTAACAATAAATACATACACAATACACACTTTCTTGTAGGAAAAAGCACACCACACCAGATGATTACAGTAGACAGATACTTCACGCAGATTAAGTACTCTCACACTCAGACTATATTAGAACACTATATGTTATACTTCACTATTCTGACTTTCTAACTTCTTGAGGAAGGTTGGAATAATTTTTTCTCTTGTTTTTTTCGATGCCCTTTCCTGAAGGCTTCAGCCTCTTTTTATAGGCAGTGGACCTCAAGCTAGACTTGAAACACAACCTAAAAATAGTAAAAAGTAGCTCCGTAATTTCTGCTAACAGATAAACAATTCCACCAGCTAGAAAGTAGCAGCTCCATTATTGCACTAAATGACAACTTGGCAACACCTTTTTCAAAAGCAGATTTCATTTTCAAAAGCTAAATCATTTCTGTAAAGAAAAAATCAGCTTCAATAAAAATCTTCAAAGTCTTCTTAATTATTACCCAGGATAGGATCCGTTTCATATCTGCTACAGTCCTCCATGTCGGTATCTTCAAACACCTTGTATTGCTTGTCCTTTTCTATTGTTTCTAACCACTTAACACACTTTAAGGTGGAATCAATCTCTTTCCTTTTTAGAGATAAAAATAAATCACTACTTACCACATCAGGCTAATCATAAGCAATAACTATTATCTTTTCTCGTGAGGCAAGATATGTGTTTTCTCGGTCTTCTTCAATGATCTTTCTAATGTATTCCAAAGTCATCGCTTTTTTCATCCATGGGATATAGAGCGTCAGGGAGATAATTCTTGTTTTCTGCAATTAATTCCACATTATAATCATATTGGTTAAGAAATAACTGTCAATTTGCTAGTCTACCCCTATCAGCTGCTCTATCAAGTTTGGAATTCGTGAAGTTTTATCTCTAGCGCAATCTGTACACACAGTGAATGGTTTCCCTAAAAATGTGGGAGTATTTTCAATTGTCTTTTTAACTGCAAGAATTTCATTTTCCCCTATGGGATAATTTTGCTCTACATGGCTAAACTTGCCACTACAAAATTTCAAGATCTTTTTCTCATTGGTGCCTAGAGTTCTAACTAAAACAACATCAGCTCAGAAAATTATCACTTGCATCCGTCTGGAGAATGATCTCATCATTTTCTTCAAGTTGATGGAGTGGAGGCAGTTCAAAAAAGCACGTAGAGCATTCCAGTTTATCATATGCAACACGCAGAATTGCACCTACATTCAAAACAACTGCACCCAAGATTCAAGCTCACCTAAAAATTCAGAAGCCAAAATCAATAACCACACCTGAAACCCAAACCACCTTCCTTCTTCTGCATTTCGGTCACAACCTTCTCTTCTCTAGTCGGACTCTAAGGTGTGGAAACAACTCTGGAAGATAAAGTCTCCTCCAAATATTAAAACTTTCCTTTGGAAGGCTTTGACTAGGGCTATTGCTACTTTTAAAAACCTATGTCAGAGAAAACTCACTCACTCCTCCCTATGTCCTATTTGTGGTGAATTTGATGAGACGAGTGAGCATCTCATTCTCCTGTTAGTGATCTCAATTGGATCTCAAATATTACAAACAAAGAATTACAACTCTTGATGCTTGGTTCAGAGATATTTACATGCAACTCTAGGGTCTAAGTAGAAGATGGTGTCTTACCTTGGTGAGCTGCATTTTCTGGGAGATATGGAAATGTCTTTGCAGGTGGCAGTCTCTATCCCTCCCTCGGCTGCGATTAATTCTAGCTACTCCTTTGCTCTTAAGTTTTCGATCTTTGAGATGCTCCCAAGATCACTGTTGCTCCTGTGTTTCTGATACTTGTAGCTGCAACTCTCCTCCCATTGTAGAAGTCAATCCGTCGGCGCTGGTAGTTGTAGCTCTTTGTATTTTTGGTTAAGCTCTTCTTCACGAATGAGCTGATTGTTTTGACTACTTCTTTTATCTATTGTTGGGCCTTGGGCACTTTCGGCTTTTGCCGAGGGTCAAGCACAGCCGAAATTATAACGAGAAAATTCATGAATTTAAGACATCATTTTATATATTAATAATAAGTAGGAAAACAATATGAACACAATCCAATCCGCCCGAAAAACTACATAAGAAACTATGCAAAATAAACCTAAGAAAACATTAACAATTTATGCTCCAAATCCTATAATGAAGCTTGAATAGTAACCAACACATGTTACAATATGGTGGAGGCATAAAACCACCCTATGCATAGGGGGATTCATGATCTAGACTAGCTATAGAATCCTAATACATCTAAGCTAAAAAGACCAAACGTGAAACTAACTAGGGACAAGGGCGAAACCCAAAGGCCAACCCTAGTTGGACGTCGTCTTCAATGAGTTAGCTTAGCCGGTCTAGAATTGGAACCAATTACCATGGATCCAAATCCTCTCCTGACTTTGCTTACCTTATTTATGATTGTGACACATGTCAAAACTTGATCCTATGGCTTACAAACTCTTTAGGTTTTCACTGCTATTTTTAGTTGAGTTTCTTTTGGCGCGATACCAATCTAGTTTTCCCTCACTTGTTCTCGGCTTACATCAACATTTTGGCTGTTCTTGATGAAGCTAAAACACATCAAACTGTGCAATTGAAAGAGGATGATCCAATGTTGCAGCTTGTTCTAACCTAAAGTTTAAAACTTTAGATTTCTTTGTTTTTTCCCTGCATTCAATACGAAAGGTAAGTATAATTCCCTTCAATTTTTGGTTTATGTTGAAATTCTCTTTTCATAGAAGGTGATTGAGATATTATGAATTTTGCATTTTCTATTAGAAGAGGAACTAAATGATGTTGTCTTATAGGAATATAATGACCCGATTTCAATTCAACTTTTCATATATTCATGTATATTCTGTGTTTAATTTATTGATATGGGGACAATTAGCTTGTTTGCATTGGTTGTGCTTATTTAGTTTAGTAATCATAAATTGCATATTGTTGTAGTTAAGATATTGGTTGCATATGGATAATTTATTGGGTACATAAGACGTCAATGCAAAGAACTCTAGTTTGAAATTAGATTGGAAACCTAGAATTGGGTTAGAGTTTGATACCGAACAAGCAACTTATGACTTTTACAATAGATATGGAGGAGAATAGGGGTTTAGTATTAGAATGGAGACATTTGGAAGTAATAAAAAGACAAAAGAACTCACTTCAAGAAAATTTGTTTGTTGTAAGCAAGGTATTTGAGCTTAAGAGAGATTCCATGACTACAAAACTAGAGCAGAGACAAGAACAGGTTGCCTTGCTATTCTTCATATTAAATTGAATAGGGAGAAAAACATATTCTTTGTCAACAAATTAGTTGAAGAACACAACCATCCTCTTATACCAAAAGAATGTTCTCACATGCTACATTCATAGTGAAATATACAAGACTCTCATGCCATATAAATTGACTTGGTAAAAGATTATGGAGTTGAGTTGACGTCTTTATATGAGTTGATGGGTAACCAAGCTGGTTGAAGAGCTACCACTGGTTACACAAAACTAGATGTTAAAAATTACTTTCAATCAAAGAGACAGAAAAGCTTGAAGAGGGGATAACCCTTCCTTCTACCATGTCATTCAATTTGGGGATGTTGTTAGTTTTGATACAACATACAAGATCAATAAATCTGGTAGACCTCTTTTTGTGTTTGTTGGATTCAATCATCATTACGAGACCATTATTTTTTGGGTAGCTCTAACGTATGATGAAACAACCAATTCATATAGATAGTTGTTTGAGACCTTTCTAAAGGGAATGTCGGGAAAGGCTCCAAAGACAATTTTTACAGATCAAGATGCTGCAATGGCAAAGGCCCATTCGGCTTGTTATGCCTGATGTATATCATAGGCTATGAAAATGGCATATGATGCAAAATGCCATAAAGCATGGTGCGAGTTTTTTGACAAATGAAGGTGGAATAGCCAGTATTTTGTCAAGATTCATGGAAAATATTAAAGAGGAAGATAAGTTTATATCTTCTTGGGATGCTATGGTGAACGAATATGATGCACATGACAATACTTGGTTGAGCATCATATATGACTTACTAGAAAAATGGGGTTTTCCTTATGTTAAGCGCGCATGGTCCACTGGAATAAGAAACACTCAATTGAGTGAAAGCTTTAATGCTGACTTGAAAAGATATCTAGACTTTGATCATAATCTCTCTGATTTTTTATACACTTTGAGAGGATGGTTGTGATAGAAGATACAAGGAGTTAATAGCAGAATTTGATTTGCTATTTAGAATATCTATTGCGAAGATGAAAGTCAGAATGCTCGCTGAAGCAAGAAAAGTTTACACTTCACTCATATTTGATGAGTTTCGAAATTAGTTTGAATCATCCCTTGAAGCTTCTATAACAAACTGTGTTAATTAGCAATGATGGGGGAGATATATATAAGGTCATTAGAGATGGTTATACTAGAGAACACCAAGTGAAGAGAAATGATGGTAATATATTGTCATGTAGTTGCAAATTATTTAAGATGAAAGGGGTTGTATGTAGACAAATTATCAAGGCCCTTAGAGAAGTAATGCAAGTAAAAGAAATTACAGAACACTATATCTTAAAAAGATGGACCAAGAAAGCTAGAGCTGAAAGTGTTCAAGACCTGAATGGGCATGAAATTCAAGCTGACCCTAATATGCAACAAGCTTCCAGGTACAAGTCTTTATGCTCCACCTACATTCGCATACTAAGCAGGGCTGCTAAAAGTGATAAAGCATACAAGTTAGCCATGAAATTTGCAGAGAAGTTAGCAAAAGAAATTGAAGACTTGCTGAGTTGAAAAGAATGTTGTTATAGATGGTAATGTGGTGAATGCAACTCAATTCACTCCTATTACTGTGATCAATGCAGATGGTAATGCAATGACTGCAAAATGGCTAAAGAAAAAATAAACATGTAAATGAAGGAAACGACAAATAAAAAGTCAATTAGAAATAAGCATGAACAAAAATAAGAAGCCTAGATAATCCAGTAAAAAAGTAATTGAGGTATGCCATGTCTATAAAGATTGTTTCTATATATAAATACTCTCTTATAGTTTGATAACTTTATTACATATATCATTCTTGGATCTTTATTACCCAGGTTACTCCTGATACAATAGACAATGTCTAGAAGGTGACTCTTGATCCATTTAGTAATGCAAAGAATGATGCTTTTGATCCAACAAGTGATGCATGACATCATACTCTTGATGGTAGTATTGATCCGATTACGAGTAATGCTGACCAATTTTTGGAAAATGATTTGTCTACCTCTTCACTTAAATTTTTGAGAAAATTAGATATAAACCTATTATTGTTAAGTCTCTTTTAAAATAAACCCATGCATATTTTTCCTTCATTTTACACCCATTCCATATAAGCAAACCTACTATATAGAGCGTATGTCTATAATTAATGGTGTTTTTTATTTTTCATGTTACTAATTTGCCATTCAGATTGTAAAATGCTATATTTGGTATGTGACACAATCTTTGTATCAATTTGAATTCAAACAATAAGCTAAAATTTAGTTGAATTTAACTTTATCATAAATTTTACATTCTTAATTTCTTACCTTATTTTAAATTTACTCTACTCCCTTGATTATATATATTCTCTTCATCAAAGTATTCAATTTCAAACAAAGTTTCATATTTTCTTTCAAAAGATGAAATGATATTACTCTCAACTATTTACAACTTTAATCTACCTATTAACTATATATATATATTCCACAATCATAGGTATAATTTAATAGGAAACCTAACGAATAGGTATAATAAAAATAAGAATCTAATATATAGGTGTCATACAAAATGATGTATATATATGTATCTTATTTATGATTAGTTATATCTTATGTATAAATAATGAATTCTTGTTCACCTAACTTTTCATAAAATTAAAAATTGTAGAAACAATCCATGATTCTTGCAATAATAATTAAATTGATTGAAACAACAAAATAATTAGCATTACAAGAAAGAATAAACACATAATTAAGGTATTGAATACAAATCATTAATCAAGCTTTTTAATTATGTTGATGTTATAATTAAATGGTGGCAGTTTGTAAATATTACATAAAATATGACATAATATATATCACAATCAGTAATTTTATGTGTCTATTGAAAAAGTATATTTAACGAGTCTTGAAAATTGGGTATAAATTAAATTCCCCCTAAATTTCTTACTTGTAGTCAAGTACATTAAAATTGTTATTTATGGTCTTAAAAATTATGGTATTCAAATTTCATAATATCAACAAGGCAAATTATGTATTTCCATGTACATTTTATATGAGTTTGATCTAAACAACATTCCCCAATGAATTCTCATGGCCCCTGGATAGAAAAGGTATGTATGTACAACTCTAATACTGTTGTTTCTATAACATATGGCCGTTTCTAATACAATATAATAATATCTTTTGTTATCCAGGTTTCTATTTTGTTTTTGTAAAAAGAGAAGACATATGCAAACTTTTGGCTTTAGAGTTTTGTCTTTTGGTGTAGGGTTATGTTTTTGCAAGGAGAGAATGCAGCTGTTGGCTTCTAGCTTAGTATTCTATAGTTTGGTTCTGTTTTTGTAAAAAGAGAAAGATCCAAAGGAGAATACACTAGAAAACATTTGCAAGCTTCTGGTTTGTTTATATAAGAAATTTATAGTCCTATTATGCAGGGTTCCATTTTATATTTTCTCAACAGGTCAATAATATTCATTAAACAAGAAGAAAGCATAAATTGGATACTAAACAATTCGATCATATTGGTAGTTGAACTGTTACATAGCTTACAATTGAGCAACAAGTCAATAATCGTAACTTACAATCGTTGCATTTGTGCATTACGTATCAAATACAAAATACAAGTTGTATTCCACCACAATTGACATTAATCTTGAGTAGACCAAAATGAGTTTTCCACTTTACCACTCTAATATATGCCTTTAGCATTCTAGTATCTAAAGACATGAAGTCGAGCCCTAGTTTAAATAATAACATCACACAAAAAACTAAGGTAAGCAAGGTCCGGAGAATTCTTTGGCCAGGAGAGCCCCAGTTTAAATAATAACATCACAAACCACATGCTCTCAATATGCTGCTACCTCTTTGACAAAAGTGTTAAGCTATAAAAGTTTCAAAATTCTTTGGTGGATTCTTTAGTAAGTAGAGTGTCAACTGGCAAGTTAATAAAAACACAATATCATTGTACATTTTCTTGTCCGTTGAGAAGGCTTAGACATATGACTCCATAAGATTTTAGAATTGGGTTGAGAGACAGGTCGTGCAATCGGTAATATACATTGGGCGGGTTGTCAGGATAGTTTGGTGGAACTCAATATCAAAGAAGAATAGTCCATCCTGATAAGGTGTGTCCGCTGATACAATAATAACAACCCTCATAAGATTGATATGGGTCTCATACGTGCGTACGTAGATACCATCTGGTAGGCTATTTTTCAAGATTTTTCATTCGCGCATAATATTCTTGTATGCTCTACTATCATTCATAAAACTATGACCATATCTATTATAGTAGTGATCCGAGTGATCGAAATGATGTCGAATTGCTTAAACACAGTTTCAGCTATCTATGTGAGGAGGGATGATGGTTATTTCGAGTACTAGTGGTCGCTCCCGCTCTTATTTATAGGGTTTTTTTATATGTTCCTGTTAATAAGTTACAATAATGTTTATCCCAGTCAATTTTGATGTCATTAGTTCATTACCATATAGAACTAGTACAAAAGCAAGCAAATAGTCATCAATTACATCAGATACTGATGAAATCTCTATGAAGTAATCCCATTTATACTTTGCAAGAAGAAAACAAAAATAAAAAAGAAGACGACCGTGACAGTGCCGCACCCAATGAGAAGAGCCACAAACTCCAAACTATAAGCCGGCGCCAATTTCAATCCCAAAGATAAGGTTCCTCCTCCTTCTTCTTCTTCTTCTTCCTCCTTCCTCCTCCTCTCTTCTTCCCTCTCTAAATTCCTCTCCTACATTCTCATAAACCCTAAAAACCACCCACAATGACCACTCTCCAAGCTTCTCTTCTCCTTAACCTCCCCCTCACTCCATCTCTCTCTTCTTTTTCTTCTTCTTCTTCTTCTTCCTCACTCCAACGTCTCCACTTCTCTCGCTGCTCGGCTTCTTATACTCACAGCCCTCATTCTTTCCCCAATTTCAATCTCTCTCCACCGCCGAGCTCCAGAAATTTCCGATTCAGCGGCCGGAGCGCGTCGATTCCCGGCGCATTGTCACCGGAGAGCGCCAATTTGGATCAAGAACCGGGCTTTATCGAGACCCAATTAGATTCCGACGATAAAGGCTCGACCTTGGATGAAATCGACGGCGAGGATTCGAGCCCCGAAAGGGAGGAGCTTGGGGCGGCGGAGGAGGAGGCTGGGGGTGAGGAGAGTGAGGCGGAGAGTGGAGGATTGGTGGGGAAGAAGAGCTGGAAGGGGTTGCCGGTGGTGGTGTTTATGATGGGGCTGTGGGCAACTGTGAGGAGAGGGTTTGAGAAGGCGTTGGCGTCGGAGTGGTTGAGTTGGTGGCCGTTTTGGAGGCAGGAGAAGCGGCTGGAGAGGCTGATTGCCGAGGCCGATGCCGACCCTAAGGACCCGGTGAAGCAGGGTGCTCTGTTTGCTGAGTTCAATAAGCACAGGTTAGGCAGCTATAGAGTGTAGACTGTGAATGTGAATTTTAACTGTGTGTTTTTGAAGGATATAGCGTTGAACTTGCTTTACTTAAGTTGATGCGGTAATTATGTTAAGGTGGTTCGATAATCTCTAGGATAGACATTTTTTTAAGTCTAGGTTGGGTATGAGTGAGGGCAGGCGGTCTGTTTAGTGTGGTGCTGCTTGTGCAAGGGTGCTTAGGAGCCAAGGAGTGATGTCATATTTCAATGAGTGTAGTTTGTCAAGAGGAAGCACTGTAGAGAGCTGTTTGGACTTGGCCGATTTGTTGTAAAAATTTCTGACCGGGAGTTGAGGGGTTTTATTTCAAGGCTGTGTGAATTTTGTACTAGGTATATTGTTTCGTTCTGTATGGAATTTCAGTGTACTTCATGAATACATGTTGGCCTTTTGGCATTTCTCAGTGAACTTAGTTGATATAAAGGTGGAACTGTAGTAGGTTTTGGATTTTTTTTTCTATTTAATTGATTAAAAATTGTGGAAAATGAGAATAGAAGGAATTCTGAACTAGCTATTGACGAGTCTGCAGCTTTATGAATTTTACTTCTGATGTTTAAATCTGAAATATCCCAAAAGGTAAGTGTGTAACTGAGCAAGAGTATTCTCTTTCAGTCCTGAGTCTGTCATCAAGCGCTTTGAACAAAGGGATCGTGCTGTAGATAGTAGAGGAGTTGCAGAGTACCTACGAGCTCTTGTGGTCACTGATGCTTTATCTGAATATCTTCCAAATGATGAATCTGGAAAACCTTCTAGTCTTCCTTCCCTGGTAATCAAGCAGCCTTGTTTTATGTTTATGTAAATTCTCTATGAGCTCTTTCATATGTTGTTTCTCACCATAAGGTCGATCCCATCTTCATCATCATGCTTTGCTACTTGTATAGTTCATGTCCTCTAACTTATTAGGTGAACAAGATTAATTGAGTTGCAAAGCTGATAAGCTGAAAAAAGTTTCAATGACATTTCAGAAAACTGCTATTAATACTTGTTTCAGTTAAGGGTATATAAGGTTGCCGAATTTTGATTGAATGAAACACTCCCATTTTCTTTGAAGGTCTGAGTGGTTCATAATGTCACTGTGGACATGTTAGAATGACATAGCTTGTGTTTGATGTTTAATTTGAAGATTGTTTCAGAATCTTTGGACTTTAGATGTTAATGGGATTCTTGTATAACAGTACCATCTATATATATTTTATGCAGTTGCAAGAGTTGAAACAACGTGCATCAGGCAACTTGGACGAACCCTTTGTCAACCCTGGCATAAATGAGAAGCAACCGTTGCATGTTCTGATGGTAAGTCTTGGTTCGAATTTTATAATCGATTTCTTGTGCAGAGAATAATGTTGTTGTATTTGTGTTCTGTATACATGGTTTATATTTGTGCCTTTACTCTTTCACTGCTTATTCCTTTTCTTTTAGTCTCTAACTGATCACATGTCTCATGTATTAGGTTGAACCTAAAGCATCAAATAAATCTCGTTTTACTCAAGAACTTATCTCAACCATATTGTTCACAGTTGCGGTTGGATTAGTGTGGTACGAGTAACTAAAACAGTAGTATCGGTTTCTCTCTTTTGCAGCTTAAAGTTTCTGTTCACCTTTAATATTTGAATTGTTTCTTTGTAGTAAAAATTTGGAACTACTTTCAGGTTTATGGGCGCAGCTGCTCTTCAAAAGTACATAGGGAGTTTGGGTGGAATAGGTGCTTCGGGTGTTGGCTCAAGCTCATCCTATGCCCCGAAGGAGTTGAATAAAGAAGTGACTCCAGAAAAGGTAGATGAGTAGTATTTTTCAATCAGAGTCTTAACGATAGTTTTGATACTTTTTGTTAATGATTGATTTGTTAAACGAACACCTTCTCCCCTCCAACCACAAATCTCCCCTTCGTGCATGCATTTGTTTGATTGATTTGCAAACTACCCCGCTTCAAAATGGATTCTCATTGGTTCTCATAATAGATAGGGTGTGTGGATAACAAAAAAGGGTGTGTGAATAACACCACCCTTAATATATATATTAATATATACATATATATATATATATATATATGTATGCATCCATTTTTTGACATATCTAGGCTGATCTGTTTCCCTGGCATTTTTCTTGTTTTGTTGTAGAATGTTAAAACATTTAAAGATGTCAAAGGTTGTGATGATGCAAAGCAAGAGCTTGAGGAGGTAGTGGAGTATCTCAAAAACCCAACTAAATTTACCCGCCTTGGGGGCAAGTTGCCAAAGGTTTGTATTAGTTTTTGATTATTTGTTACTTTCAGTTCCATATGTGTTTGTTTTATTCTGCTTAAAATTTTGACCCTCTATGGATACTTGCTACTTAAGTACCCATGGAGGGGAATTTAGCCTCTTAAGCTTACGTTAATATAAACTTGTACCTGCCTCGTAGTTTCCTGAACATATAATAATGTCCATATATAATTGCTTCCTTCAAATGTCCTAACATGATTCTAAAGCATACTATCATTGCAGGGAATTCTTCTGACAGGAGCACCAGGAACAGGAAAAACATTACTTGCTAAGGTATGGAGGTTTATGTTAGTTCCTGAAGGCTTTTCTGGAGGCAGTACTCTATAATGATTGTGTCATGTAACTCATGTTTGATCTATGTGTCATGCAGGCTATTGCTGGAGAAGCTGGGGTACCATTTTTTTATAGAGCGGGATCTGAGTTTGAAGAAATGTGAGACACTCTTTATGCTTTTGAATATGTGTCTATCTTGTAGAAATATTGAAATCTTAAATGGTAGCGTAATTTTGTTTTTTGTTTCTTTGTTTTGTTTAATTGTGATGATTTTTCCTCCTTGGGCTGAAGCAATTAAAAATATCTGTCCAAAAATGTCATCTTCTTTTGAGAACACGTTGTGTTGTCTTACAAATAATTATTATATAAATTTCTTCTTTATGTCATCCACATTTTGGGCACCTTATAATTTTTAGCCGATTTGAATCATCTGCAGATAGTACTTGTTATGGTCACTTGAAATGATGGTTTCCACCTTCTGATTCCTTTTCTCTTCCATATTTGTAAACCTTACCTTAAATGTTAGCAATGTGACTGTAGGATCACTGCACTCATCTTAAACATATCTAATCTTCTTTAAATTGCGATCAGATGTCTGAACAATGATATATAGCTTGTGTTCTGGTTTACATTAAGTAGTTGACTTATTTAACTGTTTGATCTTCGTAAAGCTTGGGTAGTCATATTGAGATATTTCGGAGTTGAACTTGTTGATTACAATCATTTGGTTGCTATCTTGGATGAACTTTATGAGGCCCATCACTGTTTCTAGCACCTGAATGCCTTGTCATGTTTCTTTTATTATGTAAACCATTTGCGTGGACTATGGCTTTGATGGCAGAGTATACAACAGATTCCTAGATATTACTGTTCATATTGTAAAAAAGCTAAAGAAATAAGTCTATGACTGGGAGCCTTTTTATGAATGGTACTCATGTACATGTGTTGACACTCTATTCTTTGTAGCCAAAAGAGATCGACTGTGATTGATTTTTGTTGTTTCTGTTTGAAATATGGAGAAAGAGCACTTCGATTGCTTTGATTTACGTGCATTTGAGTCTATGAGGAGCTCAAATTTCTTAATTTGTGTACAGGTTTGTTGGAGTTGGTGCTCGCCGTGTTAGATCCTTATTTCAAGCAGCTAAGAAAAAGGTTTGTCCTCGTGCTTTTTTTTGCATGCATTTGGAATTATGGCATCAATATTTGGAGAAAATATACTGTGAATGATGATCAGCTTGGGCAATACTAGAAGGAGCTATATATTCTTGAAATTAATGATACACTTTTTTTTCCTACTTTTATTTAGATGATGGTCAGGTGTTCAGTTTATCAAATTATGCACTCTATTGATGCCATCCAAGTGAGTGCCTTATGCTTGTTCATTGGTCTGATTGTGTTTGATAACCTTTGTTCTTCCCATTTTCGCAGGCTCCCTGCATTGTTTTTATTGATGAAATAGATGCTGTCGGATCCACTCGAAAGCAATGGGAAGGGCACACAAAGAAGACGCTGCATCAATTACTGGTTGAAATGGATGGTTTTGAGCAGAATGAGGTATGTTAAAACATCTTGGTGTATTACTGGTTTTGTTTCTGCTCATAACTAATTCGAATGACATGTTCTGTAGGGTATAATTCTGATGGCTGCAACCAACTTGCCTGATATTCTCGATCCAGCATTGACCAGGCCTGGTCGATTCGACAGGCATGTAAGTTGTATCTATCCTTTGTGGATTAGCTCTGTGTGTGTTTTTTTATATTTGTACTCTACAACTAATAGACTCAATTACTTATAACTTTTTTTCTGACTTTTGGATTGATTGTATGTTTTAGCTGACTCACATTTGGTCGTCTAGCTAATTGATTGGTGTAACTGTTCAGTTTTAAAATTGAAAAGAAAATAAGCAGTGCTTATTGGATTCATTATTATTATTAACCTTTTTGTTTATTTTGGGAAATGTACAATGACATTAGTTGATCCATTTAACAGTTGCAGTCCAGGACCTTTACCAGTTGTTTAAGGGTTGGAATAGTTAGTAGGTGTCTTGTGGCATTATGGGGGAAATGTTTATGATGGTATCCAATTCAATTTCATTAGGCTAGTTTTTTCGATTCTGAGATATTGAAGGTTCTTTTCTAGGAATTTTTCCTTAAATGCGCATATTTGTCCTTGGTGTTATCTTACTGTTGGCTTTTTCAGCAGTGGTTTTCAATCTGGACTAATTTTAATTATTAAGTTGTGTACTTGGTTAAATGAAAAGTTATAAATACTGGTCTAAGAGTAAAAAATCAATTAACGAGCATCTATTTTACGTTATTCTAGTCCAGGGTTGTATTATTGATTTAATGGTAAACTTCTATAATGACCTTCAAAAAACAGTAATTAATGAATCCTATTGTGTAGATTGTTGTCCCAAATCCAGATGTGCGAGGTCGACAGGAAATATTAGAACTTTATCTTCAAGATAAGCCATTAGCTGATGATGTGGATGCTAAAGCAATAGCCCGCGGCACACCGGGATTTAATGGGGCAGATCTTGCGAACTTGGTTAACATTGCTGCCATAAAGGCTGCTGTTGAAGGGGCCGACAAGTTAACTAGTAGACAGTTAGAGTTTGCAAAGGACAGGATAGTCATGGGTACAGAGAGAAAAACAATGTTCGTATCTGAGGAGTCGAAGAAGGTAAGACATACCTTCATTCACCTTACTATCAGTTTGTGGCTCTATCTGTAATCGCCATTTGTCGGAAGTACTTTTACCCTTGAACATATGCTTTCTCTGTTCTTTAACATCTCATGTGAGGGTTAGATTTTGAACCTTTCTGTTCTTGTCTCATTATAATTTTATTCGGTCCCTATCAGAGTTTTCTTATTTGAGATGTCCCCTATCTAATTAATACCAGAAATATAATGGAAGTTGTCTCCTTTGTTATATATACTCTGATGCATTTTTTAGGTCCTTCTGTTTGAATTTTATTTCATTAGTTGATTCTAGATATATCCTTTTCATCTTAGTATATTAGCCTTTTTCCTGAATCTAAAGAAACAGTTTCTTTCCGGAGAATCTGAACAATTTGTTTCACTGTTGTGGATATTGGTGACCACAGTACACATAACTGCTTTTGTATACATGATGTCATCCAATCCCTGATTTTCATTTATAGCATAAGTCAGACTTGCTTGGTTACCTTTAGTGAGAAGACTAGGATCAGCTTTATTGTTGATGTTTTGAAACATGGTTTTTAAATGCTAATATAATTGCATTGTTCAGCTCACTGCTTACCATGAAAGTGGTCACGCAATTGTTGCATTGAACACTGAGGGCGCACATCCTATCCACAAGGCGACAATCATGCCTCGTGGATCTGCTTTGGGAATGGTTACCCAGCTCCCTTCAAATGATGAGACATCAGTTAGCAAGAAGCAGCTGTTGGCACGTCTTGATGTCTGTATGGGAGGAAGAGTAGCAGAAGAGCTCATCTTCGGTCAGGATCATGTCACTACTGGAGCAAGTAGTGATCTACACACAGCTACAGAGCTGGCCCACTATATGGTATTTCTTTTCCCTTCAGTTGAACAGTGAAGTCTATATTCTCACACTGTCCATCATTGCTACCATTATTTTAATGTCAATTATGAATGAACGTTAATGCTCTTGCTAGACAGATAATTATCTTCTATTGGTATAGTTTATCTCTAAGCTGATGGTTGACCTCGGGAATTTATTTATCATATACCCTAAATACTGTGCCCAAACAACAAGTTTGTGCCCGATGCCCATCTTTTAGTTGTAGCTCTTATATTAGCTAATGTCATCTCTGTAATGAAGGTATCAAGCTGTGGTATGAGCGACACAATTGGGCCGGTGCATATCAAAGAGCGACCTAGTTCTGAAATGCAGTCCCGTATAGATGCAGAAGTACGTTTTTACTATCTTGAATTATTGTTCATAAGTTTGCCTTGATAGTTGGTATTTGTTTGGGATCTTAGTTTTTTCCAATGGCACTTCAGGTTGTGAAACTGTTAAGAGAAGCGTATGATCGTGTTAAAGCCCTCTTGAAGAAGGTTAGTCTTTAACATAGCTTGATACATCAGTTTCTTATTCTGTAGTATGATGGCAGCACTTATGCTGGTATATATAGATATCGCTGACTTCTCTCATTTCATACTTTCTCAGCATGAGAAGGCGTTACATGCATTAGCAAATGCTCTTCTGGAGTATGAGACGCTTAGTTCAGAAGAAATTAGGCGTATTCTTCTGCCATTTCAAGAAGGAGGACGGCTACCAGAGCAACAAGAAGAGCAACAAGAAGAAGGGGATCTTGTATTGGTTTAGACTTTTCTCTCCTGGTTTGTAACTTATCCGACTGTCCGGGAGGAGCCTGTTCAGCATATTTGAAGCATTAGAGTGAGTTATCTCTACAATCCTGATCATCTTCACTCCATAAAATGTGGCATAAGAGGAGTTGTGTATGGGACGCAACATCCAAACCAAAGTCAGCTCACATTCTTTGATGACGAGCCAATCACGCTCTTTGATGACAGGCCAAGGTCGAAGAATTATGTACCATTACAAAATTATATATTTAATTGAACTTCACCTTGCAGGTGATTTTGTAGGAATACCTGTAGTCTAGTCCTTTTGTACAAATAGAAATGCAAAGTTATTGACCTACTTAAAGCTGAATTGATGAAATGTTCTGCTCAGCAATGATTTGTTTCACAATTACCTATTGAACAAGCTTTGCTTGGATAAAACTATACTGTAGTATTGTGTTCATTGTGAGAATGAGATACAAAATGCTCAAATAAAGTACATTTGTTTAGCGTCTTTCTATGTCCAACACCATCCTACTAGCAACTGTTCAACAAGGTGCGGCTCAAGGGATATCATATTTTACACAAGTTGGTTTGATGGTTCTTGTTTCTCTCTTTCGCCCATTCCGGGCAACTTAAACCTACATAGAGGACATGTACGATCACGTTTTAACCATTTCACAATACAGTGTTCATGGAAACTATGTGAGCACGACGTACGAATGATTTTACAATCAGTCATCTCCTCCCTGCAAATCGCACACATACCGCCATCTCCATCCTCCAACTCCAATGCCCCGATTACAGCTTCATCCTCCATCTCTCTTACAATATCCGTGACCCTATCTCGAGATATATCAGAGGCACGTATCTCTCTATCAATATTCTTATACATTTCACCAGAAGTTCTACGTATCATCCCAGCCATCAGTTGATCTTGTTCGCGAGCCAGGGATCGTAGCTCAGCATCGACACTTGCCATGCATATAGCTAAATCTCTCTCTTTTTCGGCCTTAACCTTTGCTTCATATTCTTCATCTGGTACTGTATATTGCTTTTCAACTTCGACAACTATGTCCACCTTCTTGCGTTTTTCAACCAAGCCGTGAATGAGCTCAACTATTTGGCTTACCATATCACCGGCATTGTCCAACTGCCTACAATATTTGCCGCGAGGTTTCCATATAAGCCTGTCTAATTTGTAGGGGAAGTTTATGTCAGATATCATCCCGGAGATTATCTCCCGCGATTCAGGTGACTTGCGAATGTCATTGGTGCATGAGAGTGACGCAAATACATCATCGCGTATGTGATCTGAAAGCTTCATTCCGATCGGCTTCTTGAAGCTGCAAGGATTTTCCGACTTGTAGCTCTCAGTGATTTTCCAAATGATCGAGACATGAGGTCTCGAAAGCGGAGAGTTGCTCTTGTCGGGAAAGCCTCTGTCGTAGGGCATCACGTAAATGCTATAGTCACCATCGTTGTTGTTGTAGGTCGACATCTTTAAATGCAGCTAATTGTTGTGTTCAAGATCGAGCTTAATGATATAGAGGTGCTTCTACTTTGCTTTGGTTATATAGTCGTGCATGTCATCCATGACCTAAAAGGATTTGGATTTGTTACAGAAGTTTCCTTTTTTGCTTATAGCTTGGAGAAAGTCGATTTAGTCACAAATTATAAATTTCTTGCGCAATTCCTAAACCATGAAGGATTGAATTATAAATTTCTTACGCAATTCCTAAACCATGAAGGATTGAAGCTACAAAAATAAATAGGTAGAAGACGATTCGAAGCTCATAAATCGTGTAAGATTACTCAAGTTGCTAAATTTATCCCGTTCACACTGTCAGTAGTTGACCGTGAAATTCATGTTCAACCACAATTAGATGTAAATTCAAAAGTGAGGAGAATTTTTTTAAAATTGAGTTATTTTATTTTCAACTATTTAATTTATATTTAATAGTGGTTAAACACGAATTCTATCGTAGGTAGATGGTTGTATCACAGACTCCTTCTCAATGAGATATCTCAAGTTCTCAACTATGTTTAATAAATTATCATATTAGCATATACCGTATACAAAAAAACGAAATATACGGTATATAAAGTTAGACCAGTAGCCTGGGCTGTGAAGATGACACTGAAATCTGAAATTGTGAGCAACCCTTGAACCCAGAGAGAGGGAGAGGGTGACACCCAGAAATGGAAGAACCAGAGGGAGCAGCAGAGCAACAAGCTCTCCAGCTTAAATCTCTAGCCGAATCCAAATACAAAGCCTCTAACTTCAAATCCGCCCTCAAATACGCCAAGCGAGCGCACCACCTCTGCCCCGACCTCGACGGCGTCGCCTCCATGGTCACCGCCTTCGACATCCTCCGCGTTGCCCATAAGCGCGGCGGCGGCCCAACGGATCCCAACTGGTACAAGATCATCCAGGTGGAGCCCTTCGCCCACATCAACACCATCAAATCCAAATACAAGAAGCTCGCTCTTCTGCTCCACCCTGACAAGAGCCCCCACCTGGGCTCCGACGAGGCCTTCAAGCTCGTCGGCGAGGCCTTCCGGGTCCTTTCGGATAGGATCAGGAGGAAGGAGTATGATTTGAGGCTTAGGATTGAGATTCAGGATAGGGAGATGGGGGAGAGTAGTGAGGGTTTAGGGTTTAAGGAGACGTTTTGGACGGCGTGCTCGACGTGCCGGCTTTTGCATCAGTTTGAGACGAGGTATTTGGGGCTGGATTTGGTTTGTCCGAGCTGTAAGAAGAGGTTTAAGGCTGTGGAGGTTGGGAGTGGTGGTGGGGTTAGGTGTAGTCAGAGGTTGAGGAAAGCGAGCGGAGGCGAGAGAGGGGGTGGGGATGTGGAGAGGGAGGGGAGTGATGGCGAGGTGGGGAGGAGGTTGAGGAAGAGAATGAGTAGTGTGGGGGAGGTGTTGAAGAGGTGTGAGACCAAGAAGGCGAAAGTGGTTGAGGAAACGATGACATTGGCGGAAATTCAGGCGGAGGTCAAGCGAAAGAAAATGGGGGAGGAAGGGAGGGAGAAGAAGAAGAAGAAGAAGGGGAAGAATGTAGAAGTTGAGAGGCGCAGTGGTTTGAAGAAAGGTAAAAATGCTGAAGTTGAGAGACGCGCTGTTGCGAAGAAGGCTAGGGATTTGGGAAGTGCTGAGAGGAGGGAGAGGGAGAATTTGGAGGCTGCGGAGGGGGAGGGTTTGCGGTTTTTTGATTTTAGTAAAGATAAGAGGAGTTTTAAGAAAGGGCAGGTGTGGGCTGTGTATGATGAACATGATGGAATGCCGAGGAATTATGGTTTGGTTGATGAAGTTGTTTCTTTCAGTCCTTTTGAGATGAGGATTAGTTGGTTGGAACATCAGAACAATGGGGATCAGTGGTTGGCGTCTTGGGAGGAAATGGGATTGCTCGTGCCTTGTGGGAGGTTTAAGGTTGTTAGGCTGACTACTACTAATTCAGTGCATATTTTTTCTCATATGGTGAATTGTGACAGAGTTGCAAGAGAGATTTATCGGATTTATCCCAAGAAGGGATCTGTTTGGGCAATTTATAACGAAGCGGCGTTTGACTCTGATGGAAGGAATCTGTTAGTTAAAGAGAAGCGATGCTATGACATAGTTGTGTTTCTAACGAGTTATAGTGAGATGCATGGTTTGAGTATGGGGTATCTTGAGAAGGTTGATGGGTTCGACACGGTATTTAAGAGGAGGGAGATCGGAGCTCATGCTATTCGATGTTTAGAGAAAGACGAGTTGAGGTTAATTTCACATGAAATTCCTGCAAAGAAGCTCTCTGGTAACGAGGCTCCAAACCTTTCAAAAGACTGTTGGGAACTTGATCCTGCTGCTCTTCCTCTGGATATGCTTACATTTGGCTAAGACAATCGGTAAACCTTGGGAAACCAAAATGCCCTTAGTGTTACCTCCTTTTTTTTGAGTTTGGGGTTCAAAGTGGAACGCTTTGGTCATTTTACTGATTTATAACATTGAACATTGAACATTGAAGACACTGCTCTTTAATCACATTGCAATTAGTTGCTGACCTTAGTCTTCTTCTGTGGGCTAGAAGTTCATCATAAGGCGTTCACAATCATAATCTAATTACCTTAATTGTTGTCTCTTTTCTTTTGTTGGGACTTGGGAGTCATCTTTGTGTTTTTGTATCCACTTTCCATTGTGCTCTTTAGACAATAACCTATGCTAATTTATATGTACATAATTCCAAGAGCATGGGGTTCCTATATGACTGGCTTGAAGCTGAGTTTGCTACGATAGGCTGACTACACAATTTCGCAATTGTTAGTACTGCATATTCTTTACTTTAACGAGCAGCGTGTAAAATGTTACCGAGTTGTAGCTTTAGTATTTGTCAAGATTCTTATTATGAATCTGAACTTGGTGGAGAAGGTAGGTGACACTGAAAGTTCCAGTAGAATTGTTACGATACATAAGATCTCTCCAGAAGGTAGCACTCTGGAGGTACCTGGTCCAACTTGATGTCTGCTTTTGATCAATCTAACGCTGCAGTGGTCGATATTGATAGAGATCGTGGTTCAGTTTCTCCAATTGGATGCCTGTTGCAAATGTGCGAAGCTGTTTTACAAGCTTTAGTCCACGATACTTAGATTTCTTATATCATCTCTAAAGAATGTAGCCTTCACTGTTGATGAACTCAAATCCGCAGTATTGTTAGAAGGCTTAGGCTGTAGTTTCTTCAAGTGGATATTGAGATAACAATCACAAACTCACAATCTGCATTGGCCTGAAATTATAGAATATGGGTTTTGTTACTTTGCCAGATTATTAATCTCGGTTAATATACTAAACCAGATATGTTACATTGGTAACCCGTAAACCTAATACCACGATGTAGACGCAAAGTCAATACTATAGCTTTGTCCAAAATGTATGATCCAATAGAAGTAAGATGTTGAATTGCAACACTTCTCCCTCTAATAGCCAAAGCAACTCCATTGCAAAGCGTGGTATTAACAAATCATGAGTTACATGATATCGAATAGAGTTTTTTTCACCAACAGTCCCTCAACTCTGGTGTACCTACCAATGTGATAGCTCAACTCTTAATCGTACCAATGTGATACCCAGACTCTAGTATTGCTATCATTGAAGTACTTCCGTTCGTTTTTTTAAACTTTTCCGTTATCTTGGTGACGTGGCAGGTACGTGAGGCCCACAAAGAGTGTTAAAAGACAAAATTAACCTCATCTGAGAGGAGCAATGTTTTTCCCGCCCTTTACCTTGAGAAAGACACCCAACAATTCCAATTTTGGCTCCAATTTTCCCTCTCTACTCCTTAATTTGTGTCTCTTATCTAAACTAAAGAACTACCGCCAACCAGTCGACCACAATCTGATAAAACCTAGATCAATCTCATTTTCTATTTTTACCCTAGCACTTGTTAAACTAACAGAATAAATATATAAATTTATATGGAACATCTCATTTCCACAATCTCATAAGAATATAGAAACACATAACTTAACGAAATTCAACTACATGTACCATTAGTTCTTACAAGCAAAAATCATGGCAGATCAACATAAAAGGTGGCAACTAATGGTACTTAAACATGTATTTGAATTTCGTTAAGTTATGTGTTTTTATATTCTTATGAGATTGTGGAAATGAGATGTTCCATATAAATTTATATATTTATTCTGTTAGTTTAACAAGTGCTAGGGTAAAAATAGAAAATGAGATTGATCTAGGTTTTATCAGATTGTGGTCGACTGGTTGGCGGTAGTTCTTTAGTTTAGATATTAGACACAAATTAAGGAGTGTGGAGTGAAAATTGGCGCCAAAATTGGAATTGTTGGGTGTCTTTCTCAAGGTAAAGGGCGGGAAAAACATTGCTCCTCTCAGATGAGGTTAATTTTGTCTTTTAACCCTCTTTGTGGGCTTCACGTACCTGCCACGTCACCAAGATAACGGAAAAGTTGAAAAAAACTGACGGAAGTACTTCATTGATAGCAATACTAGAGTCTGGGTATCACATTGGTACGATTAAGAGTTGAGGTATCACATTGGTAGGTACACCAGAATTGAGAGACTGTTGGTGAAAAAAACTCTATCGAATATCGATTTCCATCAAATTTAATTTAAGAAAACCAGAAGGGACATCTAGTCCCAAGATCCAGGGGCAAACTTGTAATTGTAGTCTTAATCCCTCTTCCTCTGCTTTGACTGGTGTTTCTCGCTGGTGTTGGTTCACTTTGTTGCTGAGAAACCCGCCGGAAAAAAAATAAAATCAAATACTTTAAACACATCAAAGTCGCAATCAGTTCAGGAACTTGTCACAAGCACGCATACCATAAGGTTAGAACATTCAATTCTCTTGCTTCATTATTTTACGGTTTGATATTCGGCTCTAGTTTCTGTTTGGTTTCGGTGAAAGATGGAATTTTTGGCTGAACCCCATTAACTTCAAAGCATCAAAGACTCCTCTTTTATGCCAGCCGTTACATCCTATTAAGTAATTTTTACCCATTTTCCCAAGAAATTGAAGATTGAAAGTTTGGGAGTTGAAAGTATTGATACATACTGCACTTTTGCTTCTTTTTATTTCAATGGTTCAGTTAGACTAGCACAAACCAGATACTGTTCTTGTAAGACTTAATTCGGACTTAACAACGTCTTAGAAGAGTTGGAATACAGATGTGATTGTTGAGTTGTAATTGGAATCACCGGAAGCATAAAAGCAGGACTTAGTAATCGACTTGGAGAGGTGTATCACCTCATCGAATTAGTATACTTGCAGAATTAATAACCTGATTAATATGAATGAATTGTGATAGGTTATGCCTCTACAGCTGTTAACATAGAGTTGTGATTGAACTCTCTTACGGGAGACGAGTTTCAGTCTTATCAGATTGATCCAATTGATCAATATATGTAGAGGCTAAAGTCCTTGTGCTCAAGCCATCGCAATACAGAGTCCCATTCCGTATTGGCTTTGAAACACAGAAGGCTTTTCTCTTTTTTTAATTGATTTTTTAGCTTAGTGTGTAGTTTGTGATTACGAGAAGAGGATTATGTCTCAGAGAAAGCAAGTGATGAAGAGTTCTTTCGAATTGGGTGCATGTGTGTTTCTTGGTTGCTCTGAGACATGATCCTCTTCTCTTCTCATAATCACAAACTGCACACTAAACAAAAGAATCAATAGAACAAGAGAAAAGCCTTCTGTGTTTGCAAATAGATCTGTTCAGTATTGATGTGTTAAGCTTGCATCCTTTAGCTTATAGTTCTAGCTCTCTAGGACTTTATCTGTATGTTTTACTTTGGTTATGCTTGGTCTGTAGAAAAGTTATGATATTTTGAATGTGATTGCAATAGCTGGTTCATGGGAAGTGAACGGATGCTTTGATTTCAACGAGTTTGTGATCTATAAATTTTTCTCATTGTCCAGGGAGTTTTTTCCTTACTTGGTTGAGAAATTTAAGAGTTAGGGGTTGATACCATGTGACAAACAACTACAAAGAAGTAGGTTTTGAAACCGAAATGCCGTACTTGTTTAATGGAAGCCTACAAGAACGTGTATATCTTGTTCTGCTCGGGTGTAAAATAGACACCATTTGTACTTGTGTGTATGTTTTCTATACCACAGCTAAGTATATCTTCTTCCAAGGTATATGGGCATTCTTCTGATCGCTGCTCTTGCAAACACTAATGTGCTTCCATTGTAATAGGAGTTATAAACCTAGGCATCCCATTCAACTATAGTTAAAGTAACTGACTGCACATGTAGTTGAATCCAGACTTAGCTACATGTTTGGTGCTTTTGATTTTGGCTGTAAAGGTTTTTGCTTCACTTGACCTAAATAAATTGATGGGATGAACTGTCTAATCTTCATTTTCTCTA
The DNA here is from genome assembly GCF_933775445.1 of Argentina anserina. NCBI lineage: Eukaryota > Viridiplantae > Streptophyta > Magnoliopsida > Rosales > Rosaceae > Argentina > Argentina anserina. The sequence continues at coordinate 13,884,984 of NC_065876.1, forward strand.
ACTATACTGAAATATAACTATATTGTTGGTTTATACAAAGAGGTTATAGTAGATTGTTCTTCTCTGCCATTAAGCAGTGGTTTTGAACTTTACTTCAAGGGATAATTTCTTACAGGATTGAGTAGAATTTTCTGGTAGAGTTTAATTGTTCAGATAAATTGGTTCTATCTTTGCTTTGCTTTGGTGGTCAGTGATGGGAGGAAAGTGAGGTTGTGGGAATATCCGTGTGCAGGACTAACCCAGTGGTCCATCTTTTCCTAGAGTGTACGTATTGTCAAGACTCAAGACTCTGTATTAGCAATGTTGAGGAGGTTACAGCGTAATCTCTATTGCTGGTCTTATTAGAAAACAGTCAAAACACAAGTTGTATGACTTTAAAAAAGGGCTTGTGTTCATCTTTTAAGTGTTTCTGGTGTTATGTGGCTCAGGTGATTAAGCTAGATTGGTACCCTAGAGATTCAATTTAGGTCTAAAAACAAAAAGGTTTCAAGATCAGTTAGAACAATTTATTGTCTTTTTTTTAACAGACAATCTAATGTCTTGTGTACACTAACAAAGTGCTAAAACCCCCAAGACCCTATTTGATTACTAAGTATGCTGACTTATGGTAATGTGCAATCCTTAAAAATTAAATTTAATCTATTTGCATTCTTTAGTTTCTTTGCATTGTTTCATCGAATTGTACATTTCAGTCTGGTAGACCAGCAATACATTGGTTCAATTTGGTATTATCCAAATTTGCATCAATAGATACCTTGCTAGTCCTCTTTTCTAACAACATTTATCTGCATTTCGCATGCTGGAAAAATCTGATATAAATGGTGCTGAAACAGAGGAAGACATGGCAAACCGTCTGATATCAATCTTCAGCCGTGGTTGGGCTCAGAGACTTCTCCCAACTTCCTCCACTAAAGTTAGTTTCCTGTACATATGTAATATTTTCCTGTATTTCATACAATATTCATGAGTCTGATAGTGATTGTTGGATTTTGTTGGTGTATTCTTGGTTGGTCAATACGGTATACAGCTGGAATCAGGAAAGGCTATTTCTGTGGGACTGGGTGGACCGAATACAGCAGGTTACAGCACCCAAGTTAAGCAAGAGTATGATTATTTAAGCTATCGCTCTATTTTCTCCTATTTGAGAAGATATATTGTCACCTTGGTTTTTGTGTTCGTTTTGTACTTTGTCGCTTAGTCTTTGCTATGAGGTTACAGGAAAGTTATGTATGTGATGTTCACTGGATGGATCTTGTGCAGATCTCATTACTATGATGGTGCCTTTGTAGATGCATTCCTGATGAAAATGAAAAACAACAAAGAGCTTCTTATGAACAAGAAGATCTGGTCCCGTAGATCTACTATTTTACCGGAATTCGTTGGCTGCACTGTTCGCATATATAATGGAAAAACTCATGTTCGTTGCAAAATCACTGAAGAAAAGGTCGGTCACAAATTTGGAGAATTTGCTATGACACGGAAACGAAGACTTCCAATGAAAAATGCTGCACCACTAAGAAAAGCGAATAAAACTGGCAAGAAAAAGTGAAGTTCTTGGTGCATATGGAATATAGCAGTCAAGAAACCAGAAGATCTCCATTGCATTAGAGAAAGTTCTGATCTAATATCTCATTCACATTTTTTTATCTAATAAGGTCGGGTTTATACTGAAATCAAAGGTGCACCACCATGCGTGGATGGTCATTGGTTGGAACTTATTTTCTATTTTTCTTGATGGCTTAATGGAGGGTATTACAGAGCTGATGGAAAGGAAGCAATCGCTATAGTTTTCCTGGCGATGTAGGCATGTAGCCATTGTTATTTGCATTTACAGTTTTGTACCAAATTGATTTACAACGGCTGTGTTACATATTTATACTTGATAATTTCTCCCCAAACTGTAAATTGTGTTGGCATAGTCATCAATGTAGTTGCCATTTGTGATGTTGCATAATTTTGTCCAAATCTAGTTGCCTTCAGATAACACATTGCGACAGTATAGTAGAGAGATGGAAACTTCAAATAAAACCTGTTACGCCAAACAGGAAAGCAAGTCCAAAGCCTGGACTATATTGTCATCCATCCAACTTAACAAGGGTGGAGGAAACTTCTCAATTGATAAACTGTATACGGATATAAAATGTAATTCAGAACAGGACTAGAGTACCTCCAAAACTGGAATAAAAAGTAGAATATTTATTGGTATTTATCAACACATCAAAGAGCAATTACAACCTTCACCTCAATTCTCAAATTAAATTGGACCACCAATCAGTTCCACAGTATTTGTACTGTTTAAGTGCTCGGAAGATCAGTGATTTACAAGTATTTGACCATACCACGACCCTCCACACTTAGCTTTGTGGCTTGAAGCTGCTTCTTCTTCGGCGCCTTCAACTGTTGCAACTTCCTGTTCATCTGCCACAAAGATAACAGAAAGATCAGAAAAGTGAATTTGGCAAAATAGAAAATCAATTAAGCTACACTATAGAGTTGTGATCTATCTTCATTTAATCATGTGATGGTCAACAAGCAATCATCAAGAAATTAAAGAATGCAACATTTAAGATTCACAGAATTCCATATTTTTCCATGCCAAAAAGAGTAATTTTTGAGATTTGTCGCTTCAGGAAAGTATAATGTTATCACACTATGGAAAACATCGTCCCTCAATGAATTGCTATTATTTACATTTACATTGCCATGCCAAAACATTGATAACAAATTTATTCTGTTTATTATCATGGGCACTATGAAAGAAAACCCAACCTTCATACGCCGCTGATCCTGCATTGCTTGTTTACCACGAGCTCTAACTTCGTCAGGATCAATCTTAGATTGTGGGCGTACCACAAAATCCATTTGTGTCGCTTCTGGCCTTGAGGTAAGTTGCCGAGAAGATGATTGGCCAGATTTTCTTTCCCTGTATCGGTGTCAAAGTTAGAATTCAAAAAAAGGAGAAGAAAAATCAATTATACCTGGACTCACTGAAACAGGATTTGAACTACATAACTATCCTCCAAACTTACCTCGAAAACTCGTCCAAGTCAAGATCACCATCTCTGGACTCCATCCCTGAACCACTGCTTGCTGGCCTATTAAAAAAAAATATAAATAAATTAGTAAGACCACCAAAACCATTGCACGGAATTTCTTTCGGGTTCAACAAAAATGTGCATAATGGGAAAATCCCACAGTACTTTTTCACTGATGGCCTTCTAAAGGGTCTCTCTTCCTCCACATTTCTCATATCTTCAAACCTTGTACTTTTATTAAATAAAGGTCGACTCTGCAGTCATGTCAAAAACACAAATGTCAATACCATTGGATATGAAAAGGACCCCTTAGGATTTAAGAATAATCATTAGGTGAATTGAGTACTTAAAATTCACATTACCCATTTGTCTACTAATTCCTTGGCAAGTTTTCTGTTAGAAGGTGTTTCGTCATCAGATTTTGACAAAAACATAATGACCTGCCAAAGCATAAAGGTGTCACATTTGTTACAAAACATAAACACAAATGTTCTTATGAGATCCTAGCCTCTTTTTCTAAAAATACAAGATGCCTAACCTTTCCAAGCCCACTTTGCTTCAATTGTTCTCTTCTATCGTACTGCTCTAGATCAAGAGGGTACTGCATAACAGAAGCAACAATTCAGGTTCAACATAAAGGTGCTGACAGCCCTTATTCCATGTCAAACATTTAAATGAGGGAAGGTATACATCACTTAAGATCTTCAAAATTGCTGCTCGAATGTTTATGTTTGGTAAACTTCCATCTGGAAGAGGTTCAAGCCAATTCTTAAGTAGAGTTAGCACTCCATGATCCAAGAACTCTAGCTGAAGCTGCTTCCTGTGACAAGTTCAGTAAAGACCAATGTAAATAGGTAAACAATAGAGATATATATGTTTTACAACTTCAGAGAAAAAAGAGAGTGCAGCCAAGCTTACTTTGAGAGGACTTCTGTGAGAAGAGACACTTTCTTGAGTTTATTAATGGCAGGTTTCCCCTGTCTATTAAGTTCTGCATCCTCTTCAGCTGTAACCTCCAGGTCAGCCATGATATTCTCAACTACCATTGCTATTTCTGCTGGACTTCTTTCATTCTTCTTCTTTTTCTTACCCACCTTGAAAAGCTGATCGATTTCATTCTCCTCACCCTCTTCAGCCTAAAAAGATACGAACACACAAAACAATTGGTCCATGAGTTTGCATCTCAACCTAGAGGTGAACAATCACTTGCAACATAATAGATGTCGTATCATATGGCTGAAAAGCAGAACACCAATCAACCAAAGTTCTGAAAATTTCCCGACTTTATATCCAATGCTTGGGCATTACATAATCAGCATATAGATGGAAGCAGAAGTGCACAAAAACTCACCTGCGGATGATGAATGGGAGATCGGTCATTGTCACTTCCGTACCGATCAGAAGGATGCACGCCAGTGTCATCTATAAAGTTGTCATCATCCAAATTCCTCTGACCCTCGTTATCATCCTATTTCATTGAAGAAGAAACATCATTAGTAACTTCAATCATAAACTTATATAAGCCTCTCATAGAAACAAAACAAAAATCAACTCTCTCTAGGACTCACACTCACCAGAAAAGATAGCAAAAGTCATTCTAGTTACAAAAAAATAAAAGGAAACACTTAAAGCCTACAACCTTCTCAAAACCATCAAACGAAAAATTACTTTCACTGAGAAATTTGCAGACACGGCATATCTTAATCCTTGCACAACTATTGCAATAACGAATATACTAATGGTCAAGTTCAGCTCGAAACATCACCAATCCAGCTACTCTATCTACATCAATCAAAGCAATAAAACTTCAATTGCTGTCAAATTAATCACATAAATGTAAACAAACTCAATCCAATCAAGCTGAAACAGACCTCAGAATCGCCGGCGCCAACTCTATCCCACAGCTCTTCCACCTCGCTAGCCATCGCCGCCTTCCCAGGCAATCTCAGCCCCCTCTTCTCCTTCTTCATCCTCTTCACCCTGCTCTGTTCCTCCTCCTCATCACTATCCCCCACCAACTCATGAAACTTATCGTCCGTCCAATGCTCCCCTTCTTTCAACACCACCTTCCGACTCTCGCCGTCGCCGCCCTTCTTCACCAGCCGCTTCCTCGGCCGGGATTTCGACGCCGCATCGTCCGGATCGTACACCGGCGTCTGCGACCGCTCCCGGTCGCGCCAATTGCCCTCGTACTCGTCAGCATCGAGCAGCGGCTCCGGCGACGGCTCGCGATCGAAGTCGTCGGGGTTCATCAACGGCTCCCCGTCTTCGTCGCGGTACCTGAAACAAACAACGATGAGGATCGTGAGGGATCGGAATCGGAGAAAACCGAAACCCTAACCCTAATTTTGAGAGCAGAGGCGTACGGATCGTCTTCGTAAGCCATGGTGCGGATGCGAGCTGCGATTCGATGAGAGAGCGAGAGAGATAGAAGTGCGCAGTGCGTTTGTTTTTGGCGCTGTGAGCCGAATTATAAATAGGAAAAATATATCAAAAATTGCATTTTACTACGTGTAGTTTCTGAAACTCTTGTTTTTTTGGCCAATGGCCCAATGTTTTCTTTTTTCTTGATCAAAACTTGGCCGGATTGTCCTTTAAAAAAGGTTCATTTTGGTTTCGAAAGTTTATTTCACTTATTTAGCACTAAATAGTTTGTTAGGTTAAATCGTACGTCCATGTTGGTTGAAGTCGTTTTTCTCTATTCAAGTTGAAATGTGAGAAACAACAACCTGCACCGGGAGGGACAAAAAACCTAAATCCCGGGTTGCAATAGAAATATGACAAATACTTTCAAAAAATACATCCTAAATAATAGATGGTGTCAAACGGCTCAAACAATTATAAATTCAAATCAAATAAAGAGATTAAAAACAAATTATAAAGTGGAAGACTTCGATATCTAGAACCATAAAAGATAATTATTTTAACTAAGTTACTGTGTCTAATGCATTTTGGTATATATATATATGCGATTTAAAGTTAGAGGCGTTGGACTTCTGGAACCATAAAAGAGAATTGTTTTGACTAAATTACTGTGACATTTTGGTACATAGTATAAGCGATTGAGGTATAAAAACTATACACATTCTTATTTATTAAGTAGATTTTGATCTTCTGTGTCATATTAATTCACATGACCAGTCACCAGACCCACGCTGTTAATGAGTTGTGAAAAAACATGAAATGCAATCAATTATGAACCCAAAAAAAGAAGGAAATTACATGATACTCATTGGATCAGTACTAAAGCAGGGACCAAAGTGGCAAAAATAGAAAACACAGGGCAACAATTATAATTTACCAGAATGGACTTCGGGGTTTTTAAACCGCCTTTAGAAGTTGGAGAAGAGACGAACCAGCAGCAAGGGATTTTTTCAGCTCTGCGAAATCGATCATCAAACAGGTGAGCCACATCGCCTTCATGACCTTGAATTTATACACGGCAGTTTATTCCAGTGTTCATATGTGTTTATTGTTATTGGGTTTTGCGTTTTGATTACTGCTTAATATATGAGAGAGAGAGAGAGAGAGAGAGAGAGAGAGAGAGAGAGAGAGGAAGCTAAATTTGATTCAAGTTAGCTTCCACCCTTTTCCTCATTTCTCAATCCCTAACTCGTCCCATTCTAATTACAAGGAAATTAAGCATATTCACTTGTTTCTTCCAAATTCACAAGCCAACCCTAAACTCTATATTCATGTTCCAGCTTCTGAATTAGCCTCTAATTTTTTTTTTTTGAATGTTATGGATGTTCTATATGTCTTTCTGGTGTTATATTCTACTGTGTTGGAATGGGTTCAAAATTTCAGTTACTTGCGTTATTAAATTACTAATTCCACTGCTCAAAAGTCCTTTTATGCTACTTTTGATTATATGGTTGCTAACAATGAATAACAGAATCACTTATGGCATGAAATTGCTCAGCTGAAACCTCTTACTTCTGATCTTTGGTTAATTATAGAGGAATTTTTAATTGTATTCTGAATTTTGTTTATTTGTTAGTATAAGAAAAGTTAGTTTTCCTTTAGGTCAGTAATTATACTTTTGCTACACGGGAAGATTGCTGGGAAGGCTGCTAAGCAAAACCTTTAATACTGAAATTCAATCTATTGGTTGTGCTCTATAGGTTTATTTAGGGGTTTTTTAGATTTCTGCATTTTTACTTCCCCTTTTGTAAATAGGTTTATTTATATTCTGTAAATTTGTATAAGTTTTTTCTTTTATCCAGGAACAATGGTATCCAAGTTAATAAATGCAAATCCAGTCATCTATGAAAAGAAAGAGAGGCGGGTTCGTAGTATTCCAAGTGTTGCAGACGAATATGCTGTGGAACCAATTGACCAAGAAGAGATTTTTGATATCCTTTCTGATGTTTATGAATTCACATAGTTCTCAATGATTTAAGAACTATTAGTGTGCAATTCATAGAATTAATCACTATACCTTTTAATTTAGGTTTGAATCATCAAGAACTTAGTATTTCTTAACTATTCTTAAATCATATTAGAGATATTAAAGACCCGGAACACCCATACTCTTTGGAAGAGCTAAAAGTAATTTCAGAAGATGCAATTGAGGTGGATGATGGCCGTGGTCATGTTAGGTAGACAGTTTGATTTCCTGTTCATTTCTGAACACTTTTTCCTTTAATAATGTTGCATCAATGATATGTTAAATAAACGATGAACTTTTTACTTCTGCAGGGTCACATTTACACCCACTGTTGAACATTGCAGTATGGCAACAGTTATTGGTCTTTGCTTACGTGTTAAACTATTAAGGAGCCTGCCTTCTCGATTCAAGGTATCACCCTTTGATTGTGTGGAATTGATTTTTTATAAAACATTCTTTATGTTTCATCAATATATATATATAGCTGAAACTGAGAGTGCTACTAGGTTGTATTTTCACTGGAATTCTGATCATCGTGAGTTAATATTCTTTACGCGTTTGATATACAAGAACTGTTGAGGGATGTTATTTCACTATGTCAGTCATATTGTTGTAGTGGTCGAACCAAAAAGAAAGGTCAGGTTTTGCCTTAAGTGTGCATATGCACAAAGCAGATTCTACGATACTTAAACATCAAGTATCTTGTGGCATACTTGGCATTGAATGCTCTATCGACTATTGCTTGTTCCCTCGGTTTTATATTTTTCAACTTTGTTGCCGAACTACATAGGCTTCCCTTGCTCTTATCTCTGCCCTTCAATTCATCATTTCACTAGTTGTTTTCTTTTCTTCTTTAAGCTTCAATTAATCGAATGATTTATGTTGTTTTGGGGTGATTGCTTGATACTCTTGCTATTCTTTTGTTCCTGTTCATGGAACTTCCATGTGAATGTGAAAATGGATATCATAAAAGTTATCCGGGAGCCACCTTGTGTAACCACTCTAATTTATATTGCATTTGGAAAAGTAAAGTTGCACATGCAATCTGTATGTGGTCAGTGGTTTTTTAAGTACAGTGCTTATGAAGAACCTTGTTGAACAGTTAAAAGACAAATGAAATCTGATATTACATTAAGAAGCAGTATCTGGTAGCTAATGTTAATTTGTATCCCGCCCTGCAGATTGGGTGATCAAGTAGCATCAGTGATCAATCCATTAAATTAGAAAATATTAATTGTCCGTTTGTCCTTATAGTTTTAGGCTTGTTGAGCATGGGACCCAAATACCCATTGATTATTTAACAGGTCTTATGGATTAATATACCCATTTAGTGATTCTGTAAGTCTGATTTATGTTTGTACGACCCAAATATTTAGTGTTTACTCTATCCTTCTAATTTCAGAGGCGTATAAACCTGTCATAGTGCTTATCGACTCCAGTTTTGTTCTCTAGTATGAATAGTAATCTAGTAGTTGCTCTATGCTTTCTCTATGACTGGGTAATTTGGTTGTTGTATTTTCACTCAAGGGGTTATTAGTTTATACCCTGCCAATTTAGTTAAGTGTTGAATAGTCATTTATAGGGTCGCTTCCTGTGAGGTTGGGACACGAAGATCATGAGTGACTGCCATAAAGTCTGCCTAGTTGCTCTGAAAACCATGCATTGTGAGAAATTCTGTATGGCTTAGTTGCATGTGTACTCTAATTTCAACTTATTTTTATTATCACAGTTCATAATGTGATTGCTAGTTGGTTTGGTTTGTGTAATGTAGTACTTGCTTCTAGTGGCTCTGATGAAACATGCATTCACAGAAATCCTGTACTGCTTAGTTGCATATATACTCGGATGTCAAATTATTGTTGATGATTGCATTTGAAAAAATGTGATTTATAGATGGTGTGTACTAATTTATTTGATTTGTCCTCCTGTTGTTTAGGTCGACATTAGGGTGGCACCTGGATCTCATGCGACTGAAGCAGCAGGTATTTAACACTCACTGCAAACACACTCTCTCTAATGATCATACACCATACATGAAGCTGAGCATCTGTTTGTTATTGATGTCTGTTAACAAACCTTGATCATTTCTTCAACCCTTGATATTTCGGTATTATTTTGGAGACATGTGAAGTCAGTCTTGCTGACAGCTTGTTTATAAAATGATATCCAGTACAGAAACATCTTGGACGAATGAAGCATCCGATATATTATGTGTCTGCATGTTGTTACGTACTGTGTGACCGGGGCTGATCTTTTAGTCCGCTTGATAAAAAATTGATTAGTTTCAGCCTAACTTTCATGCTTTTACTTTTCTCCTGTGCACAGTTAATAAGCAACTGAATGATAAAGAGCGGGTAGCAGCAGCACTGGAAAACCCAAATGTTGTGGAAATGGTCGATGAATGCCTTACTCCTTCATATGAGTGAATGAGTTGATCATAAGGTGTAAGCGTCGCAGCTTGAGAACAGCATTTTACATCAGTTCTGCCACATTTTCAAACAGCTGCCTGGTCATAGTTCTCTATTTGGTTAGCAACCGCCGTGAGTAATTCATGTGGACTCCTCTCTTATCTAGCGTCATTGTACAATTTTGTGATTCTTTCTGGCCACTTCTTGTATTATTATAGATTCTAAATGGCGAGCTAAATAGATGTCGTATGACTATAAAGGATAGACAAGAAACATAGAATGAGCTGAATGCTAGCATAATAGTTGGGGCGCCCCATGAAATTTTTGCATTGCGGTACACGAGGCTCAGTGAGGGTGACTGGTGTTGATGATATTAGATGTTTTTTATTTGTTTCCTTGTCTAGTATTGCAAAGATATATATCTGTTGAACATTGCCGTCCATTTTTGTTTTTAATTTGGTTCTTCAGATTCCAAGAAATTTCATGATGTTAAATATCAATATATCTTAGTCGATATTGGTACTGGAAAACTAGTCTTTAAAAATAAAACTGGATTCGCAATGTTCACCAAAGCATGGAGGCCTTGTTGTACAAGAACTCCCTACTGTCGCAAGAATCCAGATAATTCTCACTCACATTCATTTTTTGAGCCAATGAAAATTATCACCTACACAACATTATCACCGGCGCCAATGAACGTGTCTATACACTTGTAAACTGTCCACCGCAGCTTCATCATATGCTCTTGCATTTCCGTCTTTTATGATTGAGGTGAAATGCTTCACTACATAGGATGACCGGAAAGGCCTACCGGTTTACGAGCCAAAACCTCTAAGCAACCACCCCGAAAAGCAGTGCGGAGTACGAAAAAGAAGGTTAAACAGTGGTGTAAAGAAGCAACGGTATCGCCAATAACTTCTTCTGCTTTAAATATATCAAATGACCAGTTTGGACATTTGAGATTGCCCTGCTATCTTCACTCTCTCTTCAAGCCAGGGACAAAAAATCTTTTATCTTTTTCTCATTTGTAGCAGTACTGATCATGCATGAACTGCCTACAGTGAATATGTATCACCTCGTAATGATGAATGTGCTCTACTGCTTCCTCAGCAATTTGTTCATTATAAGTACGTGCCAATATCTTGAATACGTTCATAGACCAACCGGTAATCACATATAGATACAAAAGTTTTATCGTCCTTGATTGCAACATGCAAACTGAGCAGCCAATAGCTCATGTATGTTCAATAATCAGTACCAATAACATTTTAACAAAAAGAACTTCAATATTTTCTAAAATCAAATACTACAAAGTGAAAACTGAAAAACCTTCTAAACAAATAATAGTGCAGTAATTGTTTATACATGTTCCTCTGGAAATATAAGGACTAGCGTAGTGACATAATGAATTCTTAGCAAAACCATGCCAAAGGACTGCGCCCGTGCATGAATGAGGATTGTTGTAATCACCAGTGCTTCGTTTTCCTCTTTGATAGGAGTAATGCATAGCCTAATTGCATCAAACAAACTGAATTAAGATCATTCCACCATAATCACAAGCACATATACATAATACAGAAGAAGTTATTCTAAAAAAAAAAACTAAGAATCATACCTAACTCCATCCCTCTCCTTTCACCAGTTGCAACAGATCCAAACATGATCACAAGAAGGAACTACACACTAAGTCAGAATGATTAATAATAAGAGAGAAAGTCTCCTTCATATCTTCCTCCTTAAACCTGGGAATCTTTTCAGCCAGCAACAGATACCTACTTTTTAAATTCCATCAAGGCTCTAACGCAAGTATATCAATTCAACTATGACAACTACACAGTATAAGAGGATGATCAGATTAGTACATGACTGAGTAATATAAAATTAGCATTTTTATAAACAATAAAACTTCTCAGCTCAAACAAACTAAACCCATTCACGGTTGCTTAGCATTAATTGAAAACATAAGTCCAATAGTATAAATTGCTTTCATATTTATACAGGAGCCACGATATATCCACTAAATTGCTCCAATCAGCTCTTATTTCTTCTTAGATGTGCAGTTTGATGAGGATGAAAGACCATGGATCAGAAGCACAGTTGGTCACATATGTACCATATAGTGTTAAATTGTAATGAAGAGAGAAACTCTTTCTCTTCATTGTATTGATTGTTTTATTACAAATCACATACATCCTGCAATACATGTAAATACATGAATGTTTCTCTTCTTTTTCTTTTGCTTCTGATATTGCTACTTTTCTGTGACCTATCTCAAAGTAGGAAAACATCATATACCAGGATTCATTTATCCCTCGACATGATCATCACCTACCAGTGGTGATGCAATAATACATCATACAGTACATACTACATATGACACAATGCTACATATATGCTATCATGCCAAGCTGGTTTCGATTTCTTTGTTCCCTAAAATGATTGGTGCCTCCTATGATCCTATCCTATCATGCCATAAAACTGTCTCACCTTTCCTTGCAATATTACATAACAAGCAGACACAGTATATTATTGTTGGATTCTGTGTATGTTTTGTTACTTGTGAGATGAAATCTGAACTATAATTTGTGTCACCACCTACAGGGCATGCTACATTGGCCTCTATCAGGAGAATTAGTGGAGACTTTAGATTAACAAGTTGTCTTCGTGAGTACTGGCATGGGTAGCAATAGCATTTTATAGTCTCAATATATATAGTAAAGCTACTTTTCTCTTCTCTACTCATACAAGATTAAGAAACAATGATAATAACATGGGTAGCATTTTATAGTCTCAATTTCCTTTCAGGCCTTACAGCATTTTATACTCCTCCATCCACGAATTCAGCAATCCCGGTAGCCCGACAAGAACACCATCGACAACCTTGAATTCGTGGCGGAGTTGCTCTCCATCGAGTAAGTGATTCTGAAATTGATAGAGAAATTGAAGATGTTGCCGGAAATTAGTGTTAGATCAATTTTGGACATATCACATATTATATGATTATCATGTTTAATGTCATAATCTATTTCTACATGGAAACAAAGATAGTATCAAATCTAGTTCCTAATGATTTCGTGTATTATATCATTATGGTAAGGAATCCTAATTTAAGTCTAGAAGCAAGACTACAAATCAGTATTGAATCAGGAATCTAAATAAGATGACTTAACTTACAAGATGTCTTTAATGGAATGACTCTTAAGGGTTAAAGATTCTCTATATATAGATGGTAAACGTCTCTGTTATCACTACGAGTTATTTGCGTGAGTTTCTGTCCATTGAGAAAGCAGAGAGTAGTGACTAACAGAAGACCTTGCCTAGCACCTTGTGACTACGATTAAGGCACAATGGATCACGGTCTCGTCGTTCATGAAGATTGTAAGTTAATCTCATTCACTAAGTTAACGATTAGTTGTTATGCATATGATCTTTGGTTTTGTACTCATATCATGTAATTTGATTTACATTTGGTATCAGAGCACTTATGAGCACAAAAATTTTCAGTTTTGCATAACTAAAAATTGGTTTTAGATTTTAACAAAAAAAAAAAGAAAAAAAGGAGATGGTCGCGAACGTTATTTGATGGTCGCGAGCGTCACTGAGGGTCGCGAGCGTGACTGTTGGTCGCGAGCGTTACTGCTGGTCGCGAACGTTACTACTGAGGAATTTTGCTTTACGGGTCGAACCAGTTGCAAACACGCGGATCCGGTCTCAACCCAATCCGAACTCAAGAACAACAACCCAGAAAAATTTTAGCCGTTGTGTTTTTCAAAACGTTGAGCTTCTAGATTTAGGAAGACGACTGGATCAGAAGCGATTGAGACCTTTATGTCTCTTACGGGATTCATAACCCAAATTTCTACGGATTAAGAAGACCAAAGGAAATTGTTGCTGATTCAAAAATTTGTTCTATGCTTCCGCTACAAAAACTGCAGCAAATTTGGGGAAAAAGCAAAACAGGTTTTTCTTAAAAGTTTTCCGATTTCAATTCAAGCAGATTATATGAAGTATATATATATATATATATATATATACATAAGAACCCTAGAGCACACCCAGCGTGCATATAAGAGTAGCTTAGAGACTTGAATTGTGGTTGACGTGTGGTTCCTGTATGGCTAAGAAATTTAATTTTCTACGCAAATATATACTCTATGGTTGAATTGAAGGATTGCATTCTATGTGTGTGATGTAATTGATAGACAATGTATGTAGAAGTTTAAAGTCTCCCAATTTTATACATTGTAAAAGGTTTACATGACACAGAGCTTAGTTTTCTTATAAAGATTATCTGGGTAGAAAACAAAGTTATAAGCTCAAAATTGGTTTGTGGTTTCCTGTTGGTATAATTGAACATATTGCACAAAGCATTCTTCTTTGATATCTGCAGGGAATTTTTAAGATAACAAACTGGAAAGTTGTGTTCTGTGTTTTTAAATTCATATTTTATTCTTCCAAAGAAGTGGTTAAAATATGATTTTAGAATACAGACAACAATAAGCATATTTGATGAAAATAAATTCGGATACTTGGAATTAGATCTTCTATCTAAAGATGTTGATTTGATTATTTGGATAACATGTTTTTATGTTGTGTGGCTTATTGAAAAGAATTACAGAATGTTAAGTAATTGCTCAAAGGTATTGCTTAATGTTGATTAAAGTTATGGATTGAATTACATGCAAGTATATGACTGTGTTATTTTATGGTATTTTTTGTTTTATGCTTGTCTTGATTGGCATTGTATGACAAAACAAAAAACACTAAAAACTAAGAACTCATAAAAATTTTCTTTTGCTCCTTAGGTAGCACCTACCTCACCTTCAACAGTGTTTTAATGCTTACTGGGTCAAACTTTAGAGCTTGGAAGGATTCTGTAGAAACCTATATCACCATGAATGATAAGATAGGCTATTGTTTTCAAGAGGATAGACCTGAAACCCAAGCAGAAGATGATAAAACCACAGTCAAAGCTAACTATAAGAAGTGGATGCATTCAAACATGATGGCTAAGAATGTTATTAGGCAGTCTATATCTAAAAGCATTAGAGGATGCGTGGCTGAGCCGGAATTTGCTACTGCTTTTCTGGAGGCCGTGTCCGCTAAGTTCAAGGAGAGTGAGAAAGCCGAGATAGCTAGGCTAAACAAGGAATATCATAGCCTGCAATACTCAAGAACTGGAGAAGTCAGGGAGCATTTATTAAAGTTGATTAATATCAACAATAGGCTTAAAGAGATGATGGTGGGAGTACAAGACACCTTGCTGGTGCATCATGAACTGGACACACTCCCAAGCAGTTTTGACCATCTCAGGACTAGCTATAATGCTCAAAAGGAAAACTGGACTCTAGATGAATTAATAGCCATATGTTCTGATGAGGAGGAGAGGATTAAGAAGCAAACCCCAACCATTTACCTGCTTGAAAAGCCTAAGAAAAGAAAGTCACATCCACAGAACAAGCTTAAGCCTAACAAGATCATCTCTAAGACATCAGCAACCACAGGGCCAAAGGATAACAAACCATTCAGATTCAAGTGCTACTTTTGTAAGAAAGTAGGACACATGAAAAAGGATTGTACTGGCTATAAGGCTTGGCTAGCTAAAAAGGGTAAGATTATTTCTAATACAGTTTTTTCTTTAGAAGTTAATCTTGTTAATGTCAATCCACAATCTTGGTGGATTGATTCCGAGTCACCTATTCACATAACTAATTCCTTACAGGGGTTCAAAAGGACCAGGACTCCAAGAAGTGAGGATGTTAGCTTGCGTGTTGGAAACGGGATGAAGGTGGTAGTAAAAGCTGCAGGATGTCTTAGGCTTGATTTAGGATCTGGAAAATTTCTAGTCTTGAATAACGTTTATTATGTACCTTCCATGAGAAGGAATTTAGTTTCAGTCTCTCAATTAGTTAAATCTGGATGTAGTTTTTTTATTGACAATAAAGGAATTCTTATTTTTCGAAATAAAGAGAAAATTGGTTCTGGTGTGATATTGGATGATCATATAAAGTTAAATTGTTCAATATCTCAACAAGATATTTCTCTTGTTAAAACAGATAACACTAAAAGTACTAGCATCTTAACTGGTGTTAAGAGAACCAGGAACAATGAAAAATATGCATATTTATGGCATAGAAGATTAGACCATGTATCCAAAGAGAGACTGAAACTATTAGTAAGGAACAAAATTTTAAACGAGTTAGACTTTTCAGACCTTCATGATTGTATTGAATGTTTTAAGGGTAAGATGACAAACAAACGGAAAAAGATTACAGTAAGAAGTAAAGAGTTGTTGGAACTCATACACACTGATATCTATGGTCCATTTAAACACCAAACTATCTGTGGAAACGTGTATTTCATTACATTCATTGATAATTTCTCTAGATACGGTCATGTTTCTCTACTCTCAGAAAAATCACAGGCACTTAAAGCCTTTCAAATCTATAAGGCTGAGGTAGAGAATCAACTAGAGAGAAAGATCAAAACAGTAAGATCAGATAGAGGTGGGGAATTTTATGGAAAATATACAGAAAACGGTCAACAAAAGGGTCCTTTTGCCTTGTATCTGCAAGAGCATGGAATTAAAGCTCAATATACAACACCCTATAATCCCCAACAAAATAATGTTGCAGAGAGAAAGAATAGAACCCTTCTAAATATGGTTAGATGTATGATACTATGATGTGTACTACTGGGTTGCCAAAATTCTTATGGGGAGAGGCTTTAAAAACTGCAAATTATATTTGCAACAGAACACCAAGTAAAGCCATAGAGAAAACTTCTTTTGAATTATGGTGTGGTAGAAAACCAAGTCTTTTTCATTTTCATGTATGAGGTTGTCAAGCAGAAGCTCGGATTTATAATCCAAAAAATGAGCAAGCTTGATGAAAAGTCTGTTAGCTGCTATTTCATAGGTTATCCAGATAAATCTAAAGGTTACAAGCTATATTCTGCTAAACACTCACCCAGAATTTTTGAAACTCATCAAGTAAAATTCATAAATGAGAAAATTCACAATACAATTTATGAGGATTTATCCTCAGACTTTGAAGAACTTGTGATGGATGAGGATTTAGCAAATACATTACCTTTAGATAATGAATTAGCAGATGACATCATTAGAGAAAATCAAGATGCAGATGATTATGAAATTGATCAAGGAATGCGAATTGACAATCCAGAAAACAATATAGTTATTCAGAATCCTCCCATTGCTGCAATTGCACCTATAGCAGAAGGTAATCTAATTCCACAACCTCCACAACCTCAAAATAATCTAATTCCAGCTCTTCCTCAAAATCCTATGCTTAGAAGATCCGAAAGAGCTAGAAAAGCAAAATTTGGGGGGGGGGGAATTGTCCTTACATTGTCAGTTATCTAACTGAGGCAGACGTAGTAGAAGATTGTGCAGAAGACAATGATCCAACAAATTTTGTTCAAGCTACAGAATGTGTTGAGTCAGAGAAAAGGCAAGAAGCTATGCAATCTGAAATTGAGTCAATAGAGAAAAATGGAGTTTGGGAATTAGTTGAAGCTGATCCAAGTCAAAAAGCAATTGGCTGCAAGTGGGTTTACAAAACCAAGAAAGATGCAACAGGAAACACTGAAAGACACAAGGCAAGGTTAGTTGCAAAAGGATTTACGCAGAAAGAAGGCATAGACTACACTGAGACTTTTTCTCCAGTTTCTTGTAAAGATTCTTTTAGGATTATTATGGCATTAGTTGAACACTATGATATGGAGCTACACCAAATGGATGTCAAGACAGCCTTCTTAAATGGAGAGCTTGATGAAGTGATCTACATGAAACAACCAAAAGGATTTATTGAAGCAGGGAATGAGAATTTGGTCTGCAAGCTGAAGAAATCAATTTATGGACTCAAGAAAGCTTCCAGGCAGTGGTACAAGAAATTTGACTCAGTGATTTCCTCTTTTAGATTAACTGAAAATCCAGTTTATGAGTGTGTTTATTTAAAAATAGTTGGAGATCAATTTATTTTATTAGTACTATATGTTGATGATATACTTTTGGCTAGCAGCAATCTAAAACTGCTAAAAGATACCAAAAGCTTTCTGTCAGAGAATTTTGACATGAAAGATCTAGGTGAAGCATCATATGTACTAGGGATTGAGATTAAAAGAGATAGAACACATAAACTGTTGGGATTGTCCCAAGAAAATTACATTTCTAAAGTTCTGAAGAGATTTAGTATGGAACAGTGCTCTGGAGGAGAAGTTCCAATGTCTAAAGGTGACAAGCTCACAAAAGGTCAAAAATCACAAACTGAAACTGAGAAGGAGAACATGAAGGAAGCCTCATGTATGCTCAAGTTTGCACAAGACCTGACTTAGCTTTTGCAGTTGGGATGTTATCAAGGTTTCAATCTAATCCAGGTTATGAACACTGGGTTGTAGGAAAAAATGTGTTGAGGTATTTACAGAAGACAAAGAATCACATGCTAGTTTACAAACAAGTCAAGGATTTGAAGGTTATTGGATTTTCATATTCTGATTTTGCAGGGAATTACCCTGATTCAAAGAAGTCCACTTGTGGATACATGTACATGCTAGCAGGAGGAGCTATTGCTTGGAAAACTATGAAGCATGCATTGATCGCAACCTCAACCATGCAAGCTGAGTACATAGCAGTATATGAAGAAGTGTGTGAAGGGGTATGGATAAGAAATTTTCTACAGCAAACTCAAGTACTCAGTCACATTGTGGAAGACAAATTGGAAGTCTTTTGTGATAATGAGGCAGCTGTGTACTTCTGCAAGAACAATAAGAGATCTAGCAATTCCAAGCATATAGATTTAAAGTATTACAGTGTTAGGGAGATGGTTAAAAGGGGTGAGTTAGTGGTTCTAAGTATAGATACAAACTCACAACTAGCTGATCCTTTCACAAAAGCATTACCAGTTAAAGTGTTCAAGAAACACATAGAGAGCATAGGCATTTTGCCTAACTTAGATGCTTTAGGTCAGTGGGAGCTAAGTCCAGTAGGAGCAAACTAAAATTTACAAGTTTTGAGTTCTTGTTTTAATTATCCTTGTGATAACAGTTTTCTTTGTTTTAAATAAAGTCTTGAGGTATTTCAGAATTGTTATGTCGTGCTGCAGCTTTACATTAGTTTCTGAAAAACTTACACAAATAAGTTACAGTTGTATATATACTTGCATATCAGATGACTTTAATCATGTCTAGCATGATGATATGGTTCAAGCAAGTTATAAAGTCATTGGTGTCCAGTATATTGCTTGAAGTTCTGGTTTTAGAACATACGGTAGGACTTGATGTATATGTATTCTATACTTGTTAATACACATTATACATATATCTCAATACTGAGGGTTTGGACATATGTATTTTGCAGGAGTTTATGTTGTAGCAAAGAAACTCTGCATTTTTGTTAAAGTGTAACTCGTTTCTTGTTCTGCATAAGTAACTGCAAGGTGACCATGTTGTGATGGGATTTTTGATTCAATTGTTTCTGGCGCGCACTACAGTAGGTAGTATAGTTTCTGACATTACAGGAACTTGATTTTCATAAACCGGAAGTGATTGTCCAAGTGGGAGATTGTTAGATCAATTTTGGACATATCACATATTATATGATTATCATTTTTAATGTCATAATCTATTTCTACATGGAAACAAAAATAGTATCAAATCTAGTTCCTAATGATTTCGTGTATTATATCATTATGGTAAGGAATCCTAATTTAAGTCTAGAAGCAAGACTACAAATCAGTATTGAATCAGGAATCTAAATAAGATGACTTAACTTACAAGATGTCTTTAATGGAAGGACTCTTAAGGGTTAAAGATTCTCTATATATAGATGGTAAACGTCCATGTTATCACTACGAGTTATTTGCGTGAGTTTCTGTCCATTGAGAAAGCAGAGAGTAGTGACTAACAGAAGACCTTGCCTAGCACCTTGTGACTTCGGATTAAGGCACAATGGATCACGGTGTCGTCGTTCATGAAGATGGTAAGTTAATATCATTCACTAAGTTAACGATTAGTTGTTATGCATATGATCTTTGGTTTTGTACTCATATCATGTAATTTGATTTACAATTAGAAGATGGAGGATCGATGAGAATCCAGTGGAGAGATTCTGGGCAACCAAGTTTTGGGATGAATGCAAAGAAGATGTTTGGATTTTGGGAGAAAGGAAGAGAATAGGCCTACGATAAAAGAGGGGTAGATTTTGGGAGGCGCATCGCGTGTTATTCCTTACCAACCAAAGTGTCCGAAACACGCGATGGGAATTACTGCCGTGGAGGGAATACGCTCCGTGATATTGCAGATTTGCAGACCATGCCCAAAAGAGCAATCATCAAAAATAAAACTAATTCAAATGTTTACAAACTAGATTACACGTTTAAAACAAAATAATTGCAAAAGCCAATGTAATCGTAACTTAACAAGTAAATTGATCCAAACCCAATTCTTAAATCAACTCAAAAATCGAACATTTCCCAGGAACAAGAATCAAATCATTAAACAAAACATCATTACTCACCAGAAAATCATGAACAAGAGCTTGATTGAGGCTTCGATCGAACTCGTATCGAATCGTGATGCATGTTTTGATACACGAAGACAGAAGAAGGATAGGCTAGAGGGTTATGGAGATAGGTCATGCTTCGATAAGTCGAGTGCAGCTGTGAAGGTCTTCGACTCTGGTGAAGGAAAGAGAAAAGACTCAAAAGAGTTCCGAAGACACCGTGTAATGTCATTAAGCTGATAAGGGTACCGGTGGGATTTTGAAAATTTCATTTAATTTTCACTATAAATTTCATTAATGTTCGGTCAGCTTCTGCTCTTTAAAAGGAGGTCTAGAGGTACTTCGGATTTTTTTTCTAAAAAGCCAATGCTTCTTAGAGAAGCCCCCATGGAGTTTACCCAACACTAAATAGAGCTTAGCTTATAATGGTTGACAGGGGCGGAAGTAAGTGGCGGACTGGTAGGGCTATAGCCCATCCGAAATTTTGACTAAAATACCCCCAACTATATATATCATCTATACCAGTCCTGCAGCCCAGATAAAAAAAAAGTTAAGCTAACCTCAACTCTTATTCTGTTGACTTCCTCAGTTGTGTGATGTGGGTCAGTGGACATGGTTGCCAAGGTTGGAGTTCATCACTAGTTTGTTGAGTGCTGAATGCTGCAATATGTTGCTGTGGAAGCAACCCCATTAGTGGAAGCTGGCTGCTCTGCTTTGGTTTCTATCAGAAACAAAAAATCATCCATCCATCCATCAACTGATCAAGGCTTTTTTGATGTCATCCACAGACACACACAGCATGTCAGTTTCTATCTCTCTCTTTGTTATTATTGCAATTTGTGTTATAGTTCGTTGTTTTGCTTTGAATATATGCTCTGTAATCAGATCCTCTTGAGTCTTGAACTGATTAGATCACTGTGTATACTTTGTAGTCTACATGGGACTCTTAATTGGTAATTGGAAATTAATAGCTACATATTCTTGTTAGTTGTTAGTTGTTAGTGTACTTCTGAATTAAAGGCACCCCCAATCATCATGAGAATTCGAACTAGAGCACTCAGGCATGCAACTAGGGTAGTTATTGGGGGCGTTTGAGGTCCATCTCAACTTGTTGGATCGTCCATTGCATATTTTCCAACTTATGTGACAGAATGTTAATTAGTTCAGCATTAAGAAACTAAATAATTAATGGAAGGTAATTGACCACTTTAAGCATTTCCATTACCTGTACAATATCATGGTACTACCTTGCAATGTTATTGAAGACCTAGTTTTGTGCAAAAAGACCATCTGTTATATATCCTCCTAAACATAATATAGTTGTTATCAGTCTGCAGGAACAAAAAATTATGTACTTGTTTCATACGTTGTAGTATTCAGTCAATTTTCTATCTGCTGAATACTGATCTTCCTTCAGAGCTGCTTCCTCCCCTTCCCGCTCCTCAATTATTAACTTTACCCTGATATACTCACCAGGAAAAGACAAACACACCATAGATCACCTTCTTAAAAAAAATACACACACACACACAATAGATCACACAGTAACAAGATGAAATATGACAGTAGTGCAGAAAATTATATATATTTGATTGTTCTCCCAAAGAATGGGTCTATAGATGCATCAAGTATAGTCACAGACTCTTGACACACACAATTATATTCATATTGATTAGTACTTATAAAAGATGAGGGGGCTAATGATCTAGCAGAAAATGACATCTTAACTACTTTCTTGACATATAGGACACCTCATCTTAAGCCACGAAACGTTTTCTGATATAATTCTCTAATTTCGATTATTAATGTCAGCTACTAGCACATGACAATGTTGTTAAGAGCGAAAGGAAATAAATATTTTGAAGGCGCAAAAGCACTCACCATATTGAGCTTCTGCGAAATGGGTAATGCAATTCCTTTTATAAGCAGGCACGGTCTATTTCGTTTTTTCGTCGCAGTTGTGTTTCAAAATGAAAGCATAATACTGATAATCACTGTTAGATGTATTGGTCAAAACCAACTGCCAATTTTTTCTTATTACTTGATTAATTTGCATGCAATTGTTGCCGCTGACAAACTATGTATGCATCTCCTAAATCAAGATATATAGACGAAAAAAATTTGCATGCAAATGACAACCTAATGGACGTCAACATTCACCAAATTTTATATTGATCAATTTAAATTGCATGGATAGATGAGTTAACAATGGCGATGCTCATCTTATTTTGTAAAACTCAGCATATGACGTAATGTTGTGTGCATATAATTCTAATTTGGGCAAGCTTTGTACTCGTGTGCATATAATTCTAATATTGATACATTCATACATATATTATTATAGGTATTGACGTATTGTCTTATTGAGCATAATGACGGATAACAGAGAGCCAAAACGGTTGAAAAATCTTCTTGCATAGTTTGTGAGGGATCAAAGTAGTGGGAGTGAAAGTGGGAGAAATGAGATTAGAAGTGAGGTTAGGAGTAGAAATGAAAATGTTGGTTCAGTGAATAATATTCTTGTAGAGTCTTCTCCATCTAGTCCACTAGAAGAGTCTCCATCTGTTCCATTAGAAGATGATCATAATGATAGAATTGGGGAGCAAACAATATTGATTTCACTTCTCTTCAACGTGACCCAGGATTAAGACAACCAATAGGCCAATATCCTTTCAAATTCCGTGATAATGTTCGGAGAGCTTATGTTGTCTTAGGACCATATCAACCCTACTTAAGTAGTTATCCATCCTTTTGGGATGGAGGGCAGGGTCGAAGATTTTGTCACAAATGGTTTAAAGATTGGTCGTGGCTTAAGTATTCTGTAGAGGTGGACAAATCATTTTGTTTTCCTTGTTTCCTATTTAATAGTTATCCATCCCACCATCCGGCATTCACTACATATGGGTTTAATAGTTGGAAGAATGTCAATTCAAAGAAGTCAGGCCTTCTTAAGTATGTGGGAGCCCTCAATTCTCCACATAATGCTTGTATGCGCCAATGGGAAGTTCTAAGAAATCCGTCTAAGCACATTGAGAGTGTGATTAGCACTCAATCAACACATGAAAAATTAGATAATCGACTTCGGCTTGTTGCTGCTATAGAGAGTGCAAGGTTGTTGGCACATCAAGGATGTACTTTTAGAGGTCATGATGAGAGTAGTAATTCATCAAATGGTGGCAATTTCACTGTTTTACAAAATGCTTTTGGGAGGATGAATTTAGAAGTAAAAAGAGTCTTGGATAATGCCCCTGGTAATGCCAAGTATTCTTCTCCACTTATTCAAAAACAAATCATAAATATACATGGTAACAAAGTTAGGACCAAGATTCGTGATGAAGTGGGAACTTCCAAATTATGTATCTTGTTGATGAAGCTGTTGATGTATCTAATAGGGAGCAAATGACTATCATTCTTCACTTTGTTGATTGTCATGGGTTTATTAGAGAACGATTTTTCAAAGTTATTTGTGTTGGAGACACTTGTTCTCAAACTTTGAAAAATGAGATATCCAAGGTGCTTGCTCAATATGATCTTCAAGTAAAAAATAGGCATAAATGCCGATTTGCACCCCAAACTTGGCTGAAATTGTCAATTTGCACCCTGAACTTGTATTTGAGTCAATTTACCTCCTAAACTTGGTAAAAATTGCCGATTTACACCCCGAACTTGTATTTGAGTCAATTTACCTCCTAAATTTGGTAAAAATTACCGATTTGCACCACATCCGTTAAATTTAACTGTTTTTATCCAATTTTGCGTCACATGTCATGCACATGAGGGGTAATATTGTCATTTTCTATTTATATTTTTCTTAAAAACAAATAAAAATATTCTTTAAAATGAGGATTATTTTGTTAATCAAATTATTTATTTACATCTTTTTTTCTACTCACTTAACCCTATTTTGAATTATATATTCAATATACCCACCCATTCAAATATAGTGTGTTGTGTATAAATATATTTTTATATGTACACATTGTTGGAGGATGAACAAAACGAGAATAATAGCGACGTAATAGAACAGAACGTAACCGTTTATTGATTGATAATGTGGCCAATATATAGGCATTACATAACCACAATCCCGTAGAATTCAGAGTCCTAATCTATTACAGAGATGCGAATCTATCTCTAACAGGAAACCTAATAAGGCTAAGACACACACAATGGTAGAATAGTATTTCTCTCAGAACACACATTTATTTTTAATTTTAAATGTATTTATTTATTTATATTTTTTCTAATATCTTTTGACATACCATATCACATAAAATAATAAATATATAAATCAATAACATGTTTTGAAAAAACAAACATTGTAGCAAGTGTTCCTCTTAAGTAATTTTATTAATTTATTTCATTATTCAATATGAATAAATATATAATGACAATATTACCCCTTAAATGCTTGACATGTGACGCAAAATTGGATAGAAACAGTTAAATTTAACGGATGGGGTGTAAATCGGCAATTTTTACCAAGTTTATGAGGTAAATTGACTCAAATACAAGTTCGGGGTGTAAATCGGCAATTTTTACCAAGTTTAGGAGGTAAATTGACTCAAATGCAAGTTCAGGGTGCAAATTGACAATTTCAGCCAAGTTTGGGATGCAAATCGGCATTTATGCCTAAAAAATATGAGGGGTCAAGGATATGATGGTGCGAGTAACATGCGAGGTCAATTTAATGGTTTACAAGCTTTGTTTAGAGAAGAATGTAAATATGCATATTATGTGCACTGCTTTGCTCATCGCTTACAATTGGCTTTGATTGCCTCATCTAGAGGAGTGCATGATGTTTGACAATTCTTTTCTTCTCTAAATGTGATTGTGAATTTTGTTGACTCTTCTGCAAAACATCATTCAACATTAAGAGTTATTAGAGAAGAGGAAATTGCAGATTTAGTGGCTGCAGGTAAACTTGAAACTGGTATACGGCCTAATCAGACTACTACTTTGCAACGGGCAGGGGCTACTCGTTGGGGTTCACATTTTCGCTCTATTTCAAGTTTGATAAAAAAATTTGGAGCCACCCAGAAAACTCTTGCATATTTGGTAATTAATGGACTTCCCAAAATACAAGGAGAAGCAAAGAGTGTAGGTAAAGCTATGAAGAAATTTGATTTTGTGTTTTGCTTGTTTTTGATGCATGATACCAGGAAGATTACTGATTTTCTTTGTCAGTCATTGCAAAAAAAGGCCATGGACATCTTAAATGCTCTAAGAGTTCTTTCTATTGCAAAACAAAAGCTTCAAGCCATGAGAGATAATGGTTGGGATAATTTGATTTTGAGAATAACATCATTTTGTTGTGAGCATAATATCATTGTTCCAGATTTGTCTACTCCTTACAAGAAAGGTACAGAACGAGCTTGTCCAGAGGATATTATAAAAGAGCATTATTATCGGATCAATATACTTAATGCTCTGATAGATGTTCAATTGGCAGAGTTGGAGAGTAGATTCCCAGATTAGTCGTTAGAGCTCCTTACTCTTAGTTCTACATTTGATCCGCATGATAATTTTCAGGCATTCAAGCCTGAAGATGTTTGCTCTCTTGCTTTGAGATTTTACCCTATGAATTTTTCTGCAGGTGATATGCTTGCTCTAGAGATGGAGTGTGGATTTTTTCTATCAGATGTTCAGAGTGATCTAAGATTTGCAAATACAACTTCTATGTCTGATTTATGTCGGCGGTTAGTTGAATCAAGAAAGTCGATTTTTTTTCCAATTCTTTATAGATTGATATGTCTTGTATTAACTCTACCAGTATCTACAACAACTACCGAGAGAGCATTTTCATCTATGAATATTTTGAAAACTAGACTTCGAAATAGGATGGAAGATGACTTTCTTGATGATTTGATGGTTCTCTACATTGAGAAAAAGTTTATTGATAGTGTTCACAATAATGATGTAATTGAGGAGTTCACAAAGTTAGGACCTCGGAGGGTATCATTCTGTTAGTTTTTATATTATGATTGTTGTAATTTTAAATTTACAGGGTTTTAATTTTATGTCATTCATGTTGTTTTTTTGAATTTAAATAATAAAGGCGTGAGAATGAGTCTCTCATTGAGTTCCAAATCTCAAACAAAAATTTGTATGCATGTGAAAAGTAGCCATACGCATCTTGAAAATCTAGTTCCGCCACCTGATGATTGATCGATTAAAATTAAAGTTTCTCATTCTCTACGAATTCGTTACTTATCTTCTGATCGGGTAAATAACTAAAATACTAAAAAACGAGTGTTTTGTGAGTTGAACGACCTGTAACCAAGGGAGAGTGACATAGTAAAGTACCAAATAGTTACTTTTACAGTTTTACTGCAAAATGAAAAAGGATTTGTAAAAAATTGTAACTTTTTACTGGAAGATGAAAAAGAAGCTTTCGAGTCACACACATTAAAGACCACGTTGAAAACCAAAACATTTTGTGCTCCTTGGAACCCGATCGGCATAAAGACGAAGACTTTGAGTTCTGATTAAACCCAACCGGTGATTGCTCCGGCCACCGCGGACCGGTATGTATTCTTTCCCTCTTTTATTTGACAAAAGCTACAAACTTTCCAGGTCTCCATTAACTTGCTCAAGATTTTCAGCCACATGCTTCACTGCTATCATTACATCATTGCTGCACCCAATTTGGTTTTGTTTGTGTAGACTCTGAGATTTGTTTTCTTGATAAGCTGTGTTTGTTTACAGAGACCAGTAATTGGGTGTTGTGCTTTGACAGTAAAGTGATGCAGAAATTGGGTGATTACAAGCTGCCTCAGTTCTTCAATTATCCACCTTACTTCACGTAACCTCCTGCACTCTTTGCTACCTGCTTAGCTTTTGTTATATTTTTCATTAAGACCTTTGAGGATTGAATATGAATTGCTTAGCATGTCACTGTTATTTTCGCCTTACTCGTGCTAGATTAATCAAGTACATTTTGAAAGTGGAGCATGTTTTTTGTGAATTAGAAATGTGCTGGGCGTATAAGTTAGCTTAGGCAGTTCTTGAGTGGGATTCGATTCTTGGCAAGGGTCTATAGTCCTTCTGTTTTCGTCAACTGGATTGAGCAGTGTGACTACTTTTACATTGATAGTTGGTGCCTGGCTGATGTTTTGTGAGAAGGAGAGGCCTCAAGGAAGGGGATTTTCTGGACTTCTTAATGTTTTTAGTATAGCTGTGGGAGTTTGTTTCCTAGGTGATCCATCACGCAATCTAGTCCGGATTCTGCTTTCCCTGGCAGTGTGAGAAGAGGATATAAACTCTTTTTTGCTTTGCAGTTATTTGCCTATGATTTGTTGTGGTGATTTGAAATCTGAAATTTTCCGGCAAATGGAGTCTGGGATATCTCTGAACGAGCTTTCAACAATTAGATAGTTTATTCCTTTGGGCATACTCTCTTTTCCATTATTTAGGTGATCCTTTACTTCCATGGAGTTCAAGATTTCCTCAATTTTTGGATGTTATAGGCTTAAATTACAGTTGGGAAAGTAATTTAAATTTTTTGCTGGCAAACCTAGATATACCAATTGGTCATCAATTGTTCAGGTGTTGTGGTCATCCCCTTTGATGCTTCCTAATATTTTTCTTATCTAAGTAAAGGAGAAGACATAGATCTTTTCCGTTGAATGCTGCCAAAGTGGCCTGGCCGAATTGTACCCCTAAAAGTGAAGGTCATTTTCGATTGCCTAGGTTACATATATGGATAAAACCTTTGTGCTTCGTCAAATATGAAAATTAATTGCAAACCTAAATTTTGGTCCAGTTGGTAAAGACGTTCTTGTGGATAATTTTGCTTCCAATGTTTCCTGCCTAGTTTGACTTGGGCTGAAATCTCTAAGGGTCTTCAGCTCCCTCTTTGTCTTTCCTGTTATTGCCTATGGGTGAGTGGTGACGATTGTCTTTTGTTTGACAATTGCTACTTACTTGGTCTCCTCCTCCTTAGGTGGCCGGCTTGTATCATATTTGGTCCTTGCCTGCCACATTTCTTAGGTTAGTGATATTAAGTTTGAGAATTAATGGCATTGATCTTCTTCCCTTCTAAGGATCTACCTGAAATTTGAGTTCCCTGCTCCTCTTGTCTGTATGGTGCAGTCCCTGACTTGGTTAGATGGTTGACTTATAATGGAATATGTTCTCTCTGGTTGGAATGCTCTAGCCCTCACCTTAAAGTCCGTTAAATAAATTTGATCAGGTTTGAGCATGTTCCTAGGCTGAGCTTTATTTAGAGGCTTTTAATTGTTGTAACCTGTCTAGCCTCCAGAATTGTTTTTCTTGGCGCATGCCACTTCTTTATATTGTGTTTACTTGCCTGAGAAATTTTAATGAATGCCATGATCACCTATTTTAAACTGTCTATTTGGTTGTGGTGTTCTCTCATTTCTTCTCAAGTCCTACCCTTGGCTTGATTTGACCTCATTTCAACTCTTGGTTTCTTCTGCTTGGAAGGGTCATAAGTCAGAGGCTAATGTTGTCCGGAAATCACCCTTAAGTAGTATGAGATTCGTAGGGGGCATGTTCACTGAAAACTCAGGAATTCAAGCTTTATGCGTATTGCTTGTGTTGAGCTGTCAGTGCTCATAATGGACCCTTGTGATCTCCTTGTGATCTCCTTGGAAATTCCCTACTCTTAAACCAACCTGCTTATTTGTTGGGGGACAGTGTCTGTTAGACTTTGGATACTTAGAGTTCTTGGTTTGTTCAGTTTTGCTACGATGAGAGATCTAGGATGCTCATCGCGAGCTGAATAAATAGAAAATCAGGCATGCAAAACTCCATCCTATTGCTGTTTTCAAGCCTTTAACGTTCATGACAGACCTAGAGTCGTTGGAATTCTTTGCTCTTCTGTAAGCTTGCCTATTGTTGAGAAAGTCTTTGACTATTTCTAGTTATCTGGTTTTGTGTTCTTGTCCTCTTCAGCATTTGGTTGCTAGTCTCCCTTGTTTGAGGGGTTTGCTTTTGCTTACTTATTGTTGCATTCTGGGGGTGGTGTTGTATGCTGGTTGCCAAAAATGATGTGAAATAAAATTTATCTAAGATTAAATAATTGTGGTTGGAGGGTACACGTTTTCTCTTATTAAGGTTTTGCACATTATCCACTCTGTCCTCACTTTGTATAACCGTTATGTTATTTTACCCCTCCCATATCAATAACTAGAATGAAAGAAACGAAAATATCATTACATCAGGGATAAAGATAAAAAGAACTATTGACCTCTATCAATAAAACTGTTTAAGACTTGATGATTTGGTACCTTGTTTTCAATTCTTGCTTTTTGCACATTTTCAGGTTACAACCAGTAAGGGATACGCGTGAGAAACAGATACAACTATGGAAGGATCTTATTCTTGATTACTGCAGAACACAAAAGATTTTTGTAATTGCACTGGAAGAAGATTTTCCTCTGTTCTCTAATCCTGCGATTGAAAGTGAGTTTAATGAATGCTCAATGGTAAATAATGTCATTGGGATTGACTGTTTAAGTTGTTTGACAAAACTTGCGTCAATCCAAATTTTTTGAATATGAGATCCAGGGGGGTGGCACATAATTATTACTTAACGTTTTTCGTCAATATAATTTCAGGATGTTATAATTGCAACTTTGCAAGAAAAATTTGATTGTCTATTGTTAAAAATATAATTATAAAGTTTTTATTTTTCTCCATTTTCTTGCCTGATAATGTCAACCTCTATACCTTAAGGTTCTTTAAATAATGCAGACAGTTATGGGCACTGGAAATGGTCAAATGATCACATGAAGTTGACATTGTGTAAGGGTCAAGACTTGAGGGTATAACACCGATGTACTTGGTAGAAAATAGGATCAATTATGACATTTTGACTTTAAGGCCCTCAGATCTCATAAGGTGCTAAGGACTATTAGTCAAGTCACTAGTTCTACTTAACTGAAAATTTTCTGAGAAGTTGGCTTTGGTTGGATTATACAAATAATGCTTGCCTAAACGGTACATAGGAATGCATGTGAATCAGAAAGTCAGCAGATTTTTCTTTCTTGAATTCAACCAAGTAGAACATCTTGTTGATCTGATTATCGTCTATTGTTGATATAACTAGCATTGACATATATATACAGTTCAACTCCGTTGGTTATTCTATTATATCCGGAAAAGAAATTTAGTTTAAACTTTATCATCTTTACTTGTTGCCTTGGATCTTATCTGTTCAAGTTAAATATGAGATATCAAGTGCTACTTGGTGGTTTTTTGCATAAATAAATTTGTGACTACCTTCGTTGAAAAATGTTAACACTATCTTTCCTGGGCTTGTTTGACTCCAGTGATAGACCTTCGAGATTCTAGCTTTAATTATGTAATAAATCAATATTTCTTGGTCACTTTTAGAGGTCCTTATGGGGATTGATGGACACCAAGCTGAAACATAGTACCGCTTTTCATCCTCAAACAGATGGTCAAACATAAGTGGTCAATCGGACCATGGTGCATCTGTTAAGAGGATATAACTCTAAGCATCCTCGTACTTGGGATGCAGATTGCTACATCAGTTGGTTGCAGATTGCTGGGTTGTTCTGTTTTTGAGTAACCGACTCCGATTTACAGTACTTCTCCTTGACTCCTTGTAATCCAAAAAGAGGACTAGGCTTGAAAATCACTACAATCAATCTTTCTTTTCTGTTTGTTTTCTAATTACACCTTTGAGCTTCTAGCTTTAATTAGGTATATCAATCTTTCTGTTCTGTTTGTTTTCTATTTACTCTATATAACTGTGAAGTGCAGGATCGCTCACTCATGAAGCCCGGGAAGCATTCCTTTCCATTTTAGTTTCAGATGGTGATTAACTGATAACTTCTTCTTTGTTTCTTTGTTGTTCCTGTTTTTTTAATGTCTCGTCTCATCTTTAGCATGTTAGTGATGGAATGCTGTTTTTCTCAAGCAGGTCGTGCAGAATGGTTAGATAAAAGACATAGTAAATGTCTAATCCTCTGGCACAGGATTCAAGAGTGGGCTAACATAATTCTGAACTTTGTAAGTTAAAATGGTTATTATACTGAAATTGGACACTGGTAGCTATGAACCACCTAAAATTTTAGTCCATTTTTGTTGCCTTTGATTAGGTGAAAGAATATGGATTGGAGGATAGTGTTATGACTGTTGAGGAAATTCGTTCCGGGATCGAATCAAGAGGAACAGGTACGTAAAGATTTCATGTGCTGCTAAATAGAAGTATATATTTGCTAAATTTAGATCACTTTGAAGGTTAGACCTCTTCTGATACAGTAGTAGTATGGAGACTTTAGGACTTAATGGACACATATAATGACACATTCCTAAATTTCCTTGGCTTACATTGAGAAGCTGAACGTACTGTTGATTCTAAGACTATAAATATACGCTTTTAAAACCATTTTCTTCAGCTGTTTATTCTTTGGCCAAACTGTGAGTTAGTGTTTCTAGGGCTGCACTGACTCTTGAGAGTAAGCTCTCCTACATGGCTTTGAATCCTTAAGAATCTCGCTGTGGGTATACTTTTTAAGTTTTCTGTTGTCAATGTTAGTACTTAACAATTAAAGATAATACATCTTTTTAAAAATATGATAGGAGACGTAGTAGGGATTTTAGTTCAATGATCCTGAACTGGAATAGGAAAATATACAGTACAATTTTGTTACAGTGCCAATTACTTGTGTGCATAACGTCGTTAACCTTACAAGTAATGGATGGACTGAAACCGTTTTTTGCCTACATGCATTCTTTTTATTTTATATTACTATCTCCATTATACTTTCATATTTGAGTAATATCTGACATTCCGCTCCCCCTGTGTTGGATATCGCAGAGCTGCACGGTATCGACCGTACAATTCTGATGCGAGCTCTGAAACTTCTAGAACAAAAGGGTAAGCTTGCAATCTTCAAGGGGACTACAGCTGATGATGAGGGTGTGAAATTCTCTATCTGATCATTTGATTCATAGCCAGGAAAAGTGAAGTGGTCTGCCCTTTTTTTGGTTTTTGCTTTCTCTGCTTCAAAGTGTGTTTGCTTTGATTTGTGGTGCTTATGAATTTTTAAAAAAGTTATAATGAAAATACTCTCAGTAATCTTTTGTTCGTCACTTCCTTCCAGCGATATATTTGGCTGATGGGAGATTTGCTCCCGTTTGTGCATGCTGCATTATAAGATCACTATCTTGTTTACACTTGATCTTAAAATAGTGATGGTCTTCAATGGCAAAGATTGATAATTTGATAGGCTGCAATTTTTTAATGATGAATGATGCTCGAGAAGACTGGTATATAAAACCGAGTTGAGTATCATATAATTTGGATGGCCCAGAAACCAAGTTGAGTACCAGATATACTACCTTGGATGGTTGTACCGTATGCCACAGCAGGGCAAGCAAACTGTTCCTGCCTTCATGGTCAATTGCGACGTTGGAGAATTGGGATTTTTCAGAAAATAAACGGTAGTGTACAGATTATTTCAGATTAGTAGACAAAAGAGAATATTGATGGAACAATTTTTCAACCAAGATTACCAAACACATCTTCAATACTAAAAATCAATAAGCTTTTAGCATTGAGGTTTGCCGGCATGATGTCTCTGAGGTTTTTGAGGACGAGATAAAAAGAGAAGCTGGTTGTAAGTTTCCTGGGAATGATTCCAATGAACAGCTCTGAGTTCTTAAAATGAAAAAGAAAATAAAGACGAAAGACGAAGAGACTTTGGTAAAACAAGCAGGTGTAATTGATTTTAACTCACTGTCCAAACATGTCAATTTCTGCAAAGGAAAAACAATCTTCAATAGTTGAAAATGTCAATTTCTCCGACTGGTGAAAATTTATCGGGCAGTCAACTAATAATTGTGTAGTTCATTTGTATATGTAGTTTTTTTCAAACTCTGAAGTCACCAAGAATCAGATGTGACATACATACACAACCAAGTCTTCCGATATATATATCCTTTTTGTCTATCTTAGCCAATGACTAGCGAGGTTAACAATGCAACACTATAATGAAACCCTTAATTTCATGAATAACATCGAGCCAGCTCACTCATATAAGTCCCAATATATTGTTTGCAAGTAATTGACCCTAAGCAACTGTCTTCTTGGAGCTACCTAGTTAATTCATATACAGAGTGTTTTGCTAGTACATATCGTGGTCATCGATAATGTACTTGTAATTAGCCGCTTCATCATTTTTTATTTGTATCGAAGTTTCAATCTGAACCCTCAATTTAGAACCACAGAACTTATATAAATTAGCTCACTACTTCTGCTAGAACATAGAAGTTCAAGGTCAATAATTAGTTCCCAAAAGAGAGAGTCACAATGAGAGGGCAGTACTGTTCAAGTGGAGTTTTTCTGTTATTGCTTACCATCTTTGGTATGAGCAGTGCCCAATCACTTAATTTGATGCCACAAGAATTTCCTGAGGAATTCATTATTCATGTTGATAAGAGTTCAAGGAACAGTGACACAAATGGAACAAGATGGGCAGTTCTTGTTGCTGGGTCTATGGGTTATGGAAACTATAGGCATCAGGTACATAATGGATCCAGTGCATAGTTGCATACCATAAGTTCAATAATTAGTATAAACTACATGCATGATGCATCTGTAGATATTCAAGTGAAATCTGGGTGAAAATAAATAGCCAAACATCATAATGTAGCCATCACGTAGTCTTTTGTTTTTATAATGTCTTGATAATATGACTACATTTTTGTTAATCTGTTGCAGGCTGATGTGTGTCATGCGTATCAAATTTTGAAGAAAGGTGGACTGAAAGATGAAAACATTATCGTTTTCATGTACGATGACATTGCAAACAATCCTGCGAATCCAAGGCCTGGTGTCATCATCAACAAGCCCGACGGTGGCGATGTTTACCAAGGAGTTCCCAAGGTACGTCCTCTAGTCCATTGTCAACTCAGTTCTAAACTAGCACACTACTTTGATCATGTTGCAAAGTGCGTACCAAGTTCTAGGTTGATACTATTTTTAATTTTAATCTAATTAAATCGTCAAGTGAGTTCAAGCCTGAAACATTTCGAGAAGTTTTGGACACATTGTTTGAAAACACACTAGAGCATATCTGCATGGTTTTTCGACCCTTTAAATTCAGATAACATTGGTGGATTAGACTAGGGCACAATTTACTTACTGTACGTCATCATATATATGCAGGATTATGCAGGAGAGAATGCCACTGCTGCTAATCTTTATGCTGTAATTCTTGGAGATAAATCTAATCTCTCTGGGGGTAGTGGAAAGGTCCTTAACAGCGGGCCAAACGATAATGTCTTTATCTATTACACAGACCATGGCGGCTCTGGGCTCATTGGTTAGTAGCTTGACATGATGAACTTACTAATTTATGAGTGCAGAATGACACAACTGAGAAGCCACTGCCTTAAATTGGTTTTCATTGTATATGAAATTAATTCAAACATACTTTTTTGACACCATATCATACATTCTTTATTTCAGGAATGCCTGAAGGCGATTATGTCTATGCCAATGATCTGGTAGATGTTCTGATAAAGAAGCATGAAGCTAATGCATATAAGAACATGGTGTGTACATCACATAATGACTATATGAACAACGTTGCTGGTTGATTACTGCATGTACATTAATTTACTCTATTCCAGGCTAGGATTGATAGAGCTTCCAAACTAAATACTTTTCTTATGATACTGAAATACTTGGTCAGGTGTTTTACCTTGAAGCTTGTGAATCCGGGAGTATGTTTGAGGGTTTACTGCCGACAAATATAAGCATCTATGCAACCACAGCATCAAATTCAACTGAGAGTAGTTGGGGAACGTACTGCCCTGGAATGTCTCCTCCCCCACCTCCTGAATTTGACACTTGCTTGGGTGATTTATATAGTATTGCCTGGATGGAGGACTGGTACGTAGTCAAGTTTTGTTTCATTATATACTCGAACAGTATATCGTTTTAAGCTGGAGAAATAAATTAAACCAAAATTACACATAATGATAGTCTTAATCAACGACGATATGACAATAAGAAACCATTTACTCTAGCAATCTCACGTTCGGCATTGGTCACAGCACAAGAAATTAACACAAATAATATATCTTAATTTCTTATGTCCACTTTTGTGGTATAACCCCTAGCACATCAAACTCATTGCACTCGCCCATTTTTCCGGCACTTCCAACTTTCAGGCTTTAGTTGTGTCCCTTCTTCAAATAACTAATAGTCTAATACAGATTTAACGGCCAAATAGTTCTATGTGTGATTAACTTTCGGTCTGTCGAATACGAGCAGTGACTTGCAGGATTTGCGCCAAGAGTCTCTACAAGAGCAGTATCAATCGGTAAAAAACTGAGATGATATATTGCATTTTAGTTCACCGGGACAATATCATGAATTAACAATTCTAATGGTAGTATTGTTCTGCTTATTGTAGGTTAAAGAGAGAACACTAAATCGTAATAATACAGAAGAAGGTTCTCATGTTCAACAATTCGGAAATATGGATCAAACCTCAGATTTAGTATCCTTTTACTTGGGTGCAAATGATAACTCTTCCTCCGTCGAAAGCAAATCGGCACAGGCAATCTTAGAAGTTGTTGACAATCGCGATGGAGATCTTCTTCATCTTTGGCACAAGGTCTAGATTATTAATTAATCATCCCGATCTCAGATTTCTTAACATTGATTAGGTTTAACCTTCTAGCTAGCTGGAGAATTTAATTAGTATCTATCTACTCAATCATATATATGCAGTTCCAACGTGCACCCGCTGGCTCTGGATTGAAGCAGGAAGCTAAAAAGGCTCTAGATGATGAAATTTCCAGTAGGCAGCGCATTGACAACAACATGAAACAAATCGAACAACTTGTTTTGGGATATTCGAGTAACGTTAACTTTGTTCGTCCCGGAGGCCAAGCTCTTGTTGATGATTGGGATTGCTTTAAGACGCTTGTAAGTCTTTAGTTGCTATTTGATTATCGACAACTAAATAGGCATGCAGAAAGTTTAACCCACATATTCGAATCGTTTCTGATCAGATGGACTGACAAACTATTTTGTCTAATATAACTTTCAACTGTTTAATCATACAGGTGAAAACTTACGAGAATCATTGTGGATCTTTGACAAATTACGGGATGAAGCACACTGGAGTGTTTGCCAACATGTGCAATGTTGGGGTCAGCGTGGACCAAGTGGTTGTTGCTGCAGCTCGAACTTGCTAGACTACATTTTCTTTCCCCCCTTCTTTTCTTTGAAAGAAATAAATGTGGATGTAAATGATAAAATGATGAGCTAGAATAATCAAACGCACGTCCATGCCACCTATCTTTATTTTTTCGTTATCATGTATATCAAGTATTAATCTTCTCATGTCCTAAACGATTTTACATGTTTACACGTTTAATGTTGGAACAGAGACCTATTACTTGAATGTTTGGAATTGCAATCATATTACACAACTAGACCAATCAGCAACGAGTAGTTCTCTAGAGAAACAGATAGTGGCAACTTATGGGAAAGATTCTCAACTTAAACTACAATAATTGCTCTTGTTACAAATTACTAGTGACACGTTTAGTTACATGAAATAAAATTGAAATGTGAGGGAATGATTTGAAATCTCGGCTCCTCTTGAAAAGTTCCTTTCAAAAAGAGTAAAAGAAAAACATGAAAACGTTTATCGGGGTAATTTATTTGCAATAAAATTTCGATCTTAATTAACTCTCGACTGTAGATCACTTTTGAAATTTGCCTGCAGCTTCGAAGATCCTTAGTGCAAGTGTTGTGTTTGCTGCTTTCCTAAATTTATGAGTGAGTGCATGCGATAATGAGGCTGCTATATGCCTATATGAGTCACGAAGATGCCAAAAATCCTTGGGGAGTAAAAATAAGAATCATGGATTTGTCTATTATTATGATAATCGTAATAAAGGGGTACAGAAGTAATACCATTTGTAGTTCAACAAGACCAATGACACAAACATTACAACCACAAAATAGAAATAACATAACAGAAAATATTCATGACACTTATTAATGGAAGACAGATATCCGGAATGAAATGAAACACCTGTTTTTTGAAAGCACAACCATCATAAATTATGGAGAAACTTCAAAGCCATTGAAGAGATGCAATACACATCAATCTGCAGTTCTGCGCATTGCCAACATGGGTTCATCTGAACTTCTTTTGCAAGTGTCTGAGCCTCATGCTTCCCAAACCAAGCGTTGATGCAACATTATTATAAAGATCCTGTCTGATGGTTCTCTTACAACCTAGACACAACGAAACAAATCTCATTATAAATCAGAAGGAAAGTACTTGGAACCATATGATGATTAGTTATCAACTGAGTCATTCTGGGAAACCTTGTAACAACAACCAAACAAGAAAAAGGGAGAGATCTGAGTATCAAATTTATAGATACCATTGAAAAATGAGTCAACAGTAAATTTATGATTTCAATAACAAAAAACAAAAAATCATACAAGAAGGCCAGCTCTACAAGACTAAATTGAGACTCCAAATGTCAGAAACTTCAGGCTGTACATCTATTATGCAATCCATAAAGAAAATGAGCAACTATATGAAGGCTGATTATTCTCATGCTATACCAGTTCACACTTTACACAAAAACAAACATAAAATAGGGATCACCCTCACCTTGGCCATTCCGTAGTATAATGCAATGATAGAAACTTTTCAATCGTTACAACTTTCTTCAAAGATTATTCCGACTTAAGATGAAATGAAATGAAATGATTAACTTGCAAATGATTAGCTTGGCCATTCCGTAGTTAATTCTTGCAAATTAACTTGCATACATACAGAAAATGTGAAGTATCAGAGAAAGAAGACCATCACTGAAAGTGTGAGGCACTTGACAGATCTGTCAAACTTTACAGCAACATTAAACTAATTATACTACTTTAGACAACTCAAAGCGTTTAAAACATCACTAGTAGAGCCAACAAAGAAAAAATCCCTTTGAAGGCCTGCAGGCAGCAAATTCAAGCCCTGCCGTCCCTATATTCAACACTAGTTGAAACTTCAAACAGAAGTTGATTCACGTTTTAAGAAGCAGATCAAAATGAGAACCAATTGATATTAGGCAAAATGATACGCATTCATGCTGAAGTAGACAAACCGGAAATTAAAATCATATAAATTCTAAAATAAAACAATGAGTTTTGTGTTAACAGTCTAATGTCCAATACCTGAACATTACGGTTGAATTCTCCCATCCTCGGTTTCTATGTGGCTAACCCCTCTAATCATACCCCAATCACCTTTATTCACCCTACAGTACTTTTGCTTCAATATCTCACTTTCTGAAATGATCAACCTTTTGAGTGATCTTGGTAGTCCTCTCCCCGGAAATGATTGAAGCTTAGGGCAACCATCGATTTCTAACTCCTCAAGAGCAGCTAAGTAGTACAATGGAGGTAGGTTGCGAAATTCCTTGCAAGCTATAATGGTAAGCTTTCTAAGGCGAGGCATGTCAGATGCTTCCATTCCTCCCCAAGTACGCAATGCAGGCATTTCACTAAACTTTAGAGTTTCCAAAGATGGAAAACCCTCTTGCCCACCATCTGATTGAAAAAACGGACTATCCACAGTTACCAAACTTTTCATTTCTTCAATGACAAGATGTTTGAGAAGATGAAGTCCCCCTAGTGAAGGGAGGAGTGTACAAGATCCGCACTTTCTTAGATTCATGGTCACAAGCTTGCAAAACAAAGGGTTACTCATCCAATCTGGAAATTTTGAACCACAGTAACCTATAATTTGTAACTTTAGCACGCTTGGATGAGGTTCGAGGCCCTCAAGAACTGCTTGATCGACTGTGTTGGATCTATTAGCTTCCCATCGCAGCTCCAATTCCTCCAAGTATTGCTTTTCTTGTAACTTAGCAGCCTTAGCTTCTTGGATAGTTTTCACCTTCTCAAGCTTTTTAATGCAAATTGATCCACGGAGGCATCTCATCTCTTTTAGCTCCTCTATTGTTTTACCCCGTTCACTTCCCACTACAAAAACAGTGAGGGTTTCAAGACTAGTCAACTTCCCAACATCAACAGGCATGGAATTGACTTTACCAAGTTTCTCAAGGTCCATGTGCCGTAGCTTGATCAACTTGTTTAAGTTCTCAGGCAGCTCCTCAAGGTTGGAACAATTTTTGACATTGAGTCTCTCTAACCCATTTAATTGATCTATCTCCTGTGGGAACTTTATTATCAAGGTACCGCTAACATTGAGGTGACGAAGATGTCTCAACATTTTAATATCTCCAGACAATTTAGAGATGCGAGTACCACTCAAATTTAACACTCTTAAGCATGGAAACTTCCGAAAGAAATCAACAGGAACACTTAAAAGCTTGTGTGGGTACTTAGAGAGCAACATAAAAGTCCTTAACTTCTCATACCTGTAAAACTCTTCGAACAGACCTGATTCAACTTGTTCATGACAAATCGAGGAATGCCGGATATTTGTCGATATGGGCAAGACTTGTGGCCTTGTATCCTCAGAAGAAAAGCATAAGTTGGTTGAAACTATTTTCGCCAAGTCATGAATGAAGCCATGCATTTCATACTTTCCTTCACAGGGTTTCTCTGATGAAACTTGAAAAAAGGACCTTGAGCACAACTCATCGAAGTACTCTATTCCAATATCTTCAATTCTTCTTGTTCCTCGGGCTTGAATGAAGCCTTCAGCTGCCCATAGTTGGATCAAATCATCCCTTTGGAAGGGACGATTGCGAGGCAGAAGAGAAGAATACGCAAAACATCTCTTCAGATAAGCTGGCAAATGATCATAACTTCGTTTTAGCACTGGATAGATCAGATTCTTATCTTCTGCCAAATTCCACAGCTCACATCTTAGAATCTCATCCAACTCCATCTCTTTCGATTTGAGACGCATGACACTCCCGATCAACTTCGCCACCAATGGAACACCTTTACACTTCTCTGCTATGTTTACCCCACTCTCCTCACTAAGACTTGATTTCATCAAGCTTTTATTGATAATATCAAGACAATGTTTATCTGACAAACCACCCAAGCAATATGTACTGCTATGATCAGCAACAATGGATGAAACAACATGGCTCCGAGTAGTTACCACAATTACGCTCCCGGGTGCTGCAAATCTAAATGGCAATGTCAAGGCATCCCAATTAATGGGATTCTCATCACACATGCCATCTAGCACGAGCAAAAACTTGTCCTTTTCCCCTACAGTCTCCTTCAATTTGAGCTGAACAGAGTCGAGAGTCGACAACTGCGCAATGCTGGGATCCGGAACTGTCTTCGTAGTGGCTTCACATATGGACTTGGTGATCTTGAGCACATCATCGCCGAAACCAACACTGACCCACCACATTCTTTTGGCCCCAAACTCCTTAACAACCTCTTGGTCATTGAAACCCAGCTGCGCAAGTGTTGTCTTCCCAATCCCAACCAAACCCACTATTGAAACCACAGAAACTGCTGTCTTGTCCCTCTGCTTAGACACCAACTCCAGGACTTGCAGCCTATCCTTTGTCCTCCCAACTACAGAGCGCTCATCAACCATAGAACCTCTGTGACTCTGAGGAGGAGGAGCTGAAAATGTATGAGCAGGCCTGGGTTGGCTTAGTTCGGAGATAGTGTAACCCTCCATTTCGAGAGCTAAACCATTCACCTGATCCACCATCGCTCCGACCTCTTTCCCGAGCTTTCCCTCAAAGGCTTTCAAATCCTTGTCCAACTTGGCTGGCCTCAGTTGCTGAGAGTATATCCTCTCATATTCCAGAAGAGTCTTATCCAGCAGATCATCTGCATCCAGAAGAACATTCTTGAAATCTTCGATTATGATCTGATAGGCATTGGAGATTGAAGCCTGGTTGTCGGCATCGTCGACATGGGATTGGAGTTTCAGCAGTCTTCTTTCCAGCTGTTGGACCTTTAGGTTGATCTCCGGGTCTCGTGATCTCAGCTTCCGACCGACTTGAACGAGTTTCTTAGCAACGTCAGGCAGGAATGCCGACGTGATGCCGGTCCCCAGTACTAGAGACAGTATTTCGACAATCGGCATGATGAAAATATGGCAAGTTAAGAAAAGCTTAATTGGCCATGGAAATGTTTACGGTGGTTGACGAACCAGAGAAAAGCTTATTGTTTTTAGGAAAAATTACAGATACACCCAATTTTCAAGCCCACTTTTCAAATACACCCACACCCTTTCTTTTTTTAATCTACACCCAAAACATAGAACAACATTCCTTAAAGAGTTTTTTCTATCATTTGATATATTCAATTTATTTGTTCCAGTTTACGTTTTTTCCCTTTTAATTAAAAAAGAAAATTGTCTCCCTAAATATAGTTGTCAATGACAACGAAAAATATCTCCCTAAATCAATTAACAGGTTCAATCAAGTTAGAGAAACGTACGTAAAGTTAATGGAAAGTCTTTTTTAAAGGAAACTAACACACCTATACTTTAGAGGAGTTATATGCTTGGAAAAAAATGACAAAATTATATGAAAAAGTCAAAACTGTTCCGGGAGAATTACTATTCTACCCTTGTGTGTGTCTTAGCCTAATATGTTTCATGTTAGGAGATAGATTAGCATCTCTGTAATAGATCACGTTATCACGCACTTTACCCTAAAATCCTGAACTTTTAGAGCCCTAGAAATTTTTTCTATTTCTCCACCGCCGGCCGTCGTCGTGTCCGGCCTCCGACATCTTCTCGTCGGCGCAGCCCCTGCTCGCCGTCACTGCAGCCCCCACCCCCCCCCCCCCCCCCCCCCCGCTGCTACCTCTGCAGCCCCGCACGCAGCCCCGCATCGCAGCTCCTGCAACCCCGCTGCCTCTGCACGCAGGCACGCACACAGATTATGCCATGCAGCCCCTGCGACCCCCCTGCAGCCCCGCACGCAGATCCTGCGCTGCAGTCCCTGTGACCCCCCAGCTGCCCCTGCACGCAGCCCCGCAGGGTCTCTTCCGCATTCGCTCCGTAAAAACATATTTTTGCCCCGCAAGACCCCGCATCAGAGGATTCAAAATTGATCCTCCCGCACAAGCAAACTCTTTGCTCAAGAGAAGCTACTCCCGTCTTCTCTACCCTTTTGGGCATATGGCCTATCGAGCACAATAGCCCTTTGGGCTTCATATTATATTTTCTTTTCCTTTTCCTTTTTCCTATTTCATTATTTAAATGTTCATTGGCACGTTTTTATTTCTAACGATATTTCACATGCTCATATAGGTAAAATCATTGCTCGTCGTACTATAGTGATGACATTCATGCCGAGATGGATGATACTTTTGTCATCTACATACGATTTTGATCGTATCCTCCCAAGATTTTATGTCATCGGATGAAGATCGAAAAGGAATTCATCAAGCAACTTCATGTATGACGATCGATTTGCAGTGCAATTTAATTATATGCGGTCTATTTGGCAGACCAACAAGTATGTTTTTCTTAAAGTTGCTGCTTTTGAACATATATATATTATATCGGGCGCTATTAGCCTTCTTCTTGTCTTAATTCCGGCCTTTCTTATAACGCCGATGAGACTATAGAGGGATGGGTTTATTATTATTGGTGACCACCCACACCAATTGGATGGGTTTTACCACCCAAATTGTTTGGTATTCAACTGCTCCAATACCATGTTTTTCCGACTCTTGAGTTGAAGAATGTAGTTCTATTGCCATGTGATACATTCGATGGAATTGCCATTTGTTTCAATCCCCTCTCTTACAATATCCTATGGCGTATTGTGTAGAGAAGTTCACCGCGTCGTTGACTCTCTTAATCTTCATTTTGAGAATGTCCCGCCGTGAAATCGAGTATCTTGCTAATTGCGTCACCACCCACACTGTCCTACGGCGCAGGTAGTTGTTTTACGGATCTCGTGCGGAGATTGTGTTATATATCTTCTTGTCTTGCTAAGTTTTAAAGGCCATACATGCCAATGATGGATTTTCATCTTGATATTTGTGTTCAGAATGGAGAGGAATAAATCTGTCAGATTTCATTGACAATATCTTTTTCAAGCTTCGACAGTAGCTTTGTTAGCCTGCAGACATAGTTTTGCTTGCCTGCAGCAGTAGTTTTATGTAACTCAAGATTCTTTGAATCATGGGTTCGGTTTTACTGTCTTCTCGGTTTTGACATGATCATTTTTTTTGGTCATTTTGAACCAGATATGATGATTCGAGTTCTTTGAAATTCACATGATCATCTATTTTTCATGTTCACGAAGCGATTGGAGGACCACCTCACCCATGCTCCACACGGTGAGGCCGTGCCTATCCGTGACATGCACGGTGAGGCCGAGCCTGCCTCTTTCGGCGGCTCCATGGAATTAAGGCCATCGGTGGCAGCATCCCCTCCTTCATAGGAGCTTGTGATGCCTCCCGTGTTTTCTAATGCCTCCATGACACTCTCTGATGTCTATCGCTCATTTTGCAAAGCTTGTTCTTTTGCTAGATTTCAAGGAAGTCCTTATTTTCTAAGGCTCAAACTGAGAACATTCCATTCTTACAAAGTATTTAAGGTGACATTAGTGGACCCTATCCAACCGAATGCAGACACTTTTCGGTATTTTTATGGCATAGGTTAAGAGCATCGACGCGTTGGTCACACGTCGCTTTGCTTTCCACAAGAAACGCTACATTCGCTAAAGTTTTTAGCTTGATCATCATCCTAAGGGATCACCACCCTTCCCATCCTCTCAAATCTATTTGATTAGATATCGTTGGAGAGTTCACCTCCACGACTTTGATGATTTCGTTTTGCTTATCTACTGGGATCGTCGTTGAACATATTATTCCTCATGTTCATTCACTGCATGATCTAGCAGAGCCCGGACTTGGTTATGGGTACTAACCTGCCGATTTTTGCATGGGGATATGTAATGATGTTGCATGCAGCGACACTTATTCGTTTCAGACCCACAACTTGCCAAGAGTTTAGTGCGTACCAGATGGTCACTGGATACGGTCCCAATGTTCTTTTCACTAAGGCCTATTTGGTTAAAATTGTTTATGTGCC
Organism: Argentina anserina; assembly: GCF_933775445.1. Classification (NCBI taxonomy): domain Eukaryota; kingdom Viridiplantae; phylum Streptophyta; class Magnoliopsida; order Rosales; family Rosaceae; genus Argentina; species Argentina anserina. The sequence goes on from NC_065876.1 coordinate 13,929,377, forward strand.
TCTATTGTAGTTATCTCAATGGGTCTACTTGAAACGATTAAGTATTCTGGTTGGTTATGATTTATGAATCACCAACACTTAACCGCTATTTCCAATCTACAACCGTGGATCTCTATCCTGCAATATTAGCAGACGGTCACTTTGATGAGACATACTTCCTGTCGTTAGGAGGAGATATGGAATGCTCTCATTCCGGTTTTCACGCCAGGAATTGACGTGGTGTGGTACTATGTCTCATTAAGATCCCGCACTACTCAAAGTGAGCAAATGTGCAACGCATTATCTACCTCCAGAAAGTCAAAGATTCGATGCTCAATGACTTTACCGATATTGCGAAAGTGACGAGATCGCACATAAATGATGTGATGTGCCGGTAAGGTTGGAACTCTCAGAATATGAGAGAATTTCATATGACCTGGTCCTAGCATTGTTGGCACAATCCCTGACAGTGGGAAGGAAGCCGGTGATGGCCCCATCGTAAGCTGTGGTGTTGTCGGCGCCCATGGTATTGCACCACAAAACAAGGGCGGCAAACGCAAAGATGGACTAGTAAGGGTCATAGCTTCGGTCTTGGCTCCTGCCTAGATGAGGGGGAGACCATTATTCTCTGGAATCAAAACCAGAAAGAAGCGAAGTGCGTAGGCACAAGTATTTCGCCCATCATCAAGAGATATTCTCTAAACATGTGTATCAACTAAGTTTCTGTGGGACGCTACAGACTCCTTTTGTTGATGTTAGAGAAGAATAGAAATCTCACGAATTGATCGTATATAGCGCGCGTGTGTTTAATAGATTGATCTACCATGATTAATGATGTATTCGCTTATGCTCTTATTCCATTGTAAAGCATCAACGATGAGCAACTTGACCGAAGTGGAAAGAATCAATACAGGTTGAACTAGACTTGTTATGTTGGTCGTTGTTCGTAAGTGTAATGAGAAAGATGAAGTCATGCGATATATGTAGGACTTATGGCGCAAAGATTGTCTCATTATCCTAGTATTGACTACGATGAGTTATATTCTCTCGTTATGGACATAATTTCTTTCTGCTACTTGATCAGTAGTAGTGTCCATGAAAACTGATTTGCAGCATATGATAGTGGTCATAGAATATCTGTAAAGGGATCTTGACGCAGATATGAGAGTGCCTGAGGGACTTTAAATGCCTTTAGACCACGGAGAGCTTATGTAATCAGATTGCGACGTTCGAGAGAACGTAGTACAATCAGTTGCAAGAACTCATACCCATATGTGTTCATATGAAAGCTAATTCTTGATTCTCTATTCCGTCTAAGTATAGATGATGAAGAGATTCAATGAGCTATACATTCATACATGTTAGTGTTGTTGGGACACTATTGCTTTCATTATGACGTGATTACCTATGCGCCTATGCATCGTCATTGAACTTGCATTGCTCCATTGACATGGGTTTAGTTCTACACTTAGTGAACCAACACAAATCCTATCCACAGCAACGCCGCCAACAGCTCCAGCAACATCAACGTACCCTTGGTGTAGCAGTCAACACTGGTAGTGTAAAGGATACGTACGGTTCCGCTTCGGACCAAATTCAGTCCTTCATTGGTCCATTCCCCCATTCTTTTTGCGAAAGACACATTAAATGTGACAAATCAGAATCTGTCTAGTTTTGTAGGTCAACTTCAACGAGACCTACAAGACAGCTCGCTTGATGAAATATGATGAAATTGATACCATTGGAAAGGCCTAAGTGTCGACTTTCCAGGGACACCAACCATTCATTCATAGCTATCATATTGAGTGAGTTATGGCCGTTTTAGCAAAGTATGACAGTCCTATCCGGAAATTTGCAAGTCAGACAACTTCGACAGAGCATTGTGAACTGCTCTGATCGGATAAGGTTGTTAACCTTATGTCACTGGAAAGCCACGGGTGTCTAATTTTCAGAACATTTTACGGTTCACTGATACCTATTTTAACGAAGAAGTTATGGCCGTTTAAGTAAGTGAAGGTCATTTTACCCGAGAATCTGATTTTCATTGCAAACTCTTGTTTTGAGTTGTTATGCAATCTTGTTTCCTAAGATCTAAGTTTGGCTAAGTATAGCATGTATGATCTAAGGATGTGTGGCTAGATTAATGATTAATCATTATCCCAAGACTACGTTTGAGAAGCATGTAATGAACGTTGTGTACGTTGTTCTTTGTACTCCATGATTATGGCACTAATCAGGGGGAGTTATTTCGTAGACTTCAGGGGGAGTCTAGCTCACATGATTCTATCAAATGTAGACGGTGCGTTGTACTTTTTTTCCCTTCGATCAAGCTTTTTTTTTTACCCAAGAGATTTTTATTTTGCTTGACAAGGTTTTTACCGAGGCAACGATATGTGCACCATGCAACCTAGGCATGCGACACAAGGGGGAGTGTTCCGGGAGAATTACTATTCTACCCTTGTGTGTGTCTTAGCCTAATAGGTTTCCTGTTAGGAGATATATTAGCATCTCTGTAATAGATTAGGACTCCGAATCCTACGGGATTGTGGTTTTGTAATGCCTATATATAGGCCCCCATATCATTCAATCATACACAATTATTTCATTCTGAAACAAAAACAAAAATGATAGAGCGTTAATTAAAATGTCTATAATAAACTCTGTAAAACATCATCGTTAGTATAGAATAAACAGAGATCCTTCAGTTCGGGAAATTGAAGTGAACTCTAAACTTTTAGTATTAACAAACCCCCTCTATCGAATAGGCACCTCATTCCTATCCCACAGACAAATACTATCAGATAGGTAGAACACCCTACCCAACCAGAAATTACACCCATAAGACCCAACACTTTCTACGTAATAGCCAACTCCCTCCTACCACATATACAAATCCCATCAGAACGGAAAAACATCAAATAAGCAATTCCTACCTAACACAAAGGAAAATCCAACCTGAAATTAAAACCTCCACATCCAACACTCCCTCTCCAATACGTACCTCCTTCCTACCACACCGGACACACCTCCTCTCAAACCCACGAGTAGAGAGTTACATACCGGAATAAACAAATAAAACAGGTAGACAATATTACATACTGGAATAAGCAGAAATAAAACAAGCCGATGCCTCAATGCCACCCACCACCACCCTCCGATTGAGCCATCCATTTATACCAAAAAAAAAACCGCCGGATATAGAGAATTAAAGTTGAGGATGCTGAAATTGAAACCGTTGTATTGATTATATGATTTGACTAATGAAGGAGATAAGAAATACATAGCTAGAATCATGCAGATTCATGATTCTTGGGTTATGAAGGAGTTCGAAACGTAGTTTCAATCACACGTGATATCGATTGTTTTGTTTTGGGTCTTTAGCATGGTTCGTAAATTCTTGCAAAACAGGGTACTGTTTACTAAGTTAAATATATATTTTTAAAAATTAAAATTCAACCTAATAAATAGGTTTGGGTATAATTTGAAATAGTGGGTTTATTCTGAAAAAGGTCAAACATTTTGGGTGTATATCTAAATACCCCTTGTTTTTATGATTTGCCTTTGGAAACATCAAGTTGGCCGAGCCCAATTAGCCTCAGATCCAGTCCCGGAACCATGGCCACCAGCAGCGGAACCGGTGTACCATTTCCTCCGTCATCGGAACCAACATGGGAGCACGATGTCTTCTTGAGCTTCAGAGGTAAAGATACACGCCGTAGCTTCACATCCCATCTCTACCAGGCATTGAAACATGCTGGAGTCCGCGTCTATTTTTATACTGAGCAATTAGGTAAGGGAGACGTTTTAGGCGGTCTGCTGAAAACAATAGAAAGATCGAAGATCTATATCGTCGTGTTTTCCGAGAACTTTGCAAGTTCCGAATGGTGTTTGTTGGAGCTGGCGAAGATCATGGAGTGTAGATCAACGTATGGCCTGATGGTACTTCCAGTATTCTATCATGTCGAGCCTTCAGATGTGAGATACCAAAAGGGTAGTTTTGCAAAAGCATTTGCTGAACACGAAGTGAGGGGCAGGTCAAGTCGGGAGGAAATAGATATGTGGAGAAGGGCTCTAAAGGAAGCTGCGAGTTTGTCGGGCTGGAATGTTCTCAACTACGGGTAATTACTCATCTGCTTGCCGCATGAATGATCTATTTGTCACTTTCAAACACAGATTAGTTCCTCAATTTAAGTTCTTTGATCTCGCTCACTTGAACAACTTATGTATATGTATTGCCAGATATAGTAACTGATCTAATTAAGCTGCCTGGACTAGAACCTAGAGTTCCATCATGCTTTTAGAGAGCTACTACACTGAGGGGTTTAGTCTGATCTGTGCTTCTCTTTGACACTTTAGTACTGCAAGCCAATGTGTTAAGAGTTGTTATATTTTTTGTTCTTTTTGCTGAAGCATATTGCTACCGAGTTTTCATAGTGAATTTCAAGGGTACAAAACCACTCTAATAATTCCTTCACTATTTGTCGAACCATAAAGTATTACTGTTTGAATTATAATTCCAGGAGTGATGCGGAGGTCATCAGGGAGATTGTAAAGACAATTTCTAAACAGTTGGCGGAGCCGAACCCAGAATTCCATGCTGAGTCGCCAGAAGTTGATGATAGACAGTTAGTTGATCCAGAAGTGACTGTAGCCAGATTTCCTGTTGGAATTAAGTCTCGAGTGGATGATTTGGTTCGTCATCTGAATTTTGGGTCAGACAAGGTACGAATGGTTGGAATTTTTGGGGTCTCAGGACTTGGAAAAACAACGATTGCCAAAGCTATGTATAACCAATATCATAAGTGCTTTGATGGTGCATGTTTTCTTGTCAATGTGAGGGGCATTATAAAAGAACCGAATGGTCTGATTAGTTTGCAGGAACAACTTCATGATGTCTTGGAAACAAAGATAGACGTAGGAGTTGTTTCTGCAGGGGTCCAGCAGGTGAAAAGGGAAAGAAGGATGCTAGTCATGATTGATGACATAGATGATAGTAAACAACTAGATCAATTAGCCATAAACCGTGATAGGTTTGGTTCTGGAAGTAGAATTGTAGTAATAACAAGAGAGGATGGTTTGCTAAAGCAGCTTAAAGTGAATACAACATATTTGCCACGATCAATGAACAAAGAGGAAGCAAATGAGCTCTTCAGCTGGCATGCCTTTGGGAAGTGTTCTCCTGATAAAAAATATTCTGAACATTCAAGAACTGTGGTCTCTTATGTTGGGGGTTTGCCACTGTATCTCATGGCTGTAGGTAATAAACTTAATGGAGAAGGCATAGAGATGTGGCAACAGGCGCTGAGAGGTATTGCAATCAAGCAAGCTAGAATTTTGGAAGAGTTATTGCTGTATTGTTATTCCCTCTTTCCAACAGGTTATGAATTCAGAAAAGATGAGTTGGTTCAATTGTGGATTGCTGAAGGCTTTATCGTGGACAAGTATGCAGAGAGGATGGAGGATACTGGCATTTCATATTTCAGTGACTTGGAGAACGAAGGTTATTTTTTGCTCTCAAGAAGTGATTTTAGAGTTGATTTTGATTTGGTCTCCTCGGTGACATGCAATTCCAACAACCTGTACGAGCTTAATACTGACAAGGCTGATGTTGTGAAAAACAAAACTTCTCGGGATCATTATTCCAAAGGCATGGATCCGGTTTCTGTTTCAGAAAACATAGAATGTCGAGATGATTCTTTCAGAGCAGTGGATCCAGAGTCTATCTCACAAGACACAGCTTCTCAGGCTGAGGATGAATTAAAAGCGGTGGATGAACCTTCTAGTTCAGAAAAGATAATTTCTTTGGCTGATAGTATTTTTGAAACCCTGGATGTGATTTCTGTTTCAGAGAACACACTTTCCCCGGCTAATGATTTGAGAGCCAGGGAAATGGTTTTTGATTCAGGGTACACAGCTTCTGAGCTTGATTATCTTAGAGCCGTGGATGCAAATCTTAATGGAGCCTCTGCAACTACACGACATTTATCTTTAACGAGCAAGGACATTGATGGTATATGTTTTGGGGTTGTTGAAAAACTGAACAAACTGCGCACTCTGCTTTTTCTCTCGGATAGTGGATCTTCCATTACACATGTTCCTCGTAATTTCTTTTGGAGCTTAAAGTTATTGAGAACATTGAAGTTGCGTGGAACACATATTTCTGAATTGCCAAGCTCCATTCGAAATGTCAAAGAGTTACGATATCTTGATGTCTCTTACACACCCATTACACGGTTGCCTGAATCAGTAACTTACCTTCATAATTTACAAACCTTAAAGCTTCGAGGTTGTGTACAATTTGATCAGCTACCAAAGGATCTGGAGAAGCTAACCAAGCTACGCCATATTGAACTTGATATCATGCGGCAACTGGATTCCTTGCCTACAAACTTGGGGAACTTGACTCACCTTCAGACACTGTCAGCATTTCTTATTGATAAAGACGAAGGGTGCCATATTGGACAGTTGAAGAATTTAAATGACCTCAAAGGAGCACTCTGCATTTCAAGGCTTGAAAACGTGATGAACGTGGAAGAGGTCGTGGAAGCTTCTTTGGTTCAGAAGAAATTTCTCGATAGGTTGGAGCTCCGGTGGAGTCATCTGTTATCTACAAACAAAGAGGAACAAGAAGAAATCCTTGAATGGCTTGAACCCCATGGTGGCCTTAAAGAGCTACAAATACAATACTTTGGTGGATCAAAACTTCCAACTTGGATTAGTAGTCCATCTTTTGCTGTCCTTGTTGCTGTTACCCTCTATAGATGCAAAAATTGTACACTTATCCCATCCATGGGGCAATTACCAGCGCTTAAAGTGCTTTCCATTATGGAGATGAATGAGGTGACAGAAATTAATCATCAATTTTTCCGGAATGGCCAATCTAATGATCAAGCTTTCCCTGCATTTCCAAAGCTTGAGAGACTAGAAATTGACATCATGCTCAAACTGAAAGAGTGGAAGGAGCTTCAGACAGGTGACTTGCCATCTCTACTTAAGCTCACAGTGGACTCTTGCCCAGAACTTGAAACACTTCCGTCACTCTCAAGCATTTTTTCACTCAAGCAATTGGAATTTAGGAGCTGTCCAAAGCTTCAGCCCAGTGATCAACTACCAGATTCCCTTCAATCGTTGATGATTGTAGATTGCCCTCGAATCAAAGAATGGTTCCATGAGGGGGATGGTGAAGAATGGAGCAAGAAGCATCGTAGCATATGGCTTGATGAAGAAGAGGTAAGTAAAAATGGAACCATGGTACATTATAATCTTTTTCAGTTCTCATGAATAAAAATATATTGGTTTTGTATGCTCTGATCGATGAAGAAATAAGGAGAAAGTTCTTTGATTTGTTTATTGCTTAATAATGTTCCAGAAGTATTTATGCAAGATTAGTTGGTGGAACTCTGATGATAGATTGACTAAATTTTTTATTTATTCCTACTCTGCTGTATTTTGATCTTTTTGGAGTAACATCTTTAAAATCTCTTCCATTCTTTGAATATTCTTGCATGTCTCCTCTCTTTTTTGAGCTGGAGGAGGTCAGAAATAGCATGTCTCCTCTTTTACCTGGGAGCTACACAAAATGCGAAGCCTATTACATTTAGTCGTATCTGATAGTCTTTGCTTTTACTTGTTTTGAATCGGATAGGATAGGATGATTATGTCATGAGTTTTCGTGTATTTACTCCTTGCTAAAAGCCTTAGTACACTTAACTTATATTCATCGATAAAAAATTGTAATAATTGGATTGGCCTTTTCACTTCTTTTTGGTAACACTCGACAGCCTACTTTTCAATAAGACTGTGGAGTGTTACCAAAAAACGAGAAGGTGCACAATCTGTCCCAGAGTATCAAGATACAAAATGCTTACTGTTTCATTGGTTTGTGTTGTTTCAGATCAAGTTCTAGCAGAAGGGTAAACTGGCATCATGTGTCTCTGAAGAGACTGCTCCAACGATTAGTAGAGAAGGTAATGTGTCTCTTTTCCTTCTCCTTAAAATAGGTTGTTAGGTTTCCTTTTCCATCTTTACTTTGCTTATGACATGAGAGACGCTGTTTTTGAATATATTAAGTATGTTGCTGTCATTATCAATGAAGCTTTATCAAAAACCCAATCAGTCCAACTCAATTAAACAGCAATCTAATCCATTCAAAAAAAAAAGGAAGCAATCTAATAACTTTTACACTGCGCATTTAATTGTTTGGTATCATTGTGTGAGTTTGAACAAATTAGGACGAACGTGAGCAGTATCTTGATTGAATTTGAATAGATAAGCATCACCAAAAATTTTCCTGCAAAATCATCGATTGTGGACTTCCATATGCATGGGTATTATTTAGTGTTTCATGAATTTATTTTAATGGAATTTTTTTATCTTAATAGCTGTGATGCGTCTGCTGATGGAAAATGAGCAATAAATACGAAATACTGCATTTATTGAAATCTTGCTCGTCAGTGTCTCAAATCATACATTCTTTCGTGATAAAACCAGTACCTTAGAATGAATTTGGGTTATACCACATGCATGTTGATCAATTAGCAACACCAAATTTAGGTTTAAAAATTAATTGGTTTGCATTATGAGCCTCTTTACCAGTTCATACAAGTGATGTATATCATTTTGGAATTTGACTCGTGCACTGGATTGATCAAACTATGACATTAATCGGTTTGTTCTTTTCTTGGCTTGATATAATTTGTTGATAGGTTCATGAAAAAATATTGCTCAAGATGTCTATCCACTTGTCAACATACGCCTTCGTTGGCGATACCGGCGGTGAGCTGAGATTTGCTGCAATAAAGAGCAAGATATTTGGTAGAAAATCTGGAAAAAACTGTTTCGTTCGATGTATAATATTTGTTTGATGTCATTGAGATAGTACCAATAAGGTTGACATAAGAATCTCTGATAAACAGTTGATCCGAACTCGGAAGTTTAGGATAAATTCTCCTGTAGTCCTCTCCAGGCATTACTTGTTCTCTCGATGTAATTATTATATACACATAGCATGAGTTGTGCATCCTTGCACAGAAGTTCTAGTGGTTCGTGTCTTTTCATCGAGTTTTTGTACGGAAGACATGCCTAAAGAAATATCACTATTAATGTCTTGTCTTTATGTACGAAAACTTCTTGAAATGCTCAATAAAAGGAGCCTATTCTGATTGATTTTCCAAAGTCAGACCATTGGAACTCAGTAATTCTCATTCCAGAGTATTGAGCCGCTCACATCATCCTCCAAAAAAAACATGTAGATTTGATATTCGAAGATTTCAATGGTATGTGCAGAGTGCACCATCCTTCATTTAACGACATTAGAGTTCCAACGCCTAAAATATGACAAGTTAATCTGATATCATTTCCTTCTAGAACCAAAATTTTACTGCGCCAAACAATTGTACCAATTTTCTACAAGTTTCACCGATTAATAGTTCGTATGTTCCAAGGATGTATCCTTTTGAGATAACAACTTGGTCAAGTTGATAGTGAAATCAACTTAGATAAGTCGATGTAAATCATGTAATACTGCATTAATGTTTAGAATTGCAATAATGCAATTATATTAACAACTTGACCGCTCATCAACCGGCCAGTAGATTTTTAGAGAAACAGATACCGACAACTTAAGTGTAGATTCTCAAAAGTTAAACTACAATTGTTGGCCCTTTTTATTAGAAGTCAATAATTGGATTAAATTGTATATCCCAAATTCCCAACAGTCGTAATTACTATCCGGGGGGCGGGGACCAAAGTCGAGAGTTTCCACTATTTCCAACTATGTTATGCACTGCTAGCTTCTAATTAATAATTATAAGGCTTATCATTGCTATTAGTGATCACTTATCAGACATATCATGCTTTTGCTTGTGACGATATATATATATATATATATATATATATATATATAAAGATTTCTTACGAACCTCTTCAGTCTCTAACAACTCTTTCATGTACACTAGCTAGCTAGCAAATTAAGTTTCTTAGCTAGGATATGGTTCACTCATCTTCAGGTAGGTATATAACCTAAAAAGATTTCAACAGTCCATTGTTAATCTTAGAGAGGATAACTAAGAGTGGAACCATAAACTTTAATCAGCAAGATTAACGTAGTATCATTAATACGAGTTAATCATACCAAGATCATGCCCAGGGATCAGGAATGAAAAATCGAAAAAAGAAAAAGAAGTAAGAGTCGACACCCAGCAAATTAAGAATAGAAGAAGCTGTCAATCGTAACCCTAGACTGAGTACATAAGCAGTGTCTACGGTTTTGTATTTCTCTCTTGGAAACCTTATTTCGTGGCACAACAATAGTATGATCAATGTACGTATGTATTGTACTGAGATTAAGATCTATCAATAGGAAGCTTTTTAAATAATTCACATATATTGATGGAAACAATGCATTTCATACACACGCTAGGGTTCTTCTTTTTCATCTGCCTCTCATATTTTGATCTTTATTCCCATTTTATGTCTTGAATCCATTCTATTTCCTGGTAAGGCTCCAAAGACTGACACACCGTTTCATTATCATAAACCGGTGGTCGTGCGCGCATTTTCACGTGCCCAACCGGCCAAGAACTTTTTTTTTAAATTTTAATAGAGGTAAACTGTCTTTAATTTATTAAAATCAAACTAACAAATGAGGAGGACAAAATAACATGGCTTCCTATATTTGATAAACTCAAACAAAGAGGATAAATAAAAGCTCAATCGGGCATTTGTACACCCACTCATGCAAAACCATAGATATAAAAAACTCATAGCAAATAGCACTCAGCCAAGAAACTCTTAATTAAAGGACGTGATGAAGCTAGTAGCATTGATAGACAGTTGTGAGATACCAAGAATAGAAAAAATAGACATATCGTGATGTTTCTTGTAAGAATGAAAAGAATGCAGATCAGACTCTCTGAACCATTCCAAAAGATGACGTTGGGCTTCCAACACATTAAAAATCTTACCTTCAAAACGCACAAGATTCCTAGTGATTCAAATAAACCAAATTAGATTGCAGGAGACTAGAAACCAAAGTCGACGTTTAGGTTTTGGGAACGTTGAAACACCAACACCATTAAACACTTCATCAAGGGTACCCCAAGGTGAGAATGAATGAGAAAATAGAAGGCAAACTCATTCCATAAAGCCACAATTTCATAACAATGCAAAAGAAGATGTGTACCTGATTCCACATGACTTCCACAAAAAGAGCAACGAAATAGAAGTGAAAAACCTCACCGTTGTAAAACATCATCAATTAGTAAACGCCCATGAAGAGCCTTCCAACCAATAAGAGTTTTGCGGGGTTGAATTGCTTTACTCCAGATCACTTTACCCCATTTTTTATGCTCACCATGATTTGAGAAGAAAACAAAAGCTTCTTTTGCTGTCATAATTCTTGAGGAGGAGTGCGGCCATAAAAGAGAGTCACATGTGTCTACATCAGGCAGAGCAATTCGCTCAAATTTTTTTTGCTGCTTAAGGGTGTAATACCCCGAATTTTTGGGTTCAAATTGTATGAATTCTTGGAAATTATTAAACTTGGAAATTGAATAAATCGCATTTTTACGCTTTAATCGATAATGTCAAACGAAACGAAACTGTCTTCGGAGATTTAAATTGGAAAAACGTTACGTCTTTGTGACTTGAGAGTTGACTTTTATTTTGTCGCTCGTCTCTGAAAACTTCATTCACGGAAGTTGTAGAGCTCGTCGATACGAGTTCGTGGACACATCACGCATTCTAATCGGACGTCGTATGTTGAAGTTATTATCAACGGAAGTTAGTTTCCGAAATTGAAAAAGAGTATAAAAGGGAAGTTTGGGAAACCCTAGTTTCCAAAATTGGAAACCGGGTCATTTCTCTCTCTCTCACCCTGCAACCCTCTTCTCTCCTCTCCCCGACCCTCTCTCCTTCCCTCTCCTCTCACTGGCGATCTCCCTCCACCAACCACAGTGCACGACATTGCCTGTGTCGTTGGAACCACCAGGCCACGACGAGTCGACCGATGGTGACGGCTCCGATCGATTTTGACGTCATTGGCGTTGCAGGAGCTCGGGGTCACGAATCAAGCTGCAGCAGCTCCGATCTTCTCACCTCGATCCAAGACGTTGCGGCAGCGATTGCAGCGGCGATTGCGATGGTTTCCGGCCGGTTCTGAACAAGCTGAAGGTACGGTTGTGATCTCCTCCTCCTACTCTTCATTTTTCATGTTGATTGTGTGTTGATTGGATGAGTTTGGCGGAGGTGGTGGAGGGGCGCGTGTTCCCATCTGTGGCGGCGTGTAAGGGCGTGTGAGGGGTGCAAGAGACGGCCTAAAGGGTGGAGGAGATGAAAATGGAGAGTTTTGGGCGGCGGTGGGCAAGCTACGCGCGGGTTTTGATGTGGCACGTGAGCCCCACGCGTCGCCACGTGCGGCGACACGTGAACAGTGATTTCGAACAGTAAATTTTGGAAAAAGTAATTTTTGTATGGTAATTTCTGTAAGATAATTGTAAAAAGTAATTATGTACAATAAATGTAAAAGTAATTTCTGTACAGTAAATGTAAAAGTAATTTTCTGAAACAGTAAATCGGTGATTAGTATTTACTGGAACAGTAATTATAATGAAACAGTACACTGGTGTACAATAATACGTAAACAGTACGTACATGAACAGTAATTACGTAAAAAAATCGTAAATTGCTTAACAGTAAACAGTAGTGCTAATTCGGCATTTGAGGTTTTACTTAACGTTTCTAACCACTTTTTATACAACTAGGTGATCGACAAAACAAGTGAAGGATTTGCTTTCGGTATTGTGGAAATTACGCTAAAAAAAATAAGGTGAGTAAATCTCACTATGACGAGTTTACCCTTATCGGTGATTCATAATTACGCTTTATTTAAAAGACCGAACTATGATATGTATATGATATAGTGGGTTGTGTATGTGTATAAATGGTAAATACGATACATATATATGAGTTGCTATATTATATATTGTCATATTCTGATTTCTAATGAGTTTATTTATGGCATCAATATTTATTTTATTTGAGGTTAAGTCGTTTGGTTTGTACAATAACATGTGAGGATTGTATTGTACGTGGTTTTAACTTGAGTCATGTTAAAACATTTTTCTGTCTTTGGACCTGTCTTCGGACGTGATGGCATATCGAAACCTAGCCTTGGCCGGGTGACAGTTACGATTCAGTTAGAGCTCTAGTCTGTCTGTCGGTGTACTACATGAGGGGTAACAAATGGGTTACCTGGGTCTCATGAGTACCTATATTTTGTGATATTGGGTAACATATGGGTTGCCCAATGTCTGACAGCGTACTGCATGAGGGGTAACAGATGAGTACCTGGGTCTCATGAGTACCGGTATTATAAATGTATTTGGGTAAACAGATGGGTTGCCTAATGTCTCATGAACACTTATATTTTCATATATTATTGGACATCCAGATGGTTCGTCCTGTGATTTATGAGTGCATTTATAATCAAATGTTTTCAGTATTTTTCACCTGTATATTATGCGTGTTATACTGTTGTTTTACTTATACGAGCTGCAAAGCTTACTGGGTTTGTGTTTACAATCCCGGTGCACTTATTCGATGGGGTAGGGGATAGTTTTGCAGGTGTGGACTAGCAGAATTGGAAAGCTACTCTTAAGATTTCAAAGTTTCATTATTTCTATTTGTGGTGAGGATTGAGAGAATTTTACATTTCCATTTGTTATAATGCTTGAATTATAAATTGGTTGTGTACTAATCAAATCGACTGAGTTATACTATGGACTCAGTTTCAATACATTGTCATGATAAGATGATTTCAATATATTTGAGATTGTTTTAGAGTTTTCATGGCTTCGAATTCGAATTTTTATCATTCGAATTTCGGGGCTGTGACAAAGGGAATGAAGAAATAAAATCTGCTGGGAGAACCTAATGAGAATCAACAATAATATCATTCACCTTAGCATGAAGTGGAATAGAGCCACTTATTCCAACACTAGTAGCAAGAGGCTCACCCAACCAATTATCTTGCCAAAAAGATATACTTTTACCATCACCAACACTCCAATGTAAAGAATTTAAAAACATTGGGCAAATTTTTTTTGAGACTCAACCAGACTGAAGATCTCTTGTAAGACTTTATAGGTTGGAAATTATCTTTCAAAAAACGAGCTCTAAGCAAAATAGAGGCTGGAGAGGAAGAATAGAACATCTTCCAACATCTCTTTATTAGAAGAGCACGATTAGCCTCAAATAAATCACGTAACTCCAAGCCTCATTCTTCTTTGGATTTACAACAGTGACGTCAAACAACAAGAGACATGTCTATTTTCAAAGAACTTGTCATCGACTATTAGCTCAGTAGGGTTCGGCTTTGAGACACTGAAGAATGGACAACTTACAAAGAAGTACATGCGTGAAAGCTTTGTTCACAATGTGCATAATCCAAGCAAAGGATTTCCTTTGATGAATTGAGAGATGATGAGTTGTGCATTTGGCATCTAAAAAAATTAACATTGAATTCGACAGAAGCACATATATAGAACTGATATATGACACGTGGAACATCACTGCAAGTTTGGAGCTATTGATTTGATCAAATGAGACCTTTTTGTTTCTGATCCGGCCATTCATCAATGGCTAATGAGCATGATGGCATAGTTAATCATCTCCAATAAATTTAAAAAAAAGTGATGGTGAGCCACTAACCAGACTGACCAATTTAGGATGATAAACTTCATTTAGTGAAAAATTGTTCTTCTCTTCTTCCAAACCTTATACAATCCAAATTTGGTTTTAGACAAAAAAAATTGAACATAAGAGAGCATGAGGAAATCTGATTTGGGCTTCTTTGTATCATTATTGTTTCATGCGGTGTAAGATGGAATTAAATTTCCCAGCGCGTGTGGGCGATCGACATTGGCTTCCTAATTGTACAACATCGAGAAGTTGAGAACTCTTCTGGAGAAGGTGAATTGATTTCTTTTTTGTTGTTGTATAGCGCGGGATTTGTTATAAACGACACTACATTTTTACCCAAACGGTGCATTTTTACGTCAAATAATAGATAAATAAGAAATTTACATTTATAATCTTCAAGTTCAAAATAAGCAGATAGAGATTTGCCATGTGGCTGGTCCCACTTAGGCGTTCATTTACACAGTTGTATTCTAGCCGTTTCCATTTTATAGTTGATAGTTAACCAAAAAAATCATTGGTTCATATGGATGTTAACATACTGGTGACAATTTTGAAAAGCATTCTTGCTAATGGAAGTTATGCATTCAAAAGTGGATTTAGTGGCAGTTTGTATAAAAAATTCATTGATGAAATTCTAAACTTAAAAATTAGAAATGAAATTTCAAACTATAAATTGAGAAGTGACAAGTCTTTAGATTTGTAATTTTTAACCCACAAAAGCATATGGCAACGGTAAGAAAAAAAGGGGTGTGAATCTAGTACAATATATACTATATAGAGGTGTGCTAATAATAATAATTCTATAAACTTTGTTTTCAATAAAAAATAAAAGGGCTTCTTATAAAAAAAAGTCATATTTGATACATGTATTTATAAAAGAGTCTAGTACGATCTCAAGATTAGAAAAAAGTCATTCAACTAAATATCTTAAAACGTTGCCCATATTTTTTGTAAAAATTACGCTCACGCCACTATTACTTTTCTGCGTCCCTTTCCTCTATCGCCCTCGTGTTCCAACCAGACCAGAGCCTCGACTTCGCAGCCTTCCAACCCCGCCGCCCCTTGCCACCAGTATTAAACCTCCTACACGTGGCGAAACTCTTGTACCTCTCAAGACTAGTGACGCTGCTTTGTTTCTTTCTTGGCCTGAGCTCCACTCACATTGTCGGTGGTGTGTCTTAGCAGTGGGAATGTCCTCCATGGAGTAGCACAACCTTTCTTGCTCGGCAGAGATGCAACACTCTTTCTTGGGCTCAACGAGGTGGGCCGGCCACCGGAATCAATCGATGATGACATGACGTGAGGAGGGATATGGTTTGCTGCAATATCGCACACCAGATCTTTAGCAAGATTGTTGTTGGGGCGGGCATTTCTCGCTGGTGGAGCAGGTGCAGAAATTGTCGGGGAAGCAGGTATAGACGTCGTCGTCAGACCAAATGGAGAGCGTTGAGTGGTGGTGGTGATGGTGGCGCGTGGTGACCAGAGAGGATTTAAAGAGGATACAGAGATATTTGAGGATTTACAGTGACCACTTCAATTGAGGATAATGACATGGGTAAAGACCAACATGTCAGACTTGTCGGCATGGCCAGACAACTTGGGTGGCTGATGTAGTGCCGAGACTAGATCAGAGAAGATGGTGTGGGTGCCCATAACAGTTTTTGGGTGCCCACATCAAAATTCTATGTTTTTTTTTTGTCAAAATCAAAATTCTATGTTAATGAAATTATTTCAGTTACAATGTTGCCCACAAATAGAAGTCACAACGACTGTCACAATCGGAGTCACACCGCCTATCACACTAGCCGTCACAAAACAATATTTGTGTGATATGTAGTGTGACAGACAATTAAATAGTGTGGTTGGGGTGTGACATCACATTAATGTCGATATTTGGATTGTATGAGTTGATTTGAGAAGTTCATGATCACATAACAACATACAAATGTTTGTTATTCTTCTTCTTTTTCTTCATCATCTTGTCACAACATAGTCACATAAAACAGTGTGAGAGCGGGTGTGACAGTTGGTGTGATAGGCAGTGTGACATCGGGTGTGATAGATACTGTAAGAGGGGATGTGACAGTTGGTGTGATATGTTATAGGTTGTGTGACAGCGGGTGTAACAACAGGTGTGACATCGGGTGTGATAGATAGTGTGACAACGGGTGTGATATGTAGTGTGACAATGAATGTGACATGCCGAGAGGAAATGTCTAAATATGAGAAATGATGTTAAAATTCAAAGAAGATTGATATGAGTATGTTCAGAATGAAGAGAATAACTAGAATTAGGGAGACTTGAGCTCCGATTTTGCCGGAATAGCTTAGAGCACCAACATGTAAGGCCAAAGTCTCTTGTGAGGGTTGTTGCGTGTTGTACGGTGGTCAGTTCAGAGTGGATATTGTATCAAATGAAAGAGGGGAGAAAGATTTTTCCAACAATACTAACTGGGCTCAAATCCATCGCCAGAAGACAAAATTATGGCCGGAATTAAAAGAAGAATGAAAAAGAATAAAAAGAGTGTAAGAATAATAAAACAGTCAGGAAAATATAAAATAAATGAATATTTTATAATTTTATTTAAACCTTATTGATTATTTTATAATTTTAATTAAAATGAGATTACATTTTTCTAATAAGAAAATAAAGGGTGACCTTTTCTTAATTTATAATATGGAATTGTACCTTTTTCTAATTTGTCCTAATTATAAAATGATTATAATTATTAATAATTATAAAGCAACATGAAAATTGTGTTTGTTTAGAAAAAAAAAAAGGTCAAATATGCAAGGTTGGTGACTGGTGGGGTGTTGGACAAAGTTGACCGCTGCCAGCGCTCAACGTCAAAACCAAAGAACAAGTCCCCAACTCCATTGCCACTCTCAACTCTCTCTCTCTGTCTCTCTCCCATCTTCGAACCCCTCAACTCTCTTCCCATTTTTCAGCAATGGCCGCCGTGTAAGTCTCCGATTCTCAACTCACCCATCTCACTTTCTTATTTCAAAACCAAAACTTGATCTCTGAATTGTGTTTTCAAATTTCACAGAGTTGCTTCAGCTCCGGGCAAGGTTCTGCTGACCGGAGGCTACCTAATTCTCGACAGACCCAATGCCGGTCTCGTCCTCAGCACCAACGCTCGCTTCTTCGCCATTGTCAAGCCTCTCTATGATCCCATCAAGCCTGACAGCTGGGCCTGGGTGCGTCTCTCTCTCTCTCTCTCTCTCTGATCTTGGGCCATCTTTGTTTACTCAAAGTCTTTGCCTTTTTCGGGGTCTGTTTTCAGGGATGGACAGATGTGAAGTTGACCTCTCCTCAGCTCTCCAGAGAAAGCTTGTATAAATTGTCGCTGAAGAATTTAACCCTTCAAAATGTTTCTTCAGGGTAAAGTTTTGATCTTAATTTAGAGGGTACGCGATTATCCGTTGGTTTTCGAGTGTTGTGATGTTGAGTGATGATTAGGTTGTTATATGAGTAATTGAGGTGTTCGTTGCTGACTGGTTTAAGTGGTTTTCGAGTTTCAGTGACTCGAGGAACCCGTTTGTGGAGCAAGCAGTGCAGTACTGTGTGGCTGCTGCTCGGGCAACACTTGACAAGGAGAAGAAGGATTCCTTGGAAAAACTACTGTTGCAAGGTAATGTTTGATTCTCTTTATGTTTCTACTTCCTTTTTCCAAAGACATACAATGTCTGTTATCTAATGTGTGAACTGGATTAGTCATGCAGGTCTTGACATCACGATCTTAGGAAGCAATGACTTTTATTCGTATCGGAATTATGTATGTTACCTTTTTTTTTTGCTTCTTCTTTTGTTTAATTTAACTATCTTGTGGCCTTTGTCATTGACTTTTTGCACATCTTACAGATTGGTGTACATTATAGTTACCAAAAACCACACTTATGTGAATATAATTTACATAATCATCAACAGAAACTCCAGAATCAGTTTATGCTGCACTTCTTTGTTTCTTTAATATGAATTCAAATTGCTAATTTAAAATATGGCTAAATTTTTGACTCATAGATTGAAGCCCGTGGTCTGCCTTTGACTCCAGATGCTTTGGCTGCACTTCCTGCCTTTGCATCTATAACCTTCAATGCCGAGGAATCAAATGGAGAAAATTGTAAACCAGAAGTTGCAAAAACCGGGCTGGGTTCTTCTGCCGCAATGACAACTGCTGTGGTTGCTGCTTTGCTTCATTACCTGGGAGTTGTTAATCTTACTTCCGTGCTTCATCAAGAAAAGAACAATGCAGATCTTGATACGGTGCATTTGATAGCTCAAACTGCTCACTGTCTTGCACAGGGAAAAGTGGGCAGTGGTTTTGATGTTAGCTCTGCAGTTTATGGAAGTCACCGTTATGTCCGTTTTTCACCAGAAGTGATTTCTTCTGCACAGGTCTCTCTCTCGCTCTCTCTCTCTCTCTCTCTATATATATATATATATATATATATATAGAACTCCCGCTCGGAAAAATTTTCCAAATTATATCAGCAAAACAGAAGAAATTCAAATTTTTATTTAGTTATTTTTTTTTCAATTTAATAAATCTTTTAGTATTTTCAATATCAAAATATATGGAATAACCGTCCCTATTACTATCCATAACGAAAAAAGTCGTTGGATCCTTGAAGCTGCTTTCAAACGACGTATAAGCTACAGGATAGACCTGGAGGGGAATCACTAATGTCTCCCTCTTAGTTGTCTAGTCTACTTACTTCTCCAAGAGCTATTTGCGGAAAATGATCACTTTGACAGCTAGGGCCCGGACTCCCACGGGGGGCAGCAGTGGGGAATCTTCTTCGTGATATTGACCACATTTCTGATCCCTATTTGCATTTCAGTGGGTTCTGCCTGGATCCGGTATCATAAGTCATATCGTTTCGACTTTTTCTAAGAACCTAACAGAACTTTTTTGAAAGTCCGGATCGATCTTTCGCCCTCTCCTCACTTTCTCTTTCTCTTTTACTACCGAAAGCCAAGACGTGATGGGTCGATGCTGGTAAATCTAGTACTCCTGCTGGATATCTTACACGCAGGCTCGTTGAAGTAGTTCAACACAGTGAGATGGGACTAAAGGAAGAGGGACCGACGGTGTCAAAGATTCCGCAGCTACCGCTGCCCCCGCTTCCTCAGGCGGAACTCCAGGTTGAGGAGTTACATATATATATATATATATAGAATGGTTATCAAGTACGAACGTCCGCACAATACGGATTCGTCCATTCTGGCGACTTGCAACTATGGCGGTGCGGGCCGTGTTCCCACCTCCTGTCTGTACCGGCCGGAGCTGCAGTGGCGGCCGAAATCTTGAAATTTCTGGAATTTGCACAGAAACTTGAAATTTTCAGAAATTTCAAGATTCCGGCCGCCGCTGCAGCTCCAGCTGGCATAGACATGAGTGCCGGGAGGGGACGTCCGCACTTGAAACGGCTTATACACAACACACACATTTTCTCTATATATGTGTGTTAGTTCTGCTAATGTGTGCACTGTACATATGTTGTTTGTTGTGTGGTTATGAATGTTATGAGATGGTATTTCACATAAATAACAAGCTTATGAGGTGGCTTCTGGGTTGCCATGGTTTACTCTGTTTCCCTATCAAGGTCTCCGATTCTAAGTAAGATATAACATGTATCATTCATATTTAGCTGTTTTATGTTTTCAAATATATTTCTTTCCCATTTGGTTTCAAGAGAGTGGCATGCTCTTAATCAGATTACCTTCCAAATTTTTGTTTTTAACACCGGGGTATAATTAGCACCATTTTTGCTCCAGGGTAGCTGTAAATCTAAGCATTTTTGGTCTTTATTTGGCTAAATTCAGACTAATGCGATCATTGCGATGTATCCTACCTTATATCTGTATTAGCTTCTATAGAAGTTTCTAGTATGTATTAGTGTATCACAATTTAAAATTTTATAAATAATATGTTCATTTTTGTATTAGTTACATTTTAAGAAGTCATGGACATGAAAAATACTCATTTTATGAAAACGTTACATGATTTAAACTTGGAGGCAAGGTAGTATATAAATTTAGCTCATATGTTGTTAGAGGATTTTACTCCTAACTAGATCTTATCTCTTTTGGAGTCTTGCTTCTTGAAAATTTTGGTAATACTTTTCTGGAAACAGAAATGAATCATAATAATAATAGATTTAAAAGTACGAAATTGTACTACTTTACAGTCGCTGTACAGAATGGCTTTCTCCATACTAGGGGTTATGATTTTGATAAAGTGAGGATTCTATATTCGTAAATGCTCTTTCTGGGCCATGGTCTATCTGGCAATAAATCATCTAATTCACAGGGAGACTCAGTGATGGCCAAGTAACTTCTCCTTTCTGTGGTACACTTCAATTGTTTGAGCTATATTAAACACTATTAAGGAAGAAGAAGATGAAGTAATATTGTGAGAAGTAAAAACATAGTATCAGTTTATGGGTGTCTGATATTTATCTGCAAACCTCTTGTCAACGAGTATCATATTCAATGTTTAGTTATAAGTGAAAGCATAGGCAAGCTAATGCAGCAGCCACAATGTGGTTAGAAAAGATCTATCCTCATTGGAAGCCCAACACTAAGCTCAGCCCTATAATGGTTCAAAGTAAAGTCTCTGTGGTAGTTTAAAGGTCTTTAAAGAGTCATTTTCAGATCTGTGATGACTAATATGATTCTCTAGCTTTTAGAGTCTATTTTAGTCTTAGGGTGAGTACTCAAGGGTCTCGTTGCAAATAAGTATCCAATTGAGTCTTCTGATGTTCAAAGGGGCCTATGGGTAATGCGTTTTAAGCCTATAAATCTGGCAACCTTTTGTAAATCCAATTTAGATGGGAAGGAATTAAACTCAAAATTTTATGGAAAGGCTTGGTTCTCCAAACTCTCCCTAACCTCCTTCATTCTTTTTTTTTCCTTTTACATCTAAAAAGACTGTCTTCTGAACTGATTCTGCTTTCTTAATTTCTAAACATTCCCCAACCCACCCTATTCTTACTCTCACCAATTCTTACTCTGTTCTGCATCCCAACCTGCCTATGTTTTGTTATTGGTATAATATTCATAACTATATGCAGTGGCATAGCCAGAAAAATGAATTAGGAAGGTCAAAGTTCATGATTAATGACTATAATATGGGAGAACTTCCACCGACTCTAGGGGCGCTCTCCAGTGGAAAAATTATACATTCACATCAAAATAAAATAAATTTCATATTGATTGTTGAAAATATTGCATATATTATCATTCTTCTGATTAAACAAAAATCATATAAATGATTACAGTATGTGTGTACAAAAGCTGATTTGGAGAAAAAATTTCGTAAAATCTAAATATTTATGGATGATATTGGAACACTCATTGATTCATCAATTAATGCATAAAATATAGTAACAAATCTAAAGAATTGTGTGAATAAATGGGAGTTGGGGCAAAATTACTGAATCATTTCTCTAAGTTCCCGCTAGAAGGGTCAAAACACACTTTAGAATGTAGTATTCATGTTAAGATAATCTAATATTTCAACCAATCGTTCAAACATCTAAATCCTGAGGAGGGTCATTTGACCCTTCTAGCCGTGGTGTAGTTACGACCATGATGACATGCATAATATAAATAAAAAAATTGATGCTTAGGAAAAGCTTAAATAAGTGTCCATTAAAACCACTAACCGGTATTTTTGTTTCCCTATGGTTTCAGGTTGCAGTGATGGGAACTCCACTACCTGAAGTTGTTCTCAAAATTCTAAAAGGAAAGTGGGATCATGAGAGGATGAAGTTCTGTTTGCCACCATTGATGACTCTTGTAAGCATGTTACTATCTCTAATTGTTGCTTTCTTAACTGTGCATGCACTTGTAAATATGGTCATGGATGCAAAGGAATATCATATTGGCAGTTCAGTCTAGTAATTAATTGCTTTCTAAGCCTCTAAATGTGTGGTGTGACTTGCAGTTAGGTTTTCTTATATCTTATACCTATCCAGTTTTTTGTGTGTGACCTTGTGGTAATATATCTTGAATTGTTTTTAAATCCAACTGTTCCTAAGCTCATTCTTGTTATCTGTATTACTATTAGTATTCTTAAGTTCCTAGCATGTGTTGGACTACTTATTTCCTTTGATTATTTAGTTTTTTTTAATATATGTTTTTGGAAGATTTGATTATTTAGGTTAGAATATATATATGAATGCTTATATATGAACAGTGTTACTAATGTATTCAATAATCAGGAAGACTATCAATGTGTCTTGAAAAATAATCTGTGTAAAGTTTCCACATCAATTTGTCCTGCTGCATGGTTTGTTGTAAGCTTCATTGTATGTTCAAGATTTTCTGTTGGAACAGTATACATGATATAACATCAAACTGATAAGTTTGGAATGAAAAATTTGATCATGGAAGGTTTGAATTATTTGTAAACTGTAATAAACACAGTTAAAGGCTGCATTCCACTGTCCGAAATGGTGTAATCATGTTAAGAAATCCCTTTTTTTTTTTAACCAAGAATTTTAACACATGTTTTTAAAGAGATTATACTGCTCTTTGCAGTTACTTGGAGAACCGGGGGCTGGAGGATCATCCACTCCATCAATGGTAGGTGCCGTGAAAAAGTGGCAGAAGTCTGACCCTGAGAAATCCTTGGACACATTGAGAAAGTTGTCAGAGGCAAACTCAGCCCTTGAAACACAACTCAATACTTTAAGCAAATTGGCGGAAAAACACTGGGATGAATATAAATGTGTGATAGACAGCTGCAGCATTCTGAAGACAAACAAGGTATAGTTATTGGACTAATATTTTGTAATTAAAAGAAAATGAACTTGAGAAAATTTCAGCATGAAGCCTATTTTCGATTTCTTGGGCATTTCGGGTCATGAGAAGCAGTACATTATACATGGTGTGGGCCACTTTTACATCTGTCATGCTCGTGTTGGCCCAATCCATTTACTACTATTCATGGCATCATTTGGAACTTTATTTTTTCTTTTCAAAATGCTGTTCAGTATTTTCCTACATTAGCTATATCGTTTTCTTCCCCTAACTTTATGTCTGAGACAACTTTATAAAATGCATGAACAGTGGATAGAGCAAGTCAGTAATCCAAATCAACAAGCAATAGTTAAAGCGTTATTAGAAGCAAGAGATGCCATGCTTGGGATCAGGTTTCACATGCGTCAGATGGGTGAGGCTGCAGGTGTTCCGGTATGTCTTTTTATTATGAATCTTACACACACACACATATGTTATAAACTTATAGTTATTGTCGGGCCTTTGCTGATGGTGTTTAGAGAGTAATTATCAACATCATGTTATGTCTTTTATTTAGGTTTCTTTCTAGAAAGTTCAGGCACTATACTTTGTAAATTTAGTTAAACTGTCATTTAGAATAATTATCTCAAGGAGACTGGGTTGCAGATAAATCCCTAGGTTCCCAGTGCCACCATATCAGTAATGAACATAGAACACCTATGTCCGTGGTTGAGTTAGAAACTATATTTTAAGTCCTTGGAAGAAAAGAAGGTGAATAGGTGATGCTCAGGTGGTGATTGAGGAGGATACAAGTTGTTTTTGAGACGCAATAAAAAGAGTATATTTGTCAAATTTTAAAATATATCTTAAACTAGGAAATAGGTTATGTAAATTCACGGTGATTCTTGGGATTATAGTTCCCTCGAATCACGCAAAACTGTTCCCAGTTGCAAGAACAAGATAAGATTAAGAGTCCATGCAAATTAATATTTATAGTCTATCTGGTCAATTTGGAAAGATATGGTTGTAGTTCCTTCTTCTATTTTCAATTCCGATTAGTCTTCGGAAAGTTAACATCTTTCTCTCTGCATTAAATCATTTTCTTCATCAATTTGCAGATAGAGCCAGAATCACAAACAAAGCTTTTGGATGCTACTATGAGTATGGACGGAGTTTTGCTGGCTGGAGTTCCTGGAGCGGGTGGGTTTGATGCAGTATTTGCAGTTACCCTAGGGGATTCTGGAAGTCAGGTGACGAAATCGTGGAGTTCATTCAATGTTTTGGCCTTGTTAGTTAGAGAAGATCCTCAAGGTGTTTCCTTAGAGTCTGCTGATCCACGAACAAAGGAAATTAGCTCATCCATTTCTTTGGTTCAAATTGATTAAGTGAACAATTTATGTGATAAATTATAACAGTATAAATTCGATGAAAAATGGGATTTGAATAGGGTGATGGAAACAAATTGTAATTTGCTTAAATACAATTAGTCCTTAATCAAACTTTCATTTACTGTTTGTCGTGTACAGCGTACCTTTTTATCATGAATTAAAAGTCTGTCAATTTCTCATCCGTAGTGACAGAGACGAAGATGGCGTTATTTTGGCTCCCTATACTCATTTACGTTGTAGTGAATCAACAAGGTTCATCACCTTCATGTTATCAAGGAAGATATCTATGAACAACATGCTATTTGCGGATGACATACTGGGAAACGAGGAAAAAGCACAAAAGAAGACCCAATCCAAAATGGACGAGAATATAATCAGTTCACCAGTAGTCTCTACAAGAGCAAATTCCATCTTTAAAATGGTGGAACCTGTTTCGATCTCTTACAGTAATTTGCCTTTGGTAAATCATTGAAATAAATTTAGTGTACGTGTGAGAGTCACTACACATCCTCAGGTTTCTAACGATTCTTATAGGAGATTCCTGAGATGTATGAATGAGTGCAAAAGCAATGGCTAACTTCAGACTATGGTACTTTAACCTCTCTCTCTTCTCTTCTTCATCTACATCTAGCAGTACTTGAGTAGTATCTGCAGAATAGCCTTCAAATCTCAGTTGCCATTCCATCTGGTGTATCATCTCGTAGATGCGTTTACATTGGGGGTGTGACATGTCTTGTGAAACAAACTTGTGCACTTCTCTGTTCACCTCAACCAAGCTACTTCCAGGTGTTTGTGCCAAGCGCTTGGAAGTCATTTCTGTTCTAATTCTTGCTACATTGTCCCATCTTTGAGCTTGCGCGTACATATTCGAAAGTACCACATAATCACTAGGATTATGGGTGTTCAGTTGGAACAGCTTGTTAGCTGCAATCTCCCCGATTTCAAGGTTTTTATGAATTCTGCAAGAACTAAGAAGGCTTCGCCATATGACGTCATTTGGGCTAATGGGCATGCCATTGATGAGCTTCATTGCTTCCTCTAGCTGTCCTGCTCTGCCCATGAGGTCTACCAGGCAACCATAGTGTTGAATTGTAGGTTGAATTTCATGCTCATACTTCATTCTGTTGAAACATTGGAGACCCTCCTCTACTAGGCCTGCATAATTACAAGCTCTTAGAACACCCACATGGACAACATCATCAGGTCTCAATCCTTCTCGAAACATTTCTGAATATAGCTCAAGAGCTTCTCTTCCATGTCCATGGATAGCAAGCCCACAGATCACCACAGTGTAAGACAGTTTATTCTTCTTGATCATCTTTTGGAATAAATTCAACCCTTTATCTAGGCACCCACATTTAACATACATGTCTATTAAGGAAGTCTCTACCACCATATTGAGCGCATTAATATTTCTCAACAAAAATCCATGGCAGCATCTTCCCAAATCAAGTGCACCTAAATGAGTGCAAGCAGAGAGAACACTAACTAATGTACTTTCTTCAGCCCTCAAACCCTCCTTTCTCATATCCCCAAAAAGCTTCAGACACTCACTCCACAAGCCTAAATTAGCATGAGCTGCAATTATGGCACTCCAAGAAGCAACACTCTTTTGATCCATTAATTGCTCAAAAACACCACAAGAGAGTTGTAGCTTACCACACTTGCCATACATGCTGATCAAACTGTTCTGCACAAAAACATCATCTTCAAGCCCAAGCTTAAAAACATGTCCCTGAATTTGCATCCCTTCCTCAATTGCTTCTAACCATGCACAAGCCTTGAGAACAACCGGGTAAGTGAAGTTGTCAGGTCCAACTCCTCTCTCAAGCATTTCACAGTAAACAAGCAATGCCTGATCCCAGTTTGAAGCCTTCACATGCCCTTTGATCATGGTGTTGCATACAAACGAACCCGGTTCCTCGATTTGATCGAAAATGGAGCAGGCATAGTCCATGCTTCCCCAAGCTGCGAGAGCACAAGTGGCCACAAGATTGCCTGCAACAAAAGAATCACAGATAACACCCAACTTGAGAATATGGGAATGGACTTGCTTGAGCTCCTCCATGTTCTTGCATCTCTTCAAAAGTGAGAAGCTTTCTTGCTCCTTCAACCTGAAATGGAGTTCATGGCTTCCTGGTTGATCTTTTGGGGGTAGCAAGAGATGGGTTTGGTGATTAAGGACTGCTGTCCCTGTCATCTGGTGATTATGCTCACCACCAACATCTTAAGCCAATAGGTTTTGCTGAATACATATCAACATTGACACCATCAAGTAATGGGACTAGACTTTAATTAGCATGTAACACCCAGCTGGGGTTTGAAGTGAAGTAGAGAGTTGGAAAATAAGAGCTTTGGATGCTGGTGAGGAAGGAGAAACAGTGCCGAGTGGATTTGAATGTTAGCCATGAGATTGGAATGGCAAATTCCAACCAGAAAGAAGTGTGTCAGAATATGGGATAAGTGTATTTGATAGGATGATGTCCTGCAAAGGGTAAGATATCATATCTCTTTCTTCTCCTTTATTTCAAAAGTGCCAATGTAAGAAGACTGGTCCTTATACTGAAGTTACGACGAAAACAAGGGAAACACGTTTCATCAGTAGTGCCATGGAGATGACAAGGGTTGAATTTGGAATGTAAATCACTTGTTCACCAAGTTAAATATTGGATCAAGTGGATAATTAAATTAGAGTCTGTTTATAGAAATTTGTAGATTTTATAATTTTTTGTATATAATATGTGATGGAAGATTTTTGTATCATTTAGTTTAGTTTTTCTTAATTTTTAAAAGAAATTCATAAGTCATATCCACCCTCACTAATATGATACATACCCTAAACCATACACGAAACTAGGGGAATTCATGACCAAGTAAAGATTAAGGTACAAAGTACTTAAAATAGAAAAAAAAAACTAAAACAAAAAAACTAAAACAAAAAAACTAGACACAACTATATACATGGCGGAGTTTCAGAAATAACAACAAAATAATATTACGTGGTTGATAGTTTTTGGGAAAATAATTATGTGGCTATGGTTTGGCAGATTATGGTGATACCTCTTCCGGGTTGACGTTATCGAGACTGCCCTTCATCCTTTATTCAAGTGCAATGTAATAGCAACCAGTTAGGTCTACCAAAGTTTCATTTCCGTTGTTTTGCATTGTTTTTCTTTGTATTTGGGGGTTTATTGTTAGTTCCCTCCTATCTTTTTCCTCTTATAAATATATATGGGTCTAAAGAGGCTATTTTGCCTCAATTTTACAACTATGAATCATCACTACCACCACATCAAAATCCAAAACTGCCTTTTCCCCATCGCTTTGCTAGGTTGACAATTCCCTCGGTTGAGTTATGTGATTATGTGTGCTCTTTTTTTTTGTCAATGGATAAACTTCATTAAAACCTGGACAAGCCAGTAAAGAAAGAACAACAACTGAAGAACGAGACTAAGGAAAAGAATATAACAAGAACAAAAGTTTAGAACAATGGAGGCCCTGTGAGACCATCACTTCTGAGAACATAAACAAAGGAGATAGGGGGTCTGCCAACCCAGTCCGAAGAGCTCAACCTCCCCATCGTAAGCTTTACCGCGGCATTCACCATGCAGTTCGCTTCCCTTGGAACCCAGTTCCACTCCATCAGAGAAAAACCTGCTGCCAACTACCTAGCCTTCTTAATCATCAAGCTAATTCTCCAATTACAGCCTGAGGAAGGGTTCATTAAAGCATCCATACCTCAAGACAATAACCATCCACCACAATTGAAGACAACTTAGCATGGACAGCCAATTGAAGGCCTCTGACCACAGCCTCAGCTTCAGCCTCCACCACCGAATTGTGAGAGCTAAGAAGGTTAGCACCAATAATTGACTCACCACTTTGACCTCTAATTATAATCTCCATCCCACTATTACTAATACCATTCTTCCAAGCAGCATCAACATTTAGTTTTACCAAAAAAAGGGGTGAGTGTGGCCTCCAATTCTTGCTAGCATCAGTAATGAGCCTAATTTCACTCGAATGTCCCTCTCTGCTTTCATGAGCCTTAGTCCAACTTGTAAAATTCCTCTTAATGTTGCAGATTGTTGCTATCGGATTTGGCACCACCTTTCTCATAACAGCGATGCATCTTTGGTTCCAAATTTCAAGAAGATGAAAATAAATCATCATGAAATTATCTCCATGATCACTGGAAAGAGAAGAGGTACACTTATAAACCACCAAGAGCCACTCATCAAGAGTTGCGATTTTTTTTTGTTGGCATATATCCTAGGGGACCTCCAAACTAGACATTAGAAGTCCAAGGGCATAGCAATAAACTATGCTCCACGGATTCCTCCTATTTACCACAAATACTACAAGTAGGCACTAGGACAATATTTCTCTTGTAAACATTTGAACCAGTTGCGAGGCTATTATCTCAAAGCTTTCTAGAGAAAATTTGAGACTTTTGGGGTAAATTTAGGCAACCAAATCAACTTCCAAACCTGTGTGTTGATGGAGTGAGAAGATGAGGCCTTAGAATTATCAAGCATCATTTTCTGCTCAGAGAAGGAGCCCTTTTTGCTTTTTGGCCACAAAAACACATCATTATCCCTTTCACCACCTATTGGCATAGCTTTGATGGCCTGAATATCACTCGCCTTTATAAACGACACATGATGCTCAATACTCCAGTTTTTATTATCATCATCAATAATCTTTTACACCGTTATCAGAATGAATCTATTGGAGGTGTTGATAGGGATGATTAGTCCACCACAATCATTCGGAACCCACCTATCCGACTAAACCTCGATGCTCTTGCCATTACCAACTCTCCACATTGCATTCTTGTCAATAGTTTCTCTTCCTACAAGAAGAGAATTCAAAATCCATGAAGGTTTGGAACCTTTTTTTGCCCTTAAGAAGCTGGAAGGAGGAAAATATCTTGCTTTCAAAATTATGCACCACAACGCATTTGGATTCTGAGCCAGACGCCAACATTGTTTACCAAGAAGTGTCTTGTTGTAAGCTTGCAGATTCTTAAACCCCATACCACCATCAAGCTTGTTTTTGCAGAGAGTATTCCAATTCTTCCAATGCACCTTGGTCTTTGAATCATTGAATCCTCACCAGAAGTTTGAGATATCCAAGTCAAGATCCTTACACAAGGAAATTGGAAGGAGAAAGATCGACATCAGATAAGCAGGGATGGCCATAGCAACTGCCTTGATCAAGACTTCTCTACCAGCTTGAGATAAGACATTAGCTCTCAATCCCTCTAGATTTTGTCCAACCCGCTCCCTAATATAGGCCATAGCATTATGTTTTAAGTTACCCCAGATTGTAGGCAAGCCGAGGTAAATCCCAAGTTGTGTTGTTGTTGGGATTTGAATAACTTCCTCAACCATACATCAGATCTCTATCAGAGTGTTCTTGGAGAAGAAGATGGAAGACTTTTGAAGATTTATGGCTTATCTAGAGGCAGCACAATACGTGTCAAGAATCTTTTTCAGTGCTCTACAATCATCAGTCGTGGCCTTAGTGAACAAGATTGTGTCATCCGCAAACATCAAGTGAGAAAACCCGGGCATGTAGGGCTCAATTTCATCGGCCTCATCTGCCGAGATATGTCGAGAGAGAACTTCCCCAATCAACAAAAAGAGGTAAGGAGAGAGTGGATCTCCTTGCCTTAGACCTCTGGAGGGACTAAACGAGCTACCTTGACTCCCATTGATAACGACTGAGAATGATACCGATGTGACCATCTTCATGACCAATCTAACCCAAGCAGCATCAAACCCAAACTTAAGCAGTGTCGCTTCCAAGAAATCTCATTCAACCCTATCATATGCCTTGTTCATTTCAAGCTTCAAACCCAAACTTAAGCAGCGTCGCTTCCAAGCAATCTCATTCAACCCTATCATATGCCTTGTTCATGTCAAGCTTCAAAACTACCTCAAAATCAATCTTCGATCTCTTTAGCTTGAGATAATGGTAGGCTTCATGAGCTAAAATCAAGTTGTCCTGGATTTGTCTTCTCACCAAGAAGGCATTTTGATGCTTAGAAATTAGGAAAGGGAGCAAACATTTCAATCTGTTGGCCAAGAGCTTGGATAATATCTTTACTGAGCTGTTACATAGGCTAATGGGCCTGTATTGCCCATATTTTCCGGATGTTGCACCTTCGGAATGAGCACAATGTTTGTTTTGCTAATGATATCCACTGAGTAATTCACATCCGAGAAAAAAGACACTGCCTTATTCACATTGTCACTCACCACCTCCCAGTACTATTTATAAAACAACCCTGGGAAGCCATCTGGTCCTGGCACCTTAAGATTGCCAAGCTGCTTGACAGTTAAGAAAACCTCCTCTGAGGTGAAAGGGCTTTGGAGGCCTGCATTCTGCTCGCTAGAAATCTGACCAGTAACAGCACTAAGGGACTCATTCCAATCCCTCGGACCATTAGTTGTGTAGAGCTGATTATAAAATTGCGTAAATGCCTCATTAATCTGATTGTCCCCATTTATCCAATTGCCATTGTCCAAGCAAATGTTGCTTACTCTATTTCTGCTGCGTCTGTATATGGTGGAAAGGTGGAAGAACTTAGTGTTTA
Source organism: Argentina anserina (assembly GCF_933775445.1). Taxonomy (NCBI): domain Eukaryota; kingdom Viridiplantae; phylum Streptophyta; class Magnoliopsida; order Rosales; family Rosaceae; genus Argentina; species Argentina anserina. Next base: position 13,960,800 of record NC_065876.1, read on the forward strand.
TATCACCTTCTAAGAGCCAGTTGATACGAGATCTTTGCTTCCAAAATGCTTCCTCCAACTTCCAGGCCACCTCAAGCTTCATAAGAATTGCTTTCTCCATCTCATGAGAACCCCCCGGGCCTGAACTCGACCGAATACCAGATAACTCCCAATTGAGAGAATCAATCATGCCCTTATTATTCAGATATTTATGTTTACTCCACCTCTTCAGGCTTACCCTACACTACTTCAAATTGTTCTCCCAACACAAGAAATGATCTTCTGAGCCATTACAGTTGCCGTGATCAGAGCCAAACACTCGGGGTCCTTGAGCCACTTCGCTTCAACCTTAAATGTTCTGGGACTTTTTTTTTCTTGAATTGAGAATAAAGAACAAGAGGACAATGGTTTGATCCCACTCTAGGATCATGCACGACGTGCACATTTGGCCAAACGCTCAGAAGCTCAGCATTGCCTATTTCACGATCCAACATTTCCCTTATCAACCCCTTATCCTCATCTCTTATGTTCTCCCATGTGAATCTCGGACCTGAGAATCTGCCAGCAGGTTATTATCCATGAAGTTCTTGAGGAATCGAATTCGATTCCAAGCCCAAGGGACACCCCCTCATTCTCAAAATTCAAAACAATTTCGTTAAAGTCTCCAACACAAATCCAACGCAAAGTATGAGTCAAAACCATATTCAGCACTGAGGACCAAAAAACCTACTTTCGGTCCTTATAAGGAGGGCCATAAAAGAAAGAAACTCGAATAGTAACATTCAAATTCCTAACTATAATGATAGTGTCAATAATATTTCTACTTTTTAAAAGTACCTCCACCTCAACCTCCGGCTTCCACCACAAAGCTAAACCTCCTGCCCCCGAAAGAGAGGGCTCAACTGTAACACCCTTAAAGAATTTGTATTGCCTCCGGAGATTGTTGGTGCGATACTTACTCTGCTTTATCTCACATAGGAAGATCACTGCAGGGGAATGAGATCTAACCAAATCCCACAATTTCCGAACTGTTATGGCACTTCCCAAACCTTGATAGTTCCAGGAAATTATTTGACTCATGGGTTTCGTGTGGCTATCGGCCAGCCACCACCACCCTGAATTGGGGATTGTCCTTTTAGTGAAACACTACCATTAACTGAATCCAAACCAGCTTCCGAGGAAACATCAACCACTGTAAACGACTTTTTGCTCCACTCTCTCGACTCAGCCCTTTTCCCTGCGCCACTTTTTAGTCTCTAAGTTTTGTGCAAGGTATTCGTTATCCACTCTCAAAAAATCTTTCTTACTATAGATATCGTTTATTTGTTACTCAAAAGTTCACGAAGATTGGCTTTATGATGAAGTTATGATGAAGTTACAGCTCATCTAGAATTGCGAGCGGCAATGAATTAGGAATTAAAAAAGTTTTAGGACACCCATATATACCTGATCTTTCCTTCCGCTACCGTATAGAAAAACTCTAATTGGGTGTTGTTGGGTTTACTAAACCAAGCATCGATCCATTGGTTCTATTGAAAGATGCAAGGCTCGTTTGGTTGTTAATGGCTTCACTCAAATGATAGGTATCAATTATCATGACACATTTCCCTCAACAACCAAAATTGTTTCTATTCGTTGCTTTTATTGTTGACTTCTTAGAATTGGTCTATCTATCAATTGTATATACCATCATTTTTCAAAAAATGTTTATAACAAACGGGCGTTCGAACTATAGATCTCCTATTATTAAAAATATCGGGGCAGAATTGAAGATTTTTTTTTGTTACAAGCAGAATTGAAGATTTTTGAGACATGAAATACAATTTCAAGTCCATTTTATAAAATTGTAATGGCAATAACATACAGGTACCTCTCTATTCTCTAAAAATGTACAACTCACAACTCACAGACGTGATGAAGGAGAAATGTCTTGGTCGCAACTCCGCCAACTCGTGGGTAGTTGACCATCGCCACTCATGACCTGCAAAAGAGCCTCTACCACTCGCTCACATTAGGCGCGTGGGGAAAATCCAAAGAATAGATCACCAGTCCCACGAGCCGAACTGTCTTCATTGTTTGGTGTCATTACTCACTAGGACGACTTATGTTGCTGTTGGAGGTTGGAGAACATAAGCAAAAGGAGAAGATAAATGCCAGTTTCAGATTAGATACAACCTTAGCAGATCCCCACCCCCCTTTTCCTCTCTAAATCTTCCTGTGTTTCATGGGAGCTCCTCACTCTCATTCAACAACTCACATCAGCTAAAGCTTTACTGGATTTACAGAAGAAGAAGAATAAGAAGAAAGGTTTAACCTTTTGATCATTTTTGAGCACAGAAAGCAAAATGCTTGGTTGGTTTTGAGCACAGATTCCCTTTCATCTTGTCTCTGTCAAGGTATTTGACTTTCTCACTCCCTAAAGCTCTCAGCTTTGTTGTTTTTCCTTCTGAAAAAAATGGCGTTTGTTTTGGGTTCCATTAGTAGGGTTGTATACTATTTTGATTTTCCGGTGAGCAATCTATTTGTGTTTGAATCAGTCTTGGGTGTGCTAAGATTTTGTTTTTCTATTTGCAGTTTCTGTTGACTCTTTGATTTTTCCAGCAATTTGGACCACTTGATAAATTGAAAAGCTCTGCTTTATGGTCTCAAGCTTTAACAATTTGTAGTTATTCCCAAGTTAGGTGCTTGTTTTTGACTGGAATTTGATCCAATCTTTGATGGGTTATGTTGGGTTTTGCTTGAATGTTTTCATTGGACTCTGAGAAAGTTTGAATTTGGTGGCATTCAATTTTTGCGTTTGGTTCAACTCGTTGATTTATTTCATAATTAAAATAGTTTCAAAGGATGACCATTCGATTGTGGCTGCTGCAAGACTATTACTTGTTCTGAGCTCAATCTTATCATCAGGTGAACAGTGAAATATTCAACTGGTGCATCAAGTGTTTTGGTGATGGTATTAGCTGTGCTTCTATATGAGGATTAAGTATTACGTAGTTCTTGTAAATCTTTAGTTGGAGAATATAGAGCATAGTTGTATGGTTTTGGGGGATTATTGTCTGACGCCGTGGTTGAGAGGATAGAAAGAATTTTGAAATAGAGGAGGAAATGGAGCAAATGGAGGGAGATAACTGGAGGGAATTGGTGAAGAAGATGCTCCCACCAGGTGCATCTCTTCCTGATGATGTTTCTGATCTTGATTACTCCATTGCTATGGAGTATGAGGGCCCTCCTGTCGGTTATGATGTACCTAGGGTTGAGCCTGTTGATGTTAATTCACATGCAATTCCAACTGCAGAACCACTGTCTGAATCACAAAGATCGATTATCAATATGGGTCCACCGGTTATTGAGCCAATTCCTCTGCCAATGTCTCGTATTGCTGGTGTTACAAGTTCCCATAATCAAAGTCCAAGGGTATCAGGAAGCTCAGAGTCTGTAGTGTCTGTCTTGCAAAACCCCGACTTTTCTTCAGCATCACCATCAGCTTCTCCAGGCTCAGTTCATAATCCTCCAAGTATTCCACCCAATCAAGTCGCTAATGAAGTGAAGCGAGGTCCAGTGGTCACATTCAATACTGTTGATAGGTCTCAAAAGAAAGAGGTTGATGTAGAGAAGCCAGTGTTTACACCTTATGTTCCAGTTCCAAGGGATAAGAAGAAGAAGAAAAGTAGAGTCTGCTACCGGTGCCGAAAAGGAAAGTGGGAAACCAAAGAGTCATGCCTGGTTTGCGACGCCAAGTATTGCAGTAATTGTGTGCTTAGGGCAATGGGTTCAATGCCTGAAGGGCGTAAGTGTGTGACATGCATCAGTCAGCCAATTGATGAATCAAAACGGTTGAAATTGGGTAAACAGTCGAGGGTATTGTCCAGATTGCTTAGTCCCTTGGAAGTCAAGCAGATAATGAAAGCAGAGAAAGAATGTGCTGCGAATCAGCTACGGCCTGAGCAGCTGATAGTAAATGGAGTTCCATTAAAACCAGAAGAGATGGCTGAATTACTTGGATGCCCTTTACCTCCACGGAAGGTGAAACCTGGTAGATACTGGTATGACAAAGAATCTGGTCTCTGGGGAAAGGTGAGTGCAAAAGAACTCTTTTCCAACTTCTGGAATACAAAAAATAAGGTACTGTTATGAATCTCCTTGAACATCCTAACTTTTGTGATTTGGCAGGAGGGAGAAAAACCAGATAGAATCATAAGTTCGAACTTAAATTTTACTGGGAAACTTAGCTCTGAAGCAAGCAACGGAAACACTGAAGTTTATATGAATGGTCGAGAAATTACAAAACTTGAGTTGAGGGTGCTTAAGGTAAGCACTCAGGCTTTGTTGGAAGAACTATTTATTCTAATTATGTTATAAAATCTGACGTGTAGCCTTGTGGTACAGCACTAGGCACTAGGTTTGAGTGAATAAGCCCTTATACTGTACTATGATTTTGTGAATGTGATGGTCCCTTTCAGATGAGTATGCTGGTTCTGTAATTGTTTCATAATATAGTCGTAGTCTCTTTGATATTATACTATGACTCAGTTACCATGTCCATATGCCACTTAACTTTTGAGATGGATGTTATGTAATGCTTCTTGGGTCATAAGAAAACTCAGGACTATCTAATCAGTCGTCCATAATAATGAAAGTTTTGTGGGACATATCTGGTTCTTCTTGGAAAAATAAAATTCAGTAAAGCCATATCACCCCATAGGTATTTTGAGCCTCAATTTTATTTATTTATTTTATTATGTTTTCTAGCTGATCATTTATTACAAGTGTAGTTGAAGACCTTGCTTCATCCTTGTTTAATTTGATTTTCTACTCCTTGTGTAATTATTATACTATGCAATTGCCAAGTCTTTGGTACATGCAGACATGTATTAAAATAATTAAATGCAAGAAGGGAACAATGTTGTTGTAGGAAGGTGTCACAATTTGAATCGCATGAAATATGACATCTAAAAGATTTTGGAAATATTAGATATCTTAATCATACATTTGTAGTTAATTATGTAAAAAGGATTTGAGAACTTATGTCTGGGCCTCAACCATAGGTCTTGGAAGCACTGACTTTAGTTGCTGTACCTTTATATCAGGTCTTGTGTTATTATGTCTTTATTGCTTTTGTTGCAGTGATCCGATGTCTCTTCAATTATATATTTTTGTATTAACTGTTAGGTGGCAAGTGTGCAATGTCCACGTGACACCCATTTTTGGGTCTATGATGATGGTCGTTATGAGGAAGAAGGTCAGAACAATATCAGAGGAAACATTTGGGAAAAGGTATGCAATGGAAAACTCATCTGATTTTTCTCAGTTCCTATATTCAATCATGCATTCTTCAACACTGTTTTTGCTTATTGCAAACAGGCTAGAACTCGGTTTGTCTGTAGCCTGTTCTCTTTGCCTGTGCCACATGGTCAACCTCATGGACCAAGAGATGAGGCTAGCAATCATACCATTGTTCCAAATTATCTGGAGCAGAAAAAAACTCAGAAGCTTCTTCTTCTTGGTCTTCCAGGTTCTGGAACAAGCACTATCTTCAAGCAGGTACAGCCTTATGTTATAGCTTCACGTTTCTCTGTCCGTTTAAAATTTCATATCTTGGGGTCTAAAAATAGTGTCTCTCTGCACAAAACATTGACCAATACTGGCTATCTGTTTATGGTCAATGTCTATTGTCTAGGGAGGTCTGAAGTTGGTCCTTTACTTTTAGAAAAGACAATCTGTTTCATTGAGGTTCACCACACTCTGGCCGTTTGGTACTTAGTCAAGACCACTAATTGATCTCTTAATTGAGAAGCATTCCTGGAGAATTATCTGTGTTTCCTTTAATGGCATTTCTAATGGAATTGCACAAGTCTCCAGTTCTTCATTGCTAAGTTAGGTTACTAGTTATGCTCATTATTTTCTTGTGATCACTGGATAGGCGAAGTTCTTGTATGGGAACAAGTTCACTGCAGAAGAGGTCCAGGATATAAAGTTGATGATCCAAAGTAACATGTACAAATATCTAAGCATTCTGCTCGATGGAAGGGAGCGGTTTGAAGAGGAGGCTTTGTCTCGGATGGGTGCAAGTGCTTCCCATGATCAAAACAAAGCAGCAGGTATTTGCATACATTTTCTCAATGCTACCTCAAATTTCTACTACATATTGAATTAGTCCATAAGAACTATGTCTTCCTAAGTTAAAAATTGCAGCCTGAGTTGCAAAGCAATACTGCTTATCTATGTTGTTTGTACTGTTATGTAAAGTCAAGTAGTAATTTCAACTATGGTAATTTCTACGACAATCCAATTTATTGAATCTTGGATTGGGTGAATCGTCATAAATTTTAAAAGTTTTAGTGATACCAACAGGGAGAAAGTGCAAAGAGAAGCTCAATTTGTTGCAAGTGTCAGAAGTGCAGGGCATTAGCGTAAACTTGCATAGTCTCAAACTGCCATGATGAGTTAGATTGTTGTACAATTTCACTTGTTGGTTGGCAAATCATTCAATAAAATATATGTTCTTTTCAACAGACCAATTTTTGAATTTCCAATTTGTCTCATACAAATTAGTTCTCCTAGTGTCTTGCATCATATCTGATGCTATTCTACTGCCTATAGTCATCAGTTGGATCTATGGATGTAGATTTCACTTGTTTCATCATTACTGCCATTCCTTCTAAAAAATAGTTCTACATATGAGTTTAGTATAAAAATAGCAGTTAATACGATATCAGAGTTTCACCCAAATGCAGATGTACCAAAAGCAATTATGTTTAGTAGACTCAGGTATATGCTAGAGTTATCCACTACCGCAAGAGAAGTTGATACACATTATCCAAAAAAAAATAGAGAAGTCGATACATGGCAGTACATTGTTAAATACAGCAGTTTCACCGAAATGAATTATGTTTACAATAGTGTATGATACTGATTGCGTTCATTTTCAGGTAGTGAGGTTGATAGTGATGATACTTGTCAATGTATCTACTCCATCAACCCAAGGTTGAAGCATTTCTCTGACTGGCTTCTTGACATTATTGCGACTGGAGATTTAGATGCATTTTTTCCTGCTGCAACACGTGAGTATGCTCCATTAGTTGAAGAGGTGTGGAAGGATCCTGCTATTCAGGAAACATATAAAAGAAAAGATGAGCTTCATTTTCTCCCAGAGGTTGCAGAATACTTTTTAAGCCAGGTTTGAATCTTCAAACTTTTGCAGTAAGACAAACTTCAGTGTTACGTAGATCTTACTGCTGGTATTTTGTTAACTTTCTATTGATAAGAAACATAAACGTGTAATCTGAATATAAGTGAGATATAATCCCATTTCTTGAGTCTGTGTTTTGGGACACATGGGAGGTATGGACCTGCACCAGTCATTTGTCAAACTGATTCTTGTGTGAAAGGTCATGGATGAAAATTTGAACACTTAGACAAATATGTGACCACCAAATACCAAGTATTTATACGCAGCTACCCTAAAAAATTAGTATATTGTAAATGGCGTTAGTGAGTTTACTATGGTTGGAGTTTCATGGGAGTTAGATTTATTATCTATAGTTGATTTGGCAAACAATATTTTTTTATGTGGGTTACATTTGAATATAACAGCAAGGTTTTGACTTCCCAGAGAACAAGAATTTGAATGTGCTAACTAGTACTGAACATATTGGAGGCAAATGTGATGATATATATGATGTGAAGCGTGACATACTTATACGATACTAATGTGATATATATTATTCCTTGGAATTGGACATTAATGAAAATTACCATTTAAAAGATGCAGAAGGATATGAAGTGTTAATTGTCTAAACTATGCTGTCATATTTCTTCCAGGCTGTTGAGGTATCTAGCAATGAGTATGAACCATCAGAACGAGACATACTATATGCTGAAGGGGTCACTCAAGGAAATGGCTTGGCTTTCATTGAATTCTCTCTCGATGATCGAAGTCCAATGTCTGAAACCTATACAGAAAATCCGGAAGCTCCACCACCACCGCTTAACAAGTAATGCCATCTTACTGTACTATGTCTGATAATCTATGAAGCTTCATTTTAAGCTCCCCATTTGAAATAAGTACCTCTCTTTTACTCCTCCCACCCACCGCTTGCCACTTGAGCTAAGACTCAACTATATACACTTTGTTCCGTTATTACTCGAAAATGGAAGTACACAATATTTATCCAGGGCAATGAGTCCATTACTTAATAGTTTCAAGTCGGTTATTATTGTCTCACCAATAGATGTTTAATATGCAATTTTACTCCCTGTGTCTAATTTACCAGATACCAACTCATAAGGGTTAATGCCAAGGGGATGAATGAAGGGTGTAAGTGGGTGGAAATGTTTGAAGACGTGCGAGTGGTAGTGTTTTGTGTTGCTCTTAGTGATTATGATCAGATGTGGGTTTCCCCAGACAGCAGTGGGAGCGGATCATTGCTTCAAAATAAGATTGAACAAAGCAAGGAGCTATTTGAGACTATGGTCAGACACCCTTGCTTTAAAGATACCCCTTTTGTTTTGGTACTAAACAAGTATGATCTCTTTGAGGACAAGGTCAATCAGGTGCCATTAAGTACTTGTGAATGGTTCTATGATTTTAGTCCATTGAAGCCGCACCACAATAACCAGTCACTGGCCCAGCAAGCTTACTTTTATGTTGCAATGAAGTTCAAAGACCTTTATGCTTCCATCACTGGTCGAAAGCTTTTTGTGTGGCAGGCTCGGGCAAGGGACCGAGTGACAGTCTATGAGGGATTCAAGTACATACGAGAGGTTCTCAAGTGGGATGAGGAGAAGGAGGCGACCTACTATGGCGGACCAGAGGATTCATTTTACAGTACTGATATGAGCTCCTCGCCATATATCAGGCAAGAGTAATGTACCAGTAAGATTATATTTGTATGTGCTCTAGAATTAAATGTCAGATTGGGGCTACATATGGAAATAAGATTGTGTATTTTCTTCTGTAAGCAATTGCATTCATATATTGAAAGGGGTTGTTCAGCTTGGTTTCACATTGTTCATGCAACACTTTCTAGGTCAATGAGTGCCTGTAGCATTTTTGAGCTATTTGCATTTTAGTAAAAGTGGCCATTTTTTTCTCCGACATCACCAATCTCATAAAACTAGTGACATCTGAACACGTGACATTGATATAATATTGATTACGGAAAAAACATGGTATTCTCAAGTATATATCAACAGTGAACACTTGATGCATTCCGTTTTGTAAATACATCGGCTGCTTTGTAGTCAAGGACAAGGTTCTGAGATTATTCAGGTTCAGGTTGCCTTTGTCTTTTGGTGACTCCTCAAGTGCCTTGCAAAATGCAATGTTTAAGACCTGCAGTTGCAGCAGCTGGCAAATGGAGTTGTGAAGCTTTCTAATCTGTTTGTTGCTATATTATCGGACGCTATCAATTTACTCAATTTTCCAATAGAATTTTGCATCTCCTCAGAATTGAACCCACTCAGATTTAACACGAGTATACTTGAACCTCAAGATGCATTTCCTTACTATTTATTTTTTTAATTTTTTTTAAAGAACTTACTACCCGTTAATTGATGATCGTCTCTTCATATGGAAATAAACTGGTGCGCAATTTGTTCTGCTCGAGCATGAAAATGGGGACTTTGTCAAGTCCTTGACATTTTCTGAATGTGCATGCAACACGGTCTGGGTCTTAAATCTGAATGTGCCGCACTAGCATTTCTGAACCATAGAGGAATTCCCTCTTCTGCATGTGTTTTTGAACGTGTCGGTACTAATGCAAAATAATCAACACAATTCATTGGCAACCTTGAAATATTACGCCCATTACGTACTATAGTCTAATTAATAACTATTTTGACGTCGATGCCTAAGCTTGATCTTTCTGGAAACTGTTTAAGGTATTGAGTTTTGGTTTTCCATATTTGTACAAAATTAATGGAAGCAACTAGTGGTGAGAATTAATATGCTGCAAAGAGGGAAAGATAGCTCCTGGGCTCCCAGCCATTCATAGATATAATTATATTAACATGCTGGCATATTAGCAATTCTGACTTTGCTGTAATTAAGCTGCTGAGAAAGTAATACAAGAAAGCTATGATGATATTATGGATTCCTGTTTCTAGGGATTGGAAGATCTTTTCTGTACATGGTGATATAGCACAAAATCACGGCACATAGGAACTATCTCTATTTGAAGTTCAATTTTTATACAACCTGATAAATCATTTGGTTGATAGATTGCGAATTTGAGTAAGATCACAACTAGTTTCAAATCATTAGAAACACGGTATTCTTCACTCTACTTAGTATTTTCCATATGTACGTATGGTAGTAAAAAGAATCGGATATTTTTTAACTGAGGGCTGGAACCCAGTCTAGCTGGGGGGTTAGGCCCTCACACCCATATATTACTTTTTGAATTTTACAAAAAGAAAAAGAAAAAGGGAGAACAGGATGCTCAACCCCGTCCAAGTTACATGAATTGATCCTCATTGTGATCAATGTAAAAATGAATGAATGCCAACTGATAACTAAAATGCCATGGAACTAAAATCTAAGAGGCCATCACTCCCGTCGCCAACTTCCACGCTATTCAGTTGATCATCATTCAGTAGATCTTCAAGGAAAGACTCGCTCCAACCTTCGCTAGCAAGAAGTTCACTCAAATTCCCACCATAGACGTCATTGACATCCCTTTCTGTCATGAGATCAAATTCATCTCCCATTTGCTGCTCCATATTTCCATCATTGTGGGAGTCAAGGCCACTCATTACTATTCCATTAGCACCAAAGGTTGGCATATTAGGAAAATTCTGTCCCAAGTTTTCTTCAGTTGGGAGTTGTTGCATTCCCAAATCCTCATTCCCTTGCAAAGCAACATGTGGCTCATCTTCTAATGGTGCTGGTCCGGCTTCTTGTTCAGCTTCTGATGGGGACGCTTGGTTGTACCATTGTTCTATGTCGGCCCACTCGAACGATGGTGCTGCCACAATATCATCTTGCGGCTTGGTTGAGCAAGGGAGATCACGACGTCGCCGCTTCTCTTGCGGCTCCTCAACTACCGACGCGGGATCGCTATTCAGATTACTCTCTCCATCTTCATCGTCAACACAGTCCTCCAATATCTTCTCTTTTTGTTCCCTTTTTCTCTTCTTTTCTGGGAGTTCATCATTTTTCCTAAGTAAACAAAGAACATAGTCGTTCTTGTTCACTTGTTTCTTGGCAAAGAGTTCAAACTCGTACATGATCCAGCGACCATGATGCACAGATCCCTCGTTCCGGTAGGTGTAGGTTTTCTTGAAACCAAGAAGGGTGGAGGTTGGCATCTGATTCTCATCAAGAAGATACACGTTCTTGGCTCCGTTTTGGCCTTTCCAAGTACCACTTCCAACTTTCCGACATGCACGCGAGCCTTTTGCACTCGCCTTCTTCTTCTGGGTAAAGAAGTACAGATCTTTGTACTTCCTCAAGTCATTCGCCCTTCTTGCTTCGAACCTTTCCCATATCATCCATGGTTCTTGATCGCCATAAAGATCCAACTCGCAAACAAGGGATTCTTTGCCGGGTACTTCCTTCCCTTCCACCTTGGGCTTGAGGTAGTACAAGAGAAGCTCGTCCTCCATGGGGCAAAACCTTTGGCCAGGCAGAAGCGCATGATCCTCCATGAATGGATAACTGAGTTCTTTCGGCTAGGGTTTGTGTGAGTTCTTTCGGCTAGGGTTTTTGTGATCTTTGTTTTGGGATTTGTTCTGCGTAGAACGTAAAACTGAACGAAGAATGGGTAGATGGTAATCGAAAAAAAGAAGATATACGGGAGATCTGAAGCTAAACAATTGAACGTGCAATAGGGTGAAATTTTAGAAACGACGGCGATTGTGGTCTGGGAGATGGATTTATAGAAACTTAGTATCTTGAAGACGAAGAAACTTAGGATACAGGTACGGTGGAACAATCAAGTAATTAATAAATTGGCGGCGGTAACTACACCCACATGTACAGTTTTACTCTAGAAATTAGGGTTTTGAACTTATAGCAAGTAATAATTAACTAGGGGACTATCAGCAGTAACAGCCCACAATTAGTAGGTACGTATTTATTTACCTTACGACAATTACTGTTAGATATTTGATGTCCATCACTCCCTAATGCTACTCTTTTTTTTCTTCATCTTTTATTTAATGAATTGCTCACTATGAGTGGCGGAACCTCAGAAAAAATTTCGAAGGAGTCAAATTTACTGAAGCTACAAAAAAATCGATAGGAACTTAAAAAAGAATGGGTATATCAGCATACCATTCAGAAGAGTTGTTTTCTCTCCAGTATCCTTGTATTGTCGAAAGCACCGGAACAAACGAAATAGATAAGGCAACACAAGAACCAAAGGAATTGCAACAGAGTGACTGCCACAAACTGAATCAGCTTCAATCCATGCTATAGTGGCAACCTGCAATGCTTGCATAAGTTTTCTTAACAAAAAAGAAGAAAGTAGGACCAGTATCTCTATGATAAAAAACATAAGAAAGTGATTCTGAAAAAGGAGAAACTGCCACAAAACAACTAAACCGTTCAATTGAAAGACGTACAATTTTAAAACATGAGTATATATACAAGATCCTCATCACTTGGCTGAATCTTTTCATGACACACATTTCTCAAAATGCAAAAGAGAGAAACTTGTTTTCTGGATCCAGCTCCTGCATTAGTTCCTCTACTCGTCTACCTTTTACAAAGGTATTCAGCTCAGTGTAGGATACATATATACTTCTACCTACTGTGTAGATTGTCATTTTAAATCTTTTATGTATTATGAACAAAAAATCATATAATTAAACAAGTTCATCCATATGAACACGCACAGTAATTTCAGCAAAAATCAAATTAAAAGCAAACAGAAATGTTTCAATCACTCACTAACACAAATCACTACACATATCTATCAATTCAAAACGCTAATTATCATTACAGGTGCATAAATCCACCACCAAATCCAGTGTTAAAAGCTAAGAAAAGCATCAAATTAGACACAGTGAAATGGAATACAAGAACGGAAATTAAAAGCAGAATTCTCAGCAATTGTAACGCCGGAAAGCATATCGAAGAGAAGAGGTGGAGATCTAGGTAAAGGTGGAGTAACTGCCCGGTTGGGGACTACAACAGTCTTCTTCTCTTCCTCTTCCTCTTTAAGAAAAAAAACACAAATGTTAAGGAAAATTACTAATTATGCCGGGAGGGGGGGGGCAATTTAATCTAAAATGTACTATTAATTATATTATTAACACTTAATTAAGGGGATAAAAACTTTTGCCGGAGGGGCCATGCACCACTCTGGCCTCCAAGAGGTTCCGCCACTGCTCACTATGTTGAAGATTGTCAAATAAAAATATTAAAAAATGAAAGGGTTAACCAACCATCTGGAACAAGTTCTCCAAATCATGTTGGTTTTCGCTTCATGGTGAGTTGAGAAGGCATGAATACAATTTGTTATCTAATGTGTTTCATCACTTCACGGATCAGAGAGCGCCAATAGATCACGCGGTATCTAAAGAAAACCGCCCAAATAAAAGTTTCATAGCAATGCTATAGGGTAAACAGCTGTCTTTCAATTTGAACACACGTTACGGTATCTAAGAAAATTTGAACATAAAAGGTAAACAGCCGTTTTTCAATTTGATCACCATGCCTCTAGGCATGCTACTGTAAAATGGAATTAGTCCCAAGTGAAGTACATGAGGAAAATGATTTCAGGAAAACGCAACATACAAAAGTAGGTCCAGGTGCTCAAGCAAATGAGACTAATGTTTCCTTTGGCCGCCTTGCAAATTTTTACCCCCCACTTTTTCCTAAGGAATGTTACACTAGGACATCACTCACGATGCAACAAGATCAGGTGTTTCAGCCTCGATAGATAACAAAGCCGTATGCACTTTTTCCAACCAACCATCCAACCGATCACGCACAGATTTAATCTGTGGAATTCCCAAAACTCTTGGCTGCACCCATGAAACATGGACGGTTCCCTCAACTTGGTCAATGATTCCCTCAATCAGATGAACCTGCAGTAACAATGTCCTTTAATTACTCAACACACCCTATTACATAAACTTTTAACTTATGCACAATAATAACTAAAAAAACCTGTCCAAAAGGACCACACCAATTTATTTCAGCAATAATCATTAAAAAAATTGCTGAAGCAATATGAAATTCCAGATAACAGTAACTAGAGAAATGCCTCCATAGATGGACAATAAACAAGCAAAGACAACCAAATCCACATTATTATTTACCTTAATGTATACTGACACAACACACTTGGATATTTCCTAAACCAAAAATAAAATGAATTCGAAATTACCAGAAACCTTTCTAGTGCTACAAAAATAGTATGACTTCATCTTTTATGAACATCCTTTTCCACCAAAAAGGTCAAAACATGTGAAGATAGTCATGTTTCGTGTTAAAGATGTTCGGGTCATTGGTAGTGTACAACCAGACTCGAGTTCAGGAATCCATTTTGACAGTTATGTCTTTCTCAAGGTCTTATAGATAAATTCTGGTGAAGTAACCTATAGACTACCAAAACATACAGTTGCTGTCTTATTTGGCAAACAAGCACATGCTGTCTTACATGGTCTCTACCCAACCTCAGTTCACAATGACGTAATTGACTATTGTTCCTTCAAGTTGAGGAATTCAATTTTCAAACACTAAATATCAATGCAAATGACTACATCAAAATAATATCTCACATATATACTACAATATATACACATAACTACACCCTAAAATTTAGAGATTAGAAATTTATCCAGTTTTATGATTCTGTAAAAAATTATTAATGTATAGCCAGTCCTAATAACATGAAACCTAGGTATATTAGGTGTGCATGCCTAATAACGATACTCATGTCTACTAACTTAAAATTACTATCCCCCAGTTAAAACTCTGTTTTCAAATATATAATGAAAACTTGGGCATACGATTCTTCATTTGAGTACTGTTGCCAAATGTGACTAGGCAGAGTACTTCAAAGTGGAGCTATAATTTTAATAAGGACTTGAGAAAGAAATGAATGCACTGTCCAAATTTCAAGTAAAAAGAGACTCACAGAAAGGCTCTTCACAAGAAGATGTTCCACATCCTCAATCGAAAGTTTTGTACGCTCTGCAATGATACTCAAAGGTATAGTTCGATCTTCCGATGGTCGGCTGCAATGAAGCACAAGATTAGTGTTTTAGTAATGTAGAACACGGAAAAAATCATTTCCACCTTTCTTTTTATCAGATTGCAAGAAAAAATAAAGACAATCTAGACTGTACAAACCTGAAAATAATTTCCATCAAGCACAAAATGTTGATCTTTTCCAAAAGCTTCTTCTCATTCTCAACTAGTGCCGGTTGAGCACTCAGAGCAGCATTGTGCACACGGCATAACTCTTGATAACGACCTAAATCACCAGAGTTGAATGCTTGAAGAATATAGTAAAGCCACTCTACCTTTGTCCCTAGAAGACTCTTAATCTGCAGAGTTATTCAATAACAAAATCAAAAGTCTTTTAAATGAAAGAAAATACAAATTAGAAGCATAAAATCCACTTTTCAGAACAGTTCCATGTTATATGCACATATCATCATGAGTTCACAAGCAGATACTATTAGATAACCCCAATGCTTCCCAATTTTCTATAGTAGTAATTCATAATCAACAGTAATCTGTAATTTTAGCTCTCTTTGTTTTTCCTGAAAATCAAAGAAGCGACCCCAAGCTACTGACTATGCAGTGTAAATCAAATCATCATTGATATCAAGCTACAAATCTGTTATTTTAGGTTGAAACACACAGGGAAGTGCTTCTAATAGTTCGAATGTGATATGACTGATATCATGATATTAGGTGCAATAATTTTGAAGTATAATAAAGAAACCACCTTCATCTTTATTCGGAAAAGCGTAAGGGTATTGGAAGTTCAGAACATAAGAAGCAAGTTAATATGAAAGGAAAAACAATTGGAAAATTTATCTTACAATAGGATGGGCAAGTAGCTCTCCAAAGTTGTAGATATTATCTCCCAGGAGCGCAGAAAGGGACAGATCAAATGCCAAATCCTATTATACCAAGAAATCAAAGGTGAAAATTCACGACATGAGATACAGAAGCAAAGTGTGCAACACTTGGAAGTTAAATTAAATAAACCATACAAGATATAAGTTTTACCAACAGCAAATCTGTAACCTAATAACAATCATTTCAATACACATATAAACCACATAAGAGATGCAAATCAATCTTGAAAGAAATCTTTAATTGACATTGGCTTGAAGATGGTCCACATTCAAGACAACATCCAAACTACGACTCTGAACTCTACAAATGTTCAATTACCATTTTCCCAACTGGCTTCAAAACTTTAAACAAGTTATAGGAAAAAAATAATGGCGTCATCTTCTCTTTTCTACAAGCTAAAGTATGACGCGTAAATTTCATAATCCAAGACTAAAGAGTTATATCCATGGGAAAACCCTCATTTCACATTTTGGCCCCTTGGTTAACCAACTCAAACTCTCAAAGTATGGTTACCATATTAATACATCTTTTCATACTGACCTTAACATTATTGATATTTCAGTATTACAAAAACATCAAAAGGTAGACAAACTGGATCTTAGCTGTTTCTAAACATCTTGGAGGACTTGGGCATGCAATACCTTCAAACTATAATACTCTAAGAACATACTATAATACTCTAAGAACATACCAAGCACACAGAACTTCCCTGAGAGTACTCATGCATCTATATGATTAACTAAACATGAATTTTTTTTACAATGTATTTGGGAAAAAATGCAGGTACTTAGACTTGAGAAACCATTCATCCAGGTGTCAACCTAAAGATTAATAGTTTCTCAATAGCATACCATCAACATACTGACAGATTGGAATATCTAGGAATAACTGAAGAACATGGTTCATCTACATGGACATAAAACCTTACCAGCTTAAATGAATCTGAGAGAGACTCCACTGATGTGTATGCTAGATAAAGAAGAGCACTCTTGTAGAACTCAGCAAATTCCTGGCGGAACTTATAGTATTGAGATGATACCCAGTAATAACTGGCATAAACAGATGGATCAATGTCAGTCATACTGTCCAGTGTGCTCTTTCCATCTTCTAGAAGCTTTTTGCACTCCTTCTGGTCCTGTTGCTCAAGTTTGATTATTGCTATTTGCATCTTGATGTAAAGGATTGGTTCCTCAATCCGTTGCTCTTTAGTGGCTTGCAACTTCTCAATCACCCCTTCAAGGTAATTGATAGCAGATTCTTTCTCTGGATACTGACGAGACACAATAACTGCAAAATGTGCAAGCTTCAGAAGGTTGATTTTGGTCTCGAAGTCTGTGATGAAGTTGTGATATAACTGTATCAGAGCATCGCCAGCCTGATATAGTGTTACGAAAACAAGTCAGGTACAGATAGGAGAATGCGCAGAACAAAATATTATTAAATTACCAACTGGAAAGACTTCCGTGTCTAGACAAGAAGAACCTAGGAACACATGCATTTGCACATCACTCACTAGCAACAAAACTTCCATTTTACTATTAAGCAAATCATCTACAGCATGATCCATCAAAAACCCAATAACACAAAAACCTTGGAAAGTGAAGTTAATGATGAGAAATAACAAGTTTGGAATAATTGATCTCATAGTTCTGATCAAAGTTAAGAGTTTAAAAGAAGTAATAGATAAAATGAAACCCTAATACAATTAGACTTTACATATCACAATGCAGGCCTGATCAGGCAAGTGTAACAATTAAAATCCTAATAACACACCCATAAGCTATTGTCATGTGCTATACTTAGAACCCAAATAGTATAAAATGCAATCAATACTACCTAAGAGTCTTTCTGATAGCGGCCAGGATAAGGTAGCCTACCAAGTTTAACACATGTTCCCAACTAATTCAAGAGTCCTCAAACTAATTTCATCTGTTTCATACCTAAAAGAGTGTTCCTGATACTTTTCATACTCATTTTCCCAAGTAGAATAAAATGTTCCCAAAATTACTTTCATTTGTCACTTACAGTGGCAAATAAGAAATGGAGACAATCTCCTTCACATTATCAAACAGTTGGGTCTAGTTTCATATGCTGGACTCCTTTGGAACTCCATATATTACACCGAGAACCGCAATAAAAGTATACCACAGGGACAGTTAAGTCAATGAAATGACTACGAAAGTAAACTAGGATCCAAAAAATTGAAAGAGAAATGTTTAAACATCAAATTCCGATTCATTTGTGCTCCATTTCATTCAAATTCACCAACTTTGAACTAGAGTTTCACTCAACCAATGCCGAAACGATCGAACCTTTCACACCACACAATTCAAAAACGACACGAGAGCCGATCTGAAACCCAAGCTAAAAACAAATCTCAACACCCTAATTGCCATTTCACAATCCCAAACACACAATAAACCCTAATTTCAGCTCTAAACCCTAGCAAACCTATCCAATTTCCGAAACCTTAACAAGCCCAGAGTAGCTGGGCGGTCGCAGTGAAGCAAGAGATAAAACTCTAAGAAGTAGAGGTGGAGAAAGAAGGGGACCTGAAAGACGGCGAGAGCAACGAACTGCTCGAGCTTGAGAGTGAGCTGGTGCCACAGCTTCTTCTGGTACAGATCTGCAAGGGAATTGTACCATTCGGCGAGCTCCGGGTGCGCGTTGCGCGAGGATTCTAGGTATTGCAGAGCGGCCATGGCTGTGATTCAGAGAGAGAGAGAGAGAGAGAGAGAGAGAGAGAGAGAGAGAGAGTGGTGTTAGGCCTTGTTTGGTTTTTATATATTTATACTGCTTCCATTAAAAAAACGACGCCTTGTTCGGAAAGAAAAGAATTCTGGATAATCTTCTGGGCCGGGTCGGGTGTCGGATCCAGTCTCGAACACTATGCCCGGTTTTGTAAATTTTACCAAAACCATTACTAGAATTAATTATTTATTATACATCTGATGTATGTTATATATTTCACATCTAACGGTTGACAATTAATATTATTTTTCTAATCCCTATTACAAAATATTTTCTAATACACTGTACCGCAAAAGTTAATTGATGTGAGATGTATATTAAAATTTTCCTCAAGGGATAATTCAACAAACGGTATCCCAACTATTAGTTATTTTAACTTTTAGTACCTCACATTTGAAAACTATCGCATTGGTACCTCAAGTTTCTATTTCAAGTTAATTTTAGTTCATTATGTCAATTAACAACGTTAGTGGCTTTATTTCCTACCAATTTTTAAAGACATTTTTGTCACTTTATTTTCCACTGATTTCACTTAGTTTATAGCCAACATTTTATACCATTCAAATTAACCAATTTTTATATAAGCATTTTCTTTTGCTTTTGAAACATTTAAATGTCTATGAATCCATGATAGAGTTTTTGAGCATATTATTATAACAATATGGTTGTTGGTTGATGGACATATACAATATGAAATATATGTTGGTTTATTTTATAATTACGAACTTTAGTTTGTTTGTAATAGTTGTGGTAAATGAATAATGCTTATTAATTTTATAATGAAATGATGTGAATTAATTAACTTAGTTTAAAAAAATAGAAGTTAAAATTGGAGGAAAATGAAAGATGAAATCGAAAAAATTATGAAGTCACGAAAATGTCCTTAAAAATTAGTGGGAAATGAAGCCACAAACAGTGTTAATTGATGGAATGAACTAAAATTAGGCTGAAATAGAAACTTAAGGTACCAATGATTTTCAAATATAAAGTACTAAAAGTTATAATGAATTACGGTACTTCTCCCTTTTCTTAATTTGGAACTTCAGTTTGAATGTAAAGTACGGATACATGCCTGTTTAATTCTAGGACATGTCTAAGAGATAATTAAATAGACACTTTGTCTGAAAGGTTGGTAAAGTAGAATTGTACAACTAAAACATGAACTATGATGTACCTTCAGCTATAGGGAGAATTAATAGAATAAAACTACAGGAGAATAATTAAAGTAGCAGCAAAAATACTATGATCTACGAAACTGAATACTCTTTTATCTTTTTGAACTATATGGAGAGGTGTGATCTTGTGTATATTCTGCCAATGAAATCTTATGGAATACTTATAAGTTATACCTCAAAGAATTGCATGCAGACATCTCAAAACTAAGAATAATAATCAACCTTGCCCGTCCTTATATTATCTATTTGTCACACTTTCATTTTTTCCAATATCAGGGCAATGAATTAACTACATACATAAGGAGTAAACGATACCATGTACATATACTGTTTCAGAAGCAACTTTTTATGATAACTTGGGAAATCAATAATAATGAATAAAAATGGAAAGGAATGGAAAAAATAATCAAAATTAAATGCATAGAGATTTATTTGACCGGTTGGATAACATTTATCGTGCAATCTCATTTCAAAATCATCTGATAATTTGTTTCACCAAGTCTTAAAATTGTTTTAAATTGATATAAGGAATATATCTCATTTTTGTATCAATTATTCCTAAAAATATAATAGATATTATTCAAATTAAATAGAAAGGAAATATAATATAATAGAATAATAATGAATAAAAATGAAAAGGAAAACAAAATAGATATATTCAAATGAAATGCATAGAGCTTCATTTGAGGAGTTGGAAGATATTTATTGTGCAATTTCATTTCAAAATCATCTAATGATTTGTTTTCCATTGATTAGGAATATATCTCTCTCTTTTTTTCGAATGAAGAATATCTCAATTTTGTATCAATTAGTCCTGAAAATAAGAGAAAAAAAGTGCAGATTACTGTGTGTAATATTTAAAATGTGACTTAGCTAGTGCACTGGCCTAATTGGAAACTATAATGACGAATAAAAGCCTACTATTCGAACATCGTAATATCCATAAGGCACGACGTACCGATAATGTTAAAAAAAAACTCTAGTTACTAAAAATTAGAATTTAAAGAATGAGACTTGTCTCATGGTAAAAATTTACAAAATCTAGTTCACTTGCTCTTGGAATATATACCGTATATATGCACTCAGATGCACTCTCCAACTTAGAATGGCCGGCTACGTACATGCATGCCAGTTATGCAAATCTTCCTATTAAACCCTAGAGCACATTACATTATATATATAATGCCCTTCTTTAAAGCTCTAACATCACTGATGCTGGCTGGATTCTCTACAAATCATACCAACAAAAACCCCAATCCAGATATGAGTACTCAATGTGATGATCAGATGGCTAATTCGAAGCTCTTCCTCCTCTTCTTCTTCCAAACCCCAGCCCTTCTATCTCTACGCCTTAATATTTTCTCTATTGCTACTGCTCCTCGTTTCATCTTCCGAACTGAACGTTATCAATTCCGACATGTTAAACTTCGTCACCGTTCAACACCAGCAGCAGCAACCGGTCAAGAATCAAACCAATAACACCGTCCACATGATCAATGATATCGCCAAGAAATTGGGTAGAGGGAAGATGAGGTTTGGTTTGGTCAATGTAGACCGCGACTATACTCAACTATTGCATGGATTAGAAGATGTAGAACCAATTCGGGTGAATTTCGATCGAGTTTCTGCTGATCGGAAGTGGGATGATTTCTTCCGGGAGTGGATTGACGAAGACGAGACATGGGGACGGCCAAAGTGCCCTGAAATCCCCATGCCGAAGTTCCAGGACTACGAGAACATTGATGTGATACTGGCCAAGATTCCATGTGGGACTATTAGGGGTGGTGAGAATGAAGGGGTTAGAGATGTGTTTAGGTTACAAGTGAACTTGGTGGTGGCCAGTGGCGGATCCAAGATATAGATGTCGTCTAAATTTTTTTTCTTGTCAATATTGTTTTCTAGTGTAAAACTTGATCAAGTAGCCTAAAGTGTTCAAACTTAAGTAATAACCCAATTTAATTAAAGGAAATGATAAGAAGACTGTTTAAGAAAGAAAAAAAACAAAATTTAAATTTAAATAAGACTTGTACTAAAAAACAAAAAATTATTGTGAGGAAAAAAAAAGACATAATAAAAGAAAATGTAAGAAGAAGACATAATAAAAGAATGAGACTGAAATTTACTTGTGTAAACCACACTCCAATTTGTACTTCAAAGTTTTTGTATCCATAACTACCCCTCTCACCCATCCATTCATCTCTTCTTCCTCTCCTCCTCAGACGAAACCTCTGTAAATCTGATTCAAAATCTATATGGCACATTTTTGGATCAATCATATTTGGAGATAAATAATGGGTGGCCCGACTGGCCAAGAGAGAGAGAAACAACAAAGTTTCCTTGAACAACCTATGTTTTTGCCTTCTCTTCTTCAATTTATTTTTCTTCTTTCAATATCAGATTCAAGTGGACTTTTCAATTCATTGGTTCTTGGGTTTCTTAATTATAAATTGTTGGAGGTGAGTTAATCGTCGAAAATCTCAGGCCTCCGCTTCCCAAACGTTATACTTAACAACATATCTTCAAGAGTTAAAATCATAACCATCCAACACAGACTCAATTGTGTATCATATTAAAGCCCATTAATCTTAGATCCATCTACTTAAGATGCAACAAAGGGAATGAGACAGTTTAGTGGAGGGGAAGAGAAAAGCAATGAGAAAAAAACTGGAAAAGAGAGAAGGAAGGAAGATGTGAAAGTTGAGGGAAAATTGAGAATTTTAACAGCTAAGGAGTGTGGAAGGAAAAAAAGGGGGGGGGGATGCCGGTACTCGACCTCTTGCACTGGTAGAATTAAAAAATATGACTTAACCAACTCAACTAACAAACAATTTATGAAATATATCTCATATAAATGATATATAACTTTGCAAATTTTCGTCAGGGTTTGAGCCCATATAGCCTTCAACATGTATCCGGCCACTGGTGGTGGCTAACATGGTGGCAAGGCTAGGGTGGAGGGACCCTGATTTTGGTGGTTCTCATCGGACTGTATACGTTGTGTTCATCGGGTTGTGCGGACCCATGGTGGAGATTTCAGATGTGATGACCTACTAATGCGTCAAGAGAATTTTAGGGTGTATAAGCCTGACATTGGAAGGCTGAAGCAAAAGGTGTTAATGCCTTTCGGGGCATGCGAACTTGCCACTGGTTATGCACGAGCAGGTAATTTTCCTTACGTAATTACAAGATCTTCGATTTCTACTTTTTCACTGTATTTGACTTTTAAAAAATCTGGATAGGTAGTAATATGAACTTTGAACTTATTATATGAAGCTATACGTTATACGTTTGAAATAATATACTATATCACTAGTTCAATTAATTGATTGATATCAATCGGACGATTAGCATTCCCTCAAATTTATGCTATGATTTTGAATTGGAAGATTGTTGGTCATTTCATTCTTTCCGTTTCTGGTTGAGTAATTGGTATGGACACTCATTTTCACATTTTGCAAATGACTATCAAGTTCTTCAATATCAATATTAATGGTTCATATTCACTGTTACACCTCAAGAATTTAACCCACTGAACTACACACATTTTAACGATGAACTTGATTATTGATTCTACTGGTAAAGATGTTTGGAGAGTAAGAATGGACAAACGCCAACCGAGACACGCCTATGTAACAATCTTACACTCGTCTGAAGCATATGTTTGTGGTGCAATTGCTTTGGCTCAAAGCATCAGGCAAACCAACTCCGCCAAAGACCTAGTCCTCCTCGCCGATGATTCCATCACTCCCAAATCTATCGCCGGTTTACAAGCTGCCGGATGGGATGTCAGACGAATCCAACGAATACGAAGCGTCTTTTCCAGAAAGGGTTCATACAATGAGTGGAACTACAGCAAACTACGTGTGTGGCAATTAACTGAATACTCCAAAGTCATTTTCATCGATGCAGATCTTCTAGTCCTAGGGAACATGGACATGCTGTTCACATACCCACAGTTATATGCCGTGTTAAACCACGAACACATATTCGACTCCGGCTTGATGGTTGTAGAGCCATCTAATTGCATGTTCGAATACCTAATGCGGGAAAGCTTCAAAATCAAGCCTTACAATGGTGGTGATCAAGGTTTCCTCAATGAAATCTTTACGTGGTGGCATAGACTACCTCAATGAAATCTTTACGTGATGCCTTGTTGTCATAGTACAACTGTATAGCACACTTAGGCTTAACACATAAATCTTGTAATAAGTTCCGAAGCCATAACAGCTCGCACACTCCTTGAGCCATACCTCTGTATTCTGCTTCAGCACTAGATCGAGCTACCACTTTTTATTTCTTACTCCTCCACGTAACAAGATTACCCCCAACAAAGGTAAAGTACTCTGATGTGGACTTCCGATCTGTAATATTTTCAGCCCAGACTGCATCTATGAAGCCACAAACCTCAAGGATATTGTTGTGATTCGAAAACATTACTCCTCTCCCTGGAGCTGACTTCAAGTACCTTAAAATCCTCACAACAGCATCCATGTGATCCATACTGGGATTATGCATGAACTGACTCACTACACTTACTGCATAGGCAACATCTGGTCTGGTATGTGACAAATAAATTAGGCGTCCAACTAGCCTCTGGTAACGAGTTTGGTCAGTGGGCACTTGATCTGGGTACTCTGCTAACCGATGGTTATGCTCAATAGGAGTATCAATTGGAGTGCAATCTAACATACATGTCTCTGTTAGTAGACCAAAGATGTACTTCCTCTGACACAGATAAATACCATCACTTCCCCGGGCTACCTCAATGCCCAAGAAGTACTTGAGTGTACCTAGGTCCTTCATCTCAAACTATGTGGCTAGCTGCTTCTGTAATCTATCCACCTCAATAGTATCATTACCAGTAACTACCATATCGTCAACATATATAATTAAGGCTGTTACCTTCCCTTGTTGGTGTCTGAGAAATAATGTGTGGTCTGAATTACTCTGCTTGTAGCCAATTTTCCTCATGAATTGTAAAAATCTTCCAAACCAAGCACGAGGAGACTGTTTAAGACCATACAAAGACTTTCTCAATCTGCATACAAAGTTATCTGGAGAAGCTGCCACATATCCATGAGGAATATCCATATACACTTCCTCTGTAAGTTCTCCATGAAGGAATGCATTCTTAACATCAAACTGTCTAAGTGGCCAGTTTAAGGTAGCAGCAAAAGAGAGCAATACCCGAATAGTGTTCATCTTTGCAACATGTGCAAATGTCTCATCATAGTCTATGTCATATGTCTGGGTGAACCCTTTTGCTACTAGACGTGCTTTATACCGGCTCACTGACCCATATGGATTATGCTTCACTGTAAACACCCAACGACATCCCACTGCCTTCTTGCCATGTGATGGAGATACAAGCTCTCAAGTATTGTTCTTCTGTAATGCTTGCATCTCTTCCTCCATCGCTTTCCTCCTTTTTATATCTCCAAATGCATCCTGCACTTTGTTAGGTATTGATACAGCAGAAATTTGATTCACAAATGATTCATATGACTTAGACAATCTTTTGGTAGACATAAAATTTGCCACATGATACTTAGCTTTAGCCTGAAGGGTAGGTTCATATTTTTTTGTTGGCTGACCCCGAGTAGACCTATTTGGCAAGACGTATTGTCTACTATTAGCTTCACTAGTATTAGCGCCAATAGAATGACTAACCTCAAATGAGCGATCTTCTGATGGGCAGTTGTGCTGTCAGCTTCCGGTACCTGAATCTCTGGAGTGACTATACCAGAATCATCTGGTGGTGCATGTGTAGCTGACACATCAGTAATCTCAATCGAACCTGTCACCATATTTCCTGGCTGACCTGTCTCCCCCTCTCCATGATACAGCTCTTCAAAATATGAATTCTCCCTCTGAAGAGCAGTACTAGAGGACGTGAAATAGCTCATGTCCTAAAAAAAAGTAACATCCATAGTGACATAATACTTTCCGGTAGGTGGATGATAGCACTTGTACCCTTTCTAATGTTCGTTGTATCCAACAAACACACATTTAACTGCTCAGGCATCCAACTTAGACCTCTGATGTTTTGGAAGATGGACAAAAGCAACACAACCGAAAACACGGGCGGGAAGATTATGAAAAGAGGGTAAGGAAACATGGGATGCAAGCACCTCATATGAAACTTTGCCTTCAAGGACACCTGATGGAAGACGATTAATGAGGTGAGCATAAGTTATGACAATATCACCCCAAAGGTATTTAGGCATATGGGCACTAAAGAGAATACACCGAGCGATATCAAGTAAATGACGATTTTTTCTTTCGGAAATTCCATTCTGCTCAAGTGTGTAAGGACACGTTGTTTGATGAACAATTCCGTGCGCGTTAAAGAACTTCTGAAAGACACGATTCACATATTCCCTCTCATTATCACAACAAAGAATTTTAATTGTAGCATTATATTGTGTTTGGACAGTGGTATATAAGGCTTGAAAAGCCTAAAAAACCTCATTTTTGGTTTTCAGAAGAACAATCCACGAAAGACATGTGCAATCATCAATAAATGACACATAATACCGCATTCCCGACACAGTATACTCTTTGAAGGGTCCCCAAACATCATAATGAATTAATTCAAAAGGAATAGTACTTTTATTAGAAGTACTAGGGGAATAAGTAGATCGATGACTCTTACCCAAACACATGTTTCACAACGAAAAACTGACTTATCCACACCAAGAAACAAAGTAGACATGGATTATTTCATAACACTAAAAGATGGATGCCCCAAGCGACGATGTCATAACCAAACTTCACTTAGCTTATCAGAAGTGGAGAGTAAAGCGATCCGGGACGGTGCCCCTGGTTTCTCCCCTGCATATGTCTGATCCAGATGAAACAACCTGCCCCTTAGATACCCATGACCAATTAACTCACCGATGAGAAGATCCTGAAATATCACATACATGGGAAAAAAATGTCACATAGCACTTAGCTTCAGTGTTCAATTGTGGGACGGATATCAAATGATGAGATAAAGCAGGTACATATAGCACATTGTGAAGCTCTATTGTGGGAGTAATACGAACTGACAATTTCCCTAAAACGGGAAAGGCCTCACCATTAGCATTAGTAACATATGGTATTGGTGGAGGAGATAATATAGTAAAATAAGATTTATCATAAGTCATATGATCGGACGCACCAGAATCAATAATCCATGTATCAAAACCAACAAAGTGAGAAATATGTAAAGCCATACCAATCTTACCACGACCAGCTATTGATGTTGTGGGTGTTGCTCCTCTTGCTGTATGATGATCATGTCCAACCACACCATAGATATCTGGTTCCTAGACCAGTTGAATAGCTGTTTTTGCCTTAGGACGATAATTAGGCCTCTGTGGCCTAAGGTGTGGATACAACTTCCAACAGGTTGCACGAGCATGGTTTGTATCATGGCAATAAGTGCAAGGAGGGCGGGGCTGATTCCCGAAGCCTGGTAGTGGTCCTTGCTTATGAAGTGGAGCGGAAGTTGCTTGCTGAAGGGATGGTGCTGGAGATCTAGCCTGAACAGTAAGGCTAGAAACTTCAACTTGTGTCTTATGAAGACTTTCCTGCTGAGACTCATCCTTACGGATAAATGTGAAAGCTGTGATTAGGCTAGGGGGTTCGCTCTTTCTGAGCAGCTCTCATTTCGCACTGTTATGCTTTGCATCAAGACCTTTCAGGAAATAGTGAACTCGCTCAAGCTCCTTCTCTTTTTAGTACCAAACAATATCCTCCTGATTCTTGATCATGCAAGAACGTTTCACATCAATCTCAGCCCAAATATTCTTCAGTTTGGTGAAATATTGCGTCACCGGTTGCCCATCCTGGTGCATTGCAAAAGTTGTGCACATTAACTCATGAACCTGTATAAAATCAGAGTCATTAGTAAATAGGACTTCCAATGTCTTCCATATTACATGCGCGGTGTCACATTCTGCCACCAGGTCAAGTATCTCTTCATTCATAGCTTTGAAGAAGACAGACATTACAAGACCATCAACATCGTCCCATTTAGTGTAGGCAACAACAGTATCTTCATTGGGAGCCTTAGTTACTTCGGTTACATGCCCTATCTTGTGCATTCCTCGGAGATGGACTGTCATAATTCTCTTACATTTACGGAAATTGGCCCCATTGAGTTTGGCTCCCCCAAAAGAACCACTTTCAGAATTCTTGACAGAGACTTCAAATTTCTGAACATCATTGACCTGAGAACTCTCTTCTTCGTCTCCATAACCCATTATAAATCAAATCAAATCACAAATCAGCAATAATGCAGCGGAAACAAAAAAAACTGATAGTAACCTGCCGCGGGTGCACAAGCACTATCGGTGAAAATGCACTGACAAGGCAGCAGAAAAAAGGGCCGGGCCATGTCTCGGGTCGGGTTGCGGGTCGTTTCTCCGAGTTAATAAAATCCCTTCTTCTCTTCCTTCACTTCTTCAACCTTCTCGAGAGGCTTTTGACACTTATTCATAGCTCATTCTCCTTTCTTCTGTTTAGAAATGGCTCATGTTAACATTTGCAAGGCTGTGTTTTTGATGGTGTTGGCCGTGGTGCTCGTCTTAGTCATAGCAGAGGATGCTACACTTGCTCCAGCACCCTCGCCGGTCTTAGGAGCTGGAGTTTCGTCGACAGTTTCAGGGGCATTTGTTTGCTCCTCGTTGTTGCTCTCTCTCCTTGCTCTGATTTGGCAGTAGAGAAACTCGACTTTGAGGCCACTATGGGTTCACACAACCGGAGGCCGAAGGGCCGATTGAGGGCCGAGGTCGGATCACCGGTGTTGAAGATCGATGACGATCTGGGTCGCCGCTGCTGCTGCATCGGCGAGGAGGCGACGACGGGGAACGACGTCGGAGATCGAACCGAGCGGGAGCAGCACGTCGTCGTCGAGTTAGCAGGGCGTCGGTCGGAGCAGGGCGTCGCCGATCTGATCGACTGGACGCAGCGTCGGGGCAGTGGCACGGGCACGCCGATCCGGGTGATTGGAAGCGGCGTCGGAGCTGGCGACCAGGAGCAGACGACGTCGGAGAGCAGAGGCGACGGCGGAGGGCAAGTGCAACTGGAGCTACGGCTGGGTGATGCAGGTGTGGCAAAAAACACATACGCCCAACGGGAGGAAAAAAACGGTGGAGCAAGTTTGCAACCAACCAAGTAAGTATGCTGTGATACCAAGTTGAATATTGAGATTTATATTGATATTGAGTGTTTGATACAAAGCTAAAACTAGCTATTTATAGGAAATGAGCATGTATAATTGCATTGATGTAATACTATGTCTAATGATGCATCCTAGCTGTTCTACCACCATGAGTAACATGGTTCACATAGCTCACAAAGCTGTCTCTCCATCTGTTCCTCACGCTAACAACTTAGTGTATGTTAAATTAATAGTTAGCTTTTTAAGTGTGCAAATGTAGAAGATGATTATATATGTCCTCGGATGTCGTCTATGGCGACATATCTTATAAAATCATACTATGTTTTCAGCATTTTACTCGGTTGAGCGTTAGGTCGATCATCTCCAATGGTGGGTTCAGAGTCTTGAATGTAAACCTTTGTAGCATCTCCTTGACATTTTGGTAGCTAGGCTATATTCATTTACCCTTTATATTTCAAAGAGAAATACTCTAACCCTATTTCAACAACCCAAATATATATATTGACATATATTGATCGCAACTTTTATCCATTTGAAAATGTACACGACATTGAGTGTGGGAGGCTCAATGATTTCTTCCTGACTTCCAACCAAAGCAAAGTTATCCCCTTTTACTTTCTATAATAACACACCACTCTCTTCAGTAAGCACACAAAAACTCAAGAAGCGTCAATCAAAGTAGAAGCCTGGTGCAGTTGATGATGAGAGCCTCAACCACAGCCTTAATTTTTGCCTTGTTGGTCATGATTTTTGTTACATCCTCTTTCGATCAATTCGTCGCCAGCAGCAGCCATGGAAGCAGGTTCTGTAGGGGATGAAGAAAGTCGAGCGACGATGAAAGAAGTGCATGGGAATACATGGCATGGGAAGAAGACATGGATGAATCACGGGGGCTTTCGTAGTCCCCGGAAACACCTTGTCAAGTACCCAACAGAGGTTCCATTTCAAGCTCAAGAGTTGTCTGTCTAGCTAGCTAGTTCTTATATGGCTTTACTTATTCATGATGTTCTTGTTGCTGTGCGTCTTTTTATGTATTTCAACCTTTTATCATCACAAAACTTGCTCAAACTAATGTATTCAAAGGGTTGCCGAGATCTATCTCAGATTAAATGGCTAGCTAACCATGAAGTATAAATATGAAACCGAATCTGAATGCAAATCGCTTCTTAACTTACCAATAGTCTACAAAAATAGTTCCTCTGCCAGAATTTGCATCTTTGTTCTTAGTTACTTGAGAGAGACGAGAAGTAAAGAAGAGAGACAAAGTAAAGATTGTGGAGAACAATGAAACAGGTCGAACGAAGTAGGGATGGGGAAACAAGACTGGAATAATGTGATCCACAAAGTTGCCTGCTAAACACTCGTGTATGTTTATTTGGAGTAACTAACACGAATTCACAAATAAAGTGTGGTAGCTGGTTCTGCTAAGTTTTTCATTTTCCATTCATTAATGACAGCTAAAGCTCTTGCAAGCCGTGGAGTTGTTCTTGCCCCGTATTTCAGTGACGCCGAGGCTTATATAACCTTGGACTTGACAGACCTGTTATCATCTCTTCCCATCTCAGGACTAGAAAGCTTTGTCACTATAATCCGGCCAGTGAAGATCCTTACTAAAACGACAAACACAACACCATCCAGATGCACAGATGAAGGTCTAGTTAAAATTTGTGTGAATAGATAAGAAAGTAGGGGGGCCTTTAGAACTTCCCAATGCAATATGTACTCATAAATAAACAATCACTTGAAGCATCAATTCTCTCTAATTTCCTTGAGCCTGTGATTTTAGATAGACCAGAGATACATATTTTAGTGTTCAAATTCCATGCCATTGCTTTTTAGGTAGGCAAAAATGATTGGGAAGAAAATTGTATGATAAAAGGGATTAAAAGCTGCCTAAGAAACAAATGAAAAAAAAAACCACAAATGCAATTCTGTACTGTGCTCCCAAAAGGGTACAACAATAAACCAGTACTTGTATGAGCCTGACCAAGATTTAAGTATTTTTAGGGTGACTACGGTCTGAGTCTTGGCGGAAATCAAGCCAAGGCAAAGATGTATAAACAAAGCAGAACCTAATGACTGATAAAAGCAAGAGTTGGAATTCTGAGAACTGTTCACTTGTAACTTACATATATTCTTGTGTAACTGTGACACTGATACATCTAAGAATGCATTATATTCGGTATACCCATTTATGGATAAGAAAATATAAAATACAAAAAGAGGGGCGTACACAGAGTATGAGCAATTGAAATTGTACAGAAACACATGGTCATCAATACCAAATAGGAAACAATGTACCAGGTTTTAGATCCCAGAGGCGGCATTACATTCTTCTAGTAAGTTCAGAATGTTATGTTCAGGGGCACTAAGAGATGGTAAAATCATGCGATTTGGCCGTGTATTTCTTGGTTTTGGCACAGCAGCTTCAGGTTCAAGAGACTCGCCTTCCATCATTACTGGCAAGTCACCTCTCCTTGGCACAGTTGCTGATACTCTCTCCTTCCAAATTCTTCCATCCTAAAGGTCAAAAAAGCTTTATTTAAGGACTATTCATACATTATCTATGTATGGTTCACAATGAATACTAAATCATGCCGAACATTCTGCCAGTCAGGTTCATTGTGGATGTGAAAAGAATCATCTTTCACACAGAACCATGATAGTGCTTAAAAACAATTACAGCAAGAACAGCATGGTGAAAGCGTCATAATAACATTTGGACACAATTGTCATTTTAATGACAATATACAAGCAGGATTCTGCTACAAAACTCCACAAGGAAACAGGACCAATGACTTTGCAACCTTAATTGGATGAAAGCTATCTATTCTAGTATTCTTGAACACCAAATTTGTCATAAGGCACTTCATTGTCTTAAAATATATTGGAAGCTAGGGACAGACCTTAAGTAGCCAACATTAAGAATTGATCACAATAAAAATTGATATTACAAACCACTTTCAGTGGCAACCATACCTTAAATATAATTGCACTACAACTATGCACTGACATCTGGGACCTATAATGGACTCGTGTACTTTAACCATCACCCATTCACAATGAATCATAACAACAGTTGATATTACAAAGAGTGTTCAGTAGCAATCATTTTTTAAAATCAGATCACACTGCAGTTATATACTGACATCTAAGAAATCTTAAACTGGACTCCAGTACTTAAAACTAAACACATATGTTCCAGTTTGCTATGATCCCATACTCTGTCAAGCCCCATAATGGCATAACCGTATGTTCATGGATTCTTCATGGACCAAAAAAGGTTTTGATGCCCACTTTTCTAATTGTAATTCGAAAAATGAAGGTTTATCTTCCATATACAAGAAACAGTATCACATATTCTCTCAAGCCACATACTGTCTTAAACATGATAACTGATGGTACATTGGATTAGAAATTGTCAGCATCTTAACCCACAAACCAACAAACCATCAAGCTAATACTGACAAGAAATTTGAATGCTCACACAACCATTCACTCAGCACTGAATAAATGCATTCAGTACGTGCAGTTGAAATGATAGAGGAAAACTTAAAACATTTTCTACCATACGTCATCCAAATTAATATATAATTCCATATTGCAGAGTAGGCTATATTCTTTAGGGAAACTCAGATTTATCTTACATTGAGAATGGAAGGCTCAGGTAGCGGGCACTGAATCGGTCTATCATTGTCAAGAGGCTCCATTGGATGTTCAACTGGCTTAAACTCCACTGCTACTTCAATCCCATGAGATACAGTGGCCGCAGCAGTTGCTGCACCTGTAGCCTCCGAATTAGGGGGCAGCACTTCCCTCTCATCCTGCATAGCAATTTACATCGAATCATGAATTTTTGCATCCAACACATAATTGACTTGTGAAATTTAGCAGAAGAAGAAGGGCAGACTTAAACTGAAGCCAAAAACATTTATAACTGTTCAGGAATTCAATGGAACAAGACGCTTATAAATCAAAAGGTGATTTGGTTTCGAGCAACCAAACAGAAGAAGAAAGAAGATACCAAAAAGCAAACTGATCATCAAGTAACTCCATGACATTTTTCCAGTAAAAAACTCAAACTTGGTTCTGTGAAATTGCAAAACCAATCGCAAGACTACCAAATTGAAACTTTTAAGCTGACAACCAAAGCTCTTACCTCAAAAGTCCAGGATTAGCTAGGCAGGGTAAGATCCAATAACACACAGAAAAAGATGTCAAATTCAAAGAAGTGGTCTTTCAAGTTTCATCTTTCCAAAACCAAAGCCATAAGAAAGGTCAGATCCTGAGAGAAGTTCCACAACGGAAGACCAAAACAAAGCTCCCAATCACAAATTCTAAAACTCTTTTTTTTTTAAGTCAACCCCAGTGAAACAAAGAAGCAATCTTAACGCAAACTTTAAAGAACAAGCTAGAACAGACTTAGAGAAACAGGAGGGTGTTCTTACAATGGCACTCTGGGTGCGTCGATGACTGGCTTTGTTGACAGAGAACCTTGAGAAAATACCCACCATGGCTTTTACGCTTTATTCACAGAAACAAGGCGGTCCGATCTTGATTCTGGTTAAGTCCAACGAACCACTTTCTCTGTTGAATACATATGAATATATATACTTGCACAGAAACCCAGATTGTGTACCTTATGTTTGTTGCTTTTTTCTGGGCCCTGTTGATGTGTTTAGAGAGAGAGAGAGAGAGAGAGGGGTGGGGGAAGATGATAAGGTTGCTTGGCGCGTAATGGGTTTTGTCGGCTTTTCCTAAAATGAAATATGCTTTGGAGTCAGTAGAGGAAAAGCTGTGAATTTGAAGAAATGGACTGTTGGGGCAAAAACAATAAAAGAATGGAATTGACGAGCGACTGTTCGGAGGATTCTTCATTTGGTAACTTGACTCCCCATGCACTCGCACTTTAAAGAAATTTGGGTGTCGATGCATTAATATAGAGATAGCTTACTTTAAGACTGCTATGGTATGGTTTTCTTCCATGAAAGAAAACAAAGTTACACCCTAAAACTACGAATAAAATCAAATTATATTAAAAGGAGTAACATTTTGTGCAACATGAGGCAATGTATTCAACCAACTATCTATGTTAATATGGTGTCCATAATTTATCAACGAGTCCACAACGAAATTAGTCTGCCTCCAAACGTGCTTAAAAGAAATGGAGGTGAACTATTGTGCCAGAATACAGATATCGTGAATCAAATGGTTAAGGTAAGGTAGTATCATCGGTGAGAAGTTACACTTGGTCTAAAGTAACTAAAGTTAAAATAAACTTCATCATGCATGGTCCATGAAGTTACTCCATAATTATCATGCATGCCCTCCCAAAACTCATGCACCTAAGGACGAGAGAGCAACTCCACAGCGTTGGATGGTTCCACCAAGAGGCCGACTGAAAGTTAATTGTGATGATGGCTTCCACATGGATTCTGCAAAGGGTGGTATAGAAGTGTTGGTGAGGAATGACAAGGGTGATTTTATTGCCACTACTAGCTCCAATTTCCTTCCTCATGTGGGCTCGGCGCTGCAAACTGAGGCTTGCCGGAATGGTCTAACAATGGATGTACAACAAGGTTGGGTTAAATTGAGTTGTAGAGTGACTCCTCGATTGTTGTCCAAGCTTTGAACAAAATTCGTGTAATTCGTTTGCTCCTCATCCCACATCGGAATTCGTGTATGTTGTTGCGATATGCTCCAATTCTCATTAAAAAAATTGGACTACGGTCCAAAGCCTACTGCGGACACTTAGGGTGCAAAATTTGATGAACCAAAAGTCAGACCCGTTATGCTTGAGAAATCCTAGGGGTGGCACTTAAGACCGAAAAACCGAAAACCGAACCGAAAAAAACCGAACCGAACACAAGAAAAACTGAACCGAACCGAATTAATCGGTTTGGTTTCAGTTTGGGCACATAAGAAACCGAACCGAACCGAAAAACCGAATTATTTATAAAATAACGTCGTTTTACGTTTATCTTACCGAATATTTGTTTTGATTAATGTGATTTTAGGTTTATATTATATATAATTATATGTTTCTCTTTTGTAGTGTTATATATGTATATATAATCATCTATGTTTATATGTATGCCCATATATGTATGTTTCAAATAAGTTTGCTAAAACAAACACATATATATACAAACGGATGTGTAATTACTAAATCCGCCTCAATATGAAGCAACTATATGAAGGAAACTTCTCGAGATCGATCGACACCAGTCGATATGATTGATGTGTATATATAGTCACCTTGTAAAAATTTCATCCAATTCGGACCTCGTTTAACCGTCAGAATTTCCGGTAAACCGAAAACAATACTAATATCTCATAAGGGAAGACACATTACCAAAATACGAATGAGAAAAGTTGTTTATATATTTGAAATCACATAATTTTTGTCATCGATCGTGTGTGGTTGAAACAAGGAAACTCATTAGGCAAAGCCCCGGTCAATGGGGGTTTTATTATGTGAAAATGCATGTTTTTTGGTTGACCGTTGGTATGGACGGTCAAACCATGTTCAAAACGGACGAAATTTTTACGGGTTCCCTAAATATATATACCGATCACATCTACTAGTGTCGATCAACCATATTTCAAACTGAAGTTGTCGATCGCCGAAGTGTCCACTAATGTATCATAACTTTTATATTAGGGTTATAATAAAACTATCACATTATGAAGTGACTATATGAAGGAAACTTATCGGAATTGATCGACACCATCCGATGTGATCAGTATATATATTTAGTGACCATTTTAAAATTTCATCTAATTCAGACCTCTTTTGACCGTCAGAATTTCCGGTAAACCAAAAACAACACTAATATACCCTAAGGGAGGACCAATTACCAAGATGCGAATGAGAAAAGTTGTTTACATATTTGAAGTCACATAATTTTTGTCATCGATCGTGCGTGGTCGAAACAAGGAAACTCATTTGGCAAAGTCTCGGTCAATGGGGGTTTTATTATGTGAAAACGCATATTTTTGGTTGACCGTTGGTACGGACGGTCAAACCATGTTCAAAACGGACGAAATTTTTACGGGTTCCCTAAATATATATACCGATCACATTTACTGGTGTCGATCGACCATATTTCAAACTGGAGTTGTCGATCGCCGAAGTGTCCACTAATGTATCATAACCTTTTTATATTAGGGTTATAATAAAACTATCACATTATGAAGCGACTATATGAAGAAAACTTATCGGAATTGATCGACACCATCCGATGTGATCAGTATATATATTTAGTGACCATTTTAAAATTTTATCCAATTCGGATCTCGTTTGACCGTCGGAATTTCCGGTAAACCAAAAACAACACTAATATACCCTAAGGGAGGACCCATTACCAAGATGCAAATGAGAAAAGTTGTTTACATATTTGAAATCACATAATTTTTGTTATCGATCGTGCGTGGTCGAAACAAGGAAACTCATTTGGCAAAGCCCCGGTCAATGGGGTTTTATTATGTGAAAACGCATCTTTTTTGGTTAATCGTTAGTATGGACGGTCAAACGATGTTCAAAATGGATGAAATTTTTAATGGTCCCTAAATATATATGTTGATCACATCTATTAGTGTCGATCGACAATATTTTGAAACTAGATTTGTTTAAAAATAAAAAAAAATTCAAAAAAAAAACCGAAAAAACCGAACCGAACCGAATCGTTCGGTTCGGTTTTCAGTTTACCCTATTGAAAAACCGTGAACCGAACTGAACCGAAGTTTAATTTCATTTTGGTTTATGGTTTGACCCCAAAACCAAACCGTTTAAACCGAATGCCACCCCTAAGAAATCCCCATATAGCTAAGGGAAATAACTAGATAGAGACTCGTTTTGATATTATGTTACACAACGACAATCGTGGCCCTAGATCACCAATGTATTGATATTGTCCAAATTTAACCATCTTTAAAAGTGTATTTTGAAGGAGGAGAAAAAGAGAGGAAATAACTGCTTGAGAGTTCCATAAATACTGTTTACTTAATTAAAAAACTGATGAGAATAAGTTTCGGTGCCGTGTAAATAATGAAAAATAATAATGGAGATATATGTAAAAAATGATTGCCACGTGCAATGTTGCACGTGTGAAAACAATGGCCAAAAGTTCTATAAAAGTTGGAAGCAAAAAGTGCCGCTTTCCCCTTTCAAACTCTGGGAGCGAGTTGATGGACAACGACGAGGGTTTAGACGATTGGGAATCGGAATTCATCGATGAGCTCATCCAAGTTGAAGAGCGCCTCGTCTCCCAATCTCAGCCTCCTCCGCCGCCGCCGTCTCCGATGATTACCTACTCGCCTCCGCGCCACCTCTCCCAGCTCTCCAACGCCGTCTCCTCCTCCTCCGCGCTGCCGCCGCGCGTTCGGAGCTCTGAAACTGGGCGACTGAAGGTATTGAGGGATTACATCTCCTCTTTCTCATTAGGGATTTCGTTTCGGTAATTGATTAGATTTGAGTAATGTATTGGTTCTTGTGATGTCTTTTGGTTTCAACAGATGGCTGCTTCTTCTTCGGCAGTGCCTCGCTTTGGACCCTCTAGTTGTGATAAGGACCGCCAAATTGGGCGCTTGAAGGTTAGGGACATATTGCATTACTGTAATTGAATATGTATCTGTATGTGTATTCATACATGAAAAGTAGAAGTATATTGGTGACACAGCGTCGGGATTTATCGGCATTAGGATTGGTTAACCAGAAATTTTTCGGTTAATTAGGAGATGCAGCAATTCTTGTGGAGGAGTCATTCTTCTCCTAGGGATTTTGGTTGTTGAAAATTGTTATGGTATTCTGGTTACTCGTCAGTTTTGGTTTGGATTATATGTTTCGACGGTTACCTGGGTTCAAAGAGCAGTAAGTGTTTGCATTCCAGACATACATTTGTTTTCTTGCATGCCAAAAAACATGATTCCCTGACATTAGATAGTTGCTGACTTAATTCTATTCTTATGGGATGAAATAACATTATTTTTGTTCTCATGTTCTTACTAAGGTCTGATGAATGTTAATTGCAGAACGAGCTTGGTCATGTCTTGAAGCGGCTTTCAGATTATGTACGTTTTTTTTTTTTGGGTTTTCTTTCTCAATCGATGCTGCGTAATGAGATTGCACTTGCTGTTTGTTTTGTATTCATTTTATGGCCTACGAATATTACTTATGGTAGATTTTCCCGTAAGTGAGATTGCACTTGCTGTTTGTTTTGTATTCATTTTATGGCCTACGAATATTACTTATGGTAGATTTTCCCGTAAGTGAAGTTTTTCGTTTAATTCTATCCGTTCTAGTCTTGTTAGTTCCATTATACCTTTGTCTTTATTCGAGTAAGTATATGAGTTTGTTACTGAGCTCTTAACTAATAAATAATGGCAGTACATTTTTGTCCGGGTATGCTTTCATTTATGTCCGGTGTATCTATAAAGCAAATTTGTTTAAAATGGGGATGTTCTGTCCATTTTATCTATTTGCTACATTGCCAGAGTCGTATCTGAAGTTGCATTCGATTTTCTTGTACTGATAATTTACAACTTCTAATAGGATCCCGCTTCTCATTATTGTCTTTGAGATCATTCTTGGCATAACTGTATTCAATACACCTTCTATTACTCGCAGGAACAAGAATGCTCCGAATTAAAGAAGGAAAGAGACAAAAAAGATGAACAGCTTCAGTTTGCACTCTCTAGGAATGAAAAGAACGATGGCGCTGAGAGGAACTCTGATTGTCCAAATATGTAAGTATAAACTTCCTGTCACACGTCGTCAATCTTTTATGCTGCAAATCCAAAGTTTAGCGGTACTGCCCATTGTTTAGAATACTAATGACCATGAGGGGTGCATATATCTTATCTCTAATCATGATCCTATCAGGGAATCTTCTGCACAATTACATGTGGCAAGATGTTCCAATCATCACCCTAGCTCTCGGGATCATATTGGTGAGATGAGTTAGGGATCATTGGCAATCAATTCATTTTCTTGTTGTCATACTTTCTGACATGTTTACTTATTTTATATTCACCTAGGTGTGTCCACCACTAAAGACACAGGTGTTCAAACTAATGTAACCACTCCTTCTTCTCAACCAATACAAAATGATGACCAGCACATTTCTGATAACCTCTCCAAGAAATTGCTTGCTATCTGCGGATCTCCAAATGAACAAGAGTTGGGGAAAAATGTCATTTCCAATTTGCTTATAGCATGCCAAACAGATTTTCATTCTCTTTCTGGGTGCATTGGCATGAATATATCCTCCAAACTGAGAATGGACTCTGCAGGAGATAAAAGCTCTTGTATTGTAGCTTTACAGAATGTGCACGTATCTCGTAACCCAGAAGTTGCAAAAGTATCTCATCTTTATTCAGTCTTGTCCGAGGTACTCTTATATCATGCAATTTCATATAATTTTTTAGGTTGAGAATATCTTGAACCCTAGCTTACAAATCAAGTCCCAAATTATATATATATTTTTGAAAGATCTACTTGATCTTAGATGTGTTAATTGTGGTCTGGATGTGCTATCACAATTTTGGCTTACAATAGTTTCGTAAGGGATAAAGGAGAAGGCTACACGTTTTGATTTATGTGCTGTCATCTCAAAAGTTCAATGCATAAGATTTAAAAAAGTGAAGACATTTTGATTAATAAACGATTGAATATAAAAAAGGTTTAGCCACATGTGTTACTGGCATCATGTCACCTTTTGTAGGAATAATGGATGGATTCAGAAATTAAGTAATCAACCTTGTCACCCATATATGTACTGGGTTTGACTTGGGTTCATGGAGAACTACTGGGTTTGTCATGGGCTCATGGTGAATACATGATTGGTTGTGCCACCCTGTTTTGTTCAAAACCAAATAACTGTATGATGACTAATAGGTACTATTCTCCCTTATTGCGTGAATTTTTGAAATAGTCAACACAAATTCTTTGGTAAAGCTGCTAATGGTGATTGAATTAAGTTTCCTTATATACAACTTAATGAACAGGAGAACAATTCTTTTTGATAGCAAACCATAGCCTCTTAAGAGTATTCAGATGATGTTGAATCCCTTGTTATCTTGTATGAGTTTTGTTTGTCTTTCATTTGAGTGTTGAATTGTAGGTCAATAATGGAATGGTAAAGTTGGATGCTCTGTTTGAACCACTAGTCGACCTCTGCAGTTTTAACAATGTGAGTTAATATGTTAATATTGTGCGACTCCTTGAGATTCACATTTTAATTTTTAAATTGAAACCACTATTGGCATCATCAATATCTTCAAATCTTTAATTGTTGATCCAAAACTTAAGACTGAACTGTTGACAGAAAATTCATGCTTGTAAGCTCTTTTTACCTTCACATATCATTCCTTTGCATCAGAGACTATAAATGTTCCACTTCCAACCACTTGTATCTCACCTTGTTTATATGTTACTTTAGTTTACTATTGTTAGTCTTTCATTTAGTTCTTTCAGTATGATTCTTGCAGTTTTTTGATGAGTTGGTTCATATTTGTATAGGTTGTCATTGTCCAGGCATCTCTACATATACTACATGTGTTTCTTAAGCACATTCTAAGTTTAGAAAGACCAGTAGAAGGAAGGTACATATACTCTGTTTCATGTAAACCTCGTATATACTTTTTGATTATGCTGGAGGTAGAAATGTATCGGTTGTATATGCTATTGATGATTCATCCCTTACTTTTTGGTGTTTAAATGATTCTTTATTAGCATGTACTAAGAGTGAAGGAAGTCCTATGGGAGGGAGTTAAATTTTGGGCCTCATCATGGGCTTCTACTTCTAAGGATTTTGAGGATTATAATCTTTCTTCTATTATTACTAACTGGCAGGCAGTGGTAGCATAAGCCCCTTAGCATTAATAGTTGAGCTTCTTAGAGTCTGGTCCTAGCTCCCCTCATTAGCTTCTTAAAGGGGACTCCTTGTCCACCTCCTTGTATTTTGCTTTTTATTTTAATAAAAAGCTGCTTATTCCAAGAAAAAGCTGTTTATATATGTAAAAAAAAGAAGTAATTTAATAATAGTGGCTTGATCCATATGTGGCGTAATGGTGGGTGGATAAGCCATTGATATAACAGACAGAGATGAACGCTCTAGGGCCTTGGTTGCCTGGATTTGTAGTGATAGGAGAAACAAATATATGGAATGTACATTTTCTGTTGCCTTTTGTAATCTACTCAAATATATTTCCTGATAGAAATTCCATTAGCATGGGATGTCAGAATTACCTTGTCATTTTTTTGTTTGTTTAGAAGTTTTGGCTTCTTTTTTTTTTTTTTTTTTTTTGTGTTTTCGGCTTTTCGCATGCTTATGAACTTTGATTTGATCTTTCCAGTGCACTCTACTCAGGGTCAATGTCATTGTCGAGGGATTCGTAAGGAGTCCGACAGCTTATATGGACTCTCTTCCGTTTGGAATGGATTTTTATGCTGAAACTGAAAGCAAGAGAGGGAATTGGAATAATGGAGTTGCAGATCTGGTTTCTTGCATAGACTGGGGTTTGCTTTTTGAGTTGATCGTACAAACTGCCACAAGGAATACAGAACACTGCATAAGGCTACAAGCAGTCTCCATTATGAATGTCATTGTAATGAAAAGTAATGCCTTTATGGAGAGGGAAAAGTAAGAATAAAAATAGCCTCTTTCTATTAAAATATCTATCTGTTAGACTTTCAGATTGTCTAACTGAAGCTCCATTGGAGACAGGTTTGGCCAGACACTGGTGTTTGAAATGATCGCAAAATTGCTTGCAAAGGAAACTGGTTTTGAGGTGCGAAGACAAGCAGTGCATCTTCTGTATATGCTACTGAATTGTGAGTTTTACATCACTTTTGCTTTAGTTTCTTTTTCCCAATGTAAAATTAAAGCTATAGCCAGACCGTGATAAATACATTTAGACTCCTCGATATCAGTGCAGCTTTCCCGATATAACTATCATAGTTTATAATAATAATAATAATAATAATTATTATTATTATTATTATTATCATCTTTCTTATTATTAGAAATTTATTATAGATATCATGTAGGGAATTTACTATGGGAACTTGTTGCGATTTATCTGTTGTACTTCAGTATTTTACATATACTTTCATGATTTCATCTCACCATTGTGGGACATGATATCTTCATAGTAAATTTCAAAGCAGTTAAAAGCAAGACTCAAGAATAGCCCAACTATGATAGTCAGATTTTAGGCTTTTCTAAATAACTGCAGCTTGCCTTAACTCTCATTTTAACTTGTATGCTAAATTTTAAAACACAGTGAAATTGATGCCTTTAATAATGACCAGATATTGACTTTATCCCATAGCATCCACTCCCTACTGTAGCTTTCGGAAAACATTTGACATATGTCTGGGACTTTTCTTAAATGTCTTCCTTCATCTTAGGTTATGGTACTAATTACATATTGATCTAGTTATGTTTCTATTTGTTGTCACACTATATGCTTGAATGAGAGGGTTCTTGGCAT
This sequence comes from Argentina anserina, assembly GCF_933775445.1. Taxonomy (NCBI): domain Eukaryota; kingdom Viridiplantae; phylum Streptophyta; class Magnoliopsida; order Rosales; family Rosaceae; genus Argentina; species Argentina anserina. The sequence goes on from NC_065876.1 coordinate 14,003,422, forward strand.
GCCTTTTGTTTTGGAATCTTCCAAATTTTAAACATTACTATTTGCTTATTGTACCGGTGACCCTTTCCTTCTACCACTTGTGTACTTCGGTTCTGTAAAGCCTGAAAGTAGTGATGGGAGTTAACCTGGCAGTCCACTAATCAGCTCTTTGACTTGAACTTCTAGAGTTAGATGCATGCTTTATTGATTATTTCTGTATATGTATTGCCATTTGTGTCTCAAACCCTGAACATTTATTGTTCAATTGAAGGTCCTAAAATACTGGTCAAATTCTGTACCAGTTATGAAGAGAAGGATGCTGGTGCTATGGATGAAGATGCTAGTGCTTTGACTTTTCAAAAGTACCGTATGATATTTCAAGGATTGGCAGACTGTCTAGCTTACCGTGGACACTGTCTAGAGGTATCCTTTCTTCTACAGTAAATAACTTTTTTTCTTTTTCTGCTTAAAGCCGTAGGCATATACTCGCATGTTGTCTGTAAAAAGAACTTGATTTAGAAATGAGTCGGCATAATTTTCTATTGGCGTCACAAGAGTCCAGGTGATGTGACACATAGTTCTGTTAGATAAATGAACTGTCATACTCATTCTAGGTTAAGACTTGAGAGACACATGATTTTATGTGTCTTGTTGGTTCAATAGAGGCCTGCTAGGCCTGTGAACTACATGGTGGAGGTGGTTATGTCCGTTTCCATTTCATAGTATCTCTTACACTACCTTAGTGGAGGAGGGTTTTAAACTTTTGATCCTATCCCTAGAGTTAAATATTTATTTTTAATGATTTGTATTTTCAGATATTGATGGCTTGTATATGCTTGTGCTTTCAGGAGTTGACACTTTGCCGAAATGTTGTTCTTCTATTGGCCTTCCTAGCTTCATCTGGAAAATCTGGCTTTGAAATACTTGCGAGTCACAAGCTGCGTCAAGATGCAAATTTTCTAATTTTAATATTACAAGTTCTGGCAGCACAAGTAGACGAGACAGCAGTTAATACTAAGCAACAACAACAGCTTTATAAAGAAAGGTATTTGATATGCGGGTCTTATTGGCCCTTGTGTGTTCTGATACCGTTATTTATATGCAGGCTAGGAATCACATATTCTGATACTAAGTAACAGATTCATTCCTGTTCATAAGAATCTGATGGAAACACGTCTTTGTTAAATGTTGCTTATATTGTGTGTACTGTCATGTTGTTATGTAGGACATTGCTGATACGGGAGGCTCTGATATTGCTCAACAGATTGGTGTCAAACCCTTCATATTCTGCAACTGTCTTGCATGTATTGTTAACAGATAGCAGAGACATGGCCAGCTTAGCCATTAATGTTGCGAGTAGGTTGTCCTGGAAAGACCAAGTATATGAGAAGTTTGATAGCAGGCCGGAATCTGATATTGGTGACCTAGCTAGAGTCTTTAAGAAAAGGGTGTTCTCATATTTAGGTGATAACATATCCTGAAGCTGTTTTTGCACTTATAGTACACACATTTTTGTAAATTCCTAGGTCTCAACAGTGTACATGTTGCCACCAGAGCTGTGTTGTGCAGTGCAAAACTCTTAGAATGAGCCTTGTAGCCGGAAATTTTGTAATGTGCCGGCGCCAGTTGCTAAGCTGGAAAGTTTTGTCAAGTCTTGGTCATTGTATGATGGAATTGTTGTATTGATCAAATGCTTGGTTACCGTATATATAAAAGAATCAACTTCTACTGCTACTGTATGTTCATGTGAACTATAACTGGGACGTGCACTAGTCTTTTCATTAGGTTATCTGTTACAACTAGGAGCGAGACAGCGGTGAAGCAAGACTCATCAAGTGGGACTATACGCCCCTCTTGCTATGTATTTTATTGTGTTTAATAAACGATGAAGCAAGATTCATCAAGTGGGATTAGAAGCCCCTCTTGCTATGTTTTTTATTGTGTTTAATAAACGAAGCTAGGCTGGGTTCCAAACCCCTTAAATAATAATAATAATAATAATAATAATAATAATATGCTCAAGCATTTCAAACCCTCCAGCTTCAAAGCAAAATATGTCTCCTTCAAATGCCTGGATAGTTCGAGGAATACAAGTGGATCCTCCTTGAACCTATACGTACAATTTTCTCCAGAACTAGCTGCTTCGACAACTATTGTTAGGCAGTGCATGTTGAATCCATTCGTTTAGGTGCCGCATATCATCGACAATCAGATGCCTCCTCTCTCCTTTAGCAGCTCCTCACTTAACAACCCAAACAACCAACATAAACTCAAGCCTGAATCACGCATAATCAGTTCAAAAGAGCTGTAAGTATAAGTAACATGAAACTATTAACATGACAACTCTGTTGTACGTAGCCTAGTTGACAGGATACATCGAGCTATGCATTTCTATCAAACTAATGCTTCTCGGCTACTTGATTGATCATCCACTGTGGACTGGAAGTAGATGGGTGCAAGAAGGGCACTGATCATAGCAATACACAACCGAGTGACGGCCAAACCGAAATAACCAAGACATTTTACATTAGGAAATAGCTATAGTACGGCATAGCCTTCCATTTACACCAACCCATCATCAGTTTGTACAATAGGTTACAATGCTATACAGACAATAAGACTAATGTTTATACAAACTAGTAGGCATTCTGGATTACCTAACAACCATAGGCAATCTTTCATATATGCATCATGTACAAATTTATAAGTACACAGACAGTTAATTACATGGATAAGCAATATCTACAAAGGCAGCTGATTACCAGCACATAAATGATGAATTACTTCCAGGATTTCCATCGAGTTTCTAGTTCGTGGCTGAAGTCATTGTTGGGCAGTGGACAGTACTCCCCGTCAGTCATGCTGTCTATAGAATACACCTCCCATCCTCCTTCTCTCCAGTAGGTTGAGTAAACTTCTGCGACATGCGACACTCTCCAGTTATCTTTTCCATCTGGACGAATTGTCTTCATCAGATCCACTGGCATATCAGAGAACTCGAGAATTTTCAACTTACGCAGATGCTCAATCCCTGATGGCACCTTCTCCAGAAGCTTACACCGTTGAATGCTGAGCTTTTCAAGACAATCCATTGCACCCATCTCTACGTGTATGCACTTAAGTTCATCGAATTTGTCCAGGCTTAAGATCTTCAGCTTCCTAAACCCATCGGCCTTGAAACACAATCTGTCTCCAACGAATACTTGACATAATTCAAGTTGAACAAGATTGGGAATATGTCGTAGAGAGATGAGTGGATCATCCTTTAGCCTACTCCATTTCAGAGACAATCTGACTAGGCTTGGAAGAGAAGGAATCCAGTGAGGTATTGCGTCCAGACGTCCTCTCATATAGAGCCGCTGAAGCAAAGGAGGAGAAGAAAGGTGTTGAAGGTCAATGATCTCATCTTCTTTCACTGAAGCTATGGATAACGCATGAAGATTACTCAGCTTTTCAATAGATGAGCACAAAGCCTTTCCATCTGCTTTTCTCAACTTTAATAGACCTAACCTTCGCAGTTGAGTTAGCTTCCCGAGCTCTCTTATAATCGTGCCACCATCTTGGTTCACCTCAATGAAACAGAGCTTTTGCAATGCTTGCAAAACACCTATTTTTGGGGTAACCTTAAATCCATTCTTTGAACTAAACTGTTCATAAGATACATATTCATGCTTGTATACCAAAAGATGGCGTAGGCGTTGGAGCTTGAGGATCTCATCAGGGAGTTCACTGACATTGGAATGCTTAAGATCTAGAGTTTCTAGATTCTGAAGCTTCCCAATATATCTTGGAACAGTTTTTACCTTGGTATCCCTCAGACTCAGGTATTTCAAGAAATGCAAGTCCACAACAACAATAGGAAATCTCTTTAAAGGCGAGCTATGCAAGTCCAACACATTAAGCAGCCTAAAACCACTGGGAAATAATGCATTGATGGAAGGCCTTATTCTGACCCCAAACATGAATAACGAACGTAATTGGGAAACTGACCTGTTTGGCCGCACAGTTTGCAGCGTGTCATGTATAGATAAGCGTCGAATTTTATCTGACCACTGTGCAGGCACACTTTTTTCTTTCACAATTGTTGTGAAATTCTGATCTCTTGATTTGGAGATGATGATCTCCCGCAAAAGATCATGGATCCGACATGTTTTGACCCTTCCATCAGGAGTGGTTGTGGCCACTTGCATAAGGCTCCTGTTCAAGAGTTCATGGAGATAGTCATCTGCTACTTCCTCCAGTGTTCTCCCCTCTTTTGCTTCAATGAAACCCTCTGCTACCCATAACCGGATTAGCCTCATCCGCGCAATTAGATGACCCTCAGGGAAGATGCTCAGGTATAAGAAGCACGATTTCAGAAAGTAAGGTAAATCATTGAAACTGAGTGAAAGAACCTTTCTCAAATGCTTGAGCTTGTCATTACCCTCTATCTCCGCCCCAAGGGTGCGACCAACCATATCCCACTCATCAATCCGTCTTTTATCTTTTGTAGCCAAAACACCACTGATTGCAACAATTGCAAGGGGAAGACCTTCGCACCTTTTTAAGATGTCCTTACATATATCCTCCAAGTGTAGAGGACATTTGTTCTGCCGAAATGCCTTTCTGCAAAACAGATCCCAAGACTCTAGAGGAGGTAAGGGCTTTAACTCATAGGTCTTACCATTAGAGAGTACACGAGTGGTGGAGGCCACATCAGAATTTCTTGTAGTGAGCATAATTCGGCTCCCACATCTGTTGTTAGGCAATGCATTTTGAATAGCATGCCATTCATACAGGTGCCATACATCATCTAAAACAATCAGGTACCTCCTCTTCTGTAGCAGCTCCTTGATCATTGTCTTCAGCTGATCATTGTCCATGTTTACGATAACTTGTGGAACTTGTCTCCTCATTGCTTTGAAGAGTTGTTGAGCCATGTCTTTGAGAATTTCTCCAGACTTCAATGACCGATTGACAGTGATCCATGCACAAACTTTGAAATGTTTTTTCACTTCTAGATCATCATAGACTTGCTTTGCTAAGGTGGTCTTCCCCATACCCCCCATTCCGGCCAATGAGACCACTTTCCGCCCAGGACTACTCTTAAACAGCCACCTCACCAGCTGATTTATAGGCTCATCAAGGCCCACAAGATCAGATTTATCTAAGAGAAGGGCATCTCCTCGAAGATCTTGCCATGTATTCCCCACACTGTCAAATCCTGGACCTTGTTCAGCTTTGATGAATTTGTGACGAAGTCTCTTATGAACCTCAGAAATGTTTTTGATCCTTGCGTTGATGGCTTTTAACTCGGAAGCAATTCGGTAACAAGCTTTGACATTCTTGATACAGCATCCCAAAGTACGTAGAGAACCATAGATTCCATGGCCATGATCATGTTCATGCAGCAAAGTAAATTCATCTAGAATATCTTCAGCTTCATGAGCAACATCTCTGACTTGCTTGACCCAGACTTCAACTTCCTGATCAGTTTCCAGTAATGTGTCTGCAGTCCTTAGAAAGGCCTTCATTCTTTCAAATTCTCCTCGGAGATAGACCCCTTCCTCTCGAACACTGCCAAATAGAACTCCCAACAAGTGGTCGTCATTTTCAAAGATCGCTGCAAGCTTCTCCAGCAGATATTTAACTGAACTCTCTGCCATCGTGTTTTGTGTTTATTGCGTTGCGGAACAGCCTTTGCCAGTCTGAAACTGTAGATGGCATTGGCTGCATCCAAGTGACTTGGCTAGTTGCTCCAAGTTACATTTCTCACTTCAACCTTGCATGTTTATATACTAGAAAATATGCTATAAAATATTTAACAATAGATAACTATACATAGGCATGGTAAACTTCACGTCAAAATCAAATGAGCAACAACATAGATAATCCACGGGAAAACAACAAGTCATGTACAGGGAAATATCTCGGTACTACCTACATAATTTTAGGAAGTTCCATATAAAAGTTTTATTTCACCAGTCACTTTCTGCTTACCCAATTCTTACAATTCAAACATCAAATCACTCTCAGTGCATTATCCTGATTAGCTACTATGAAAAAGGATAAACTGGACAGCATACACCTGAGCTGGAAAACTTATCGCAATCGGCTTCATCTTATCCTAGAAGACATATATATAACCAGAAATAACCACCATTCTTACCAATTCATCATACAAAAAATGCCTTACATCACAAAACTTTTCCACAAGTAACTTAAATAGATTGACTGAAAGCAACAGACCATTATATATACATAATATATCAAGACAATATAGTAAGGTGTGATCTTAGTTCTCATCTGAATTCTGAAGGCGTGTAAAAGGGGACAAGCTCGTTATTGTGTAAGAACTACGTACCCAGCAGTTTCCTATACATTCAAACTGACTTTATGCTCTACATAGAATATCTAATACGTTCTTATGATGTTCAATCAGTTTCTTCGAGGAAAGAAGAGATTAACATGGAGTTCAATACAAAAAGGCACATAATTTGATCATACTTTGAATACCCAATTTCAGAAGAGTCTGAAAACAAAGTCTGGGTTAGTAGAGTCACCTGAGAATGAGTTTTCCAATGACCCTTATTCCAGTTTCTGTCTTGACGATAGAGAGAACAGGGTGATTGGCGGTGCAAGAGTCAGCAAGCCTTTCTAAAAAGTCAAAGAGAGTAAAGAGTTTGAATATTAAGGCGTGTTTAGTAGAGGAGCCTTTGGATTGATTAGTTTAGGACTTTTTAAGTAGTGGTCTATTAGACTCACGTACGTATCTGCATCTGGATCGTTTAGATTTTGGATGTAAAAGTTGAATTACTCGTACTAATTTCTATCGATTTTGTTAATTTGGTAAGGGCAACTTGAACTAGTTTTCGACATGGTTTCATGAGGTTATTCCGAATTTCTAGCTACATAAAGCAAAAAATATAACATGGCAATAGTACGTGTAAGCAACAATGTTGTCTTCCCGTATTATACATATAAGCAAATTTTAACGTACTTGGATCTTTTACGATAATTTAAGATGCATGTTTGGCGACTACATGAATAATTTAGGACATTACACATTTCACGAAATTTGTGATTTAAAAAAAATTATTGGCATATTTTGATTTCTGTTTGTTGGCATCGCCATCGTCCGCCTCCGACCACCATATCACGACACCCCACCACCTCTGGTACAATTTTTGATCTCCATTCCCTCTCCAAAACCCAAACCTCTCACTTGAATTCAAACTAATCTAACTTAATTTTAGGTTTAAACTTTGATTTAAGGCTCTAGTTTGTTAGATTTCTCTCTCGATTTTGTTTTCCTAGCAACAAAGCTCGATCTCTGTTTGAACTCAGTTATGTTGTGAAGTATGGATTCGATTGTGGTACTGAATAGATTGAGGATTTTACGAATGTGATTGTGATTGTGGAACTAGGTTTTTCAAGTAGTGAAGAAATTGGATATCTTTGGTGGGTTTGAGGTTTGGATTTGAAAGATGACGCACATAATGGTTAACCCAAATGAAATCCAATTAAGGATTGATCCAATTCACGCTGATGTTGATGAGGAAATCACTGGTCTTCAAACCCAAGTCAGAAGATTGAGAAATGTATGCACCAATTTCTCTCTCTTTTACTTTTAGGTTATTTACTTAAGGATGCTGCTAAATGTGCCCATCAAACTTCTTAACATACCCAATTAATTATTTAAATCTAATAATATCAACCATTCTTAATTAAGTTGACCAAAATACCTGCATCTTGTACCCAACATCTTCTTCCCTTTATTTTTTTCAAGGTTAGAAACTCAAATTGAGTTTCAACTCAAGCATAGAACTGATGATAACAACCTCATATATGATTATGCCAATACAACGAGGTATACAAAGGAAAGCATGCAAGTTAAAGGGTGCCACAATGCATACTGATGATAACATGACATAATGGAATCAACTGTGCATAAGCATAATTTGAGAGTACATTTGCTCCCCACCTTATTTTCCCACTTTCATCCCCACCCAGCTATCTATGTGACACGTGTCCCCTCTAACCTAACCACACTAACTATGGTTACTCTTATTAATTTTATTTATTTTTCTGATTTTACCTAATTTTTTCCTTTTCTTTCTATTTTTTCTTTTTTTTTCTTTAAACAAAACATTAATAATTTTTATTGGTGTAGTCAATCAATGCCAATGTCATTATAAAATTTTCTCTCTTTCAATTTTGAAACTCTTAGCTTCTAGGAAAAAACCACAAAAACAATTTAAGCTTGATTATATTTTTTGCAAGTAAGTATACGTGAACATAGCGAATTCAAGCTATTGGAAAACAAATAAAATAAAGAACAACGTTTTACTCCCATTGGAATCTAATTCAACTAATATATTGTCATCATCCCTTGTAGCGACTAAAAATGCCATAAACAATTTCCAATGTTGAACACTAAAAATTCAAATGATCTTATTGTGTACGTTGTTCTAGTTTAACTGCATCCTTGATCAAAATGTATTAAGAACAATGAGTGCATGATTTCAATCCCTGGTTACAATGATGGAGCCTCTGACATTGAAAGATCTTCAAAGTTTAGATGGCGAATCGATCCTTGAGATCTTGCTCGTACAGTATCCTATCAAATATACGTATGACGATATTAATTTTATTATGAAATGAGAAAATAAATATTAGTAATATATAAACTAGGATTACAAAGTTACAAACCTGTGAGTGCATGATTGAGTAATCGCTTAACGTCGGGGAAATAACTTGGTAACCAAGCGCTTGGTTAGGAATGGTTTGAGAACTAGAAGCCCCAACTTGGTAAACATGTGGTTGTAAAGGGATGACTTGAGCAAAAGAAGCTAGTGACGATAATTCGTATGAAAAATTTGTAGATATGGCTGGAGCACTAGAAGTTGTAGAAATACCTGGACATAAGAATTCTGACAACTTCTGATGTCATTCATAACCAATTCGAGATAGTTCCTGTACATTCATAAACCAATGTCAAATACATTATCTTTCAATTTTGAATGAACTTTGAATAGTTGTAAAATTCACTTGGCTATATGGCAAATATGGATTCGAAGGGCCAACAATCTCGTGTCCATTTGAGTTGGATTCTTGAATAACTGCAGTTTGGGAATAATTAGTGTGATTTTAATAGATGAAGCGCATAAGAAGAACAATATACATGTACATAAATTATACACTAACCTTTTCTTTTGGATGAGCCTCTCCTTTTCTTTGGTACTGATGCAGTGTTCTCCTCATCTAGTGCTGCATTTTGTTCTTTTTGCCTGGACTGCTCACTCTTTTTTCTTTGCTTTTTAAAACCTAAGACATTCTTTCCTTTTCCCTTATTCCGAGGTTTACGTTTCTTCAATGGATCTCGTAGAACCAAATTTGCATTATTTTCATGCATTTCATTATTAAAGTCCAAATCACAATTTGTTCCATCATGTCCCATTCCGGCCTGCAAGATACCATCTAACACTGCCTCTAAGTCTATCAATTTAGACTCAACCATAGTGCATGTTTTCTTGTTTATTGAACCCTTCGCTACAACTCTATGTGCTATTTGAGATAAGCGACTATATTGAATACTGGAAGATGAGCTAGGAGCACTTACATTTACCTCAGTTGACTCCAAACCACGCCTATCATCATGTCTCCATCTCTTTAGGTAATATTCAGATGGTAACGAAGGCATAGCCAACTCACGAAATAGTTTCAATGCATGTGAGCAAAGAATCCCTTCAAATTTAAATCTGTTACAGTTGCATATAATCAAATGATTTGAAGGATAATATGTAATTGACCTTCTCAAACATGGATTTCCCGGTCTTTCCACCACATGTGTTTGTGTAATGCCATCATCACTTTCTAACTCCAATTTCAAATCCAAGCATTTTTTGTACTCACCTTGAAAGAGATAGAAAATGTTTTTTGTGTACCTATTTGCTGCTTCTACCTCCACTTTCCAAGTTGATAAAAAGATACGCTTTGTTTGTGAAGTTGCAACCTCTGCAAGTCTCTCTTTTTCTCTTCGATCATCTAGTGCTAGTTCATATTGTTGGATCCACTCGCGTAGATAAAGATTCCTATAAAAGAATTTATTTATGCTTTCACTTCTCTGTGTTGTTGTCATGCCTACAAAACAAACAGTTAAACTTTCTTTAATAACAAAAACCTGATCAACAAACTGAAAAACATAATGATATAATGATCACAATATCAAGTGATAAGAATCAATGTCAAAAACAATTTATATATATATATATATATATACCTGCACAAAAATGGGATCATCCATAGACTTGTGCCCATTTTTCACGTAATTCATACAAGTTCTGTAGCCAAGGGTTATCACTTAAGCCATAATTTTCGAGTAATGAGTTCCAACTTGACTTGAATTCGTTAATGGTCTCTGGATCATACACACAACTTCTGAAATCTTGTGAGAATGTCGAGAACTCTTGAAAGACATGACTTAAATGTTTTGCTGCATTCTGAAAGATGTGCCACAAGCAAAGACAGTGATGAGAATCAGGAAATACTTCCCTAATGGCAGCTGAGATTGATGCAGCTTGGTCTGTAAATATGGTCTTCAGTTTCTTTCCTGCCATAGCTTGTACGGAAACTTCAAACAACCATGTACATGCATATGTGGTCTCGCCATCTAATAATCCACACCCAAATAAGATTGTTTGACCATGATGATTAATACCAATTATTGGAGCACAAACCATTTCATATTAGTTAGTTTTGAATGTTGTATCAAAGGAAACAACATCACCAAATATGGCATAATCTTGTCTTGATTTCCCATCACAATAGAAAACACCACAAATCTCATTCTCCTCATTCGTTCGAATTTCATAGAAAAAGGACTCGTCCTCACTTTTCTTTTTCTTGAAATAAGCAAGCAAGTTATTCGCATCACCTTTTTTCAGCAACGTTGTCCACTTTCTTTGAATGAAGTTGTTGCAATCTGTTTGAGTAAAATTTAAATTTGGTGCCCGTTTGCTTCAACAGTCATGTACCTGTAAATTTCTGATGGCTTGAACTCAGCATTGCTCATCTGATTCCTGAATCCACATTGAGAAGTCTCTATGTTTCGATGTGATCTTAAAGCATGTGAAAGTGATGGAGAAACTACATCATGGTTATGTTCATAATGAAATGCTGTCACAGCAAACTTTCCATCTTCTTGAAGCTTGATCTCAAGTTGTGCCTTGCATCCACATCTTCGGTCGTCTCTTTTTCTTGTTGGTGTGTTTTTTTTCTTATAGAAACCTTCACGAGAGCAAGTATATAATCTTTTCCATACCAAACCACTTTTATTTTTATTGACTCTCTGCTTTCTCACACTAAACTCAATAGTTTTAGCATAAGAATTGTAAAAAACATATGCATCTTCCTCGGTGTCAAACATCATACCAAGAGCTGGAACAACAATAGCTTCTTCAATATCTTCTAGAGGTTCCTCATTACTTTCACCGAAAGCAGTGGCATTGTCTTCTCTTGTTTGCTTATCATTGTTCATCCTACCCAAACTTTCTGAATACAAATCTGACTGTGCATAATCCATTGTTTCATCAAGATTACCAAAATCCTGAGCACAAATTTCTCCCTCTAAAAATTCCATATTGCTCAATATAGAATAAGCAATTTCTGCATAATATATCATAAGAAACCACAAGATGAGTCATAATCGAGTACGTATTAGTATAATACAGTGTAGTTCTATATTTGATATAGTTATAGTGAGCTACAAAGATACTAGTTTATGGCATATATACTTTATACATAATTGATAATTAATTCAGAGATGCATATACAATGAATATGGAAGCAAATGAAAAATAGAAACAGAAACAAACATAATCTTTCATATAATAACTATAGGTGGAGAAGGCAGAAAACCCTGGCTATTATTCCAAGTACTGCATCTAGAGTTCATACCTTGTTCACGCAAGCTAACAAAAGGAAATATTGTGAGGAGGAGGAGGAGAAGGCAGAAACCCAAACATTATTTCTTCTGTTCTAATTTGCAGAACTCGACTTGGAGACGGAAGGAGACTCCAACAAATTGGAGAAGGCAGAAAGAGTAAACATTGTTTCTAAAAAGTAACCATAGTTAGTGTGGTTAAGTTAGAGGGGACACATGTCGCATAGATAGCTGGGTGGAGATGAAAGTGGGGAAATAAGGTGGGGAGCAAATTTGCTCTCGCATAATTTGGGTTTCATAAACTAAAGCTTTTGAACTCCCAAGAGAGTTCCCGTGCAAAAAATCAACATCAACCCACCTTTTTTGTCCTAATTGAGTCTTACCATACCCACATCAATTTCCAATTAACCACATCAAAACTTGATTCTCACCAATAGACAAGAATGTTGACAATCAACCGTCGCAATTACCATTTTACGTCGTGAAACTGCCCTTCCACTACTTTCTCTAGAGACAATTTGACTTTGTGCCACGTACAACAAGATGTTGAAATGATTTTCTTCGTCAATGTTCAGTGTGGGGGCATGATGAGATTTTGTTTTACCATTTTTTTATTTTTAATCAATTTAAGTTATTAGCTGGGTACACTAAGAAGTTTGTTGGGTACATTTAACACACCCTTTACTTAAATGCAACTTTTTGTGTATGTATTGGTGTTGCTTCCATGATTCATGGATATTGACATTTTTCTTTGCACTGAATAAATATATTTATATTGCTCTTGCATTGTAGTTCAAGGTATCCATAAGAATTTTGATCAAGGAATTGCACTCTGTTTAGTTAATGGAAATGCAGTCTGCCTAGAGGTAAAAAGATATGGATTATAACATATTTGAATGTCATATTGCTGATGTTATGACTCTTGTCATCAGTTTATTAATGTTTTTTTTCTTAATTAGCTACCTATAGGTAACGTCATGTTTGCTTCTAGACAGAGCAGCCACATGTAGTCAATAGTAATGTTGTGCTAGTTAGGGGAGTATTGTCGATGTATCTATTCCAAATGAAAAAATGAGAGGTTTCTTTGTGCTTATAGAGACCAAAATGATATATTGCTCAAAATATTGTGAATTCTAAATAAACTGTTTGAATTTTAGATCATCTTTATGGGTCTTGTAACTTCATATTTCCGCAATATTTTTTTTCTCTTTATATAACTATGTGGGGCCTAACGTTGATTGTGTGCAGTTTGTTTACACCAACATTCTAGATAGTGTTTAATCTCGAGTTCTTATTGTTTATACAAGTGGCTCAAGAGATTGATGATGAATTCAGATTCTAGAATTTTATGCTCAATCAGTTGGTATGCCTTGAAAGTTTAAACACTAATGTTTATGCAATTCATTTTAACACAATTATTGCATTCTATTTTCTACCGTTGGAATAAGGATGGCTAGATGATAACATTTTCGCCATAAATTAGGATCATCCCTATCTATATTTTGGTTAGAAGTACGAGAGAAATGATTTTTCCTCAAAAGTAGTGAAATTATAGAAGTATGATTGTTGAACATGTGTACAGAGAAGTGTGCACAAGAAGTGGTTAAAATAAGTTGTTCTTCGTATATGTGAATTGCTCGAAATCCAAGCTTTAATACTTTATATGGTAGAAGAATATTTATATATTTGACATCTCATACAACTAGAAGAAAATATTAGGAGAGAGAGGATTGTAGGTCTTAAATGTGCATTTTGCTCGAACTACCATGGAAATTAAAACATAATACAATTGGGAAATGGTTTTTGGTTTGTGTTACACATCTATTCCCTCTCGTTAATTCTAAACAAGTAGTATGCATCACTTGGCTATTGTTTCAGTTGAAGGAAATACTATTAATACTCACTGACACTTGTATATATCTGCCTTAATATTTTGTGCATGCTTCTTTGTGTCTGTGTGAGTGGAAATAGTGCGACTTTGGGTAACCTATATATTTTACAGGACATAACAATGATGAGAGCTGAAGCCTGAGTGAAGAATTATGTCAGGAGATTGAACAAGAGCACCATCTAGAATGGTTCAAATCATGTTGTCCATGTGGCGTGTTTTGCACTAATTTGTTTCTTTTTAGTATACATTTGGTCCAAGATATCCAAATGATGAAGGATGGTCTCAAAAACTTTTTGTTCAAGAAGAGATTATTTGGAATGCCGAATTATTGGTCTCATTGTAAAGTCATTCTCGCACTTTTGTTACTATTCCAAGTTTGAATATTGAGTTTAGCACTTTAGTTTTCAAAAATATTATAATTAAAGCAGTTGTGTTTTCTATCAGGGAAACAATCTTATGTTTCAGATATTAGAGAAATTTTAATATAAAAAAATATTAGACAAATGATCTATGTAAGAATGTTATATCATGGAGATGTTTAACAACTAACCTAGTCAACTATATGAGATTTTCTCTTGTGTTTCCCTTTATTTTTTTCAATTGTTTTCTCTTTCTCTTTGCATGGAGAGAGAAATGTCCATGTGCTATATGAGGTTTGCTCTTGCTATATGAGAAATGTCTCAACAATATATGATATATAAAAGCTTTTTAACTAATGATGGTTAATTATGGATGATTGTATCACATATAATCCGTATGAGGATTTTTATGGATTGGGAATGCATCAATTTTTTCTTGATTGTTGACCTAACCTGATTCTTTGTTTATAGTTCGATGAAGTTATTTTGGTTTATATGTGTCTGATATGTCATTATTGTGTTTGGTTGAGTAGTTTTTTTTCTCTGTCATGGTTTATCATTTCACTTATTCAAAATCTGAGAATGGATTCCTTAGGTTATACAACATAACAAGTCCAAGGGTGGAAGCATGGTATGAAAGTGAGTGATGGTTCAGAAACATGTTTAGTTGTGTTTTTTTTGTAACATCCATAAATTCAGAATAATAAAATTTCGAATTTAAGGAAGCTAACATTCTAAAATAACTTCAATAAATGAAAATACATTACAATAGCTGAATATCTCAACCAAGTTTAACAACAACTCGATTTACAAACTGTAATACATAAATATAATTACAAGATGTAAAGATGTACAGTTTGGGATCTCTCATAAAAACCTCACTAGAACTAAAAAGGGAAACTGAATCAAAAACAACTCTAAGTTGTCATGCAGTGCACCACTCTTGTCACAACTACTAAGAAGTACTTGCAGCACTACCCTGATAGCAGCACAAAGTGTGACGTTCTTAATGTGTTTATGCCCTATTCTTACTCTTTGTTACCGCTTATATAGTATATTTTAGTTTCTTTTGTATGAATAAGTGTCTAGGTAGAGCTTATATCAATTATGAATGAATTGATGATGAAATCGTGCTAAGTGTTAAGAATCCTTGTTGAGATATGCTTCCTTGTTCGAGTAGGATTCATCCTTGTGTATTTCTTTGTTTCTAACATACTTATTCTTATTAGGAAATACAAATCCATGTTGGAGAAGGAAAGCAATCCTAGTTCCACAAGGAAAGAGAAGAAAATACACTTAAAAGCCCAATCCATTCAAGAATCAAAATGCTGTCAATATTCGTAGTCCAACTTCGACGGGCTCCCCTGGATAGCTCCGATCGAGTTAGAAGACCTACTTTATATGGAAATAAAGGTATTTGAGTCTCGTTTCTGTAGGATTTGGAATCAAATCAATATCTTATTCCTACAGAGAGATATGACTGAATCATTGATCGGAGGTCCAGTGAACTCGGCGGAATTATCTCAGCCATTGATTTGCTTTTGATCCAAGGGCTATGAGGGAAACTTGGGACCTTGTTTGTCCTGCATATAGAGCACAAATATGATCAGAATCTCCATAAATCCCTGCACCAAAGAATGTCAAAGAAGGCATGCAGCAAATTAAATGAGAAGAGGCAAGAAAGTCAAAGAAGGCATGCAGCAAATTTAATGAGGAGAGCTAAGAAAAATCAAACATGGCTGCAACAATTAAGACTTTTGCTGCCTCCCTAATTTAAAGGAAGAAATTTGTGCAAAAGAAATCAGCATTAAAGGAGGAAGAAGATATGCAATTAATGCAAAAGATATGCAATCCTTATAGAAATCAGAATTCTGGCACTGCAGGTCATCCAACTTTGACGAGCTCCCCTGGACAGCTCAGAATGATTGAGAAAGTGCATGATATATGGATGAAAAGCCACGGAAGTCTAGTTGAAATTACCAGTTGGAATCATCTCAATATCTATTTTCTAGAGAAAGTTATGGCCACAACAAGGGACAAAGGTCAGATCTGCCGAATCTAGGAAACCTCAACCAATTTGGTTTCAACTTTGTGGACTTTGTGGCCATCCTCCCTTGGGTTTCTTCCTCTATATATAGCACCTCATTTCCACAGAAAAACATCATCATCCTTGTGCACATACTAGCCAAAGCTCTACCGAATTTCATACTCACCAATCCAAGAAATCCTAAAACCGATTCCACCATTCTCCACCAATCCTTAGCCTTCAAGCACGCTTGTGAAGAGGTTACATCCCCTTGGAAAGCCACGGCTACACCTTGTGAGATCGCTTGATTGATAAAGTGTAACCATGATTCTCTCTATGTTTATTTCAGTGTTTGGTTTTTCTTGTTCTTGGTTGTGTATGTGTTTTGGTCATTGTAAACTTGTTTCGATTTTGTCTATGAGATAGTTACTTGTTTCAAATTATATAAAGTTTTGATTTTAGGTTTGTAGTTCTATGATTTTAGTTTGTGCCGTGATATGTCTTTGTGTGATTTTGAGAGTATCTATGTGTTATGTATACGCTTGTAGCATGAAATTTAGGTTGTTGGATTTATGACTTGTGCTATGAATATGTTTATCTTTTCTATGTGATTTTCGGAATTGCATGATTGTTGGTTAAGTAGGTGACATGCTTAATGAATTCAATATGCGTGGCTTTGAAGTTGCATGGTAAGATAAGTATGTTAGATTTCGATTAGAACCGCTTGGAATGAATCGAATATGTTAAGTGTCTATGTGTTTAGGTTACTGCTTAGGACCCTAATTGCATGATCCAACCTTAGTTATTCATGATAGTGTCTCGGCATGACTCTTAAAGGAGGACTAGAATCTGATTTTCGTTAGCTTTGTATAATTTGTTTTGGTAATGTATTTTGTGTTGGTTGGTTGATCACATGTATATATTAGTTTAGGTTTTATTTTTGTTTTTATCTTTCAACCCGATTCTATATATCAAACTCTTTTTAACTCGTATGAATTCGTTGTTAAATGTTTGTGATTCTATGCCCTGGTTGGATCCCCGGTTTGTGAACGATACCCTCTTGCTTTATACTACTAACGATGCTTACAGGGTTAATATTGATCTCGAGTAATCGAACCGATCATACCCCTGCACCTTTGATTGGTACACCAGGATTGTAAACACAACCCGGTCAGCTTCACAGATGGTATGAGTAAATGAAAAGAAATACTCAACAAACATGCATCTATGACAACTTCTCAGATAATATCATAATCACCACATTCTCACAAGTCACAATAATAACCACAAAATTATTATTAACACACTCAGTCACTGTCATCACCACAACATTAACACACCACTCACGCTCACACCATAATAACGCTAGCATCATCACAGATGACGCACCATAACAATGGAGTCATTCATGAGTTGGTCAACACTTTGCTCCCATGAATGGTTCTCCTATGATGGTGGTGGTGCATGTGTGATTTGTAGCCGGATCGGTGGCAGCGTGAGGAGAAGGAAGACGACAATTCGGTGGGGTCTCAGTGGAGGAGAAAAGAGAGGATTTTCGCGAATGAATAAAAGAAGAAGAAAGAGACGGAGAAGAAGGGAAGAGAAAATGGGTTTGGGCCTTGGGCTCAGGTCAACAAATGGCCTGGACTGGGCTTTCTCAAGCCCATAAACAAAAACCCAAAACTGATTTTCAGAAAATAATTTTTAAAAACAAGTAAAACTTTTAGAAATTCGTAAAAATAAAACCGAGGGTCGGAAAAATATTCCGAAGACATTTCCGAGCTCGTGGCGATGTGTAGCTTAATAACGACGTATTAAACTACGCACTCAACATTTAAGCTAAATGTCAATTAATTAATCCTAATGTGTCGATAATCGAGATTAAAAATCTCGGGTATTACATTTACACCTCTATCACAGCTCTCGGCCTCCCTCTCCCTAACTGTCCTAACACACGTCCTACTTCCCAACACTTCCCTACACACACAACCCCTTACACTCAAAACCACCAAAACATCACCAAAGATAACAACTAACTCAATTTTCCTCTACCACAATACAGCAGCCCTGCTGCCGGCTTATAAAACCCACACCCAAAACCAGAAACTTACACTCACCAACTAGCTTCAACAAACAACCCACTATCCTTAACTTTCAAATACAAATTTGAGAGAAAGGAGGGTATGCTTACCAGCTAGAATCATCAGAAAAGGCAAGGGGACTGCCGGAAAAGCTTAAGTAACCTCTATTGCCGAAACTGTAGCTGTGGCACAGCAAAGCCACAGAGCTCCTCACTGTAACTTGTGCAGCTGAAATGATCATGTAAGAAAGACTCCTAGTTCACCTCTGACAATGGCACAACAGCTTGCAGTCCCTCTGTCATTCACTGCCAAAACTGCTTGTGTAGCAGCTCTTAACTGAAGTGTCGAAGCAGCTTGCTTCTTCAACCGGAAGGAAGGTGGAATCAACACAATTCAAGGTACCCAGTGGTCAGGTTTGTTGGCTGAAAGATGAGATTGGAGGTGGAAAGATTTTTCTAGAAATGAAGAAGAAAGGGGGGTTGGTTGGAGTTTAAAGAAAAAAGCTGATGGAGAAGAAGTAGAAGGAATATGTGAATTCGGTGGAGTGAGAGAGAGAAGATAAGTATGAAAAGATATTTTCAATTCATCTCCCCATTTTACCCCTCCAAACAACAAACTTCCGTAATTAAATTCTCGTTCTTCTGACTTTTGAAAATTACGTGTTGAATGTCTACGAACGCGTTTTGACGAGTTCTACAACTTTCATGAAAAAAGTTTTCTGAAACGAGCGACGGATTAAAAATCGACTCATGAGTCGAATAAATTAAATCGTAAAATGACTTAATGGTTCTCAAACTGATTTCTACTTCGAATGAAGGCTATTTAAAAGACGTAGAATACGGATATAACCAAAATATGATTTCATTAATCTCTGAAATTACAAGAAATGAATAACGAAATTCTGTTTATTACATTCCTCCATGTATGTTCATTGACTTTTGCATGTTCATTATTGCAGTGGGGATGAAGAGAGAGCTACCGAGAAGTGAGTAGGTCTTAGTATAATGAGATAGGCTCATTATCACCTATGTTAATTTCCTTAGGTACCAGATTATGCCTTTACATTTGAACAAGGGAAATCTGGAAGGTGAGTCGTCATGTTCTGGTCTTATGTTTACTCTTCGGGGTTGAGTATTCTTCTGATTTTGGGGTTTGGCTAGACCATTTGGGAGGTTATGGTGGGACGAGACCGTGGCCACTGTATTGACGTTCCCCAGTCGTCACAATTAGGTTTACCTTTCTTCTTTTGTACGAAGTTCATTCTGGAGCCTTAGTTTTTGACTTTTTGGATATTTTATTAACTTCATAAGCTTTATAGGTTGTATTACATCCTGAGCAGGACCGAATTCTCACTCTGCGAGAATGTGCAAGATTGCAAGGGTTTCCTGATTATTATAGGTTCTGTGGTACGGTCAAAGAGAGGTATAAACACTTGATGGACATTGCTTTTGAGCTATTTACTCTTAAGGGCTTCCTTGGTTATTGTAGTTGTATAATGTTTTTCACCTTCATATTTCAGTTAATTAAAAAATTTGGAGAAATATGAGATGTTGATAGTGGTGAGCCAAACTCACTCTTTTATTACCAATTTTCATGGAAGTGTTGTATTTGAAACTAGCTTACAGGTCCAAAAAAGTGTAATAGCTTGTTAGTTTCTTTTGCAGCATAGTTACATGTTTTGCTTATACCGTAGAAAATAGTATCAATTTTGATCACTGGCGGACCTAGAGGAGGGCGCCCCACTCATTTTTGAAATGTAGTACATTTTTGAAATGTAGTACATTTTTAGTATTATCTTAATTAAAATACCAAATATTAACAGATATGGCCCCACATTAATTTAAAATACATTAGATGTCAATATGCCTCCACTTAAATAATTTCATGAGTATCATGTCTACTTTAGGAACCGTCAGGTTGGAAATGTTGTTGCGATTCTTGTAGCGCGAGCTTTAAGATATGCCTTATGATTGGCAGTTCAGCAATCCAGTGGGAATCAACCACTACTGACTCCCCCCCCCCCCCCGGGGAAGTTTTCTCATTCTAAAAATATACAATTCACACAAATTTTGGTGAAATTCATAATACAATGTAAATATGCATTTAGGACTAAAAAGGGGTCAATAACTTTCAAATTCTGCTTGATTTCATCTCACGAACTGCAGCCAAATTTGGTAGGGACAAAATGGGGTATACTCATTAATTACCTACATGTATAGTAATGGTATACACCGTATACTGTTTTCGATGTATAGGGCATATGTATGAACCATATCTCTTCAGTCTGATCTATTATTACATAGAGCTTCAAGCATTTCCTAGGTCTCATTAGTATTAATTACTATTCCCATACTATTCTTCTATTATGCTGATTTGGTTAGATATTTAATACTGGAGAATTTAGGGTCTATATATCTCTATCAACCTTTGATGATGCCAAACTCTAGAATATCACAACAAACCACCAAACAGAGAGAAATAGTTTACACCCTCTTATTGCAGCATCCTTCTCGCTGGAGCAAGATTTATAGTTTCCTTTGTCTCAGATTAGAAAAAAGCCAGACACGCATACACCAACAACAAAACAAGATAAGAAGATTCACAGTGGTTATCTGCAGCTACCATATTCGCTGGAACAACCTTTTCTACTGTATTAATTTGATTGTGTGGTTCTAGCTCCTTTTCATTTTCTTTTTCTTTCAATCTATTATCAACAAAACTCGAGATCTAGAGTACTTCACGTTTGCTTGCATTTGGTCTCTAGTTTTCTTTAAAGTTATTTTCCTTTACGTTGTGACATATCACATTATGTTTCAATCAGAAAAGAAATATATATAATCAGTGAGTAAGTAATTAGTTAACGTTCATCTCAAGATATCTACATTATTAATAACTCAAACAGGTTTTGTCAACCAACACGTATGTGAAAATACATTAATAATCCTAGACTATAAGTTAATTTAAATAAGCTTTTAATATATGGAGGATGTAATAGTAATTACGAAAATAATAAATGTAAAAAAAAAAGTAAGTAGTAGTTATTTGTAATAACTTCCATATCTTCATCCCCACTACTTCTATTCTTAAAAAAACAAAAAAAACAAAAGAAAATCCCACACACAATGTATCTATACTCTAATAATCGAAACATGCTTTGTCAACTAAAACACATGTGTAAATACATATAAGCTCCTACATCATATATTAATTCAAAATTATGTTTAATATTCAAGGGATAAAAAAGTAAAATTAAAAAAAGGTTTTTTTTGCAAATAACTTCTATGTGTTGTAAGTCTGTAACCACCCCACTATCTCCTCACTATTACGTAGTAAATACCTATTTTTTATGGGGGAAAAAACATTTACCACCACACCCATCAAATGTGTATTGTTCTATATTCATTATTCAAGGTATGTTCTTGGCTTATTATTGGGTTCACAATCCAGATATCAACGCCTTTTGATTAATATTTGTGTTCTGATCGAGTTGTTTTCTAGCCATACCAAATCTAACACTCAGTTAAATTTTACTTCATAGAACTTTTCTTAAGTTTAATTTATGTATTGCAATTATCTACGATTTACACCATGATCATTTGAATTAGTATAATGAGTCGTTTTTTCTGAATCTCGATTCTAATTATATTCCCTTAATTTATAAATTATTTCAAATATTGGCTTGTTTCTTGCTAATTAAACATTATTTTAGATCTTTTTTGCTTCATTTAAATGTGTCATTCCTATGTCTTTGAATTAGCATCTAATAATTTCTACTAGAATTTCTCTGTTTTATATATATATTGATATACCTTTTGCCCATAGGTTCCCGGTTTAGCTCTTTTCAGATTAGGGATAATGCCGCGATATAGTTGTCTCCAAACTGGTACACATTTCTGGAAAATTTTAGTATACGTTGATACATGTTATACATTTCACATCCGACGGTCAACATTGTTTTGTGAATGAGGTCAAAAAATAATATTTGTTATCAACCGTCGGATGTAGAATGTATAACATGTATCAGATGTATAGCATGCATTAAATGTGTAGTAGCTTAACCCCACATTTCTTGATAAGTTTTCATGGTTTCAACAAATAATTGTGGTCTTGGAGCGAGCTTGGTACTACAAAACCCCGACCGTTTGTTCACTATCTTGTTCTATATACATCATAGATGCCCAAAACCCCGACCATTTCTATCTATTAATACTAGCCTTTATACACATGCATCGGGGACTTATTTTTTTCAGTTTTTCATAGAGGAAAAGTAGGATGTGGGAAGTTATGGGAAGTTACTGACAGTTTTCAGTTTTTTAATTTTAATATATTATTTTGTTGATTATTGTTAAATTTTATATATATTAATAGTTGTTTTTAATTAACCTATAGTCTAGAGTTATTAACATATTTTCAAAATTTTTTGGTTGACAAAATCTATTTGGATTATATTAATATAAATTATCCTATCATAAAGTGCAAGAGGTTTATTTCCTGTCAAACCAAGCTGGTTTATTCAAGTCAAAAATCTACCACAAAATCAAGTCAAGATTGTCGAGTTAATTTATGAATATGCGACTAGAAACTCACCTAGAACATATAGATAAGATTAATAACCAATATATATTGGATTTGTCAATAGTTTTGTTATACCGTTTTCTGCACATTATGTATGTACGTACGTATGGGGGACCAATTAACCATCGAACAAGAGCGACTTCTACTACATGCAAGTTGGAAAGCTTAGTTAGCTTGCTTGAAGTGTTTTAAGTAAGGTTGATGGATTTAGATTACTAACTATATATTGTGTCGGTAGCTGTTGTGCCTTTCTAGAACAGATCGAAGTCGATCCGATTTAAAACATAACCAGGGAGCTGGGTAAAACAATGGCAAATGCAAAGAGCAACCTTAAGGTTCTTGTAGTAGGTGGTTCTGGGTATATTGGGAGAAGGATTGTTGCGGCATGTCTAGCACAAGGCTACCCGACTTACGTCCTTCAAAGGCCGGCGACGGAGATTGGCCTTGATATTGAGAAACTACAAATGCTCTTATCTTTTAAGAAGCAAGGGGCTCATCTCGTAGAGGGGTCATTTTCTGATATCCAAAGCCTTGTTGATGCCGTCAAACAAGTCGATGTTGTTATTTGCACCATGTCGGGGGTGCATTTCCGGAGTCACAACCTCCTTTTGCAGCTCAAGCTTGTTGAAGCCATCAAACAAGCTGGAAATGTTAAGGTATGCCTGATTAACTTAGATTAATTTTCTCTTAACTAATTATTAGTATTACTGCTAGTACATATGACTCATGCATAGCAACCCTTTCCCTTATACACAAGGTTAAGGACGTCGAATATATAATACGTATTGTTAGGTCAGAGTTCAAAGGAATAGCTAGGAACGTTTTGGAATTTTTGTTATGCAGGTTCTTACTCTACCCGCGCCGTATATATATCATTGGTTATTTTTCTCTATGTAGCGCTTCTTGCCATCAGAGTTCGGTATGGACCCGGCACGTATGGGAGATGCAATTGAACCCGGAAGAGTAACATTTGATGAGAAAATGGTCGTGAGAAAAGCAATAGAAGGTGCTAAAATCCCCTTCACTTATGTGTGTGGCACTTGCTTCGCCGGTTACTTTGCTGGAAACCTCTCGCAGATGGGAACACTTTTGCCTCCTAAGGATAAAGTCCTTATATATGGAGATGGAAACACTAAAGGTAAAGTTCCATCTTAGTGTTTCTAATATATTGCTGATTTAACTACCGGAATTAACTATTTCAACTTCCTATTAACACGAATGATATTTGATAAATTGATGAGAATTCGATTTTATATTATATGACGGCATGTAACCGAAAATTCGTCTGAATATTAGTTGTTGTGCATGCATTCAGTATCCATCACAGACGAAGATGATATCGCGACCTATACAATCAAGACGATAGATGATTCATGAACTTTGAACAAAACATTGTACCTTCTTCCACCTGAAAACCTAATCACTCAAGGACAACTGGTGGAGATCTGGGAAAATCTCATCGGGAAGGAACTAGCGAAAAACTTCCTTTCTAAAGAAGACATTCTTGCCTCTATGAAAGGTAAGAGTACTGGCGTGATTGCAAGGTAGTTTGAAAGTTAATTGTGTGAATATCAACATGCATGGTGATATAAATGAGAAATTATTATATATATACCCGCACATATTCTACGTGGTGTACATATTTAATGTTATTGGTCCATTTTTTACTGTGATTGTTTTTTATTAATTATTATATGTAAATAAACTTTTACTATTTTCACCACGTGCATATTAATTATATTATGACGTAATATTATTGATTTGGTACACCACATGACAGTGTGACGTGGTGTGGCGGGTACACGGAATAATTACACTGTTATAAATTATTCTGAAGTCTTAGGGTTACAGAGCTTTGTTTGGCCTCACAAGCAAAAGTAGTAATTTCATTTTGGATATTGTTTTCCGACACGCATTTTTTACATATTCTCGAGTACGTAAATTCGACCAACACGGAAGACATGCTTGTAGCTAGCTATTTGGGCACTTCCTTGAAGATGAGCAGTTTGGAATTTACTAGTCTGTGAAGATATATGGGATTACCTGCTGACCTGACATGTAGTGGCGGATCCTTTAAGGGGCGCGAGGGGGTTATGGCCCTGCGGCAATTAAAAATTTGTCATTTAATTATGGTATAATTACACATAATTATAGCATATTTGATGATAAATATGATATAATTACATAGAATTATGATTTAATTGCTATAATTATGATATAGTTGTATGCACTAATGGTATATTTGACTTCTAAATATGGTATAATTGTGTAATTATTAGTATTTAAATCAAAATTTTATACTAAATTGGCCCCCTCTAAAAATTTTAGCCCATCCGGCATTTGGTTCCTGACATGTATACATTTTACTCCTTCTAATCTTTGAAGTAATACAGATCTGTATATTTGTTTTTTAGGTATGGAATATGCAGGCCAGGTCGGGGTGGGACATTTCTATCATATTTACTATGGAGGCTGTTTGACAAACTTCGACATAGGGGAGGAAGGAGAAGAAGCTTCAAAGCTTTATCCAGATGTGAAATACACACGCATGGATGAATACTTGAAGATTTATGCATGAGACTGAAATATACGTCTCTACGATTGATAAAAGCTATCTTATATTATGTATATGAAACATATATACATATAGGACTACCAATTAGGCACGGTAGTATGTAAAATTGTGATCGAAAAGTTTCCTCCCATAATTAACCAAAAATAAGGGGATTTCATAGTGAAAAGGCATTATATATATAGTTTTTCGATATGAGATACTTTGTCACGTAACCTGACCTTATATGGAGTTATTGAAAGTTCAATTATATTTATTATTTAAAAGACTCAGATATTTCAAGTCGGAAGTTCAGAAATTTAGTCACAGAGAATCGAAACGTAGTTGAGATCACAGCCACTCGTGAGATTACTTCCCCCAATTTCACGTTTGACTCCACCGAGTCGGAGCCCATCGTCATCTCTCTCGATTACAGGTCAATTTCTCTCTCTCTCCCCAATTTATTCATCATCATTTCCAATGTCATGCTGTGTGGAATTCTCAGCCATGATTCAAGAAAACCATAACTTTTCCTTCCTCACTCCTTCAATTTCCGCAATGGCCAACATGTGTTCGACGTATGTCCTCTGTGAACCCATACCGCCGTGATTTTCTGATACCCAATTCATGTTGGCATTTGCTGCAGGAATCCTTCTGATATAAAAAAAAATTTCGAAACTCTCTTCGAAGTTGAAGCCGGTCGGGAACATAAGGAGAGAGAGGGTGAAATGGGAGCCCAAAGGCTATCTGGAATGCAGAGACAAGTACTTGGTCTATACAGAGGCTTCTTGCGGGCCGCTCGTTCCAAATCTGCCCGAGATCGCCGCAAGATTGAGTCACTTGTGTCGAGTGAGTTCCGCAGCAATGCCAAGAATGTAGACCGCAAGAATTTCCTTTACATTGAGTACTTGCTTCGCCGCGGACAGAAGCAGCTTGATCAGCTCAAGAGCCCCGATACGATTGGATTATCGGCCCTGAATGTGAGTTATTCTGAAACAAAACATCCTACGCATTGAACTATAAGTTTGATATTCGATTCGTCTTTATGAAAGAGTCATGTAGGAAAAGAAATACTTGATCTGAGCCACTATTGAGAAGTTCTAAACTGTGCAATATTGATGACCATGGTCTTCTGAGGCAATGTGTATTGGTTACGTTTGTTATCATAATAATATCTTAGAGTAGCTTTATTCATACTCCGGTGCCTGTTTCTTTTTTCTTTTTTCTTTTTCAATTTCACATCGTGGTTAGAATGTAGACGAGAACAGTGGCCTTATAGTGATTTAATATGAGCTGGTACATAAAGCCTGATTACTAGACGCAATTTGATGGGAATGGTAAACAAAGACTCTACTTGCTCAGTTGTGTAGATAGTTGCATGTAAACAACAACTTTAAAAAGTTCAGAACTTAAGATAATGATCTCTGAATTATTGATTATGATTGTCATCCAGCTGGTAGGTATTGAAATAATTAAGATCGTCTATTTGCTTGGTCACATTAAGAAACCTTGACAACAATGCTAGCTATGCGAGCTGTCGTGTTTGTTATTGCAGTTTCCTCGTGTTTTTCACATGAAACTTCGAACGGTGAAAACTGTGTCAGAGACCATTTTCTCGGTCTTTAGTGTATGTGGATATGTCATTGATAATTTTGATAATTGATATGTTATATGTATATCAACACTTGAGCACAAACATCTGAACCCAATTTAGGGTTCTTAACATAGATGGGCTCTTATCAGGACCCATTTGCTTGCCCAATTTAGTGTTCTTAACATAAGGAACCCATCTATCAGGAGCCTGTTTTAGAGTCTCTTCTTTTACTTGGTAATTTTCCATTAAAAATGTTTCTACCAAAAAAATTTAGTCAATAGATAGAAACCATTTCCTGAATACTGCACAACAATTTCTAGGCATAAAAACTTGACTCTTCAATAAAAATATTCTCTTCAGAAGTAAAAGTTCAGTGCTTAGCAGTTATCGAGTTACAGAATAAGATTTCTAGTACTTCATAAGCAGAATCCTAAACTACACCTTCCATAAAATATTACGTTCGAGCCTCCTCACAGCAGAAGTACCCAAATTAGAACTCTCCACATCATTGACTAATGAATAGACGTCCCAGCCCCCACCTCTCCAGTAGGAATAATAAACTGCTGCAACATGAGCAACTTTCGAGTGATCTTCTCCACCGTCTGGCTGCAGTGCCATGATCAATTCATCTGGCATATCGAAAAACTCAAGCAGCTTTAAATTGGTTAAATGTTCAATTCCAAATGGGACCTTCTTCAGCAATTTACACCGCTGGATAATTAGCTTTTCCAGACAAGGCATTGCTCCCTCTTCTATGGTTACCAACTGCAGTTCATCCAATTTATCAATACCTAATAACTTTAGACTTGGAAACCCTCCTGCACTAAAATGCAAGCTTTCTCCTTCATAAACTTGTAGAAGTTCAAGATGTACCAGGTTTGGCAATCCCTGAAGATGTACCAGAGGATCCTCCGTCAGCCGACTCCATTTTAGAAACAGTCTGACCAGGTGTTGCAGAGAAGAAATCCAGCGTGGTAAGTTTTCTAAACGCCCTGCCAAGTATAGTCGCTGAAGAAATGGAGGAGCTTGAGAAATGTGGCTCAGATCAATTATCTTGTCTTTCTCTAATGAAGATACAGAGAGTGAGCGAAGATTGGTCATATTTTCGACAGATGAGCATAAGGTGACGCCATCTTCTTCTCTCAGCTTGTAAATGCCTAGCCTCCTTAGTTGGTTCATTCTCCCAAGCTCTGCCATTGAAGCACCACTATACTGATTTGCCTCTATAAAGCAGAGCTTTTGGAGCGATTGTAAGCCACATATCCCTGCAGGAACTTTGACTCCTTTTCTGGCATTAAAGCGTGCATATGACTCAACCTCATAACGGTAAACCAAGAGATGACGAAGTCGCTTGAGATTCAAAATCTCAGCAGGTAATTCAACAACATGTGAGTGCTTAAGATCTAAAGTCTCCAGGTTTTGTAGCTTCTTGATGGAGCTTGGAATTTCTCTCACCTTTGTATGCCTCAAGCTAAGATACCTGAGAAGAAGAAGCTTGACAACCTCACTTGGAAACATATCCAGACGTGCACCTTCTAAGTCTAATACAGTAAGCAACTGAAGACATCTAGGAAACCATTTTGGTATGGGAAAATCAGTAAGTGAATCTTCTACCCCAAAAACGAGCAAAGAACGAAGCCGAGATGGAGTTCTCTGTTGACGTACATTCTGCAGCGTGTTAACTATTGATAGTCTTCGAACTTTCTCAGGCCAAATTGCACCTTGCCCTTTTTCTAATGCTGCAAAGTTTTGCTCTCTAGATATCAAAATGATAATCTCCAGTAAAAGATCATGAATGCGATATGATTTTACTCTCCCATCAGTTGATGTTTCTGCTGCTTGAATCAAACTTCTGTTCAATAACTCTCTGAGGTAACTCTCTGCAACTTCTTCTGGTGTTCTTCCTTCTTCTCCAATAACAAATCCTTCAGCTAACCATAACCGAATCAATTTCATATGCTCAATTTTGTAGAGATCAGGAAAGATGCTCAGATATAAGAAACAAGATTTCAGATGGTATGGTAAATCTCTGTAACTTAGATACAGCAATTTCTTCATGTTTTCAAGTTGATCATTTCCCGCAATTTCAGCTCCAATACTTCCACAAACAGCGGTCCATTCATCCACAATTCTCTTGTCTTTAAGAGCTAGCACTGCGCTGATGGCCACAATTGCAAGGGGCAGTCCCCTGCATTTCATCAAGATGGATCGACAAATTTCCTCCAAATTTGGAGGGCAGGACTCTCCATGAAATGTCTTCTTACAGAAGAGAGTCCAAGAATCCTCTGGAGATAAGGGCTCTAAATGGTAGAGCATGTCATGGTTCCCAAAGCAAGAGGCAGAGGCTACATTGACATTGCGAGTAGTGAGCATTACTCGACTACCGCGATTGTTGTTCGGCATTATATGATTGATGACTTCCCAGTCCGGTATATGCCATATATCATCAAGAACAATCAGGTACCTACTGTTCTGCAGCAATTTTTTTATTCTCTCTCTTAGCTGATTGTCGTCATCCATAGTTTCAACTTCTCCGTCTTCTGGAACCGGTTTCGTGATGACTTTGAAGATTTTATTGATCATGTGTCTTAGGAGCTGATTTATCTTGAATGGTCGAGAAACAGTGATCCAAGCATGTACCTTGAAACGTTTCTGAACTTTTGGATCCTCGTACACTTGCTTCACCAAGGTAGTTTTCCCAAGTCCTCCCATCCCAACTACTGGAACCACCTGGCGTTCAGTGTCTTCCTTCATAAGCAACTCAATCAGTTTCTGCTTGTGCTCGCCAATTGCCACAAGATCAGCCTCTTCCAGTAAAAGGGCATCTCCTTGTCCGATTCTGTGGTGTAGAACTAGACGAGCAGAGCTGGAGCCAGCTTGGTCCACAAGATTGTATCTCTCATGGCCCTCGTAGAGGCTCTTGATTTTTGAGTTTATTCTTTGAATATCATCAGAAATTCGATGGTTAGCTTTCCATTTCTTGATGATGCAAGAAAGCTTATGAAAGGAACCTCGGAATCCATGGCCATGATCGTGTGAATGGAAAAGCCTGAATTTGTCAAGCGCATCTTCCATTTCATGAGCTACGTCTCTGACTTGCTTAACCCACACTTTGAGCTGAGGATCGCTGTCTTCCTTTGCATCAGCAACCCTTAAGAAGGCCTTGATGTGCTCCAGTTCATTAACCAGATCTTCGACCTGGTCTCGGATCCCTGACAATAGTTTCGCCTCTTCTTCAAGTAATGCTGTGAGCCTGTCAACCAAAAAGGTGACTACACTTTCTGCCATTTCTTTGCCTGATAGCACTTACAGGTTGTTTGTGCTTCTGATGATAGATGATATGTTTGTGGTAGGAGAAAAGCTTTCTGTGTGGTTTTTTAGTTGATATTTTCATGGGGTAGCCTTCTTAATTAATAGTTTGAAAGTTGAGACCATCCACATTAGGGTCAACTAGTGCTACATCTTACAAAGAAAAGTCCAGTTGCCCATTATACTAGAATTCTAAGTATCCAATAGTTTCTGCTAACCAAAGATATAGTCAAGGGTATAAATACTCTGCATATTCTCCAATTCTCATTACAGTGTACCTTCCTCATTCTTAATTTCTCCTTGTAAAGTACCAGGCAATTAATCTCGGAAGCCATCTAAGCATTCTCTGTCTTTGAGGAAAATTAAATTAGTAAATGAATAGTAGGCTTGACAGACCCAATCAGGAATCATCTGCTGAAAGAGGAACCAATCAAAATATCTAAGTTACTTGACTAAGAAAATAATCTACTGGTTGCTACATATTATAACGCAATCTGAAGAGAAGGACTGAATTTCCTTGCATCATCACCTTTGGCTAAGCTTTGGAATATACGAACCAGTTGGGTTCCCTTCAAATAATCGTAGGTGCTCAACACCCATTTTTTCTGACTTGGTCTCTCTTCCAGCCATTTACATAAGATGCAAAAACCGAATACCCAGTTTCCCTGAACAACACGCTTCAGTGATGGTAACACTTTAGCATATATAGGACAGTGACAAAAGTAAGTTACATTTGGAAGCATGGTTTTTCTGTTCTATACTAGTTATGTTGAATTGTTGATTGCAAGATTGGATCAATAATGTCTAGATGGTTAGTATCTTATGAAGTCAGTGATTTATCTTACACCTCATGGCAACCCTTCCCGCCCTTTACCTTACCAGACCCACCCAGTTTCATCCTCAAAATCACAAACTCAATCCCAGTTTCACCCAGTTAAATTCAAAAATAAAAATGAGAGAGAGAAAAAAAAAACTGTTTTGACAACTTCAACTCTAGAAAGGCTAATAGTTAGCAATGCAAAATTGCAAACTGTCAATTGTTTGGGACACAGAAAGAAGAAAAAGTCTAACAATTCAGATTGGTGGAATGAATATGATTATATGAATCCTCATAACTCGCTTAAGCATAATTGAAATTCTTTTTTTATTATCGGAACCTACACTGAACCTTCTAATGAACATGAGATATGGCAGAATTAGAGAAGAATAATAAGTCATGTTTCTGAACCAACGCGCTGCGCACTCTTTACCCTCGACCGGAGCACCATCAGATTCCCAGAATTTGTCACATTCAATTTTCGAGAATGAGAACTGAAGGAAATATAAGCAGGTATAGCAGACCAAATAAGCATCCTGACCTCTTTTGTGGCGTAGTAATAACTAGTAACTGTTCCACATGAAATCAAATATCAGAGAAAATACGTATTTTCCTACAAGAATACAAAGAACAATCTGCTTTGTGTTCACCTGCTTTTATCTCAAGTTATATCTGATACCAGAAAAATAGATTAATCAACAAAGATTAAAGTGGAAAATTGAAATCCCAGAACAAAAAAAAGGAATCAGAAAAGACTAAAATGCACTGGTTTCCCATAAAAGGCCCTCTCTTTTTTTCCTGCAGTAACAGTAACAGTTGGAAAATAGGTCAACAGTAAGGTTTGCTAATATATGTTGGTAACAATTAGGAAACCTTCTACAACAGCAATGCCATTTGAAAACACTGAAGACAAGAAGAAAACGTACAGTTTGCAACTAGGAAATCAAACACAGCAAATGGAAATTAGCTACTAGAAATCAGAAACTTTAGTTGAAAAGTAGTAACCATGTCCTGACTCCTGAATAGCTGAAAATTATTGGGAAGCAGATACAGGAGGAAAAATATGAACCAAAACAGATTATTCACTGGTAGAAGTTCAATTCTTAGAACTTGTTTCCAAAAGATTCATTACAGTTATTTGCTATTTGCAACCAGAACATAAAGCTAAACCTTCCATAGAATGTTAGGTTCGAGCCTCCTCATGGCAGAAGTACCTTGATGAGATCCCTCCCCGTCATTGACTAAGGAATAGACATCCCAACCCCCACCTCTCCAATAGGAATAATAAACTGCTGCAACATGAGCGATTTTCATGCGATCTTCTCCTCCATCTGGTTGTAGCGCCCTGATTAGTTCATCTGGCATATCAAAAAACTCAAGCAGCTTTAAATTGGATAAATGTTCAATGCCAGATGGGACCTTCTTCAACAATTCACACCGCTGGATAATTAGCTTTTCTAGACAAGGCATTGCTCCTTCATCTATGGTTACTGATTGAAGTTCATCCAACTTATCAATGCCTAATAGCTTCAGTCTTGGAAACCCTCCTGCCCCAAAATGCAAGCTTTGTCCATCAAAAACTTGTAGCAGTTCAAGATGTACCAGATTTGGCAAACCCTGAAGATGTACCAGAGGATCTTCCTTCAGCTGACTCCATTTTAGAAACAGTCTGACCAGGTTTTGAAGTGCAGGAATCCAGTGTGGTAAGTTTGCTAAACGACCTGTCAAGTACAGTCGCCGAAGAAACTTCGGAGCACTTGACATGTAGCTCAAGTCAATTAACCCGTTTATCTCCGCTGAAGATACAGAAAATGAACGAAGATTTGGCATCTTTTGGATGGATGAGCATAAGGTTTCCGCATCTTCATGTCTCAACTTCAAAATGCCTAACCTCCTCAGTTGATTCATACTCCCTAGCTCTGCCATCAAATCACCACTGTATTGATTTGCCTCGATAAAACAAAGCTTTTGGAGAGATTGCAAGCAACATATTCCTGCAGGAAGCTTAACTCCATATTTAGCGTTAAATCTTGCATACGACTCAACTTCATAACGATACACTAGGAGGTGGCGAAGTTGCTTCAGATACAAAATCTCATCAGGCAATTCAAGAACATGGGAGTGTTTAAGGTCGAGAGTCTGTAGGTATCTTAGCTCCTTGATGGAGCTTGGAATTTGTTTCACCTTGCTATTCCTCAGGCTAAGGTACTTGAGAAAAACCAGCTTCACAACCTCTTTTGGAAACACCTGTAGATGTGCACCTTCCAAGTCTAGTACTGTGAGCAGCTGAAGACCTTTCGGAAACAATTTTGTTATCGAAAAATCATTCAGTGAATCTTCAACCCCAAAGATGAGCAAAGAGCGAAGCTTAGATGGAATCCTCTTCTCTTGTACATTCTTCAATGTATTAACTATTGATAGTCGTCGAACTTTGTCGGACCACATTGTGCCTTGTTCTCTCTCTATTGCTGCAAAATTTTGCTCTCTAGACTTGGAAATGATAATCTCCCGTAACAGATCATGGATGCGATAGGATTTAACTCGCCCATCAGTTGCTGTTTCTGTTGCTTGAATCAAACTTCTGTCCCATAGCTCTTTGATGTAACTCTGTGCAACTTCTTCTGGTGTCTTTCCTTCAGTTTCAATAATAAATCCTTCAGCTAACCACAATCGAATTAATCTCATATGATCAATTTTGTAGATATCTGGAAAGATGCTCAGATACAAGAAACATGACTTCAGATGGTATGGTAAATCACTGAAACTGAGATACAGCACTTTTGTCATATTGTCAAGCTGGTCATTTTCCTGAAGTTCAGCTCCAATGCTTCCAGAAACAGCAGTCCATTCATCTACATTTGTCTGGTCTTTTAAAGCTAGAACAGATCCCACTGCTACAATTGCAAGGGGAAGTCCCCCACATTTCTTTAGGATGGATGGACAAATTTCTTTCAGATTTGATGGGCATGGGTTTCCACGAAATGTCTTCCTGCAGAAAAGAATCCATGAATCATTCGACGATAAGGGCTTTAAATGGTAGATCATGTCAGCAGGGTTCTCCAAGCAAGAAGCAGAGGCTATTTTCACATTGCGAGTAGTAAGCATTATTCGACTGCCACGATTGTTGTTTGGCATTGCATGATTGATGGCATTCCAGTCTGCTATGTTCCATAGGTCGTCCAGAACAATCAGGTACCGACTATGCTGCAGCAATTTTCTGATTCTCTCTTTCAGCTTGTTGTCATCCATTCTTTCAATTTCTTCATCTTGAGGAACTGGTTTTCTGATAACTTCAAATATTTCATGGATCATGTGTTTTAGAAGCTTATTCATCTGGAATGATCGAGAGACAGTGATCCAAGCTTGTATCTTAAAATGCTTCTTAACTTTGGCATCCTCGTACAATTGTTTTACCAATGTAGTTTTTCCCAGCCCTCCCATACCAACTACGGGAACCACCAGGCGTGTTGCTTCTTCCTTCATCAGCAACTTCAAAAGTTCCCTTTTCCGCTCGCCGATTGCCACCAGATCGGCCTCTTCTAGTAAAGTGGCATCCCCTTGACTGAACTGATGATGAACTTGACGTGCAGAGCTGGAGCCGGCTTGATCAACAAATTTGTTACTCTCGAGAGTCTTGATTCTATACTTCAGGCCTTCAATATCAGCGGCAACTCTTCGGCGAGCTTTCCATTTCTTGGTGGTGTCATAAAGCTTACGAAGAGAAGCACGGAATCCATTCTCATGATCATGTGAATGGGAATGCCTAAATTTATCAAGTGCATCTTCCATCTCATGAGCCACATCTCTGACTTGATTAACCCACACTTTTTGCTGAGGATCGTTGTCTTCCTTCGCATCAGCAGCCTTTAAAAACGCCTGGATGCGCTCTAATTCATCAACCATTTCCTGGACCTGTGCTTTGATCCCTGACAATAGGCTCACCTCCTCTTCAAGTAATGTATTAAGCTTGAAAACTAAAAACATGACTGCACTTTCGGCCATCTTTTCGGTTGATAGATCTATGAGATTGTTGTATTTCTGATTTTCTGAGGATAAATTGTTAGAGCTTGATATCAAAGGTTCGTGTAGCCATATTGAGTTGATAATTGATATGTTGAACCAATTAGCATCAGGGTCAACTGGTGCTAAGAATGGTTACCTAACAGTGGCCTTACAAACCAAGACCAGTCTCAAAATCAATTTATTCATCTCCAACAACTCAATCAATATAGGGAGAGCTAGTTTTATAATTATAAAACTTAGTTCTATTTCAAGTCATATATCTAAGCATTTTCTAATACCAATACTCAAATAGTGATCTATGTCCCACAGCAATTATTTTGAACATAACACTCAAACAATAATATATATATATATATATAATCTAGTATATTGAATAAAACACTCATTATAAGACTGTTTGAGATGAGATTTACAAGACTCATGAATAGTGCAGTAAGGGGGTTCTAAAATGAAAATAGCACCCTTAAATAAGACTTATTGTTGGAGTTGCCCTAATATTGTATTCATAAGAGTGCTAAGAATTGCTGGCTCTACATGTTTTCCAATGGTTTAATACTACCTCGCAGAAATGGTCAAGATGCTCATTTAGCGTACCGATTTCTCATTACCTTGATTATTCTATGTTTTCTTCCTCAGTAAGCTAGCTGGCAATTTTGATTCAAAAGTCAGTAGATATATAAATATGTTTTAACTATGAAGATTATTCTCTTTATGTTTCTTATTCTAACTTATAGCTGATAATTGGTTTGTGCCTAATTAACAAACCAATCTGGACGAAAAGAGACTACCGCAAATTTCCTCGCACCATTAGCTAAGCTATGGAATATACAGAAATACTTGGTTCCAGTCCTATCGACCTCAATTGTGTGTCTGTATCAGTCTCTTCTCCTCAACTTGTATTAGATACCATAGATGCACTTGTCCTCAATTTTTCATCTTGCTTCAACATAATCAATTTATCATAATGATCTGTATTAAAATTTGTAAGTTATACACCCTTGTTGCTAAACCCTAAACACCCTTGTTGTAAGTTATTAGTAAAGTTATCGCACTTTCTAATTCTTTCTATTCATGAAACTTGACCTAATTGGCAAAAAGCTTAGCTTATAACGAATACTCTGATACTGCAGATAGCAAAAGAAGTTGCAAGTTAATTAGTTCTAGACGTGCTTGCTCACCTCTCCAACTTCCCAAATATTTTCCAATCTGAAGAACAGAAACTTCGTCTAATGAACCCTTCATTGCTTTCAGCTACAAAAGCTCGATATAAGTGATAGTCTGATACTTCTGTTCAGCCTAACCTTTCAGACTTGTCACTGGAGTGGAGGTACAGACGTACAGTTAAACTCAAGATTACTGGTAAATTCATGATTGGTATGGCAAAATTTTACCTGGCATTACTTTCTTGCTCCCAAAATGCTTGATGGAGTCGTCCACATAAATTTTTGATCCGAACTTGAGCTTGAAATAATGAGATTCAAACCCATTTTAATCCCATGATCTTAAAATTATCAAGACCAAAGGGTCTGATGAATGATCACTAGTTTGCGAGATACTCAAGGATATTTCATATAGATATAGCAAGTACAAGCCTACGAGGTGTGGATGCTGCATTTGGTCATTAAGCTAATAATTATATTTTGGTGGAATAAGTGGGTTAACCATTACTTTAGTCACAACTCACAAGTGTGTCTACATGCATAAACATGAACTCCATTTACCAAACCCCTTGTTTGGGTTCAGTGGAAGTGTGGAACTCCATTTATTAGTGTACGTTCAAACTTCCATGAGTTCCATCCCTTTCAAATTTTAACAAAGCCTTCAGAATACAAGAAGCCACCTTACAATACAAAAACAAAGGCAGTCAAAGCGTCAAATAGATGGTTGGGCTTCCGATAATTAAAAAGCCTATCAGGGGCAGATCCTTTCACAAGGCTAGGGAAGCATCCTCAGGCCAATTAGAAAAAAAAATTGGTATTAATTTTTTTAAATTAGAGCTAGCATCTCATACTCTCTCACACACTCAATCCTCTCACCAACACCTACACATACACCCACCCACACTCAATCTCCTCCCGCACCAACCTCTCTAATCTCACACGGATGACCCATTTTTTTTCTTTTCTTCGTCTTTTTCTCTTTCTGTGTCTTCTTCTACCTTTTTTCCCATAAGATTAAATCTATAACCCTAAAAACTAAAACTTAATTCTTAAATTAGAGTGATAGATCGCACTTGGGATTGGGCTCACTCCACCATTCCACCAAGAAGTTATGCACGGCCTCCACTCCTCCAGTGAGCACGGGATGTTAAGATCGAATTGGGGATTTCCCATTTGGGATTTCTGGCTTTCTGCGTTTGCTTTCCATCCACCCTCAGTTACATATGCTTGGAGGTATTTTTGATGCAGATAATGTAAAACAATCAGTTCAAAAGTGTAAATCACAGAGTATTTTGTGTACATTGGTTGAATCCCATCTTTTATGTACATTGTCAAAAAAAAATTGTCTTCGGGCAAATTTCAAACCCTTCTTAAATTACAATTCTAGATCAAGCATCTCTTAAACACTTGTCTAGGATTCGCCACTGAAGCCTATATATAGGAACTTAAGTTGCAAATCAAAGTTTTGTTCACTGTCAAACTCAGGCGGATTCCTCAATGAAGGTAACTTGCTCTACCGTTTCTTTCTCTTTGATATTTTACGCTGAAATTGCCGCTCTTTTGAACCTTATTACTCAATGCTTTGGTTGGCGTAGTTCAAACATGGTGCTCTCATATGGCTTTGTTGTCCTCTTATACCATTATCATTCCCGAACCTGATACTCCCTGCAAGAGGTTCCCTACGTTTTTCTGTAGTTCTCTGATCATCTGATTAATTTCATCACATACCTCCTCTTTAGTTTTAGTTGCCTCACTTACATGTTTCATTAACAAAGTTTGTGCATGAGTACTTAACATATGATCATACTGTATATGTAATTACGCGGAACAATTTTCATATAACAACTGCCATAATCCGTGTGGGAATTTGGTTTGTCTATACTGTAAGGACATCTTCTGTAGAGGATCTATGAACAAGCACATGATCGAGCACTATCAGCAAACAGATCATTGTATTGCTATCCACAGCAAGTACGTACGCTTGACGTATATGCTTTATAGATCCATGAGTTGTAGACTCCAATCTTGCTCAAATCAAATAACTACAAATGTTGAAATGTCTACCATGTTCCACTTCAATTTTGGTGAAGGAAATTCAATAGTTTGGTGTTACCCCTGCAAGGCAAAAGCCAATGCTAATGAAGTGATCCAATGATTGAAAGAGATTTCTTTATCCCCTAAGGTAAGTCCCTTCTCAAGGTTTTGCTTTCTGTAACTTCCAAGTTTGATTCACTTGATTGCTTACATGGCATTTTTTGGATACATCCTCATTGAAGCTAGAGAAACTTGATGCTACGATGGTTGATGTTGGCATGTTGCTGATCTCGTCTCAAAGCTAATTCTTGGCTTCAATGATAATATAGTGGCTGACAAGCCATATATTGGCCAGGATGAGTTTGCATTGGCTTAGGAAGGACTTCAGAAGATCTTTGATCGGGGTTTAGAAAAGCTTTGTCTAATGACAATCCGCAAAGAGAGTTTCTCACTTATTCAGCCATACTTCTATCAGCTGATACCTGCCCATTGGAGTTGAAAGCTGACATTTCATCATTCAAAGATTATTATTTTGAAATAGAGGGCTTGTGCGACTACCCTCAAGCCTTGACGTAAAGTCTGAACCTCTGATTACAAAAATCAGAAATAATATCAGAAATCTCTACAAATAAGTATTTAACGAGGCACCAACTGGCAAAGAGTGCGCTAATGACTACTATATTTACTTTAATATCGAAGTGATAACTCGACTACTACGAAGCATAGTTTCCAATTGAACAGCTTTCTCACTATGTTACCGCCGGAAAGTAGATCCGATGACACAAAGTTTCACCCTGCCACTAAGCGGCAACAACTATTTAACAAAGCAAGAAACTTGCCGCCTACCTAGAGCAGACAAGGCACACTGAGTGCACACACAAACACGAAGCCCAACATCACCTACACAACTATGGTAGGACCTTATTATCTTAAAACACCAACATAAACTCAACAAAACTAACAAAATAAAAATACATAAGATTGGGCCCAAAGGGGAAGCCCAAACTCAAACCTTATTCTTAGAGACCAAAAGACCTCGCCGGAAGCCAATCATGTCCCCTACCCACCTCAGCCATCGCCAGCGAACCATTCTATGTGCCGCCCACATGCTTGTCCTGGACCGCCACCATCATCGCGATTCCATCCCTGCCGCCACAAGCATATGCATCGCCCCAAGGAAACCAGCCTCCTCATTGACCAATTATTAATCGCAAAACCTAGACCAGATCAAAAAGATCGCACCACCATGGAGTCAACACGACCAGGCCACTATCGTACGAGCAAAGAACTTTCCATCCAGCAAAAGGCTTAGTAAGGTAAGAAAACAAACACAAGCCCCAACCCGATCTCCCTCCCTTACAAACAACCTCTACCGATCTGATCCATCCTCAAAACAAGGGGACCGACCCACACCAAACCCACAGAGTCCACACTGCACGTCCGACGATGGCGATAGAGCTCATCGCCGGACAAGATATTGAAACTCAACCTCACGACCCAGGCGCCAGACACATACTTCACAACTTGAAAAGAAAAAATTCTTTTCATTCATTCAGAGATTATCACACAAAGGAAATCTCCACTTTTATTCAAGTTAGAAATGACTTGAAGGTGGCCTCAGACCTAGCGTGTTCAATTACTTAGAAGAAGATTGTCCTCCAAGAGTACGTATTCCAAGTATACCGAGCAAAGAAAGAGATTATTGCATCAGAGGAGGGAGTTGCCAACCTTAAGGCTTATCTAGAAACATAAGAGAGCAACAAGGCGAAGTTTGGTGAGGTTCTGGATTCGATTAACACTCGGGTAACCTCTGCTAAAGATGGATTGGTCTCGGACTTAGCACAAGTGTCTGGCATGGTCAGAAAATCAATGCTGCTAACAAGTTGGTATTTTAGCAATACAATCGGTGTGGAATAACTTATGGATAACCTTTACGAAGTTTGCATGAGACGAGAATACGAGATACATTTACTATTTCTAAACAATAAGCAAGAATATATTTATGGGCAAATTATTGTTTAGTACCAAATCAAATTTTAAATTATAAAAAAGTTAAAGAAGATAATCTAATTAAAAGATGGTCATCACATTTAATTGAAAATTATAAAAAAAAGTCAACAAGCTTCAAATAAAATTAGAAAAAAAATCATTAATTTAATATTTTGCTAACTATTTTGCCATTTCTCTCTCTTTTCTTCTTATTTTTCATTTCTTTTCTTATTCCGGCCATAATTTTATCGTTCGGCGATGGATTTAAGCGTGGTTGGTATCATTAGAAATATTTCTCTTTCCTCTTTCATTTGATATCATACCCATTCTGAATCGACCACCGTATAAGACCAAAAACCCTCGAAAGGGGTTGTCGTCGTTCATGGCGGTACTCCAAGCTTTTCTGGCAAAACTGGAGCCCAATGCTCCATAAATCTAGTTATTCTCTTGATTTGGAACACTTTCATACCGATCTCCTTTGATTTTTTACCGAATTTCACAGATTTAAAAATTTCTCTTGGCATGGCACACTTGCAGTCACACCACTAGTCACACTAGGTGTCACACTGGTAGCTACAATATCGACGTTATGACTGTCATTGTATCTGGTAGTGTGACTATTGGGATAAAAAGAAATATGAAGAAGTTTCCGGCAAAACCTAACCCAAGGCTCCATGTTTCTAGCTATTCTCTTGATTTGGAACACATTCATACCGATCTCCTTTGAATTTTTACAGAATTTCACGGATTTACAAATTTCTTTTGGCATGTCACACTTGCAGTCACACCACTAGTCACACTGGTAGCTACAATATCGACGTTATGACTGCCATTGTATTTGGTAGTGTGACTGTTGGGATAAAAAGAAATATGAAGAATAAGAAGTTGCCGGCGAAACCATAACCCAAGGCTCCATAAATCTAGCAATTCTCTTGATTTGGAACACATTCATACCGATCTTCTTTGAATTTTTACAGAATTTCGAGGATTTACACATTTTTCTCGGCATATCACACTTCACACAACTAGTCACACTAGGTGTCACATTGGTAGCTACAATATCGATGTTATGACTGCCATTGTATCTGGTAATGTGACTATGTTATCATAAAAAGAAGAAGAAGAAGAGAATGATTGAAATAACGAACATGTGTTTCCTATCATGTGGCTTGTACTTCTCAAATCAACTATACGATCCACATATCAATTTTGACGTTGTCATACTAGTAGCCACACTAATAGTTACACTAGTAGTCACACCAGTAGTCACAGTAGGAATCATCGGTATGTCACATCAATAGTCACACAACTTTTGTAACCGTTGTTTACTTGTGACTACCATTGTGACTACTACTGTGACTGACAAGTGATTGCTTCTATGTTCTAACTAGAAATAACAAACACAACTCACACTTCCAGTCACACCACCAGTCACATTATGTGCCACATTTGCAGTCACACATTGTGACTAGTATTGTGACACACATGGTGACTAGTAGTGTAACTGATGTTGTGACTATTACTTGAATTTTATCTCCTACGCATGAAAATAAAATTTTCTACTCTTCTTGGAACGTTTACAGTCTGTTATAGGAGAGAGAGCAGATTTGGCTTTTCTCTTTGTGCCATTAGACCCAAGCTATGAAGTGTCAGAGCCAACCTCCTGCGACGTCCACCAATGTCGAAAAGCAACTCACGAGCCGCCACAAAGATACTCAGACTTACTTAAGGCACCCAGCTCCTCTTTCTGTGAGCTTAATTACTTGTTCTCTCAACTCTTGATATGGAGACAGTGAGACCAGCCTCCCAGTCCAAATCCGGCCAAGCTCGGCAGCTCATCATCCTTCACCATCTTTGTTCCCACCGACGCCGATTCCGCGTCCCCGCGCCTCCAACCTTGGCATGTACCCTCCGACGCCATCGCCGGTCCTCCAACCATGGCATGTCTCGTGCCTCTGACGTTGACAATGCAGTGTTTCGTTTTAGGTGGAAACAAAGCAACTCCGATCTAGTTTCAAGAAAAAAAATAAAAATAAAATTAGGCCTGGCAATTTTGAGAAAATAATATGGCACAGTGGCATTATGTAATTTTAACTAACTTCATGGGCAACAGTATAAGGATTTTAGAAAAGTGATTAAATCTTAATTTTCAATCTTTGTCTTTTTTCTAATTAGATGTGTATAAATTGATTTTTTTTATGAGCTACCCTATATTTATAAGCTAAAGTTATTGCAGACCAACTTTTATAAGCTGCATAATGCCAATTGGTTTCCTTTATCTTCTTTCCTGGAATATAGAAATCTTGATTTCAAGGCTTGGAAATATTTGAAAAAAAAAACTATATACGGGTGAGAGTGATTTTTATTTTTATCTATTAAGGTATGTAAAATATAAAATAGACTTATAATTGAAATTATGAGAGAAAAGTTTGGTCATCCACAAAGTTAACTCAATCTCTGAGAATGTAATTACTTCCTATGTATTGTTATTAGTTATTTTTTGAGCTATTTGTACTAGTACAAGGCAAAGTAGTCATACGAAACAGTTTTAACTATATATTATTGTACGTTTCCTTTCGCTCAATTCTGAATAAAGTAGTTATGTTAACACTTGACACTTTTTTGGATAGCGGGAAAAACTCTCTTGTTTTTGGTTTGTTGTACTGATCAAATCGACAAATTCAAAAGATTAATCAAACATAAAAGACCAAAAAGATGAAGAATGAACCAGCAAAACAAAGAAAAATTGTTGTCGACGATGCTATGAGCACAAGGCGTTATCTAATGCATGTCCAACTAGGAAACTGTCCGATTATTAGTTCCTCCGAAAAAATGAAAACTTTGTAGACATATTAATATCAATAAGTGTAGATAACTGCAGTGAGTCAGTGACTAACCAAAAACCAGTTGGTGAGTCATAGTTTATTTTTGTAGTGTTAATTAGCAAATTCATTTGGATGATTATTTTTGTAATGATGATTCATGAAGGGAGACCTAAACATAGATGACAGTTTAAACATGAAAACAGTACTGCAGATGATACGGACTTTGTGCTAGCTAGCCCCTTCCTATTCTTATAATGTGAATTATAAAGTTTGAATTACCACCAGATGCACAGCTCTGATTAGTTAGAACTCATATTACTCGATCATATTCCTATTCATATTGTAGTAAAGATTAGGACAATTTAGCATCATACAGTTTATATTTTATTGTGCGTTAATTCATAAGACATTTATTCATGAACTTTTTTTCTGTTATGCCAATCTTCAGTTGGTCAAGAGGCACGTAGGAGAGATTTTCACATCTGTAATCTTGTCTTGCATATTCTCGTTGTGTTCAACAGCTCTTATTAAACGCCTCGTTGGGTTTTTTTTTAAGATGATGAATACTCATTCAGATCGCAAACAATAGATAAGAGAAAACCAATACATGCCACCCACTTTTTTCAGGATAGACAAAGATTCGCGGCAAAAATCAAATGACACATATTTCGCCCACTTATCTAAGCCATAAATATCATGCACAAGAAAACTCCATGATTAACATGAGAATATGTAATTATGACAACCTTGACATCCGGTTGCGACATACTATCAAAACTAGATAACAAAAAAAATCAAAGGGAATACAACCAAGTCAAGGCCCAAATGAACCCCAACCAAATCTTTTGCCTCGTTGGGTTATAATCGGGTTTAACTGTTTCAATTCAGCAAAGTGTCTTTGTTCGAAGGTATTAATTTTTTTTTTTAGTTAAAATGAAGCGAATCTTATGTCCATGGGTGATAAGGTTTACATGGCGTTGAATTTGAGACTTCATAGTTCATGCAGTTACATTTCGATCGTTAATTTGGAAGTCCATTTTATATCTGCAGCGACTATCTACGTACATTCAATTCGTAGATAATCGATATCTATAATCCAAGTGTATCTGTCATAGACTCGCTCATAGGTGCCAATTCATCTCTCACAGCTGCCATTACTATTTGGTGGGAGCAAATTTTATACAGGCCACAC
The DNA here is from genome assembly GCF_933775445.1 of Argentina anserina. NCBI lineage: Eukaryota > Viridiplantae > Streptophyta > Magnoliopsida > Rosales > Rosaceae > Argentina > Argentina anserina. Next base: position 14,047,750 of record NC_065876.1, read on the forward strand.
TTGATAACTACAGTTCCGATATCATATTGCTCGGGGAATCACTACGGCATCTAGGTATTGATCTCTTCTTATAATTAACCCTCTACGATGAAGGGTATAACTGAATGATATATAGAACTGTATACGTACAAGTGAACCAAAATGTAGACCATTAAAAGATGTATATATGTTGAGAGAAACTGAATACGCATGCAGGTTGAATGTCTCTTATCTTGAAAACACGTGTACTACCTCTGACTCTGAGTACCTAGACTTGAGCGCGGCATAAGAGCATTGCTCTTTTTTGGTAAATCCGTACCTGAAGGTGTAGTAAGCGCCGCCAGTTTCAAGTAATTAATATTAACAAGAACAATATTCGCCGCTAAATCTGATTGTTCCACCTGTTTCCATATAACCCCAGTTTCTTCCACTCCAAGATGCTAAAGTTTTTTCTATAAATCCTAGCTACCATCTCCACAATCGCTATCGTTTCTAAAATTTCACCCTAGGGCACGTTCGATTCTTTAGCCTCAGCTCCCCTATAAAACTTATTTATCTTTCGATTTTCATCTACCCATTCTTCGATCAGTTTTACGTTCTGCGTAGAACAAATCCCAAAACAAAGAACTCACACAAACCCTAGTCGAAAAAACTCAGTCATCCATTCATGGAGGATCATGCACTTCTGCCTGGCCAAAGGTTTTGCCCCATGGATGACGAGCTGCTCTTGTACTACCTCAAGCCCAAGGTGGAAGGGAAGGATGTACCAGGCAAAGAATCCCTTGTATGCGAGTTGGGTCTTTATGGTGATCAAGAACCATGGATGATATGGGAAAGATTCGAAGCAAGACGGGCGAATGACTTGAGGAAGTACAAAGATATGTACTTCTTTACCCAGAAGAAGAAGGCGAGTGCAAAAGGCTCGCGTGCGTGTCGGAAAGTTGGAAGTGGTACATGGAAAGGCCAAAACGGAGCCAAGAACGTATATCTTCTTGATGAGAATCAGATGCCAACCTCCACCCTTCTTGGTTTCAAGAAAACCTACACCTACCGGAATGAGGGATCTGTGCATCATGGTCGCTGGATCATGTACGAGTTTGAGCTCTTTGCCAAGAAACAAGTGAACAAGAACGACTATGTTCTTTGTTTACTTAGGAAAAATGATGAACTCCCAGAAAAGAAGAGAAAAAGGGAACAAGAAGAGAAGATGTTGGAGGACTGTGTTGAGGATGAAGATGGAGAGAGTAATCAGACTAGCGATCCCGCGTCAATGGTTGAGGAGCCGCAAGAAAAACGGCAACGTCGTCTGCCTAACTCAATCAAGCCGCAAGATAATAATGTAGCAGCATCATCGTTCCAGTGGGCTGACATAGAACAATGGTACAACCAAGCATTCCCAACAGAAGCTGAAGAACAAGCCGGACCACACCAATAGAAGATGTACCACATGTTGCTTTGCAAGGGAATGAGGATTTGGGAATGCAACAACTCCCAACTGAAGAAAATTTGGGACAGAATTTTCCTGATATGCCAACCTTTGATGCTAATGGAATAGTAACGAGTGGCCTTGACTCCCACCATGATGGAAATATGGAGCAGCAAATGGGACAGGAATTTGGTCTCATGACACAAAGGGATGTCAATGACGTACGCGTCTATGGTGGGAATTTGAATGAAGTTCTGGTTAGCGAAGGTTGGAGCGAGTCTTTTCTTGAAGATCTACTGAATGATGATCAACTGAATAGCATGGAAGTTGGCGACGGGAGTGATGGCCTCTTCGATTTTAGTTCCATGGCATTTTAGTTAATTATTAGTTGAGATTCATTCATCTTTACATTGATCATATGAGGATCAATTCATGTAACTGAGATGGGATTGAGCATAATGTTCCCCCATTGTATAATGAAATTATTTTCTGTAGAGATAGCTCAAATGGTTTTGGGTAGTGATTGTGTGTAGCTAGTTAAAAGATATTATAAATGCATCAAATGTAACCATTTTAGGACTTTAGGTATCGCAATTAGTTGCGCGTGTGATGCTATATATTCCTAGGTAGTTGGTACTTGGTAGCAGTAGATCCTCTACTTCTGTACTAGTATTACATAATGGTTTTTGTATTCCGTTGAAGGGATCCTTAACATGCTTTGAGGCAGGGCTCTTAAGATTTTTTTTTTTTAGGTTTGATGGAATTGTGTTTCGGGGATGATACAATCTTTCTTTTGTTTTGAAATTGATTGTCTTTTTTTTTGTTTTAATGAAAGAATAGTTGTGTTCTTGGCACTATCAACTTATGTTTGGAAGTTGACCTGTGTAAAATTGAAAAAAGATGTGAAACGTTGTTAACAGAAAATAAACAGGATAGACCAGAAAGTTCAAAGACGATATAAACCGCATCAAGAAAAAAAAACAAAAGAAATATGGCACACGGGAGCATACATTACTTACTTAAAGACAGAATAGAACTTCTGATGTTGTCATCTGGACTGTTTAAGGAAAAAGAGTTCCAAAATACGTCTCCGCATGTTAGATATAAACTATCCTAAATGAAAGAAATGAAAATCATGGGAGCAAAAGGTGCAGAGTTGCATACAGAAAACTGAAAAGATGATGGAAGTTTTTCGTGTACCCTATTCTAAGTCGTGACAGAAGTCGACCGGTCCAAGCTTTACAAGTCGCAGTCATTTCAGCAACTAGAGCGAGCATTGAGCAAACCAGAACGTTAATCATACCAAATTTAAATGGGAATAGTCTAAATGCATCTGTGGTTCAAGTAATGTTGCTCGCAATCATATCCTCAAATGAAGTACATTATCTACAAATGCCTGATCAATTTGCAGGAAGAGCTTAAGATCATAAATTCAAAAACCAATAATCAAATATACTTATTCAGCATCTATGAATTGAATTTTAGTATACATCTGATGAAGAGACACAGAAAAAGGAAAGGGAAGTAAACAAAATCAAAAAATATGTTACATAGAAATCGGTTTATCTAACCAACTCTATATCTTGCTGGTGCCCTATTTAAGAATGGTTTTGAGGTTGCAAAAAGAGTTAGTCTTCATCAGAGTCGACGAATGTAATCTTTTTAGCCTTTGGAGCATCGGCGGAAATTTCTCTGAAGTGAGCCCCATAAAGTTTGGACTCCTGCATTTCAACATTCCCAAAGGAATACATGATTGTAAATTATGCAGCACAAACACCACCTAAAGGAGAAAACAAAAGAAAACAAGTACATACCTTTTTCTTTACATGAGTGCCAAATTTTAACAAGTCAGCTGGCACAGTTTGCCCAGCTTCCCTGAGAACATTGACCAGCTCCCCAGCAAGTCCCTGGAGTGGTCCCATCAATACATGAAAACACATAATAAGATAAAAGGGATGACTTACAATCTTCTTCAAACAATAGAACAACTTTCGAAAAATTATATAAAAATACTATATTTAGTGTTACCTTGTTGTGATGTGTGAAAAAGGTATGAGCGACACCCTTCTTACCGGCCCGTCCAGTGCGCCCAATTCTGTGGACGTAATCCTCAGTAGTGAGTGGAAAACTATAGTTAATCACCACCTCCACATCTGGGATATCCAATCCTCGAGCAGCCACATCAGTAGCTATCTGCAAGTATATGTTTTAGATGAGATGTATCGCTGTTCAGCGTGTTACAAGTATAGCTATAGACAGCTTATCATAATCTCTAAGAACAGATGCCAAACAACCTAACCACACGTTGCTCTCTGAAAAGATTTTTTTTTATTTAATGATCAACACTCCTGAACACTGACGTATCATTACCCTCCCTATTCTTCCCCTAAATCACAATAATATCCCATTGGGCATTATTCTACCAACCTTCCACTATATTACGGCATTATCCCCCTAGTTTGCCTTTACACTCACTTTCCATATTCCCTGTTTGCTCAGATAGGTTGAGACTTTGGGATTCCCTTACTGAGATTCCCTTTCGAAAGAAGGGACCCTTGATGCATGCGAGGCTCACCCCGATGGCCCATTGTGATCCAATGATTAACTGGCCCAATTTTAGATCCTCCAGGAAAAAAAAAACCAACCAAATGGAAATGATCAGATTAGCCAAATACTTCTACTAAATTAAAAAAACAAGATGGCAACAATGATTAAAGAGATTGATTTGGCTGGCTTCTTATAAAAAAAATAAAAATAAAAAGCCTTGAAGGGAAAAAACGGTTTGGACCACCGGAGCATATTGCAGGTGAAACCAACAATGCACTTTAACCGAAACCATAAAACAGAGATTACTAGAGGAACCAAACTGTCACTACAACTTATATCTTAACTGATGTAATTCCCGTTGGCGATAAAAAATCCAGCAATTTATCATATTTTTTCGCCCAAGCAAGACTATTTTAACGAGTGAAGTTCCATCAAAAAGAGGTCTCAGATTACTAAACATATAAGAATTTAATGACAGTTTCAAGCTGAAACATGATCAAAGGGGAAAGTAGACCAAGTGACCAACTATCAAGTTACTTGCCATCTTTTATGTGCTTAAAAGAATAAAAATAAATAAAAGATCACTTGTTTACTGCAACATACCATCAAGGGACAGCTTCCCTGCTTAAATAGAGATAGTGCCTGTGTGCGCTGATTTTGTGCTTTATCACCATGTATAGAACAGACCTTCCAACCCCTGAAATAGCAATCCATAATGTCATCAGTAGCTTTCTCAATTTACTTTCAGCATCTTAAAGCAAAGCCAGAATTTCTCATATGCCAGCATAATTTTCTATGAACAACCAGGAGCTTACCCTCTTTGCAGCATATTCTCAACACGAGTAGCTTCCATTTTGTACAAAACAAAAACCAAAACTCTATTCCTGGAGATAATAAAACCTCAATATTAGCAGGATGTAGCAGCACATGATATAAAACACATAATATATGAAGCAGATAAGTATAAATGGATATCTAGTGTATGACAAAAACATTGAATGCATAAAAGCAAACCAAGTGGAATCCGCCCAAACAGACTTAGATAGCATTGACTAGCAAAATACATACTGAAATTACAATTGTCATTAGAGACAAGAATCTAATATTACGACAGCAAAATGCAACGTCTGAAAAGACAAAAAGATAGGCACATGAACTTTGAATAAAGAGTCACAAAAATTAGAGAAAATAATACATAGTTCATACCCTTTTGATTTGTGGTACTTTTCCAGCAAAGCAGCCAAACGTGCATCACGAGATCGATCATCTAAAACCTATGAACACTAGGACATTAATTAGTGCACATATTTTTAATTTATATTAATGGTATCATAGGCTTCAGGGATGTTGAAAAGTTTTACCTCAACTATCTGCAGGACATCATGATTGGCAGCTAAATCCTCTGAACCAACAACCACCTGAGAAAAGAAATATATTATATCCATCGGATGTGTATAAGAAACTGTATCAAGGTCATGAATTTTCTGACATCCCACCTTAACTGGATTAGGATCCATGAACTCTTGAGCTAGCTGATGAACTGATGGAGGCCAGGTCGCACTGAACATCACCATTTGGCGAGCTGCAGAGTCAAGAGATGTCTATCAGTACTTCAGTAGATTGCAAAAGCCTTAGAACATTAAGAATTGAAGGCCCTACATTCAACATATTTGGACCAAACATATGTACATCCACAAGTCCATATCTGATGTTCAACATTAAAGTAGTAGTCTTTTCCAAAATTATCATGTCACCACTCATAAATACTCATGGTGATCCTACATACACCCTAAACCTAAGCAAGCAATTGGAAAAAGTAATTTTCATCTGGATGGCAGTGGAGACAGGAATAGAGACAAACTCTACTATTTGTTTATGTAGACATAAAAAGGAAGAAAAATATTTTAAAAAATGAAAAAGATACCACAGCAGAACGCTATCGGTAAAGTATGGCTTACATGAGCATGTCTGTCCCAGTATATAGCGGACTTCAGGTTCGAATCCCATGTCAAGCATTCTATCTGCTTCATCAAGGACCTACAGAATATTGATGGTCAAAAGTTTTGGCACTCACAAAATTGACAGTAAAAATTATCAAGCAACACAAAAAATTATAGATACAATGTACTCCCTACCAGCATAAATATATCACGTACTACTGTATTACATTCCAGAAGCATTAGCCAGAAATTTATATAGAACCACATAGGGTCTGGAAGCCCTGACATTGTGGTGAACAGCCATCAATTGAGATGCCTTGTTAGTTGGAAAAACTGACAGATTTGCAAAATCCATCTTTATCAGGACTCTTCTAACAGTGGCACCATCTCATTTCAAATTATGTACACTGTCATACGCCACCCCTACAATATGAAGGCTTTCATACTAACCTTAGAGTGTATGATCCCTGGATCTTCCTTACCAAAAGACATTGCCACCATTCCAAGATAGCTAAAATAAATTCTCATCCGGGATACTTAAAAGCCTAATAAACTTGACTATCTTTTAAACAGACTCATGTGTAATAAAATCAAATTCAATTACACAAGCCAGAAACATTAATCACCATAAGAAAAGGTAGTCATATGGTTGAAGTAATAAGATGCAGCTCCTAAATGTGAGAACCAAGACACAATAATAAGAATTAAAACACAACACCGGGGATTATCTGTATACTTACCGCAAAAGATACTTCCTGAAGGCAACACAAACCCATTTCAATGAGATCCTTCAAACGACCAGGTGTACCAATAACAATGTCCTGTGGAAAAAATAAACAATGCATTGAAAATTTATATAAGATACTGAACTGTGGAATCAAAGTGTACAATATAATCTTCAAATTCTACATTGATGCAAACAAGAAGAAATTATTCGAGCAATGAGAACATCAAGTACATGACCAAGTACTAGTAAAGTAATTCTCCCTCATTGGCAACAATCAACTCATTCAACGTTTTACCAAAAAACTTGTCATAGAGGTTCGCTAATAATGCAGACAGAAAAGAGAGCAGGAACTGTTAAAATTCTGATCCAAGGGCCCACCCTGTTCATCATGGTAGGCTTTGGAGACACAAGGTCACTAGCTCATTACAGTGCCAATTGTTAAACAATGCAAATGGAGACAGAGGAAGTAAAAGACTAACTATTACGCTATAGAATTATTACAAAATTAACAAGAAAAACGAAATATCTTACCACACCAGATTTCAGAGAAGATATTTGAGGTCCTTTAGATGTTCCTCCATACAAACAAACTGATTCCACCCCACATGATTTCCCAGCCTCAACAAGCACATCTGAAATCTGCCACCAGAAGATAAGATGGTGAGTACTTACATCTTTCATGGAAATAATCTTCAAATAATGCAATGAACAGAGCAAACACCTGAAAAAGGTGAAAATGGAAAATATGCAAGAGCAACAAAAACATCAGTACAACCAACATGGTATCATATTTAATTTCAATTTCTCATTGTAGGATACAAATTGATGTAGGGCATATAAGAACAACATGTTTGCACCTGCTCATGCCAAAGACCCACTTCTATTTAAAAAAGAAGTCCAATTATTAAATAAATCATTATATCCAGTTTCATGGTTTTTGGAAATTACGGTTCTTTAACAATTGCCAATATTAATAATGAGTAGACACTAGACAGATATGGCTAGGTGTGTTGTGTATTTATGTCCAGATTTTGGAGGATGCCATGAAAGTACACCACCCGACTCTGGTGAGACTTTAGAGACCACTTGTGTCGGTACCCCAATTTCATAAGCTATTATTCTTAAAGAAATAAATATGGCATAAAAATAGCGTTCTCATTCCTAATGGTTCTTAATAAGCCCGGAAATAGATGGTTTCCCTGTTCTTTATATTTTCTAGTAAAAACTGATGCAACTACTATTTTAGTGCAGAGGTTTGCACTACACCAAATGAGTGAAAGTCACTCTATATTCCAAATATATCTGACCAGCACTCATCATCTAAGTCTATCAAATAAGCACACCAGACATGAGACCGACTTGTTCATTTACTAAATATTTTCCCCTAGCAACTTATCATTATCACATTTATGTACTTCTCTCCCATCACAAAATAATAATATCTACAGTTCTACACATTCAAATTTCAAACTTTGTAATTGGTAAGTCTACTCGAGCTCTGGTGTAATTCCAAAATATCCCATTAGCGCATGATAATGAACCTCCCCACAATAGGAGATGATATGCATTACTAAATCAACAAACAGCTTACGGAAACTTAACCACACAAACTTTTGATCCTCTATTTCACCACCAAAAACAACAAGAAGCTAACAAAAGTTCCAAACTCGGGTATAGAAACACATACTTGTTGAGCCAGCTCCCTCGTCGGCGCAAGCACAAGACAAAGAGGATACCGCCCCCTCGAAAACTTGCCATTCCTCTTATTCAAGACCTGATTAATCGCTGGTATCCCAAACGCCAAAGTCTTACCTGCACCACACACCATTTCAGAAACAAAGGTCTCAAACTATCCAACCTTAAAACTCCCAAACCCCCAAAATCACGACAAACAAACTCACCAGACCCGGTTTTCGCAATCCCGATAAAATCACGACCGTCCAGCAAAAACGGCCACGCACGTGACTGAATCGGCGACGGCTTCTTGAAATTCACACAGCACTGTAGAACCTCACTCGGCAACTTCGACTCCGCAAACGAATCCAATGGCTTGTACTTGGCTTCATCAGAATCTTTCCCAGTAACCATCACAACGGCATCAGTAGAGTTACTCTCCTCCACCACCACCGCCACAGCTCCATTTCCCTTGGGCTCTTCTTCTTCGCTCTCTTTCGATTTCTTCTGCTTCTTCTTCTTCTTCTTAGAATCTGAGTTTTCTTCCTCCAATTTTCGTTTGGGAGGGCTGAGCTGGTGGTGTTCTTCTTCTTCTTCTTCGTTTGTGTGTTTGCTGTGCTTGTTTTTCTTCTTCTTCTTCTCGGCTTTGGCTTCGCGGTGGTTGTTGGCGGCTTCCTGGGCATCTGGGTCGGTGAGAGTAGAGGGGTCTTTGAGCTTGCGACCCATTGTTGAAGCCCTGAAGCGAGGTGAGAGGAGATAGCTGCGGAAGAAAAGGGAAGAGAGGTTTTGAGGTCGAAGAAGAATGGCGGGTTTATTGTTTAGGGTTTTGGCCTCGATTATATGTGTGACTGTGTTATGAGTTTACGAATGTGTCAAGTGTAATTTGTAAGAGTGAACGGTAATTTAGGATGTTTAAACCCTTATTTCTTACCCTTTTTTTTTTGCTACGATTTCTTACATTTTCTTGTCTTGTTACGGGGAATTTGTAAGAAAAAAAGATACAACTCGCAGTTGATGAGTTGGTCAAATGATTGTTGTAATTGAGTACAAATTGAGTGGTGTTAGAGAGTTTAAACACTTTTTTAATAGTAAATCACTTGGATTTTATAATAAAAATTTGAATAATTATTATATATTCCTCCGTTGCGGAGAGATTTGGGTCGAAACTCAAACTTAGTACTAATGATATAGTTTCATATAAAATTCAACAAAGATATCTACTAAACTTTCGTATTTGGCTTTGTAAGGACATCTTTAAAGGACAAAGCCTTTTGCAATTGAAACTCTCACAACAGTAACTTTTACTTTACTTAATCTTATTATAAAGTCAGAAGTTAACATACTACAAGCGGTGAGCCTTCTGAACTTTTCGCTCTCAACCCGCTGCATGCTCTTGTAATTGGATGAAAGTTTATAGAGGGAAGTGTTGATAATGATTGCTTGACCTTGGTAACTTTTTCCGGCAACAAACCATTGCGTTGTATTAATTAATCTGAATTTCAAGTTCCTATATATAGTCAATTTCAATTGTTATTTGATTGATATGATAAATATTTATATGAAGAGTTAACTAATGTGCGTCACGCTCTTTAGGTTAAGACAACAATTCTAGCTATGATAATGTTGCTTAAGTCAGAGGAGATTGACAAGTGCTGGCTAGTATGTATCAGATTTTTTCATGCTTTTATCGATCGTGGTGATGGTTGAATTGAAATTGTCAATCAATCTAGAGTATGCCCCATGTGTGTTCAGCTTCTGAAGTGAGTGTTCCTAATTCTTTGTTAGAACTTTCCTTTGATCTTTTGGCATTTATCCTATAAACTAGATCCTAATTTTTTTTCCTTATCAATCTCCATATATACTAATCCCTGCTCTCCACACACTAATGAATATTATTACTCATGGTGATGTGTGAAACTAGGTATTCATTGTTTATTTTCTCGTTTGAAACTGCACTTTTTTCATTCAAACACAACTAAGAAAAAAAACTATAAATCAATATAATAGAACTTGCGTAGTATTTTTTTTTAGGTAATACTCCCTAGTTCCGAGGTTGGTGACTTTTACCGCACCGGATGTCGGTCATGTGACGTGAGTTAAATGTTACAGAGTGGAATGTAAATAAGAAAATAAAAAAGACTTATTTTTATGCTCTGTTTTCTAAGCATGTCCAACCCCAATTCGATAAAATCTAAATTTTTTGTAAAAGAGTGTAAAAATAGGTAGGTGAGCAAAATCACGCGCTTAGTGAGTAGATAATGTAATATGTCAATGAAGCGATATATTTTTTAACACACGCTACAAAATTATATATATTGTATACACATCAATTCATCACATCGCATCCTCATTTCTTATTAGATATCTTTTAATTTTAGTGTACCCCACGGGCACCTATTAGTCATCTTGTCATATTCCTCTGTGTGCCACATCCAATCAAGAAGTTCACATGTTCAATGACTAGTCAAACTATAACTCTAACATCATAATACATATAATCCAACATAGTTTACAAATCGATATGTTTCACTTAAAAATAGAGAAATATTTGTTAAATATATCAAAAACATGTTTTTTGACTATTTTAAAAGCATATTCTTATTTGAAACACATTACATAAACCACTCATATCGGCACGTCACCCCGTGTACCGAATGTAAACATAACTCTAACCCAAAGTTCTAAAATAAAAAGAGAACGTCAATACGAACTCACACTCGCATATCGAGAATCAGTGTAATAACCCTATTTTTCCGAAATAATAATTGGTTTTGATTTGAATTCTATAAATATGTGACATTCAATTAAAATGAATTTGGTTGTTTGCGACTTTACGAAACGAAAATGGAAACGTTCTCTGAACGTTTAATTTAAAAAACATTACTTTTCCGCGACGTGAATATAAACTTTTATTCCGTCGCTCGTTTGCGAAAACTTCCTTCATGAAAATTGTAGGGCTCGTCGGTACGAGTTCGTGGATATGTGAAGCGTTCTAATCGGACGATGTACGTAAGAATTATTAACGTTAGAAGTTGTTTCTGATTTTGGAAACGGGTATAAATAGTTAAGTAGTGGAGTTAGAAACCCTAACCCCGTGCCTCCCTCCTTTCTCTCTCCCCCCTCGCGACTCTCTCTTCCCGATCTACCTTCCCCTCAAATCACCCCAGCGATCTCCTCAGCCGGAGCAACGTGGTCCTCACCGCCACGCCCTACGGCCTCACAAGTTCCCCCGCAAGCGACCCCGAGTTCGCCGCACCGTGCCTCGCCGCCACGAGCTTCGTCGAGACAAACCGAAGCTCGGAGGTTACCCCGCCGCATCACGCGTCTTTGTCGGCGAAGCTAGGGCACGGGGACTAGCTCACTGTCGCCGCCTCTCCTCCTTGGCACCACCTGCGACCAATCGAGGCGCAGATTGAGTCACCATCACACTCTTGGCTCAACCTCCACCTTCGCCTGGTTCTAGCTCCTCCGGCGACGTCACAGTGACTTCGAGGAACGATTAAGGTAAAGGATAGATTAATTGAGTGTGTGTGATTGAAAATTATTGGTTGTGTGTGATTTTTGTGGAGATCGGAGATCGGAGAGGGAGGGTGGATTACCGCCGCATTAAGCGGCGCGTGTGGGAGTGTGAGGTGGAGTAGGGGCGGCCTAGGGCCGTGCAGGGGTGGAGGAGGGAGAAAAGAGAGGATTTGGGATGGCGGTGGCGTGCTACGCGCCGGCCTTAGGCTCGGCGCGTGTGCCCCACGCGCGGCCTGCCGGAGGTGGCGCGTGCACCGAACGCGCCGCCACGTGCGGCGACGCGTGAACAGTGATTCCGAATCAGAAATTTTGTAAATTTATTTTTACGACGGTAAATGTAAAAATGTGATTTATGTACGGTAACTGTAAATTTTATTTACGTACGGTAAATATAAATGTAAATTACTTTCAGTAAATGTAAAAAGTACTTTTGGAAAGGTAATTCAGTAATTATTACTTACTGAGACAGTATGTACATTTGAATAGTATTTATGCGTACATAATACGTAAAACAGTATGTACTCGTACATGAATACATAATAGATGTGTATTTGTACAGTAATACGTGAATAGTATACAGTTAATAGTACTCGGTGAACAGTAAATGCGTAAAACCAGAAATTGCTGAACAGTAACAGATTATTACTGTTTCGGCATTTAAAGGTTTACGAAATGTTTCTAAATTCTTTTCTTATCTTTTGAAGGTGATCAATAAATCAAGGAAAAGAATTATCTTCGGAAAATTGAGGAATTACGCTCAAGTTGATAAGGTGAGTAAAATGTCACTTATTTATGAATCTACCTTTGCGAAGATTCAAGATTTTGCAAAATATTAAAGAATGAAATGTGACATGAATATAATATAGTGGTTTATATATATATTGTATAAATGGTAAATAGGTACATATATATAGTTTGCTATATTATATACTATTAGGATTTCGTTGTGAATGTGATCACAGTGGTGATGAGAATTATATATTGAGTATGTTGATGCGATTTGTACAAATAATGAGTAGATTATTGTACGTGGTTTTAATGTTGAGAATTGTTAAAACGTTTTGTCTTCGGACGTGTTTATGAAATATGACATGTATATAATACAGTGGATTATATATATATATTGTATAAATGGTAAATAGGTACATATATATAGTTTGCTATATTATATACTGTTAGGATTTCGTTTGTGAATACGATCACAGTGGTGATGAGAAATATATATTGAGCATGTTGATGCGATTTGTACAAATAATGAGTAGATTATTGTACGTGTTTATGTCTTCAGACCAGTGTTCGGCCGTGTTTGGCATGTCGGAACCTAGCCTTTGGCCGGGCGAAAGTTACGATACAGTTAGAGCTCTAGTCTATCTGCCGGAGTACTGCATGTGAGGTAACAGATGGGTTATCGGCTCATAAGTACTCATATTTTTGGACATCGGGTAGCGAGGAGGTTGCCCGATGTCGGACGTTGGGTAACGAGGAGGTTGCCTAATGTCGGGCTTTGGGTAGCGAGGAGGTTGCCCAATGTCGGCGGTGTACTACGTGAGGGGTAACAGAGGTGTACCAGCGCTCATTAGTACCCGTATTATAAATGCATTTAGGTAAACAGAGGGGTTGTCCAATTTCTCATGAGCACTTTCATTTTCATATTTTTGGGACAACCAGATGGGCCGTCAATTGACTCATGAGTGCATTTATATTTGTTGATTTGTGGATTGTCGTATATATTGATATGCGAGTTATATTTATTTTATTTTACTCATACGAGCTGTAAAGCTTACCGGCTTTGTGTTTACAATTCCGGTGCACCAATTCGATGGTGTAGGGGATACTACTGCAGGTGTCGATTAGTGGGAATCGAATGACAACTCTGGGAACTCGAAGTCGTTCATTATCCTGCTTGTGGTGAGGTTTTTATTGTGGATTTGTGTGAGAACTTGTGAGGATTTATTTGTGAGTTTGTGAGAGATTGTGAGGATTATTACATTTCTATTTTTATGTAATATTGAATTATAAATTTGGTTTGTAATAATTGATTTGACTGAGTTGTATTTTAAACTCAGAGATGATCCGCTGGGCATTTAAAACGATTTCTATTCATTGAGATTGTTTAGTTGTTTCTCGACTTTGAAATTTTGAGTTTTTATGTTTGAAATTTTAGGGTCGTTACAATCGGTGTTACATATCAAAAGTTATGATCCGTTGAAGTTTTAGAGTGAGAAATCCTAGAGAGAGAAAATTAAGGGAGAGAAACAACTCTGAATTATGTGGAAAATGTGTCAGTTGCGCGCTGACAAAAAGAGTCGGTTAAAAACTATAGCCAATAGCCTAATTCCACTTGTCAAAACACAAAGGAAATCTTAATCTGAAAATCGACTTGTGTCACTCCTAGATTTATCCTTCTAACATGGCTTCCATGTGTCTAGTAAAAGAGTAAATCAGCTGCTGACTTTGCAGCCACGCGCTGGAAACCAAAACTTGGTCTCCCACACAAGTGGGAAATCAGCCAATAAAAATTCGCCACTTCATCATCTGATCCAAATTCGACTATATCTTCTAAAAATCGTTAAAAATAGCTTAGAATTCCAAAAAAAAAATCCGAAAAATACCACGGACCCGTAGCAATCCCTATTTTCTATTTTAGAAAAGAAAAATAAAATTTAACAAACTTAAAAAATCAGGATATTACATAACTTGAGTAGTATACGACTATACGTGTACAAAATTTTTGTTTAACTTCTTTAAGTGCTGAAAGATAGTCTCCGACGTTTTTATTTAGTTTGAATGTCACAATGATAGTTTTCTAAGTGTCAAACCTCCTCTCTGTTTCTCATTCACTTGGCTAATCTTTAATGTCTATACTGCTTGCTTGGTGAGATTTAGGCTCAAGCAGTCATGTCCACATTTTACATAAAAAATGAATTCAATACCTACTTCAAGATTAAAATCTTGAGAGAAGAGAAAAAAAATCTTGTTTATAGAGTCAAATTAGGATTTTGTTGATGGCTTACTCGGTTTTATTTTGTTCCTTACATCTGCATGGATTTTGTTGACGACTTGCTCAGTTTTATGATGGAGTAAAACATACCTTGCTCAAATTGGGTGTGCAACATACTTTGCTTCCTGGATTAAATGTCAAGAAGATGGAGTTTGAGGGACAAAGCTTTTATGCGGCATTGTCGTCCAAGCAGGTTTTGCCTACATTTGATGTGCTGGAGTATTGCCCTAAAACTCTTCCTACAGTCTTTACAACGTTAGAAAGAGCATCAAAGAAATGCATGAATATTACAACCCATTGAAAGAAATTTTGCTGAATGGAAAGCCAGAAACTCAACGTGGTTCCTACGAAGTTTTAGAAAGGCTGGTTGGAGGAACAATGATCTTCTACCACATAGTACAAGCCGTTCGTGCCGCACATCAGGTGTTGGAGGGTTTTGAGGTTCAACCTGCGTTTTTAGTTAAAGCTGAGTGATAATCCACGAATCATAGCTGATTATTTATGAGTTTGGTTGACACATCACCAATGTCCTTACTAATTGGTACACGACAATGCTTGCGTTTCCGGATCGTATCTAACTAATAACTATTGGGTCACAGATATACCTCATTTATGCATGAATTACATTAAGCATTATGGGCAGACTCCAAGTTAGGCTCCACAACGCATCAAGAAGGAAGTCATTATGATACTCTCTCAATGTATTGAAGGGTTAGCCGATGAAATGTTCAACGCACATGCCAAAGCTAGGGTGCTCAAAGGTTATAATTTTCCTCCTTTCAATGTACATAATTAGATTTTGAGCGAAGATTGCTGCTAGCTTGAGGAGGATCTGTTGAAGATACGGAGACAAATGGTGTGATGATGTTCTTTTTAATTCTCAAACAGTAGAGTAATTTACTTATGGAGTTGATTTGGTCATGTGTGTTTTTTAACTGTATTGGCCATCATCTTTAAAGTCTAAACCTTATTCCAATTTCAGAATGTGTTTGCCCTTCTTTGCTTAAAAAAAAACTTATTGAAATCAATTATATATTGTTATAGGTTGGTATTCATTATGAACTATATTCACATGTGTTCAAACATTAATTTAGTTCTAGTTCTAAGGCACACAATTAAGCTAGATTTATATGTCTTTTTAGCTCTATTAAAAGATTTGGCATCTCATTACATACATACGGGAAGAGCATGCACCACTCAACTCATACTCTACTTTCGACTTAAATATAGGTTTTTGAAACAGTATAATGAATTCGAGAGAATAACGGTAATTTTATTGATAGATATGAAGCATTATATATATGCATTACATCAAAGATCCTGATGAATCTGGGATAAGATATTATTCCTCATCTAGCTATGCTATACTAATTAGGACAAGATATACCAAGAATATATAGGAGATGATTTTCCTTCAACACTCCCCTTTGTATTGCGATCTTAATGTGTCATAGTGCAATACTACTGCCTTGGTAAAAACCTTGCCAAGCAAAATAAAAACCTTTTGGGTAAAATAAAAGTCTTGGACGAAAGACAAAAAGAGCACAACACGCTAACTATAAATGATTAATGCATGTGGCGTAGACTCCCCCTAATGTCTACAAAACTGCTCCCCTGATCTTTAACTCAATCTTGGAGCTCGGATAAATGATGCAAGCCAATGCATTTCAGATGCTTCACAAATGTAGATTTTGGTGACTTAGTAAATAAATCAGCTACATTATCCTAAAAACGAATTTGATTAACTTGGATGTTCAACAACTCTTGTTGTTGCTGATTGTAAACGAACTTTGGCGAAATATGCTTTGGGTTATCACCTCACCCTTTATGTAACCTAACTGCATTTGCTCAATGCAAGCCGCATTATCTTCGTAGATACAAGTAGGTTCAACTATAGTATAAATTAATCCACTAGCAACTCGAATGTGAGTAATGATTGCTCGAAGCCATATACACTCTTTGACTGCTTCATGCAATGCATAACTTAGAATGATTCGAGGAAGTAGCAACAAGGTTTTGTTTGGTTGATCTCTAAGAAATCATCGTATTCCCCATGGTAAAAACATAACAAGTTTGGGAACGTCCTTTGTGTGGATTAGAAATGTATCCAACATCAGCAAAATCTTACCAATTCATCACTAGACGTTGTAGGAAAGGATGAATTGTCGTTCAAATGCTGAGAACTATCACTTGCGGTGATAACGTCGGCCGCAACAATGGCGGCAGAGCCATGTCTAGCTTTCCAGGCGGTAACAATGGTGACTCAGTCACTTACCGGCCTGACATCTCCATCTAACCTACCAGAATAACACTTCTCTTGTCGGAATATTGATAATACAACCCCATGTCAATGGAACCCTTCAAATATCTGAAGATAATCTTAATACTTTTCCAATAACGAATGGTTGGCGCATAACTAAATCTTGCCAACAAGTTCAATGAGAATGCGATATCTGACGAGTACACTGAGCTAGATAAAACAAAACTCATATAACACTCAAATTTGGATATCCAGGACCAAGAATCTCTTCAAAACCCTTTCAGACATAATGAATAATTTTTAGTATCCAGACTTATTACGACCATGAGAGTACTAGCAGGATGCATGACGTTGTCCATACAGAAGCATTTGAGCATCTTTCAGACATATGCATACTGATATACAAAGATTCCACCAACTCTACGCTCGTTTTCCAAACCTAAGCAAAACCGAGTCTTTCCCATATTTTTCATCTCAAATTCTACCTTCAAGTAGCTTATCATCTCTCCAATCTTATTCAGAGATCTTATGATATTCATGTTATCAACATAGACAACTATTATAGCAAAACTAGAACTATTGCGTTTGATAAACACGCAAGAGCACAATTCATCGTTCTTGTATCCATTTCCAATCAAGTACTCACTCAAACGTGTATACCATATTCTACCGGATTGTTTCAATCCATAAAGTGAGAGTTGTAGCCTAATAGCATAGGCCTTATGTGGCTTACTTTACTTGGGTACTTGAAGTCCCTCAAGAACCTTCATGTATATTTCTATATCTAGATCCCCATAAAGATACGCGATCACCACATCTAACAGCTGCATATCTAGCTTTTCAGAAACCGTTAGACTTATAAGATATCAGAAGGTAATGATATCCATAATTGGAGAATACGTCTCCTCATAGTCAACACTAGGACGCTGAGAGAATCCTTGAGCGACGAGTTGTGCTTTATACCTCAGGACTTCGCATTTCTCATTCAGCTTTCAAACAAAAGACCCATTTATGTCCAACAAGCTTAACGTTCAACGGTACTTCAATGATCAGACCAAATACTTCATGTGGAATAAAAAGTCTACATCAGATCTTAAACTATGGTATCAGGGTCAACATAGTACCATTAGTACACAGACTAAGAAAATTACCAATGTAGGACCGAAACTCATATTCGCTATCAATGTGACGCCTGAGACAATTTTCCATCATGTCACCGTCATTTTGACCACATGTTGCCACACGTGTCTTAAAAAAAAGGTAATTACTGAAATTATCTTAATAAAAAGTTTTAGTATCAGTCCCAAACTTTTGTGGTAATGTCAAACTTTTGAATATGGAGACACAATATAACATATAATATTTTAGTTAGAACTTAGAACATTAGATGACTTTAGCTACGGTCGGTGCATTCACAAATGGTACCATAAGACAAGGATATGAGAGAAGAGAGAACGATGGAGGAGGGATGTTTGTTGAAAGGAAATGCAATAAGGAGAACTCGAGATCCTTCACCTTGAGTGAGTGCTCCTTGTTGAAGAAGATTATGACTAAATAACAAATAAAAAATAGAATTCGATATATCTAGTCCAAAAAAGTTGACAAACCATTTGAGAAAGAAAATTAACCTACAAAATACTAACAAGGCACTCAACTCATTGCCATGAGACCCGTGAACCTAAGTGTGACACCCACACCTTGAAAAAAAATTAAAACAAGCATCACATGTGAGAATTTCTTTTTCTCTTAAAATTACAGTTTCCAAATAATGTAAGAAGAGTAGTTTTTATTTGTAGATTGTGGGGATCAGCCCACGGAAATGCAGATGCCGACATGCGTGCACCCAAACACTTATGTCGTGTGCCTTAACTCAAGTCGTCGCCGTAACACACTTCCACCCAAAGAAGAGATCACCATTGATTCACTAAACCACACATTTAAAACGTCAGAGAAGTCGCCGCTCTACGGGAACATAATCCTAGAACGAGATTCAACTTCTGGAGACCGATTTTTTACCCACATTTATGTTATACTAGCCTAGTATCCATGCGATGCACGTGATTTATAACACAGGTTTTTCATTTGCAGCGTTTAATTTTAAGTTTAAAATGTTATGTTGTTATGTAATTTTGTTTGCCACGAATAATAGTTTTAGAAAAAAAAATCTTTTTACGTAAGTATCCTTATACCTATATGTGAGAGTAAAATTACAGAAATTAAAAATTCATAAATTAGTGGTATTTAAGATGCAGTTTTATAATAGTAGAGATTCATCAATTTTCGACGTACAGATACGGTCTTAATAATATTGGGTCACCCTCCCAATAAATAAAAGAGTTTTTTTCACCAACAGTCCCTCAATTCTGGTGTACCTACCAATGTGATACCTCAACTCTTAATCGTATCAATGTGATACCCAGACTCTAGTATTGCTATCATTGAAGTACTTCCGTTAGTTTTTTTCAACTTTTCCGTTATCTTGGTGACGTGGCAGGTACGTGAGGCCCACAAAGAGGGTTAAAAGACAAAATTAACCTCATCTGAGAGGAGCAATGTTTTTCCCGCCCTTTACCTTGAGAAAGACACCCAACAATTCCAATTTTGGCGCCAATTTTCCCTCCATACTCCTTAATTTGTGTCTCTTATCTAAACTAAAAAACTACCGCCAACCAATCGACCACAATCTGATAAAACCTAGATCAATCTCATTTTCTATTTTTACCCTAGCACTTGTTAAACTAACAGAATAAATATAGAAATTTATATGGAACATCTCATTTCCACAATCTCATAAGAATATGTGTTATGTGTTTTTATATTCTTATGAGATTGTGGAAATGAGATGTTCCATATAAATTTCTATATTTATTCTGTTAGTTTAACAAGTGCTAGGGTAAAAATAGAAAATGAGATTGATCTAGGTTTTATCAGATTGTGGTCGATTGGTTGGCGGTAGTTCTTTAGTTTAGATAAAAGACACAAATTAAGGAGTAGGGAGGGAAAATTGGCGCCAAAATTGGAATTGTTGGGTGTCTTTCTCAAGGTAAAGGGCGGGAAAAACATTGCTCCTCTCAGATGAGGTTAATTTTGTCTTTTAACCCTCTTTGTGGGCCTCACGTACCTGCCACGTCACCAAGATAACGGAAAAGTTGAAAAAAACTAACGGAAGTACTTCAATGATAGCAATACTAGAGTCTGGGTATCACATTGGTACGATTAAGAGTTGAGGTATCACATTGGTAGGTACACCAGAGTTGAAGGACTGTTGGTGAAAAAAACTCTAAATAAAAATTTTGAATTTCGCCACAAGCTCTGCGAGACTACGACACGCAGACAATGGCAGTGAAGGCAAATATCATAACCGCTAGGGGCAAATAAGCCAAAAGCGTACTTCATTCCAATTGTCCCGCGTAGGCGTAGCAACAAAGCCACTCTCACACTGCCAGATAAAAGCGACCCTCACCGCTTTCTTTCTCTCTCTCTCTCTTTTCTAAATTTTCTGCAAAATTTGGGGATCTACTTCTTCCTCCTCCATCTCTAGCAGCGCGGAGAGACCATGAATCGCCACCACGACCCCAATCCCTTTGAAGAAGAGGTCGAGGTCAATCCCTTTTCGGTAATTACACTCCGCTCTCTCTCTCCTCTCTCTCTCTCTCTCAATCATAACCGTCTATATTGCTTCTCTTCAGATCTGCCGTATTGTATTTCGGTTATTGCTTTGAATTACTGGTAAATATAGCTGCATTAGGTTTTCGGATCGGGATCTGAAGCCTTAGTTGGTGGAATTGTTCATTTGAATTTTCACTGAAGAAGAAGATGAATGATAAATCTCAGAGGGAGGTGAATTTGGAAATGGAAACAGTGTAATCTGTAAGAAATAGTAAGAAGAACGCTCGTATTCTGTTTTGCTAGCGAAAATTCGGAAACAGAGCCAAGGCTCGAGTAGGTTCTAGAGCTGAATGTATTATTAGCTTAGCTGAAGTCCGGAAAGAGTTTAGGTTTTATAATATGGTTAAAGAGTGTGACGAGATTGAAATTTCACTGAATTACGTTGAGGTTATCGCCAACGGGTTTACATCACATTTTTCAGTCTGAATTGAAGTTGCATTGTCGGCTAAATCTTGTAAGTTGAAAAGGAAGAGAGGATGGGTCAGATTTTGATGCTCGGCCTTAGAGTTTTCACCTAATAGCTGCTACATGTAGAATCTACTAGTTCCACGTGCCTTCCTCATTAGATTTGTCGCTACGTTTTCCAAAATGGGATGCTTTTTTATTTATGTTTTCTTTTAACTTTGATATTATGTGTATCGTCTTTTTGTTGTCGATGCAATAATGCAATCCAAATGGTTCATTAGTTCTTCAAATATTATCATTTAATTGATCATTGCACACACCAACAAAGGGTTAGTATTAATGGTGAGATCATTGCCCGTATCCCTATGAAATTGGGTTTTGAACCCCCTCCTTATTGATTATTTAGCTAAGCTCCCTGCCTTTATACCAGCACTGTAATTGTTATCCTGAATTTCTACATACTATGAGATTAAAAGGTGGCATGAGAGTTTATATATCCTTGATATACTATATCAATATACTATACCGCTAGATGTCATTTTCAAATCTTCTACAAAGCTTGGTCTCTAGTAAATTTGTTAGTATGCATTTGAGAATTATAGATTTTGACATGGCTTTTTCCATAGCTATTTAATTCTCAGATTTCTATTAGATGGAAATGAATAATTCGAATCCCATACTGCTCTCGTTTTGCTCGGTGTAATGTATGTGATTAAGAATACATAAAAAAAATAACTCTGTCATGCTTGCTGCATGCTTTTGTGTGAGCACTGCACATTTTAATTGATAGGCTTTATGCTTCTTTTTAGATTCAAATGAAAGAAGTTCTCAAGTTACCCCTACAGATGCAATGTGCAATCTTAGTTGCATATGCTTTAACTCACCTTTGTTTGGGTTGGCGATGATTTATCAACACTGCGGCATATCTGGATTTAGTATTTTCTATATAATGCTATAAAATTGATTCCAATCTGCCATAATTTGGTAATTGTGCAGAATGGGAAGTCACGGATTCCACCAGTGTCATCTGAACCAATTGGTTATGGGCAGAAACATGATGCAACAGTTGATATACCATTGGATACAATGAATGTAAGAGAGTTGCTATCTTGACATTTCTGTTCTATTTCTAGAGCTTGGTATGTGTTCTATTTCGAAAGCCTGCTTAATTGACTAGTATAATATTTACAGGATTCTAAGCAAAAGGCAAAAGAGCTTGCAGCTTGGGAAGCAGATCTCAAGAAAAGAGAAAAGGTTAATGTTACGAATTTATGACTGATTACTTGTTTGTTGGTCTGCTTCTTGTTGTTAGTAATTTTATCTTCTGTAAATTAGGAGTGTCTGCCAAGTTTTACGTATAGTAAACTAACTCATTCAAGTATGAAGGACCGAATGTTTAAGAATTAAGAGTCTATGCTTTTATCCTATCTGCAGTAATTGTATACTTTCTGTACGTCCATTTTGATGATTTGGTCTCGTATACCTGTTCTCTCTGCCTTGCTCTATGCCACATAAATGATGCATTAGGCAAGTAAAAAGACGTTGATCTAGTCATCTACCAAATTTACTGCAACTAAAAGGCTAGTAAAAGAAACACATCAGTAGTCCATTATGTCTTGGAACCAGTTTGTTATAGAAGTGTTTGTTTCCACTATGATCTTACATGGTGGAAGGTCTCCCATGCTTCAGAGTACAAAACCTTACTTGGACAGGCAAGTGTGTGATATGAAACTATTACTAACTCAACAACTAGAGGTCAAGTTTTCTGCCACGTGAGGAGAATGATGCTGGAGTCAAGTTGAAGGTGTAATAACCAAGCCTCCAAAACATCTTTGGTGGCCTCTCTCTAGTCCGCTGTTTATTCTCTATCAGTATGTGTCAATTTTTGCAGTTTGCAGTTTGTTCCGTGTTCTGCATTAGAACATCAGTGTATTGTCCTACATATCTTCAAATTGGAACTGTATAATCTCACATGTCTTAAGTTTTCATTTTACCTCTACTATATAACTGTTTTCTTATTCATGCTTTACTGTTTGTTCTATTTCTATACTCTAATTGATACAGTTCTGATCAAATCTAATCTATCCAGGATATCAAACGGAGAGAAGATTCTGTTGCAAGAGGTATGGATGATGAATCTACAACTCTGTAATTTGAGTACATACATAAATGCTTATTTGAGGTGGTAATAACCTTTTCGGCTTTTCCTGTACTTCATTTATCAGCTGGTGTCCCCGATGATGGAAAAAATTGGCCTCCTTTCTTTCCAATTATTCACCATGATATTGCCAATGAAATACCTATACATGCTCAGAGGCTACAATATATGGCTTTTGCAAGTTGGTTAGGTATGTGAGGTTTCATCTTGTCACTTTTTGGCTAACCTTGCTTCTGTAAGTTGTCATGTATCATATAATAAATTTTTATCTAACTTGATGATCTTTCTATGAAACATTTACAATAAGTTTGGCAATTTGATGATTATTCTTATACATAGTAGTACTTGTTCCGAATGGAATAAGCTTTTCTTACAAAACTACTGTATATTGTGTCCAGCTGCAACATTACAGATAGCAATGAATAAAATTGTTATTGACTTGTTAAGACATTAATAGAATAGTATTATAAGTTTGTAACTGTATAATAGTAAATTGTCTTGGATTTGGATAATATTGAACTTGTGGCTGAACTATATTTTAATGCTACAGAATTGGATTTCAGATTTCTTCAGGATTCCTTCGTCATACATGCCTGTCTAACACATGTAATGTTGCTCTTGCAGGTATAGTTCTTTGCCTAGTGTTCAATGTAATTGCTGTTATCATCTGTTGGGTTAGAGGTGGAGGTAAGCTACTACTTTTTAGTTTTTCAACTATATCTCGCTAGCTTCATCTCAGTTGTTTTGGTGTTAATTAGATATTGTTCACAAATTGCAGGTTCTAAAATATTTTTCCTGGCAATTATCTATGCTCTACTTGGAGTACCACTCTCTTACGTGCTGTGGTACAGGCCTCTCTATCGGGCAATGAGGTAACGATTAATCGGTGTTCTTCCTAATGGTTACAGAGTGATAGCAAATTGTGGTCCCTTCCTATCATAAACTTCTGGTTTTTTTTTTTGGAGAATTATTTGAATATGTCCGTGTCTGGGTTGATGCGAAGAATAATTAAAAGATAACCTTAGAGCTACCAAATATTTCCTCCAAACTAATGGGTTGTTGCCGGTTTAATCTTTAGTAGCTATTCAAAAGAAAGCAAGGGTGTTAGCCTTTATTTCCTTTACACCCTAGAGAGGTGTACTACCAGAAATGAACTAAAAGAGTGTTCAGTTTTAATCATTTAAACCAAGCACAGTGCCGTGTAAGTAAGGGTTTTTATAACGGATGTCTTGTGACTTTTCGATACACCTTGCCTTTGATGCGAGCCTGACCTCACCTCAGGGCATACCCTTTTTCCCATTTCATAACTTTAATATTGGATGTTGGAAATATTATTAAGTCTGTTGAATTTGGAATTGCTTGTGCTTCTCGGACACTACCTGCAATTTGCAGGGGGGTGAATCTAAGGTAATGAAAATTGCAATTAAATGAAAATTTTGTTGTACTTGGATCAGTTATCCAGTACTGCAGCATATCAGTTTTTAGTAAATGGTGGAAAAATAGGTGCACCTCCAGGCTCCAGTTGCCGAATTATGATTTTTGAGTGGTTTAATTACTACAGTTTAGTCTGACTTCTGTCTATCAACTTGTACTTGTTGGTAAAGGCCTCTTGTTAAATGTTTAATGGAGTGAAAGCAGTTATCTGGTGCCAATGCTATCAATCTGGATAATCTGTATGCTTAGTTTTTCTA
Source organism: Argentina anserina (assembly GCF_933775445.1). NCBI lineage: Eukaryota > Viridiplantae > Streptophyta > Magnoliopsida > Rosales > Rosaceae > Argentina > Argentina anserina. Next base: position 14,072,746 of record NC_065876.1, read on the forward strand.
TTTATTCTTTAGTTGATGTCTTTAGCAGTGTTGCATTGCTTGTGCTGATTGTTGCTGAATATTTCTCCAACTTGCAGGACCGATAGTGCCTTGAAGTTTGGCTGGTTTTTCCTATTTTACATGGTATGGACTGCTACAGTGTTCTTTTGACTTATTACTGCTTATCATATTGTTCCTCATTTTCACTATATTGTACGAGACAGCTGCACATTGGGTTTTGTATTATCGCGGCTATAGCTCCTCCAATTGTCTTCCAAGGAAAATCTCTGACGTAAGTTCTCTCTTCTATTTCTATTATTTGTTCTGTGAGCTTAAGACCTCTCTAGTACGTAGTTGGCTAATGCAATTTTAGTATGAACTATAGTTTAAATGAAGATACCTTATCACATCTAAATGACAAGGGCAGAGTTTTCGCTCATTGGGATATGTACCAAAGATATGTTAAGTGATTGAGAAGTGTGCAACTATTTACGGAGTTTTTAGATGATTTGAAAGATATTGTTCCCTGTATTAGGTGTTCACATAGTTGTTTTAATAAACTATTGTGATGTCTATTATTTCGATGATGTCTAATTTTATTATAATATTTATCTCAATCAACTATTGTTTCAATCAAATATTTTGTTTTTAATGATGTATAATTTTTATAAAATACTTGTACAATCAAATTCTTTTTATTGTTCATGCTGTACAACAATATCTCAATATTATTTCTGTTTGTATATTTATATTATTTGTATCTGATATTCATTTGTTGTTTATTTTGTTATTACAGGGGCATTCTTGCCGCAATTGATGTCTTTTCTGACCATGTGGTGGTAGGGGTAAGTTTTTTTTACAAGCCTTTTGTTTTGGAATGTCTTTGCAAAAAAGAAAAAAAAAGGAGAAAGGTAAATGAAATGTGTGCGTGTTTAATGTAAATGCTGCTCAAGGCTTTGGCCAGAAGTCTGTGATTCAGTGTATGCTGTTCCTGCACTTATTGTGCTCTTTACTTAGTTGCATCGCATATGCAGTGTATTAAGGTTTTAGAAGTTAGTATCAGCCGGGTATGAAGGTCCAATTATTAAATCTATTAGACGTATGATAATGCTTTTGTAACATTTTGTCAGAAGTAATTTGTTTTCCCATTATTAGTTATATGGAACTAGTACTAATTCTGTTCAGTTTTGTGCAGGTATTCTACTTAGTTGGGTTTGCCTTGTTTTGCTTAGAGTCGCTTCTAAGCTTTTGGGTACTCCAGGTGAGAGACAAAGCTTGCCTTGTTTCGGAGATATAAGACACCTTTGCCTTTATTTATATTAGAAATGATTCATAGTTCATTCAACTCTACATCAAGCTGGTTATTGTTTTAATCTGATATTGCATCCAAATTGTCGTTTTATGTAGAAAACAAGCAATAATCCATCACATATTTGTTCTTCATTGCTCTACCCTTTCACTTTAGTGATGGTGATAAGTGCTACATGTTTTTCTGAGCATTTCCATTCTGTGTTTAGGAAAGGCTGTGTCACTTTGTATCTGATAATTGGTCATGGTTGTCTCGTCAATCATCATCTCTTCGAAGTCCATTTTATTACTCTTCCTATTTATTTGTCTGATTGTCATTTGGTTTGTGCAGAAAATTTACGTGTATTTCAGGGGCCACAAGTGAGACATGGTGTAGTTGTGAACGACTTGGAATCAGACTTACCCAAGTAGACTTCTTCTGAGGCTTCTTGTTTGCCATGCCGGTGTTAAGTTCACGCGTTTATAGAATTATTAGTAGCTACATATGTATTAGGAAGTAGCATCCAACTGTACTCCGAAAGTCTTTCTGTTTTGAATTAAACTTTGCTCAACAATTGTTACATATTCAAGATTCAACAAAAAGAATATTGAGGAAATAATATACTACTGTCTGATCATCATTGTGATATTTTGTTTTTTGTTTGAACCATTGTTTGTCTGGAAAGAAATTTTACTACCTGGGGACTACTATCAGTTCCCTGCCTTTTAAGTACAAAGCAAATATGCAAGTTTTGGAAAGCAAACTTGGATGTTATGGCTAGGCTAGAGACCGGAGGAAATGTAGGGGTGTAAATGAGCTGAGTTGAATATTCGGTTGTTCATGTTCGGTCCATTTTCATTCGATCGAGTTCAAGTCGGGTTAAAATTTGATTTTTGTGTTTCATGTTCAAGTTCGGCTTGACTTGAAAAAGCTTGAGCTGGGGTTGAGTTGGTTTATTTTATTAGACGAGCTCAATCTCGAATTGAGCTATGAAATTAAAAAGAAAATTCAAAATTTGATGTTATAACATTATACAAAATCCATTTTATTTGTAGAAATTAAAAATAACAAATCAAACTCGTTATTAAATTTAAAATTTTTAACTAATTATTATAGAAAAAAGCATTTAAGCTCTTTTGAAATAATATTATATTTTTAATAGGCAAAATTGCCAAAATACACTCCAAAGTTGTCAATTTGCACTCCGAAGTTGCATTTGAGTCAATTTACCTCCTAACCTTGGTAAAACTTGCCGATTTACACTCAATCCATTAAATTTAACTGTTGCTATCTAATTTTGCGTCACATGTCATGCACATGAGGGGTAATGTCATTTTCTATTTATATTATAAAAATATTCTCTAAAATGAGGATTATTTTTTTAATCAAATTATTTATTTACATCTTTATTTATTTTCTACATACTTTACTCTACTTCGATAGTTGGAAATATTCCTCTTAAGTAATTTTATAAATTTATTTCATTATTAAACATGAATAAATATATAATGACAATACTGCACCTCAAATGCATGATATGTGACTTATTATATATTCAACATACTCACCCATTCAAATATAGTGTGTTGTGTCTATATATATATGTACACATTTATTTTTAATTTTCTATGTATTTATTTATATTTTTCTAGTATCTTTTAGCATACCATATCACTAAAATAATATATATAAATTAATAACATATTTTGAAAAAAATAAAATAAAAATTAAATCGGATGGAAACCATTAAATTTAACGGATGTGGTGCAAATCGGCAATTTTTACCAAGTTTAGGAGATAAATTGACTCAAATGTAAATTCAGGGTGCAAACTAACAATTATAGTCAAATTTGGAGTGCAAATTGACATTTTTGCCATTTTTAATATTATAAAAATTATATTTTATATACTATAAAAGTTAATAAGTCAAAGCTTAATTAATAAACGAGCCGATGTTTTAATGAGTCCGAGCTTAGTCACGAGCTAACGAGTCAAATGAGTCAAATACTTGTTGTTCAAGCTCGGCTTATTTTTAAAGTCAGACTTAATATTGAATTCAAACTCGGCTCATTTAACTTTACGATCTCGAGCCGAATGAGCTAAAATCGAGCCGAACACGAGCGGCTCGAGTCTACTTACAGCCCCAAGGAAATGACCACTAGTTTAGACTTTAGTGAGAGCCCACAGATACTGTGGAGAAACCATTACCTCCACAACCTAATCTACTCAAAACAGTAGAGGTTTGTAATTTTGTATCATGTACGCACCAAGAACACTCGTAAGACGAGAAGTATCATTCGTGAATACTGAATAGTGTTAGACTGTTAGCATACCAACCGGAAATGGCTCTGAACCAGTGAAGAATTAACAAATGGTCGGCCAGCTTCACTGAGTTGGGAGTACACATGACAAATGCGAGTGAAAAAAAGTCATCACCTGATAAATAGCGTTTTGTAATGAGAGCTAACAACATGAACACTAGGGGGTCGCCCTTCAATACACAATCACCTCATTTGGAGCGAATGTAGTTTCAAAGATCGTAAAACTGGGGTACTAGAGGAAGTTGTTGCTTGAACATTAGTCATTTAGTCATCTCATTATGTCATTCATGGGAGATTGAGAACCTCAACAATAGAAGAATACTCGCTCGGGCTTTAATATTAGAGCAATCGGTTCAGAAAAAAGAGGCAATTATTTGTTACGATACTTCGAAGAGACCACTCTGTTCGAAGAACTTCTTTATCGTCGAAAGTAAACTGTTGAATTTTTCTGATTCGTCTTCACTAAGCAAGAGAATAGCTAACGGTAACCACAAGGAGTTCGAGAAGCACAAAAATGAAAAATCACACCAACGCAAGGGTTTCGGGAAAGATCAGATTGCTTCAAGAGTGCAAATATTTGTTTACTTTCGGCTATGTTTCACTCCTTGCATCAGTTACATGCGCATTTTATAATGCGCCCTCACATCTTTGTTAGCTGAAAACCTTGTGCCTGGTTGGAATTACAATTACGGAATTACCTCTTGAAATACCCCCACGGCTAAAACAGTGTGCTTCCCACAGATCATTCCATTCCAAATATTATAAACACAACTCTGGTCAATTTGCATTTAGTATTCAGTTAATTATACAACTGATACTTATGCTTTTGTACCAACTACCAAATATACATCTGACGTCTCCATTTCCACGCACGGTCAATTTGTGTGTTGTTCATATTTTCACTTGTAATGACATCGGATCATCAAATGAACTATTTAAAGTGACTATGCCAAATCATCAGATAAACGATTAGTTTAAAGTAATCAGGTTAGTGCGGTAATACATATTTTAGTAAATCAAAACAATGTATATCTACGTCATATATTCCGATGATAATATGTCAAACGCTTGAGTAATCATGCTCATTTGTTGTGTTTAATTCTAGCTAAAACCGACACTCAAAGTTTTACCATAGTAGCAAAAATGTGCCTTGAACTCATTTTCTACATGAAATTAAAGATGTGAACTTTTCTTTCATCTTTATTTGCAAGGGATATGCTGCTGATGACTAATTTTGTTCCATTTGGGGTCATATTAGCAAGGAAAGCTATACATGCAAACAAAGCACACTCCAACATTGAATTGTATGACATAAACTTTATCTCCATATCCCTTCCATTCCTCACCCTTCACCCCTAATCCTCAAGCAGCCACCACCATCATGCCAAGTGGCACATCAAATATCCAAATTCCAACAAATAACCACCAAGCTTCTCTCCATGCCCCTGTTTATCACAATTCACTTCACACACACCAACACCTCATCAAAAATTCCATCCTTTTCCTTAAAAACCCAATATTCAAAAATATCCAATTTGAAAGAAAAATGATGATGTACATAATGGTAGTGGAAATTGAGCCATGTAATGACCATCATGCCCACTCCCCACCACCTCAAGCTTGCCTCCAAACTTGTCCAAAACTGGGGGTAGTCACAGAAACCCCATCTTCAAACAAAGAAGAGAGTACACATCAGCCTTAGCATCATCACCTTCTTTCCTTCCTTTCTAAACCGCCTTATGTCATCAAACCTCAACCTTGCTGCCTCTTTTTTTTTTGGTTAAACTTGCTGCCTCTTATTTGTGTTCCAATTAAACTTTCCTCCACTTTTGAAATCAACCCCATTTCATATGTGTCCTCTTACCAAAACCATCTAACTAAACAAACCATCACCTCTCTCTCCCTCCATTAAATCTCTCTGGTTTCTTATCCCACATTAGAGATCAGAGAGATAGTGCTAACCATGACTATCTGTGCAGTTCACACAAGCACACAGTTCAACCCAACATGCTCATCAATCCCCACCCCCTCAAAGTCCCACTTGGGATTCTGCCAAAGACAACAAGTAGTGTTCTACACCAAGAGATCTAGCAAGAGATCCACCCCATGCGTTGGTCTCGTAGCTTGCGCTGCAGGTGGCCAGGAGACGGTGGTGATTGGTCTCGCCGCCGACTCCGGCTGCGGGAAGAGCACATTCATGAGGAGGTTGACAAGTGTGTTTGGAGGAGCAGCAGAGCCACCAAAGGGAGGCAACCCTGATTCCAACACTTTGATCAGTGACACCACCACTGTTATATGCTTGGATGATTACCACTCACTTGACAGGACTGGAAGGAAGGAGAAGGGAGTCACTGCTCTTGACCCAAGAGCCAACGACTTTGACCTCATGTATGAGCAAGTTAAGGCTATCAAGGATGGCAAGTCTGTTGATAAACCTATCTACAACCATGTTAGTGGACTCTTGGACCCTCCAGAGCTCATCAAGCCACCAAAGATCCTCGTCATTGAAGGGTTGCACCCAATGTAAGTTTACCTTTATTTGTTTTTTCTTATGTTCATTAATGCTACGCTCGTTAAATTTGTTCGGTCAAATGATGTGTTCCTGTTTTTATCGATTTATCTGATCAGAAGTTACGGTAAAGGTCATCTATGTTTACCACATATCATTATTTGGTGTACAAATTCAGTATGCAATGTCGTTTTCATCATTATATATAGTTTGTATGTCACGCGGGCACATTTTTGCAATTGCACATGTACAGAACTAACAGGACACACACCTCACACATGTTCATGTAATTTTCTCCTTCGTTCATTTGTTAATGAAATCCTGAAATTGTTCTTGGATCTTTTTTCCCGTTATTTTTTTGAAGAGAAGACTCCATATAATTTTTGTTGTCTGAGACTAGAGCTATTTCGTTTTCTTTATTACAGACGCTTTTCTCATGCCTCTATTAAAATAATAAAGAAAAGAAGTTACTCTAGAGTAACACGTTAAAGAAAATTACTTTCTTCTCTATGACTTACCAAATATTTTCATTTAACTCCGAAACACCTCTATAGTTGTGCCTATATGAAGTGATCGTTTGAAAAAATAGAACTATAGAAGCAACTAGCAACTTCTGTAAGCGATAAATTGATTACGATTGGTCTACTTCAGTATAATTGGTTCCTGCAGTGACGTAGCATATTAATTTCTGGGAATGACGTAGCAATATTATATATTATCAACTTCTTTGTGGCGTCAATTTCTGTCAAAACTGGAAATAACTTATGTAATGGTTTTGGAGGCTAATCGTTTACAACTAATTTCCCATGTGTAGGTACGATCAGCGAGTCAGGGACCTCTTGGACTTCAGTATCTACTTGGACATCAGCAATGAGGTTAAGTTTGCATGGAAAATTCAGGTAAAAATTAACCAATTAGCCACTTAATTTGATCATAAAAATTATGTTGAATTCCAGTAGTGATCTCTGCCATCAATTACAGAGGGACATGGCCGAGCGTGGACACAGTCTCGAGAGCATCAAAGCCAGTATTGAAGCCCGAAAACCCGATTTCGACGCTTATATTGGTAGGACTTTTGTGTTCCCCTTCTTGCTTAATGCCAATTAGTTAGTAATCAAGCAACAAATTATGCGATTAGTTCTTAAGTTCCTTTCTGTTCATAATCTGTAGATCCACAAAAGCAGTACGCTGATGCAGTTATTGAAGTGTTGCCAACCACACTCATTCCAGGAGACAATGGGGGCAAGGTTCTGAGAGTGAGGTTGATAATGAAGGAGGGAGTCAAGTTCTTCAACCCTGTCTACCTTTTCGATGAGGGTTCTACCATTTCATGGATACCATGCGGAAGGAAGCTTACCTGCTCTTACCCTGGAATCAAATTCACCTATGGCCCTGACACTTACTATGGCCAAGAGGTACGTGCATGTATATTGGCGTTTCTATTCATGATGATTCTCAAACTGCTCTTTGTCATGTTCATCTTGCGCTTATGTCTAATCAAAGTCACTTAGGGTTTAACGTTTAAGCTTTAGGATCCATCAGAAAAGAGAATATTAAAGATTAGGTTCTATTCGATTTAACAATGTTACTAGGCAGGGATATTAATTATGTTCATGTTTTTATGTTATAATTAATAGGTGTCAGTGTTGGAGATGGATGGACAATTTGACAGATTAGATGAGCTGATCTATGTTGAAAGCCATTTAAGCAACATCTCCACCAAGTTCTACGGAGAAGTCACTCAACAAATGTTGAAGCATTCCGATTTCCCCGGTAGTAACAACGGGACCGGTCTCTTCCAAACCATTGTCGGGTTGAAGATCAGAGACCTCTATGAGCAGCTCATTGCTAGCAAGGCAAAAAGTCCAGTAGAAGCAAAAGCTTAATTAAGATGAGAAACCTCTAAAATGAGCATCTAGTTATCGACATTGTATGTATGCACTGCAATCATGGGACTCTAGAATTGAAGCATTGGTTTTGTTTCAGTTTTCTATTTTCCCCTCCCTCTTTCTTTAGTGTTTCTGTCTTTGTTAGGCTATTCCTAACAAGAGCAAGGACACTTTGTACTATCATTATCATTCATCACTTGTAAGTTGTACTTCTCTCTGGAAGATTTGTATTATAGGGCATCGAGTAAATTAAGAAAGATACAAAATTCTGTTTAAGAAACAGTTTGATGGACTTTGATCGATCTATATATATGTACGTATATTATCTATGGATCTGTTCATGCTAAAATTTTCCACACCGCAATTGCACAACTGATGTAGTGATGTATAACTATAATGGTTCCCTTTATCCATATATATACTTCGGTTCTTTTTCATATGCAGGGGAAACCTTGGGAAATCACCATGTTATTTTGCTAAACTGGAGTCCAATCAGTTGTTATTCCAACGAATTTAGTTATATTTGCACAAGAGAAATGGGTTAGAATATGTTACCACTCCGAAATTTCGAATGATAAAAACTTGAATTCGAAGTCATGATAACTGTAAAACAATCTCAAATATAATGACATCATCTTATAACAATAGTGTATCGAAACTAAGTTCACAGTACAACTCAGTTGACTTGAATAATACATTACCAATTTATACACTCAAGTATTAAAACAATTGGAAATGTAAAATTCACTCAATTCTCACCACAAACAGAAGAAGGAAACCCTCAGTAATCCTCCGAGTAAGCACTCCAAGCTTGCTAATCCCCACCTGCAGGACTATCCCCTCCATCATCGATTTGGTGCACCGAGATTGTAAACACAAACCCGATAAGCTTTGCAGCCCGTATGAGTAAACCAACATTATAACATACATCACATACAAAAGAAATATAACAGATAGGATTTTAAGACATGTGTACTCATGAGACATTGGACATCCCATCTAGTTACCCAATATTATTTAAAATATGTGTACTCATGAGACACTAGGCAACCTATCTATTACCCAATATCATTTTAAAACATGGGTACTCATAAGATCCAGGAAACCCATCTGTTACCCCTCATGCAGTACACCGGCAGACACTAGAGCTCTAATTGATCGTAACCGACACCCGACTGAGGCTTGGTTCCGATTTAATGCCAACAACGTCCGAAGACCAGAAAACGTTTTAACAACACTCAATGTTAAAACCACGTACAATATAACAATCCACACATGTTTATGTACTACAATCAAGCGACTCTTGCACAACAATATATATATATATATATATATATATATATATAGTCACCCCAATAATCCGTTATACCGGAAGGTACGTTAACTCCATTCCGGTCCCATCCACCACAATTAATCAAAAACAATACAATCTTATAATTTAAATAAACACTGTAACATTATATGATATAGCAATCCACATATATGTATCGTATTTACCATTTCGTACACATACACAACCCACTATATCATATAGATGTCACAGTTCACTCTTTTTAAGAAATCATAAATATGAGTCACAGCCAAGGGTAGACTTCTCATAGTGAGATTTACTCACCTTATTTCATGCGTGCAACTTCTACGACACCAAGAGCGATTCCCTCACTCGTTTCGTCAGTCACCTAATAGCATGACAAAGTGCTTAGAAAACAACCCGTAAACCAACAGGTGATTATTAATGGCAGCAAAAACACTGGTCACGAAATCACTGTTCATGAAAACACTGTTCATGAAAATGCAGACGGCCGAGCGTGGGGCTCACGCGCCGCCCAAGCAGCCGCGCGTGACCTCCCTCGCAGCCCCCAAAACCAAGTGATTTCCTTCGGTCCTAGGCTTATTACCTAGTCCCCACCGCCCTTATCTGCTTCCACACGCCGCCCTAGATGGCGGCACACCACCACCACCTCCGCCCAAACTTCATCAAATCAATAAAATTCCAACATCAAAGATGAAGATCATGAGGAGTAGATCGTAACCATACCTTTAGTTCACCCCAAGTCAGCCGGAGACTGCCGAAATCGCCGCTGCAAGATCTTGGATTGATGGTTGAAGATCAGAGACGAAATGGCTCGATTTGAGCTTCACCGCCGGTGGATTTGCGTCTAGGAGTAGGAGGGAGGACCTACGACGGTCGCCTCGTGCCCCGCTCTCGCCGGAAACGTGGTTGTGCTTCACGGGGTGGTTCGCCACTACCATGGGTCGACGCGGCTCGACCGTGCCGTCCCAACGACACCGGCGATGTCGAGCACAGTGGTCGGAGGAGAGAGATCGCCGGAGGAGAAGCTCAGCGCGAAAATAGAGGCCAGGAAGAAAAGCTGTGGAAAAATTTCTGGTTTTAGAAAGTTTCCAAAAATGTCATTTTATAGCCTTCCAAAATCGGAAACCAAACTTCCCTTGTTAACAACTTTCACATACGACATCCGATTAAGGTGTGTCGCATGTCCACAAACACGTATCGACGAACTCTACAACGTCCGTGAAGGAAGTTTTTAGAGATGAGTGACCGAATAAAAGTCGACTCTCGAGCCACAGAAAACGTAACGTTTTTCAACTTAAATTTATGAAATCATTTTCGTTTTGCAAAGACATCGACGAGAAGGCGTAAAAAGGCGATTTTACTCGAATTACCATGCTTAATAATTTACAAGAACTAATATGAATTTAAACCCGAAAATTCGAGGTATTACAGAATATCAAAAGTAATATTTTCATGCCGATTTTATTAAAAATATCATATACCTGTATCTAGTTGCGGTGTTAATTAGGCACAAAAGTATTGAGAGAATTCATTATACACCCAATTTGCTAACCCAATTTAAATTATATCATGAGGATCTGTCATTTTATATATTAAACTACTCAAACAAGAGGTTATGAAAAAGATGGAGAATTTTGGGATCACGGCCAATTTGGATAAATGAAAGATTTATACATGTGGTCGATCGATCAAGATATGAGCGTGGCGTGTATGAAAGGCTAGAGATGAGAGCAAGTGGTAGCGTTTTTCATGCTAAACTGATTATGTGAGAGGGACAAGTTGTTACTGGATCGGTTTATATATGTTCATGAACATGCTAGAGGTGTGAGAGCTGTGAGTTAGCGAGACAGTTACTCAATACCAAAGCAGCTACTTAATAGTTACACACACAATTACCAAGAAAGTTACACATTGTCAATATAGTTACTGAGATAGAGACCCAGTACCAACAAAGTTACCAATTCAATTACTAATACGGTCACATAAACAGTTACCAAGACAGTTACTTAGATAGCTACTTAATGTCAATATAGTTATTCAGACAGTTGTTGAAGAAACTATATTAAACTACTCAAACTAGAGATTATGAAGAAGATGAAGAACTATGACATCACAACCAATGTGTATACTAGATGCATGCTAGTTAATGGTGAGCTGAGCAAGTCAATTGAAGAGGAAACCCATTATAACTTCGGTTTATTTATCATTTGGGCAGTAAATTGTTGCGCTCGTTCATCTAGACTTTTGTACTTTGTAATTTTAGAAAGACAGTTAGTTACCAAGATAGTTACAAATACTAACTCGGGTACATTAACAGTTTTTTACATAGTTACTTAGACAGTTGCAGAATGTCAATACAATTTTGGAGATACTTACATCAACAATCTCACAATCAATGTAACTATCATATTTGATTATATGATTATCATTAATTTGTAGCCACGTAACTACTCAGGTTACTGGTTATGTAACTACTCAAAACTATCTTGTAACTACCATTAATACTCTCATCATCTTAGGCTTATACTTCATAGTCGCTTCAACCATTCATTAACCGGCGACATCCTTCAATTAACCTCATCACCTCCATTATCTTGTCTATGCTTTATCTTGACATTACTAGACAATTAGCAACATAGTTATCGAGATAGTCACTCAATTCCAACAAAGTTACTAATATAGTTACCAAGACCGTTACTCAATTCCAACAGATTTACTAATAGTTACTTAATTCCAATAGAGTTACTAATATATATAGTTACCACGACAATTATCAATATAGTTACACAGACAGTTACTCAATATTATCAGTACGTATCTGCTCATATATAACTATTTAAGTTAGTTACTCAATTCCAACTTAGTTACAAATATAGTTACTTAGACAGCTACATAATATCAAAACAATTACTCAATATTATCAGTATCTGCTCATGTAACTTTTTAAGTAATTGATCATGTAATTAATTATTTGGATAAACAATCAAACAACGTTAACACATTATTATACATACTGTTGCTTGCAATGTCAATATAGTTTACAGGACATATAGTTAATACTAACAAAGTTATTAACACAATTATCAAATAGTTACTAATACAGTCACATAGAAAGTTACAATACAGTTATATGGCCAGTTACATGATTAGTTACTTAAATAGTTACATGATAATAACAAATATATTGACACAGTTACATAAACTATTACTTTGCATTCATACATACCTATCCAGTTACTCACATAGTTACTTATCCAGTTCGAGGCGTCTAAGCCTTTGGTTGAGGTTTCATCGCATGAGCCATTAGAACTTTTCACCAATTACATCCATTAACTGTCACAAAAAAATCCTACTTAAGTGGCTATGTAACTATATAATTTCATGGTAACCATATAATCATATACTCAATTGATTGAATATATATATAAATGAAAACATGCTCGTTATAAATTCACCTCATCACCTCTATTATCCTATCTTTGCTTTATCCTGACTTTACTAGACAATTACCAGCATAGTTACTAGGGCAGTTACTCAATTCCAACAGAGTTACCAATATAGTTACTAAGACAATTACTCAATTCCAACAGATTTACTAATAGTTACTTAATTTCAATTGAGTACTAATATAGTTACACCATGTCAATATAGTTACTTGTTATATATATGCACCTCATCACCTCCATTATCTTATTTGTACTTTATCCTGACATTACTAGATAATTAGCAACATAGTTACGGAGACAGTTACTCAGTTCCAACAAAGTTACCAATATAGTTACCAAGGTAGATACTCAATTCCAACAAATTTACTAATAGTTACTCAATTCCAATAGAGTTATTAATATAGTTACCAAGACAGTTACTCAATTCCAACAGAGTTAGTAACTAATATAGTTACCAATATAGTTACACCATGTCAATATAGTTACTCGTTATATATTTACCTCATCACCTCCATTATATTGTCTATGTTTTATCCTGACATTACTAGACAATTAGCAACATTGTTACCAAGACATTTACTCAGTTCCAACAAAGTTACCAATATAGTTACTCAATTTCAATAGATTTATTAATAGTTACTCAATTTCAATAGAGTTACCAATATAGTTATCAAGACAGTTACTCAATTCCAACAAAGTTACTAATAGTTACTCAATTTTAATATAGTTACTAACATAGTTATCAAGACGGTTACCAATATAGTTACACCATGTCAATATAGTCACACCATGTCGATATAGTTACTCAATATTATCAGTATCTGCTCATGTAAGGCCATAGTTTCTTTCACAGTTACATACACAGTTACTTTACACTCACACAATTACCTATCCAGTTACTCACACAGTTACCTATCCAGCTCGAGGCGTCTGAGCCTTCGGTGGAGGTTTCATCGAGTGGGCCATCAAAACTTTTCACCACAGTTACTTACACAATTATGGGTATGAACAAATATGAAATCAAATCAATATTGTATAGCGCATAATTTCAGTTTCTGAAATAGTTACTTACATAGTTACAAAAGTGGTTACAAACACAGTTACTCAATACTTTAAGTATGAAAATCCCAAATGAAAAACACAAACAACTTCAACGCATAGGATTCCTAACCAAATAACTATTGAAAGTTCATGCTCCATATAGATACATTCATGTAAATCTCTCAACCATAATAACCTAGCACTTGACTAGAAGGCAAACACAACCAACCTACATGGATGAAATCTATAAATTGGATTCAAAACTCTAGAAATTGATATGCCCAATCTTAAAAATAATAGATCTTAGCTTACATAACAAAATCAATTTGAAAATTTTACCTCTAGAGTGAGAGAGTTCTTTTCCGACTAGATTTTGTGAAGGAATTGATGGCGTTAGTGCCATGCACGGTTGCAGGGGACGACAAGGGCGACGAGTTTTCAGAGGCAAACAATGAAGGTGACGACGACTGTGACGAGTTTGCAGAGGACATGGTGAAAGTGACAACGACGACGTTGAGTTTGCAAAGGCAACGATGAAGGTGACGCTGGGTTAGTTGGGTGAGAGAGAGAGAGAGAGTGTGAAAGAGTGATTTGAATTGAAATGAGAAAGGTAAAGTGACGAGAGAGAGAGAGAGATTGAAAAAAAAATGCAAGGTTTATGAGAGATGAGTTAGTTAAGGTTAGTGACACACTCGTAATAACTTCAAATTTAAAGAGTACATATTTTGCTCATGCCCTTATTTATCAGAAGCCCAATCTAGGGGCTTTAATTAACATTTTGGATCTTTCAATGCCCTTATTTGATGGGACCTAAAGAGATTTCAAAAAAGTTATTATCTTATTCATTTGACGAGGTTCCTAGTATTATACATTGGTCCCAAGTCGGGACCAAATATAATTATTATTTAATCGAGATTATTAATTATCGAATATTATTTATTGAGGTTCAACTGTTGCTAGTGGGTGTGGGCTACTGTGTGTATTATTTTTTCACTATATATATATATATTAAAACTTTTATATATAGCTAACACCAAAGTTCAAAATACAAATACTAGTCTAGTTCTTGTGGACCAAAAGAGATAACTTCAAGCTTGTTGTAAACTTATATCACTTGCAGCTCATTCATTTCAAGTTTGTAAATATACTAATAAAGTAATAGGCATAAATGTCGATTTGCACTCCAAATTTGGCTGAAATTGTCAATTTGCACCCCGAACTTGCATTTGAGTCAATTTACCTCTTAAACTTGGTAAAAATTGCCGATTTACACCCTGAACTTGTATTTGAGTCTATTTGCCTCCTAAACTTGGTAAAAATTGCCGATTTGGACCCCATCTGTTAAATTTAACTGTATCTATCCAATTTTGCGTCACATGTCATGCATTTAAGGGGTAGTATTGTCATTATATATTTATTCATATTGAATAATGAAATAAATTAATAAAATTACTTAAGAGGAATACTTGCTACAATGTTTGTTTTTTCGAAACATGTTATTGATTTATATATTTATTATTTTATGTGATATGGTATGTTAAAAGATATTAGAAAAAATATGAATAAATAAATACATTGAAAATTAAAAATAAATGTGTGTTCCGAGAGAATTACTATTCTACCATTGTGTGTGTCTTAGCCTTATTAGATTTCCTATTAGAGATAAATTCGCATCTCTGTAATAGATTAGGACTTTGAATCCTACGGGATTGTGGTTATGTAATGCCTATATATTGACCTCATTATCAATCAATAAACGGTTACGTTCTGTTCTATTACGTCGTTATTATTCTCGTTTTGTTCATCCTCCAACAATGTGTACATATAAAAATATATTTATACACAACACACTATATTTGAATGGGTGGGTATATTGAATATATAATTCAAAGTAGGGTTAAGTAGGTAGAAAAAAAGATGTAAATAAATAATTTGATTAACAAAATAATCCTCATTTTAAAGAATATTTTTATTTGTTTTTAAGAAAAATATCAATAGAAAATGACAACATTACCCCTCATGTGCATGACATGTGACGCAAAATTAGATAAAAACAGTTAAATTTAACGGATGTGGTGCAAATCGGCAACTTTCACCAAGTTTAGGAGGTAAATTGACTCAAATACAAGTTCATGGTGCAAATTGACAATTTCAGCCAAATTTGAGGTGCAAATCAGCATTTATACCTAAAGTAATAAGACATGTTACTTACGAGACGTATTTTCTGAAATATATATTTTTCATATCAATTTACTCTGAATTATTTTATGGTAAACCTTTTGTTCTAGGTTTAAAATATAACAGTCATATTATATATGACTCTCCACTATCAAATAACTAGTACCTAATAAACGAAGTCCCTACTTCATTTATGGAGTCACTCCGAGTTCCACCGACGCATAGCCGTCGCAAAATCTAGACCCGCGGCCACGACAAATCTAAACCGTGGCAAATTGCCGTGATTAACTGAATTTTTTTGTAGTGCAAATTGATGACAAAAAAATATCTATGTTCACTTCTTAGTACCAGACCATCCAGCGCCATTGCACCCAGCTTTTGTAGACATCCTTGTGCTTATTAAATTGATGTTGCATTGTCCCATTCAAATCGGGATGGAACGCAGATCACCTAAATTGTAAAGGTACAAATTATTCGTTATCTGCTTCTTCAAAGAGTCATCCCCATATCCAGCACATCATCATGGAAGGCTTGGAGATGCTCATCAAACAAATATTCGTTCACAAACAACCTATCCGAGCATCTTGGATCCTTACAAACTCACTTAGTCTTATATACTGTGGTTGGATAATGCAACAAAAAAAACCTCCAAATTCCTACCGTCCATATCATCAAAAGAATCATAGTATCTTGCTATCTCTGAAACTCGATTCTCAAATAGTAGGAAAATGTGACGCCAGATTTTATTTTCATTGATAATTAAAGGTCAACGAACAACTTTAAACATCACACCAACTACATTAAACTAGTGAAAAAAGACACACACACACACACTCATCACACTAACTACATGAAAGTGAAACTAGTGAACAAATGAACACCAATTTAAAAATCTTAACATATAACAAATAACAATCAAATATTTCAAATTTGTGCATTTAAGTTTCTCAATACCTTTCAACATCTCATAAGTCACAAACACTATATCTATAAATTCAAAGTTAGATTATTAAACACCCAAATTCTTGTAAGGTATTTATTCGATAATGATTTAAGTAGTCACATTAAAGAATTAAGTATATGCAATTGGCAGCCATCCAAAATTACTTGAAGCTAACACTAATATGGAAGAGATATCACCCAAAAAGAGCGAAGCATCGCATAAGGTGTTTAATCTTGGTCAACATGCACTTAACAACATTAAATCTGAATACTTAAACTCTTACAGTTCGCATTTCTCGATATCATCATGAAGAGACATAAATTTTTTTTGAACAAATATCTCAACATCGACAAGTCTTTCTCATTTGAATACACTAAACAAATATTAGGAGACCGTTGTAGTTCCCAGGAACGATTCCACAACCAATTATACATCTGAGTAATATTTATGCCCTCACAGCTGGTGAATCACTACAGCTAGACCGATCCTTGCCGATTTTGAGAAAGGCTAACCGATCCTTGTACATGACTATGACAATGCATCATTTGCATTCAATATCCAGTCAATTGAAAGTAGATGGACTCATAGGTCATTTATAATTGAGGGCCAAGTGGTTGATATAGCCAAAAAGTGAAAAAAAAAAACATATCTCCAAAAGTGGGTTATGCTATACCAAAAATTGCATTTGAAGGGGTAAAATCGCCAAAGATTGGACCAACAGAAAACTATAGCCAACAACTCGTGGAGAGAAAATTGGTACCCCAAATTTTCTAATCAACACTTCAATGACTGAGATTGAAACTGTGGATTTTTGCTGATGTCAGCTAGCTAATAAGATTTTGTTTATTAGATTTTTTCTTCTTCTTCAATTTCAGTTTGAAAGCAATGGTTACAATTGAAAATATTTCTTTAGGATATTATATATGTATATATATCATACTTCTTTTCTATAAACTCTTACCCTCTCACATTTTATATCACATCTTCTCTCATATGTTTTTTCTATCACCTCCTTTCATATCCAATCTTTTTTATTGTTGTGAAATTGATCTATTATTTATCAAAAATGGTCTCCACATAGCAAAAACCATCTGAGTTTTGTAATTATTATGATTTGTGCAAATATTGGGTGACGTTTCAAGATCTACCGCAAGAGAAATTTGTTCTAACACCCATGCAACTAAATACCTCAATTTCCTTAGATGACGATGAAGAACACATTGAAGACCAACCTGTTTCATCTCAAGTGTCAATTCTTAGCATATAGAAGAGACACCACAAGTAAACGAGGTAATATATCAAAGAAGCGGAAATCAAAGTCACTCCAAAAGAAATGGTTGCCACATGCGAGACATGGTTGCACAAATAAAAGAACAAATCATGACACCCTAACTCGAACAATATTAGAAAAATTATAACATAATCACAAATGCACATATGATGAAATGAAATATACAACAAACAATTGCTCCACTTTTGTATAAAACTATTCAATGAAATTTACCTTACAGCTGCTTTAGCAGATTTTTGTGTTTGGCATCTTGATGGGCCAAACGTGCCTCCGCGGAGATGAATAGCCACCTAATTCTGGTGGCTAACAGAAGTTGCACAGAAAAACATCCTCCTGCAATTCACCGATGAGTGCTGCCTCTGGCAGACCATGCCTCACAACTACATGAGCACTGAAAGTGGTAGAAGAAGCAAAGCAGAGCCCACGTTTGTTGCATCAGATCATCTTGGAATCCTCGGAACCTGGAAATCAGGTGTGTAACATCTAAAATTTGGGCACCGAAATAGGGTTTAATATCAAATCAAAGAATGATTGGAATAAAATTTACTTTAAATATAATCATACTTGACGCTTTTCAAGAGTTAGTCTCGAAAACAATTTGGCGCCATGCTTGAGAGAGACGATTTGGGTTGGGTATCAGCTTGCGCTCTGGTTTAAGAGAGTGAGAAAATTTGACCTTATTTTTCAATTTTGTTAAAAAATGACGGGTCATATGACTATATAGAATGTCTCTATTACCCCTTGATGAACTATTCATTCGACTTAGAAGGGGTGTGATGTATATGGTCACAAATTAATCGATGCAAAATGACGATTCTCGTAATTACACCCAAAAATAGTGGTGTACTTAGACGACCACACGAAATTTGATATTTCAATCTAGAATCCCGATATATCCAAAATAAAAATTTATAATTAATTTCATCATTAAGAAGCCTATTTGAATAATAATTTCAAATATTCAAATCGTTCTTCTTAATGTGACAATACTTCTTCTTTTCGAGATTTCTTGTTGGAATTGGCTATAATTTCATCCTGCATTAGTCTCCTCCACTTGAAAAGAACCCAACAACAAAGTAGACAATTGAACAAGTGATTTGCTGGCTTGATCTTTAGCATATTTTGATGGCACAATTATGAACCCACCCAATGCCAAAGATGAGTTGATCATACGCAACTTGATCACATTCTTCTTGACTCTTAAGGTTGAATTCTTGAATGACAATGGGATTAGTTCTGAACGTTTTGCTTGAGATTGCAAGGTTTTTTCAACACTGCCAATCATGTCAGCATGATTAACTTCTTTTTATACGGGAAGCGTGGACACGATAATAAGGGCTCCATCAAGCGTCGAAAGTCATGTGGAATAAGCTAGAATCTACTAGCAAATTAAGGCAAAGCCGTAAGAAATATATAAAAACTTATCTAATAATAGGGTTTTTATTGATATGAAAGATGAAGATCCTAATACATGGAATGATGATGCTTATATAAACATTAAAACCGAAATAAAATCAAGAACCTAATTGAATACGAAATCATAAGAATCCAAATTAAAAAAGAAACAAATAACCCTAGATAGAAGAATCCAAATTAAAAATCAAAACTCAAATCTAATAATTAAGACGATATATTCTGGACATATTCTGACATCAAATCTCGTCATATATCAGACTCCTCCACTTGAAAAGAACTCGACCTCCAGTTCATCTTGATTGCAGCTTGATCATTGGAATTAAACTTGATTACCCATCAATTCCATCATCTTGAGAAAACAAATGCTTCATTTTTGTTTTCTCCTTTTTTTTTTCTTTTGATAGGATTGATGAAGATAACCGAGGGTGAATTCCCTTGACATGTTCCGCATCAATTTTGAATTGATCTCTCATAACCAAGGGCGAAATCTTTTGATAAGTTTCTCGTCAATTTGGATAGATACTCTACGACCAACGTCGTTGAGGTTGGCGGGGTGTACTACTCTCATGGACCATCATCTGCTACAAAGCTGTAAACCAGCTTTGACACCAAATGATGCGGGAAGAGTGGACACGATAGTAGGGGGATCCGTCAAGTGTCAAAAGTCATGTGAGATAAACTAGAATCCACTAGAAAATTACAGCAAAGCTGTTAGAAAAATAGAAAAACTTCTCTAATAATAGGGTTTATATAGATATGAATAATGATCCTAATACATAGAATGATGATGCTTATATAGGAATCAAAACCTAAACAAAATTAAAAACCTAATTGAATACAAAATCCTAAGAATCCAAATTAAAATGGAAATAAATAACCCTAGATAGAAGAATCTTAAAACGCAAATAATACCATTCTAAATAAAATCGAAACTCAAATCTAATAATTAAGACAATATATTCTGGACATATTTTGGCATCAAATCTCGTCCTACGTCATCTTCTTTGGCCTCTTCATTGATAATTTATGGTAGAACTTCTTCCGTTTGAAATTTATGAATGTTTATTACTGAGGCTTCTTCTTTTGGAATATCTTTAATCTTTTCTTCAGTGTAATCCATGTCAACTCCTCAAGCTTTATCTTCTCGTTGGCCACATTGGTATCATACCTCTAGACAGAAGAATCTTTCGGCAAGAATCTTTCTCTAAGAAGACCTGTCATCTTCCTCCATGTTTTAGCAGGCTCCTTACCTTGCATTTTCCTAGCCTTTTGCAAATCATCCAAGAAATTTGCAATAATGCTCTTGAGTCACAAAGCAACCATCTTGTGTAGCTTGTGTTATGGAATTTTTATGGTCTCAAAGAAATTGTCAACCTCATCTAGCCAATCCATAATGTCCTCCTCGTGCATGTAACTAGAATAATAAGGAATATTTGCCATCGTTTTGGGACCTTGTTCAGCAATCTGAGTCATCCTCTTCAAGTCTTTTGTTTGTAAATTTCCATATAAGTAAGATATGTTAGCTTGCCTTCTATAATTTTCTTCATGGTGATATTGATATTGATTGTCTCAGAATCATAGTTGTTATCATGTCGAAAGTGTTAGCCTCGGGCAAATCCTCCGTCTCACACATCCACTGACAGCTGTTGCACTGAAGTCGCCTATTGACCAACAAAAGCTGATAAATTGGATATATCTTGACAAAAACCGCCAATATCTTTTTTCATCGCAGTAATTAATATCCCGACCAACGTTAGTGATTGTGATAATAGTAACCTCCGCTTCGTTGTCTGACATAGAATCAAGCGAAATCTGCTCTGATGCCACCAAAGACGTAGTTACACACGGGCTACGATGGGTTACAGTCCACCTCAAAATTCTCAAAAAGCTTGACTTAACTACATAATTTTAGTGTAAATAATTCAATTAAAAAAATTAGTCCACCCTAAATTTAAAAACTTAGCCCGTATATTTTTGAACTTAGTTCATTTATATTTTTATCAAATATAAACTATTTATTTTTATTAAACAATTCAGTTTATAGAGATTTAGGTCAAAGAAGAGGAAATGTTTTTCTTTATCCCTAGTCTTTATTCTTTAGGCACTGTTCTTCTTCCCTTCAGTTTTTTTTAAGTGGCTTTTCTTCTTCTCTTCAGTTACTAGGTACTAATGCATATACTCTTCAACTCTTGGGTATTAAGCCATTGATTTGAAATTTTGAATTTAATAGGATATCATGATTCATTGAATCTATGGCACTATATTTGAATTGGAATTATATATCAATATATAGCCATATCACCCATATGGATCTCAGGATTTGGACGTTTGTGATTTGTGAATTATTTTTATATTATATGATTACTTGTATGTTATAATACATAGTTGAATGAAAATTAACAGGCACTCAAAACATGTCTGCTCATGATCGGCAAGCCAAGAAAGCAAAATTTTTTAGTACATGGTACAAGAAAAAGATTCAGCTAAGTCAATTGAACGGAATATGCCAAATAGCAGTGTACCTTTTGCATCTGATAAGCATCAATATGTTACTTCTCCTATACTATAACCTAGAGAGTTTGTTCATACTGGAGTAACTGGACTTGCATCAGATACTGACAGAGAATCTGTTCCTATAGTTGAATAAGCAATACCAGAGACTAGAGAGAATGTCCATACTTTTGATTCAACATCTACAAAATTTACTCCTACTTCGCCACCGCCAGTATGAAATGTTAACAGTACAATGGTCAATGAGCAACTTGATGTTATATATGAGACTCTTGAAGATACATATTTTGATGTTGGTGATTTAGAACGAGATCTGGGGAAACTAAAGCAAATATATGAATATCCTATTAATCAGCGTGACCGAATTCGACGTGCTTATATAAACTTGGGGCCATATGATCATAAACTGTTTGAGTATCCAAGAGTTCGCTCAGGAAACCAGTATCGTCGGTTCAATTATTCTTGGTTCCAAGATTGGCTGTGGTTAGAGTATTCACATTATAAGAATAAAGTATTTTACTTCCCTTGCTTTCTTTTTGCAAAGGGTCCAAAAGTTAATCATGCAGTAACTACTGATGGATTTAAAGATTGGAAAAGAGTTCGAGATGGAAATGATTGTGTATTTTTAAATCACTTTAGAGGTCCATGCTCATTGCATAATAGTTGTGTGAAATGCGTTGCGGATTTGATGAAAGCACCTCAACATGTAGACATAATTCTAAATAGACAAAGCAGAGATGCGATTTTGAAGAACCGGCTAAGACTCAAGACAACCATTGAATCTGTTCGTTATCTTGCATATCAAGGGTGTGCTTTTCGGGCTCAGGACGTGTCTTTAGGTTCCAAAAACCGTGGTAATTGTGTTGAACTTATAAAGCATACAACAAAGTTTAGTCCGGAAGTTGCTAAAGTTGTTTTAGAAAATGCCCAAAAAAATGCTACATACACCTCACCCATAATTCAGAAGGAGATTTTCAATATTTTAGCAAACAAAGTGAGAATGCACATTCGAGGAGAAGTTAGGGATTCTAGCTTTTGTATTCTTGTTGATGAAACACATGACTCAGCTCATAAAGAGCAAATGGCTATTATTTTGAGATTTGTCGATAAAGAAGATTTTCTAAAAGAACGGTTTTTTGATATTGTGATGGTTGAAGACACTACTGCCGAAACATCATCAAGAGATATCTAAAGTTCTTCTCCATCATAATTTACAAGTTGAAAGATTAAAAGGTCAGGGGTATGATGGTGCTAGTAATATGAGAGGTGAATGGAATGGGTTGCATGCATTATTTATGAGGTATTGATCATATGCATATTATCTACATTGTTTCGCCCATCAATTACAATTGGTCTTGATTGCAGCTTCAAAAAAAGTTGATCCTATTTGGAAATTCTTTTCTTGCATAAGTTCTATTGTCAATGTTATTTGTGCTTCTCCAAAACGTCATACTGAATTTCATGTTGCTCAAGTTATGCATATTACAGAATTGGTTCTAGCAGGTGAGCGTGGAACAAGTAAAGGACTTAATCAAATTGGTACCTTACATAGACCTGGAGCTACCCATTGGGGTTCTCATTTTACTTCAGTGTGTGACTTGATAGATAAATATGATGCAACTTGTACCGTTCTGGAATTTATTATGGATGATAAAACCACAGAGTCTTTACGTGCATAGGCTAATTGTCAACAAAGAAACATAACAACTGAGCATCATTATCATGTTGACCTATTTTATGCTGTAATAGATTTCGAGTTGGTGGAATTGAATGACAGGTTCAGTGAAAGAACAAAGGAACTTCTTATTCTTAGCTCATCTCTGGACCCTGCACATGGTTTTAAGGCATTTAACCTTGATAATATTTGGAAACTTACATAGAAGTTTTATCCTCGAGATTTCTCTAAACAAGAGTTACATCGCTTGAGAAGCAAGCTGACAATTAATGAGTCTAATGTACCTCATGATGATGTGCTCAAGAATGTTACTACTCTTGCTGAATTATGTCAAGGATTATTTGAAACAAAAAAATCAATGACATATCAAATGATTGATCAGTTAATTCGTCTTGTTTTGACTTTGCCGGTTTCCACATCAACTACAAAGAGATCATTTTCAGATATGAAACGTATCAAAACAATGTTACGCAACAAGATGGAGAATGACTTCTTGGCTGATAACATGATTGTCCACATCGAAAAGGAATTGGCTGAGAACTATGATGCAGACTCAATAATTACAGAATTTGCTTCTATTCAAGAGCGAAGAGTGCAATTTGACTAGGTATGTTATTATGTCTTGGACAAATATTTGTTATCAAAATTTTATTAATGATGATTTTGTTTATTATTCAATTAGCTACATGATTTTATAACATATACAGTTATCTTAATATACAGTTATATATATATAGTGAACGTTCATCGAAAAAAATTCTAGACCACCCCAAATCAAAATCCTAGCTCCGCCCTTGGATGCCAGCTAACGCAGTGAAAGAAATAGGTAAAAAGGTGAAAATGGTAGACAAGCGTTAGACCGAATCATAATTGAAATAAATCTCAAAGTTTTATGAATTATATTGAATATTGAATTGCATATTACATCATAGAAGTGCCTTTATATAGGCATTGAAATAAACTTATTCTTACTAGAACTGGAAACTAATAACTTATATGCTAAGACTAGAAACTTAAAATCCTCCCTTAAAAAAAACGTAAAATCCTAGTTAAAACATAAATCTCAAATCTGATCAGTAAATCGACATCTCTTGGCCTAAATCTTACATGGATCACTTAAATGAGTATTGTATATCTTGTCGTTCTCATATTATGCGTTCCAAACAGATATTCTGGCCACAAATTGCTCCAAATATGATTCAACAATAAAATCTGATCTTTCGATCTAAAATCCCGAAATATCCAAAATAACAATTTATGATCAATTTCATCATTAAGAAGCCTATTTGAATACCAATTTTCAATATTCAAATCGTTCTTATTAATGTGACAACGCTTCTTTCTTTTCGAGATTCTCTGTTGTTGGGATTTGCTATAATCACGTCCCGCATGACATGCCATATCTCTATTGAACATAGTTCAACTTTTATACAATCTACATTTAGTTTCAAGTAGTTTCAAATCATTAGAAACATTGTATATCCTTCCCTCTACTTAGTATTTTTCATATGAGATCGATGATAAAAGAAAATTTTAGATTTCGTATAATCAAAGGGCCGGAACCCAGTCTAGCTGGCGGTTAGGCCCTCACATTATATTGATAAATTTTACAAAAATACAATGGGGGAACATTATGCTCAACCCCGTCTGAGTTACATGAATTGATCCTTTTCTGATCAATGTAAATATGAATGAATGTCATCTAATAACTAAGAGACCATCATTCCCGTCGCCAATTTCCATGCTATTCAGTTGATCATCATTCAGTAGATCCTCCAGAAGAGACTCGCTCCAATCTTCGCCAACCATAAATTCACTCATCAAATTCTCACCATAGACATTGACTTCCCTTTGTGTCATGAGCCCCAATCCATCTCCCATTTGCTGCTCCATGTTTCCATCACGGTGGGAGTCAAGGCCACTCATTACTATTTCATTAGCACCAAAGGTTGGCATATCAGGAAAATTATGTCCCAAATTTCTTCAATTGGGACTTGTTGCATACCCAAATCCTCATACTCTTGCAAAGCAACATGTGGCTCATCTTCTAATTTTGTTGGTCCGGCTTGTTGTTCATTTTCTATCGGGGATGCTTGGTTGTACCATTGTTCTATGTCAGCCCACTCGAACGATGGTGCTGCCACAATATCATCTTGCGGCTTGGTTGAGCAAGGGAGATCACAACGTCGCCGCTTCTCTTGCGGCTCCTCAACTACTAATGCGGGATCGCTAGTCAAATGACTCTCGCCATCTTCATCCTCAACACAGTCCTCAAGCATCTTCTCTTCTTGCTCTCGTTTTCTGTTCTTATCCGGGAGTTCATCATATTTCCTTAGTAAACAAAGAACATAGTCGTTTTTGTTTACTTGTTTCTTGGCAAAGAGTTCAAACTCATACATGATCCAGCGACCATGATGCATGGATTGCCATTCCGGTAGGTGTAGGTTTTCTTGAAACCAAGAAGGGTGGAGGTTGGCATCTGATTCTCATCAAGAAGATGTACGTTCTTGGCTGCGTTTTGGCCTTTCCAAGTACCACTTCCAACTTTCCGACATGCACGCCGCGAGCCTTTTGCACTCGCCTTCTTCTTCTGGGTAAAGAAGTACAGATCTTTGTACTTCCTCAAGTCATTCGCCCTTCTTGCTTCGAATCTTTCCCATATCATCCATGGTTCTTGATCGCCATAAAGATCCAACTCGCAAACAAGGGATTCTTTGCCGGGTACTTCCTTCCCTTCCACCTTGGGCTTGAGGTAGTACAAGAGCAGCTCGTCCTCCATGGGGCAAAACCTTTGGCCAGGCAGAAGCGCATGATCCTCCATGAATGGATAACTGAGTTCTTTCGGCTAGGGTTTGTGTGAGTTCTTTCGGCTAGGGTTTTTGTGATCTTTGTTCTGCGCAGAACAAGAAACTGATCGAAGAATGGGTAGATGGAAATCGAAAGATAAAGAAGGTATATATATATATATATATATATATATAGCTGATCGAGGTCGAATCACGTGCCGCAGGGTGAAATATTAGAAACGATAGCGATTGTGGTATGGGAGATGGTAGCTAGGATTTATAGAAACTTTAGTATCTTGGAGTGGAAGAAACTCAGGTTAGGAAACACGTGGAACAATCAGATCCAGCGGCGAATATTGTTATTGTTTTTACAAGAGTTTAACTCTATTTATGTGGTGCGGCCGTGCGGCACTTAATTACTATACTGTACAGTATTACAATTAGGGTTTCGAACTTACAGCAAATGATAAGTTAATCAGCTGTAAAAACCGAAATGAAATTTATTTTGTTTATTCGTTAAAATACAGTTGTACAAGGCATTAACCAAGTTATTAAGCCCATAATTTTCTCGGAAACCAAAGGGCTGCCAAATCCTAGTTGAATCTACTTTCCAATTTCGAGTTGGAGTAGGATTTCTTCCGACTTGCACCATTGGTTATAAATTATATGCAAAGCCGCACTTTTCTGGTATCAAATCCAACTCTACTTTCATAGCGTTCTAGGGTTTCTAGGAGAGTATTACGGAGATATCTATCATATCTAATCTGTGATCGCTATGGATTTGAATGAAAAAGAGACTGATGATTCTGACCAGACTAAATGCACCTCCGACATGAGTGGTGATGATATAGGGTCTGAAATGAGTTGTGGGGATGATGATGATGATGTCGTTTATGACGACGACAGTTATGATATGAGTGTTACTGATGGCGATTTAGAGACGATGAACCATTCTGAAGCCAGTTATCGCGGCCGTCAATATGCCTATGATGATTATGCTAGGACGACGTTTTGGCAGAGGTATCAGTGTTTTTCTGCATCTTCGCATGCACAAGTTGAGAGTAGTGATAAAGTTATACTGCCTGCCTCAGCCCTTGACGTCCTCACGTCTCTTCAGATTGATTATCCCATGGTGTTCGAGTTCCAGCCATATTATTTTGATGCTGAAAAGTATGTCGAGACTGAGAGAGTTCGTGTTTCTCATTGTGGAGTTTGGGAGTTCACTGCAGATGAAGGAATTGTCTACATGCCTAGCTGGATGATGGAGAATATGCACTTGAGAGAGGGAGACCTTCTGCTGCTGCAAAACAAGACCCTTCCGAAAGGTACCCATGTTAAGCTGCAGCCCCATACAAAGGACTTCTTGGACATCCCAGACCCAAAAGCTATGTTGGAGGAAGCACTCGGGACGTTTTCATGTTTAACAACTGGGGATACTATTGTGTTACCTTATGGGAACAAGAAGTATCATATGGATATTATTGAAACAAAGCCTTCCGTTGCAATAGGCATTATAGACACAGATTGTGAGGTTGACTTTGCACCTCCTCTCGACTATAAGGAACCTGAGAAGCCTGTTGCTGCATCAGTTCATTTGAGCAAGGAAGCAGCAGGTCAAGTTGAGGAACCCAAGTTCAGGGCTTTTAAGGGAACTGGGAGGCGTTTGGATGGCAAGCCTCTGCAGTATGAACCAGCATTAGATTCTTGCTCACTGGCGAATGGAAATGCACAACCATCGAGTTCACAAGCTACTAGTCAGACTCAGGGAAAGCTTATCTTTGGCACAGGTGCCCCCCCTACTAGTGCTTCAAAGGTAGCTTCAAAAGAGGTCAAACAACACCAGCAGCTCCAAGAAAAAAAACAGCCAAAGTTCCTAGCTTTTACTGGGAAAACATACTCCCTAACTTGAATTTCTTTGTAAATCAAAATATTCTGTTTCTTTTGAGTTTTGACCATTCATATCAAGTATCATTGGTTTACTTTTCTGTCAACTTTTTTCTTCTATGGGCGCTTTGGCTGCTTTCAGCTTGCTATTCTTGATGTGATTTCCAAAGATTTATCACAAAAGAGATTGCTTTTTATGTTATTATTTGATATGTTATAATGCACTCGATCTAGATCTTCAAAGAAAACTACCACACAGTTGTTTTGCTCCTAAATAAATTTGGATTCTTTTTCTCCTAGAAAAATGAATATCTGTACTGTACATTACCAGCCAGCAATCTCGACTATCCATATGGCTAACGTACGAGAGGCTCATGCTCCAATCACGGCAATCAAGCTTGCCCTGACTGCTGGAATTGAGCAGAGCAAAGAACCAAAAATACCATTCAGAGCATAAGCTATGGCACAA
Organism: Argentina anserina; assembly: GCF_933775445.1. Classification (NCBI taxonomy): domain Eukaryota; kingdom Viridiplantae; phylum Streptophyta; class Magnoliopsida; order Rosales; family Rosaceae; genus Argentina; species Argentina anserina. The sequence goes on from NC_065876.1 coordinate 14,101,687, forward strand.
AATGGGAGAGCCTCGGGTTCCTTGGCTGACAATGCTGCTGTTCCCAATCCATGAGCACTTCAACAACAAGAAAAAACAGAACAAACATATATAAGTACATGATTAATTGCTATCTGGTCACTATCACCACTGTCCATGTGGCAAGATAACTAGGTAAACCTGTGTTTCAACATAAATAATTTTCAGTTTGGTTCAACATACTAGCTCTACATCCAATTTCTTTCAACATATATCTTTCTATTCTCTACAGTTTGGTTCACTTGTTTACAGTTACATAATTCAGTTAAGGGGCACATTGTAGAGGGTTAAGAAGAGATCCATACCTAGATGCAGTAGCTATTCCCCGAGCAATAGGATCTCGAAACTGTAGTTTATCAAGTGTAGCCTGTACAAAATTAGCTCCCACCAAACCAGTTACTACTACAACAGCAGCTGTGAGAGATGAATTGGCACCTATGAAAAATACAAATTGGTATATAGATTACTTACAAATGTAGTCACCTCAAACTTAAAATGGACTTCCAAATATGTGTTGTATGCAATATGTATTCCAATGAAATGTAACTGTAGGAAGAGTCTCAAGTTCACTAGAGTCTAATATTGACTTCATGTAAACCTTACCCCTATAATTTGCTTCATTTAACAAAAACAGAATGAATTAGTACCTTCGAACAAAGACACAATGCTGAGGGCTAATGCTACAGTTATACATCGTGGTAGAATTGAAACAGTCAAACTTGATTCCAACCCAACAAGGCGTCCAATAAGAGCAGTTGAATACAATGAGAATATGCAAGACAAGATTACAGATGTGAAAATCTCTGCTGCATGCCTCTTGACCAGCTGAAAAATTGCACAGCAGCACAAAAGTTCTTGAATAAATGTCTTTAATTCATCAGTAAAATAAAAAGCATTATTAAATCGTTCTACTATCTACTACAATTCAGAATTGAACTGAGAACACCATTGGACAAATGCACAGATTCACTGGCGGATCCAGCCCAGGGCTTGGCCTGGCTGGAGCCCATGCTACAATATTTACCATAAAATTTTAATATATTAGTGCTGATAATATATATATAATTAGATTATTAGCATAATTTCTCCTATAATACCGTCATTTCTTCTTAAATCTCATAAAAATCCTTAAATATTTTCTTTTAATATTCTTGTTACTCTATATATTGAATATGGAATTGTAAATATGAGCTAGTAAGTTTCAATCTAATTAATTTGAGAAAAACAATTGTTTGAGTATTTTAATTTGCCATCTTATTTATATTTTTAAAGACTTTACCGTCAATGTTTATATGGTTATATATTGTACTGACCAAAATTTATTTTTGACCTTCAGCCAATTCCAAGTGCACCCTGTGTTCAGAATATACTGGAGTGGAATCATTAAGCAAAGACTATCCCTCTATTCTTAAATAATTACCCCATTATTATCCTCAGACTATATTTCAGGATACAAGTAAAAGAAAAATGAAATCACACAATAAACTAAGTATATGGTAGAAACTTATCCTAGTTATAGCATAGAAGAAGCGAAAAAAAAAAACATATTTCCAATGGATCAACCATTCCATCTACTCAGTAAAACATTTTGGCCACAACAAATCAAACTAAATAACAACCAACACAAATTGAAAAACTTGGCTTACCTTCCTCTGTTGGAACATTGAGAAAGCAAATGAGAGGATAACAGACCCCAAGAATCCCATCAGAATATCACCAGCTCCGGGGTTTGATGACACCTTTGTAAGGTAAGATTCTGTGCATATCAAGAAGAATGGCCATATTAATATGCTAAGGCACAAGAAAAAATATAGGGGTGAAGAAAGAGGGCAAAATAAAATATTTGGACTTTAGGTAATTGTTCCCATTTTTTTGGTTTTTTACGATCTGATTTACTCTTCTTCTGGCAATATAAAAAAGAGCACAATATACTAGCTGAAACCAACTACTTCATATCAGGAATGTACCAAGAACAGGATCAAGCCCAGACTTGGAGAAGTATCCATAAGCCACTGCTGTCAGTTCTGCAGATAGTGCACAACAAATAATAGGATGGAAAACCTTCTTCACAGCTGATGGGAATCTGAAAATTATAAGTTGAAAAGTGCATGTTTAGAACCCGAGTAATTTGTATAAAACAATCCTTTAGTTAACGTTTACTTATACCAAAAGAAATAGGGTAAATGAAAAAGGAAGTGCTTCTGCAGGTAGACTTAATATGGGAGATTGAAATAATACCCAGAACCAACAATGTAACCTAACACAGTGGATGCAAGAAGGAATGGGAGGCATGTCAGAGCACTTGTCCCCAGTGCTGTTGGGTTTACTAATGCTCCAATGAATGAGATGAGGAGGATGCCACTCCATGACCAAACTTCAAGGGAAGAAAATGGAGAGGGTTTTGCCATCGGCTCAGCATCTATCATTTCTGTCTTTACCAGTTTTCTGATAGCTATTGCTGTATATCCTGCAACAGCTAATGAAGCTAACCAGCCTCCAACTGCAGGATATAACAATACACACAAGTACTTGAGACAAAACAGATAACAAACTCTGACTCATAGCAGAACATACATCCTAATTCACGTAGAACCGTTAACAGTACATCCATCTACTGATTTCAGTTGGCATCACCACAAGAACAAGGTACAAGTTTGTCTCAACACTAGTAGTTAATAAGCCATACTATGCTTTTGTTATCAATTTATGGTACTTATTTGGGGAATTTTCTAATATAACATAACAACTAGAGTTTCACCAAAATATCAAAGATGAGCAGTTCCAGACTTCCAGTGGCTTGTTTCAAAATTAAAACTATCTGGGTGATCTAAAAAACAGCAGTACTTAAAAATATCACTGTTAAAGTAATCCGTCACTTACACAATTAGGAAAGAAAGTTCCTGTGCCGTTAACTTGTCAACCAAAGCTTAACAATCACAATTCTTAAAGACAAAAACTCAAAAACAATGCTTATAATCATTAGGAAAAATTGATCTTAAAGTAGCAAGAAACTGCATACCTATAATGTAGCAAATCTTGATGCCGGAAGCTGGGGGGATACTCTTAACAGAAAGCGGCAAAACAACCAAAGATGGCACATAAAACAATGGCAGCCATCTCTGAATGAATAACAGCGCCGGCTGAAAGAAATTCATCAAGCTTGTTGCCACAGCAGGAACAGTGACATCAAGAACAGTTAGAATCGAGAATATACAAAACATCCCGAAAAGCGCACTCGGGAACTTAATTGCAGCTGCCACAAATGCCTTCTTCAAGAAATAGTCTATTGCTAGAATGATCCCAAGTGAAACAGCCAAATGCAAAACCCCGACCACCTGTTATGCATACATCAAAAGCCAACATATTTAAGCACATCGAATGAAACCAATAACAAAACAGATCAAACATGTAATATGGTCATTCAAGAACACTCGCATTCTGAGACAGAGTTGTAGTGCTGGCACTGTCTGAGCCAGCTGACTTGATCAGGCTTTGTCTGTGGGAGGAAGCGTCTTCAGAACCCATTTGCAGGAACTTGGGGGAGTTGGGTCCTCTGAGAACAGTGGTGTAGTTTCGGGAACTGGTCCTGTTGTGTTCTGTTCTGACGCCATTGAAAGTAACAGACGAAGATCTTTTACGGGTTCCCAGATATTTAGAAACTGAAGACGTGACACAAGTAGGGAAAAAGAATAACGAATTGTGGTGGCTGCGGAAACAGGTGTGAATGTTATTGGGTGCGGCAGAGAAGGTCGACATGGTAGGAGAGTGAGGAAGAGAGTGAGTGATGGATCGTGTAATAGAGAAACCATGGCATTCTGTGGACGTGAATCCAACATTTTAGGAGTAAGGGGGGATCAGACTACTCATCACAACCAACCACCCGATATACTAAATCTATTAATTTTTTTTTTGTTTTTTTTGTTATGTGATTGGTCACATTCACTACTCAATATCACTTCCATGTCAATACCAATATAATTACATATAAGTATTGGGTATTGCATTGAGCCAAAATTGAAGAATCATCTAACCAAACATCGTTAACATGACACAAACATATTTTCAATTACTAAAATTGCGTCGTGTATCATGCACGTCGTTCATATAAGATTTTATGTACTTTGCGGCTTCCTCTATTTTTTTTTTTAAGGAAGGAGAAATTTATTAATGATTACAATTATAATCGTACATGAGTGCCAGGATTAAGTCTGAAGCATTTGCAAACAATTCAAGGGTGAATGTCTGTCTCAAAACCATAATCTGCTAATCTATGAGCAGCTATTAGTCTGTCTGGGAGAAAAAATCAGACTCGTCTCCTTATTCATCTAATCTCATCGATCAAAGAGCTCAATGGAGAGAGATCACAGGCAAGGGAATTACCCGCTTGCACAGCTATGTGGCCTCCCCTACTTGTGATCGCATATTATTTCAGTATTTACTAGTGCAACCTACAACACCTGCAAAGTTTAGTTTGTCAATTGTGACGACCAAGGTGCTTTATATATAGGAGCAATTCGAGCAAATCATGAAAACACCAAACACATGCATCGAAAATAGTTGTAATGTGGCTCGTGAAAGAATTCAAATTGGAGTGATTTCAAGTTTTCAACAGTATACTACGCAACAAGCTGGAGATATATTTCCCAAGCCCTGTAGTGCTACACTTTTAAAAATCATTAACGCAAGTAAAGAATCATGCACCAACTCAAGGGGGACTGGGGGAGTGTTGAAATACACAATATATATAATTGATTAGGCTTAATTAATTGCATTACAGTAACTGTTGAAATTGTATATAAAACTGGCAATAGATATTGTCATATCTTATTCCCTATTGTAAATTTGTAATTATATGCTGATTCTCAGCTACTGAAACTTCACAATGTGTACATCAGATAATAGAGAATGACCTCTGGAATCTTTATATCTATCGCCATTTTTTTAACATGATATATTCAGCAGAATCATTCTTACGCTAATTTGGGCTTATACTAGTGAAACTCTTCATTGTGATATCTTCAATCAGTCATGTCGGCAAAGTTATCTTGCTACAAACTGGAATTCTACAGCCTAGAAGCCAAAAAAGTTCTGAGCTCCCTTCGGAGGATCTTCCCTGCGGCAGATCTCGGTATTGAATGTGTAAACACCACCTTACGGATCTTCTTCTGTGGAGAAACCTGCAAGAATGGAATATTAGATTGAAATGTATGAAATGGTCCCGTAATGACCAAAATTGTGCTGTAGGATGGGAGATTTAATTTACAAAGTGAATTTGAAGAACTCAAAGGATTCAAGACAAAACCTGTCTTGCAACGTAATCCATGATATCCTTTTGAGAAAGCTTACTGTCATGCTTCTTAACCACAAATGCCACTGGTACTTCTCCACATTCTTCATCGGTAGCACTGGACAGTAAAGGAGTAGAAATAGCAAATTTATGAGTTTACTCAGACAATTGACTAAAAATTATATATATTAAAAAGCTAATTTCACTTTTGGTTGATGTCATACCAAACTTTCTGTAATTTACTTCTATAATATCTGGCAGTTCAGTGCTAATGCTTATACTTACCCTGTAATTCCAACATCTAGTATCTCAGGATGCGAGATCAACACAGCTTCTAAATCTGCAGGAGCAATCTGCAAATTGGATACACTTGAATAAAAGCCATGACAGATACATACTAAGTACAGGGAGGTTCTTTCCTCAAGACATCAAGCTTATCAGACAAAAAGAAAAACCAATTTAATGTGCCAAACTAATATCAGTTTTATATTTAATGTTGTACCTGAAATCCCTTGTATTTGATGATTTCTTTTATGCGATCAAGTATATATAAGTATCCATCCTCATCAAAATAAATGATGTCCCCAGTATGCAGCCAACCATCATTATCAATTGTTGACATAGTTGCGCTTGCATTATTCAAGTAACCTACAATGTCAGCGGCAAACAGTTTAGAATATAACCAATTTGAGCCCATAACCTACAATGGAAGCATTTTTCTTGTCCTCTATTCAGGAGTGTATTAGTGTTTCAGCCAGCAAACGTGTTAGCCTAACAGTTGAAGTTTACAGAATTTCATTCGCACGATCATATGGTCGAGTTGTACCATGGGAAACTTATCTAATATTCAACTAGAGAAACAAACATATAGGTAGTAAATATGTAAAATTAACAGTGTGACTAAGGATACAAGAAGAATAACAGCAATTCTAACATTAAGTCATCCAAAAGTAAAATCAATCTCAAACTAAACGAGCGCAAAAGAAGTTGGCCAAAATGATGCAACGCATGAAAAATTGTAATCATAGAATAGTTATAGAACCTGGAAATCTTATACTTGAGGCTCCTTTAAGTATTTAATTTTTATATATTCATAATTCACAAAACCATGCCAATTTTTTTTAAAGTTCATTTAAACCAGAGAAACTGTTGCCCAAATGTCCTTTAATTTATTCCAAAGTAAACATGTCTTTCCGTATTAGGATAAAAATAAATCTCTTCTAGAAAGGCTGATATGACCAATCAGATATAAAATAACACAGCGTAAGTTAAAAGTGGATCTCTTATCATAACTTTCGACACACACATGATAGGAGAAATGTGATAAGCGTCTACACATGCTTCAACCAAGACTCATTACCTCTCATAATTGAAGGTCCTCGTAACCATAGCTCACCAATACTAGCTGGCGGCAAAAAGGATCCGGTATTCCAATCTACTACTTTAGCTTGCATGTTTGGAGCCAAGAGTCCAATTGAAGAGTATTTCCTAATCTTTTCAGTATTGAAACCACGAGTTCCTACTGCAGCCGTTTCAGTCATGCCATATCCCTAAAAACAAACAAATCTAACAGCTGAAAGTTTCTGAATATCACAGAGACCAACATTTATGGAACATTATTGATAATCAGCAAAGAGTTCAATTGACTAGGAACAAAGATATGGTACATATATTCAAGCTTCACTGCCAGTTATGAAGAGGCTTCCAAATTTTCCATTTTAAATTCAGAAGCATCATGCATGTACAAACTTCAGGATCCCCAGAAAATATAAATGAAAAAAATATATGACCATAAAGTAAGCAAGCTTAATGACTGTTAAATCAAAGCAAAGTATCTATGATAATGATTAATCCTGTTACCTGAATAAAATCAACATGAGGAAGGGTCTGAACCAAGTCCTCTATTAATTTCATGCTTGTAGGAGTTGCTCCACAAGATACCTGCTTTAAACTCTGGAGACTTTGTGTCCCAATATCCTCTGCCTTCTTTGTTAATGCTCTCAATATGGGTGGAACAACTGGGAAGTGTGTTACTTTATACCTATCAATTGCCGCGACCACCTCATTAACATCAAATTTCTTCATAACAACTAGGCTAGATCCCAAAGACAATAACCCAACCACAACAAGCGCCATCCCGTATATGTGAAACAATGGCAGAACAGATAAATACACATTCTTCAAGCTTGAATATTCATATTGTGAAGCCTCAAATCGCACAAAAAGCTCTACTGTGGCTATCAAATTCCCATGTGTTAGCAAAACACCTTTACTCACACCAGTAGTCCCTGATGAAAACAATATCGCCGCAGTGTCTTGCTGCTTGATCACAGGCATTGGAGCCAAATCAAATTCACCATCAATAAGCTCATAAAACACTGAAAACACTTCTTTCTTTACATCCAACATTACATTTCCTGGAACTACAATTACAGTAATACCCAATGCTTGCAATTTATCAACATTTTCCAATCCAGTAAAAGCAAAACATGCATTGGAATCCTTAATCTGTTTACTGACCTCTACAACACTGCTTAAAGGGTTCATGGTAGTAACAACAGCACCAATATACAAAACACCCAAGAAAACAATGGGATAGTAAACAGAATTAGGCAACAAAAGCAGAACAACATCACCTTGTGATACACCCATTTTGTGGAGTCCAGAGGCCATGGACTTGACCAAAGAATAGAACTTTGGGTAAGATATTGAAAACCCAGATGAGGAATCAATCAAAGCTGAAACCCCATTGTGGCTGTGGGATAAAATGAATGACACAACATCAAGAAAAGGGTCAGTGGGGAGGTTAACATTGGGGTGTATGCTGCGGTAGATTCCTGTATCTGGTGAAAACCACCATGGATACTGTTGTTGTTGTTGTTGTTGTTGGGTGGCCAAAGGCATATGCTTTTCAGGGTTTAAGCTGTTGGCAAAGGTTTTAGACATTGCAGAAGGAAACAGAGAGAGGTGGGTGTTGAGCATTTGGTATTGGCCAGAGACTAGAGCTTTGTTACAGGGATCGAAGTTATATAGCAGAATAAAATGGGAATCATAAATTTTATGAGCTCTGAAACTGAAATCAATTATTTATGAGCAGAAAATAAATGAATTATGTTGCAAGGTACTGAGAAAGGCATAGTATCAACCGCCAAATGTAGGAAGGATAGAAGGAAGGAGGAGTTTGTGTTATGAAATGTCGCACAATAACAATCGATATGTTCTTTAACTGACATTGACTGAACAAGTGTTGTTTTTTTATTTAATGAGAAGGACTGGACACGTTACCTTAGTTTTTTAGCTTCTTTTTTCATACAAACGTTACCTTTGTTAAATGCTAATATAGATCTCATTTTCTGTATTTTGTAATTTCCAAGTTGCAGCATTATTGGAATCGACAGATCGGTTGTTCGGTTGGAGAGGAACAATGAACCCCGAATAAGTTTTCATGTAGTCTGAAGACATTTGTTCATTTTTTTTTCTTTGAGAATAAGAACTTCCATTGATATATATTAGATGGATATGTCAACTCGAATTACATCGAAAAGCTACAAGTAGGGAAAAGTCAAAATGACAAACCACAAGCTATCGAAAGTCGGGAATGTAAGTGTGAAAGTGTTGCCGGTAACTTTCACAAAAATACGTAGTTAGAACTATGAAATAGAAAAAGTGAGAAATATTATAATAGAGGACATCATATGGAAATGGTACTTAGTACTTACTATATGATTCCTATTTAAAAAATAATTTGGTTGGCACTTAGCAAAAAACTTCTCTTAAGAATGAATAAATGATGCCAGCAACTTAAAACTATTATCATCTTTACTCGGTCTAACGGATAAGAAAAAAGTTTCCATGTAAATCCAACTATCCAAGTAACATGAATCTATGCATAGAAGCCAATTTCACAAATTAACCCACGAATGATCTCACTTTTGCTTTTCATTTACAACTCCTTCCCTTTATCATTTAACATGTTTTATTTCACACAAAAAATATATTAATTTCCAGTCAAAAATGATTTCATATTAATTCATCTTAATAGCGTTGCTATCACCGGACAAGTCTCAAATTATTCGGAATGTGTTGTGTCGCCGTCGATGACATATAAGTATATAACCGAATAAATGTGGCCTAATTTTGTTGTGTAATGTGATTTAACTTTATGAGTTAGCCCTGTTTGGTTGTATTTTTGGATACAACAATATAAACAAGTACTAGTTTGTTTGTTTCGTTGTGTAGTGTGATTTCTTTGTGTGGTGTGCTTTATTTTGTGTGAACATGTTGTATCATAAAAAAAAAATCAATGCTTTGTTGTGAACAAGATCTGATCAAATGATGATTTTCATTTTTTTTTTGAATAAACGATTTTCATTTTTTGGAAATTCTATGTTTGAAAAAAAAACTAAATTAATTTGAGCCGTCTATGATTTTGTCACTCAAATTTGAGCCCCATTTTCAGAATTATATCCGTTGCATTAAAAGGGAAAGAGGATGACACCAGACCATTCAAAATGGACGAATAAGAGCCATTGATTAACATGACTTTACAATGGCTTCAAGGGGACAAGGTCTTCTGGTAGAAATAGCATTTTAAGCTATCTATATAGGAGGCGAGTCCCCGCCCTAAAGTTGTTCATAATCAAGTACCAAAAATCGCATCCAGTAATATTTCAATTCGCATAACCAAACTACACTCATTTACAAGGCAAATGAAAAATGAGCAGCATCAAGCAGCTAGGACTAGAAGATGCCATGGTTAGAAGTTCCTGTCAGCATACCAGCAACTTAATGTTCACAGTTCTTGATTATGGTAGCCATAGTGACTACCATAATGGGGTGGCGGATCTTCATTATGGTACATGTAATGCGGTTGAGGTTCTTCATTATGGTAGGAATAATGTGGCGGAGAGGTTGACTGATACACATAATTAGGCGGAGAGTTCGAACTGTATGAGTATTGGGGTGGAGAGGATTGGTAATAGGCGTACTGTGATGGAACATGATGGACATTATGAGGCGGGGATGACGAACTGATATCATGAGGTGGAGATGGGGAACTGATTTCACTTGCACTGGGAGCAGCAGCAGTATGAGTTTCTTGTTTGTCTACTCTGACTTTAACAGACTCATGTTGTTCTTCAAATGACCGGAAAATAGGGTGCAAGTACGCATCAGCCAAGTATGATTTTAAATTTATGTCAGGTTCCGTAGTTTTGTCCAATTCATCTTTTTCCATGGCTTCCTGAGGTTGAAACAAGGAAAGAATCTCCATCAGCATTTGAAAAAAAGTTACATGCTTATATGAAGACAGGGTGAAAGCACCTTGGAGAAATTTATAGCCTATGACATATTGATCTATCAAAATAAATAAAATAAAGGGACACAAGACACTTAAGTATAAGTTCATACAAGACAACTGTAGAGAGATCAACTAAACCACAGAAACAGAGATGTTATCCATCAAAGTTAGAGATGTGACCAAGGGACGTTACTTTGTATAACTATCTATTAGTGCATCTGCCATTCACAAACATTCTGGACTATATTAAACCGGGTTATTAGACTACTTTGCAATTCGTAGATTGATCATATAATAAAGGGAGCAAAGGGCCACATTGGCTGTGTACTGAAGTATGCCAACTACCTTGGTAAAACTCAAAAATAAAGGTTACTCAAGTATATAAAAGCCCAGTCAATTCTAACCAACTTCAATAATGTAACAAGGACCTCAAAATTATGAATAACCTCAATCTATAACAGAACAGTAATGTTAAACTCAGCACAGCCACTCTCAACTAAACTATTCCACTTCTGTCATTTGTCAAGGGAAGTTTCCACTTGCAGGTGGAAGACTTACTGCAGAATCCCATCCAATACTTATTTATTCATTATTTCCATGGAGGCAGCTAATGGATATTGGTAAAGTAAATGTCCTTTTAAGGTTCATCACAGAATATGCCGAAAAGTTTTGCTGGTGGTTAAAGTTCAAGAAAACTCCTAATGTATGAGATTATGTTTAATCTTCAATATGTTGTCTAGCATTAGCTCTTATGTATGCATATCTCCAACTTTTAAGTTATTTATCACAGTGAGCAACTTCTTATAAAGTAAAGACGATAATAAGAAGAGTAATAAATCAATTGATCCAAAAATAAATACAAAGCTTACCTCAAGTGGATACTTTCTGAATGCAGGTTCAAAACGATACTTGCAATATTTGTGGAATGATAATGTTAATATAGGTAGAGCAACAAGAAATGGAGTAGAGTTCGCAGCCTTTTTTGTGCTTAGTAAGCCCATCAATAGTAGTTGAGATATCAACAAGCTCGCTATGATGCGGCTATGAACATGTGGCCAAAATGCAGCAGCACTTTCATATTGTTGATCGTAGACATTGATTATCTGCCAGTGGACAGTGAAGAAATAAATATAAAACTACTGAGGCACTTCATATTCAATTTCTAAGTTATTATGATCCGAAAGTATAATTGCACAGACAACTGCCTTCAGTTCCCATTTTATCATTCCAATACCTTTATTGTTTTTCCTTGCAGAAAATGAAAAAAAAAAACATAAACTCTACAAGTAGTGGAAAATAAAGATACAAATCTTTCTCTTCCGTGCACATTGAGATGCACAATTAGGCTACTAATATTTCTCTTCCATAACATGGGGATGCACAATTAGATTTCTACTCTTCCTCACCCATGGATTCTACTATATATTCCATTCAAGTTTATGAAATTCATGCAAAATTATTCTTAAGTAAACTTTGTGTTCATGCATATTCATTTGTAAAGTGGTGCTACAAGCATAATAAAAGGAAACGAATAGAAAGACAAATAAAAGTACCTGATGACGGTAAACTAAGTACGCAAAGGCGAAGAAGACTAGTATAAAAGGCAGCAGGATTGGAGTAACCACAGCATATACAATACCCAGAAGGAAGTATAGTTGAAGACTTGGGAGAGTCTCTGGAAAATCCACACTACCGGGGTGTGTTGCCTTCTCCCTGTCTCTCTCAGTTTTTACCAAGAACATGTTCTTGAGATGAAATATAACCAATGGCTTAAAACGGAGAATCTCACCAGCGATTGCAGCCCACCCATCGACCATTATATATGTAATAAAGAAAGTAGCCTTTGATGGTATAGTCTCTCCAATGTTTCTTGGAATCCTATGACAAGTAAAAGATATTATAAAGATCAATTGCACAACTTCACTCCACTCTTGAAGTGTTATCCTACGAGAACAAAGCATTTTTGTTTACTATACAGTACAGGTAGAAAATTACTGGGTAGGTGATTGGTGAAGGAATGCATGCAATTGCTGGAAAGCTGTTCCAGTCACTATGCTTCCCAAAAATACGTTGACCAACATAAAGTAATAGTATTTTGCTGCTGTTCTCCGTTCTAGGGTTGATAATGCTATATGCCCCTCAATTTTTGACATGATCATTAATACTGCCGGAAGAATGTACAAAAATATTTTAAGGGCAAGACCAGGAAGAAAACCCTGTAGGAATGACTTGATGAATTTCCTGTAAAAATAGAAAGAAAGAAAAAGAAATTATAGTTAATTTCCTCAATCATAACACAAAATCAGGAATTATAACATGAAAAACTAAAGAAAAAAAAAGTGGCTGCTGCAAGAAATATCATACTGGCCAAAAGGCCGTATTAACTTCCAAATACAAAAACAATTAAGTTCTGTTATAATTATATATGTTGTCTACGAACATGATCTTTATAGAATATCAAACTTTGCAAGGATTTTCAGAAATGCTATGGTATCATGTTCAAAAATATGATAGCAAAACACTAAGGTTTTTGATATGCAGTAGGAAGAGATGAACGGTAACAGGGAGCCGAAAGCAGAGGAGTAGATCTGCAATGGCTATGACAAGTAAGAATACTATTGAAATTTGAAAAACATACAATATGATTGAATTACTTACAATTCTATCACTGGTCTGAGAAAAGGAGCAACTCTTTCCAGACCCTCTAAATTTGCAAGGGACTGCACAAAGGCTATGGGTATCATGTAGAAGAACACCAAAGCAAACACGGATAGTGATATTACAAGTTTTCGTATGCTTAAGGAAACAAATGGTATAGCCAAGTTACGCCAGTAAATATCACGGGGTTCAGGGGCCCAATTGGTCAACCACAGAGTAGGATTCTTGCTCTGTGTTGTCTGTGCACAAACAGCAGCTCCCCAACGTGAACTAAATGATACAAAAGCAACCGGCAAAAGAGATTTGGAGTCCGTGAGAATTTTTTCTTGTTCCAGTGTCATCTAAAGTAAAAATACAAAAAACGAAAAAGAAATACATCACACAGGTTAGGGAACACTTGCAACTCATATACACACCATGGTGGACTACATGAATAAAACTAGCCCTACAGAAATTCGAAAGAATAGTGAAATTAGTAACTTACTCTTTTATCAACTGCTTTAATCTGTCGTTTGTAGTACTCGATGGCATCAACCCGTTTGCCACAAAGCCCCAAACAGCCTGGCTGGAAATACAAAGAAAAATACACAATGCCCAAGTCATATATATACACAAACTTTGAACCAGTGCATTCCACATAATAATGGATAAAAAAATCAAATGCTACCACTAATGATGTAATAAAAAAATGAAATATTGGATTAAGATAAATTACCTTTGTGGTTGGCTTTTTGTTTGGATGCCTTTCATACTTAAGCTGGTAATAGTCAAGCCAGTTTTGGACCCGATCTCGCTGTCTCACAAGTCTGGCAAATTTGTTTGCATTGTAGACTGCCTGAATAAAAATAAGTTGCCCTTATGAGAATTATGATATGTGACCAAAAGAAAAGTATAAATATTACTATTTTTGTATAAATATTCACCCATCACACTTCCATATTTTCATTATAACAATCTTACCTGGTGAAAAAGATACTCATTCGGGTGGTTTCTTTTGAAGTATTGGTCCACAGTGTCTGATATTGAACGACCAGAGACAATTGGTATGTTTCTAACGACTACCTGAAGAAAGACATGTGTTAAAATGTTTAAGAAAGAGAGAGAGAGAGAGGGAGGGGTTAAGTCTATCTTTAATCTTATAGGCCTATAGATTAAAAGATTGTTTAATAGGCAAAACTACAGTCATCAGTATGAGAACCTCTATTCTTCTTACATTATAACATTAGTATTCTTAATAGTTTTCCACGAGTAGATGATTCACTCACCGTGAACTGCTCTGCATGTCTGCGCTGAGAAGCTAAGAATTTCAACCTCATTGATGCTACATAATTATACTCCTTGTATAAAATATAGCAAACCCAGAACGTGAACAAGTATTCCAATCCTATGTGGTAGAAAAACCTGAAATGTATAATGTCAAATTACTGTAAACTCCTCTTCGGCTAGTTTCTTGCTTCTCTCACCTCTTTATGGAAACCAAAGGATTCTTTAATCTAATCTATCTTGCAACATTAATTTAAATTTCTAAAGAGCTGGAGCATTTCAGTTTCAAGAGGAAAAACAGTGCTTATTACAGAACTACAACTATAGCAAGCACGTTGGAAAGAGATAACAAGAACTATGCAACTAAACGGAAATGTAATCATAATATTCTTTCTCATCCATCAGATATCTCTGGTCTATGAATAGTTAGCAGCTCTTCAGGTTGCACTCTAAAAATATTAAAATGGATGCATAACCACGTTGTTGTTTTAACATTTACACAAAACAGTCTCTGTTTGCAGAAATTCAAATAAATAAAAACAAGTTCAGCTCCGTATTTTAGTCAGTCATTACATAAGCATGAATTATTATAGGTTTCTGAAACACAGAGTTACCTTATTGACTTGGGGCGCACATTTGATATAGAGAGCCTATCAATATCACTTAAAACCAACTCTTTCTTTAAGAAAAATAAGGTACCGCTCGAGACATTGACGGGAATCAGTATAAGAAGTGCTAGGATTGTCATTGGAATGAAAATCTTCAAGCTGCATGTGATAGAAAAACGAAACAGTAAGTTTATCCTCGTATTGAGAATCAATATCTAAAGGACTGAGGCTACCAATCAATAATAACAACAAATGATCCCATAGATATAGACAATGACACACACACACACACACACACACACACACAGAAAGATTGACTATAGCCCGAAAAAAAGTTAAATATCTTTTATAAGAATAAATTGCATCTTATATGCGGCCCAAACCCTCTATAATGAAGAATAGTACGATAAATAAGATTTGATGCCTTTTAAAAAAAATAACACAACATCCTAACTGTGTGAAAGAGATATTAACATGTAGACTCGTCAAAGGGACTGATCCTATTAAAGACAAAGTGCAACAAATGTTGAACAAGATGAACTATATTAAGAACATTCTGTAGTGAGTTTGATATACTAGGGTATGAGATGGTTTACTTGAGGGCAAATGAGTGAGACATGAGGGGATCCAAATACATGGGGCCTATAAAAAAGATCGTGCAGTAGTAAATGATTACCACAATATTCTATTAAGGAAGCAGAATTGTACTGACAAGCGAAAAGTAATTGCATACCATGACGGACCCTAAGTCCAGCAAGGTCATGACAAACAAACAAAAAGGAAGAAACAGGCCAAACCACACAAGTTATACAAAAATGACGTGGTCAAACACAGCTGACCAAGCCAGCTGAATCAAACTAAAGAGAACACCATTAAGTTGCTCATCCATTATTTGTACTTCTATGTTGTCACTAAAACAATTTTTGCCGAAGAGAAATATATGATAGTAACTGCTTGGTAGTTAATTTTTCAACTTTCAGATAAGTCCAATATGGCTTTTAAGTAATCAGGCAAAAATAAATATTACATTCTATTATATATGCAATGGCCAAAGAGAACGGCAGCAGAATTATCTTAATTGTTCAAAGATATACACATCCAGCTTTAAGTTACTTTCTCCAGTTGCACCACAAAATTGAATCACTGGAACAAAATGGAATTTGTAACAGAGAATGCTAACAGACATAAGAAATATATTTGTCATATCATAACAGGACCCTAAGTAAGTATCAACCAGAATTTCAAGAAAAAAAAATCTAACGACAAGTGATGCAACCATTGAAACAACTTTAAGCACAGCTGATTGGGAATCATAAATTTTTTCAAGTCCAATTTACAGAACTCAATTCATATCAACCATAGGAATCAAATCAAAAACATAGTTATTTCCATCCCAAAGATAAATAAAGGAATGACCTTTCATATGGACTGGAATTTCATAGAAAAAGATACAGCAAATAGAAAATTTTCACACTTTCCTATCCAAGTCAAACTCAGAATTGACTCACAATACAACTCAAAACACAAAGCTGAATCAAAACAAAGCAAAGAAATAGCCACAAAAACTAAAAGTAATTTTAATAGATAAAGAATGAGTACCCCAAAATGTAAATTCTGAGAAAAGCAGCAGAGTCAAGGCCAGCATGGTTGATGATCTCAGCCTCAGTCATTCTCAAGGCTTGAGGCATCCAATTCAAGAAAGTGAAGTAAGTCCAGCAATTGAGATTGACAAACTTGCCCACAAAGTTGCCAGACCCTCTTCTGGGGCTGGTCCTCTGACCACTAAGGTACCATTTGGGAAAGTAGACCCTGTCATTCACAGGCTGGATTCTCAGAAAAGCAAAGGCCAGAAGAAAGGTGATAGCACCAACTATGTTGATGAATGCAGAGACCCCAATATCCCCAAGAGTTGCCATTCAAGAAACAAAACACAGAAAACACAGAACAGAACCAGTGTGGAAGAAGAGAGACACCAAAACTCAAAAAGGGTGTGCGAAGTAAAAGGTTTAAGTAATAATAACAATGAGTTGGAAATTGGAAGTCAGAAAAGAAAGGCAGGTAAAGAAGGGAAAGAATATATCTTTTTTGGGAACTATTTTAATGGGAGGGGAAGTGGGATTGGCATGGCAGTGTGATCTGTAGTTCTGTACTGTGTTGTAACATATGTGAAAAAAAAAATGGAACTTTCTACTGTCTGTTATGGGTTCTTTGTTTTGATATGTTTAGTGGGGTTTTGTTTGGTTCCATGTGCAAAGCCGTGATCTTTGTTTGGCAGATTGTAAAGTGGAGTAAGAAGATGGTGAGCTGGTTGTTTCTTATCTTCTAGGGTTGTAACTTGTGGTTCGGTTTATTGTGCTAAATTATTGTTATTTATTTGGATTATGGTGCTAATTATTTTTTGATTTAGATAAGGAAATGGTCATGTTTTGCATTTTTTAGGGGGAAAATGAAAGCGAAGGATGTCATTGTGATTTGTCCCTATCAGTGTTTCCCCATCTTTTGCTGGAAAGCTGGATGTCTCATGAAATCATAATGGGGGTTGCTTTAGTTACGGCTACTAATCAGGTACTTAAGCTTTTGTTTAATCAGGATTTTGGACCAATGGGAAGAAAGGAATATAATTTATTGTTAAGGTAATCAAGTCTGGCCAAAAGGGAATAATTGGGAGATTTTCCATTGTTAATGGGAGGAATTGCCAGACTGGTAGGCAGTAGGCAATGTACCATCCAGAATGGTTTGAGATGATGGCGTGAAGCAAGTGACGCTTACCATTAGAGTCGAAATCTTTGGAACCCATATGGGTTTGGGGCATTAATTCACTTTTATTGGTGTCAATGACCGAATTCGGTTATAACGTATTAGTATCAATGACCTAGGTGTTTGCATTAAGGTCTAACGATCATAACCTAAGTTCGACATAGGTCCATGCACCATGGTTTTAATAGTTTGAATTGTGGTGTCATATTCTTTCGTAGTTCATCGTTGATTTCTTTTGTCAAATCGTGTTTAAGAAGTTCAAATAGTGAAAGGAACAAGGCATGAAAGAACGAATTGACATCGACAAATCATTACGTATTTGATTGTTTTTCTATCCACGAACGTAGGTATCTTCCATCCATGAACGTATTGTTCACACAAGCAAGATGAGGGATTGCAAATTTGCAATGGCTCAATCGTGTGGGAAAGGCAGATAGGGATAAGAGGCGCCAAAAAGGAGAACATATAACATAAAAGTAAAAAAGAGACATCTATGGTGAATTATTATTATTGGCATTGAGTGTGCGCAACAGATGACTTCACTGCAAATCATGAATGCTTTTATATGGGCCACTTGCTTCTGTCAGGAGGTACTCCTCTCAGCAAGTAAGATGCGTACAACAACATATGCATGCGCAACTTGAATACTATTTTTACATATCCAATACTTTGACAACATATGCATGCGCCACTTGTTTCAAACTTAGGGAATGTGAGTTCTGATGCCTTCTGCGGCTGAAAAATAAGGGATTCTACCTCAAAACCACAGCAGCATTTCTGAGGGCCAGGTATCTTTGAACATATTCATTGGGAAGGGATCTTATTTGCTTGAAGATTTCTGCATTGGCGTAACGCAGGTTGGTCCTTGGATCGTAGTAAGGTGCCTGCATTGAGCACAGATGTGTTATTCATTGCTGTTAAGATGAAAAGGCCATAAGAAATGAACATTTGGCCACTAATTGCTTCAGCATCATATTTATACATCAAGAAGCAATCACTCAATTCGTCATCTCATTGAAATTCTCCTTGGAGCCAACTCATCAACAGAAATTGCAGACAGGAAACATAAAAAGAGAGCAGCTAAAGCTCAACTCATCCCAGTTTCACCAGCTATATATATAGATGAGCACAACTACAAATATACAGGTACTGAGGGTGGGTTCTTATTTCTTAACAATTTAAGGTCACATCAGGAAGGACTTGTTTAACACCATGCCAGGATCCTGCTCCATTCCATGGAATATTATATCTTCTATATTATGAAATAAGAAAACTAATACAGTATCATTATTTGGACTATGTTTATAGTTCTAAGACTCAAAGAAGTCAACTATCAATGGTATACAAGGAAGACTATATATGAGTTGCATGTGCACCTCATAAGATAAGGTCCAACACAATGACTTGGCTAGTTAATTATCCGCATGAAGCATCTCTTACTTTCTTTCTTCTTTTTTTTCTTTCTTTTTTTTCAAAAGTAAAGCTAAACAGCTTTTTTACTTGTAGAATATTAAAGCAAAACCTATAGTATTAATCATAATGTGGTTCCTACCACGGCCCAGCAATGTTCCACTTAATAACAAGATTGTCATCACCATGTAAAGGACCCTATCTCCTCTCTACTTTAAAAATTGGTATTTCATCAGATTTCATTGTAACTTATGGACCATTTAATCTCATTAACAGACCACATCATTCCTGAGATATTTTGGCCTAAATGTCTCCTTTATATTACCAAACTTCAGTCGTGCTAAATCATATTAGAAGCAGGTTCAAAGTTTGAATAACCTAATACTGCACTCAACCTAACAAAAGGACTCAACACAGCAACACCTTGTCTGACATTCACTCGAATGAAAATCGTACTTATACATGGTAAGTACTGTGAGGACGTAAACTGATATTTAGTTGGAAACATTCACTCGATAAGAACTATATGAGGTGCTGTCAGATTTCTCAGCAATAGTGAAAAAAAAACTTCTTAGATTTTCAGAGTTGTCTTCAGAAAGAATAGGCAAGACATTGTTAGAGGTCCACAAAGTCATTTCGTTCACTTACAACCACATAGCTAGAGAGAATGCAAATGGTGTGAAGGGACAGGGTTCTCTGTAAAACTTAGTGAATGAAATGAAAATTATGTGAAACTCAGAATAAACAGATAATTAACAAACAAGTCCACCCTTAGGAAACTGAAATAGACATTATCCTTATCTTGTAAAAAGTTTAATAATACCTCATATCCTGTTATATCACAAATTCTCTTGCATGGATGCATAGATGGTGGTGACTCTATATTAACATCTGCAAATCAATGGACATAGAAAGAAAGCAAACTGTTACTTGAAAGCAAAGTAGCAAATAATTAAGCAAATTTTAAAACACCTAAACAAACGAGCACATTACTTGCCACTGTAAGCTTAAACTAACCAAGTTAAACATGATTCTCTGTCACAAGACAAGCAAATCAGATCCTAAATAGTCACAATAAAAAGTATCACACTCACGAGTACATCACCAGCAATCTTAAATATAAGGGCAAACCATCTTAAGCACTATGATTCTCAGTTCATCAAACAGTCAATAGAAGGGTGGTAAAACTGAATCCTTGAAATCAACTATAACTCGCAACAGCCTTGACTTAATTATACTACAAATTAAGCACCATTAACATCAAACTTAGCAAGAAGGAACTAGTACTCAAGCATTGTGATTTCCAATTCAATTAACAAGTGTAATTTTAAAGTGGGGTAAAAATTGGAACTTTGATATTAACCGTGACTTACAATTGGGTTCATCAGGAGGGTAATTCTGGTAATTCTCAGCCTGAATGATCTGCTTGAGATGCTTCCATCTCCCTCTGGGTTGGCCTTTTGGGTACTTCTCATTCATCTGAACCCTCTTGAAGCTCAGCTTGCTCGGCAACACCAGCTCCGCTTGAATCACCTCTTGCTCCATTTTTTACTACAACACCCAATTTCAATTACAACTCAAAATTCCAAAATAGATAGCAACACCAAAATCATCACCCCAAAAACCCACAAGTTACTGAACCACTTTGAAGATGGGTGGAAATTTAACTGATTGGGAATGAAGAAAACACATGAATTTAAATTTGAGTAGTGAAGTTGAAGCTTACTCTGAAGAGTTGCTTGGAAGGGTTTGGTTTTGTTGCCCCGCCTTGTCTTTCCAACACTATGGAGTTGTTTGGGTTGAAGAGCAGAAGAAGCACGCGCTCTGATGAGTTTTATATATAGTTGCATGCCGCCACGTGGCATTAATGATTTACGGTAGTCAGAAAAATATATTGCTTTTAGTATCTGAATTTAAAAATCGAAATTATCGTCGATATATTTTTATTATGATAAATTAATTTCGTCTGAATTTTTTATATTTTCTGATATTTTCGATATTTCTAATAAATTTAAAACTATGTCTCTTTTAATATAATTTTTTATATAATTCAATTCAATTTCACTACCGATACCAAGTAAATTTAAATTTTTTGAACATTTTAATATATTTTTCTATATAATTACACATTTCATGATCATTATCATATTTTTCATGTCTTATTGGATCATAGATTAAATAAATAAAGTAAATTATTGTTAATTCTCAATAGTTAAGTATGTACCGTGTCATGTTAACTTATAATACAACTCACTATAACTAAAAATTAATATTTATATCATATTATCTATGTGGTATAAGGTCCTAATAATTAAAATTTTGTGCAAAGTCCTAATAATTTAAAATTTTATATCTCATAGATCCTCTACGTTGTTATAAATCATCCATGCAATTTCATGCTCAATGTATCATATTCATATGTATATAAGGTGTGATGACCTAGTCTTTCTTTGGGTTCTTAGTCATAAAAAAATTAGATGTTTAAACTTTAAAGTATCAATTTTTCAGAACTCTCGACGACTATTAGACCCTCAATATTTCCGTAATCACCAATATGTTGTAAAGGAGAGTGAATTTGTTTTGTGTTTATGCTAAATGATTCATGGAAATGTTGTGGGAATTTAATTATATGTGAGTGGGTGCATACATGAGTTGTTTCAAGATATGCCACTCACTACCCGAACTGAGAAAATGTAGCGCTTAAAAGAGTCTGTTTATCTCTTTATGAGAGAATGAAATTGTTTTCAGTTTTAGGCAACTAGAGATAAGAAAGATCAAATATTTGAAAAGTGCGTTTTATGCTGTTAAAATATTAGGCGTTGATAGTCCATGGTTACTAGTACATCAGAAATTTATAATAGAGAAATTGGAGAAAACTAAAAATAGTGTACTGCTAGGAGGTGATTAAGTAGTGTTGTATGTGTTGGTGGATCTTAGATTAGGATTGGCAGTAGAACATACTAATAATAGGGAACATAGTGAATCACGTAAGATTACATAAAAGCTAATTGGTTTTAGATAATGGTGATTTTAGATATGAGGTCTGAAAAGTTTACAAGTTTTGTGAATGTGCACTATGTTCTACGGTTTAGTGGGAGTAATTTTCTTGTAAACTTTTTTGGTTTACTCTTGTCAAGTTGCCAACTACTATTTCATAAAGTGCATTCCAATTCAATCATTTTTTTTTCATGAGATTAAGCATGTATTTTCAACTTGTTGTTTGGTTGTTATCTGCAAATTATGGTATGCCTAACAATTATTTTGTTTTGGCTATGTTTGTTGTCATTAAGGTTGAAGAAAGTGTTATGGTTTATGCAGTGGCGGATCTAGAGACTATTGTCAACATGGCAAAAAAAATTAAGATGAACATATATAATGAATTTTCATGATCATGATTTTCAAATCTAGACAAATAAGTGATGATGAACATTTACCTAAAATAAATCGTGAGAGAGAAATAAAATTTGGTGAGAACAAGGGTTCTAACAATTGAATTTGTGATTTTAGATAATTTGGCAATAGGTGAGACAAAGAGTTGGGTCTTTTTAATATTTTTGAAAGAAGAAGAGATTTAGTCTTTGTCAATTGATATAGAGGCAACAACATAATCAACTAGATTAGTTCATTATCCTTGTCTAGCAAATCGTCCTCTCTTTTTTTCTATATTAATGAAACAACATCATTATTTGGCCCTCATGCATTAAGTTTTAATGAAAAGGCCAAAATGTTATCATTTTGGCTGCAACTAAGAGAAAGAAAAAGGAAAGAAAGCAGAAGGCTGAAACTTGCCCAAAATTCTGCAAAATCTGCTTATTTAAAAAAAATCTTGTAAAGCTTTATACTCCATGGCAAAGGTAAAAAATCTCAGCCTAGGCAAGTGCCTAGTATGGCCTATACATGGATCCGCCCCTGGGTTTAAGGTCTCACAGACGATTTTAGTTAATTAGCTTCATGTAGTAGATAATGTTTTCAGTTATAAATCCATGGTATAAAGTTTTTGGAATATAATTACTGCAACTATATTGTCATTGTAGTTCTGGTTAAATAGCTATTTGTTATAGGTGGATTGAGTTGTGCCTTGCACAATTGTTTTGGTAAGTAACAAACACATTCCATAATTACATATAGGATCCACCAGTGTTAAAGTTGTGTTTGTGGTCTTGAAATTTAAAGTCTTATGGTTGGACTATAAGCGTGTGTTATACAGTTTGATATATGTTACATAGGCTTCAGAATATCATTTTAGTTTTGAGACTTATGTGAAGTGCAGGGACTGGTGTGGTATTAAAGAGGCACGCTTTGCTAAAGTGCATTATGTTTCATCACTCTACATCAATATTTGTATTTTGACCGAGTTTGAATAGATTCTGAGATTTTCATATTCTGGTGTGCATACTTTAGTTGTTATTTAGTCAATGTCTTTTGGTTCAATTGTTGTTTTAAACTGCGACAGTCCAAATGGGAGATTGTAAGAAAATTTGTCGACTTATCACATGTTTATTTGAGTAAGCAACAATTGATAATTGATATAGACTATATAATCAGAATATGGAAAAGAACTCAATTCTAGGAACCTAATCAATTTGTATATCTATTGATATGGGATAGAAATATATTTACTTGACTATTAATTTAATACAAGTTGTGATATCATTAGGATTCTTAAAAGTGAAGTTATGTCTAATTGCACTTTGTTTACGGGAGGAGTTCAAGGCAAAACTTAACTTATATATAAGAATGTGTAAGTTCCTACTACCTCTACAATATAAAGCATAAGTTTTTGCCCCATTCACAATAAGCTCAAAAACCTTAGAGGATTGTAGAAGACTGATGCATGAGACGACTTCATGACGTCTTCAGTTAATTATACAGGTACTATGTATTAATCATAATTTTGTAATCAATATGCAAATACAATCGTGTCTATACTCTTGTGAATAATCTTGAGGTATCAGATTTTTTTTTTCAGTTTTAGGCAACTAGAGATAAGAAAGATCAAATATTTGAAAAGTGTGTTTAAGCTGTTAAAATCATAGGTGATGATAGTCCAATGGTTACTAGTACATCAGAAATTTATAATAGAGAAATTGGTGAAAACTAAAAATAGTGCTTATAGGAGGTGATTAAAGTGTGTTGTATGTGTTGGTCGATCTTAGATTAGGATTGGTAGTAGAACATACTAATAATAGGGAACATGGTGAATCACGTAAGATTACATAATTAGCTAATTGGTTTAATAGATCTATAAAGTACAAAATAATGGATCATTAAACTCCAAGATTAAAAATCTGTTAAAAACAAAAAAATGCCATGCTGAAAAAAGGAGATGCAAGTACTCCAATTAGTTCTTGATTGGCGGAAATGCGAATATGATAAGGTTTCCTACAAATGCGGTGTGCTGTCCAGTACCAGATATCGATAATGAAAGTATCTGCACACCGCAATTAGGTACAATGATAATGAGACTTCCATACATACTAGTATTTTTTTGTAGAGTTTTTTCCTCTCATTTACCATCCTCCAAAAGCAAGTAAGTAGAAAACTAGAAATTCTACACACATGTAATGCTAACATGGATCACCCCGATTACCGAACTTTATGTATTCATACTCTTATAACTCAAACACACTTTGTCAACCAAAATTTTTGTGAAAATACGTTAATAACCCTAGATTGTAGGTTCATTAAATTCAGTTTTTAATATATAAAGGATATAGTCGTAAAAACTATTAATAAATAATAAATAAATTTGAAAAACAAGAAGTTTAAAAAATTTCAAATCCGATTATGGTTAGATCCAAATCTCCCAAATCAATGGTGCAAACCATACTCCTTTTCCCTTTCCTAGTGATCTACGTGTTAGCCTCAGCGCTTTTGGTGGTTGAGAGTGGTGTTCATGTTCCTTCGTTTGGTTTTGTTCCTCAAGTCGTCGGAAGGTTTCTTCGGTACAGGCTCCCTAAGACTTGCCTTGGTGGCTCTCATGGTGACGTATGGGAGGTTGGTGGCGGCAGTAAGGTCTGGCTGGGTTTTTGTTTCAACGAAAATAGATCCGGTTTTTACTTCGATTAGTCTAGATCTACTCTCGGATCGGGAATAGATCTGGTCGTTCTTGATGGAGGCAGGGTATCAAATCCCCTTTGTGGTCTTCCAGATTTCTTGTGGGAAGATGGAGCTGGAGAGGATGATAGGGACTACTTCCAACAATGGTGGTTGATGGTGGCAACATGGCGGTGGCCAAGATCGGCCGGACCTCCTCTTTCTTGGGCCTGGGCTTTTGGTGCTTTGGTTTTGGGCCATTGGGCTTGCATTTGGGCTGGGCCATTGAATGACTTGCAAGTAGTGGATTTTGGATTGTGCTTTCATAAGGCAATTTAGCTTGAAAAGTCGACAGAGTGAGAGTTTTCTCCCTCTGCCGGAAAGACATAATTTGAATCGCGTTACAGTTATACAATGGTGTGGTTGTTAAAATTTATCCAGGTCTTCTACAACATATGTATATTGTTAGTTTTGTGTTTCATGCCCATGAAAATATGGGTGAATCTTGACTTTGGTTGGCTAGTTTTACCTAGGATTGCTAGTTGTTGGCCAATTTTCTTAGAGATAGTTAGTTTATTTGAGTTAGAAGAAGTATATATTTTTGTCAGTTTTCAGGTATGTTATCTTAGTTCTGTGTGCTAAATACAAAGGAACTAATGTTTTATTCAAAATTTTTTTGTTAGTGTAAGCTATAAAAACGCAGCAATAACTGGAAAACCCAAACCCGTACCCGGATCCGAGAAACGCCAAAATCACAAATGAGCCAAAGTAGGAGTGTAGAACAATAACACAACCCGAAAATCTCAGTAAAACCCTTAATTAGACCAAGATGCAGCGCCTCTGCTCCAAGCTTCGCTCTTTCCCCATATCATCTCTCTCTTCTTCTTCTTCGCTGCCCCGATCTTCTCCTCGCCTCCACCGCTCTCTCCATTTCTCTTCAAACACCACTCATTCATGGAGCTCAAGTAGGTCCGTCTTCAATGCCCATTCAACACCACTCCTCGTCGCCTCTCTTCGCTCTTCAACGTTTCCCATCTCCGTGAGTTTTTCTGGTCTCTTTTGTATTAAGGGTCTTTGTTTTGTATTGGTTACTGAGAAATTGCCTGAAGAGAATTCGATGTCATATTTCTAGTGGAAAGCATCGAAATTTCGTGTTTTCGTTCACCTGGCTTACTTGGGTTTTCTGCATTCTTTGTCATCTTGTAGTTTAAACTATTTCTGGCTGAAAATTTGATCAAAGATATTGAATTTATTATGAATGAAAAATCACACTGATCGGATTCTGATGTGTATGAGTGAAGTTATATGTTGGGAAGATGAGTAAACTTTAGCTAGTGATCGAAAGATTAAGTTTCTAACGGAACCAATGGGGTTGTGATGTGGGTTTTCATATGCTGATGTTTAAGTGCAATATTTGATGATGAATAGTATTTTGTGTATGTGAAGATGGTTCAAGTGCGGTATGTTTCGTCACGAGAGCGTAAGAATAGGAGGAAGCCAATGACGCCGGTTACTTCCAAGATAAAGAAAGTCAAAATCAAGGGTTACTCGTAAGTTTGTGGCATTTCAGTTAACTTACTGTGTTATTCTTTTGGAGTTGGTAGTGGAGTTTTGCATAGTAATTGGTTTTGGAAGTTCTTGATCAGGTCGTACAAGTCCCGGTTCAGGTTATTGAATGATGGTACTATTCGACGCTGGAGGGAGGGCAAGCGGCATAATGCACATTTGAAGGTGTGTAATGCATTTTGATTATCAATGCTTGTGGTTGATATCTAGAGTTCGTCTAAGTTAATCTAGCGAGTTTTAAAAAGACCGGTTCATATTCCATATTTCCTGATACTTTACTATATGATGTGGAATGATGCCATTACTTTCTCCCCTTTTGTTTGTTGGCCCAAGTTAGAAAAAAAACTAAGTTTTCGTAATATGGTATTGTTCTGTTTCTTGTAGGAAACTTTGAATCCATAAGTAGCCAACTTCTTGGGTCTGTCCTTCCATTTTGTACATAATGTAATGTCAGAGACCTGCATTGATCTATGGACTATGGGTAATGGAAAACATAAATATGATGATTACTGAGGTGTAAGATTAGAACTATCAGTACATCCACACAATCCAACTAGTTCACATTGTATATTCACTTTCTCAATGTTCCTTATGAATGAATAGAAGCAAATTATTTGTTGTGTGTGTGTGTGTGGGGACACGCAACAGTGCTAGTTTCTATATTCGAGAGTAACACCCATTTAGCTAGGTTAGTCAATCCCATTGACTTAAACATAGCCCAAGATACCACTGTAAGTATAATAAGTTCAACCCTGAACACAGCTCAAATTCAAGTTCCGACCAAACTTAGAAAGTACAGTAGTGTGATAAAATTAAACCTGATTAAGACTAGAGGACGGCCCGCTTAAACATATATATCTTTGTAGAGCGTTTTAACTGTGGGCTAGATACTGAGATGTATTGTAGCCAGGAGTCGAAGAACTAGTCATGTTAAGCCATACCGGAGTTGCTTTTCAACCCTGATGACTTGTTTTCTTGAGTTTTCACATCCCCACTACCAGGTTCCTAGATGAAATGAAAAAGCTAGCTGATGTTACCCTATCTTCCTATCGCAGGGGATTCATCTATGAAAAAACAGTATTTTTTTTCAAAACTTGTTTATATGGCAGCTTTCTTTCCAATTGTTATTTCGAGAACACTTTACTTTGCTTCCAAGTATGTCTTAGGAGAAAGATTTAGATTTTCTCATTGAAAGTGGAGAGGTCCGGTGTAAAATAGGGTCTCAGAGGCATAGCCGACATATAACAGCTAAGAGCCTTTTTGAGAGATGGAGAAGTTTAGAAGAGACTTCAAAATTTGGAGAGATTCACTGGGAAATTTAGCGACAGAAGAGAAATTGATTTTATGTGATGGAGCAACCTATTTGTTATTTGTGATATTCTTCTTCACCTTCTTTCATCATTATGTTTAGATCACTATATTTCCTTTCCTAAGCTTTGATTAATTTTTAATCTTTCTCATAGTTTTTTTTTTTACTCAGTACAATGTGTTGACACAGTTGCCTGTGGCCTGGAATTTAATAGGTTAAATTAATTTTTTCCAAGAGTATTAGAAACAAAATTGATGTGTTGCTATTAAGTTGCATAAACAAGTGTCACAATCTTAAAATTATAAATGTATGGCTTGGACACTGGAAAATTGGTGGAAAAAGATTTGAACAAAAAACACATACAAGATGGCATGCTGGAAGTTGGGTAGATTTCTGGTAGAAGCCGTGAGAGTTAATTCCACTGAAATTTTGGAGAAGACAGTGTTCCCCTCTTAAAACCTTTGTTTTTTTTTTCTTTATTTGGAAAATGAATATAGAGTTTTTGCTTCATTGAGACTAGTTGGTAAATGAGGACACCAGTCAGCATCTCTTGTCAGACTCCAGTATGGGATAGAAATTGAGATGTAAGGAAATTCCCTTAATATAACTCGAATCATCTAATCAAGCAGGTTGGCAGTAAGCTATTGATGCATGAAATATATAAAGGGAAAATAGTGGATAAATATCAGATGGGATTAGAAGAAGAATTAATGGGCTTCAGTGTCTGCTTGGATGACCTATAGCAGAGGATTCTTCTGCTTTCAGTTGGTGAATGATAACAGGAAGTGTTTACTTGTCTTTGAACTCACGAGTGCATAGTGTTACGATTAAAAGCTTCTGGGACATTTAGTTGGATCCTGGCTTGTGATGTATTCAGAACTTTGCTGCACAATTGGATCTTTTTTTTTTTTCAAGAGACTTAGGAAGGGTATCTGAGAAGCAAGTATGAGTTTTGTGAAAGTAGGTTGGATGACATATGACCTAAGCTTCATAGTCAGCACATTAAAGTCTTTAGTCCTATGAAAACTTTTCTCAAGGTTATAATTCGAGTCTCACCTTATTGTTGAAGTGTAATTTAAGTGTTCTTATTGCTGGACTTACTACTTGACTTTTGATTTAGTATATTGCATGTTGAAGAAGTTCAAAGATTTAAAATAGGAGAGCTTAACTTTTGCAGCCATTGGTATTAGACTATAGCGTCAAATCTCAAATATGGGAATTTAAATTTATGTTCTTTGGTTTATAGTATACTTGATTTTGTTTCTAGAAGGTAGAAGGTGGAGGTTAAAATCTTCAAGTGTGTTTCCTTTCCACTCTTCTCTTTGAGTTGGAACTTGGAAGGTCTTGACCTTAAGGTACTACACCAACCTCATGTAATTGCTAATGGTAGGGCAAAGTAAAATTTGGTGACTTGATTCAATGCATGATTCATTTGTCTCCATTGCCCTATAGCCTTAGAAATTTCATAGCCTTATATGCCCAAAACATTATACATTGCCCTATAGCTGTATCCATAAGTTAAAGGCTGTTTAAAGAAGTTGATTCAGTTAGGTGATCTAGCTGCATATTTTTATCTTATTGTTAAGACATAAAAGTACAAGATATATGGTCGTACTGTGAAATTTAGAAGGCAAAAGTTTTACTGACCTATTTTGTGTCATCAAGGTTTTGGATAATTTATGTACATAAGAACTAGAGGATTTGTGACAATGGAAGTATGGGCTTCATTGTCTAATGAATTATGAGATACTGCATCTGTTTTACATTTACAGATCTGAAAGTATTTCTGCTTTATAATTTCATTTTTTCTAAAAGGGGAATTGATGGCTAGCGAGTTGTCGATGTATTCACTGGTGGTCATCTTGATTTT
This sequence comes from Argentina anserina, assembly GCF_933775445.1. NCBI lineage: Eukaryota > Viridiplantae > Streptophyta > Magnoliopsida > Rosales > Rosaceae > Argentina > Argentina anserina. The sequence continues at coordinate 14,131,768 of NC_065876.1, forward strand.
TTTTTTGGGCTTTAAACAATTGATAATTCAGGCATGATTTGCTAACTTTTTGTAAATGCAAAATTACTCTAAACATATTATTCATGTTGTTGATGAACTTTAACATGTGATGCAGTCAAAGATATCCAAGCGTAGACTGAGACAACCTGCCCTCGTCCATCCTGCTTATGCCACAGTGATGAAGAAGCTCGGTTTTTGTGCTTGAAGTTTTTGAATCTCATTTAGGTACTGCCAGTTCATGGAGTGAAGAGGGAACCATGTAGGCCTTTGAAATTGTATTCCTTCTCTCTATCTCATTGCTGAGTTCCTTTCAGCTCCAGATGAAATTTTTTGGTACACACATTTGAGGTTGGGGCTGATGAAATAATCCGCTATTCTCTTCTTGAATTTCTATTTTAGAAGTAGTTCCTCAGCAATTCATTGGAGAATTTTGTTTTACTGTCAGTGATTAGAATGATTGGTTCTCATTCTGACTATTTGGATTACTTTGAGATATAAGCATTATACTAAGACAAGAACAAGCAAAACAAATTGTCTTCTGACAATTTACTCTTAATCAACAGAACAATTAGATCAGACTTATTCCGAAACAAAAAATGTATACAAGGACCAATATCAAATTGACAGGATATACATTTTTTTTGCAATATTACTTTTGCCTATGGCCCTTCCACTGGTGGCTGTAAAGCAGTATCAAGGCCGGTAACAGGTGATGCTTGTTGATCATACTCGTCTCCTCTCACGTGCCCTGCAGCTTTGGCTCCTCCAAAATCACTGATGTTCCCAAAAATCAGAATCAGCATTCCACAGATGGTGGTACAAAATGACATTCCAAAAGAAGTCGTTACATTTCCCGGAAATGAAGATGCAATTGCAAACCCTACACACATGCCAAGACCTCTCGTCCATGAGAACCATGTAGAGAATGCACCTTCTTTCCCAGATGGAGAACAGTCCATCAAGAGAACTCGTCCATATGCGTGTAACACCCCGGCAGATGTGCTTTGCAGGAAGGCAAAGAACAAAACATGGTGTTGCTGCCAAGATGAGTCCCGGAAATAGAATCCGAAGCCGGAAGTTGCTGCCAATAAAAAGAAGCCCAGAAGTTGCATTTTCACAGCGTCACCTTTAATAATTTGTTGCAGGGGATGTAACATTGGAAGGGAAACCAACGGGGAGATGAAGTACGTTAGCCACAAGAAGAGCAAAGACTTTGGTTTATAGCATAGTTCTCCAACCAGGTAGAGCACTCCTCCAGTGAAAAGGCACATAGTTGTTAATGAGGAGACGAAAATTCCAGCTAGGGTTCCCAGTGCATGAGGAAACTTGAAAATCGAAAGGATGTGATGGGTACTTGATGATACTGGTGTGCTGATACATGGTCTATTTGTGACGAGAAAATGGAATATCCCACAAAGCCATTTGAGGCCACTAAAGATTGAAACAATCCAAAGGCTCAGCACCTCCTCCTTCTCTTTAAGCATCTGGTATGTAAATGAGGAGATCACTGCTGAGCCTAAGGAGCCCGCGGCGGCGGCGTAGAGGGAGAGCCAAGAGTTGACTGCTCTTCGAGATGGGAACTGGGATTTGTGAAGGGTTGGTCCAGTGAAGCCTCGAACCATTAGGCCAAGGTGGCGGGTGTGGCAGGCGGTGGCGATGAGGCTAGAAGCTACTATGGCTGCAATGTATGGTGGGAAGATCCATATGTTTTTGAACGAACCAGCTGGAAGGCAGAAGATTGACCCCATGGCTATGGAGGCTACGGCAATTATGGGTTGGTGGTAGCCATGGTCAAGGATGATGGGAACAAAGGCAAGGAATGGAGAAGCTAGAGCAACACCTATAGCCCAAGAAATTGAAGTCCACTCTAAGGGAGAGTATCTAGAGAGTATTGTCCTTTTTGTTAGTCGAAGGTACCTGCATATATGTCGACAAACTACATCAAGATTCGAACTGCATGAACATGATATACGTACGTATCACCCCAATTTATTAAAAGGAATATTGGGTGGTTTTGTTATATATATCGATCCGAACACGTACATACATATATGCATACATAACATAGCATCGAAACCTATATATATGGCTCCCTGACCAGGGACGAGGACTACGTACATCAACTTCTCCTAACCCTAAACTCTGTAACCCTCATAATTAAGACACATTAGAAAGTTTTTCGTTAACAATTTCCACGTTTACGGGCAACAGCCGTTTTTCTGTTAAGTTTATCTAGGGCGGGCGATATACTGCATATATCTCGAAAGTGCACGCAGGATACTAACTAGCTATACATATCATCAAAACTGAAACAATCAACTGAACTTTGAAGCAGAGAAGCTTTATGGCTGGAGTTCATGCATGCCTAGGCTGCACGGAATCAGGTATGGGTATGCGAAATCGAAACTTTTAGAAATGCGAAAGCGTTTTTTTTTTTAAATTTTTTAAGAAGTGGGTACGTTTTTAAAATGTCGAAATAAAAATTATATAAAAATAAACATACCAATAAATTTTTAGTTTAAGTAACTCTAAGTCTCAAATAACTTACATAACTTAGTGTTCTACATTCGAAATAACACAAATATAATGAGAGATCTAGGTATCAACAAGAGGGAGGGAGGGTCAATGACTCGGCGAGAGGTCGAAAACATGTCGAAATGAGTTATTTGACTCGACGAAGGTAGGTCTAGCTCTTCATTTTTTTAGAAAAAAAAAACAGAAAAAACTCTTATTTTATCGGAAACTTCTTTTTCTGAAAATGCGTTTCCGGTCGCTTCCATCGCGGTTTCATAATGGTTCAACATTCCCCGCATTTCCGTGCAACCTAGATGCATGCACAACTAGTTAAGTAGAGTACTATAGTGAATTAGTGATTGATATGTAACTTTGTAACTGAATCTTGGTCCGTCGAAATGCGGTAGTCTGTTTGTTCACGGTAAAAAAAGCCTAAACTTGTTGATGCAAGTAATAAACTACAAGAGGGAGTGATTTATTGGACGGTTAGAATATACCCCATTACATATATTAGTATTAACATGTGTAAATTTCCACGGATTACATAATCACTTAAAAAAAAGAAGTTGGTTTTAGTTCATCTACTTCCCACTACCCACAATCTTCTCCTGATATTTTTTTTTAAGTTTATCATATTATCCATCTCCCATATTATTATTATTATTATTATTATTATTATTATTATTATTATTATTATTATTATTTTATTTTATCTCTAATATGGTCAAAAGTTTGGTGAACTTGTTAACACCAGCTACGCTTCTCATTATAGTAGTAAATATATATATATATATATATATATATCACAATAGATTTCGAATTATCTGCTCGAAAAGAACGATATATATGCCAATCAAGAGAGAGGAGGTGTCTGGTGCGGTACTTACAGGTTTATTTCCTTGTGAGTACAAGTAACGTTGCTCTTGGCGCTCGAATGATCCCAACTCTCAGGCAGCTTTATAATTTGGGAGAGGATCAGCGGGAAGACGATAGGAACTAGAACAGTTAGAACAAAGTGAGAGCAGAGCTCATAGAAATACCAACTCAAAACCTCCACCTTCTTAGGCTTCTCTTCAACCCCACCATACGCTTTGTAAGCTTCCCTAGCCCTCTGAATTTTCATGGAGGCACCATGCACATCATGAGTAGAATACGAAGCAATATCTTCCTCCTCCACAGCTCTTCTTGCCGGGACCAACTCTCGATCTTGCGCAGCACTACTATTTCCAGCTTCAGGACTAGTAGAGGTCACTGCTTGATCAGCCATTACCCTTCGATTATTACACGATGAGAATGATGAGTATAGTTGGTTGTGAGAGACTTGAGGAATGTGAAGGAGACCTATCTTGTATATAAACATAGTTTGTAGACATTCTCAACCAGCTGGATGCGAAGATATCAAGGCTTTGACAAGCCTCGGAATGCTCAGATGTACATGTATACCACAATAAGGGGGTATAGTTTTGGCATTATTTCCCAACTCTCACCGTCTTTTGTCATTTATACAAATCTATCACACAACAAGGAAGCTCTTTAGTATCTACCGTGCTATACCTAGTTCTTGTTTGTTCCTCTCGATATTTAGTTGTTGGGTTTCAGTTTTGACAGTCTAATCTTGGTAGTACTCGATCTAATCAAACTAGACAGAGTACGTAGAAGTGTTAATTACAAAGTGTAGTAGTATAAGCTATTAATTAACAACGAAGAGGTATGAGTGCATGACCGATCAAGAGGGAGATACTGATATTATATAAAGAAAATGTAACATTGTATCGCGCGCTGTTATTATCCAAGAAGGCTAGTATATTGTTGACCTCATTAGTACACAGCATGAATAGTGTGAATTTTCTTTTGTAATCTTTGAAATAAGGATAAAATGTGCCTCTATGCACGCTTATCATTATGTAGTCCAAAAGGCAATATATAGTATCCAAATAAACCTGGCGTTAGCTAGATTAAGTGAATAAGATATTTGTTCTTTGACTATACAGTTGATGTGTTATATATTAAACTCTATTCGATCAGGTTGGTTGATCATATATATTCAAAGAAAATCATACATACAAGTATAAACCATTCGAGAAGAATTACACGTACATCAAAATTGACAGTGTCGGCCAATTGATAACATAGCATATTTCCAATTGATAAACATAGAGGAAGCTTTTGGCTATAGTAACACACAACTCAACCATCGACGGATGAATTAAAATAACAAAAACCGATTAGTATGTATGTAATATAATTCTCGGCACTACGAGCATGTCTTGTTTTGTCTATTGTCAGGTGTTGCTTTGTTTCCTGATTAATGATATTAGTAACCGAAAACTTAAATCTTACGCACTAGCCATCCTATACGTATATATTAAGTTAATATAATGGTACTTGTTAATAAAATCATACATTTTGCCTTTGTTGTGCTTGGAATTATTTTCCTTGCTGAAACAAAGGTCAGTTTGATTTGCACAAACCTGCACTTCGTTCAATTAATTGCTCTAGAGAGGAAGAAATAACTTTTATCCTTCATTCTTAGCAACTTTGTTTCAGATAATGATATAAATACATTGGAATCCAACTACAGACAGTTACCACATTTTTATGTGACAGAGACTTCACTAATAGAAACTTGTCAATCTAATAATTTGTAACATATTTAGCAGTAACTTAATTGTTCCTATACTCTATTATGTGAAATGTTAAGATGATTCATTAATTTACTTTCATTTATGCTGCTTCTGTAGGGAAGATTGGTTCCAGATGGCACTACCAAAAAGGAAAATTTGCTATATGACCATCGATCATCACCTTTAAACGAAGTTGATTACGCACGAGTTTGTCAGATTCCAAAACGGAAGGTTGGATGTATATTGCTTGACCGTATGGTTGAAAGTACTTTTATATATGTTGCTAAACCATATGATATTGTTAACTCTTTTACATATCTGCTGTTTCCAATTGATAACCATTTTCAGGGGGCAAACTTCAGGGATGTACCCGGTGTTGTTGTAGGAATAGACAATGTGGCTGGGAGGGTTCCAACTGAAAAGCAGTCGGTGCTGCCATCTGGAAAGCCATTGGTATGTGCTCATGCTCTTTTTTTTTTGGGAAATAAGTGCTCATGCTCTTTATGCTCTAAGATACCAATCTTTTTTTCTTTGGAGCTCCTGCTGCTCTTTTCTTTCCTGCCGGCCGCCCTCACTTCTGTCGAGCTCACATGTGCCAACCCACCGGACATCTGCTGGTCACTTCGCACGTATCCTGACGGTCACTTCGCACGTACCCTGACGTACTCCACCCCCGGCGCCGCTCTCTACCACTATGCGTCCAACGACGTGTAACGTCCAACCGCACGCCATCTCGGAGCCGACAACTTCGCTGTAACCGCCAGCTCGTTCCGGCTCACTCCTCCATCTCCGACGACCACTGGTGGACCGCTCCACGTTCTTCCCTCCGCCGCATCAAGTCACCGCCAGCCGGTATCACGCTCCGGCGTCGAGTTTTTTTTTCTCCGACGTCGAGCATCTCCAAAATCTGCAGTCGATCCGACCCGGCCTGTAGTCAATCCGGCCCGACTTGCATACGATCCGACCCGGCCTACAGTCAATCCGACCCGGCCCGCAGACGACCTTCGACCCGGACCAGATTCAATCCGACCCGCTCCAGCCCAGAATTGATACCTCTTTATTGGCAGTGCACGTGCACCCAAGACAGATTCTTATCAGTTTTTTGGTGTTTCCGCTGTATAATTCCTGATTCTGTTTTTTTTCCATTTCCTTTTCAATGGGTTCTGGAGACGAAGGTGATGTTCCGAAATTTGAAGTATCTGTCAAGAGTTCTGACAGTGGGTCCTTTGGGGGTACTAAACTCAATGAGACCAATTTCCGTAAATGAAAGCGACTTATGGCGGCTCATCTTCGAGGCATGCACAAAATGAGGCATGTAACCGGAGTCACTCAGGCTCATAGTAAAGATGATATTATTGCCTACACTAAGTGGGACGATGATGATGGCCTTGTGATGTCCGTCTTGTGGAAAGCTATGAATGACGAGATAATTGATCTGATGGAAGCATGTGACACTGCGCAGACAATATGGCTGGCACTTGAAGACTTCTATACTAATGACTCTGATTTCATACAGGTTCATGAGTTAATGTGCACCGCTTTGGCAATGCAACAAGATGGGCAACCGGTGGCGCAATATTTCACCAAACTAAGAAATATTTGGGCTGAGATTGATGTGAAACGTCCTTGCATGATCAAACATCAGGAGGATATTGTTTGGTACCAACGTGAGAAGGAGCTTGAGCAAGTTCACCATTTCATGAAAGGTCTTGATACTAAACATAACAATGCGAAAGGGGAATTGCTCCGCCAAACCGAACCCCCTAGCTTAATTATAGCTTTCACATATATCCGTAAGGATGAATCTCACCAGAAAAGCCTTCATCAGACACAAGTTGAAGTTTCCAGCCTTACTATTCGTGCTAGATCTTCAGCACCACCTCTTCAGCAAGCCACTTCATCTCCACTTCATCATCGAGGACCACCACCAAGCTTCGGGAATCAGCCCCGCCCTCCTTGATCTTATTGCCATGATACAAACCATGCTCGTGCAACATGTTGGAAGTTGTATCCACACCTTAGGCCCCAAAGGCCTAATTATCATCCTAAGGCAAAAGCAGCTATTCAACTAGTCCAGGAACCGGATATTTATGGTGTAGTTGGACATGATCATCATACAGCAGGAGGAGTAACACCCACAACATCAATAGCTGGTCGTGGTAAGATTGGTATGGCTTTACATATTTCTCACTTTGTTAGTTTTGATACATGGATTATTGATTCTGGTGCGTCCGATCATATGACTTATGACAAATCTTATTTTACTATATTATCTCCTCCACCAGTACCATATGTTACTAATGCTAATGGTGAGGCCTTCCCCGTATTAGGGAAAGGGTCAGTTCGTATTACTCCCACAATAGAGCTTCACAATGTGTTATATGTACCTGCTTTATCTCATCATTTGATATCTGTCCCACAGTTGAACACTGAAGCTAACACTGAAGCTAAGTGCTCTGTGATATTTTTTCTCATGTATGTGATATTTCACGATCTTCTCACCGGGGAGTTAATTGGTCGGGGGTATCTACGGGGCAAGTTGTTTCATCTGGATCAGACATATGCGGGAAAGAAACCAGGGGCACAGTCCCGGATCGCTTTACTCTCCACTTCTGATAAGCTAAGTGAAGTTTGGTTATGACATCGTCGCTTGGGACATCCTTCATTTAGTGTTATGAAAAAATCCATGTCTACTTTGTTTATTGGTGTGGATGAGTCAGTTTTTCGTTGTGAAACTTGTGTTTTGGGCAAGAGTCATCGGTCTACATATTCCCCTAGTACTTCTAATAAAAGCATTCTTCCTTTTGAATTAATTCATTCTGATGTTTGGGGGCCATCCAAAGAGTCTACTGTGTCGGGAATGCAGTATTACGTGTCATTTATTAATGATTGCACATGTCTTTCATGGATTGTTCTTCTGAAAACCAAAAATGAGGTTTTTCCAGCTTTTCAAGCCTTCTATACCACTGTCCAAACACAATACAATGCCACAATTAAAATTCTTCATTCTGACAACGGGGGGGGGGGGGAATATGTGAATCGTGTCTTTCAGGAGTTCTTTAACGCACACGGCATTGTTCATCAAACAACGTGTCCTTACACACCTGAGCAAAATGGAGTTGCCGAAAAAAAAATCGTCATTTACTTGATATGGCTCGGTGTATTCTCTTTAGTGCCCATATGCCTAAATACCTTTAGGGTGATGATGTCATAACTTCTGCTCACCTCATTAATCGTCTTCCATCAGGTGTCCTTGAAGGCAAAGTTTCATATGAGGTGCTTGCATCCCATGTTTCCTTACCCTCTTTTCATAATCTTCCCGCCCGTGTTTTCGGTTGTGTTGCTTTTGTCCATCTTCCAAAACATCAGAGGTCTAAGTTGGATGCCCGAGCAGTTAAATGCGTGTTTGTTGGATACGGAGGACATCAGAAAGGGTACAGGTGTTATCATCCACTTACCAGAGAGTATTATGTCACTATGGATGTTACTTTCTTTGAGGACATGAGCTATTTCCCGTCTTCTGATACTGCTCTTCAGGGGGAGATTTCATATTTTAAAGAGAAGTATCATGGAGAGGGGGAGACAAGTCATCCAAGAGATATGGTGATAGGTTCGGTTGAGATTACTGATGATTCTGGTATAGTCACTCCAGAGATTCAGGTACTGGAAGCTGACCTGGAAGCTGACAGCACAACTGCCCCTCCTGTCTCCCCTACTGTTGTTTATACCCCTGACCAACGTTCCCCTGGTACAGAAGATTACTCATCTGAGGTTAGTCATTCTATTGGGGCTAATACTAGTGAAACTAATGGTAGACAATATGTCTTGCCAAATAGGTATACTCGAGGTCAGCCAACAAAAAAATATGAACCTACCCTTTATGCTAAAGCTAAGTATCCTGTGTCAAATTTTATGTCTAACAAAATATTGTCTAAGTCATATAAATCATTTGTGAATCAAATTTATGTTGTATCAATACCTAACAAAGTGCAGGATGCATTGAGAGATCCAAAATGGAGGAAGCGATGGAGGAAGAGATGGAAGCATTACAGAAGAACAATACTTGGGAGCTTGTATCTCCACCACATGGCAAGAAGGCAGTGGGATGTCGTTGGATGTTTACAGTGAAGCATAATCCAGATGGGTCAGTGAGCTGGTATAAAGCACGCCTAGTAGCAAAAGGGTTCACCCAAACATATGACATAGACTATGATGAGACATTTGCACCTGTTGCAAAGATGAACACTATTCAGGTATTGCTCTCTTTTGCTGCTACCTTAAACTGGCCACTTAGACAGTTTGATGTTAAGAATGCATTCCTTCATGGAGAACTTACAGAGGATGTGTATATGGATCTTCCTCCTGGATATGTGGCAGCTTCTCCAGATAACTTTGTATGCAGATTGAGAAAGTCTTTGTATGGTCTTAAACAGTCTCCTCGTGCTTGGTTTGGAAGATTTTCACAATTCATGAGGAAAATTGGCTACAGGCAGAGTAATTCAGACCACACATTATTTCTCAGACACCAACAAGGGAAGGTAACAACCCTAATTATATATGTTGACGATATGGTAGTTACTGGTAATGATACTATTGAGGTGGATAGATTACAGAAGCAGCTAGCCACAAAGTTTGAGATGAAGGACTTAGGTATACTCAAGTACTTCTTGGGCATTGAGGTAGCCCGGGAAAGTGATGGTATCTATCTATGTCAGAGGAAGTACATCCTTGATCTACCAACAGAGACAAGTATGTTGGATTGCACTCCAATTGATACTCATATTTAGCAGAACCATCGGTTAGTAGAGTACCCAGATCAGATGCCTACTGACAAAACTCGTTATTAGAGGCTAGTTGGACGCCTGATTTATTACCAGACCAGATCTTGCGTATGCAGTAAGTGTAGTGGGTCAGTTCATGCATAATCCCAGTGTGGATCACATGGATGCTGTTGTGAGGGTTTTGAGGTACTTGAAGTTAGCTCCAGGAAGAGGAGTAATGTTTTGTAATCACAACAATATCATTGAGGTTTGTGGTTTCACAGATGCAGATTGGGCTGGAAATATTACAGATCGGAGGTCCACATCAGGGTACTTTACCTTTGTTGGGGGTAATCTTGTTACTTGGAAGAGTAAGAAACAAAAGGTGGTAGCTCGATCTAGTGCTGAAGCAGAATACAGAGGTATGGCTCAGGGAGTGTGCGAGTTGTTATGGTTTAGAAATTTGCTACAAGATTTGGGTATTAAGCCTAAGTGTGCTATGCAGCTGTACTGTCACAACAAGGCAACTGTTGATATTTCACAGAATCCTGTACAACATGATCGTACAAAGTATGTGGAGGTTGATCGTCACTTTATTAAGGAGAAGCTAGATGCTAAGATCATTAGTTTTCCTTTTGTTCCGTCGAAAGATCAACTTGAAGATATACTCACAAAAGGAGTGTCTAAAAATGCCTTTTATGACTCACTTAGCAAGTTGGGCATGATCGATGTGTATGCACCAACTTGAGGGGGAGTGCTGGCGTGAGTCAATATACAACAACCGGATCTCACCAACCAAATCTCTAGCCGTAGTAATTGACAAACAATTTTTAGTTTCATACTTGATAATTTGTAGTCTAGAATCCTATAAATACATTGTAATTACGTTGATAAATCAATAAGAGTTCAATCTATATTCTTTTCATCTGTTCTCTCATTCAAACTACATTCAATTCACACAAACTTAGCCGCTTCTATAGGTTTCGGCATCATACGAAACTTTGTATTAAGGAAAATAGATCTATTTGGGGAAAATATGATTTCAACAATAGTATATAAACTCTGGAATCTCCCACTTTTGTGTCCCTTTTCAAATCAATTAGATAAGAATTGCTTTTCTTCAAACCAAATCCCAACTTTGGTGTCTGTTGTGTTTTAGTCGCCCATGCTATGTAATATACAGATATTCACCACTGCCCTTCATTGTTTCAGTTTACGTGGCATATTTGACAGTAACTTGTCACATTCTGCCACACTGAGACATGAACAGTTACATAGAGCTGCTTTCTGGAGTGCAAAAAATTGGTAGCGACTCATAAAATGTAAATGCGGTGTTCGTCCAAGATCTCAATTTAACTGCTTAAACTCGAACCACACGATCCCGAGAATCAGATTCAATATTAGTCATGGTTAAATTGACTAGCGAAGTTGTTCGTTTATTCATTTTGAACCTGAAAATTTGCTTCTGCAAGCGTTAGCGTTCATTCAGTTTATTACCAATGCTTGCAGAAACAAGTTTTCAGGATTCAAAATGAATAAACGAACTGCTTCACTAGTCAACTCAACCATGACCGATATTAAAACTGATTCCCGGGTCGTGTGGCTCGTGTCTAAGCAATTAAAATTGAGAGCTTGGATGAACACCAAATTTACATTTTATGAGTTGCTACCATTTTTTGCACTCAAGCAGCTATGTGCAACTGTTCATGTATCAGTGTGTCGCAGAAGAATGTGACAAGCTACTGTCAAATAGGACTAGCAAATTGTTTACCACCCATTTGGAACTTGATATTGTTTTCTTCGCATGGGCTTCGCTATAAATCCCACCTCCAGTTCCTCACCATTCACTCAAAGATTTTTGCTTTCGTTGCTCTGTTTTCAGTACGCTGTGTTTGCTCTCAGCTTTGTAATACCTCAACCTTAGTTTGGTTGTGAGGGTATATTTTAACTATCTCCATTTCAACAATACTGAGAAACATGGCTTCTGGGAGCCGAGGAGTCCATCAGTGACTTCTAACAATGACGATACTGCAATCCAGAGGACCCCCCAACGATATCCACTTCTGAAAATTAAAACTAAAGGTTATTTCAAAAGAAAATTAAGAATTGAAGGCAGTGTACGTTGGTGTGACAATGAAGGCAAACAACATGTATATAACAAACTCTTTTATGAAGGATTAATATTATTCCCTTAGTGAAAATCTACTATAAGAATGAATCCAAGTTATAACAAGCAAACAGATATTCAATAAAAACTAGAAGAGATCCGGAATCTCTTACGTAAATTTTATATATCATCCATCAAACCTAGTGGACGAACTAGGGGACATGCCAACTTATTTACTCTTGTAAAGATTTAAGTTGTTCAATGGAAATCTTACGTTGGTATGATGATTGAATCCGTTTGTGAAAATCATCTTCAAGATGAATCTAAAACTCCTATTATGAGCTTTGAGTAAAATTGGAGTTTGGAATACAGTAAAATTTACCACAAACCATTAAGAATAAAATTGAACTTGGTAATTGCTTCCATGGAATATAATTAACTACTTCACATGATTCACGAGAAAAAAAAAAGGAAGTATTACCCTCGTAAAAGGAGAGTTCTGATTTCTCCTTCAAGCACCCCGACAACTCTTGCCATGCTTGCAGCCATGGCCACTTTCAAAATTTCCCCATTTCTATTGAGTACTGAGTTTGTGCTAGTCATGCTACAATAGTGCTCTCTGGGATCCCATATGTGCTTGAAATTGGAGCGGTGTTTGTGCCTATGCATTGAACTCCAATAAAGAGAGCAAAAGAAAATGGTAAATGACTAAATGAGCAAAGGGATACTGAGTGTAGTGACAGATTGAAGATGTATTTATAGGAAACAAGGACGGCAAAAACAAGAGTCAGAGTAGAGATTTTTGAACTAGTAGAAAGCGTTTCACTTATTTGAACCGTTTTGTTTTGAATTTGTTGAACTCAAGGATAAGCGTTTAGTTGATATTAAGCGACACTCTCTGAATTTGTTGAATTAGATGACAAAAGTCTGCTTATGCTTATTTAACCAGCTTTCTTAAATTCAATGAACAAGAAGACGAGTGTTACATGCCCATTCCACGTGATGTTCACATAATTTGTTGAAATAGTGGACAAGCTTTTCACCGATTTTAAGCGACCTTCACACAAAGCATATGCTTAGTAGACATTGACAGTGACGTCGATTAAGGTACAAATAATGTTTTCTAAGCATTGAAGGAAAAGTTAGAGATAGTTTCTACTTTCTAACAAACCACATTATTGTATTGAAATAGAAACAATATTTTAAAAAATTTCACGCAAGCGTTACAATAACTAATGTATGATTCTATAATCAAATCAAAATAATTTTGATATATTCGCATACAATTGTATAAATTATAAAAATGTATTATCTCCTAATTTATATTAGAAAAAAGTCACTACTTATGAATTAATTATAAAAAAATTATCACATTTAAGTAGAAATTATAAAAAGGTCAACAAAATTAGAAAAAAAGTCACTTTAAAAATATTTTCTGGACTGTTTTGCCCTTTCTCACTTTTTTTTTCTAATTTTGGCCATAACTTTCTCGTCCGGTGATAGATTTTGACGAAATTAGTACCGTTAGAAAGATCTTGCTCCTTTTTTTCATTTGATATACTACCCACTTCGAATCGACCAACCGTACAAGGCGCAACAACCATCGCAAAGGGTTGCCGCCATCGATGGCGGTGCTCCAAGCGATTCCGGCGAAACCGAAGCTCAAGGTTCCCTAATTCTAGCTATTCTCTTCATTCTGAGCATACTTATACCAATCTCATTTGAATTTTAACAAAATTTCGCATATTTCCACATTTTCTCTCACACTACCTATCACACCCGCTGTCACACTACCTGTTACATTATCTGTCACACCTGCTGTCACACCCGATGTCACACTAACTGCCGTTGTCATACTACCTATCACAATATATGTCACACTACCTGTCACACTCACTGTCACACCCACTGTCACACCCTCTATCACACCCATTGTCACACCTGATGTCACACCTCCTATCACACCCGTTGTCACACTACCTGTCACACTTGTTGTCACACTACTTGTCACATCCGCTGCCACACATGCTATCACACATGTTATCACACTTATTTTCACACTACCTATCACACCCACTGACACATTGGCTGTCACACACACTATCACACCCGCTGTCACATTGTTTTATGTGACTATGTTGTGATAAGAAGAAGTAGTAGAAGAGAAAAAAATAAAAAAGAATGACTAGTAAATAACGAACCTTTGTCTATTATGTGATCTTGAATTTCTCAAATAAACTCATATGATCCAAATATCGACAATAATGTGATATCATAACACCAGCCACACTACCTATTACATTACCACTACATATCACACTTGTTATCACATTGCCTATCATAATACCTATCACATTATCTATCACAGTAGATAATTTGTTTGACATGTAGTGTGATAAGTAATGTGATAGCTAGTGTGACAGCAATTTTCTAAAAAATTGCTCACATAGCCACAAAATGACTAGTAATGTAACTGTGACTAGTAATGTAAATGTCATGATGACTAGTAGTGTGATTCACAGAACGACTACAATCTACAAGAAAAAAGAAAAGAAAATTAACAATTTTGAAGTGGGCACCCAAAAATTGCTAGAGTAAGCCCTTATCACCAAGAAACAACCTCATTCGGCATACTCTTTCTCCCATAGACACAAATCAAACTAGTCTAAAACACGGTGTTCCTCTCAAGCATTTCATCAAACCCCTTTCGGGCATAACCCAACCGTTGTTGTTCCAAGCTTTCCTTAACATCATTTGTCCTCTCCTCCGTGCATCACTATTTCTAAACTTCAATTCCACATGATCAAAAGCAATGAACCACAAAAAGTTCCCAATATACACATCTCTCTCCAAACCCAGCATATGAAAGAATCCCTTGGAAAATCTCAATTGTGCTAAAAGCAATGAAGTTCACACCCGTCGGTTGTCTTTCTCGTCCTTATCCCTGTACGTACCTCATCCCCACGTCTTTGACCTTCTGTCGTTGTCCCCGCACCTCCGTCCCCGCTTATCCCCTCAACTCCAGTCCCGCGTCTCCGCAGTCACTGCGCCTCAGGCGACGATCCCCGCGCCTCCGAGCTTGTTCTGTCACCGCATCTTCGTCGCCATCCCCTCACCATCGTTGTTGCATATCCCCTCACCTTTTAGTCACAGCACCTCCGTCGTGGCCTATCACCGCGCCTCTGCAACCATCCAGTCACGGCGCCTCCAAGTGACGATCCCCGCGCCTCCCAAGATGAAGGTCTGCGAGAGCTGTTTTAGATTTAAGTCAGTGGTAGGTTTCGTAAATTAATTGAAGTTTATGGGCAACGCTGCATTAGTTTTGAAAAAGTGACTAAATCCTAATTTCCAATCTAGATTTTTTTTCTAATTTCAGGTGTCCATAGATTATACAATTATATTTAAATCAAAAAATTTGCCGGACATTAAAGCATTTCCCTGATCACCAAATAAAACACACGCCACCATGGCTTCTCGAATCCTACTCTCAAGAACACCCCTCAAGAATTTGAATCCTCTCCACCATTCCTCCTCTCAATTCCTCAGAAGCCTCTGCTCTCTCTATTTCCGCAATGCTCAACCTGGGTATTCCAGGAGCATGGTCTCCGATGCGACCTTGGGTCTCGATACCCGTGTCCCGGCGACCATTATCACCGGCTTTCTCGGCTCCGGGAAGGTGGGTTTTTGCTTCCTCTACTTCTCATTAGATTTTTCTAACTGGGTTTTGATCAGTTTGGTTGTTTATGAATTGTCATGGATGCAGACTACATTGCTCAATCATATACTGACTTCTCAACATGGAAAGCGGATTGCCGTCATCGAAAACGAGGTTATCTCAACACCCTTCAAGATTTTTTTTTGACTTGTTTAAGAATGTTTTGTGGATTGGTTCTTTTTTGAATGGTTGTTTCATGGGAGATGAGTTGGTAATTTGACTGTAAAATGCAGTTTGGTGAGGTGGATATTGATGGGTCATTGGTTGCTATTCATTCTTCGTCGAATGAAGACATTGTCATGGTTAATAATGGTTGCCTGTGCTGCACTGTTCGGGGTGATCTGGTCAAAATGATTTTGCAATTGGTGAAGGATAAGCGGGATAAGTTTGATCATATTGTCATAGAAACCACAGGTATGTTATAATTAGTACCTTTTCTGAGGTCATATTTCATTGGGATGATTGGATGAAGGTAGTGGTACTGTAAATGTTTAAAGAATTTGAGTGCTATTAAACTGTTTGGGCAAAACTCAAAGGAGTGCTACTGTATTTTAGTTCTATATTTTAGTTCTGGTTATAAAGAATTGAATCTTTATGTACCCCTCCCTAAACTACTTGAACTAAAGCTGTTGAGGGAGGCCGGATTTTGCTTTCGTTTTATGGTGCCTAATTATGTTAAAAAATTGTTGGGATGACAGTACGTGGACCTTGACATGTTGAGATTTGTGCAGGCCTTGCTAAGCCATCTCCTGTTATAGAAACCTTTTGTATGGATGAGCTAGTTTCACAGCATGTGAAACTGGATGGAGTTGTTACTTTGGTGGATTGTAAGCATGCGATGCAACATCTGAATGAAGTCAAGCCAAGATTTGTGGTGAATGAGGCAGTAGAACAAGTTGCATATGCTGATCGCATTATATTGAACAAGGTAAGGTGTGATATCTTTACTTGACCCTGAAATCCTATCCTTCTGCCCTTCACACTTTTACTTTTTGCTTCTGCTTTCTTCTATTGTCAATTTTAAGATAATCACTTCCCCATAAGTAAATCTCAACTATGTTAAAAAGCTTATTAATTTCTCTAAACTGTTTTGGCAGATAGATTTGGTGACCGAGACGGAGTTAGAGACAGTGACCAAAAAAATTAAGGTACTTTTTTTTTCAGTGGTGATGATTACACTTGATTTGTTAGCCTGAATGTAGAATACGAGTGTGTAATGGAGAGAGAAAAGGGTATGTAGATGGTAGGTCGACTGAAAATAGAATATATAGTCCTAGATTGACAAAAGTTTGCACTAAATGGAGCAGGGTAGGGCATTGGAGGGGAACGTGAGCTAAAGGTTCTTTGGTGAAAATAATGTCTGATGATGGCTTGCACACATTTCACGTTTTGCTGTCCTCATGTGCTTTAGAGTGAAAAGAGAACTAAAAGTTCTTGTTGAAACTCAGCCTGTGGCATCTGAGTGCAAATAGCAAATGATTAACATCCAAGAGTATTGTTCTTCAATATTTGAAACCGGGATTATTCTCAGAGTGCATAGAATTAGATGCACATAATTGGTTTAGTCACTTAGGATGGGAAAGTTGCTTCTGACCTTGGAACTTGATTAGTGAAACTTGGTTTAATTTCTGTTTGTATTGATTCTGAATTTTATTGTGTCTCTTGGACTTTCTGAACATTCCCCCTAAGATAGAACAAGAAACTGATTTTATAAATTTTACTTGGTGCCCCGGTGCTAGCATATTAATGGGATGGCGCAAATCAAGCTAGCTAAATTTGGATCTGTGGACATGGACTTTGTTCTGGGTGTGGGGGGATATGATCTCGCAAGGTGATGGTGTAATATGTTTCTACCTGTATTCTTGCCTTGAAATATGATCACACAGTTCTTTTGAACTCGTTATTGGTATTATATTTCATTTGAGTTCTTTTATATGTGTGTATACATCTTTGTAACAATTCAAACACCTTGTTGCACAGGATTGATAATGAAGTTCAAGTCGATAGTTCCTGTTCTTCCTCACATCACCATGAAGCTGGACATGGTGCCTATTTCTTTCTTTTATGATTTGCTCCTATATTTTGTTTTCTTTGAATGCCTCACATGTTGGAGTCCTTCCGACTTGTCTGGGTTTGCAGTACAGGTTCTGATTCTAAGAAAGGAACTATTCTATTAGATCTACTGAGTCGAACAAAACAAGTTGGTCTGCAACCTAAATTTATAACAAGCTGAATATTTTTCCAGTGTAACATTAGAATTAGAATAATTAGAAATCATTGAGGCTACCTGGAGTTTACATGGATTTGATGCCATGCAACTTTATTATGTTAACTATCATTTCTTGGTCGTTACTCCATTATTTTATTACTTCTTCTAGACCTTTTTCCTCATTAATTTCTTAATTAGATTATCCATTTGTAATTTCATCTGAAGTGACTTTAACTGTCTCTTCTTTTCCATTTAAATTCAAATTTCTAACGTTGCTCAGGTATTACAGAACATGGCAAGCATCATCACGACCATGTACATGATTCTACTGTCTCAAGTGTCAGTATTGTTGCTGAGGGAACCCTTGATCTTGATGAGGTAGATAAATCTAATCTTTGATTTTTGTGTTCTACACACACACACATTTAGCTTCTATCTACGTTCATGTGTGTACCATACTTCAGGAATTTAAGCTCATCCTGGAAGCTAATTAGGCTTTTAGTCTTACCCAGTAATCCAGTACATATTTCACTAGAGGCAAATACATTGAATTTCACTGCTCTCTCTCTCTCTCTCTCTCTCTCTCTCTCAAATATATAGTCACTAACTGTGGGCAAATCTACTTGTCCAATGAAGATTTTATAATAAGAATCCAGAGGGAAAGAGACCTTATCATTTTACGCAAGGCTTTTACATTCCCTATTTGGAAATATAAATGTTTCAATGTTTGTAATCTACTTGGAGAAGTGGACTCTATATACCTAGTTAGTGAATTATGTAAGTAGTATTTAAGTGATTTAAGATAAGCTCATGTTGATAAACTATCAACAATCCTTTACCAAATAATAATTTGGAGAACAAATCTGAATAAATCGCGATAGATGCCTTTGGTCAGTTCCTCTACTATTTTAGAACTAATCTCTATGAAACGTACGGATAAATTGGGAATACATTTGATCGTCCAGATATAGGGAATATTTAAGTAGTTGAAAGTTTTCAATTCCCAATTGCACAGAACATGTGTTTAAAAAAAGAAGAAGAAATATGCATATTCTAAGGAGAGGCATCTCCAGTTCTGTTTGAACTGTTCCACTAGCATCGCTATGATTCAACTTATTTGTTATTTCCGCCTTTTATTTGAAATGGATGAAACAGGTAGATGACTGGTTAGAAAGATTGATTGAAGAAAAGGGGGACGATTTGTACAGGATGAAGGGTGTTTTAAATGTTAATGGTTCTGATCAACGTTATGTTTTCCAGGTTCTCATTCTGCATTTGTCTCTATTCTTTAATCTGACAAATCATGTACCATTGATTGAACTTTTATTTCTGATTTTCGTCAATTCTTCAGGGTGTGCACTCTACATTAGATGGCTGCCCGGCGAGCACATGGGGACCCGATGAGAAGAGGATTAACAAGCTTGTGTTCATAGGAAGGAATCTGGATGAAACTAGTCTTAGAAAAGGTTTCAGAGGTTGTGTAGCATGATCAAAGGTTAATGTATGCTAACATGTTCTGAAAACTTCCCATGAGTCAGTTGTGAAAAATCAGAGTTTGGTCAAGAGATTTGCAATGTTGTTCAGAGTTGAGACTGGGGAAAGTGTGATTCACAAACTAGTGACCATCTCTTAAAGGTAGTTTGGAATAGGCTTTTTGACTAACAAGTACAAAAGGTTATTAGCTGAACTATCTCCGACAAAGGTAAAGAGTGTCTCTGAATATACTCCAAGGCAGTCATTATATTTGAGTATGGTATCCGCAGTTTGTTTCACATTTGACATGTTCGAATGCAACTATTGGGAATAAATGTACTCACATGGTGTTATTCAATTAAAACAGAATAGAAGAGTTAGCATAAGTGGTGCTTTGACACTAGTATGCAAATTTGGCGGACGTTCGATGAGTCTTGTGATATTTCTTGTTGTATCTTGGTCTTGAATGAATGATTTTTACAGTAGGATACGAGGTTCTTGCAATTTTATGAGCTCAGTATTATCTAGAATCAATGTTCTAAAAATTCCCGCCTAGGACCGCCTAGGCGCCCGGAGACCCTTGGTCGCCTCAATTTTGGGCCGATTAATCCCCAATTAATCCCTGATTAATCTCCGATTAATCATCTGGGCGCTAGTTTTTAGCTGTCCACCCGATTAACGCCTAGCGTTTTTTAGAACCTTGTCTAAAATACGTTTGCTAATAGCAAAAATGTCTTTTCTTTTTATTTTTAATTATCAAAATGGGATAACTTCTAACCTTTCAAAATGAATGCAAAAATTACACAGTGAAAAGTAAATAACGAGCGCGCTCAGTTGAAAATTACCAAGGGAGAGAAACGTCTTTTTAACAAAAATGCCGCTTAAAGTGAATCCCCAAAATATCAATTTCGATTTTCAAAGGGGGAACTCTGAGCCCTAATTTCGCCGGAGAGGATCGAAATTATGGACGGAAAAATGGAAATCTCAGTGGACAAGCTCCCGATCAAGCGGCTCGACGTCATCGAAGAGAACGGCCTGGAGCGATTCCCACCGGAAGTGGGGTACGTGGAGAAGCGGGAGTCGCTGATACGGAGAATCGATTTCGCGTGGGCGGTGGAGAAGGACGACAAGAGCAAGCAGAAGAAGCGTTCCCGGGAGACCTCCGCCGCCCAGTGGGAGTTCCAGAGCATGCTCGAAAATCTCCAGCTCGCTCATCAGGAGCTCTCCGTCATCGTCGACCTCATCAACACTGTAACTCTCTCTCTTTTCAGTTCTTTACTTTTCTCAGTTCATTGTTTTTACTGTTAGTTAGGCATTGAGCTGTCAATTCATAGACTGAGTAGTAGTAATGTACCTACGCCGGAAGGTGACTTGTTAAATCGGTGTCCTCCGAGGCTCCGACTAGTTTTAGCCGTTAATGGATAAATTTTGAGGCTTAGGACGAGATAAGAATAGATATGGATTGCTTTGCGTGAGTTGGAAATGTTGCGAATGCGGCATTAGGTTGGTGATAGAATGTAGGATAAGCAAAGAATATAGTAGAGATATTTTAGATAGAGAATGATTTAGCATGGTACGCGAACAAGTGCGAGGCTTGTGAATTGAGAAATGGTCCAGATTTTGTCTCCTAACAGTTTTGGTGCCAATTGAGAAATTGTGCGGGCATGATCTATGACTTGCTCATCCTGCAATATGACACATCCAGGAACTCTTGGGGTGCATTACTGTAAAACTACCTGCATCCTTCACAGTAGCCGGAGTCCTGAGCTTTTCCAAAGCTACTCTCACATTCATCACAATGTCTTTCTGTGCATGTGTTTAATTCTTGGAAGAAGAAAAAGAGCGGAAGCATTTATAGATCAAAGTTTTGCTTCATTTCATTATTAGTTATTTTCAACTTTCAAAAGTGCAGCTGATTGATGTTTACTCTCTTAAAATATGGCCCTTTTTATGATTTGTTAAAATATGACCCTTTTTTACTCTCTTAAAAGTGCAGCCTTTTGTGATGGATCTGGCCCTTTTTTATCTATAGATTTATTTGTGTATTTTAAGGGAAATACTAAATTTAAGGAGCCAAACTTCTGATGCTAATGAGAGGTGAATGCACTAATCTTCTTTTATCTTGTCACACATAGGTGGAAGCTAATGATGCAGTTACAGTAGCTAGCATGACCAAGCCGAAGCCATTTCCTAATGAAGTTCTGGCTGATCTTGCTGTGTCTGCTGCCACCAAGCTACAATGCTTTAGGGTACCATCTCCTGCCTTTTCTCAAAACTAATGCTTTCTATATACTTGCCATAGATGGGATTTCATTATGTACTTTTTATAAAAAAGTTTTTCTCATTCTTCAGTTCTATATTTTTATTTTTACAAATCCCTTTTATGTGTTGACATTTCTGTTGAAGCACCTTGGAAAATACTTTAAGCAGTCTGCCAATGCTTTGGAGCAACAGATGGCCAGGGAAGCAAGATTTTATGGTGCACTAATCAGGTGAGTCTACAATTTTGAAAGCACCATATTGTTGGAGAGTGAAAGCTAATGTGTCTTCAAGGCTATATATTTCTTTCATGCAATATACACCTTTCTACCTTACTCCTTCCAAGTAAATCTAATAAGAGGTTTAATTATTGTTGCATTCTTCATGTACTAAAGGATTTGTAAGTTTGCTAAACTAACTTAAATACTTAAATGAATTCGGCCAGACCGAATGAATCTCATTTATTCTTCATTACTGCGAAAATAATTGTAATTATCCTGCAATTATTTTCAACTTGATCTGTCAATTGTCTATCTTGACAAAAACTAGGTTGCAGCAGAATTGGAAAGTTAAGCGGCAGCGTGCGGTAGCTTTAGCTGCTGGAAATGAAGGCTTCACCATAGACCTGTTTGACAATTCATTATATGATCCAGCTGGTATCTTTCGGCCATCCCCTCTGTCTACAGTTTGTGTTGACCATGACTCAGCAGGCATGCTGGCGATAAATTTACCTCCGAAGTCATATAGCTCTCTTCAGTTTGGTTTTCTAAGTGCTGATACAGATGATATGCCAATTGAGTCCTGTAAAACCAAAACTCAATCCTCAAGTGATGCTGACAAAGAATCTGTGAGTGATGATGAGTGTGTTAAAGAAACGCATTCACTTCTTCGTGAAGTCCATCAAGCGATCTTCAGTGAGCAGGTATGTTCTTTTCTGATTTTTTTTATCCCTCTTTTACATTTATTTGTTTTTTTTTAACTATTGCTCGACTGCTGTTTGTCTTTTTTTGCAGGTATTCGAACTAGTAAATCGTGAAGCATGTAACCAATCATTAGGAGTCACTGTTACTGGAATACAGGAAAACTATTTACAATTGAATATAGGTCAGGACACCTCTGTGTTCATATCCCTTGTCCCATCTAGTCAGGGTGAGAAAACAGTTGACAGTCCAAGCACCCAGAATTTAGAGAATGCAATTCTACCTTTAGATACCCTGGATGGGCTGAATTTACCGGAAGATAAACCGGACACCCCCAAGAAAAAGTCAATAATTCCTAATCAAATTAGTTGTGAAATATATCTGCTACAGATATTTCACCAGCATGTATTTCTTAAAGCTAAGGAGAGACCCACTTCTGGAGGTGTGGTGTCTAGCCAACCAGCAAAAGAAGGGTCTGGACTTCTTGGTCATTTCTGCATGTCATTGGCTCATAGAATATTTTCAAACAAAGTTCTAGTGGAGCTGGAAAATGTGGTAAAGTCCTAAACTCTGTATACCAACTTTTGAATATCTATTGCGGTTGAAGTTTCCTTAGTAGCATTCATGATTCTGTAGATTAGAGGTGTGCCGTATATGCAGTTGACATCTCATCCCACTTGGCATTCAAGGACATCGTCATGGACACTCTTTGTGAAGATACCTCAATCTGTTCTACACGCATGCCAAATCCGAGCATCAGACTCACATCACACAAAGCATGTTACCAAGTCTCAGTTTCATACTAAGGTGGTTGTAACTGATGATTGCATCAGTATTGATGGGGAAGGTGCTCCGAATGTTGTTGGCCTGTTCAAAGGGACTTCCCTGGATGTCTGTTCAATGAATAGATACGACTGTGATTTGGCTGATCTGTCTGTGATAATCCTACAGCAGGTAATTGTTATTTCAACTTTGTTAAGCCGTGCTTACCAAATATGTACGACATGAAATAAATACGATCGTTAGCTAGACACTTGTGTAACCAAAATGGTTGTGGACTCTGAGAACAGGTTGCAAGCCAGGTTATACGTTGGCTCCATGAAGAAGCTCTAATGGTTGGGATAAAAGCAAACTGGGATTTCCTGTGTTTGTCTTTTGAGCTGGAGCAGGGTGAAACACTAAGCTTGGTGGCACATGTGGATCCAGAAGATACTGAAGGATGCATCTCATGGTGGCTGGTCATGGAGGATGGTTTTGTACAAGAACGAAAACTGAATATGGATATCTCTGATGGTGCATCCGAGTCTAGGAAGTTCTTAGGCCATCTATCCCTGGAAGTTTTATATTTGACAATGATGGACTTGGTCGGCTTGTGCAACGGAGGTGGTAACTGATGACCAACCATAATGTTCTTGTACTTTTTCAGTGAGATAGCTTTTGGTTTAGTAATATGTCAATATAATTGATACAGGTCACTTGTTAAAGGCAACTGCTGTTTATGGTAACTTGTAAAAGTCATGACTGCCTGGCAGGCGTGTTGCTGTTCAGGCTGTTTATGGTAGACTGCCTACAGATAATGCCTTAGCTTTCAGTGAGAAACAACTGACATAGATTAACTGCTGCTAACTCAACCATGGATGGACCGTCATACCAGTAGGGCAGCTATTATTGTCTTTCCGAGGGGGTTCTATACTAAGTTCCTTTGTTCTTCACAAATCTGGAGCGGAATGGTTGGAATTCTATTTTAAGGGAACATCATAAACCAGGTGCACTAAGAACTTTTGAAATTTTTTTGTACTGCTAACGCACATCCAAATATCTATCAAACTCACTTGCCTAGCCCCATTTTAACCTCCAGTTCTACATTACCAATCGGCCACAAAACACATAGACCCACACGGATACTACTGCTGCCTCTTCCAATTTCACGGTGCTCAAATGCCTAGCCCTATATCTAGTTAGGAAACTTCTGACTGCTCATAATCCTTTCCATTCAAGGCTGTGTTCTGGTAAGCTAGCAATGTCTCCAGCAAGTGAAATATTCAGGAGCATGGAGACACATCCTCAAAATGAACCTTTGAGTTTCGAGCAGGTGCCAGTGGTACCATCTCTACATAACGGTATTGCACTAGTCAATTTTGGCGGTACCATACATTCGGCTTTCAAACTGTTCGATGAAAAACTTTGGGTCGGAGCTCTCTAGGCGCTGGCCGACGGGCATGTGGGGGTTGGTTGGGGGTGGAGGCCATCCTGGACCCTTCCCCAAGAGGTCAAGATCTCTAATTCTGTAGGGAAGGATATTTGTTGTAGCGTTTTGCGCTTTCCTAGTTAGAAAAACCTTGTATGGTGTGTTATTTTCATATCACAATTGCCTGCTCAACGGGGAATAGTCAAGTGTTTAACAGTTGTGGACTTGTGGTTATGCTTAGAACCTAGTTGTGTTGGGCATGTACCGTTCTGATCCTTAGCTTGGCTTCACTAATTTTCATTATCTTTTAAAGGTGATAAAGGTATTAGCTGAAGAAGGAAAGTGATTTACAGAAATATCATTCGAAATTTTGAATGATAGAGATCAAGGGACAAAGATAAACGAAGGAGTTAAATCCACTCAACCAAAAAGTAGAAACAAAGCCAAGAAGGGTTGTAGCAAAACAAACGAAGAAGAATCAACGCCGAACCGACGTGTAATTAACATAATTATCCAAGATTATAGGACTCAGAGCTCCATCCCTTTATCTTAGATAATTCTTGCCAATTAGTTATCCTTTTCATTTCTGAATATCTATACATTGCATATGGGTTGAAAAATATATGGCTGGGTTTTTCAAGTTCAGCCTCTGTAGAAGTTTTTGGCTACAACGTGCTAGAGATCAAGGATACAAATAGTAACAAAGAAAGAATTGAAAACCCTCTGCAATTGATCACCATTTCACTGGTTTGCAGGTCGGTCGAGAAATCCGTTGATTTCTACCAGAATGTTCTTGGCTTCTTTTCATTCGAATTTAGGAGACCAGACTCCCTTGGCCTTAATGGTGCATGGTAGGACAACAATATTACCATGCACCATTAAGAATGCATGAAAAACTATTTGAATTAGCATGAAAAATCTTTTGAACGTACATTGTTTACCCTCTCATGCATGTTGATGCTAAATGTAAGTTCGTGGTTTGTTTAATCATATGTATGTAGGTTGTTTAGCTATGGTATTGGCTTAATTTCATCTCCTCCAAGCTGAAGCCCCTGATCGAGAGCTTCCCAAGATTAGCCAAATTAACCCCAAAGATAACCACATTCATTCCAGATCTCGATCTCTTTCTTTTTCCTCTAAGAAACTTGGTATAGTGGGTGATTAGGGTCTTTCATACCGTAATGTATCTCTATATTTTGCACGTATACGTAAATTAGATCTATTCAACTTAACTTAATACACAAATTCCATGTAGTTCTACGTACACCTTATATATCTACAAGCAGGGGCGGTCCATAGGCTGTGCCAATTGTGCAACAGCACTGGAGGGCCTCAAAAAAACTATTAATCTTACTTATACTTAGGAGAAAGCCACTAGTTACAAAATTAGTCAATGGTTCAAATGGCCAAGGCTTTTGTCTTTTAAATGTGGTGAGCTAGGTTCGAACTACCTTACTAACATTTTTTCACTTGTAATTTTTTTAACCATTTTTTCTCGCGAATTCAACTTATAAAACACTCAAAAGATATTTTCTACAAAAAATAAACACCTCTTATGCTATTCCACTCTTCTGTTATTTTATATCCACAAAAGAAAAAAAACCTAATCTAGCAAAATCAATTCAACCATTGTAATCAACCATTCAACATCAAGGATTCGAAAGGTAATTTAAAATCGTTACTTATTAGATCTCTTTCTTTTGTTAGTTTTTACTTTTTAGTTTCAGAGATGTTCTATTGGTCTTTTCATCTAGTTCAATTCTATGAATATGTGGTTCTGATTTCTCTATCATTCTTGAAATCTTACTTGCGATCAACCATGACGCAAGAAAGATTAAATACTTTGGTTTTGATTTCAATTGAACATGAACTTTTAGAAAATATTGATTATGAGAGTTTGATAGATGACTTTGCATCTAAAGAGTGTTAGAAGATTAGTGTTCCAAAAGTAGTAGTATTGCATTAATGAGATTATCATGTTTCTTGGTAAAAGTCTGGTTTTAGTTAGTGTTTTTTTTTGTAATGACTTTTATAACTTAAATATCAAGGCAATCAGATAAACACCATGGCTTATATTTTTGCATTTTTGTTTGTTGTAGCTAGATTTTAGGTCTAAAACTTGGATTTCTCTTAAAGTCATGTAAACATAGATAATACACTTATGTTTTTTGTAAACAGAGAATATGAGAATACCTATTTTGTTGGAAAATTTGTATAGTATTTTTTTTGTCTATTAAAAATAGGAAGGCCTCAATACATAAGTCGCACAGGGCCTCATAAAACGATGGACCGGTCCTATTTACAAGTGATCTTTCTCTGTAAGTTCGAATGGACTACTAGTCTATCTCTGTATCCACGCATATCTAGTTATCTAGTGCAATGTTATAATCACCTTATGCTTAACAACAAATCGACACCAATGACATAAATTTGCAGTGTCAGAGCATGTTCAGAGTGGAGAAACAAATAAAAGAGACGGGGATCGATCGATATCGAATATTTGAAGAGAAGGTTAGAGAAAGGATGATTCCACGTTGATCAACTACGCCCCTTCTTTCATGACCCGGATCTGCATTCTGCAACGTCCTGTGAAAATTCCTGTGATGTTCCTACTTCCTACTAAGAGATCTCTTAAATGTTGCTTAATTACGTCATTTACGTGTGAGCTGCAATGTGCGCACCAGCAACAAGAATTGGAATCAGCCGAGATGAAACCTCAAGAACAAACCGTGGCCTGCCCGTATACTCCTACATATGTATAAGACTATAAGTAGTCACGTAGAGATATGTATAAGATTATTATTAGTAAGGTGGCTCTCTAAAGAAAAGTGAAGGTGCGTATAGAGTAAGGGGTCATCCTATAGAGATCGAGGACTCGTGCCTAACCCTCTAGCTAGGTTGTTCTAACAAAATATGATGCATCCTCAAAATCCTGTTGTAGTATCTAAATGCTGAGAAGAAAATTTAAGTGATCGACTTCAGGTTGATGAGAGTCGGCTCTTAAGGAGATCGAAGGTTGTTGCTCGCTCTCTTGATTGAGCTAGATATGTGGACAACTCTTTTTGAAGATTATCAATCTTATGCTTACGTTTGCAGGTGTTTAACTCATTCTAATTTCGATGACAAGATGTAGGTTTCTTCATGGTACGTGATATTTTAAATCTTTTCACGTAACTACTTAATATAATCTGATTATATAAGTTTAAATGATATTGTGTGAAATGATTGATAAAGTTTCAATTCAGAATCTCTAACTATTCATATGGTTGTATTAGAAAGTAGTTAAAGTTGATATACTATATAGCCATATAGGTCTATAGGGTTGTAATGTTTATTCATATATTGTAATGTGGTGTATTTAATTAGAGTTGCGTCACTCATGACACTAACACTAACCATCAATCTGATTGTAAGACTATTTCATTGTTCATTATTTTGATTCCATTAAACTAATTAGCTAGTCGATGCATCAATTTCCTTGGTTAGTTGGAATAATACACCCCACCTGGCCTCTTCAATATCCACCGGCAAACCCCCTCCTCATAATTATTCACACAAACTACGATCAGCATCAGATTCTTAAACAAATACAATGTCAACCTAATCTAACGAGAATTTAATAAACCCTAGCTCTTCTGATGCACCGAACTAGAAGACAGTCACGGACAAAATGCCCCCGGCGGCCCCACCGCACCACCCTCCTCGGGCAGTGGGAATATTCTGCAGTCCCGTCGCATGCGGCGGTCGCGCAACGTGTCTCCTGCACATGTCCGATATGCCCTAAAAAGCCAAGAAATGACCCCCGCCATTTTTCTCCATTGCTATTATTACTCACACTACTGATCTCGTTTCTCTCTCTCTCTCTTCGTGGAAGTGAGAACAAAGCAACGGAGGAAGGAAGGAAGAGGGAGAAGACATTCGAATCTTCCACGCTGGCTGTCTCCTTCCCACGTGTTGCTTCTCCTTTCTCTTCATATTCGTCGCCGACCTTTCCTCTCCAATTATTCACAACATGCTCTCTCTCTCTCTCTGCTTTTAATATATAAACCCTACAGTGAGCTGAAAACAACGCATTCTTTCTTGTTTCTTGTTCACCCCTCTCTTTCTGTCTTTTTCTCTCTAGCTCTCTCTCCCCTAAATCCTTCTCCGGCGGTCTCTGGTTCCCTGTGAAGATATTTTGAAGCAGTACGGTGCAACTTGGGATCGAGTTCGTGATATATGGAGATGAGCTACAACTACGGCGGCGGCGAAGAGAGCTGTCCGTACGAGAATGGGGTGATGATGACGAGAGACCCCAAGCCGAGGCTGAGGTGGACGCCGGATCTACACGACAGATTTGTCGACGCCGTCACCAAGCTCGGTGGCCCTGACAGTATGCCCTCTTTCCTCATTACGATCACCTAGCTCTTTTTCTAGTTCCTCTTTACTCAATAGAACCGACATTTTTCAAGGATTCGAAGTAGTTTCATCGGAAATGAATCCTTTGATGCGGACTATATAAAACATAAGAAGGGTAAATTTCTTTGTTAATTTTAATTTGACGCGGTTTTAGCGTCGAGTAAATTGTATAGCTGATGGATGGAGCTCATTTGATCACATAACAAGGTCACTAGTTGTGGTCGTTAATTAGTGGTTAGAACTTGGAACAATTTACTTTATGCCTTTTCCTAAATTGTAAAGCTTTGAAAGTTTGTAGATTATGTGTGTTCTAGCTTATCTCAATTTTGAAAGAATTCTCCTGAAAGTAGTAATTTGCCTCAGTATAGCAATCTCAATTTTGAAAGAATTCTCCAGCAAATTATAAGCATAGGCAGCTATATCTTGATCCTTTCGATTTTCTGATCCGCTTAATATAATTTTGAAGTGCATTTCTGTTTTCAGAGGCCACTCCCAAGTCTGTGTTGAGGCTAATGGGCTTGAAGGGATTGACATTGTACCATTTGAAAAGCCATTTGCAGGTATATATGCCCTCCCTAGTTTCCCCTAGTTTCCTTTTCTCGATTCTAATTTCCCCTACCTAGTCGGTATTTGCTTCTTTCAATCACTATGGTGATTTGATGCATTAATGCAATGCATAGCTGAACTGGTCATTATGCAGAAGTATAGACTTGGACAGCAGGCTCGGAAGCAAAATTCTTCAGAACAAGGCAGAGAGAACAATGGTGCGCTCTTTATAAATCTTGAAATGGGTTGAATTCCGTAGAGTTTGGAATTCATTTCACAAAAATTAACCCTATTGAAGGATTCTATTGGCATTTATAAAGTGGCAAAATCAACATTTATAATGACAAGTCATGAAGTGCCCATATCTATCTTATTGTTCTTCTGTTGTATTTCATTTGTATAATTTCTGTGTTTTACTCTATGCTTTTGGCCTCAGAACTCTTACTTTAAGCCTTTTCCTTTTACACATATAGGGGATTCATTCGTACATTTCAGTAACCATCTTTCAACATTCTCTACCACCAAATCCTCGAGAGGTAACTCTGAACAAGGGTACGTATGTGAAATTGGTACTTGTCTCTACAATTACTTACTCGTTGGCTCTTATTTATATATATATATATAATATAGGTCTCCAACTGCATTCTCTATTTTGTTGAAAACAGAACAATTCCAATTTCGGAGGCAATCAAGTGTCAGATTGAAGTACAGAACAGATTGCAAGAGCAACTTGAGGTATGTTGTTTTTCCATTAGGATTCGTGGTCAAACAGTTCAATAACTAATAATCAAAATTCAACAGTCCTAGTTTATCACCGTGTCCTCTTTCATGAGTGCGTTTGATCATATTGAATGTTAATGCAGAGTGTTAAATTGGAACTGTTAATAATAGTTGTTGAATAAAAATAAAATGGTTGACTGCATTCCGTGTGCTCGTATATAATTTTGCAACATTTTTTCAGGTTCAAAAGAAGTTGCAAATGAGAATAGAAGCCCAAGGGAAGTACTTACAAGCTATATTAGAGAAAGCTCAAAAAGGTCTCTCCGTTGACATGAAGGGGCCAATTACTGCAGAAGCCACAAGAGCACAATTGACAGACTTCAATTTGGCTCTATCAAATTTCATGGAGAATATGAGTGAAGAAGAGAGAAGAGTCAGCATGATAGAGATGAATGAAGCTTATAAGAAGAGCAATGGCGCAAACTTCCAAATTTATGAAGAGGGGAATATTGGACAAGAAAATGAAGATTCAAAGCTAAAGGTTGAGAGGGGTTCCATACATTTTGACTTAAATACTAAGGGTAGCTATGAATATGTTGGTACGAATGGAACCGAATTTGAACCAAGATGCTTTCGGTTACAAGATAGTACACTTTGATGGCAAGCGTATAACACTTTGTTGCTGCTTATATTCTATCTGGGAGACAGGATGCTTATATTTTGTTAACACAAAAGAAAGGAGTAACTGATGAGGTTGTTGTCACTCAATTGTGGTTGTACTTATGGTTCTAACCTGGGATTACTAGCCGGTTTAAAGGTTTTATAGCGTACACTTAACCAACATCAGAGCACATATTCTGCTAATATAGACATTCTCCTTTTTGTTACAAAGAGATCAGACACATTTTGAGTGTACTACTAAAATGCTCACACTTCTTTCAAGCTGGACTAAAGCTTTTCTGTCGTGGCCAACATGTACAAATAATACAATAATTCAACGAGTTGTTCCAAAGCCATCCCTGAGGACTGTGGAGTACAAACACATTATGCCATAGGAAAGCCGAAGTCATCGGTTAGTTTGAATGATAGTTTACTTTGGTTTGATCTCATGCCTTGGCGTTCGAAACTTAGTTGACCTCTTCATATTTATTCTTTGATTTAGTTCTCACCACTCCAGATCTTTGGGATTTTGAAGTTCGTATAGTACCCATCTTCCCTTGCGTTACTGACCTCCTGCATGACCGGCTGAGTCACCATTCAAGGGCCTCAAGCGGCCATCGTACCTCCTGAAAGTTATCTAATACTCTTCTACTTGATGCAATGCATACAGAATTACCAATCAAAATTATGGTGTATTAGCCTTGTCATAACATTTCCCCACCACAGCAGAGATATGCAGAAACATTGGACTGTCATATTTTAGTTAAATATAATAGGATGAATTTCAGATATATTATTATTCTCACAATGAAAGCTATATATAGAAGACTATAAGAGTGCAATTGACTTACGTCTCTGCTCTATAATTGGTAAGTATTAAGTTATAATATTCACATTCATAATATTATATCATGACTCACGCTAACACTCACCATCAAGTTGACACATACACATCAACTATACTCAACTTGTTAAGTGAGTCATAAAAGTTATTCTTAGACACTCATTTTGTGAGTATATCTGTAAGTTGCTCTTCTGTTGGAACAAAAAGAAAACTTATGATCTTAGCATCTAACTTCTCCTTTATAAAGTGACGATCAACCTCCACATGTTTCGTACGATTATGCTGCACAAGATTATGTGAAATGTCAATAGCTGCCTTGTTGTCACAGTACAACTGCATAGCACACTTGAGCTTAACACTCAAATCTCGTAGTAAATTTTTAAGCCACAACAACTCGCACACTCCATGAGCCACACCTCTATAATCTGCCTCAGTACTAGATCGAGCTACCACCTTTTGTTCTTACTCTTCCACGTAACAAGATTACCCCATACAAAGGTGAAGTACCATGCTGTGGACCTCAGATCTATAATTTTTTTCAGCCCAATCTGCATATGTGAAGCCACAAACCTCAATGATATTGTTGTGATTAGAAAATATTACTCCTCTTCCCGGAGCTGACTTCAAGTACCTCAAAATCCTCACAACAGTATCCATGTGATCCACACTTGGATTATGCATGAACTGATTCACTACACTTACTGCATATGCAACATATGGTCTTGTATGTGACAAATAAATCAGGCGTCCAACTAGCTTCTGGTAACAAATTTTTTCAATAGGTACCTAATCTGAATACTCTACTAATCGATGGTTCTGCTCAATAGGTGTATCAATTGGAGTACAATCCAACATACAAGTCTTTGTTAGTAGATCAAAGATGTACTTCCTTTGACACAGATAATACCCTCACTCACATGGCTACCTCAATGCCCAAAAAGTACTTGAGTGTACCTATGTCCTTTATTTCAAACTTTGTGGCTAGCTACTTCTGTAATCTATCCATCTCAATGGTATCATTACCAGTAACTGTCATATCATCAACATATATAATTAGGACTGTTACCTTCCCTTGTTGATGTCTGAGAAACAACGTGTGGTCTGAATTACTCTGTTTGTATCCAATTTTCCTCATAAACTGTTAAAATCTTCCAAACCAAGCATGAGGTGATCGTTTGAGATCATACAAAGACTTTCTCAATCTGCATACAAAGTTATCTGGAGAAGCAGCTATATATCTAGACAGAAGATCCATATATACTTCCTCTGTAAATTATACATTAAGGAATGCATTCTTGACATCAAACTGTCTGAGTTGCCAGTTTAAGCTAACAGCAAAAGAAAGCAATATATGAATAGTGTTCATCTTTGCAACAGGTGTAAATGTCTCATCATAGTCTATGTCATATGTCTAGGTGAATCCCTTTGCTACTAAGCGTACTTTACACCGGCTCACTAACTAATTTGAATTATGCTTCACTATAAACACCTAACATCCCACAACCTTATTATCATGTGGGGGAGATACAAGCTCCCTAGTATTGTTCTTTTATAACGCTTGCATCTCTTCCTCAATTGCTCTCCTCCATTTTGGATCTCCCAATACATCCTACACTTTGTTAGGTACTGATACAGCATATATCTGATTCACAAATGATTCATATGACTTAGACAATCTTTTTGTGGACATAAAATTTGCTACAAGATACTTAGCTTTAGCCTAAAGGGTAGGTTCGTACTTTTTTTCTGGCTGATCCCGGGTAGACCTATTTGGCAATACATATTATCCACTATTAGCCCTACTAGTATTAATCCCAATAGAATGACTAACCACAGACGAGTGATCTTTCGTACTAGGGAGACATGGGTCAGGGGTATAAACAACAGTAGAGAAGGCATGAGGGGCGATTGTGAGGTCAACTTCTGGTACCTGAATCTCTCGAGCAACTACACCTGAACCACATGGTAGTGCTTGTGTAGCTTATGCATCAGTGATCTCAACTGAACATGTCACCATATCTCCTATTTGGCCTACACCAGTGATCTCAACTGAACCTGTCACCATGTCTCCTGACTGACCTGTCTCCCCCTCTCTATGATACAACTCTTCAAAATATGAATGCTCTACCTAAAGAGTAGTATCAGAAGAGGTAAAATAGCTTATGTCCTCAAAGAAAGTAACATCAATGGTGACATACTACTTCCTAGTAGGCGGATAATAGCACATGTACCCTTTTCTGATGTCCTCCATAACCAACAAACACACATTTAATTGCTCAGACATCCAACTTTGACCGATGATTTTTTGGAATATGGACAAAAGCAACACAATAAAAAACACGAACAGAACGATTATGAAATGAGGGTAAGAAGACATAAGATGCAAGTACCTAATATGAAACTTTTCCTTAGAGGACACTAGATGGAAGACAATTAATGAGGTGAGCAGAAACTAGACAGCATCACCCCAAAGATATTTATGCATACGGACACTAAAGAGAAGACAACGAGTCATATCAAGTAAATGACGATTTTTCCTTTCGGATACCCCATTTTGCTTAGGTGTGTTAGGACACGTTGTTTGATGAACAATTCCATGTGTTCTAGAACTCCTAAAAGACACGGTTTACATACTCCCCCCCCATTATCAGAATGAAAAACCTTAATTGTGACATTATATTGTGTTTGGACATTGGTATAGAAAGCTTGAAAAGCTGAAAAAACCTCATCTTTGGTTTTAAGAAAAAAAATCCATAAAAGACATGTGCAATCATCAATAAATGATACATAGAAATACCTCATCTTTGGTTTCGAAAGTCCCCAAACATCAGAATTAATTAATTCAAAAGGAACAAAATTGTTATTAGAAATACTAGGGGAATAAGTAGTATGATGACTCTTACCCAAAACACATGGCTCACAACGTAAAACTGATTCATCTACACCAATAAACAAAGTAGGCATAGATTTTTTCATAATACTAAAAGATGGATGCCCTAAGCGACGATTTCATAACCAAACTTTAATTAGCTTGTCAGAAGTGGAGATTAAAGCGGTCCGGGACTGTGCTCTTGGTTTTTCCCCTGCGTACGTCTGATCCAGATGAAACAACCTGCCCCTAAAATACCCTAACCAATTAACTTCTTGGTGAGAAAATCTTGAAATATCACATACATAGGAAAAAAGGTCACTGAGCACTTAGGGTCAGTACTCAATTGTGGGACATATATCAAATGATGAGATAAAGCAGAGACATATAACACATAGCACATTATGTAGTTCTATTATAGGAATATTACGAACTGGCCCTTTTACTAACACATGGAAAACCTCACAATTAGCATTAGTAACATAGGGTACAAGTGGAGAGGACAATATAGTAAAATAATATTTGTCATAAGTCATATGATTTGAAGCACAAGAATCAATAATCCATGTATCAGAACCAACAAAGCTAGAAATATTTAAAGACATACCAATCTTACCACGACCATCTATTGAAGTTGTGGATGTGGCTCCTTCACCCGTATGATGATCTTGTCCCACCACACCATAGATATCTGGCTCTGGGACCAACTAAAGAGCTGCCTTCGCCTTAAGACGATAAACAGGCTTCTTAGGCCTAAGATGTGGATAAAACTTCTAACAAGTCTCACGAATATGGTCAATATCATGACAATAAAAGCAAGGAGGATGGGGCTGATTCCCAAAGCCTGATGGTGGTCATTGTTTATGAAGTGGAACTAAATTTTTTTGTTGAAGGAGTGGTCCTGGAGATCTTGCCTGAACAGTAAGGCTAGAAACTTCAACTTGTGTCTAATGAAGACTTTCCTGCTGAGACTCATCCTTACGGATTTATGTGAAAGTTGTGTTTAGGCTAGGGGGTTCGGTCATTTTAAGCAACCCTCCCTTCACACTGTTATGTTTTTCATCAAGACCTCTCAGGAAATGGTGAACTCGCTCAAGCTCTTTTTCCTTTTGATACCAAACAATATCCTCTTGATTCGTGATATTGCAAGGACATTTCATATCAATCTTAGCCCATATATTCTTCAGCTTGGTGAAATATTGCATCACTGGTTGCCCATTATGTTGCATTGCTGAAGCTGTGCACATTAACTCATGAACCTGTGTGAAATCAGATTCATTAGTATATAGATTTTCCAAAGTCCTCCATATTGCCTGCGCAGTATCACATGCCTCCACTAGGTCAACTATATCCTCATTCATGGCTTTGTACAATACAGACATTACAAGGCTATCATCATCTTCACACCTAGTGTAGGCGTAAACATCATCTTCACTGGGTGCGTTAATTACCCCAGTTACATGTCCAATCTTGTGCATTCCTCGGAGATGAGCTGCCATAATTCTCTTCCATTTACGAAAATTAGTTCCATTGAGTTTGGCTCCCACAAATGAACTACTTTCAAAATTTTTGATATATACTTCAAACTTCTGAACATCATTGACCTGAGAACTTTCTTCATCTTTTCCAGAACCCATTGTAAATCAAATAACACATCATGAATTATGCAGTGGAAACAAAAAACTGATATAACCTGCCTCAGGTGTACTTTCACTGTCGGTAAACTTGCACTGATGGAAAAACAAAAAAACACTAGAGCCGGGTCTGACCAAGTCTGGAATAGGTCTGACAGACTTGCGGGTCGGACTGATCTAGAGAGCACAATAGAGACGAAGAGAAGAGATAGATCTGTGAACGAGACCAGTCGAAGAGAAGAACGTCATGGAAGCAGATTCGGTCGGAGGGAAGCATATCGGGTCGGAGGAAAGCAGCGCCGATGACAATCGGGAAGCAGAGCCAGTCGGAGAGAAGCAGCACTGACGATATAGATGATGCCGGAACAGACCGAAGAAGACGCGGGAGCGGGATCGCCGAAAGATGCTGATGTCGACAGTGGTGTACCCTAACAACCCAATATTAAACCGCCTGCAGCAGTTCCACGAGCCGGAAAACAATATGAAAAAGACAAAAAAGGCTGAAAGCAAAGTCCCTTGGATCTTTGCCTGCTTTGATGCCAAGTTAAATATAATAGGATGAATTTCAGATATATTATTCTTCTCACAATGGAGGCTATATATAGAAGACTACAAGAATACAATTGATCTACGTCTCTACTCTATAATTGGTAAGTATTAAGTTATAATATTCATATTCTTAATACTATACCATGACTCACGCTAACAATTTTCTTCCATAGACTGCAAAAACAGTCAGATTTACGTCTCAAGTAAACATTAAGGTGATACTTCTCTCAGTCAATCAAGGGTAGTTTCACCTTCTAGCACGAAAATTGTGGTATAGTTTTAGTTCATCAACTGATAAAACTAGTAAATCACAAATATAACATGCAGGATGACATTTTCAATGTGGTGATAACAATTTCATAGATGAAAGTACATAAAAACAATAAAATGGTTGATGAGTATCTAAAATTGGATGGCCAACTTCATCAGAACATAGAGACACACCGAAGTTTTGTTTATTTTGGAAGTTGAACCAGGGCCGGACATGATATTTTAAGACCTGAGACGAGTTTTTGAAATCTAACTCTATTTTATACTGAATAACATATATGTATTGAATATCATATGCATATGACATATTCCAAACGTTTAAACTTCTCTTATAAAAAATATCTCTTGTATATAGATATATAGTACAATGCATGCAAATTGAACACACTAGTGCGTACCTAAGACTTGTAGCAATCTTGTAATACGAAATTGATGAGAGTATATATATAAATATATATCTCCTTAGATTTTAACTATATTTAATTTGTTTTGATTCAAGCAGCTTTAGTAGACCTAATTAAAAGTTGAAATGGTATAATCACAAACTCCAAATCAAGACATGAAGGTTAAAACAAAAATAGTCATGCTTATGGTAATAAAGTCACACTCCCCATTGATATTGTGTTGTCATGGTACCCTTAAGACCATTGGTGCCTGAGGCGGTTGCCTCTTAAGCCTATTCTCAAGTCCGGGCCTGAGTTGAACTTTGTTCCCTCAAACACCCTCCAGCTTCAATTAATCGGCATCCATTTCTTCCAATGCTACTCTTGCCACTGTCAATGTGCCGATAACAATTTCATAGATGAAAATAAATAAAACTAATTAATGGTTCATAAGTATCTAAAACCCGATGACCTGAAAGTAAATAGATAGGAGCAGTAAAGCAAAGTTTATCAAAACAAAGAAAACACGTTGAAGATTTATTTATTTTGGAAGTTGAACTATGTTCTACCAAACTCAAAAAGAAGAAACAAAGAAAACTAAAAGAACGAGCGGCCAAAGAGTTGGTGGATTAAATCAATCGGGTGTTGAAATCTCAGCCGACCCGGCCCACCTTCATTCTCTATTACTAAACTCACTACTCCCTCAGTCTCAATCTCTCTATTCTCAAGTTTTGAAATCCACTAAACCCTTTTGGTGAGTGAAGCTCATGAATCGCCTTGTGATTTTCAGGTATGCTATTCAAAATTCCAAATTCCCTAAACCCTAGAACATGATTGACACACACGTCTACTCTAGTTCTTTGTAAAGTTCAAGTCTTTATGGTTTCAATTTTCTTGTGCATTTAGAATTATTGAAATCTCTGGTGATTATTAATCAATATTAAATATTAGTATTATTGTTAGTATTATATTTCGAGAGAAATCCAAGTATGTAATAGAGAAAATTGAAATTTGGGTTTAAGCTTTGGGGCTCTGAGGTTTAGTCATCATCTTAGTCATGCTAAGTGTTAGCCTATTAGATTAATTTAGAAGTGTATTTTCTTGTTGTGGTTATTGTTAAGTGGTGTGATTAAGTTACATAGAGCTTGTTGTTTGAAATTAGGTTTAGATGTGGTATGATTATTCTGTTACGATGATCTGCAGCATACAAATCTTTTTTAGGTGACATTTTGTGAAAAGTTTTAGGTGAAGTTGTGTGAATGATTTAGGAGCACTAGATCATGAATTGGTGCTTGTCTAGATGAATTTGTATGTATTGGTCTTTCTCTTTTGAGGTTTTATATGGAAAAAGGTTTTCCCCAGGATTCCCAGGAGTGTATTATGGTTGCTAGATCAAGGCCTTCAGACTAATATCGTAGGCTCTTTCTATGCATCTATGTTTGAGTTCTATGACCATTTCATGAATATGCTAATTATCACCTTTCACCTAATCAAACTCATATGAGGAAAAACTTTCGGAAAAAAAAAACTTATAACCTAGGAAGAAACTTGTATGAGGCATAATTAGATCAATAATTTAGGTGAAATCTAACCCTAATTTCAAACAACAATCTCTCTATAACTTAATCACACCACTTAACAATAACCACAACAAGAAAATGTGCTACTAAATTAACCTAAAAGGCTAACACTAAGTAAGACTAAGATGATGACCAAACCTCAGGCCCCAAAGCTTAAACCCATTTTCCAATTTTCTCCATTATATAATTGGATTACCAAGCCAACTGTGACATATTTTCCTTGATTGAAGCCGAACCAATCAACTTCTGAAACTGCAGCTAATCTGAACAATCGGTTCAATTTTGGTCGACAATTGGAAATTGCATACAAATTTGATGGGTTGCAGATTTAGGGATGAATTGGAGAAAAAGATGAAAAATCTCAGAATAGAAAGAAAGAATTGAAGAATCGAGTGGGCATTTTCTTTCCAAAATCAAATAGCTTGTTATTTGCAGACTACTATTCTTCCTCCTCCATTGGAGACTTGTGATATTGGCGATGATATATTGGGGTTTTTTTTAGGATAGATTAGATCAAAAGAGGGTGGAATATGATATTCTTAAACAACTAGGGTTTAGATTATGAGATTTAGGGTTAAGATCAGGAATTTCTTCCCAAGGGAGTGTTGATATCTCTTTTTTCACAAGCCCAAAGCCAAGGCCCAACAAGCAAAAACCCCGGGTCAACGGTCATAAAATCATGTGAAGCCCAATATCAAGCCAACTCATGCCCAAACCCAACGCACAATCACGTAGACCCAAGCTACATTTGAGGCTTATACGAGGGTTGTGGTGTGGAATGTTACAAATCATAGAAGACCCATTATTAGAATGAAGGCCCATAAATAATCTTGGACTTGGGGCCAAGGTTCAAGCTTCTTAGGTTGAGTTCTAATATGGGATGATGAGAAAGAATAATATCACATGCAAAACAAGTCCAAATCCACCCCTTAAACCAATATAATACTAATTTTTACCACTAGTAAAGATAAATTGCACCACTATAAATATGAGGGTGATAGTTGTTGTAAAAGAGGGGAGAAAAGGAACAAACAAGCAATCTGTTAATCAACCAAACTAGAGAAACCAATTTCTATATACCAAGCCTTTCTCCAGCCTTCACTTACCTTAGCTAAAACACCATCCCACGCTATGCATTCCTCTCTAATTGAATTTCCATGTATTCAGCTCCCTCACCACAACCTTGCATAAGCCTTTTTTTGTCTAAAATTCACTGTTGTGAATCTGAAAATCACTGCTAGGATGGACACAATAGTAAACTCCCTTAGATCTCCATCCTTCGGGGTTTACTGGGCCTAGTTCTTGCTTACTCAGATAAACGAGATGAGATCATATGCTTGACTAAGATAATTTCACTGGCGTACAAGCTAGATCAAAAACACCCTCTTACATGGAGTAAAGGAATAGAGGGGATATTGAAATGAATAGAAAGAGGAACCTTGTTTGTGATTTTTGTTTTAAATCAATCAGAAAAAAAAAGTTGTTTAAATATAGTGTATCTTGTATAATATATAGCAAGAGCTCGAGCTTCTCCCGTGGTCAGGAGAGAAGTTTGTTAGTAAAAGGCTAGGGGTTCGAACCTTATCTCATACATATATTTTGCGTATACCTATATCTTTGATTGGTACTGTATACCAAGCCGAATACGACCGAAGAACTGAGCCGAAATTTCGGTTTGGTAAGTTCGGGGCATGATTATCCTATTTAACGTAGGTTTTGTATTTGGAGTAAGAATTATTTATTTGAAAAGTACTTATATTCCCACTTTGAAATAATTCACCAAAAACAAAATTGATGCAAGATTATATTTATGGTCTTGCACACGAAAGACTTGAAACATTCTTAAGTTTTAAGTAAGGGAGCTTCTATTTATACCTCGTAAAATGGTATTTAAATCTCTCTTTTTTTTCAATTAGGTATTGACTTTTTCAATGCATGTCAATTTACCAGAAAACTATCTTACTGAAAAAGTCTCACCTTACTAGATAGAATCAGTCTCACCGAAAGAATCTCACCTTACCATAAAGAAAATCCACCTTACCAAATAAATCTCACCACACATAAAACAAAAAAATCTCATCTTATTGTTGTCCATGAACCATAAACACATAATCATTACAATCGATCATTGACTAAATTTTATGTACATTTTGAAAAATAATGCAATGCAATGCGATTTGCATTTTTTAAATTAATTTTTTCTTTTTATGTTGGTTTATTTCCAAGTTTCTGCTCGTTTGAATGCATGTGTTATAATCAACTATGAGTGCCAAAAACTTGAGAATAATTATATTTTGAGTATGTGTTTTATGAACAAACAAGATTCACAATCTCGACGAAGCAAATTATCAATATATGTTTGAACGAATTAGATGAAAAATATGATTATTCTATTTTCAAAATATTGAAGAAGAAATAATTACCAATTTTGTTTAGAATTTTCTGAAAAAAAATATTTTAATAGTTTTGGGCTATGGATATTTTGGGAATTTTATTGGGGGTCTAAATATCATTTTAGTTAAAAAAATGCATTTTAGAGTCCATTCTAAGTGTTTTTTTAGAAGTATGAATAGAAGCTCCCGAACTCAAAAGAAGAAGAAGAAAAGAAAAGAACGAGCGGCCAAAGAATTGGTGAACTAAATCAACCGGGTGTTGAAACCTCAGCCAACCTGGCCCACCTTCATTCTCTATTATTAAACTCACTACTCCCTCACAGTCTTAGTCTTAATCTCTCTTTTCTCAAGTTTTGAAATCCACTAAACCCTTTTGGCGAGTGAAGCTCACGAATCGCCTTGTGATTTCCAGGTATGCTATTCATAATCCCAAATTCCCTAAACCCTAGAACATGATTCACACACGTCTGCTATAGTTATGTGTAAAGTTCAAGTCTTTAGGGTTTTTTTTTCTTGTGTATGCAGAATTGTTGATTGTTAACCAAGATTCATTATTAGTATTATTGTTAGTATTATATTTCGAGAGAAATCCAAGTATGTAGAGGAGAAGATTGGAAATTGGCACTAGGCCAACTATGCCTTCAGGCGACACATATCAAAGCGACATAAGTTGAGTTAAGTGTTGTTCGGGGGGTTGAAGTAACAAATTTTTATGTATATGTCTTTTGAATATGGTCATAAACTCAAAGTACTTTAGGATGAAAAATGGTGCAATATTCAGCCGATCGTGCGAGTTTTACTCTTAAATATTATGGAGGGATCCAAAAGTTGACTAGAAATTGAAGCAACAATCGGACGACATATTTATGTCGCATGTGCTTGGAGCTTAATTTGGAGGGATATTCAAATTTGACTTCTTCAACTCCCTCTCAAACATCCTTAGTTGACTGAATAAGTAGTGTTAGTCAGACGACATATAAATAGTGTATGAAACGCCCCATAGTTGACTGAAAATGTCGGTGACATTTAGAATGCATATATATGTCATCTGATATTTAAACTTCATTGCCTAAGCTTTAGACGGATGCATTGCTGAAATTTATTATATCTCCCTCCCCAATTTTGCCTAAGTTGCCTATATACTTGACTTGATAAGACGACATTCATATGTCGTCTAATATCTCACCTCATTGTTTTAAATCAGACAACATTTATATGTCGTTTGATATATAAATGTCGTTTGATATATAAGATTCATTTTCCAAACTTATGGAGGAATACTATGGAAGTTTCACTTGATCTCCCTTTAAAAACACCCACCTTAGATAGCTTTAAAGTTAACTAGATTTGACAAAATTTATATGTCGTTTGGAATTGAATCTAAAATTTTATTAAATTAATTAAAAATGTATGAAAATGCTCCTAGTATGTATTTTTAAGTGCCTAATCAATGAAGGTTAGAGAATATTTGGTGTTGGAAATGAACCTTGCACGAGTCAATGCGAGTCCCTGTATATATCTCCAAGTACCTTATTAAAGAAGGTTAAAGAACGTTGGAGTCGAAATTGAATTCAAGGTTTATGAGCTTTGTTTAAATGAAATCGTCAAAGAACAAGTTACA
The DNA here is from genome assembly GCF_933775445.1 of Argentina anserina. NCBI lineage: Eukaryota > Viridiplantae > Streptophyta > Magnoliopsida > Rosales > Rosaceae > Argentina > Argentina anserina. The sequence goes on from NC_065876.1 coordinate 14,175,004, forward strand.
ACTTAAAAATGGAACTTAAACCGTTAATATTAAAATTTGGTTTCTTGTCAATTTAGAGTTCGATGAAGTAAATCGAAAGAAGTAAATTCGTTCGGAGATTTTAGTATCGAGAAGTTATAGAGCGAAGATAATAGTCGAGAAAATAAGTTTGGACGAGTTTGCCCAAAATCTATAGAAATTAAAAGGCTATACTGATTTTAATGGCGAGGGCATTATAGTCTTTGTCTACAGGGTATAAATTTAAAAGGGGAGAACCCTAATCCCTTATTCTTCCTCTTCTCCCTCTCGGCCTTCCCTCTGCTCTCCCCGTCTCCACCATTCTTCTTCACTCTGCCGGTGCCGTTGAAGCCAGCTTTGACCACCATCTCTCCAAATCGCCACCACCAAACGACTTAGCTGTCCTTTCTGATCAAAACCCCGAAAACTCGAACCTTGGAAACGATGGATAGCAGAACCTAGAAGATTGGGTGTTTATCAAGTCCAATTGGTGGCTGTTTAAGGATCATAGACTTGGGCAGAGATTGACTCTCTACTTTGCAAAGCATCATCTCTGTACAGGTATTTAAGTTTCCACCCTTTACACAACTGCTTGTATGTAGCAAGTATATACACCATTGACCATATTGAGGTTTAAGCTTTTGGGGTCTCTGAGGTTTAGTCATCATCTTAGTCCTGCTTAGTGGTGCCTTTTCTTGTTGTGGTTATTGTTAAGTACAGAGAGCTTTTTGTTTGAAATTAGGGTTATATTTGGTGTTTGTTAAGTACACTTGATACGCACTGTATTAGACTGGTAATGAATACAGTTCACAGGTTTTCCTCATCAGAGTTCATGTAGTTTTAAAGTTTTGTTGAGATTTATGCCCTTCTGTGAGTCTGTAATACTAGTTTCCTGACTTTTATGATGTGATCAATTTCATATGCCCCAATGACCTATTGAAATCTATAAAGTAATGCATGTCGTAACATTGTAGTGATGACTAAATGACTATCCAGGTTCGTTGTGTTTATTACTGCTGAAGAAGAGGCTGACCTTCAATTGGCGATGGTGGATGCTTGGTGGTCTCTGTTAGCTGCTATCCCCGCAGTGGTTGCAGGACAAGCATATCGGGTCAAGAAGAGGCGCGCTGAAGAGCAGAGATTAAATAGTGCTAGGGGAAGGGAGAAGAGTTCTGATGAGATTTTTGTCTGTGAGAGGGTATGCACATCAAAGAGAATGCTAAAAAAGGTAGGAGCGTTCTCAAAGGATCCTATCCCTGATACGTGTGTTACTGTATGTGGTGTCTCTGAGCTTGATGCATGCGCTGATGCATGCGCACGCACAGTTTGCGTGAACCAACACCAAGTACCCAACTGGAATGACATCTGTCTTCGGAGATGCCAGAGTGAATGTCTAAAACTCTCTTCCTCCAGTTCTTCGTAGGACATTCTATTTTGTTTTGCTAGAGAGGTGTGTATAACAAGTTGAATTGTCAGTGTCAGCTACTCCCATTTCTGATATGGGCATGAATTTGTTATCAATGTTAAGCTTACAAGCATGAATTTGATATTTGCCTATATGGTCTGGCTTTGCTGTGACGCTTCTTTGTTGCACTTGGTTGGTGCTTAAAAATTAGTCTTTTTGGTGAAAGTATAGACAGATGAAGAACGTCCCATCAATTATCATTGGTTGCTTATTGGTAAGTAGCAAAATCATCCATTTCAAAGAGAAGTTACAATGCAAAGGTTCTTTCTACTGAAGCCTATTTTATTTTTCTTTTTGATATGTTGATGATGCTAAAGCTTACCCTTACTAATTCAGCACTAGAATGATTAAAGCTTCAATTACCTTCTTCGCAGTCTTGTGTACAGGATCAGCGGCTGTTTTAGCTGATTCCTCTACTGTCTGTTTGCTTGTTTTGAAACTCTTCTGCGCTGCATCTTTCATCTTCTGCCCTGAACCTGATTCAATAATTTGGAAGTTTGGCTGTGAAAAATCATTATAACTCGGCAAAGTTTATCCTTAATTTCAAAAACCAAACAAAAGCTGGGATTCCTAAGGAACAAATTGCAGAAGTTTTCAAGTAGTGTCAAAAGAGGGAATAACCATTGCTAAATGTTGTCAAACGTTCCCACTTTTGCATCCCACACTCTATGGAGTACTAAGATAAAACGATTCTTTTGGACACAATTGTCATGTACTTTTGCAAAATTGGTTTATCTATCTAATGAAACAATTAGTCTACTCCATCAATAATCATACTTACTCTAAAGATGGAGGCGTATATAAACTGCATTTGCATATCTGATATGGTGGTTTTCATCTTATCCCAGGCAGCTTGATGAGACTTTTGCAGCATGGAGACTGTGTCTTGCAGCACAGACAGTGTCCTCGTAAAATACGTTTGCTCTTCCTCATTCTGTTGTGCTTCTTCTGCAATTGTTTTTGGTATCTGAAGCGAGACGATGATGAACCAGAAGAGGAGAAGTGCAGTTCTTCAGCTAAATAGGGTAAAGGATTGTCCTGTGATAGCATTGTGGATGAGGTGACTGCTGAGTTTGCGCCGGATGAGGCTGATAGGGAGAGGCGGCGAAGAGTTTCGTTCCGAAAATCGGTGTGAAGAGAGAGAGAGTGACCAATAGTGGTGTAAATTTTTCAATGAGGCTTGAATCGGCATAATGTAGAAATGACTGAAGATTTACGAGGGCAAGGAGTTGGATTTCGGAGATTGTCCGCCGCAAGTTGAGCAATTGGATGATTTTTCGGAGAATGTTGTGGTGCCTGAGGAGGAGAAGAGTGAGGATTCTGTTGAGGTGGTGAAGAAGGGAGAGGTTTTTACTTTGAATGCAAAGATTAAGGAAGCTGAGGATCCGGCATTGAGTGCTACAGCAGGATGGAAGGCCCCGATGACTAGTGGAGGAGGCGGCGACAATGTGGAGGTTAACAGTGACTCAATTAGTGAAGAGAGTTCGGATTTTGATCTGGAATCGGATGGGTCACTGCCCTTTTACATGCTTGATGCTCATGAAGAGTTCTATGGACCTAATATGAATGAATCTTAACAGTTATGTTGTACATTTCATTTCTGAAAGAGTTATTAATCATCCAGCTTATGTCATAGTTGAGTCATTGTTGTGATGTAGGTTAAAGTGGGAAGTTCTTATCAGAGTTGTTGTGCGGTTGTTAAAGAGCATGCATAGATGTGTTTATGCAATTCCGAACAGTCCTCTACTTCCAACTGACGATATGATGAAGCTCAAAAAGGATGTTGAAGAGTCGAGGATTTCACCCACAGATTTTCGAAAGAAGCTGCATGTAGGTGTTTTTCTCCTGTATAAGCACGAATATAGATAAACTTTAGTTTGGCCTTGTCATTGTTTCTTTTGCCAATGTTTATGTTTTTCTCTACGTACCTAAATATTGAATCGCTTATAGTGAAAACATTTGACCGAAAGTGTGCTAAAATTGGAACTTCACTCTGTAATTTCAGAGTGAAGCTTCACTCTGGATAGAAAATCTATATATATATATATATATATATATATATATTTAGTCTCTATCAAGAGTGAAATTCTAATTTTGGCACACGTTTCGGTCAAAGTTTTTCACCATAAACGATTCAATATTTATGTATGATATTCAAGATCATCTCTACAAAGTTTCATCCAATTTGACAATAGTAGTCCCTATCCAGAATGAAGCTTCACTCTGAAATTAAAGAGTGAAGTTCCAATTTTGACACATTTTTCGGTCAAATATATACAGTCCATATCCAGAATGAAGCTTCACTATGAAATTAAAGAGTAAAGTTCCAATTTTAGCACACTTTTTCGGTCAAATGTTTTTACCATAACCGATTCAATATTTAGGTATGCTATTCAAGATCATCTCTACACAATTTCATTTAATTAGGATATCGTCAAGGTATTGAAATTAGATTAAATCAAGGATTGAATTAAAACTGTTCAACGTAAACCGTTCGTGTAAATCTCAATTTTGAAAGCTCAAACCATTATTGAATTAGATGAAACTTTGTAAATTTTAATTTTAATAGCAAACCTAAATAGTGAATTATTTATGATGAAAAAATTGACCGAAAAGTGTGCCAAAATTGAAACTTCACTCTGTAATTTCATAGTGAAGCTTCACTCTGGATAAAGACTGTATATATATATATATATATATGGCTCTTCCACAAAGGGATCCTTTTTTTGGTTTAAAAAATGGATAGCTCACTTGACCAACTTTTAGATCACATTTCAACATTTTCACCATTTAACATTTAGATTCTAATGTATAGATCAATTATGTATAATTTCAGCCAAAATGGAAGTGTTTAAGGCATTCAAAACTGGAAATTAAATTTATAAACATGAACGAGGTTTGACAGATTTGATGTGTTAATTGTTTTCACCAAGTTTGATTCCTTAACGATCATCATTTTGACTGAAGTTATACATATATGATCTACATATTAGACTTTAAAAATTGAACGATGGATATGTGAATATGTAATAAAAAAGTTAGTGAACGAGCTATCCATTTTTTAAACCAAAAAAAAAATCCATTTATGGAAGGACCTATATATATATATATATATATCGCTGATCAAGGGATTGAGAAGATGTAGAGCCTCTTTGGCAAGAAGACTTGCATTCTCTACACACTAGAACCTCCACCCGTTCTGGATCATCCCATATAGAGTTGGCAAACGGGCCGGGCGACCTGACCCATTATAAGCAGGTTAAAACCGTACTTTTACCGTGTTTGGATTAATTTATTTATTTTTTCGTGCCGAATTCGGACTAGTCTATCAAAGTGATAAACTAACCCTAACTTTGCTTGATAAATATAGTGTAATATGAATTGCTCTGTTGATAACCCGTTTGATTAGAATCTTTCAAATCAGGCTCTTGGATTTGGAGCTGATGGAGCCTATTACAAGCACCCGACTCGAATAAAAAGACAGGAATATTAATTGATTTAATCAAATAAATAAATTAATTGATTTTACTGTTTACTCTTCACTCTCTTCATTTGACGCATTCGCACCCGAGTCGAACGCTATCTCCAAAAACAAAAAGCCACACTCATTTGTTCCAGAGCCTTCTCTCATTCTCCTCGTTCAAGATTCGCAGTAAGGTCAGTTTCATCGCTCCCGATGCTTCTTCTGTTCGCCTTTGTTTCTGGGTTTTCATTTTGGTTTGGGATAGTCTCATGTTTTTGTTGGGTTTCTGAATGATACGACTTCTGGGTCGTCTTAGTTTAACATGGGTTGAAATGAGTGTGTTTTGGGTTACCCCATTCCTGTCTTTGATTTTTTTTGTTGCGATCCATTGTTATGCTCTGTCGATGTACTTATAATGGGACTACTTCTATGTTCTGTTTCGTTGTGTTTCTGTCGTTATCTATTTGCTGTAGCTTTATGGATTGCTGCTTTATTTATTTGCACATTGTGTAGGATTTTGATGCATATTGATGACAAGAACGTTCATATTCGCTTTCGTAATTCTGTCTGGTTTCAATATGCATTGATAGATACATAGTGTTTGAAACATGTGTGCATATCAAATGCACGATAAGCTGTTCTGATAATGGGAACATTACTGGCTGGTAGTGGTGGGGATCAGGCGGTATGAATACGATTTAAAAGATACATCTTTTCAATAGGGCTTGCGCTAATTAGGAGTTCGGAGATGCGTCTCCTGAATTGAATGGATAGTTACCCGCATTATCTCCCACCTTTATCAAATCTTATCAAGCCTGCTATTGACCTATTGTGTTGTCATCCTCTTCAAGCTGCCGTCCTTGACTAGCTAAGTTGGCACAGCTGTCACTCATTTACTCAAATCCAACTACTAATACTAGAGTGAGCTGTGCCGCCTCCTATTCCTCATCAGCATCCTCGTCAATGGAATCCCCTCCCAATGGTTATAGAAGGAATGTTGGTATCTGCCTCATAAATGATTCGAAGAAGATTTTTGCTGCTATGAGGTTGGATATACCTGATTCTTGGCAAATGCCACAGGGTGGCATTGATGAGGGTGAAGATCCAAGAAATGCAGCCATCAGGGAATTGAGAGAAGAGACAGGAGTTCAGTCAGCAGATATTCTTACAGAGACACCTCATTGGTTGACCTATGATTTCCCACCAGAAGTTAGGGCAAAACTTCAGAGACTGTGGGGATCAGATTGGAAGGGTCAAGCACAGAAGTGGTAAGTCACAGGATTCAGAATTTATTTCATGTTGTCTAGCCTGCAATTGTTTGTACATTACCCCGGGACAAACTTAGATGCTGGTTTTAGCTACAAAAAACACCTGTTGTCAGCTTTAATAATTGATGATAGTTTAACAATATAAGCAGACTGTCATTTCTTTTCTTTTTCTCTTTCTAAAGAAAGTGTACTGTCAATTTATGAAAGTAGCTTTTGTGTTTGAAATTTAGACCATGGCAAAATTTGAAGCAGATTCAGCAACAAAGGATGTTACGCTAAATCTTTCATACATGTATGTGGAATTCACAGGTTTCTTTTTAAGTTCACTGGGAAGGATGAAGAAGTCAATCTTCTAGGTGATGGCAGTGAAAAACCTGAGTTTGGCGAGTGGTCATGGATATCACCAGAACAAGTAGTTGATCTTGTGGGTTAATCTTACTGTACTTCTTTTTTCTTTTTTCCTTAATGCCTACTATAGATTGTGTGAAGAAATCTAGTATGTGCTCTATAATATAACATTCACTCTTTGGTCTTCTTTTTCTTCAGGCTGTGGATTTTAAGAAGCCTGTTTACAAGGAAGTTTTTGCAGTTTTCGCACCCTATTTTCAATAAACATTAGGTTCTGCAATATCAGAAGGCTTGTTCCTACCGGATATGACATTATGACATCCATGTTACACACTTTGTGCAGAAATTAAATGGCGTACTCTTACTTTCATTCATTTTTTGGACTAGAAGTATGCTTTTGTTTGGTTTAAATCACATTTTCTCTACATATATTTTACTTGTGGATGTTATGCCCCTTTGATAATTGTTTGTCATATTAATCATGATAAACCACTTTCTGCCTACTGCACTGATCCTGTTTGTATCTAAATTCGATTGAATTTGACTCATCATACTAAACATAAGCCCATTGTCATCAGAATCTAAGATTTGATTTGAGTGAGTGTTAGGCAATCTCTTGATATGTGTACAGTAAGTGGCTTGCGTCCATGTTGCAAGTACTCTGACCGTTGGAGCAAGTTTCATAATGCAGACCACGCTGATCTGTGGACTTGTTTCGGTAGAGTACAGGGGCTTTGCATTACAAAGATCAGGAACCACTACCCTTGTAAGCTTGTATTCTGCAGCCATAATATCAGATATTCAGACATTGAAATGCTCATGGTCACCAGATCTAAGATAAGTAAAGTAACTACTGTTTTTTTTTCTGCAAGAAATTATGTGTTATTCTCGTGTCTGGGTCTTTGTCATATAATTGCGCGTGCATCTTATAGAAGAGTTAGCGCAGGGAACAGAAACCAAAGAATAGGTTTCTCTTTCAGACTCATGCATGTCAACTTTTTAATTTTAGCGTCTTCCTCCAGATAATGGGGCACTTGTTTCTCTGCATTTCCCAAGGGGGTCGTAGACGACGCCAGTTGTGTGAGGGAGACCTGAGACCAATACGATGTAGAGGAAGTTCCGAGATAGTATCGATCAGGAGATCTGCCGGCCCTAAGCGATTATTGATTTTCAGACACTTTGCGTTATTGACCACCTTCATGACCGGCTGAGCCGCCATTCAAGGGCCTGAAGCGGCCATCGTACCTCCTGAAGCTTATCTAATACTCTTCAACTCTTGATGCAATGCATTGCAGAATTACCAATCAAAATTATGGTGCATCAGCCTGTCATAACATTTCCCCACCACAGTAGAGATATGCAGAAACATTCGACTGTCATATTTTCTTCCATAGACTGCAAAAACAGTCAGATTTACGTCTCAAGCAAACGTTAAGGTGAAACTTCTCTCAGTCAATCAAGGGCAGTTTCAACTTCTACTAATTGTGGGGTAGTTTTAGTTCATCAACTGATAAAACCAGTAAATCACAAATAGAAAACATGCAGGATGACATTTTCAATGTGCTGATAACAATTTCATAGATGAAAGTACATACACAGCTTCAATTAATCGACATCCATTTCTTCCAATGCTACTCTTGCTGCTGCCAATGTGCCGATAACAATTTCATAGATGAAAGTAAATTAAACTAATTAATGGTTCATGAATATCTAAAACCCGATGACATGAAAGTAAATAGATAGGAGCAGTAAAGCCAAGTTCATCAGAACAAAGAAAACACATCGAAGATTTGTTTATTTCGGAAGTTGAACTCTGTTCTCCCAAACACCCCTCCAGCTTCAATTAATCGGCATCCATTTCTTCCAATGCTGCTCTTGCCGCTGCCTTGGCTTCCTCTAGAAGCTCATCTGGAACCTTCTGATGCTGACGGTTCGACTCATCACAGACCCAGCTCATTTCCAATTCAAAGTCCTTGTCCTTTGCCTCATCATGTATTCCATAAATGATCTTGGCTACTTCAATAACACCCTGCCTACAAGTCAATTCTGAAAGCTTCAACTTTTCAATCTCTGTTTTAGCTGCCTGCCTTCCCTTCCCAATTGCTGCACCAAAATACCTGTAAGAAACACCAGAAGGTTCAACCATGTACAGTTGTGGCCCATCTCTGTCATAACCTCCAAGGATGATCCCACATCCAAAAGGTCTGAGCCACCAATACAGTGTGCACAGATGCACATAACTGGCAACACGTTCAGCAAGTTCCTTGATAGGAATCTGATCACCATAGACATTTTCGTAGTTGGTAGCTTCAGACTTTGTCCTGGCAACAATTTGCCTGCCATCAGCTGCTAATCCAGCAACTGCCATGCCAGAGTGGCGATGAACAGAATGGATTCTTCTGTTGGAACCAGGCAGCATCATCTTTGACGCTATGAGCTTTTCCACACCCATAACAACACCATCCTTGCATTTAATGCCAATAACAGTCCCGGAGTTGTCAACAGCTTTGGTTGCGTACTCAATCTGGAATACACGGCCATCAGGAGAAAATGTGGTGACTGAGAGATCGTAGCCTGTTCCTATGCTACTCATCTTCTCCTGAGTTTTCTTCTGCTACAAGCTACAAACAGGGAGAATATTAAAAACCTAAAAGAAAAGGTCAAAATAACAAAACAAAAATAGGGGAACGTCCAAATTAGATCTATTTGGACCGACTAAAGAAAGTAAAGCAAGTCAAGCCAACAAAAAAAAAACCTAAATTGGTTTGCTAAGCATTGTCTATGCATAAAGCCATAACTTGCACCAAATTTTATATTTGAAACAGTCAAATAAGTTTAATGGGTTTTATGTTGAGACAAAGTGTAACCCTCTGCTGGTCAAGTATCTTTAGGGCAACCTCTGCTGGTCAAGGAACTTTAGGGTGACTACTGCTGCTCAAGGAACTTTAGGCTCACCTCTAAGCAAAATCAAATTTCTCAACACAAACAAAGTAAGTTTACTGTTTAATTGAAATTCTTCAAAGCTGGACAGACCAACGAAAATTATTTTTTGAAGATCTTGGAAACCATATGGAAGACATGAAAGCTAAAATTTTGCAGGTAGTCAATGGTTTCCGCTCTATAGAGAGCTACACATTTTGAATAAACAGACATATATTGGGGAAGGTTTGTTATTGTATTTCCAAACTCCAAAGAGCTTTCGGTCTTCAACCAACAAAAAGATGACCAACTGGCTTACATCAGGGGTTCTAGGTCACTAAAATTTCACAAAGCTTAAAAGTTAAATTACTCAAACATAGACACGAGATCAAGGTTTACGGTTCCAAAGAGTGTTGGAATCAGATTGATGTGATCAAAGGGAACTCTTATCACTCTTCAACATTCCCTCAATATACAGATATCATAGGGATTAATAGCTTAGAATACAGGTTACAAAGTCAATCAATTATACCGAGAGAACTGTGAAAGTGACAAAGCCAATTCAAAAGGACTATATATACCAAAGGCCCTGCACAAAGAAATAAATAATGGAATACAATCAAAACATGCTTGAGAACTTGACAGGCAGCTGGGTGTATCGAAAGAGTAGTAAACCGCATCCTAGGGCCAAATCTTATATATTGATAAAGCATATCAAAAGAGTAGTTTACCACATTCTAGGGCCAAATCTTATCTATTGATAAAACTAATTCGACAGGGAATGTAAATCACATAACGGATGTTCACTATTAGTACTGCTGCCTTTAACAAATGCCATCAGGGGTTAAATAACCCTTGTTTGGAGCCAAAGCTTTTACTAAGAAATTGCATTTTACCATTCTCTAGATTTGTTGATGAAATCTTACCCTAAGTCTAGCAAACCTAGTCTTTTAACCAACAATTTTAGCATCAGTAAATAAATAAAACCTAAATCAAACAAAGTAACCATTCTAAAAATCAGTCCCCTTCTGCCCTGCGTTGTCGAAACCACAAAAAGAAATCTTAAACAGAAAACTATACACACAAAACAAAACATGATAATCATCCCAAGCAGAAACTAAACATGCATTAGGAGCTAATGCAACAAATCTCCATGGTAAACAATACACAAACTAGTCTTCACTATATTCAGTACCACAATCGAGTCCAAACTTCACAACACAACCTAGTTCAAACACAGATCGAGCTCTGTTGCAAAATCAAAAAGCAAAACAAAAATCGAGAGAAATCAAACAAACTGGAGACTTAAATCGAAGTTTAAACCTAAATTCAAGTTAGATGAGTGTGAATTCAAGTGAGAGGGGTTAGGGTTAGGGTTTTGGAGTGGAGACGAGAAATCAGAAAACATACCGGAGGCGGTGGGGCGTCGGGATTTGGTGGTCGGAGGCGGACGATGGCGAGGCGTCGTAGAGAGGAAGAAAGCGAGTGAGAGAGTGATTGGGGAAGATGGGAGCTCCGGTGTTGCCTTTTAGTATAGTTGTAAAAATAGCTATTTGACCCTTTCGTGTACAATTACTTTTCACATAAGCCCTTGGCTTATTGTTTAAGTAAAGTTTTTTTTTCACTCTTTTAGAAAAATCTTTTATTTTTCTCTTTAGTATTGGGGATGGGGTATTCCATGCACAAATCTGAAAACAAGATAAGATGTTTTGGTCTCACTAAGATGCCAATAAAATTTATAAAGCACGAATTTCTCTAGTGTCTGAAATGTAAGGTCCTAAATTATTTGTAATAACCCTAAATTTCAAACAATATTTGAGTTTGTTTTGAATTCTATAAAAATTGTGAAATTTAATTAGAATGAATGTGTTTTGTTTCGACATTATGTAACGAGTAACGGTTACGTTCTCGGCAACGTTAATTCGAAAAACGTTACGTTTCCGAACGAATATATCGACTTTTATTCTGTCGATCAGTTGCGAAAACTTCCTTCACGAAAGATGTAGGGCTCGTCAATACGAGTTCGTGGATACGTGACGTGTTCTAATCGGAAGACGTACGTAAAAGTTATTAACGTCGGAAGTTAGTTTCCGATTTGGAAACTAGTATAAATAGAGTGTTTATGGATTAGGGTTTCCATAATTAGAAACACTCTCTCTCTCCCTTCGGGCCGCCTCCCTCTTTCCTTTCTCTCTCTTTCTCCCCGATCCCTCTCCCTCTTACACTCGGCCTCACCACCGATCTCCCTTCACAGGGAGACGTGGTCGTCACCGCCTACCAGGAGCACCGCACAGCTCTCCTCTCCAACCCCCGAGCTTGCGACACACGGACTCGCCGCCAAGACCTTCATCGCTCTCCCCGAGCTCCTTCGCCGACTCTGTGCTCAAGGAAAGCACGCCTCCTCCTCCTCTTACCTCTGGAGCCCTCCACGACAAGGGTTGAACCTCGATTCACCGCGCGGCCTCACCTCTGCTCGAATCGACGTCGTCGGCCTCTCAAGCATCACCAACGACGAATCGAAGCCTCCACTGTTTGATCTAGGTATGAATTGATGAATTTGACGTTTGTGTGTGATTGTATGATGTTTGGGAGTGATTGGGAGGATTTAGGAATTGATTTGGAAGGATTTCGGAGGAGTGGAGGAGAGTGGAGCACCGCCGCCTTAGGCGGCGCGTGTGGTGTCATGGGGGAGGTTAGGGCGGCGGGAGGCCGTGAGAAGGAAGAGGGAGGTTTTGGAAGCGGCGGTGGCGTGCTACGCGCCGGCCCTAGGCTCGGCGCGTATGCCCCACGCGCGGCCTGCCGGCGGGTGGCGCGTGTACCCCACGTGAACAGTATTCCATAAGGGTATTTTGGTAATTTTGTAATTTATTTTTACATACGGTAAATGTAAAAAGGTGAATTATATTCGGTAAATGTAAATTTAAATTACTTTCAGTAAAGATAAAAGTAATTTTGGAAGGGTAATACGGTAATTATTATTTACTGAAACAGTACGTACATTTGAATAGTAATTATACGTACAGAAATACGTAAATAGTATGTACTCGTACAACGATACGTATTGGTTATGTATTTGTACATTAGTACGTGATTATTACTGTGAATAGTAATCGTGAATATTAATGTGAATAGTGATCGTGAATAGTAACAGTAACGTGAATAGTACTAGTGATCAGTAACAGTAACAGTAACACTGAATAGTGACGGTGAACAGTAACTTCGTAAAACCGAAAATCGCTGAACAGTAACCGATTATTACTGTTTCGGCATTTAAAGGTTGACGAAACGTTTCTAAATTTCTTTTCTTATCTTTTCAAGGTGATCGATAAATCAAGGAAATGAATTATCTTCGGAAATTGTGGAATTACGCTCGAGTTGAAAAGGTGAGTAAAATCTCACATATTTATGAATCTACCCTTGCGGTGATTCTAAGATATTTGCAAGAGTTTTAATATTGAAATACGACATGTATACAATATAATGGATTATATATATATTGTATAATGGTAATAAGTACATATATATATAATTTGCTATATTATATACTGTTATGAATTCATCAGGATTAGGTCAATTCGATGACAAGCATGTGATTTTTAACATTGAGATTGTTAAACTGTTAATTGTCTTCGGACCTGATGTTTGGTACAATATGATGTGAGATTATTGTACGTGTTTGGCAAGTCGAAACCTAGCCTTTGGCCGGGCGAAAGTTACGATACAGTTAGAGCTCTAGTCTGTCTGCCTTAGTACTGCATGTTAGGCAACGGGTGGTTGTCTGCTCATGGGTACTCAGATTGTTTTGGATGTTGGGTAGCGGGTGGCTATCCAATATCGACGGTGTATTACGAGAGGGGTAACAGATGTGTACCAGCGTTCTTGGTACCCGTAATATAAATGCATTTGGGTAACTAGAAGGGTTACTTAATTTCTCATGAGCGTTTTATTTCTTATTTCCTTGGGACGACCAGATGGGTCGTCCATTGACTCATGAGTGCATTTATATTTGATGATTTGTGATTTTTCGTATATATTAATATGCGAGTTATATTTTCATTTTACTCATACGAGCTGTAAAGCTTACCGTGTTTGTGTTTACAATCCCGGTGCACCAATCCGATGGTGTAGGGGATTACTCTGCAGGTGTTGAGTAGTGGAGATTGAGCGACGACTCCGGAGGCTCGAAGTCGTTCGTATCCTACTTGTGGTGAGGTTTTTAGCGTGGATTTGTGTGTGTGAATTGGTGTGGTTTTATTTGTGAGATTTGTGAGTGAGTGTGAGGATTATTACATTTCCATTTTATGTATGGATTATAAATTTGGGTTGTAATAATCGGTTTGTCTGAGTTGTATTGAGAACTCATAATTGATCCGCTGTGACATTTTAATGATTTCGATTTCATGTGAGATTATTTTGTCTTTAACGACTTTAAAATTTTGAGTTTTTAAGCTCGAAATTTTGGGGTCGTTACATTATTCATCTAATTGCCAAACATGACATCTTAAATTATCGTAAAAGATCGAAATATTATATATGACAGAATTTGTTTACTTATAGATCTAAGAAATATTACATTTACAATACATGAAGGTAAATTTGTTGCTTACACGTACTATTTCATGTTATATTTTTAGCTTTTTTGTGATTGGGATTTCAGGATAATCTGCTGACACTTTTTATTCCCATAAACTACGCATTAAACATTTTTGTATCCGCTTCAAAGAGTTGATTGGTTTTCGCCCAATGAGCATGAACACAGCTTATGAGAATTGCTGATAACTGCCATCTATTGTTTTTCCTTTTAGAATAGGGCAACCCTGAACTCAATGGCCAAGTGAGTGCGTGAAGTTGATTGTTTGAAATGCTCAAACTTGCCATAAATGTGCCCTGAGTAAAAGAACTGGACGAGAAAAACGTAAAACCTTTTCTCCATATCCTGGGGCCTGGGCAACAATATGGCAAAGTAAAACTGGCCCGATCAAATAGGACGGTTCTGAAATAATTACCTGAAAGCTACGAAACACGGGACATGTTCTATTTGTTTGGATGACTATGAGGCTGGGCGTAGGGCTAGCGATTGCCTTGGTCGCATGTCTTTCCTGGCCTTTGCATTGCTGAGTGGTAAAACCGATCTTCCTTGTCCCAGTTGCCGATATCGGATGAAGCCTAAATATGCACGAACCATGGTTCAATGCATAGTATAGTAATCCTAGCCTTTTGCAGTTAAGGAGCTCCCTTGTGGCTTTGCATGTGTTGTCATAGACGAGCTCTTAAACTTGCGCCAGGCTCTTTGCAATCCCAGGGCCGCAGTGCCCCTTCTGCAGGATACTGCTTCAGAGACCACGACCAGATTTTCGACTTTCTGCATTAACGACTTAAGTAAACAAGTAGTTGCTTTTCATTTTCTACGTCCATCAAATCCAAGGACCCGTGTAAATGTAATTGAGTATATGCCAATTAAGAACATTTTTATGTATCTTTTGATGTTTTATCATGCGATGTAGTGAGATGCTTTGAGCATTAAAAAAAAAACACAATATGGCAAAGTTCAAATAGCATATAAAACAGAATGAAGAACTACGGAACAACAACATTAATTTTTTTTTAACTCTATAGCCATTAACCCCAGATCGAGTACCACACAACAACATTCCCATCGCCTGTGACCTGCGTCTAATTATTCATCTGATGTTTAATCATGAATTACACATAAATTTTCAGGAATTCATCCATGGGAGTGTACTTCACTTCGGGATAAAGCTGTGAAGCTTCTTCGGCATTTTCCCCTATTTCAAAGTTTGTCAAACAACCTTCGTAGTACATGTCATGGAAATGTCCTGCTCCTACTTGATTTGCATAGTCCATATCTGAAATTTAAATGCATTAAGAATTATAAGATATTCGTGATACATATACCACGCACAATGCTAACATGGCTAACATGTAAACATGTCCATCGATACACTGGCATATAAAAGAAGCTTAATTTGAGCATTAGAGCAAGCTAGATGTTTGCCGTTTGCTTGTAAAAACAGGGTACCTTTCATAGAGGCAAGGAAGTCTTCTTTGGAAAGAGTAACCTTTTCTAATTTCTTTCCAATAAGGCTTTCCCATATCTCCACCAACTGTCTTTGAGAGACTATGCACTTGGGTGGACGAAGGTGCAATGTTTTGTTCAATGTTCGCGGATCATCAATCGTTTTTATTGCATATGTTGCAATGTCATCCTCATCCATTAGTATCACTGGCGACATATGCACAACAAGTTAACTCAAACGATCGTTCATCGATCATATTTATAACCGAGTGTGAATTTTCCAATCTAGTTTAGATTCCAAACTGTGTACCTTTACGGTCGCCATCTCCATACATAAGCAGCTTATCCTTTGGAGGAACGAGTGTTCCCATCTGGCAAAGGTTGCCTGCATGATAAGCCGCGAAGCCAATACCACATACATATGTGAAGGGAATGTTAGCATCTTCTATTGCTTTTCTCACTTTCATTTTGTCATCAAAGGGAACTCTTCCTGGTTCAAGAGCATTTCCCATACGTGCTACGTCCATACCAAACTCCGATGGCAGAAAACGCTACAAGATATAAAAGAGAATAACATAAGCTAGATCAGTTCGTTTTCGATGAGTTCGTAGTCATTTTATGGACCAATTTACCATTCATGACTCATCATCATGTTTTTGATCAGTAAAATAGTCTAGAAGAATCGAAGTTCATGAATAAAGATCGAAGACGAATTTACCTGATATATGTAAAGAAAAAACTGATTTTGATTGAGATAATTAACATTTATTTCTAACCTTAACATTTCCAGCTTCGTTGATGGCTTCAACAAGCTTGAGCTGCAGCATAATGTTGTGACTCCGGATATGAGTCCCCGACATGGTACATATGACAACATCAACTAGCTTGACGGCATTCACCAGGCTCTGGAAATCCGAAAACGAACCCTCGACTAGGTGAGCCCCTTGCTTCTTAAACGAGAAGAGCATTTGTAGCTTCTCAACGTCGAGGCCGATCTCCGGCGCCGGCCTTTGCAGAACATAAGTCGGGTGACCTGCTGCTAAGCTTGCCTTGACAATCCTCCTCCCCATGTAACCAGTTCCGCCAACCACGAGAACCTTGCTCTTTGTACTATCCATTTTCTGTGTTTTTAGCTTCCAATACGTACTTTGTTACATTACCAGAATGAACTCGGATATAATTTTTATATAGAAGCAATTCCAGAGGCAAAATGGTTGGTGTTCCGATCTGTATAATTATCTTACTGAGTGGAGTGGTTGGTGACCTGCTTTGACAAAGCCATGCGCACTTCCTAATTACAATTAACAAATCCTTCTGAAGCTGCCCATCCCTATAAATCAACACAAATCTGAGGAATGGGACTAAGTGTCATGATCAATTCCACCCATAATATGATAATACGGTTGTGATGGGGCTTCATAATCCACCATTTTGGTCTCATATTAAACAGTATTTTAGGTAGAACGAGTAAGATTTTTAATTATTCATTTCTTATATTTCTCATTTTTAATTTGTTAACCGATTTATCTCTATTATTATATAATAGAATATATTGCGAGGTTGTTGAGGGATCAGCCGTGAACGGGTGTAGATACAAGCTTTGTTTTGTGGTTTTGTTGTTCTTTTTTGTATTGAAAAAAGGTGAACTCTTGAAAAAAATGCGGACTAGTTCCAATAACTTGATAGTTTTGCATAACAATCTTTTTACTTATGTATACTGACCCTCATTTTCGCTATTTAGGTGTACTTAATGAAATCATATGTCTCAAAGCAGCAATATTATTAATTAATTAAAAAAAAGATGAATCGATGTTTGTTGCTTCATCTAGAGTTTTAGAAAAAAAAATTAAATATATATATACATATATCATTAAAGGAGAACACTTCCAAACAGAGAAAAAAAAGACAAAGAAAAAAGGATAAGCTCCTTTGTATTTCTCTGATCTATATATAGTAAGTTTTGAAGGGCAGCATAGTTAGAACCGGTGCTTACAGAATACAGAATACAGAACTTTCGGCCATGTAGTACTCTCGATCATGCATCTTCTTCCCCACGTACCCATATGCAAGTATGGAACCCATCTTCTTTTTCTTCAACCATGCCAAACCAAGGTTTGTCTATTGTACGTTGTTGTATGAGATACAGCAACTACAGTACCATTATTGAGTACTGTTTACATCTGCATTTTTACCCTAGTACAGTTTAAGTAACAAAAAAAAAGACAAAGCAAAAGCTTCATACGGAGCATGGTAGACCTTAATTTTTGAGTTTGTTCATTTAACATATTACATTTATATAAATTCATTATCTACTCGAAGGTAAATAATTATTTTTTATCATTATTGCAAATTTAATAGCTTTTGAGCTTGAACTTTTAGGTTTTGCAAAAAATTCTTTGAAATAACTCCAAGACGAAAATAAAAAATACAAAAAAATAGTAAAAATACAGAGATAACCTTCCTAGAACAATCACAAATTACAGGGATATTATCTACAGAGTTCAACGTAGAATCTACGAGACTAGAGAAAATATCATAGTGCTTGAAGAAGTTTTTGAAGAAGATCAGATACCTCTAAACATTTTGAGCATCGGTTAAATTCACCTTAGTTAGTATCAGACTCTGTTTAGCTCAAAAGCAGGTAGGCTAAAAGCTTTATGCCACAAAGTTGGCTTCTCTCAACTAACAAAAGAAAATACAAACCAACAAATTATCAGTCTTTTTGTATTACAAAAGATTCTGATAAGTGGCAAAAGTGTTTTCATTCAAGACATATCTAGGAGGATCAATACTCGATAGAGTACACTTGTAGAGTACTGAATACACTCTACGACGAATTCTCTCATCTTCAGCGAGAGATAGGAGTTGAAGAACTTGACCCATCTCGGCCGAGTTTGATAGAATTCATAAATCATTTATCCAACAAGAAGGCTGCAGAGAAGCTACTTGTACAACTTGAGAGATTTCATCTTAAGATCAATCAACTTGAAGAAGTAAACATAAGAATCGGAAGGCTTGAAGTAAAGCTTGACTACCTCAAAGAAAAGCAATATTAGCTAGACATAGAAAAGAAGTTAGTTCGAACATAAACACTTGCTAATAATATCCAAGAGCAAGCATTTGAACTAAGAAAAGCTCAACAAACTCTGAAAGAACATTAGAAGCTCTTATCGTCCGAATATGATGAACCAAATGGTTGAGGTAAAAGTCAAGAAAAGAGATAACGAAGTAAAACGCTTATATCTTCCTACTTCAGAAGCCCTTGCTGAAAACCGGAAAGCTATAATTCATTAGCAAAAATATGATATTACTTATCTTCAAGAGATAGGTATGGAGCTGGAAGAACAATTCAAGGAGTTAAACCTTAAACTCTCCCATCTACAAAAAAAAAAGTGTGGAAAATTAAAGGCTGAAGCTGAAACAGAGAAAAATCAATGAAGAACAACTAGCTCAAAATGTAGCTAGCAATGTGATCTTACCTTCCTACTTAAGAGAAGAAAGTAAGCTTAAGTTTAGTGAACCTAAGCTTCATACATGGAAATCTTCCAATTCCACTAAGAGAAGGAACATGAAGATGTTGAGCAGAGTATTTAACAAAAGGAGCACAATTCTTGTACAACTCATCAATGCTCAAGAATTTGAGTACAATGAGATAGAATCAAGTGTACGTGAGTCCTCAATTCCTAAATTCAGACTCAACGAGATATATAAGAGAGGTTCTTTCCTTTTGGATTCTCACAAGTTAAAGATTCTTGAACTAACTGTTCTGGCAACAGGTGAAGAAATAGATATCAGACTAATAACTCAAAAGGAAGTAAGTGAAGCAATTAGAAAGGGTTATTTATACATGCACATTGGAGCAGTACAAGTAGGAATAAAACTACTAGCCAGAGATGAGATAGACTGCTCTGTCCTATGCGTCCTACAAGATAACAGGATAACAGACTTCAAAAAGTATGTTAGGGACGGTAAAAGCCTCCTTATGCAATCAGGTGACATACTTCAATGTTTTTCCAAACTTCACCACTCACCTCAGAGATGCAGCACACTGTCTCAGATTGAGAATCAAGACAGATGGAATTTCTATGAAAAAATGAATGATGGAACTTGTCATAGATTACCGAATCTATTATAAGCTCATAAGTTTGAATGTGGCACCAAATACTAAATTCCTTAATAGTCTAAGAATCACTACATCTATCCTCACCAATCCAAGAAATCATACGGAGCAGAAATATATTACAAAATGGAATTAGGTGACGTTTATGCGAGAGTGGAATCTGACTCCTTCAATCAAGAAAATTGAGAATACTAAAGCTTCAATCTATGAAAACATGAGAGGAAAGATAAACCTACAGTTCCATAAACATTCATTTGGTAGTTATGAAGAAGGAAGCACTTCGGGGACCAGGTCATCTATATTTCTTGAAGAATCATTCGAGGAAGAGGATACAAAGAAACCAATAAAAATGCTTGAAGCTGAAAGACTCAAAAGTCTATATGCACAAGCGGAAAATTGTGAGTCAGCAGAAGAATTAGAGAAAATCATACAACAAATCTCGCAAGTAAAAATAAAAAAAAAAACTAAGAAGGATGATTCTTCCATATCAAGAGCCCAAACCAGAGTCTGGTGAATTCTCTAACATGGACACAGAGAAAGCGAATACATCAAATCCTCCTCAAGGAAGTACAATAGTTCAAAATATCACGAACTACCCTACTAAGATCATCAAGGAAAATATGATCAAACTTCCCAAATGATTAGCTCTTACAGAAAAACCTGGAGAAAGAAGTTCTCAAAGGTTCATTCCTACTGAACCTAAATAGGGAAAGTCGATATGAGAAAGAGGGATATATCTAGACCTAGACCAGGTCGGAGACAAGAGAAAAGTCATAGATAATTGGGTGACTAGCTTGAGATTAATCCAAGTTCTGGTGTTGTCAAAATATGTGTATTCTGAAGCTCAGCATATTATGAGTCAACTTTGACCGGAATAGTCCAAAAGTGGTATCAATCATTCAAGAGGAGCACTTAGTATGTAATAACTCCTACAAGATCTTATCCAAGGTGTTGGCTAATCGCTTGAAGTTGATTCTCCCCTCTGTCATCTCTGATAACCAGAATAAACTATTTTTTTATGAACAGCTACAGCTTACAGGTATATCATACAGAAAATCACAACATTTGTAGTTGCCGACCGGCCAATTTCTATGGTTTGCTACCCGCTCTCCTACTCCTCCACTCACCAATGTCATCGAAGTGTATATCCCAATAATTTAGATACTTGGGTTTCCAGAGCAGCTCTAGTTGGCTTGGGAATTTGTTAGTTCTGTCGCACATTAGTTTTGATATTAACTTTGGAGTTGATTAATTTGGATCCTGCTGGATACCAATTGAAGCTAAAGTACTCTGAAGCTAATTAAGTTTGCGTAGGGAGATATGAATTATGATGCATAGATAATACACAACGTACCCAAATGAGAGAAAAAGAGATGTACAATCAGCTAGAGAAGTATTTTCTAGAAAGTGGTGAAGTGTTTTCACTCTTGATGGAGAAGTATAGGGATTAGGGGTGGCATTCGGTTTAAACGGTTCGGTTTTGGGGTCAAACCGTAAACCAAATTGAAATTTAACTTCGGTTCGGTTCGATTCACGATTTTCAATAAGGTAAACTGAAAACCGAATCGAACGGTTCGGTTTTTTTCGGTTTTTTTTTTGAAATTTTTTTTTAAAAAAATTCTAGTTTCAAAATATTGTCGATCGACACCAATAGATGTGATCAACATATATATTTAGGGACCATGTAAAAATTTCATCCATTTTGAACATAGTTTGACCGTCCACACTAACGATTAACAAAAAAAGAGGCGTTTTCACATAATAAAACCCCATTGACCGGGGCTTTGCCAAATGAGTTTTCTTGTTTCGACCACGCACGATCGATGACAAAAATTATGTGATTTCAAATATGTAAAAAAAATTTCTCATTTGCATCTTGGTAATGGGTCCTCCCTTAGGGTATATTAGTGTTTTTGGTTTACCGGAAATTCCGACGGTCAAACGAGGTCCGAATTGGATGAAAATTTAAAATGGTCACTAAATATATATACTGATCACATCGGATGGTGTCGATCAATTCCGATAAGTTTCCTTCATATAGTCGCTTCATAATGTGATAGATTTATTATAACCCTAATATAAAGGTTATGATACATTAGTGGACACTTCGGCGATTGACAACTCCAATTTGAAATATGGTCGATCGACACCAGTAGATGTGATTGGTATACATATTTAGGGAACCCGTAAAAATTTCGTCCGTTTTGAACATGGTTTGACCGTCCGTTTTGGTAATGTGTCTTCCCTTATGACATATTAGTATTGTTTTCGGTTTACCGGAAATTCCGACGGTTAAACGAGGTCCGAATTGGATGAAATTTTTACAAGGTGACTATATATACATATCAATCATATCGACTGGTGTCGATCGATCTCGAGAAGTTTACTTCATATAGTTGCTTCATATTGAGGCAGATTTAGTAATTACACATCCGCCTGTATATATATATGTGTTTGTTTTAGCAAACTTATTTGAAACATACATATATGGGCATACATATAAACATAAATGATTATATATTCATATATAACACTACAAAAGAGAAACATATAATTATATATAATATAAACCTAAAATCACATTAATCAAAACAAATATTCGGTAATATAAACGTAAAACGACATATTTTATTAATAATTCGGTTTTTCGGTTCGGTTCGGTTTCTTATGTACCCAAACTGAAACCAAACCGATTAATTCGGTTCGGTTCGGTTTTTCTTTTGTTCCGTTCATTTTTTTCGGTTTCGATCCGGTTTTTTCGGTTCAGTTTTCGATTTTTCGGTCTTAAGTGCCACCCCTATTGCTGGTGGTGAATTTGAAGTTTCGAGGATTGTTGATATCTGCTATGGTGACCCCAATAAGACAGGAAAACGTGGAGTACACTTTAAGGTAAATATATATGTTTTTACTGTTCATGAACATTGTTCATAGACACTGTTCACATTTACTACCACAATGACCACCAAATTTCACTACCACAATCTAAATGACATTCCTAACAACTTTCTAGTTCACCACAAAGTCCAATTCTGAGCTTAAACACTTCAATTTAACAAAAAATCGAAAATTTCCAATTTAAAACCTAAGGTTTCTTTTCTTCGATTTTCCTAATACAAAACGATTTGGGTTAAATCTTTTAGAGGGTTTGTAGTATGGAATGAGACCTTCAAAATATGACAAGAATCTCATCGATTGGCGGCCAAATGAGGGAGATCCGGCGAGGTGAAGTTCAGCAAAAGGTGCATTTTCGGAGGAACTTCCGGGCTTCAGCTCTCAAACGGCATCGAGATGGCAGGTGGCGCTGCCACCTATCGACAGGAGACGCATAAACCTTTCAAACGTGACCGGTGCGCCGCTCTATGGTGGCCGGACGGCAGAGATCCGGCAGCCTAAAATCGGCCGGTTGGGGAGGAAAAAATCTGTGATTTTCGGGGTGAACAGTACCCATGAACCGTACAGATCGAATTTCTGATTTTTCTCCCCCTTTTTCTTTTTAATTCCCCTATTTATACTATTTTCTAAAAATATCCAAATACCTTTTAATTCGTAACTTCTTCGTACGAACTCCGATTTATGCTTGTCGCATGTCTACGAATTTATATCGATGAACTCTACAACTTCCGTAAATGAAGTTTTCTGAGATTCCTAATGGATAAAACGCCAACTCTTAACCTGTCACGGTAACGTTTCTGTGTATAAATCGATCGAGCACTTTCGTTTTCTCCCTCGTACTATATAATCGGATCACCACCAATTTAAATATCTCCGAACAATAATTAGTAAATAATTATAAATTTTCGGGATATTACAAGAGAGCTGACCCGGAATCGGTCCAACGCTTAAGTCAAAAACATTCTAATATATGTCAAGTGAGAATATTCGGAATGAGATGTCTAACTTGAACCTCTTGCTTGCCTTTTATAGTAGAAGATATATGTCTAACATTTGGAACTCATAACTAAATATCATTAATTTCTTCACTTATTGGTTAGCGGTTACACATGTTCATGTCGGCGGTTACAACATTCATTACAACGGTTACCGTTGTATTTATCTCTGCAATGATTATTATATTAACTGTTACAATGATTGTTAGTAATAATAAACACATTTATTACTGTAATTAATCGCTACAGTTACAAACACTGTCACACCCCGAGACCATTTCCGGTCCCGAAATGCGGCAGTAATCGCTGTAGTCCTAAGTTAGTACCAATCGATACGAGATCCTACGTATCGACAGCGCCAACTCACGACTATAAGGCTATGGGGATAAGTAAATAGTAACAAATTTGGGTTAAAAACAAATGAAGCTCAATATCAAATGCGCTGATGGGGTATATCCAACCCGACCGGCTCTAAGGTTCGCATTCGGGCGAACCGAGAGCCAATAATGTACTACGGTGCCAGACATACGGACACGGTTATCACCGTAGTAATAAGTTACACAGTGCCGGACATCAGGACAACGGATTCACCGTGATGGTGCCCGGACATCAGGACGCGCGATTCACCATATAATAAATAAACTTGCGGTGCCAGACATCACTACACGGAATCACCGACTTATAAACATGCATCAAATAAAAGGGTCAGTTTTGAGACAATACGACCCAAGTAAGATGCAAATGAATGCAACATGCGATAAAGACGTATGGCATATACATTTTATATATAGAAAATCACTAACCTGGAAGGTACCGGCTCACCCTAGCGGGCAGCTAACCCTACCTGATATAGCAGTGTCGAAGTCTGCGCCCCAAGTCACGCTCCTCTTCCTCCGCGTAGAATCGTGTCCTGCAAGCAAGTCTCATAGCTAAACAAATGATGAAAAGGAATAAATTAGGGTCACGACGTTTTTAGTCGATTAGTTTACGACTCCTCGATTTTCAATCCCGGGGAAAATCGAGTTTGGCGTTTTAACCAAATTTTAGAATGGTAAAACGTTGGAAAGAACCAATTATTTTCCTATCTACTCAAGTCAAATAAACTTTAATGAAAATTACCCTAAGATGAGAGTCAAACTGCCTAGGTGAAAAGGTTAATTACTAAAACAGTAAAAAGTAACAGTAAAAACATAATTATTTGAATAATTACTGTCATGGTAACAGTAATAGCAAAAAGGTAAATTTTTAACAGTAAAATCTGTCAAGGGGTAAGATCGTAATTATTGAAAGTCAACAGGGGTAATTTGGTATTTTCACGATGACAATGAAACGATAAAAGGTAAGTTTGAAATAGTAAAAACCAGGGTTTTTACCCTTCATTCTCCGATCTGTAATTCTGGCAAAATATCTGGTAGAGACCACCTCAATCTAACATGCAATTATATAGAAAGTATCGAGACAATATTTCGATCACAACCATACTAAAACAGAGGGAAAGGAGGAGGTTTTATACCTCAACGAAGGGTGATGGCGGAGGTAGTCGTCGAGGGCTCCGGTGCTGCAAACCCGCGCTGCTGCGGTCATTCAAGGTCTCCTCCAAGTTTTCTGAGGCTACTCCGGGGCTGCTAAGCCAAATAAAAGCTAACTAGAGGCGTCCCGAGCCAAGAACCAGTGCGTCGGAGATAGAGGCTCACGACGGAGCAAAACAGGGGTGGAGAAGAGAAGGTACGAATGGTTTTGTGAAATTTTGGAGTGCAAAACGATTCAGAATCGAAGGAAAGGAGGAAGTCACCAAGAGGAGGGCATTTGGGTCGCCGGAGGTTGAATTGGAGCTCCGCCGGCGTCGACTGCTTGAGTTCGGTCTCGTGGGGAACTCTCTCAAACCTTACATGCAAGGACAAGGCTCTAAAGAGCTCGAAGAGAGGGAACTAATGGTGGTGTTCTCGGCGTCTGGGTTGGCCGGAGGACGGCGATGAGCGGCGGCGAAGCTCCGCCTGTGTCCTCTGTTTCGGAGGGAGAGAGAACGACGAGGGAGACGTGAGAGATGTTGTGGTGTGTGTGAGTGTATGATAGTTAGGTATTTAAAGGTTGATCCGACGGTCCAGATCATTTCGCTCAAATGGACGGCCAGAATTGAAAAACAGAAAATAGGAATTTCTTAAAATACGTTTTAAAAGAGTTAACTTCGTAAACTCGTAAGATATTAACCGAGCGTCGGAATAATATTCCGTCAATACTCCCGCGCTCGTAACGACGCGTAGTTTAATACAAAAATATTAAACTATATTTTTGACATCTCGAAAAATGTGGGTTAGCGCGACATTTATGCCGGAAAGATGAAGAAATTTTCTAGGGACTCACAAACACTAATTAGTATTACATTTATATTATAGGGCAAATTTTTTACCCACCACATGCCCACTTCCTAACAAGATGCCACATGTCCCTATCTAATATATAATCTAACTAAGGTTAATTATTATATATTTTTTTTGTTACAAAGGAGGCTCAACAAAACCTAAACAAAAAGAAAACTAAAAACTACTAGAAGAGCAAGAAACCCTTCTAGCTCTAGTTACAGCAACAAGATCATCTAAGTAAAATTGAGTAGCATGGACAGGAGGGTGATCAAAAATCACAAGACCCTTCTCATGATGAATACTATTTTTGGCAAGGGAATTAGCAGTCATATTAGTTTCTCTAAAGATATGATTCACATAACTGATTTTCATGCCGCTTATGAAGTTCAAACAGCCTTTTAAGGAGAGAGCCAAGACGATGGACTGCAAGATCGGAATGCTAAATAAGTTGAGCCAGGATAGTAGAGTCTGACTCAATTTTCAGTTTAGAAATCTGCATAGAAGAGGCAATTTTGAGACCAAAGAACAAGCCCGAAGCTTTTGCATCAAGAATCGTACCAATACCAAGATTGACTTGAATTCCAGAAATCCAATAACCATTGTTATCTCTAAGCATACCCCCAACTCCAATTAACCTAAGAAGCATTGTTTCTAGTCCCATCAATATTTAACTTGATAAAATCAACATTAGGCATTTTCCAAGAAATGAACTTGTAATTGTAAAAGGAATCAACAATCTTTTTGGAGTTGGCATTAGTTCATTCCTCAACAGAGTTTCAAATAATCTCTTTAGGGAAAAGAGGCATTTGAAAAACAAAGTCAAAAACCTGTTTGTTCCTCCACTTACAAATATACCAACAAATAAAGACAAACAAGTAACACCAGCTCATATTATTCTTGATCAAAGTATGACAATGCAATTGAGCATGGATCCAGCCATTCCAGTCTAAAGAGAAGGAATTAAGGATGGAGCCAGGAACGAAAAAGTACCTCCATATAGACTTAGCTTTGGGACAATCTCTGAGCAAGTGCAAGAGAGTCTCATAAGCTGAATTACATATAGGACAAGAAGTGACATTGGTGAAATTCCTTCTAGCTCTTTGCACATTACACAACAGCTTTTTGTGAATCATGGTCCAACAAAAGGTCTTTAACTTGGAGGGATGTTTAGCTTCCACAAGATTTTCCTCAAAGGATTCAAATCACTGGAGAGATCAAAATTAAGGAGGTAAGCAGATTTGACAGAAAAGGAACCACTAGAAGTAGCTCCCCATATCATGACATCATCACTACAGCCATGAAACCCAGCAGGAATGTTAATAGTTTGATCCAAAATCTCATTAGGAACAAGAGAAGACAAAAGCTCAATATTCCAGCTATGTTCATTCCAAAATTCATACACAAAACCATTAATATCAATGATAGCAAAAGGCAAAGCCTAGTTGATGACGGAAAATTGACCAACCCAAACATCAGTCCAAAATAAAGCAGAATTACCATAACCAATACGCCATCGAAGACCTTTCTTGAGCATATAAACACCATGAGAGATACTCCCTTAAGTGCTAGAACAATCAGGGGAGGTTTAAAATTCTGATCAAGTAAAGTAGACTTTGTATTTTTTTGAGTAGATGGAACTCCAAAGGCCCTCATCACCTTACAGCATCCTCCAGCTAACCTTGGCTAACATGGCTAAATTCATATCAGAGGTAGTCTTGATTCCTAATCCACCAAGCTATTTAGGAAGACAACAATATTCCAATTCACAAGATGAACTCTCTTTTTATTAGGGGTATCACCCCAAAGAAAATCCCTATTCAGCTTATCAATCTTAGAACAAAGACTTTCAAGAAGACGAGCATTTTGCATGGTATATATAAATGGGGATGGATGATAAAACAGACTGCACCAAAGTAAGTCTCCCAGCCATACATAATATTTTACTTTTCCAACTAGCAAGCCTTGATTGAATTTTAACTATTTTATATTTTAGTTATGCATTTTTTATTTCCTTTAATTCTAATTAAACACTTAATTTCATTCTTCTAATTAATATGACAATAACTATTCAATGTATTATTTTCCTTTTTCTTTTAAGCAATAATTTCATTCTTCTAATTAATATGACAAATTCGATGTGGAAGAATTTTGTGTATATGATGAGAGCAAAAGCATAGCTAATGTCAATATATAATGAGAATGTGGATACTTGTCGTGTCATGTACTAAGGGATACGGTTGGGAGTTGGTACCGAAAAAATGGTACCGAAACCGTTCGTCCCGTACCGAATACCGACGGGACGGGATGAATTGCTACAAATACTTGATACCGAACCGATACTGATACCGAAAGTATATAATCGGGATGGGTCAGTTTCATATGATCTGATACCGAATGGTACCGACCCGAACCGGAAGTCTAAAAGGGATTAAAAGCCCATATGTTTTTTTTTCGGGTTTTAGGGTTTACAGAGACATTCTCTCTCGCCTCCAACTGAGTTCTGACTCTTCTCCCTCTATCACCGATTCGTTATCCCCGATTCGCCTCCATCAATTGCCGCATCCTACAAGTGGTAGCTCCCTCTATTACTTCTCCCTTCACCGATTCACCTCCATCAATCGACGCATCCTACAAGTGGTAGTTCCCTCCACCACTTCTCCCTTCACCGATTTGTTTCAATCACCGATTCGCCTCCATCAATCGACGCATCCTACAAGTGTAGCTCCCTCCATCACTTTTCCCTTCACCGATTCGTCTCTCGGAGTCTATCCACCCAAGTTCTTCAATGGGAAAACTGAAAGTAAGTGTTTCATACTGCGTTTCATACTGTGTTTATTTGATTTAGGTCAATGTTAGGGGTTAGATTTAGCCTTTAGGTCTGATACTCTGTTTATTTGATCTATGGCTTGTTGGAAGAGCTTGTAGTGGATTTTGTCTCCTACTTCAACCAAACTTTTGATTTCTTCTGTTTGTGGAATTGTATTAATTGTGTATTGTTGAGCAGTGAGTCACATTGAGTGTATCAGTTAGAGCTATATATGTTTTGTTGTTTGATTTTGGTAAACTATTGGAGCTATATCAACTGTCTATCTATTGGAGCTATATATTTGTCGGAGCTATATGTTATTATGTTTTGTTGTTTAATTGATACTACTGCTCAAGGAAGAAGATGGTGTTACTCTCTGCATTAAAGAGCATGACACATTATACTATTCTTCTTGCATAATTGAGATTAAACTTCATACATTGCTGTAATTAATTTATGACATTTGTTCCCTGCTTTCTTTCTCTCTTTTTTTTTTTCAGATAAAAAAGGGTAAGAAGAGAGTCGAAGATGATGGAGTCTCAGATACAACACCAAAGGCTACAATTAGTAGTCTGTTGTTGGGTTCTTCCCAAGGTACATCTCCCTCAGTCCCTGAAACTAATGTAGTAGAAGATCATGAACTTATTGCTCGGGCTGCTAGAAAACGTAGATCAATTTGGAAGCATTTTAGCACTGGATATAGAGTAGTTGATTCATTTAGGAGTTCATTGACTCCTAAAAGTGTTGAAGCATTGATGTAATAACCCTATTTTTTTCCATACAATATTTGGTTTTGATTTGAATTCTATAAAGTTGTGAAATTCAATTAAAATAAATTTGATTGTTGCGACTTTACGAAACGAAAACGGAAACGTTCTCGGAACGTTTAATTAGAAAAACGTTACGTTTCCGAGCGAATATATCGACTTTTATTCTGTCGCTCGATCGCGAAAACTTCCTTCACGGAAATTGTAAAGCTCGTCGATACGAGTTCGTGGACGCATCACGCGTTCGAATCAGACATCAGACGTGGAAGTTAATAACGTCGAAAGTTCGTTTCTGATTTTGGAAACAAGTATAAATAGAAAATTTTAGGGATTAGGGTTTCCATTTCTGGAAACCCTTCACCCGCGCCTCCCTCCTCTCTCTCTTCCCCTCGCGACTTCTCTCCCCGACCCTCTCCTTCCACGCCGGCGATCTCCCTCCACCGGCCTCCGTGCTTGACACCGCCGGTGTCATGAAGACCGCGCGATCACGCGCAGCGACCGGTAGTAGCGGCGACGTACCCCGAGCGGGGATCGAGAAGCGCCGACGGAGCTCGACCTCGGGTTCGTCGATTTCGACGTGGCCGGCATCGCAGGAGCTCGGCGCCACCACCACGAGCTCACCCTCCTCCTCCACGACACGAATCGACCCACGGTGAGACTCACCTCGAGCAGCAACGCCAGCGATCGTCTTCCCTCGAACCCGAGCCTTCACGGCGATTTTCTGAACTCCTCCGGTGAATCTGACGCTCCAAACCATCGATTGAGGTGAGGGTTAGTTTCATATGATTGTTGTGATTTTTGGTTGATTTGAAGAAGATTGGAGGGGGATCAAAGGATTATGAACACCGCGCCGCCTTAGGTGGCGCGTGTGGGAGCGTGGAGGGGGTCTAGGGGCGGCGTAAGGCCGTGGGGAGGAAGAGGAGGAAGAAAAAGAGAGAAATAGGGCGGCGGTGGCGTGCTACGCGGCGGTTTTGGGCTCGGCGCGTGGGCCCCACGCGCGGCCTGTCGGAGTTGGCGCGTGTACCCCACGCGCCGCCACGTGCGGCGGCGCGTGAACAATGTTTCCGAAGGGTAAATTTGTAATTTATTTTTACATGCGGTAAATGTAAAAGTGATTTACGTACGGTAAATGTAAATTTATTTTACATACGGTAAATGTAATTATAAAATACTTTCAGTAAATGTAAAAAGTAATTTCAGTAGGGTAAATCAGTAATTAATATTTACTGAGACAGTATTTACATTTGGAATAGTTTTCGTACGTACAGAAATATGTAAACAATATGTACTCGTACAGGAATACGTAATGAATATGTATTTGTACAGTAATACATGAATAGTACACAGTGAATAGTACTCAGTGAACAGTAAATTCGTAAAACCAGAAATTGCTGAACAGTAACAGATTATTACTGCTTCGCCATTTAAAGGTTTACGAAACGTTTCTAAATTCTTTTCTTATCTTTTCAAGGTGACCAATAAATCAAGGAAATGAATTATCTTCGGAAGTTGTGGAATCACGCTCGAGTCGATAAGGTGAGTAAAATCTCACATATTTACGAATCTACCATTGCGGAGATTCAAGATTTTGCAAGAGTTTTAAATATTGAAATACGACATGTATATGATATAGTGGAATATATATATATATATATATTTGTATAAATGGTAAATAAGTACATATATATATAGTTTGCTATAATATATACTGTTATGAATTCATTGTGAATATGATCACAGTGGTGATGAGAATTATATATCGAGCATGTGATGCGATTTGTACAAATAATGAGTAGATTATTGTACGTGGTTTTAACATTAAGAATTGTTAAAACGTTTTATCTTCGGACGTGTTTATGAAATATGACATTGATATAATAAAGTGGATTATATATATATTGTATAAATGGTAAATAGGTATATATATATATAGTTTGATATATTATATACTGTTAGGATTTCGTTTGTGAATATGATCACAGTGGTGATGAGAATTATATATTGAGCATGTTGATGCGATTTGTACAAATAATGAGTAGATTATTGTACGTGTTTATGTCTTCGGACCAGTCTTCGGACGTGTTTGGCATGTCAGAACCTAGCCTTTGGCCGGGCGAAAGTTATGATACAGTTATAGCTCTAGTCTGTCTGTTGGAGTACTGCATGTGAGGTAACAGATGGGTTATCAGCTCATGAGTACTCATATTTTTGGACGTTGGGTAGCGAGGAGGTTGCCCAATGTCGGCGGTATTATAAATGCATTTGGGTAAACAGAGGGGTTGCCCAATTTATCATGAGTACTTTCATTTTCATATTTTTGGGACAACCAGGTGGGCCGTCCATTGACTCATGAGTGCATTTATATTTGTTGATTTGTGGATTGTCTTATATATTGATATGCGAATTATATTTGTTTATTTTACTCATACGAGCTGTAAAGCTTACCGGGTTTGTGTTTACAATCCCGGTGCACCAATTCGATGGTGTAGGGAATACTACTGCAGGTGTCGATTAGTGGGAATCGAAGGACAACTCTGGGAACTCGAAGTCGTTCATTATCCTGCTTGTGGTGAGGTTTCTATTGTGGATTTGTGTGAGGACTTGTGAGGATTTGTTTGTGAGTTTTGTGAGAGATTGTGAGGATTATTACATTTCCATTTTTATGTAATATTAAATTACAAATTTGGTTTGTAATAATTGGTTTGTCTGAGTTGTATTGAGAACTCAGTAATGATCCGCTGTGGCATTTAAAATGATTTCGATTCATTGAGATTGTTTTGGTGTTTCACGACTTTGAAATTTTGAGTTTTTATGCTTGAAATTTTGGGGTCGTTACAATTGATTTGCTTAAAAAGTTGGTTGAGGGGTAATGAAATAAGCTATGAATATGAGGAACCATGCCCCAAAGAGTTCGAGTTCATTGAGAGTTGTGAGAACGGTAAAGATTATGAGATTTTAACTTCTATTTTTTTGTTTATTATTTTATTTCCTAAATTTTAACTTTGTAGGTTTCTGACAAACTTGTGTTTTCTACTTTTGAATGTAGAGCATCCTACCACAACATCTTCAAGCAATTGTCCTCCTCCAAAACCAAAGGGAACAATTGAAATTGATGGTGAATCAGATGAAGAAGGAAGTGAAGGTGATGAAGGCAGTGATGGTGAAGAAGTTGGCTCTGATCAGTCTAATGATTCAGCATCAAATTAATGGAGACAACTTTCATTTGTCATTCATTATTCCTTAGCTTTTAAGTTCCATTTTCTTAGCTTTGTGAATTGCTGAACTTGTGATGGTGATGGACAGATGAAGATTACACGTATCTTTTATGTAATTTTGTTTATGATGGATCATAGTTAGTGTAGTTAATCATGTATAAGTAGGTCAGCAAGGTGCACACTTGAATCTGCCAGTTTAGTACCGAAAAAGTACTGAACGGTATCGGTTCAGTTCGGTATTGAGGTTGAAATAGCGGTACCGAACATACCGATACCGAAATATAAAACTGGTATGATATCGATATATACTGAATCCCGAACCGTCCCGTACCGGTTCCAGCCCTACTAAGGGATATCACAAAAGAACATTGAACTTATATAAAAGCATATGGTGCATAATTAATTATTGAACACAGATAAAAACAATCCAAAAGTTTATACATATCCAGAGAATACGAGTCTTAGTTAGGGAGATCGATCTAATTTGGATATTATTACATTCTAATTTGATTTGAGTTAATTGTTTAATTAGAATTAAAGGAAATAAAAATTGTAAAACTAAAATATGAAATAGTTAACCTTAGTTAGATTGTAGATTAGACAGTGACCCGTGACGTCGTGTTAGAATGTAGGCATACCAGTATGGATGACAAATTTGTTTCCTTTCTATTATGGCTAAATAATTTATAACCCCCCACAGCATGGACACCGAACACCAACCTATTTCGAACCATGAAGTTTAATAAAAATATAAAAGACTATAGATCTTCCATCTTTCTTGCTGTACGTCTAGGGCACCAACCATCTAAGAGTGACTTTTACTACAAATTGAATATCCTTGTTAGCTTTGCTTGCTTGTGACAAGTTGTATCTGAAAAGGAAAATTAATGAACATCGATCACCAACTACGTACATTGGTTTTCTTTATATATAGATAGGAATGACGTCTATGCAATAGCAGAAGATAATTGAAACACATAACCACAGAGCTGGGAAAGACAATGGCAAATGCAATGAGAAATCTTAAGGTTCTTGTTGTAGGTGGTACTGGGTATATTGGGAGGAGGATTGTTAAGGCAAGCCTAGCACAAGGCTACCCGACTTATGTCCTTCAAAGACCGGCGACGGAGATTGGCCTCGACATTGAGAAACTACAAATGCTCTTGTCGTTCAAAAAGCAAGGGGCTCATCTCGTGGAGGGTTCGTTTTCTGATATCCAAAGCCTTGTCGATGCTGTCAAACTAGTTGACGTTGTCATTTGCACCATGTCGGGTGTGCATTTCCGCAGTCACAACCTTTTATTACAGCTCAAGCTAGTAGAAGCCATTAAACAAGCTGGAAATGTCAAGGTATTCGATTGAGCTTTGTTTAATCCATGCACATAAGAATTATATATGTACGTACATGTAGCGATACATGAGCTTATGACTTCAACAATGCTATAAGGCTAACTCAAGGCTTAGAATAGTTTTAGATTAAGGTTATAAGTATAGGTTTTTCATTTTGGTAATTAAGATGGCCTGATTAGAAACCCTAAACTTTAGTCGTAATTTTTTTTCTCTCTCACTCTTTGTGATCGAAGCGCTTCTTGCCATCGGAGTTTGGTCTGGACCCGGCGCGTATGGGACATGCACTTGAACCAGGAAGAGTGACATTTGATGAGAAAATGAGAGTGAGAAAAGAAATAGAAGAAGCTAAAATCCCCTTCACTTATGTGTGTGGTGCTGCCTTCGCCGGTTATTTTGCTGGCAACCTATCACAGATGGGTACTCTTGTTCCTCCAAAGGATAAAGTCCTTATTTATGGAGATGGCAACACTAAAGGTAATCAAAACGTATGCAAATTATTTTCCAAAATTAATTATACAAAACCCTTATAGTTATAATTATCATACATAAAATGTTATTGTTTTTATTTGTTTGAATTGTACACATGCAGTATCTATTATGGATGAAGATGACATTGCAGCCTATGCGATCAAGACAATAGATGATCCACGAACTTTGAACAAAACATTGTACCTTCTTCCGCGCGATAGCCTACTCACTCAAAGACAGTTGGTGCAAATTTGGGAAAATCTCGTTGGGAAGAAACTTGAAAAAATATCGATTTCGAAAGAAGACTTCCTTGCCTCTATGAAAGGTAAGATTACTATATTGATTAATGCAAGAAGCCAAGGGAGTAGCTTGTGTCATATCAACCTAAGGTTAATTATGATTTGAGATCCTTATACTTACAAACTTTTCTGGCTTTACGTACGTACTGTCACAACTCACAAGCGATAATTTGATTAATTAATTTTCATGACATTTTGGATTTGTATTATGTTTTTCAGGTATGGATTATGCAGGCCAGGTCGGAGTGGGGCACTTCTATCATATTTTCTATGAAGGCTCTTTGACAAACTTCAAAATTGAGGAGGAAGGAGAAGAAGCTTCGATGCTTTACCCAGAACTGAAATACACCAGCATGGACGAATACTTGAAACTTTATGCATGAGAATGATATATATATACACACACACGTGTGTGTGTTGTCCACAATATATATCTAAAATCACAATTTGCACAAGTACATAATCGATCATCTTGTAAGTTGTAACCGGTACGAACTCAATAGCGTGAGAGAATAAGAACTCAAATTAATATTATGTGGGCAACACTCGATCGAGCTCTTTGTGAAGTGTGAGTGTGTACGGATCGGAGATCCCTCATTATAGTGACAAGGATCACTCAGTAATCAGTATTCATCTGAAGGATCGAAGACTCAGTTTGAATCCATTTCCATCATTCTGGATGATGATATCCTTTCATTCTACTATATGTATCTTGTGAGAAAAGTAATCAAGATTGACATATAATTCTAGCCATAAAAATATCATGCACGCAGTGATGCAAGTAATAACGTACTAATCTTGATTCTTGACTAATCCACTTAGGCCCGGTTTGGTGTGGCTTTCTCAGCTACTTTTAGGAGCAAAAGGACTTTTGGGTCTAAATTAGAAAACTGATTTGAGTGGAATCGATTCTCCCAACCACAGGTTTTGGAGAAGCTTGCTTTGAGAGCTGCTTTTGCGGGAAACCCGTCTAAAAAACGCGGAGGTTTAATGAATGTTTTGTAAATCCTCTTTTGCCCTCATTCATTTTTGAAAAGGACATCGATCGCGACCATCTCCTCTTCTTCCCTCTCGTTCCACACTTTCAGTAATCTCATGCTCAATCTAACTGACTTGACCCTCTCCCAGAGCTTATTTACAATCCACAAGGTACTGATCTTCTACTTGACTGATCTCTTCTCATGCTCCTCAATCTATAAATTTGATACAGTGAATAACATCCAAATTTGCATTCATCTAGCCAATAAGTTGGGGAAATTTGGGAATCAAATCATAGCGGTTTGCTTCTTTTTTCTGGTTTGTTAGGTTAATTTGCTAGGATTTGGAATTATTGATGACCATTGTTACTTGGCATCAAGTGGAGATCAATTACACATGTAATATGTAAACACCCCAGTGGAAATCAAACTTATATATACAATTAAATGTTGAAGTTCGATTTCTGATTTCCCCCTCAAATTGCAATGCATGGATGGGTTGCATATCTTCATTGTATCTTTCTTTCTGTTCGGTTGATTTTGACAAAAGAAATGTAGCTAATGTGTATACTATGTAGCACGGACACGGACACGAGTGTCCGTATTGGACACGATTCGATACGTAGACACGGCATATAGAAATTTTTTTGGACACGGACACGTGGTGGACACGTCAATTAAAATTATTTTAATATATATATATATATATTTATTAAAAAATTAATTTAAAATTTGAAAGTATTTAGATGTATATATATTAAAGTGTGCATAAATATAACAAAAACTGAATATGTTGGAATGGTTGAGGATTTGTTGGATCATTTGGATGACCAAGGTTCTAATCTCACCACAAGCATTCTTATTTTTATCATGAGTTTCTCTCCTTATATATATTAAAGTGTGCATAAATATAACAAAAACTGAATCTGTTGGAATGGTTGAGGAGTTGTTGGGTGCCTTGGATGACCAAGGTTCGATTCTCACCATAAGCACTTTCAATTTTATTATGAGTTTGTGCGTGTCCGCGTGTCCAATTCGGACACTCGCGTGTCCGATTCCGACACTCGCGTGTCCGGGCCGTGCCCAAATTGAGTTCGCGTGTCCGAACGTGTCCGCGCGTGTCCGAGCGTGTCCGTGTCCGTGTCTGTGTCGGACACGCAATACGGACCCTTGTCCGCGTGTCCGTGCTTCCTAGTGTGTATATATATATATATAAATGGATTTTTGGGTTCGTTGTACACTAAACTGCATTTCATGACTTTAAATTATGAAATAGGATAGGATATATTCCCAGATTTGTAGAGAACTCCCCACATTAATTTTGCTTGTTCAATATTAATGATCCAAGTAACTTATAACATGATACATTCATATTGAGAATAAAACGTCTTCGGAACTCGATCGATCCAATATTAAAGCAATAAAAGAAGCTGGAAATATCAAGGTAATTAATTAATAACTAATTAGTTTAACTTTGATGTATCCAGATAAACCCTGAATCTTTGAAATACAGAGTTTCGTTTTCTTAATTACAGTCTCTTGCCATGGGGAATTTGGCATGGACGTGGCGCGGATGTGGTAATTGGAGGCCAGTTCTGACTGCGGCATTTCCGTCACATTTTCTATAGTCTCTTAAATTGACAAACTTAATTTAGGGGATGATGAGGAACTGAGGAAGCTAGCTAGGAGAGCATTTTCTAAGGTACTGGGTGCATGGTCCACAATATGTAAGCCATGGCTTTTGTGGAATTGTGGATAATTAAATAGTTAAATTAATGATTCTATCACATAATTTAGCTTATCTTATTGCATACCTTACCGCTTAACTAATTTTAGTCTGTCTAGTTCATCATTCATTGGTGGCCCCAATTTGCAAATTGGTTGGTTTGTCAGGAAAATTCTGCTCTAAGCGGTTATATGTCATACAACATGAACAGTGATTATGAATAATAGTGAACAGTGTTGAAAAGTAGATATACACGGTAAATATAAAAACAGTGAAAAAAGTGAAATCTAGATAGTAAAAATGTATTACTGTTCTATTATAAACCTAGCTTTAATTTCCTATGATTTAGCCTTCAATATACCAATAATTTTCACCTAATAACCTTTTTGTCTAAACGGTTACTTTTTTGTTGGCGGAATCATTGCTATCCTAAAAAGTAATAAATCTGGGTTCTAATATGTGTATAATAAATACAGACGAAACATGCAAATTTGACTAAACGTAAACAATCAAGCAAATTTAAATATTTTTGTGATGGAGTTTTAGGGTACCAGATTGAGTTTTTTTTTAAAGTAAATACATTACTCAGAGCCTATGAACCACGGATACGGACACAAGTGTCCGTCTTAGACAAAATACGATACGCGGACACGCCAAATGAAATTTTTGTTGGACACGGACACGTTTTGGACACGTTAATTAAATATTATTTTAAATATATATACCTAATTAAGAAAAAAATAAGTAATATAGTCTCTAAAATTAGAACAACATCATCTCATATGTCAAATACAAGTCTAACAAAGTTTCAAACTTCAAACAAAATACATAACGAAATTCAAATATAAATAGCTAATAACTTCATTCAAACTTCAATATCATCATCCACAATGTTTTACATTTCAATAGCATCATCATCATTATCATCAACAACATCATCAACATCATCAAATAAGTACCCCTCCAATTGTTCCTATAATTCAATGTCACAGTTAAATGTGGTTAGGCTTAGACTTCCTCAATTTACAGTCAAAAATAGATCGAACATAATTGATCACCAAATGACAATGTAATCTAGATTGACACATAAAATACAGCAAATATCAGGCGGTGGCACAACAGTGACTGCATTACAAACAACACAGCATACTGAAGTGGCTCCAGCTGGATAGAGTAAAAGGTTCCGACATCCAGAGCAGACAAGCTAGCTTTGTGCACCTAAATGTGTTCTTAGTTAGGTGGGAGATAAAATATAATGAATCATTTTACTTACAAGTTACAACATTACACAAAGATTTGATGTAATGTGAAAAACTAAGACTAGCATCATTCTTGTCTAGACTATATATATCTGCAATAAAATTTCAATATATCGTAGCGATACAAATACAATTGTCCAAAAACTGTAAAGAAGAAAAGACAAAACATAGAAGGGATGAACATAGAAGCACAATTCTGAGACTTTTGTACATTGCCAAGAAAATAAACTCCATGATTTTAGCAGTCAATTAACCAAAAATACAAAGTGACAACAATTTGAAGCCAAAAAAGGAGAGATACATATAGTGATATAGGGTATGAGATTTGAGAAATACCATTTGCAGTAGCAGCAGCCTAGTTAAATCATGAAACCAATGCACTCCGATAAACTTTAAGTCTTTAAGTAAGGTAGCATTATGAAGCTAATTACTGGTTTTTTAAGAGAATTAAAACAAATGGGTGGAAGCTCAATATAAACAAATCTAATGTGAGAACTGCTGCATTCTGAACCAAAAGCTCACAGTGATCTACACATAATTTATAGATTACAGAAAAACTAACAATCTGAAGATGCAATTCATTACTTCATTGTTCAAAAGTAAATTAACATTATGAATATGATTATTGCATTTTATAGAGAAAGAAAAGAAATGAGTGGTAGTTCAATTTGCAGAGATAGAATTTGAGAATTGCTACAATTTTAGATCTGGCCCGTCTGATTACTAAACAATTATGGATACTTTCGTTATATTCTCATTGCATTTGAACTGATCTTAGAAGGTTATATCAGTGAAAGCCATTGAGAAAGCTAAATGGCCTTTTGTTATGCCAATTATAGAATTGCTACAATTTGAACCACAAAGTTCACACTGATCTACAAGACTTTATAGATTAATTGCTAGCAGACCAAACTATGATGATGAATGAGAGAGGACATGCACTCGGTTACACCCATAACTCCATAACCATAACTCAATTCAATTCAACCATAACCTAGAAATCCATAACTCGATTACACCCATAACTCAATTCAATTAAACCTATAACTCAATTAATCTTACAAGTTCACAAACCAAAAACATCTTAAATTCTTACCTTGCAGAAGAGATCGCCCTTGGCGGTGGTGACGACCGGAGGAAGAGGCTCAGCGGCGACGTCAGTGGGGAAGAAATGGTCGAAGGTTGAAAGCAAGGAGGCTGCGTAGTGAGAGCAAGAAGCTGATCTTTGGTCCCAAAACTTTGTATGGACAAAAAAGCACACCGTGTCCTCCTTAATTGCGTGTCCATTTTGTATGAGAGCGTGTCCGAGCCATGTCCAAAATCAGTTCGCGTGTCCAACCGTGTCCAAGTGTGTCTGTGTCCGTGTTCATGTCAGACACGCGACACGCGACCCAAATGGCGTGTTCGTGCATCATAGCTCAGAGCCTTCCTCTTATGTAAACAGCTAAGTTGTTTAGCTACACATAATTACAATTTAAAAACAAACTTACTTGTTAGGAGAAGGCACACCACACCATATGAATACATCAGCGGACACTTCACACAGTAGTAGACACACTCACAGTTCACACTAGGGGTGACAATGGTACACAATTCCATTCCAACCAATTTATATACCAACCGTACCAAATATATTAGTATACCACTAAATTGGTAGATGGTACACGGTACAGTATACCGTGTACCATCTACCAATTTGGGGTGATAATGGTACACAATTCCATTCCAACCAATTTATATACCAACCGTACCAAATATATTGGTATACCACCAAATTGGTACATGGTACAGTATACTGTACCATATTTCAAAAGATGGTTGGTAGGTGGTACAAATTTTTCGTGTACCATGGTATGCCGTACCAACCAAAATAGAAGTTTTATAAAATAAAAACCCTAATATATGCATCCATGGTGAGTCGAATTTGGTCTTCTTCCATACAAATTGAAGCCAACTACCACTAGGCTATCATTGCAATTACAACAACTCATACTATTTGTATCAAAAAGACTCATGGTAAAAAATATCTATTCTTAAAAACTATATATATCCATAAATATTTCAGCCGTAGATTTTTGTTAAATTTATAATTTTTGGACTTTTGACATGTTTAATTTATGACTTTGTACCTGGTAATTTGGTTGAAGTTGTATAAAACTTTGTATTTGTGTTGTTATTTGCTATTACTTATTTGGATTTGACCTTTAAATTTTTTGGTCATAAACATATTGGTAGAAACTCATTGCCACCGTACCAACTGAGTACCAACCGTACCAATTAGTTGGTATACCAACATTATTAGTTGGTTTAAATGGTGGATTTTTCATACCAATTATATGTTACTTGGTACATGGTATTGGAAAAATGAGGTTGGTATACTTACCAATCCACCCCTAGTTCACACTATACTATATACTCACTATACTAGAACACTAATAGACTGGTTTTCCCTTCTTCTTGAAAAGCTTAAATTCTTCTGATTTTTTCTCTCTTCTAACCTCTTTCTTCTGCCTCCCAAAGACGTTTGCCCTCCTTTTAGCATTCCCACTCTCGGCCTCAATCAAAACTTCTTTAAGAAAATGGATGATAAGGAATCTTAACTTTGCTGACTTTTTAAAATAAAGTTGATTGCTATTACGCGTTGGCAAATTGTTTCATAAAAGCAGAAAGAGATGTTTTTATTGTTTTTAGATATGTCACCAGCTCGTGTTTCTTGTTTGGATGCGTTGAAAACTCTTACTTTTCCATCATGTTCGTAACATCGTAATATTCCTCATCTGCACAATCATAATCTGCCAAGGAATCTTGGCCTTCATGGTCGCTTTCTTACTCTGTGTCTTTTTTTTTTCATCTAGATCTGAGTCATAGGAAAAAAGATAAGGAATCATGTATCCTTTCTCTTTCTCCATTTTCTTTAGCCATATAGTGGTTTCTAGAGTTCCATTTATTTCATTTATCATGATAATAGAGAAGAAATCACAAGCATCTGGTGGAGGATGATTGTAGCGTGTGACTATGATTTTTTCTCCACTTGCTAAAAGACTGTACTAGTAATCCCTTCGAACCATGTTTTTGATGCACATAATGTACATGGATTTCATCCACGGAATGTTATTGTTGGGATTGCCATTTTTTTCTAAATTTCATAAACTCTTGATCGGACCCTGAATAATTCTCACATAGTGATATGGAGAGATGTAATTTTTACGTCCTTCCAAATTTCCTATTCTGGAGGGGTAGAAATGAATTTCAATCTCAGGATGCATCCATCTGGACGAATGTTCTTTACTGCCTGAGTTATGATTTCTTGAAAACCATTTTGGTCTTCGTTTGACTTTCTCCAAAGATTGTGCACAAATTCATTCTCAATGAGCCATAACTTCTGTTTCTAAGGGTGTTCGGCTTGAACATCTACAAGATATCTCACAATATATGGGCCAGAAATTATTGTCAAGGTTGAAGGAAGCATTTTACCGTCTTCGATTTTGTAGTGAAATTCCCGCCAAGCTAATTCTTTTAGGGTTGAAATAGAAACTCGTGCGCTTGCAGGGCCTTCCAAATACTTGATCATTGCACCCTTTTTCCTTTGAATTTTCTTTTTCCTTTTTTTCTTTTTCATTCCATACAATTCTTCTGTCAGGGCATTGAGGCTTCTCAACAGATGTTCTTCATCTTTCTCATAGAAAGCTTGTAGAACATTATCTATAACGATATCTTGCTTTAAAGCCAATAACTTTTCTGTTTTGAATACTGGTTCTTTAAATATCTTTAAATGATAGCCATGAACATTTTTCTTTCTAGTGACCTCAACCATTTTTCCTAAAAAGAGTTATTCTACTTTTTGGTAAAGCAGCAGCCTTCAACGGACTTGGTATACTTTTACCGTCTATCATTTGAGACAGGGTAGCCGGTCTTTTACCCTGAGACTGATCAGTTAAGGTTGTATCCTTGGGACACAACAAATACTCTTTACTGAATTTTTCTTCTTCATCAGAACCTTCAGTACCTCTCTTAAACTTTTGATCCCAACCCCTCTAGTTAAATCCTATCTTGAGTTTTAGCCGGAGTCGGTGTAGCTAATTCATAAGACACAATGAATTGGTAGCCTGGTCCATCATGTAGAGGTCCAACAGTCTTGTCTCTTTTTTTGTATCTATTCGAAAGACTCTGTGGTTCCGACCTTTTGCTTCTAGGATTTCGCCTTTCATCTTCATCTCCCTCTTCTCTTCTAAATGTCGCCATTTCTCTCGTAAGAGCGTCAGGCAAGAAGTTCTTGTTATCTGCAATCATTTCCACATCATATTCCTACTGGGATAAAAACATTTGTCACCTCAGTACTATCCATCTATCTGTTGCATCAAATAATTTGTAGTTTTTAAATTTTTTAACTCTTTTATTGTCAGTTCTAACTACAAATTTGTTTCCTATGAAGGCTTTAGCGCATTTGATGCTCTTGATCAGAGCTAACACATCTTTATCCCCAGTGGAATAGTTTAATTCTGCCACATTAAACTGTCATGATAGAAACTTGCAAATCTTTTCCTGATTGGTATTTGGGGTCATTGCCAGAACTACTCCTGCCCAGTAATAATCATTTGCATCTGTCTGCATGATGATTAAGTCTCATTCTTCCGGCAGCTGTAAGGGGGTTAGACTTTGGGTTAACTTCTTGATCTTTTTGACAATATTAATGTCGTCTTCTGTAAAACACCATTTCTTCTTGTAACTGGTTTTTTGTGAGAGTAAAGCAGTAAGACCACTTACTTGAGGGATAAAGTCTCTAGCAAAGTTGACAACTCCTAAAAAGATTTGTAAAGATTTTGCATCAGGAATTTGATCTGGGAATTGGCTGATCTTCT
The DNA here is from genome assembly GCF_933775445.1 of Argentina anserina. NCBI lineage: Eukaryota > Viridiplantae > Streptophyta > Magnoliopsida > Rosales > Rosaceae > Argentina > Argentina anserina. Next base: position 14,218,593 of record NC_065876.1, read on the forward strand.
TAACAATGTGTTCATGTAGACAAATCTCTCATTTAACATGAATGCCCAAAAAGTCGATCTCCCCTTTGACCAAATGTATCTTTTTCTATCCCAAAATGATTTATTTGTGGACAATGAGCTTGGAAACCTGCTCTAGATGCTTTAGACGTTCATTCATAGTTCTTAAGAAGACTAATATATCATCTATATAAACTATGCATAAATCTAATTAGGGCTTAAAAATGTTGTCCATCTTCCTTTGTAAAAATAGACAGAGCCTGCTTGAGACCAAACGACATAACCAGCCATTCAAAATGCCCTTGTAGTGTTCCAAAAGTTGTTAAGGGTATGGAATCTGGGTGTATTTTTGCTTGCCAGAACCCTAATTTAGCGTCAAACTTAGAGAAGATCTTAGCTCATTTGAGTCGGTTTATGAGAACTGTCACTTGAGCTCTCTAATAACCGTCTTTAACGGTTTTCTTGTTGACATGTATGTAGTCAATTACCATCCTATCTTTTCCCTTTACTTGTTCAGCATAATTTCTTACTAGGATGGCTGGAGAATGATGTGTACTATTTGAAGATCTGATTAACCATTTTTCAAGTAGCTTCTGAATCTGGCTTTCCATTTCTTTCATGTCTTCTTCCATATAATGAGAGATGGCTTTGACATGGCAGATGACATTGGCACCATGCATTTTGAGCTGACAATAATCGAGTCTATATCCCAATATAATAGACGATCTTCACTGATTATTGGTTTTAGCAACCTTTCTATTTCTGCAATGGTTGGCACCCTTTTCTGCTCAACTCTGTTAGCATACCTTTTTATGATCTAATGAACCTGAATCAGATCCATTTTTAGGAGTATCGTATTCTTCTCCTGACTCAGAGTCTTCTGATTCTATGTCTCACACTATCTCACTGTGATCTTTCAAATGGTCTTTTAGTAGTAAAACGGGCTTCAAAATTGGCTTGTAATTACCACTATTCGCTGACAATCTCTGATATAAATTCGTAAATTCTTTTTCGGTGACACTTACTGCTTCTTTAAGGAGAGATTCCCAGAAGAACTTATGGTTCTGCTCAAATCCAATCATCTGTGGATTTTGAATCACAGTTTGTTAAAAAAATAAATCATTTCTGATTAACATATCAGCTCCTTGGCTTTCACATTGCTTGATGACCTTGTAGATAAAGTATCCTCCGCCTAAAGAAATGTTAACATTGTGAGCCATATTGTTCATGATTATTTCATGTTCTCTCATAACAACTCCAGTGACTGATCTTGAATATTTTTCCCAATATTCATCTGGGATGACATATCTTTTTGCAATGGTGTACCCTGAGCCGCTATCCATGAACGCATGCAGATGATATTTCTTGTATTTGGGAAACTTTAATCCTATGGTGATGTAGTTGCTAAATCTGCTAGTCTGAACTTGCTTGACTTGTTCTTTAATTTGTGCAGCTTGTCGTTCCATGAAAGGATTAACTCTTTCAATGATAGGTTTCTTGACGAGATCTGATGTACGTATGATAGTATTAACAGACTCCGTTAATCCTTTTTCACCAACTTCATTTTTTTTGAAGTCTTCTTCTAACTTGACCTTTTTCAACTTCTCTTCTTATTCTGTTGAATCATGAAACTCTTTATATTCTTGTTTTATTCTTGTAAAACAAGAATATGGGCATCCATTTCTCCTGTTCTATGTCTTAGTTCTGCTATGAAGTATTATTGATGATAAGTTTTGCCTGTACTTTCACAGTATATTGAGATTAACTCCTTTCTGCATATTTACATTAATCACATGTGAATTGTCTTGAATTAGGGTAGAAATCGCCGATAATATCAGGGGTATCATATTTCCAATTAAGAAACTAACACACAAAGATATGACAATATCCTTCATCGTTGACTTCTTCTTCTGAACTTTCTGAAGATGCTTTCTTAGAATCATCTTTTGATGGGTACTCAAGAGAATAAACTGAATCATTCTCTTCATCAGAATATGCTATTTTGAACCCTTTCGAGTTTGCATACTCAATTGCTTCTTCATACTCTTCTATTAGGGCTCTTGATGATCTTTTATCCTTTTTGGGACACTCATTCACATAATATCCTTCTGCTTTGCATAACCAACATCTGCATTTATTTACTTCTCTTGTAAAACAAGGATTTCTTTTATTTTTCTAGAAAAATCTTTTCCTAGGAATCAATTTTCCTTTTTCGCCTTCAGGTCTTCTTTTGAAGCTTTTCCGAAAATTGTACTTCCTTTTAGAAGATAAATTATTCTTTCCGGCTTTATTGCTAGAAACCTTTTTCTTGTATTTTCTTTCCGTGTGATATTCCCACTGCGTAGGAGTCTTCAGTATCTTGGGACACATGTTTTAAACTCCTCTGAGTTGTTTCTTTGTAGTTTTGGACTTTTTGTTCTCTACGCATTGCTTTTTGTTCTCTAACTCTTTTTGCAATCCCTTTTACTGTAAAGAATGTTAAAGGATTTTCTTCTAGAGACTGCGCTACTGAATCGTTATAGGGTTATGGTAGTTTCTTGTAATAGGTTCTTACCATATCTTCCTTATATATGTAATATGTCTCTAATGGTACAATAGTAATTCTGGAATTCATTCATATTGCATATACTCAGCTTTTGGACATTTGCCTTGGCTCTCTCATTCGATTGTTCGCTATGTCTTGTTATATACCTGTAAAATTGTGTATATTGGATATGTAAAGTTTAGGGGATTGTTGGTTTGAGCCAATTTGGTTGCCCTATTTGAGCCAATTTAGGAACACGCAATATGTTACTAACATGAATTAGTTACAAAACACCTATCATATTTCACAACTGACAAAGCTTCCAAATGAGATCAGTTGCAGATATTAGTCAAATAACAACCAACTCCAATCCGTTTTGCTGTAAATTGAACGTTCATTGGGTACAAAACTCGTTACAACAAACATATCGCATTGCTTTACAACATGTTCTAAGGTCCAATCCCGCGGCTAATCTTCCTAATAATTCAATAGTCTGTATCACAATCGTATCTCTGTCGAAATTTGGATAATAATATACCTAGCTAATACACAGTCAAAACATGTAATGGTGTCCATACTCAATTTATCTACATACAAAACCGGGTCAGAAGAATCCCCTTGAGTAGTCACAGTTACCTTTTCATGGAATTCACACGCAGACAAGATCAATTATATGACCGAATCAGAACAGATATCTTTGTACGATGCTAGCTAACATAGAAGGAAGTACACTTGCAGCGTTCACTGCTTCACTGCATCAGACAGATGGGAGATCTTTCTCTCCTCTTCTATAAGTAACCTCCGGTGAAGTCGACTTTGATGCTTAACAAATTCCAAAAATAAATCCTTCCGCAACTTAGCTGACTCATATTCATTAGTTCCAGAAATGACGACCTTCAATGAATTGCCAGTTAAAAGGTACTGCCTTATGCCAGCTATTTAGTATCCTGTTAGGATTGGCTTGCTCTATAACATAGCATGCACGAGCGGCATACTACCCTTACAACAACAAATAAAATAAAATAAAATAAAGTAAAATAAATAGATAAAAAATTAAAGAACAGGAAACAAACCTGACAGAAGCATGAAGCTTCGTCTTGCTACCCTTGGTGTCTCATGTAGTGCAGATTTTTCAGTCATTACCCAAGGCCTGCAGAGAATTACAAACTGATGGAATCTAACATGTCAATGAATAACACTCGAGCTAATTTTATAAACTACAAGAGGCTGAAAAATCTTTAAATTAACATCAGGTTAGCTATAACCATTTTCAGATTGTCAGGTTTACAAAACAATACTATCAAACATGTGACGATATATACCTTCCTTTTGAGGAAATGATAAGGTGATCCGGATTCTCCAAAAAGTAAGATAGCTTGTCCAGATTGCTTTTGCTGTCAACTACAATGGTTCCTCTTGTAAATGCTTCTGATGACTTACTTGGCCAGACAGATGCTTGACATGAGATTGTAACTTGCTGGTGTATGAATTCCATAATGGAGAATGGTGATATCCCCTTCTCAAGATTCTCAATCAGTAACATATAGAGAGTAGCTCCTATATCCATGTCATACTCAGCCTTGTCATCAGAAGGCCGGATTGTCAATCATTTCTGCATTTGAAATTTATTTGGGGTCTAAGAACTTGCATTTTTTAAAAGGTTTAAGAGCATATGTACAAAGTACAAACCATTACAAGACCAACTATGACTTGAGGGTTGTCCAGAGAAGCTTGTATCCTACAGTAAGAAAATTAGCATAAATATTATTGAGTTATTGACTAAAGGCTCATACATAATAGTTATTCACATGATAAATTTGAAACACATAGAAAGAATAAATACAGATATAATTGGATAATAACAAATTTGTTGATGTCTACAATTTTCAGGACCAAAATAACTATAGTAAATCTTGAAAAAAAAAATATTGAGTCAAAATATAATAGGTATCAAATACTCCATATTCTATGTAGAGAAGATACTTACCTGGTTTAGACGTTTAGAAATGTTTAGCTCTTCCCTACAGACAGGGGTACAAGGTTCTGAGTTGTGAGCAGATTCATGAGGAACTTTAAATATACTAGATAGAATGGTTTCTATTTTTTCCTTTGATGTTTCAAAAAAAGAGGACACAACAACGGATCTAAGTTGTCGACAGGAGGTTGCACTCTGCATATGTTTTCAGGAGGTTGCACAAACATTCTTCTTTTCCTTTTACAAGAAGGTGTCTATCATGTACTACGTAATGATTTCAAATCACAAATTTACAATTAATGGACAATAGTAGGTTAGGAAAAAATCTTAATATATTCTTCTTCTTTATTTTTTCTAGATACAAAAAACTTTATAAACATTTAATTACAAATGTGTGAATAGTGTTCCGGGAGAATTACTATTCTACCCTTGTGTGTGTCTTAGCCTAATAGGTTTCCTGTTAGGAGATAGATTAGCATCTCCGTAGTAGATTAGGACTCCGAATTCTACGAGATTGTGGTGTTGTAAATGCCTATATATAGGCCCCCATATCATTCAATAATATACAAGTATTCATCCTCAAACACGTTATCAGCACGAGGCCCTAAAACCCTCAATCTTTTAGAGCCTTCCGAAATTTTTTTTCTCTTCTTCCCGCCGCTGCCTCCTGCCGCCGCCGCAGCCCCCCCCTGCCGCCGCAGCCCCTGCCTGCCCTCGCAGCCCCTGCCCCTCGCAAGCCCCGCAGCCCTGCAGCCCCTGCCCGCAGCCCTGCTGCTCGCCGCTCGCCGCATTCACCGCTCGCCGTTCGCCGCATTCGCCGCTCGCCGTTCGCCGCATTCGCCGCTCGCCGTTCGCCGCATTCGCCGCTCGCCGCATTCGCCGCTCGCCGTTCGCCGCATTCGCCGCTCGCCGTTCGCCGCATTCGCCGCTCGCCGCACTCGCTGCTCGCCGCTCGCCGCACCTGCTGCTCGCCTCAAAGCATTCAAAATTGCTCCTCCCGCATATTCACGCAAGAGACGTGAAAGTCACAAGCAAGGACTTCGCTCAAGAGAAGCTACTCCCGTATACTACAAACCTTCCAAGGTAAATTTTTATAAACATTCCCGCTTTTGAACGTATAGATATATTATATCGGGCGCTATTAGCCTTCTTCTTGTCTTAATTCCGGCCTTTCTTATAACGCCGATGAGACTATAGAGGGATGGGTTTCCCCTCTTGGTCGATGTTTTCTGTGTGACGGTCCTGGGGGAGTCACGATTGTTTTGAAAGGGAAGTTAATCGATTTTCGTGTGGTCGCCTGAGTGCACCGCTGTTTTGGGTGCGATCATGAGTATCGCCGCTTGCATCGATTTTTTCTTGTGACCATATACGTCACCCCTTCTAATTCCTATTATACTTGAATCTAATCGATTCCGTATTCGTTTTGTAGATGTCATCGCCATCTCGACCGGAATTTGGCCTTCTTGATCTAGAAGGAAAGGAATACCACCGCTGGGTTTCCGACATCGAACTCGCGTTTGAGAGCCGAGGGATTGAAGGCATGTTTGCCGACCCTCCTGCTGATTTCCCACCTATGGCTAAGACTCAGACTCTCATCTTTATGAGACGTCACATCCATGCAACTCTCAAGAGGCAATACTTGAACGTAAAAGATCCTAAAGAATTATGGGACAAACTACGCTTGCGGTACAACAACGTTCATGATAAGCTTCTTCCTGAATTGACCATTAGATGGGATAACATCCGTCTATTGGACTATAAGAGAGTGGATGATTTCAATCAGGATATGCTATGCTTGCAATCCGATCTTGGCACCGTTGGTGTCATTAAGACCGACCTAGATCTTCTCAATAAGACATTGGACATGTTTCCAATCAACTATGAGGTTCAAGCTCATATGTACCGCACTCATGTAGAAGAAGGGAAGATCCGGTCTTTTGCCGACTTAATGGCACTCTTAGCTAAGAAGGAGAGACATTCTGAAATTCTCCTCAACAACAACAATAGACCTGTTGGCACTAAAAGAATTTCTATGCCACAGGCTAACTATGGGAAAGCTCCTAAGCAAAAGAATCAATCAAGGAACGCTCCATATCAGCACCAAAATAACAACTCTCGTGGTGGGAGGCAACAAGGCCGATCTCGGCCTCGGTTCAATACATGGACCCGTGATGGTGGCGGCGCCGCACCCTCAGGGGGAGGCCGTCCCCGTCCCACACTTCAAGGAGGCCGTGCGCCTCCTAATGCCTCCACTTCCGGTAATGGCAAGTCTCCATGCTTCAAATGTGGCTCCTTTAAGCACTTTAATCGCGATTGTCGCGCTAGCAAAGAGATGATCAAGGCTTACTCCGCCTACAAGAAGTTTCTACAACCCGAATCGAATCATGTGGATGAGGACCATGAGATCGAGACTCACCATATCTCCATGAAACCCGAGCCCCTTGCTTCTAAAGCTAGGCCTCCGGTTGCTACCATGGATACTCCCGACTTTGATTAGTCGTTTTAGTTTCTTTAGCTTTATGATTCAAGTATCGTTATGGCCGACCGCCATTGTTATTTTCATTGACTTTGTAATAGTCTTTTTGGAATTAGAAGTTTATGTGTGATGTATTAAAGATTGGCATTCAATAAAATTTCTCATTTCTTGCTTACAAGACGATCTCTTTGAGAATTTTATTTATCCGACACTTAGCATGATGATCAACGTGTGCAACTCACGTGGTTTTTAAATTGGACGCTTTTTGGGTCACATGGGACCCCAATAGCACTACATTGTGAATTTGGAACTTAAAATTCGGAAAACGAACCTCGAAACGTCGAAAACGACGTCGTTTTGCCTTGGCCGGCCCCGGTTACTATTCCGGCGTTTCCGGCACGTTTTGCCGGCGTATTCGCCGTCTTCCGGCCATTTCCCGGCGTTTCCGGCACCGCCACTTGGCTCCTGCCGGCGTCCCCTGTCGGACCTGAAGTCCCGGCCTCCATACCGGCCAGTTTCGACAGCCGCCGGCCGGTTTTTCCGGCAATAGGTGCCGCCGGTTTTCCACCGAGTTTTTCGACGATTTTTTTTCGTCGTTTTCTCGTGATTCTTCCGGCATATTGCAGCAGCCCCTGCTGCCACGTTTTCCTCGTCCAAAATTCACCCGGTTTAGAGTTCTTTTGACATGGTTTTCCGGTTTGTTTTTCCGGTTTTCTCCAAGTCCGTTATATGCACTCACCGGTACTCTTTGTGTGTGTTTCCACACCATTTTTGGATGGTTTATACCACCCTCGTTTACTGTTTGGTATTTCACTGCTTCAATACCATGATTTCCAACTCTTTAGTTGAAGAATGTAGTACTATTGCCATGTGATACATTCGATGGGATCGACCTTCGTTCCGATTCCCTTTCTTACAATATCCTACGGCGTATTGTATAGAATTGTTCCCGCGTCGCTGACTCTCTTAATTGTCATTTTGTAGATGTCCCGCGGTGAAATCGAATGTCTAGCTGATTGCGGAACCACCCACACTGTCCTACGGCACAGGCAGTTGTTCACGGATCTAGTGTTTTCGACTTCTTCGATGACTACAATGATTGGCTCGAAATCCATCATTCAAGGAAGAGGCACTGCTTCTTTCATGTTGCCTAATGGTACGACTCTTAACGTCGTAGACGCTCTTTATGCGCCGAAGTCTCCCCGCACCTTGCTAAGTTTTAAGGACATACGTGCCAATGATTTTCACCTCGATACTTATGTTGAGAATGGAGAGGAATATCTTTGCGTTACCTCTGAGAAAGCAGGCCATCGCCGCATCTTAGAGAAGATGAAGAGTCTTGGGAATGGTTTGTATCTTACTTCCATTCGGATCTTTGAATCATATGCGGTTGAACGCAACTTTTGTGATTCGGACTCTTATATGCTTTGGCATGCCCGTCTCGGGCACCCTGGACGTGATATGATGATTAGAATTCTTAAGAATTCACATGGTCATCCATTTTTCAAGTCCCGGAAGCGATTGGACGATCATCTCACCCGTGCTCCGCACGGTGAGGCCGTGCCGACCCATGCACCGCATGGTGAGGCCGAGCATGCCTCACTCGGCAGCTCCACGGCTTTCATGCCGTCGGTGGCGGCATCCCCTCCTTCACAGGAGCTTGTGATGCCTCCCGTGCTTTCACATGCCTCCATGGCAATTTCTGATGCCCATCGCTCGTTTTGCAAAGCTTGTTCTCTTGCTAAATTTCAAGGAAGTCCTTCTTTTGCTAAGGCTTCAACCGAGAACATTCCATTCTTACAACGTATCCAAGGTGACATTTGTGGACCTATTCAACCAGAATGCGGACCTTTTCGATATTTTATGGTATTGGTTGATGCATCGACGCGTTGGTCACACGTCGCATTGCTATCCACAAGGAATGCTGCATTTGCTAAGTTATTAGCTGAGATCATCAAACTTCGGGCTCACCACCCCGATTATACTATCAAATCCATTCGTTTGGATAATGCTGGAGAATTTACCTCCAAAACTTTTGATGATTACTGCATGTCTATTGGGATCGAAGTTGAACATCCCGTTCCTCATGTTCATTCACAGAACGGTCTAGCAGAGGCTACCATCAAGCGTATTCAGCTTGTTGCTCGGGCAATGGTTATGGGTACTAACCTGCCGGTCTCTGCGTGGGGATATGCAGTGTTGCATGCAGCGACACTTATTCGTTTCCGACCCGCGGCTAACCAAGCGTTTAGTGCGTACCAGATGGTAACTGGTTACGAACCCAATATTTCACACTTACGCATCTTTGGTTGCGCCGTTTATGTGCCTATTACGCCTCCGCTGCGTACTAAGATGGGTCCTCAGAGACGATTAGGTATCTATGTTGGCTATAATTCCCCAACGATTGTCCGCTACTTAGAACCAACCACCGGAGATCTCTTTACTGCAAGATTTGCAGATTGTCACTTTGATGAGACATGCTTCCCGTCGTTAGGGGGAGATGAGAATGTTATCATTCCAAATGAACGTCAGGAATTGACGTGGTGTGTCCCCACTATGTCTCATTATGATCCTCGCACTGCTCAAAGTGAGTTAGAAGTGCAACGCATTATCGACCTCCAGAAAGTCGCGGATTCGATGCCCGACGGCTTTGTAGATATTGCTAAAGTGACGAGATCAAACATACCCGCTGCGAACGTACCGGCACGGTTGGATGTCCCGAAATACGGGCGTGGAAGACAAGCTCCTGGACCTAGCAACGTTGGCGCCGCCCCTGACAGTGGGACGGAGGCCGACGGCGGCACCACCGTACGCCGTGGTGTTGCCGGCGCCCCTTGTGGCGACGATACTGAGATGGCCCAGCATGGAGCAGCTTCGGCCTCGGCTCCTCAAAGAAAAAGGGGGAGACCGATAAACTCTAGGGATTCAAAACCTAGAAAGAAGCGAATGACTAAGGCACAGCGCGTCATCAACGATGAATCACCATCGTATGAAGTTGTCTCTGATTACAGCTATGTCCATGAATCAACTCAAGTGTTTCCGTGGGACGCTATGGAACCTTGTTTGATGCCAGAGAACAACGAAATCTCAGTGAACTACACAAGTGAGCAGTCGGTCCGAAACCGAGCCACTACATGCATTGATGACGTTTTCGCTTATTCCGTCGTACTTGAGATCATATCTGAAGACGACGTTGAACCTCGCTCTATAGCTGAATGCGAACGCAGAGCAGATTGGCCGAAGTGGAAGGAAGCAATCCAGGCAGAACTTGACTCATTAGCGAAGCGAGAAGTCTTCGGAAAGGTTGAATTGACTCCAAGAGATGTCAAACCTGTTGGACATAAATGGGTCTTCGTTCGTAAGCGTAATGAGATGAACGAGATCGTGCGTTATAAGGCAAGACTCGTGGCGCAAGGATTCTCACAACGACCTGGTATTGACTATGAAGAGACTTATTCTCCTGTTATGGACATCATTACCTTCCGCTACCTTATTAGTCTGGTAGTGTCCGAAAGACTAAACATGCAGCTTATGGATGTGGTCACAGCTTATCTCTATGGGGATCTTGACACAGAGATATACATGAAAGCTCCTGAGGGACTACCTTTACCTCCATCAAGTGCCTCCAGACCACGGAGTGCTCATGCAGTCAGATTACGTCGTTCGTTGTACGGGTTAAAGCAATCCGGAAGAATGTGGTACAATCGGTTGCATCAATACTTGGTGAGAAGGGGTTACAAGAATGATGAACTATGCCCATGTGTGTTCATACGAAAGACAAATTCCGGATTCGTCATCGTTGCGGTCTACGTTGATGACATGAACATAATCGGTACTCTTGATGAGATTGAAGAGACCGTGTCTTATCTGAAGTCGGAATTTGAGATGAAAGACCTAGGGAGGACGAAATTCTGTCCCGGCCTTGAGCTTGTGCATAGGGCCGACGGCATCTTAGTGCATCAGTCAAATTACACGCAGAAGATGCTTCGACGTTTCAATATGGATCTATGCAGTCCATTGTCTACTCCCATGGTCGTCCGAAGTCTAGATATCAAGAAGGATCCCTTCCGTCCTAAAGAGGATGATGAATAAGTTCTTGGTCTTGAAGTTCCATACCTTAGTGCGATTAGGGCACTATTGTATCTTGCTCAATGCACTAGACCGGACATATCTTTCGCAGTGAACTTATTGGCTAGATTTAGCTCCGCACCTACGCTACGTCATTGGAATGGAATCAAGCATTTGTTTCGATACTTGAAAGGTTCCCTTGACATGGGATTGTTCTACCCCTATTGCAGAGAGAACACCGCCACGGTATCTCCCCACACCACCGCCGTTGCCGACCCCGGGCTTGCCGCCGTACGCCGCAGCGACGCCGCCGGCCGCCATGGCGTGGAGACCGTGCGCGGTGCCGAGAGCAGCCACCGGTCCCGTGCAGCTCTTTCCCCCGATGCAAAGACTCCAAACAACTTGTTAGTTGGTTATGCCGACGCAGGGTACCTCTCTGACCCTCACAAGGCTCGTTCTCAAACCGGTTATGTGTTTACCATTGGGAATACGGCGATATCTTGGAGATCCACAAAGCAATCTCTTGTTGCTACTTCTTCGAATCACGCGGAGATCATCGCTCTCCATGAAGCAGTGAAAGAATGTGTTTGGTTACGATCACTTGTTCACCATATTCGTGATTCTTGTGGATTAGTCTCTACAACTGATCAACCTACGTGCATTTATGAAGATAATGCTGCTTGCATAGAGCAGACAAAGTTAGGTTTCATCAAGGGAGACAACACCAAGCATATTTCGCCTAAGTTCTTCTACAACGTTCAACAACAGAAGTTCTTGAATGTTCAGATCAATCAAGTGAGTTCAGAATCCAATGTTGCAGATTTGTTCACCAAGTCTTTGCCCAAATCTACTTTTGTGAAACATGTGAAGAGCATTGGCATGCGTCGTTTATCGGAACACTAGAGTTTGGTAGACTTCAGGGGGAGTCTACATCACATGTTAAGATCCTTAAGTAGTTGGTGCGTTGTGCTCTTTTTCCCTTCGATCAAGCTTTTGTTTTACCCAAGAGGTTTTTGTTTTGCTTGACAAGGTTTTTACCGAGGCAACGATATGTGCACCATGCAACCTAGGCATGCGACACAAGGGGGAGTGTTCTGGGAGAATTACTATTCTACCCTTGTGTGTGTCTTAGCCTAATAGGTTTCCTGTTAGGAGATAGATTAGCATCTCCGTAGTAGATTAGGACTCCGAATCCTACGGGATTGTGGTGTTGTAAATGCCTATATATAGGCCCCCATATCATTCAATAATATACAAGTATTCATCCTCAAACAAATAGTTAATTCTATGCTTATATTTTGTATTTATTGCAACTCTAACTTATATATGACCAAAAGAAATACCACTGTAATTGTCGCTTTTCAATGTAACTCATTGACACTTCCACCATCTGTATCTATACAACAAGTGTTATAGTTTATGTAGTACATCAACATCTCTTATCATGACAATAATAGAATATTATTATATATTTATCAAATTTCAAACAAGCTAGTGACTAAACAAGAACCACTAGGCCACTTGTCGTAGTTAATTGTAAATACTCATAATTAAATCACTGTGATTCCACTTTCGCGCACAAACAAACGATAAATCATACTATCAATTACCCGGTTGACAACTATCTCATTGATTGACAAAACTCACCCTCACTTAGCCACTCTGATACCATATCTCAACTAACCAACGATCTACCATCCTCATAATCCAACCAAAAGCATTACACAATCAATATACTTATCCCCACCATTACATTGGGTGATGCCCAACTCATCATTTCCTCTCCCTTGTTCTCAAATTTTATGAAAATTATTAATTTCTTTTTTCGCAATAGTCATAACATAGCACACATGCATACCAAATGGGTGTCATTTTGCCATTTGCTTTTTTTTTTTTGTTATTTAGTTGTTTATGATCTCAAGTCTTCTTACCTTATACCAATTTGCTGTATTTATTTAGCTAGAAAAAAAAATTATTTATATTACCACATACCTATATAGAAGAAAATATTTTCATTGGGATCATGGGTTCAAACTTCACTAAAATATGTGAGTGACGTGTATTACGGGAATTTAATTTTTAATAAATGAATAAAAAAAGACCAACTTGATGAACAACGGCATCGTAGAAGCGGCAATCGTTAGGGCTTATTGAAATGGCGGCACAAATGAGGGTGGACTTCACCACCTTTCTGCACTCCCAATCTTGAACCTGAATCGACATAGGCTTATACCTCGACCTGAACTCCTCCATGTCTGTAAACAATGACAACATCTCAGCGTCAAAAAACTCGTCGTGGTCGTCAGAAAACCCGACGAACCTGACTCTCAGTCGACCCCCTCTGTCACCCTCCGTCTCTATTAGGACTTGGTACCACGCGTCGTCCACGCATGACCTGAACTCCAATTCCATCGCCGTCGCCGAAGATGAAGACCACGGCCAGAGATACTGGGATCAGTCTCGAGTACTCTTGTGTTTTCTACCGGTGGTGATCGACTGATCGCAGGCAATTTTTGTTTGCAGAAAGGTTTATATGAAATTGGTGGAGATGAAAATGATGTGAAGGGTAGTTTGGTCTGATCAAGATGAAAATGTGTTTTGGCTTCCCCAACCCAGCTGTCCAATCCTTCAAGATTAAGGAGACAAGTAGAAATTGTAGTGCTATATACATGAGTATATGGTATATACATTCATTTAATTTGTGCTTGAAATCTAAAATGCACAACTAGATACATACATGAATATATGATGGGAACTTTGTGATACATAGCGGGCAAGTACCTAGTGAAATCTAAAATTCACAAGTAGAATACATTCAGTGAAAAACCGTGGCCATATCTACATATCTAGCTGAATGTCGTCATTCAAATACGAGGTCAATGTTCTTATTTTTTTATTAATTCATATCCTAAATTTCTTGATTTTTAGTTTGTAAGGTTTGAACCTGTAGAAAGGGGTTTAGGCCCTCTCATGGCATGGATGTATTATCGATCGCTAGCTTGACAATTTTAATCAACATACTGTATATGGTAATAACAAAAGGAACAGAATTGTTTAGTGGCGCAAGCAAAAATATTACATCCAATCACCTAATTAAACAGGAAAAACAAACAGGTTTCATATTTCTTTGAAGTTTGAACAAATGAACTTATCAACGATCTTCTATGATATCATATTCCTTCAAAACATTACATTGTTTGTTTACATGTTACACATAAACGTTCATATTACAATCAATCAACCCTTCAACGAGTATATTTTCCCTGTAAAGGGTTGGAACTTTGAGTCTTCTTTCTTTTTTTGCTTAGCCTGCTCTTTTGAAGCTTCCTGCTTTTCTATTTTCTTCGGAGCAGTAGTAGTATGGTCGGCAGCATTTGATCCGAAAACAAGCTTCCCCTGAGTATGGCGATTAGACCCTTGAGAGCTAGATCCTGTGGAAGATGGCTGCGCGTTAGTCTTGCCATTGTTGGCTGCCGCAACGAATGAGGAAGAAGAAACTTGAACTTGGGGAGTGGGCAAAGGTTTTCCATCCAAACGCCTTCCATCTCCGCTAAAAGGGCAGAATTTAGGCTCTTCGATCTGAACAGGTTCCGCCATTGCCGCCTTGTTTGTTGGAGGAGAGGCAACAGCAACAGGCTTTTCGGGTTCCACATAGTCGAGAGGAGGCAGAAAGTCGACCTCGCAGTCGGTCTCAATAATACTTATGGCTTTACGAGGCTTTGTTTCCACGATATTCACATAGTACTCCTTGCCATTATAAGGAAGCATAATAGTATCACCAACAGTGAAACATGTAAAATTCCTCAGTGTTTTCTCTAACACAGCCTTCGGATTTGTGATGTCCAAAAAGTCTTTGGTATGGGGTTGCAATTTAACGAATTTGCCCTTAGGTAGAGACACATTTTTGACCTGAACAACGTCTCCATCTTTCAGGTCCATGCGCTTCATCTTCCATGAAGGTATATAGATTTTGTCTTCTACAGCAGTGAACTCCAGAACCCCACAGTGAGACACCAGCTCTCTATCGGCAGCATTTGGGTTTCGTAGCTGGAAGAGCATAGGGTTACAGACGGGCTGAGACAAAAGGACTCCGAGGGCTGAGGGCGGCATAAAGATCTTATCGCCGGATTCGAGTAGTGCAGCTTGGTCTTCGTTCAAGAATCTTGTAGAAAAGCAGTGGTAGCTTCGATTAAGAGCTGGACAACGCTCCATGTCTATCTCCATCATCTGCCGACGTATAAAAGCCGCCGAATCCTCGATTAAAGAAGATAGGACCATCTCTTGTTAGCTTGCTTATGAATCTGTCGGAAAGATCGATGTTAAGTAGATTTGTTAGCGGAATGAATACTTGGCTTCGTGCTGCATGTATTTATAAGGGTGACAAAATTTTGGAAACCACTTCGTGTTAGGAAATATTGACAGTTTCGGAAAGGAATTCTATTTATTAATTTCCTTGTCCAACATGGAAACATAACCAGACTTTTACCTTTCCATGTTAGATTAGGATTGTTAGCTAGATTAGGAATCAGCCAGAAGATTATATGTTGCCTCTATTAATCAAGTTTTCTAACTAATGCTTACTATTCATTGGTCGGTCAGTACTTTCAAGCATGTCGATTAGATTGAACAAAAATTTAGCGCTTAACTTTTGCAAAGAATAATAGTCGAGCCTAATCCCTATGAAATCCCAAGCAACATGCTTCTGATCAGATTTTCGCTCTGCAAAGTTACCGGAAGCGGTCCTTGCAATAGTTCTAAAACTATAACAGGAAGTTGTTTTTCTATTTTCGACCAGAACTGTAAGAAAACTATTGAAGATGCTTTTATACTACATACTAGAGTAATTATAAGAGAAATTATCAGTAGGGTAATTTGTGAATGCTTTTATAAAACTAGAACTAAAAAAACATCCGGTTGGATTAGAGGACAAAGTCGTCATTTGATATCCGGATGATTGGATCATCCCCGCCACATGTAACTCTGTGGCTACTCCAAACTGAAATACCCGCCTCTCTCTCTCTCTCTCTCTCTCCCTCGATCAGAAATGACCACTCATATATATTGATTCAATCAGTAGGTTGCAACTGGTTGCAAATATTTGCCTCTGACTTCTTGTCGGAATTTGCGTACCCTCAAATGGGCTGCACCTCATTTGCCTAGAAATCTCAAATTTGTGGCGAGTTCGATTTCCGGGGACGACACTTCGGTTGCCTTTGATGTGTCATTTCCTAGTGACTATGAGGAGCTCCTCGAACAAGTCACTAAACCTGGTACTGTTATTCCATTTCTATTAATATTCTGATATTCCAATTATTAACTTTGAATGTAATGTAATTTGCTGCAAATGCAATTGATATTATAGGAACTTGGATTGATTTGATGGAAGGGTTTAAAGATTTTATAAAATTGTTAATTATTTCAGTTAGCTAGCTACTCTCTCTCTCTCTCTCTCTAGCTATTATTGAGTTAATTTCTAGTGTGCCTTCAATATCTAGTATCCAGCTATATGATGCTAAAATTTGTCTTGGATTTCTTGATAATTGATAGGCCAGTAAAGCAACTCAATTGGCTTTGAAGGATAACAAACAGTTGATGGTGAGTTAGTACTACCATCAAATAGCATCAGTTCCTTGATATCAACAACACATACAAAGATTTGACACTGAAAAATACACCCCTTTTCTCAGGAGATCGAGTTTCCTACTGCTGGACTTGACTCCGTACCAGGTTATTTCCCTTCCACCAGCTAAAAAAGATTTACAGTCTGTTACTATTGTGTTTCATGATATAGTTTCTTCTCATGACTCCATAATACACATTTCAGGGAACGGTGAAGGAGGAATAGAAATGACTGGAAGTATACAGCTCATTCGAGAATTTTGTAACATCTCAGTATCTCCAGATAAAGCCACGCGAACCAGAATAGTAAATTTCTCAAATTTTCGCCTTTCTGAACATAAATCATTTTGGTTTTGATTGATGGATCCCTTACTAAAAGATTGAATTGTAGAGTACATAGTACCCACGAAAATAAGATTAAATAGTTCAAAAGAAATTATATTTTGTTCTCAAATTTTCGCCTCTCTGAACATAAATCATTCTAGTGTTGAATGATGGATCCCTTATACTGAATGATGGAGTATTTAGTTTTACACCCATTTTTGACACATACTTTTAAAATAAACCCACATATTATTTAATTCTAATTTTATCTCAAATATTGTTAATAGAACTTATAAATTGTCTTTCGTTTTAACAAGAATTACATACATTGCAACTATTTAAATCTGATTAGTCAACTATAGTGAATTAAATGCTCTTTTAAATACCTAATTGTAGATTGCACATTGACTCATTATTATTATAGAAATTATGTTTGCAATTTTAATTTAAATTATCTATCTTAAAGGTAAAATTTTAAAGAGGAAACTTTAAAATTTGTAGGTTGTTATTTGCAACACTAATTTTTCTATATTCATTCATCCCTTTATAGCTTAACATAAAGGTAGAAGTTAACATTGTTAACCTGGTTAATAGGTACGAGACAACTTAGTTAATAGATATCTCTTTTAATTTCAACCTAAAGGTTAGGAGCATTTTCTTGACATATGAAAATTTTATATTGTACCTCTTATCGAGGAAAACATGCATATATATCATTTTAATGTACCTCATTATTAGATTTTGTAGTGTATATATATTACATATGCTTCTCCTTCAAAAAAAATATATTATACCTCTTACAGTTGATTTATGTTATAATAATCTAACATGAAGAAAACAAATATCATTCAAGAACAAAGATGTGTACGTCCCTCACAATAAGAATTTCTCATATAATCTTCGTTTTACTAGCTCGTATTGCTTAAAAACAAGAATTGTGTAAACCTTTACAAAATTAGATAGATTGATGGAAGAAGAACAGCAAAGAGATACAAAAAAAACATGCAAAATTGAATAGCCTAGTGATGAGTATATATATAGATTAAAGTTAGTAATATGAATTTAAAACAATGAAACAATTATGGACGAAATTCATTAATTTCATATTCAAATGGATGTAAAAACCTAAAAGTAAGGAAATAATTTAATATAACTTTTTATGTATCATAAGGGTAGATCAGACATTTATAAAATGAATAAATATTGATAATAAAAGATTTTGGGTATAGATTGAAAGAAAAATTGGGTGTGGATGTATTTTAAAGAGAGAGCTTCAATATTGGGCTTATATCTAATTTTCTCCTGAAAGATTGAATTATAGAGTACATACTACATAGTACCCAAGAAAATAAGATTAAATAGTTGAAAATTATCGCTATCAATTCTTGATTTTTTTCCTGGCTATCTTTTCCTCGCAACCCGAAAACACATGTGATCATAGATTAAAAGTTGAGCCCTCATTTATTTGAGCTTTTGTTAATCTAAAAAGTTTCTCATTTTATGACCAATAAATAAACTTCACAATTTCTTTTAAAGGGTACTGTTCATCTGAATTGCGGTCAAAGGTTTCGCAGGGTAGTTGGTTTAAACATATAATCTTTGATCCCAAAGGTGTTGGTCTGTCTTGTTGAATCATATGTTTGCAGGCATTGTCATAGTGCATTGGGGTAATTGATTATAGACCTAATAATCAACACCCTTTTTAATCTAAACTCACTCTTAAAACTCTTTCAGTTAGGTTAAATAAGAAATAAAAAAATTATTTGCTATAAGAAATAAAACTTGTTCTTGATGAAAATTACTTTCTTTGTTACTGGTACAAATACATTTGGTATGTTTCTGAATTGCTTAATTGTAGCTTCAATTTAATATCCTATCACTTTATATTAATCCATTCATATTGAAATCCCTTCATTTTTGAAATTCCTTGTCACCTCTAAATCTCTTACCAAAGTACTTATTTAGAGTATGTATTTTTGTTATTCTATGTTTTCAGTGTGTGTCTGTGTTTGCTAAATCTGAAGAACCTATGTAACAGTAAAAAACATAATCTTTATTGTTCAGTGGAGTACGTGATTCTATGAAATATGTATGTTTTTTCTTAAGTATGCTAAATATGTGAGAGGATTCATATGGTTACTTGTGTATTGGTTGAGATTTGTAGGTTTTATAATTCTGTTGAGTACGTGGGTTTCACAATTTGGTTTGGATTTGTGTATGTAGAGTATATGTGGTTTTGTTGTGCATCTAAAGTTGAGGTAAGAACAAAGGCGGACCTAAGGCACGGCAAACCCAGCAGCCGCTGGGCAAACAAAAATTGGGGGAGAGCTAATATTTTTTTTCCCGCTGGGCAGAAAAATTAGACAAACCAATCAAAACCATGTTTTATTAGGACTTATGAGTGTTATGATGAAAGGAAGTCAAACATCACATAGTCTGTTCCTATTTTCAATTTGGCTCATCTTCTCAACTCAACTAATCTCTACTATACCTCCTAGGTCCATTGTTCTTGTCAATCTAGAATTCTCTCATTTTCAAATAGGGTGCAAACACTCCAATCCAGCCCCTCAATCTTTTTTTATGGTAGTAATCAATCTTGTTTCAATTGTATTTTTTATATATGAATGATATGATATTTCTGTTGTTGTAATTTACCTTACATAATTTGGTTGTTTTAAACTTATGTTTGCGAGATATTTTTAGGCTGGTAGATTGGAATTGCAATAAGGTTTTAGGTTTTAGCTAAAGCCAATTTGTAGCATGTAGGTTATACGTGTGTTGGAAATTTGGACTAAAACTATAGATATATGAGAATATGTGAGAATGATAATGTAGACGATATTGACTCAGAGATCGTCATTTTGAGTCTACTAGAGATTGTATAGCACAATTTAGATAAAGTGTTTTATGTAATAGTTCTTATTGACCCTTTTGGGTTGTAATTCTTATATATTTTTTGAATTCTCGAATAACATTTTGAAAATTTGTATTTTCCGTTATCAAAAGTTTTAACAATTCTGAATAAATTTGTTTTTCTGCTCACCTAGTTTTTGGACATTAGATCCGCCACTGGGTAAGAAGTTTTATTCTATAGAGCATTAAAATCTACTTAGTAGGTAACAAGATTTGCATTTATGTAACAAATATACGTAAAGTGAATAATTGTTTAGTAGGTAGTGAGATCTGCATCTATAGTGTTGGAATTGGGCAATTATAGGGATTTCATTATATTCTTTAAATTGTAGTGTGTATGGTTGTTTTGGTTTATAATAGGTGCTTTTCAATATGCTGAATATGTGGGAGAATGAAAAATATATTTCAAGTATATGCAAAAATATTTGATAACATAAAGTAATATGGGGCTAAATAGACGTCAAGAGATGGATAAACAAAAACTAAGACAAAATTTAAGGCTCATTATGACAAATTCAAATATTTAAATTTTCTTAAATAAGAAAAAAAATCAAAATTCATTCAATCATACATATGTTTCACTCTTGTATATACTATAATTTCTTTAAATTAATGTTAATCCCAGATTTTCTCAAATTTCTCCAAAATGAAATTGCAATTTTCATTTATGATAGATATAATTAAATGTTAACTAAATTAGAAAATTGGTCATAGCTAATTTTAAGGAGGAGTTTCAATTTCTCAACTTAAAGGGTAAAAAACTGAAACCATTCTAAATGAAAAATATTTGTTACAAAAATATTAGGTTAAAATAAGTAATTTGGGTTTAGATTGAAAAAACATTTGGGTGTGGGTTTAGATTTAAGTGGGGGCTTCAAAATTGAGTTTATATATAATTATCTCTAGTGGGCATTTTACTGTTCTGTGATATTTGACTTACAGCTACTCTCTTCGTTTTTTTTTTTTACCTTATTTTACTTTCTAGTTTAGCATCTAATGATGTATATTAATCTTTGTACGAAAGCAATGAAGTTGAGTTTGCAAGGAAATCAGCATTCGAAGGAGCATCCTTCAAGTTGGACTATCTGACTAAGCCATCATTTTTTGAAGATTTTGGTTTTACTGAGAAAGTGAAAATGACAGACCGTGTGAAGCCAGAAGATTATGGTGTGTATGGTGTGTTAGTGTTGTTACAAATTCTGATTATCTTTCACCTATTACTCTTAAAATAAAGTTCATTTATGTTGTTCATGATCCATGCAACAGTTTTTCTTCTCTTGAGGCCTGCAATGTCATGCTTTGTTCCTTTTGCCTTTGATCTTCTTTTTTCCTTTTGTTCTCATTTTCTTCCCTTCTCTTGTATGGTCACGCCTAATAGCATACCTGCACGGCTCTCGAATATTTTCCTAAAAATGTTCTATTCTCATTTTTCTATGACTAATCTGGTTCATATCATTTTACAGTCACCACCAGTTTTCAAGAACTAATCAAAACTAAGAGACTAAGGGGGGGTGTATTCAACTAGGATTTCAAATGATTCTGATTGATTTATTATAATCAATGGATTATGAAAATCCATAGATTATTTCAACTCCACATAGATTCGGCTAGATTTCATTGTATTGTATTTACCAGATTTGTCTTGATTTACTTGGACTTCACAAGTGCATGTATGATTTCTATATTATTATTAAATAATAAAATATAGAACATGGAGAATTAATAAGTTGGTTTTCTTTTTTAACAAATTACAAAATAATAATGTAATTTACAAAGTAATAAAAATATAAAAACAACCAAATATTATATAGTGAAAATTGCAAAGACAATTAGAAAAGTACATTAAGATGCTGCATACTCATCCATTTCGACCTCATTGTCATCATAGTCTTCATGATTCCTCTAATTCGCATTGTCCTCATTATTTTCATTCGCATTGCCTTCAATATCATTGTTATATTCTTGATTTTCATTATCACCATTCCGTAGTCTATCTTCCCACATAACTTCAGCAATATTAAGTCTCCAAGCATTAGCCTATGCTCTTTGTTATAGTTAACTTTGAGAAAGTAGTTCAAGATTCTCGTCTTCCATATCAAGTTCTTCATCATTTTCTATTTCAGGAGAAAATTCATCGGAACGACGTTCTTTATTACAACTATTAGTACAAGTATAAAAACAACCATCATTTCTTTTTTGCCTACAAAAATTATACAAAATCACAAGAAAAACCCATAAAATTGATTTGAGCAATTTAAATAAAACACATGATTAAGAACATAAAAATTTTCGATCTTATTGAGAGAGAGAGAGAATACATCAAAATCTCATGTCTAGATGCTTGATTTCTAACAAGCATGATATAGTGTAAAAATACTTCAAAATCCAACAAAATCAATTAATAAATGAAATCATTCAAAATCAATCGATTTTTGAATACCACCAGAATTCATAGGAGTTTTTGAAATCTTAATTGAATACCTTGAGATTTCAATGGATTGTTTAAAATCTTAATTGAATACCACAAGATTTCAAAAGATTCTTCAAATACAAGAAAATCCTATAGAATCCTAGTTGAATACACCCCCCTAAATGTACGTTCATTTCCTACAGAATTCATTTCCCACAAATCATTTATCAGTTTGTGATATCTGTCTTTGATTTTACATAAATGCTTGTGGTCGAAGAGCTGTACAGAGAAGCTATTCTGAACACTTCCAGAAAGCTAATTATTTTTAATGGAGAACTTGACCGAATAACACTACGCCAAATTTACACTCGCGCGACGGAGATGATATTCTTCATTGCCTAACTATATTAGGGCGACGGATAACGGGACTCGTCGCAAGAACGAAACATGTGGTCGCCTAAATACTTTCGGGCGACAACTTTTATAATCCGTCGCTTCAATTTAATACTTCGGCGACGACCTTTGTATATGGTCGCCTTAATATATTCGGGCGACAAAATTTGGCAATATCCGTCACCTAAGTTTCTAAATATCTAGGCAGCCAGCTGCTCTTCAAGACGGCAGAATTCTGTGGTGCAAAATACAGAAAACCTACTGCAGCTGCGATATACTGTTCATGGAGTGAAAAAAATTAATTTTTGGGATTGAAAGCTTGTTCTTCTCCTTTGCCATTGATTTGTAGGGAGGTTAGTATAAACTTCATCACTTCATTCATTCTTGGTGTCCTATATAATGCTAGATTGAGGTTGAAGTTTGAATTTAATTGGAAATTAGAGTATATTGGTTGTTTGGGTAAGAGTTTAGATTGTGATTTTGTGTTAGTTTTAGTGTTAAATTTCTTAGTTTGTGTTAGAATTAGTGTTTTGTTGCTCAATATGTATTGGATCTTGAGGATTTAAGACATTAATATGTTCAAGTTTGGCCTATTTGATTTGAAAACTCTAAATTAATTTAGTGTTTAAATAACTTAAGGGACCTTAAATTGCTTATGTGATTTGTGTTAGATTTAGTGTTAGATTAAATTAAAGTAATCTAATGTGCTTATGTGATTTGTGTTTGATTTAGTGTTAGATTAATTTAGTGGTTTATTTAGTTTTTTAACTTCAAATTTAGTGTTTGAATAAAGTAAGGGGCCTTAATGTCCTCATGTGATTTGTGTTAAACTAAGTGCAAGATTAAATTAAAGTAATCTAATGTGCTCATGAGATTTAATTAGTGTTGATTTGTGTGTTAATATGCTCATTTGCGCTTGTTTTTTAATTTCATTATTTTGTATGTGTTTATCATCCGGATTAGCATTTGTGAGAGTGAATCCACCCCCACAATAATGCACCGGTTTGCATTTAGCTTAGAATTTCCGTTCGAGAATTAATTGTACGGCATTTGATTCTTGAATTGTCCCATTTTTGGACAGTTTGGGAGAACATAACTTTGTTGAGCGACCTTGCACTTCATGTGATTTCATTTTTAGTTTTGGATATTGATTTCGACAGGATCTCCCTATATTGTTCCTCAAGTGCAAACTAGGTTTAGATATTTGTGCACTTGGGGAACTATAGGGAGATGCTGCCGAAATTTTTCCAAAACCGAAATTGAAACTCATGAAAGCAAGAAGCTTAACAAAGGAAGTGTTCTCCTAAATGGGATAGGACCCTAACCGAAGGCATAAGGCGAAGAAGAGCAATAAGAATAAGTATATTACGTGCATGTATTGTATATTTTTACTAACTTAATGAACATTTACTATTTATGTAGGCAAGAATATGGATAAGAGTTGGATGCAGTACAGTCATGTTGATCCAATATACCTTATCGAGATTTATCAATTCGTGAACTGGGTCAGAGATACAGCAGATGGGAAGACTTGGCACTATTGTCCATGCAACCGTTGTCGTAACAGTCGAGATCCGGTCACGATTGAAGTCATGTATTCACACTTATCTCATCACGGTATGTGGCCTAATTATACAGTATGGGACAAACACGGTGAAGTAACAAATTAATCGAGAATTGACGAGCTTCGAAGACAATTGCTGGAGCAAAGGGCATCTTCTAGCAGTGGTGCCGATTCTTCCATGGATCCCATTATGGACATTCTACATGATCGTTTTCCTTATCATGATGGATACGAGTCGGGTTTGGGTGAAGACAATAGTGATAATGCCGGCCCTACTTTCGATGATGTCGTAGATGATGACTACCAGAAGTATGACAAACTTTTAGTAGAAGCACAGACCCCGTTGTATCCTGGGAGCACAGAGACTGTTTTAGGTGCTGTCTTAAATGCAATGAAAATGAAAGTGGAAAATGGGTGGTCGGATAAAAGTATTCACGACCTTTGTAATTACATTAGAGACTTGCTTCCTCCTGAACACAACTATCCTCTTGATTTTGGAAAGATGAAAAATATTGTTAGGGACATCGGTCTGGGTTATGAGACTATTGATGCTTGTGAGTATAATTGTGTGTTGTTTTATAAAAGGTATGCAACTGATATTGAGTGTCCCATATGCCACACTTCAAGATGGATTCCACGTGAAGGTAGGAATAACAGCAAGATTTCTAGGAAAGTCCTC
The DNA here is from genome assembly GCF_933775445.1 of Argentina anserina. NCBI lineage: Eukaryota > Viridiplantae > Streptophyta > Magnoliopsida > Rosales > Rosaceae > Argentina > Argentina anserina. Next base: position 14,243,535 of record NC_065876.1, read on the forward strand.
TGTTACTTCCCCTTGACTCCCAGGTTGAAACGCTTGTACATGTCGCCACACATTGCAAAGAAAATGCGGTGGCATGGCGAGAGAGAACCAGATGGTGATTGGTTGAAATACCATCTAGACAGGGAGGCATGGCAAGATTTCGACAAAAAATTTCCTGAATTTGCCAACGATGTGAGAAACGTGTGGCTCGGACTAGCAACTGATGGTTTCAACCTTTTGGAACAATGGGAACTCTACATAGCACCTGGCCTATTGTTTTAATGTCGTATAATTTGCCTCCATCAATGTGTATGAAAAAGGAATTTAATATGCTGACTCTGTTGATCCCAGGCCCGAAGTCACCAGGAAAGTGTCTCAGTGTAATCATGGAGCCATTGATCGACGAGCTTCTAAAATTTTGGGAAACTGGAGTTTGTACTTTTGATCGGCATGCACAATCTACTTTCATGATGAGAGCAGCAGTGTTGTGGACCAACAGTGACTTTCCAGGTTTAGGGATGTTGGCAGGCTCATCTACTAGTGGGTATAAGGCGTGTCCTGTTTGTTTGGATGATGTTTCCGTAAAACATGAATTTGGGAGGATGACATATGAGGGTCACCGCAGATGGCTACCACACGACCATTGTTGGCGGTCCAATGGTCAGGCATTTAATGAGGAGTGTGAGTTTAGGCCAAGACCCCTTTCTTTGTCTGGTGAGGAAATTCTTGCAAAAATCAACAGTCACGAGTACCTTACCCTTAGCTTGCACGACAAGTTCAAGGTCCCATATAATCCGGATAACAGAGTATGCTGGACTAATAAGTGCATGTTTTCGAGGCTGCCTTATTGGAAATTTATTAGAGTGAGATATGCTTTTGATGTCATGCACATTGAAAGGAACGTATTTGACAACATCATTGGAACCACTCTCAGTATTGCAGGAAGTCTAAAGACGGTCCAAAAGCTCGTGCGGCTTTAAAAAAAAGGGGTGTGCGGCAAAGTCAGTGGGAAAGGAGCAATGGACAACTTCCTTATCTAGGGATTTGTTTGTTGACTTTGGGTGTATATGGTTTCTCGTAGTGTATCAATATTCCTGTGTATAGTGTATCAATATTAATTTATCTGGAAAATTTGATGACATTGTTCTTGGGTTCGAATCCCTCAAAGATTACACTGTCAGTTTACAACTCTTGTAACTGATTTTGTAATCTTTAATCCAATTGAAATTGTATTCTGTATCTAAGTAAAATTAGTGTATGGTACTAGGTTTATGTTTAAATGTTAACTATTTTGGTTGATATATGTTTGGTTGCTGAGTTTGATTGGAGTGGCAAATTCTCGTTCAATTCTGTAATAAGGAAACTGCACATTTGAGTTTCATGTCATATATCGGTAAATAAAAGGAAGTAGAAGTATGCAATGATATTTTGAAACTCCATTGTTTGATGTGTTCATAAACAAAAGTGGTTACTGTTATTTAAGCTTACCCATGAATATAGTGGTTACTGTTATTGGTTACAGATTGTTATGTGATTAGTAGAAAGCTCATTTGTCGATGTTATGTGTGCATAGTATGCTCATTAACTGTTATGTGTAGGAGTTGCGGTTCAGAAACATCGTACTGTGATTAGTAACAAGACGTCACAAATTGTAAAGTCCATTGGAGGACTCATCAAGCTTGAGTGGTCAGATTTCCACACCGGACCTCACACGAATCATAATCATAGCATCCTAGTCCGTGACATTGGCACCGTTGTCAAGACGCATGTGCCAATGCTAGCCTCCACATTCTATGAGCTCCAACCTGACCATCACAAGGACGCTGTTAAGCATTATTTACAGGTTAATGTGTTTGATTTTTTGATTTTATAAATTTTTCTGTGTTAATGAAATTAAGGTCATAATGTGCAATTTTTTGGTGTGTTTGGCAGAACTACTACGATATACCAGCAAGTGACGAACATATGTGGAATTGGATTGACGAAAAATCCAATTCGAGGTACAGCGATTGGAAATACAAGTGTCACAAACATTGGCAGAAACATTTGGAGACACACGGGGACGCTGTTCCGCTTGAATTCCTACACCGTCCGGAGCAGTGGAACTACTTGGTCCACAAAGAATTCCGGGAGAGAGACAAAATGATAAGCTATCTATTGGTGATTGGTTATACATACATTTTTTAATTCAATTTATAATTAGAGCTGTTCTAACTCATATATATCTATATTTTCTGTTTTTTGTTTTTTTTGAGATTGTAAGCGTCCGGAACAAGGAGAACCGAACCAAAAACCATGAGCCGATCAACCACTGCTGTGGGTCAAAACCGCTCAGTTTTAGGGCAGAGGAGTACCTAATGCAGGGACATCCGGCCCCGCGCGTTCGTGCTGCAGTGGACGCTTACCTACCAAGCAAGCACGGGAGGGAAAAAGCGGTGAGTATTTTAATGGCAACACTTGTGTTTGGCAAAACTACTACGATATACCAGCAAGTGACGAACATATGTGGAATTGGATTGACGAAAAATCCAATTCGAGGTACAGCGATTGGAAATACAAGTGTCACAAACATTGGCAGAAACATTTGGAGACACACGGGGACGCTGTTCCGCTTGAATTCCTACACCGTCCGGAGCAGTGGAACTACTTGGTCCACAAAGAATTCCGGGAGAGAGACAAAATGGTAAGCTATCTATTGGTGATTGGTTATACATACATTTTTTAATTTAATGTATAATTAGAGCTGTTCTAACTCATATATATCTATATTTTCTGTTTTTTGTTTTTTTTTGAGATTGTAAGCGTCCAGAACAAGGAGAACCGAACCAAAAACCCTGAGCTGATCAACCACTACTGTGGGTCAAAACCGCTCAGTTTTAGGGCAGAGGAGTACCTAATGCAGGGACATCCGGTCCCGCGCGCTCGTGCTGCAGTGGACGCTTACCTACCAAGCAAGCACGGGAGGGAAAAAGCGGTGAGTATTTTAATGGCAACACTTGTGTTATTGTTTGATGAATTTTTGGTTCCTTGCTGGTTAAGCTTTTATTCTTTGCTTGCTTAAGAGTCTGTTTTTAGGAGACAAAAAAACTTAGACCAATAGAATACTGTGTTGCTTGCTGGTTTGCTTGAACATGAGTCTATTAATAGCAAACTAATAAGATACATCTTCTGCATATTAACCTCTGAGTCTATAAATATAAAATATCTTCATATTTTTAACCCCTTCTGCATTTTTACCTTGGTGTTGCAATTTCTGTTGGAAGCAAAATTTGAAGAGGAAGCTTGATGACATAATTGAAGAAGGAGAGTCAGACCCGGGTACTGTACACCAATTCACATTTGAGGAAGAATGTGATCTACTCGAAGACACCTGGGGACAACGAAAAGGAACAACAGTTAGAGGTAACTGCTCATCTTATCTCTGATGCTATTGGACACACACTAATATATAGAATGACAATGAGTGTGTACATGTTACAAAACCTGCTGTTGGAATTTGTAATCTAAATTATCAGCTTTCTCTACAAAACAAATTTGTACATGTTACAAAAATCTACTCCAACTATATTAGTGCATACAGAAACAATAGTTCACTGAAATGCATACAACTCTTTTGCGTCTTTAATGAGTCACCAACAGCATTATTAGTTATATGATTAGCTCTACTTTGTTTGGTATGAGTCAAAGTGTTGATCCGCTGATAAAGCCTGACAACCTCATGCAAACTGTGAACACACGGCTAAATATAGCATAATCACTCTGAAGCAACTTGTAGCTAGGAACATATGTGCCAATACCAAACAAGCCTATCAATACTACATTCCTGACATGAAAAGCGTTTCTTGTTTGTCCCATCAAGACACTTTCTTCTTCATTTGCTTTTGAGTTGTGTAGTTAATTCCCTCATTCATATTCGCTAACAGCAACTAAAGAATCACGAAAACTTGCAGCCTTGCTTTTTTGTTTTGGTTCGAATGGATGTAATTTAAATGATCACCTATATCTAAGAAGGTGAAGGAAGCCTTGACATATGATTTCAATCCTCTTTGTCACTTCATATTGTTATATTGCAGGCATGGGAGGAGGGGTCAAACGGGCGGCAAAGAGACGAGGAGGAGCACGGACCATCCTCATTCACGAAGCCGAGGAGAGAAGCCGGAAGTTAGAGGAGAGAGCCCGGCAGGCCGAGGAGAGCGCACAGCAGGCTAAGGAGGCAGCAGCCCGAGCTGAAGAGGAAGTCAAGCAGGCTAAGGAGGCAGTTGCCCGAGCTGAAGAGGAAGTCAAAAAGTCCAGGGAGGAAAATGAAGCCACGCAAAAGCGTCTTGAAGCGATGGAGGCATTCCAACGGGAATATATGGCTGCACGACCCGGTAGTACTTGAGGTAGTTCACTAGCACTAATATTAGGGGAATGATGATGATGTTGCTTGAAGGAAATTAAGTGCGGTATGGCACTCTTTTGTTATCAATTTTTTTGTGCTTCAAACAGCAAATTTCTTCTATAAACAACATTTGAAAGTTGATGTGTTTTTGTGGAATGGTTTTCAGTTGTGTTATGCAGGTTTAGCAAGTGAAATGGTGTTCAATAGCTTTTTTTTCTTTTAAATCAGATTCAGGCGACGAAAGCAAAGAATCCGTCGCTTCAATATTAACTAGAAACAACGGAAGCCAAATTACGGCAACCACTACTTCGTCGCTATAAAACTGAAGTGACAAAACTATTTAGTCAAGAACCCATCGCTTGAATTCGGGCCACCAACATAACTGTCCGTCGCTTCAGAATATGCCGTCGCTTCAAAACATAAAGGTCCATCGCTTAATTCTTAGGGGACGCATCTTATCTTCGTCGCCTGAATATATTGAAGTGACCACTTTTGAATAACTTGTCGCCTCAATGTTCTAGCCACGGTAATGAGGCGACCGCATTAAAACGACCACTTTCCCGGCGACCAGCTCGTGATTCAGGCCACCATTTCCCTCCGTCACCCGAGTGTGTTTCTGGCGTAGTGTAAGATCTGGGTGTATCCTTTGTTAACTCATGTCCCTTCAGTCTAATACACATGGTTATTTGCTCAACTATGGCTATTTCTTAACATTTATATTGCTAGCCATCGCCACAATAATAGATAGAACTGGAAGGTTCAAATATGTTTTGCTGCTGCATGAATTCAGTTTCTTTTGCATTATCTTCAAACAGTAAGCTAATAACCTCATTGGTGACATATGACAGTTTTTCTTGATAGAAAAAGATTATTCATCTTTCTTCTACCCAAAGCTAGCGGCTCTATTGAAGACCCTGTTTCCAAGTATGGAGACTGTATACTACATCCACAATTTTAAAGGCCGCAATGGAGGGATACTGTTCAGGTTCAAAAACAACTTCTGATAATGTTGTCCTCGGTGATATTTAAGAACCAATTAAGATTTAAGAGTCATCTTTTGTTCTTGCTTTTATCAGCACCAATGTTTTAAAAAACGAAGGCGTACCCCAAGGCGTTTTCTTGAGAGCTTTGAGCCTTAGAACTTGGGACGCATAAGGTGTAAGCCTTATGTTATAAAAAAAATTAGTAGTTTAATGTGTAAATATATAATTATACACATACAAAAAGAACAAATATACATAAGAACTTACTAATTTATTGCATTTAGATGTAATGAAATTCATAATCCAAACGTTTTAGATAGTTTTTCTCAAATTAAACATATTATATAAATAAATATAAAAAGATACTTAAAAAGATTATTTTCTAAGGCGTAGTAAAATGCGTAAAAAACGTAACATAAGGCGTAAAAGGCGAGCCTCGGTGTCCAGACCGAAAAACAGAGACGTTATGTAAGTAGCTTTAAGCATTTTAAGCTTTAGGCGAGCCTTGAGACGAGTTTTTTAAAACATTGATCAGCCTGTAATGGCTTTATTATTCCGCATTTTAGGTGCTAACCAGGTCCGTGGAAAGTGTTCAGAAAAGTGAGGAATAGATACATTTGTTTGCATCAGCAGGAAGCCATGCCATCTCTCAAGGAAGTTGCCTTGGAAATTCTTCCATCGGCTTAACTTTTTGTCACACTTTATACATTTTGTTGTGCTCTGATGAGCATAACATACTAGTTCATCCATTACGTATATCTTTAGCCTTCAACATCCTAGAATGCACTTTTTTCGTTTCAATAGAATGCCAGCAATATCATGTCGATCAAAGATAGCCTAATATATGATAGCAATGAGCAATGTGTGTGTATATCCTCATTTTCTTTTCTACTATTCCTTTTTGAGAATTTATTATGTTGGCTGGCATTTAGAACGATCACCTCCATCAGGAGTTCTCCTCCAACATCTAACACGATGTTGAAGGCTTGGGGTTCCTGGAGTTATCCAAAGTATACAAACTCTTGAATCTGTAGCTGTCAGATCAATCAACCTAGAAACAATTTGCAATATATCAATCTAGTTTTCTTGCTAATGAAGAAAGACAAAAGAGGAATGAGATACTAATAGCATCCATGCATGTCGGTCGACCTTAGTCACTCTCACCCATCAAGTATCTCAACGAGGTCGGTACACGTTATCCCCTTCGTTCAGTTCCAACAAAGTCCCCGCGTTTCTGAAAGTCCGGTCTTCTGTTCCCACTTCGCACACAACTAGATATCTTTCAGTCTCACAATACCTAACAGTCAATCACCATTCTCTCCATTTCTCCTACCTCTCTTTTCAGTATCCATTCCCTCTCTCTTAACTCTTAACTCTTAAGCTTCCTCTTCCTCCTTTCTTCTTCTCCATTCTTCCACTCCGTTCTCTCTCTCTCTCTCTCTCTCTCTCTCTCTCTCTATGTATATATATATATATATATATATATATATATATATTCCCAAGCCTTTGTTGGTTGTTACAGACAAACCCAGCTCTGCAAACATGGCAAATGAGATATGGATCGTTCCCTTCTTTGGTCAGGGCCATTTGTTCCCTTTAATGGAGCTTTGCAAGCACTTAGCTTCCAGAAACTTCAAAGCCGTTTTAGTTATCTCTTCCAAACTCTCCTCCTCCGTACCCTCATCTCTCCGTCAACACCCGCTCGTCGAAGTCGCTGAGATTTCTGAAGCACCACCACCGTCTGATTCGTCGTTTCCGTCGCAGGACCCGAGTTCTCAGCCGTTTCACCACCCCCACGGGCCCCACGGTCAGATGGCAGTCGGGCTTGAGAAGCTCTTCTCTACCCGAATCGAGAGTCCGGATTCGGTACGACCCCTTTGTGCGGTTCTTGACAATATGATGAGCTGGACTGCCGAGGTTTTTCAGAAGTTTGAGGTTCCGGCGGTCAGCTTCTTCACCTCCGGCGCTTGCTCTGCCGCCATGGAGTATGCCATGTGGAAGGCCCACCCGTTAGATCTCAAACCGGGGGAGACCCGTTTACTACCCGGGTTACCCGAAGAGATGGCTGTGACGGTCTCGGATATTAAACGAGAGTCTCGTCATCCGCCGTTCCCCATGGGTGGAGGCGGCCCTTCTGGAAGCCCGGGAGCCGGTTTCCCTACTCATGGGCTGCCACCGCCATTCGGTGGTCGTGGAGGCCCGGGAGACGGTTTTCCTGCTCATGGGCCGCAACCGCCAATGGGTGGACCCGGAGGCCCTGGCCCACGAAAGATGGGTCCGCCAAAGCCCGGAGACCAACCGCGTTGGTTAGACGAGATCGAGCAGTCTATTGGAGTGATGATCAACACGTGTGACGAGTTGGAGCATCCGTTTATCGAATACGTCTCTAAAAAGATCGAAAAACCCGTTTGGGGAGTGGGTCCGCTTTTGCCGGAACAATATTGGAAGTCTGCCGGTTCGATTCTTCACGATCGAGAAGTTCGAACCAATCGAAAATCAAACTTCACAGAAGACGAGGTGAATGAGTGGCTGAATACAAAGCCGCATGGATCGGTGCTATACGTTTCATTCGGAAGCGAGGTTGGTCCCACCAAGGAGGAGTATGCAATACTAGCTGAGGCACTAGAAGAGTCAACTCGACCATTCATATGGGTTGTCCAAGCCACAGCAGGAAGACCACCAGGCCCTCCTCCCGGCCAACCTGGTTCAGAACCGGAGCAGGGTTATTTTCCACACGGGCTAGATGTCCGCGTCGGAAACCGAGGGTTGATCATACACGGCTGGGCTCCACAGTTGTTGATTCTAAGTCATCCATCCACCGGAGGATTCTTATCGCACTGTGGGTGGAATTCTACTGTGGAAGCAATTGGTCGGGGAGTTCCATTCTTGGCATGGCCAATTAGAGGGGACCAACACGCGGACGCTAAATTGGTGGCGAGCTATCTCAAAGTTGGGTACCTTATTTGTGAGGATTTATCAGAGACAATAAAGAAGGAGGACATAACAAGTGGAATTGAGAAGCTACTAAGTGATGGAGACATGAAGCAAAGAGCTGTGAGGCTTAGTGCCAAGTTTGAGCATGGCTTCCCAACAAGTTCTGTGGCTGCTTTAGATGCCTTCGGAGACTTCCTTAGACATGCAAAAAAGGCACCTTCTCATTGATATTGGGTATTGTGTGCATGCTGATTAGAAGAGTTTATGTCTGACTTCTCTTTCTTTACATTATCATACAATAATCACTAAAGATTATGGGTCAAGACATTAATTTTCGTTACATTTTTTTGTGTGATCTAGTTGTATTTGAGAATTTCAATATAATTTATACTTTCTGTTCGAATGATGCCAACGCAATACATAGCATGACATATTTCTCTAAATTAAACTCTCACTTTCATCACCCAACGAAAATTCTCATTTTCATCCTGCCAATTACTGGTTGGAAGCCATTACAATAAAAATTCGTGACATATGACATGACATATGTCTGACGGAAATTGATCACAGAGATAGTATACAACCTTGAAATTGATAGTCTTGGAATCAAATCCATCAATGTCTCTACTGAAGAATGGTATTATTGAACAAAATAAGTAAATCTCAACAGATATTGCTATAGAATGTAAAATATGTCGAGCATTTTAAACAGCTCGTTATGCTATTTATACCAGCAATCAGCAAATCTTTCAGTTACGTAGCTAACAGTCCAAACCACTTTTTCTTCTTCATTCAATTCTTCTTGCACTACGCTATCTATATATTCCAGAAAGTTCAACACAAACCAAACTCTGCAAATATGGTAGATGAGATTTTGGTCATTCCTTTTTTCGGTCTGGGCCATCTCTTCCCTTTATTGGAGCTCTGCAAACACTTGTAATCCAGAAACATGAAAGCCCTCTTTGTCATCTCTTCCAGATTCTCCTCCAGCGTACCCTCATCCCTGTTGGAAAATGGTTGGAAAAACCATTTAAAACCAAATTTTAATTGATTAATTAAATTAAGTTAAACTTATAATTAATCAAAGATGAACATAGATTTGAGTTCTCCATAATGAGGGCTACAAGATCATATGTTTGTTTGTGTAATTTGGTTTGTGGGTGAATAAGAAATTATCACTCAAAGATGGCTACTTAGAATGAGGGAATGGTATTTGTCCCACATTGGAAAAGAGAAGTGTTGAAAAGACTTTATATAGAATCCACTGTAGAGATTAGTTCGGATCACTGTGGGGAGTTCCCCAAGTCCATTCCTATGATAAAAACCAGTGATACCCATGAAGAATGAGGTTAAGTTAAAACTTTTAATAATTCTTATGCGTCGAGAAATCGAGCAGAGTAATGCGGGTTACTCTTAATTAAGAGATCACATATGCAAGAGAGAAGTGGGGCCGCTTCTAGGGGAGTTAATGAGGGCATAACTCTTATCAAACTACTTGCAGAACCAGGCGTGTGTTCCATGGCCAAAATGGGCACAAAAATGAGAACCGAAGTGTACCAGGGAGACTCCTGTGTAAAGTATGTTATCATTTACACAAATGACGAATAGTTCAAAGACATCGCGTCTACTATTTAGTTAGTAAAGTAAGCATACTTTTATAAGGGAAGGTTCAAAGGGTCAAACCTACCTATCCTATGCAGGTTTCAACCGTAGAAATCTATCACCAATTTTTATCGAGTCTTTGGTGGCCAATTTCATTCATGTGGGGAATTGTTGGAAAATGGTTGGAAAAACCATTTAAAACCAAATTTTAATTGATTAATTAAATTAAGTTAAACTTATAATTAATCAAAGATGAACATAGATTTGAGTTCTCCATAATGAGGGCTACAAGATCATATGTTTGTTTGTGTAATTTGGTTTGTGGGTGAATAAGAAATTGTCACTCAAAGATGGCTACTTAGAATGAGGGAATGGTATTTGTCCCACATTGGAAAAGAGAAGTGTTGAAAAGACTTTATATAGAATCCATTGTGTATGGATTGTAAAGTGTGTAAGCCCCCTTATACCCTCTCGCGCACGCGCAGGGGAGGGTGCAAATCCTAGGTCACAAGGGAAACTCGTGTATGCCCGTGCGACCTGCGGACACGAATGCAACACCGAATTGAGGGTCGGAACGCAGATTCTTTTTGCATTTCCGAAAATTCGGGTTTGACTTTTCAAATTCTTCTCTTGACTGTTCAAATTCTTCTTTTGTAACAACTGAGTTATTGTGTGTTATGGAGAATTATAACAGAATTGAAATCAATATTTGTAACATATGTAACTCATATATGTTATGATTTTTTGATTTCTATAACAGCCATGTTATTAATTGCTGATTGCAAATCCTCACAGTATAAATAGCCACCATCCTTTCATTGTAAAATCACCCATTCGAAACACATTTCTCTCCCACTCTCAAAGTTCTTAGTTCTTCTCTGGTGATAGATAGAGGTACCTTTCGAGTTCGTTGAGGGTTCTAGTTAGTAGTGCAACTTTCTAGAATTGTTTAGTTGTTATATCCTGGGAGACAAGCGTCAAGCATCCTTGCACCGGTAGAGGAGGCGTAAACGTCTTAAGGACAGTGTGGTATCACACACGTCTCGACTAGTTCATCCATCACAAATCGTTCGGTATTTTTGTTGAATTTCTTTCGTGTTCTTCATTTCTGATTTATAATTATTTATAATTCAGCTTATTAAATTATATATGCAATATATCACTGATATTTACAACAATCCCTCCGTCAATACCCACTTGTCGAAATCAATGAAATATCAGAAGCACCGCCGAGCCGAGTTCTCAGCCGCGTCACTGTAAATAAAATGGAGCGATATTGCAAATATATAAATAGTAAATTAAATTCTGAAATAAATTTAAATAAGAAAATAAATATGCGGGAACAAAAATTTAGCATTACAAAAATTAGAAACGATAACTCAATCAATACCAAACGAATAGAAGGAAAAGTCGAGTCGTGTATGATACCACATTGTCCTTAAGACAATTACGCCGCCTCTACTGATGCAAGAACTCAATGACGCTAGTCACCCAGAATACAACGACTTGCAAATCCTTGAAGCTGCACTACTACAAGAATATCAGCGAACTAGAATGAACCTTTTCTTTCACCAAGAATAAATTTGTGAGAGAGATGATTGTTAGAAATATGTTCTCTGATTGAATCTATTTCCAATTGTGTTTTCGAATAAAAGAATATGTCGTTATTTATAGAGAGAAACTTGGATCACTAAATGAATTCTCATGAATTCAGAAATGAATTTCTTATCATAAGTTATAGCGGTTACAAAATGAATTTTCGTATGTTACGACCGTTACAGACGTTACGTAATGAATTTTCAAATGTTACGACCGTTACCTCAATGAATTTCATTTCATCTGTTACGACTGTTATACAATGAATTTGACAGTTACAGAATTCAATCTCATTAAATCTGTCATTACAAATTTAATCGTATTGAATCTGACGTTATAAAATCAAAGTGATTAAGTCGTCACACATTCCGGAATTCAAATGGTTTTCACGTTTACAGTGACAATTTCTTATTCACACTATAACCAATTTAACCAGATAAATATACATTTTGTAGCTCGTAATACCAGAGAATAAAAGTTCATATTTATTAATACAAATATAAGTGTGTCCACTCAAATTCTTTTAATTAAATTGGTTTAGAATGAATAGTGAAATTCACTAATTTTTCAACAGTCACCACCACCATGAACACCACAGACAGATAGCGCTCGGGCTCAAGAAACTCCTCTCGACCCGGAAGCATGACCCGAAATCAGTTTCTTCACTTATGATGCTTGCTTTGCCGCCATGGAGTATGCCACGTGGAAGGGCGGGCTGCTAGATGTCAAAGATGGTGAGACCCGATTACTACCCGAGTTGCCTGAAGAAATGGCTATTACGGTTTCGTATCTTAAGCAACAAAGATTTGCTATTGTATTACCACCATTGACTAAGTTTGGGCCGGAAAAACATCACTTGACGAATCCCAGTGATGAACCACTGTGGGTAGAAGCAATCAAGCCGTGTGTCGGAGTCATGATCAACACGTGTGATGAGGTGGAGCATCCGTTTATCGAATACGTCTCCAATAAGCTTAGGAAACCAGTTTGGGGAGTGGGCCCGTTCTTGCCAGATATATATTGGAAATCGGCCGGAACGATCATTCACGACCACAAAGTCTGAATCTATCAAAAATCGAACATTGCGGAAAATGAGGTAAAGAAGTGGATAGATATGAAACCAATTGGATCAATGTTATATATCTCCTTTGGGATGGTGGTAAGTCCCACCATAGAAGAATATGAGATATTGGCCGAGGCGTTGGAAGCATCAACCCGACCATTTGTATGGGTAGTTCGAGTCAATGCATGCCTCTCATTGGGTCTTCCGGGCCGGCTACAACTCGATTCAAGACCCGAAAAGGCCTATTTTCCACACGAGCTTCAGGTCTTCCGGGCCGGCTACAACTCGATTCAAGACCCGAAAAGGCCTATTTTCCACACGAACTTGAAGCTCGTGTTGGAAATAGTGGCTTGATTGTAGACGATAAAGGAGGAGGATATAACAAGAGGAATTGAGAAGCTAATGAGTGATGAAGAGATGAAGCAATGGGCTATGAAGCTTCGTACTAAGTTTGAGCATGGCTTTCCAACAAGTTCAGTTGCAGCTTTATATGCCTTTGGGGACTTCATTAGACATAAAGGCAAACCAAATTCAGTTCATTGACCTTGTTCTCACAATCTTGTATGGTCATATCCGTAGTACTCCGACATGCCTCTTTTCTTATTCCCTGCATTGTAATTCTTCTTATAATATTGATCTCTATTCACAAATCACAATCTCTGCATGTATTTACTGTGGTGCTAAGGAAGACTAGAAGAGTTTGTCATGCATAACTGTTAACACCTCCCCCTGAACAGGGTAATTCCCGACCAAATCTCCTCTGATTCCGATTGTCGAACCGGTGACCGGTAACCGGTAACCTGGTAATGCCAAGAGTCATAATTGCTAGCGAGGTAGCAACACCTCCGATCTGAACCTCGCTATTGACGCCATCCAAGGTGGCATAGGTGAATAATAAATGCATCTTGCACTAGACCACCTTCCCATATTAAAGGAAGAACCCAGCACATCTCCAAATGCGTCTATAAAAGGTCAACGTAGACCACTAGAAAATGATCCGGCCGAGCCGGCAGTGATTACACTTGTACAAAGGCAAAAAAACAAAAAGATAAAGTTACGACTGCCCTCCCCCAGTAGCACCCTAACTTGGTCCCGCGGCCACGACCTATCCTAAATGGCATCTTTTGCGGGATTGGCCTTGCAGGAGGATTTAACCGTTTCGGCGCGGGACTACTCACGCCAGCCTTCTTCGTAGAAGAGGCTGATCGTCGCGCAAGCGGTTGTCCATGCCCGCGGACTATCCCGGGATTCCTATCTGGCGATAGCTGTGGTAGAGGGTTTAGCCTCACGGCCCGCGACACCGGCTTAGGTGTCCGATGCCCCGGCGAGGAAGCCCCGACGAGTGGCAACGACAGGGCTTTCAGGAGCGACGCTTGCATGCGCTGGGGCACCGGCCGAGAATCTGGCAACCCCGAGATGTCTTAGGCCCTCCTTCTCTTCTCATCCTCCGCCAGTTAGTTGTATTTACCGACGTCCACAAATACGAGATTTACCCCGGTGTCATACATCTCATTTTGCCCGGCAATAACCCCCAAATCAAAGGCTTCGTTCTCTTGCTCCTCAGCCTCCTCAACTTCAACTCTTCCACGCGCTCCTTCTCAAGAGCCTACAGCCTAAGGGAAAGGTTATCCTCCTTTTCCATCAGCTTTGCCTTCAGCTTCTTGGCCCAGTTAATGTCCCACTCTTCCTTCCACTTCTTCTTGCTCGATTGTGGCCATTGAGTTCTTTCGCTTGTCATTCTCCTCCCTTAGCTCCTTCAACTCCTCATCCTTGGCCGCCTCCTCTTCCTCCAGCTGTACCGCTTTTTGAGTCACTCTGGTTAGCGAGCTTTGGCTTTTCTCTAGGTCGGCGTTCAATTCTTTGATCGTGCCGCTCAGCTAGACGAATTGAATTGTATGAACAGCTCGTTGGTTCTCAAGCTTGGTTACTTTAGCTAACAGCGACTCGTTGGCCGCCATGTAATCGCTTGATACTAGGCCTCAATGAAATCTCGGGTGTCATGCACCTCGGCCGTCACATGCACACGACTGTTAAAAATCCAATAAAAATGGATTTACACCCGAAAGGCAAAAGAAAGATTTCACTTACTCGAACCAATCTTTTCTCCGCCTCGTGGAAGTTCTGCTATGCCCAGCCATTCGCTTCAAATGGAGCGCCAACTCACCAGCCTCGGCCAACTCCGCCATGACTCCGGCCCAGACCTCGCCACTTGAGGATATCACCCTCTTAGCCTTTCGGTTCGGCTCCTCCTCTGATGTCAGTCCTCAGTCATTTGTCCAATGACCCTTTCAGAGTGTCCCCGGACCGTGTTATCGGCCACACCTCCTCCGGCCTCACCACTACCTCTGCAGGCACCTTGGGCACGGCCAACGGGTCAACCGGCTACTCCAGCACCTCCATAGCCCTTAGAACCTCCTCCCTCGATCCGATCATCACCTCTGGCACCACTTGTTGAATTACATAGCCGTCGTCGGGCCGCTTCATCGACACGGACACGGACCTGGACACGCCTGGACACGCAAACTCATTTTTGGACATGGATCCGACACGCGCGTGTCTTCCATGGACACGCAAATAACTAGGACACGCTCTCTCTCTCTCTCTCTCTCTCTCTCTCTCTCTTCTTCTTCTTCTTCTTCTTCTTCTCCTTCTCTACAGAACCAAATGATGGGGGCGCAACGGAGGCCGGCGTCGTTGTTGGGGTCGAGGGGGCGGTGGGGATTGAGGGTGAGGGGGCTTTGGAGGGGGTTGGTAGAGATGGTGGAGTTGAAGGAGAGCTTAGAGGGGACTTTGGCTTTGGTGGGTTGGCGGGGGCGATGGCAGAGAGGGAGAGGTGGGAGAAAGAGGAGGCTTGGCTAGGCGGAGCTGCATCTTAGAATATCCTGCATCCCTAAATAAAATAAAAAAGGATTGAGATCAAAAGCCAAAAATAGAAGAAGAAAATGAAAATAAAAAAATTAAGAAACCCGAAAGAAGAATCCATCTCTAAAAGACTGAGAGCAGAGACTAGAGGCGCGACCCTTGATCAAAGAGATCCACAGTGTTCGAGAAATCAAGAGCAAAGATGAAAAGGAATGAGAGAGGCCGAGGATCTGGTGTAAGGTTAGGAGTTAGCTAGGACTCTAGTGTGGTAAGGTCTAGTTTTTTTTTTATACAAGGAAAGAAATTACAAACTGAATCCCCTAGGGCATCTAGAATTAACAAGATCAATAGCAAGGGCATTAGAAGCCTGAAAAGGCACTTGATCAACCCATGATCTCGCATGCAATGTGTGACCGAGATTCGCAACAGCATCGGCGACGAAATTAGCTTCTCTATGAACATATTTGAAACTAATTTCCCTAAAATCTTTCACAATAATTTGTATATCCTCTATGAGCTTCCAAATCCTCCAAGGGGGGAGAATGATCTCATTGATAGCGTCCACCACCATCTTTGAGTCACCTTCAACTTCAATCTTCGAGAGATTCTTTGACTTCGCAATAGCCAAGCCCATTTCTAAGAGCCGTAGCCTCTGCAACCGGCACTGAAGTACATCCAACGTGGCAAGTAGCAGCAAACACTGGTATGCCATCATGATTCTGAATGACACAACCAGAAGCTGTAGATTTGTTTTTCACAGAACCATCGAAGTTTAGTTTGAAAAAAGGTTGAACCGGTGCTTGCCACTTAATAGTGGCAGGGTGGTTTGAAAGAGTGGTAAGGTCTAGTTAGAACCAATATTATATGCCCAATCAAACATTGACACCTCCCTAAGTATTAAGAAGCTAAGAAATACTAGAATAATTATACATACCCATATAATTTTATTTTCATAATTAGGTATACATATTTATAAAAAAATATTTAATTAACGTGTGTCTGTGTCTAACAAAAATTTCATGTGCCGTGTCCGCGTATCGAATTGTGCCTAACACGAACACTCGTGTTCATATCCGTGCTACTTAGATTATGAGCAAGACGCATGAAGTGTTATGGAAGTTAAAGATTCCAACGATGGTCTTAAATAATTTGACATGTTGCAATTGTAATCCAGAATACATGAACCATGCAAAACATTTTCCTAGTTCAACATGGACAACTCGATGTAATCTATATTAGTTTGATATTGAATCAGTGTTTTGATTCAATATGGTAAGTGAACCAATTTGTAATCAATGAGAAGATACAAAGTTGTATTACATTCGGGATCTAATTAGGATATTGAAGCCTAAAGCTATCCTTTATGAAATGATACTTGAGGTATTGAATCCTATATATAGATGACATTGTCTCTGCTACCACCACTGTAATCTAAGCATAAATTTTATCCATAAAGATACTGTGATTGGTGGCTAGCAAAGACGTTGTCTAGTTATTGAAGGAGTTACAGAAGCAAGATGCAGTTGAGCGCCAACTATAAGATCAGACTATATGATTCGATCCTTTTATATTTTTACTCTGATTTTAATTTCAAGCGTGAGATTGAAGTTGTGAGCTGAACGTATGTTTTAATTAACATCATCACCTCCGGCGCCGCCTGGGCGGCGATCCAGCACACCGTATGGGTGGTCCGACCCAGTGACATGAAACCCGGCGAGGCTAGGGCCTTATTCGGGCTGTCGGAAAACATGGTCGTCACGTACTTGGATCTTAAACAACGACGTCCTTAGATTCCGTTCCCGCCACCTGGTATAGCTCCCTCCCACTCCGGCGGGCTGGGAGGAATGAAACTGCCTCCCGTCCCCGCCTCTCCGTGGGTCGAGGAAGTGAAGAGCTCCTCGGCGATATTAATCAACACGTGCAACGATCTGGAGCGTCCATTCCTGGACTACGTGGTAGACTTGACCGGAAAATCCGTCTGGGGAGTGGGTCCCTTGTTGCCGGAGCAGTACTGGTAGTCGTTCGAGTTATTGCTCAACGACCCAGAGATCCGACCCAAGCGTGAATCAAACTACACCGAAGAAGAAATCATCCAATTGCTAAATTCAAAGCCACGTGGATCCGTCGTCTATGTGTCATTCGGTAGCGAGGTGAATCCCGCAAACGAGGAGTACCCAGAGCTTGCCAAAGCACTGGAGGAGTCGACCCGGCCATTCATATGGGTCATCCAACGCAAGTTTGGAAAATCTGGCCCCGGGTCGGGTTGGCCACCTGAAGAGAGTTATTTCCCACTCGGGTTGGATGCTAGAGTGGGAAAGAGAGGTCTGATAATTCACAGTGGGCCCCGAAGTATTGATACTGAGCCACTCATCGGCCGGCGGACTATGATGCACGAGTACGGGTACGGAACACGGCTACGGATACGGCATGACACGGGATATGTTATTTTTTAAAATGTAGTGTTTTAGATACGTTTTATAAAATAATATTATATATATATATATTAAATTCTAAATTTTGATCAAACAAACAATTAGAACACATAAATCTCATCAATTTTACAATAAACATAAGTTCATGAATTAAATACTTAATAAGTTCAAGCAAAACAAAAAAATACGACTAAGGGAGGGAGGGTATTAGATTTAAGTTTTATTTACGTGACAATGACAATTATAACCTCAAAACGTATTCTGACTGTATCCACAAAGTTGACATATACTACCTAATTTGGGTGCGTATTTTCAGGTTTGAATACGTATATGCAACGTATCTGATCCGTACTCGTACCCAATACGGATACGGTATGGGCGTTCACTTTTCTGGACGTATCCATGCATCATAACCGGCGGGTTTATGGCGGGTTTATGTCTCACTGTGGATGGAATTATACACTGGAGGCAGTGGTACGTGGCGTGCCACTATTGGCGCGGCCGATAAGGGGCGATCAGTACTACAATGCTAAGATGGTAGTGAGCTATCTCAAAGTTGGGAGCACAGTGTCTGAGGGCTACCCGGCTGACAAGGTTACTAAGGAGGACATAATGCTCGGCTTGGAGAGGGTTTTGGAAGATGAAGACTTAAGGAAACGATCGGCGGCGACAAGGGACAAGTTCGAGATGGATATCCGGCAAGCTCGTCGGCGTCACTGGATGCTTTTTGTGATTCTGTCAATAAATCTGTCAAGTAATGCATGGATGTAAGGTAATGCATGATTTTGTCAATGATCAACCTTAAATCAGAAATGGGACGAGTAGGCAAAATTATGATGATGAAGTCTATCAACTGTTAACAAGTTTAATTTTGCAAAAACAGGAGAACTAATTTATTTATGAATGTCAATAACTCGAGATATAATTGGTTTACACTTGATGTCACAACGCTTAATAATGAGCCAATTAGAGTAGCCTTGGATAAGATAAATCAAATTGATCAATACTCGGTACAAACAGAAGACCGATATGACAGATCAAAGATGAAATGGTGTTTGCTCAGTTGCCACCTCCAAAAGGAAGATGAACTCGTCCCAAACAGAAGCGTACATCTTTCTTTATACACATCCAAGGGTTATATTAAACAAATCTGCTGGCTTGCAACTCTTTCTTTCAGCAGATGCAGCAAGGCAGTTACAATACACACGAAGAACATTCAATTTGGGGGTAACAAATACAGCAGCCAGCTGCTTAATACATTGTTGCTGACCCAGTCATGCAGCAAGAAGTCTGGATACAAAACTGGTTCATATGTAAGGTTATAGAGTAACCACCAGTCTTCCGACTACCAAAAATAAAAACCGCCAAGACCTATGCCATATTTCCATTCTATAAAATGTCTCAAATAGTAACTCGAGCAGCTACTAACAATGAGAACCACTTATCTACCTAATACCCATCATGGACCTGAACTTTGACAGTCCCCAAAGGCTGGAAAGGAAGAATTTACCTTGATTGAACGAAAAAATATTGAACAAAACAATTTACCTGGACTGTACTTATTATAAAAGTCATGTCACTATTTGTGCAAAAATTGCACAAGAGATATTGACTATCTTCATTCCTGAAGTGAGATATGGCAATGATATAAGGAGATGCATTACAAGCATATCTGAACCAATGAATTTGTATAAAACCATAACGGGTCAATGTCTTTTAGTCATGATGGAGATGGTTCTCCCTCCAGCTTTGGGACTATGGCAGACTTGAGTTCTATATGAGAAACACGGACTGCACCAATTAGCCGCTCTGGCAATTCATCTGTGGTATTCGCCTGTAGAAAACCATTTCCCAATCAACTTACAAAGTAACAGAACTTCTTCCAATCATTGTTCACATGCATAAAACCATGGACATAAGAGTTTTATAACCTAAGTATTGCCTATCAGACATAAAAATGGTTTTAACAATTCTTAATGGGAAAAAAACTACTTAAATTAAGATCAGGCTGTACTTATAGAAAGGTTTGCTGTTATCATAAATAAACAAGAAACACACAAAAGTAGTCAAAGGGGATGGTCCATTGCAAGTACTCCTTGTCAGCAATGTACCAAGATCACTACTAAACATGCTTAGAGTGTATCTTATCTTAAATCTAATCACAAAAATTATTCATTTAATCTGATATCTCAAGCAAGTACTTCTCTTCTTTGCCACTACACTGAAACATCATAGTTGGTATCAATTATTAGTTTTCCATTCAGAATTAGAAATCATGCAAAGTAACAATCAGGATTGCCAATACTTTTGTGCGCTGGAACAAAAGCATGCCATCTTTATTGGAGTGATGCACACTGCAGTTTAATTATATATTAGAGTTCGGATTGGGTAAGACAAACATACCTGTACAAGAAAAGCCATGTCAACCACCAATGTTGTAATTACACCAGTTACAAGTCCCAAAACACCATTAGCAACAGTAGAGGAACCAATGTCCACATCAATCTGTAGATATATGAAAACCCTTAATACTATATCTTTTTTAACAAAAAAAGGGGCTGAAGTCCCGGCTCAAAAGAAAGCTTTATATTACTTCTAAGTACTTGGGACCACGGATGTAATTGCAATCAACAGCTTTTCCCAACAAACAAGGGGTGCTTCCGACACTCTGGCGGACAATCCATGAACCCTGCATTGTTCCATAAATATTACTCGATGGCATATACAAAACATCGAGTATAAAACAGAAAATATAATAACTACAATAAAACATATGGAAATAAAGTAATAAATCAGAGCTTCTACTAGAATATAAATAAAAATACAAATACAAAAATTAACACCACCAGGGTAACTATATAAGAGGCATAGAATTCTTCATATGAGTAAACCTGTGGTTAATGTTCATTAGCTAAAAAGGATGTCAATGGTTCGTTCCATGAAGGGTTCATTAGTAATGTTCATTCAGACAATCTTTCCCAGAAGGTCACTAAAGCGTTCTCTATATTCAAGGGTTTCCATTTTAAACCTTGAAGGCATGAACAAAATGGTATCACAGACTTGCAGTCAATTCCTATGACTTGATTTGTCCTTAAGTGAAATTGAGTATTGAGTTGCGAAGCTTAAGACTAAGAAATACAAGGAACGCGAGTTAAAGTAAAGAGGATTCTAGGTTCCATCTCCTAATAGTGTTTATACTATATTCTGCTTGAGAAAGCGAGTTCAACATCTAATTGCTACAGGCAGAATTTTCTTTAGTATAGCAAAAAAATCCAAGTTTCAGTTCTAGAATAGTTCGCTTGGACTAGATTTCATCAAACATGTCACTGCAAATTAGAAAGGAAAGCATCTCCTATGATATTTGAGAAGCTTTGGCCACAGCATTTCCTTCATGAAAGGTCAAGGACTCTTAACTTGGGCAATCCCCTATTCATTTTATGCCGCTAGGTTGGAAGCTCACTGATATTGGAAGTTCATTGTGTGGTTGACTGGCCCCCTTACCTGAATTTCGGAAGGGGACTTGATTGATCAACGAGAAGACCTCTGATGTATAAGCCTGAAGCCTCATGTCAAGTGTTTCTGATTTACGTTAGCATGTTCAGCCTAAATATAGGGTCTAATATTTAATCCTGCAATGGTTGACTCTTCCTGGTATCATCTAGTCTTTTCTGCTAGCCTATCTTAAACGTCTTTGTATTGTTCTTTTCCTTTTCCTTTCTTTGAAACAAATATCTGTAGTAGCCAAAATGACTTGGAGCAGTTTTCAGAGAAATTACATCCCAGTTCTGTACCGAGCATCCTAAAATCCCAAAGTATTGTCAACACTAAGAACCTACAATCTATAGTTTTCAATCCCTAGGAACATGATATATGTAGATCCTTCTACTTAATACTTTTATAATTCCAAAAAGTTACGTACACACACAATTATATAGATACTTCTATGAATTAATGGGGGGCTTAAGAACTCAACACCAACAAAGAAAGAATGACACCTATATAGATATATTTATATGTTTCTATATATATAAAAAGGAAGTCATGATCAATTGCCAGCTACAACAATCTTGAAATTGGGCTTTCATTATTTTCAGTTTTTAATGTAAAGAAACTTAATTAATACCTTAGGAACTGATGGTATAAGCTTCAGTCTACTAGTACGAAATTCGTCATCACCATCAACAAAACGTTGCAACAGAGATCCAGGTACTAGTTGTTTTGTCACGAAATAGAATACCATACTGTAATGTGTTGATCCAGGAACCTGTAGGCAGGACTCATCAATTCCCAACTCCTCATACATAATAATTTGTCAGATCAGTAATGAAACTTACTTGGAGATTAAAGACTATAGAGAAAAGTCCTTTTTCTGAGGCAACCTGCACAAATATACAAGCAATACTCCACATTACAAAGTAATGGTATAGAATGCTCAGAAAATGAACTTAAGAAGGGACCCATTCGGATCAATGCACCATCATGTCCCAACTACAAATTAAAGTAACATCTTACGACCCTAGTAATGTGATCTGTAATTTCAAAAATTTAAAAAAAAAAAAACACAGAGATATTCATACAATACCACTACTCAACTCCTCCCTCCATATCAATGGTGACAAAATCCCTATATTTCCTGAACCCGTCACTACTACCCAAAACAAAGTCGCCTACAGTCACTAAACTTATAATGCAGCTTTAAATGTGATTTTATATCAAATTTCAGACAAACTCATACATATCATCCATTCTCACTTAAAGCGTAATCTAAGATTTGATACGTGTAAGTCCAATTGGATCTTATACGCCAAGATATACAGTTTAACCTAAAATATCATTCAAATGCTGTGATCCTCCAAAAAGATGGTACAAATGCGATATACGATAGAGGCTCTTGGTATTTTTCAGAAAATAGTCTAGAAAAACCTTCAGTAGAAAAATTGATTACAATTTCTATGAGAAGCATTGTAATATGCAAAAAGCAGCAACTGCATTTTACTCATTAAAACAGGATCAGACGTGAATACATACTTGTGCTGCACATCCTTGACGCCTTACAACATGGTCCATTCTCTTTGTATCTTTAAACCAGTCAACAGCAACAAGATCCATTAGATGTTTTCCTGCAGGAATCTTAGATAAGCATGCCAACAAGAGTATCAGTCACTAACTAATAAATGTTAAATTATCATTTAAAAATAAATTAATAAAACAGAAACTAGAAAGTCTAAGTAATGCAAAAAAATACCTTTGTCTTGTCAAAGCAAAAATGTTTGCTCCGAACTCTGAAGTTGTTTCCCTCTGAAATTGTCCAGCAATCACGCCCTTTATCATTATTGTTGCGCCGTAGATTACCCGAAAAACAGGACAAATCAATTTGATCGGCTGGTTCTTCTTCAACAGCTTCATATCACGAGAGACATTGTAATTAGATTCTCCATTCTAATCATTAAACAAGGATCAAGACCATTAGAATGACACTGAGATAATAATTACCTGTTTTCCTGACATCACTATGAAGCCCATTCTGGTATGCCTGAAAAAGGTGCAAAAAAAGAATAGAAACATAAGTTACATTCCTTTACATATAAAAAGCATGTGAGCACATGTCCTGAGTCCAGATCAAACCTCTTGTTCAGCCTCGGCGATTTGAAAATCATCATCTTCATCAGAGTATTCATCCATCATCATCACTGAATTTCTATTTGCAGAACTAACAGAAGAATCAAGCAACTTTTGACCCTTGCGAGAAGAAACAGAAGCTGAGGACATATTGACCATAACAGGGATCCTAGGAGGAGCATTCCTTTCATCCGTCTGAGAGAACCATTCACGCAGCCCTGTAATAAAACAGAGCAAATAAGCACAATATTGCAGTAAACATAAAATCTCCCAGTACTCAATAAGATGTTGATGGGAAGGAATTGACAAAACTACTGAAACTCAATAAAATTGAAATAACAAATCCTTAATAAATAAATAAATAAGTGTATACAAAAAGAAGTAGCACTCTTTAAAATCTGTGTTCAATGATTTGAAGAAGTAATTTCTTATATGTCCAAAATAGTTTTTTAATGTGGTGCCAAAAGTTCACTCAGATCTCAAAAGATATATAACACCTCAAGGCTATCAGATGAGCTACAGTTTCTAATGCCCGGATGTGAATGTACACAGAGGTTTTGCCACTCTTAAACAGGTTATGTTTAACCGTGCAACACATGGTGATCAACCGCAAATGTACACATCACATATTATGTAGAATAAAATCTTTAAAGCCATTATAACAAGTAAACTAGGAACTTACCAGCAACACTATTTAACACCTGAAGGAGACAATGCTGTTGAAAGGATGATACATAACCAACACCCCATCCCTTTAGATCAATCTGCATCAGGTGCTGCACTTGAGTTCTGGGTCTCCCATTTCGAGACTTAAGAGGGGAGATGTTGAATCCCCCACCTTAAAAGAAAATCAGTAAACCAATGTTGGCCGTTAGATGGCTTACGAAAAACTATAAGACCAACAATCCAAAATATTCATCCTCCCTTGAAAGCTTTTCAGACCTTCAGAAAAGAAAATAACTTACTTTCAATATGTGCTCGCACATATCCTGGCTGTGGACCACAGTTCTCATGCTCCCTAGACCGAAATAACACAACTGCACAATAAGAAGAAAAAATTGATTGGCAATTTATATACGCCAATAAATGATATAGTCATGCAAGCAGTACAAATTACCATAGCTCCCATCATCATTTCGACGCCAATACCGCACATAGCATAGGTCACGAGGCCACACAACCCTGAAACAGAATGATTCTTGAGCAAAAATTGAGAATGCAAAAGTGGTACCTATTATGGTCTTAGAGCTAGGTAGAATGGTATACAGAACATGAATCCTGATTTCTAGATTCCATAAGTAATGGAAATCATAAATAAATATGAAACCACATAAATTAAACATATTGCTCCATAATACACTTAGTAGCGACTATATCCAACTAGTTTGTTTAAAAGAATATGAAACAAATCAGGATTATGGTAAAGGACTTACATCGGGAACCAGTCTAGCTGAAGCCTATGATATAGTACTGCCGTATGTCCATCTACCTCCTCAACTAAGCTACCATTCTGAAAACTACAATCCCACCTGCAATGGAAAGATATAATCAAAAATCTTACTTTTTAAGATAAAAATATAACAGCATAACCCACAGAAAACTACAGATTGAAGGCCAGCTGGCCATGTCTGGACGATAAGGTCCATTTAGTGTCCAGTCATTCAGCATGAGCAACTCTGGAGGAGTGCAAATGGCTGAGGTTAATTGATTCAAAAACGTGTCATGACCCATGATAGAGAATCTCAAGCGAATATAGATAAACCACATAACCTTACTTAAATACATGAACTCATTTAACTAATTAAAAGATACAGCACATCCTGCTGACATGCACACTCAAGATAAATGTAAACTTGTAAAAGGAAACACCTACTCAAACCGTGATCCATCCATGCTCATAACAAGCTCAAAAATTTCTTCACACGTAGCCTCAACCACTCCTACAGCTTTCATGGCTCGACTACAACTCCTCGGCTGCAAATAACAAAAGGAGTATCCAAGATTAAACGCCTTAACAAAACTGAATGGCATAAGTGAAAAGCTAGAGAAAAATAAAATTTCATACAAGGTAGTCTACTTCAAGAAGCTCTTCGAAAATGCGCAGTCCTGCCAAACCAGCAAATAGTAAGAAATAAAATAGATGAATGGATTCTCATCAATGCCCAAATAGTTAACAATTAAGTTACCAAGTTACATCTCTAGTTTTAATAAAAGCAGTATACAAGGGGAGAGGGGTGCTTCACCATTTTGGCATTGAAGAAGACGCCAGTGCTTCCGGGAAAATGCTTGATTACTGTTGCTCTGATTTGTCAACTCTGAGTCAAATTCCCTTGTCCAGTCAAATATAGATTCTGGCGGACCTGCACGTATCAAAGACAGTAAGACTCCTGGAGTGATTGCACCAATCTATATAATTCAATGAGAGAAATAAATCAGTTTAGACCATTTCCAATTGTTGTTCTCCGTAACAAACTTGGATGGGCATCATCTTCATCGTCCTGGGCACTAAATCTGCATAGTTATAAACGTTAATATACTAGCGAAATCCTAGACCACATAAACAAAAATATCATGTAAAAGTTTGAAAAGTATCATGACAGAAAATTGACAAGTTGAAAATAGGAAGGCTTTGAAATAGTAATTAATAAGAAAAATAAAAGTAAAGTAAAACAACACTACGTCATTTCTGAATTGCACATTTAATGGCCTGATAAACAACAATATGAGCATAGGTAACATAACAAGATAATAAAAGGCCAGAGCTATTATACAGCCTAGTAGCATCTTTTAGTTGATTCTTAACTGGTCCAACTTTTGTGTCAGCCAACCAGTATTTGAAACTTGAATGTAAATTGATGAGCATGTGAAGGACAATAAAAGAGATGAAAAACCACATGCTCATCAATTTACATTCAAGTTTCAAATACTAAGGACAATAAAAGAGATGAAAAACCACAGATCATCTTTTCTGTCATGATCACTAACATTCTGTTTCTTTTCCTTCAATCAAATTCATATACTTACTGACTTTCATGGTCTGATGAGGAAGCAGTCCTCCCATTATCCATTCCAGATTTATATTCAAAAGAAACATATTTGTTCCCATTTGGAGGTTGTGAACCTTGATGCTGCACAAAACAATATGCAATCAGTCATGTGCCCATTAGCTAATGAAATGTTACAAGTCATCTCTAGTTCAAGTTACGAGATATTGAGGGCACAGAACAGGGAGAATATTACCTGATCAATGACATATTCAATTTTTTCTTTCCATACTAGTGCCTCCTGTATGTTAAATGCTGCCATCTGAAGCACAAACATATCCCAAATGCATAAGTATTTCACACAACAAGAAAATAAGAAAACCTAATTCGAGCATAATTACTTCAGCAATCAGGAGTTCAAAGCAATTATCAAAAACCAAGTACATGTGTCTGAGTGTATCATATTATTATAGAACTACTATGTAGAAGACAACTTCACAAAATAATTAGGTGATATCTGAAAGAAAAAATTATAAAGCCAGCACAAGTCACAAAAAACCATATTTAAACCACATCACAATGGTTGCAATTTGTAAATAATACGAATATGGTCAAAGTTAACAATATGCGAATTTTATCAAACCAACCAAACATGTCATTTAAGATAGAAAGGATATCAAAGCCAGCATTTTCATATAAGAGAAACAACTCACCGTCATCCGAAGGTATTTATCTTTCTTGTTGTAAACAGATAAAACATATACCATCTGCACAAAAGATATATAAGCAAACCATCAGGCAATAAACCATCATCACTGATAGAACAAAAAACACCGCAAACCACGGTAGCTCAATAAACAAACCAATCAGCATAAAATAAAAACACACAAACTTATGCCTGTAAAGGTTTAATTTACAAGCAGACATCAAGCATATTCGAGGATAGAAACTACATAGTTCAATAGAAACACCTAATAACCAACACAAGTCAACTTGTAACATTTTAACCTCAAAGGCCAGCTACGGAGTAACTAACATCAGTGTGGTCTGTGTGGAGTAATCACATAACTATGTAACTAAAAAAAAACAGTTAGTTTACTCCGAACCGCTGCAATGTTTCTGAATTGCCAGCCTCAAATTTCGATATGCTGAAGAACTCAGTTGAATCCTCACCTCACAGCCCACAACCGAAACCGAAAACTACAGAATATCTCCATACAATGCTTCTATAATCGAGAATCACAAATGCAAATCACTTTTAAAAAAGCATTAACAAACTCACATGCCCACAGTGCGTCTTCAATCCTCGGTCCTCCACTCTGCAATTTCCATCAATCAACAACGACTTGATCGGAACCTAATCAACACCGAAACGAATTCAACCACAATTTCCAATCCAGAATTATCAACAAAAAAAACAAAAACCGAAATCCACAAATGAAGAAATGAAGGGAGAGCGATGAACGGACCTGATTATCTTGCGGTTTTCTCTTGTAGTACGCAAGAAGCCGAGACTCGAGGACGAAGTACCGCATGTGAATAAACGACCGGCCGATCTTCCTCCGGCCGTAACGCACCATCCAACCTTCGTAGACGACTTTGGACGACATCGTGTTGCGATTCCGAGCCGGTCGATTAGTCTCTCACCGACTCGGAAGCTCGGATCGAAATCCCCGGGGTTCAGACCTGATCGCCGTCGCTCATGGCGGCGAAGTTGAAATCGGCGGAGACCTAGTCGCGGGAATTCCACATTGCTTTGGGGGATTTAGAGAAAGTGAGAGGAAAACAGGTGGCGGTGAAATTTAGGGGGTTGGTGGGAATCGGCCGGGATCAAAGAGACAGGTGGTGGGCAAAACGACGACGTATGAGACGGGGAGGGGGGTGATCAGACGACAGCGGAGTTGAGGGGAGAGGAATATGTGACGGCAGAAAGTGGGAGATCCCACGTAAGGTGAGAGAGAGAGAGAGAGAGAGATCCGTCGGGAGGCGCGCGCGCCACGTGGAGGAATCTGACGATGTCTCGGGTGGTTTGGGTGTCTTTGGCGCCGTGTTAAAGCCAGAGGGCGAAATTTTGAAAAAGATGGTGCGGTCCTTGGTCGCTTCACGGTGAAATTGTTGCGAACCGTAGAGTCGTGGTCTAGCACATAATTGTGGTGCAAATAAAATACTTTGACGATGTTTTCCTTTCTCAAAAAAAAAAAATCAAAAACATGAAGTAAGAAGTAACTTGAATCACTGAGGTGCGATTCCCACCAATTCCGACTCCATTGTGTATAAATAAATGTCTGAATTCTCATAAATTAGTTCATTTTAAATAACTTCAATCACTGAGATACGATCCACACTCATTCAAACTTCATTAAGTGTAAGTAAATATTTGAATTCTTGTATCTCCTAATTTAATTGCATTTGAAGTAATATAGTTTTTGTTCGCATGTGTCATGGAACCACTTAAAAGATAATTGAGCTTTAAAGGGATGAAAAATAAGTCTAAATGAAGCAAGCCTAATGCTAGCAGATCTATGTAATATAGACTTATGTATTGAAGCTTCAACTGAATCATCCCACAGAAGTGCAAGGCCTCCCGCTCATACCATCCGATCAAACTGAGCAATACGAGGTAAATTCAATTGCCTTTTTCAACGATTGATGTTGTCCCCTGGTGCAATGTGTTTATGAAACAAAAATCATTTTAACCTAATCTTTTCGAACTAACATGTTCAACTCATAATGTGTTTTTCTATTCACTATACCATGATATTCCATATGGGAACATTCATCTTTACAAAGGAGGAGGATATCATTTTCGTTTAACCGAAAAATCTTCTATCAAAATAACCAGAAAATCATAAGCCTATTTAGGCGGCAACGCTTCTGGCGAAAGTACTTCTCACTTACCAATTTAAGTTGTCTTTTTCTTTTAGAAAACATAAATATTTCCAAAAGATTCGTTTTCAACAATGAGTACCTCCTTGACATTAGTTTTGGCCATCCAACTAGCTATTTTTGTAAGAGTAGCTCATTGTTGAAGAGCGGCGGGCTACAGTTTGAGTCTAAAAGCAATTCGTACTATACATAAATTTGGAAATATTAAAAAGGCATAAGAAGCTGAAATCGATAAGTTGTCATGTCAACTCTGAACAAAGTCTTCATGAACTAGTTACTTAATTAGGTAAGGAATCAGAGATTAAATTTGTCACTCGATGCGTATACTTGAAGGAGATAGTGATAAAGGGAAGCTGCTATAGTGTTGATATCGTGAAATAAAGTGAGAATACGCCAATGAACAATGCACCCCTTGACAACATCAATCTCTGACTTCCTTGAATCGTGTAATCCTATTTTTGTTGTGGCTACTGTTCGCGCTCCCCTCATGGTACAGGCCAGACCAGGTACTTGAACCAATCTCTGAGATGCGGGCGTGCTAGTACTCATCGTACTATCTATAGTGTTTGGTACGTGAGTAGCGCTTCTAACTTCTGAACCAAGTGAGAGTGTACATGGAAAGATCTCAACCCTACAAAGGTCCTTCTGTAGGTCGTCTAATAGTGAATTAAGTCTTCTTTCGCAGCTCTCAAGTGAACCACCAATCGATACACACTCACCGTTGCTGGGGCGTGAGTAGAGCTATAAACAGATATCTGGTGCAGCAGACCTCACAGTCTGGGCAGTAGACGATCGTTTGTG
This sequence comes from Argentina anserina, assembly GCF_933775445.1. Classification (NCBI taxonomy): domain Eukaryota; kingdom Viridiplantae; phylum Streptophyta; class Magnoliopsida; order Rosales; family Rosaceae; genus Argentina; species Argentina anserina. Next base: position 14,273,657 of record NC_065876.1, read on the forward strand.
TAACAGAATCCGATGTTGGCAAGCCTATGATAGATCTAGGCAATAGATGATGTTCAACTTGTTGCCAAGGATTTTGATAGATGCCTCGAGGAGGACTTGAGTTGCCGGAGGGGACTTTAATTGTGTTGCGTTAGTTTGTTGTTGAGATTGACTGTGTATTTACTTCTGCTGCTATCCCTCGTATACATACTACTAGGAATTCAACGATTCCTCCGTTGATTTCTTACTTCTTTGTTGATTAAGCGTGATCTTCCAGCGAATAGCTTCCTTTTTATCTTAGGATTTGATATCCTTACCTAAAATACATCTGTAAAGAAGATGAACCGCATGTATCAGCCGGTTGCGCTCAATCCAATTCCAGCATTTGACCTTAAGTTGAATTGGACTCAAACAGCTACATTGATGCCATACGGCATAAATTTCCGGCACCGGATCCCCCGATATATGTAAGCCTGTAGTGTAAACCATACAAGTCGTTACAAGTTGCAACGATATGACGAGTTAAATTGTTTTGTTAAAGGAAAGACAAATCATGGAGGTGCCGATCTCCCATGGCCCCACGTTATATACAACGAGGGGGTGTCAAAGTCGTGAAAGAAAGAACGCACGTGACACATTTTTCCCAATCTTTGCATTGCACCTTCCGCTTAAGAATCGCTCCGATCGATCCCCACCACCACCACCACCCTCATCATCATCATCATCATCATCACCACTCTCTCTCTCTCTCTCTGATCATCAATCATACGCTTATAAGTGTAATCCCAGTACGTACTTCTCTCTCTTTCTTTTGTTTCTTTTCACCTTGGATTAAAGCAATCATAGCCTTTACAAACTCGTAAATTTTAGTCAAAAGTATATTGTTATAGAAGAAAAGAGGAACCCTGTTACTCCTTTTGGTTTAAATCTTTACTGGGTTTGTTCTTAGTTTTATCTGCCATTCAAGTTTGACTGATCAAACTCTGCTTTTTCCATCACTAAACAAGAGTTTGACTTTCCTACTAATATCAGATCAGTCTTTAATACTCTGGTTCTTGTTGTTGCAAAATGAAAAGTGAGGAATCCAGGATATGAATCATTGAATCTTATACTTGAATTACTATACTCATTTGGGTCTGATTTCTTTTTCTTTTTTCCCCAGATTCTTGTAGCTATACTAAGGAAGCGTTTAGCTGTAGGTAATTGGATATAGTTTCTAATTCAAAGCATTACTGGAGAAACTAAAAGCAACCCATAATTGAAAGAATCCGGAAAAGTCAGCATCAGGAAAATTGTTAGCACAGTTGAACTAGTCAATAGTGTGAAAGCCTGGAAATTGCTACTATTTAATCTGGGAAATAGTTGGTTTATTCTAGAGGTGTAGAAGTCAGCTTATGTGAGATTGTAATTCTTTCAGAGAGATAGGAGCAGTGACTGTTACAAATATTGAGCCAAGATGGGTTCTTTCAAGGGTCATGCTCTGCCAGGGACGTTGTTTCTTGTAGTTGGGTTGTGGCATATATGGAGCGCGCTGGTCAGATATGTATCGGACCCGAAATCCTTTCGGGTGCGGGTTTGGAATCCTGTGCCGGGGTTTGATGGGAGGATGAGAAACTTGGAGCTATATGTCATCGCCGTTGGTTCTTTTATTGATCTGTGTATCGAGCTTTTGTATTCGCCTCATTTTAAGTACTTTGTTAATGGAGTTCTGAACCCTGCTCACATGAACGATTTCGAGCATTCGGGGATGCTTCTTATGTTCTTTATCTTCGGCTTAATTGCTCTGCTCTCACAGGAGACAAGGTACGGTCATTGTCATTCGAATTTGTTCATTGATATGTTTCTTTTTCACTTGTGTGTCGACAATTATCTGTTTGATTTTCAAGAAAATTATAGAACATTGATAGAGAAGAAGGCCTGAATATCGTGTTTATGATCTTGATTGATGAAGTAAAATATTTTATTCTACTGTGAGTGTGCCAACTTTGACCTGCTCAATTGAGTAATTCATCATATCAGAAACAAATAAATTAAAAGAATACTGCATCCAAATACTACTTACTGGCTGTTTCAGGTACAAATGTCTGATTTTAGTTTCTGCTGTTTTCTCTAGGAATATTAGATTTATGTTTGATGCTAAATTTAGAAACTATTACAATCAATGAAAACTGTGTGGTGTAGTTTCATAATTCTAAATTGCAGTAGATCTTAAATGCCCACCTCAGGTTTGTGAAACTCAACAGTTTGGATGAGTTTCAGTCCTCATTCCAAAGGTTCATTTATTGCTAAATTGCGATTCTCTCATGCGAACTTTGGCTTGCATGTGTGAGGTTGCTAGAGTGGTGGTTATATGTGTGAGGTTGGTTTCTTTATGCAAGACATATATAAGTACAACACTACAACGTGTGGCTTGAAGTTAGGAGGAGACTTATGAGGGCATGCTACTTCCTTGCCTTGGTCTCTCGTAGTCCTAAGACATAAGGTTGGATGCCTCTCATTGAGCTTGAAACTGCTCACTAATTGTGTGAAGCTTTGCCTTTTTGTCTATTTGAGCTTATTTGAGGGACAAGGAAAGGGCTGGTATCCTAAAGTCTGTTATTTTTTCTATATATTTATAATTTTTTATTTGCTCCTTGCTGTTATTTTAAACTTATCCCTGTCCCTTGGTTTCGGGATTTTAAGAATTTCATTTTCTTCTACTTCTCCCCTTTTTGTTCTTTATCTCTGGGCTGGGTGTAGTCTTATTTAATGATTCACCATTGCTGTTTTGTTTTGGTTGCCTTGCTTGGCCCTTTTGTTTGTGTTCATGAAATCCTTTTTGGCTTTTTAACATCTGTTGTTTATTTCATGTGTTATACGCCCCTTGCATATTAGTATCCTATTAGCATAAAAATATCTAACAAAAGCTCCAAATCTGAAACTATATAGAATACGTGATTGAACATCACTGCCACTCCAGGGTGAAAATATTTTCAATAATGTGTGGAATTTGAAATGACTTTCCTGATTTTGTGAGCGAAATGTAGTGCTTGGTATTGCTGATTTCCTGAAAGAAATGTTACAGAATATGTTATTTTTTTCATAAGCCTGCTTATGACTGCAATTGACTCATGTAGTTAGACATATCTCAGAAATACTTGTGCAACTATCTTACCACTAATTACATGAAAGTCCATAAAAGCTGATTAAATCTTTGAGGAATTGGGAACTTTGGGACATTATAAATTGTATGTAGATAAAAACCAATTTATTGCAATGGTATCCATTTATTGCTGCTCATTATAGGTTGATTCAGACCAAGTTTAAGCACTGCATTAGGTGGTTCAGGATGCTCCCTGAAGCATTGCCCCACATATAGGTGTTGAGCTTTTTCTTTGTTCATGCGCTTTTTAAGTGGATCTGTGCATGAGCTTTTGGAATTTGGAACAAATTCTGTTTATATCAACCATGGTCCTAGTTTGCTTCCATAATCCAATGCAGAAGTTCATGTATTGCTGCAAACTGTGGGTTTAGTTGTCTGTTAAGGATCTTCTCCTAAAGTGTTGCTACTTGCTAGGCATTAGGCTTTCTTGTGGTTGAGCTTTTAACATTGGAGCCATGTCCACATTTTTATCATAGAATGGAGCGATTGGAGCCTTTCAATGAACTTCTGTGTTCAGAAATTCTGAAGTGCGCATTTTGACTATCCATCGTACATCTGTGCTATACCTTTGTTTTATTTACTGGGTATTATGATCTTGTAAGTGGCTAATTTTTTCTTTTGTTGTTTTCATTTCTTGCATTTAGATTTCTTCTGTTGCCTGAAGGAGCACTTTGTCTGATTGCTGCCACAGCCTTCTCTGCGGAGTATCTCCTCTTCTACTTTCACTCAACAACTCACAAAGGTCTCGAGGGGTATTACCACATCATCCTTGTCTTACTGATTGGGCTCTGTATATTATCAACTGTTACAGGAGCACTCCTGCCAACCAGTTTTCCAGTTGATTTATGCAGTGGCATTGCCTTAACTCTCCAAGGCATCTGGTTTTATCAGACTGCATTCACCCTCTATGGTCCGATGATGCCAGCTGGTTGTCAGTTGAAGGATGGAATGATCTCATGTCGTTCTGCAGACAATGAGGTCCGGGGAGAGTTACTCGCAAACTTCCAGTTCTTTTCCATAGTTCTTGGTGTACTTGTTGCTGTTGTGGTGGCATATGGTTTTGTTGCTTCAAGATTTGGGCATTCAGATGTCAAGCGTTTGCATGCAGTACAGGATGTATTGGTTGACGATCAACTTAGGGGTACGTTGTGATAAAACTTTAACAAGTTACGCTTTCATTACAAGTTGAATTTTTGCTTTGTCGACCAATTCTGATCGGAGCAATTTTATGATTACAGGTTACTAGAGCACATATGAGATAAACTAATAATATATACTGGAGGAAAAGCTGAGAAATGGTTTTAGGTTGTCAACTGTAGGTGATCATCACTTATATTTGAAGGAAGCCGGACACGGCGGAAATTGTGGTATTTACAGAAAAAAAATTGTCAATGATGTAGAGACCTTAGTTTGAGGTCATGTTACTTTCTGATGCTGGATTTACTAACCCTGTTTAAATGGGTTTGTGTTCGGTCCGAAGGGAAAAAACATGAGAAAACCTTATGTTATACCCGTTATAACTGTTGAAAATGTGATCTCATACAATTTTGTTTGATCTTTCAGCGAAATCATTACTCCTGTGATACTATCTTTTTTATTCATAATATTATTTTGAGGTCCGGAGGTCTTGGAGCGAGTGATAGGAATCATAGGATTGGCCAGTATTGAACTACCTAGTATCATAGCAATTCATTTCCTCAAGTTAGTCAGCACTCGGCACAGCTTAACACTCTAAATTAAGACAATGTGTTATGTTCACGAAATGTACTCCAGCATTGAAAAGCAAATTCAGGGTCCTAATGTTACCTCAAGCAAAGCTGGTGTTCAGTCTATAGATTATAGAATAGAGGAGATGCAAGAACAAGATGCATCTTCTACTACAAACATTTCTGGTGAAGGGTTTTCGGTTAGGCATTGGAGCGGAGGACTTTGATCATGAGTTGCACGTCGGATTCGAAACAGCTACCTGGTGCTGCTGGCGATTTTGCCTATGCTGATATCTTCCACTCTATTCTCTAAGGAGAGCAAACGCTTTCAACTTGGGGATCTGTTTTTTTTTTCTCAAAGGTGAAAGAGGAAGACTGATCCCAACCTTGCAACCTTGCAACGTAGCACAACGACTAGCAACCGCATCTGCCAGAAAACTGGCGTCTCACCAAATATGTTTTACTTCGATATATTGAATATGCGACATTATGAAGTTCAGGATCCCTTGGTTGAAGTTCAAGATACTATGTACCCTGGCAAATTTACTACAGATATGTTTAGACTTTAGATCAAGGTATTCCTTTCATTATACTAGTGCATACAAAAGTGTCAAACCCAAAGACATGTTTCGGTATTGATTGCCTTCTGGCTTCTGCCAGTATTGAAACCCTAATGAAATCAGCATATCACTTCAACCACTTGAAAATTTATTTCCAAACCAGTTTTAAACTGAAATCGGTGTCAATAGTTTTGAAATACAGCAAACAAAAACAAATGCCATATTCATCATATGTTCGTCCATGTTATACCAGCTCGGTAAATCTTCGGTGATTTCTGCTGACAGTGATTTGCCCAGCAACCCGTTTGCTTTCCAAAGATTTTTGTTCCATATAAAATTAACAGAACTTCAAATCTAAGGCACACAACATATGCACAAGAAGCTTTTACAATATGCAAATGTATAACACTGTAAAAGGAGCGATTTATTGAATCATTCATCCCCATTGGGATATCCAAAAGCCAGCTCAATATGGAACAATGATGGATTCTATAAGCTCTTGAAGTGGAGCTAGCTCCTTCTTGTCTATTAGGGCAAATTCCTGAAAAAAGACACAGTACAGGGGTTCAGCCACCAACTTTTCTATCAGATCACCACCTTGTGCATCACAAGTAACACTTTCTCTTGATAGTTTACATAAAAGCCATTGTTTTAAAAGTTTTTGTATCTCATTCTTTCTGTCGTACGTTTACATAACTCATTCTTCTAATCGGTGAACCTGAATACCTATTTCTCGGTTATGTTAGAAAAATAAATTTTTAGCCTTACTCAGCACAATCATATTGACATCTACACACTTGATGCCAGAGTCCAGTGTTGACCTCACGATAGGTGATCCAACCAGATAATAAAATACCACCTAGGGAAGCTCCTTTCTATTTTAAGAGGTACCATACTGAAGGAAAAAGAAATGGTCATTGGATGAAAAACTACTTACACAGGTAAATAGAATGAAATGCTTGAAGCAAGTATTTAGATGGGCCTCTTCCTTAAGGCTCACGATTTTCTGAAAATGAGAGTGGTATATGTGGGCATATACGCGGAACAGTCTTTTAAATATTGTCTTCACAACCTCCCTAAAATTAGGGGGGAATGGTGCTCCTGAAAAGGATGAAGACCAAGAGGGAATAAATTACATAACAATCAAATGAGAGAATCTACAGAATAGAGCAGTAAATATTACCAAGCTTTTGAGGAAATATAGATTCATCATCAAGTTGAGATTCAATCCAGTCCATCAAATATTCAACATATTTTGGAGCAGAAACTTCAATAGGTTTCTTAATTTGTACACCATCAGCCCATCTATACTCATACCTGTCATTGTACAAAACAGAGGAAGTTGATAAAACCAGAAGCTGGACTGAAGTACGCATAGCCAGGCATAGAATGTACAATAATTTATCAACAAAGTAGTCTATGCCAACCAATCAAAAGAACTTGGAAGGATAAGAAATTTTATTTCAGAATTCAGAAAAAAAAGGCATGAAGATTTGCTGATAAATATTATATGTGATTTTGCGTATGGACATAGGAGGATCTTGATGCTCCAGGTTGTCGTAACTGTGTATTACTATTGAGAACCTTGCTACTTTCATAATAATAATGGATAATTGTATAACGAAACACATCTGGGTTGATAAAAAACCAGTAAAATTTCTAGATTCTCTTCAGAAATCACTAAACCTTTTAATAAATAAAATATTTCCAAATTACTTGACAGATATGCTTAGAGAAGGAAGTTGGAGTACATAATAAAACGAAAGCTAAAACAATTGAACAACCATAAAGTCATAAACTAACACCAGATAAGAAACAAAATAACAGTGTAATTGATAAACTGCCATACTTGGGGCCTGCAGTCATTGTAGGACAATTTTCAGGAGTGCAAAACTCTGTGAGGGTACCAAATAACAAATTGACTTGATTAAAGAAGTCCACAGCTGAAATTGAAAGGTCAACCACACTTCAGATATATGTCAGAAAATAGGTTAAAGAGGTATTTGAACTTTTTCGTCTTAGTTTGCTTTATTGTTTACAAGAATCATCTATAATTTTCCCACTCAACTCCAACCTCTTCCACAATATAGTCACCAATAAACGTCTAAAACACTGTTTAAAATATATCTAACCTATAAAAAGTTCCCACGTAGGCAACAATTCTAGCTGCACCTTCTTTGATACGACTCATATGAGGCATAAAAGCTTCAGTGTCCTTTATAAACACAATTATCCTACTAGAAAATCCCTTCAACTTCTCAATGCCTCTCCCCCAATTTTTAGCATAACTTATTAAAACAAATGATAATCTCCTGCTTAATCAGATCTCAATCAATACTCTTCTCACACCTCAAACATCACTTTCTCTTCCCATTTGCTGCTCTAGGAAAATAACTGCTATAAGTTTCATCATCTCTGGCCTATGCCTCCAACATAGTTCTCCTCTAAATACTAGTCCATAAAACCGGGAAAAAAATCAATATAAGAGCCAATTGAAATTCTGATGAAAAAGAGATATACTGTTGACAGCAAGCCACTCATTTAAATCCTCTCCAGTTGGAAGTTTGACTGCTTCTCTTAGGTTCCCACTGCCTAGTGTTGCATCAATGTGTTTTCTAAGCTGAGCCCCCTGCATCAAAATAAATTATACATTAATAAAATCACTTAGTTATACCTATCTTGTCATAAAGATCCAGAAAGGTTGATACACGGACCATAACAAAAGAAGCACATTGAATTTCAGCTAAAATTAAAATAGAGGTGCCATGAGAAGGCCATGGCGATCTTTTGAATCTATTGTAAAAACAGATTTTTTTGCTCCATTTACCAAAGATTAATTGTTCCATCTATAGATTCTCAAAGATGAACCATGGCCATTAAAATATTGATTACAGTAAGGAGTTTCTACCACCACACAAGAGATTGAATAAGAATAGAACTACCACTTCATCCAGAAAACATTATGAATGAATTGGGAAACGAGTTAACTACAGATATTGCATCTCTAACATACACAGATAGCATAGATAAATCCCTAAATCACTACCAAAACTTCTAACATTTATAAAAAATATGACTAGACTTAAAGAGTAACTAACGGGATACAACCTTACTCCCAGAAGGGGCGCTCTTTTTTGGGCGGAATGTCCTCTGGTTTCTGCAACAATAACGAACTTAAGTAGGGTTCAAAAATCAAAAGTATGTATGATACGATAATAAATGAAAAGCAAAAGGGCATGCACCTGTGTAGGAGGAAAACTCAGATATTGAGAAAGACTAAACAGTCATAAATTTTCAAATTATGAGCCAAGAGGCTCAGACAAACATAAATTCTATAATCCTCAATCTAAATTAGATGGAATATTATCAAAAAATTCTAGTCACTTATTTGCATTTAGGAAAGTCTTCTGAACTTCGGCCCTCCCCTGGAAAAAAAAGGACTCTGCCTAAGATGGAACAAAAAAACATGAGGAGAAAGGAATTGACCTTGCTTCAGGTACCAAATAACACAACAGTGAAGTCCAGCCTTTGTTCACTAATTTCTACCTTGTTGCTAGCTAAACTTTTAAACTAACGCCACATGATGCAGTAACTGTGACAGAGTATGAGAGAAAAGAAAGAGAAGGGAGAATGAGAATAGCAAGAAACCTCGAACGGTTGCATCTGCCCGTTACAAGACCAATTCAACAGAATAATTCAGACAGATTTGACAGTAGGCCCTAGATTGCAATCAAATCTAAATTTTAGGGGGCAATGTAGACAAAGTTTCTGTTTTCGGAAGCCAAGTGTTGTTTGGGCCAGGGTTGAGGGGGCATTGCTTATCTCCCCTGCATACAAATACAAGGTACAGCCGCTGGATAAACAAACACTTGTTAGAAAAGCATTTGCTTAGATCTAGCATCTGTTCACTATTTCCTACCTTTTTGCCTGATACTTAAATTACAAGTCTGCCTATAGACGTTGGTCATGTGACTAATTTGCCTTAAAATTTGATAACATGAAGACTGCTCACTGAGAGAAACCTTAAGAATTCTTACATGTCATATTACTCACCTATCAGACTGCTCTCACACACATCCCCTTAGCATCACCCCCTTCTTCAGGCTAAGAATCTATTCCTCTCATAAACTAACGTGGCAAATGAAGTCGGAATAACACAGCACAGATTTGAGTCTCTAAATATCCTTCACCATAAGAATAATCAAAATTTCATCGGCACTTCCTGCTCCACTCTGCACAAGAAACAGAAGTAGAGAAATAGACAAAAATACAATGTCTTCTCCTCTGAACCACATCAACAAGTCTCAACTCTACCACAAGCTGTAATCAACGAGAACACCCCAACCTTCAGAAACACTTTTTCATTCACAAGAGAACATAAAAGTAGTCGGGAGGTGGAACATTTACTGCCTTGTTTAGGACATAGAAGAAAAACCCCCTACAGCTCCAATTTCCAACTCCCAACTCATGTCATCACAACTGAAATAAACTTTTTGGAACTGTTCAAAACGCATAGCAAATCATCATTCTGAACAACAAACCAAAAGGAGAAACAAAAAACCGCGTTTCCAATTAGCTCAATGACCATATACACTCGGTATTTCATAAATTAATCTCATTTATGATTCTCACTCTAACCTACTGCCAATACTTCTTTCCCCATTTTTTTGTTTCCATAAAATCAGTCACCTTTTACCTTCCTCGATGCATCTGATCCGAAACTACACTCATACCAACAAAAACCAATTCATGAATGCAAGCATAACCATCCATAGGAACTATGATTCACGGCATTCAATGACTCATATGAATAGAACAGTATTTAATCCTCGATTTACATTCTACATTAACACAAAGAGTTCCCATTATTAAAGATTAAAAAAAAAAGTCAAAGGCACATGAGAATCACACATTTCACAGATCTAAAGATGAAACCTTTCTCCACCGATCACAGAAAACAAACGAAAAAAAAAACACAAACTTTGGATCATATATCATGCAGAACCAAATAACACCAAAGAAACCAGGAAAGAAAATCACGAAGAATATCAAAGACAGAGAGAATAACAAAGAGAGATAGGGAAGGGGTTTGAGTCAAGGACCTGCCCAGACCAAAGAGACTCATGGTTTTGATTTCTCCGAGAAGAAAAGGATCTTCTTGGGCGATTTCCGTGAGCTTTCTTCTTTCGGGTGAAGGAAGACAGAGTTCGGGCTCCAAACAAAGAAAACAGAGAAAGACCTCCCTTTTTAACTTTTTGTAAACACAAATTGTTTTATTTCGATTCCTTTTACATTTTTAATTTCCTTTTTCTTTCTTAAGTACTGAAATTTTATTTTGAGAGCTTTTATTCATCAAATCTACTTCTTTTAAGTAATTAAAATGTTATTTAGACTCCGTAATTTTTCTAAAATGTCCATAGCTTGAGAAAATTTTAAAAAAAATTTCAGAAAATTCTACAGGAAATTGTAAATTATTTATTATTCAATTTTTTTTAAATATAATATTTTCCATCTAATTCGTTCAAACATATATTATTAATTAACTTTTTCAAAAATTGTGAATCTTGTTTGTTCATAATCACAACTCACAATATAACTATTTTTAAGTTCTTGACACTATAAAATTGTAATAAATGCATTTAAGCGAGTGAAACCTAAAAATAAACCAACAAAAAAGAAAACAAATTAAAGACCAAAGCAAAGTGCATTATCTTTCAAAATTCACATAAAATTTACTCAATGATCGATTGTAATGATTATGAGTTTATGGTTCTTGAACAATAATAAGCTCAATTTTTTGTTTTGTATGGTGAGATTTATTTGGTAATATGAATTTTCTTTATGGTAAACTAAGATTGTTTTGGTAAGATTGATTCTTTTTAATAAGATGAGATTCTTTTAGTAAGTTGGTTTTTTTGGTAAATTTACATGCGTTGAAAAATCCAATACTAAATTGAATATAGAGAGAAGTCTAACTACAGTTTTGAGAGATATGAATAGAAGTTTCATTTTATTTCCACTAACCTTACAAAACAAACTTAATTGACATTGACACACAATGGCCCTTGAAATTTTTTTTTAATAAAAGAATAAATTTCAGTAGTTCATTAATAATCAAATAAATTACCCTGATAATCAAATAAAGTTCGGTCTTAATGGAATCTTATGAAATCAGCTGGTGTGCGAAAGGTGGGAATCCCAAGGCAGCCAAAATCCTCGGTAGCTTCTCTAGTTGATTGACTAAAAGCTAATCTCTTGATGGTGCTTATGATGGCGTCAACCAGTGCATCAATCATGTTTATTCTCCTTACATGGTGGAAGCATAAGCTGGTGGTGCGCGCTACTTGTGAATTAACAATGGAGTTTGGTTTAGCTCCCATAAAATTTGAGTTTGATTGTCTAATTTGATGAATGTTGTTGGGGTTACAGTTCTAGTTTCTTTTCTCATGCTTACAAGGAAGCTAATATTGCAGGTCATATGGCTGCTAAGTTAGCTCTCTCGTCTGATGCTTCATATAGATGATATGATATTATTTCTTCATCTTATCATCGTTTTTTTATCATCTATATATTTGTAACCTTTAATTTCTCTAAATAAACCTTTCATCTTTCATTTTAGTCTTGTTGTTAGGACCAATATTCTATAACCCTATGTTAGTTTGGCTAGTGTATTAATTTACTTAAATAGACCCATTAGTAGACTCGGGTCAGGTCATATTTTAAACGGGTATCAAGGGTTATGTCAGAAATATCTATATAAGGCATTTAGCCTTCAATGTAACTCTTATCTAAGAAATGAATATCAATCTATTTTAATTATTTCTTTTAAATTTCTGCATTTTATTTCTTTCAATCCAATTGATGGATCTTGATCCTATCAACTGGTATTCAAAGCCAGTTCCGATGAGGAATTTTTTTGTCTCGCCCACCTATGCCCACTATTATACGCTACCGACGCAGTTTGTTAGTCCATCCCACCCTCCCGCTGCCATGGAAAAGGGTGGTCGACGGTGCTACTGAGCGCTTATACTACTGGAATCCAGACACGAACCACAACCAATACGATAGGCTTGTTTACTCAGTTCCTTGTCCATCTCCCTACCCATCACATTCCGCAGGTGCATTTCCACCCTCCGCTCTTGCTTCCTCTGACCACGTCTTCCACTCCTTCTACCCAAACTTCGCTCCCACAACCTACTAACCAACCTACTCAGCATTTCCTTTCCTTCAGCAACAAAATGATAGGTCGCCTTCCATTCCAACGTTTCAGTCACCCTCAACCCCTATCTTTGTGCCCCAATCTACTAACGCACAATACCCATCTCAAGCAGCCACACCCAACCACTTTCTTTATGATCCAGCTCTAGCACCCAACCCTAACCCACAACATGATTCAACAATACAAGCCTGCCTTGCTGCTTTTGAGAAATTCAACCACACCCTAAAGATTGAGATGCAAAAGTGTCAGAGTCAACTTCAAGAGTTTCGTGTAAAATTGGGGCAAATTCGATAAATTTGTGCCAAACTTCGGGCTCCTGCGACCTCTGCACACACTGCTCTAGCAGACCCGTCGCTCCCAGCCCTTTGGAAAAGTGTTATCGACAGTTCATCGGGTTCTCTGTACTATTGGAATCCGAAAACTAACGCAACCCAGTATGAGCGACTAGGTGAACAAGCTCAGAAAACTCCACTGACCTTCCCTTCCTTCGACTCTGACGCTTGTCATGGCAATGAATGATACTACAACGAGGACCAGTGTCGACCTCTACTGTTGTAAGGATTTGGATTTGGATTTGGATTTGCCGACCCAAGGCCTGGCAGAGAATAACTCAGGTTGTACCTCGTCTTTGGAGGAGGATAACGTCATCAATTTGGAAGCAAATACAACGAAGATGGGCCTCCAAATTTTTGATGCTATTATTGAGGTACGAATCCCAAACAAAGAGTACGAGTTATTCGATTCTAATAATTCTGAATTTGAAATAGCTGGTAATGAAATTAGGGGTCCTAGTGTGGTCAAAGAAGAGGATAGTGGTGATTCTAGTGATAATGGTCTTAAGATCGAGACTCTTCCACAATCCTTCCCCATAGCCGTTGCAGAGGAGCTCAATCTCACTTCACTGGAACCCAAAAATGACGGCTGTGTTACCTCTATTGAGTCTCCATTCCACATTGGATGAGCGTGTTCGATGAGTTTAACTTCAACCAAGAATCTAGTCTCAATTGATAAGGCACTGATTATGTGTTTGATGAGTTTAACTACCCTTGCATTTGGTGGTAGCTCCTCACATGAGAAGCACAGTGATGGGTTTTCTATTGTTCAACGGGATTGGAAGTATGATAAGTCCAGTTTTATGGTTGATGAGGCAAATTCCTTCACAACACAAGCTGTTATGACTGGGTCTCGGTCACTACCTATTGCTACAATCGGAGGTAGTATTCCAATCTCAAAGAACCCAAATTTTACTCTGTCACATGGTGAAGTGATTTTAGGCTTAAATGATAATATTTATCCTGTTGTGGTATTTGAAATGAGTAGTGAGGATGATGTTGTTGTTTTGGTCAAGAATTTGAATATTGTGCATGATATCATGGGTCTTAGCACAAGAAATATTGAGCCTGAGTCTCATAATACTGAAGCGGTGCAGAGTGTTAATGATCCTATACCACAGCTGCTACCCTTGCAGGATGCATTTTGTAAACCAAAGTTTGGTTTAGTGTGTCTATTTTGCAAATTGGTACCCTTAAAAAAATAGCACCGTAAAACAATTTATATTTTGCAATTTGAAGTAGTTTGGTGTGTCTATCTTGATCCTATCACTTGCAGTGTAGTTTTAAATTCTTTACATTTCAAAAATTTATATTTTGCGATTTGAAGTAGTTTCATAATGTGGACTACCTCAATGCATTAATCTATTTAGGCCTCATCATTTAGCCCGTGGATTCAAAAAGTTTGTGGAGGTCAGCAAGCTCGATGGACTTTTACCATACCCGGCCCGCGAGAAAGCCCACTTCCGTGGGTAGAGGGGCATGCTTAAATTAGAGGGGTGAAACCCGGCCTGGCCCGCCAAATAAGAAAATATCATACATACATATTTTATTATATTTAGAATAAAACTATCGCATTATGAAGCAAGTATATAAAGAAAACTTCTCGAGATCGATCAACACTAGCCGATATGATTGGTATATATATTTAGTGACCCTGTAAAAATTTCATCCAATTCGGACCTCATCTGACCGTCGAAATTTTCGATAAACTGAAAACAACACTAATATGTCATAAAAGAAGACTCATTACCAAAATACAAACACCGAAAGCCGTTTGCATATATGGAATAACCTTTTTTTTTTACCTATCATGCGCAGTCGCACTGAGGAAACTCATTTAGTAAAGTCCCGATCAATGAGGTTTCAATATGTTAAAACACCTCTTTTTTTGTTGACCGTAGGTACAAACGGTCAAACCATGTCCAAAACGGAAGAAATTTTTACGGGGTCCCTAAATATATATACAGATCACATCAGCTGGTGTCAATCGACCATATTTCGAACTGGAGTTGGTGATCACCTAAGTGTCCACTAATGTATCATAACATTTATATTAGGTTTAGAATAAAACTATCGCATTATGAAGCGACTATATGAAGAAAACCTCTTAGGATCGATCGACACTAACTGATGTGATCGGTATATATATTTAGTGACCCTATAAAAATTTCATCCAATTCGGACCTCGTTTGACCGTCGGAATTTTCGGTAAATCGAAAACACCACTAATATGCCCTAAGGGATGACCTATTACAAATATGTGAACGCCGAAAGCCGTTTGCATATATGAAATTATCTAATTTTTGTTACCTTTCGTGCATGGTCGCACTGAAGAAACTAATTTGGAAAAGCCTCGGTCAATGGGGTTTCAATATGTCAAAACACATTTTTTTAGTTGACCGTTGGTATGAACGGTTAAACTATGTCCAAAACGGACGAAATTTTTACGGGTTCCCTAATTATATATACCGATCACATTTACTGGTGTTAATCGACCATATTGCGAACTGAAGTTGTTGATCACCGAAGTGTCCACTAATGTATTATAACTTTTATATTAGGTTTATAATAAAACTATCACATTATGAAGCGACTATATGAAGAAAACTTCTTTGAATCGATTGACACCATCCGATGTGATCGGTGTATATATTTAGTGACCATTTTAAAATTTCATCCAATTCAGACATCGTTTGACCGTCAGAATTTCCGGTAAACCAAAAATAACACTAATATGCCCTAAGGGGGGACCAATTAACAAGAAGCAAATACGGAATGTTTACATATTTGAAATCACATATTTTTTGTCACCGATCGTGCGTGGTCGCAACGAGGAAACCATTTAGCAAAGCCCCGATAAATGGAGTTTTATTATGTCAAAACGTCTCTTTTTTGGTTGACCGTAGGTACGGACAGTTAAATCATATTCAAAACGGATGAAATTTTTACAGGGTCCCTAAATATATATA
The DNA here is from genome assembly GCF_933775445.1 of Argentina anserina. NCBI lineage: Eukaryota > Viridiplantae > Streptophyta > Magnoliopsida > Rosales > Rosaceae > Argentina > Argentina anserina. Next base: position 14,289,564 of record NC_065876.1, read on the forward strand.
TATATATATATATATATATATTAATCACATCTACTGATGTCGATCGACAATATTTCGAAACTAGAATTTATTTATGACTTTTTTTAAAATGTTTTCTAATAATTCTTTTACTGTTTCAAATCATTAAATTAGAGTATTATGTTTTTTTCCATTACAAGCCTGCAATACCCACTTTAGGTGTGTGGGTTTGAATCTTTAAGTGGGTGGACTTGGATATTCATATTTGTGAAAATACCCGACTCGGTCCGAGCCTGCTATTCATGAGCCCGGCCCATTGGACGAGCCCTAAATCTATTGATGACTTGGCCAATGTCATTGTGTCGTTCCCACACGCCTCATCTAATAAGGATTCGAGTACCATCACCTTATTGACTTCTTGCTTTTTACCCATAGATTTGAGTTTATTCAATAAGTTAGACTTTTGATGATCTCAACTATTATCATTTGGTCGAAGTCTTTGTAAAGAGCCATAAGAACTTTACTATCGAGAGGGTTCATTCATCTGCCTACATTCTTGAAGAAATCAGATCAAACACAAATTCATATTTTTATCTCTTTTGGTCCTTTGGTTGCGAGCTAGCATGCCCACGCATTCCAGAAGAACTTTTGATTCCCAATTTCATCGACCTTTGATTTTGAGCTAGGAGATTTTGAGTTAGAACTATGTCTAAAGACAATTTTACACTCGTATTGACATGCATATTGCACCAAAATAGACTCATACATTCAAGAAATGACATAATCGTTGTTTAGTGATCGACAACTGTACCAACCAAACATATGACTAACTAAGTCATTTTTAAGAATTATTTCTTAATGAATTATTATTGTTCTTTATATTTTGAATGATTGATTTATCAGTATTAATAAGCGAATAATGCTTATGTAACCAGCAAACCTCCTATTCTTGAAATGCCCCTCTGAAATAATGATTATTAGCATATGCGTAATTAAATAAAACAAGAACAAAATAATATTAAGTAGCAAAGATAGAGATTGAAACTGCTTGAAGTTACTCCATCATTGATTCTTTTTATATAACCAAAATTTCACATGGTTCTAAAGAGGATAAAAAATTGATGAGCAGATGGATTACTCCATGGAAAAACTCATTATTCTGGTTGCTTCTTGATTATCGACTACATACTGTGATGATTATTATTTTGATGAATTTAAGAATAAATTTAATTTCTCCGTATCTTTTTGGAATTTTGTTTCTCATATTGAGTATGGTTGATGAAAATAGGTATGTATTCCCTCATGCAGAGCATGAACTTGGAGAAATCAACATCAAATTTGGTTTGAATGCATTCATTTGAGAGAGAAAAATTGGTAACTTATACCATTTCAGTTCATACAATCGTTGTTCAATGAATAAATAATGAGTGAAAAGCTTTGAACATTGAGGAATCTTGGAGGATATTGAACAAAGGTTTAAGTAATAGCAATTGATTTATAGAATTTATTCACTATATACGTATGAACGTACTAATTCAGATATATGTTGTGCCTCTTAATTATGTGTAGAATGGTAAATATCATAACCTCGGTGGAAGTTTTAATTGATTCAGAGTTGAAAAGTCATGCTTTTTACAGTGCATAAACTTTAAGAAGAAAAAGTCATACAATTTTCATGTGCCACTATTTTATTTTTGAATATAGTTATTTTGAGTTGTTAACTGACAAATAATAATTAAAAACAAAAACAAAACCGCAATTGTGTACACAGCGATTCCGCACGCACACAGGGCGTGATACTTGCTTGGTTCTGTCGAAACTGAATACGAAATTTCACAGATTAGTTTTAATAGAAAGATTGTAGTGCGAAAATTATTGATTGTGCAGCTAGTTGAGATTTGACTAATGTCACAAGCAATGGTGACAGCAGAGGAGAAGTGGATTGTTTTAAGTATGTGGATATATCCAAGCTAGAGACCTAGAGTCCATCAAAAGTTGCTAGCATCGGGGTTTGAGTACTTTGTGGATATAGCTGAGAACTTGAGTAAGGATCGGCACTCAAATAAGTTGCTTGAAGCATTTTGTGTAGATAAAGGCTAGTTGTTGTTGTTATTTTTGTTATTATTATGATTAAAATAAAATTATTAATATTATATTTCTTATAAGTGTCCTCGTTGTAATAATATCACTTATATATGCACCTTATATGAAAGTGATACTCAATTGGCCTATATAATGAAGAAATGTCATATTCGCACAGGGGAAAAATAGTAATATTTATAAGTTAATAAATCATTTACCTATCAATTTCCTCATTTCTCACAAGAAGGTTCAAAATCAACTTCGGATATATGTTTTCTCTCTCTTCATTTTTGAATTATTTGTTATTCATCTTTAATTCAATTCAGCTGTGATTTTGTGAATAGTACGAAGCTAGGGTTTTCTCATCTTTCATTTGATTCGTATGTAATTGATTTCAAAATTAGAAATGATACATATCTAATGACATATGATGTTGAAATGGTAAATTTTGAGTTTTTTAGTAATCATCGAACTTATTACTATTTACTTTTTTATTACTAATATTTAAGTTTCTCTTCTAGCGTTGCGCTTCGGATATAATAAGATAGATAAAAAAACTAAAACGCTATCCTATTTTTATTTATACTTGTCAGGTTTCATTATTTATATTTCTTTTTTATTTTTATATAGGATATTTGAATGAGAGTTTCTATTCATATCTCCAAAAATAGTACTTGAACCTCCATTTTCTTCTAGCTAGTTTTGACTTTTGTCAACCCTTATGAAATTACCAAAAAATATATAAAAGTACTTTTTTGTTAAGGAAATAATTCTCAACTCATGTATTCTAAAATACAAATATAAATGATTATCCTTATAATTATTGCTAGAATATCCCGATTTGGGATATCAAAATGAATAAGATGATTTATTAAATTGATTACTTTTTTATTAACATCAATAGTCTTACGTACTGTAATATAAACTATCTGATGCATGATGGAATAATTGTGTATTATTGAATGATATGGTGGCCTATATATAGGCATTACAAAACCACAATCCCGTAGGATTCAGAGTCCTAATCTATTACGGAGATGCTAATCTATCTTCTAACAGGAAACCTATTTGGCTAAGACACACATAAGGGTAGAATAGTAATTCTCCCGGAACACTCCCCCTTCTGTCGCATGCCTAGGTTGCATGGTGCACATATCATTGCCTCGGTAAAAACCTTGTCAAGCAAAACAAAAACCTCTTGGGTAAAACAAAAGCTTGATCGAAGGGAAAAAGAGCACAACGCACCAACTACTTAAGGATCTTAACATGTGATGTAGACTCCCCCTGAAGTATACCAAACTCTAATGTTCCGATAAACGACGCATGCCAATGCTCTTCACATGTTTCACAAAAGTAGATTTAGGCAAAGACTTGGTGAACAAATCCGCAACATTGGATTCTGAACTCACTTGATTGATCGGAACATTCAAGAACTTCTGTTGTTGAACGTTGTAGAAGAACTTAGGCGAAATATGCTTGGTGTTGTCTCCCTTGATGAAACCTAACTTTGTCTGCTCTATGCAAGCAGCATTATCTTCATAAATGCACGTAGGTTGATCAGTTGTAGAGACTAATCCACAAGAATCACGAATATGGCGAACAAGTGATCGTAGCCAAACACATTCTTTAACTGCTTCATGGAGAGCAATGATCTCCGCGTGATTCGAAGAAGTAGCAACAAGAGTCTGCTTTGTGGATCTCCAAGATATCGCCGTATTCCCAATGGTAAACACATAACTGGTTTGAGAACGAGCCTTGTGAGGGTCAGAGAGGTACCCTGCGTCGGCATAACCAACTAACAAGTTGTTTGGAGTCTTTGCATCGGGGGAAAGAGCTGCACGGGACCGGTTGCTGCTCTCGGCACCGCGCACGGTCTCCACGCCATGGCGGCTGGCGGCGTCGCGGCGGCGTACGGCGGCAAGGCCGGGGTCGGCGACGGTGGTCGTGTGGGGAGATACCGTGGCGGTGTTCTCTCTGCAATAGGGGTAAAACAATCCCATGTCAAGGGAACCTTTCAAGTATCGAAACAAATGCTTGATTCCATTCCAATGACGTAGCGTAGGTGCGGAGCTAAATCTAGCTAATAAGTTCACTGCGAAAGATATGTCCGGTCTAGTGCATTGAGCAAGATACAATAGTGCCCCAATTGCACTAAGGTATGGAACTTCAAGACCAAGAACTTCTTCATCATCCTCTTTAGGACGGAAGGGATCCTTCTTGATATCTAGACTTCGGACGACCATGGGAGTAGACAATGGACTGCATAGATCCATATTGAAACGTCGAAGCATCTTCTGCGTGTAATTTGACTGATGCACCAAGATGCCGTTGGCTCTATGCATAAGTTCAAGGCCGAGACAAAATTTCGTCCTCCCTAGGTCTTTCATCTCAAATTCCGACTTCAAATAAGACACGGTCTCTTCAATCTCATCAAGAGTACCGATTATGTTCATATCATCAACGTAGACAGCAACGATGACGAATCCGGAATTTGTCTTTCGTATGAACACACATGGGCATAGTTCATCATTCTTGTAACCCCTTCTCACCAAGTATTGATGCAACCGATTGTACCACATTCTTCCGGATTGCTTTAACCCGTACAACGAACGACGTAATCTGACTGCATGAGCACTCCGTGGTCTGGAGGCACTTGATGGAGGTAAAGGTAGTCCCTTTGGAGCTTTCATGTATATCTCTGCGTCAAGATCCCCATAGAGATAAGCTGTGACCACATCCATAAGCTGCATGTTTAGTCTTTCGGACACTACCAGACTAATGAGGTAGCGGAATGTAATGATGTCCATAACAGGAGAATAAGTCTCTTCATAGTCAATACCAGGTCGTTGTGAGAATCCTTGCGCCACGAGTCTTGCCTTATATCGCACGATCTCATTCATCTCATTACGCTTACGAACGAAGACCCATTTATGTCCAACAGGTTTGACATCTCTTGGAGTCAATTCAACCTTTCCGAAGACTTCTCGCTTCGCTAATGAGTCAAGTTCTGCCTGGATTGCTTCCTTCCACTTCGGCCAATCCGCTCTGCGTTCACATTCAGCTACAGATCGAGGTTCAACGTCGTCTTCAGATATGATCTCATGTGCGACGAAATAAGCGAAAACGTCATCAATGCATGTAGTGGCTCGGTTTCGGACCGACTGCTCACTTGTGTAGTTCACTGAGATTTCGTTGTTCTCTGGCATCAAACAAGGTTCCATAGCGTCCCACGGTAACACTTGGGTTGATTCATGGACATAGCTGTAATCAGAGACAACTTCATACGATGGTGATTCATCATTGATGACGCGCTGTGCCTTAGTCATTCGCTTCTTTCTAGGTTTTGAATCCCTAGAGTTTATCGGTCTCCCCCTTTTTCTTTGAGGAGCCGAGGCCGAAGCTGCTCCATGCCGGGCCATCTCGGCATCGTCGCCACAAGGGGCGCCAGCAACACCACGGCGTACGGTGGTGCCGCCGCCGGCCTCCGTCCCACTGTCAGGGGCGGTGCCAACGTTGCTAGGTCCAGGAGCTTGTCTTCCACGCCCGTATTTCAGGACATCCAACCGTGCCGGTACGTTCGCAGCGGGTATGTTTGATCTCGTCACTTTAGCAATATCTACAAAGCCGTCGGGCATCGAATCCGCGACTTTCTGGAGGTCGATAATGCGTTGCACTTCTAACTCGCTTTGAGCAGTGCGGGGATCATAATGAGACATAGTGGGGACACACCACGTCAATTCCTGACGTTCATTCGGAATGATAACATTCCCATCTCCCCCTAACGACGGGAAGCATGTCTCATCAAAGTGACAATCTGCAAATCTTGCAGTAAAGAGATCTCCGGTGGTTGGTTCTAAGTAGCGGACAATCGTTGGGGAATTATAGCCAACATAGATACCTAATCGTCTCTAAGGACCCATCTCAGTACGCAGCGGAGGCGTAATAGGCACATAAACGGCGCAACCAAAGATGCGTAAGTGTGAAATATTGGGTTCGTAACCAGTTACCATCTGGTACGCACTAAACGCTTGGTTAGCCGCGGGTCGGAAACGAATAAGTGTCGCTGCATGCAACACTGCATATCCCCACGCAGAGACCGGCAGGTTAGTACCCATAACCATTGCCCGAGCAACAAGCTGAATACGCTTGATGGTAGCCTCTGCTAGACCGTTCTGTGAATGAACATGAGGAACAAGATGTTCAACTTCGATCCCAATAGACATGCAGTAATAATCAAAAGTTTTGGAGGTGAATTATCCAGCATTATCCAAACGAATGGATTTGATAGGATAATCGGGGTGGTGATCCCGAAGTTTGATGATCTCAGCTAATAACTTAGCAAATGCAGCATTCCTTGTGGATATCATTTGAAAGCACGGGAGGCATCACAAGCTCCTGTGAAGGAGGGGATGCCACCACCGACGGCATGAAAGCCGTGGAGCTGCCGAGTGGGGCATGCTCGGCCAAACCATGCGGTGCATGGGTGGGCACAGCCTCATCGTGCGGAGCACGGGTGAGGTGATCCTCCAATCGCTTCCGGGACTTGAAAAATGGATGACCATGTGAATTCTTAAGAATTCTAATCATCATATCACGTCCAGGGTGCCCGAGACGGGCATGCCAAAGCATATAAGAGTCCGAATCACAAAAGTTGCGTTCAACCGCATATGATTCAAAGATCCGAATGGAAGTAAGATACAATCCATTCCCAAGACTCTTCATCTTCTCTAAGATGCGGCGATGACCTGCTTTCTCAGAGGTAACACAAAGGTATTCCTCTCCATTCTCAACATAAGTATCGAGGTGAAAACCATTGGCACGTATGTCCTTAAAACTTAGCAAGGTGCGGGGAGACTTCGGCGCATAAAGAGCGTCTACGACGTTAAGAGTCGTACCATTAAGCAACATGAAATAAGCAGTGCCTCTTCCTTGAATGATGGATTTCGAGCCAATCATTGTAGTCATCGAAGAAGTCGAAAACACTAGATCCGTGAACAACTGCATGTGCCGTAGGACAGTGTGGGTGGTTCCGCAATCAGCTAGACATTCGATTTCACCGCGGGACATCTACAAAATAACAATTAAGAGAGTCAGTGACACGGGAACAATTCTATACAATACGCCGTAGGATATTGTAAGAATGAGAATCAGAACAAAGGTCGATCCCATCGAATGTATCACATGGCAATAGTACTACATTCTTAACTAAAGAGTTGGAAATCATGGTATTGAAGCAGTGAAATACCAAACAGTAAACTAGGGTGGTATAAACCATCCAAAAATGGTGTGGAAACACACACAAAGAGTACCGGTGAGTGCATATAACGGACTTGGAGAAAACCGGAAAAACAAACCGGAAAACCATGTCAAAAGAACTCTAACCCGGGTGAATTTTGGACGAGGAAAACGTGGCAGCATGGACTGCTGAAATATGCTAGAAAAATGACGAGAAACGACGAAAAAATCGTCGGAAAACTCGTTGGAAAACCGGCGGCACCGATTGCCGGAAAACCGGCCGGTGGCTGTCGGAACTGGCTGGTATGGAGGCCGGAACTTCAGGTCCGACAGGTAACGCCGGCAGGAACCGGGTGGCGGTGCCGGAAACGCCGGGAAATGGCCGGAAGACGGCGAATACGCCGGAAAAACGTGCCGGAAACGCCTGAATAGTAACCGGGTCCGGCCAAGGCAAAACGACGTCGTTTTCGACGTTCCGAGGTTCGTTTTCCGAATTTTAAGTTCCAAATTCACAATGTAGTGCTATTGGGGTCCCATGTGACCCAAAAAGCGTCCAATTTAAAAACCACGTGAGTTGCACACGTTGATCATCATGCTAAGTGTCGGATAAATAAAATTCTCAAAGAGATCGTCTTGTAAGCAAGAAATGAGAAATTTTATTGAATGCCAATCTTTAATACATCACACATGAACTTCTAATTCCAAAATCAAAAGACTATTACAAAGTCAATGAAAATAACAATGGCGGTCGGCCATAACAATACTTGAATCATAAAGCTAAAGAAGCTAAAACGACTAGTCAAAGTCGGGAGTATCCATGGTAGCAACCGGAGGCCTAGCCTTAGAAGCAAGGGGCTCGGGTTTCATGGAGATATGGTGAGTCTCGATCTCATGGTCCTCATCCACATGATTCGATTCGGGTTGTAGAAACTTCTTGTAGGCGGAGTAAGCCTTGATCATCTCTTTGCTAGCGCGACAATCGCGATTAAAGTGCTTGAAGGAGCCACATTTGAAGCATTGAGACTTGCCATTACCGGAAATGGAGGCATTAGGAGGCGCACGGCCTCCTTAGAGTTTGGGACGGGGACGGCCTCCCCCGGAGGGTGCGGCGCCGCCACCATCACGGGTCCAAGTATTGGACCGAGGTCGAGATCGGCCTTGTTGCCTCCCACCACGAGAGTTGTTATTTTGGTGCTGATATGGAGCGTTCCTTGATTGATTCTTTTGCTTAGGAGCTTTCCCATAGTTAGACTGTGGCGTAGAAATTCTTTTAGTGCCAACAGGTCTATTGTTGTTGTTGAGGAGAATCTCAGAATGTCTCTCCTTCTTAGCCAAGAGTGCCATTAAGTCGGCAAAAGACCGGATCTTCCATTCCTCTACATGAGTGCGGTACGTATGAGCTTGAACCTCATAGTTGATTGGAAACGTGTCCAATATCTTATTGAGAAGATCTAGGTCGGTCTTGATGACACCAACGGTGCCAAGATCGGATTGCAAGCATAGCATATCCTGATTGAAATCATCCACTCTCTTATAGTCCAATAGACGGATGTTATCCCATCTAACGGTCAATTCAGGAAGAAGCTTATCATGAACGTTGTTGTACCGCAAGCGTAGTTTGTCCCATAATTCTTTAGGATCTTTTACGTTCAAGTATTGCCTCTTGAGAGTTGCATGGATGTGACGTCTCATGAAGATGAGAGTCTGAGTCTTAGCCATGGGTGGGAAATCAGCAGGAGGGTCGGCAAACATGCCTTCAATCCCTCGGCTCTCAAAAGCGAGTTCCATGTCGGAAACCCAGCGGTGGTATTCCTTTCCTTCTAGATCAAGAAGGCCAAATTCCGGTCGAGATAGCGATGACATCTACAAAACGAATACGGAATCGATTAGATTCAAGTATAATAGGAATTAGAAGGGGTGACGTATATGGTCACAAGAAAAATCGATGCAAGCGGCGATACTCATGATCGCACCCAAAACAGCGGTGCACTCAGGCGACCACACGAAAATCGATTAACTTCCCTTTCAAAACAATCGTGACTCCCCCAGGACCGTCACACAGAAAACATCGACCAAGAGGGGAAACCCATCCCTCTATAGTCTCATCGGCGTTATAAGAAAGGCCGGAATTAAGACAAGAAGAAGGCTAATAGCGCCCGATATAATATATCTATACGTTCAAAAGCGGGAACGTTTATGAAAAATTTACCTTTGAAGGTTTGTAGTATACGGGAGTAGCTTCTCTTGAGCGAAGTCCTTGCTTGTGAATTTCACGTCTCTTGCGTGAATATGCGGGAGGAGCAATTTTGAAGGCTTTGATGCGGGGACTTGCGGGGCAAAAAGATGTTTTTGCGGAGCGAATGCGGAGGAGACCCTGCGGTGCTGCGGGGCTGCGTGCAGGGGCTGCGGGGCTGCGTGCAGGGGCTGCAGGGGGGGTTGCGGCAGGGGCTGCAGGGGGTGCGGCGGCGAGTAGTGCGACGACGAGCGATGCGGCGGCGGCCGGCGGAGAAAAGAGAAGAGAAGAAAAAAAATAGGGCTCTAAAAGTTCAGGGTTTTAGGGCAAAGTGCGTGATAACGTGATGCATGATGAAATAATTGTGTATTATTGAATGATATGGTGACCTATATATAGGCATTACAAAACCACAATCCCGTAGGATTCAGAGTCCTAATCTATTACGGAGATGCTAATCTATCTTCTAACATGAAACCTATTTGGCTAAGATACACATAAGGGTAGAATAGTAATTCTCCCGGAACACTATCTAAATTTTTTTTTATAAACTTCAGTCTGATCTAAAAAACAAACTTGTTCATTAGAAACTAAAATATTACATGTTACTTCTAATCTTTTGTTAGTTGCATAATATCAAGGATGAAATGTATCACTTTTATTATGAATATAGGGAACGAGTGAAAGAGTACATTAATTTGAGAATATAGTTTGTGTGATTAGTATGTATTTTTCAGTTGTGTATAATAAATAAATTTAAAGTATAGTTTGAAAGTAATTAATGATAGTAGCTTGGTTTGATATATAAATTAGATTATGAGCATTTTAAGAAACTAGAAAGGCCTAAATAACATTTGAGTTATCTGTAAAAGTAAATTTGAGGTATACTAAATAAGAAAGTCTAACTACTTTTTTGGAGGTATAAATAGAAGCTCCATATTTGAATAAGAGCTTAAGAGTAAAAAAAAAAAAAGATGCATATAAATTTAAGAAAATGAAACAGAAGAAATAAAGTGATGAGAGTTTACTAAAAACATGTTGTTAGAAACATATATTTTAGTTGGATGCAACCACAACTCAACACGTGCATTGGTAATACAAGACACTGATGAGATACATCTTACAAGATGCTGATGAGAAGTGTCTATGGTAACTTATGTTTTACGCTTTGTCTTGCGGTGCTTAAAGAACAACAAGTATGAGATAATTTGAAACACCTAAAAGATTTGAAGCTAAAAAAACTATGGTTATAATTTTTTTATATATGTGTTTTATGTGTATGTGGATATGTGATGAAGTGTGATGGTTTCAAAAATTACTTCCTATCTATGTATAGGAAAACAATTCACGTCTAGGATATATATGAGAAGATTGATAATTATTAAGGTCATATGATTACAATTGTACTTAAACTGAATTTTAATGTGTTTAACAATATTCCTTGGAGATTGATATTTGGAAATCCAAGCAAACATAACTTAATTAACCTTAAACTGTCAACAACAATATGGAGGTTAAATGATAAGACATTTGGCTACATATGACTAATGATAATTAACAAATTTGATTGATTCTATAACATGATTGCAAGAAATTTATGTAAGCATCTTAAGACATTTAAGTGCCAATTCATCCATAATGATATAATGTCATTCATCATATCAACTAATCAACCTTTCTCATGTATGTAATCCGTTCAGATTGTGTAGTACAAATAGTTGAAAATTCTATCACAGATCATTAAGTTGTGAAATAAATTAGGCCATATGCCACTCACAGCGTTAATACTTGTACTTCCACTTGTTTCATTTTTTACGAATCATGTACATAATATTTTTCAATCAACAATGGCCCATCTTTTTACACGAATCATGTACACAAAATATTACACTTTTTAAGCCATTAGATTAACTAAATTTAACGGTCTTTATTAACTTCTAGAATGATGTGGCAATTGACTTGGAATTATGTATCTTTTTTGTCAACTAAAATTAAAATATATCCATTGTTTTTTAAATAAAAATAAAAATAAAAAGTACACAATAATACAATGAGATGAACAACAAAACAATTTTATGCTTTTGAGGATTACGGTTTAGGCGGTGAAGATAGCAAACACAAATGACATGAGTTTGAATTGACTGGAACTAAAATTTAGCGTTTATAAGTATAGTTGGTGATAGTGGTGGTGCGTTAAATAAACAAGAAGACTTGAATTTGATAGTGTGACAGTTACAACTGGGTGGAAATTGATCATAGTTTATGTGAGATATCGTGACCTAGAATTGTTGTAGCCTTGTAGGATATAATACCTATTGGGTTCTTACTCATCCTGGGTGGTAATTATTGCCAGAATTTATAACTAAAAATACTACGAGGATGTGAACGAAATGAAGTTCATCTTTAAATTCTTTATTATAGAAGATGAAAACATCAAATCTCTTAAAAAATGCCTCAACTCCAACAACTCATCTATTCAATTGTATAAAATAAAATGTAAATGTGTATAATTAAATGAAAATCAAATTGAATCTCATAAAGTCATAATTTATACCAAGACCAAAGAAAAGTGATAACTCATTCTTTTTTCTAGGTTATTTTTTAGGATGGAGAGTGAAATTTTTTTCAGTAAGAAATAAAATTTAGAAATTGTTTTCAAAATTATACAGATTTTGAAAATCTACAAATCTAGAGATTTTATTTCTCTCTTTTCCCACTTTCTCTATTATAGAGGACGATTTAAATGAGCTGTTGGAGTTAAAAATTGATGTTTTTTTCTCTCTCTATAATAGAGATTATTTAGGGTTTTAGAGGAGCTGTTAGAGATGATCTGATACAATTAATAGACTACGATCGAATTAGAAAGAAGAATGCGACTAGCCTAAAAAAATTGCATCGTTTAAAAATCTCATATCATCTGATATAGTTTTGATTTTGATTTTTCTTCTAGAGAAGATGATGCTCTTTTTTAATCTTTTTCTGTTTTGATATTTATTTTTAGAAAAGTTCTTTTTACATTTTCTAGTTGATGATTTTCATTTTAATTCCATGTCATTTCCACATCATGAGGAAATGTAATCAAGACCATTAAATTTAGTTAGATCTTATGACTCAAAAGAAGTGTATAAACTTGTATTATAAGGTGTCCCTTGATCTAGAACCAATTTATATACACATTTACAACACTTTAATCATGTAATGAATATTTTGAATTCAAGTAAAGTTAAAATAGAGAGAACAAACGTCTATGTCTTTATAAAGTGGTTAGCAAAAATTGACTTTTAAACTATTGTTTACTGAAATTTAACTAAAATATAACTAGTATGGCTAAAGATGCTCTCACTATTCTTCTTTCTCGAATATACTATCGTCATGACCTCCTATCCATGCTTAGACAATGACATCATCCAGAAACGAGGCAACGAGGCTAACAGTCTCGTTGGCGATTGTTTGAAATGTGTAATTAGATGACAGAATCTGGAAAACCAACATCAGCAAAGTGGCTACGTTAAGAAACAAACCCCGGACAAGTATCTCTCAGACTACAGCTATAGAACTGCATTTAGTTCAACTCAAAGCTGGTTCTAATTTAGTATATACTATTTTTGAATTGGGGAGTTACTGTTCATGACTTTTATGCCCATGCTTGGCTGGTAATTCCCATCTGTGCCTTGTGTTCCACGCGTTCTTTCACGTCTCTTTAATTGCTTTGTTTTTTCTTTTCTTTTCACAACAGACTGAGGGAGGGAGAGCAAATGATACCAGAGACTTTGTTGGCCAAAGAGAGATGGAGGTCGTAGGGCGAGAGAAGAAGTGGTGTTTCTGCGGGTATGTAATCTTATGCTGGGCTTTTGATTTTTATTTTTTATTTTTTATTTTTTATCCTTTTGCTATGGGTAATTGGGTTTTTATTATAGGTTTGTTCTTGCTTATTTTTGGGTAGTTGATGATGAATTGATTGGATGATGGGAAGAGGGGTTGATTTAAACCTATTGGTGTTGGGGATTCTTGCATAATCTTCACATTGAAAGTTCTTGCAAGATCTCCAAAGTGATGTAGGTGATTTTTGTGAGAGGTGCCTTACTTACCCTTTTTTTTTAGAGAACTTGTTTCTCTTTCAATTGAGACTGTAGTTGGAAAATGGTTTTAACGTTTTAGTGATGCAAGGGTTTAGAATCGTGAAGAAGCTACAAGAAGGAAATTGATTTTGATTTTCTGGATTAATGAGGAAAGAAGAACAAAAGGTTTGATGATTCGTTATTTGTGTTTGTGTTAGTAGAATTTTTATTCAGTTTCTGTGAAAGGTCAAATTTTGGTTGGTCTTTGGCAATAGTCATCTTTGCTTGATACTCTATGATTCCTAAGTGATGTGATTGTCTTTCTTGCTTTGACACAATGTAACAGAGTCTTTATGCAATAAGTCATGTAAATGTTGGAAGTTATCTGGAGTTACATGTTATCGACCTTGAATCCAATCTTTATGAAGAAAACGAGAATTTTTAAATGTGGCAGTTTGTCCGATCGGTTAATATATATTTAAGTGGGGAATGTTAAACACCAAACATTGAGCTTAAGTTGATATGGACATGATTTTGAAAGGGTAGTCCTAATTTCTAATAAAGACTATAAAACTTTGTTTTAAGGAAACAAAATACAACTTCTGATTTAACAATTTGGTTTGAGTTCTCTTTTCTTCTTTTGTTTATAATGTATTATTTCATAAAAATGGTGTAGCTTCAGTGGATGCAAAACTTCCGATATTTGGAGGTAGCTTCAATGAATTCAGAGTAGAGATAACTAAGAATAAAAATGATTAGGAGGCTTTAGCTATGTTAGAAGTTGCAGGTGCCATTGTAGCAAAATGCTTTTTTTTTAAGCGGTCTCCTACTTCTGACTTTGCTTTCTGGTGGCATGAAATAGGCAAAATAAAAGAAATCTGGCAAAAACAATGAATAGGCAAAGAGGGTTGATTCTGAGTTTGACATTAACACTTTTAGAACTGCCAACTATAATTGATTTAAGACTACATAGTAGATCAGTAGTCGATGATACTGAAATGGTGATCCTAACGATTATTGGTTTATATCATGAATGTCAAATAATACAGTTTTTATTGGTGCCGTATACGCATGCCTATTGTTTGCTTGAATTTGCGAAACCTATTGCACATATTGCCTATGCAATAGTGTGTACAACTTGGAAAAATAAATTAGCTTTTGACATTGAAAATGCATAGGAAAAAGAAGGGTTTAATAGGTACAAGGCTGGGGAATTTTAGAACACTGAAAGGACAATATCAACTAACACTTACCGTCTCCTTTTAGCATAAATTCTAAATAATTCTAATCCGCATTCTTACCTTATTGCTAATTATTCTTAGTTTCTTACTAAACAGGATAACAAATGAAGTCGGATCATCATCATTAACACCAACTAAGCAACAACAACGTAAACAGAAAGATGATTGAGCACTCTTCACATAAATTATCTTTTCTTGAACAACTTCTATTGGCGAAAATGTACCAAAGAAATGTCAGATAACATAGTTGCTCCTTTGGAATCTTTATGCATCATCATATGGGAGAGTGAAACTCCAGATCAGGCTCTAGCTTATAGCACGGTTATGTTTTTGCCAAGTATAGTGTGCAATGAAATGTAACTTTGATTGGAGAAGCTATCACTTCAATAGCAATTTTGTATTAGCTTCAATCACATCTTCATATAATTATACCGGTAGTTTCCCATCTACGCAAAACTTTGTTCAGTTTAGGTATAAGCACCTTAAACACATCTTTTAAGACTTGATACCTTATAGTACTAAAATTAGGTGTGTAATATACAGAAGTTTTTGGCTACGGAGGTCCAGATTTGCCGTTTCCGGCGACGGCAGGCCGTAACGACAGGGTGGACCACGACAACCACACTACCCACCTCCCAGTCAGTGATCATGTTTGTGCCAACCAGAGCTCTACCGGCGACCCATGGCGGTCGGAATCTGCAAAAAAAAAAAAACGAGTTTATGGGCAGATTCCGGCGATTTCGCCATTCCGGCCGCCGAGGATCGCCGATGGAGCTTCAATCGGCACAAATGGGGTCGCCGGGAGGGGGGAGCACGGCTAGCACCATCCGCATCGTCGTTGCGCGTCGCCAGTGGTCGGAATGGCCGAATCCGGATGGTCTGGACCTCCGGAGTTGAGAAAATATATATATATATATAATATATATATATATATATACAGTCCCTATCCAGAGTGAAGCTTCATTCTGAAATTTCAGAGTGAAGTTCCAATTTTGGCACACTTTTCGGTCAATTTGTTTCACCATAACGATTCAATATTTAGGTATGTTATTCAAGATCATCTCTATAAAGTTTCATCTAATTTGATAATGATTTGAGCTTTCAAAATTGAGATTTAGACGAATGGTTCACGTTGAACAGTTTTAATTCATTCATTGATTTAATCTAATTTCAATACCTTAACGATGTCCGAATTAGATGAAATTTTGTATAGATGATCTTGAATAGCATACATAAATATTGAATCGCTTATGTTGAAAAAATTTGACCGAAAAGTTTGCCAAAATTGGAACTTCACTCTGAAATTTCAGAGCGAAGCTTCACTCTGAAATTTCAGAGCGAAGCTTCACTCTGGATAGAGACTCTGAAATTTCACACTCTTGCTTCCCAAAGACCGTGAATTTAAGAATTCAGGAAGTTGAACTCCACATTCCTTAACCTATCTCAGATTGTTAATAATCTACAGTTGAAAACAAGAGATCGGATACAGCCATCCGGCACCACCCTTATACCATTTCCACACAAATTTGTATGATTATATTCTAATTTAGCAACACAAACCAGCAGCAAAGCGCAGACAAGCTATCTAGTTTTGACATCTTCAAAAGCCAATTTATTATGGAGAGTTCACGGTTTATATTCTAATTTAGCAACACAAACCCACAGCAAAGCGCGGGCAAGCTATCTAGTTTTGACATATTCAAAAGCCAATTTATTATGGAGAGAGTTCACGGTTTCAAACATCTCGACTCTTCCTGCATACTCTCTTTCTTGTAACTCTTATATGTATGTAGCGGAGATGCATTATATGAACAAGAAACCTATCACCCTAAAACGAAGAGATCCAGTAACCCAGTTAATCTGAAAACCAAAATGATCTCATGATTAGTAAACGACCATGAGTAATGAGTAAAAGTAAAATTTGGAGCCTATAAGCCTACAAAGCCACCGCTCGAGGGAAACAAAGGGACTTTGACCATGCCACTAATGAGTGAATAACTGAATTAGCCAAAGCATGTTAGAATGGGATTATGGAAGCTGTAGGTATCCGGGAGAATCAAGTGAAAACCAGGTCATTACCAACACAGCAACAAGTTACAGATAACATAACATTTTAGTGATAGGACTAATAAGTAGGCTCAAATCATTTATGAGAACATTTACATTGTAGTAACTCTATGTCGATCAAATTCGTGCTACCAAAAGCCCAGTGACTGATGTGGACAATTGCGTAGATCAAAGCTCAATGCTTTCCTCATGTCAAAAGCACACACAGCAACTTTGGACTATAGAGTAGAGGAATTTCTGGAGTTGTGCATCTTCTCATCTTGGGAAGTCGCAGGAGGCAATGACGTGGATGAGACAACTGCATGATAAGATGACGAAGCAAGTTGCGCCATAGCTGGAATTGCACCACCTGTATTTTTTTAATGAAATTACTGCCATATAGTCGTGAAAAATGATGAATGGAAACACATATCATCTCCCATTCAACATGTATAATTAAATCGGATAGCAGAACACATGGGCCTGATATGATGGCGAATTCACATGTTTTTAACCTTGAGCTACTACTCACACTTCTACTCTTTCGCAGGCTAGAGTAAGGACTGAAGCAAGTAAACTGTGACCTCAATGTTACCATCATAATCTCAAACTCGAATTTTATTGATCACATAAAAATACTTCTTAACCAACCTTCACACACATAGGTGAAGACTGAAAACTAGATAAAGACACACCAGACATTGACAACTAACCTGCCAAACCAGCACAAGCAGAAGAGAATACAATCACAGGGGGAGCCTTCAGTTGAAAAAGAAGATTAATGTCATTCACTGTATAAAGTACTGGTAAAAATTTAGAGCATACTAATAAAACAAAATAAAATAAAAATGAAAATCAGAAAGCACATAAACCGGCCTCTATGGCTTCGGGGCTTGTACAAAGATGACATATCCATGCATGGAGATATCCAAAATAGAATTCATCCTCTAACTCAGCTAGAATACATGCTAGTGAAAGTATAATCGATTGTCACTCCTTTTCAGCAATAAAGGCTTGGGAAAAACTAAGTTGTCACTCTTCTTTTTGCGAGTTTTATTCGGTGTAGAAATCTGCTACCCTGGTTTAAAATGGACAAGAAATTATAGAAGGCCTTACCAATTAATATTACTCTCAGTTCAAAATTGTAGAGCTTACCACTAAAGTTGATTCAGACTACAAACTTCAGTACCTCCAAGTAACGTTATTTACTATAATATTAACTTCGATCCTTGGCATATAGCTCTAAGCTTTATCAAGGAAATCAGAAATTTTCATGTGGGTACACAAAGTTTCAACCTTACATGTCTTTTTTTTTTCTCCTAGGCTTTCAAATTACCAATTTACATGTTCAATAAATTTGTTTCAGTTTCCTGTTTTGATATCTATGAAAAGACAATTTCTTACATGAAGGACATTCTTATAATAAATGCATTGCAAAACTTACACCAATGAAAAAATGTAGCCACATAGGTCCTTTTACGCGTCTCTGAACAATAGGCATCACTGCATCCAAAAACACAATATAGATAAACTTCATTGATTAGTACTTCTGATAAATCTCACTACCAACAACTGTGAACAAGTATCACACTAGAGTTTATGAACAATTAAATGTCATAGGTTAGAGTGCATGCATGCTCACTGAAAGACATATGTAGTATGTATCTTAGGACGACTGCAATAGATGGAAATGTAGGAAGGCGAAATGAGAAAAAAAATGCAACTAATTTTTCAGCCAACTTGTGCAAAATTATTGTATGCAACATTCTTCATGTATTTATAATGCATATAAGAGAGTTCCTGTTGTCCGGATAAGTTTAACCCTATTGACAATTGATTGATACATAAACAGAAGAAATTCAAGATACTTTCGTAGACGTAAGAGTAATGGGAAGATTGTATTTCACTTCTTTATGAAATATTGTCCTCAAAATTCTAAATTGCAGTACTATGTCATAAGCCATTTTCCTAATACATGAATCCCAACAACCAGTAATTTCTTAAGTGCTAGATAAGCAGTGACTAACATGTTTTCGACAGAATTTGTGATGGTTTCTAAATAATGTAATACCACGTATCACCCTTCCTGAATATAGCAACCTGAAGAAAAGTATGCTGTTGAGTTCACGAGAACCCTTATAATCGACAGCAGAGGTTCTGCATCAACTATAGATTCATCGAATATCACTCTCCTTTCCAATACAACAGAATAGCATTATTTTGCCAATGCTCTGATATGCCATGAGCTCTTTTCCTACAAAACCTATTGATAGTTTGATACCAGGAATTATAATAAGGTAAGAAAATAACTCGTATTCCACAGCTTCTACCATCCCGAAAAGCATACAAGAACATCACAGTGTCAAACACCATGCACAAACTACATCAAGAAAAAGCAAGACAAGCATATATAGACTAGATTTTTTTTACCATAATTGAATCCATAAAAAGCACTTGCTGTACCGCCAACAGCAGAACCAATCTGTTTCAATGATAATCAGCAGTCCAAAAGTTCAGCGTAAGCGAAATATAAAAATTCTAAACAGCTGTATAAAAGATATATAATACCATAGAGAAGCTATCTCTGACGAGAGGTGCAACTGTCCAGGCACTAGTTTCCATCTCCTTCGAAAGCGGACAGGCGCAATGAGGACATCTAATATCAGTTTTAGAAGCCGAACCAGCCATCCCCTATCACGCACCGGACTCAACAATCAAAGCCAGTAAAGAAGTCTAGTCCGACCAAACAAACAAATTCAACTGATGAAATGCCATTCTTTCATTCTCTTATCATATTTATCAGATTAATCAACTAAGACCAAAACCCTTCTGCCCTTGAACCATTCTAGGCTTTGAATTGAACGCCAAAATGGTTTATGTAGCTCGGTTTGGAGATGTATGTTTTGAAATCTCCAGATGGAAAATGAAAAACTAGAAAGAAAAGGGAATAGAAGAATGATACGACCAACCATGGGGGATCGGGAGTAGTCTTGCTCTAAAATGGTGTCTGTCCAACCTCACAAGTTGGGAGTCTCTGAATCCCAGTCGGTTTTGAAGAGAAAAAGAAGAAGAGATTTAAGAGGATGTTGACGGTATTAACTATTAAGAGATCGAGATGTACGACGTCGTTAGGGTAAAATTCCCCTTTGGCTCTATTTTTACAAAAAGAGCTAAGAAATATCAGCCTCAAAACTGTAACATTTGTGCTTAAAATTATTATATTTTGCCCGGTACCATTTGGTCCAGCGGCATTGGCGAAAGTTACGATAAGGGTTGCAGCTGTGGAGGACAAGAAGATCTTGGAGGAAGCAAATTTGTCGTCAAATCCTATTGTCGTTCAATCCTACCGTGTTCACTCACAAAAAAACACAAAATACTATTTTTTTCAATAAATTTATAAATATGATTATTATAAAAGACACTTATAATTTATTTGTGAGTTGGACATTGGGTGGACACGGTAAGAGTGTGCGGCAAATTTGTTTCCGATTGTGATAACTCTACTAGCATGCAGTAAAAAAAATAGACATGTGTTCTAGATGTCAAGATCAATCATTTAGGATCCACTAAGGTCAGAAAAAGGGAAAAACTATGAAGCAGAAATTGTTTAAGTGAACAGATTGCAATTGGCTTCCTAAGCCTACCCATTAGATCCATAAAGTAACCTCTCTTGGCTACTCAGATTGAACTGACCAAGGCTTTCCTCGTTCGGTAAGGAAAATTGTGTGGGGTGCTATCATCTACCATATTTGAGAGAGAGAGAGAGAGAGAGAGAGAGAGAGATGGTGAGGCGTATAACAACCCCACACAGTAGAACTCTAGTATATCCACTCCTACTGTAAGGACTTCCCCTATTATGTAATTCCAAATCATTTCAATTCCATTTCTCAAAGTATATCAACTGTGTTACAAAAATCAAACTTGTTAAGCTCCAAATTAGAGCCAGCCCCACATGAACCCCATAATTCCCAAACACTACAAGCCGTGAAAGAGAAAACGACACCCATAATATTTCAGTAACTTGTTCCCCTCCTGGCCTAAAAGTTATAGGAGTAATGACAGACAACAATGAAGGCAAAACTGGACACTTTGGGATGTCCCATGAAAATGAACCCTCAAAGAGAATGGTAGTAAGAAAAAAAAACATAATTTGAAGTGTTAGACCATCATAAATATCATCATACAATGTGATTTTAATTTCTGACCATCTCTCGCTGGTGGCAAGACTGATATATTTGGAAGACTACTGCAAAGTTCCACTTTCCATGTTCTTTGAGACATCCAGGTGCAACTTGAAGTGGTAGTCTTTCATTTCCTCTCTACCGGATATGTTGGTTGTGTAAAGTTAAAGTTTAAAGATATTGAGCTTGTATTCTCTCTCGGTTTTCTTCCCACCATGTCTTTGCGTTCCTCTCCCCAAACCTTTCGCGACTGATGTATTAAGAGGAACAGACATGTTCAGCTATCTAAGCATCTCCATCAACAAACAGCCAAAACAAATTGTCAAAACAAAATAAAGAACTGTTTTTCCCATACCTGAACCTAACACGCCGGAGCTCCCTAGTGCCATCAGCTAGCTGTCGAATAGTTATATACACCCCAGGCTCATCTTGTTCGACCCATTCTGACTCCACATCACTAGCATTGCTAATAGAGACTGAAGCTTCATCCCTAGATGAGGTTGTTGTTCGCGATGCATCAACAGATCCACCTGCATTGTACTGATGACCATCAGATGGGAAGTATCCTCCGCTTCCAGCTCCAGAGGGTTTATAGTGGTGCCTTGGTGTCCAATTTGTTGGAACCATGGGGCTTTCTCTAGCAGAATCCATTTTTGAATAAAAAGATTCTCTTGGTGGCTGAACAAGAGTACAAGATCTGTTAGCACATACTAATTTCGTGCATACAGACACCAAAAATATTGATCGAGTCTAATCTTTTCATGTATTTTCAACATAAGATTTCCGATGAAAACAACTGTCAGTTTTGAATAACCTGTTTTTCTTTCTGAATCCATTTAATGTCATAAGATAGAAAATTAAAATAAGAAAAAATAAATAAAAAAGTCTAACTTGTTCGAACTATGTGCACAGCCTAAAGTGAATACTGCTCTTCAGACTGTTAAGTCAAATATTGATTACCTCATCTTCAGACCTGGGTGGAGTGTGAAGAGCTTGCCGGTTGAATCTCTGGACATTGTAGAGCTCCATTATGCGGTCATAATTCTCGCCCCACCATCGCTGAGCTTGCCATTTGTTAAACATCTCTCGGCTTCAAATTTAAAGCAATTTCATCAGTTTACAACTGAATGAATTAATTTCCCACTACAATATTTGGAAACATTTATAAAAATGGAAAGTGAGAGGAATTAATCAGTCCAATCACATATCTTGTCATGTAGAGACTGATGAATCCCGCATCTCACATCAGGAAGTTTTAGCCTTGCATAACAATTTAAATATCTCTGGCATCTTCAGTTCTAGTTATTAATTTTTGGTTAGAATGCTTCAACTGTGATATTCCATACCTGAAACGAATTCGTTTAAGATCATTTCCCCCATTAGGAAGTGAAACAAAGGTGATGTGCACTCCTGGTTCGACTTGTGCCATCCACTCCTTGGGCTCATCCTCATCCTCTAACACAACTTCACATGTTGAATCTCGAGTCTGATCACCACCGCCCCCATATGGTCGCGTGAATCTCGAGTCTGATCTTGCACCAAGTTGATGATTAGAGGTGAAGTCCCAAGCAGGTGTAGAACTTGAGCTTGCAGCTCCCATATAAGGGTATGGAACCCCTTCAGAAGCAGTGTCAAAATCAGGGTAAGGTTTCCTTGGCCCCTTCTTGAAGCTACTGCTTGATCCTGTGCATGGTTTGCATTGCTTGTAAGCACCAGAGAATTTCAATGCCATATCCTTGATCTGCACAATGTTGAAATGACATCAGCCACATGTTACAAAATACAGTTTATATCTTGCCTCCATATAATCTCTGTTCTCTAATACCCCATTCATAAGTTCATGGGGAAAGATTGCCTAAGCTCCTGGAACTTCTTAGTTCATATAGAAACACAGAAAAAAAATGTAAAGATATTAATTGATATTTTTAGCAAAATAAAAACATTTTTTTTTACCTAATGCAACACCGTTCATCGACCATCTTACTATTTGAACTCTTTGAATACACATTTTTGGTTTATTAGGCTACAAGGCCACATTAATTTGTTACCGAAAATTAAACGAAGGACAACAACAATGTGGTGGATCTTCAATGCAGACAAAATGAAACTATGTGTTCAAATTATTAGAAACAGAAACATGGGGAGCAGAAAAAATATATTGCAAAGATATGGGGACATATTCTCTTAATTGGAAAAGTGATGGGTGTAGGAAGCAAAGCCCCACACCAAAATGGAAGATAATGATAACACAATCTTAAATGATTTATGTACTTTATTTTCCATCTATAATACCACTGGCTTTGGGTTGTCATTTACACAATTTATTTTCTTCCTGTTCTACGCAACCATGTGTTGCTTTATAAACACAGTGATTAGACAAGTATTCAATGGTGGGACATCAATTAGCAGTCTTTTCTTTTTCTAAATTTAACTACTTGTCTCTTCTCTCAAGAACCCCCCACCATTACTCTCCTTGCTTATTCTGGAAATAATTCATTTTCTAAACCAAACCGGCGGGCGTTCATGGGATGACTACTCAAATAAGTTATTCAATCTCAATGTTCATAATGGTCATGGTGCTTTTGCTACGAAAGGCTATGAATTTCATAAGGAAACTTATAGACTTCAGATTGGAGAAATTTGAATGTCTAGAATTGCATGAGGAATATATGGTTCTTTTTTGAATGTATCAAAGAAACTTTATCGGAGAAATTTAAATGCCGAAAATTCAACAAACACTTCATAAAAATATCTTAAAATGCACTCGGTTTTAAACTCTCCCTACCTATTTCACTAATATCAAAAGGCGATTTTTGACGTAATTTCATCACATGAATGTGCATAAACATGAAAAATGCACAGTAAACAATGAAACATGAAACAATACACAAGAAATCTTCCAAAGAAGAAAGGCAAATCACGTGATTTACGTGTGGATGAGAAGGTGCACTATACTAGTCTTATGCTAGGTTTATGTGCTACGGTGGCAAGTAACTAGTGACCTCATCAGATTATAGTTGAACTAGAATGTCCTACCATGATGACTAGCTTAGCGGACCACTGTCTCTATAACCAGACCAGACCAGACCAGACCAGACCCTTTTTTATCTATTTATCGATCCCTCCCTAGGTTTAGCTTAGCTGGTAAAGATTTGAATCTTTTGCATGGATGGATATCTATTCAGCTCTTTTCTCCTTTCATTTACTTTTTGACTGAGCTAGGGAAGGTGAATAATTCACCTGACAGAAATCTAGCCTGGGCTCACTGAGATATAAATTACAACCCCCCTTGCAGGAACAAGATGATGATGAAGCAGCAGCCAGTTGATCATGAGACAGCTATTCCATAAATTCCAAATATCCAAACATCACATGCCGTATGTATAATCGAAAATTTATGCGCCGTGGATAATCTTATCAAACTTCGTACTCCCTTGCGGCTAAAAGCGTACAATACTAACGAATCAGTATCGCCAATGTATTTCTCTCAGCCCACTTTGGTGAATGTTTCGGCACCGTTGTACTCAAATATAGCGCAAGTTTATGCACGCATTATGCGTTGGACATAGACAACCATATTCGAAATTAGTCGGGACGTCTTGTACCGTACTCCGAAAAATGGGAAATCTAAAAAGATGCCCCCAAAGGGTGGGCCCCAGAACCATCTCAGTCCCCCATCCCATACTGTAAAAGCAAAGCTTGTTCTATCCAAAAAAAAAACAAAGCTTGTGTAGGTGAAGCAATTGACACACAAATATAGAGAGAATCAGAGAGAAGAGTGAGCCTGAAGAAGCAGAAATGTTATATATGGATTTATTTATTATATTAATGATAATAATATTATTATTGTTATATTATTTATAAATGTGAATAAAATTGATGAGAGAGAAAGAGAGGAGGTAACCTGCGTAGTCAGGCTTTTGACGGCTTCTTTTGTACTTGGGGTGCCACTCCCACGCTCTCCTCCGTCCTCCTCCGTTTGCTTCGTACATGCTATGCATGTAAACATTTCTCACTCTTTTACCGTTATACCCCTGCACAAACCACACATTCTCAATTCAACCACTACCAGATCTCCATTTCATTCACATTTTTAAGGTTGAGAAGTGTACGAGCTTCCTCTTTGCAACAAGAAAAGGATCTTTACCCCAAAACGGCACACGCTAAATTACGATAACACCCTGGACGGTGACGATTTTCCAAGGCTAAATCCGACAATATATTACAAATGGAGCATTTGGAACCCAATGCAGGGTAAAACAAGAGATGAAGAAGAAGGAACAAAACCATTGCCCGCCCAAAGCCCACATTTGGGGTTTTGGTACCAAAGAACATGCGTGGGATTTGCAAAACGGGGTCCAAAGAGAAAGAGCAAGAACAAAAAAATAAAGGGGGAGGGGGGGGGGAAAGGAAAAGAGGTTTCTTCACTCGGGATCAGAGTAAGACCAAAAAGAAAATGTGTGAAGATTATGAGTCAATAATTGAAAGTGAAAAAAAGAAAAGAAAATATTTGGGGAGTGAGGGATTTGAAAGTGGGTCTTATAAGGAGGCCACAACTGGGTCTGGGTGTGCTTTAAAATCCCGGAAATAAAAGCAGAGCCAAAAATAAAGAAGCTTGCTGCAAAAACCAATCCAATTGCCGGCCTTCTTCTTCCCTTGCAACTATTTCACATCAGAGGAGGACCAGGGGAACGTACGACTTGGGTTTCTTTCCCGCTGGGGCTGTCGTTTTTTCACACAAGAGGGGGATGCTGGGGTTTGAAAGCGGTGGTTGAGTGGACAAGGAGACAGAGAGAAAACAAAAATAAAATCGAACAAAATATTTTTATTTTAAAAAAAATTCATTGAAGACGATCGTTATTATTCGAAAACGACTTACCGAAGCCACAAAACCCCAACTGTGCTTTTTTGCTCTTGTCGCCTTTGGACCTCTCCTCTCCTACTCTTAACCCCCAAGCCTTCAATTCTTCACTCCTCCTCTGTTACCCAAAAGTGAGGAAAGGAATTACACACAGGGAATTCTTCTTCAATATTAATGGATAACAAACCAAACCAGACCAAACCCCCATTTCAAAAAACAAAGTAAAACAAAAACAAAAGGTAATCAAAACCCCATGAACCAAAGAAATGCTATGTTTGGTTGCTGAGGAAAGCAAAAGAGAAAAATAGCTCTAACCCTGATGACCTGATTAAGAATGGGGAGGAAATGAAAATGAAACAGTGTGCGTTTCAAATCTGTTTGGAATGGCCAAGTTTGATAGAGAATCCCATTGATTTCGGTGATCTGAAGGCAACCCAGAACTTACCAAAAAGCTTCCTCTTCTATATGTGAACTTGGAAACCAAATGGTGGGATTGAATTTTCGAGCGAAAATCTTGGCCGGGAATGAAATGCCGTTTGAAATATCTGGAATGGGAAAGTACGCGAAGACGGGACTGATAGTCGGAAAAGAGAGAAAGAGAGAGAGAGAGAGAGAGAGTGAGAGGAGAGGAGAGGTTGTATTTATAAGAGGAGGGGATTAACGGCGTTAATTTTGTCTGTTAGAGAAAACAGACTGGGGTTAAGAGTAGGTCGGAGGCATTTGGTCATGAGCATTCAGGACATAAAGGGTCCACATGTCTAGGTGATGTAAGGGGAAGGACCTCTCAGGACCTCTCTCTCTCTCTGCTCGACTGTGGAACTCATAGCTTCGATCAGTGACACGATTTATTTTATTCATTTCTTGTTCAACAAAATATGAGTGGGTAACTTATGGTTTCTCAAAAAGAAGAATGTACAACTGACTTAATTTCTATGACTCTCGGAAAAAAATCATGTTAGCGGGTGTTGCTGCTAGTTACATACGGGAAGAGTTAAGTAAATAGACTTACGGAAACTTATTCAATGCAGTGGATCAGTATTTATTATAGAATCTCAACTATTAATATTTAATAGACTTACCTATTTTCGGAAGAGAGTGCAAGAATATCTAAAGACACCTTAGGTACTATACCGATCAGTTTTGACCAGAAGCGAGCTACAGTGACCAGTTGTATGGCTGACTATGGTAGGTGTTTTATGTCGTAGAGAGAGTGTAAACATTTGTGCATTTGAACTAATCAACACAAGTAAAGAAGGGATAATTTCTATCTGATTTCCTAATACTTCGAATCACAATGGCATATTTTTGTGTTTACACTTTAAACACTAATGAGTTTCTCAACAAAAAAATTGGTGCAAATATTTTGCATCTTATAAAATCAAATCAATATTCAAAAACAAAAAATAGAATTTACAACAAACATAACCTAAGGAAAATGAAATTGAGGAGATTCTTTTGTATATATGGGATTTGGGAACCAACTGGTCATGCTGAAATTCACCATCAAATAATAGACAGTTAATCTTTTGCAAGCTAAGGGGACGTTTACTTAATGAGAATTGAATGGAAAAGTGAATGAATGATTTCGGGTATAGAGAATTTTAGTGTTTACTTATACATGCTGAAATTGTAATAAGTGTGGATCCCACATTTTTATTAAGAATTGAATTATTAACAACTCAGAATTGAAAATCCAAGAAGGGAGGTGAGATTATAATTGAAACATCAAGAATCGATATTTCTTCCGATAATAACCTCTATTAATATGATATATTTTCTAAAAAAGATTAGAAATGTGTTTTATTTTTGTTGTCTAACCCTTATAACTTCCTTAGCTTAAAAAAGATTACAAAAATAATTTTGACAAATTTTGGCACAAGAGAGTTACATGAAGGAAGTTGATGTTAATGTGTAACCTCATGATTATAATATATATATATATAGAACAATTTGCAATGAGAGTGATTGAAATGTATGACTGCATTTTAGGGTTATTTTAGTAATCAAACCGGAATTAGTTCAATTCTTAATTCTAATTTCATACGGTAAATAACGTTTGATGGTATTCAAAATCTCTCTACTAATTTCATTCCATCACTTATTCATTTAACCACCTATTCATGATAAAATCTATTTCGAATAAGTAAATGTGCCCTAATTGTACTGCTCATTTTGAATCAAATGAAAAAGGACTCTTCTTAGTATGTGGAAGTTATCTCTATTCCTCACAAGAATAAAGTATTTACTTGGCAATTACTCAGCAGTCATTTTAAAACAAGAGGTTTGATTTATATTCTATGGTTATCGATATATTGCATGTTCCCTTTTTTTCATACTAAATTTAAGACTAATGATCATCTTTTTGGTCACATTAATTACTTCTGAAGTTTGATCAATGCTCGTTATCAGTTAGTTCTTGATCCAAATGTTTCTCTTGTCAACTGATCGGAGGAAATGCTTTTAGAGCATCGCCAACAAACTCATTTTAAAATTCTCTATTATAGATGATGAAAATATCAAATCTTAAAAAAAAAAAAAGTTTCAACTCCAACAACTCCTATATTATATTGTATAACATTAAATACAAATCTATATAATTAAATTATATATATAAATTGACGAGAGTAACAACTCCAATCTTAGCACAACCATAACGTGAACAATCATCATCATCATATATAAACAATTTAACCAACTATAACCGCCATGAACAATCCATTTAGGGCTAGTTGAATGAAAGATTCATGAATAAAATTCAGATATTAAAAATCACTTGTCAAGCAATGGTGGGATAGGGAGGGAGGAAGTTGATGTGGATTTCAAGAGTGCAGCCAAGTAAGATGAGACAATGAGAGATAATATTTTGGTGTGTTATATTTTAGGATGGAGAGTGATTTTTTTGGGGTAAGAAATAAAGTTAGAGATTGTTTTTAAAATTATACAGACTTTGAAAATTCTACAAATTTAGATATTTTGTTTATTTTTCTTCCCACTTTTTATATTATAGAAAACGATTTAGAGGAGTTGTTGAAGTTAAAAATTGATTTTTTTCTCTATAAATAGAGATTATTTAGATTTTAGAGAAGTTGTTAGAGATGTTCTTATAATCTTCCACAGTTCGGTGCTATTCTTTGCAAAATTTTAATTATTTGCTATAGTATTTGGCAGGCTAGAAATTTGGCCATTCTATCTCTATAACTCGATAGATAATTAATTAGTGACACAAACATGCATTGAATTTCACACAAGTAAACATGATGATCGAAAATTCCAATCACAATTAACATGTAAATTATGAAGTCCTTGCTTGCGGACGAAAAAAACATATCGATCATGAGCAGAGGGCATGTCTAAACTTTGGGGCAAATTAGCAAACTATACTGTGAAGTGTGAACTGAAGTTTCATTTTTGTCTTCTCAAGGACCCATATATAAGTCGATCATCAGTTTGTTTATTTTTGTCCCTAAGAAGTTTTGATGAAATATTGAAAAAGAGCCATTCACAATAGAAATTTTTTTTTGGAGCTGAAATTTACAATCAACACTAACATTTTTTTTAGTAAATTTAATTTTTGTCTTTAATAATCAGAGTTTTATCTTATTATAAAAAGTGGGAGTGTAAATTGGAAATTTTAGAGCGTAAATTTCAGGACTTTTTTTTTTCAAGCAGAAAATATGTCATCGGTCTAACAAGCTCAATACGTACAAGTACTATTCCTCAACAGCAAAATTCCAATTCAAAGGCAAGGTGTTGTTTATATTGTGCTTCTCCTTCTTCATCTGTTGCTGTCAGAATTCAAAGCTAGGGCAAGTAGTAGGTTTCAAAGTCATCATCATCATCGATCATAGACCACAAGGCTCATATGACCATCATCATCGAATAGTCCTATCAGAATGCACGAGTGAGTGAAGCCATGCCAAGGTACATAGATCCGCCGCTGGTGAGGGAATCGCAACTGTATGTTTCTGTATCATATCCAAATTGGGATATAGGAAAGATCCTCAATCTTGTCACAGAAAGATTCTAAGGAACCGAAAGGGCTCTATTCGGGTTTCTGAGCATGCAGTGTCGTCTGAGATACGTGGGGGGTTTATTGTCCTCTCTTCTCTCCTCCTCTCCCACCTGACCAAGCGCCATGGGGTCACCAACAGACCCAAAGGTCAGGTTTATAGTATGCTGGGTCTCAGTCTCTGAGTCATAAGGACCAACAGTACGGGTCTGTTTTAGCAGAGAGACAGTAATTAGGGTTTTCTGTAAGTCTGCAACTACGGGGCGGGGACGACCGTCGAAGGGTGACTAATCGGAGGGTCTCTCTCTCTCTCTCTCTCTCTCTCGGGAGGAGAGTAGTTTCCTTTGAAGATGATTACTGCTGGTTGGTGTCTCTTGTCAGCAGTTATCATGGCTCTTTGCTAACTGGTCTCTCTGCTCGATTACAGACCGGACTGCATTTATTCTATTTTCGACTGCCAACTATAACATTATTTTGGGCGTATTTCAGGATGCCTTTCCCTTATCAAACTATCACAAATTACAACGTCTTAAAACATAAGGTAATCAGACAATTTCAACCGGCTTATACGTTGAGTTCTGCCGTATAATGAAGCGTAATATTAAAGCTTTTTCACCGGTGGTTAAATCAAAACGTACAAAACCATCTCACGACATAATGTATGATAATAAGTTCTCTACATTGGTTTCATACTTAGATCTCGTGAAATGTACTATGATATACCTCTTAAAATTTTATATTTGACTAATGTGATATTAGAGCTAGCTTGTCAGTCGTCACTTCATTGGAGTGAGAAGAAATTGAAGATTGTAGAATTTGGAGGTCTTCTCTGTTGGAAGATTTGAAATGATCTTGATTGCTCTTTGACAATGCACTTAGCAGTTAGCACAATCATATATATATTATTTATCTTGTTCACACTTATGCTAGCTTTATATACATTGCTGGCTCACTCAGTAATATATATTATACTATTAAATTATTAATACATCTCAAATTACTATTTACACATTTTTTATTACTATAATTTAATTGTAGTTATAAATTTTTATAAATTTACCTTTTAAATTTATTTTCTAATTGGTTTTCTTCATAAACAGATAAATATCAATTTATGGTGCGTTAATAGCAGAATCATATATATATATATATAGCGGTATAGTATTAAAGTATTGAAAGTACTTAGGAACTAAGTTAGAGTACTTAAGAGATGATCATTTGGTGATAATTTCTTAGGTTTTTTGGCTTGTTTTTGTTTGGGTAAATAGCTATGATGTGCTTTAACTTTAACCAAGTACACACTACTGCTATTTGTCCTTGCTTTATTCCTGGGGCTAACTTCTCTTTAAGCAAAGAATGCTTGGAACAGAGGGACAATCAAAATCCAGCTCACACATACATGATATATATAGCAAGCATACAGTCTGCTCTCTCTCTCTCTCTCTCTCTCTAAAATGGGTGTCTTCCACGTGTCCTGGTTAATTTAGACAGCAAAGCTCTTGATTTATAAAGAGAGGGTTCTCTCCCAAGATCTTGTTGAGAAAGAAAAGCATAGTCAAGGCCATTTCCATATGCATTATCCCTTGGGTTACTATCCTGGGAAACAAAATTCGAAATTACAAAGCTTTAAATCACAGCTTTGTTTTCTATTTTTCACTACTCTCTCAGGCTCTCGCACTCTCTTTAATCTTTATCTACTCTCTATGTGAGTAAAAAGAGACATCAATTTGCACCCCAATTCCAACTCTCCTGTGACCATAGATATTCCATGTGTTTACTTTGCTGTAAATTTATCTGGTGAACTTGGACGAGTGCTCATCAGGATTGATCGATCATTCACCATTGTCCTTGAGCAATATGTCGATCTCTTGTCTTGTAAACAATAATTACAATTTGATTTGACAAATCATGAGAGAAATGATTCCAACACTATAGTTGTGCATTTTCACTCCCAATGTACGCAGTTTACCTACTCCAAATAGGAGTTTTTGATTCTCTAAAGGATTTTGTCTTTACCACCATACCAATTAACAACAAACAAAATAACACCAAAAAACCATGTAACGACGTACAGTTTAATCAAGTGAGACAAGTCAGACAACTGATTTGATGGTCAACCGATTACCGTGAATGAAAAACAGTGCAGCCAATTTGCCAATGTTGACCTTATGTCGTTCCTCTTTAATAGCTCACCATTTGGCCTCATTCGATCTGTTCTTTTTGATAAACATCCTACGTCACCTGTTGATTATCTCCATTCAGATTGTAGAAGTTAAGTTTTTTTTTTGATTGAATTTTAGAAGTTAAGTTCACATTATTTTATTGCTCTAAAAACAAACGAAGATGACATAATACTTAGAAGCTCCGTTTTCTTTTGGAGCGGCCCATACGAAACCTTTCGCGCTTAACCTCCGGTGAGGCGGTGTTCGCGGGTTCTGAGGCGACACGCTTATCCTTTGGAGGAGTTTCGTTTGCGGTCTCTGAGATCAGCACCGGTGAAGGTTTTAGTGCTCGGCATGAGGCTACTTGTAGATTGGGGCAAGGCTTCTTGATCTGATGTCAACATCAGCAGTCTCGTCGATGACAGTTGTGGTTCCGGTGTTGCTCAATTGGGATCTTCAGCCTTCCTGAAGCAGAGTAGAAGGCAGCTTTGAATCTTCCAAAGCAAGTTCTAGGGTTTCTTTCCAAGGCAGAGTTAGAAGCTTTCGAACACGCGGGTTGAGGCTTTAGACGAGGGCAATCATAGCCCTCCGATCTAGCCGACCACCTGACTGATTCGGTGGCGGCGGCTCCCTCCTTTTGGATTTTACAGATCGGCCGATATGGGTGAGAGAAGGAGTGGTTTGTTTGGGCTTCTTAAAGGTTGGGCCTGGGGCTTACCCTTCTTCTCTATCCCTATGGGCTAATTTGTAAGGTGTTGTTGAGGGAGTGACATCACATTTTTCCTATAGTATCTTTGGATCAAAGCTGTTTAATGGGCTGCTGAGTGACAACGTACACCGCTGAGTCTTAGGCGTCAGACTCATCAGTACAGATGCTTTGGTTTACTGTGGTGCAGGAGTGGGGGTTTATTAATTTTATGCTTTCTAGCTTTAGTTGTGGTTGTCCACTTTTTTGGACGTATCTATTTTGTTTTTAGTTTCATTAGTTGAATAATGAGCTTGCTCTCCTAGTTTGTAGTGGAGCTTGCTCTTCCTTGATCTAACAATAGTTGGTCACGTAGGTTTCGACTGGTATGGGCGACTTGCTCTTTGGAATATATTTCATTATTTTTTTTTAAAAAAAGGATGACATTATACTTTCATTTTCAATTATCTACATTTGACCTTAGCCCATGAAAAATTTGACCAATCTTCAATAGCTTTGAATCTTTTGAATGACTAAAATAAGATAGTAACATATATATAGCATGACCATTCCACTAAGAGATCCATTTTTTGGGTATTTTAAAGGAATATGTCACTTGACAAACTTTTCAATCACATTTCATCTATCTTCATAATTCAACATATAGAGTCTAATGTGTAAATCACTTATGTAAAATTCAGTAAAAATAGAGGTGTTTAAGGCATTCAAAACTAGGATTTAAACGTATAAGCATGAACGGTTCATGTTTAAAAGATTTGATAAGTTCATTGCTTTCACAAAGTTTGATACCTTAGCGATCACCAATTTGGTTGATATTTTACAGAAGTGATATGCACATTAGACTCTAAAAGTTTAACGGTGAAGATATAAAAATGTAATAAAATAGTTTATTAATGAACTATCCCTTTAAAACACTAAAAAAATGAATTTCTCATTGGAATGGAGCTAATATATATATATATAATAGACACGGGCCGGTGCTCCCTATATGGCTATGTATAAGTTATTTTGAATTATTAAGATTACATCGTGTATATTTTCACCTTTTTCCAGCATTAATATTGACATGTTTAGGTAATTAGAATGTTCGAATTCATGATGTCATCAAAATGTATAAGTAGGACTTAGGGAGTTAGGGTTATCATACCGTTGAAGAAACCATTTCAAAACCCTCTAAATCACTCCCTTAGAAACTGAAGAAAAGAATACACCAAACGAAAAGAATAATAACAAAGTGAAAAGAAGAAAGGAAAACGACAACTAGAAAAGTATATGAAACATGAGATCAAGTATGGTATGGTATGGTGGTCGATTAGACCACTTTTAACGTTAGGAATGTTCTGTGTTCAAGTTAACAATTTTGTACTTGGAAAAGTGATTATAAAGCCATTCAGCGATCCTCCCCAAAGTAGATATCTACCTCATCATCCCATATTGTTAATCTTTCCCTATTTCCAATGTTGGCTGCTTTGATTGATTTCTTGTACGTGTCTTTTGAATTTGTGTTTCATATTCCAAATCTTACTTTCCCGATGGATGCTAAAGGAAGAGACCAAATGGAATGTGTTCGATTATGATTAGTATAATGTTTAGTTAGACCATTTGATACGCTATAACATCATTAACTTAAACTCAAACAAAAAGATCAAGCATATGACATACTTGGACGAAATGATTGTATCCAACGTTCTGGTTCGATCAGAACCTTAGTAACATGACCAGTGCTTATTTCACAAGTCAGATCCGATCATTTGAATATTGGTTCTGTAACTTAAGCAAATAACGATCACTCGATAATCAATTCATCAATACTTAAGGATCTTTAATCATGCAATCACAAACACACAAACAATTGAATTAAGAACATCTTAATATCAACTAAGTTGTATACCTTTTCTGCTAGCCATATCCATCTTGTTCATAGAGCTCTTTGATGTAGACATGTTCTTAACTGCACAAACTGTGAGCTCTTGAAATTTTTCTTTATTTTTCCGGCATAACTAACACGCTTACCGATATTTTTCTGAGATTTCAAATTTTTGGTTTCTTATTTTTGTGTTGAACTATGCGTTGTTACAAGCGCGGGAGTACTCATGAAATATTTTTCCGACGCTCGGTTATCTTTCTGCTCAATTACGAAGTTAACGGTTTTTAAATTATACTTTCAGAAATTACATTACTTGTATTTTTAAATCTTGGCCCTTAATCTCATTCGTGCAATCTGGCTGTTGATTTCCTTATAGGAAGAGAGAGCTTACCCTAGACTCTCCCACACACAATTCTCTCTCTCTCTCTCTCTCTCTCTCTCCCTCTTTCTTTTTATTTTTCCTCTCTTCTCTCTTTTCTTTATTCATCCTCTCGTGCCTTCTTTTCTCTCTCTCCCATCTGTTACAAATAGAGGCAGCAACTGATCGCCGTTGTCTGGCGATGCCTCGCCTCGAGACCATTGCCGCCGCCACGATCCTCTCCCTCTCCTCTCTCCGATGGTGCCCTTAGAATTGACATGCAAGCCATTTTCGGCAAGTTCGAGTTTTGAAGTGGATAAGTTCCGGCGTGGAGTTCTTCTGCTCTGGCGACCTTATCACTCATTTTTTTAGTAACCTGAGCCTCCATCCCCTTTCCTACTCCTTATTTCCTTCGATCTATTAGATCCTAGCCCTAATTCCTATTTTTTCTTGGTTTTGCCTTCGGTTTGTGGAACGACTCCGGCGATTGTTAACCTTTATTACCATAACTCTATTTAGATATCTGGGGATAGGCCTCATCATTTAGCCCGCGGAGGCCCGCAAGCCCGACGGGCTTTTACCCGGCCCGGCCCACGAGAAAGCCCGCCAAAGCCCGCTTCCATGGGTAGAGGGCCGGGCTTAAATTAGAGGTGTGAAACCCGGCCTGACCCATGGGCCCGGCCCGCCAAAATCCCGCAAGGCCCGTGAGGCCCGGCCCGCCAAAAACCTGCAAGGCCCGGCCCGTAAAAGCCCGCCAATTAATAAAATATTATACATACATATTTTATTAGGTTTAGAATAAAACTATTGCATTATGAAGCAACTATATTAAGGAAACCTCTTGGGATTGATCGACACCATTAGATATGATCGGTATATATATTTAGTCATCCTGTAAAAATTTCATCCAATTCGGAACTCGTTTGACCGTCGAAATTTCCGGTAAACCGAAAACAACACTAATATGTCATAAGGGAAGACCCATTACCAAAATGCGAACACCAAAAGTCGTTTGCATATCTGAAATCACCTAATTTTTGTCATCGATTGTGTGTGGTCGCATCAAGGAAACCAATTTGGCAAATCCCCGGTCAAAGAGGATTTTAATATGTCAAAACGCATTTTTCTTTGTTAACCGTAGGTACGGACGGTCAAACAATATCCAAAACGGACGAAATTTTTACGGGTTCCCTAAATATATATACCGATCACATCTACTGGTGTCGATCGACCATATTTTGAACTAAAGTTATTGATCACCGAAGAGTCAACTAATGTATCATACCCTTTATATTAGGTTTATATTAAAACTAACGCATTATGAAGCGACTATATGAAATAAACTTTTCGGGATCGATCGACACCAGTTGATGTGATTGGTATATATATTTAGTGACCCTGTAAAAATTATTTCATCCAATTTGGACTTCGTTTGACCGTCGGAATTTTTTGTAAATCGAAAACACCACTATTATGCCCTAAGGGAGGACCTATTACAAATATGTGAATGCTGAAAGTCGTTTGCATATATGAAATCACCTAATTTTTATTACCTATCGTGCGCAGTCGAACTGAAGAAATCTATTTGGCAAAGCCCCGGTCAATGAGGTTTAAATATGTCAAAACGCCTCTTTTTTAGTTGACCGTTGGTACGAACGGTTAAACCATGTCCAAAACGGACGAAATTTTTACGAGTTCCCTAAATATATATACCGATCACATCTACTGGTGTTGATCGACCATATTTTGAATTTGAGTTGTCGATCGCCGAAGTGTCCACTAATGTATTATAACCTTATATTAGATTTATAATAAAACTATCACATTATGAAGCGACTATATGAAGGAAACTTCTTGGAATCGATCGACACCATCCGATGTGATCAATATATATATTGAATGATCATTTTAAAATTTCATGCAATTCGGACCTCGTTTAACCGTCGGAATTTCCGGTAAACCAAAAACAACACTAATATGTCCTAAGGGGGGACCACCAAGATGCGAATGTGGAAATTTGTTTACATATTTGAAATCACTTAATTTTTTTTTACCTATCGTGTGCGGTCGAACTGAAGAAATCTATTTGGCAAAGTCCCGGTCAATGAGGTTTAAATATGTCAAAACGCCTCTTTTTTAGTTGACCGTTGGTACGAACGGTCAAACCATGTCCAAAACGGACGAAATTTTTACGAGTTCCCTAAATATATATACCGATCACATCTACTGGTGTCGATCGACCATATTTTGAATTGGAGTTGTCGATCGCCGAAGTGTCCACTAATGTATTATAATCTTATATTAGGTTTATAATAAAACTATCACATAATGAAGCGACTATATGAAGGAAACTTCTCGGAATCGATCGACACCATCCGATGTGATCAATATATATATTTAATGATCATTTTAAAATTTCATGCAATTCGGACATCGTTTAACCGTCGGAATTTCCGGTAAACCAAAAACAACACTAATATGCCCTAAGGGGGGATTAATTACAAAGATGCGAATGTGGAAATTTGTTTATATATTTGAAATCATCTAATTTTTCTTACCTATCGTGTGCAATCGAACTGAAGAAATCTATTTGGCAAAGCCCCGGTCAATGAGATTTTATTATGTGAAAATGCCTCTTTTTTTTGTTGACCGAAAATTCCGACGGTTAAACGAAGTCCGAATTGGATGAAATTTGTACACGGTCCCTAAATATATATATCGATCACATCTATTGGTGTTGATCAATAATATTTCGAAACTAGAATTTATTTGTGACTTTTGTTTTAGAATGTTTTCTAACAATTATTTTATTGTTTCAAACCCTTAAATTAGAGTATTATATTGTTTTTCTAATACAAGCCCGTAAGGCCCGGCCCACAAAAGCCCGCAAAAGCCCGCAAAAGCCCGCAAGGCCCGCCTTAGGTGGGCGGGATTGGATCTTCGTATTTTTGAAAATACCCGGCCCGGTCCGGCCCGCCACTTATTTAAATTTATTAAGGCCCGGCCCGGGCCGACCCGGGCCCGTCACTCATGTGTCGGGCTGTGCCGAGCCCGGCCCGTTGACGAGCCTTATCTGGGGAGGTGGTGGAACTTAGACCCGTAGCAGAAATATTTGGGAGGTGAGGAGGAAGTCCCAATAGCTTGGAATAGCAGTGGCGGAGCACGGAGCCGATGAGATCTCTTTCCGGTGCTTCATTGAGGTATCAATCGAACTCCGATTCCTTTGATTTTGGTGTTGTTGTGTTCGTAACGTCGTTTCAATTCGTTTGGTATATTTGGATGTTGATTTTGAGTTGATCAGAGTTGAAGTTTTGGCCGGAATGGGTGATCGGAGGAGGAAGGGTAAAACCCTGGTTTTTATTGTATAGAACTTATCCTTTTACTGTTTTAATGTGGAGTGAAATGACATTTCTACCACTGTTGACTTCCAATAATTACGGTCTTACCCTTAGTAGTAAATAAGTTGAAAATTTCTTGTTATACCCAAACAGTAATTAGTTTATTTTTTACTTAAATCTCATTTCAACCTTTTTACATTTAGATTTTCCTATTTAAATCGGATTAAGAAAAATTAGTAACCTTTCGCTAAAACGTAATTTTCGCTTTACGGTTAAACCTTAAACTCGATTTCCGTCCGGATTGAAAATTAAGGAACTCTTATGCGTGAGAGATTTAAATACCGGAAGAATAAATTTAAAATTCATTTATTGATTATTCGCGTCTTAAATATAAGATACAATTATCTATAAAACTAGTTCACATTGACTTATCCCGAGACCTTGACTCGAGTAGTCAAACTAGTCAAACCGACATTCAATTCCTAAATCGACTAAAAACGTCATGACCCTTACTTATTCATTTTCGTTATTTGTTTAGCTATGAGTTGCTATATCAGGTAGGGTGAGCCGGTACCTTCCGGGTTAGTGGTTTTCTATATATAAAATGTATATGTTATACGTCTTTATCACATGCTTGCATTCATTTGTATTTTACTTTGGTTGTTATGTCTCAAGACTAAACATTTTTATTTTATGCATGATTATAAGTCGGTGATTCCGTGTATTGATGTCTGGCACCGCATGTTTTATTATTATATGGTAAATCCCGTGTCCTGATGTCTAGCACCGTGTGACTTATTACTACGGTGATAACCATGTCATGATGTCTGGCATTGTAGTACATTATTGGCTCTCGGTTCGCCCGAAAGCAAATCTTAGAGCCAGTCGGATTGGATATACCCAATCGACGCATTTGATATTTCGAGCCGAGTCGCATATTTTACATCTGCATGATTTTACTTGACTTGCCTTAAACCTTACAAGACTTGTTATAGTCTCGGTTTGACTTTTGTTACGTGTTTTTACGTTAACGGTCTATATATACTGTTACATTTTTATATATGTATATATAAAAATTATTTTCAAACCTAACTACGGTTGGGTCGTCTCACCCGCATCGGGTTAGCGAGGACGAGTGCTCACCCCTACTTTTCAGGTACCTGGAAGCCGGTTCGCGAGGACTTGGACTAGGTGCTAGTGGCATCGCATCGTTCATGGTTCACTTTCGATACTAAGGAGCCAGCTTCCGGTGTGACTTCTTATTTACCCTATCTCCGTTTCTACTTGAACAATTGCACGACGCGTTTTATGTTACTTTTCATTTCATTTGTGCAGTTGTTTCCTTTGGCCGTATTTATTATGATGACACACTTTTCTCCTGTCATACTTGAACTTTTATTTTATTTACTACCTTCCGTTTATTCGTATTTATTCAATAAATTGAGATTCCTTTGTTTTTAACCTAAATTTACTATTATTTACTTATCCCATAGCCTTGAAGTCGTAAGTTGACGTTGTCAATGCGTATGATCCCGTATTGATTGATACTAACTTAGGACTACGACGATTACTGCTGTGTATTTCGGGATCGGAAATGGTCCCGGGGTGTGATATAAAAACTAGAGATATCAGTAGTACTAGCAAGAGATCTTATGCGTTTCAATACTAGCACAAAATGAGACTGTTTGATGCCAAAAACTATATTGAACACATGGACTCAAGCCTTGTATATATAATGGCCAATGTGATTCAATCTGGATACAATCCCATAAGTGTATCCTAATCAAACTCTTAGTTCTATCACAATACTAATTCATATTAATCATGCTTTAGATAATGAACCCCTATGTAATTCAATTGATATAATACTTGAATTACTTATCGGAAACATAAGAAAATACAAACATCTCTTGTTAACTCGTTTACTTGTTTAACAAGTCTTAAGTTATGCAAAACACTTTGTTGAAGTCCATATCAGTTCTAACATTTAAGTCAACTTAATTCAATTGTAAAATCATAAACGTGCGAATTCGAATGATGCATGCCAGCTTGTGCTTGGACAACAAAAGATTTATTCAGGACGTGGAGAAATGTTTATTAGTTGTACAATTATGTGTTTATTGTAAAAGTGAAACAGAATTGGTGTACTTGTATTATTACGAACCCCTTTTATATAGGGAAAATATTACATGGAAATGTATCAATCTGTTTAATGACAATAACCGCTAATTGACCCGTTACATAATTTAGATCCGTAATTAACTAAATATCAATGTTGATTGCCTAATTGTCTCCGTCAGTTACTTTGACGAAGACACACTAATAAGGTAATAATATTTTTCCTTTAACACTCCCCCTTTTGCCAAATCAAAGACATAGTAGTGCGTGAACTGTTGCCTCATCAAAAACCTTGCCAGATAATAAAACCCAATGAGACAAA
Source organism: Argentina anserina (assembly GCF_933775445.1). Taxonomy (NCBI): domain Eukaryota; kingdom Viridiplantae; phylum Streptophyta; class Magnoliopsida; order Rosales; family Rosaceae; genus Argentina; species Argentina anserina. Next base: position 14,330,339 of record NC_065876.1, read on the forward strand.
ATGAATCTTGGTCAAAGGGAAAAAAGAGTACAACACACTAATGACATGCGTGGGTCTAGACTCCCCCTAAAGTATACCCCTCCCCCTGATTCTCACTTTAATTAAGGGAGTTCAGAAAGCTTTCGCATTCCTCTATTCTTTACATGTTTCTCAAATGTAATTTTAGGCAATGACTTGGTAAATAGATCTGCCACATTCTCCTCAGATTTAACTTGGTTCACTTGAATCTTGAGGAGAGCCTGTTGTTGTTGATTATAGAAAAACGTTGGAGATATATGTTTCGTATTGTCACCCTTGATATAACCTAGCTTCATATGTTCGATGTAAACTGCATTATCTTCATAAATGCACGTAATGCATGTAGGCTCTTCAGTGGTAGAACTTAAACCAATAGTTCCTCGAATATGAGTAATGATGGACCTTAGCCATACGCACTCATGAACCGCCTCATGTAGGGCAATAATCTCTGAGTGGTTCGAAGAGGTAGCCACAAGGGTTTTCTTGGTTGATCTCTAAGATATCGCCATTTTCCCAATAGTGAATACATAACCAGTTTAGGAACATCCTTTATGTGGGTCAGAAAGGTACCCAGCATCAGCGAAAGCAACCAATTGGGGTTTCAGAGTAGGGGATAGTAATTTTGTCATCGACATTTTCTTTAGGAACTGTAATTCCATTTGCGGATCCTCCTATCTTACTGTAAGGAAAGAATAAACCCAAGTCAATGGTTCCCTTTAGGTATCGAAATATGTTCTTGACACCACTCCAATGATGCTGCGTTGACGCTGAGCTAAATCTAGCTAACAAGTTCACTGAGAATGCAATATCTGGTCGAGTACATCAGGTCAAGTACAATAATGCGTCTATTGCACTTAGGTAGGGAGTTTCAGCTCCTAGTACCTCTTCGTCCTTTTCCTGTGGGCGAAACAAATCTTTCTTTATATCCAAACTTCGATCGATCATGGGAGTGCTAACACGGTGCACTTTGTCCATGTTAAATCGCCTGAGCATCTTTTGGACATATGCACACTAGTGGATTAAAATTCCACAAGCTCGGTGCTCTAGTTCAAGGCCTAGACAAAACCGAGTTTTCCCAAGATCTTTCATCTCAAATTCGGATTTCAAATAGCTCGTGGTTTCTCTTATTTCGTCAAGAGTACCTATTATGTTCATGTCGTCAACATATACATCTATAATAGCAAATCCGGAACTTGTTTTCTTTATAAATACGCAGGGGCACAATTCATTATTCTTATATCTTTTCCCAATCAAGTAGTCACTTAGACGAATATACCACATCCGTCCGGATTGCTTTAATCCGTAAAGTGAGCGTTTCAACCTAATTGCAAACGCACTCCGTGGTTTAGAGTCACTTGACTTGGGAAATTGAAGGCTATCAAACACTTTCACATATATATCTGAATCTAGATCCCCATAGAGATATGCTGTAACCACATCCATAAGCTGCATGTCCAGTCCTTCGGAAACTACCAAACTAACAAGGTAGCGGAACGTTATGACATCCATTACGGGAGAGTATGTCTCCTCATAGTCAATTTTAGGACATTGTGAGAAACCTTGCTCCACAAGGCGAGCCTTGTACCTTAGGACTCTGTTCTTCTCATTACGCTTTCTGACAAATACCCATTTATGTTCTACATGCTTTACACTTGGTGGGGTTAGTACTACCAGACCAAATACTTGTCTTTTTGTCAGTGAATCTGATTCTACCTAGATTGCGTTTTTCCATTTAGGTTAATTTGTTCTTTGTTGACATTCTGCAACAGAGTGTGGTTTGATATCATCATGCTCTATTATTTCATGAGCAATGTTATATGCAAATGCATCATCAATGTGTATGGAAGATTTTTCCATCAACTCATGTGCACTCTCATAATTCATTGAGATTTCTTTGTTCTCTGGAATCATATCAAACATCGGAGCATCCTCCAGTAATATTTCATAGACATAACTATAATAAGAGATAATCTCATGAGAGGGATTCTCCACATCGCTGATTAATGGATCTGGTTGTGCCTTAGTCGCCAATTTATTCCTTGGGCGAGTATCGGTTGAACCAAGTGGCCTCCCCTTCTTCCTTTGAGGAGCAATGACCTCAACCACACCTCCACTAAGTATGGTTGCAGTGCCTCATACTACGACACTGTGCTCCTTTTTGGGGACTTCTAACCTTGCAGGCATATTTGCAGTTGGTATATGTGATTTTGTCACTTTAGCGATATCAGAAAACGCATCATGCATCGAATTTGCTACGTTCTGAAGATCGATTATTCTTTTCACTTCACTTTCACATTGTGGAGTGTGGGGATCAAAATGAGATTGAGTAGGGACAAACCATGACAATTCATGTCGTTCCCTTTGAAAATATTTTTTCTTATCTCCCCCTAACGACGGGAAGACTCTCTCGTCAAAGTGACAATCCTCAAATCTAGTAGTAAAACGATCGCATGTCAAAGGTTTCAAATAAAAAATAATTGTTGGGGATTCATATCCAACATACATACATACTCGTCTCTGAGGACCCATTTTTGTGCGCTATGGGGGCGCAATAGGCACATTTACAACACAACCAAATATGCGTAAGTGTGAAATGTCAGGCTCATATCCAGTAACCAACTGGTACGCAGAATGGTTGGCTAGTAGTAGGTCTGAAATGAATAAGTAAGGTTACGTGCAATATTGCATAACCCCATGCACTGATAGGTAAGTTGGTGCGCATAACAAGGGCCATAGCAATTATCTGTAGCCTTTTGATGGTGGCTTCAGCGAGACCATTTTTTGTATACACATGGGGAATGAGATGCTCTACATCGATCCCAATAGACATGCAATAATCATCAAATGCTTTTGATGTAAACTTTCCAGCGTTATCAAGCCTTATAGACTTAATAGGGTGATCAGGGTGGTGAGCCCTTAAACGAATAATATGTGTTATAAGTTTTGCAAATGCAACGTGTGACCAGCGAGTCGAAGCATCCACCAGAACTATAAAGTACTTAAATGGGCCGCATTCTAGATGGATAGATCCACAAATATCACATTGTATCCTTTGTAAGAATGAAATGTTTTATTTCCTATCTTTAGCATAGGAATGTCTCGATCCTGTTTTTGCCAAAGAGCAGGCTTTGCAAAATGACTGATGTGCCTTGGAAATAGTCATTGAGGCAAAGGGAGGGAACACATCTAGTAATGAAGGCAATGACTGCATTGGAGCAGTGTAACCAGCACTTTGCATCGTATTGGATTGTTGTCCCCTTTTATTTTTCCCTCAAAAGAAGGGATGTCTGTGTGAATTCTTTAGAATACGGGCCGTCATGTCACGACCAGGATGTCCTAATCGGTCATGCCAAAGCCTGTATAAGTTAGTGTCCCAAATTTCATCATTGGTGACAACATAGGATACAATAATCCGAATGGTAGTAAGATATAGTCCATTATCTTGACTCTTTATCTTCTCTAAAACGCGTGTCCTTCCACATTCAAGAGAAGTAAGACACAAATATTCAATTCAATTCTCATAATAAGTGTTCAGGTGATAACCGTTGGTACGAATATCTTTGAAGCTTAACAAGGTTTGAGAGGCTCTAGGCGCATATAGAGCATTTGTGATTTTCAACAATGTGCCATTTGGCAGAAAAAATTGGGCAGTTCCTCGCCCTTTTACTATTTGGTCGGATCCAGTCATAGTAGACAAATATGAATTATATGGAATTAATTCAACAAATAATTGTCGATTCCTTAATACAATGTGGGTAGTCGCACAATCTGCTAAGCAGTTCCTCGATTCATTCCTATAATTGAATTTTGATGTGATCATTAAAAATATATATCTCATATTCATTAGAATATTCTGGCGTAGGTCGAATGATATACTTTTCATTCTATAATTTTTTCTTTTTATTGCATGGATGTATTGCTTTACATCAGTAATAGTGTTATTTTTGAACCATGTATAATAATTTAAAAACTTGAACAATCTCAATACTTCAGAATAAAATATAAAAATTTATTAATAATACAACAGTAATCAAACTAAGTCTCATACATAGAAATCCAATTCAACAAACCATTATTGAAAAATAAACTTTAAGACAAAACCAATAGTCTAAATAAAATAAGACATTACGCCTTCACAGTTAACTTGGAAATAAATGAAAAAGATTAATCAAAATCAGGAGTATCGCTTGACTTGGCAGGGTCCATCTTACCATTAAAGTCTGAAATTCTGAGGTTGACATTAGGTTTAGGACATTCTTCCTCCATATAGTGAGCCTCTTGTTCTCTAGACTCCATATATCTCTTGTAATTGGCTGCTACTCTGTTGCTTGCCTGACAGTTCTTATACCAATGAGCAATGTCTCCACACCTATAACAAAGTTCATTGTCAACTTTTTCCCCTTTTACTTGTGGGTTTTTCGGTGCTTTTTGCACTTTGTGACTACTAGGTCCAGTGCCACCATGGCCACTAGGACCTGCACCACCATCTCTGCGCCATACATTAGGAGGACCTCCACGGCCCATACCACGACCTCCATATCCTTTTCCACATGGTGTATTGCCCCCACGTGTGTAAGGGTCAGCACGTCCAGTCCCTTTTGCTTTAGGGTTCTTTCCATCATTCACCTTGCCATAGTTAGTCTCGGGAATTTTCTTTGTCCCAAAGGCATGGCATTATTGTTCAAAAGAACTTGATCATGATGCTCAAATACTTGCAACATGGTGATCAATTTATGGAAGGTAGTGATTCTCTTATTGTCATACTCCAACCTATATTGGTTCGCTAGTATAAGTGCTGAAGTAGGGAAAGTGGATAGAGTTTTCTAGATCATATCATCTTCTGTGAGTTCTTTGCCACAGAAATTGAGACGTGCTTTCAAGCGCAACATATCCTTGTTGAAGTCATTAACCCTTTTGTAGTCAAGTAAGCAGATTTCATTCAACTGGACAGTTAATTCTGGGAGCAAAGTGTCATGAATGTTCCCAAAATGTCCCTTTAGGGCATCCCACATTTCCTTGGGTGTTTTCAACTGAAGGTACTCCCATACCAAGCTTTGATCAATATGACGCCTCAAGAACATTAGGGCATTTGCTTTGGTTTTTGTCGACGGTTCATCTTTTTTATCGGTGGAAGGATAAATGGTGGTTGTGTAGTCCTTTCCCACAAACGTGGTTTCAACATCAGAAACCCAACGATGGTACTCAATTCATTCTGAGTCCAAAATGGCAAATTCGGGTCGAGTTTGGTCATCCATCTACAAAAAAAGAGTAAATGTGGATTAATTTCCAAGAGTGTGAATTAGATATCGAGACCAAATTTCATAGTGGTCACATATTTTCTTTCGATATTTTTGTGAAAATGCTTTATCACATAATTAATTTTAAAATTTTGTAGAGCGCATAAATTTTCATTATCATGGCAAATGAATAATTTCTTGGTTTTAATAACATTTTAAAGACGGATAACAATATAACATGCATATAATCAACTCTCAAGCATGTCATCAAGTATAACAAATTTATCAACTATACCACAATCGTAAATTAATGTTTTAATTTACCATGCATAATTGAAAACATTACCAACATAACATATACATATGCAGTAAACCCAACAAACAAATCATATTGTAGACATGCATATTTACTTACCTTAAAATAAATAACACATATAGTAAAAACAGTAACCAAACTTTCACATTCACTATTTAAATTTCCTGAGATTGTAAAAGTAAATAAGTACTATAAATTACCAAGAATAAAAATTGTGAAAAACTAACCTTAATTTACCAGAATGGTAAATATTTCTATTTTTTTTTGAAACGGGTCGCGGGTCCGGGTCGCTGGATCTGCCGCAATAGAAGAGATCCGATGTGCTCTTGGCCGATCGGGAATAGTGGAGCGACGATGGAGATAATCTCTGATCTAGGTCGTCGCCGATCTTGCTTGCGGCGTCGGGGATCGCGGGTCGGGGGTCTCGTCGGAGATCAGGACGAGGCGCGCCGATCTGAGATGGTTTGATGGTGAAGCATCGGCGGAAAGTGTCACCGTTCGGGTCGTCGGAGATCCGGATCGCCGATCTGCGTCGACGTGGATCTCGACGAGCTGTGTCGTCACAGGGAAGGAAACGGGGCGCCGATCTCGCCGAGCTGTGTCGCCGCAAAGATTGGGTGCGAGATCTGGGTAGCCGATCGGGGTTGGCCGGAGCAGGCTATGCAGCTGCTGCTAGCGAGGCTAGCGGTGGCCGAAAACAAAAACTAGGGTTTTCTGTTTTTTTTTTGTTTGGCTAAAAACTTAGAATAAAGCTAAAGGGCTGATAACGTGTAAAAGTGAAACAGAATTGGTCTACTCGTATTATTACAAACCCCCTTTATAAGGGGGAAATATTACATGCAAATGTATCAATTATTTTAATGACAATAAACGCTAATTGATATGTTACAAAATTTAGATCCGTAATTAACTAAATATAAATGTTGATTGCCTAATTGCTTCCGTCAGTTACTTTGATGAAGACACACTAATAAGGTAATAATGTTTTTCCTTTAACATTTATCTCTATTATCGGATGGATGATGTCTTGTTCTTTGACATGTCCATGTAGTCAAGTGGCTAAGAGTCCCCGGACTGGAGTAACTATTAACAATTTTTGTTCAATAAATATAAACAAGATCTTGCCAAGAAAGAAAATTGATCCCATCAAAATTTGAAATAAATTAAAAGAGAAGGCTTTCTAAGTACTATAGTATAAATGATCCTAGTTCTTCCTTGATCCACCCCTAAGAGATCTCCAAAATACAGGCCAATTCTTCTGAGCCTCATTCCAACCTAAGAGTGATCCTTCCCTCATAGGATCCCAACTAGAGGACACAATCCCATAGCTCACTCCCGCAAGAGCTGTCCCGAAGAACACAAATGACTCAATGAAGGGCACCCATGTTGGCACATCAATTTTGAGGCCAACTTTCAAGTAGTAGAAGAATGGGAAAAACAATAGTCCCATAAACAATGGGACCCCAACTGTGAATCCCATTCTGCTTATCATCCTGTTGGTCACTATCTCTGGTATTATGCCTTCTTCTTCTTCTTCTTCTTCTTCAGTATCTTCGTCGTCATCCTCTTCTTCATCTTCATTGTTTTGCTCCGTCTTCTTCTTGGTGGTGGTCTTCTTGCTTCTCTTTGGTGAGCGTCCAAAGCCTTTAGGGTTCTTCAAAGTCGCATTTAACCGTGTGGAGGATGATCGAAAGTAGTTATCTCTAGTTCTGAAAATGAGGTAGTTGGGTTTTGGGCTCGGGTTCGCAAGCTTAAGACCTATCTGCATATAACAAAATCAAAGAACTGAACTGAACTACAATTTCTGTAACACATTGTCTATCACTTCAGTGCCATGCATAGTTACAAGTCATAGAGCTATAACGCAATTTCCATTTTGATTTTCTTCATCATATAAACACTACAGTTCCAAAAGTCAACTTCCAACGGTAAATTGATATTTGAATCAAAATTCGAAACTTTGCATGATCGGTGCATATCGTGTTCATTTCCCTGGTGAAGTCAATGAAGAAAGTCTATATATCGAGAGAGAGAGAGAGAGAGAGAGAGAGAGAGAGAGATTTGGTGATACGTACCTTAGAAAATAATGGTGGGTGTTGCGAAGTGATTGGAGAGGGCTTGGAATACCAAGAACCTGCGATTGCAGCAGCTGCCATTGAGTTTCTTGACTGAAGAAGATGGAGCAGAACAGCTAACAGAAGCAAGTGTTGTTGCTTCAGTAAGGAATAGGAGGTGAGGGATTATTTACCATGTCTCTGATTCGAGGGGCCATGAAAGAGGAGAAGCCGAGAAGGATAAGGTTGGAGATATTGCATATATATCTGGGCGGGCCATGCATGGTGATGCGGATGCCGTCGGATTTCACATCCACTTGAAAATCCCAAACGTCCAACGGTTACCATGAGCTATTTTCAGTATTTGGTTCCAATATCGTAACTGACTGCCGGGAAAATTGAAATTCCGGTGACCAGGGTATTTGATCTAGTTTTTTTTCCCCCGTATTATAGGTATTTGAGCTAGTTAATTCATGTAAGTGCCTCTAAGCATATGTCTTGCAACACAAAATGTTTTCTATGAATAATTGTCCCTCGGTTAGTTGCCACTCAATAATTCAAATTCAACAGTAAAAATGAAACAATCTAGCTTAATAATCCTACATTCATGCATCATCCTGTTTTACAATTAGTTTGGTTTATACACAATATAATTATATTTTACATGATTTTTTATTTTTATCACGATAATTCCGACACTTCTAATATCAAATTTGTGACACATTATAGGCGTCACAGGCTGTAATATAGGGAAACTAACCAGATCGAGACATAATGAAGCCTCTAAACTAACTGACTGAGAGCTCTCTCTCTTTTTTTTAGAAGAAACGAAAACTATTCATTAAAGAGGATAAACTGAGAGCTCTTTCTTGACATGACACAAACATGAGGGTACAATTTCAGTCTTCCACTCTTCCCTTCTTTACTTTTTTACAGTTTTACTCAAGAAGTCAATTTTTCTTTACTATGTTTAATATCAAAATTTTGACGTCACAATTAACTGAAACATTGATATAAAACCCGTCTAGTAAAAACATTTGAACTAAAATTTGAAGTTTTTTGAAAGAGTGAATATCATAGGATCTTCCTTGGCCTTGCTCTCAGCACCAATCTCCGAGAAAAGTTAAGACGCCGAGCTCAGCCTCAGTCAGGTTCTTCTTATTTCTACCATTTAAGATGCTTTGGTAATCTTTTTCGGTTAATTGGATATCAAAATTGTGTAATTCGAAACTGGTATTGAGTAGAAAGTTTCAATTTTTGTTTGAAATGTTTCTGTGGTTTTGTAAGTCGTAGTGAATTGGAATGATGAAAAAGAAATGATCTTGGTGATAAGTTTGATTAGGGTTTTAAGTTTGGGGGGGGGGGGGGGGTTCTTGCTGATGTTGATTGGGGTTTTGGGTTTGCAGATTCAGCATACACCCAACAACAATACATAGCATATAGTAATAGCATTTTATTCCCCCAAGTCAATATGAAGAAATAAAAATAATTTCTGAAAGGTTATGCATTTAATCTATAATCTCTTGAAGATTGGCTGCTTTGGTTTCTTGTAGTCGATAAGTGTTTATTGATTTATTGATTACATACATTTGATGATCTATATATAAGCTAATTACAAGTGGAGTTAATCATGCTAAAGTGAATTGCACTAACACACACTAACTAGCACTAACTAGCACTAACACACTCCCCCTCAAGTTGGCGCATATACATCAACCATGCCCAACTTGCTAAGTGCGTCATAAAAAGCCTTTTTAGACACTCTTTTTGTGAGCATATCGACAAGTTGCTCTTCTGTAAGAGCAAAAGGAAAATTAATGATCTTTGTGTCTAGCTTCTCCTTTATAAAGTGACAATCAACTTCCACATGTTTTGTACGATCATGTTGCACAGGGTTATGTGAAATATCAATAGCTGCTTTGTTGTCACAGTACAGCTACATAGCACCCTTAGGCTCAATACCCAAATCTTGTAGCAAATTTCCCAGCCATAACAATTCGCACACTCCCTGAGCCATACCTCTATATTCTGCCTCAGCACTAGATCGGGCTACCACTTTTTGTTTCTTACTCTTCCATGTAACAAGATTACCCCCAACAAAGGTAAAGTATCTTGATGTGGATCTCCGATCTGTAATATTTCCAGCCCAGTCTGCATCTGTAAAGCCACAAATTTCAAGGATTTTATTGTGTTTAGAGAACATTACTCCTCTCCCCGGAGCTGACTTCAAGTACCTCAAGATCCTTACAACAGCATCCATGTGATTCTCGCTGGGATTATGCATGAACTGACTTACTACACTTACTGCATATGCAACATCTGGTCTGGTATGTGATAGATAAATCAGACGTCCAACTAGCCTCTGATAACGAGGTTTGTCAGTAGGGACTTGATCTGGATACTCTGCTAACCGATGGTTCTGCTCAATAGGAGTATCAATGGGAGTGCAGTCCAACATACCTGTCTCTGTTAGTAGATCAAGAATGTACTTCCTTTGACACAGATAGATACCATCACTTCCCCGGGCTACTTCAATGCCTAAGAAGTACTTGAGTGTACCTAGGTCCTTCATCTCAAACTCTGTGGCAAGCTGTTTCTGTAATTTATCCACCTCAACAGAATCATTCCCAGTAACCACCATATCATCAACATATATAATTAGGGCTGTTACCTTCCCTTGTTAATGTTTGAGAAATAACGTGTGGTCTGAATTACTCTGTTTGTAGCCAATCTTCCTCATGAATTGTGAGAATCTTCCAAACCAAGCACGAGGTAACTGTTTAAGACCATACAAAAACTTTATCAATCTGCATACGGAGTTACTTGGAGAAGCAGCCATATATCCAGGCGGAAGATCCATGTATACTTCCTCCGTTAGTTCTCCATGAAGGAATGCATTTTTAACATCAAACTGCCTAAGTGGCCAGTTCAAGTTAGCAGCGACAGAAAGCAATACCCGGATAGTGTTTATCTTTGCAACATGTGCAAATGTCTCATCATAGTCTATGCCATATGTCTGGGTGAACCCCTTCGCTACTAAGCGTGCTTTATACCGGCTTACTGACCCATCTGGATTATGCTTCACTGTAAACACCCAACGACATCCTACTGTCTTATTGCCATATGGTGGAGGTACAAGCTCCCAAGTATTGTTCTTTTGTAATGCTTCCATCTCTTCCTCCATTGCTTTCCTCCATTTTGGATCTCGCAATGCATCCTGCACTTTGTTAGGTACTGATACAGTAGATATTTGATTCACAAATGACTCATATGACTTAGATAATCTTTTGGTAGATATAAAATTCGCTACCGGATACTTGGCTGTAGTCTGAAGGGTAGGTTCATATCTTTTTGTTGGTTGACCCCGAGTAGACCTATTTGGCAAAACATATTGTCTACTAGTAGCTCTAATAGAATGACTAACCTCAGGTGAGTGATCTTCTGTACCAGGAGAGCATTGGTCAGGTGTAGAAACAGTAGTATGGGAGATATGAGGGGCAGTTGTGTTTTCATCTGCTGGTTCCTGAATCTCTGGAGTGACTATACCGCCGGAACCATCCGGTGGTGCCTGTGTAGCTGCTACATTGGTAATCTCAACTGAACCTGTCACCATATCTACTGGCTTACTTGTCTTCCCCTCTCCATGATACAGCTCTTCAAAATAGGAATTCTCCCCCTGAAGAGCAGTATCAGAAGGGGCAAAATAACTCATGTCCTCAAAGAAAGTAACATCCATAGTGACATAGTACTGCTTGGTAGGTGGATGATAGCACCGGTACCCTTTTTGATGGCCTTCATACCCAACAAACACACATTTAACCGCCCGGGCATCCAATTTAGACCGCTGATGTTTTGGAAGATGGACAAAAGCAACACAACCAAAAACACGGGCATGAAGATTATGAAAAGAGGGTAAGGAGACATGGGATGCAAGTACCTCATATGGAATTTTACCCTGAAGGACACGAGAAGGAAGACGATTAATGAGATGGGCGGAAGTGATGACAACATCACCCCAAAGATACTTAGGCATATGGGCACTAAAAAGAATACACCGAGCCATTTCAAGTAAATGACGATTTTTCCTTTCAGAAACGCCATTCTGCTCGGGTGTGTAAGGACACGTTGTTTGATGAACAATTCCGTGTGAGTTAAAGAACTCCTGAAAAGACATGATTTACATATTCCCCCCCCCCCATTATCAGAACGAATGACTCTAATTGTGGCATTATATTGTGTTTGCACAGTGGTATAGAAGGCTTGAAAAGCCGGGAAAACCTCATTTTTAGTTTTAAGAAGAACAATTCACGAAAGACGGGTGCAATCATCAATAAATGACACATAGTACCGCATTCCTGACACAGTAGACTCTTTGGAAGGTCCCCAAACATCAGAATGAATTAATTCAAAAGGAAGAGTACTTTTATTAGATTTACTAGAGGAATAGGTAGACCGATGACTCTTGCCCAAAACACATGTTTCACAATGTAAAGAAGACTCATCCACACTGAAAAACAAAGTAGGCATAGATTTTTTCATAACACTAAAAGATGGATGCCCTAAGCGACGGTGTCATAACCAAATTTCACTTAGCTTATCAGAAGTGGAGATTAAAGCGGTTCGAGACTGTGCCCCTGGTTTCTCCCCCGCATATGTTTGATCCAGATGAAACAACCGGCCCCTCAGATACCCCCGACCAATTAACTCCCCGGTGAGAAGATCCTGAAATATAATATACATAGGGAAAAATGTCACAAAACACTTAGCGTCAGTGTTCAATTGAGGAACATATATCAAATGATGAGATAAAGCAGGTACATAGAGCACATTGTGAAGCTCTATTGTGGGAGTAATACGAACTGACCCTTTTCCTAATACGGGAAATGCCTCACCATTAGCATTAGTAACATAGGGTACTGGTGGAGGAGACAATACGGTAAAATAAGATTTGTCATAAGTCATATGATCAGATGCACCAGAATCAATAATCCATGTATCAAAACCGACAAAGTGAGAAATATTCAAAGCCATACCAATTTTACTACGAACAGCTATGGATGCGGTAGGTATAGCTCCTCCTACTGTGTGAGGATCATGTCCAATCCGATCATAGATATCTGGTTCGTGGACGAATTGAATGGCGGCGTGCGCATGTGGATGATAATTAGGCCGCTTAGGCCTAAGGTGTGGATACAACTTCCAACATGTTGCCCGAGCATGATTAGTATCATAACAATAAGAGCAAGGAACACAATAGAACTGAGAACTCTCTGTGTCATCTCTAAAACCCATTGAAAACGAAAAAAAAAAACAGGATTGATGCAGCGGAAACACAATAGAATGAAGTGGAGTTGAACCTGTCATGTGTGTACCTACACCGTCAGTGAACCTACACTGACAACCAAAATACTAGAATTCGGGTCTTCGGGTCGGGTCGGATCCTGATATACGGGTCGGGTCGGATCATGATATTCGGGTCGGGTCGGATCCTGATATCCGGGTCGGGTCGGATCCTGATATCCGGGTCGGGTCAGATCTTGATCTCCGGGTTGGGTCGGATCCTGATCTCCGGGTCGGGTCGGGTCGAAATGGTTCCGGGCCGGGTTGAATTGGAATTGATCCGGGTATTATTTATTGCTGAAACACCCCAAATTTTCCAGAAACTGGAATTTCTCTAGAGTGGAGCGGCGGGTGGAGACTCCGATGCGGGCCGGTGAGGTCGAAGTGGAGCTGATGCGGGCCGGACTCCGATGCGGGCCGGTGAGGTCGAAGTGGAGCAGTGCCGGTGGAGACTCCGATGCGGGCCGGTGAGGGCCGAGGCTTAGTGTCGCTGGGAGGCCACACAGAGGTGAGCGCCGAGGCTTGGTGTCGCTGGGAGGCGACGCAGAGGTGAGCGCCGAGGTGCGGAGGCAGAGGGGAAAAAGTGGTGGAAGCAGAGAGTGGCGAGGAGGACGCACCGCGGATTGCCGACGTCGTCGGATGATTCCGACGAGGAGAGGAAGGCGCCGAGGCTCCTGCAAGAATACTAAAGGTGCCGAGGCTCCTGCAAGAACACTGCCGGTTCTCTAAAAAAAGGTAAGGACACCCAAACCCAGAAAATAGAAGAACTAGGCTCTGATGCCAAGTCGATAAGTGTTTATTGATTTATTGATTACATACATTTGATGATCTATATATAAGTTAATTACAAGTGGAGTTAATCATGCTAAAGTGAATTGCACTAACTAGCACTAACACTTGTTTGTACTAGTTTGTGAGAGTAAATTGGTGTTTTAGAATACGGGTGTAAGTTCAACGATTTGGATATTTGCCCTGAAAGTTTGATTCTTGATGCACATATTTTTGAAAATGGGTATAACTAATAAGCATTGTTTGATAGAAAATGGATACAACTAGTGTTCAAACCGTAGGTTATAAGTTGTCTTTTTTTTTATTTATCAAATATTACTTCATTCACTAAAGAGGAAGACAGGAAGTGCAACGAGTTTGAGATTGAATCCAACAGGAAGGAACAATCGACCAGATTTCAGTAAGGAAATCTGTAAAGATACAATAAAGTAGAGAAAAAAAAAGGAAATGAAAAGAGAAGAACATGACTGCAACCAGCCCTGCAGCTTGAACCCGAGCACGGGATTTTCAGCAATCAAGGCCTTTTACCGGAATCTCGGATAGTCCAAACCCAAAACTAGTTCATCCACGCATGGTGGGAGATGCTGCGACCTCCACCGGAAAAAAGAGTGATACGCCCGAAGCCACCGAAGCACCAGGAGTGCCCACCACTTCCAGCGACGAAAGCACAGGATATAAAGCCACGAGGGCAGAAAGGCCCACGAAGGGCGAGAATCAATCGCCTTCGAATCGAGTCACCGGACCTGGATCCAAACGCCGACTTAAAAGGAAAAACCACACACAGGCCTGCCAAAGGTTATTGGTAGAACTACCCAGGCCAAACGCAGATCTGGAGCAAGGAGATGGGAGCAGCCGACAAACCCTGAACACCAAGAACTATGGCGACGAACTCAGAGATCTGAGGCAGATCGGTGTGTGGAATGGAAACAAAAAGCAAACCTAAAGGAAAACAACCTCTCCCAAACCGAGACGCAGCGGCAGAGCCGACTGCACTCGGCATGGAGAGAAGAGGGAGGAAATTCGGGATGGAGGCTTTTGGCGGTGGAGGTAGAGAGAAAACCCAGAGGGAAGAGTATATGGTCCTCCAAGTTAACCAGACATTCCTGGAAAATAAGTTGTCTTGTTAGTGAGCCTGTTTTTGTATTGGAAGTATGGTTTATGTGTAAATATGTTTGATCAAGCGTATGGCACCAGATGGTTGAACACTGCTTGAAGTTGTATTTGGCTATTCTGATTTTGTTCAGGGGCACAATCTTGTGTATGTTTCTAATTGGTAGTTGTTGACTCTAGCTAGGGCTTCTATACAAGGAGAATTACACACAAAATCTTGGCGTTTGGCCAGAAGGGTCTTTTCCTTTGCTTCAGTAAGTTACCATGCTTGCTATTCTATCAACCCTTACCCGGCCTTTACTTGTTTGATTGAATGATAGGGCTCCATCACCGGGATCAATAGCCAAGCTACAGTACCACTACCCCTAAGATAGAACACTACACTAACTCATAGAATGCACTACCTATCTGTAATCAGTTCAGCTAAGAGTTTGCTGACACTGGCTACTACCGTGCTGGTTACTGCTCTCACTCGGATTCTCCTCGGGCAGATCAAGGGATATTGGCTTGGATTGCAAAAGAACCTATAGTTGCAGGGACTCAGTTTTTGGTAATTACCACATTTCAGGATACTTAGCTTGTTCATTGACTTGGGTGTTAAGGCCTGATCCTCTAATGGTTCTAAAATCTTTAAAGTTCTACATAATGAAGAATATATATTTTGATGAAGTTTACTTTGGTATAAGGTATAGCTAAGGCTTGTGTGCCAGGGTTCTCAGTTTGTCTCCCAGTCTTTTTCTGCTGTCTCACGCACCCCTTGAATGTGTTCTCTGTTGGACCTTTTCTTTGTCTTTCTTTCTATAATGCTACTTCTTTCACAGTCCGATATATGTAATATGTTCACACCCTTTGATTTCTTAACACTTTAAATTTAGAGAAAATTAGTGATAAACCCATTCTTTAAGTCCATTTTCCAAAAAAGCCAACATCCTTATATGTTTTTTTATATAATTAATATATTTAAATTATTTAATTGAGTTCACTTTTTTGCCCTTCTAGCTATAAAATAGCAAATATCTCCATAACTATAGTTCTCAATTTTTCAAATGCTATAAACATGCAACAATTATAAATATGTTTCAGGATGAAACAATTGTGTATTATTGAATGATATGGGGGCCTATATATAGGCATTACAAAACCACAATCCCGTAGAATTCAGAGTCCTAATCTATTACGAAGATGCTAATCTATCTCTTAACAGGAAATCTATTAGGCTAAAACACACACAATGGTAGAATAGTAATTCTTCCGGAACAAAATATAAATTAAATGTTTAATTTGATAAATCAGCCTTATCTTAAGGAATAGTCAACGAAATAAAAAAAATTATGTTATTTCTATTACTGTCACAATAGATCAAAACAAGTCATGAATGTCAAAAACTACCAAGTTATCTTTTAATTTTTTTTCTATTGCAAGACTATATGATCATGTTTTTCAGCATATATATTCTTTTCTATTCAAAAACAAAATTTTCTTTTCTTATTATTGTATAATTTTCCAACCCACACTTCCTATCTTAGAGGTAGGATCCTATACAACAGAAGATTTACCTCTATGGAAATGATAATTAACTTATACGCAAGGATCAATTGTCACAGTCCCGAAATTTCGAATGATAAAAATTCGAATTCGAAGTCATGAAAGCTCTAAAACAATTTCAAATATATTGAAATCATCTTATAATAAAAGTGTATCGAAACTGAGTCCACAACACGACTCAGTCGACTTGAATAATACATAACCAGTTTATATCTCAGTATTATAACCAATAAAAATGTAAAATTCACTCAATCCTCACCACAAACAAAAGAAAGAAATCTTCAGAGTAAGCCCTCAGAATCTGCTAATTCCCACTTCTAGAACTATCCCCTACACCATCGAATTGCTGCACCAGGATTGTAAACACAAACCCGGTAAGCTTTTCAGTCTATCTGAGTAAACCAACAGTATAACATACATCGCATACAAAGGAAATATGACAAATAACATTTAAAGACAAACGTACTCATGTGACACTGGACAACTCATCTGTTACCCAATATCATTTAAAAATATGTGTAATCATGAGACACTTGGCAACCCATCTGTTACCTAAAATCATTTTAAAACATGGGTACTCATGAGTGATGAGACCTAGGTACTCATCTGTTACCCCTCATGCAGTACACCGACATGCACTGGGCAACCCATTTGGTTACCCAAAATCATTTAAAATATGGGTACTCATGAGACCCAAGTACCCATCTGTTACCCCTCATGCAGTACACTGAAAGACACTGGGCAGCCCATTTGTTACCCAATATCACCCAAAAACATGGGTACTCATGAGACTCAGACAACCCATCTATTACTCCTCATGCAGTACACCGGTAGATAGACTAGAGCTCTAACTGAATCGTAACTGACACCAGGCAAAGGCTTGGTTCCGATTATTGCCAACAACGTCCGAAGACCAGAAAACGTTTTAACAAAACTCAATGTTAAAACCACGTACAATAACAATCCACACATGTTATTGTGCTATAACCAAGCGACTCTTGCACAACAATATGAATATATTCACAACATTATAATCTCACCTTTGAAATAAAACCGAAATATTATATAATATAGCAATCCATATATATGTATCGTATTTACCATTTTCGTACACATACACAGCCCAATATATTATATAAATGTCACAGTTCACTTTTTTTAATAATTCAAAAATATAAGTCACCGCCAATGGTAGACTTGTCATAGTGAGATTTACTCACATTCACCATAGTCCATAATCACTAAAACATTTTTAAAATCATTTATTAAAATAGTATTTCACTTACCCATGAACCGTAGACGATCAAGTTCACTTAATCATTTATTTCATGCGTGCAACTTTCACGACACCGAGGCAGGTTTCGTCGGTCACCTAATAGCATGATAAACTGCTTAGAAAACCATACGTAAAATCTCATGTGACGATTCATTGCAACTGAACACTGTTCATAAATACTGTTCACAGAACACTGTTCATGTGCCGCCCGTTTTCCGACCACCACCAATGACCACAAAATTTCACCACTACAATTTAAATGACATTCCTAACAACTTTCTAGTTCACCAAAAAGTCTAATTCCAAGCCTAAACACTTCAATTTGACAAAAACCGAAAAGACCCAATTTAAAACCTAGGATTTCTTTTCTTCGATTTTCTTAGCACAAAACCTAGAAGTTTTGGAGGGCTTGTAGTATGGAAGGAGACCTTCAAAATGGGACAAGAATCTCACCGATTGGTGGCCGGAGGAGGGAGATCCGGCGAGGTGAAGTTCGGCGAAACTGTGCACTTTCGGGGGAACTTCCGGGCTTCACCACTCTCAAAAGGCGGCGAGATAGCGGGTGTCACTGCCACCAATCGACAGAGGACGCATCAACCTGTCAAACGGGACCGGTGCGCTGGTCTATGGTGACTAGACTGCGGAGATCCAGCGGCCCAAAGTCGGCCGCTCGAGAGGAAAAATCTGAGTTTTTAGGTGAACAGTATCCATGAACAGTACCCGATCCGAATTTCTTATTTTTCTCCCCATTTTTCTCTTTAATTCCCCTATTTATACTATTTTCCAAAAATGTCAAAATACATTTTGATTCGTAACTTCTTCATACGAATTCTGATTTAGGCGTGCCACGTGTCCACAAATTCGTATTGACGAACTCTACGAATTTCATGAATGAAGTTTTCTGAGATTCTTAACGGATAAAAAGTCAACTCTTGACCCTCACGGTAACGTTTCTGAGTATAAATCGCTCGAACACTTTCGTTTTCTCCCTTGTACTATATAATCGGATCACCACCAATTTAAATATCTCCGAATAATAATTTGAAAATAATTATAAATTTTTGGGATATTACATCAATCTACACATCCCACAAAATTAACCTACTGAATAGAAGTTACGTACCTATGTTGCCCACACGCTCTATCTATAGAACCCACATTTCCTACCTTAGAGGTAGGGTCTTATACGACATAAGATTTACCTATGTGGAAATAATAATTAACCTATGTGCAAAGAACAATCTACACATCCCAACCTACTAAATAAAAGTTACGTACCTATTCCATAGGTGAAAAAAACAATCAAGTACCATACCCTAATATCCACTTGCCTTCCATGTTCAACCCTCACACATTGTTGCCTAACACACAGGTACACCAACTAATTTCCTAGGTAGAATACACCTAACCAGTAAATTTAACTCAACAATGAATCACATATACCTATTTAATAGAACTCAAATTTGAGTCATACCCTATAGCACATGAACCCCATAACAACAAATACCACAAACACGAACAACTCCTACAATTAGAAAATTAATACCTACTAAGCAGATAAAAAAATAAACCAGAATAAGCAGATGCAAAAGTTGTTGACAAAACAACGCCACTAACCAATTGAGCGATCCATTTATATCACATATATCATCAATAAAGGTGGAGAAGTCCTTCTACTTAATTAGGTTCATATGAGGAGATTACATAATCTCAAGATCCCTCTATATTGATTTTTGTTGCTTTGATTATATTATTCATATATAAGCATGAAATCAATATCAAATGCTACAATCAATGACTAGATATTGAATTCAGTTTACTCATTCATAATTGGATTTGTAAAAAAAAAAAGGCAGATGTTTCAATCATGCGAAACATATCTTTTTTTGATTTTATGATTTTTGTGTTTGGTGAGTGGCACATCTAGTAAATACCAGCAAAATAAATTTTTGTTATTCAAGTCCAAAATCAAGCTAATAAATAGATTAAGTGTAATTTTAAGAGGTGGGTGTAATATAATATTAGTCTAAATTTGGAGGTGTATATCTCAATCCCCCTTGGATTTATTATTGGGTGAGTACCTAATTAAATATCATTGTAGCTGCTAAGATATTCAAAGACAATAGGATTGTGTGGAAAAACGCAAGTGGAATGTAGCTATTTGAAATTACTTACTCACACGAGTGGTAAGTAATTTGGCCAAAAATGCAAAACCGTTGCCATTTCCATATTTAAGAACAACTTTGGGAAACTGGGCCTGAAGCTTTAAATGGGCTTACTGTCAATAATACCATTTTATCATTCTCTCTCGCTCTCTCTCGTTCTGCTACCATCACTTAACGCAGGGTTTCCCCCTCTCACACAGACACAGAGTAACTCTAAACTCTCCATCTTTATGTTCTTCAAAGTCTTGTGGTGTTTGAATAATCCTGATAATGGGTTTTGATTGTAAAATGCCTGATGGGTTTGGTTTCCAATTCTAGAGTATTTTTATAGTTGGATTCTACTCAGTGATTTGAGTGACTTCATTGATTGAAGATGACTTGTGAGCCGTTAGATAGAAGCTTACTATCTATCGTTAATTTGATGGATATTTGTGATGCTATTCTTTGGTTCATTTCCACATTTGCACTAGATTATGTGATGAGCAATGAAATAAAGTTTAGAATCTGATGCTATCAAATTGGTATTGGCAGCAAGCTAGGTATGGGAGCCAGAGGAGTTATTTCTGATAAATGGTCCATGAGGGTTCTCTGGGCCTGTGCTATTGGAAGTGGTATAAGTATGAGTCCTTGACCTTTTCATTCATATATTTGTTTTATCCAGAGTATGCTTGGTGTTATCTTGTCTTCTGGTTTACGAACAGGCACAGTAGATAGTACTTGTTACAATCATAACAATCCCATGTCTCCTCTGTTGGATTCACCAAGCACGTTGTGTTGCTATAATAATTTGTGAACTAAAATTTAAGAGCTTAGATCTGAACTGACGAGTTAAGTTAAATTCATACAATGCTGATTGCTTTTTACTCAACAGATTGGATTGGTAGTGAAACTAAAATCCAGTGTAATTTGGAGTGGAAAAAATTGCATATATTCCCAACAAAGTTATTGTTTCTTAGAGTCTTTTCGATTTCGTGGTACCTTCTTATCTTGCTAATAGTGGTACTGACTTTGTTCTTAGGCCTGTATTTTGTGGCTGTGGAAAGACAAGCACAGAACAGGGCACGGATGTTAGCTCAAAATTTACAGGCCATGGAGGAAGAATCAGGCGATGCTGCAGATGCTTGATAGTTATATTATAGTCAATAACTAGTTGAGAACTTCCATAATTCCCAAGTTCTCCTTTTTATCATTTTGGCCGTTGTAAGGATTATGTGAAAAGTTTTGTTTTCAGAATTGAGTATAGGGAATTCCCCTGTAGACCAGAATTTAATAAGTGATGTTTAGAATTAGAATATAGAAGAGGCTGTAGAGATCGATCTCTGCGGGGGAGTACCTGTTCAGTTATGAGTCTTTCTCATGTGATATTATTGTTGGTTGAATTTCAAAAATACTTTTCCTCTGTTGCAAAACTTTCTTTGTTATTGTTGGTTTGCATTTTGCATAACATTGTCTGTAAGAAGGGCCTGATAGTCTGTACACTTTAACATTGTTGAGAACTGCAACTTATTTCCCGGGTGGGAAAAGAGGACATGAAGGCTTCGGACGAGAAGGAAACCAGGGCAGAGAAAATTGGCCTTTGAGAAGATAAAGAGTGGACTTTGGGTTTAAAGGGAATAGGGGATTTGAAGGAGAGAGTTCTTAATGCTGAGAAGAAGATAAAGAGAAATGGAGGCTGTGGGGGTCAGTACTCATGTCAGGCAACTAGTCAGAAATGGGCACAACATAGAAATTTAGACGTGGGTATGAAAACTGGAAGTGCAGAGATGTTAGTGATTATCGCTACTCAGATGAGTGAGATGGGGGATTGGTGAAAATCAATCAAAATGGTTGTTGTAGGTTGTGGTACGGTGAGTTCATGAGAGTTCTAGTAGCTGAGACCACTGTTCGGTTAATAAGATTGCTGGTAAGTTAATTAGTGATGTGACCAAGAAGCATCACAGTTGATCTTGATAGCTGACACAGGAGGACGGCGCCATTTAGGCACAACATAAACAGAAATACTATCAGCAACTGTAGAATGCACTTCAAGAAACTCAGTAGCAGCAGCAATAGCCAAGAAAGAAACCAACTTGGTGTCAGGGCTTGCACAAATTGAACACACAGTAGCAACGGCGCTTCCAAATGCCATAAGAATGCACTCAAAACTCATTTTGGTGCGTTGTAGCAGATACAGGGAAAGTCATTGGGGTAACTAGACATCCAAAGTGGACAGTTGTTCAAGAGGAGGACGATATCCAATTGGATGACTACGCTAAGCTTGACTCACCCAAGTGCAAAGCAGAAAGTTTATGTTCTATAGTTTCAGGATGAAGACCACAAAATAGACAGGAATTCTGATCGGATGGCGAGAATACAAATTAGCTCTTGTTCTACACTTTGTACGTTCAAGTTGAAATAGCTTTGTTCATTTAAATTCATCAAGGCCAATGAAGGAAGAAGAGAGCAGCCAATTTAAAGGGCACATTATCTACCTCATGTCAGGAACTTTCCCAGGTGATAAAACAAAGGGATTAAAACATCAGTGAGTACAATACCAAAACTGTACACATCCCCTCTTCTTGAAACTGCTCCTTCCATTCCAAATTCTGAAATGAACACTGTTGGAGAGGAGAGTTCTCACATCTAAGAAGTGACAAAGAAAATAAAGCTTATAAGTGGGTGGATAATAATCAATTGTACCGAGGCCTTTTGTGATTAAAACCCAACACCTGTGAGGTGGCTAAGTTGGGACAATATCGGTACAGTTGGTTCACGGGCAACGTTTGTCGCTGTTTAACATGGTATCAGAGCGAGTCCCTCTCCAGTCGCGCCTCCAATCTTTCGTGAGCCCTAGTTGAGTGCCACTTTGTCATGTCATCGGAGGATTTCCGATTGGATGGCCACTAAGTATCGTTAGTTACTGGACCTTAGTTTCTTTCATCCCAGTATGTGGGATGTTAATTTGTCACGTGCAGACCTAAAAATTAGGTTGCACGTGAGGGGGCGTGTTGGAGAGGAGAGATCTCACATCTAAGAAGTGACAAAGAAAATAAAGCTTATAAGTGGGTGGATAATAATCAATTGTACCGAGGTCTTTTGTGATTAAAACCCAACACCTGTGAGGTGACTAAGTTGGGACAATATCGGTACAGTTGGTTCACGGGCAACGTTTGTCGCTGTTTAACAAACACAAGTGAAAGAAAATCCAAAGTTAAACTTGTTCATTATTACAGTATACAAGATATCTGAACTGAAAGATAAAGTAGTATCAGTGCATCACCTGGAGCCATGTACCCTATTGTGGCGAGGGTCATTGTCTGTGTCATAGAATCTCCTTTCCCTAAGAGAGTTTTGCAATACCAAAATCAGCTACTTGTGCTCACATATCATTATCTAGTAGTATATTGCTGGGCTTCAGATCACAATGGACAATAGGTGTTCCATAACCATGATGCAGATATTCCAATGCTGAAGCAACATCTATCATTAATTCATTATATTCAACCTCTGCAGGATGTTAAAAAAAAAAAACCTCTGAGAATACATCCATTCTTCAAGGCTCCCATTAGGCATGTAGTTCAGTACCACTGCTTTGAAATCAGTTTGACTGCAACAACTGATGATTTTGATAAGATTTCTGTGGCGAATTCTACTTAGCATCTCACATTCAGTATGAAAACTTTTGAAAGTCCCTTCTAGCTGTAAATTAAAAACCTTTATCGCCACATCTATCCCATCTAGTGTCCCTTGATAGTTGATACACTGAGCCAAAACCCCCAGTGCCAAGTAAGTTGCTTGCATTAAACCCATCTGTTGCCCTTTGAAGTTGCAAGTACGTAACTTTTCTCCAAAGAGGTTGAGATAACAAGGTGGTATCCATTGCAACATTCACATTCTTCTTCTTGCGTAGTATAACACCAATAGGGAGGCCACTAGGAGTATAACAGACAGTATTCCCGGTATAATAAACTTCAAGATGGATCTACTAGCCTTAGTTGAAGATGATTTAACTGAACTGACGGAACATCTAGTCGGGGTTCACCACAGAGCGCACCATTTGGGACAAATGATTCAGAAGAGAAGTTTTTGAAAGGTCCTCCTGCTGGAATTTCTCCCTCTAGTCTATTGTAAGACAAATTCAGATAGTTATGATGAACAACTTGTTCCGGGGACTATGGAACCACTCCAGAGAGATTTTTTTAGACAAGTCCAAGAGTTCCAAGCTCAGCAAGTTCCCAAATGAACTAGGAATAGAGCCTTCAAAATTATTATTTTCCAATAACAAACTACTCAAAAGTACCAGGTAACAATTTAGTTTATAAATAACTCACTACTTAATTTGATAAAGCAAATAAGGACCAAAATTTACAAATAAGGACCAAATGATGACAAGTTGCCACATGTCATAAAATATTTTACTTTTTTACCCATTTTTGACCCATAATGTTTGTTACTATCAATAAAGAGGTTATCTGTTACTGTCGATTATAAAAACGAACTACTACTATCGACTATAAAAACAGACTGCTACTGTCGACTTGGAAGCCACCTGCTACTGTCGACTTGAAATGTACCTGCTACTGTCAACTATAAATCTAGTTGCTATTGTCGACTGAGAAACTAACTGCTACTGTGGTTTTTAGTGAGCAAAATTCAAAATTTCAAAATTTCTTAAAACATATGCAATATGATACTTAAATGAAAGCACATGACATAAGAAACAACTTTATATATTGACACACCTCCAAATTGCCGGTGGTTTGGCCATAAAACTTAAATTTGCCAGAAAAAAAAACTAAAAAATGAGGAGAGATAAATTTGTTAGATCTAGGAGTGGCATTTGGTAATTTTCACGAAAATAAGAGTATTTTAAATATTTTTGCATTAATTAATTAATCAATTTTGTTTAACTTATTCTTTGGGCTTGGACTTATTTCCTAAATTGTATAAGAAATATGAAAAGTGAGTTTTTAGTCAAATGTGGTCTAGTACCACTAAGTAATTTTCTAATTTTCCAAGGCAAGAGTGACCAAATCCTGAAGAACGCCAATGCTGCTCGGTAGCCTACCAGATAAACGGTTGTTTGATAAATCTATATCTATCAGAACTTACAGAGTACCAACATCTTCCTGGAGAGTTCCAGTTAGAGAATTGGATGACAAGTCTATATGCAAGAGATATGTAAGTCCCCACAATGTAGATGGAATTTTGGAAGTTAAAAAATTGGATCCAAGATATAGACTTCTTAGTGATGGAGCTAAATTGCCCAAGCAAGAAGGTATTGAACCAGAGAACTGATTTACCCCAATTAGTAAAAAGGCTAGATTCTGAAGTTGACAAACTTCAAATGGAATATGCCCTTGCAATCTGTTCTCTTTCAAATTCAAAGCTTGGAGATTCTGTAGGCTTCCTATTGAAGTTGGACTTGGTCCTCCTAATTGATTGGTACCTCAGAATAAGGCTGACAGGCTACTCATATTTCCAATATCATAAGGAATGTCACCCCTCACATTGGATTCACTTAAATCTATATATTGAAGTGATGTAGAGAGGTTACCAAAGGAAATGGGAAGCAGGGCATTTAGTGGATTTTTCGCCAGTAACAATGTCCCTAAGTTTCGAAGATTGGCCAAGCAAGAGAAGAAGTTTACTTCTGGAGCAGAAGTATCAACGTTCAATTGATTATCTGATAAGTTTAGGCGCTCAAGGTTTGGCAAGGCACAGAGCCTGCTACGAATAAACCCCGAAAAATAGTTAGCAGCCATGTCTGTGGTTATGATGTTAGAAGCATTAGAGATGAAGTTGGGAATTGCTCCAGTGAGGTTATTCCCTGATACAAGAAGCTGCTTCAGATTTGGAACCCCAAGGCCTATGTTTACTGGGAGGCTACCTGATAGCTGATTACTAGCTAATGATATTCTTATCAGAGAGGACATGTTGAAGGTTGTGGGTGGGATAACACCGTGAACATTAACACCTGGAAGTGATAAAATCTGTACTTTTGATAGATCACCAATCTCATGTGGTATAGTACCTGCCACATTGTACCCAAGTTTAAGTTTCAAACCTTAGGCTATCAGAATTTATATTTCATAAGATTATTAGATGCTTCATATATATTTCATTTATACTATACTTAATTGGTATAATATGATGACAATTATTTTTAGCTTCTTCATAAAACAACTAGTCTGCTTTCATAGCCATACAGACTCCTTAACATTAACTATTTTAAGAGACTAACCTAAATCTGTTTGAAAATAGGCATTTAAAATGTTGTGTAATCATGAACCTACATGGTAGCTTAAATTCAGAACAAAAAATAGTAGATAGAGTTGACAAGTTGGAGAAAATACCTTTCAAATTGTTTGCCGCAAGATAAATTTGAACCAAACTGGTCAAGTTCCCAATACTCTGGGTATGCCTCCACTGAAGTTGTTCAATGACAGTGATAGATAGAGAAGCTCTTTGCATTGCCATAATTTGGATGGAAGTGAACCATCAAACTGGTTGTATGACAAATCAAGCGCTTGAATACTGGGAATGTTTTCACATATATTGTCTGGAATACTACCAGTCAAGTTGTTCTTTGCTAGTCCCATCTGGGTTAACGAAGACAAGTTGATGACAGCAACAGGCAAAGGACCAGTTAGTGCATTGTTTTGCACATTCAACACCTCCAGCTGAGCTAAAGTGCTATAGTAAAGGAAATATCAGAAGGTCTATCTTTAGTTTGACAGCAACAGGCAAAGGACCAGTTAGTGCATCGTTCGGAATTCCTGGAAATATGAAATATCAGAAGGTCTATAGTAAAGGAAATGATTTAACAACTACATATATAGGTGGTTTACCACACACTGGATTGTAAAAAAAGCCGAACCATACCTTTGAAGTTGTTACCTTCAAGGATTATCTCCTTCAGCATCGTTAAGTTCCCGATTTCTCTCGGTACACTGCCTTTAGTTTCAACCAAACAACATCATTAATAGAGTAACTAAACCTAACATGGCTGAGAGAGCATGTCTTGCTTCATCAAAACCTTTCTTTAAGAAACTGAAGGAAAGACCCCAAGCAAAGGAAATATAGGCCTTGCATTGCAGCTGCAAGCTTTAATAATTAATACGTAATTACATGCACATAAAAAGATGGACTTGGATTTTGATACTTGCATTTGTTCGAGCCAATCTTAGATGTGTACTGCAAATGCAAAATCTATGAATTCAATGATAAACTTCACCTATTGTTAAGAGATACTTGCATGCACCTTTGTATTTATCTTGCAGACCAAATTTGAAATCCAACAGAAATTGTCTTTTATTCAGTGAGAACTAAGATGTACCGTTTTAATGGGTTGGAGTACCGTAAACTTGTATTATCAATTGTTATGCAACATGTGAAAGTTTATACTCTTAGTTATATAAGCCTGAAAGTATCTGATAGCTGGTTATATGTCAGATCAATTTTTTCCAGTGCAGATAGGTTGAAGATTTCAGTGGGTAAGGAACCTGAAAATTAAAACTGATTACTAAAGAATAGAAGCTAGGTTTGAAGTTTAAAAAAGGACCAAAACCAAGCTGAAATGGTACCAATAAAGTTGTTGTATCCAAAACTTATCAGCTTCAATCGATGCAAGCGAGACAACACCGTAGGCAAAGTGCCATGAAAACTGTTATTGGTGAAGTCCAGTTGAACGAGAAATGACAGATTTCCTAGCTCTGGAGGAATGGTGTTTGTGAGACCAAAGTAAGAGATATTCAAGGCCACCACTCGAAGGTGACGAGCACCACAAGTAATGCCAACCCAGTTGCAGACTGAGGTGGCGATGGACCAGTTAGCCATGATCTTCTGAGGATCACTTGTTATGTGAACTTTAAGAGCAAGAAGAGCTGTCTGGTCTGTGTCGACATTGTTTCTTTGTGCTGCTACCACAACACCAGTTAAGCTAGCCATACAAGAGTGTAACAGCAAAATGAGGAAGAACCGAGTTCTCTCCATTCTGTGCATTGTCACTTTTTCAGCAGAGATGTGGACATGTTTTAACACTGAAAACGAATCAAGTTTTCAATATGAAAGCGAAGGTGGAGTTCTGAAGTCCAACTGCCACAAATTCTGACCAACGTAGCTAATCTTATATTCTAAGATCACTACAAGAGCTTATCAAAAGCCAATTATATTTTACATGCGAAGGTCGGGAAGTTTCTTAAGAAATTCTAAAGGCATTTCTTTAGTGGTTTCAGTCAACTTCATTACACCTTTTTTTTTTTTCGACAAGCAACTTCATTACATCTTGCTGTGCTCATCCGATTCTACTTGTTTTTTTCTTCAGAGTTTACTATTAGAAGAAGAAAAATAGATCACCCTGAAATTACTAAAGGCTTACGTTTTTTTTTTCTTTTATGCCATAACCTATACAACTAAAAAGAGGAAATGATTTCTGGGTGGGGGTAAACTAAGAGTTTAAGACTCAATGCCAGGAAGGTAAGATCGTTTCCACAGTAAAACAACTCCAAATTGCTTTACGAAGTTGCATATGAGGTTTCAAACTTCAACATCCTAATTAACAACTAACAAGTTTGTTGTGGACGATATGTAGCACTTTAGTATCTGTCTTCATTTTGCTAACATCGAGATACTGGGATCTAGTGGTGAGTAATCCTAGAGGTCAAGGGGTTTTCCTGTAGACGATATATATATCATGCACTGATACGCTGAGAGAAGAGGGACTTTTTAACAACTAATTAGCTACAAGACACCATAACAGGCGCAAGTGAAACTACAAATAGATAGCCTACGTAAATTTAATTATACAAGAGCTTTTATCTCTGGGAAGCATGAATAGTGCAGTACCCCCGACATGGAGAGAAAAGCTGCATTCATGCTTCAGACTTCAGAGCGTCCTAAACTCGTTATTACTGTAGTACATGCATGAATGTCGGAATTACAAACAAAATAAACAATAGTGGTCACATGAGAGCTAAAAATTACAGGAAACAGGAAACCCACATAGCACAGACACAAGATGATTCACACATTTAGCTCACAGGTTCAAGCATAGGCATCTGCATAATCATGTAAATCGAGTGATTAACTCTGTCCGTTTTCATTGTGCAGAATGGAATAATCTAGAATATGGTACGGCTGCAGAAAAATCATACCACTGGGTGATTTAGCGCTCCTTGAAGAATTTGGAGGGAGCCATCAGGTTAGACATAGACAGCTGAGGTGTGTTTGACAAGTTATTCGTTGATCTTGGATCAGTGTGTTGGAACCCCAGATCTCTTGATTTAGGCCACTCATCAAAGAAGGGCTGAAGAGGATGTTGTTCTTGTTTTATGGATCTCAGAACGCCAAACTCTCCACCAACATATTGTTGTTGCTGTTGTTTGGACATAGCAGAATCAACAGTCAATGCTTCACTATCTTGTAATGTCTGCATCTGGGAGTTGTTTAGCAGAAAAGAACCATTTCTAGGTTCAGAAGACGAGTTCAAGGGAACTTGAGATGTCATAAGACGCCACGGACTATCTACAGTACTAGCCACACCAACAGATCTTGCACTACCTGAAGCTTCTGACATAAAATTATGCTCCTCTGCTCCATCGAGCACCCTGCAGTCCATAATATCAAGACAACCATTATAGAAACCAACACCAAGAAACAAAAATCATATTTCGTCCAAGAAATCAATCCTCCTCTTCCAAGATTTTACAATGAACATGATAATATATAAATAGAAACAAAAGCAATCAATCCAAAAACTATTTACGTCCTCTAGCCCAGGAAAAAAAGGCAAGAAACAAATAGAAGCCCCACTGAAGAAACCTCCCTGAACTAATTTTTTCAACTTCCATACAATTCTGTTTCTCCTCAGTAAGTCTCAAATCCTTCCTCTGTGCAACAACAAAGTAGATACATGTATGCAGGGTTCGAAGAGCAAAGGCAAAGGGGTACTCACGAAAACAAGAGAACTGCTTCAAATTCAATTGTCGTGGTAGACAATATAATGTGAGCATGCAAGCGGCCCTCTAAAACCACTTAAGTTACTTAACCAATCTTCCAATAAACACAGAAAATTGCCAATCCAGCCTTCCTTTCCTAGCTTCCTCAGTTGAAAGAATAGAGTTTTCTCCAATACATATGACATTTGTTTCTCTTTTTCTTTGGGTACAGTAGTTTACAAGTCGACACCATACTAACCAATGGTATCATACCACTGTTTTGACTTAGGTCGTTTCTTTAACTAGAAAAAGCAACACAAGAAACTTCCGCACAATTAACAGCACAAGAATCTGAAGATCAAATAACAAATTCCAAAAAGTGGGTGCAAGGGTCTGAACGCCTAAAGACAGGAATAACAAATTAAAAACCTGACCAAATTGAGGTTTTAATTAACTATTTATCACCATCTGATGCTACAGTTGGAGCCCAAAAACTCACTCTCATAAAAAAGATGGCGGCCTATGTGCTGGCTGTGCTACAGTGGTGCCCGATGTATAGGCCAACTTTAGGCTGGGTCCAAGACAGCCTATGGGCACCACCCCATATTTTATTAATTTTCATTGACCATGCTTAGACTAATAACAAGGAAACTTCTCAAACTCTCAAGTACCCATCAAAAAAATTGCTTGTTGTCTGGATTAAACATCAAAGATTTAGATAAGAGATTTTATTACTTTATAATAATACAAGGACCAAAAAAAATTCCAGATTGTGTTTTAACCGAATTTTAACATGAGTATGCCATCACCAACCAATTCTTGTTTTACTGCACTACACTCCCTCAATGGATCTTCACAATTACACCCATCCCTTTCCCATAAAAAGCCTCACTTTTCTACGAATTTGGCTATTCTGCTTGGCATATATAAAACAAAAACTGATTGAACCAAGACATGCTATCAGAATCCCTTTTCAAGCCATAACGTCCCAACTCTTTTCATATATGGGTAAGTTCAAAGACCATGGGTTGGACAAAAAGAAAGACTTCAATTATTCAAAAGGTCATACACCAATACCACGACCCATGACCCACAACCCTTGAAAAGGGACTCCAGAGACCTTTCCTCCATATCTACCACCATAACACTTTTGAACTATTTATTCAGGTGCAGGCCTCAATCAAAATGAACGTTTTGGCCTGAAACACCAACTGCCAAGACATCAGTTAAAAAAAAAAACCATGATGTAGACCATTCTAAAATCTTTAAAAACCCATCCCCTATGTTTCCACTCGTCATTATTGGAAACTGGGTTGAGCCACATCAAATCTCAACCTTTCCAAGTCTCCATGTATGTACATTTTCAAACTACCAAAAATTCGCAAGAGAAATATAGACACACACACACACGGGCATAAACATGAGAGAAGAACTACATTAACAATATGCTGGTAGTCATGTAAAAACTACACCAAACAAAGGATCCTCAAGCACTGGCATATTGAAATGTGGCATTATAAGATGACCAAAAGGCAAAAGCTGCCTTTTTAAAATGGAAACTACTTGCTTTGCTGAAGTATGCCGGACAAATACACCAAATTAGCATATAAATCATTTCTTACTTCCTCGTATCTCTGAGGTGGTCATCCAAAGCAGACCCTCCTTTCAAACCCTGAGCTATATCTACAAGGGTATTGTCAGTTGGACTGTACCAACTATGCTAACTGTTAACGCTTCAAATTAAATCTTATACTATATCACCCCTCACTATATCAGTCCCCTAGTAATTATGCATTTATTATCAAGCCCTTGACATGCTCAGGACTGATGTAGTGAAAGGTGATGTCTCAATATATCTTATTGCAATGTAAAACAACAGCAGTCGATTACTGAACAAAACTCCAAGATGATGTCTCAATATATCTTATTGCAATGTAAATCTACAGCAGTCGATTACTGAACAAAACTCCAAGATGGACCATCATCTGTTATTGGCGTAACCTAGGATAGATCCATAGTATTAATATTGTCTTTAATGTTTTAGACTTTGGTCACCGATACTTCTGGAACGAGCCAAAAGGGGAGACAAGTATATTCCCAAGTGATAACATTTTAGAACACTACAAATCTACCATGCACAAACTACATATTTTTGTTGTAAAGTGTACATCAAGCCAAAGCATTTAAAAAATGTACGGAAGCAACACAGACAAAAGTCATGGCAATTTTACTAATAATCCAATAGGATATTAGGTATACCTGTTACCATGCTTCACTATCCCGTAGGGTACAGGCTCCATCTTCAACTCAGACACATCACCTCCAAAGCATAGATTCCCACTGTTTCCTGCCGACTGCAAGGGCATACTAAGGAAGGTCCCACTATGGCCACTGCTCCCTGTCCTTATATCCGACGATGCCACAGCTGACAATGATTGAGAAGCATTTTGTGATTCCACAAGCTTTCTTGAACGGTAGCGACCACGATTCATGTGCCGCTCACAGTACTTTGAGTCTGGATGTGCGTCTTTAGAGCATCTCCACTTCTTGCCATCTGTCCTCCGGCACCTCCCTGGCTCCGGGTCTATCTTCTTCCCACAGAAGGAAGCATAAGTCACTGCAACAGATCAATAGAAGTCAATTCATATCACCAAAAGCCGAAAACCTAGATCACACTAAAGACTCGGTTTAATTTCCTCTGCACATTTCCGAGGTTCAAAGCATGAAACGAACCAGAGAAACAACATCGAAGCTACTCGGAGCGAAAAGAAACAAGTAATTCACAGAAAAGCAACATATATAATCATCTAAGCTAAATTTCATGTTCAAATCTCAAAGCTAAACCTAAAAATACGACTCTAATTCTTCACAACCAAGGACACTAGGTTGCTTGATTCAGCAGAAAACTTATGAGAATCGCAGAGAGAGAATCTCACGAGAGGGGTGACGCAGGAAATCGGGGTGGATGAGATTGAAGCTGCTGCGAATAGGAGCCAAGAGGTCAGGAGGAACAGGAAGACCTGCCTTGAGGTACTTGAAAACCAAGGCTTGATGCTCCATCTCCGCCAACTGCGACACTGTGAACAGCGGCGCGTGGCCTCCACCGCCCACCAACGACTGGCTCATTCCGCAATCACTGCTAACAGAAGGAACCAAATCTCAGTCAACGATTGGGTCAACAGAGAGAGAGAGAGGCGGTTACCTTGGCGGAGAGGATGGGAGAGATGGGGAGGGGTCTGGCCATATTCGTTTTCCGGAAATATAAAGAGAGTAAAAATGTAGCACACAGACGTGAGTGAGTTTACATGGTACAAATTTGACAGTTTTACCATGAGGTTAAGTGAGGGAAAAAATTGAGTTAAATTCACAAACAGTATCTGGCAAGTATTTGGTCATTTTTCTAATCAAAGATTCCTTAACTATGTTTTTGATGAGTATTTGTGAGAATTTTAGAGGGACAGAAAAATCTATCATCATGGTTATGGGTAGGAACTGTTAGAAAATTTAAGAGTACATTTCACAATTATACATGTTTCATTTTGGGTTTTGAGTCTTCAAACAAGATTTAAACAAAAAAAAATTACTAAATAACTCACACCCTTACACATATCAGTAAGGTTTCAACCTATGACCTCCTCAATGTTGTTAGTTAAACTACTTAACCAACCAAGTCACAATTACCAAAAATGAATTATTATTTATATCAATCTAATGAAAATCAGAATGATAGAATGAGAAATGCTCATTTTTTATCTGGAGCTAATGAATTATGAGAGCTTCGAAATGCTTAAGCGAGCTGACCTACCTCAAGCAAATATTTCAAATGGTATGACCAAGAATTGTAGGCTATAGCATATATCAAAACATATTTTTTGTGAGACCAACTGCGTTGTTATATGAGATAATCCCTCATATGTTCTAAATCATCGCTCATATGACATGGTCTAGCTCTTCTTCTCCACACAGACAGAAGGTGAGCCATGAGGGAGCCTCGATGGCTGGATGTCGAGTAATTCAATTCAAAGAAAATTGAGCAATTATTTTTTGTTCACATAAGAAACTTTCCTCCGGCCAATATAAAGCTTGCTAGATATATATGCATGCGCATCAGACTACTTGGAAGAAAGTCCAAAGATCGATCATATCGGTCACTCGCAAAGTTGCGCAACCCATCTCCCCTGGCGTGTAGCAACCAAAAGTTGAAGAATATTTTGATTCAAGTTACTTGAATGATGCCCACATTTATCTCACACTAATTAATGACACTATCCAAACGTATTACAGTTTAGCTTTTGATGTATCAGAGATCTTGTGTGAATTCTTTTCCCTATTCGCCGAACAAAAGGCAGCATCATAAGGCGTAAAGCTTTGTACCAAAAGCAAGTAAAAAAACAATTTGCTTATTAGAAGATACTGAATACTGAAAGTTATCTCACTCAGAGATCAAACCTATGCTTCCATTTATTTTCTCAGGTAAACCAGGACAGTGTTCGGAAGCAACAGGCAAGTTCAAAAACACCACTGTATGGAACTGAACCAACACACATACCCTTACAATAAGTAGGCAGCAGAACATGCCACTACTAAGTTAAAAACTCGCAACACACCACCACAAAAATGCCAAGGCAGCAAACATAGTTCAGTTGTAACATGAAACTCGGACAAATCCAGATATCAGCAGTAGGTGATAGATACGGTAGACAATACATGTATGTATAGCTCAGATAATGCGCATCATTGATCATCCCGCGACTTTACGAGAATAGGCCCTGCCAGGTTGGATCTCCGGAACGGGTCTGAGATACAAGTTTCCAGTCTCACCAATCCATTGGGCTCCAGCTTTCATGGGAGGTGGGCGCAGAGGTTGCCCCACAGATTGCCTGCGGGAACCAATTGTCATGTTTGATAGCTTCTCAGATGCATCTGAAACTTCACGTGCAACCCTTCCCTTGTTCATTGAGGCTGCTAACCAACAAGTTCCATAGTTATTGTAAAAGGCCATCTGGCAATATGCACATCACAAAAATTCAAAATAATGTATTCACTTACTAGGACTGCTTTTTCCAGGGGGACGATACTTTTGTTGGTTGGCAGAGCTCTTCAAGAATTTATCATTCTTCTTAGCATCCTAATGAAGTTAATAAGGAATAATCAGTAACAGAAAACGCATATATAGGATGAGCATGATTGCCATGATCAGATAGAAGGGCCATTTACCTGGTTAGCCATATCCAGCTTCCGATGCACTCCTGCAACATTTATCACACATAAGTCAATTAGAAAAATTATAGCTCAATAGGCAAATTGATGAAAACATCCCTGGTTTCACTTGAAATTGAACTGTTGCAGACCTTTAAAACTGAAATGAATATACAATTTTTATACAACTTTGCACATTTATAAAATATAGTTTTGCCAACGAGTGATAAAATCCCGTGATAAACCTAAAGGTCCCAGAGCAAAGTGGTGAATTCCATCAATGACAAGCAATACCTTTGAAAGTAAAGGTAAAACAAAGTTACAAATTTCATCACAACTAGCCACAGTTGAAAATATATGTTTTGCCAGCCCTTAGCAAATGACTCGAAAAGTGTTGTCACAACAATATGATAAAAGGAGTTGTCCAAAAATTAAGTTCAGGTAACTTTGTGATTCAAAATTACCCGTGCCTATAGAAGCATGCAACTTTGGAGATGGAAAACTGCTAGTGAGCTTTGAATTGGATAAAGTCCCAGAGACCTTTCTAGCAGATTGCTGCTCCAATGCTCCCCTTGTTCCAGCTGTTTGACAAAGCAAGGAAGTTTAAATCCAAGTTAAAATTGAATACTTATATGGAACTGCCAGCTATTAACAGAGCATTTATCAGATTAGACAACAAACCAAATGGTGGCGTCCTAGCAGTTGTCGTTTTGGGACGAAGGGATGGTGGAACATAATAGCAACTCTGCCACATGAAAGGAAGCGCGCCTCAGAGTACAAAACATTTATACAACAATTTATTGTTCTCACTGTTCCAAAACATTACCTGGAAGAAAGGATGCTGGAGGGCTTCTGCAGCTGTTGGCCTCTTGGAAGGGTCCCAAGAACAAAGTGACTGTTTAAGAAGATATAGCACACGGTAAGAAAGGCACATGTCAAATTGCTACTGGTGAATATATTTTCAATATTATTCTCTACAACCAACATTTAACCCATGCACATATTAAATACAAAAATAGGACTTACTCCAATGAGGCTAATTGCATGATCACTAGCTGATGGAATCAGGGAAGAAAGATGAACACCAGCAAACTGCAATGAATACGGTGCACACAAAAAATCCAACTTTAACTTCTTTGACATGTGAATATCAGATAGACAATAACCTCATTAAAATTATTCATACAAACACACGCATGCACACAAATGCTTACTCTAAAGAAAATACATAGAAGAATAACCTGTGGAAATTGGTAGTTGATATCCCTTGCAAGACGAAGCCCACCAGCCCATGAATCTTTGTTTGGAGTGCCAATCACACTGCAAATTTTCTGTATCTCATCTGCTTCACTGCAACCATGATGGAAAGTGAGAACATACAAACAAACAAAGTGATACCACCAGACAATTCTAGCATAAATAATAACAAAAGGAAATGAAAGGGGCCAACTTGATAGTCGGTAAGGCATAGATACCTAATACCCGGAAAGAGAGGGCGAAGACTAAACAACTCAGCCATGATTGCACCCATTGCCCACATATCTGATAGTTTAAGTACAAGTTGTTTAGGGAATCCACATTATTAATGAATGATAAATCTTTACTTCAATAGAAATTTGCTTCCAATCAAAAACTCACCAACTTTAGAGCTATACAGGTATGACTGAAGCAGCACTTCAGGAGCTCGGTACCTAAATGTCCACCAAGAGTCACAATGTAGAAGAAATAATTATGCATCCACAGAGGATAGTCATAAAGCTAGACTACACATCTAAGTATAAAACACTGACCAGCGTGTTGACACGTATTCAGTATATGGTGGTTGGGATTCAATTTCCCGAGCAAGACCAAAGTCAGCAATTTTAATCAACTCTTTGGTAACCAACAAGTTCTCTGCAAAGGGATTGAGGTAGGATGATGTTACCAAATAGTCTGGTTATCCAGGAACTGAGTGGACTTTTTTAACATAATAACAAAAAACAATGGATTTTCCTCTAAGACTACAAAAAAGGATACAGTAAGCAGTTCCTGACTGAAGCAATAAAAGAATCGTAAACGCAAGAATAAGATCAAAACTGCAACTGGAGATATTCTACAGGGCCCAAAAAAATGGCTTGTAAATATAAATACACGGGACTATATATTCTACATGGCCATAAATGCCAAAAAAAAAAACCAAAGGGTTTTTATACTGACAAATTATATATTCTACATGGTCGTAGAGGCATTAACAAACTCCAAGATCTTTTTCAAATTAAAGGTTACTGAGTAAAAGAACAATAAAATGAAAATATCTAAAACATCAAAAGCAATTGACAAAGTGATTCTAAAACCGAAGTAATTTTTTGTAATCATATCAGACTTCTGGGAGAAAAGTCTTTCCTAAGGTTGCCTTCCAAGTTACAATGTAACAATTACCTGGCTTAAGGTCACGATGAAAATATCCATGCTGATGCATGTAAGCAAGGCCTTGAAAAACTTGAAAACACCAATTTCTGACTTGAGCTTCAGGGAATAGCTTTTCCTTATCTTTCATAAGCTGGTACAGATTAAATTCCTACATTAAAATAGATAGCATTAGCAATGACACTCGATCAATAACGCCATTATAGAAGAGGATATCAAGTTTTGAGATGCCGATGACTCTCGTTAATATCAAAATCATAAAAGACAATAGCAAATTTGGAGACACTGCTCACCATATATTCAAACACAAAGTACAATATGTCATGTTCTCTGATGACTTCCTTCAGCTTCACAATATTTGGATGATTCATTCTACGCAGTGACTGCACAGGGACACGCGATAAGATTTATTTAGTAATAAAATTGTTCTTATTAAACAAAATGTAGTTGGTCAACTTACCTTAACCTCTCGAAGACTTATGCACTCCTCCCACGAATAATATCTTTTCTTCATTTTTTTGATTGCAACCTGTAAAAATGTCCATTTGATTCTAAGTAAGAACAATATATGACGCATGGCTACATTATAAGGACCGGACCTCGAAAACAGACTTACAACTTCACCAGTCTGCCTATTTATAGCTCGCCACACAGTCCCAAATGTTCCATCACCAACTTCCTTTATTAATTTGTACCTATACCAGCCAAAAACTTATCTTAGTAAACCACCAATTAACAAAATTAAGGCAAGTAAAACGATAAAGAAACTTACCTCTCCATTCTACCAGAGGAACACAAAGCAGCTCTTTCTTTATTCAGTGAAAGCATAAAGACTCGCAGAAGATATATCGCATTTATCTTCAGAAGATGATCCTTAAAAACACTGTAAGATATAAACAACTGCCCTGCTGGTCCAGCTCAATCCAACATTAATCTGAGGAGATATGCAAGAGCACAAAACCAGATATCTTATGGTGGATGGGCTGCACAGCCTTATTCATTACTAATTCCCCAGCTTCAAGACTACAGAATGGCATGGATGAAAAGAAAGGACGAGTACCAGAGGACATATCGATACCGACTTAAAACCAGAACAGAGCAATTGGTACCGCCAACAAGAACGATTCCTAGCTCAAGACAGTCACTCAACTTTCATAAACTTAATAATTGGCTTCTCATCTATACTAAGTAAAAATCAGTATGGAACCGATATCTTGCTTCTCACAGTACCCATCAAGAGTAAAAAGAAAATAATAGCTATGTAATAAACAGTCTGCACAGGCTTTGTATGACGTAACTGATTTATCTAATATTAACTATGTAGAGATCTTCAGTCACAGATCAGCAGACTTCAGCCCTGTCATAAGAAACAAGAAGCATGTTTAACAATATTGAAGCTACTCAGAATCCATGATTGGAATCATAGATTTATGACAGGTTTGACATACCCCTGAAGAAGTTTTCCCAGAAAAATCAAGTGGATGTTGTATCAGCAATGCACTATGCACTAAAGATCCAACACCTAACTTAGAAATAGATAGCATCACGTCTCTTGTACTGATCATGCAAGAGGAACTGGCAACTAAGTGCAATTAACAAAAGAAACCAGAAGAAAATCTCCAAGGACAAGAAATCTCCAGTCAAGAACTTCCTGGAAAGAAAAGACTCGGTACTGGTGGCAGTTTGACAAATGGCGTACTTGCTCCATGTCTTAAGGAATGTATCACAGCTCTGTAGTTCCAAGCTCGGCACACCCTGAAATAAAAAAAAATTACAACCATCAGGACATGAGATACAGGTGAATGTAGGAATATTGCACATACTAATCCAAACCAACATGTTTATAAACTCTATAGCCCTAACAGTTTAATCAGTATTCAACTAGTGCACATAATATTCCAACTTCTCTATAGCTTACAATAAACTAAGATTATATGCAATTTTAGAGACATACAATAAACTAAAGCATATAGGAAACTCGAAAATCAGAAAATACATATGAACAACAAACAAATTTATCAATTAAACTCGTACATATTCCAAATCAAGCACCAGATTTTCACGAAGCCTTCACCAATCCACAGATGACCAAATTCCTAATCCAATCCACCTCGAATCAAATCGAGACGAACAACACATTCGAAAACCGAAACCCTAACCCCGATTCACATAGCACCGAATCAAATCACACGAAATCAAATCGAATCGAAAACCACAAAAGCAAAATCGAATCAATCCATAACCAGGAAGGAAAATCGAATAAAAAGGGGGTGGGAGATCAGATCGGGAAAACGAACCAGAAAGCCAAGCGGCATAACCACCGTCGCCAAGGACGGGAGGAGATGGAATATCCAGAGTTTCTGTTATGTCAATAACCGACTTTGCCTAAAAATCCACCGAGAGATTTTTCTGTTTTTCCAAGAGAGAGAGAGACAGCTCAAAACTTCGTGCTATCCAAGCAAAATTTACCTAATTTAGGTCGACCTTTCCTCATTTTATAGCAGCCACCTCTCCCAGAGTCCCAGGCTCTAGCATCTGAGGATATTTATGTCATTTGGCGCCCCTGGTCAGCCTGGACTGCCGGGTCCTCATCTCCTACTAATGCCCGGCTGTTATTATTCATTTTACTTAATACTAGTCTCATGACACAGTGTACTGTATTTAGTTATTATTTTTCCAGCAGAAATTGTAAAAATAAAATAAAGTAAACTGATTTGAGGTTCTTATGAACTTCCAATGTTCTAACCAGAGACCCCTTCCCGCCGTGATTTTGTGTTAAACGGTGGTGTTAGGCGGCTGGCCGATTTTTGCTCGCCTAGGCGGTTGGGTGAATTCTGGGCGGTTAGGCTTTTTCTTTTTTTTTAAGTTCTGACTTTTGAGTTTGATTCGGATACATAAGAAATACTTAAATGATATGGAGAAGAAGAATTTGATGAGCTCCGAGAGATTAGGCTTGCAAGAATGCATTCCCATTGTTTGAATTGTTTTTCGTATTTTCCAAATAGTTGGTGAATTGTGTTTCTTATTATTGATTTTCCTAAATTCATTGTTGTTAAATTGTATTTCTTTTTTTTTCCTAAGAGGCTAAGATCATTAGATCAATATTGTTGAACATTTCTCAGAATTAAGAACATATGTATTTTCAATATTCTAGACATTATATATTTTTTTACATTAATTTCATGCATTATATTCTTATTTTAATTGTATTAATATAATTATTTGTTATTAAAAATTTAAAATATATACAAAAATACAAATCTAATTAATCTCCGATTAATCCTCTGAGCGCTGGTTTTCAGCTGTGCGCCCAATTAACGCCTAACTTTTTTATAACCTTGTAAACTTCAGATCTCTTTACATTACTAATAAGTTAAAAAGGAAAGAAAATAACAATTGCCATCTTCTTCTTATAAATGCAGATGAAACAAGAGTCAAAATAATACATATAGTTCATTGTGAATCATACATATTTGATTGCTTCCACCGTAGAATTTTAATAGCAAAAAAAAAAGTGTTCAAAATAGTTATGTTTCTCATTTTTTATTTCCTTTTATTTTTTCTTTATAATTTTATATTTTCTAAATTACGATCATATCTTTCAAACCATAGTCAAATAAATTTTAAAGTTTAATAAACCTTGAACAATTTTGGTGGTTCAACAATTTAACCAGTCAATATGTCAAATCTGTTGTAGGAAAAATGGAAAAATGATCTTCTCATCTCATTAATAATCTCTTTATATATGTGTCAGGATTACAATAGAAATAAATGGTAATTAAGGCTACATAATGGTGATTAATTTGTTACATCCGTTGACCATAAACGTCATTAACTCATTCATTTATTTGTTTTAATGAATGCACACTAATAGTGTTTTTCCTTCAACACTCCCCCTTGTGCCGAGTTTAAATATATAATGGTGCATAAGGTGTTGCCTCATTTAAAACTTTGCCAAGTAACAAAACTCAATGAGAAAAAATAAAACCTTGGTCGAAGGGGAAAAGAGCACAACACACTTATTACATTTAAGATTAACATATATGTGCTAGACTCCCCCTGATGTATGCACCTCCTCCCCCTAATCTTTACATTAATCATGGGAGCTTTGATAAATTTTGCATATTTAATTATGCATCTTATTTGGCATGTATTTCTTTACGCAAAATATGCAATCGACGTGAATAGTATTCATTCTCATTATGTCGTTTTCTTTTTTCTTTATAGGGACTATAAACCTAAACCTTTAGGTATTGTTGTTGCGTGGGCGCTAAGCTATACAACGAATGAGAGGTCGAGTCAAAAATATTGTATTAAGTGCAATAATGCATCTTTGCATTTGTATAGGGAATCTCATTTCTCAACACTTATTCGTCATCTTTCAATTAGACGAAAACGGATCTATCTTTAAAAACTTCGACTGATCATAGGAGCTATGGAAGCCTCACTTTTAACCTTTAGAGTGCTTAAAAGCCGATTTATAGTTTAATCTTCAATATTACAATCCTCAAGATCCATTTTGATATTGTGTCTACCCAATGATCTTTTTCATTCTCGACTTAGGATTTGTAATTGCGACATCTTTTTAGTTCATTAAAAGACTCTGCAAATCCATATTGAATGCGCAATGACATAACACATCTGATCCATATTTCTAATCAAGCATCTTACTTCGTGAACATTTCAATTCCTTTTGTAACGCTACGTGATCTAGAACCATTTCTTGGGTGGAGAAAGTTTGTTCTATGACTTTCATGTATATCTCTTAATTTCGATCCCCATAGAGATACCTTATTTTACATAAACTGCATTTGTCAGTTTTTCAGAAACTACCAATTTGATAAGGTAGTGGAGTGCAATGACATCCATTACTAGAATATCTCTTTATGGTCCATTACAAAAGAGTATTTCCTCGTAGTCGATTCCAGTGCGTTTTGTGAGAGATCTTGCGCCATAAGGTGAGTCTATACTCTTAATTCTCATACGCATCCTAACAAAGATATATGATAGGGTTTACATTTTCGGTGTCGGCTTCACCTACCCAAATACATATCTCTTTGTTAGTGAACTTTAGTTCATACTAGATCGCTTCTTTCCATTGGGCCAAAATTACTACGTTGCTATTTCTCAATGAAGTATGGTTCGATATGAAGACTCAATATGCTACATCTTCATGTGGTTTGTATTTGGTAGAGATCTATACATATATAAGGATTTGTTCTAACATCTGAGGTGTCCCCCAGTGATAATCAAAATCCAGGAATTCTCATGAGGCGGATTTGAGATTATGGATAAATGGATCCAATTGTGCCAAACTCGCTTTCTTTCTTTAATCGAGTATATATCGAACATAAAGTGGTCTCCCCCTCTTCCTTGGAGAGCCACGGCCTATGACACCAATATGTCACTTTATGGTGTCAACATGCCACCAACTATGGTGGCAACGCAATGCCCAATTTTTTTTGGGTGGCGTCATGTCTTTTTCTTAGGACATTGAACCTTGCAAGTATATTTGAAGATAATATTTGTGATCTCATCACTTTGTGCAATAGTGGGGATCAAGATTAGACACAGTGAGGACAAACCACAACAATTCATGTCGTTCCACTTGAACATTCTTTGTTCTTATCTCCCCCTAATGACGAGAAGATTGTCTCATCAAAGTGATATTCCATATATCTAGCGGAAAAAGAGATCGCTTATCAAAGTTGCAATATAGCGGACTATCTGGATGCTCGTCTAAAAAAACTATTATTCTTCAATACTATTGCTTTTGGGAATCACATGATGCATTTTTTAATATTCCAGTATTCATGTCATACTAATATTTTGTGAAGTTGCTTTACTTTATACAGTACTTCGCAAAGTCAACATATTAAAAATCGAACCATGTATATTAATATTAGAATATTCTCAATTCATTGAGAAATTTCATAACATTGGTTGTA
This sequence comes from Argentina anserina, assembly GCF_933775445.1. Classification (NCBI taxonomy): domain Eukaryota; kingdom Viridiplantae; phylum Streptophyta; class Magnoliopsida; order Rosales; family Rosaceae; genus Argentina; species Argentina anserina. Next base: position 14,373,659 of record NC_065876.1, read on the forward strand.
TGTCAACGATTGCATCAAGGTCTTGTCCAATCTAAATGTACTCCAATACCAAAATTTTAGGCATATATAATAGCTATTGCAATTATATCTTAGAAAATTAGTGACAAACTATTTGAATTGACATAGATTTGTGTCGCTTTTAAATTTGAGGAACTTTCTCATTGTAGTTTGATATTAAATATACTTTTTCAAATTGTTGTACTTTCATTATTCTATACTCTTTTTGTAAGAGGACATTCCATTCCTCATATCATATTCCCTATGCATTTTTCAAACAGTACATTGTTATCAATTGTCATGGATCGGTTGTATGAACCTACATGTTCATAATATTTTCCCTTTGCTTTAGGATTGTTTCTTCATTATTATCCATAGTTCGTTCTGAGAATTTTATCCTCTCTTTTTTTCCGAAGACATTTTTTTGTCATTCAAGATTTTAAATATACTTCAAAGTTACGTGCATGAAAATATGTTTGTATTCGATCATGGTTGAGCCTTGGTTAGCTTGTAGAGAAGGTCGGTACTCAAATTATTTAGAGTCCAATATATGTTGTGTTGGTTCAATCAACTGTAAATAGAGTACGAGACTTATTAGTTTCGCAATCTAAAATTATAAATAGACTTATACGAAAATTAAACATACCAAAATACATTATGACCACTTTAGAGCTTTATGAAGTTGTTTTATCATAGTAAAGATATACAATTTAATTAATTTCCAAGAAATACAAATCGGATTGCAAGACCAAGAATTCAAAATTGTCGTATTTTTCTATGCTTCATGAAAATACGTTATCACAAGAATATGTTTGTCCTCTCTTTGTTTTTGAATTATAAAATTATCATGAAATTTTGTTATCATGACAATGCTCATATCATATGCTAAATAACATAATTATAAAAATTATATAAACATAGCATATGCAACAAATATAGCATATCATTTAACATGGTTAAGTAATTTACACAACTTAGGCAATTATCGTATTCATGATACATGCCAATGACCATGTAATCATGTATAAATAATTAAATATATAATGCTTAAAAATTTAAATCATAGCATCACGATTTAATGACATGCTAAGTAATTAAATTTTGATAAAAGCATATCATATAACATGAATAATATTTAGAGAGTACTTTGCTCACATAACATATATAATTTCATTTATATGAATGAAATGCAATAAAACCGCCAAATAAACTGCATATTTAAACGATTATTGATCTCATGATTCCATGTTGCTCGTCACATGGTTATAAATAAATCACATGAAAAAAACAATAATATTTACATGATTAGTCACTTTAATCATATGTAATGAAATTGCATATGATTTTAATTTATCTTATTTAATAAAGGTAATAAATAATATATAAAAAGTAAAGTGGATTGCACATTTACCATTTACACAGTAGTTGTTAAATTGAGATCAATAACAGTGAATAGTAAGTATGATTCACTAAGCGACAAAAGTAACAAAATAATTACCTTTGACTGTTTATCATAAGAGGTAATTTTTTTAATAACCAGAGGTAAAAACCTCTTTTTTCATGGGTCGGGTCGGGTCGATACATCCGGTTTAGGAGTCGTCAGATTGAGGTCTTTTGTCATAGGTTGGATCTGGGCCGGATCCGGGTTGGGCTCGTGGATCGACATATCCGGGTCGAGCCACATCCTGCGGTGGCGTCGTCAAGGCAACCACGTGTGGCCGGCAAAAATGGTTGTGCAGGGTGCGCCGACCAAGAGTGTAGGCGTTGGACCATCGTCGATGGTGTCCGGGTCTGCAAGCTAGCAGCGACAGAAGGGAGTTCGCCCCTCGGGAGATCGCATCGTCAGTGGGTTTGTCTTTTGCAATTTTTCGACAGAATTTTTCTATGGTTTACATCTCTCTATTTTTTCTTCACTTTGGCTGAAATCTCAAAGGTGAAACCAATGTGTTGATAACATGTTATAGGGAAAATAGGAAATGATCTTTTCATCTCATTGATAATCCCTTTATATAGGGGTCAGGATTACAATAGAAATAAATGATAATTACAATGGTAATTAAGGCTACATAATGGTGATTGATTTGTTACATCCGTTGACCATAAACGCTATTAACTCATTCCTTTATTTGTTTTAACGAAAACACACTAATGGTATTTTCCTTCAACTAAATCTTCTTGTTGTTTTATTAATAAAAGATAAATTAGCAAAGTTTCAATTTTTACAAATTGAACGAACATCACAAAATGACAAAAATAAATAATAACAACTTAAGTATTTTGGGATTGCGACATTGAGATTGCTCAAGATTTACTTAATCTGTTTCGCACGGTTCAACTTTCATGGGCATTCCATATTTATGCCACTTTCACCTTGATCATTGCCTCATTGGTTATCGGTTCAGTCACGGCTCTAGTTACGATTATTTTTACATTTTCAATGGTTTTGTGACATGTAGTGCACAAGTGATGGTTTGCCATCTAATTACATGATTCCCTTTCAACATTTTTGATGTGTTTGTGCACATTAGTTATTCATTTTTCAAATGTGTTGGTGCATCCGACTATGTTTTGCTTTACATTCGATGTGTCTACATCGCCGCATGTATTTTAAATTAACTCATAATTTATTATGGAGAAAATAATATATAAGATAATTGGGAAAATTATCATTTTTATTTATGAAAAATAAAAGATAGAACAATAACGAGTAATAGCAACGGAATATATAGAAGAAATTTACTTTTCTATTGAATAAACGATATTACAATGATTACACCTTAATCTATGATAATGTTATTCTCAAAAGTAAAAATACTTCTTACTTGATAGTCACAATCAAGTATAAAACAACCTCACTAAGATCGTTGCTTCAAGTGTCGATACAACCTTACTAAGAACGTTGTAGTCTCACGCATGATCAACCTCACTAAGAACGTTGATGTTGTCACTAAGGTCTTCAATGGAGTCACTAAGATCTCCTAGCACTAAGCTCTCCTTTTTTTTTTTGAAATTTCTTCTCTTTGGTTTCACCTTGTTTCTTCTCTATCCGTGTGTGTCCTTGGAGGCTGTAAACCTACTGCATATATATCACCTCCTTCTTCACGGCTCAAGTCCACATAAAGATAGGAAAACCTACTTTCCTAATACAACTCAGCATTATGGTAATCTAACCAAGCCGTGAAGCATTCCAAGTCTAACAAGGAAACTTCTTTAATTGGCCTTTATGCAGATCCGATCTCCTATTAATGGCAAAGCCACTGCCTATATATATATATATATATATATATATATATATATATATATATATATATATATATATATATATATATATATATATATACTCATATACCTCACGGCACAACTATTAAACCCTAGCACCAATTAAGTCCAATTCCCTTCCTAAAACACCTTTAGATAGAAAAGGAAAAAATCCATATAAATATGGAATACACCTTATATTACAAATCCCTTTTCTATATCAATTTCTAAATGCCTAAATATAGATAATTCTACCCATAATAGGAATCAATAACAACCCTATTGCCGTGAGGTACATACCGGCTATTCTAGGCAATTTCCTAGTCCAACTAGGAAATAATTTCCATGCTCCCCCTTAACTTGATCTTCACTCCTTTGGATCTTCATTAACACCATTGAGGCCAAACATGTGTACCTTCAATCTCCCCCTTTCGCATTCCATGCACCTTTCACCATCAAGTACCTACACACTCACAAAGAACATCATAAGTACAAGTTTAATAAAAAAAACTTAAAACGAACATGTTGAACCTCCCACTATATTCAAACATGAAAATAGGTCACTTGTCATCAAGAATCAATTATCATCCTTTTCAAGAGATCAAGTGACAAGATCATAGGTTCTAATAGACAAAAATCATTAAAAACTTTAGAATGCAAATAAACATGAATAACCAAACATAGTTTGTGCATAGCAAAACCAAACTAATTGAAAATAGTTCTTAGCAAAGTAAAACATGTTAAAGCTTAAATAGGGACTAGGGACTTGATGTCTCCCCCTAAGGTGATGAAGCCAAAGGAGGAGAGGTCTTGATCAAAAGAGCATCCTAGGCATGACCACCACGGTGGCCACGTCCTCGCCGAGCACTCCGCCTACGACCACCTATGGAGTTGTAATTTGTCCATTCATGGGGAACGATCTCTCCATTCTGAACAGCATGACCATTGGATGTCGGAGGGGAAGGATGAGCAGCATCAACAACTAACACCAGAAGGGATTCTTGAGAAGGAGGTTGAGGTCCTTGAAGACATTCATGATCAGCCAACCACGCCATCCGAGTTGCAATCATGGTCCGCTCGGCACGACGCTCTTGTTCCTGAAAGATGGCATCCCATAATGGACTCCCCTCTGTTAGAAGAGGATGAGGAAACATGGCATCGGAGTGCAAGGAAGATGAGGACGAGCCATAGCCAAAAGGACTTCGAGTAGCCACCATGGATTGAGTCTCCGTGCCTAGATCGACTAGCAACTGCACAACAACCTCGAGGCGATGAAGATGGCGAGTGACATTGTCGTGACCAGTTGCATGCATGAGTTGAACTCGATCGATTTGGGTTTGAAACTGCACTCCTACACGTCCAAGAGCTTGATTGATGTCGGCAAGAGTCACAAGACGAGTAACACTGTCCTCCTCGGCAGCAGCACGGAGAGCTGCCTCCATCTCACTGTAGGAACTTCTTGTTCCACTCATGGTAGATATGCCTGCACACTTGACACAAACCGTGAAGACCACAAAGGAGAGAGTAAGATGCGGTAGCAAGTACACAGTAGATATCTATATATAGAGGCACTAATGCATGAACCCTAATGCGAAAAGGGAAAGAGGAAAACCAAAAAGGACCCTAGCTGCAAAAGGAAAGGAAACCAATCAACTTACATGCAGTTCTTACATGCCGTGGAAAAGAAGAGAAAATCTTATAAACTCAATCATCGATAAGAAGATAAGAAGATCAAGTCGAGATGATGCAAGAGGATTTTTCTGAGTAGCCAATGCATGCACCATGCAAACCTAGATGCACACGGTAGAGAATGCAAGTGGTGAAGCACACAATGTAGTACACCCAGCCAAAAGATGGACGAAAATAGAGGGAACCAATGTAGAGACGGAATATAAGCTTTCCATAGAGATGAATCATACACATGCATATGGCAAGAAGGAAGCTTAACTAACCATGAAACAAAAAAATTACCCTAGAGAACTTGCCAAAATATCAATCATACTAATCATGAGAACGAAATTGATACACAAGTTAATCTTGTAATAGATGCATGAGGGCAAAAAGAAATACACATACATGCAAAAAGAAGTCCAAAAACCAATGAGTTCCACCAATACCATCAGAAAACTTTCCATAATAAAATGATCAACAATGCACGGTATCTACCGGTATGTAGGCAAAACATTAAAAAAAACAACGTGAACACAACAACCACTTGCATGCATAGACAAGTATGATTCTAGTAATACATAGAATTGGAAACTAAAAATCAAATAAGCAGACCACTCTATGAAACAGAAGCAATTTAGGACCTTACACGCATTGAGCTCTCAACATGACACTGAAGGAAGTACAGAGTACACGATATCAAGATAACTTTAGACAAGTCCAAGCATAACATACAACTATAGTAAGAGTTACAACAATGACCTGAACATTCTCATTGAGCAAGACAATACACTTTATCAATCACACAAACATGCAGCCTCGAGTAATATGCATGATCATTAGCCAATAGTAAGATGTGTCTTTAAATATACTTCAAAATGGGACTGAAAATGAGGAGTGATTAAATGCGCAAGCCAACTTAAACGACACTCCCCCCTATCTCTCCATAAAATCACCTTGTAACACCATAATTTGTATTATATTTTTTTTCTTTGATAATGATAATATATGCTCAGAACATTGCGGAGACAATTTTTCAACCACCGTGGAGACCAAACCAGCCCATTTCAACATGTATCGAGTAGTTAGTCAATCCCTAGAGAGGAGAGCTAGCCTGGCCTAAAAATATCATATCCTCCGGGGAGACCAAACCAGTCCATTCCTCCAGGAGTCAAGTAGTTAGTCAACTCCTGGAGATGTAAAACTAGCATGGCCTAAGACTGCATGCACACAATCCTTACTTTTTTTTTTGCATGCAATCACAATCTATAACATGTATTCAACTACACAGGCTCCTGATTAGGTGACTCAACTCAAATTTGTCCACCACTATGAAGTATGTGTACGTGAGAATCAAACAAAAAGGCTAATGATCATGAATACTATCCGAGAACACTGGATATGTGATCCAAAGTAACAATGTCAAGAGTCCTAAAGAATTAATAGGTAAAATGCAGTAACTCATCTATAGTAAGATAAGATCAAGGATAAGGAAATGTTATTACCTTGACATAGGTACTTACCAAAGCTGTTCTTTATCAATATTGAGAGCAAATGCCAATGGCATTACGTAATGTCAGAAAGCGTTCTATATCCAATGGTTTGATGAACAAATTTGCCCATTGATAATTTGTAGAAACAAATTCTAATGATAGAATATTTTTATCAACAAGTTCACAAATGAAATGATAGCGTATATCAATGTGTTTAGTCCTAGTATGTTGAACATGATTTTTGGAAATATTAATAGCACTTGTATTATCACAGAAAATCACAAGTTTTCCTTGGGGAATACCATAATCCTTAAGCATATTCTTCATCCAAAGCATTTGAGTAAAACAACTACCTGCGACAACATATTCAGCTTCTGCAGTAGATAGTGACATACAGTTTTGTTTCTTACTATGCCATGCAACTAAATTCTTACCAACGAAGAAACAACCACCACTAGTGCTCTTTCGATCTTGCAGATTACCTCCCCAATCTGCATCAGAATAACCTGCAATTTCAGCATTAGTGTCATACGTATAAAATACACCACAGATTATACTTCCGAAAACATAACGAATTATTCGTTTAACATCTTCCAAATGTGATTCTTTTGGGTTAGCCTGAAACCTTGCACAAACACCTACACTGTAAGATATGTCATGACGACTAGCAATAAGGTAAAGCAAACTACCAATCATACTACGATATTTAGTTTGGTCAACAGACTTACCATCAAGATCATGACATAACTTTGTGGTGGTACTCATAGGTGTACTAACAGATTTCTTCTCAGTCATATCAAATTTCTTAATGAGATTTTCAGCATATTTTGATTGGGATAGAAAAATACCATTATGATTTTGTTTAATTTGCAGACCCAAAAAGTAAGTAAGTTCACCACACATACTCATTTCAAACTCATTAGTCATAATTCTAGTGAATTCTTTTACTAGAGTATCAGAAGTAGACCCAAAAACAATATCATCAACATATATTTGTGCAACCATGAGATGACGTTCAACATGTTTAACAAAGGGAGTTTTGTCTACAGTGCCTCGAAAATATCCTTGAGAAATAAGATAAGTAGAGAGTTTATCATACCAGGCACGAGGAGCCTGTTTAAGACCATAAACAGCCTTTTTAAGTTTCCAAACGTAATCAAGATGATGAATATCTTTGAATTCTGGAGGTTGTTCAACAAACACTTCCTCCTGTACTTCGCCATTTAAAAAAGCAATTTTTACATCCATTTGAAATAACTTAAACTTACATTGACATGCAATGGCTAACAAAAGTCTGATGGATTCAAGTCGAGCCACTGGGGCAAAGGTTTCATCAAAGTCCAAGTCTTCGACCTATGAATATCCTTGAGCAACTAATCTAACTTTATTTCTTGTAATTGTGCCATGTTCATCCATTTTTATTCCTGAAAATCCACTTAGTACTAACAACATTAGTATTCTCAGGACGAGGAACAAGAATCCATACCTCATTCTTTTCAAATTGATTGAGTTCCTCTTGCATTGTATTGATCCAATCATCATCTAGCAACACCTCCTTGATATTTTTAGGTTCTATCACAGAAACAAATCCAAAACACTTTAATTTGTTAGTTTCTTTAACTTTTTCTTTAACAAAACTTACTAGAGCTTTGTTGATTTCCATAATCTCTGTGTTGGAGCATCCAGAGTCATCTTCTGTGGCTGAAGTAATCTCAACAGTCTTCCTCCTTGTACGCATGCCTTCGCCAGTATCTCCAATGATATCATTTGATGAATGATCTTTTCTAACCTGCTTGAATCCAGTTTGATAATTTACTGCAAGTTGTAGATTTTTATCCACTTCTGTGACTGCTTCCTGTGATTGCACATTCTCATCTTTTGAACTAGTTAAACTTTCTTCAGATAAAGTGGACTCATTAAAATTATCATTAACAGATACATTTATGGAATCTATAACAGTTTGAGTTTCTTTATTATACACTCTATAGACACGACTGTCTAGAGAATAGCCAAAAAAATATATGAGTCTGATCTTGGAGCAAATTTAGCTAGATGTTCACGGTCTTTTAAAATATAACAAGGATTTCCAAAAACATGAAAGTAACTTACATCGGGTTTCTTACCTTTTCATAGTTCATATGGAGTGTTCTTTGTACCTGAGCAAAGAAGAACTGGATTCCCAATATAGCATGCAGTATTTACTGCTTCAGCCCAGAAATTCTCACTTAACCAGTTGAATGTAACATTATCCTTGCCATGTCTAATAAAGATCTGTTTTTACGTTCAGCTATTCCATTATGCTGAGGGGTTATGAGAGTTGAAAACTCATGAAACACACCGTAATCTCGACAATATTTAAAAAATTTAGAATTTTTAAACTCAGTTCCATTGTCAGATCTAATTCTAGCAATTTGAAGATTATCTTGTTGTTTTTCCACTATAAGTTGTTTACTCATTTTTTCGAAAGAATCAAATGTCTCACTTTTATCCTTTAGAAAATCAACCCATGTAAATCGAGAATAATCATCAACCACAACAAAGATATATCCCTTACCTGCCATACTTACAGTAGCAGAAGGTCTCATTAAGTCCATATGTAACAACTCCAAAGGTTGAGATGAGGAGGAAGCATTCACAACTTTATGATTTGCACGAGTTTGTTTACCTGTTTTACATCATCCACAAACAACATTAGTACGACCACTTAATGTAGGTAAGCCCCTTACTAATTTTATACTAGATAGTCTAAGCAGATCTTGAAAGTTTAAATGACCAAGACGCTTATGCCAAAGTTCCATGGTTTCCTCAACTGAACTAGTCCGAAACACGATTCTGAGTTATTAGATTTCAAATTAGATGCAACATGATAACAGTTATCTCCTGATCTATCCCCTCCATTCACAACTGTACCATCTTTATTAAAAACAACACAATGACATTTATTAAACCAAACATCTTCATACTCATCAGCTAATTGACTAACACTAATAAGATTATTAGATAAACCTTCAACATAAAGAACATTATTTAAGCAGGTAAGATTATGAGATCTGATTGAGCCTTTGCCTCTTATTTTTGCTTTCCTCCCGTCTCCAAAAGTAACAGCACCTGACACACCCGATTCTTCTAAGTCAGAAAACCAATGTTTGTTACCACACATGTGTCTAGAACAACCACTATCAATATACCAAGTGTCCTCCTGTCTAGCAGATAAAGCAGTAATAGAAACATTACACGTAGCCTCAATGTCATTTGATTCATAATCTATATCAATATGGTACAAATTACAAAAAGCTTCTATGGAATCATGATTATCCTTTTTCCTCCAAACCTTCTTACCTGAATATCTCATAACCACGTTTGCATCATGTTTAGTTTCTTTATATGATTTAGACAAACCAAAAAAATGAGAGATATCAAGTAAAAGTTGGCTATGTTCTTTCAACTTACTTCGAATATCTTTAATATCTTCCTCATACCTATCATTTGAGTTGACAACATTTGATTTGAATGAGGTCTGAATATTTTCCGATTCTACATGTTCTCCAATGTATTTCTCACATTCCTTTGAACCTGATTGTTCACAGACAAAATTAGTGTAAAAATTAGGATTTCTAGTTGAGTTACGCTTACTAGTATATCTAAGTCCAGTTCGATCGTTGTAGCTTTTTCCTGAACTCAGAATATCAGATAGTGATTTTGAACTATGTTGAAACTTTTCAACCTTGTTATCCGTTCCATCAAGCAAAACCTGCAACTTGCCAAGTTTAGAGTTTAATAAGTCAATTAAATTATTCTTTTATGTTACCTCATCCTGTAGCATTTGAATTTTGGCTAAAAGATGTTTTCGTTCAATCACTTGATCACCATAGTCATTTTTCTTTCTCATGTTTAGTTTCTCCTTTTTCCATTTCACTTTTTCCCTTTCAGCATCTCCACTTGTTGTTTTAACAAGAGATTCTTTTCAGAAATGTTCTCTGCATCTTTTATAACTCTTGCTCGGTATTCAAACATCTCATTATCTTCATAGTTGTTGTCTTCATCTTCTTCTTGATTCTCAGTTTCTGAACCTGGATAATCTAAAGAGAAAGAATATACAAGAGCAAATGTTTTGTCCCTTTTTGTGGAGCTATATCATCGTCACTCCAAGATGTCTTGTAAGCCTTGTTACCTAAATCAGTCTTTATGTTTCCACAATCAGTAGCAATGTGGCTAATACCACCACAAGTATAACATTTCTTATTGTTGTTACTACTACTTCCATACTCATACTTCCTTTGAGAGAAATTATCACTACGTTTTTCAAAAATCTTATTATTAAAATTTCTCTTAGAATTCTGATTATTTTGTTTATTCCTATTATTTTTCTCATTCAAAAATTTGTTAAACTCTTTAGTTAACAGTAGTATTTCATTGAGCGAAATCCATACTCGCGAGCAAAGGTGGTTGATTCAATCATTGACGTTCCATCTTGAGCTAGATCTACCGGACACCTCCAGTACCTGCTCTGATGCCAATTGAAAATACAAGATAGAACAATAACGAGTAATAGCAGCGGAATATGTAGAAGAAATTTACTTTTCTATTGAATAAACGATATTACAATGATTACACCTTAATCTATGATAATGTTATTCTCAAAAGTAAAAATACTTCTTACTTGATAGTCACAATCAAGTATGAAACAACCTCACTAAGATCGTTGCTTCAAGTGTCGATACAACCTCACTAAGATCGTTGCTTCAAGTGTCGATATAACCTCACTCAGAACGTTGTAGTCACACGCATGATCAACCTCACTAAGAACGTTGATGTTGCCACTAAGGTCTTCAATGGAGTCACTAAGATCTCCTAGCACTAAGCTCTCCTTTTTGTGAAATTTCTTCTCTTTGGTTTCACCTTGTTTCTTCTCTTTCCGTGTGTGTCCTTGGAGGCTGCAAACCTACTGCATATATATAACCTCTTTCTTCATGGCTCAAGTCTACATAAAGATAGGAAAACCTACTTTCCTAATACAACTCAACATTATGGTAATCTAACCAAGCCGTGAAGCATTCCAAGTCTAACAAGGAAACTTCTTTAATTGGCCTTTATGCAGATCCGATCTCCTACTAATGGCAAAGCCACTGCCTATATATATATATACTCCTATACCTCACGGCACAACTATTAAACCCTAGCACCAATTAAGTCCAATTCCCTTCATAAAACACATTTAGATAGAAAAGGAAAAAATCCATATAAATAAGGAATACACCTTATATTACAAACTCCTTTTCTATATCAATTTCTAAATGCCCAAATATAGATAATTCTACCCATAATAGGAATCAATAACAACCCTATTGTCGTGAGGTACATACCGGCTATTCTAGGCAATTTCCTAGTCCAACTAGGAAATAATTTCCATGCTCCCCTTAACTTGATCTCCACTCCTTTGGATCTTCATCAACACCATGGAGGCCAAACATGTGTATCTTCAATTTATTTATAAGAAAACCTTTATATATGCATTCAATCAAGTATCCCATAATATCTTATATTCATTGTAATCAATCATGGTTTTCCTTTGAAGAGAGGTTTGATTGATTGTAATCATGGTTTTTCTTTGTAGTACTTGTTTTCTTTTTTATACAATATGAATGACTAGATTCGATAATAAAATATATATGCATGGTGGTCTCTATGTATAAGTTAATTTGAATGATTATAATTGTACAGTGTACTTACACACCGTGCATAAAAGAATTTCCGGTTCCAATCACGGCAAGTTAAACTCGGGACTGAACATTGAGGCTTGGGAGATAATGCTTATTTGACTTTTATATTAATTAGTTAGAGCCCACGGTCTGATTCCGACGACCAATTTATATATCATTCACTGAAAAATTATGCAATGCAAAACGCAACCCTTTTTCAATTAGGAATAACTACTAGATATGAAATGAAATCTTCAGTATATCGACGTATATAATCGTCTCCAAATTCCAACCTCGCCAACTATCACTAGCTCGAGAAAAAGAAGAAGTTGGGAATATGTCGAACCTTGCAAATGATCAACAATAAGGTGAGTCAATTATAAGCTGTTTTTTTAATCAGTACGTAATTCTATCTGCGTTTCTAAAGATCTGTTTTCAGACCTCAAATTCCACTTCCCTTCCCCAAACCCTAATAAAAAAACCCTAAATTTCCCTTAATTATGGTCATAAACATCATCATCTGGGTAAAAACTTGATGGACCATATGTTATGTTGATGGTTTGAAACTTGATGCAATTTGAACCAACCAATATTGTATATGCAGGTGGTGTTGAAACCTCTCAGACGGAAACGATGTCGATGGAAGATAGAGCGATGGCTCGTCTCATGCAAGCGTTAGATGAAGCTGAGCGCCTAGAAATAAAGCAAATCGTCGAAAGAAAACAAAACACTTTTCAATAGGGATATCACAGAAGAAGACGCAATGGATTAATGGAATACTTAAGGAATAATCCCCGGCCTATTCCCCAAAGCACATTTATCATGTTGTAGGCAGTAGAATTTGCTATCATGTTTGCAACCCTGCTGATCGACTATTATTATATGATCATGTTAATTTGCTGGTTACATCTACTATTGTAAGCAAATTTGGATTTTGAGTTGATTCCATTAGGATTCAATTTGATTGCTATGTTTATTTTTCACCTTTTCACATCCCGCCAAACTTAAGCAAAATTTTACCTTGAGCATTCTAGACGGATCCGGAATATGACGGAACTCTTTGGAAGAACCTAGAAGGTGTTAGAAGTCTCAAGAAGCCTTGGGACATTTCCGGAAATCTCTAGAACCTTGGAGAGGCTAGGAGAACTAGACCACTCAAGAATTCTCTAGAACACTCAAGGATCATCTTAGAGTCATGAAGACTTGTATAGACTTATGGAGAGTTCTCTAGAATTCTCTACATTGTACATAGTCCTAGAAATCTCTAGAACTAATCAAGTAGGATGAGGAGGCCTATAAATAGCAAGCACCCCTCTCATTTCATCAATCAAGCAATCTAGCAAGAAGCAAGCTATCAAGCATACTTGTAAGTTCTCTCTTGTTCAATATAAGTTCTCTTTCAATATATTCTTCTTTGCCTTTCAATTGTTCTAGCAGGGCGTTTGCGAGTTTAAGGCTGATTTAGCATAAGGGAGTTGCTAAGGCCGCACGAGTTGCATAACAAAAGAGTAAGCTCGTGACATTATGTAACCTTTATTATCTAAAACTACCTAGTGTTATTGAATTGTCTGCCTCCAAACAGTTTTCTGTTATTCTCAGTCATTTCGTGTTTTATTTGGATATTTCTTTTTCAAGTCACAATGCATCCGTTTGCATATTTTTGATGGAAGCTAAGACGACCTCATGGAATAGTAGAAGAGAAATGGCCTGAAGTGGTCGAGTGGCCGAGGGTGTTTCTTGGTTGTTCTGGTTCACAAATTTGCTTGAAATTTATGTCAATTGTGTTCATATATAAGCTCACTTGCTGTATGGATACAATGAATGATAAATTGGTTGTTCAAAGTTACATCAGCTCAAAGATACAAAGAAGCTAGCACAGTAGTAATACGTAAATCAGAAGCAGCAAGAAGAGTTCATGAGGGAAAATACAAAGCTGTCAGGATCAACCTTTCCAAACCCCTTGCATATTTTCAAATCATCAAGATGTCATTAGATACAGCTCAGACATGACAAAGAAACAAATGGCCAGAAAATGAGAGGGATGCTAAAAAAAAACATTATACCGAGTACATGTCGACACCTTATAAAAGAATATATCTATACGAAGAGCCCTGTATGTCAATTAACCAGCTTATTTGGGTACCGAGACTTTAATCGAGTATCCATGGCTTCTTATAGAATGAAGTAATTTTTATCTGTGAATGTGAATGGTATTGAACTTGCTTCTTCCGCTTCTTCTATCCCTATATCCGGCGACCCTCCAAGAGACTGACTTGGTTGTTGGGTTCCTATGTTCATCATCTAGAACTCTGGTTAGATGAGTACCAGAGCTTTTTCTGGCAGATCAATATTTTCTCCTTCTCAATACCATACTCGGTATCTTCCTTCCGACATCCCCATCTCATCCCCTTAGCAATAGTTGCGACAGCATCCACAAAGTAGCTCGATTCCCTAACTATTGCATAGCCATTGGGGCGCAGGATGCGGTCCATCTCTAGGAGCACATATTTCATTTCGCATCTGTGGAATGTACAATGCATTAGAATCACTTATACTTTGTATTCAGTATTCACAGTGAACGCCGACAGTAATTATCTAGCATTTAGCTTTTTCAGAAAAACTAAAGCTTCCCGACAAATGAAAATATACTGGATAATCTGATCAGTACCTGTGGCTTTCTGAAGTAAAGAGGCCATCAAGATGGAGAAGATCATAAGTGCGAGGATATGTAGAGAAAGCTTCGCACCTGCCAACCAGAAACCATGAAATCAATACAAAAAGACTGCTGGATGGCCAAATGAGGAACATCAAAAGTATGCTATTCATGCGCATCAAAGCTTCCATGATCAATAAATTTAAACTTACCAGTCATGGTAAGTTCCAATAAGGCCCCGATCATAGACCACAGGCAGTGTATTTGCAGCATAGGAAGAGACCACATTCATGACCCACAAGGGATCATCAATTGAGGCTGCTGCAAGCCCTCCATACACAGTGTTCATGTCCATAACATTTCTGATCTTATCTGTCCCAAGTGCTGGAAGCAACTTCTTGTAGTGCTGCAATCGTTTTTTCCACTTGCCATCATCATGTTTCAGAGCACTAGCACTCCCACCATGAACATCAGAAATACGTTCTGGTGCAACATGCAACCGCTCTGGCCATTTAGGAATGCTGTCCAAAGACGACCTTTTGTGCTTTGGGTTTGGAACAACAACACAAGAGCGCAATGGAGTGTACCATGCTGAATCTGGTTCAAGGCTATCATCACACTTTCCAGGATAGGTATCTGGTTCAGAGAGCTTATCGTAGCAACTATTATCTGACAACTTCTGCCAAACAGCAATGTCATCCTTCTTGTTGTACAATTTGAAGCACAATGAAGTTAGCAGATCTTGCAACTTCTCGTAATCTGTTTTCTGATCTTCTATAGTTGTGTTCCATCCACGCCAGCGGTTTTCATAGTTGACAGGCGGACCAGAGAGGACCCAGAAACCTCCAGGACGAAGTATGCGATGAACTTCTAGCAGGTAAATCCCACCTGGCAGAAGCATAATAACATTTAATACTAGTTCAACTGTCAGGAGCATATACACTGACATGAAAGTTCCACACAACTAACATTAGAAATAACTCAGTATAAATTTAAAGCAAGTTGAGAACCCTTATGTTCACTTATCATGTATCTGTTTCATATTTAGATATTGGGTAAAATGCAATGCATCACTTTCAAAAAATCAAGAGAACCATGTACGCCATCTCAGCTGGTATGAGCTGACATTTTATTGTTGATCACTAAATCTCTGTATATTAACATCACTGCCTAGAATGGAAAGATTCTGATAGCAATTGGATAGAGAAAGTACCAAATTCCGTCCATGGGATAAGGCATCTAGAACAGTGAGCCATATCAAATGACTTTGAGGGGAAAGGAAGCCTCTGAGTGGAAATGATGCCAAGGACTGCTGGAATTCCACGTTCCAATGCAAACTGAACTTGAGCTTCATGATTATCTCTTGGTGCAAGAGAAACAGTTAAAATCCCACGATCTAGCAAATCGCCTCCCCAACTTGCAACCTAAATATTAATCAATTAAACAGATTAACTAATGTACCCTCTCAGAATAGAATTACTTGATACTTATAATACCAGAAGTGTTGCTTGTATGCAGGATTGCAGTTAACGCAGAATAAAAATAAAATGAAGATTATTGCTATAGATTGAACTCAGTTCACATGTTTGACCATATATCATGCTCACATGAGTGCCAAGTAATTACTGAACACAGTATCTGTTCACCCACCCGCAATTTTTATTTTCATAACAACATGATAAAATCAGAAGTTTTAAAAGATGGTTACTTGGACTCACCCCACAACCAGTGTCGATCGCAGTTCGAATAGTGCCGTCTTTCATTTCTGGAATAAGATCTTGCATCAAATCAACATATGCAGAAACGCCTTTAGGAAACATGGTTCCCCCACCAGGAAAAAGAAACTTGTCTCCTTCCTTTCTCAGCCAATTCTGATTAGATTTCTGCTTGTTAATCCAGTCATATGGCACATTCCTGAAATCAGATCCATAAGATCAAGTCAGACAGACAAACTTACCAAATAGAATTTTGGAACTGTAAGTTGAATCTACAAATACATTGTCGATTGAAATTGAAAATTTACCTGTACCAACATTTATCCCGGCTATTTGGCCACTTGATTGGAGACTTGTATCCATCTGGAGGTGGAACAAGGCATTCATTCCTTTCAAATACTGGAGGGCAGTGGCGTTCCATGAAGGTAAGACGATGAACGCCATACTTCCTCCATCTCTGTACATAAACATAGATCACTGTCATCACAGTATGAAACACATCTAGTATTACAAAGATTACACAAAAGCCTGCAGCACCTAAATTAAATGAGGGGCATACCCTTGGATCTGTGCAAGGAGTGTAGTCTTGATAGTCGGCACTGCATTCAGGGAAGGACGCAGCTTTTATCTGGAGAGGGGCCACCAGTGACTCCTTAGCAGATTGAACTGCGATCTGTTTGACATCATTAGCCTCAAATCTGTTCTTCTCAGAGCAGAAGATTCCACCAAGATAGAATGAGAACCCGCATAGCACGAAAAACAGTACTGACAATTGAAGAACTCTGGAGCCTTTGTCCGGCGCACCCGGTTTTGCTTCTTTATTATACTTCATAGTTTGGAAAATCAACTATCTGCAGAGAAACGAGGCAAACATTACAAATGATTCACACAATTCAGGTATCAAGCATAAAACATAATGCCCCTAAATTACATATCCCAATCCCTGAATCATAGCCACTTATAACCAGACTCAAACCAAAACTTTAGAAGTTCGTTCATTCCCCATGTCATCCCACACATCAAAGTAAATAATCCAAAATCACACACAAAAAAGAAGAAAATGTGAAAAAGAGTACTAAATGCACCAAACTTCAACATCACAGTTCCCATCTATCTCAGTGTATGAAACTACTGGTTTACATTTCTAAGACAAAGTAGGATAAAGACTGATCCATACAACCCTCTTCTACCCTCTTCTACATCACATAAATTTTTCAGAGAAACAGTAAAACATACGTGTTACTAAAACAAACCCATCAAAAATGGGATAACAAAATAAGTTGTGGATTGAGAGTTTGTGTATATATTCTGGATAGATCCTGATCCCAGCTGAGGAACAACACACATACCTATTCCATCCAAGAACCAACTTCCAAGAAAGAACACAGTAAATAATAAAATAACCAAGAGGTGAAATGTAAATCTAACAGTGACTGCCGACCAGCTTAAACTAATTAAGGGGATGGCAACTACCGACACTTTCAACTTTCTTCCTTTTATAGTTTTATGGTTTCTCACATGACAATGGGCCCATCCCCGCCTCTGCCGTCCCCCGAAGATCCGGCTCTCTCTCTCTCTCTCTCTCTCTCTCTCTCTCTCTCCCTCTCTCTAAAGTCTAAACCCAGCAGAAGTGACTCTCTTTACAGCCGTAATCAGACTGTAGAAATCAAAAGGGATTTAGAGTGGAGAAGAAAAAAGAAAAAAGCAACAAAGCAATTTCCATCATTTCCTTGAACGTAAGAAAAGTTTTTATGCATGATTCCATTGCCAATCAGCTGCTTTCTTTCGCCATCATTCAGCATGAAGAAAACCAACAAAATCAAAACCACATTCTTTTTTTTATGCAAACCCACAAAGAACACAAGCTTGAAATTCACTGAAACGGAGCAACCAAGATTTGAACCAAAGAACCAATGCCAGCTAAACTAGATGTCGACAAGCCAAAGAAAAACAGAGCATTTGCAAACCAATTTGCGAGAGATGTCATCTTCATCCAAATATAGTAAAAAACGAAAGAGAAGAAAAATGGGTTACTGTCCGAAACCCAGATCTAATGCGCAGAACAAAGAAAACCCAAGATTGCAGAAGAAACGAATGACGGAATGCCAGACCCAAAAAGACCAAAGAAACAAAAGCAAAACGATGATGGGAGATCTGACACAGCAAGTAAGTAGTACAAAATAAACAGTGAGACCCAGTTCTTAAGTAAACAGAACAAAGAGATAGAAGAAGAAGAAGTACCTTGTTGTCTATAAGCTGACAAAGAAAATAAAAGAAGGGTGGAACCCTTTCTCCAGTTCTCTGCAACAATCGTGAGAACCCACGATTTAGAACCACAGGTGGGTTAAACGGGGCAGAGAGGAAGGAGAAGGGATATGGCAAGCAGCACAATATATGGGATTTATATAGATAAACAACTCTGCTTCCTCTTCTGCTTCGCTGTCCTCCTTCAATTACTCTTCTTTTGTAATTTTTTTCTTCTTTCTGTTTTCTGGTGGTAAATTCTTCTGTTTTTCTTTCTGTTTCCTTGTCTTTTCAGTTTTTTACTGACCCAAAATATCTCAATTGACCTTATTCAAGGGATTTTCAACCGCATTGATGATAACAAAAAATCTGAATTTTGGTGAGTTTTCTAGGCTGATGTGTTTTTAGTCCCCTCCTCCTTGCCATCTTGTCCTGCTGGAATGTTTTTGTTACACTATTGTTAGACGACATATTAACTCCAAACTATAATGAGAAGTCGTTTTTTATTTGCGTGACAAGATCTAAAATCTGTGCAGCCAACATTACAAGTATTACTAAAGAAATAATTAAATGTAGAAGTATTTCCAAGTTCAATTCATTAGATCAACGTTGAAATTTTAACTAGTGTAACCTAGATCGGAAATTGCATGAAAGCTAGCCTTCTACCAATCTAGCACCGTGGCCGTTAAGGTCTCATGTGGTTTCCATTTCCGACATCGTCATATGAAGGAGGACCTAATCAAAATGAGTTGCTAGATGGCAAAAGAACCTCAAGGAGTCTGACATTAAAACAGAGGCTCAACGTACTCGACCCATTTGGACCAAAAAAAAAAAACGTACTCGACCCTGATCCATAACAGCCTTCTGACGCTGCCACACCTGAAGTTGAAATTCCTTGCAAAACTATAGTGTTCTACTTTTGCCCTTCTAATTTTGTTACAAAGAATTGAAATCTCATATTCTTTTGTCACACAAACGATTCTGCTTGGAATAATCCAAGAAATAGGTTAGGAACTTTATCTTTTCTCTTTTATCACTTTCAATTTTCTTTTTGCTCCACCAAGCAACAAAAATTCGCTCCTGATGAATCATACCTTGTTTTCCATATTACCTTTCTGAAGCTAGTTTATATTCACCCTTTGTGAGTTTATCTAGTCGGTGATATTCACTGCAGATCGAAGTTGGTAAACCAATGGAAACCCGTGCAAGAATGGTGCAATTATACACATGCAATTCCGAGTCAAACCGAAGTTCATATTCGAATTCATGGGTTTACAAAACTGTCGGTAACAAAAGGAATACTTAATTACTTATGCACATCACCTCAGATACTGATAGTCAGATTATCAGATTATACTTATTAATTATCTGGCCAAATTGCATTACTATAGGATTATATTTGGTATTTTGTCGAGAAGCTAGAGAGATCGAGGTCTTATTTTTCTATACAAAATTTCTTCAGGAAGTGCGCGCGGTGGGAATTGAAGAGCACAAAGCCACGAGTCAGAAAATCACAAGGTTTCTGACCATCTTTAATACTATACTACTCCTTCATTCAATCATCGTATGTCAACTTCAGTACAGCCAACGTTAGTTTCCTTTATTTCTGAAATCTGAATCCCATTTTTCATTGATGATAGGGGGTCAGTCAGTTAGAGAAAGCCATTATTGAAAAGTTTGGTCTTCCTGCAGATCAATACGTAGTGCTTGACTCACCGTCATCAAGAATATTAACCCAAAAGGACGACTTTAAAAACTTCAAGAGAGGAATATGGTTCAATTTTCATCGCTAAGCAGTCGAAGTGAGAACTTAGTGGGAATCAACCAACCAACCAGTTACTATGCAGGATTAGAAACTTGTCTAGATTAACTGGAATTTTGTTTTTTAAATTTTTTTTGTAGAAATTTAGAACCAAAACTTAGCCTTAGCAGAATAATATTTAATTAAAAGATACTACAGAAGTACACATGCTAAAACTATAACAAATAGGTAGAAAGTTCATTGTTTAGGAAAATTAATTAATTAATAGAAAGAGAGTGAAGAGAATCAGAGTAAAGAAAATTAGATGTAATTTAGCCAAAAAAATAGGAAAAATTAAATGGAGAAAATGATGAAAAGCCCAAAAAAACAAGGGCTAAGAGAGTTCGAAAACCTCTGTCCTTCGAGGATTGTAGGAGAGTTGGAGAGTGAACCAACTGAATGAGGGTAATTTTCAATGCAAAGCTACATTTAGTTTAATATATCCTTAATTTTTGTCTGGGCTGAAGCGCATAGAGCCCACCACTTGTACATGTCCCTGCAACCACCAATTAATGGCTTACGATTATTTGCATGCTATCTTGTTACGATTAAGGTGCGCCTATTGCCATCTCACCGTCTTCTTTGTTCACCCCACAATTATATGTAAACTCAAATATCCACCTTACCTTTAAAAAATCATAAATATTGTAAAATCACACGATTAAAAAAAGGTCAAACTAAAATGAATATCTCTCTTATTTTTTCTTTTAATTCGTCATACTATTTGGTGGTGGGAACCCAATCACGACGGCACAACATGGTGTACGGTGGTGGTGCGGCAATCCTGACGTCAGGCTATTTACCGGATTACATCAATGGTTGTTTTATGAGTTGCTCGATTGACAGTGCCGCGTTGATATCGGTTCGACAACAGAGTGATTCAGTGACGGCAGCACTCGGGGGTTATTAGGCTCTACGGGCCTGGGTTCTTTCTATGCCTCAGGTGTCGATGGCCTGGGCTTGGGCATTGGCATGTGTCCGGGCAATTGGCTTCCTGGAGGTAGCTATGTTATTTTTTATTTTTTATTGCTTTTACTTAATTCTTGTTATGCATGGCTTCATGTTTATGAGCCTATCTCACTCATGTGGCGTATTTTCCCTCTATGGGTTATTGTATTTGCTTTGTCCAATTTGGAAGGACTCTGCTCCATATCATTATGTCCATCTATCTCAATTGTTTCCAGAGTTTTAGTCCTCGATTACCAAAACAACCCAACAACTATCATTGTGTACCTTCATGTGAGCATGTGTGTCTGTACGCATAAAGTGCAGTTGTGCACTTACCAATTAGATTATGGGTGCTCACGTGTGAGTTCATCACCCCCCTCCCTCCATTTTCTTCGGTACTGGTTCTTGTCCTTGGTTACAGTTTTCGGTTCACTCTCGTCAGCCACAGCTCTTACATTGCTTAAGTGACATTGGTGGATTGTGTGGTGTTGTTTTGAGGGAGCTCTTCCTCTCGGTAGTGGACTTCCATATATTATGTGTATTGGGATTAGTTTGGCATCAGTTCGGGCATCATTGCTCAAGTCATGGTAGCGGCTGGTTTTGTGTTGTTGCTGATGTTGTAATTTTAGATTTGTGTTTAGGGTTACACTTAATTACACTTTCCATGTGGATTGTGATAACTTGTAATTTTTCTTAGCTTATGTTGTTTTGCTCTGGGGTTTCCCTGATTTTTAATGAAGTTTTTCGTCAACCACAAAAAAAACCATATGTTATTATCTCTATTCAAATTTCTTCGCAACCTTTTTTTATATATAACTTTCATTCTTTTTGCTTGATATTTTCTCTACTTGAACTACACACACACACACACACACACACACACACACACATATATATATACACAATAAGTTTCAGGTGCAGACATCTGCACCATGCAGATTCCGCAATTCTGGCGACTAACAATACGCAACGATGGTGCGGAAGGTGCTGGTCGTGCTCCCCCCTCATGACGCTCTTGTATGTGTCGGCCAGAGCTACATCGCCGGTTCATGGCGGCCGGAATCTCGAAATTTTTGGAAATTTCAAGTTTCTCGGCACCGTGCGGAAATTTCAAGATTCCAGCCACCATAGACCGGCGTTGCAGCTCTAGCCGGCACAAACAGGAGCGCCGGTAGGGGGAGCATGGCCAGTTGCCAGAATCGCATAATCCGTATGATGCAAACGTCTGCACTTGAAACAGATTGGACAAAGACCTTAATTAGAATACAATATGTAGGAAAATAGTACCAAATAGTCATATGACGAGCTGTTTGAGGTGTTGCATGTGTTTACTATTAAAATTTAAATAATTATTCAATTTTGTTTATTGTTAATTATGTTTTGTTTTACTATTATTCTTTTAGTTTCAAGGATAAAAGTGAAATATTTGAATTGAAATATGATTATGGGGTGAACAAAGAAGATAGTGGGGTGACAATAACCGCATCATACGATTATTTAAATGCTATCTTGTTTGCGATAATGAAGCGGGAAATGCGTGAGTATATGGAGATGCATGTCTTTGGTATCTTATGTGTCTCAGGTTCGAAAGGAATAATGCATTAGCCAACTCGAGAGCTTTGTTATGGGAGAGGGTATTAGAAAACAAATATTATCTCTATGTTTGTTCCCGATTATCCTTGTTTCCTCCAACAATTTTAGCTATCGTGTACATGGCAACGTGCAGTTCTGATCCTTGTAGATATGTTCATTATGTACGTTGTCATAGTACTGTCTAGTTGAATGAATATATAGGGGTTTTTTAGGTACCGAGGACTGTTTCTTAGCTTAAGATACATATTTTTATTTTTTGCCAATTTTCTGATTGAATTATTACATCTTCACCGTCAAGTTTTTAGGTAAAAACATATATATTATCTCTGCAAATTTTCAGTCAATTGGGTAATCGTTAAGTCACTCAAAACTGTGTTTTTCTATTATACACATGAACGGTTCAAGTTCGGTAGATTTAATCCATTCATTGGTTTAACTTAGTTAGATACCTTAACGATTACCAAATTGACTGTAATTTTACAGAGGTGATCTATAAGTTATTACCTAAATATTGGACGGTGGAGATATGAAAACTCGATCGAAAAGTTGATAAAAAATGAAAATCCGTATCTTAGCTTAAAGAACAGACTTCCGCACCTGAAAAATTCGGTGTATATATATATATATATATATGTGTGTGTGTGTGTGTTGATTTTCACTTTACCTGGTTTTGTATACGTCGTCAAGGTCGTTGCGAACAAAGAAATGGCCCATTCTTTAGAGAAATCTACTAGATGCTAGAAATGATAAAAAATTCACCATAATGTGCCAATTCAATGTAATGACTCTTTTGTAGGACCTCTAATAATTAAATTGATTGCAAAGTGTAATTCTACGTGCCATATATTATATTTTAAATATATATATATATATATATATATATATAGTACGCGATGTATTTAGCTTGCTCAAGTTTCTCAAAATTGAGTTTGTTGTGTCATCTCACAGTGCATTGAGTGTAGCAGTGGAAGATCATTTATTTTCACATGTTTAGTTTAAGGTTCGAAAAAACACTAGACGGTATACAGGTGGACAACTAGGTAGTCTCGTAGGTGGCGCGTAGATGGATTCGAATTATTAAATATTTATTTTTATTTTTATATATGTATTTAAACTATTTATATGTTTAAAATATATATAATAATGCTCAATAATTTTCAAAATAGTCTAAACTCAAATTCAAAGTTCATACAAAAATATTAAAACAAAAGGTAAATTGTAAAACAAATGCAAGACTAAATCTTAAGTTCTTCTTCTTCAAATCCTTCAATAACTTTTTCAGTATCAGACTGAAACTCAATATTTATTTTTATTTCCTCATCTTCCGCGTCATCATCCGAAATAAAATATTCAATATGAAGTTATTTTACTTCAACTGCGTTTTAATTTTTTTTTTCTAAAAATTCACTGATTTTGACCGCCGAGGAACGTCGCGGACCGCCTAGGTGGCTGTCAAATCCCTCAAACGCCACGAATGACCAAATAAGTAAAAAACGTGGCGGTGACCCGCCTCCTAGCGTTTAGGCGGCCGCTTTTTAGAACAATAGTTTAGTTACATGCGCACTTATGGGTTAGTAACTCAAAAACAAAAAATGGTGAGGACATAGCCCAAAACGGATAATATCTCACTATATATGTGTTGTTAGATTCAACCTGCTTAGATTTCTAATCAGTGTCAATGCTGGACATGGGCGGAGCTACGTACTTTAAGATCAACAGGTGCCATGGCACCCCTCCAAGTTTGAGCTATCAGCTATATATGTATTTCATATCGCTTTATTTACTTTTTCTTTGATGGCGTATTAACATATCTTTTTAAGTTTTTATATACCTTTTCTTCTAGTGAATTTTGTTTCTCATCGAAAAACACAAACAAATAAATAAATAAAGCATTTATGTTGTGCGTAGATTATGGCTCTTTTTTGTTGATTAATGTCATTTACATATCAAATAATCTCCACCGACATGTTTGTCGTTTTTCCTTTGTTTTCTGGTTTTGTCATGTATGTGTGCTTTGCTCATTCTCTTAGTACAACAAAACAACACAATCCCATCTAAAAAATAAAAAATAAAAACAACGCAATCAACCAAATTAAAGCTACCAATAACGTGAATGATATTACATAAGATTGTTAATTTCTCTCTGCACAAAAAAGAAGAAGAAGAAGAAGAAATATATAAGTTTCTCTCAGACTTATCCACATTTGGCATTTTATGAGTTATTCAACTCTAGCTACTTAATTGAGTCATTTTCAACTGGCCTTCATATATTATCTTCTAAACGGGTACGTATGGCCGGGTATGTAGACTGTAGTTGTATTGTCAACTTCAAGATTTATATGATGCATGATGCATCAGTGGAACGTAAGTAATAATAATTATCAGATCCAGATTGCTGATACATATGATCATTCAGGTTTAATTGATGTCCTGATCGCCAGCATAATAAAACAACCTCAGAAGCAGTGTGGGAAAACAATTAAAGCTTATCCATATTCTTTGATTCTCCAAGATTATATGTCTAGGGCCGGCAAGTTAATTAAGTATCGGGTTCTCTATTAAAGGTATTTTCACAATAACCTGATGTTCGAACCAAAACCATCTTACTACCGGGGGAGCGGTCTCTGCAGCGTCCCGAACAACTTACATTCTAGCATGTTGATACGTACTATATATGTCCACAGTCCACCCCGTTGTTAGTTAATTTTTTTGTCCCTATTTATTTGGATGATGCCTATTTAATCATAATGAACAAAATATCAATAAGATTCTAAGGCAGTCGTTATATGCAGGGTGATGGCGGTACGGTATGTTTCTGTCTCAAAGAGAAAATCGTGTCCCTTGTGGTTAGTTGGTTACTCGAGTCTTTTCCAATGCCGACATTGAACCAACACTCTTCCAATGATCCCGCACTGCTAATTTTAGGAATATCAAGTTGATCGAAGATAGGAAATTAGGAATGTTCCTATATCAATTGGTTTGAGTTGCATGTGAGAATCTAGATATGCATTTCTATAATGTGACGCACACGTTAGCTTTGCATTGAATTGCGATGAGGAAATGTAACCAGTATTGATTCACCGTCGACTGTGTCTTTTGTTTTCTTGCTCAAAACAGAGGGCCGTCAATCATTATGTTCTATACTTCTATATGATATGAAATGGTTTTCTATCTTCACCAATCAAACATAGCTGCAAACATTTTCTTTTCCTGCACGCGCGCAGTACAGCCTCATCGATATCTGAGCACCCGGCAAGCCTTACCGGAGTTTGTCGTACCGTCGATCGTCGTCATACTACAGTGAAGAAACACGTACATTGCCATCTCTTCTTTAGCTCTAACGCAGGTTCCCGATTGCATTGATTCTTCTCTTTTTGGGTTCGTCAGTACATGAATTGCATGAAATTAAGCTTCTTCTCCTTTCGAGAATCGATCGGCTTGTACCCTAATACATGCAAGCTATGTACGTACTTGCGTTGGTTTTTCTTATAACTTTTTTTTGTTCTTAAATTTGCTTATGTTGGTCCCTTTTTAATTAAGGATGGAGTGATGGACGATGAAACATTGGGGGCTATTGTGCTAGTGACAACAACTTGGATAGAGGCTTCGCTAGTGGCGGCAACCCTACTAATATGACGTTGTGTATAATTTTCATAATCAATGGATTAATTAACACAATAGATGGGGACATGGCATGGACCACATTGTAGACTCTAGTAGTTCTTAACTTTGGAACTTGCAATCTAGCTAGTAGTTCTCACTTTGTAATCGATCGAATAGATTAGTTAGCTCAACATTCTCGAGTATCGTAATTCTTCAAGTTGATTTTGTTCTTTGTTAACTAGGATTGATTTCAGGTCTCTATTCTTGGTCCTAACCAATAGTCTAAATATCGTTTTCGGTATCATATCGATCGAGAGGTAAAACGATATATCGGGGGATATATCGGTTTTATCGGATTTGCTTATTTTCAATAAAAATTATAAAATTATACTTCAATATGTACCAAATAAACTAAAAAAACGGTACTAAGTAACTAAAGAAAATAAGTATTTAATTTAATGACAATTAAAGTACACGAACGACATCTAATAATAAAAATAAGTATTTAAGAATGATTATTTAGACTTGAAATTCATCATATCTATTTAAAATTTATATAAATTAAAAATATATATGAAAAAAATGAAAAAAAAAGTTTTTCAAAAAAAAAAAGAGGAAATAAATATTTAAAAAATTAAACAAAAATTGAAAAAAAAAATTCAAAGTTTGACCGATATTTGACCGTTGACCATCATTTTTACGTTGACCGATAAATTTTGACCGATATGCTCTTATCGTATCGGATTCGAAATATCAGAGATATATCGGCGATATCGCCGATATTTCGAACAGGGTCCTAACTAGTTAGTAGTTCAAGAAAATTAGTGCTAATTAATATGTTTATATCCAATCATTTCTGATGTGAACACATTGTTTGTCATTGTGATAGTTTAAAATCCAATAATGGTAGAGCACTATTAACTCCATGCACGTCCTAATCATTTGATCTCAGAACTTACTCCATTTAGTGTATTCTTCCAACTTAGGATTCTCTTGGTACCATTGCAAGATTTAGGTGAACAAACATATTAGGTCTAACAAATTGCATGGAAAATAAGATGCATGGGTTCACATCAAATTAAAATCGATAGACAAAAAAAGTTAGGAGGAAACTCACATGGTTTAGGGCCCTCCCAGATTGAAAACTAAGCCTAAAACGAGCTTGAAGAAACAGAGTCGGTGGGGATGAGTGGTGATCTCAACACGCATTTTAGATTTGTAATAAAGATTTATTATAAGATAACTAACTCAAAGATGATGCGTAGTTAGTGTCCCTATTCTATTTGAACGACTAATGACCTGGGCACGAAGAAGAACATGGTGCATATTATTGACATTGGCATCAATTAACTTCACATGGCATGTTGATGATGTGAGGATTTGCATGTGGAGATAAGAAAGGGGAAAGAAAGAAATAGACCTCTAAGCCATTGTCTTTGTTTCTGTTGTCGATCTTTTGGCAAATGCCAACTGTACGTGGTGTTTGGAGTGTCGACAGTGTTGTAGTTCTGAAATTTCTTTTTTAATGTATACGCGTACACATCATTAGTTAAGGAGTAGAGACTAAGGTATCAATTAGAAGATGTATATAGATGTGAGATTTTTTGTAAGAATGATAGGGAAAGCAACGATTAGTGAGCATTAACTCACCATTTCCCTTTCATCAAGAGACAACTGAAATGTCTCGTTTTATCGGATGCTTGAAGCCATAATTAATACACATCTTAGATAATGATAGTGTTTAGTGGTTTTCTGAAATTTTTTTCATGTCATGATCATAGGGAACGAAATTTCGTATGCATTGCATATTATTGTAAGATGCACTAGTAACTAGTTAATTCCTTTAACAACAAGTACGTACTCAAGTTAATTGCATTGGAAGTCACACGCTTTATAGTCACTTTCTTTCATTACTGAAATCATGGAGGTAGCATTCAAGATAAAACTTTTTTCAACTCTACTGCTAATTAATTATCTGATTGATAATGATGTTACTCATGTTAGTGTAGGAAACCCGCTTAGTTCAAATACAAGTTTTTTTTTTGTGATATCTCAAGCAAAAAACTTAGAACAGACGTATGATTGAATTAGAGATGGCAAACGGGATACTTAACGTACACGAGCACATTTAAACAGCACCGATAATTTTAAAGAGTCGGACTGAGTCGAGTAATATTGTAAGCATTGAACAGTAAAGTTTGACATATATGACAAAAAATTTGGTCTAATAGTGGTTGAAGAAGTTTGAATTTTGATAGTTGAAGCTATTGCCTTTTTTTTTTAGAAAGGTTCGCATACAACATTTTCTTAACCATTTCAAGCATGTAATTATTGAAGGAGATATATATATATATATATAAATTATTGACTGAATTAATCGAAAAGTTAGAGTCCCGCGGAGGATTCGAATATTTTTCATGATATTTGTATAGTCTGCTGAAAAATTTTTCGTGAGTCTAATTTTGTAGTAGCAGATTACTTGGGAGTGTGCTTCTCGTGATTTTATGTTTTAGTTCCTTAGTTTTGTTTCAGTGGTCCAAAAAATAAAAGGCCGAAAATGTTACAACTGCCACATCATTTAGATTAATATTTGATAAAATTTCAATAATGGTACATGAATTTTTCTCCATTGATAATTATGGTGGAGTACATGAAGTATTGAACTTGAACAAGTTTTCGTACATCCCGTTAACTTATCGTTAACTCATTGTTGCAGACCCTGCTGTAATGGCAAAGATGAAGGGTAAAATTGTATTTGCAAAATCTTAACCTTAAAATACACACCCATGTTGATATCTCGGCCTGAGTTCTTTTCCTCTTTTCATCTTAGTTCTTTTCATCTCTCTTCTCCATTTCAAATTCACTTTTACCTCTCTACAGATCTATAGCGATAGTTTATGCTCACTTTCATTTAACAATGGAGAATTATTAGAGGTACTTTAGGCTTGGTGGAGATCCACCCATATATGGAGGTATGAATTGCGTGCTTACTATTGTCTTTTAGGTGTTTGTTTATCTTTTGCTGTTGTTGAATGATTGTGGTCCAAAACTCCAAATATGGGGTCTTTGATTATGAGAGTCAAATTTGGGTGTCTAGGATTTGGGAGTAGTTTGTCCAAAGTATAATTTTCTTATTGTCAATGTCTGCAAGGTCGATTAAACTGGAATTGGAGTTGTGGTTATAGAGGTTATGTAGTTTAATTTAATGTACTTAGAGTTTTTGGTTTTGGAGGGAGTTTAATGGTGTCGATGTAAATGGATATGAGGTTGTTGAAATAGGTAGCTGCCGAATTTTGATGTTTGAATATAAATATAGAACTGAAAACTGACAAAGTGAATGAACAATGGCTTTTGTTATTATACTTATGTTGGCTTCAAATTAGTGCACATGTCGAAGATGGGATATGTGTGAATTCCATGTGGACATGACATTGTTGCAATTTACTCAAAATGAGGAAGTTCAAATGATTTTGTTTCTGAATGGTACACAAAGAAGAAATATATGTAGGCTTATGAGGTGATTCTACATCGAATAGTTGGAACCAATGAATGTGAGCATATGGAAAGACCCATTGCACCACCATTGTACCACAGACAACCGAGGAGGCCCAAAACAAACAGAACCAAAGAATCAGGTGATGTTTCGTCAATTTATTTTATTTATTAGCATAAATTGCAGTTGTAATATACATACCAATTTTTATAACTAAACACTATCATTGTAATGTAGGAGAAGTAGCAGCGCCAACAGGAATTGAAAAATTACTGAAAAACTATTATTCTAAAGTAATCGCTTGTAAGATGTGTGGTAAACCATGCCATAACTCTAGAACATGTTTAAGAAGAAGAAACTGGATATTATATTAACAAGTCACAATATTTATTCAATTCTTTGTTATAGGTGCCACCAAATTCAAGCAAGAGATACAAGTTGCGTGCAAGGAGAATCAATATTACATCTAAGGCTCAAGTTGTAGCAAAAAGAGATCAGACCAAAGATACTACTCAAGTTCATAAAAATTAGATGCAGAGGAGATTCTGGAAGCCTTGAAGGCTAGCTAGTCTACTAAATTATTCAACAAAGGAAACCATGTTGTATTTTTATGGCATGTAAACCAACTGCTCTAGTGACTTTTTCTTTTTAAACTTTGAAAATGTCATGGCTTTCTGTAGGCTTTTATGATGCAAATGGTTTTTTTTTTAATTTTGAACAATGTTAATGCCATATGTATTGGTTTTTTTTGTTGTGGTATGATCTTCAGAATGTATCCCAGCTTTATATTAGTAATTCTTTTTGGTATTCTTTTAAAATTGGCGGGAAACTTTTCAAAGGGAAAATTTAAAACATCATTGCATATTTAGTATGAGTAAAATCGAGAAAAAGTTAAAAAAGACGTAATTACCCTTTGTAAATGCAAGATAATGTTGAGTTAACGGGGATGTACAAAAATTGGTTAGGATTCAATAGTTCATGTACTTATGTTGTAATTATGAAAGTTGAGCAACTATATTTATCAGTGAAGGAAAGTTCATGTACCATTTTTTCAAGAATGGTATACCAACTATTAGTCACTGATAATTTCAGTATACCGACATTGAAAACTAACACTAAAGTACATGACGTTTGAATCCTAATATTATTTCCATATGTCGTTAACTTTTTCGTTAAGTTTGACGTACAAACAAAATTTTTTTTTGACACTAGCAATTAATCAACAAATTTTCCAATAAGAACTAACATTCAACATGCTAAAACATTTTTACCTAACGTTCTCATGTCTATAGTTACTTTAAACTTGGCGGAATCACTACTGCCTCAATAATCTTTAATAATCATTTTCAGAAATAATCTTAATAGAAATACCCTGAGATACTGGGATACTATATATCAGATTTAAAGAAGATACTGGGATACTATGTTCGAAGAGACATAAAATTTTTCCATGAAACCCTTGAAGATGACCAAAAACCTCTTAATATTTTGAGTATCGGTTAGATCCGTCCTAACTGGTATTAGAGCTTGTTTTGCTAAAAAAAAAGCAAAAATCAAGCTTATGCCATAGAG
Organism: Argentina anserina; assembly: GCF_933775445.1. Lineage (NCBI taxonomy): Eukaryota > Viridiplantae > Streptophyta > Magnoliopsida > Rosales > Rosaceae > Argentina > Argentina anserina. Next base: position 14,405,396 of record NC_065876.1, read on the forward strand.
TTGGCTCATTTTAGCCAATAAAAAAGAATCTAAACCAAATAATTATTAGTCATTTTGTACTGAAAAAACTACTGCTAAGTAGCAAGTTTGCTTTCATTCAAAGCATATTCATGAAAGCCAATACTCAATTAAATACATATGTAGAATACTAAATATTTCATACGACGAACATATTCTTCTCCAAAGAGAGATTGGAGTAGCAGATTTTGATCCATCAAGACCAAGCCTGATTGATTTCCTAGATTATCTAGTATCAATGTTTTGGAGTAGTAATCGTAGACATGAGATCGTTAGGTGAAAATGTTTTGACATGTTGAATGCTAGTTCTTATAGGAAAATGTGTAAAAAAAAAAGTTTTGTTTATAAGACAAGTTTAACGTAAAAGCTAACGACATATATATAAATGATGTTAGGATTCAAACTTTATGTACTAAAGTGTTAGTTTTCAAAATTGATACAGTGACTAATAGTTGGCATATTGTTCTTATCATTTTCCCAATTAAGAAAGAAATAGCAGTTTTTTTTTGGGCCGTGCGTCACAAGTCACAATAAACCCAACAAAACCTGCCGTGTCCTCCACACGTCTTCTTTCTCCACTGATTTCCAGCTCTCTCTCTCTACCCACTTCCCCGCTTTTGGGTTTTCCGGCGACGACGGAACTGTATTCTCGTTCTCCAGTTTTAATTGCACAGCTCAATTTGTATTTTTTCGTTTGTACTTCGTGTCAATTCTGTGGTTTCCAATTTCAATTTTCTCCGGCGTCATTTAATTTCCATATGAACAATAGCAAAATGATGGGTTTCTCTTCAATTGACATGGGTTTTGTTTTTTGGACGATTCTCCTAGTTTTTTTTTGTTCTACATTAAGATTTTTGTAGGTGAATTGGGTTTTTATTGTTGGTGTGGTTGTTTTGGTGCAGAATTATATGCATTGGAGATTTGGAGTGTGAATGTTGTGGTTTGGTCTGAAACTCTCTAGGGTTAGTCAGTTAGTGACCCGATTGGGCTTTCGGAATCTAGGTGCTCCTTCATCCGGAAATGTTGAGCTGGTTTTTATAATGGGAAAGAATTGTACTTTTTAGTATTTGTCGAGCAAACATGGTCATAAGCCTATATAAATTCATATAATGCATTAGATTTCCAATTTGTAGATGTATCTTGTCAGACGTTGAACACTGCCTCCACTGAGGTCTTACAAGAAGACATCATACGCTTATTTTCAACTTGTGAGAAACGCATGATGGTTAGACCATTTTATGTATTTGAATCACGTCGTCTGCATCATCGGATTATTGGTTGTGGTGTTGTAGACTTGTATTTGGCATTGGTGGAAACCACAACAAGTTCAATGCCAATGGGTGGAGTTATAGTATAGTGGTTAGAGGTTCAAGCTGATGTACTCAGTTAGATAAGTCTTACGAGTTTCTTTTCTTCTAATCATTGTCTATTTATGGTAACTCATAGAAAATCTTGTTTTGGGAAGAGTGGGTAGGGCAGTCTTTTGTTATCTATCATGTCCTCCCATCTACAGATCTACTCGTATTTTCAGTATCCATTATTTGGTCAATCCTAGTATCCTTCTTTTCACTTTTGTATGAACAATATTTTAAGATTGATGAAGGCTTGAATCTCTTTCCCGTCTAAATTCATTTCCATGTGAAAGTGGCTTATCTTTTTAGATTCCTCATTGGCTTGGTTGATGGTCCCTGTATGGTAAATTGCAACATAACTCTTTGTTTTTAATCAAAATTTTCAATACAATTTTTGTTTCTGGCTTGAGGTTGCCTACAATTTTTCTTCATATTTAGTTTGTGGATGGCAATGAACTAGTTTGTTGTCATAAACACAACATTTACGTATATTACACACACCTATACTAATTGCCTCTAGTATTCTTTCAGTATATTTTAAGTATTCTTTGGTTGCAGGTAAGCTGTGTTGACTGTTGAGCAAAGGATTTAATGGATTTTCTGTTCAAAGGAGTGAATGGAGAGGCTACGGGTTGCCCCTTTGATGAGAATGACATTCTAAGATTTCCATTTTTGAGGAACCTAAACAAACCCACATGCTTTTCTTTTACTTCTGTAAATGTTCCCATTCCTGTATGTTGTCTCTCTATGTCCTTTCTGACTCCATATACTTGAGGAAAGCAACTGCAAAATGTGAAACTAGAAAAGGTGTTCCATAGTTGATGTTGATTTTATCTTCTCAGGTCCATGGAGCCAAAGGTCCAATATTTGAAGATGGTCCTAATTTTGATATCGCCTTTAATCTCTTTCATGGGAAGGATGGTGTTGTCCCACTGTCAGACAGGTATTCTGAGAACAACATTCTGGAAGTGAAACCGGAACCCCAGTTCAATCCCTTAGCTGCCAAAGCTGCCACCATAAGTCTGTCAGCATTTGGACCCGGAGGGCCTTTTAGTTTTGGTTCCTTCTCTGACAAAGGAAAAAGCATAGCTCAAACGCGTCCATAAGAATGAACACCCTGTGCAGGCAGTTTCCTCTTTTCCAGCTTACTGACTTTATTAACTCTAATGAGAACAGAAAAGAATTTGGAAAGGAAAAGACTATTATTGAGCTAGTGTTTTTGCATATACGTCTGCTAGCATGAAACATGTTTTGGATTATGGTTAACTATAACCGACCCTTGGGAAATTTTGGCTTGCTCAGTAAGTTTTGAATGTGTGTTACTTGTTTCATGTTCCTTGCTCGGTGTCTTGAAAGAAAAGATCAAAAAGTTTTTAGATAAACTCTTGACTTGGATTTTTCATTTCCATTTTCCAGTAAGGGAATTCGTCAAAACATGAGGCACTAGGAAATGATTGGTTAAAAACAGGTAACTGCCCAATTGCCAAGTCCTATAGAGCTGTGAGCTCTGTTTTACCACTTGTTGCTACATCACTTCAGCCACCCGCTGGCATGAAGCTCAAATGTCCTCCAGCAGTAGTTGCTGCAAGGGCAGCCCTCGCTCGCACCACCTTTATTAAAAACCTACGGCCTCAGCCCCTACCTGCAAAAATGCTTGTTATTGCAGCCTTGGGTATGGCAGCCAACATTCCATTAGGCATGTGGAAGGAGCACACCACTAAATTTTCCCTCTCATGGTTTGCCGCTGTGCCCTTCATAGCCATGCTTAGGAAATCAGTCCTGATCCCAAAAACAGCCATGGCATTGACAATTGCCGCGTCTATATTAGAACAGGTCATAGGTTCAAGAACTGAGCGGGTTTGGATGAAAGCAGTGACCGAGAGATTGAGGGAGCCAGCACAGACGGCAGTTGAAAGTGCCATTGCTGACTCTAGATCAAGCCCGGTTGATGGAGTAACAGGCGGTCATTGTGGTGCAGAAGAAAAGATGTTCAATTCTCAAGGTGTCCAGGGTGCTAGGCCAACTTCAGCTAATATATGCTTTTAACTTCAGTGCATGAGGCGAAGGTGAATTACAAGGGTGAAGATTATAGAAAAATTGTGTGCAACTCTTATATTCTGTGAATTGTTATTATGTCTTATTATCTGCATCACCGCATGTCTCTGCAAAACAGCATTTTACATTTGGGAAACAAAAACATCCCTCCCTCCCTTTCAGGATACAAGAACTGATTCTGTCCACAAGCCTAAGACGCCTATCGTCACTGAGACAAACTTGTCCTTTCAAATGTCTCTTAAGAACCGAGAGCCTCATTTACGGCATAAAATATGCAGAATACCACAGAAGATTGAAGAAGAAAATAAATTATAACAAGCGTTCTCATCAAGTAATAATGAGCCAACTGTGAGAGGGTAGATTGTGTAAGGAACTCGGGATTAGGCCGAGAGGTTTTGGTTCCCTGGATGTAGCAAGGAAAAACGAAGTAAAAGAGAATTGCAAAGAGAATTTGCACTGGGACGAAAACGCTGTAGTTTCTATCTTCTGAGATATAAACCGGTTCAGTTCTACCATTCAGGTTTTCAATTTTACTCCGTATGATCAATCAAATTTCTGTCAACATTTTCCAGCCCACTGAAGAAAACCCTTAACTGCATGTGCTAATTGCTACCGGAAGAATTGCACACCGTCGTGGTGAGCTTACAGTATAATGCAAAATAGATTCCACAACCGTCGTCGTTTGAAACATGGCAGTGACGGCACGTTGCTGCAAAATTGTACAAGCATTCCAAAATTTAAGTAATCCCAACAAAAACTGAGCTCAACCTCTTCATTACAAACATTCGAACACTGCAGAGACAGGAGCGACACCAGACGCCTTATACACTATCTGATGCAGAAACAGAAGGAAGAGCAGTGTGAAAAAAAAAAGACACTGACCAAAGTAGATTACACAATCTGAAATTCTGAATATGTATTTTAATTAAAAGACCAAGACTTCAAGATTCTGGCAGTTTTGTACATAAAATGATAAAACAAAGAAATCCACAAGTCAGATTCGGAACAGCAACAGTTTATGGAAGAAAATTCAAGCTATGCTAGTTCTACAAAAGGCATTTACCAACAGGAGCAAGTTGCTCCGAGGTTTCTAGCACTATGAAAAGCAACTGCATGACTGAGCTACCTCGAATGAGATCCCCGATAGGCATATTACAAAACTGTCAAGAGCCAGTACTCATGAATCTCTTCAAAAGCATGACTCTGAAGCTCACCCAGCTCCAACATAGCTGATCATGTACCTATTAACAACTAAGAAACAAATAAAAAAAAAGCTAGGAACTGATGTTGGCTTAACAACTTCAATAGCTGACCCTTTGTTTTGAAACTCCATATCTGCCCGGCTGGACTCCACTACTTCCAAAAGCTGGAATATGGTTCGAGGCAGGACAGTCTTTCGCAAAGTGCCCAGGTTGGTGGCATTTATAGCATTCATCAGAATTCCTGGAAACTAGACTCCTATTGGTGTAGCCCCCTCCTGATGACTGTCCTGGAATATGGTTCGAGGCAGGACAGTCTTTTGCAAAGTGCCCAGGTTGGTGGCACTTATAGCATTCACCATTATTACTGGAAACTCGACTACTATTGGTGTAGCTCCCTCCTGATGACTGTCCTGGGCCCTTCATAACATTTGGGCAGTTCAAAGAATTATGGCTAGTACCTCCACATATGTTACAGCTAATATACAAACCCGCAGAGCCAGTTGAAGGAACCCTAGGACTAACATACTGGCTTCCAACGTGTCCCATTTGATTTGCTGGTGCTCCGAACACTCGACTAGCATCGGTGGCATTGGTACTGTAACTAACATTCTGAGCAGGTGTGTGTTGTCTAATTGCGGAGCTCACCACTCCAGTATTCATCATCCCAACACAAGGTATTGCAGTTTCCCCGTTTGTGAATTTGTCCATCAAATCTAAATAAAATCTCGACTTTGAAGAAAAATTCACTTTATCTACTTTGACGACAGTTGATTTCACACGCTGCTCATCACTAAAAGTCTCCACCTTTACTTTCAATTTGAAAATAAACTCAGTAAAAGAGACCATTCGAATGATTTCAGCAACTTTATCATCATCCTGCATTTAATGTTTCAAATGATGCAAGTCTTTTGCAGATATACCCATTATGTCTTCACCAGTCTCCTGAAAAGCTGTTACCCATGCTACGCCAGTACAGTCTTGTATCTGCAAGTTGAGTATGTATCTGTAGTCAACCAGTTCTACAGACCGCTCACATCTATCACACCTCCATGTCCCATCTCCAGCATTAATAACCTTTCTGTTGCATTGCCGGTCCCCTATCTTGAGTGGGCATGCTGCATAGAAGCAGTTATCTCTCTTTATATAACTGACGCTTGCACTGACTGTAATCCAGTCTGGCTTCTCAGAAGTGCCTAGCTGCTCATCTTTAATCTGGGAAATAGTCTTCCGGACATCATTTCTTCCCACACTCGATGTGTCCCTGGAGATAGAGACACATGGAAAATTAATTCCTTCCCTCTTAAACCATGACCTCACCTCATCAGCCTGAGGGTCATTTAGCTCTATAAAGAGCTGACTAGCAGCTGTGGTCCCCACTGCCTTGCCATTGAAGTCACTGACTCTGCCGGCTTTGACAGCTAGCACAGGAAATAACCCAGAATCGCACTTGCTTTGAAGTTCTTGCCCTTCTACATTACACAAATTCCCCCAGAGAGTTACTTCAATGCTGCGACAAGACATATCCTTCAACTGGAGAGTTCTCTTTTGAGTCTCACCATTTTTTGTCCTTATTAAAGCAGCAGGACTGATAAATGATACCACACCTATTATATCCACAATAGTGTTGGCCTCCAAGCCTTCAACATCACTTAATGGCCGAAAATTGAACCGCTGCTGTGGAATTGAGCCATCATCCTCCAAACATTGTTGTATTGTTGAGTTGGTGTCCAACTGAATTTCAAACTCATGATTCAAATGATTATATTTCCTTTGGGCGGGCTTCACATTCCCTTTGGATATAAAATAGACCTTACCAACTACAATCAAACTGTAGAATTCTTCAGCTACAGAATTGAAGCAGCTTGCTCTAATTTCTCCACCCGAATCAGTAAGATCAAAACTAAATACTTTTCCCTCACCACGTGCATTCTTGAAGGACCTCAAATCTGATTTAGCCGTCACTCTAGCCTTGATTGTCCACCTATTACTGTACTGATTCAGAGCACCAATTTGTACTATTCTACCAGGAGCTTCATTTTTGGCAACTGGTCCTCTGTTACTATACAATGCAGGTGGCTGTTGAGGAGTTGGCTGAGGTGGGCGTGCGTAAGAACCTGAAGGGGCCTGCTGATAAGTCGATCGTGGCGGTTGGGCATAAGAAGTTAAGTGTGACGGCTGAGGTTGCTGAGCATAAAAACTCTGACTTGGAGTTGGCACCTGGGATCTAGGGCTGCGTAAACTTGTGTTCTGACCAGCATACATCCCACTTACCGGTGTTGATACAGCAAAATCAGAACCACTCCCAGGTCTAGGGTGATTGGGAACTGCACTCATTGCAGCACATCTCCCCGGTTCAGCACCGTAAGAACCACCAAACGGGTGATCGACTCTAGGAGGTTCAGCACTACCAGAGTAAGCACCGCCATACGCTTGATCCAATCCAGGTTGTTCAGGAGCCGCCTCAGTCACACGAGCACTGCTGTTAAGAGATAGGCTGTTTCCAGGAATTGCCGCTGGGGACTGCGCATTGGACAACTTAACAGGCTGTCGAATGATATCACATTTATCAACTAGCACATCCAGTGAGACTATAATGATGATCCTGCACCCAGCATACGGAATCCACAAATATATTCCAAACAAATAATTAGAATGAAGGGACGTAAACTATAGCCAAGTAGCCAACAAGCTAACAGCACACACAAAGAGATCAAACATAAAAGTGATGGCAATTTACTATTATCTTTAATATAATGTACTCGCTCTCAATTCCATTGTTAAGTTCTTAAATTTTTCGGCAGCGAAAATCACTAGACTTCTGAACACTAAATGAATAAAGTGCCACATAAAAAGCATGGCTTTCAGTATCCATTTCAATCAATTCCATCACTGGAAAGCGAAACGAAACGAAAACCGAAACAGGCATGGAATTTAGAGGGGTTACCGGCGGGACTGGAGGACGGTGCAGGTGAAATTGCTCAGCCTGATAACAGACCCCTTCTGAAGGAGGCCTTGGTGAACCAGGTGGTTGTGCTGAGTGGCCAGCATCCCTTGCTCGGCGTGGGACCCATCGGACATGCTCAGCCTGTACCGCTCCGAGCTGCCGCCGCGCTGCGTGTTGATTAGCCTCAAGTCGATGACTTGCAGGATGGGCTCTTCGACGGCGACCTCCGTCGTGATCTTGAGTATCGCCCCCTCCGTTAGCCTGACGTCCATCGCCGGGAAATCTGGGGAATCGGTTCGCCGGGAATTAGAAGGATTGATTGGCCGGGAAAATGAGAGAGAGAGAGAGAGAGAGAGAGGTCCCTAGAAATTTTGGGGAAAAAGTGAGAGAGCACCAGAGAAGGAAGCAAGTGTGTGTATTTGAGAGGGAAAAAAGTGAGGGGGAGAGAGTGAGCGTGTCTTGCAATTTTCATTTTCCTTTTAGTATTGAAATACCCAACGTGCCCCTCACACAAGCAGGCTCTCATTCGCCTGCTGCCGTGGCAGGCATGCATCTCTCAACGTGTGTATTCCTGCTCAGGAGAGTCTATTGTACGTTCTATCCTCGATAACTGAATAATATCATTACGGAAGAAATTATTAGTTTAGCGACATTATAATATTATTGATAAATAAATAATTTATTTAAATATTAATAAATTATTATTTTACAGAGAATTTTTTGTACAGTGTTTAGTTTCATTACTATACCTATTTTTAACTATGATTCTATATTTATTCACTTTCCAAATATAGTATAATTTCATGCCTAGAAGTAACTTTAAAATGATAAATTTAAATAATTACTTTTCTTAATTTGTATTATGAATTTTATTCACTATTTCTTTTATATATTTTATCAATCATTAATCATTTTAACTATTTTTAAAATTTTAATAAATTACTTTATATATTCAATATGATGTAAAAAGATTTCAAAAAATATTATTATCTTATGCATTTAACAAGGTTCCTAATAATATACACTGGTCCCGAGTTGGGATATGAGAAAATTATTATTTAATCAAAGTTATTAATTTATCGAATATTTATTTATCAAGGTTAGACGGTATATAAATTTGTATTAATTTATTTTAATTAATAAACTTTTTGAAAACTGCAGGTATTCTTTAAAATTAAAGCTTTTTTTTTTTCGTAATAATGATTTTTTAATGCATTTTACTGTTGTGACTAATGGGAGAAGGTGTATCATAAGGTTGCTTTTGGGTGTTAGAATTTCAAATCGCTTACCAATACACATTCCGAGTTTCCGACCGATATGAGTTCTGATTTGAAACAGATTGGATCCGAATACAACTAATTAATCTTATAATCTCAAATTTAACTACATGCTGAAAATTATGTAAATTGATCGGACTGTTATACTCCTAACTATCCTACTTTCCTTCCATCATGAAAAAAAGCGGTATTTGATTGTTAGGGGCGCTTCTACTAACTAAGAATGAAACACACCAATTTCTGACTTCGGGTGAAGATGGAGATCATCTCCATGCCCATCTTTATTTCATAGTGACTCAGAAAAGAAAAAACTATGTATCAGAAAATATAATAATCTGACGGTTCTAAAAAATAAAATAAAAATAACCAAAAATCGAAAGACCTGAAATCCCCAAACATTGGGCCCAAAAAACGCAAACACATCATTAGCTCATTTTCTCCTGCCCAGTTTTCTCTAGGCAAACTCCGATCACCGGATAGATGGTTCCGGTGACGGAGCCTCTCACCAAAAACCCCAAAAATTCAATTTGATTCTCAAAACCCATATAAAAACCTGAATGGATTTCTCTCAAAAAGCCTATGTAGTTCTCCGGTGGTCTCTCGCTCTCCTCTTCCCTATCGCTGCCTTCTCTTCTCTCTCACTCTTGCTCATTTTAGTCACCGTCTTCGTATCCAATTCTTCGGTCCCCGGCCCCATTTCGGTTTCGTCTCACTGCAGGATCGTCTCCAGTAGTAAGCTTCTGGTTTCTTCCCTCATGTCAAATTTGGATTAAGCTCTGTTTCAATTAGGGTTTTCGGCATCGAAATTGCTTGAAATTTATGTCTTGAGGTGTTGGCATGCTACAAGTTAAGTGTTGGATCATCTTGTGAAGTAATATGAGGACAATGTTCTTAGTCTGTTTGCTGACTTTGATTGATTGATTTGTTTTTTATTTTAGTGTAGGTGCTGTGTACTTGTAGGCATTGTTTTCCGAGATCGTTGGCGTAATTTCTGTGATTTTTGCAGGTGTTGATCTTAAGTCGGCCAAGGTTTGTGAGCTGGGATTGTTGAATTACAAAGCCAAGAATGTATTTTATCCTTTAGAAGGGAGAAGGTTTCGGTGTCGTTATGATTACTATTGGGCTTCTGTTTTTAAGGTATTGGCACTTCGCTCTACTCTATGTCTTTTTGTAAGCGTAGCTTTTGTTTCCACTTTTTACTAAGATTGATTGTGCTGTGTCATACTGTGGTTCTTAAGTTTTCATGAAATTGACCAAACATAATGACTTAACTGTTTATATGTTTTGAGTGTCGCATTTGAGAAATACATATTGAATATGTAGCTGTCTTAATCTTTTTCCCAAAGCCGTAGACATCAACATCATCTAGGCTCAGGTTATGTTCACGTGTAATTATGTTTAATTGAAATTAGTAGTTTGTCTCCTTGGAGATATGCAGTTGATATCTTTTTTTAGGAGCGCTGCCATTAGGTTTTCCTTCAGGCTTGAGGAAAGTTTAGTTCATTGTCAACCAAAAGAGATGATTGAAATCCTTTTACATGTATTGGGTATAGTAACTTATATGCTTTGCATACTTTCTGTTCATTCAAATGTTGGTTCATGTTTTCGTGATTGCAGGTGGAATACCAAGACCAGTCTTCTGGTCAAACTCGGGTTGCACTAGCTGAGGCTCCAACTGAGGCTCTTCCTCTAGATTGCAGACCTAATTTTGGTGCTGCATGGTTGACCAAAGACAAATTCAAGGTAGATTTTACTTATAGTTATGATACGATGCCGAAAGCAAGGTTGAAATTAGTGTTGTGGACTGTTAGAATTTAGTATCACATTAAAATCCAGCTTGATGTTGCTGATATCTGTAGTTGATATTTTTTGTTCTACATCCTTGCCCTTAAGTTGTCCATAGACATTTAGACTTTTGCATTTTCTTTTTTATATCTATTCTTAATTTTCTCACCTTTGTTTGGTCAGGTCAATAAGACTTATGACTGCTGGTACACATTTGGTGTTTCTCAAGTAAGCTTATATGAGGATGGTTTCTTCAGTTGCCAAGCTAAAAATCCGTCTACATTTGAAATGATAAGAAGATATTTCTTCCTGTGAGCAAACTAACTTTATCTGTGTTAATTACTTTTTTTTTTTTTTGCTTTCATTCTGAATGTTGTATCATTGCATAGATAGATTTAAAGGGCCAGTTTTGGATTACATCATGAAATCCCACATGAAATCCCATAAACACAAGAAGATAGTTCTTAGATAATTTCTTGTTTTCTAAGTCATTAGCACTGTTACAATTTTTGTGTAAATTTCTAGGGTCAAGAATTTTTTTCAGAACATGACAGTAGTGAATGAACTTGAGGAGATATTAATTAATTATATTATGTTTGAATAGAACATTGAAGAAAATTTAGGTCTGTACTAGGTTAATGTTCTGGGGCATTGTTTTGGAGCAAAATACTTTTGGAGTTATTTGGAGGAATTGGATGAGGCGAATGAATTTAGTAGATTGGTGGAAAATATGAGGAGTTTTGTTAAATGGCTTGGTAATTATGTCAAATATACATCAAAGAATAGTTTTTATTTTTCTTTAAAGAGGGCCAAAGTTGAAGGACTTATTGATGGTTTTAGAGGCATTCAGCTTGGCTTCTGGGTTTAAGATAAACAAATCTGAATGCTTGATCCAGGAATAATCAGTGGAAGAGTTGGCAATAATTTACCTTTCATAGTTCCCACTTGGGACTTCAGTTGTCAAAAAAGTGGTAACTGGAGTAAAGCCAGTTTACTCTCACGTTTTTGGATTTCTAAAGTAGCTAGAAGGATTGAAAGTTTAATGAGAAATGAGGATATTTCTGCGGGAAAGTCTGATGGGAGAAAAAACAGATCATTTTGTCAAGTGGCAATGGGTGGCACAAGCAAAGGATAAAGGGGCATAGAACTGGCACAGCCGCACAGGTGACCAGGAAGAGTGAGGCTTTGCATGGGAAGTAGTTATTGCCAACTGCTAAGAGAGAATCTGTTTGTGTTGCTGTCATTAGGAGCGAGTATGCTTTGCATGTGATTGGATGGGATTCAGACATTGTGATAAAGTGTTTAAGGGTGAAAAGGTTAGGTTTGTAAAAATGTTGGGTCGGGGAAACAACTTTCTATAGTTTCTTCCCTCACGTACCATATTGCCAGTGCATTTTTATATGCAATTATTCTTTTTCCTTATCTTAAAAATTTGGGTCTCAAGAGATCTAACCACTAGTACGGTGGGACTGTTTAATACCGTATTGTCCTTTTTAGAATATTTGAGGCTGGGCCAGGTAGGCGGTTATGGAAGTTGGAGGCCTCTGGAGCTTTTAGATATCAGTGTTACACAACAAAAGTACTGAACAACTCTTCTCTTTCCTCTTTTGGTCCTATTAATGCTGTATGAAAGGTTGAAATACCTGCTAGTGTATGAGTTCAGCTTGGATTTTTCTCATGGATTGAAAGCCTGTAATATGGTACTTATGAGCAGGCTTCCTGATGTCTACACCACAGAAATGTGATGTTGTTTGGCCACATGCTTAATATGTATATTAGCTGTTAAAATTTGAAGCCTTCAATGTTTGTAAAAGACGCCCTTCATATGTTTGTTAGTAAGTGGGACTCCTTGCTTGAGTGTCGTTCTTCTGTGATAACAAGATTGCAAGAAAGGTATGAATCAATTAGCTAAAGTATTAATCATTATTCAGGCATAAAGTGAACCTCAACCCATTTTTTGTTGGTGTATTTCTTTTCCTTTGTTTTTTGGTTGGAGTACAGGGATTTGCTGTATGCTGTTATTTGTTAAACTATCTCATTGATTCTCTGTAGTCAACCTAGTCTAGATTCAATACATAGGTACATGTTAATCTATAATTATGTACTCCCATAAAGTTAGCCATTCTTTTAATTTCTTAGCATACAAGTTTGATTTCACCTATCTGAACTCCTGTTTCACCCAAACCTTTCATAATGTTGCCATCTTTCTACTGTTTTCTCTTGTACACAGTTCCAATATTAGAAAATTTTAGAACCAAGCCGTTATGTTTGGAGCTGCTATAGCATATAATAACACAGATGATGCAGTATAGACGTATAGTTTACGAGCAGGCAGGTGGAGCTTCTTATATGTTCTAGAATGCTCATTAACGGCTTTTTCTAGATCATTGTTGCATGTTCTGTATGGGCATTCTGTAGCTACACATATATTCAACACCATTTAATCTTTGATCTTGTAGTGATATTATCATTCCATACATTTCGCTTAACCATTAAACAGATAAGAGTTGGATTTAAAATGTAATATGATTTATGATGACTATGTTGGTCATTTTGTAAATAAGTACCATGTATTGAGAATTAGTGGTGAGAGCTGGAAGTTTATCTTTTACAAATGTGGCTTTTGACAAGTTACTAAGCCTTTGCACCCTTCCGCTCTGCCTTTCTACATCTGGCATGAGAATTTAGTTAAAGAGGCAAATTTCTTGTTCTAGCACTGACTCAGTTTTAAATTTATGTCTGTTTTATGGATTTGGGATCTTTTATGCATCTTTACTTAGTGATATATGTATTTTGGGTGTCTTGTTTGTCAGGTCAACAAAGATCTTACGCTCCTGGTTGTTAAGCCAGGAACCGGCCGTGTTTTGGAGGTGGGATACCATACTTGGAGTTGTTACTGGTTTTTCAAGCGCTTTGATCTCAATAACCTTCATTAGACTCATGCAGATCTTGAAATCCCAATTGCCTGATATCTCTGCTAGAAGATTGTTTAAACAGTCAATCTCTGCTGTTCTCTTCAGTCGCACTTGTTTTCTCGTCGCATACATCTCTTTTATGGGTTGGTTGGCCATTGAGTATGGGAAAAGACTTGGCCTGCCTGAGATTTTCACTCTTCTTAAGGACTGAGGCAGGCAGCACTCTTATCTGACAAGTGCTAATTCCGTTTTTGTCCCCCTTTGGATCCTCGATTCTGAAAATTCGGAGCTGCTACACGTACATGTTTCATTCATCCCCGTGATATACAGTTGAGTAGGTAAATCGTAAATGTACTTCAAGTTGTTGAGTAGAATATGTTTTGCTCTATAGAAAGTGTATATGTAAATTACCTGGGATGGAACAACAGTTGCAGTTATCTCATGTCAACAAAAAGATCCCCAACATTAACCACATCATCTCCCCAGGTTTCTCTCTTGTCCCTTTCTGCTGGGTCAGGTACAGATTGGGTCTAATTTAATAGCAGTAATAATGATAATACTGCAGTCATGATTTATGTCTTCACATGTATATTTTCTAATGTTTAGGTTTTTAGGACTTTATAAAGTAACCAGTATAGTTCACTTTACCGGTTGGCAGTATCCATTTTCTTTTGTAATGGAATGAAAGTTACATTGGCCTCACTATGTAAATTGGCAAGGATACCACACACTGTATCGAACTCCGACCACCCTTTTGCTTTCTCGATTAACTATTGTGTATTTAACCAATATTTAATTATTTATTTCGAATTCTACCATTGCGCCTGTGAATTATTCGAAGACATTGCATTGAAGCACTCTAACAGTCTAATTCATCAACTAGGTGGGAACTTCATTCCTTCCAAGCTTTGCAAACATTGGGTTGGGTTGTGGGTCACAGTCTCTAAAATAGAAAAATCGAACCGAACCGAACCAAATTTAAAATTTGGGTTGGGTTATGGGTTTTGTCCAAAACCGAACCGAATGGACCCGTGGCCACGCCTAGTCAATAGTATCAGAACCAAGGTTCAAAATCTTCCCGATATTTCTTATATATCCTCTGATATTTTCCTTTAAAAAATATATATATATATATATATATATATATATCTTAGGGTTAAATATCTTATTTTCTTCCCGTATCTGCAATATTTCTCCGATAACATAAAATATCTTTGATATGTCTCCGATATTTATGATATATCTGATATATCTTCGATATTTTAGAGAAATATCCCAAAACGTTTATTTAAATTTTTTTATCTCAACTTGAGGATGTCTCGGACTCTCGGAGAGGAGTTTTTGATTAATTAACTACCTCGAGCCTCGAGAGATATTAAAAAGAAGACTAGAAGAGTAGTCTCTCAATCGGCTAATTTTTAATTTTTTATAAAAGAAATCTGGATGGGGAGTGAAGGTTCAAGTCTTAACTCTTAAGAGTCAAGACATATCAGTGATAAATACTCTCATTGACCTCGATGATGAAAATAGCAACCCTCCCCCACACGTCATAGAAAAGACAACTGATTTTGAAATTGATATAAATAAGGTATTATATGATGAAGTTGGAGACCTAGAAATGATTATGATAATGCTATTTGTGGGGCGGCGTAGCAACTCTAGATAACTCAGATGATGGTGGTGGTGGTGGTGGTAATGGTAGTTGTGGAAGTCGAAAAGGTGGTAGAGATACAAGATTTGAATATGGACAATCTTATGTAGGTGGAGGATTTGAGCAGTTTACTTGTGAAAGTAATTTTGATCATGCTACCCAAGATGAGGATCATAGATCTAAAGTAGGTTGTCATGGTGCTCAACAACAGAATAGGTAGGTGCGGGAGGAGGACAACATGAGTCATTGATGATCAAAACATTTCATCTGATATTACTTCAGTTGACTTAAGTTTTGATTCTATATTGATAGAACACATGATATAGTAGGACGTCAAACGAATAACATAAAATCAAACTATCAATCTAGTTATCCTATTTACGATTATGATCAGTTTGGAGAAGTATATAATCAATCATCGAGTCGATTTTATCCTTACTATCATCTTTTCGGAGAAATTGTCAGCAGCTCGAAAGAGATATATGAATATCATGTTAACTATTACAAGTCGTATTATATGGCTCATATGTATTGGGCAGAGTACTGTAGTTTTGTTGACCAACGTACATATTTTCAATCACATAGTCTTTTTCTGGTACTAAATAAAATTAATAATTGTATATGTTTATATGTAATTTAATAATAAATAAATAAAAATTTTCAGAACATGAACGATATATTTTTTCCAATATTCCTGATATATCTCTGATATATCCGATATCTCCATTTAAAAAAAACGATATATTTACCGATATCTATATTTTGAACCTTGATCAGAACTCTCCAGCTCTACCTCTAGGGTGATGGTCTTGCCGGTCAAAGTCTTCACAAAAATCTGCATGCCACCACCAAGCCTGAGCACGAGGTGAAGAGTTGACTCCTTTTGGATATTGTAGTCCGCGAGAGTCCAACCGTCCTCGAGTTGCTTTCCGGCGAAGATGAGCCTCTGTTGATCTTGAGGGATGCCCTCCTTGTCCTAGATCTTGGCTTTGACGTTGTCGATGGTATCGGAGCTCTCGACCTCGAGGGTGATGGTCTTGCCGGTTAGGGTTTTCACGAAGATCTGCAAGATTGTGTTTCAAACGAGTAATTAACGAAGTTGATCGAAAGGGGTTTAGAATTCGCAGACAGAGCTTAAGAAAGGTGTGTGAGAAGGTTGGGAGCCATATGTGGTCTATTTAAACTGACGATCCTTTTGTTTTCTATTCCAGAGAGGACGCACGAGAACTACAAATTCTTTATGGAATACAATTAGGAACTCTTGTAGCTTTAGAACTCTAAATCGTATTGGTTTTAGGACATTACAACCTTACATAGTGCCTACGTACTAAGCATAGCTATAAACTATAACAGATCAAATACGCTAGCTAAACATAAAATCTCCAAAATTGATAGACAAAGTAGACATTCCTATTTCCTAACTCACCAAGATAGCTACGAATGTTCTCGACTCGCTTTACTTCCTTTGCAAGCTGAAGCAATTCAGTCCCCAAAGTTCTCTGCAGCTTTTTCCAACCACTCCCACTTGCAACACAACCAACCCAACAACAAAAGAACCCACATTTTCAAAACACCAAAGCTAAAAACTTTCAACAAAAAGTAATGAAAAGAATAAAGCTTTGGGAAAACCCAGATGGAGGAAGAGTGCAGCCCACCTTGGGAAGTGATGAGGCTGAGATTCTGGAGACTGGTGTCGAGATTGTGGAGCGTGGTCTCTCTTCCGAAAAAGAGAGATGAATCCATGAAACGGTGAGTTGGGTAAGAGTTGATTTGAGGTGTTGGAGATGAGAGGAGTGGGTGGTGATGTTAAACAGCGACAAGCGTGTCCCGTGGACCAACTGTACCGATATTGTCCCAATTTAGCCACCTCACAGGTGTTGGGTTTTAATCACAAAAGGCCTCGGTACAATTGGTTATTATCTACCCACTTATAAGCTTTATTTTCTTTGTCACTTCTTAGATGTGAGATCTCTCATCTCCAACACGCCCCCTCACGTGCAACCTAATTTTTAGGTCTGCACGTGACAGATTAACATCCCACATACTGGGATGAAATAAACTAAGGTCCAGTAACCAACGACACTTAGTGGTCATCCAATCGGAAATCCTCCGATGACATGACAAAATGGCACCCAACTCGGGCCCACGAAAGATTGGAGGCGCGACTGGAGAGGGACCCGCTCTGATATCATGTTAAACAACGACAAGCGTGGCCCGTGGACCAACTGTATCGATATTGTCCCAACTTAGCCACCTCACAGGTGTTGGGTTTTAATCATAAAAGGCCTCGGTACAATTGGTTATTATCCACCCACTTATAAGCTTTATTTTCTTTGTCACTTCTTAGATGTGAGATCTCTCCTCTCCAACACGCCCCCTCACGTGCAACCTAATTTTTAGGTCTGCACGTGACAGATTAACATCCCACATACTGGGATGAAAGAAACTAAGGTCCAGTAACCAACGACACTTAGTGGTCATCCAATCGGAAATCCTCCGATGGCATGACAAAGTGGCACCCGACTCGGGCCCACAAAAGATTGGAGGCGTGACTGGAGAGAGACCCGCTCTTGAATAATTTGATTATATTGCTTGATAATTTTCATACACATATCACCTACATATATACTAGTCTACCCACAAAACACTCCATGATTCACTCCGTGAATCACGGGTCGTGTTTCACGCTTACACTCCCCCTCAAGTTGGTGCATACATATCAACCATGCCCAACTTGCTAAGTGAATCATAAAAGACCATTTTAGACACTCCTTTTGTGAACATATCGGCAAGTTGCTCTTCTGTAGAAACAAAAGGAAAACTAATGATCTTCGCGTCTAGCTTCTCTTTTATAAAATAACGATCAACCTCCACATGTTTTGTACGATCATGTTGCACATGATTATGTGAAATATCAATAGCTGCCTTGTTGTCACAGTGCAGCTGCATAGCACATTTAGGCTTAATACCCAAATATGGTAGCAAATTTCTAAGCCATAACAATTCGCACACTCCTTGAGCCATACCTCTGTATTCTGCTTCAGCACTAGATCGTGCTACCACATTTTGTTTTTTACTCCTCCACGTAACAAGATTACCTCCAACAAAGGTAAAGTACCTTGATGTGGATCTCCGATCTGTAATATTTCCAGCTCAATCTGCATCTGTAAAGCCACAAATCTCAAGGATATTGTTGTGATTAGAAAACATTACTCCTCTCCCTGGAGCTGACTTTAAGTACCTCAAAATCCTCACAACAGCATCTATGTGATCCACACTCGGATTATGCATAAACTGACTCACTACACTTACTGCATACGCAACATCTGGTCTAGTATGTGACAAATAAATCAGGCGTCCAACTAGCCTCTGATAACGAGTTTTGTCAGTGGGTACTTGATCTGGGTACTCTGCTAACCGATGGTTCTACTCAATAGGAGTATCAATTGGAGTGCAATCTAACATACTTGTCTCAGTTAGTAGATCAAGCATGTACTTCCTCTGACACAGATAGATACCATCACTTCCCCGGGCTACCTCAATGCCCAAGAAATACTTGAGTGTACCTAGGTCTTTCATCTCAAACTCTGTGGCTAGTTGCTTCTGTAATCTGTCCACCTCAATAGTATCATTACCAGTAACTACCATATCGTCAACATATATGATTAGGGCTGTTACCTTCTCTTATTGGTGTTTGAGAAATAATGTGTGGTCTGAATTACTCTGCATATAGCCAATTTTCCTCATGAATTGTGAGAATCTTCCAAACCAAGCACGAGGTGACTGTTTAAGACCATACAAAGACTTTCTCAATCTACATACGGAGTTACGTGGAGAAGTGGCCACATATCCAGGCGGAAGATCCATGTATACTTCCTCCGTTAGTTCTCCATGAAGGAATGCATTTTTAACATCAAACTGCCTAAGTGGCCAGTTCAAATTAGCAGCGACAAAGAGCAATACCCGGATAGTGTTTATCTTTGCAACAAGTGCAAATGTCTCATCATTGCCATATGTCTGGGTGAACCCCTTCGCTGCTAGGCGTGCTTTATACCGGCTTACTGACCCATCTGGATTATGCTTCACTGTAAACACCCAACGACATCCTATAGTCTTCTTGCCATATGGTGGAGGTACAAGCTCCCAAGTATTGTTCTTTTGTAATGCTTCCATCTCTTCCTCCATTGCTTTCCTCCATTTTGGATCTCTCAATGCATCATGCACTTTGTTAGGTACTGATACAGTAGATATTTGATTCACAAACGACTCATATGACTTAGATAATCTTTTGGTAGATATAAAATTTGCCACATGATACTTTGCTTTAGTCTGAAGGGTAGGTTCATATTTTTTTGTTGGTTGACCCCGAGTAGACCTATTTGGCAAAACATATTGTCTACTATTATCCCTCATAGAATGACTAACCTCAGATGAGTGATCGTCTGTACAAGGAGAGCTTTGATCAGGGGTATAAACAGCTGTACGGGAAACATGAGGGGCAGTTGTGTTGTCAGCTTCTGGTGCCTGAATCTCCTGAGTGATGACCTCCGGTGATGCCCGTGTAGCTGACACATTGGTAATCTCAACGGAACCTGTTACCATATCGACTGACTCACTGGTCTCCCCTTCTCCATGATACAGCTCTTCAAAATATGAATTCTCCCCCTGAAGAGCAGTATCAGAAGAGGAAAAATAACTCATGTCCTAAAAAAAGGTAACATCCATAGTGACATAGTACTTCCGGGTAGGTGGATGATAGCACCGGTACCCTTTCTGATGTCCTCCGTACCCAACAAACACACATTTAACTGCCCGGGCTTCCAACTTAGAATGCTGATGTTGTGGAAGATGAACAAAAGCAACACAACCGAAAACACGGGCAGGAAGATTATGAAAAGAGGGTAATGAGACATGAGATGCAAGTACCTCATAGGGAACTTTTCTTTGAAGGACACGAGATGGAAGACGATTAATGAGGTGGGCGGAAGTAATGACAGCATCACCCCAAAGGTATCTAGGCATATGGGCACTAAAAAGAATACACCGAGGCATATCAAGTCAGAAACCCCATTTTGCTCAGGTGTGTAAGGACACGTTGTTTGATGAACAATTCCGTGTGTATTAAAGAACTCCTGAAAGACATGATTCACATATTCCCCCCCCCATTATCAGAACGAAGAACTCGAATGGTGGCATTATATTGTGTTTGGACAGAGGTATGGAAGACACAAAAAGCGGGAAAAACCTCATCTTTATTTTTAAGAAGAACAATCCATGAAAGACGGGTGCAATCATCAATGACTGACACAAAATATCGCATTCCTGACACAGTAGACTCTTTAGAGGGTCCCCAAACATCAGAATGAATTAATTCAAAAGGAAGAAAACTTTTAGTAGAAGTATTAGGGGAATAAGTAGATCGATGACTCTTGCCCAAAACACATGTCTCACAACTTAAAGAAGACTCATCCACAGTCATAAACAAAATAGGCATGGATTTTTTCATAACACTAAAAGATGGATGCCCTAACCGACGATGCCATAACCAAATTTCACTTAGCTTGTCAGAAGTGGAAAGTAAAGCAGTCCGAGACTGTCCTCCTGGTTTTTCCCCTGCGTATGTCAAATCCAGATGAAATAACCGGCCCCTCAGATACCCCCGACCAATTACTCGTCTGGTGAGAAGATCTTGAAATATCACATACATAGGGAAAAAGGTCACTGAGCACTGAGCGTCAGCATTCAATTGGGGAACAGATATCAAATGATGAGATAAGGCAGGTACATAGAGTACATTGTGAAGCTCTATGGTAGGAGTAATACGAACATACCCTGTCCCTAACATCGGGAATGCCTCACCATTAGCATTAGTAACATATGGTACGGGTGGAGGGGACAATTCGGTAAAATAAGATTTATCATAAGTCATATGATCAGATGCACCAGAATCAATAATCCATGTATCAAAACTAACAGAGTGAGAAATATTGAAAGCCATACCAATTTGACCACGGCCAACAATGGAGGCTGTAGGTGCTCCTCTAGCAGTATGATGATCATGCCCAACCACACCATAAATATCTGGTTCCGGAACTAATTGAACATCAAGAAGCCTAGAGCTCTCCGTTTGGTGTCCAGAACCCATTGAAAAGAAACAATGTAAAAATCAGGGATTAAGCAGCAAAAATCACAAGAAATGGAGAACAATCTGTCGCCGGTGCACTTGCACCGTCGGTGCGTATGCACTGACGGAAGCTAACCAGACCTGATCGGGTCGAGTTGACCTGTCGGGTTGAGTTGACCGGGTCGGAGGCGGAATTGACCGGGTCGGGTCGAGTTCACCGGGTCAAAGGCAGAAATTCGTCGATTGATCTTGGATGTCGTCTTCGTCGTCGCTGCGCCTCCGGAGGTATAGCGCGATCGTGTAGGAGAGGAGCGTCTCGAAGATCGCGTGGATAGAAGCAAGTGATGGTTCCGGGAGAGAAATCACAGACGCCGCCTAGATGAAGAAGCAATACTCAAGTATCTTGATCAAGTACAGTTCTCCGTAGCTTACAATGTAATGGTGGAACTAGAAGCTTTGATTCTTTGCTTTAGGAATGAAAGGTAGCGGCAAGATAACCGCAGCATTGATTTGGGGTTCAGCTTTTTTAGCCTTGGGGTCACCTGAACATAGATGCTTTCTCCATCCTCGTTTTCCCCTGAAGAGATGCGCCGATTTACTCTCGGGTCAGTTGGATGAATTGATGCACCTCACGGTGCATAAAAGGAGTCGAGAGCAGCAGGGAGGTGCCTCGGGGTAACCACCGGAGCAGAAGACAAGCACCGAAGGTTAGGAGCGCCTCGAAGATCGCGTCGTCGTCGGAGCGAGGAGGGGAGAGCAGCGGGGAGGTGCCTCGGGGTAACCACCGGAGCAGAGGTGGGCTTGGAGGAGAGGGCAGCGGAGATGGGGAGGAGACAGCAGCTGTGACCACCGGAGCAGCACCGGAGCAAAGGAGAGCTTCTGCGTCGTCCTCGGCGAGACTGAAGTGCAAAGGCCGAAGTGCACGGCCCAAAAAAAAAAACAAAATCCCAGAAAAAACAGAGACTCAGCTCTAATACCAACTTGAATAATTTGATTATATTGCTTGATAATTTTCATACACATATCACCTACATATATACTAGTCTACCCACAAAACACTCCATGATTCACTCCGTGATTCACGCTTACAGGTGAGTGAGGTGAAGAGAGGGGGGAGCTTTGTGGAGAAGATCTTGGTGGGTTTGGAAATGCTGGTTCAGAAAGCTCACTTGGTGTTTGGAGAGGTCACTGGGTTTGGGCAAACAAGGAGTTGAACAACAAGTAGTGATGTCGAGAATGTGGCATTAAGAATCCACTTTTGCATGAATCACACCACGACGCGCAGTAAGTAATCAAGGCGCTCACCAAAGTATCACTATAAATTCCATTGGAATCGTATGTTAGAGGGACAACGAGAATCGAAGAAACACCCATAGACCATAGTGACATCGCAACCCCAATTAAGCACCACTTGTAGAATCATGCGCCCGCCCCCAACACCCCGCTCCAGTCAAACGAGTCGGGTGAGGAAGTTTACTTAACGAAGTTTTCCGCATCAAGAATTACTAACTAGCCACGTTGTCTGTATCTGTCACAAAATATTTATGGCCAAAACAAGAACAGGAAAAAAAAATCTTCAACGGCTACAGTTTTTAAATACAAATCAAACCGAGAAGTCCCTTTCCTTGTTGTCATCATTTCTTTGCTGTATCAAGGTCATACCCAGACTCCTGCACATTTTTCTGCTTAAATTAACAAAACCCAGAAAGAAACCTGTAATTGGTCATGAATATAAGGCACTTTGTTTTAGTGGAAGATTAAATGTTGGTTTGCATTAGTCCATTTCTTACTCTTCCTGTTAAACAAGTGACTTACTGCCTCAAGATGGGAAGGAAAAGACAATCCATGGCTGTAAGGAATCTTTTAGGCAACCCTAAGTGATTGATTCCCAGATGTTTTATAATAGTTTAGTTTTGTTGACCACAGCCCAGAAATGTCTCAAGGAGGGTCTGACATATGATCTTGGCGCTTAGACCTTTTCTTTGGCATATACTGATTGGCTTTGAGGCTTGAATGATTCCCAGTTGGTCTTATTGCTAGTTTGTTCACATAGCTGATGTTAATTGTTGTCTAGACTGAGTTGCTTGCCGACTACTCAACTTGTGTCGAAAGTGGTTCTTCCGGCTTGCAATAAAGGGATCATAACCTTCCTGGAACAGTTTGACTCTATCTGTTATGGTGTGATTGAAGATAGCTTGCAGGTATACATAATATAGTTGACCCTTTTGAGTTGCTTGAGTTTTTTTTTTTTTTTGTTTCCGGCTGGTCAATGATCTAGATGAAGCTAAGTAAATGATTCTTTTGTGAAACCAGAAAGCAGTTATCGGAGTTTGAACTCGTTAAGGGTTTAAAGAAGTGAAAGAAAGATGGAAGGAAGAGGGCTTTCAGACTTCTATAGGAATACTAGTGAAGAGTTGATCCTGAGATCTTATATGGAGAGCTCAAATGGAACCCCTCTACCAACCATGGAGATGCTTGGCTTCAAGAACTTGTCACAAAATTTTCGTGCAGATAGCGAGGAGCTCTTCAAAAGCTGGCTCACAACTGGAGAGGCAAGCAACTAAGTTGTTTGTATATTTACTTTAATCCTAGCTAGCAAACATATATTCATGAAAAGTCTGATAACATCTAGCTTATAGTCAGCTGGTCATTCACTTTCAACACCGGTCATGGCACCTTGTTGTCTCTCTTTTATAGTTTTGCTCCAAATTTTCAGATATCTCTTTTAAGCAACTTGATGAAACATTAAGCATCCTTTCTGCAGCCTGCAATTTATCTGTGTATATATTTGAATGATCCCAGTCCACTGACTAGTTTCTTGCTACATTAGTCTTTTGGTCTCAATCTACAGCTTTAGACACACTGGAAAGCAGCCGAATTTTTCCATCTTTCAATACTCTGATATACAAATTATTAGTTAAAAGTTAACAAAGCCAAAGGGAACAAAAGTGAAATAGAGTTATCAGATCTTGATGAGATATTATCCAGAAGAACATAACTCATTCCATGTATATTTTTCTTTAATTGGTTTCCTTACTCATTGAACCCATTTTTGATTTTCTTCATATTACTGATTGACATGTATCTGCTTGCAGAATAATACCTTTAATTCCTCAAGCATTGCACATCGAACTCGATCAAGGAGGTAACTAGATCTTCATTACTAGTAGCATTATTTCTGATAAATTCTAACAAGCTTTTGCTACACGCCTACACCTTTAGGATAATCTCTCTCTCTCTCTCTCTCTCTCTCTCAAACTTTCTACTGCTTTGTGATCTCGAAAACTTCTCATGTGTTATTTTTTCCTCGGACAACTTCCTAAATTTGATTGTTGTGGTTTGCTCATTGATAGCTCTTACTACTTTCTAAATTACAGGATATCCACTGAAATTGCTAGTTTGTCTGCCCACCAACCTATCG
Source organism: Argentina anserina (assembly GCF_933775445.1). NCBI lineage: Eukaryota > Viridiplantae > Streptophyta > Magnoliopsida > Rosales > Rosaceae > Argentina > Argentina anserina. The sequence goes on from NC_065876.1 coordinate 14,430,140, forward strand.
GTCTACATCAAAAGGAAAGAAGCAATGAAGTTTTATTTCCACAATATAACCCCATGCCTGATGAGATCTCAGCTGACCTCAATCAACATTCTAACAGGTGGCTACTTCTCCTTCAAATAGATTTTCATTAAATATAGTATGTTCCTTGACTTCCTTCTGCCAAGTTCTGCGTATGCACCTCTAGATGTTATTCCACATCATGCTTTTCTCACAAATTAACATTGATACTTTATCAGAATTAGTTATATATATTAATTCAGTTTGGTCTCTTTTTATTATCAGGCTTGGTGTTGAAAGAGGAATGCAAGCTAGTGACTTATACTTGGCTAAGGCGTGTTGACATTGATCTTTTCATATTCAGACAATTCAGTTATGTCAATGTGTGATCCCATTCCTATTCAGGCCGTCTCTAATATTTTGCTATGACTACAGGCCTGGTTTCACAGTTCCCTACCTATGACAAGAAGCCGTTCATCTGAATTGCGGTATGGTATATCATTTGCTTAACCACTTAATTTCTGTTCAACTGTCTCCTATTTTGAGCCCTCTATTGACTCTAGCAGTATTTATGCCCTTCATAGCCCTCAGTTCATGCCCTCTGCTTTGAGATACCAATTTGTTTTTTTAATTGTGATGTGGAGATACCGATTCATTACTTTTTATGAATTGTGTATGCAAATTGTTTGTTAACTATACAAAGAAATCCAAGAACACTACTTAGATTTCACATCTGGTTTATCTTGCATCATCTGATTAGGTCCACTGACACTGTATAAATGGTATGCAGGAAGAGATATGTAGCCTTGCAAAACTCTCAACCGCCAACAGGTACGGATGGGCTGCAAAATGCTTCAGGGAATTATAACAATATAGATAAAGAAGAATTTGCATTCTCAAATGGCTTCAATGTTCCTTCAATATGTGAGGTTCCTAACCAGATGGGAACCTTCATTTCTTCATCCAATTCATCGTCATCCACTTTTGATGCCCCTCAAATGGGGGACATGGATAAAGTATCATCTGTTGTGAGCATGCTAAAGGGTACGTTAGAGCGCAAAAAGCTTAGCAACCAGATGGGAAAAGGTGCAGAGGATGATAGCTCCACTAGGATTTTTCCAGGTCAAGAAGTTGTTGTCAACACCCGTTTTGATCAAGTGCAATGTAATCAGCTTCAAGATATGGTGAGAACTTTTCAGGAAGTATCCACTATGGAAGTTGATGATCATGGGGGTATGAACAAAGTTGAAGGACCCCTGGATCTTGAGATGGAAGGTTTTGTGAATCTCACAAATCCAAACCACCCGATGAGCAGGAATTCTCAAGAACCATCACAAAGTGAATCATCTGCTGCAGCACCAGTAGTTTCATCTGGGATTGATGCATGTGATGGTCCCAGCAACTCAAGTCAAACTATGAGCATATGTGAAAGTTCACTAAAACGAGCTGGTAATAGGAGTTCAGAAAATGGCTCTAGATCGAAAGGTGAGATTCTCTACGTGTACTTAGAATGCATGCAATCCAATGAAAATTATTGTCTGTCACTCCCTTTTGATGCACCATTCCCTACATTTACAAGCTGTTAGACGAATGGGGTTTAAACTCAAATTGCTTGAACAAAGGAGGAAACATTGTACTTCAAATCTTCAACTTTAAAAGTTGATCTGGAACAGGCTATAACTTATAAGTACAGACGATAACTGTGCCTTCATATTTTAATGATGCATATCCTAACCTTCATAAGTCTACCGAAACGATATTGATTGCTTGTGCTAACATTACAATTTACTGAAGTATAAATACTTAAACCTTGGAAGCATGTTCTTAAGTTTAATATTCTTTCATGCAATAAAAGTCCCTTCCCATGGAACTGCAGATATCAGAGAACGTATAATTGGCAACTTGAAAGATGATCAAAAGGTAAAATCCATTATGTTATTATGAATAATGTGGTAGCAAACTAATCATGTGAGTGGAGCCAATATTCAAAATGTTTACCTAAGTTCCAATTTTCTTGGTCCCCTTTCACAGACGGGGGCACGCTTAGAGCGATATGGATCTGTGACATCAGCCATTTCAGGTAATCAATCATGTTTGAGACTAACTATCCCCCTGAAAATTGGATCTCTATTGGATGTTACCTACTAGAGAGCCAAATTGTTTTTAGTTATTCAAGCACAATACTGATCTTAGTTTGTGACTTGTGAGGTCATCAGAACTTACCTGATTGTATGATTGCATATGATATAACAGATAGGTTATCAATGTGGACTTACCAACATTTTTACTTCCCCAGATGACGGACATATATGATCTGACTTTTTATTTTGCCCATGTTTTGGAAACCTTTTCCTAAACTTCCCTGCATGAACACATTTTTGAAAGATGCATTACTGTATAATCTGCAGTCTACCAGTCTCATAATCTATCTAACCATAAAAACGGTTGTGCAGGAGATAAGGAGGATGCCACAAAAAAGCGGAGGGTGGAGAGATCACGCAAGTACGTATCTAAAACTTGGGGAGAGTATATTGTTTTTCCCAGCATAAAACTCTTCTATTCACAATTTTCCTTTTTCTGTTTTCTTTGTGTTTTAACAATGGGTTGGTCTGAGTCAAACAAATGAATAATAATTGAGTTTTGTTTCTATTCAATTATTTCAATCCAAGAAAAATAGCCTTCATTTGATTTGGATTCTCATGTGTGGAAATTATACTTGATTGTAAAGGGATTACTTAACATGGTAACAATCATCATCTATTTCTGAAATGCTACAAGTAGTTACAGATGACAGTTTTATTTATTTTGAGTTTCTTGGTTGTGTAGAATGGCAGAGGCAAAGGAAAGGTACTCAACTCCATTAATCCCATCAGATATGCAATCTGTCTTGAAGCGGTGTGAAAATCTTGAAAAGGAAGTCCGGTCCCTAAAACTTAACTTGTCCTTCATGAATAGGTAAAGGAACAAGCTCACTTTCATTTACTTAGTATTATCAATTTAGGATGTTTCCAAGTTTTAAGCAACTCTGAGGGGGGTTTTTACTCTATCATAGTTCAGCTATTGAATTTGCATATAGCTAGGATGTTCTAGTGTCCAAAGAAAGTATAGAAAGAACTGTTTATTGGATAACGATGTCCATATTGAAGCAACAGTTTGACATGGATAATATATAGTGTCTGTATAAAACTGTAAAATGGAACAGACAACTCACAAATAGCTTCAAGTTCGGAAGCAGTTGGGTCTACTTTTCTGAATAATGTTAACTTTTTATCAGTAGAGTACTAAGTGTGTTTGTTCATCAACTTAATGGAATACACATAATTTTTCAAGTAAGAGCAGGAAAGGGAAAAATATATGGAGTATCCAGACTCCATAGTCTGTGAGCTTACAGCATTATTTTGATTGCTGGGTCCAATGTCTTCACATTTGGGACATGCCATTCCTTCCTAAATTGCGATTGAGCAGTTAGGTTAGTAGTCCTATGTAAATCATTGGATGATTTTTCAAGTCTGAATTGATTTTAATGTTCATGATTTGTTTTCATGTCTTAACAACTTGGAAGTGGAAACCTATACATTTTTACTCTAGTTTAATCGTTTTCTTCTGGGAAGGACATCTATCTTTTGGAACTTGTCCTTCGATTGAGGTGAAAATGTAAATTCATGTTGTATGTCTGTTGCTCAACTAGGTGCTAAATTGTTTCAGGAAGGATTCCGAGCAGACAAAGCAGATAGAGGAGCTTCAGCAGCAAAACGAAGAATTGACGGATGAGAAAGAGCGCCTTTTAGAAGAGATCGAGAGGATCCTTGCAGAAAATGGCAAGATTGGATAACATGGTAACCATGGTTAGCCTCCTGTAATATATACAACATATTCATGAACTTCGATGGTGTAGTGCGTGCAGGCACATCTCGTCATGCATTACCTGAAGGAACTCTCAAAATAAAGTGGACATGCATTTCCGGGACAAAGTTGCGGTTGCAGACAATAAGACTACTGAAAAGCACAGCATGTTCGTGTCAAAGCACTGCATCCTATCCATGGCGTTGCCATCTCATACCAGGAATTGATTTGGCTGGTAAACCAGACGCAAAGACTTCCTAACTTGTGCAACGGAGTTGCATTTCAAGCCATGAACTATCTTATTTTGAGTTGATTTAACGTGTTAAGAGGAGAATATTGGAGGAATGCAATAATTCTTGCATTTTGCAAATAGCAAAAGTGTAGCATTTTGTACATAGCAAAAATGCTGTCAACACTTTCCTGTATGGTTCACCAATATATGGATCTGAGCAGAGTATAAACCAATATCTGAACTAATCGCAACGAATGAAGCATTTGGCAAGCTGTAGATATGAGAATGAAGCATATATGAAGTTAACTCCATGACAGACCATCAAGAAGACATTAATTGACCCAAAAAACTGTGCTGAAGTAGTTTCTTAGTGGTGATTTGTCTAAAGATATCGAATTTAGTTGTAAGACAAGCAAACCATGACTATAACAAGTATGAGGCCGGACTCATATTAATACTACTTCCCAGTTCCCAGCAACTGACAAGGACCATTTTGCAACAAAGATCTGAACAACACTGTTGTGAACTAACTGAAGTTTTTGGCAAGCTAATATATAAGAGCAATGAGTGAATATGCATATACAACTTTATAAACATGCCCTAATATAAGTACTTATCACAATAGGAACAGATAAACTTTGTATCACCAATACGGCCACAGAAGTTTCCAATCAGCTACATAATAATAATAATCATAAAATCCATATCCGAAACCGACTAAAGTGATCTTCAAATAGACTACAAAATCAGATATGGATTGAAGTGAAATAAAAAAGAACAATTTAAGAAAACAATGCCAAATGTTTTCTAGAAAAAGTTTATTTGGTAGTTGCCACCACCGAGTTTTTACTCACCTCAGTAATTTTAACCAGATGCTTTTAGCCACGCACATGTAACACTTGGTCAACGGAGAGCATACTGTATCTAGGTACGACGCTGCTTTCGGAGCCGGCATCCATTATGGGGCTTTCGGGTGATATCTTCAATGTATGCAATCGGATTCTGACCCACTCTGGAGTTAGTGTAGCCATTATTCCAGCTCAAGATAGCTGTCTTCTTCTTCTTGAAAAAACAAAACCCTTTTACTCTCATCACAACTGATTTCAACCCAAAATTTCTAGACATCCGTCCAACATATTCGGCAGTTGCTTCGGCAGCATACCGAGACAATTTTGCTCCTCCTTTCATTTCTGGTACAGATCCAGCTGAAGCCCCAAGTTTCTTGTTCCCCTTTGAATCCGTGACAGTAACAAAAGTATTATTACGCAAAATCTTGATGTGGACTACATCAGCATTCTGCTCAATATGTCTGGTAGGGACCTGAAACTGAATATTGCCTCTGTTTTGACTCTCATCTTGGTCTATAATTTCCCTCACAAAGTTCATCGACCTGGAATTCCTTCTGGGAAACCCTGAGTCATTATCAAACTCCCTTCTGGTCCGAACATTCTCAGAAGCATTAGCACCCTGCTGAAAACTCTCTGACAAACCTGCAAACGCCACATTATTTCAATTATTCGCCAGCAATTCAGACCTCCATCAAAGCGTCTCCATTCACCATTTTTTTTTTCCATCAAACTAGTCTTACAAACAGACCAACTTATGGCAACATTGTTATCCTAGTGCCTGAAATACTTAGATTCACTAATCTTAAAGATAGGAGTACAACGAATATCGGGTTGTTATCCTAGTTCTCTCTTCTATCATGTAGATAATCAGAAGAACCCTAGCATTATATCATTATCAACATCCAGTTAAGCATCTCCCAATTAGTAGCTCAAATTGCATCGACAAAAATAAAAATCATCATAAAGCAGATAAGTAGGATAAAAGCTAATATGGAGTTTGATTATTGGAAAGATTGTAAAACAAATCGAACTTACTAGACATGAGGAGACACAAGGGAAGATAGAAGAGAGAACTTGCCTGGTGGGGGTGGGGGTGAGGGTGAGAAGTTAAAGATGGAGGAGGAGAAGGACCTTAGAGCAGTGAGATCGCCGCCATGGCGAGGGACCAGCCGAGACAGAGAGGAGAACATCACTTGTTGCTGAATGAAGACCAAACTAAAGTAAAATCAGTTGAAGCAACAAAAGTACCCAAATCAAAACAAACCTCTAGATTGAAGAAAAGTATGAATCTTAGCTAGGAGGAGGAAATGAGAGTGAGGGCTGAGGAGGAGGAGGAGGAGCCGCGACTAGTGTCGTTTTTAGTCTTTTAGAGAAGGGAGAGGGCGTTATGGTCAATTCCCCTCTCTGATGAGCTAGATCGCACACCTTTACAAAATGACCAAATTAGTGTTGGTAACATATATTCAATTTATGAGTTAATTTCAGTATGAAGCATTCAGCAAATGAAATGAATTGGGCACTTCTTTTGCCTTTGGAATGTTTCTTTAACTTTCTTGCCAACAATTAGAGTTATTTTTTCCTTTTTAATAGAGGAGCCAACGATCGGAGGTTTAAATATCACAATGATTTTGGAAATTGGGTTACAAAGATGTTCTGGTGAAGAAAAATCAGTGCAATTTACTGCAATACGGCCAATACATGAAATACTTGTACAACACCCTATCAGCCTTTTCCCTCAATTACTCATAGTCTCATACATAAAGTAAAAAAAAAACCTTTGTTACTCGTATGTATGAAGCTTGTTTTTCAGCCCCATTGTGTGATTGTAGGATGGCTCCAACAAACTGAAAGGGCCAGTGCACAAATTCGGATAATTGATCAAAAATGGAATCCTCTTTGCATTCTCTTTAGCAAAGATTTCTCTTGTGTGATTGTTCTTCTGCTAGTTGTATTCATTGGGATTTTCTTTGCTGAGGATGATAGGAACACCATCTTCCCTCCAACTTACTCGCTCTTCGCATAATGCAGTTATCACCTCCACATATAAGCGATGCTCCTACATCAGTTCAGAACAAAGTCAGAAAGTATATTGCATAGTGCACATAATAGCAAATTTATGATTCCATCATTCCAGAAGGATCTTATGCAAAATTAAACAAATGAAAAAGCTCTTTCAGAAAGGATTATATGTGTTTAAAGTAGAGCATCCTTTTGTTATATATCAATTTCCTTTTCTTTGTCTCATAAGAGCCTTGACTTCAATTGACGATCAAACAATTAGTTGGTGAAACAGATGAATAAACAAATTACAAATATACGTGGAACATAAAATTGCATTACCTCCCTAAGAACCCTTGCAGCTATCAACTCAGCAGTGTCATTAGCAAGCACCGGGACAACTCTTTGAGCAAGGATACGTCCAGTGTCATAATGCTCATCAACAAAATGTATAGTAGGGCCTGAATATCTGGACCAAAGTAAAAGATACATTATTAGGAGACTCGCTACAGTGAAACAAAAATCAAAATGATTGGATTTTGGTAACTAATAGCATACCTTGCTCCAGAAGCAATGACTGCTTTGTGAACCCTCATCCCGTAGTTACCTTTGCCTCCAAATGCAGGAAGAAGAGCTGGGTGGATATTCACTATGGCTCTGGGAAAAGCTTGTATCAACTCTACTGGTATAAGTTGTAGGTAACCAGCCAGAAGAACAAAATCAACCTCAAGTTTCCTGTTTATATAAGCCATGAAAATGTAATCAACAACAAAAAGCACAATCATATACAGGGCCTACTTATAGATTATCTAGCAATGCTAGCATCGTCCCTCAATTAGCAGACATATCCAAAAGCTTAGAAATACGAAAGGAATTTCAACGAGAGTAGACACTGAAATGTAGTCATTGAAGAAGATAGCGATTTTCAAAAGCATTCGAAACTGAATGTGTTTCAAATTTGCACAAATTGTCAAGAAGCTGATATTAAACTGTAAAATTAAAACACGCAAAGATCATTTCTAGGTACTGAAAATACAGCCAAATGAGATGCAAGTCATGCAACTAATCCCCAACTCACAGTGCAAGTTTGAGTTAACAGTTCATTCCTGTCTTAGCAAAAACTATAAAAGCATCCTTTTTGCACATAAATAACAAAAAGGATGGTTAAACCTTGAAATCTACCACGGAGAGATATACATACTTGACATGACAACTTAAACTGTTTATCTCATAGAAGAGGCTGACCTGAGGACAGCGACAAGGTCAATTGGAGATATTCCGTCAGGCTCTTTTTTAGTTTTGGGAAACAACACAACTGGAAGGCACTTATCTCTTGCGTACTCCGCACCTCCACAACCTGTCAAGTTGCAACTACAATAAGGTACAATACACATCAATGAACATGATACTACTCTAATCACACAAGCCCTTTATGCAAAATACATTTCCAAAGCTCCGGAATACTCAAATTTAACAAAGTCATGAGTGTAACACAATGACGAGAAATCCGAACAGCTCTACTACTTGTGTCAACTATGAAATCAAATACACCATGTTCACTAAACAAAAACATGAAGAGAAGTTGAACAAGCAATGCTGTCAATACCTTGTTTATTAGTAACTAAGACAACAACGTCGCCATGAATCGAACCCCGAACGCAAGCTTCATGAATAGACCTGAAATTAGAGCCTCCACCGGACACAAACACCGCAAGCTTCTTCCGCCTAATCTCATTCTTCAAATCTCCATTATCCAAAGAAGCAACGGCCCCACTTCTCTCTCTGCTGCTCCTGCACTCCACCACATTCCTAGATAAAGCCCTCTGTGAACTACAAGGGCAGGCCTTGAAGGAGACCCAACTCTGGGACTGAGCAAAAGAAGAAGAAGAGGGAAACTTCACTACGAACTGGGTGTTGGGGTTTTGAACCAATGGAGTTGAGCACAACCCAGACAGCAGATGCTGAACCTCCATCGATGCAAGCACTAAAACCCTAAACCCCAGAATCCCAAAAAGTTCAGAGAATGGAGCAAACAGAGGAGAAGAAGAGGCTGCTGGACTTTTTGCAGGGAAATATATATGTAGGGGCAGTATTGTCATTTAATTTCTTGGTAAAATCTGGGTCCATTGTTGGTTTCATAATTCACTTTTTGGTCCGAAACGTAAATTTTGTGCTGAAAAAAACGATGGGAAATCGTAGGAAGATTACGACTGGGAGAGGCGGAGGCGGAGAAGAAGAGGAGCTGCACGTGGCGGCGAGGTCGGGCGACCTGAGTCAAGTTCAGGTGATTGTCAGCTCCAACCCTTTGAAGGTGAATGGGAGAGATAAGCACTCTAGAACTCCGTATCCTTTTTCTTTTTGTTACTATGTTGTTCAATTCAATGAATTGCGCTTCGTATTTTGAAGTATTGTGTTTTCAATGATCTAGCTTAATGTCTGTAGAATGGTTTTGATTTTGAATGTGATGATGGGTATGAGTTTGAGCTGAGATAGTTAGGTTAGTACTACCACATATAATTGGGGGGTTTGTGCTAAAGTTTTGAATTTTCAATTAGATTGGTTGAAAAGCACAATCGTGACTATAGCATACAGAATCAATCGAAAACAGGATATTTTGTTGTCGTAATGAATAATAAATCTGATTTGATATGGTGAAAAAATTTCAGTGGTTAATGCATTATTGATACGTAGTTGTGGCCCTTTTTTTCTTCAAATGTGTGATTGCTTGAGTAACCAGGCGGCTTGGCAGATGGTTAGCTCTTTTGTTTTTTTAGTTGGATTGCTGCCGGAAAATTCTTGCATGGTTTGTTGAGTGCACTTGTGGAAGTCAAAAGTTGTTTCTTTGACAATTAATTTTATCAAAGACTACATTTAGCTGCGTGGGCTGGGCAGACAGAAGTGGTGAATTTTCTGTGTAAGAACAAGGCTGATGTTGGTGCTGCTGCTATGGACGATATGAAGGCAATACATTTTGCTGCGCAAAAGGGACATTTAGAGGCTGTCCGTGCTCTTCTTTCTGCTGGAGCTTCAGTCAAGTCTTCCACCCGCAAGGGTCTGACTCCACTGCACTTTTCTGTTCAAGGGTCTCATGTGGAACTTATCAAGTATTTGGCTAGGAAAGGTGCAGATCTCGCTGCAAAGACTAAAGCAGGGAAGACCCCTCTTGAGCTTGCTAGCAATGATGAAGTCCGCTCTTGTTTGGAAGAGTGTGAAAGATCCTTGGAGAAAGGAGATGCGAATGGTAAACAGAAAGATGAAGAACCTCATTCAAAGAAAATCCAGCATGAAGATGCCAAGGATGAAACTATGAAGAGGAAGGGTGATCAATCTGAGGAAGCCTCAGGGGAACCTAAAAGAGCAAAAGTTTCGTTGAATCATCTCCTGGCTGCAGATGATGATATTCAGGATGAGGAATGAAGCTTCTATGAGGAGACCTGTATGGTGAAATGACCTTTGCAGGACTTCTTTCACGCACTGAACGGAAGGCCTCTCTCACGGAAGCAACCAAAGAAAGTACAGGTTAATTGCAAGTAGCTAATTGCTATAGTCATAGAATTAAGTAGCTGGTTGAAGCTAGCACTACGATATAGAATCTCATCGATCCATGCTGTTTGAAAGGTATGTACTTGTCTCTCTGATTTGTGTTACCTTTGCTCACCATCATGGTGGTATATTAGTTGTAATGCAATGCATTCTCTTGTTTTGAAGAAACATGTTGCATCTGAAGTAGCCTTTATCCAGCTTGTCATGCAGTTCAAAGTTTGTGGTTGTGAAAGAGTTTTTCTAGACTGGTATAGCACAAGCTGTGATGAAATAATTTCATATTGTCCCCCAAAGTTTAGTAGGCACAATTTAGTTCTCTGTTTCTTCTTGGCTGTCTAAATTATTCCTCTATTGTTGCTGATTAGAAGCATACCAGACCAAGCTTTTCTTTTCTTTTCACGTCTGAGAAAGTATATGGTAGTAATGTTATCACAGGGAATTGATCTAAATATAATAATCTTATTGTGTATCAAAAAAATATGCAGCAAGTAATGCAGTATCTATGACAATCTATAAGATTTGTGGGTTTTAGACATCAGGGCTTAGGTAGTAGGATCATGTATTCATGTTATACAGGTTTTCATGAGAAATGAAGTTGTTTGGGGAAGAATATAAAGGAAACTGAAGAAAAGAGAGTTAAGTTCATTAACAGAAAGACCAACGGTGGCCACTTAAGTTTGAGATGGGAAACATCTCGGCCAGATAGTACTGCAACACTCCCTGGAAATAGAAAAAGGCTCTCATACAGGTCATACAAGAGATAGTAGTTTCTCACTTTCTTGTGTTTCATCTGGTTTACGACCTAGGAAGAACCCAACTTGTAAGCCAATAAACACAGTTCGAGGAAGGAAATTAAGCCTCTTTCGGTCTTTCCTATTTCAAGGAAATTAAGCCAGTAGAACTTCTTTAAATTAATACTTGATTAATTAATAATTTTGTTAAAATAATATTTTTTGATAATCTCGACTCGGAGATGACGTGTTAAATTAATATTTCACTAAATTTGTAAGATAATAGAAATTTGAGTTCATATAGACCCCATCGAATATATAAATTAATAATGACATAATTTATATAATTAATTCTACATTTATAAGTATTTCATTGAAGAATTTGGTTGATTTAATTATCATCAAATAAAATAATACATCGGACAATATAATATTTTGAACAATGTTATCCGTGATAAATCCAACAATGTGATGCATGAACAAAAAGTAAAGTTTGTTCTTTGAAAAAGTAAAAGAAAATATTTATTATACCTTGATAAATAATAAGTTATTAATTAATCAATAAATTAATATATGGTGCAGAATGAATAATTGTGTCTTTATTGAATGATATGAGGCACATATATAGGCATTACATAACCACAATCTCATAGGATTCAGAGTCCTAATCTATTACAGAGATGCGAATCTATCTATAATAGGAAACCTAATAGGGTTAAGACACACAATGGTAGAATAATAATTCTTCCAAAACACTTTCTCTTGTGTCACATGTCTAGGTTGCATGGTGCACATATCGTTGCCTCGGTAAAAACCTTGTCAAACAAAATAAAAACATCTTAGGTGAAAAACAATAGCTTGACCGAAGAGGAAAAAAGCACAACGCTCCGTCTATATTTAATAGCATCATGTGAGGTAAGCTCACCCTGAAGTCTATGAAACAACTCTCCCTGATTAGTGTCATAATCATGGAGTACAAAGAACAACGTATACAATGTTCATTATATGCTTCTCAAAACTAGTTTTGGGCTAATGATTAATCATTAATTTAGCTACACATTTTTAGATCATACATGTTATACTTAGCGAAACTTAGATCTTAAAAAACATGATTGCATAACAATTCAAAACAAGAGTTTGCAATGAAAATCAAATTCTCGGTTAGAATGATCTTCACTCACTTAAACGACCATAACTTCTTCATCACTATAGGTATTAGTAAACCGTAAAATGTTCTAGGAAGTAGACACCCGTGGCTTTTCAATGACATAAAGTTCATAACTCAATTCGACCGGAGCAGTTCACAGTGCTTTGTCGAAGTTGACTACCGTGCAAATTTCCGGACAAAACTGCATACTTTGCTAAAACGGCCATAACTCACTACGATAGATATAATTGAATTGTTAGTATCTCTGGAAAATAGACATATAGACATTTCCTACGGTACTAAATTCACCATATTTCATTGAGTGAGTTGTCATGTAAGTCTCATTGAAATTGACCTATGAGACTGGACATATTCTGATTTATCACATTCAATGTGTCTTTCACAAAAGAATGGGGGAATGGACCTATGAATGACTGATTTTGGTCCGAGACGGAACCGTACGCATCATCTACGCTGCCAGTGTTGACAGCTACACCAAGGTGTACGTTGATGTTGCTGGAGCTGCTGGCGACGTTGGTGTGGATAGGATTTGTGTTGGTTCACTAAGTGTAGAATTAAACACATGTGAAAAGAGCAATGCAAGTCCAATGACGATGTGTTGCGAGAATCACACGTTGTAGGAACCTTGGAGGTGTGTCTTCAATTATGATTTCAGAGATAGAATTTGTATATGGGGGAGAATGACTTGTTGTTTTGGTGAAGGATGTTTGAGGTAGTATTTTGGTAGAGTTTTGGCTCTTGAATGCAAATGAGAAGTGATATTTTTCTTTGTGAATGATGTGTTATTTATAGAAGAGTTTTGGCTCCTTGAATATTATAGCTTGGACTTTTTCTCCTCAATTTCTTTCACTTATTTTTGTCATTGGTGGGTGCAATCTCCTTTGATAAATTCTTTTTTTTTTCTCTTTTGTAAGTGTCTCATTCTTTCTCTTTTACATTATCCCTTTTTCTTTCTCTCTTTTTCGTTCACTTATTTTTGTCATTGGTGGGTGCAATCTCTTTTGATAAATTCATTTTTTTTCTCATTTCTAGGTGTCATTCTTTCTTTATTTTCCTCCTTTGCTTGACTTTTTCTCTATTTTTTTCCTTCATTGTACAATCTGAAAATAATAAAAGACAAGATGATTCATATAAAAAGATGAAGTAAGTTATTAGAATAGGAGAGTAAGATTAGGAAAGTTACGGAATAAAAGTTTAAATTCAAGTAAGATTTTCCCTAATGGTACGTTTTCTAGTCTAAAAAAGATTCCTAATGCAAATATGATTATCAAAATATCGCCAATGCGACTAAAACGTAGAAAGATGAAGACTCCTAATCCAACTAGGTTTCCTAGTCTTACAAGGATTCCTACTCAAACTAGGACTCTACACCAATTCTACGTTTTTAACTCAAGTAAATACAAAAATGCATCCAATACCGCCCAAGACTCTTACTACGACTCAATGACTCAATAGTACAACAATAAGGGCTAAGCAAAGTACAAATTGAGGTAAAAACATATTAAGAACGTCGCACAAAGTGCTCTTATCAACAAGCATTAAAATGAAAATTTATCATTGGCATGTATGACCTGTTAAAACTTAGTAAGGCACGAAGATATAAAACACAATCTCTGCTTAAGATCCGTAAAACAACTACTGCGTCGTAGGACAGTGTGGGTGATTACGCAATTAGCAAGACACTTGGCATTGCAAGGAGTCTTCACCATAATAAAATTAAGAGAGTCAACGTCAGAACGTTTTTAGACAATACGTTGTAGGATATTGCAAGAACGGCGATTGAAACAAAAAGACAATCCCATCAAATGTATCGCATGGCAATAGGACTACATTCTTCAACCTAAGAGTTGGAAAAACATGGTATTGAAGCAATTGAATACCAAACCGTTAGGGTGGTAAAAATCATCCAATTGGTGCGGGTGGTCACCAATAATAATAAAATCGTTTGAGCTAAGAAACGACTTGGAGAAAACCGGAAAAGATAACCGGAAAACCATGTCCAAATAACTCAAAATCGAATGAAACTTTGGTGGGAAAATGCTTCAACAAATAATGTTGGAAATATGCCAGAAAAACAACGAGAAAACGGCGAAGAACCGCCAGAAAAGCGGTGGTGCTGGTGACCGGAAAATCGGTCGCCGACGGCCGAAATCTGGTCGGTTAGAAGGCCGGGCTTCATATCCGACTGGAAACGCCGGCAGGAACCGGGCACTTCTGCCGGAAACGAACCATAAGGTGGCCAAAACGGCCTGAAACGTCGTTAAAATGTTCCAGAAATGTGCCGGAAACGCCAGCAGAGATCATAACGATGTCAAATTTTGAAATTCTGAGGCTTGTTTTCCATATGTTAAGTGTCAAATTCACAATGTAGTATTATTGGGGTCTCATGTAACCCAAAGGCAGTCAATTTAAGAACCACAACGAGTTGTAAACGTTGATCATCATGCTAAGTGTAAGGTAAATAAAATTCTCAAAGAGATCGACTTGTAAACAAGAAATTCAAAAATTTGTCAATCTTTAATACATCACACACAAACTTCTAATTCCAAATTTAAAAGACTATTACTAAATCAATGAAAATAACAATGGCGGTTGGCCATAACAATACTTGATATCATAAAGGTAGAATAAGCTTAAAACGGCTAATCAAAATCTAGAGTGTCCATTCTAGGGACCGGAGGCTTAGCCTTGGAAGTAAGGGGTCGGGCTCCATGGAGATGTGGTGAGTCTCGATCTCAGGTTCATCCACATAGTTTGATTCAGATTGTGGAAACTTCTTGTAGGCAGAGTATGCCTTGATCATCTTCATGCTAGCTCGACAATCCCGATTAAAGTGCTTGAAGGAACTACATTTGAAGTATGGAGACTTGTCGTTACCGGAATTGGAGGCATGAGGAGGCACACGGCCTCCTTGAGATTTGGGATGGGGATGTGCGGCGCTGCCTCCATCACGGGTCCAAAAGTAGGACTTGGGCCGAGAACGGCCTAGTTCCTCCCACGATGAGAATTGTTGCTTTGTTACTGGTATGGAGCGTTGCTGGATTGATTATTTTCCTTAGGAGTTTTCCCATAGTTAGATTGTGGTGTATCAATCTTTTTAGTGCCAACGGGTCTATTGTTATTGTTGAGGAGGATCTCAGAATGTCTCTCCTTCTTTGCCAAGAGCGCCATTAAGTCAGCGAAAGTCTGAATCTTCCCTTCCTCATATGAGTGCGGTACGTATGAGCTTAAACCTCATAGTTGATTGGAAACGTGTCCAATGTCTTATTGAGAAGATCTAGGTCGGTCTTGATGACACCAACGGTGCCAAAGTTAGATTGCAGGCATAATATATCATGATTGAAGTCATCCACTCTCTTATAGTCCAATAGATGGATGTTATCTCATCTAACGGTCAATTCAGGGAGAAGCTTATCATGAACGTTGTTGTATCGATTTTTCTTATGACCATAATCTTTCAGGATCTTTTACGTTCAAGTATTGCCTCTTGAGAGTTGCATGGATTTAACGTCTCATGAAGATGAGAGCTTAAGTCTTGGTCATAGGTGGGAAAATAGTAGGAGGGTCGGCAAACATGCATTGAATCCCTCGGCTCTCAAAAGCGAGCTCCATGTCGGAAACCCAACGGTGGTATTCCTTGTCTTCAAGATCAAGAAGGTCAAATTTCAGTCGTGATGGCAACGACATCTACAAATACTGAATTGATTAGATTCAAGTATAACATAAATTAGAAGAGTGACGTATATGGTCATAAGAAAAATCGATGCAAACAGTGATACTCATGACCGCACCCAAAACAGCAGTGCACTCAGGTGACCACACGAAATCGATTAACTTCCCTTTCAAAACAATCGCGACTCTCCCAGGATCGTCACACGAAAAACATCGACCAAAGAGAAGAGTGGCGAGTTCCCTCGTTTGGCCTCATCTGCGATATAAGAATGAAGGGAGATTGAAGTAAGACGAATATTGCCCAATATAATATATCTATACGTTCAAAAGCGGGAACGTTAATTAAAAATTATCTTTGAATGTGTGGAGAATACGAGAGTAGTTTCTCTTAAGCGAAAATGTTGCTTGTTAAGTTCGCGTTGCTTGCGTGAATATGCAAGATGAGCAATTTTAAATGCTTCGATATGGGGTCTTGCGGGGCAAAAAGTTAATTTTGCCAGGCGAATGCGTAGGAAGCCCTGTGGCGTTGTGGGGTTGCATGCAAGGACTGCGGGGGTTCTACAGGGGCTATAGGGTCGACATGGACTGTAGGGGGTCTGCAGAGGCTGCAAGGGGCTGCGGGGGGTCTGTAGGGTCAGCAGGGACTGCAGGAGCTGCTGGAGATGCGGGGCCATGCAAGGCAGTTACCGACGGAAAAGGTGTCGAAGGCCAGAGACATGGGCGGCCAGCGGGAAAAAAAAAGAGTTTTCTAAGGCTCTAAAAGTTCAGGGTTTTAGGGTAAAGTGCGTGATAATATGGTACATAATGAATAACTATGTCTGTATTGAATGATATAGAGGTTTATATATAGACATTACATAATCACAATTCCGTAGGATTCAGAGTCTTAATTTATTACAGAGATGTAAATTTATCTCTAATATGAAACCTAATATGGCTAAGACACAACAATGGTAGAATAATAATTATCCCCGGAATAATAGATTATTAATTTATCAATATATTAATATCTCGTTAAAATAATAAATTTTCTTAGTTCCGAACCTATTAATTTATAGAGGTTTTATTGTAACTGTTACATATGAAAGCTAAACTAAAGGTCAGATATTCAAACGATAGGAAAGAACCAGAAATGCTAGCAATAAGAGCAGCATATACGGTAGGTCGATTTGACTCATTTGAGCATGAATCTCCTGCTGGATATGTTTTACTTGAGACGGCCAAACTTTTTGAGACCGCATCTCTATAGTTGCACAAATTAAGTTGCTCCGGTGGAAGTCTTGCATGGGGGAGGAAATGTCAGTGCTGTGCTGATGATGAATCTAATATGAACAAATGTGTATAAAGATTGCATTTGTCGATCTCCAAAGGAGCACCAACAGCAATAGCAATCCCTCGACAGGTAAGAAACTTAGTGTCAGGGTTTGTTAAGAAAATGTAAAGGACTTCAGTCAGTTTGAGCCTCTATGAAATGAGCTTTTCGTTCGCTGTACTCAATGATGATGACTGCGTCTTTCAACTTCCCAGCTATAAGGTTGAAGTGAAATAGGGTTACCCTGCAGTCACTTAGGTCTCTTCTCCGATTTCGGGACTTGCTTGGAACTACTAGTGTTCCTGCATGAGGTGCATATAGAAGAAGACGACTGCTCCATGGAGAGAAGGCATGAATTGATGTTTTGAAATGTTTGTGGTTGCTTATAGTTGGAGAGGATGGTTTTTATTTATATTTGTTGCAAATTTCTTTTTATATGAACTGTATCCATCTTTCCTTTCGGTAACTTGGTACTTTATCTCATCGACCGGAGTCTATTACCGACACAACATTGATGTTGATCGAATACATTTGAAGTACATTGATCAGTTTAGTAAGACTTGTTCACTACAAAGGAACTAAGAAAAGGCCGGACACAATTCCTCTTAGAAAGCTAAATGGTGACGGTGTGAGAGTTCTGCTTCAAGCAAAGTGGAAGAGTCGGACATCGTGAAGGATAATTTGACAACATTTTAAGAATTAAAAGCTACAAAACTCCCCCCGGCCATCCAAAATAATATCCTGGTCTTTTCCAGCAATTCTCGTAAGATCATTTTCGCTAGATGTTGTTCTATTAGGTGCCCATCTTTTAACCAAAAAGAACATATATAGATACCCATGCAATATGGCCAACTAAGTCACTAGCTACCAATTTTAAGTATCGTAGTATAGTTACCCAAAATCGTCCAATTCTAGCTACAAATATTGAAGGGTCTATGAATTTGGATAGAGATCGGATTCATGTACTGGATCCGTTCATAACGACAAAAGTGACATTGAAATTAAAAAGTCAATACTAATATTAGTTAGCTAGCAGCTTACACAAATTAATGAACGAGCTCAAGCTAGTTTGTTCCTTAAGAATCAAATAATTGAGAAAGATGCTTAGTTGCACCAAAAATGCATAAAAAAAATTGAGTTACCGATTAGGGGAGTTATTTTGCATACTTTATAGGGAGTTTATTCCACGTGTTATATTCAACTGTAGTTAGTGCGTTGTGTTTTTCTTCTCCTTCAACTAATTTTTCTATTTTATTCAAGAGGTTTTTGTTTTGCTTGATCAAGTTTTTACCGAGGCAACATTATTGAACTATGTCACATTAAGATCACGATACAAGTGAGAGTGTTGTAAGAGAATTACCTCTATAATATTCCTAGTGTATCTTGTCATAGTTAGTATTTGTTAGTTTAGATAAGAAATGATATATAATCTCTGATTCTACGGGATATTTGATGTAATGTCTATATAAAGGTCTCATTATCAATAAATAAATATGATATTTCTCCTTATTTCTGATGCGTATTACTTTCTCTTAGAATAAAAGATAGTTTTTCTCAATTGAAATTGTATTCACACATGCCTAACTACTAGATACACACCATTAATAATACACCACTAAATTACTTTATTGTTTTACAATTTTTTAGATACACACTCCTAAACTTCCTAAAATACCCTAATGTAAAATAGGCACCCTATTTACTAAATTTCTTCTAAATTACACGCACAACATCCATTTAAAACAAAAAACAAAAACAAAAAAAATACATAAAATTTTGAAAAACCTTTTAAGTACATTTTATTTGTTCAATGTTGAAGATTAACAACATAAACATAATGCATATATTCTTCTCAATTTAATTTATTCATCATAAAATCATTCATTTAATATTTTGTTCTTAATTTTTCACAATCGCGAGGAAGTTTGCAACTGATTTAGTTAATAAAATTTTCAAATTGAGTTAAAGTAATAAAACAACATATTATAATTTAAATAATTTAAAGTAAATTAATTATGAACTATTATATATAATTCCATTTGTAGTAGACATAGAAAGGAAAAATAAATTAATATAAATGAAATTATTTATGATCCATTATATGACTTCCATTCGTAATAGATGTAAAAAAAATTGTGAATGCAAACTATGTCACATACGTTTTGTACTTCAAAAACTGAATGTATTTTTTGGTAATTTAACATACATATAACATCTAATGTATGGTGCATGAAAAAAGGGATGCGTATCTAAAAACTAGAGATGTGTGAATAAAATTTCTCTTAAGATTAATGAAGTTAAGTAAAAAAAAAACATGTCAATAACGTCACTCCATCCCTCTCGAATGCCAAGGAGGAGACCAACCTATATAAAGCCTCAGTTTTCATGTGTAACGTCGAAGAAATATGCTCAAATGGGCGAGCCAACGCTGCTACACAAACTTCATTGTCATTCCGAGCTACCACTCCAATACCCCCACAACTATTTGCACACTGGAAAGCTACATCTATATTAATCTTCAAACAACCTTTAGGGGAAAGTTTCATCTCACTATCGTCATCTTTTCTTTCACCCTTACCACTATATTAGCCTCCCGATCATTAGCAGCTAATGTACTACCCAACAACTTACCCACCGAGCATCAAACCCACCCTTCTACCACAATACATGAATCCGTCTTTTCCAAATACAACTCCAATTATAACCCAGTAACCATATCCAACATGTCAATGAATCACTTAGGGTTCTAGCTAGGTATGCTCGGCTATTCAAGTTAGAGGACATATATAGAGTCCAAATCGAGCAAAATACTTGTAATTTCAAAATAAATGGACATCATCCTCCACATATTTATTGCAAAACAAACAAAAGACATCACATATAGGAACATATTTCACCTACAAATTCTTCTGAGTTGGTAAGAAACCCTACACCATCTTCCAAACTAAACTGAACCTTTGGTGGAATACTGGTTTTCCAAATTAGCTTCCAGTACCTTTCCATGACATTTCCAGCTGATGTTGAAGTCTGTATTATTATTGAAGTAGCAGGTGACATTCCAATATTGATCAAAATGAAAATTCCAATCAAATGAAAACTATGACGATCAAACAAGTAACAACAAATGAGAATAATAAATCATATCTTTATTTCATGAACATCTGCTTCTTTACCATGCAACTTTTGAAATATTTTATATATTCTTTTTTCTCAAGGAAAAATTTATTTATTCTTATTTTCCGTGGGTTGTCTTGGGCACCTTGATGTATACCATATAGTTTACAACTTTTTGAACAAAAATTACAATTAATTTGGACTAACATAACAACTTTGAGAACAAAGTCACAATATTACTTAAATAATTTTACCACATTCACAACCATTTTTTCATAGACGTACATGTAAAAATGTTGTATGTGAAGTAATTGTAACTAACAGAACTAAAATTACTCAAACAATCACTCTATTTGCCACAATAACAACAATTTTGTTGTCCATTTTGTAAATATGGAGGTATTGTAGAAAATTCCTTATTTTCTTGAAACCTATTGGTTGATAGAGTAAAGTTGAAGTATTTTCTTTTATTTACTCCTAAAATGTGTGCTTCTTTAATTTTTTTTTTTTTTGTAGTAGGCATAACCAAGAAATCCATGTCAAGACTTATAGCAAAATTAGTTTCATAGAAAATTTTTCAAAGCAATGGAAATCCACGTTCGGTATCACCCATAAGAGGGTCAAATAGCCCATATAGCCAACCTAGATACTTGAGTCCATCTGGGGTGAAACAATTTATCACGTAATCATGAGTTTATAGTTGATATATATGTTAATACACATTAGTCAGTTACCATACTTTATTGGACAAAAAAACTAGCTTAATTTTTTTTATGGATAGTGATAAATCTTCAAAATCGGTTAAATTATGTGGATTTTGTGAATCAATAAAAGTCTGGACAAATTATTATATTGCTTGATCTCTTCAAATTCCACCTGGGTTTCTTCAAATCTCACCATCCCACTGTTTATAAAAGTGTCGAACCCGGAGTCTGTAGGAGCCGGTGTAGCCTATCTAGAGCCTTATCAACAACATCATGGGAACCACTATTACAAACAAGAATTTTGCAATTACAAAATAAACCACATATATTTCATATTAATATGTTCATCAACCAACAACCATAATGTTACAATATTAAGCTCAAAAGCTCTATCATAGGCATTTAAATGTTTCAAAAGCAAAAGAAAATATTTATATAACATTTGGTTTAAATGATAGAAAATGCTAGCTATAAACTAATTAAAAGCTAGGATTTTTTGCTTCTAGGTGGGGTTGTCTTCTCTAGCAGCAGAGCTTGCACCAGAATCAGAACCATGTGCCTTGTTCCTTTTGGAGGTAACTATTAGGCTACAAAACAATGGTAAACACTTTAAGAGCTATTCCATTAAATTTTGTATATTAGATAAATAAAAATCATTGAAAATAATAATGGAGTTAAATTTGTTGGGAAATAAAAATTGAAATCAATGGAAAATAAAGTGATAAAAAATACTCTTGAAAATTGGTGGGAAATAAAACTACTAACGGTGTTAATTGACCGAATGAACTAAAATTATGCAGAAATAAAAACTCGAATTACCAATGCGATAGTTTCAAAAATGAGATACTAAAAGTTAGAATGAACAATAATTGAGATACTGTTTGTTGAAATCTCCCTAATAACTATGTTTTTCTGGTAAATCATTAACCGACTAGAAGTCGTCTTCGGAAACGAGCGAGTTCATATATAAACATCAACCTTTTGTGGTGGAAACCAAACTCTAATCGAACCAAGGATCTACCAAAACCTCTAACATGAGATGCAACTCGCTACCTAGTCTTTGGTAAATCATTGACCGACCAAAGCTCATCTCCAACTACCAATTCAAGGAAAAGCGTCTATCGTACATGCCAGCTCTGTATTGTACATGCATCAGTACATTAACCTAGTGTATATATAGGGTCTGGATGACTCCTTATGATAAATCTACACCAAATAATTCAGATTGCCAATTCAAAATGTAATCTACTATATAACACCAATCACATTATTGCTATTGCACATATGGAATTAAATTCATTAAGGAATCACGTTACTTGAGTACAGAAAGCAAATAAGTAATCAGCAAAGGTATTTTTGCTGAATATATCTGCCTAAATAAGAAATTTCTGGAACAGTAACGTCAATATGACCTGAATTCCTGAAATGACAAACACAAATGTGAAAACCACAGCCAGACGTTTTGTTATTCGCCTTTTCTAGTCTCCACTGTAATGTGTGTAAACCATAAAGTGATAAAACCCTTTCGACCACTAATCTGATTTTCATAGCAATCAAAGAAGGAAGAATGATTTCTCCTGGTTCTTCCTAATCAGAGTTTCCTAGCAATCAAAGCCTCTAGATCTTCAAGCCCTTCGCGAACGAAGAAGCAAAAGATTATTTGGGATGCCACTTGCATAACATTTATCAGAGGAGAACGTTAACATTTCACGAGCTTGATTACCTTCTACATCTAGATACTAATGAGCTTACTTATAGAAAGGCATCTTTGGATCATCATGGGATATTAAAATCCCAGGACCGATGCTAAGACATGAGAAAACTCACATATAAGTTACAGATAAATGAAACATCAAGCGAAAACAAGAAACAAATGTCCCAGAGTATGGAAACTAAAAGCAAATAGTAGGTTACTTGTGAGGATTACAACGATTCTCCTTGTGATTTTAGTTTCTATACAGCATCATCTAAGTTGTTAGCTTGTCTCAGCAATATTAGTGGTACAGTAATGTTTCCTAAATTCTAAGTTGAAACACCTTATGAACAAATAAAACAACAGATGAATGTAGAGGGAGGATCCAATCAGAAGTAGAGCATCCAGTAACAAGCAACTAGTTTATTATCAGGACTCCAGCTAATAGCAGATTCAGCACAAGTTTCATCAACATGGCACACCGGGAAATCACTAAGGCACTAAGGGTGACTAAGCAATTCACTAAGGCACGAAGATAAACTGCACTAAGAGTTGTACAAAAACACAAGCTTCTAACGTAGTTTCCTAGAGTGATCAAATCTGACAAAAGCAAGGCTTGTAATAGTTTATATTATACAAGAGGCATATCACTCTAATGAGAATATATTTACTACATCAAATATAAGTACTCCATTGCCATGAAGATTACCAACTGGTTTTGCATTACATTATCAGGCATTAAGCCAGCTACCTGTGTAAGCAATTCTCAAAAAAGAACCTTCCAGCAGCACTAAAAAAGTTTGTGCTATTAATCCTCAAAAGAACCTTGAGGTACCCAAAAGCATAACTTACCCATAAAAAAAAACCCCCAAGGTTCACACTTCCTTCCTCGATAGCAATCATTCGAAATCCGCATCCACATGGAGAGGACTAGATGGTGAACCATTCTCTACACTCACTGCTGCCCTAGCGTTCTTCCTACCTCTGGTCCTTGATCCAACACCTTCACCAGCAGGACCAGCAGCAGCTTTCACCACTCTCTTCCCACGTTTCGCCACTGGAGCCTGCAGCTCATTGCCACCCCCCTTGGCCATAACAAAATCAGAATCTACATTGCTATTATTAGTCAGGACGTCAGAAACTTCAGTACTAGGTAATGAGCCGTCCTCTTCACTCGTAGCTTCTTTGGCCCTCTTCCTTCCCCTAGTTTTCGCTCCAACACCTTGGCCAGCAGCTTTCCTCCCACGTTTAACCACTGGAGCCTGTACCTCATTGCTTTCCTTGGCAATATCCATCTCAGAAGTGGTCTCCTTGACTATATCTAAATCAGTTTGCTTAGCAATTACCAACTCTGAATTGGTCTCATTGGCTATATCTAAATCAGAATCTCCATTCACACCATTTGCGTGAACAGCAGAAACTTCATTACTTGATGGTGAGTTGTTCTCTTCACTCTCAGCTTCGTTAGCCTTCTTCCTTCCCCTGGTCTTTGCTCCAACACCTTGGCCAGCTCGACCAGTTGGCTTACCAAGTTCCTCAACAGGATCATGTACTTCATTGCTTTCCTTGGCAATTTCCATCTCAATATCTCCAGTGACACCAACAGTCTGGACAGCAGAAATTTCATTTACCTCCACAATATCGCTCTTTGGCGAGTCATTACCAGTATCAACTTTCAGTCTTTTGGGACTGCCTGTGGGATTGCATTTTGCTGGAGAAGTCTGCTCACCAACTATCACAGCAGGTTCTTCAGGCACTTCTGGAGTGTCCACTTCTTCACTTGATTCATTAGCTGGCTCCGCATTTGCTTCCTCTTCTTTCAGTGACTCTATTGCTTTCATAATCTCTGTGTTCACCTGCCAGGTTCAAATCCACAAGCTAATGTAAAGTTTGAATTAATTTGTTTACAGAAATTCCGACATGAATCTGAGTTTTATTTATACATTTTTTCTTCTGTGCCGAGGAGACCAGGATAATTAAGGCTACAATTTCCAAAAGGCAGTCAGTTCTTACAAGATTATATTACTTTTGTTGATCTACTATCTTCCAAACAATCAGATAAAGAAAAATTAAAACAAAATTGTTCTATTTCCAGATTCATGCAACACGCAGAAGAGACAAACCTGGGGATTTTGAACAAAATCAGAGACATCAGTCGGACAAGAAGGACAGGTCAGTACATTTCTCTGAGTTCGGAGGCTTCTTCCACCTCTGTTTCTTTCTGTCACCACACTCTTCCCAGCAAAAGCACCTTGAAAACATGATTTGCAGAAGTTATGCCCACAGGATGTGGTAACAGGTGATGTCATTACCTGGCGGCAAATAAGGCAGCTAAATTCTGCAAATAGAGGTGGAAAAATGTTAGCATGACAGTAAATAATTTTACAATCAACCAAAACGTCAGACTAGGTTTTCATTACAGTTGAGGCCATTTAACTGAATCTCAATTAATTGAGACTGAATACAATCATCAGCAACCGGTTTACATGGCATTCTTCTATTTGGAAACTTTTTCAAAAATATGGTTATGTAAAGGTTTTTAGTAACACACATCACCCAATAGCAAAGAAACATTACACGCACACACAAACCTTTCAAGAGCCTCTCTCTTACACTCATGTTCTGTGCTTTCCTAATCATGGTCCTTGACCTCTTCCGATCTTCAGGATCTAAAGCTTGAACAGGTTTTTTGCTCATGGGTGGTGCCTTTATCCATTTCCAGCAGCTATCTTTCTCCTGATAAAAATAGTCCATTAAATTGACTATATTTAAATAAGGAATAAAGGAGAATGCATTAACCTAGGCAGTAAGCTGCAACCAAATGTTTTAGGAAAAAAGGGAAGTAACCCACAATGTATTCTGAGTTTGACACATTAAAACCAGTAAACATAATCAGCTTACCTCATAGTCCCATGAAGGACTTGCATTCCTCTCTGTAATGTTTGTGGCTTTTGTCAACTCAGGTATAGCAGGTAATGGTCTAGGCCGATCTCCATGTTCATCACTGTAGTACATGTTGAAATCAGGCAAAGAAGAGTATTTTAGGAAGAATGTACAAACAAGCTTAAACATACCTTGTCCATGGTGCAGGTTCGTTGTCACATCTGACAAAAAGATACCGGCAGACCTTAAAACCCTATCAAACCCAAAAAAAATATATATATATTGTTCAGTAATGTAATGAAATTTGGCAAATAACAAAAACAAAACAAAACAAAATGGCTTATATTAGCCTCTCAAATGTCTGGGTTAGCGCATATTTACCTGGACTCCCACCTTTCTCCAACACTTCTCAATTCTATAAACTCCGTCATACCGCAACCCTTTCTCAGGGGGGTATGAGGAGCGCTTCTCCTTGTGCGATCTAATTAGGACATGGAAGAGTAAATATTCAGAACATTAGTGCAGAGAACCTCTAGTAGAACCGCTATTGTACTCATAAGAAAGGATGTATGCATACCTCTAAAACCAAAACGAAAAATACCGAGATTGGACAATAAACAAAAAGTTTCACCAAGACCACCACATATATTATTTGATTGATGGGACAGATCAATGTAACCTCTAATACAAGAATGCCACCACTTTATTGCCCAATAATAGGCATCCAACCTACTGAAGCTAAATCACTTTAATACCAGATATATCAAATGCCGATAGAATGGGAAAAGTACTCAAAACAGATTGCAATTTTATTAAGCTGAGGCGATAATAGGAAATTACAGCACTACGAAGAACCACCCAACTAAGGAAAAATCAGAGATCAATCGCTAAGCCTAAAGAAGATTATCTAACTGCAAAGCATTGTTTGCTATACATATTTGTCAAAACAAGATAGCGAGGTCAAACAAACGTTGTGGGTATGAATGACCTTAAGTGATTAGAAATATATATAAAAAATCATAAAATGGCAATAGAGCTTTGAGCATTATACTCACCTTACCACCCTTACAGGATAGCCCTTCTGACAACTGACTTGGAGTGCCTTGTTATATTTCTCGAATGTCTGGTCAAAGGACTGATCCTTATTAGTTCGCTTGTTCCCACTCAAATCTCTTCCGCCACTGCCATGCACAATCATGTAAGCAACACAAAAAATGGAAGCATAAAATGTTGGAGCTAAAAAGATAATAATATTCAAGAGAAACAAAATAGAAGAAACAATATAAAAGAGAAGCATGGAGACCTTCCTGTGTACAGAAACCATTCTCCATGATCCTCATCATCAAGGTACCCTCCTGAAAGCACAACAGACTGGGCACCATGATTAGACTGTCCAGCTATACCAGAAACATGGGGAAAGTGTGCACCCCATTGCCGACATTCCAGCCTATCCTCCCAACATTCGCCAACCATGACACCTTGATTTCTCTCGGGATCATTTTCAGCAGGTATAGGTCCAAAATGATCAGACGGTATTGTGACAAATATTTTTCCACTTGCAGCGTTAGCTTTTCCAGTCTTTTGTGCCCGCTCAGTAGTGTAGGCTTTGTCAGGCCTGTTTTGGTTTTGTATGTAATGATATACCTTGGCAGGCCCCCCATTAACATGTGATTTGGAAAGCTTAGCCATACGTATGGCAACTACAAGGGAAGAGTTGATACGGGGTTGAGTTGCCATCTTTGGGGGAATTGGAGCACGGCACTTTGCACAAGTATGCTTTCGTTGCCCAACCCATTTCTGGAAGCACTTCAGGCAGAAATTGTGGCCGCATGGTGTCTGAAAGCAAGACACACAAATAGATCTTATTAATGTAACTCAAGTGTAGATGTACGGCAATTTATCACAGCAGTACGCTATGAGAGTGCAAAACATAGAGGGAAGGAATCATATGGGCCTGCATTTAAAATTCTCCTGATCAATTCGTTGGTTTGATAACTTATAACTCAACAAGACCATACGGAACAACAAGAATGTCCATATCAGCAAAAAAAAAAAACACCACGATTTTCTTGATTGGCACATGGTAAAACAAAAAAGGCAGTTTTCAAAAAAGGAAGCCAAGTTGCTGACAAAATTTCAGAAACAAAGTAAGAATGCCAAGTTTTCAAAAGCTCAGAATGCTAAGTTGCCGACAAAGTAAGCACTTAAAGAAAAGATTGTACGAAAGGAGCAGCAAAAGTGACCGGACCACAGTGCCCCAAATACCGGATCAGAGGGAACAAAAAGTGAATAAAACAACAAAACAGGCGTGCACTATCAAACCAGCCTATGGGCTACGGCATTTCTTTAAACGGACACAACAGAAGCTAAAGAAGAATAAAATTTACTGTAGTTTGATTACCAATTCTTTATTTGCGTTTATTTAAGGAACTCACAAATCCATGTTCCGGGAACTAAACCGGTTAGATGCATAAGCATCAGTACTAACACAAGCACACGACGCAAAACATCAGTTTAGACCCGAAAATGGCAAAATTAGCACAGAAACCATAACGATAAACAAATCTGCGTAGCTCGCCTTTTAAGTTCACTACATACTCGAAGAAACATAGAGATGCAGCCAGAGATAAACACAAATATATCTAATCACTCATTAAAATCAAAAATAAATGAAACAAATGTAATACAACCAGAGATCATCACCACAATTACCACAAATGCACAAACAATTTAATTTCATTGCAGCGTAATCTTCAGATCTAGAAACTTTCGCAACGAACACTTGTGATTACGATATCAAATTAGAATCAGCTAAGCAGTAAGAACAAGAGCAACAAATAGAGAGAGGACTACGAACCGTGACAGGTCTCTCCGGCAGCTGCATACAGAAAGAGCAGTTGAAAATTCCGTCCAGAACATCAAGCACATCCTTCTTCGCTCCTTTCTTCTTCTCCTCCTCCACCTCCGCCTTGCCGCTCATCAGCTCCTGCCGCTTCTTCGCCTTCTCCTCCTCCGTCAGTGACTTATCCGCCATAATCGCCTGGATCTTCGCGATTAGGTCCCCGGACTCGCTGGACTTGACGGCCGGAGCTTCGACGGAGATGGAGGTGCAGTCGGGGCACTCCCACTGCGCCGTCGCGGCCAGAGTCTCGGGGCGGGAGGAGGGGGCGAGGCAGGCGGCGTGCCAGGGAGTGACGCAGGTCTTGCAGGAGAGCTTTTCCTCGTCGGAAGGTTTCGCCTTGCAGAGCATGCAGACGCCGTCGCCGTCGCACGGCAGTTGGCTAACGTGCGCCATGGCCGTTTAGAGCGAAAGATAAAATGCGCCGGGTGGTGAGGGAAACCCGGAGAGAAGTTAGAGAGAGAGAACTGGGATTTGGGTGAAAATAAGTGAGTGGGTTTTTTAAGGAGAGAGAGGGAAGAGGGAGAGACGCTGGTTGGGGGTTTCAAATTTTTGGGGAGGGATAAGGTACGGTGTGGTGTACGTGGAGTTGATGTGGTTTGTGGAATGATTGCCCCACGTCGTGATAGTCAAGAGCAATTTTGTACTGGTTGACTGGAATTTGAATATTTGGAGATTCCCGCTTTGGAATTTTTCATTGGGTGGTGCGATTGCGCTCCTATTTTAATATTTTCCTTCTCTGTCTGATTATAATTTAACTTTTTAGGAAAGTAAATATATATTTTGCCCATTTCCCAATATTTATGGGTACAATGACTAAATACCTATTATTTTGTGTCTATGTACAAAATATTTTTCTTTGTAGTGGGCAAAAAATTATCAGAAAATTTTGTATGTACTGTCTGTGTATCATAGGGTTTTAGCATACGGAGCGAAGAACTATACTGGAAAGCTAAGCTTGCTATTATTTTGTGTCTATGTACAATATATTTTTCCTTTTTATTGGGGTAAAAATTATCAGAAAATTATGTATGCACTATCTATATGATACATGATGTAATCTTAGCCATATATAATTTATATTTAGGGTCACCGTGTATATATATATGTGATTTTCTCTAATCTAAACCGTTCACACGTAATATATATATATATATATATATATATATATGAAGATTGACGTTTTACATGGAAGATTCTTTAAAAAGTTATAGTGTAAATATGAAACTATGTCTAAGACATGCATCAGTGTGGAGACTTGAGGCACGAAATGAAGGATTATTACAAATCGATCCGTATTTGTAAATGATGAGATCGATTACCAAATATCATTGTGATGAATGGATTAATGGGAGCATGACATCGTTTAACAGTGCCTTAGCCCAAATTATATTACTATTTGGACACATTGAATCATCCCATGAAAATTACTTCTTCTTTTTTTGTATTATAGGGTGTGTCAATAACACTGCCATATATATTCCACCCAAAGTCCCAAGCATTAACAGCTTCATTCATGTACAAGGCACATATTAAATACTGCAAGAAGTAGCACATCGATCTCTTATATTTTTCTAATATAGAAAAAGCCCTTCAGATATTCATAATCATAAACACTACAAAAGTTACATGAACCGTATTTCAAATTCTTAAATTGTCGCAGACCTAAAACTTCTCAAATATTATACATCAAACCCTTTCTGACTGTTGCGTTTTTTTAGCTCAAATTTCCCTTGCATCTTAAGTCCCAAATTTACCCTTTCACCCAGTTATTCAACAACCTCTTATAACCCAAAATAAATACCACCACAATGTAGTAATTACTAATTCACCCTCGTCTTTACCCACAATCTCCTAATTTGTCTCATTGTTAAAAGGAAGAACAAATATGACCTGGAAACCTGGATAAACTAGTGATGATCATGTGTTGAGAGACAAAAACTAAATAGCTTCAATAATGTTTTTGGGTCCAAAATCCATTCAGAGCCTTTTTCGTGTCCTTCGGTTTTCGGATCCTCCAAATTAATATTGACATCTGAAATTTTACGTCACTCGAGCCGAAGCAAACGCCTTAGATTTATGGTTGCTGAGTCATCGAAGCTCCTAGACACATGCTTCTTCTTCCTCGAGAACGATGGCAGAGGTAGTGAGCTCGGCTCTGGCGACATCGCGAAAGCTGATCCAGCATATTTCAAATCCACAATCCCCGCCTTTTTAGGCACCATCGTTCGCCCTTGTCCAAATCTCTCTAATTGGTTGTCGCTCGTTGCCTTCTTCATTCGGTTCAACGGCTCTCCTCGTCTCAAAATTATCACATTCTTTGCCTTCATCAAAGCATCATAGTTCGACCGACCAATTCTCTTAGAAACCAACGTAGCCGACTCTAGCCTCTTCTGCTCAGCTCGTACGGCTGAATTTCTATATCTATGATTTTGCAAATGAATGGGCCCATTTGCGTAGTACTTATAACTCACTGGTTGTGAAAACAGTGTCGTTGAACGATTAGATCTGATTCGCTCGATCAGACAATCATGTGGCCTTAAAATCTCAGTTCCCATATCCCTATAAAATTATCAAACTCTAGATGAAGAAATAAAGAATCAAAGAGGAAAAAGCTCGATTTTTTTTTGTCCTCCTCTTCTCCTGGGGATGAAGAAGGGAGGTTGTTTTATGTTTCTTTCCTTTATGCTTCTCCCTCTGCTAGAATCTTGTCGACTTGTCTAATGTTTTATTTGTGAGATAAATGTATTTTTAACAATGGTTGATAGCTTCCAAATTTTAAGGTATTTTTGATGGTGAAGAGCTATCAATGTTTCCGTAATTATCTCAATACTCACAAAGTATTACGGAGAGATCGAGATTTAAGCAAACATAATTTTGAAAAATTACATGACATTCTGGTATATGATTAAGCAAACATACAGTGACAACATTTACTCAAAAGAAACTAAACATTGTCTAGTGATTTTTTTAAATCAAACGTCAACTCATTTGTATTTCAGCAGGCAGAACTGAGTTAATACACCCGAAGGCCGACAAAAAGAGCCACCTCTTTTGACTCAATAAACAATTATCCATAAGTAAAACTAGCTAACAACTAGCTACCATCTAGATAAAACTAGCCAACAAGTCAAGATTCATCCACTTTTTCATGGTCATGAAGTACAAAATAACATGATACATATGATGTAGAAGACATGAATAAATTTTAACAACCACACCATTGTATCAATGCGATGTGATTCAAATTATGCAGAGATAGCAGAGGGGGCTCTCTCCTGCTCTGTTAGATTCTCATCAGAGGAACAACCACTGTATCCTTGTCACCTATAGCTAGCGGACTCTCCACAAGCACTATATCAGAAATCTTCATATCCCCAAACATACTAGCTATGGTCTTCTTCTTTGCAGCCATCGTCCTACCAGAAACCTTAGAAGTCCCGGCCTCATCCATAACCAACTCTCTAGCAGCCTTCGGCCGGTTAGTACTACCCTTAGGGCGGTGAGGCTTACATTTTGCCTTAGGAGAAACCCTAAGCTTTTCCATTCTTATGTTGTACAACCAAAGATACAGTTTCTTCCACCGAAATAGCCCTAGATTGAAAATACCTCTTCTATGGACGAGGTAATTCAGTCGTAGCAAGACGCTTAAGAAGATTAGATACCGGTGCTACCGACTTAAAATTCGTCGGACCCATAGCTCCCAAAGACATTTGGGAATAAACAAAAACCCTAGCCTCACCAACTTATTCCAACATCAGAGTCAAAGAAGAAGAAATAAAGCCCGCCTGAATTAGGGAAAGCTCGGTAGTAACAACCCCAGCATCTTCAGGCATCATCTCAGCCTCAGAGGAGCCCATAATCCACTTTTGGAAAGCTAGGCATAGGTTCAAATGATTTCTCCTGCTCAGCTTGAGGTGGAGATTTAGCCGGAGAATCATCATAATGAATGGAGAGACCTGCAATGTTCAAAGGCAAGTCTTGCATCAACTCCGCCCTCTCATGTATCAAGTACTCATCACAACCGAGCTCATCATCCTAAAACAACCCACAACGCTGGCATAAACCTTTGAATTTCTCAAAAATCTAAGACAGTTCCGCCTTGAGAGAGTCTGACGCCTCAAAGAGCATCCAAGATCTCAAACGGTCCTTGATATCAAAGTGAATCAGGACATGTTGTTTTGCCTCCCTATGAAATAAAGCCGCAAGATCCTAATTCTCCACCCTACCTAGAGACTCTCCGATGAACATAAGGGCTTCCTTGTATCTCAAGTTCGCCGACAAACCCTAAACCACCACCCAAGTAACCAAATCAAAAAGAGGAACATCCTCCACAGGGCAATACTCCAAGAGGATGAAGCACCGTGAGGAGAGCGAGGGATTTTATTGGCCATGGTTGATAGGTTGTGAATTTTGTCAAGATCTGAGAAACCCTAGCGGCTAGGGTAGAGAGAAACGATAGATAGTATCATTAACATTGTCTAGTGAATTGAGTATGGTTTCTCTAATTCCTTTTCTCTAATTCCTTTTTTCTCGACGATTTTAATAAACTCAACTATCATT
The DNA here is from genome assembly GCF_933775445.1 of Argentina anserina. Classification (NCBI taxonomy): domain Eukaryota; kingdom Viridiplantae; phylum Streptophyta; class Magnoliopsida; order Rosales; family Rosaceae; genus Argentina; species Argentina anserina. The sequence continues at coordinate 14,463,340 of NC_065876.1, forward strand.
TTAAGCTAATTTGTAAACATCCAATATTATACTATGTTAACTGAAATTTGCACTTCCCGTTTTCAATCGACACTCCTTATTTCTTCTTTTAGTAAGTCAAGTTTTGTTTCGGATAACATGTGTTTTGTCTTTTATGACTGAACCGAAATAAAGAACTAATGCATGTGATATGTAAGAATGACTGATATGTTCGAGTGTATATTTACCTAGGTAGCACGAACACGTCCCTCATCTACAGTATCGCGAACACGTCTGAATACGCCCGAACACGAGTATTGGAAATAGACACGGCCCGGACACGCGAGTATCTGCATCGAACACGTGGACACACACCAATTCATGATAAAAGTGAAAGTGCTTATGGTGAGATTCGAACGTTGGTCATCCAAAGCACCCAACAACTCATCAATCATTCCAACAGATTCAGTTTTTGTTATATTTATGCACACTTTAATATATAAGGAGAGAAACCTGTGATAAAAGTAAAAATGTTTGTGGTAGGATTCGAACTTTGGTTATCCAATGTACTTATCAAGTGCTTAGTCATTCCAACAAGTTATATTTTCATCATTTTAATGCACACTTTGACATATATATATACATCTAAATACTTTCAAATTTATAAAAAAATTTTTTAATAAAAATATATATATAAATTAAAAATAATATTTAATTAGCGTGTCCATAACGTGTCCGTGTCCAAAAAAAATTTAATTTGCCGTGTCTGCGTATCGTATTGTGTCCAATACGGACACTCGTGTCCATGTCCGTGCTACATAGATATTTATTGTTTTGTTGTCATACAAAGAGAGCAATTGTTTGGTAGTTGTAGCGCTCTAGAGGTACCATATAAATATTCGAGATTCTTGCATTCATGTAGATGTTAAGTGAGCTACTCTATTCAACACCCATTTTTTTCAAGACTCCATTCTACACACATGTGGACTTCACCAAATATGGACTTCCTACAACAAACTATCAATTATGTATGCAAGCTTAATCAATAATTATTCAAGCCTTTAGCTTTGGAGAAATTTATTTTTATTCCTTTTAGTTGCTTTTTGGTTTACATTGTATTTGATTTGGTCGTTCTTTTTCACTAACCTTATATTCGTGCGATTCGGCCACGTATTACACTATTACTGGTGAATTTTTCCTCTCAATTTTTTGTATCACCGTCGTCTCTCAATTTTTTTTTATCACAAATGTCTCTCAATTTTTTTTTAGAAAAGTAATGTATATAAATATAAACTAAGAATTACAATCCAAGAGAAATCATGGTGGTCCCTCCCTACCTAAACCAGCTATTATACTCTGTAGGGAAGCCACATTTGCTTGGTTATGTGATTTCATTTACATTGGCCACCCCATTAAAGGCCACAAATGAAATGTGTCTTTTGCCAACTATGTTTGTAGATCACTCTGAATCTAATCCACTACTATCTACCACTCTCCCCCACTGCATCCCTGGAAACAGAACACAAAGAATTATGTAATATTCAAAATAACTAGATGTAAGGAATTAATGGTTTTGTAGTAACTAAAGCCTCAAATGATAGAAACCAAGACTATATATATTGAAGATATTTGATGTGTGTTTGAATTAAAGAATCAATTAGTCTACATCCGTGTGATGTGTAGTCAACATATGTGTGCTACTTAGTCTTGGAGTAATTCTAACATTCTCGTTTTGTGTGTATATATATATATCAGTAGGTGTAGTTTTACTTTATTCATGAAATATATCAAGAGAAATAAAATTGAGTTGAAACTCTAAACTTTCATCTTCTTGTTTCATCTCAAAATTCAACATGGTATTGGAGAAGGTTTCATGGCCTATCTCTTTTACTCCGCATCTTGGATTAGAACAGGTTTCCTCATAGGACATGTTTATGCAATCTTGCTTCCGTAAAACTTCATCTTAATCTTCCTTCTCCATTAATTCATAATGTCTGGAGGAAGTAACTATATCTACAGCTATCTCACTCATTCCCAATAAGAAGTAAATTCAAATCTGAGTCATTATCTGATTTCTTCTTCTTTCATTTTGAAGAGAAATCAAGTTTGAGGTCATACCTCAATCATTCCCGATGAGGAGTAAGCTCAAATCAGAGTTTCTTTAGTTTTTGATCTTTGAACTAAATAAAAAAACCGCTTGGAGCATTCTCCATGTTTTAGTTCAAAATCAAATTCAGATCTTTCCATTCATTTCATTTTTGGAGGAGAGATTTGTTTAGGAGTTCATATCTCCACATTTCATTTTGGTCATTTTTGATTTCTTCTTTTCATGTTGAGAAGAAATCTGTTATCCATAGTCAAGATTTGATTCTTCATCTTATTTTTTTTCTCTTTGGTCGACAAATATATTTGATTCTGACCCCTCCTATTTTCTTGCCAATGAGGCTCGGCTGATCAGTCCATATTTTCCATTCCTGACGCTAGTGTTCTCCTTTGCGCTAAATCAGTTTGATCACCTTTAGTTCAAGCTTGGTTCTGCGGTTTCCCTCAATCCAGCTTGAGGGCTAGAATTAGAGCATTAAGATGTTTATGATCTGCATGGTTATGTAGGGGATGCAACCAGTGCTGCAGACCCTACATAGAAACAAAGTTGTTGTCTCTTTTGTCATTCCGATTTCTTCATCCTTCTCGATCGGTTATGAGGTCATACCTCAAATCATTCCGATAAGGAGTAAATCCAAGTCGGTCTCATTATTTGATTTCTTCTTCTATCATTGGGAGAGAAATCTGTTGTAGTTCTTCCATATAATACTCCTCATTTGTTCATTGTCATTTCATGATTTCCATCCCATTACATTTTGGAGGAGAGATTGGTTTAGAGTTCATAACTCCTCATTTCATTTCTCCTTGGCCAATTTATTATTTATTCTTTCATTTTGAAGAGATTTATTGTCCATGGTCAAGATCCGATCTCTTCATCTTTCATTTGGAGGAGAGATCTGTTTAGAGGTTTTGTTTTAACCTATGTTGGACTATTTGAGTTTTTTTTTTATATATATGTTGGTTCCAATCAGATTTTTTTCCCTTCTAGTAAGAAGGCCGGGGTCATATCCCGATTTGGCTTCAGGGGGAGCAATTTTAAGCAATCAACCATTTGAGCAAGCAATTGCTCTGTTTTTCATGATTGACCTTGCTGCACTAAAACAGAAACTGAGATTGACTCCGACCTCCGAATTCAATTAAGTAAAAATGTACATAAACTAGACACAGAGAGCTTTCCCGGCATATGTGGCTCATGATCTCAGGTTGTTAGAGAGAAAAATGGGAGCCATCCAAAGTGGACGGACAAAGCTGCCATAATTTGTTTCACTTATTCTCATCCACCCTCCCAACCATAACTTCTTTAGCCATACTTGGAAATTGTTGGTTAAACTCGGTTGTCGTTTCTCTTTCAGGCTTTGCTTGTAGGGGAGTATTGGAGCATTGGGTAGAGTTGCAAGTGGCAGACATGGCTGTGCAGACAGAGCTGCAATTATGCAAGGCAAGGTGTGAGAGCAAAGTGTGAATAATACGAAACGTATTATTCAAATTACATTTAAATTGTTGAATTGTGGTTATTGCTCAGTGGTCTTTGGCCTTAATTTCAGCATTAATTGTTGATTGAAGAATTCTCCCGTTCTTCATTAATTGTTGATTGAAGACTTCTCCCGTTCTGCATTAATTATTTATTGAAGACTTCTCTCGTTCTGCATTAATTGTTGATTGAAGACTTCACATTCTGCATTAATTGCTGATTGAAGACTTCTCTCGTTCTGCATTAATTGCTAATTGAAGACTTCACATTCGTTTAGCTTGTTAAATAGGCAGAAATGTTGCTCTTCGGTGTTAAGGAAAATAGTTTATTTCAAACTAGTTTCATTCTCTTTGTTCTTATGTCTTCATTCTTCTAACAGTCTAAATATCAAAAATTTGGGAGAGTTAAAAGTATCATTGACCCCATAGAGTGAGTGGAATATGCATCTGGAAGCCTTTGGATCTATCAGTTGTCATATAATCTGATGAATTATTAGAAAGTGACGTGCACAAACTATAGTACTGAAAGTATCATACAGAATGCACTTTACTCCACAAGAGGGTAGTAAATACTAAAGGTCTGAAGACAAATGGTTTGTCTCATTACTTGAACCATAAGCAGCGAGAGGAAGATATGCATTCTAATTATAACTCCTTATGATCCATCAATTGTCATATACTCACAGATATGGTTTTTCTCTAGTAATTTAGTGGAAGAATGAGAAACCTGCTCACGTGCTCATACTTCATATCATGTGCTTAATTGACTAAAGATTTCTTTTTGTTTCTTCTCTTTTTATGGTAGGCTCTGAGAAGCTATCCAATTACCTATCCATATCTAAGTATAAATCAAAATAGCCCACAAATTGTAACCCACTTTTGCTCTTTTTCTTCAATCTCTCTGTTTTTTTTCTCTACATATTTACAAGTGTAATTAATGTTTGATATAATTAACTATGAATATGATACAGCTTGACAAATATCAGCAAACTGCTTCAACTAATACTGATCAATGTTACACAGTAGAATACTCACCTGTACTCTCTCTGATGGACAAATGAGGCGGTCACAGAATAGCTACTTTGATAAAATCCCATAACGGAGGTTAAGAGCATCAATTGCTTTCTCAAAGGACTCTGATAACTCAGCAATGGATGTTTTGCAAGCTGAAATTGAAGCCACACATAAAGTAGTCAGATTGATTTAGACAGTAGTTTATAACTTGGCACAAACCACACTATTACATGCTGACAATTTTCTAATCAATTTGTTCATCCTTTTCGTTTCCCTCGTATCAACATAATCTATTATCCTATTAATTAGTATTACTTGTTATGGCATTTGAACCAATGTTTTCAGATGTGAAAACGAAGACGAAGGTGACATGATCAAGTCTCACAAGGCAAGAGCATCGGCGCGCTAAGGCGATCTAAGGCGAATGTCTTTCTAACAAACATTAATTTAATACAATATATTTTCAAATAATATGAAAATGAGCAGAGAATAAGTTTTCCTCTCCATTCTGACCATGAAAGATTTATCAGTAGCCATAGTCCGAACGAAACTTTACTCATCAATCCCTCCTCTCCCTTCCCAAATGGTTGACGCTCCCATCCCCCCTCAATCACCAGTCAGTTCTATCACTACTAACCCTCCACCCCTACCAGCCACTCACACCACCACAAACACTACCATCTCCAACTTCCTCACAATCCGATTGGATCGTACCAACACACCAGAACATTATTGAACACAACAACGCCATATATTGCAACAACCTACTGCAAAATGAGGAAACAAACCAAAACTCAAAAGGTTTTGTGCTCATTGTGTTTACTATTTGATCAAATCATTGATAAAGTAACCAACTTCAATGCATTCAAGTACTGCTATATACTTGAAGTCTCTAAACCAAGAAATGCTAAACAAAATAATCAAAGTAGAAGCTCACTAGTTAAAGATCTAGATTGCATGGGAGTTGAAACCTCCTCAGAAGCCTCCGAAAATCTTCCACATCTCCAGTGCATTATTCATAGTCTCCCTCACTACCTTCACCTGTTGAAATATCAATTAGCAAAATCAGGGGAAAATGCACAACAGTGCTACTAGTACTACTCAAATAATCAAGAACACATTTTTTCTTGGCAACAAAACAAAGCCTTAATACCTTATCAAATCTTTAGCTTTCCAAAGCACTCAAGCAACAAGCTTTATAGAGTGGCACCAAATCTGACTCCGCTGTGGCTACTTTTCCGAGCATCTCAGCCGCGCCCTTTCTCACTGCCCAGTCATCGCTGCTTAGAAACTCCACCACACACGACACCAGCCAATCCAACGCTCCTCTACTTGACGCGCCGTCGGGGCCAACAATGCTTTCGATAAGCACCATCAGCGCCGCCCTGGCCTTAAACCTCTCGCTCTTCGCCAGCATCTCAAAATCACAATTGCATCCTCCAATTGCGCAGCCGACTCCTCCGAACCACACGTGGGAATCGTTCCATCTCTGATTAGCTTGATAAGGTGAATGAGGTTGCTGACACTTTAGCCCTAGTTGGTCATCCAGTTGATGAAGCCGATCTCATCTCTATCATTATGAATAACGAGTGGTTGAATTACAAGGAAAAAATGACGTCGTTTTGACACTAAAAAAAAGAAAATTAAAAAAAAATCTCGTCGTCTTCTTCGTGCAGATGCGGCCGCCTCCGCTTTTCCCTTCGCTCCGCCGCTCCGGCAGTCGCCTTTGCCTCTTGGTTTGGTATTTACCAAGTCGTGGGAAGCAGCAGATTCCGTCTCCGGCGAGACCCAGTCACAGGTAACATGCACGTAATAAAGTCGTGAAAATGAATTTTATTAACTTGTAGTTTCTAGTTGTCACACACGACACTAAATTGAAAGGTTCGCTGATCATTGACTTATATAACTAGGCCCCGTTGTAAGATTTAGCAAAGTAATTTGACAACTAATTTTCTTGTCGAAACAATTTGACAAATAATTTATCAAATTAACTTAATAACAAATTAGTGAGACTTAGTTTTGGCCATGGTTTCATCGGTGGCTTTTAATTTATTTGTGTGGATTATTGGGTTGAGTAGTGTAAATGACAGTAATATCCCGAATTTTCGAGTTCAATTTCTTATAATTTATAGTAAATTGTTATACTTGGTAATTCGAGTAAATTCACATTCTACACCTTAATGTTGTTGTCTTTACAAAATGAAAGCGATTTTGGAAATTTAAGGTTGAAAAACGTTATATTTTCAGTGGCTCAAGAGTTGACTTTTAATCTATCGCTCATCTCTGAAAACTTCATTCACGAAAGTCGTAGAATTCGTAGACACGATGCACGCCTTAATCGGAAGTCGTGTTTGAAAGTTGTTAGCAACGAAAGTTTGGTTTCCGTTTTTGGAACGTGTATAAAATTGCATTTTTGGAAAACATAATTTCCTAAATCAGAAACCAAACACGAGAATGCAAGCATAAAACACTGATTTGAACAGATCAAAAGGAAAGCGGTACATATAATGTAGTAGAATTGTGGGCATATATACAAAGTCGTCAGGAATATAACTCATTTCCACATAACTGGATCATTTGTCTAAAATTTTGACAGGCTATGGATTGTATCTCAAGATTTAAAGTGACAGCACAACATTGCATTTACACCAACAATTAACTTTCTCCTAGCAAAGTATGAGAACTCAGACATGAGTTACGAAAATTTCCTTTTGTATGCAAGCAAGAAAGATACTAAGCCATAGACATACCACGAGAAGCCGAGGCCTGTGCATCTACTATGAATTCTGCATAAGAAGCCTGCAAAAGAAACAGTAGATTACTCATAACATATAGCCATAGGATACACGTTTATAAGAACAACAGATTCGGATAAAGTAAATACCATCATAGCTTCCCGACTTTCAATAGTCCTTTGGGTCTTCTTCTTGTATCCCTTGTCTGCTTCATCCAACATTTGCTGACATGCTTGAGTCTGAATCTGAAAAACACAAAAAGCCAACTAATAAACAGCTTGAGAAAATGCCCTACTCTAATCCGAGCTCATCTTCACTCTAGTTACAATTCCGAAGCATTCGCCACAGTAAATCCCCTAACAAAACATGAAATGTCGTAATAATTTCATCCAAAGAGAACACCGATTACTGTGGAAATGGTCACGCTAAGGTATGATAACAAGTGTCAACATCAAAATAACAGTTTAACTTCAATTTAATTTGCTCACCATTCCTAAATAGTTTCCAAGAATTCTTTAGGAAACTGTAACCCTAACTCACTCTACTGTATCAGAAAGCTCTTAATCAGATCTCTGGTCTAGTAATCCACTATTCAATAGCTGCATAAATTCGTAATAATTAGGCGAAAACTCAAATTTCTATCCAGTAAACAATCAATCACAAAGCTCAAAAATAAACACAAATTCGAATTGAGAGAGAGAGAGAGAGAGAGAGAGAGAGAGAGAGAGAGAGACCTTGAAGCGCTTGTGGAGTCGAGAGCGAGCGGAATCGCAATCCTTGAGGATCTCGGTGTGAGAGCGATCGATGTGTTGCTTGAGATCCTGGAGGCGCGACGAGGCGAGGTTCTTCAGATCCGGGATCGATGCCAGGCCGTTGGCGTCCGCGGCTGGCGGAGAAGAGATCCGATGACGGAAGAAGCCATGACAGCTGTCATCTTCTTGAAAAACGTCGATTTGGGAGCGGGAGGAGAGTGGTTGGGGGAAAGAGGCGACGTTTCGAGTAGCGCCGCGGCTGAGCTCCGGCGAGTGCTTCGTCTTCCACCGACTGAACCTTTCTTCATCTCTCTCTTCTGAGCGTTTGAAATTTGAAACACCTCTGTGAATACTTTACCAAAATGAACTTGGCGCTCAGGACAGGCTTTATATAAGCAAATATGGGAACATTTTATTATAAGTAAATTTACTTTTAGATTATCGAAGGGCATTTGGTCTAGTGGTATGATTCTCGCTTAGGGTGCGAGAGGTCCCGAGTTCAATTCTCGGAATGCCCCCTTGGTTTCTTTTTCATTTTTCACTTTTTTAACCTGATCATAGAAACCTGGAGCATTCAACAGTATCTGCACTTCTTGAAACCCAGTGATCATCTCAATCTAAGTCGGATATGTACCGGCATTACTTTTCGCAATCAAAACTTCCCAGACTCGACTGTTCTAATATTGCTGGCTGGAGGTGTCTACATCCCTAGCCAGTTACTAGAAGAACACTACAATAAATTGACTCATATTGCTGGCTGCCCCAAAGCAAAACAAAATTCACACAGAAATGTGTCATTGATGTAGCTGCCGGAGAAGATTTCAAATCTGACCAGACATTAGCGCGGTTCTACAGCTTTCATTCAAAACTTCTCTCTTGTTTTCACCCTTTGTTTTTTGTCTTGTCCGTATATCTCTTTTCCAGCAAAACCTATGGCCTATATATACCTTATATCTCATACGGCAGCTCATCTCTTAACCCTAGAATCTCTTCCTAATACAATCTTAAATAAAAAAGAAAAAAATCCATATGAATATGAAATACACATTTTATTATAAATCTCTTTTTTATAACAATTTCTAATTACCATTTAACTAAATATATTTGAAGACATATTTCTAAATATATTGAACTACCCTTGAAGAAACAATCGCCAGAAACTTCTATGATAGGAAAAAAAACCATAATCTTTTCCTAGTCCAATTAGATAAAAAAATTTAATTTTCTTTTTGCATATCAAATCTTCATGACTTGTCCTCCACACCTTTAGATCTTCATCAACTATATGGAGGCCAACATATGTATGTACCTTTAATCTCCCCATTTGGTCTTCCATGCAACTTTCACCATCAAGTACCTACAAGACAATCATGAACAATGTAAGTACAATTTTTCGATAAACAAACTTCCAACATGTTTACCAAACAGAGTTATGTCTACAGTACCACGAGAATATCCCTGTGAAATAAGATAAGTATAGAGTTTATCATATCATACACGAGGAGTTTGTTTAAGACCATAAACAACCTTTTTAAGTTTCCAAACGTAATCAGGATGGTGAATATCTTTAAATTCTAGAGGTTGTTCAACAAACACTTCTTCCTGAGAATAGCCTTGAGCAACTAGTCTAGCTTTGTTCCTCGTAATTGTGTCATGTTCCTCCAATTTATTCCTGAAAATCCACTGAGTATCAACCATATTAGTATTTTTCAGGTTGAGGAACAAGAGTACATATCTCATTCTTTTCAAATTGATTGAGCTCTTCTTGTATTAGATTGATCCAATCATCATCCAGAAAAGCGTCTAGAGCTTTGTTAATTTCCACAACTTCTGTGTTGGAGCTTTCTGTATCATCCTCTTTGTTGGATGTGATCTCTACATTTCTCCCTCTTGTGCGCATGCCTTCTCCAATAATGTCTGTGGAAGAATGATTTTTACGAACCTGCTTGAATCTAGTTCGATATTTTGTTGTTGGTTGTAGATACTTGTCCACATCCTTTGCCTCTTCATGTGACTCCACATTCTTATCTTGCATGCTAGTTAAATTTTCATTAGATAAACTGGACAAATCCACATTATTATCAACAATAACATTTATTGAATCAATTATAGTTTTAGTTTCTTTATTATAAAATTCATAATCTATATCAATATGACACAGATTGCAAAAAGCTTATATGAAATTGTGATTATCTTTTTTCCTCCACACTTTCTTACCTGGATACCTCTGAGTTACTTTCACGTCATGTTTAGGTTCTTTATAAGATTTATATAAACCAATAAACATCAAGTTCAAATTGACCATGTTGTTCCAACTTACTTCGAATATCTTTAATATATTTCTCATAGTCATCTGAGTTTACCACATTTGAATTGAACGAGGTCTGAAAATTTTCAGATTTTTCATGTTTTCAATGTATTTTTCACTTGTCTTTAAACCTGTTTGTTCACGAACAAAATTAGTGGAAATATTAGGATTTCTATTTGAGCTAGACTTACCAGTATATCTCATGGGTCTTGGGAACGGGTTATGAGATTCTTTTTCTTATTTATTATTCCTAAGCTCTTCTAAGAGGGGAGATACAGAATATAATCCTTCTTATTCGGAGTCGGAGGGCGAATCAAGCAAGCGCTATTGAAAGTCGTAAGTGAAGGAAGTAAGTAGCGGGGGGGGGGGGGGGGGGGGGAAGTATAGTGAACAGTTAAGTGGCTATCCGGAGGGCAAGCGGGTAACTGACTAGTCAAAACTTAGGTAGGTCGATCGTCCCCCAATAACAGAAGGGTAGCCCCCCTGCCTTACTGGTCAGGACAAACTGGAAACGAGGCACTCCAGGGTGAGAATTCTTGATCTCTCTCAATATCTCTCTCAATTCGAAAATCCAGGATTTGAATTGATGTCCTTTCATTGAGTCCTCCTAAATTGCATTGATTTATCCTAAAGATTTCATTCCGGTTATATCATTGTAACTCTTTCTTAAACTCAAAATGTCATATAACTATTTAGAGCTATTTTGAAATTTTCCAACTTTGTTATTTGTTCCATCAAGCAAAACATGCAGCTTGACAAGTTTAGAGTTTAATAAATCAATTAAATCATCTTTTTCTATAACCTCATCCTGGAGCATTTGAATTTTTGCTAGAAGTCGTTTTCGTTCAAGCACATGATCATTATTGTCATTTTTCTGTCTCATGTTTAGTTTCTCCTATACCCATTGTAATTTTTCCTCTTCTATCTTGTTGGCATAGGCTTATGCCCGCCATAATCAGCACAACTATCAGCGCATTAAGGCTAGTGTATAGCACAGTCTTACAATACTAATAGCAAATCAGCCGCACTAGCTACGCAATGGGCCTCCCCGTGACCCAAATTGACTACGGACGCGCCCTCACGCGCATCTTAAAGAAGGCTCCAGAGAGCACCTTAATCGGACGTCGTCCCATATCGAATGGCAAGTAAACGATCCACTTCAACTTAACAATAAAAGGTCAGACTCTTGACCTTACAAGGTAAGTACACTGAACTCCCTACTGTAACTCTGCATAAATTACCATCGCCCTAACTTAAGCGTCAGAGAGTCGAAGACCACGCCGCCATGGTCTCTACTTTGACGACGTGTGCTACCTGTGACAGGAAGGAGACGAGGAGTACGGCGTACCATATCCACGAGGAGTACGGCGTACTAAATCAGAGTATAATCACAGCATTAACATTGGCGCCGTCTGTGGGAAACCGCAACAAAAAAGTCAACCAAAAAAAAAACCCCATGCAACACCTAGCCAAACAACTACACTTCAACATGGGCACTACCAATCCTTCCCCCTCTACTCCGGCAGGCGGTCACATCGAAGACGTCACAGACCTTAGCCTCAACCACCCTCTACCCTCCGCCAACGACCCTTTCATCCTCACACCTACACCCGGAACAGTCGTCAGTACTAATGCGACTACAGATCCGGCACCCGCCGCAAGAATGGAAAGCATGGCTCGCGATCTAGCCGATTGCCAGCAGCGCGAGGCACTGGAACGCGAGAAAGCAACAGCTCTCCAGAGCGAGCTTGACAGGATGCGGACACAGCTCGAACGGGCCGAGCGCAGTCATTTACATGGGGAGTCAAATCGCGAAGGCAGCGCGCAAACGAGAGGACGAGAACAAGTTCGCTTAAGCATCAGCTTGACCCCCTCCGAACTCGCCAAGAAACGGCCACCATCACCACGGCGTATCCACAACTGTGAGGAAGGAAGCACAAGCGTCACCTCCCGTTCCAGACCCCCCACAACTGCTCACAACAGCGAGTCTGCCATGCTAGCCCTGATCTTGCAGCGCCTAACAGCAATAGAACAACGGGATGCCAATCCACGGTGCCAACCAGTGTTCGCAGCCAGGCCAGGCCCATTCACTACGAGAATAATGAACACCGTGCGTCCTTCTCAATCCAAGAGCCCAAAAATCACGCCGTACACAGGTGAAGGCGATCCATTCCGGCACATTGATAACTTCAAGAAAGTCACTGCCAGTAGAGAATTCGACGACGCCACCTTGTGCCACCTATTCAGCGAAACATTAGATGGGGATGCTATGAATTGGTTATTCGAACAACCGGCGAACTCGATGGATTCTTTCGCACAGTTAACCACAGCATTTCTTAATCGGTTTATCCTCATGGCCGGAGCTGCCCACACAACTGATGGCCTATTTCAAGTAAAACAAGAGAACAGTGAAACATTGGGCACCTTCGTCATGCGATGGCAGACCGCAGCATCCAGATGTCGGAACCTGAACAAAACGCTCACCTTGGCTGCTTTTAAGGAAGGACTACGGTCAGAGAACTTCTTGTTCCACATCAATGTGGACCCTCGAATGCGCGGCGCCACATATGATGACATCATGACTGAAGCAGTACGATACGCTCAGACAGAATACGTCACATACGGAGAGAAGCGGACCCCAGTACCATCCGACAAAACCACTGCGCCGCAGACATATGTACACACAATCCCCCTCCAACGTGAGCTCTTCCCTAACATAGAAGACCATGGCAAAGGCCGGAAAAGAGAGTGGCATCAAGCAAATCACCGTGATGCGCGCAACAACGATCGGCACAGAGGCCGGGACAAGAACATGAGACTTGGCCATGAACGTCGTGACAACAGAGACCCTCGCCAAGTTAACGCGATGGGACGCCGTAGTGACCACACACCGCCTAGGGAAGAGACCCTGGAAGACTTTTTCCATGCACATCAGGGCACGCTGAGGAAACCTGCAAGACCACTACGCCCCCAAACCGAAGCAGAAACTGGTAAGTGGTGTAGATTTCACGAAAATGGAAGCCATAACACGAATGATTGCCGCACCCTCTGCATACTAAGAGCCAATGGCGACACGGGGGTTCGCCCGGCGCAGCAAAGGGTACAGCAGCATGTGGTCGCCGCAGTCGAGAACCTGCGCCGCATTAACGTCATAGAGGGAGGAGCCCCGAAGACAAACATGTCCAACCGAGCAAAAAAGCGCTTTGACCACAGCACTCACCCAAGGCAGGTGTACGCCATCACAGGAGGAAACGCTAAGCGACAGAAGGAAGGATGGAAGCCGATCACCTTCACTGAGGATGAGGAAATTGGCATCTCCTTACCCAATGACGACGCTTTCCTCATAGACGCAGTCTTGGGCGGACAATGGGATGTAGGGAAAATGATGATCGACACGGGATCCACAGTCAACGTTTTATTCAAGGGGTGCTACGAAAAAATGGAGCGTAGTGGCAAGAAGTTGGTACAAGACCACGAACCACTAATCAGCTTCTCTGGCGACATAACCCAACCTCTAGGCTCAGATTATATGACAGTACGCATTGGGACCACACCATGCACAGTTTGCGTTGAAGCCGAGTTCATCATAGTCGATGCCTACAGCTCATACAACGGGATCATCGGCCGACCTACACTTAACCGGATACGAACTTTTATCGCCGGACACATGATGCACATAAAATTCCCAACTCCGCACGGAACAGGACAAGTCCGGGGTTCACAATCCATAGCAAAAGATTGTCAAGCACGCGCGATTCGACAGACGCGCAACCGACACGAAATCCTGGCAGTACATGCCACAGTAAACTTGACCGACAAGGTCGTCGACGCACGAGATGGCGAAACGTCGAAGGGAAAAAGCAAGCATAAGGCTACATCATACGAGGCCAAAACTCCGGCAAACCCTGAATCCTCATTAAAAAGCATTACGCCATTCCCAAACCATCCGGAGCGCAAGATCAAAGTCGGCGTAACTCTCAGTCCCACTGTTGAGAGGGATTTAACAAGTTTCTTGGGCGACAACATGGAAGTCTTTGCATAGTCCTATGAGGACATGCCCGGAATCTCGCCCGACATCATCATGCATGAATTGCACATCAAACCTTCCGCACACCCAATTAAACAAAAGCGCCGAAGCTTCGACGATGAAAAGAGCACGGCAATACGCCAGGAAGTAGACAAATTGAAAGGCATGAAATTCGTCCGGGAAGTACAATACCCTGAGTGGATCTCAAACTGTGTTATGGTCCGTAAAGCCAACGGTAAATGGCGAATGTGTGTGGATTACAAGAACGTAAACAAAGCTTGCCCAAAAGACAATTTCCCCCTACCGAGAATTGACCAGCTGATTGACGCAACGACAGGTCACGAGTTGCTAAGCATGATGGACGCCTACTCCGGGTACAATCAGATACGCATGAACCCGGCGGATCAAGAAGCTACGACCTTCGTCACTGATAGAGGCCTGTACTGTTATAACGTAATGCCCTTCGGATTAAAAAATGCGGGCGCTACGTATGTGCGTTGCGTCACACAAATGTTTGACCAACACATCGGTCGGGAAATCGAGGTGTACGTCGATGACATGCTGGCCAAAAGCACAAAAGCCGAAGACCATGTAACCAACCTCCGAACCATCTTCAATGTGCTAAAAAAATACAAGATGCGATTAAACCCGGAAAAATGTTTTTTCGGCGTAACAACAAGTAAGTTCCTGGGCTACATCGTCAGTCAACGCGGCATAGAAGCAAATCCCGAAAAGGTACAAGCCATCCTGGATATGGCGCAACCAGTACTCAAGAAAGATGTAGAAGCCCTCCAAGGCAGACTCGTGGCATTATCTCAATTCATATCAAGACTGACTGACAAGTGTGAGCCGTTCTTCAAATTGTTAAGGCGCTCTAAGAGTAAACTGATCGAGTGGACACCGGACTGTCAAGAGGCCTTTCAGGGATTAAAAGACTACCTCGCCGCAGTACCATTATTGTCAAGTCCAAGTAGTTGGCCTCCAATTCACTTGTCCACGACCAAGCGGATGACGACGCGGACCAACTTCCTTCTGCAGACGCGGAATCGCTATCAGTTAGTATAATTATCCTAGACATTACGCCACAGCAAGCAACACCGAAGTCAAAGGCGAACAACCTAAAACTAGAAGTCAAAAAGTCAGTCAGATCTATCCTACGAACCTCGCAAGAACGAGTTTGAAGAACATGAAGAACACGAAGAACATGAAGAACACCAAACCCAGTTTACGGCGAAAACCCATCTGCACCGCCCATACAAACACCCCACCTTGCCGGAAAACAATCATCCAAAGATCAAATAGACCCAAAACCCACAAATATGCCGGAAAGACCCAAAACCCAAAACCACCGATTTACCCTACAAACACAAGTCTACCAACAAACAACAAGCCACAAACCGAATAAAGAAGGATTCGATTAGAAAACATACCTCAAAAAGCCGATTCACACAAAAATCCCGATGAGTTCACGATTGGAAGAAAAGGGAGCAGACGAGAGCAAAAGAGAGGGAATGAGAGAATTTGGATTTCGAAAACTTTGATCTGTCGATAATGACAGCCATCCTGTCCCTTTCACTCTTTTATAAGTGAACCCCATTCACATCCAGCCCGTTGATTACTCAAAAGCAACCCTTAACCGTCAGATTTAGAAAGCCGTCACTCGCATCTTAGCCGTCGACCCAAGAGACGTCGCTCCAGATCTCGTCACGTGGCCTGAGTTACCGAAGCAACATTTCGGTTACACGCCTTAACTACATGCAATAACTGTCTTCTCGGATAACGTCACCCCACGAATTTGAAACGTTCGCGAAACATCCGCCCAATGCATGTACGACACGTGCTGTCCAAAGCGCGAATGGCGCTGTCATCAGTCTGCAAACACTACGCTCAAAGATAGCGATAAAAGACATCCTACGCGTAAGAATTTACTACGCTATGACGGACGCACTACGCTCCAAGATAGCGATAAAAGACGTCTTAGATGTCAGAATTTACTACGCTATGACGGAGGCACTACGCTCAAAGATAGCGATAAAAGACGTCCTACGCGTAAGAATTTACTACGCTATGACGGACGCACTACGCTCCAAGATAGCGATAAAAGACGTCTTACGCGTAAGAATTTACTACGCTATGACGGACGCACTACGCTCCAAGATAGCGATAAAAGACGTCCTACGCGTAAGAATTTACTACGCTATGACGGACGCACTACGCTCAAAGATGGCGATAAGAAGTCCTACGCGTAAGAATTTACTACGCTATGACAGACGCACTACGCTCAAAGATGGCGATAAGACGTCCAACGCGTAAGAATTTATTACGCTATGACGGACGCACTACGCTCAAAGATGGCGAGAAAACGTCCTACGCGTAAGAACTTACCACGCTATGACGGACGCACCACACAGAGCAATCAAACGTATTACACAATAAAAACTCGGCATTCCTTAACCGGGGAGTGGGGGGACTACGAGAGGGTCCGCAAGACCCATTGCTGATTATGGCAAAACGCTCAAATATTAACTCCCCAGTCAAGAAATCACCTCCCTAGACTGGGAACTTAGGGGGACTTGTTGGCATAGGCTTATGCCCGCCATAATCAGCACAACTATCAGCGCATTAAGGCTAGTGTATAGCACAGTCTTACAATACTAATAGCAAATCAGCCGCACTAGCTACGCAATGGGCCTCCCCGCGACCCAAATTGACTACGGACGCGCCCTCACGCGCATCTTAAAGAAGGCTCCAGAGAGCACCTTAATCGGACGTCGTCCCACATCGAATGGCAAGTAAACGATCCACTTCAACTCAACAATAAAAGGTCAGACTCTTGACCTTACAAGGTAAGTACACTGAACTCCCTACCGTAACTCTGCATAAATTACCATCGCCCTAACTTAAGCATCGGAGAGTCGAAGACCACGCCGCCATGGTCTCTACTTTGACGACGTGTGCTACCTGTGGCAAGAAGGAGACGAGGAGTACGGCGTACCATATCCACGAGGAGTACGGCGTACTAAATCAGAGTATAATCACAGCAATAACATATCTTCGTCACTCGTTCCTTTTAACAAAGTGTTCTTTTTTGAAATTTTCTCCGCAACTTTTATAACTTTTGCTTGATATTCAAACATCTCATTATCCTCATAGCTGTTATCTTTATCTTTTTTTTTATCATCTTCATCCTCAATTTATGAACCTGCATAATCTAGAGAGAAGAAGATACAAGAGCAAAAGTTTTGTCCCTTTTTGGAGAACTATCATCATCATCACTCCAAAAGGTCTTGTAAGCTTTGTTCCCTTAATCAAACTTTTTATTTCCACAATCAGTAGCAATGTGGCCAATGTCACTACAAGTATAACACTTCTTATTACTATTACTACTACTTCCATAATCATATTTCTTTTGTGAGGAATTATCATTACGTTTCTCAAAACGCCTATTATTTCTATTAAAATTCCTCCTAGAATTCTGATTATTTTGTTCATTTGAATTTGACTTTGTCTGACTAAAAAATCTCTCAAATTCTAAAATCAACAGTTCATTATTTTCAGCATCCTCGGAGCTTGATTTAGGATTTTTTGTAACACTTAAAGCAATACTTTTAGAATTCTTACCTTTCGGTCTTTCATCCTCTTCAAGCTTCATCTCCTAAGCCTTCAAATTTCCAATCAACAAGTCCACCGAAGTGTTGAGATTATATTGCTCTTGAATTGTTGTCTTTTTCATCCTGTATGACTTTAGGAAAGACTGTAATATTTTTCTTATAATATCAGATTCATGTAAAGGTCTCTCAAGACTTTTACACAAACTAGAGAGATCAGTAAAACGACTATAGAAATCATCAATAGATTCATCATCTCTCATTTGTAAAACATCAATTTCAGAGTAATATTGTTGTAATCTTTGTTCTTTTACAGTATCATTACCTTCATTTAAAACACATAATTTATCCCAAACCTGTTTGGCCTTGACGCAGTTCTGAACTCTTTTCTTTTCTTCTATGCTCATTGAAGCATAAAGAGCATCCAAAGCCTTATGATTTCCTTCACTAGCTTTGATCTCCTTGTCAGTCCACTCATCTTCATGTTTTAATCCACCAGTGGATGTACCCTCAGTAGCTTTTGAATCAACATCTTTCATTGGAGGTTTCCATCCATGTTCAACGCTTCTCCATGCCTGAAAATCAATACCATATATAAATGATCTCATTTGAAGCTTCCATTGAGCAAAATTCATACTATAGAGCATGGGCGGTTGATTCAATCTTTGACGGTTCATCTTTAATCCCACCGATCTCACTAAGTACGTCTAGTGACCTGCTCTGGTACCAAATAAAAATACAAGATAGAACAACAATGAGTAATAGCAGCGAAATATGTAGAAGAATTTTACTTTTCTATCGAATAAACGATATTACAATGACTATACCATAATCAATAATAATAAATTCTCAAAAGTAAAAATACTTCTTACTTGATAGTCACAATCAAGTATGAAACAACCTCACTAAGATCGTTGCTTCAAGTGTTGATACAACCTCACTAAGATCGTTGTAATCACACGTACTTTGACTTTACTAAGCTTGTTGATGTTGCCACTAAGGTTTTCAATGGAGTAACTAAGATTTCCTAGCACAAAGCTCTTATTTACTGCCTATATATACCTTATATCCCATACGACAACCCATCTCTTAACCCTAGAATCACTAGGCAATCAACCCAACTCCCTTCCTAATACAACCTTAAGTAGAAAATGAAAAAATCCATATGAATATGGAATACACCTTTTATTATAAATCCATTTTCTATAACAATTTCTAATCACCATTTAACTAAATATATTTGAAGACTTATTCCCAAATATATTGAACTACCCTTGAAGAAACAATCGGCAGAGACTTCTATGATAGGAAAAACAAACCATAATATTTTCCTAGTCTAATTAGGAAACAACTTCAATTCTCTTTTTGCATATCAAATCTTCATGATTTGTCCTCCATACTTTTGGATCTTCATCAACTATATGGAGGCGAACTTTTGGATCTTCATCAACTATATATGTATGTACCTTCAAAATGTTGTGAGCGAACTTCTGGATATCTGAAAGTTTTTGAATTAATTCATAATAAACATATAGAGAGTAAGGTTCATCAATTAATTCAAATATATTACAGAAACCAAGTTTACAAATTATTCTTTTTGGGTAAATTCACAGTTTTCATCAGGCAATTAATAGTGATAATCTATCAATATTTAATGATACATTTTAATCTATCATTGTCTTAAAACAAAGATGATAACTAGCTATTGCAACAATTAACATATTGCTAAATCAGTGACAACATTTTCCAAACTTCCTAATATATCAAGGAGTTGGCACTCTCCTGATTTGCACCCTGAAGATCTGGGAGATCGGAACTGATGGAGAACTTCATCCACCTCTTCCTCTCAGCATATTTGAGACAGGGCTGCATCAGAAGACCAATTACTATAGCTATAAGACTCACAACCACAACCTTGAGTTGAGAAAGAGCCAATACAACACCAATTAGTAGGGTTGGTGGAATGCACAAAAGAATGGCTCCAACTGTTCCAATTGGAATCTTGTAAGGCCGAGATGCAGCGGGGTACTTCATCCGTAATCGTATAAATGCTATAAACTCCAAAATCATTCCAACACAGTACAAAAAGTTTTCTGCAGCTATGATCTCTTGAAAGCTTAGCCAAGATAGCAAAAGGACTCCAGAAGCTGAGAAAATAATGCCAATGACCGGGGTTCCATAACGAGACCGCTTACCAAAACATGCGGGCAGCATCCCTCTTTCTGCCATCCCTAGAAGTTGGAAAGAGTCGCTATTCATTTCAGCAACAAACATCCCCATATTTGACATGGCTGCAGCCCCTTGGATCCACCACCTCAACCAAACACCTCCAACAATTTTTGCAATATCAGAGAAGTAACCATCAGTCCACAACTCACGATCAAGTGGAACTGCCCCAGTACCAATCAAAAGGGGGAAGAAATATCCAACAACAACCAAAATCAAAGCATAAAAAAGAGCCTTGGGGAGAGTCTTCTTCGGGTTCTGCACCTCGCCAGCAAGTGTACTTATTGAATCCCAATAGTTCAGATTCCAAAAGAGAGTGTTCAAATACAGATTCCAGTCCACATTGTGTAGACTCACCACTATCCATCTTGAAGGCTTCAACTTGGGAATTGCCACAAACCCCATAACCACAAAAGGAATGATTGAGAAAATCCCTAAGAGTACAGCAACCCATCCCACAATGGTTAAACCCCTATAGTTCAAGTAAGTGAGGAAAAATGTCAAAGCTAGCACTGCCACAATTCTTGGAAGTCCACCACCTAAAGCTGGTATTCCAGACTTCAAGTAGTCCAGAAACAGAACAGGGTACAAAGCATTATCAATGACTCCACTTAACCATTTCATCCATCCTTGTTGAAACCCCCAATATGGACCCAGGGCAGAAGAAACCCAAACCACATAACCCCCATTCACAGGGAACATGGTACCCATCTCTGCAGTAATCAAGGCCTCAGGAACACTCCAAATGAATGGAAAGACCAAGAATCCGATAAGCGCTAGAAGGGGACCAGCAGCCTGGACACAATCCTCGATACCAAATGGACCTCCAGATACCTCATAGAAGATGAGGAAGACAAGGGGCAGGATTGAGACTTTCTCGAAGTTATCCACCACCCTAGGTGAATTTGGTTCCCTAACTGCAACATATCCAGGATCATTGTGCTCTCCCATTTCAATGGAGCCTTCTCCAGTTGGTGCCGTCCACATTTCCTGCATTCAGTATTTTGTTTTCAACTTAGAAATCATTTGGTTTCAATTTTTACAACCTATTCTTATAAATCAGCAGTCTGTATGTGTGTGTGTGTGTGTGTCTTTACATCTAGCTTACCTATGATCAATTGAGAATCAAAATACCGAATAGGGCACTCAATATACCATGAATCACCAACAAAAATGTATGCAGCCATACACAGTTCAATGAGCTAAGAAATACAGAAAACTTAGCAATAGAGATGTGCACTCTTTTAACTGGCAATAAAATCCGATGCTTCAATTAAACTAGGAGTTATCGGAGAGATACAAGTACAATTACAATGGCTGGAGGGAAATAGCCTACAGTTGTTGAGCTACTGCAAACTGCGCGCAGATCAAAGCGTTGAAGAAAGAATAGGAAAATTGCAAAAAGCATTAGAAGAATAGCGAGGAACAGATTCGAACTTCAAAATATAGTAGTGAAATAAGGTTTACAAAGCTGAATAGACATGCACCAGAATTGAACAGAAAGCCGGATTTAGAAAGAGTCTGGTCAACAAGGACTCAAACGTGCAGATCGACATGACAAACAACATTTAGATAAGAATTTCCATGCCAAGTCCACAGACCTAAGAAGAGTGAGGGGCAAAGGATGTTTCTCATGGTCACCACTTCATTTTTCTCATCCTTGCTCTTTAGTAAGAAGTAGCATTGACATGGTCAAGCAAGAGGAGACTCTACAAAAGAATCCATGAAATAGTAACCATGATACGCATTTCCGAACACAACTTCCCCGCACTTTCTTGAACCATAGAAGGTGGAGGATTTGATGAGTGACATCCATGACTTGCAGACCAGGGTGGATTTGATTAGGGACTTGGGAGGCAACGTCAATAGGATTCTTTCTATGATTTCCTCAGGAAAGTAGTCCGACATTGCTTCTCTCAATCTCTGTTCAGAATGTTATTCACTTTACTTCTCCCCTGTTTGGGAGTACTAGCTAGTATAGATTAATTGGTCTTTTGGGTCGGTGGCGACTGTAATGTGTTAAACAGCGACAAGCGTGGCCCGTTGACCAACTGTACCGATATTGTCCCAATTTAGCCACCTCACAGGTGTTGGGTTTTAATCACAAAAGGCCTCGGTACAATTGGTTATTATCCACCCACTTATAAGCTTTATTTTATTTGTCACTTCTTAGATGTGGATCTCTCTTCTCCAACAGAATGTTCACCTCGACTCCTTCAGTTCTTGTTTGTTTTGGTTACAACTTCTTTCAGTTCTTTTAATTCACGTTTTTATTTACTTTTTTATTTTTGTAAAGAAGAGATCACGGCATAATTATTTCTTTTCTATATAATAAGGAAAAACAGATCCTTTGTTCTTGATTTGTAGACTTAAATCATATAAGTATCGTATGTGGAGCTATACATATGGGTTTCCGTATGACTTTGTAGTATGTATGTCCAATATCTAATCTGTGATCGCAGAAAAATCCTATATAACAACTAGGGGTGTTAATTGAAAACCCAAAACCGAAAAATAACCGAACCATAACCGAATTATAACCGAAGAAAAAAAAAACCGCACCAAACCGAAAGATTTGGTGTGGTTTTGGTTTGAGATGTTTGAAAACCAAAACTGAACCGAAAAACCGAATATATATATATTATAAAAAAATTATATTATATATATATTTAATATACATAATTAAATATGTTATCGATCAAGACCCAACTTTATCAAAATTCGGTGAATTTTTTACCATATCTGTATTTATATATGCTGATCACATCCGACGGTCGAAATTTAATAATTCGAATTTTAGATATTGGAACCACAACATGTCTACTAATGTGGTATAACTTGTTTAGTGGTCTTTTTGCAAATGTATGCATTTGTGAAGCAACTATATCTTATAAATAGAATTTTGCAAATCTGTCTGCATGATGCGTTACGTATAGTAAAATATGATTATGGTAAAAAAATCACATATTTTCGATAACGTTTGTGTCCCGATCGAGGCGGTCAACCCTTTTTACGCTTATTATTCCCTATGGGTAGCCTTATCCCTGGAAGGTAAAATTTTTGAAAATTTTACACGAGCTGCTACATCACATATATGTGAGAGTGTGTGCATGAAAAAATCCACCAAAACTAGTCAAGAAGGAGGGGGTAAGAACAAATTCACTTAATTAGATGAAATTAAGTTAATGTTGACCACATCGATCGAGACCCAAATATTATCAAAATTAGATAATTTTTTTACCATATCCTTATTTAAATATGGTGATCACATCTGACGGTCAAAATTTAATATTTTAAATTTTAGACATTGGAACCACAACATGCCTACTAATGTGGTATAACTTGTTTAGTGGCTTTTTGCAAATGTATGCATTTGTGAAGCAACTATATATTATAAATAGAATTTTGCAAATCTGTCCGCATGATGCGTTACGTATTTTGAAATATGGTTATGGTAAAAAAATCACATATTTTCGATAACGTTTGTGTCCCGATCGAGGCGGTCAACCCTTTTTACGCTTATTATCCCATATGGGCCTATGGGTAGCCTTATCCCTGGAAGGTAAAATTTTTGAAAATTTTACACGAGCTGCTACATCACATATATGTGAGAGTGTGTGCATGAAAAAATCCACCAAAACTAGTCAAAAAGGAGGGGGTAAGAAAAAATTCACTTAATTAGATGAAATTAAGTTAATGTTGACCACGTCGATCGAGACCTAAATTTTATTAAAATTAGATGAATTTTTTACCATATCCGTATTTAAATATGCTGATCACATCTGACGGTCAAAATTTAATATTTTGAATTTTAGACATTGGAACCACAACATGACACTAATGTGGTATAACTTGTTTAGTGGCTTTTTGCAAATGTATGCATTTGTGAAGCAACTATATATTATAAATAAAATTTTGCAAATCTGTCTGCATGATGCGTTACGTATAGTGAAATATGGTTGTGGTAAAAAAATCACATATTTTTGATAACGTTTGTGTTCCGATCAAGGCGGTCAACCCTTTTTACGCTTATTATCCCCTATGGGCCTATGGGTAGCCCTATCCCTGGAAGGTAAAATTTTTGAAAATTTTACACGAGCTGCTACATCACATATATGTGAGAGTGTGTGCGTGAAAGAATCCACCAAAACTAGTTAAGAAGGAGGGGGTAAGAACGAATTCACACTTAATTAGATGTAATTAAGTTAATGTTGACCACATCGATCGAGACCCAAATTTTATCAAAATTAGATTAATTTTTTACCATATCCATATTTAAATATGCTGATCACATCTGACGGTCAAAATTTAATATTTTGAATTTTAGACATTGGAACCACAACATGCCTACTAATGTGGTATAACTTGTTTAGTGGCTTTTTGCAATTGTATGCATTTGTGAAGCAACTATATCTTGTAAATAGAATTTTGCAAATCTGTCCGCATGTTCTTTTTATTTCGTTAAGAATCAAGTAGATAGACAAGGAAAGAAACTCCGATTTTCTTTACAAAATAACCGAAAGAAAAACCGATATAAACCAGAGAAAAACCAAACCAAACCGAACCGAACACAATTGGTTTTTGAAAAAAAAAGTGAAAAACCAAACTGAACCGAACCGAATAAATAGAACAGTTTGGTGTTCGGTATCACCTATAAACCGCACCATTCACACCGATTAACACCCCTAATAACAACAGGCCACTAATATCATTAAAAAAGGGGAAAGTTAAAGAAATAAGCCGCTAAAACGACTGTAATGTTTTAAAAGCATATCCTCCTCGGAGCCATATCTATACAAAAAATAAATCAATGGCCAACAATGTTCTGCGTTGAAGCCAATATACCAACGTACCTTGTCTTGATGCTGATGTTGATGAGTCTTTGTTGACTGTGAGGTACCAGAAGGCGGAGCTATGCAGTTGCTGTCACTTGCGCGGCCGTATCCATCTCGGACGCTATCTGATGAATTCGAAGCAGCTTCCATGCATGAGAGAGAGAGAGAGAGAGAGAGAGAGAGAGAGAGAGAGAGAGAGAGAGAGAGAGAGAGAGAGAGAGAGAGGATGCTTTAATTAATTTGCAGGGGAAGAAAGACGAGAAAAAGAGGTGGGCGGGGGGAATTAGAAGGAAAGGGCCAGCCAGAAGAAATCAAATAGCAAATTAAAAGCTATACGCCTATACATGAGTTTGAAGACTTCATATGCTAGCTTTATCTTTATCATGCAATTTATAAAAGAACGCAAATTAGTGTTAGATGAATCGTATTAGTCATCAATTCATGCATATCAAAATATAATGTTACACAAATGATCCGATTTTAACCAAATATCAGACTTAATTACCATCATTTTGAGTATACAATGAGTGTACAAAAGCACACCAAAATGATGGTCATTAATCTCATATGCCTTTGGGGAATCGGATCATTGATGTAACACTATAAGACAAAAAGTCTAGTAGTACACACCATGTGCAA
The DNA here is from genome assembly GCF_933775445.1 of Argentina anserina. Taxonomy (NCBI): domain Eukaryota; kingdom Viridiplantae; phylum Streptophyta; class Magnoliopsida; order Rosales; family Rosaceae; genus Argentina; species Argentina anserina. Next base: position 14,489,015 of record NC_065876.1, read on the forward strand.
TACAGTTTGTCATATTTAACAAATAACCTTAATTACCTTAATTGACCAATTGAATCAAATATGAACAAAAAGGGGAGATGTGGATCGGAGAAGATACTCACACGAAATTAAGGATTGTGATTGTATTCAAGTCTCTTCAATCTTTTTTTTTTGGAAGAAACCGATAACTTGGTTTTAGTGGAGTATATTTCATGAGAAATTATGGAGAATATTTAAATTTTGTAGTCAAAGTCTTAGAGATCATCTAACCGTGCAATATTTCAATTAACATTTAGATTGACTTAGGGCCTAATCTAAATTTGCATGCAATCGAATTCAATAACACTTAGAGTAGAAATCAAACAAGATTACATTTAAGCACCAAATCTTTGTTGGAGACATGTTTCATGTATGGCGTCACCCACCATGGTTTCACATGCAAATTTCCATAATTTTTACCACTTTTAATCAACACAAATCGAACATACTTAGGGCATGATTTGATTTGTGTCAATATGGTTGATGAATATAGCACTCAAACACAATCTTAAGGAATGCATCCAAACACTAAATTCATATGCACATATCTGAAAATTATCTAAAAGTATGAGAAAGATGATTAGAACACAACAATAGAAATACAAACTCATTAATTATAGAAAACCATCAATTCGGCAAAGATCCAAAAATCCAATAAAACAATATGAAAATTTTGATTCTTAATACAAAATAATAATCCCACACAAACATCATACTACAATCTTTATAGACAAAGTATTGTAAAAAAAATCAAAAACGAACAAACCCGTGGAGATGAGTTGTGAGAATCACACGTTATATGAACCTTGGAGGTGTGTCTTCAATGGTGATTTCGGTGGAGATGAAATTTGTATATGGGGGAGAATGGCTTGTTGTTTTGGTGAAGGATGTTTGAGGTAGTATTTTGGTAGAGTTTTGGCTCTTGAATGCAAATGAGAAGTGATGATATTTGAGAGGTGAAGCCATGTATATATAGAGGAAAGATGGAGGGTTTGAAATTGCTTCTTTCTTCCTATAATAATGTCATGTTTTAATCCCTTAAATCATGGAAAGTTTTATTCCCTAAAACATGCTATGCTTTAATCCCTAAAACATGCCATGTTTTATTCCCTAAAACATGCCATGTTTTATGCCTTTAATGATCATCTTCTATTTATTTGTTGCATGACTTGGCTCCATCTTTTTTTCTTTAATTATCTCTTCAATTCAATTTGAAAATAAGAAAATAAAATCATAAGTAAGAGATAATTAGTTTCAAAACATAACAAGGATTCCTAGCCAAACAAGGACTCTAAACCAATTATGCGTTTTAACTCATGTAAGCACAAAAATGCATCCAATACCTCCCAAGACTCTTACTACGACTCAATGACTCAATAATACAACAATAAGGGCTAAGAAAAATACAAATTGAGGTAAAAACATGTTAAGAACGTAGCACAAAGTGCTCCTATCAACTACCCCACACTTGGCTTTTGATAGTCCCTTAGCAAAATAAAACTAAATAAGACACTATTGCCCTTAAATGATTGTCTCAGAATCTCAAAACACATAGTTTTCAAGTTTAAGCATTTGAATGTAAACACATAAATTCCAAGTTTCATAAACATGCTTCATAGTATGAATTAGTCAGATACGAGACAATAAGCATTTAACATGTTTAGTCAATCCAATCCTCCTCACAAGGCATACTCTCTTCTTTTCACTCAGATTCATGGTTATCATTCACACATAAGTATATGGAAGAGAAAAGATATTAAGGCATCAAATAACTTGCATATTTTAACAAATGAAAGCACTTTGTGAATAACATAGGAAAACCTCAATTAACAACTAAGTGCACAAATGGACCAAAATCATATGCTCAACTCTTGTGATCATCTCCACAAACCAAGATTTGCTCATTTTAAGAATCATTAGGATCATTAGATAAGGTAAATGTTTAGGCGTAGCTAAAGGCATGAAATATCAAGAAATCACAAAGGTAATCCTATAGACTTAGCAGAGTAAACATCATCCTTATGACACCACACACCATCAGGGGCCGAATATAACAAGTTGGGTACAATCATCATTCTAACCACAAAGTGAACATGAACAAAGGTCAAGTAAAAATTTTTAGACCTTCAATTACAACTCAACTTCAAATCACAAATGAAAGACAACATAAAATTTTTTATTTTCTTGCCGAGTTCATCATTCTCTTTTTTTTTCAGCAATGCTTGCTTAAAAACTTATTGATTTTTTTTTCAAATGTCTTCCACCCCACACTTATTTCATGTATCATCACAACATCATCTCAATAAGAATTCTGCCAAATCTATAGGACAAGGTAGAGGTAACTATACTAAGCATGGAGATAACATATGTGATGAATAAAAGGCTCAATGTAAGCTCAAATGTGGTTCAACTAAGGGGTCCCAAACATGGCACATATAGGGATACATGGTTGTTTGGCTAAAATGGTGGTATTCATAGAAATGATCCATAAATCATTTTCAAAATCAGAGCATCTTATGACTTAAATGTTTCAACAATCACAAAAGTGAGTTCTAGTAAATTCTAGAGTCCATTAAAAACTATGACACATAGTTATTGAATATGCAAAGAATAGTGAGGTTCATGAATAATCACGAAATTTCAAATTACATCTCATGAAAAAAAAAGTACATATAGGCTAAAAAAATCACAGGTTGTTATGGACTTTAAACTGACCAAAAACATGTATGTCATAATCAATCAATCCAAATCTCACATGTTCATACCAAATCCACATCATCAATGAAACTTACAATTCAATTCGTATGAAATGCAAAACCATCATCTATGTATTTTAGAGACATAATCATCCTACAGTTTATGGGCATCCTAAGACTCAATAAAGCAATAATTTTTATTTTTATTTTGGATTTTTTATATATCATGACACAAACAATCAATGAACTTGCAACAATACCCTACACTTAGAAAATTACATTGTCCTCAATGTAAGCTCAATAGTAAGAATGTAATTCACAAGCATAGAATAAGATCACATATCAACACATATACAAGTTAACCATAAGAGTGAAGAGATTAGAAAATTCAAACTCATGTAGACGACTCCTCCACAGATACGGTTGAAATGGGTTGCCTCCCATGCAGCGCTTGAGTTTTATAGTCTCTCAGCTTAGACTTTCTCGTGTTCATTCTCCGTTAGGCGCATCTCTCACAATTGTCTCCTCATACGTGTGCTCCTCAAATGGCTCATAGTAGGGCTTAAGTCGATGCCCATTCACCTTTAATGTCTTCCATGTTATATCACTTTTAATCTCAACTGCACCATGAGCAAACACGTTAGTAACAACAAATGAGCTAACCCAACGCGAACGAAATTTCCTTGGAAACAACATAAGCCTCGAATAGAATAACAAAACTTTATGTCCCACTTGGAACTTCTTTCCTCTAATCATTTTGTTATTATTATTTTTCTTTTATTCTTAATTATTTTTTATTCTTTTATTTTATTTTATTTTTAATGTTACGAAATCTACATAAAATATTACTGAGTCTAATTGATTTTATTCACACACAATCCTAACATTTAAGGTACGTGGAGCAGAGGAGCTAACTGTGCAATGGACTGAAACAGCCCCAGGTAAGAGTCATGCTTTATCTGATATACCTTAAAAGTTAGAATATAATTTTCTTTTGAAACTATATACATCTATTTATACAAATTTATTTTCTAAGTTATAAAGCGAGGTGGACGTGCGGCCTAAGTACGTCGTCTAGACACAAACTCATTCCTTTGTTTTAGAAGGCTGGATAGCTAGAATCAGAGATAGTCACAAACCAGGACTCATTTGTTGGACACCACGGGGGCCACATCCTCGAAATGATGCTTTCCCAATCGACTCCATCACCGAGATGTATGTCAGTATATGGGCCTCTGAGATCCAATTTTGTAAACCTTGAACCAGGGTAATGAAAATAGCATGCCCCTTACTCATCTCGGAATAACTTTGTGTGTTAGATTAACCCCAAAGTGTTATTAAAAGCCACCCTCAACCCCAAGTGACCTCAGCAAGGTACAAATGGAGGGTTAAGGCTAATATTAAAAAAATGGACTTTACTTATTCCGTTCATTTTATAACTTACAATAAACTAAGCATAAATAAACATTTAGTTTCCTTAAAAATCATCCAAGTGTAACAAGTATCCTATATGCATACTACAACAAAATTAAAACATTTATCACAAAAAATATATTTAATTTTTTTTAATTTTGTTACTGTACGTATTTTACTGTTACCCATTAGTATTCACATACATTTATTTTTTAAATTTTTTTTTACAAAGATAAAGTTTTTTTTACTTTTTATTTTTACAGTTTATAAGTATTTTTACATTTTTACACTTTACAAAAAAAGTAAAATATTTTTTACAGATTTACATTTTTTTTAGATGTAAAAAAAATTATAATTGTTTTTACTGAATGTTACTGTTCACCGTACTATTCATAGGAATTTATTTTTACAAATATACAATATAGTACAAAATTAACACTTTAAAGAATTGAGATTTTCTCAATTCCCTGGCAACGGCGCCAAAATGATAGATCGTTTTGTTAAAACGTCTATAATAAACCATGTAAAACATCATCGTTAGTATAGAATAAGCAGGGATCGTTCAATCCGAGGAATTGAAGGGAACTCTAAACTTTTAGTGTTAACAAATAATGGGGGGTTTGAGATTGATTATTAACTACTAAAATAAAACCTAAATTATTATTTACATGATCGACTTCTCTTTAACAAACTTAAACCAAATTTACCATTACACCACATAATTACAAGTTCGAACCTATCATGCATTCTAATTCGCCAATTACATATCATGCATTCTAATTCGACCAATTACATACTTTTTAGACACCAATACAATTAGAGCCTTAGGGGATCATCTAATCGTGCAAGATTTCAATTAACATTTAGATTGACTTAGGGCATAATCTAAATTTGCATGCAATCGAATTCAATAACACTTAAAGTAGAAATCAAACAAGATTACATTTAAGCACCAAATCTTTGTTGGAGACATGTTTCATGTATGGCGTCACCCACCATGGTTTCACATGCAAATTTCCAGAATTTTTACCACTTTTAATCAACACAAATCGAACCTACTTAGGGCATGATTTGATTTGTGTCAATATGGTTGATGAATATAGCACTCAAACACAATCTTAGGGAATGCATCCAAGCACTAAATTCATATGCACATATCTGAAAATTATCTAAAAGTATGAGAAAGATGATTAGAACACAACAATAGAAATACAAACTCATTAATTATAGAAAACCATCAATTCGGCAAAGATCCAAAAATCCAATAAAACAATCTGAAAATTTCGATTCTTAATACAAAATAATAATCCCACACAAACATCATACTTCAATCTTTATAGACAAAGTATTGTAAAAAAAAATCAAAAACGAACAAACCCGTGGAGATGAGTTGTGAGAATCACACGTTGTAGGAACCTTGGAGGTGTGTCTTCAATGGTGATTTCGGTGGAGATGAAATTTGTATATGGGGGAGAATGACTTGTTGTTTTGGTGAATGATGTTTGAGGTAGTATTTTGGTAGAATTTTGGCTCTTGAATGTAAAGGAGAAGTGATGATATTTGAGAGGTGAAGCCATGTATATATAGAGGAAAGATGAAGGGTTTGAAATTGTTTCTTTCTTTCTATAATAATGTCATGCTTTAATCCCTTAAATCATGGAAAGTTTTATTCCCTAAAACATGCTATGCTTTATTCCCTAAAACATGCTATGCTTTAATCCCTAAAACATGTAATGTTTTATTCCCTAAAACATGTCATGTTTTATGCCTTTAATGATCATCTTCTATTTATTTGTTGCATGACTTGGCTCCATCTTTTTTTTTAATTATCTCTTCAATCCAATCTGAAAATAAGAAAATAAAATCATAAGTAAGAGATAATTAGTTTCAAAACATAACAAGGATTCCTAGTCAAACAAGGACTCTAAACCAATTATGCGTTTTAACTCATGTAAACACAAAAATGCATCCAATACCTCCCAAGACTCTTACTACGACTCAATGACTCAATAATACAACAATAAGGGCTAAGCAAAGTACAAATTGAGGTAAAAACATGTTAAGAACGTCGCACAGTGGTTCTATCACAATAACATGTGTATACGTAACTATTTATCAAGGTTCTAAAAAGCGCTAGACAGTATGCAGACGGACAGCCACCTCCTAGCGCCTAGACGGTTAGGCAGCCTCCTAGGCAGCGCTTAAGCGGTTTCGAATTATTAAATATTTATTTAATTTTATACATATATTTAAACTATTTTAATGATTAAAAATATATAATGATGTATAATATTAATTTGAAAAATACTTAAAATAGTCTAAATTCACAATAACTTAAGTAGAAAGTCCATAAAAAAATATTTGAAGAAAAGATAAATAATGAAATAAATGCAATAATACTAAATCTCAAGTTCTTTCTCTCTAAATTATTTCCAAACTCATTCAGTATCGGACTCAAATTTAATATTCATATATATTTCCTCTTGTTCTGTTAATGAGATTCAGTTTGCAGAAAATAGACAAAGAGTGAGAGCTGCAGCCTCTTTTAGTTTTTTTTAATGTCAAATGATGGTTGACCGCCTATGACTAAATAAAGCCGATTAGACCGCTTAGGACTGAATATGGCCGATTAGACCACCTATGACTGAATAAGGCCACCTAGGACCGCCTAGACGGCCGTTTAATTCACAAAACGCCACAGAGGACCGCTGAGGCAAAAAACGCGGCGGCAGGTGACCTCATAGCGCCTAGGCAGCCGCCTATACCGCTTTTTAGAACACTGCTATTTATATACTGAGTCTGTTGTTGTCGCTCATAAATAACCAGAACCATGTTACCCACAACTAAGTTATTAGAAATGAACATGATCACCTTATCCCCGCCCAATTGAAAAGTGTTGGCGTGAATCCAGCCGGGAATCACGGGTCGTTGTAATTAGTGTGAATTAGTCTATATGTACCATTGTAATCTGTATATGTAATCAACCAATTTTAAGAGCAATAATCGATAGCTTACCACTTGGTATCAGAGCCTCCTGCTCTGTTCTTTTCTTTTTTCTGTTTTTCCGGCAGGTTGACCTCCGACGCCTTTCCGCTGCCTCTTGGCCGCTCCGCACTCGGACTCGCCGCTCGACGTCGCCGTCAATCTTCCCCGGCGCTCATCGACCCGCTGTCCCTCCGAAGTCCCTCCGTTCTTCCGGCTCCGCCGCTGCTCCTCATCGACCCGCAGTCGCCCCTCCGCCGATGTTCCTCCGAGACTCCCTCCGCCAATGTTCCTCCGAGACGCCCTCCTCTGGTGGTCTCTCTCTCTCCCCGCCGCTGCTCCTCATCGACCCGCAGTCGCCCCTCTGCCGCTATCCCTCCGAGACGCCCTCCTCCGGTGGTCTCTCTCTCGCCCCTCCGAAAAGCTTTTGTGTTTCTTCTCCTTTTTTCACGAAGTTTCGGCGCAACACCCTCAACATTTATCTGCTCTCGATCCGACCCGGCCCTCTCTCGACCCGACCCGGTTCGGCCAGATTCTGTCAGTGCATATTCACCGTCAGTGCAAGTGCACCAGCGACAGATTGTTCTCATTTTTTTTGTGCTTTTTGCTGTCTAACTACATTGTATCTTTTTCGATGGGTTCTGGACACAAAACTGAGGGTTCTCATCTACCTGAAGTTCCAACCTTCGAAGTATCTGTCAAAAGTTCTGACAGTGGTTCATTTGGGAGCACCAAACTCAACGAAACCAATTTTCGGAAATGGAAACGACTCATGGCTGCTCATCTTCGAGGGATGCACAAGATGAGACATATCACCGGCGTCAATAAGGCTCCTAATCTTGAGGATATTGTTGCCTACAACAAATAGGACAACGACGATGGTCTTGTTATGTCCATCTTGTGGAAAGCTATGAATGATGAGATAGTTGATCTGGTGGAGGCATGTGCTACTGCGCAGGAAATATGGGAGACACTGACTGACTTATATATTAATGACTCTGATTTCATACAGGTTCATTAGTTAATCCGCACAACTTTGGCTATTCACCAGGATGAGCAACCGGTGGCGCATTATTTCACCAAGTTAAAGAATATTTGGGCTGAGATTGATGTGAAACGTCCTTGCATGATAAGAAATCAAGAGGATATTGTTTGGTACCACAAGGAGAAGGAGCTTGAACGAGTTCACCATTTCCTGAAAGGTCTTGATGCCAAACATACCAGTGCGAAAGGCGAATTGCTCCGAATGACCAAACCACCTAGCCTACTCGTCGCTTTCACCTATATCCGAAAGGATGAGTCTCAGCAGGAGAGTATTCTTCCGGCACCGGCTGTCATTTCCAGCCTTACTATTCATGCTCGATCTCCGGCACACCCCTTCCGCAAGCAACTTCCGCTTACCTTCATCGATAAGGACCACCACCAGGTTTCGGGAATCTACCTCACCCTCCTTGCTCTTATTGCCATGATACTAACCATGCTCGTGCGACATGTTGGAAATTATATCCGCATTTTAGGCCCAAGAGGCCTAATCATCGTCCCCAGGCAAGAGCAGCTCTTCACTTAGCTCCGGAACCCGATATCTATAGTGTGGTTGGGCATGATCATCATACTGCTGGCGGAGCACCTACAACATCCATCGTTGGTCGTGGTCAAATTGGTATGGCCTTCAATATTTCTCACTCTGTTAGTTTTGATACTTGGATTATTGATTCTGATGCATCTGATCATATGACTTATGATAAATCCTACATTACCGTATTGTCCCCTCCACCCGTACCCTCTGTTACTAATGCTAATGGTGAGGCATTCCCCGTGTTAGGGTCAGGATCCGTTCGTATTACTCCCACCATAGAGCTTCACAACGTACTCTATGTGCCTGCTTTATCTCATCATTTGATATTTGTTCCCCAATTGAACGCTGACGCTCAGTGCTCTGTAACATTTTTTCCTATGTATGTGATATTTCAGGATCTTCTCACAGGACGGGTAATTGGTCGGGGGTATCTGAGGGGCCGGTTGTTTCATCTGGATCTGACATACGCAGGGGGAAAACCAGGGGGACAGTCTCGGACCGCTTTACTCTCCACTTCTGACAAGCTAAGTGAAGTTTGGTTATAGCATCGTCGCTTAGGGCATCCATCTTTTGGTGTTATGAAAAAATCTATGCCTATTTTGTTTATTAGTGTGGACGAGTCTTCTTTATGTTGTGAGACCTGTGTTTTGGGAAAGAGTCATCGATCTACTTATTCCCTTAGTACTTCTACTAAAAGTTTTCTTCCTTTTGAACTAATTCATTCTGATGTTTGGGGACCCTCTAAAGAGTCTACTGTGTCAGGCATGCGATGTTTTGTGTCATTTATTGATGATTGCACACGTCTTTCATGGATTGTTCTTCTTAAAACTAAAGATGAGGTTTTTCCAGCTTTTCGTGCCTTTCATACCTCTGTCCAAACACAATATAATGCCACCATTCGAGTTCTTCGTTCTGATAATGGGGGTGAATATGTGAATCATCACTTTCAGGAGTTTTTTAACACACACGGGATTGTTCATCAAACGACGTGTCCTTACACACCTTTGCAAAATGAGGTTTCTGAAAGAAAAAATCGTCATTTACTTGACATGGCTCGGTGTATTCTTTTTAGTGCCCACATGCCTAAATACCTTTGGGGTGATGCTGTCATTACTTCGCCCACCTTATTAATTTTCTTCCCTCTCGTGTCCTTCAAGGGAAAGTTCCCTATGAGGTGCTTGCATTTCATGTCTCATTACCCTCTTTTCATAATCTTCCTGCCCATGTTTTCGACTGTGTTATTTTTGTTCATCTTCCACCACATCAGCGTTCTAAGTTGGATGTCCGGGCGGTTAAATGTGTGTTTGTTGGGTACGGAGGACATCAGAAAGGGTACCGGTGCTATCATCCCCCTACTCGGAAGTACTATGTCACTATGGATGTTACCTTTTTTGAGGACATGAGTTATTTTCCCTCTTCTGATACTGCACTTCAGGGGGAGAATTCATATTTTGAAGAGCTGTATCATGGAGAGGGGGAGACAAGTGAGTCAGTTGATATGGTAACAGGTTCCGTTGAGATTACCAATGTGTCAGTCACACAGGCACCACCTGAGGTCGTCACTCAAGAGATTCAGGCACCAGAAGCTGACAACACAACTGTCCCTCATGACTCTCGTACAACTATTTATACCCCTGACCAATGCTCTCCTGGTACAGAAGATCACTCACCTGAGGTTAGACATTCTATTAGAGCTAATAATAGACAATATGTTTTGCCAAATAGGTCTACTCGGGGTCAACCAACAAAAAGATATGAACCTACCCTTCAGACTAAAGCCAAGTATCCGGTAGCGAATTTTATATCTACCAAAAGATTATCTAAGTCATATGAGTCATTTGTGAATCAAATATCTACTGTATCAGTACCTAACAAAGTGCATGATTCATTGGGCGATCCAAAATGGAGAAAGAGATGGAAGCATTACAAAAGAACAATACTTGGGAGCTTGTATCTCCACCATATGGCAAGAAGACTGTAGGATGTCGTTGGGTGTTTACAGTGAAGCATAATCCAAATGGGTCAGTAAGCCGGTATAAAGCACACTTAGTAGCGAAGGGGTTCACCCAGACATATGGCATAGACTATGATGAGACATTTGCACCTGTTGCAAAGATAAACACTATCCGGGTATTGTTTTTTGTCGCTGCTAACTTGAACTGGCCACTTAGGCAATTTGATGTTAAGAATGCATTCCTTCATGGAGAACTAACGTAGGAAGTATACATGGATCTTCCGCCTGGATATGTGGCTGCTTCTCCAAGTAACTCCGTATGCAGATTGAGAAAGTCTTTGTATGGTCTTAAGCAGTCACCTCGTGCTTGGTTTGAAAGATTCTCACAATTCATGAGGAAGATTGGCTACAAACAGAGTAATTCAGACCACACATTATTTCTCAAACATCAATAAGGAAAGGTAACAGCCCTAATTATATATGTTGATGATATGGTAGTTACTGGGAATGATACTGTTGAGGTGGATAGATTACATAAACAGCTTGCCACAGAGTTTGAGATGAAGGACCTAGGTACACTCAAGTACTTCTTAGGCATTGAAGAGTTTGAGATAAAGGACCTAGGTACACTCAAGTACTTCTTAGGCATTGAAGTAGCCCGGGGTAGTGATGGTATCTATCTGTGTCAGAGGAAGTACTGATCTACTAACAGAGACATGTATGTTAGACTGCACTCCCATTGATACTCCTATTGAGCAGAACCATCGGTTAGCAGAGTATCCAGATCAAGTCCCTACTGACAAACCTCGTTATCAGAGGCTAGTTGGACGTTTGATTTATCTATCACATACTAGACCAGATGTTGCGTATGCAGTAAGTGTAGTAAGTCAGTTCATGCATAATCCCAGCGAGGACCACATGGATGCTGTTGTAAGGATTTTGAGGTACTTGAAGTCAGCTCCGGGGATATGAGTAATGTTCTCTAATCACAATAATATGCTTGAAATTTGTGGCTTCACAGATGCAGATTGTGCTGGAAATATTACAGATCGGAGATCCACATCAGGGTGTTTTACCTTTGTTGGGGGTAATCTTGTTATATGGAAGAGTAAGAAACAAAATGTGGTAGCTCGATCCAGTGCTGAAGCTGAATACAGAGGTATGACTCAAGGAGTGTGCGAATTGTTATGGCTTAGAAATTTGCTACAAGATTTGGGTATTAAGCCTAAATGTGCTATGCAGCTGTACTGTGACAACAAGGCAGCTATTGATATTTCACATAATCATGTGCAACATGATCGTACGAAACATGTGGAGGTTGATCGTCACTTTATAAAAGAAAAACTAGACGCGAAGATCATTAGTTTTCCTTTTGTTTCTACAGAAGAGCAACTCGCCGATATGCTCACAAAAGGAGTATCTAAAAAGGCTTTTTATGATTCACTTAGCAAGTTGGGCATGGTTGATATGTATGCACCAACTTGAGGGGGAGTGTTGGCGTGAATCCTGCCGGGAATCACGGGCCGTGATTCCCTCCGTAAATCACGGAGTGATTTGTGATTAGTGATTAGTGTGAATTAGTCTATATATACCATTGTAATCTGTATATGTAATCAACAAATTTTAAGAACAATAATCGATAGCTTACCACTAAAAGGAGGTAGATAGTTCGTTCACAAGGAGAAACTCAACAAAACTAGACCTAATCTCACACTCAAAAACCCAAGTCTAAGACCAGGCCTAAGGAGCCCAAACCCGAGGAAGTACCTCGGTCTTACAGCCGGCGGCCACCCTTGCTCCACCCAACAACCTTCGCCGACTTGAAGCCAACCCTACCTGGAACGAGTTTGAATCCCAATCCCAATGACAATGACCTTGAGCCCATATAAGATAGAAAAAATTATAAATATATTATATGTTTTTAGATTACATCTCTGGATATAATATTCAATTGAGAAATAATATATCCTCTACAATGATACCATCTGTCAATCTGAATATCATCAGACAATTGTCATGTTAAACAGAAGTTTGTATACTTATTGCCCAAGAATTTAAATCAGACAACACACTCGTAAGTTGTAACTTACTTTTGTATCATCCTTTTCGTATTTGATTTGAGGAAGTGCCACAATGGCTATACCCGTACTTAATTGTTTCTCAATGCAATTATTTTTCTTTTTTCTAAAACTAAATAGAGTCCACATTTTTGAAATTAACCGAACTTCCACCCTCCTCAGGAGCCATATCCATATTTTATTGGGGTTTTATCTATACTTTTATAATTAAAACTCACATTATCGACTAAAATGAGTGTAAAAATACATGAACACCCTTGCACCATATGTTATTTTAAAATGAGATTTATAAATTCAGAGACAATAAGATAAAAAGAGCTTCTATTCATACCTCCAAAAATGACACTTGTCTCCATCTTTTTCTTAAATAGTTTTGATTTAGTTAATGCATGTGAAATTACCAAAAAACATATAACAATAAAAATACAAGAAGAGAAATAATTCTTTACTTATCTATTATGAAATACAAATGTAGATATCTTTTATATTTATTGCTAGACAATCCAAAAAAAGATATCAAATTGCATTAAATGATGTAATTGATTATCTTTTTTTTTTTGATAAACATCATTAGTCAAAAATTTAATGTAGTTGATAAACATCAAATTAAATGTGGACGATTTAATGTATAAATTATATAACTATAGAATTTTTCATAAACTTCGATTTGAATCAAAACAATAAAACTCGTTATTAGAGGTTAGAATATTTCATATATGTTGATGAAGAGGTTAAATATTTCATATACGTTGATGTTACTATCAATGAATGGAAAATATATTTTATTCATTTATTATGAATTTAGAAAACGAGTGGAAGAGTGATCAAATTAATTTGAGAATATAATTTGTGTGATTATTATGCATTTTTTGAGTTGTATATAATAAATGAATTTAAAATAGAGTATGAAAGAAATTAATAGATAGTAGTATAATTTGATATATCAAATTATATAATTGGCATTTTAGAAAAATTTTGGAGGTCTAAATAACATCTTATATATCTATAAAAACAAAATAGATGTCTATTGAGTAAGAAGGTCTAAATATCGTTTTTAGATGTATGAATAAAAACTTCCTAAAACAAAAACTAAAATCAGAATAGAAAAAAAAAATTATTTCCTCTCTAGATAACTTTCACCTGCATATAACTGTTCACTATTTTTAATATTTACAATAATATTTATATTGTAATTAAAATAATTAACACTGGGTGTGTTTTATTCTAGTTGATATATTGTAGTAGCTTCACGAGTATATAAGACCACCTCGACCACTCACAGCAAACAAGGCACTTCAATTTCAGTCGCACACGTTCCGATCAAAGCAAACCAGATTCCCTCTCTGAAATCAACGCAAATGGGTCTGAAGGTCTACTTTCACATCTCTCTTCTACTTCCCTGTTTTTCAATTCAATCTCTATAACTTCTTAATTAATTTCGTGATCACTCTAAATTGGATGCACCAAAACTAGTTCAGATCTGTGTGCTGCTTTGTTTTGTATTCAATCTCTCACTTATTTCTGCGCTGTTTTGTATTTACTTTGACATTGATGAATTGGTTAAGTATCTCAGCAAGAATCACCCAATTAGGGACTTACTGATCGTATTGGGTTGTCTTCCTTTTGATTGTTTTGGACTGTTGATCTAAATTTAGTTACTGTGGATTTGTTTTTGGTGATATTTTTGATCCAGTAATGACTGATATACGAGCTAGTTCAGATCCAGAAGAATTTATAAACATGCATTCCTACCCGTGATGATTTTTTTTTTCTTTCTCTAGATTCTTCTTTCTTTGTTTTGAACTAGATATATAACTAGGAATTGACAGAGGTTTTTTTGTAAGGAGTTTTACTATTGTGTCCGGTTACAGACAGATGGTACTGTGAGCTTCCAATCTTGTTGTGTTTTCTAATTAATTAGGGAAAGAGTGTTTGTGATCCCGCTACTGTGAAGTCACAAGTCTTCTGAGAAATCTACGTATATACTTCATCATAAGTTTGTGTGATGTTGACATTAGCACCCCTCTGACCTCCGTCATCTTTATGATGGAGCCAAAAGGATGATGTCTAAATATGTCTTTTGTAGGATTCTGGAAATGTATTTGTTACATTGTTCTCGCTGTCTAGAGTTTACTATGTAACAAGAAGCTTGATATGGTCCCTAAGTTGTCCATTTGTCTGATTTTGGAAAATTTAAATGGGTCCCGAAGTGGCTAAGTTCTAGTTTCACTTGGACACAAGGAAGACTTGTCAATCAAATTGGGGGCAGTCATAGACTAGTTGCTTGCTTGCTTTATGGCAACCATCTGTGAGCGGATAGATTGTACTCACTAACTAATTTTGAATCAAGGTTGAAGTTGAACATAGCTGTGAAATAGATTTAGTTGAACAAATATGTATAGCTTGAGGGAATAACTTTGACATCACCATATGAAATTAGCAAATTTATTTTTCTTTACATAATTATTTCTTTGATCGTTTGAGTGAAAGGTGATTTGCTGAAATGGAAATTAGATGTAGTGTGTTTCATGCTTTCATGACAGTACTGCTTTAAATCTCTCTATAATCTGCTTCTTTATGCTTATACTTGGGAATAATTCTGAGAATTCATCTTGTTGACTTGGATGTGGAATTGTAGGAGGAGTTTGAGGAGCATGCTGAGAAAGCAAAGACCCTTCCAGAGTCAACAACCAATGAGAACAAGCTCATCCTCTATGGATTGTACAAGCAAGCCACTGTTGGAGATGTTAACACCGGTCAGTATGCTGCTCCCTACAATTAAGAAAATCCATTATTTCTTGTTTTTCTAGCTTTACGAATTTCTGTCTTCGAAATCTGGCCGTGATGATTGTTCCTTTTTGGCCAACTTGTAGCCCGTCCTGGAATTTTCAATATGAGGGACAGAGCAAAGTGGGATGCATGGAAGGCTGTTGAAGGTGAGCATATTGATTTTACAACTTGTCATGTCAAATTTATTATCCTCTATTATGATTCTAAATCATTTTTCCATTTTGACAGGCAAATCCAAGGATGAAGCCATGGGCGATTATATTACAAAGGTGAAGCAGTTGCTGGAAGAAGCTTCTGCTTGATATTTTCCTGTGGTCTTACTGGCATATGTTTCTGAATCTAGAATTCTAAATTGATCTGTAATAATTTCTACTTCTTTGCATTGGTACTCTGTTATATCTCAAAATTGTATGAATGTCATATCTATGAGTTGCTTTCAGTCGATATGGTTTTAGTATGTGGTTTCTACTTCTAATGCCTGCACTGTTGCTCCATGGTGATTAATCTAGAGCCTTGCTGGCACGACGCTTGCCTAGTAATGTTGGATTTTATGACTGTAGATTACTTCCGGCTAGAATAGTACTTTACCGTAATCAAAAGGAGAACATTTTCTTCTTGTTTCCCTATCCTACTCAACTGGTGAACAACTTGAACTAAGAGATTATCTTTTGCACAATTGCTTTTGTGTTACTCAATCCCACGTAACGGTACGCTCAATCTTTGATATAAAAAAAAGGAGAAGAAACTTCGCTCTCAATCGTTCTATTGCTTTCAACTTTCAAGGAGCAACAAATCAAACACCAATCCTACAAGCTCCCCATGTCCCCATACTAGTGATAAAGACACCCAATTCGTTCCCACCGAACCCCACCGCATCCGTATCAATGGCAACATTATAGATTTATAGATGGCCACATTAACTTGTCACATGCCACATTTCCATGAGAAGGAATGGTCACAGACAGCTCGAGGCTTTGTTATGTTGGCTGGGATGGCCAAGCATAATGGTCCTGCATCGATCTTTTCCTGTCGTAGAACTGTAGAAGAGTGAGAGCAATCAAAGCAACGGTGTACGACAGGCAAAGAAAGTCGCACCCAAATACACAAAATCAGTTGGGAGTTAGAGCACCTCAAATGTTAGTGATACCTACCATTGTCCTTGTGGTTAACTGCTTTCGATTGTTGGCGATTCTGGGAAGATAAATCTAGAGAAAATAGAGCGAAAATGATCATGGACTAGGACAAGATGATCAAATGCTACCATAAACAAAGTGCAACGATATTATTTTTGCACGAGGACATCTAACCACCTTACTTATGGCTTGGATCAGGATACATACAGGAGCTAACTAATTTGGTGAAGGATTCTGAGTTCAAGTCATGCCAAGTTATTGAACAAAAGGATATCTAGATACATAATACTCCCTTACACGAGAAGCACCATCTCGGGCAAGAATTCCCTCAAGATCTCCAGTAATTCTGGCCAACCATATCTCTAAATTCCTTTGAAGTTCTCTGAAATTGTTTCTAATGGAGTCCAAAGACCGTCTCATCATAAATTTGGCCTGGTTCCCCAGCTCATCCCCATAATAACTTTTTCCGATCTCAGTTTGCACTGCCATCAGCTTCTGTGCGGTGTCTGTTACACGTTGCTGAAGTCTGAATGATTCAAGTAAAAATTCTGTTTGTCTTTGAGTTCGAAACTCAGGACTGACTGTGGCTTCACAGGGATCACTAGCCTGCTGTAGAAACGATAGTGAGATATATCAGTCAAATTATCCTCAGAGAAACAACTTCCAAAGATCCACAAATTGAAACAGATGTAAATAACAAAAAGGGTAAGTGAGATTTAAGTATGTAACTGACATGAATATCTCAATCTATATGCATATTTGAGCATCAAAGCTAGTACAGATAGTGTGATTAGTGCCTGTTCAGTTCAACAAGCGAAAAGTGAAAAACAGGGGCTGGTTATGGAAGTTTATTGGCAACTATGGTCATTCAACAGACTCTTTCATCTTCAAATGAGGGTCAGTGAAGTTTATTATATATATGTGTATCGTCTTATGCATGCCATGTAATGGATAAGATATAACAAATATTATCAGAAAATCTCTTTGTAACTTGCAGACACACTTAAAGCATAGACTACAAACTAACATGGCAATAGCCTTGCATACCAAGGAATTTCTTGTTTTTTTTTCTTTTTTGTATTTCTGTCAGTACTTTGGCTTATGGTTAGTATTTGATAGAGCGAGGGTATCAAATAGCATGTGGCAAAAGGGTGCTAAAAATTACCATTCTTCGACATAGATCATCTATTTTTCCCGCAAGAGCTTGATACCTCTTTGTCTGCTTCCTCATTAATGAAGGTACCTTAGAAATATCACCCTTCAAAATATTTTCCAAATTCAGTAGGTCCTGTTCAAGTACTTTAAGTTTAGATGATACTCCAGTTGATTCACCATCAACCTTCCATGGGGACTCCCTTCAACACAATAAAACAACGATGATCTTTTATTAGCTGCAGGATCTGAATTAAATGCCTCAAATGATCGGTTTATACTGATAAAGCATACCTTGGCACAAACTGCTTTGTATGATACAATGGTTCAAGGGACTCATACTGTACATCCTACATGAGGAAATAAAATACTGAGATACACAGTACTGTACATAGCTCTATCCAAGTTTAATGTATTATCATATCAACCTACTGGGAGAAGGAAAAAAAAGGCCATGACCCATGAGAAAAATGATAAAGAAAGACCTACTTATCAATACCCTAAATGTGTGCATGTTTTTATCTTTGTTATTAACATACGGGTGTTCACGACAAAAACAACACCGGAGGTCCCAATTTTCCATTAAAGAGAAAGGTTTCAGTTAATTTTGATGGCTCAAAATGGGTCATATTATGGCTTACTATTTCCCAAAGGGCAAAGTTAAGAACAATGAATTCTTACCAAATAGACTACTGTTAGCCGGTCATAAAGATGCCATGTGTCAGAACCTCCAAGAAAGACCAATTAATCCTTATCATGACCAGAGGGAACACTAAACAAGATTAATGACACTATTCTATAAGGTACAATAGGTCATCTACTTATCAAAGCCAGAAGTTTCCCTTCCCTTATACAGGATGCTAGATGCCAAGTTTCCTACTTACTTAGTCTATACATGCCTTCCAAAATGCAACCAACCCCCCCTGCTAGAGCCGAAAGAAGGCAATCCCTTCCAAAGATGCTAATAATGCCTAGTCAATTGCATCATTGTTACGAAAACAATAAATAAAGCCTCATGATGTCATTCTCAAGAAAAAAGGCCTCATGATGATGCAATGCTAGTGACCCGAAGCGTACAACGCAGACAACACAATGGTGTTGTCCCTAACAGTGGTCCAAAAACAACAGTGAGGTTTTATGGTTATCAAACAAGTGGTTAAGCACTCTAGCAGCTGATTCACTGCACCATAACAGAAAATTTATGCAAAGTTTTATATATCTGTTTTCAGCTACTGTAGATTCAGAAAATGTGCCTTCTGTTTTTCCTAGATTCTAGAATTCCTTGACGATTTACGACCTGAATTTAAGTCCTAACACGCATCGAAAGCTTGTAATTCGAACAACATTGACTAATTACAGTAAAATGTACGAGCCTTGAAATTATGAAATCGAACCTGCCAGAGCTTGGAAGCCTCGGCGACCAATTCGGAGTCGAAACCAAAGGCATATGCATTGTCATAAACATTAACCTCTTTCACCTGCTGACACTGCTCCGCCGCGCCGCCGCCGCCTCTGCTCGCCATGAACCCAATCATATCATCTCTCTCCCCTACCTCCCTCTCCAGCTCACAAATCCTCGACTCGGAGTCCTCCCTCGTCTTCTCCAGCTCCTCCACCCTGGCGCTCAAGCTGGCCATCTCGCGCTCCGCCGCGTCGATCTGGCTCAGCAGCCGCTTCTCCTCGGCCTGCCACGCGTTGCGGTGGCTGGCGAAGATGTCGACGACTCTGGCGTTGGCCTTGGAGTCCTCCTTCCTCCTCGATCTCATCTGGCGGACCTGCTCCTCCGCCTGGCGGAGACGGTTGGAGAGGTCGCGGACGTGGAGGTGGAGCTCGAGGAACTTGTGGGGGGCTAGGGCGAGGAACATGCTCAGGCCCAGACCCAGGTAGGAGCACATGAGCTTCTTCAGGTCCTCTGAGTCAGCTTCTGGTTGGCTCTCGGCCATGGCTACTAGTACTAGTGGTAGTACTGGTGTAGAAACTAGAGGGAGAGAGAGAGAGAGAGAGAGAGAGAGAGAGTTGGGGATTATGAGGAGGTGAGTTGCAGAGAGGGAAAAGGGAGGGAGGGAAAAAGGAAGCTTTTTGGGTTTTGGGGATTGTGGGAGAAGGAGGGGGTGGGGGATTGCCGGATTAGGAAGCGGGTCGCCTTTTTTGTGTGTGAGACTGAGAGATTGGGAAGTGTGGCAGCAGCTTTTTGGCTTTTTGGTGGGTACAGTATTTACAATACGCGCATATATAAAATTTGTATTAAACATGCGTTAATTAAATATTATTTTAAATATATTATAATATTTTGAATTCATTTCTCGACGAGTGATGGTCACTACGATGACACACATACATATTGTTACAAGTCTACGAGTATTCACGAATTAGTTTTCTAACACCCAATTTTCTACAAATTCCCGAAGTATTTATATTTTAGAAAATTGCTTTCATATAATTAAAATCACTTCAATTAATTTGAGCCATCATATCTCACCATCTCTTCATCTTAACCATCTAAATCATTTTCTGATTTATTGTGGGCATGTGTCACACATTAAAAGTTCCTCTCTTCTCCAAGTGACACCAAGACACACCACATTTCTCTTTCTCTTTTTCTTTTTCCCCGACGCAGAGATCTACTCTCCCTGCTCTGCTTCCTCCTTCACGTCGTGCCGCCGTCCCAACAATTCCAGTCAGCGCACCAACCCAAAAATCTTCCTCTCCCTTTCCTTTACCAAACCCAACTCACAAATCAAACATGCAATGGTTTCTTCTGAAACAGATAGGAGAAGGAGAACCATATCCGAATTCAGACTTCTCCGATCAATTCTCTAGATTTTGGCAATTGATTCTTTAGTATAAGGTGCGAATATAAATCTCCTCTTCATACTTTACATCCTAGAGAACCTATATTTTCAGTTTTGATTTGATTCTAACCAACCTTCATTTTCCGGGTTTAAGCTCCAACGATGGCTTTTGTAAATTCCAACAAAACCACGCCATCTGGTCTTTGATTCCAGTTTTCAGTGGTAAGTTATGCCTTCCCCGACGTCTTTGACCTCTATGTTATTCCAATTTCATGAATTTGAACTGAATTTGACAAATTTCTCACTCTGTATAATCCTTCGCCACGAGTGTTGCCGTCATCTACCCCACTATGTCCTCCTTAATTGCATGTCCGAAGGGACACGCGTGTGTTCATTATGTATTGCAGTGTATCCGAGCGTGTCCATAATCATATCATGTGTCTGACTGTGTCTGTGTATGTGTCCGTGTCAGACATGTGATACGCAGCCCAGTCAGTGTGTCCGTGCTACATAGGTCATATTGGTCTGAAAGGACATAGAATTTGTCACCATGTTAAACTTTTGATTTTAAGAAATTACTACGCATGTGAATAAAAATTTGGTGGGTGAACGACTCGAAACTCATTAGCACGCTGCACATTAAGGCTATTATCATGACATGGAAATGTTTCATTTCCAAACTAATTTGGAATGTAATAGGTTTTTTTATTTCCATGTGATTGTTTAGAATATATTGAAATCTAAAAGTTGAAATTATTTTGTTGACTCACCAAAATGGAATAGTTAGTCAAAATTTTCATTACAACTCATTTATAAGGAAAGAAAATACAAAAGATATATATATTAAAACCGGTGGAACTCAAGGGTTTCGTAGGGACCGTTTGTTTTTCGTCTGACGGTGCGTCAATTGATGTTGCTGTCAGATGGGAGTTGTGGAGGGTCCGTCGTGGGCCTAGTTTCAAGTTCTGGTTGTGGATCTCCTGAGGGTGGCGGCTTTGTTGGTGGTCGGAGTTATCGATGTTTGTTCAGGTCGTTGCAGTTGCTTTTGACGGAGATGCCTTGACGTCAGCTCAAACTGATGGTCGGGTTATGTCAGCGAGTGGAGTTGGGTCAATGAGGAGATATGAGATGGGGGAGTGATAGCGACGGGTTGCCTGGATTTGGTTTGAATTCCGGGTTAATTTTTGCCTTTGGTGGTGGGTTAGATCTTGAAGATGGAGGAGCCCAGGGACAGAAGGAAGACAAAGGTTGTATGGGCTACAACCCAACCGAAAAGTAGCCCAACAACCCCTAGGTATATAGCCCACCCCACTGACCCCAACTCAATGAAAAATAATAATAATTTGGCTCATCTTATTCTCGGTTCTCAGTTCCATATTTCCCAGTTCTGAGTTCCATTTTCCTTGTCAATCATTGCAAAAAAAAGCCATAGATATTTTGAATACTCTAAACTCCATAAAATTAGCAAAAAGAAGACTTCAAGAGTTGAGAGAGAATGGTTGGGATGATTTGATTACAAGGGTTGCATCATTTTGTTGTGAGAATGATATTATTATGCTTGATATGTCATTTCCTTACAAGAAAGGTGTTAGAGCTTGTGAACAGAATATTACAAATGAGCACTATTATCAGGTCAACATACTTAATGTTGTAATAGACTTCCAGTTGGCAGAGTTGGATAGTAGATTTTCAGATGATTCATTGGAGCACCTTATTCTTAGTGCTACATTGGATACTCGTGATAATTTTGTTGCATTCAAATCAGAAGATGTTTGTAATCTTGCTTTGAAGTTTTATCCTGAGGATTTTATATCATTTGATTTGTCAACTCTAGACATGGAATGTGGATTTTTGGTAGCAGATATTCTAGTTGATCTAAGATTTGTCAACACATCCTCTGTGTTCGATTTGTCTCGGCAGTTAGTTGAATCAAGAAAGTCTGCATTCTTTCCTATGATTTTATAGGTTGATTTGTCTTATGTTGACTTTACCCGTTTCTACAACAACAACATAGAGCTTTTTCATCTATGATCATCATAAAAAGTTGACACCGAAATAAAATGAAAGATGATTTTCTTGATGATTTGATGGTTCTCTACATTGAAAAAGAGTTTGCTAATAGTGTTGATAATGATTTTGTGATTCAGGATTTTGAAGTTAGTGGAACCCGACGGGTACGATTTAGAAAGTTATAGGTCATTATTTGTTATTTTCTTACAATCATTTTTATTGTAGTTTTCAATTTATGAGGTTTTGGTTTTATGTCCCCCTCATATGTTTTTAATATAAAGGCGTGAGGATGAGCCTCTCAATGGGTTCCAAATCTCAAAAAATATTTTGTAAGTGTGATGTGTGAAAATTAGCCCATCCCATTTTCGATTCCTAGTTCCGCCTCTGAAGAAGCCACATCTCTGGCACGGTCTCAGTCAGAAGTTTTTCTGAAGGTGGTAGGTGTCGACAACTGGGTGACAAGTTGTGGATCGAATAGAGGCAGCAAGTCAGGCTGTCCTCGGGGCGTGTTGATTGTTGACGATGTCGTGGGACTGGGTCGGTTGGGTCGGATCTTGTTCGAGCTTGACTTGAACCCAAGTCTTTGATATCTTTATTCATTTGTTTTTAGCTAGGTCGTTTTGGCCTTACGACATTTTGATCCTAGTTTTGGGCATTAGCCATTAACTAGGATTTGGTGTGCTCTTCGGGTGGTCTTGAGGTTCTTTATAAGCGAGCTGGTCATGCAAGCATTTTATTTTGGTCCTGGTGAATATATATATATATATATATATATACAGTCCCTATCCAGAGTGAAGGTTCACTCTGAAGTTTCAGAGTGAAGTTCCAATTTTGGCACACTTTTCGGTCAAATTTTTTCACCACAAGTGATTCAATATTTAGATATGCTATTCAAGATCATCTCTATAAAGTTTCATCCAATTTGACAATGATTTGAGCTTTCAAAATTGAGATTTACACGAACGGTTCACGTTGAACAGTTTTAATTCATTCATTGATTTAATCTAATTTCAATACCTTATCGATGTCCGAATTAGATGAAATTTTGTAGAGATGATCTTGAATAGCATACCTAAATATTGAATTGCTTATACTGAAAAAATTTGACCGAAAAGTGTGCCAAAATTGGAACTTCACTCTGAAATTTTAGAGTTAACCTTCACTCTGGATAGGGACTGTATATATATATATATAATATTTTTTTTGAGGTTTATGCTAGGGTAGGATGTACTTAGTTCCTTAGTTAAATTTTTTTCCTTACTTTGGTTCTTTGCTTAGTTCCAATCTTCGAGGGGTGAAGTATGTCGTTGTATCCTTCTTTATTTCTTGAGTTCTATTGAATAACAATAGGGAACTTCTATTCATACCCCCCAAAATAGCACTTAGACCTCTCTTTTTTTCCAAGTTCATTTTGACTTTTTCAACGCATGTGAAATTATCAAAAAGACATATAATAGGAAAAAAACAAAAAAAAAACAAGAGAATTATCAACTTGCCTATTTTAAAATAGCAAATATAAATGATTTTTTCCCTTTTTCGTCAATCCGTTATTTATGTATTTATCAGGAAAATCTCAATTTGGAATAATAAATTGAATAATAAGATTTAATTACTTTCATGTTTTATTATTAAAAAATACAATAAATAACATTATTTATCTTCATGTATCAATTGAAAAGCTACATAGAATTTTTGATAAACGTCAATTAGTACCGGAGAGAAAACATTGTTCAATAAATGTTAAAAAATTTCGTTTGATTTTACTGTTTGGTGAGTTTCAAATCAATGAATAAAAAAAACAATATTATTAATTATAAATTTAAGAATGAAAGAGAAAATTAATTTGAGAAGATAGATTATATATGTAATCATTAAGAATTTTTGAGTTATTTATAATATTGAATAAAAGTAGAATTGGAAAGATAATGGATAGTATATTAATTTGATATCTAATAATGATATATTGATTATGGACATTTTTGGAAAAATATGGAGGTCTAACTAGTATTTTAGGTATTTGTAAAAGTAAAATGAAGGTCTACTAAGTGAGGAAGTCCAAATACCGTTTTTGGAGGTATGAATAGAAGCTTCCATAACAATATCGTCGAGTTTTCAACAAAAAAAAAAGGAAAGAAAATACAATTTAAAAGAAAATTAGTCTTTATTTATTTACGGTTGGTAATTCATTTAAGTCTTTAAGAAGAAATCAATTTCAAGTCAAATTATATTTTTTATTCCCATTCTAACATCAAATTACAACCAAATAACATCTAGACATGGAAATTGAAATAAATTCATTTTCCATAGCATGATTTTATGTCAACCAAACGAGACTAAACATGGCCTAAGGATAGTCCACTGGCGTATTTAATTAGGAGTACATTGTATTTCAACAAATAGGTATTCAATTAAATGTTTCAAATCTCCTTATATTTTAAAAGTATTCTATATAGATTTTAAAAAGTCATTCTAAATCCGGGGAAATTTTTATATGCTATTATAGTATCATGTGACAATGCTCAGTGGTCCTCCTTACCTGTTATATTTCGATACGTGAATTTATTACACTAAGATTATAATTTAACATATTTTTATTATTTATGAAATGATTTTTATGGGTATTGTAGATTTTGAACTATGATTTCGGGTTTAGAATATAAGTTTAGGGTTTAGGGTTTAGGGTTTATGGTATTAGAGTGTAGGGTTTAGAAAGAAACTTAAAATAGTCTTTGACAAAATAACTTAAATATAATTTTTCTAATTAAATCTTGCATGTCAAATTGTAATTGGAATGGTAGACTATTAGACATTGTCACGTGATGCTACGGTAGCACTGAAAAATTTCTCTTAAATCCGATGGTATTCAAATCAGTAAGGATTTTGAAAATTTTCATTAAATGGTTGATTTTATAGGATGCTTAAAGCATCTTCAATAGGTTCTTTAACTGTTGATTTGGACACCCCAAATTTAATAACAACGTTATTTAGCTTTGATAGTATTAACCTAAAACACAAACCACGAATTGTAATCAATTGATGAGATATTGCTGAAGTTAAGAATACAATACGATTTTGAATATAAGCTCATTGGGAAACCAAATTCGACCTTATATGAGAATGATAGGGTGAGATATTCTTTCTGCTCCCAAAATTCTTCTTTATGTTTCCTATCCTTTTCCCCAACCCTCTTCCTTCTCTTGCTAATATATATAGCAGAGCACAACCAACTCTAATCAACCACTCATCATAAATCCTCTAACCGACCCTCTCAAAAGAACTGACAACTCTCTCCCATCCTATTGGTTCTACCTAGGCATAGTCCCAAATTCCAGGTCCTACTTCCTTGCGGCTGCTAATCCTATAAAGACAAGTCCTGCTTGGGATATAAACTCAAAGAATTGAGAGCCTCCACTTCTTTAACGCAGCTTAAGTTGATTTCTTTTTTGAGAAAAGGAACCATATATTAACGAAAGGAACAAAACAACATAGGCCTACAACTACTTCGAACAGGGAGAGTAGTGGCCCAAACGATCCAAAACAAAGAAACTTAGAAAGAGGGAGAGATTGGGGGTGTGTTGTTGTTTTAAAAAAAAATCACGCGTGGTAAATTTCATGTTGTGGAGCCACACGCCATGGACCAAATAAGCTCCGAGATTCTACGGACAGAGAAGACAAACGAAGGAGATTCATGTATTTGAGCAGCACGAAGCAAGTGTACAAGTAGCTATAGAAAGCACAATATTGTTTGTATATTTGTTTGACTTTAGTGGCTCTAAACCCAAAGAAGAAATTATCGGAAATTGTTATTTCAAGGTTAAAATGTTAAAAAATAAATCACTTGATAAAAAAGTATAATATTAAAAGGTGTTCATGATAAAATTATCATTTCTTAAAAAAAGAAGAAGATAAAATGTCACTGTTTTTCTTTTTTCTCATTACCATTATATCCCCCCTTGTTAAATTTTGATCAAAACTCATCTCTCTCTCTCTCTCTCAAACTAAATGCAAAAGAACATAGAGACGAAGCGAGACCAACAATAGCCGACGCATCTACCGTGGACCCCGATGTCTCCTTCTTCTCCAACCCCACAACTTTGTGAGCAGCACCCCCACGTCATTCTCCTCTCCACCTCCATCAACTCTGCCGCCCACGTTATCTCCTCCCTCACCCTCCATCACCTCCACTGCAACACTGTTTGGATCGATGTCCTCTATGTCAAGGAGTTCTCTAGGTCTCTCATCCTCAAATTTCTCTCCATACTTTGATTGCCTCCGCACTCACCCAATGATAAACTTCGAAGCGCGAAAACTAGCTGAAAATAGCCTACTCCAATGGTGTATCAATATTAATTCCATCTAATTGGGTTGGATGAGTCACCAATGTGGTTGATGAAGTAAATCCTTTTGTGGATGCCAAGTTGATGAAGTTGCACGCAATGTGTTCAACGAAATGCCTTAGAAGGATGTGAGAGGAGGTGTTGAAGGTTTTCATGCGAATGCGAGGGGGGGAGTGTTGCTGGATTGGTTTTTGTTCTCAAAGGTGTTGCCGACATGTGAAAAATGTGGCCATTAGGGCTGGAAATTTTGTGCTAGTTCATAGATATTTTGTGCATTATAAGTCTTACATCGACATTTAGTTACTCACATAGTTATTTAATACTAATATGAACACCAGATCATTGTAACTATCATGTTCCTTATTTGAGTATCATTGTAACTATCTTGTTATGTAACTATCAGATTTGACTTTTCTGTTACTTGGTTAGCTTTTGGTTTTATGTTTCATCTCATTAATTCACTTATTTGATAATGTGTATATTTAAATGCGATAAAAAAAATCAACTTTTAGTTACCTGATGAGTTACTTGAGTAGTTACTTATTACTTCAGTAGCTACATTGCCAGTTACTTGAATAGTTTTTAGCTTTATGAGTAGTTATTGTAGTAGTTACATCACGAGTTACTTGATTAGTCACATTGCGAGTTACTAAAGTAGTCATCATACTTGAAATAGTTACATGGTCGATTACATGATTGTTTGAGACTTACGTAGTTACCTCACTAATTTGAGTAGTCGCATGACCAAGCACTTTAGTAGTTATATAATAGTCACTCTAGTAATTGTTCCAGTTTTCTAGAAGTCGTGAGTTGCGAGTTATTTGAGTAGTTCCAGTTTTCTATAGTAACTATTCCGGTAACTATATTGAAATTAAGTAACTATCTTAGTAATTTTATTGACATTAAGTAATTGTTATGATAACTGTATGAGAATTAATAAATTGTCTCAAACTAGTCATGATTAGTTATCTGAGTAGTTATATGATTATTACTCCGGTAACTATATTGACATTAAGTAACGGTCTTGGTACCTATATTGACATTCAATAATTGTCTGGTAACTTTCTATGTAACTATATAAGATAACTGTTTGGTAACTGTGTTAGTAACTTTGTTGGTATTGAGTAACTGACATGGTCCCTTTACTACCAATGTAAATGGTCCAGACTATTGTTTTGATGCTTGACTAATTATAATTTATAAGACTTGTTATACCCTGCAAAAAATCAGTTACATGACTAATAATTTCAACAGTTACAAGACCATTACATAAGTATTGCCCAATTACCTGAGTTGTTGCATGAGAAGTTACTTGAGTAATTTAGTTACATTAATAGTTACTTAAACAGTTGGCTAGTTATATCGTCAGTTGCAAGATAAATTTCCTTGGCAACACTAAATCTATGAACCTGAGTAGAGTGACAACATCAATCTCACACTTCCTCATCTTCATTTCAAAATAAAGCGGTGCAGAACAATGTTTAGCATTTAGGATTCAGGGACCCTAAATTCTAAACCCTAAAACCTAAATGCACCCAAAATTTTAGGGTTTAGGGTTTACTAAATTTCCCTTGAACCAATATATCACTTAATTGTTAATATGTTTATTTAGAGAGTTACTTGAGCCAATACAATTAGCAAGATAGTTACTGAAGCCATTGACGTTATTTGGTAACTATTTAGAGTAACTAGTTATTTGGATAGACCATTAAAGAGAGTTAACACATTGCTATACGTACTATCGCTTACAATGTCAATTGTTACCGAAACAGTTACATTGTTAGATATATATCTAGTTACTTAGTTAGTTGCAAGGCCTACTAACTTGGTTGAGACACACTATTGTTGCGGTGCTTGAGTAATTATAAAACTAAATATATCCTACAAATACTAGTTACATGATCAATAATTTTGGAGTTGCAAGACTAATTACATTTTTAGTGGTCAGTTAGTTGAGTAGTTACATGAGAAGTTATGCTAGAGTAGTCTAGTTACATGAGTAGTTACTCAACCAGTTGCGTAGTTACATTATTAATTTTCATATAACTTCCATGTAACTCGCAAACTAACCATTTGAAGTAACATTACGAAAATCTAACATTACAACATATACACATGTAATTGTTGGGTCTCAATACTTTAAGTAGAGTTTGCTTTGAGAAAACATTGTGAAATGGTTGCCATGTGCATATTGACATCATTTCCTCCTCTCTAATGTATCTCTCAACATCGCACTTACACAAAAGCAATATCCTCACATTTACCAGATAGTTACTTTATAGAAACATTGTTACCAACATAATTACATAAACAATTACTTAAAACCAATATAGTTACGAACATAATTACTAAACATTTACTCAATTGTAGCACATATACAAACTCACAGTTATAAAAGCGGTTATGAACACAGTTACTCAATACTTTGAGTATGAAGAGCCTAAATGAAAAACACAAACAACTTCAACTCAAAAGATGCAGGATTCCTAACCAAATAACTATTGAAAGTTCACGCTGTATATAGATACATGCTTGCAGATCTCTCACCCATAATATACATTAAACTAGAAGTTAATTTGATGCAACAAATAACCTAGCACTTGATTAAAAAGCAAACACAACCAACCTACATGGATGGAAGCATGTATCATATCTAGTCTATTGAACTCGGTATAGTTACATAGATAGTTATTCATTTATCATCTAATTCCTAACCAAATGGTTCATATGGGCATATAGTATACGTTTTCTCCACTTTGTTGTATCTCCTAATATCACACCTACCAGTTACTTAATAAAAACAATGACCAATATGGTTACATACACAATTACCAATAAAGTTACTAAGACAAATACTTAATACCAACAAAGTTATTAACACAACTACAAATAATCAGTTACATGACTAATTACCTGCATATTTACACGGTTGTTATAGACTGCAAGACTAGTTAGATAAATAGTTACTTAATTGCATGACTAGTTACATGTACAGTTAGTTGACCAAAAGTAGACAATTACATACCTGGTCACATAAACAAAATACAAACCAAGCTCATTAAAATACAAAACTTAACTAACTGGGTAAATATTAGTATCAACTAGGTAATAAGAGAAAAACATCTCTCATGGTCATATTACAACACCACTAACACTAATAGCATACCAAAACAATAGAGGCACATTAATAGCTACAATCTCATTGCAGACTTTTATCAAACACCTTATATGCATTACTTCTTTACATTAAAATTGAGCAATAACAATTAAATAAGGCCAGTAGCAAATGAGCTATGGTTAAATTGCAACAATCATAACATCATATCTTTTCAACTTCATAACTAAGCATTCAAAATTAAGGTAAAAACTCTGCATCGACCCAAAAAAGCTTCGTTCTTGCAAAACCCGACCCGAGAGAGAGAGAGAGAGAGAGAGAGAGAGAGAGAGAGAGAGAGAGAGAGAGAGAGAGAGAGAGAGAGAGAGAGAGAGAGAGAGAGAGAGAGAGAGAGAGAGAGAGAGAGAGAGAGAGAGAGCAGAAAACCTTATGGGGTGATCAGATATGAAGGAGAGGAGCTTGGAGACCCGACCGGTTGAGCATATCGACGAACCACGTCTCAACCTTGTGGACATTGCCGTCTCTGGCATAGTTTGCTAAAGAAGAGGAATCGACAAAGCCTTGACGATGGCTCTGATGGCGATGCCATTGAGTTGTGGTTAAACTCCTCCACCACGTCGTCAAGATCTTTGTAGGTGATGACAAAGATGTGGAGAGAGAGAGAGAGAGAGAGAGAGAGAGAGAGAGAGAGAGAGAGAGATGATGATAATGATGAGCTTGATCAGGTAATTGGAGGTGAGAGAGAAACGATGACATGTCACAATTTATAATTTGTTTTAAGTTTAGGGATAATTTTAGAAAATTTATATTATGATGTCATAAATTATTATCAGACTAGACATGATGCCCTTATTATTATTTGGGGTTTCCAAATGCCCCTTTTTATCAATACCCCAAAACCAAAACCAATTATAGAGCTTAGTTTTAGACTTTTAGGGAGGAATTGAATTTATTTTTAGGGAGTTACTAATCTAGTCATATATCTACCAATTTGACATCCAAATAATTATTGGTCTACACTATAGGTTTTTTTTTTAAAAAAATTATCAGATAACTCACACACCATTACACAGTTAAGATTTGAATTGATGACATCGTTTATACAATATATTTTTATCTCAATAAGTTTTCTTTTAATGTTCGGTTGATTTCACATTGAAATTTTATTTATGACTTTCTTCGTTTTATTGATTCTCAACTTTTTTCTAAAGGTAATAACACATATTTCATTAAGTAAGTCGCCGATAACACGTTATTTGACGATGAAAAATAAGTATTTAATGGAAATTTTTATTATTAGTATAATACTTTCTTCTGATGTTTATTGTAATTCACTCATGTTATTTCTTTGTTTTTTTTGTTTATTCTACTGCTTCACCACCTAACAGTGTTGTATATGTACCATCTCTCTAAAAATTTGTTGAGTACAGTAGAACCTTGTTAAATTAATACCCGATTAATTAATAACCTCGCTAAAATAATATTTTTTGCCGGTTTCGACTCGGGGTTAACATGCTAAATTAATATTTCGTTAAATTTGTTAGATAATTGAAATTTGAGAATTCATATAGACTCCATCGAATATATAAAATAATAATGACATAATTCATATACTTTTATGAGTATGTCATTAAAGAATTTTGTTGATTCAATTATCATCAAATTAAAAATATTACAATAAATAGAATAATATAATATTTTAAACAACAATTTTCGTGATAAATCCAACAATGTGCTGCATGAACAAAAATTAAAATTCTTTTTTCTTCAAAAAAAAAGTGAAAGAAAATATTTATTATAAATTATTAATTAATCGATAATTAATTTATTAATATAATAATATCTCGTTAAAATAATAAATTTTCTCAGTTTCAAACTTATTAACTTATTAATTTATATCGTTCTTTTTGTCATCCACGTTGAAATCACAACGTTGGCTCTCCCTTGCTTGCCCATTGCCACACCACAAAACGATGATGACGTAATTTTCAGTTTTCTTCCTCTCATGAATTTCCGAGTGAACATTTCCAGAAAGTCGTTAAATTAACCACCGATCAATTTGGCAAAAAAAAAAAAAAGAATATCAAATACTTAAAGAGCACTAACCAACCTCCCATGGGAGAATCACCAATCACCAGTCCTCACTCGCATACTGGTAGGTAGACTCTCCTCCAATTTCTCACGCAGCACTGATCACCTTCTTCTTGTTCATCATCATCGCCCCTCTTTCATCACCAACACTCCCACCGCCGCTCATGCAACCCCGATTTCGTCGCTGAGATTTCTTCAGTCGAAGCAGCCTGCTTCTCAGTTTCGCTTCATCAGGTTCGCTCTCTACTCCTCTCCCCTATAAATCCAATCTTCCATACTCCAAATACCGCCCATTCCTATTTGATTCAATCAGGAACTAGAATTGGCTATAATGACGCATCAAATTTGTATGATTCTCTTTGCAACTGAGATCACGATCGGAATTTGAATCGTGATTGGATAGGATTGGATATATGAATTTCTCTGTTTGTATATTGCAATATAAACTGTTCTTACTAGTTTTATGGTGATCTGAACTGAATTTTTGCTCACGATTTGCATAGATTATCTTTCTAGGAAGAAGGCCATTCTAGAAGCTTAATTTCTCTTAGGAAGTATGAGTTTATATATGAAATTTACGATGCCGATTTTTCGCTAGCAGGAAGAAGGCTACTAAGTTTGTTAGTAGAGGCTTGGACTTTAAAATGGCTGGTAATGAAGGGACACCGGTGGCCACAGATGTCACTTCAGGAGAGATGATTTTCGAGCCTATCGTTGAGGACGGTGTGTTTCGATTTGATTGTTCTGCAAATGATAGAGCAGCGGCACATCCTAGTCTCTCTTTTGTTAATAGCAAGGATAGGGAGACACCAATTAAGTGTCAGAAGATGCCGTCTTGTATTCCGAAGTTCGAATGTCTTCTTGGACAGCAGATTGTTAAACTTGAGGTCAGTAATGAATGTAAATTTGTCCTCCTCATTCTATCTATGTTTGTTTTCCTCGTTTTCTTAAGAAATATATTGTATTTTTGCTCGGATAATTCCTTGTTCTGTGATTAACATGATATACTTCTTTCATCTAGCTTCCTGTCGGTACCTCTTTATATGGAACTGGGGAGGTTAGTGGGCAACTTGAGCGGACAGGAAAAAGAGTAAGTCAGTTTTTGATGACCAATGCATGTGTGTTGTATAGATTAGTGACTTTGATTCTGCAATGATTCCAGTTCAAGTTATTAAGACTGTAGATGATACCTCTTATTCTTGTCAGGAAATTTTCATTAGTATTTTTTTTTTTTTAGGTTTTTACTTGGAACACAGATGCGTGGGGATATGGTTCTGGAACTACGTCATTGTACCAGTCGCATCCCTGGGTGCTAGCTGTTCTTCCTTCTGGAGAGTCATTAGGTGTTCTTGCAGATACAACAAAGCGCTGTGAGGTGCTATGATTTTATCGTCTTTGGAAATTAACTCAAAACTGTCATTGCTTATTGATTTTGCAACTTACATCGTGGAGTATATTCTTTGCTCACTGGCAGATTGATTTAAGAAGAGAATCAATGATACAGTTCATTGCTCCATCCTCTTATCCGGTCATTACTTTTGGCCCATTTGCTTCACCAAGTGCTGTTTTAATAGCTCTATCACATGCAATTGGTAAATTCTCAAACCATTTAACTTGAACTTGTGTTTATGTGACAATTATGTATTGTCCATTGTTAAGTTTTGGTTCGGAACTGTCTGTGCGTTATGATTTAAATAATCCACAAGTTTGAAATTCTCAAGCTTTGAAATATATCAGAAAGAGTGAAAATAAAATTTTCCTTATTTAACTGCTTATATAAAAGCAGTTGCTCAAGTCACTAGGAAATGGTAAAGGCTACTGGTGTATGAGATTCTACAACTCTTTCTTTTCTCTTTGCCATCCCAAAAACCATGAATAGGTGAAGGTACCTGGCATTCCAAGTCATTTTTTCTGGCACTTGCAGCTCAAATATCAAATTTAGAACATGGAAGAAATTTAGGATATGGAATTTAAATGACATACATACCATGGCTTGACATAATACCACTCCTTTCATAAAAAAAAGTTAATTGGATTTTGAAGGTCTTGAAGAGAACATATGTAGCAGTCTGAAGAAGTTGTATGTTTTGTGATTTGGTTTTGCTTAAGTACATAATTGAATAGTGGTTAAACATGTTAATGGAGGTTTATCCACTTACTAGTCATTGTAGCCCTTGAATAATATGCACTTTGTTGTTTATTGTTAATATAATTGTTTTAATCAGTGAATATTTTCTCACCAGGTACTGTGTTTATGCCACCAAAGTGGTCCTTGGGTTATCAACAATGTCGCTGGAGCTATGACTCTGATGAGAGAGTTCAAGAGGTATGTAGTTTCACTAGTTTGTAATTTTTTCAAGTTAGGCTCTCTTTTTTTCTGTATTTATCCCCACCACACAAACACAAACACACACATGCACATGCACGCATTAAATTATTACTTCCTTCCTTCCTTCCTTGTTCAACAAATCTTGAAAGTAGGATTCTGTTACCATACAAATTAGTGTGATTTACTTGTACGGTGTTCTTGTCTTTATAAGAGACGAATAAAATTAATTAAAGAGATATAACACAAAATGATGGACAAAATGTTCACTAGGACAGAGATAATACCACCTAAATTAAAAATTATGTGCACCAACACCAAAACTGTCAGCAACACGAATCTTATGTGCACCAGCGAATTGATTTTCATGATTGAGCACCAACTTACATTGCAGGTTGCAAGATTTTTTCGGGAAAAAAAGATTCCGTGTGATGTCATATGGATGGATATTGATTATATGGATGGTTTTCGTTGTTTCACATTTGACAAGGTATGTTTTCCTCTAAATTATTAGTGTATGACAATTCACTGATCCATCCCATATACAGTCACAGAATGTCATCATTACTCTTCTTTTGGGTTCAGAATCATATAAAGTTTGAGTATTTTTATGCATTTAGGTTTGAAAGTTAACACCCATAATTCTATTTGAAAAATCTTTGAAGAGAGGAACTGGTGCAGTGGGGATGAGTTGCCCATAAAGTCCACGTTACTAAAGATTTTGGGGGATTTAGTGTACATAATCACAGCTAGTAAGTAAAAGTCAACTTCAGCTACCACTTTTGTATGGGGTCTCAGGTCATTGCATATGGTTTGAGATATCCTAGTGCAACTAAGCCTATTGCGTATGTAGAATACAAGGGCCATGGTTAGTGGATGATGATGCCCTACCAATGAGGGAAAGCAGCAATGGGCCGTTGTGTACAGGGTGACATGGATGTATGTGGAAGTAAATAGCGGCAAGGCTTGCATACGTCTTAAAATTGAAAAGCCTATTTTTCAGAACATGCATCGTTTTCTCTTGGCGGGGATGGCAAGGTCTACTAAAGGGGATGTTTGTGCCCCTTAAAGGACAATCTACGGCTAGAAAAGTCAACTTCAGCTGGCCTTGGTTTCTGTCACTGGTTGCTGATGAGGGTGCTCAACTTGGGTTATTGGGTTAATGCCTGGAAAAATATATTATTGGTTAGTAAATCAGTTGTTCAGACTCTGATTGCACTAAGCACATTGAAGTGGAATCTCAATATATATATGTGTGTGTGTGTGTGTGTCAAAGAAAATCATCCCTAATTTGAAGTCTTCATATCTTTTAATCAGCTTGGTTCATGTATTGACTAAGCTTCTCTGTAGCTTCATTTGTCGAGTTAAATTCCACCATATGAGACATTGCTCAATTCTGGGGATACATTCATATTCCATAGTCTACAAGCTCAAATTAGTACACTCATTTTAAATAAAGTAAAGTCTATCAGTTGCCGGGTTTATGGATGGATTGGTGACAGAGCAATACTTTTTAATGGTGTTCAATTGGTGTTGTTCGATGACTTAAATATTATTTGATGCTGTTTAATTTGTTTAGTGATTTCTCAGTGGACTGCTGGTGACTGTATTTTTTTGCTGTTTTCTTCTTTTAATAGTTGGTTCTTTTTCTATAACTCGAGTGGATATAGGATATTATTCCTTACAATCTAATCTCATTACGATATTTCTTTTCAGGACCGTTTTCAAGATTCAAAATCCTTGGTGAGGGATCTCCACCAAAATGGTTTCAAGGCAATATGGATGCTTGACCCAGGGATAAAAGCAGAAGATGGTTATTTTGTGTATGATACTGGTTCTGAAGCTGATATCTGGATTTCGAAAGCAGATGGAAAACCTTTTGTTGGTAAACTATCTCAACGTATGGGGCTTGCAATTTAACATAGTATTTACCATCTTAAAATGTCCATTTTATCTACAGGGGAGGTATGGCCTGGGCCATGTGTTTTCCCAGACTTTACACAGACAAAAGCTCGATCATGGTGGTCCAACTTAGTTAAAGATTTCATTTGTAATGGTGTGGATGGTATATGGAATGACATGAATGAACCAGCTGTTTTTAAGGTAGTTCTATTCTATAACCGTTTAAAGGTGCCTGCAATTTGTTCAGTTGATGTTGATTTATTTTTTCTCAGGTTGTCACAAAAACAATGCCTGAGAGCAATGTCCATAAGGGGGATGAGGAACTGGGAGGTTGCCAGAATCACTCACACTACCACAATGTATCATTTACTTAACCCTAGTCTTGTACTTTTGCTGTATAATTTTAGTTTTTAGTTAGCTTCTGTTTTAGAATTTGGCTCCACTGTGCCACCCTGGCAAAACTCTGTCCGGTTTCTGAATGTCTTCTTGTGCTCTTATCGTGTTGCAGTCTGCTGCACTTGTCATGATAATATTCTGAACTTCAGAACTTGTTGATTTTGCTGCTGATTAGGTATACGGGTTGCTGATGGCGAGATCAACTTATGAAGGGATGAAGTTGGGTAATGAAATGAAACGTCCGTTTGTCCTCACAAGAGCTGGATTTATTGGTAGCCAGCAGTATGCTGCAACATGGACCGGAGATAATCTTTCCACTTGGGAACACCTGCATATGAGTATTCCCATGGTTCTTCAATTGGTATGCAACACTTTTAGCTGGTTTCTTGGAGTCCTGAAAAGTTGTAGACTTGAATTTGATGGCCTTGCCTCTTTTTTAGTTGGCTTCTCATACAGAAATTCAATATAGTCTTTCAAGATTATAATTATTTAAATATTGAAATGTCTTCCAGGTCACCCACCCTTTTAGGTTGTGATTAAATGAATGTAATTGTGTCTTAATCGAACCCTTGATATCAGATCCAGCTGTAGTTGGCAATGAATGATGCCATCAATTATCTTTTTTGATACTGTTTCACTCTTCCCCTGAAACAAATCCACGTAATATCATGGATTTCGAGCTCATTCATCTAAATCTTGAAATTTCATGAAATTGCTCAAGAAAATAAAAAGATGAAAAAAAGTTCTACTATCAACCACTTGCTCAAGAAAAACTTAAAGAATTTTTTATCAATTTGTTCGCTTCTTATCTTTATTCAACTCCTATATGATGCTTCCTTAACTTTCTTTCAGGGTCTAAGTGGTCAGCCGCTATCAGGGCCCGATATTGGTGGCTTTGCTGGAAATGCCACACCTGAGCTATTTGGAAGATGGATGGGAATAGGCTCTCTGTTTCCCTTCTGCCGTGGGCACTCTGAAAAAGACACCGCTGACCATGAACCATGGTCTTTTGGGGAAGAGGTTGGTCATGCTTAAGAATTATGAATTCCTATTGTGCTTTTTTTTTTTGAATTATCGTATTCATCAAATAAAGACTGGATAAAATAAATCTTTAATAACTACAGTACATGCTTTACAATAGTCTTCATTGAAATCTCTAAAGAGTCTTAATGAACGTGTGGATAAAGGAGAGGATGCTGGTAGCTTGACAGCCTGAATTACAATAACAAAGAATGAAAATTTCATGGGAGGGTAGAGGGTAGCATCAATTAAAGAGAAGTTGAGGTTTATTCATTTCGATGGTTTTGCCATATATAGGGAGAAACAGGGATGCATTGGAATGCTATATTGAGTTTTTGGTCATCCATACATTTTAAGGATAACTATTAGAGATGCAGCAGAAAGTATGGCATTGGATAAATATACCCGTCCCAGTGGAGGAGAGACTCTGATAGTTTGGACAAGGCCTTATGTTTCCATAACTGGACATCCAGTAGTGCATATGACACCCACTTTTATACTTAGGAATATTCTCTTTCTTTTTAGGTTTGTTGTTATTTATTTTTCTTTTTGGCTCTGGTTTCCCTACTGTGCCTGCTATTGCTTAGAACTAAGTTTTCTTTTTTATATTAGTGTGAAGAAGTATGCCGCATGGCACTGATGAGGCGCTACCGGCTTATACCTCATATATACACTCTCTTTTATATGGCTCATACGACGGGTACTCCAGTGGCAAGTCCTACATTTTTTGCTGGTGGGATTTCATGCTGCTGAATGTTCTGACTTCTCTTGGAGAAGGTGGGCAAGTGCTTTGTTTAGCCACTAATATAGACATCCTAGTGTTTTGCAGACCCGAAAGACACCAGCTTAAGGAAAATGGAGACTTCTTTTTTGTTGGGTCCGGTATTAGTGTGTGCAAGGTTCTCACCTCTTACCTCTTTCTTACGTGTTACCGTATGTAAATCATCGTGTAGATTATGCATTCCTATAGCTCATTATAGGATTTTTATGGTTCTAGTGTCTTTATGCCTTGAGCAAACTGAGACTGAGCATTATTTTATTAGACTGAATTTGACATCACTTCTCAACAGAAAGGCTGGTAAATCTCCTGTCATGTACTATCTAAATCAGTAAATCCTGTCTATAGAAGTACATATTGACAATAAAAAAAAATGCTACCATCCTATGTGTCACATTGTCTGTCCAATCAACTCATTTTATATGGAAAAAGTGAAGATTAAAGTTTTTCAAATATTATGGTATATATTAAGTGTTTCGTCCACCTTATATTCTGTTTACAATATTGGGAAATTAAGGAAGTATAAATTGAAGGACGCACCCTGTGGATACATTGCAGCATGCAGATTGAATGCTTTCTGGTTTCATTGACAGATTATTAACTCATAGATGATGATAATGTTTCCTTATTCGGTCTTTGATCCTGGAATATTGCTCTGACATCCTATTTGTCATGATCAGCACTGCAGTTGGTCAGGGGATGGATGCTCTGAACTGCACATTGCCGAAAGGAATTTGGATGTGTTTTGATTTTGATGATTCACATCCTGTATGTATTTCCGTACATAATGATAGGTTTTTTTTTTCTATCTCTACTACTATAAAGCCAGCACCCTTCTAAAATCACCAAATTATGTTTTGCCAAAAATATCCCTTTTATCAAACACAATTACACAAAAGGATTGTTTTTAAAAACTCAAAACGAATAAGCCTTCAAAAAACAAAATAGAACATATAACGACAAATAAAGTTCACTTTACAAGATGGCAAGTGTGATAAATTAACACGTGCATCGCACATGGTACAAGTCTAGTTTTATTAATATCCTGTTTGCCCTCATTTCTTTGTTTCCTTTGATTTCTTTTCTGTTTATTGTAGGATCTACCAGCATTATATCTGCAAGGTGGAGCAATTATTCCTGTGGGTCCTCCTCATCAGCATGTCGGTGAATCTAATATATCAGATGACTTGACGCTCCTTGTGGCTTTAGATGAACATGGTAACTATTGAGTTGTGTGTTATTTTGTTCAAAACAGCTTCTTATCAACCTGTTACAGTAACATACGTATGGCTGGCGATATAAATATTTCTAAGTTTATATTCTCTCTGTCTTTCCTGAATTTTTGTAGGCTAATATTTGTAGATAGCAGCTGATTAATTGTCTCTTCCTATACAGGGAAAGCTGAAGGTGTTCTGTATGAAGATGATGGTGATGGATATGAATTCCGGGAAGGAGGATTCTTGTTGACACACTATTTTGCTGAACTGGAGTCATCAACACTTGCTGTCAAAGTTGCAAAAATTGAAGGATCTTGGAAGAGGCCAAACCGTCGCTTGCATGTGCGACTATTGCTTGGTGGAGGAGCAATGGTATGTTTGTTGGAGAGACAGTAATAATGCCTGTGATTAGAATACATTAATAACATCCCATATTAATTCGGATGTTCTCATGTAGGTTGATATCTGGGGTAAGGATGGAGAGGTTCTTCGAATTTCAGTTCCTTCAGAACAGGAGGTCTCCCAGCTGGTTTCTACTAGTGAGAAACAGTACAGAGCTCGTTTGGGTAAAGTCTTTGATGCTCATACTTTTATTTTATCCTGAATACATGAGATATTGCTAAATCGCCTAAATGCTACTTCTTGCAACATAACAGATGCCTTGACTGAATCATATTAATGGGTTGAGTTAATGCTTCAATGAACTATCCTTATATTTCTGTCCTCTGTTCATTTTATTTTTGATGAGGAACAAGCTTTCTTTTTGTTTTGACTAACTATCTTAATTCCACACCTAATAATTGCCTTATTTTTATTATCATTTAATTAATGATTGGAGATCTATCTTTCTTCTGTGGGCGAACTTACCTTGGCGGATGCACTTCTTAATTAATTTTTGGATGACATTTCTTATTCATTGATAATAAGCACTATTGAAGAATCTCTCTGAGAATCAAAAAGCAAAGTACAAGCGGGTGGACAAGGAGTCCGGTTCAAATATATTAGTCATAATCAATTCTGTCCTTGTTGGATATAACTGCAAAATTCTATGAATAAAAAATTATTTAGTTGCATTCCAGTAATCCACTCATGCTTATATTATATTTTGAAGTCTTCAGAACCCCAGAAGTGATATTTCCTGAAATGTAGCCAGTATTAATATATATGTATATATGTGCTGTATTAAAAAGCCTAATTAGGGACCACAGTTTAATGGGTTTTCATTTATTAAATATAGAAAATGCCAAGCGTATTCCAGCAGCAGAAGTGAGTTCTGCGCACAAAGGAATAGAGCTATCAGGGACGCCTATTGAACTGAAAGGTGGTGATTGGGCTATTAACGTAGTGCCCTGGATCGGCGGTCGAGTCATTTCCATGAGTCACCTTCCTTCAGGTAGGACTTTCTACACTACGGCTTTTTTTTTTGGTTGTGTTCTTTTCCTTCTCTTCATTATGTATATATGTCCTTACATAGTTACCGTGCTCTCTGCTGTGCTATGTAGTCTCTCCCCCAATATGTTAAGATTAAAATTCCTGCATGTATTAACTTGTGTTACATTTTGTTGCATTCTGTTGTTGATACTTTCATGTGGTCATGGTTTCAGGGACACAGTGGCTTCACAGTAGGGTTGATATTAATGGTTATGAAGAATATAGCGGTACCGAGTATCGCTCTGCTGGTTGTTCTGAGGAGTACAATGTTATTGAGTGAGTTTCTGGAGTAAATTAGTACTGGCTGCATACTTTGATAGAGCATGACTAGAAAAGAAAACCCAAGGCATTATCTCTTCAGAAGGCTATCATATTAATACTCTTGCTGAGATAAGTTAATTGGTTTTATATCACATTGAAAAACCCATTGAGTTCTATATAATTGTATCCATGCCTTAGGAGCCCTCTAGAACTCCAAAAGATGGCACTCATTCGTCCTTATGTAGAAAGATTCAAGATTTACAAAATGGATCCTGAAATCTGTCCGCTCAACCAGTTATAAAATGGCATTGGAGTAGGTTGTGTTAGACATAGGTTCGGCTTGAACTGGAGCCGGCATATAGGTTCTGGATGGACATATGTGTTCATATTGATGGCAATGATGAAATTCTGTAGCTTGCATTTATTCTCTAAAGTCTCCCCTGCA
Organism: Argentina anserina; assembly: GCF_933775445.1. Classification (NCBI taxonomy): domain Eukaryota; kingdom Viridiplantae; phylum Streptophyta; class Magnoliopsida; order Rosales; family Rosaceae; genus Argentina; species Argentina anserina. Next base: position 14,530,928 of record NC_065876.1, read on the forward strand.
GACGAAATCTCGAGCATGCCGGGGAGGAGGAATCCCTCATGTTAGAAGGTGACATAGGGGGTGGATTGGTTCTACAACGATACATATGTATTCCGAAGGATGATCCCAAGGTTTTCAGGATTGACTCTAGCATTATAGCACGCAAAGTTGGTGCTGGTTCTGGAGGATATTCAAGGTTTGCTCTAAGAACGTCCAGCTCTTTTTCCTCCAAATTTATGCATGCATTACATGGGTGATATATTTATAAATTTAAATGAAATTTACATTTTCCTCTAATTGTATCTGTGTTTGAGCTCCAGAGAATGCATGTTTGAAAATTTTTCTGGTGGATGCTTTTCCTATTTACTGCAAGTTCTCAAATCTCTAGAATATAAACCATATAACAATGGTTTCTGGACACCACTTTTGAGTACTTTAAAAAGCCATAAAATGGCTGGTTAGCTGGTCCTAATGTGTAAGTCCTGATTTGGTATATTCTCCCAGTAATGGGGAGCCTGATTGGAGCATTAGTAGGTCAATGTGTAGTTCTGTTTCTCTATCTTCCTTTTGTTGTTGTAATCACAGGAATTGTATCCTAGTGCATAATTCATTGTCACTATCTATCTTTGTAGACTGGTCTGCTTGAGAGTACACCCGATGTTCACCCTGTTGCACCCCTCAGAATCTTATGTTTCATTTACGGCCATTGATGGGTCAAAGCATGAAATTGGGCCAGAATCTGATGAGCAATTCTATGAAGGGAATTTACGTCCAAATGGTAATTGATCTATCACTCAATCTTTTGCATCCATGACTGAAAGACACATAACTCTTGACCTCCAAATGAGTTTCATTGTTTGGGCGTGTAAGGTTTATCATGAGTTCATGAGTTCATGACTTTATGAGTAATGGCAGTATCATATTTCTCTGCACAAGAAGTATGAGTGATCTCGGTGTATCTTCTTAAATTGACATAGTTTCAGCAAATTACTGGACAGGACAAGAATTTCACGGGGTAGTTGGACTGTTGGACTTGAGACATCATTTGAAATAAAGTCTAGTCTCATTAACCTTGTGTCACTCACTGGTTTGAATTGTTAATAGTCACGTTTTTAAGTGAATTGAAGATTACAAATATATGAGAATAGTTGAAATCTATGGTAGTGTCCTTATCAGTTTTAGTTGCAATCTAATTTTTTGTGTATTATATTTTATATTATTATATATTAAATGATCTGCTTAATATTAGAATCCACAATATCTTCCATCAAACGTATAAACCAAAAGACATGCAAATGGTTGGAGTATGATTTTCGTCCCGCTTGAGTTGGATTGAGGTGCATGCTTAGCAGCTGAGCTGACTGTGCAAGTAATAGAAAATTCAATTTCTTTGGCCTTTTCTCATACAATAATTGCCTCCTTTTTCTTGTTGCAACAGGTGAATGGATGCTCATTGATAAATGCCTTGGCTTGGGGTTACTGAATCGGTTTGATGTTAGTCAGGTTTACAAGTGCTTAATCCACTGGGGAACTGGTACGGTTAATTTAGAGCTGTGGTCTGAGGACAGACCTGTTTCAAACCAATCACCTCTTAGAATAGCCCATGAGTATGAGGTGATAAATCTCACTTAGAAAATCTGGTATGTAAAATTTTACCAAATAAATGTCTGACTAGTGAGAAGCTGCTACAGTTTTAAGTGTGGCTTTAATCGCTTTAATTATGCAAGAAATGCATGTTAATGTTGCATATCTATTTTAGTACGCTTTTGGACTATATGAACAAGGCAAGGCACATTTTATACACAAATAGGGTATCATTAGGATATAAAAAATGTACATGTCAAATGATTAGACAATGTTTCAAAATCTGAAATTTGCGGGTATTGTGGTGAAGTAAATTGCACCCCCAGGTTAGAAAGAACCATTGAACTATTCTAGGAGAACATAATATCCATCAGAATAAGAAGAATTATCATATTTATTCATTGATAATGAAGTTTTTATATAGGTATTATATCAAGTATCCCGTATAATTATTAGAGAATATATATCATTCTTTATCTAGATTATTTTATACTAATTAAGATAAGATACACTAGGATATCACGGAGAGTAATTTTCCTACAACGCCCCCTTGTATCGTGATCCTAATATGTCATGGTGCATAAACTGTTGCCTCGCTAAAATTTTACCAAGTAAAACAAAAATCTCTTGGGTAAAATAAAAAGCTTGGTCAAAGGAGAAAAGAGCACAACGCACTAAATATAGTTGAAGATAACTTGTGGAATAGACTCCCCCTAAAGTCCGCAAAACAATTCTCCTTGATCGGTAACTCAATCTCGGAGTTTTGATAAATAACGTATACAAATGCTCTTCATATTCTTCAAAAGTAGCAATGAGTCAATGTGATACGAAACACTTCAAGGTTGTTAACTATGGAATTGAAAACAACCAAGACAGACACAACTAAGTGTTTAGGTTGAAGAAATTGTTCTTCTCTTATTATTGTGCTTAAAGGTTATTACAATCTCTGTTGTCTACGCCTTTGCTACAATAACACTAACTGTTTCGCTCTCTCTATGGATCTAGGCTGAAACCCTTTATTTATAGAGTCTAAAACTCCACAAATCATAATCCAACTAGAAGACTATTTTTTATCCTAGTTTAATTTCCAACTAGAAAAGAAATTCTAATTCCTAAAAGCTAAAGGATACACCTGTATCATGGCTCCCCTTCTTGTAGGAACTTAAGCTCCTGTTTAACTTAAAACTGGAGATTAGGAAACTCAACAGTTCCTTTTTTCCTTGCTGAACCATGCATTTAGCCTTGCTTGGAACTTAACTAGCATGTCCAATCAGAAACGTTGTCCGTTGTCTTTTACGTGTTGTAGTCATCTTTTCGCTCCAGAATGCAATCTTCAACTGATGGTAGAATCGTCTTGCCATCTTTGTCACCGTCATCAAGTAGTGGCGGCTCAAACAACTTCAGGTACCCGACATTGATAACCGAGTACATCCCTAAGTAAGGTGGCAAATCTAGCTTGAAGGCATTGTCTCCAATCTGCTTCATAATACAAAAAGGTCTGTACCGTAGTGGTTTGATCTTCCTACCTTCTCTCTTAAGATGCTCCTTACTCAACTTTAACCATACTAGGTCACCAACCGTGAAATTACAAGGCACTCGATGTTTGTCATGCTTAGCCTTGTACTTTGCCTGTGACTTATGTAATTGAGCTTCAACAGTGGCATGAATCTGACTAATCTTCTCCAGGATACGCTGTGCTCGAAGCCTATCACTCCCTTCCTTTTCTTGGTGACCGTCTCCAACCGTGAACACCACGTCAAAAGGACTTAGAGGCAGATACTCGTAGCGCGTCTCAAAAGGAGACGTTCCTAAAGAGCTATGTACTGCCATGTTGAATGCAAACTGAAGATATGGAAAACTCTCATCCCAAGTTTTCAGATGTCTAGCATTGTAATCCCTTAGCAGATGCATCATGGTGCAGAGTCAGGACCATGCATCAAGGTTGTTAACTGCGGAATTGAAAACAACCAAGACACACACAACTCAGGTGTTTAGGTTGAAGAAATTGTTCTTCTATTATTATTGTGCTAAAAGGTTATTACAATCTTTGTTGTCTAGGCCTTTGCTATAATAACACTAAATGTTTCGCTCTCTCTTTTGCTCTAGGCTTAAATCCTCTATTTATAGTCTAAAACTCTACAAATCCTAATCCAACTAGAAGACTGATAGGCGTTAATTAAAACGTCTATAATAAACCCTGTAAAAATCATCGTTAGTATAAAATAAACATGGATCGTTCTTTCCGGGAAATTGAAGGGAACTCTAAACTTTTAGTGTTAACAAATAATAGAGAGTTTGAGATTGATTATTAACTACTGAAATAAAACTTAAATTACTATTTACATGATCGACTTTCTTTAACAAACTTAAACCAAATTTACCATTACACCACATAATTACAAGTTCGAACCTATCATGCATTCTAATTCGACCAATTACATACTTTTTAGACACCAATACAATTAGAGCCTTATGTGATCATCTAATTATGTAAGATTTCAATTAACATTTAGATAGACTTAGGGTCTAATCTAAATTTTCATGCAATTGAATTCAATAACACTTAGAGAGTAGAAATCAAACAAGATTACATTTAAGCACAAAATCTTTGTTGGAGACATGTTTCATGTATGGCGTCACCCACCATAGTTTCACATGCAAATTTCCAGAATTTTTACCACTTTTAATCAACACAAACCGAACTTACTTAGGGCGTGATTTGATTTGTGTCAATATGGTTGATGAATCTAGCACTCAAACACAATCTTAGAAACTGCATCCAAGCACTAAATTCATATGCACATATCTGAAAATTATCTAAAAGTATGAGAAGGATGATTAGAACACAACAATAGAAATACAAACTCAATAATTATAGGAAACCATCAATTCGGCAAAGAACCAAAAATCCAATAAAACAATCTGAAAATTTTGATTCTTAATACAAAACAATAATCCCACACAAACATCATACTACAATCTTCATAGACAAAGTAATGTAGAAAATCAAAAACTAACTTCTTTTTCTCATTCTTAGGTGTCTCCTTCTTTTTCTCTTGCATTATCTCTTTTTATTCTCATTTTTGTCATTAGTGGGTGCAATCTCCTTTGATAAATTCATTCTTTTTCTCCTTTTTAGGTGTCTCATTCTTTCTCTCTTGCATTATCTCTTTTTATTCTCTTCATTTTTCTTTCTCTTTTTTTCTTTCACTTATTTTTGTCATTGGTGGGTGCAATCTCCTTTGATCAATTCCTTCTTCTTCCCCTTTTTAGGTGTCTCGTTCTTTTTTTATTTTCCTCCTTTGCTTGACTTTTCCTCTATTTTTTTCTTTCATTATAACTATACAATCTCATCTTTTAAAATCTGAAAATAATAAAAGACAAGAATAAAGACAAGATAATTCATATAAAAAGACCATGTAAGTTACTAGAATAGTAGAGTAAGATTAGGAAAGTTACAGAATAAGCATTTCAGTTAAAGTATCACTCTCCTAAATAGTACGTTTCCTAGTCTAAAAAGGACTCCTAATGCAAATAGGATTCTCAAATTATCACAAAATTTATATAAATGTCAATTAATGAAGACTCCTAATTTAACTAGGTTTCCTAGTTACACAAGGAAACCTACTCTAAATAGGACTCTCGATAATTTTTGTGTTTTTCAACCTGTTTTAGCACCAAAATGCAACCAACGCCACCATAGACTCCTAACTCGACTAAACGATTCAATACTACGACAATAAGAGCTAAGCAAAGTACAACTGAAGGTAAAAATATGTTAAGAACGTCGCACAAAATGCTCATATCAACTAGTCTGGGCAACAGATAGGGTATTTGAAGGGCGGCTTGAGATGTGCTATCAGAGATGGGTTGATCTCTACACATAGGAGGATATTGGTGCCCATAGTGAAATTTTGGGTACCCAGAGGCAGAAAAGGATTTCTGTTGTTTTGGTTTTTTGTCTTCTTTTGCAATTTTTTTTGGTTTTCTTCAACAATTTCTTTTTTTGTAGAAGGATTTTTTTTTTAGAAATTAGGGTTATTGGCTATCAAGCCACATGGTTAAAATTGCGTACTGATAACGTATTCTAGGAGAATGTAAAATGCATAAGAATAGAGAGAAACATAATTTTTATTCATTGATAAGGGAGCTTTTATATAAGCATTACATCAACATACTGTAGAATTAGAATATATATATATATATATATATATATATCATTGCTTATCTAAATTATTTTATACTAATTAAAACAAAATACACTAAGATACTACGAAGAGTAATTCTCTTACAACATAAACAACTTTTTATTCAAGTTATATGCATGTCTTTAACAGTTCAACCATGGATATCATCACCTCGGGCAAATCAAGAAAACGATATAATGTATGCTTAGCATGATAATTCAATTGGAGCTAATGTATGTCCTGCATAGCCTTTGAATTGGAGCTCATAGGAGTTCAGTGGTAACCAATTGGAGCTGGAGATTCCTTAAGTTCACGTCCATTATAATGTATGTCCTGCTAAGTAATTCAATTGTATCAATTAGTATCCAAATAAAAATATATAGAACCTTAGGAAAAGCAGTTGCCCAAAACCTTGAAGAACGACATCGTATTGCTAGAGTGATGGTATCTTCAGTCTTACCGAAGCAAAGTGATTGACATCTCGGTGGTGAGCCTCGTCTGCCCTAACAACCGTAACAACATCTCTCAAGTTGGAGTTGGGTGGTAGCTGCCAATAATCAATAGCAATTGCTGGAGCTGGAACATTCTCGATGTTTCCTTTGTCCAATTCCTTGAGGAACTCAGTATACGAGTGAATTGCTTCTTCCTCAAGGTACCCAACCATTCTATGAGCAAACTTGGGTGAAATCATATATCCCAGGAAGTATGCATTGAAGAAAACACCTTGGACTGCAAGGACGAGTGCACGCTCGTACCACCTGGGTTTGGAAACTTCCATGAAGGTCATGAGATGCATACGCTCGTTCTCGGCTTCTTCTAGAAGAGCTTTGATCCAACCGCCGCTGTGCTCGAATCGCCTGAGCGATTTGCAGTGCAGCAGCATCCCTCCTACCATCCCAGGCACTGCTGCCACTGTCTCCAGCATCATTGCCCTGCACCCATATCGCCTCTGCGGAACAAGTGCTTAGCATATTAAACATAACTACGTATGGACCTAAAATTTACAAATCGACAATCAGATTTGAATGTTGATAATACCTGGAAGAACAGGTCGGTAGGCCATCGGAGAGACTTGATAGTCCAGTAGGCCATTTTATCCATCAAAGTTGTTGGCAAGTGATGCTTGTGGAGATCTATGGAGGTGTCTGCTTTGTAAGTCTCCCGTGGCTTAGAATTCATAATATTAGAGGTTAGTTACGAACTAATTTCAAAGAAGATATAATAAGGAAAATGTTTTGGTGCAACAATATTAAATCTGACGTCATAAGCATATATGTGGCATGCCATGTCTAATTATTATCGCAAAATTTCATTTTTAAATAAAATGACAATCATATCCTTGTAAATAATTTAATTTTAGGAGTTTTTATTTATATCTCCCAAAATAGCACTTAAACCTCTTTCTTTCCAACTTTATTTTCACTTTTCTAATGCATGTGAAATTATCAAAAAGACATATAAGAATGAAAAAAGGAAAAAAAAACAAAAGAATTCCAACCTGCCTATTTTAAACTAGAGAATATAAATAACTTTTTTCCTTTTTTGTCAATCCTTTATTTATTTTAGCAAAACCCCAATTTGGAATAAGAAATTGAATAACATGATTTAATTAATTTTATTTTTTTATTGTTAAAAAATACAATAAACATTATTATTAATCTTCATGTATCAATTGAAAAGTTACATATAATTTTTGATAAACTTTGGTTAGGATCTGGGAGAAAACATTGTTTAATAGATGTTAGAATTTTTTGAGTTGCTTTTATTATTTGGTGAGTTTCAAATCAATGAATGAAAAAAATAGAACAATATTATTAATTATGAATTTAGGAGTGAAAGAGAAAATTAATTTGAGAAGATAGATTTATTGGATTATGTAATTATTAAGAATTTTCGAGTTTTTTATATAATTGAATAAAATTAGAATTGGAAAGATATTAGTATTAATGAATAGTAGATTTATTTGGTATCTAATAATGATATATTGATTATAGGCATTTTTAGAAAAATATGGAGGTCTAAATAGCATTTTAAGTATTTATAAAAGTAAAAATGAGTTCTACTAAATGAGAATGTCCAAATACCGTTTTGAAGGTATGAATAGAAGCTCCTTTTAATTTTTTATCTTTTATTTATTAAAAATGATTTCAGCAATAATTAAAGGATAATTAATTATCAAAACAAAAGAATCTTACTAAAAAGTTTTCATCTAATTGAATTGGTCAATTACCTTTGAATTTGTTTATCCTCCTAATTCATGACTTCCCTTTTTTATTTTATTTACATATACGAATTTTATTAATAAATTTTATTTTGAAAATATTTTTGCACACACAAAGATATATATATATATATATATATATATATTTCAAGCATATTTTCATAAATATTATTTTTTAAATAATATTTTAAAAGCATTATCGTGATGAAAAAAAGAAATGATAAAAAAATCATAAAAATATAATTTTTATAATAATTTAGAGTCATTAAATTAACAAGAATAATTATATTTTTATTTAAAAATAATATTTTATAATTATTTTAATCGTGCACGACACATATGATTAAATTGTGGCGCCCGCTCATATACCAATCGGTCAAAATCGACATATATTAGTAACAAACTAACGTACTCTGAAGCAATTCCATTGCCATTCAGTACCGTCTTCCTTGGTAATCTTGTTTGGTCCTACACCCCAGTAGCTGGTAATCATCTTCTCTTCATCATCCTTCTTACTACCACTGTGTCCGGCAACCGAGACAGTGGAGTTGCTACGATCAGCCTCCTCCTCCTGCTTCTCCGGATGGCCGAGGGCCAGAGTGGTAGCATTGCGGACCCTCTGACCGGGGTAGATGATGCTGCCGTAATTCCAAATTACGCCCGCGGCCGCATCCCTTGAAGGAATAATTACAGAGGACAAATATTTTGCCACCAACACATTAGTGGTAGCAGCTGTGCCCGAGGAGAAGAGACGCGCACTTGCTACGTGCGCTGCCGACATCGCCATGTGCCTGTACGCTTGCGTGCGAGTCACCGCCATCATCTTGACCAATATATACCTGATAGATCGATGGTCTCAAAAACAATGACAGAGAAAAAAGGGGAGATCGCTTTTCTTGTTTGTTTAGAAGTTTGGTTTTCAGGGTTTAAGGCTTTTTGTGTGGACTTCAGAATCGGCTCTCTAGGGTTTATATATTGAACCGACTATGTTGATTCCTAGTTGGCAAGGATCGGGTGATGATGGTGACTTGTATGATAATTGAGACACGTACTTGATGTCTATCGTTTAGGCTGCTTGTAGCCTAAATCGCCGTCCTTTCTTATATCGATCAAACGATCACAATATGGCGGAGGCCAGAGAGCTCTACGAAGGTTCTAGATGTTCTAGATAAGAGCACGAAGTAGTACTAAAAAAGTAGTACTAAGATTCAGAATTTCTTGGTATATTCGAGACAAACACTTAGCCAAATTGGCTACGTGATGCAATAGTTAAAGGTACAAATTGGCCAACTAGTTAATAATCAGACATATCTTTCACTCTTTTCCTCCTTTTGTCCTTACCATATTGCTGGACGAAGGTACTTTGAGCCCGCCTTTGTTTAAACTTTGGCTCTGGCCGGCTTTCTTTGACTTTGAGGAACCCGTTGTCTTTGTTCTTCTACCTGCAAATTTTTTTGGCGAGTTTCCGATACATTCAATCTAATTTGACCCAAAAAAAGAAGAAGAATCCGTTTTGACCAAATGTCCAATTTTTGCTCAAAACTTGACCAAACCAATTATAATAGCCGAGTTCAATGACTCATCATGAAAAGTCTAAAATACCCACACAATATGATTTATTGAAACCACTCTCTTGGATGTCAATAATTTAGTCTGATGAGTGTGTACGGTGGTCGGAGTCCCGCGATCGTTCCCCAGAGTCCAACAGTTAATGATTGGTATTTGGCGATCGGCCGCCGGCGTCCGACGAACAATGCTGGAATCCGATGACAGTCGCTGGAGTTCGACGGGTGATCGGAGCTCAGAGTCCAACAGTTAATGATTGGTATTTGGCGATTGGCCGCCGGCGTCCGACGAATAATGCTGGAATCTGATGACAGTCGCTGGAGTTCGACAGGTGATCGGAGCTCGGAGTCCAACAAGGTTCTGGTAACGTGTGTTCTCTCATGAATTCTCTCTATGTGTTTAAGTAAATAAGGGTAAAATTATTTCAAAAATATACAAAACCATAATTTTTGTACTATTTGGTCAAATAGGGTTAGATCCTCTTAGTGTGTATGATCACATTTTGAATTGTATCATTATAATGGGCAACAAAGGGCCCAAATTAGTATCAAATTGTCATTTTCAATCTAAACATTCAAGACAATAGCGTCCCGTACGTTCAGCTAATACTTTCTTAGTCAACATATTATTTTGACGAGTGTAGATATGTACATATTTGAGTTATTTCTCAACCACGTATTGTATCCGGTGGCGTAAGTTTAGTAGATATACCAGTACAATACATATTGGGAATTCCGGTTTATATGTTTGGTGTTACAATCTCAAAAAAATGTTACATATCTCAACAAATGTGGTTTATACCCTATACGATAGTATACAATGCCAGTTTTCTTTTTAGATATGTGACATTTTTTTTTTGAATTGCAACATCTCTAATGACAACACATGATGTCATAATGTTGCTATTGCCCAATATTGTAATAATTATCTCATGTCATAGCGAGTTTTATAGGTACACATGCATCATTATTACGTACATTGACGATTGCGAGGGTACTTGTGCGTCATTTAGGTCATTATCTGACTAGTAGTTTACAGCTTTTGATGGTTATTAATTCTGACTACAAGGCCCTTCGGTTCCCATGCTCCAAATCATGCGACCTTATCTGCTGCTTGACTGCTTGCTGGCTTGCATTTGTCTTGTTGCCCCCACAAGATAAGGGGGATGTATTCAAATTTCACTGACCTTTTATAACCCACAGACTCATGGATTCTGTGGATTGTTTGAACTCCATACAAACGTCAACAGATTTATTTGGATTCTTATGTATTTTATCAGAAAAATTTGTTTGGATTTATGAGATAAGTTCGATACAACAGGGCCGCAAAAATACTTATGTCTACATTTCCATATTTCATTAACAATTTTAGCTGTAAAATTGTACATCCATTCAAATATACTACACCAGCATGGGTCAGCTGGAAGCCAAATTTCAAAAGGTAACTAGCGTAGCAAGAATTACAGCTCCAAAAAAATATACAAGACTACACAGAGTGCCAATACAATGCCTACATATACATCCTCCTAGTCCACAATAATTATCTTCCACTGTAAGGCCATGGTTCTCCCCATGCGTAAAATGAGACAAACATGAACTGAGTGATAGATTGCTCTCCGCAAAACATTTCGAGGCTAGGTAAAAGAAGCAAATCCTGTTTCAGGAGAAAAAAAATTGTACGAGATACATATGTGATGTTTATAAGAAAGTTAAAGCAGGTCCCGGCAATGCCGGCACGAGAATCTATCATATCCCTGAAATAATCATCTTCACATGATTGACAAAACATAAATGTACCCATATCAAGAAATAGGGGGCAAAAAAAGATTAGAGAAACTTAAAGAAACTGAGAGTTTTTATTTGCCTTACCATTTGTCTCCTAAAAAAGTAATGAAAATGCCAAAAGAGGCAAAATCAATATAAAACTGGAAAAAGAAGAAAAAAATCACATATAGATCATACAAATCCCAGGTCCCTGCATTACAAGCTAAGCATGATAATGTCGAGAACTAAGATATAACTGCCGGCAAGAATTCCATTAACATAATCAAGTATAAAGCAGGCTATCCTCTATTAGCATCCAGTAGAACAAAAATGTTATCTGACAGATCATATCAAGATATGGGAGGGAGCTATCTATATATTGTCTTCAATTCTCACAAAACTTACAACTCGCTCTTCTAGTGATCCTGCCATTGGTCGGCTTTCTACTCTATTGGTCCTTTTCAAAATTGTTCTTCCTTGACAGTTCTCATAATAGCATATATATATATATATAGCAAAAATGTCAATTTGCATCCTAAATTTAGCCATAATTGTCATTTTACACCTCAAATTTGCATTTAAGTCAATTTACCTTCTAAACTTGGTCAAAATTGCCGATTTGCACCTCATCCGTTAAATTTAATGTTTTCCATCCAATTTTAAGTCACATGTCATGCATTTGAGGGGCAGTATTGTCATTATATAATTATTCATATTTAATAATGAAATAAATTAATAAAATTACTTAAGAGAAACACTTGCTACTATATTTTATTATTATTTTTGAAACATAAATTAATAAATTTTACGTGATATGATATGTTAAAAGATATTAGAAAAATATAAATAAACACATACAAAATGAAAAATAAATGTGTACATATAAAAAATATATATATACACAATACACTATATTTGAATGAGTGGGTAGGTTGAATATAGGGGTGGGCACGGGACGGGATGGGACGGGATGAAGCTCATTCCAAGTCCCGTCCCACTCTTTTGAATCGGGACGGGATCGGGATGAGACGAGGGTTTTTAAGAATGCATCTCACTCGGGATTAATCCCGGTTGGGACAGGACATGATCGGGACGGGAGAAATCCCACCTTCCTATGAAGTTAAATAAAAACCTATATTTTTACTTTTTCATTAACAAAGTAACATTCAATAATGAAATTTTAATTAAAAAAATACATATTATGTTCAAAATATTATAATTTACCATTATTATTTGAGTTAATATAATTTTGGAGTTATTAAGAACATAAATTAGTTTCATTTTGATACAAATATATAAGAATTTTTAAGTTTTCATTAAAGGTGGGACGGGACGGGACGAAACGGGATATAAATTATTCGTCCCACGTCCAATCCCACTATTATGAAACGGGACGGGATCGGGACGGAACGAACGTTTTTAAACCTCTGTCCCGTCTCGTCCCTTTGAATTTCGGGACGGGATCGGGATTTCCATTTTTTTATGCCCACCCCTAGTTGAATATATAATTCAAAGTAAGGCTAAGTATGTAGAAAAAAGATGTAAATAAATAATTTGATTAAAAAAATAATCTTTTTTTTTTGTAAGCGTAGAAAGGACCAACATCCTCCTACGAAAATTTATTGAAAGGAAAAAAGATACAAAGAGGAATAAAAAATAACAAACACAATTATCCATCAACCAACTAAGAAACTGTTAACGAAAACGAAAATTAGGAAATCCTAATCGATCTTTATTACAGTGACTTATATAAGAATATTTATTTGTTTTTAAGAAAAATATAAATAGAAAATGACAACAATACCCCTCATGTGTATGACATGTGATGCAAAATTGGATAGAAACAGTTAAATTTAACGGATGGGGTGCAAATCGGCAATTTTTAACAAGTTTAGGAGGTAAATTGACTCAAATGCAAGTTCATGGTGCAAATTGACAATTTCAGCCAAATTTGGGGTGTATTTCGGCAATTTTGCCATATATATATATATATATATTTGTCAGTCTGGTAATTTAAATGAATAGAAAAAATAAAGAGAAAAGGAAACATTGGATTAGGGTTCCCAATGGAAACTCACACCTTTAAAACGAAAAGAGCATATCAAGCATGGTGTTTCAGACTTGATCAAGGCATTAGCTTTCTAATATAGTTACCCCTATTCAACAGTGTGCCACTCAAATGGATCCACAGGTACCCCTATTCAACAACACAATTAGATAAGTAAACATAAAGATTACTATTCTCTATCGTCATATATAGAGTTGAAATTCTTAGGAACTTTTCTCAATCAACAAGCAAAATACATTACACAAAGACCCAAAATTTGAACTTATTTAACTATTATAGTACTAAATCTAATCTCAAATTTCTCAATAGCATTTGGATCTAAAATCAGAAAAGAACCAACCCATATCTCATCTTGAGTTTCATGAATTGGTTATTACCTTTTTTTAGGGTTTTAGGGTTTTCCTCCGCCGCTCAGTCGTTCAACAAATTTGGGGCTGAATGATTGATGGTCAGAATGAAGAGAAAGATCAATCGATTAGAGACAGGAGAAAGATCAAGATGCTAGATGTGGTTCGTTCGTTAGTCTCGTTCTTTTCATCTTCGCTCAAAATGGAGAGAAACGAAGTACGTCAAAATCTCATGTCTCGACAGCATATTTCTGATTGAGTTTGTTATTTATATCAAGAACCTTAAAATCCTTCATCTTGTGAGTGTGTTGTCTTCATTTGTTCTATAGTATGAGATAATTCAAAGTTATACTAGAGAGTCTGGTGCAGTTACTAATTTTCGTAAAAAGCTAAACATGCTCTTTAAATTAGCTTAAAAGTTATAATAGAGATTCTGCTGAAAATTCTCTTAGAAGATATGTACCAGACTTGCTACGAGTCATTTTCACAGTTTTTATCTATAACTATCTCCATTTTGTTTTGGATCAGTTCTTAACATTCATAAAATTATCTCAAGGCAAATGGACGAGTCTTAGGGGGTGTGTTCAATTAGGAGTTTGTTAGATTTTTTTTAATTTTATAAATCTATAGGTATTCAATTTAGATTTTAAAAAGTCTTTTGAAATCAATTTTGATTTAAAAAAGTCATTCTAAATCTTAAGGTATTCCAAAAACTCAATGACTGTAATGGTGTGTTTGAATGAGGGAAAGAAAGAGAGAATTTAATTGAAAGTTGTTCCGGGAGAATTACTATTCTACCCTTGTGTGTGTCTTAGCCTAATAGGTTTCCTGTTAGGAGATAGATTAGCATCTCCGTAATAGATTAGGACCCCGAATCCTACCGGATTGTGGTTTTGTAATGCCTATATATAGGCCCCCATATCATTCAATAATACACAATTATTTCATCCTGAAACACGTTATCAGCACGTTGCTCTAAAACCCTGAACTTTTAGAGCCCTAGAAATTTTTTTTCTCTTATCCACCGCCGGCCACCGTCGTCTCTGGCCTCCGACATCTTCCCGTCGACGTTCCTCGTCGGCGCAGCCCCTCCCCGCAGCCCCCCCTGCAGCCCCGCGCGCAGCCCCTGCATGCTGCCCCCGCAGCCCCGCGCGCAGCCCCTGCATGCTGCCCCCGCAGCCCCGCGCGCAGCCCCTGCATGCTACCCCCGCAGCCCCGCACGCTGCCCTGCCCTGCAGCCCCCGCAACGCAGCCCTGCACGCACGCACGCACCCCTGCTGCCCCCGCATTGCAGCCGCACGCAGCCAGCCCCGCACGCAGATTCTGCCCTGCAGCCCCTGTGACCCCCCCTGCTGCCCCTGCACGCAGCCCCGCAGGGTATCCTCCGCATTCGCTCCGCAAAAACATCTTTTTGCCCCGAAAAACCCCGCATCAGAGGATTCAAAATTGCTCCTCCCGCATATATACGCAATGAACGCGAACTGCACAAGCAAACTCTTCGCTCAAGAGAAGCTACTCCCGTCTTCTCTACCCTTTTGGGCCTTTAAATTATTTCTCTTTTTTCCTTTTTCTTTTCCTATTGCTTATTAAATCATTTATTTGCACGTTTTCGTTTTCTAACTATGTTTCGCGTGCTTGCATAGGAAAAGTGATTACTCGTCGTACTATGGTGATGACATTCATGCCGAGATGGACGATACTTTTGCCATCTACATACGATTCCGATCGTATCCTCCCAAGATTTTTATGTCATCGGACGAAGATCGAAAAAGGAATTCAACAAGCAACTTCATGCATGACGATCGATTTGCAGAGTAATTTACTTATATGCGGTCTATTTGGCAGACCAACAAGTATGTTTTTCTTAAAGTTGCTGCTTTTGAAGATATATATATAAATTATCGAGCGCTATTAGCCTTTTTCATGTCTTCTTTTCCGGCCTTTCTTATAACGCCGATGAGACCAAAGAGGGATATGATTCCCCTCTTGGTCGACGTTTTTCGTGTGACGGTCCTGGGGGAGTCACGTTATTATTTAAAAAGGAAGATATCGATTTCATGTGGTCGCCTGAGTGCACCGCTGTTTTGGGTGCGATCATGAGAATCGCCGATATGCATCGATTATTTTGTGACCATATACATCACAACCCTTCTAATTCCGGTTACATACTTGAATATTTCGATTATTCGAAACCTATACGACCCTCGTTTCTTATGGATGCGTCGCCATCGCGACTGTTATTTGAATGTTTGAGTTTTCTTAAACTCATGTCTATAAACGATAATCCCAAGGTCTACGTACTCATTTATTTGAGTTGATTCATTACTCTGATGCAGCACTATTTGTTGACAAAAGATCCCAAAAATAAAGAATTCTATGGGACACACTTAAAGTGATTTAATGAACGTCTATGACGTTGTATTATCAGAGTTGACCTTGATGCATACTCCACATCCAAGACACGCTTGCCATTTTTGGCACATGTATCTATTTCTTGAGGGAATTTTGGAGATGGAAACGTAACATTCTTCCATTCTCAAGTAAGCACATTTTTGAGCCTCAGGCTAAGGCTCCGCCCAATCCGATATGCAAGATTTTGTTGCTACAGACTTTTGATTAGTCAATCTATTTTGACTATGTCTTCTGCTTACTATTTTTCAAGTATGACGTTGGCATTGCCATGATTATTGCTCGACTTTAGCTTAAGTCGTCTATTGGAATTGGAAGCTTGTTTGTGTTGTATTAAATATTGGCATATTCTATAAAATTTCTCGTCTTTCTTGGACTCGTGAGAATTTTATTTGCCTTGGCTTAGCATGCATGGTCAACGTTTACAACTCACGTGGTTTTTAAATTGGCCGCTTTTGGGTTACATGGGACCCCAATAGCATTACATTGTGATTTTGGACTTTGATGTCGTTTTTTCCGGTTACTGTTCCGGCGTTTCCGGAACGTTTTACCGGCGTATTCGCCGCCTTCCGGCCATTTGCCGGCGTTTCCGGCACCGCCATCCGGTTCTGGACGGCGTTCCCTGTCGGACCTGAAGTTACGGCCTCCATACCGGCCAGATCCGGCCACCGCCGACCGGATTTCCGGCAATCGGTACCGCCGGCTTCCGACGAGTTTTTCTGACGTTTTTTTCGTCGTTTCTCGTCATTTTTCCGGCATATCTCAGCAGTTCTTGCTGCCATGTTTTCCTAGTCCAAAATTCACCCGGTTTTGAGTAAATTTGACATGGTTTTCCGGTTAATTTTCCGGTTTTCTCCAAGTCGTTTCATAGCTCAAATGATTTTATTATTATTGGTGACCACCCGCACCAATTGG
This sequence comes from Argentina anserina, assembly GCF_933775445.1. Taxonomy (NCBI): domain Eukaryota; kingdom Viridiplantae; phylum Streptophyta; class Magnoliopsida; order Rosales; family Rosaceae; genus Argentina; species Argentina anserina. The sequence continues at coordinate 14,547,967 of NC_065876.1, forward strand.
ATGGCTTTTACCACCCAAATTGTTTGGTATTCAACTGCTCCAATACCATGTTTTTCCAAGTCTTGAGTTGAAGAATGTAGTTCTATTGCCATGTGATACATTCGATGGGATTGCCATTTGTTTCAATCCCCTCTCTTACAATATCCTACGGCGTATTGTGTAGAGAAGTTCACCGCGTCGTTGACTCTCTTAATCTTCATTTTGAGATTGTCCCGCCGTGAAATCGAGTGTCTTGCTAATTGCGTAACCACCCACACTGTCCTACGGCGCAGGTAGTTGTTTTACGGATCTCGTGCGGAGATTGTGTTCTATATCTTCGTGCCTTGCTAAGTTTTAAAGGCCATACATGCCAATGATGGATTTTCATCTTGATATTTGTGTTAAGAATGGAGAGGAATAAATCTGTCAGATTTTATTGACAGTATCTTTTTCAAGCTTCGACAGTAGCTTTGTTAGCCTGCAGACATCGTTTTGCTTGCCTGCAGCAGTAGCTTTATGTAACTCAAGATTCTTTGAATCATGGGTTCGGTTTTACTGTCTTCTCGGTTTTGACATGATCGTTTTTTGGTCATTTTGAACAAGATATGATGATTCGAGTTCTTTGAAATTCACATTATCATCTATTTTTCATGTTCACGAAGCGATTGGAGGACCACCTCACCCATGCTCCACACGATGAGGCCGAGCCTATCCATGCCATGCACGGTGAGGCCGAGCCTGCCTATTTCGGCGGCTCCATGGCATTAAGGCCGTCGGTGGCGGCATCCCCTCCTTCACAGGAGCTTGTGATGCCTCCCGTGTCTTCTAATGCCTCCATGACAATCTCTGATGCCCATCGCTCATTTTGCAAAGCTTGTTCTTTTGCTAGATTTCAAGTAAGTCCTTATTTGCTAAGGCTCCAACCGAGAACATTCTATTCTTACGAAGTATTTAAGGTGACATTAGTGGACCATATCCAACCGAATACGGACATTTTTCGGTATTTTTATGGTATAGGTTAAGAGCATCGACGCGTTGGTCACACGTCGTTTTGCTTTCCACAAGAAACGCTGCATTCGCTAAAGTTTTTAGCTATGATCATCATCCTAAGGGCTCACCACCCTTCTTATCCTCTCAAATCTATTTGAATGGATACCGTTGGAAAGTTCACCCCCACGACTTTGATGATTTCGTTTTGCATGTCTACTGGGATCGTCGTTGAACATATTATTCCTCATGTTCATTCACTGCACGATCTCGCAGAGCTCGGACTTGGTTATGGGTACTAACCTGCCGATTTTTGCATGGGGATATGTAATGATGTTGCATGCAACGACACTTATTCGTTTCAGACCCACAACTTGCCAAGAGTTTAGTGCGTACCAGATGGTCACTGGATACGGTCCCAACGTTCTTTTCACTAACGCTTATTTGGTTAAAGTTATTTATGGTGCCTATATTGTAGTTATCTCAATGGGTCTACTTGAAACGATTAAGTATTCTGGTTGGTTATGATTTATGAATCACCAACACTTGTCCGCTATTTCCAATCTACAACCGTTGATCTCTATCCTGCGATATTAGCAGACGGTCACTTTGATGAGACATACTTCCCGTCGTTAGGGGGAGATATGGAATGCTCCCATTCTGGTTTTAACGCCAGGAATTGACGTGGTGTGTCACTATGTCTCATTAAGATCCCGCACTACTCAAAGTCTGCAAATGTGCAACGCATTATCGACCTCCAGAAAGTCAAAGATTCGATGCTCAATGACTTTACCGATATTGCGAAAGTGACGAGATCGCACATAAATGCTGTGATGTGCCGGTAAGGTTGGGACTCTCAGAATATGAGAGAATTTCATATGACCTGGTCCTAGCACCGTTGGCACCATCCCTGACAGTGGGAAGGAAGCCGGCGATGGCACCATCGTACGCTGTGGTGTTGTCGGCGCCCGTCGCATTGCACCACAGAACAAGGGCGGCAAACGCAAAGATGGACTACTAAGGGTCATAGCTTCGGTCTTGGCTCCTGCCTAGATGAGGGGGAGACCATTATTCTCTAGAATCAAATCTAGAAAGAAGCGAAGTGCGTAGGCACAAGTATTTCGCCCATCATCAAGAGATATCCTCTAAACAAGTGTATCAACTAAGTTTCTGTGGGACACTACAGACTCATTTTGTTGATGTTAGAGAAGAATAGAACTCTCACGAATTGATCGTATACAGCGCGCGCGTGTGTTTAATGTATTGATCTCCCATGATTGATGATGTATTCGCTTATGCTCTTATTCCGTTGTAAAGCATCAACGATGAGCAACTTGACCGAAGTGGAAAGAATCAATACATGCTGAACTAGACTTGTTATGTTGGTCGTTGTTCGTAAGTGTAATGAGAAAGATGAAGTCATGCAATATATGCAGGACTTATGGCGCAAAGATTGTCTCATTATCCTAGTATTGAGTACGATGAGTTATATTCTCTCGTTATGGACATAATTGCTTTCCGCTACTTGATCAGTAGTAGTGTCCATGAAAACTGATTTGCAGCATATAATAGTGGTCATAGAATATCTGTAAAGGGATCTTGACGCAGATATGAGAGTGCCCGAGGGACTTTAAATGCCTCCATACCACGGAGAGCTTATGTAATCAGATTGTGACGTTCGAGAGAACGTAGTACAATCGGTTGCAAGAACTCATACCCATATGTGTTCATATGAAGCTAATTCTTGATTCTCTATTCCGTCTAAGTATAGATGATGAAGAGATTCAATGAGCTATACATTCATACATGTTAGTGTTGTTGGGACACTATTGCTTTTATTATGACGTGATTAACTATGCGCCTATGCATTGTCATTGGACTTGCATTGCTTCTTTGACATGGGTTTAGTTCTACACTTAGTGAACCAACACAAATCCTATCCACACCAATGCCGCCAGCAGCTCCAGCAACATCAACGTACTCCTTGGTGTAGCAGTTGACACTGGTAGCGTAGAGGATGCGTACGGTTCCGTCTTGGACCAAAATCAGTCCTTCATTGGTCGATTCCCCCATTCTTTTTGCGAGAGACACATTAAATGTGACAAATCAGAATCTGTCCAGTTTCGTAGGTCAACTTCAACGAGACCTACATGACAGCTCGCTCGATGAAATATGGTGAAATTGGTACCGTTGGAAAGTTCTATGTGTCTACTTTCCAAGGACATCAACCATTCGTTCATAGCTATCATCTTGAGTGAGTTATGGCCGTTTTAGCAAAGTAGGGCAGTCCTGTCCGGAAATGTGCAAGTCAGTCAACTTCGACAGAGCATTGTGAACTGCTCCGATCGGATGAGGTTGTGAACCTTATGTCACTAGAAAGTCACGGGTGTCTACTTTTCAGAACATTTGACGGTTTGCTGATACCTATTTTGACGAAGAAGTTATGGCCGTTTAAGTGAGTAAAGGTCATTCTACCCGAGAATCTGATTTTCATTGCAAACTCTTGTTTTGAGTTGTTATGCAATCTTGTTTCCTAAGATCTAAATTTGGCTAAGTATAGCATGTATGATCTAAGGATGTGTGACTAGATTAATGATTAATCATTAGCCCAAGGCTACGTTTGAGAAGCATGTAATGAACGTTGTATACGTTGTTTTTGTACTCTATGATTATGGCACTAATCAGGGGGAGTTGTTTCGTAGACTTCAGGGGGAGTCTAGCTCACATGATGCTATCAAATGTAGACGGTGCGTTGTGCTCTTTTTCCCTTCGATCAAGCTTTTGTTTTTACTCAAGAGGTTTTTATTTTGCTTGACAAGGTTTTTACCGAGGCAACGATGTGTGCACCATGCAATCTAGGCATGCGACACAAGGGGGAGTGTTCCGGGAGAATTACTATTCTACCCTTGTGTGTGTCTTAGCCTAATAGGTTTCCTGTTAGGAGATAGATTAGCATCTCCGTAATAGATTAGGACTCCGAATCCTACGGGATTGTGGTTTTGTAATGCCTATATATAGGCCCCCATATCATTCAATAATACACAATTATTTCATCCTGAAACAAAAGTGAGATTTTATAATTTTAAATGACAAATATCTAGTTTGAGAATTATAAATTAGAAATTCTAGATTTATGTGGAAAATAAAAATAAGAAATTCATTGTTTAAATTCCCCACAAAATAGATGTCATTTACAAATTCTTTTAGTGTTCAATTATCTTTTTAGAAAAATACTCTTTTTATATTTCATTTCTTTAATTTATTTCAAATTTTCTTAATCTATCACAAATTTTAAATTCCACATAAATATACAACTAAACAGTAGAATTCATGATTATTAATGGATTTTAAGATGTCTCATTTATAAATTTTTATGAATTGTATCTCTATTACTATAAATCCAGCACCAAAATCTTCATCAAATTGTGAACTACTAATTTTACTCTTATCTAATTTTATTTTCACACATAGATAGAAGGACAATTATATAAAATATAAATGTTTTATCAATGTGTTTTCCCAAAACTATCATTCATAACAAATAAAATTATATAAAAAAATGGGTTGTCAAGAATAAAAAATACACTTCAAATTAAATTTTGTAAACCTGTACCACTGTACGATGTGATTAAAACACGTGTATCTCACGGACATGAGACTAGTAATTTATTTATTCATGCACCATTAAGCTTCTGGCCAAAATAAAAAAAATTTAGCGCCAACGTCGGGGGCCCAGCTCAAAATTTTCCGCACAGTTTTACCAAGAAATAACATACTCTCTCTCTCTCTCTCTCTCTCTCTCTCTCTCTCTCTCTCTCTCTCTCTCTCTCTCTCTCTCTCTCTCCTCCGAACGATTCCAAGACTCAACTCCGGCTCGTCCGATATGGAGAATCTCATCTTGCTTGTCAAAAAAATCCAGAGAGCATGCACAGCCTTCGGCGATCACGGCGATGAGAGGCAATGCCGACTCTGTGGGTCTCCCTCCCCGCCATCACCGTCATCGACGGCCAGGTTCGATCTCCCGATTCACATTTCCGTCTTACAATTTCAATCCTCCATTTTCTCATTTCCGAATTCCTTTTCTATGCTTTGCGTAGAGCACCGGGAAGTCGTCGGTGCTTGAGAGCATCGTCGACAAAGACTTCCTACCTCGCGGCTCCGGTAATCTCCTCATTCCTAATCTCACAAAAACGACGTCGCTTTCTGTTTTCATTTTCATTTCTAGCTCGGAATTGAATGGAGGCCTGGAATTGCATGCACGAATTGTGACGCGGCGTCCGCTTGTGTTGTAGCTGCATAAGATCGACGATGGGAGAGAGTACGCTGATTTTACGCACCTTCCGAGGAAGAGGTTCACCAATTTCTATACACTTTTTTTAGGGGTGCCATTGAAATTGTTAGACTTTGGTAGTTTATGGTTACTTGTAGAGTGATGTTGATGTCATTCTTTCAATGTAGCTGATGTTACTCCCGTTAGGCAGGAAATATCTAACGAGACTGATAGAGAGACCGGCAGGTTCAAGGCGATTTCGAGTGTGCCAATTCATCTCAGTACCTTCTCCCCTAATGGTGAGATTTCTCATATTATCATATATTTTTTGGCATAAATGCCGATTTGCACCTTAAACTTGGCTGAAATTGTTAATTTGCACCCCGAACTTGCATTTGAGTCAATTTACCTCCTAAACTTGGTAAAAATTGCCGATTTACACCCCGAACTTGTATTTGAGTCAATTTACCTCCTAAACTTGGTAAAAATTGCCGATTTGCACCCCATCCGTTAAATTTAACTGTTTCTATCCAATTTTACGTCACATGTCATGCATTTAAGGGGTAGTATTGTCATTATATATTTATTCATATTGAGTAATGAAATAAATTAATAAAATTACTTAAGAGGAACACTTGCTACAATGTTTGTTTTTTCGAAACATGTTATTGATTTATATATTTATTATTTTATGTGATATGGTATGTTAAAAGATATTAAAAAATATATAAATAAATAAATTGAAAATTAAAAATAAATGTGTGTTCCGAGAGAATTACGATTCTATCATTGTGTGTGTCTTAGCCTTATTAGGTTTCCTGGTAGAGATAGATTCGCATCTCTGTAATAGATTAGGACTCAGAATCATACGGGATTGTGGTTATGTAATGCCTATATATTGGCCTCATTATCAATCAATAACCGGTTACGTTATGTTCTATTACGTTGTTATTATTCTCGTTTTGTTCATCCTCCAACAATGTGTACATATAAAAATATATTTATACACAACACACTATATTTGAATGGATGGATATATTGAATATATAATTCAAAGTAAATAATTTGATTAACAAAATAATCCTCATTTTAAACAATATTTTTATTTGTTTTTAAGAAAAATATAAATAGAAAATGACAACATTACCCCTCATGTGCATGACATGTGACGCAAAATTGGATAAAAGCAGTTCAATTTAACGGATGTGGTGCAAATCGGCAATTTTTACCAAGTTTAGGATGTAAATTGACCCAAATACAAGTTCGGGGTGTAAATCGGCAATTTTTACCAAGTTTAGGAGGTAAATTGACTCAAATGCAAGTTCATGGTGCAAATTGACAATTTCAGCCAAATTTGGGGTGCAAATCGGCATTTATGCCTATATTTTTTGGTAAATTATAAAAAGTACCATCTCTTAACTTATATTAGAAAAAAATCACTACTTATGAATTAATTATAAAAAAATCATCACATTTAAGTGAAAATTATAAAAAGGTCAACAAAATTAGAAAAAAGTCATTTTAAAAATATTTTATGGACTATTTTGTCCTTTCTTACTTTTTTTTTCATTCTTTTTTTAATTTCGGTCATAACTTTCTCGTCCGGCGATAGATTTTGATGAAATTGGTACCGTTAAAAAGATCTTGCTCCCCTCTTTCATTTGATATACTACCCACTCCAAATCAACCAACCGTATAAGGCGCAACAACCATCGCAAAGGGTTGCCGCCATCAATGGCGGTGCTTCAAGCAATTCCGGCGAAACCGAAGCTCAAGATTCCCTAATTCCTGCTATTCTCTTCATTCTGAGCATACTTATACCAATCACATTTTAATTTTAACAAAATTTTGCATATTTCCACATTTCCTCTCGGCATGCCACACCTATTGTCACAACACATGTCACATGCGCTGTCACAGACACTGTCACAAGCGTTGTCACAGAACCTGTCACACTATCTATTTACACTAACTGTCACACCCACTGTCACAACTACTATCACACTACATATTACACTAACTGTCACACCCACTGTCACACATACTGTCACAACCACTGTCACACACATTGTCCTTGTCACAACCCTTGTCACAACCACTGTCACAACTTCTGTCACACTACCTGTCACACTACCTGTCACACTACATGTCACAACCCCTGTCACAACCTCTGTCACAAGCAATATCACACTATGTTGTGAAAAGAATAAGAAGAAGGAGAAGAAGAAGAAGAAGAAGAAGAAGAAGAAGAATGACTAGAAATAACAAACCTTTGTTTCTTGTTATGTGGTCTTGAACTTCTCAAATCAACTAATACGATCCACATATCGACACTTATATTGTTATACAGAACACCACCAGTCACCTTACCTATCATATTGTCTGTCACACTACCTGTCACAACACAAAGCTAGTGTGACTGGTAGTGTGACGAGTAGTGTGATAGGTAGTGTGACAGACAATGTGACAGGTAAATTGATAGTCACACTATCAACCACACTACCAATCTTACTTGTCACACAAACATTGTTCATGAATTTAAACACATATTACAATGAGCCACCAAACATGCATGGATTCATCATCATCATCATCATCCACCCACCGAGCCACTCTTTATAACCACTATTCCTCTCCCCCTCGTAACTCCTATCTCTTTATGTCTCTCTTTTCGAGGCCTTCACTTCTCTCTCTTCTGGGTCTTCAACCAAATATTGTTTCTACAATAAATAGTAGCAGCACAACCAACATTTTCTCTGATATGCATCAGTAGCAGCATAACACAACCCCCATCTTCTCTTATCTGGTATGGTTCCAAGCTAAATTCAATTCAAATTTGAAATCTCAATACTGATCCGATCAGTATGTTATTACCTAACTCATTGTTCATAACCTATCGTCACTGATGATCCAGATTCCGGGTCGAATCACCGGTGGCGCGGTGCATGGAGGCTGCCAATAGCGAGAAGCGAGGCGGCGATGCTGTGGAGCCGAAATCAGATAGGATGGAGCCGGATTCCCGTGAAGAAGCTCGGTGGCGATGCGGTGGAACCGAAGTCGCCAGATTGTGTGGTGTGCCTCAGTGCTTGAGGTCGGGGTCGAGAGAGAGAGGAAAAAGTTAGAGAGGAAAATTTTTAACCAGTGGCATCGTGTAAATTTTGTCAAATTCATGGGCAACGGTATAAGAGTTTTGGGAAAGTGACCATTTTATAATTTGTAATCTTTCGGTGACTATTTTATAATTAAATAGGCATAAATTGACCTTTTTATGAGAAGTCCTATATTTTTTTACAGCATTTTGCTGAGTTGAATAACTTCAAAATTCAGGCAATTAGGGTCATATCGCTCATATGTATATGTGACTCCTTGCAAGCATTGCTGGTATAGATGCTTAATTTCACCATTTTTGATGAAGCACTGAGGATGTTGATAGATATCATGGACATTAGGATGTAGGACTTCGCTAGCTAGGACATCTCAAATTTAGGCAATCGCATCTCGAACGAGGAGTCTAGTTTGTTACAACTTACAAGAATATTTACAAGTAGATATTAGACTGTGTCGTAGACTCCTGCGAGTTCTTTGTGGGAAAACTATATGAATGATTCATTCGAGATGCACAAATTATAGACCCTGCTATAATAAACCACAAGGTTGGAGATGGCTTTTGAAATTGTAATTGTGATTGAAGAATTCTTTGTGGTTGTTCCTTGTGCCTAGATTTCACTGTTTCATGTACTTCTCACATCGCTATCATTTTATCTGCTTTATTTATTTTTATTATTTGTTTGCACTTGGCAGTTGTGAACTTGACACAAGTAGATCTTCCTGGACTGACAAAGGTAGCTGTTGGTGAGTTACATTCCTCAAAAAAATTGCGTGTGCTACTATTGTTACGCACTCTTGGCACCTTACATGAATTAAACTTACGTTGTGTTATTGTGATGGTCTTGTAGAGGGTCAGCCAGAGAGCATAGTGCCGGACATTAAGGACATGGTTAGGGGCTTGGGCTTCATTGACAAAGTACTTTATGCAAACAGTGAAGAATATCTACAAAAAACAGGTTATGAGATTGCATAATAATGGATGTGCTGGTTTGGTTCCTCTATGATTATATGTGAGCGTTTCCTATGTATGATAAACATGCTAAGATATAGGAAAGATGGAGATAAAAATTTGGAGCAAGAGTTGATAGGAACAATAGTTTAATTATGTGTAAGAGGCTTAGCCGCTTAGGGCTACTGATGGTTAACAGAGATTTTTACATTTGTACAGTGTAATATAAGCAGATGCCTGACTCATCATTTATCTTCAAGTGATTGTTTGTTTCTTACCAAATTGCTCCTTTTGACTGTATCATTCTGGTCATTTCCCCTGCCAACCAAGATCTTGCTACGTCTGATGCAATTAAGATTTCTCGTGAAGTAGATCCCAAAGGTAAACTTATGAACACTGTTCTTACGAACAATATCCTGAATTTTGATATATGAGGTAGCTAAAATATTGTGGGTGGAATAATGTACTTCCTCAGACTAACATATTATACTTATAAGATAATAGGGTGCAGTTCAGGAATTTAAAAAGTTGAAAATTGCAAGGGTAAACTCTGTTGATGTGAAGATAAAGATAATCTCAGCTGAGGTGAATGCAAGCCGAACTGTACATATTTCAAAAATGTTACTCTGGATAATTTTTTCAAACGGTTGTTTGCATGGAAGTATCATCGGAAAGGTGATTACTACTGTAAAAGCCTCGTATGTTTGTTCTGTTGGTTCTCACTTTTGTTGGTTTTGTACATATTTCTCACATCACATGTGTCCTGGACTTTGGTAAAAGAAAAAGGTCAAAGCGTGAGCTTCTATCTATGTTTGTGGACATAACAAGAATTTTGACAGCAACGCAGGGCATTGCGTTTGATGTGGTTCATTTTATGTCACATAAATTGAAAAATGTTACGCGGTTATATTCAAATGATAGTGTGCATGCTGTTTGAGAGTTGCAAATTGCTCCTATTAGGGTTCATCTTCCTCTTGTGACCGTACATTGGCTTTAAGTTGTTTGTATTATGATTCATCAGGGGAGAGGACATTTGGAGTTCTCACAAAGATTGATCTCATGGACAAGGGTACAAATGCAGTTGATGTAAATGTTGTTATAAGCCCCTTTAGATTTTAGTAGTTATTCGTGATATAACCAAAGAAAAGTAAACATAAACACACTAAAAATTATAGTGGTTCAGTCGAAGCCTACCTCCACTTAGATCTCTCTTGAGAGATTTACTAGTACTGAAGAATTTAGGTACAAGTACTTATTGCAGACCTTAACCCCTCTTTGTCTAGTTCCTATCTCTCTATCACCCTTTATTCTCTTAAGGATATCTGTCTCACTATCTAAAACCCCATGCAGCCTTATTTATATCAATAGGGGTTGCCGATACAATATGGACTAGGATTATTAAACCTAACAAAAATCCTAAAAGAATATTGGAAGATATACTCTCCTAAAACATATAGAAAAGCTGTGCTAACTTCTTTCATTTCTAAACCTGGATTTAATTAGTGAATCCTAACTCTCTAGCATGTATTAACGAGCCAAAAACACAACAATCTCCACCTTGGTGAGTTGATACCAAATGATTGCTGCAATCTTCATGATGTCTTGCATCTCTTGAAGTAACCCTGAACAAACCTCCAAGATCATTCACCTTGGCAATACTCCTCTTGCCTCATCGCACCTCAAGTGAGGAGGTGCTCCACCACAACTCAGCATATTGTGATACTAATATATCCAGAAACTGGTTTGGTTAGACAATCTGGTGCATTGTCATTTGTGTGAACTTTCTCCACAATAATATATCCAGCTTGTATCCAATCTCTGATCCGATGATAGCAAACATCAATGTGCTTTGTCCTTGCATGAAACACTTGATTCTTCGCCAAATGTATGGCACTTTGGTTGTCACACTTCACTACCACACCTTCCTGGTGAATACCAAACTGACCTGCCAGACCATTCAACCAAATAGCTTCCTTAGAAGCTTCTGTCAACACCATATACTCTGCCTCAGTAGTATATAAAGTTGTAACCTCTTGAAGATTTGCTTTTCAGCTCATAGGCCCTCCACCATAAGTGAAAACATAACCTGTTGTAGACCTTCTTCTATCTAAGTCTCCTATAAAATCAGAGTCAACAAAACCAGCCACACATGCTTCTTGTTGTTTTCTTTCAAACTTGATTCCAAACTGCCTCGTTCTCTTTAAGTACCTCAGAATCCACTTCACTGCTTCCCAATGACGATTTCCCGTATTTGACATGTACTTAGAGACAACACTCAATGCTTGAGCTAAATCTGGTCTTGTGCATATCATTGCATACATGAGACACACTACTGCATTAGTATATGGAACATTCTTCATCGCATCAATCTCCTTCTGATTTGATAGCCTATGCTCTGCCCTCAGCCGAAAGTGTGCAGCTAATGGGGTAGAAACAACCAAAGCTTCATCCATGTTGAACCGTTCAAGTACCTTCATAATGTACTTCTCTTATGACAGCCATATTTCACTTGTGTTTCTATCCCTTCTTATTTCAATTCCAAGGATCTTCTGTGCAGCTCCTAGATCTTTCATGTCAAATTCAGCCCCCAACTTTCCTTAAGTTTCTGAATTTTCAACATATCCTTGCATGTAATCAGCATGTCATCTACATACAGTAGTAGTAGAATTACCTCCCCATCTTCGAATACATGGTAGTAAACGCAACAGTTATATTGACACCTTGTGTAGCCTATCTTCAGCATGTATGTGTTGAAATGCTTGTACCACTGCCTTGGTGATTGCTTGACTCCATATATGGACTTCTTTAGTCGACAAACCAGATTCTCTTTCCCTGTTTCGACAAAACCCTCCGGCTGCGACATATAAATGTCTTCTTTGAGATCCCCATGAAGAAACACAGTTTTAACATCCATCTGCTCAATCTCTATATCATACTGAGCTGCTATAGACAACAACAACCATATTGAAATGTGTTTGACGACCGGAGAGAAAATCTTGTCATCCACTCCCTCTTTCTGTGAATACCCTTTTGCCACCAGGCGTGCTTTTTACTTTATGGCATCATCTTCGTGTATTCCTTCTTTCTTCCTAAACACCCACTTTCAGCCAACAAGTTTTCTTTCTTTGGGTCTAGGAACCAGCTCCCACACAGAATTCTTATGCAGAGATTCTATCTCTTCTCCCATAGCATTAATCCAACCATCCCTTTCTTTGCTTTCTATAGCTTCTTGATAAGTAGTTGGATCACCTTGACTTACGGTCAGAGCATGACTCATATCTTCTTATGTTTCGAATCCGTATCGTTGTACCTTCTTTAAATTCCTCTTTGGTTTGTCAAGTGCTATGACTCTCCTCACTGGTTCAGGTTCTTGTGGGATGAGAGGATTTTGACCCTTACGTGGGGACTGCTCCACCTAAGCCCTAATTGGTGACTGTTGTTGCTGCTCTGGTTCTTCAATGACTACTTGATCATTCTCTACTTGCTCCACCTGAGGTTGAGAATCTTCAACTGATCGTTTAGCTAATGATATTTCGATTGCTTCTTCATCTTTTTCAGCAATAGTCATCTTTCTCCTCCTTGCTATTAGCTTCTACATTTAACGACATAATCTTCTCATCAGAAACAACGTCCCTTCTGAGCACCCTTTTCTCGTTGATTATATCCCACAACTTATAACCTCTTACTTTTCTATGAAAATCAATAAACACACATTCAAGTGACTTTGGTTCCAGCTTGGTTCTTTCATCCTTGGGAATATGCGCAAAGGTGCTTCATCCAAACACTCTCAAGTTGGAATAATCAACTGGTTTTCCATACCATACCTCTTTTGCATACTTGAAGTTAATAGCCTTTTGAAGGTGATCGATTAATCAAGTAACAAGCATGATTAAGCGATGCTGCCCAAAACTCTTCATGCAACCTTGCATGAAGCCTCATGCTTCTTTCTCTCTCCAAGAGAGTTTTGTTCAACTTCTCTGCAACACCGTTTTGCTGGGGAGTTTTCTTAACAGCAAAGTGTCTTGTAATAACTTCATCCTTGTAGAATTGTAAGAACTGATTACTTCTATATTCACCTCTATTGTCGCTTCTCTCAACACTTTGATTTTCCTGCCTGTTTGGTTCTCGATTTCAGCCTTCCACTCCTTGAACTTCGGAAAGACCTCATCTTTTGTCTTCATAAAGTAAACCAAAACCTTCCTTGAAAAATCATCTATGAAAGAGACAAAGTATTTGGCCTTACCCAACGATTTTGTTGATGCAGGCCCCCAAACATCTGTGTGAATATAGTCTAATGCTCCTTTGAATTTGTTTTCACTGCTGCTCACTTTGAATGATACCTTGGTCTGTTTACCGAGTATGCAATACTTGTAGAAGTCAAGGCTGCAACTCGTTATGCCTTCTAGCTCATCTTGCTTGTGTAATTCTTGCAGCCCCCTTTGACTCATGTGCCCTAGCCGTCTGTGCCAGAGCTCAGTCTTGTCTTCTTCCGTACAAAGTGATGCTCCACCTACTATTGTAGAACCTGTGAGTTTATACATATAATCAGGTTGCAACACACCTTTCATGTAGACCATCTGACCCTTTCCAACTTTGAGCACTCCATTGTTACCATTATGCCACAATCCTTCCCTATCCAATAAACTTAGAGAAATCAGATTTCTGCTCAAATGTGGAATGTGTCTGACCTTGCCCAATGTCCTGACAATGTCATCATACATTGATATCTTTACTGTATCGATTCCCATGATTCTACTTGGTGAATCATTCTCCATCAAAACTGATCTGTTGTCCCTCTCTTCATATGTGACAAACCAATCTCTGTGTGCACACATGTGAAATGTGCAGGCTGTGTCCAAGGTCTAATGTCTAGGCGCGCGGGAGCTGGTTGAGATTGCAAGGAGTTCTCCATCATCGCTAGCATTCCCAATAACGACATTGGCTGACTGGGAGCTTCCTCCAAGCATCTGCGCCTTCTTCTCCTTCCATTGTTTGCAATTTATTTTCCAGTGGTCGGGTGAACTACATACGAACAACCATCATTCTTCTTTTCTTTGTCTTTTCCCTTGGATTTAGACATGCCCTTTTCTTCAAATCCACCACCTTTACTCTTAGACCTTCCTCTCTCCTTCCCTCTGAAACTCAGTGCTCGTGCTTGGGAATTATCTTCTTCCCTCTGCATCCTGACATATTGTTTTAGGTTCTCACACACTCCTGCAAGTGTGATGGTCTCTTTGTTGAATATCATGGTGGTCTTGAAGTGTTTGAATGATGATGACAAAGACTGTAGCAGCATCATAGCCGAGTCCTCATCTCCTATCTTTGCTCCAACCTTCTCTAAGTTAATTATGCAGTTCTGAAACTTGGATATATGATCAATAAGATCATCATTTTCCTACATCTTGAGGCCAAAGAGTTGTTCTTTCAAGAGTAGCTTGCTGATGATGGTTGTACCCATATAAACGCTTTGCAGTTTGTCCCATGCCTGCTTTGCTGTCAGCTCCTCTCCGATCTGAAGCACAACATTATTAGCAAGATGTAACTCAATGCAGCTCTTTGCTATCTTATACTTTTTTTCCCAATCTGCATCAGACATTGTTGTAGGCTTTGATTCTTCAAGAGCTACATCAACCTTATGCTAGATCAAAACGTTCCTCATCTTCCTCTGCCAATGTGTGAAGTTGTCCTTGCCATTGAATAGCTTTATGGACGATCTCATCTCTCCTGCCTCAGCCATTCCTTTGCCAATCGACATCGCAAAATAAACCAGCTCTTGATACCACGTGTTGTTATAAGCACCTTTAGATCTTAATAGTTATTCACGATATAAGCAAAGAAAAGTAAACCGAAACACACTAAGGTTATAGTGGTTCAGCCGAAGCCTACCTCCACTGTGATCTCTCTTGAGGGATTTACTAGTACTAAAGAATTTAGGTACAACCCTGCAACCATATTTATATCAATAGGGGTTACCGATACAATATGGACTAAGATTACTAAACCTAACACAAATTCTAATAGAATATTGGAAGATATACTCTCCTAAAACATATAGAAAAGTTGTGCTAACTTCTTTCCTTTCTAAACCTGGATTTGATTAGTGAATCCTAACTCTCCAGCATGTATCAACGAGCTAAAAACACAACAGTAAATTTGCTTCGGTGATGTTTTTTAGCTTTATTTGCTCCGGTTGTCCTATTTAAGTTTCTCATTTTCCATTGATCTCTTTACTTTACATCTAGATTTTGGAAGGAAGATCATATAAACTACAATTCCCTTGGATTGGTGTTGTCAATCGCTCCCAAGCTGATATAAACAAGAGTGTTGATATGATTGCTGCTAGGCAGAGGGAGCGTGAATATTTTGCAAATAGCTCCGAGTACAAGCATTTTGCTAACAAGATGGGATCTGAGCATTTAGGAAGGGTGTTGTCTAAGGTATGTAGATTTGTTCTCATTACTTAGTGCATTATTTTTGTTCCACTACTTTACTGAAGTTTCATGAACAGCTACTTGTGAAGATTATACAATCACTGAAATATAAGATGGGTTTTCACTTTTCAATTAATAATAGTTTGGCAGCACTAACTTTTTTCTTTTTTGCTTCACCAAAAGATTCTTATATGACACTAAAATGTGATCAAACTTTCAGCATTTGGAAGTTGTCATCAAGTCCCGAATTCTAGGCCTTTAGTCTCTTATAAGCAAAACTTTAGGTGAACTGGAAGCAGAAGTCAGCTGACTGGGAAAGCCCATTGTTGCTGATATTGGTGTAAGTTACAGATGCACATAGCACCGCTGATCTCATATTTTTTTTCCCCTTCCAATTGATGTAACCATAAATCAGAGGATTGTACATATTACTGTTTGATGTTTTCATTAAATTGGTTGATCATGTGAAATGCAGGGAAAATTGTATGTAATAATGGAAATCTCTCATACTTTTGATCAGATATTCAAAGAACATCTTGATGGCATGTATGCATTCTTTTGTAGTTGCGTTATGTGATTGATTTAAATTATTTTCTCATCTAATGTTGACTTCTTTATTAAACATTAGGCTGATGATATAAAATTAGGTCTACAAGCGCTCTGGTGGTTATAAAGTTTACAGTGTGTTCGACAATCAATTTCCAGCTTCTTTGAAGAGATTGCATTCGACAAGTATCTCACAATGGAAAACATTCGAAAGTTAATTACTGAGGCAGATGGATATCAACCTCATTTAATTGCTCTTGAACAAGGATATCGTCGTCTCATTGAATCTGCACTAATATCTATCAAAGGTCCTGCAGAGGCAGCTCTTGATGTTGTATGCTTCCTAAATTTATCTGTGATCTCCCTATGAATTTAAATGGAGGAATTTTTTTTCCCATTATCTAAATTTATAACTAAATTTTTTTACGTGCCTAATTAGTTTCAACCTGTGCAAAACAGTGCACATGTGTTGTACGGTTCAGTGAAATGTTTTTCTGAAAGGATATGAGTAATGACTTTTGTGTTTGTATTCTGGACAAAACCTTTTTATCCAAAGCTTCCAGTGTTGTTACTCCTGCTGTTTCAGTGACATCATAAAATGCCCCATGTATCCTCTTCAGATTATTTTGCTTGATATCTTATTTCCTTGAAATTTCAGGTTTATGCCATATTGAAGGAGTTGTCTCAGTAGTCTATCAGTGCGACCTCGATCTTCCTAAACATACTAAAAATATCTAAGAGGCTATTATCTATTCATTATACCTAAATTGTTTTCTTCTTGGATGAAATATCCTACATTTCTTTAATTCTCTAATTATAATGCGATATTTTTCCTGTGGTGTGTTGGAACTAAAGCAGTATCCCACTTTAAGAGTGGAAATTGGGAATGCAGCATTTGAATAACTGGATAGGATGAAAGAAGAAAGCAAGAGAGCAACTATGCAGCTAGTCGATATGGAATGTGGTTATCTGACTGTTGAATTTTTCCGCAAGCTTATTGAAGTATGGTAGCAGTAGTATGGTGGTGTGGTGCAATGGTGGAGTGATCTTCACTCTTCTTCACTGATTTCATGGATCTTGGTTTTCAGCATGGCTGCTTAGGGTTTGGTTTACCTAATGCTTTACCTTATCATGGTAAAGCATGCTTTGTAATTGTTAGAGTATGTTGTGCATAATAGTGCTCTAGTTTTGTGTATAAATACACAACCTTTGTACTCAGTTTAGATTATCAATCAATATACTCAAGAGAGAAAACTGCTCCATATGCTTGTATTCATGCCTATGGAATTCTACATGGTATCAAAGCAGGAACTTTAGTGTCCTGCCTTTGCTTATCTTCTCTTCTCTTCTTGTTTTCTTTTCGTGTTGATTGAAATTTTTCTTTAGTTTCAAAATGTCTGGAAGCTCTTCATCAGTTGAGGAAAACCCTTTTGGTTCATCTGGCATATTAACTCTAATATGGCTAGTTCTTCTGAAGCTGATCCAAACACATCTCAGCGATTATGCTCAACCTTGTTAACTCCATTCAACTATCTTAACTATTCTAGGGTAGTTACCTTCACAATTGTTGGTAAGTCAAGGCTTGGTTTCATTAATGACAATTCTCCCATGCCAGAAGAAGGATATGAGGCTTATGATGTCTGGATGGGCAAGGATCAGCAGGTGCAATCATGGCTACTGAATTCCATGGAGCCTTGTGTAGCTGAGATTTTCAGCTATTCTGGAACTGCCTTGGATATCTGGAACAATGTCAAGGAGATGTATGGCAACCAGAACAACTCAGTTCGAGTATTTCAACTCAAGAAGGAGATAGCCAACCTGGAGCAAGAAGATGTTTCATTTGTCCAGTATCTTGGAAAACTCACAGCTAAGTGGAATGAGTTATCTCTCTATCTTCCGCATACCACTGATACTCTGATTCTGGCGAAAATGGCTGAAGAGGATAAGATTTTCCAACTTTTGGCCAATCTCAATGCTGATTATGAGGATCTAAGGAGTCACATTCGTATGAACTAGGAGCTGCCATCTTTCAAGTCAGTATGTGCTACTGTTCAGAGAGAGGAACTTCGCAGGAAAGTTATGAATGCTGAAATCAACACCAACATGTCAAACTCAATGGCTTATGTTGCCAATCAACAATCATCTACTGAGGTTATAAACTTCCAAGGGAAGTCAAAAAATTTTAAATGCACTCATTGTAATGCAACTAACCATGTGGTAGAAACTTGTTGGATATTACATCCTGAGTTAAAAGCCAAGTTTATGAAGGAAAGAGAGAGCAAGAAAAATCAAAAGAATTGGACCAGTCCATTTCACAAGCCTAATGTGGCTACTAGTGTGGCTTCATCTTCTTCCACTGCTTCTGAGGGTTTGATTGACTTCACTACTAATCCTACTAGTCTACTCAATGAGTTTGCAACTTATATGCAACAGAAACAAAGCAAGGGTGGCAATAATAATGGAAAAAAATCCACATACAGCTCTCCTTGGCAAGTTTGCGGGTTTTTTGGCTCAGACAAACATGGTAAAAGACAGTGATATTCTAGGTATCATGAAATCTTTTAAGACTGTCATTGATATTAATAGTGAGCATGATTATTGGGTTATTGATTCAGGAGCCACATATCATATGACAAATTATTCTAAAAATTTTCAAGATTTTGAAAAAATGTCATCCTTTGTATCTGTTGCAAATGGGAAGGGTGCTCAAGTTTTAGGAAAAGGAAAATTAGATTTTTTCTTAGAAAATATCAAATCTGAAGCTTTATTCATTCCATCATTTCCTTTTCAATTACTCTATGTTGGTAAAATCACTAAGCTTCTAAATTGTCTAGTCATTTTCTCTCCTTTTGGTGTCATTTTCCAGGATATCACCACCAAGAAGAAGATTGGTGAAGGGTTCTTTCTGAATGGCTTGTATTATCTGTCAAAAAAGTTACAAGCCTTCCAAGTCAGATCTAGCAGTGTCTCAGATCTCCAGCTTTGGCATCAGAGATTAGCTCATCCCTCAGACAAAGTATTGTCTATTTTGTTTCCATCTTTCAATCAAGGAGTCAAGCACTGTGATGTGTGTTATCAGTCCACGTTTTCTAGATTACCTTTCAATTTCTCTGTGTCTAGAGCTTGTAATCCATTTGAAATCATCCATTTTGATATTTGGGGACCTATTAAGCAGTCCTTTGATGGTTTCAAGTACTTTGTAATTTTTGTTGATGATTTTACAAGGATTACTTGGTTGTATCTCCTAAAACACAAGAGTGAAATCTATGAAATATTTAAGAATTTTCATAATCTTATTCTCACTCAATTTTCATCAAAAATCAAAATCCTTAGATATGATAATGACTCAGAATACATGTCTCGAAACATGGCTAATTTTTTGGGGCTGCATGGAATTATTCATCAAACAAGTTGTGTTGGTACACCACAGCAGAATGACATAACAGAAAGAAAAATAGGGATTTACTTGAAAAGAATAGAGCTATAATGTTTCATGCCAACCTGCCTAAGAAATATTGGTCACAAGCTATTCTTACTGCTACTTATCTCATAAACAGACTTCCAAGCAGGGTTTTAAAAGCCAAGTCATCTTTGAAAGTTCTTAAAAATAGAAAAATTGATCTCTCACACTTGAAGGTGTTTGGTTGTGTGTGCTATGTTCATGTTCAGTCCAATCACAGAGATAAGTTAGATCCAAGAGCAGTAAAATGAATTTTCTTAGGTTATTCTTCTACTCATGATGGATATTGATGTTACAATCCTTTAACAAGGAAAATGGTAGTATCAAGAGATGTTAAGTTTGAGGAATCCATGAATTATTTTTCAGAGAAAATCCAGATTCCTAGTCAGGGAGAGAATTATAGTGATATATTTTCTTTCCTAAATGTGAGCACAACAATTGAAGAAAATGCAGACAACTCAGTTATTTCAGCAGAATTTATCTCCACGGATTCTACTCCTGACAATCCTGTAGGTCATGACACTGATGATTTTTCTGGTAATAATGATAGATCTTTGCATATTGATACTACATATGTTGTTGGTCTAGATGAGCATGTGCACCATTCCCCAGCTCCAGTTCAGCCTAGGAGAAATCCTCCTCGAACTCGGAATCCTCTTGTGAAAATGATATATTATGTGCCTTACACTTCAAAATATCCCATTTCAGATTATGTGAGTTACAACAGCATGTCATCAAATTTCTGTGCTTATCTCAGCAACCTACATAGTCTTCATAAACCTTAAAATTTTGAGGAAACATGTCAGCATGAAAATCGGAAGCAAGCAATGGAAACTGAACTCTCAGCTCTTGAAGACAATCAGACTTGGAGCATTGTTCAGCTTCCTAAAGGGAAGAAAGAAGTTGGTTGTCGATGGATTTATAAAAATAAATTAAATGCAGATGGTTCTTTGGAAAGGCACAAAGCCAGACTAGTGGCTAGAGGATTCACTCAAACATATGGAGTAGATTATAAAGAGAATTTTGTACCAGTAGCAAAAATGAATACAGTGAGAGTTCTATTATCTGTTGCAGTCAACAAGAACTGGTCTCTTCATCAAATGGATGTGAAAAATCTATTTTTGCATGGAGAATTGCAAGAAGAAGTGTACATAAAATTGCCTCCATGTCACTTACATGCTAATATTGATCCTAACTTGGTATGCAGGCTGCATAAAGCCATTTATGGCTTAAAACTCATCCTTATTTGTCTGAAATGATGATCATGGAAAATTGGTTGTTCTCATTTATGTGGATGATTTAATTGTCACATGTGATAATGTTGAAGAAATTGTTGCTCTCAAATAGTCACTTCTGTCAAAATTTGCCATGAAGGATCTTGGTGCTCTTAAATATTTTCTCGGCATAGAAATGGCTACTTCATCTAAAGGCTTGTTTCTAGCCAAAGGAAATATGTTTTAGACTTGCTTGCAGAGGTAGAAGTGACAGATTGCAAACCTGCTCGCACACCTCTTGATAGCAAAATCATGTTTGACACTCCTGGTGAGGCTCTCTCCAATATCAGCTCTTATCAACGACTGGTTGGAAGATTGATTTACCTCACCATAACCAGGCCTGACATCTCATTTGCTGTAAGTATTGTGTCTCAGTTCATGCATGCTCTTACATCTTTTCATTTGAGCATTGTGAAACGCATTCTGAGGTACTTAAAGGGATCGGTTGGCAGAGGCATTATATTCAGGAACAATGGTCATACAAGCATTTCAGCTTATGTTGATATAGATTGGGCTGGTAATGTTATTGATAGAAAAAGTACAACTGGTTTATGTACATTTGTTGGTGGAAATTTAGTAACTTGGAGGAGTAAGAAACAAAGTGTTGTTGCTCGCTCAAGTGCAGAGGCAGAATATAGAACTATGGCCTCTGCAGTCTGTGAAATGATTTGGTTAAAAGGTCTCCTCGGTGATCTGGGATTCCCTTGTCAAGTGCCAATGTCCTTTCACTGTGACAATCAATCTGCCATGCACATTGCCTCAAATCCAGTCTTCCATGAGCGCACTAAACATATTGAAGTTAATTGCCACTATGTTTGAAATCAGGTCCAGTCTCTAGTCCTTACCACTTTTATACTAAGAGTGAAGATCAACTTGCAGACGTCTTCACAAAGTCTTTATCCTCTGCTCGATTTCTCTCTATTCTTGGCAAACCGGGATCTACAAACCTCCTAGATCCAGCTTGAGGGGGAGTATTGAAGTATGGTAGCAGTAGTATGGTGGTGTGGTGCAATGGTTGAGTGATCTTCACTCTTCTTCACTGATTTCATGGATTTTGGTTTTCGGCATGGCTGCTTAGGGTTTGGTTTACCTAATGCTTTACCTTAGCATGGTAAAGCATGCTGTGTAATTGTTAGAGTATGTTGTGCATAATAGTGCTCTAGTTTTGTGTATAAATACGCAACTTTTTTACTTAGTTTAGATTATCAATCAATATACTCAAGAGAGAAAACTGCACCATATGCTTGTATTCATGCCTATGGAATTCTACAAAGCTTCCTAAGGATATTGAGAAGGGGGGAAATCCAACACACTCACTTTTCGATAGATATAACGACTCGTATCTTCGGCAGGTTGGTAAGTATTACTTAAAATTCATATTAAACAACCTCAATGATCTCCTTTGTCTCATCATTCTAACAACCCTTGTATACTTGATTTAAATTTTACTGATACTGATGTTGGCTCAATTTACATTACATCACCTGCTAATTTGAGTTACAAATGATGTGTAATAGTATCGTTTGATGTTTGAAGTCAGCGACTTCATTCACTTTTTCTCATCTTTTGTCTCTTGAAATAAACAGGTTTCAATGTGTTAAACTATGTGAACTTGGTGTGCTCAAGTTTAATGAGTGCCATTCCAAAGTCTATTGTCTACTGTCAAGTACGAGAGGCCAAACGCAGCTTACTCGATCATTTTTTTGCAGAGCTGGGTTCAAAGGAGGTGAGTTGAATGGAGAGAGAGAGAGAGAGAGAGAGAGAGAGAGAGAGAGAGAGAGAGAGAGGAATGTAGCTGCTTAGTTGAACTATGCTAAATGAAATGTACTGTTATAAAATTTTGCAGAAAGGACACAGTTGTCTAAGATGTTAGATGAGGATCCGGCAGTGATGCAGCGTCGCACCAGCATTGCGAGGAGGCTAGAGTTGTACAGAAGTGCTCAGGCAGAGATTGATGCCGTTGCGTGGGGCAAGTAATAAGTCGAGGTTGCAATTAATTGTCAGGTTTTCTCATTTTCTTAGGAGAATGGGGATTGGGGAGATAGCTGTAGTTATATGGTAGCAGTGACATTGTTTTGATTCATCAATTACCATTTCTTCCTGCATTACCATTACGAAAGAATGAGGTTAGTAGGTTAGCTTTTTTTGTCACGGCATCGCTGAGGTAGCAAACTTTTGGATCATTTCTAAAGATGATCAGCTCGATCTGTTTGGAGGTTGTTCCGATTCCAGATTCATCTTAAGAACCCAATTTAATTGGGTGGTTCGGACGTTCGGTGCTACAACACCTGACATAGAACAAGATTAAAGGCAGGAGCATAATTCAAACATAAAAGACCATATACTGGTAAAAGAGGGTTCATCCCGATTTACAAAGGCACTTTTCAAATCAAAGAAATGGCCGCAAGAAATTTGACATTTGAAGTCCCCAAAAGAGCCAAAACCGAACACTCAAAACTCGATCTCAGAAGCAGTATCATGTAGACCAAGCAAGCGCATCCGACCAGCAAGAGCTGCAAAATTGAGAAAGTTGATAAGAAAAATGTGTATGAACATCGGTTCACAACCAAAGAAACACCCAAAAAAAGATTAACAGCATACAAAATTACCATGAGAAAAAGACAGCAGATCACATATACAACTCTCGTTCAAGCAGCTCTCGTTCAGCCATGTACCACGACAATGCATGAGGAATGATTTGCTTTCGAATAGCAATGCTAAAGATCACAACCACCAGCATGTCATTTCCATCAAAACCCATAGATGAATACAGCATAATTAATTGTATGGAGCATTAAAATTTAAAACAAAAGAGAGTACCCAATCATATAATCCATTGGTAGCGGCCCTCCTTTGAGTGGGACTTTGAGTTCATCCTGTACATCACATCCATCAAACAAAAATTAATTGAAGCCTTTGATCTCATCATTACATTAACTACATTCAACACCAAGACCAAGAACTTACAGCTTCTTCGTCAAAGGTAAAAACCCCTTTATAAGTTACTGTTTCGAAGAAGTTGAAGAAGCTTTGGCACTTCTCTATAGCTCTGACAGACTCAGATTTGTGCATGCTTACATCAAGAAGTTTTTCTGTCAGGCATTGATCGTCATGCCATTCAATATCCGTCCTACATAATACCATACAAACTTGATCAGTAAAAAAAAAGAGAGAGAACAAGACATAAAATCAACAAGAGAGGAACTAGAATTACCCAATGTTTTAAAACGCGAAGGCGTACCTCAAAGCGTTTTAATTTGAGACGTAAAAAGCGTAAATCTTACTATATAAAAATAATAAACAAACTTATTTAAATGTAATTATTATTCGTATATATATCACTTCAAGAATACCTTATAAAATATAACAATTGTTATGCATACATATAATATAATAAGTAAAGTAGTAAAAGTCTAGAACCATACAATTCAACAAATTTACCAACATAACTTGAGATCAAAGTTCTAAAGTCTCAAAATTCAACAACCAAATATAAAGAACAATTATTAAAATATGCTTCATGCTTCAAAATCATCATCTTCATCAACTAGGAAATTCAAATCAATGATATCTCATAACTTGTAACTATCAGTCTTAGTTATCGTATAATTCAATTACCTCCTTGTCTCATCCTTCATTCCTACATGCTCGTCTCACTCAACTCCAGAACGAAAATTTTACTTGGCTCATGACACGGTAAATTTCAGAACATGCTCTCTCTCATTACTGAACTGTGAACATACCTCACTTTACCACACCTCATCAAAAATATATGCTTATCCAACCTTAAACCATACCTAATTAAACTAATGCAAAATACATGTTGCTTACATGTATAGAACAAATGAAGCAAAGTTCAATCAACTTCAATGCGACAATACGTAACATACGTCCTGTAGCTTAGCTAGGTGCGAATTTCATTCTACATTCTAACTCTAATCAGATTCAACAACCTAATATATAAAAATACCTATTCAGTTAATAACACTATTATCTTGTCCCTCCTTTGGCTTAACAACGCTTGTTTAGTTGAGAACTTAGGATCAAACAGAGCAATACAGTGTGTGCTCACTATTCACAACTCACAACATTGTGTGCTCACTAGCCACAACTCACAACAACTAGCTCTCCAGAACCCTAGCTAGTACTTTTTTTTCTTTCGAAATAAAGAAATTCATTGATAATAGGCAAAGCCAAGAGCCTAGAATATCAAAAGACTATGGCCCCAAATATACACAATTACACATGCCTCTTACTTTTATACACAATCTCATATCAGTATATGCAAATAAAAGAATGCTTGGAGTGGCTTCGGATAAGAGAGGCTCAAGTTAAAGCAATTTGTATCATACCTTCAAAACCAATAACAGATCAATCAAACAAAACTCCTGAAGAATAATAACATATCGATCAAGCAAAACTCTAGAAGAACAAGAACAAGTCGATCAAACAAAACTCCAGAAGAACAAGAACATATCGATCTGGATTCAGCAACTCTGCGATAAGGCTTTGCGGTGTGGTTACTTCAATAGATCATCGATTTAATTATGCGATGCGGTCCGAGAGTCTCCTCTTATGTTCTCTTTATTTTGATATTTTCCTTAATCATCCAAAACGACACCGTTTTGGGTCTTTTACGTTTAAAAAAAAAAACTGAGAACGCGCACAAATGCGCGTTTTTTTACGTTTTTTGCGGCTTAATGTGTGCCTCTACACTTTTTTCAGAAAATGCTACTCTCTTTCGACTAAGGCTTCAGTTTTTTAAAACATTGGAATTACCCATTTGATTTCAGCACCACAAAGGTGTTATCACTAGTCACCTCAAAAGTTTAGAAAGGACTACATTTTTAAAGAAAGGAGTATCACGAAAGACAAATTCAAGCTTGAATCCTCTCGGATCTGGTATCCTGTGACACCTAATATCACTGAGATGACAGAGAGCCGGGACATCACGGTCTGACACCTTCCTAGCAGCAACCTGATTTGCCTGGAGCGCAGTAACCCAGAAGCCAGCCAGTCCCTCTTCTACATTACATTACAAAAGCCATCATTACTCACAAATCACAATTCCAGTGAAGGAGTTAAAAGATAGAACTGGGCTTCTGAGGGGTACTTGTAATCGGTTTTGAATATCCTCCTCCATTAACAATATCGCATCTCACTTCATAGAAGGGCTCAAAGTGATCCTTCTCGTATTGTGCTTCCCATTTAGATTTCTCTGCAAACAAGTTCTTTTTCAACTCATCCTGCAAAATAAATATCATCAAGTCGAGAATATGAGATATGAGACTGTTACTAGAGGAGGAAGATATGAAAGAAGAGAAATACCTGGCTGCGGCCAGACTGATTCTTCCAGTACTCGTCGACCCATTTCTGTTTCTCCTCTTTAAATATCTTTTCCTCTTTTTGAAATTTCAGTTGTAAGCGCTTCAAATCGATTTGGCGTGCCTTAATGTTCTGAAAAATGAGACCAAAATCAATAAATCACAACCGAAAAGATATATTTGTTCAACCTTGATGATAAGGAAACTTACCAAGGAAAATTTATAGGAAGGTTTCCAGTACTCGTAGTAAATACGGTACTTTTTATGACTATCCCAGTCGAACCCGTCGTCGAACAAATCAGGAAGGATGGGTTTAGGAAGCTCCCGGACCTGCTCCTGCTCGGTTATCAACTTTTTTGATGCGCCGCCGGGATATGGATCGGGAACGTTGAAGGAAACTGTTTTCCTCTTGCACTCAATTGTTGTCATGTTTCACAAACAATGGCAAACACTAACTGAAAATTTTGCTCTTTATACCCATATATGGCAAAAATCGAAAATTTTGGGCTTTTAAACAGTTTGGTAAGGATGGTAGGAACCACAGGGATACCAGTTTTCTCTAGGAGATCAATGTTATTACTTTATTTATCTTCCAAAAAGCACACCCATATGCACAGATGCACCTTTAGAGTTAAATTTTCCGGGAATATATAATTGTACCTGGCCTAAAATAGCTTTGATAATCAAAATATGATGTCGAATCCTTGCAAGCATGTTAGCCCGTCCCTCTATCAAGAAGAAATAATTTTCTGATCATACTAAGTAACTTAATTCTATTGACTTAATGAGAATATATATATCTCATATAGGAAAATGAGACCTAACATGTGAGTTTATACGAGTTTAGACTATTATGATCCATACATTGTTATTTGGTTTTCGATGTGAACCTTAAATTATTTTATCATGATATCAAAATCAGCTTACCACGTGTGAACACATACTCCACGTTATCTAAAACTGTTGTCCACATGTGTGGCTTGAAAATTTACAACACGTGCAGGGGTGTGTTGAGAATATACATCCGACATTGAAAAATGAGACTTTCTTTATCAAATTTTACGTACAGTCTAGATCAATAGACACATAACTCTCTCAACGCGAATGAGTTTTTATCATAGAATCATGAATTAATGAGTAATCTCAATATCATATTTATATGCACAAGAATTATGAGTGATCTTGGTTACACGTACTCGGGGTACGTTTACTTAATGGGAGTGGAATTGAAAGATCAATCCCTGATTCCGGATTCCTTCATTCTAATCCTTTGTTTTTCTTTGCTGTCATTTTTTCCTAAGTAGCATCAAAGAGATTTTCTATATTGTAGAAGAAACTCATTTTCAAATACGAGACATCAATATTATAGATGATTGTATTTCATCTCCAATTATTGATCTTTTGGCCCTTCATAGTATTTTCATGTATCTCTTTTCTTTCACGCGTATCTATTGAGACATAATAAGAGGCTTCTGATCTACACCTTTCATTTGATACAACAAACTCTCGAAGATCAGATGGTAATTGATTTGGCTGAAAATTTACATAATTTAACGACTCATAAGATCTAAATAGAGTGCCAATGTGTAACCAAAGAACACATTTCTGGATTTCTTGAGAATTCAGACGTACTCTCTATAAAGAGTCCTCAAACCATCTGATAACCAAAGAACACATATCTAGTTTTCTTGAGAACTCAGACGTACTCTCTGCTATTTAGAATGGCTTTGTAGTACCTGTTTTATTCTTGTAACCAGTATATTCCAGAAACAAGCAGATACAACAAGTAGAACCAGACAAGCTCTAGCTCTTATTATGATGAATTATTCACACAATAAACAAGAAAGTAAACGCGTTACTTTTCACCTTTTAAGAACTTTAAGGTTTTAAAAAAGGGAAAAAGGAACAGATGCTGTGTTTGTGTACCACAAAAAGAAAGAAAAAGAAAGAAGTAATGGTCACGCTCCAGCATACATAAATATGTGCATACGAAAGGAGGAGGTCCCTTTTGGATATAAAGAAGGGCATAACTTTTGAACCACTCATATGTCTCACCCCGCAACCACTCCATAGCTACGAAGCTTTCCTCTTCATTTTGGTTTTCTTAAAGATGTGGACGAGGGGGCGACAATATTGGAGACATTTGTTTCATAAAGTTGTAGGCAACAGTCTGATATGGTTCATAATTGTAAAATACGAGTGCAATCGTGAAACAAGAATTCTCCATCATGAAGTTTTTAATGACTTGAATGAGAAATTTGGGACGTCAAGGGTTTTGCAAGAGTTGTTCGTGCAGTAGATGGTTCACTCTCTTTGTGATTTCTATGTAATTTCTTGAACAATGTCTCCAACCCATTAGTCTTGCACATGTTATAACTACATTGGCTCAACACCACCGAAGTGACTCAACCATAAAAAATTAAACATTATGTGATTCCACTTACGATTGAAGATTCGGCGGAATGAAACTCACACACCCTTATTTGTACATTAACATGCACTGTTTCTTCGATAGTAGCATGATTGCCAAATAAAAGCCCAGTAATGATATATTTCAAGAAAATCGTCAAAACTCGTAATTGAAAACAAATAAGACATTGGAACACAACTATTAGTACATTTTTAATCAAAAAAACAAACCAACTATGAAGATGAAGCAACTTTATATTTAGATCACAATGAACCCACCTTGATTTATACCCTAGTGTGTGTCTACCGTTACTCTCCTTTCCATTTCTTCCAGCAGCCACCCATTAAAGCTCCAAAAGCCTGCAACTGTTCTCACCCGCCATCTCTCCAAACCCACCCTGGTTCTCATCTTTTACTATACTTGTACGGCCACGATCCAACCAATATCCCAAATCCAAATCCAAAGGGCAGGAGACGACGTCAAACACCCCAACTGGTACGTAACGGACTCTTATTAAAACCTTCCTCCCTTGAAAAAGCTATGGCTTGGCAGCAAGGCACCAGCTTTTATCTTTTATTTTCTTCCTTCCACTCTCTTTACGACTCTCCCCCACCATTTCTGCTCCCAACCTAAAGTCTCCGCTCTTTTCTTCTCCCCCCCCCCTTTATTGCTCTCCCAGATTTCCAAATCTGATCCAATCCTATCTGAATTTTCTATGGCCAACTCCGCACCGGAGGTTTCTAAACGCAGAAGGTCGACTCCGAATCAGCAGCCCCTCCTGCCCGGACTCCCCGATCACATAGCCCAGGCAATTCTCTCTCGAGTCGACCCGGCTTCTTTGTACTCCGTCTGCCGCTCGTGGCGGCGCGTCCCCTACACGCGCCACTTCCCTCCTTTCCTGTCCCTGTATGTTCTCTTGTCTTCCAAGTCTTCGAACTCGATCGAGTTCCACCACTTCGACCCTGTTTCCTCCAAGTGGCGGGCTCTTCCCTCCACTCCGCCGGACCCGCCTCTCCGCCTGTCTATCCGCCACCCGGCGTTCATATCCCGCAACCTCCCCATCCAGTCCGTCTCCGCATCCGGCAGCCTGGTCCTCCTCGCCGCCACCACTCATAATTTCCACCCTGCTCTGTCCAGGCCGCTCATTTTCGATCCCGACAGCGGCCGATGGCTGTTTGGGCCCCCACTCACCAGTCCTCGCCGCTGGTGCGCGGCTGGGGCGCTGAGAGGCGTGGTGTACGCGGCGAGTGGGATCGGATCCCACTTCTCGGTGGACGTAGCTCGCTCAGTCGAGAAGTGGGACCTAACTAACGTGAAGAGCAATAGTCCGACCAGTAGTACCGGCCGGAGTGGGAACGAGTGGTCGGGATGGGAATGGGAGAGAGTGAGCTCCCTAAAAGACGGCAGGTTCAGCAGAGACGCGATCGACGCCGTGGGCTGGAGAGGGAAGCTTTGCATGGTGAACGTGAAAGGCGACGCCCTCAAGGACGGCGTGGTCTACGACGCAGAGAAGGACAAGTGGCAGGACATGCCGGAGGGGATGATCGCCGGCTGGACAGGTCCCGTGGCGGCGATGGACGAGGACGTGATGTACGTGGTGGAAGAGGGCAAGGGAGCTTTGAGAAGGTACGTTCCGGAGAGGGACACATGGCATAAGGTTGTGGAGTCGGAAAGTCTCAAAGGAGCGGATCAGATTGCGGCAGGTGGCGGAAGAGTTTGTGTGGTGTGCCGCGGCCGGATTGTGGTGGTGGACGTGGCGGCGGCGCTGCCGAGAATATGGGATGTGGAGACGCCACGGGGGCTGGAGGCGGTGGCGGTCCATATCTTGCCGAGAATGAGTCAGCTGGTTTGATATTTTTACCAATATTTTATTTTCTAATGCAAAATTTTTATTCTTTAGTGTGTTCTGGATATTGGTTTTTTATTCATAATATCATGGGGGCGCCAATTCTTTAATTGATTAAAGCCGAAAGTGAGAATTTGTCGAATTAGGGGAGAAGAAGTGGATGCAAATAAGACAGGAGTGCAGTGGTTGGGTGCTGTTTCTTTAGTGATAATGTCATGTGGGGGAAGATGTTGAGATTTGGATACAACTGGGGAAGGTCAGAACGTGTGGCTTTAGAGTAGAGTATTGATTATTAAAGCCAAAGTGTGACCAGATCAGAGAAATAAATGGGACTAGGAGTTAGGAAGAGGGAGATATTCTATATACATGCTTCCAGTTTTCACCTTTTTATCGTGTCACCAGAGACCATGACCATGAGTATGGACAAGAGCAAATGCTGCCCTCTAGCGAAGCAGTCTTCCTTGCAGATAGGATCATAGGAATTTCCTCTCTTAACTTTTAGTTTTCTTCCATTGTAACCAAAAATAAAAAGGGAAGAAGCGGAGGAAAGTAGATGTCGGAGGGGGGAGAGAAGTCGCCGGTCTGAAGTGCTTCATGTTTTTTTTTCTTTATGGAGTAGAGAAGTGTGTTTACAATCATGAAGCAGTGTCCAAAATGCATCGTGGGATTCTTAACCATTCAGAATTATGTGTAGGATTAAATGCCAGGGCTACTTATCGGTGTGCTACGCTATTACATGGTACGTCTTGGGGTGTGAGAGATAGAAATACATTAGGCATAGTTTGAATCAGAAGTTCAGAACCTTAATGCCGTCAATCAGATCATAGTTTGATCCACAGAATGCAATGTTGGTAAGTTCCTGTTGACGATCAGTATGCACTTCCGCATTACTAGCCTGCATTATTTGTTGCAGCTCCAAACCTCCAAACCTTTTTTGAATGCCAAGAGCTTAAGATATTTGGCAGATCATACATAGTGGCAAGTATGCATTAAGTTGCCTTTGTCATCACGAACAACTCATCCCCTACCTCCAATAACAACATTATGTTTGCCTGTGGACGCCGGCTTCTATTTAGGATTGATAGTCGGCGTTTAGCTCATATACAAACCTTGTCAATGCGGAGTTAAGATTGAATATCATTATACCAATCCTCCTTCATGCTTTGTGAGACACTCTCGCTCCTTCTCAAGTTAAGCCTAACAAATCATTTTCATGATCTGAAATTCTACCCCAAGTGAACACATGCCCTCAAGCAGCGTAGATTGTCATGATCACTGCTCAAGTGATAGGAACTCTTAATTTGGGTCGAAATGGTAGAAAAGCTAAAATCCTGAACCATGTATCATATGAATGCTCAAGTCCCAAGTTATCTCCCTAGGCATACTATGATCTATTAAGCTTCAGGTCATCCGTGTGGGTGGTAGATCGAAGACTAAGCATGTTGAGATATGAAGTAGCAAAACTACAATAAAATGTTATTCGAATGGGACAATTTTTATAGCGTGAGTCAACTAACATAAATAACTGTAGACACAAGTATTTTTCCAAGTGCTACGCCACCTGACGTAGGAAACCAAGTTCTCACTCGTTCATTTTAAAGCTAGTCCAATGAGCGGTCCGTATCTCACTTTAGTTCTATCAAAATTAAAACATTCATTAATCCTTATTTAACTATTGTCACATCAAGCAGTGTATGGCTATTGTTATGAACACAGATCAATGCTCAAGTGATGTAGATAAGTAGATAAGGTTTAAGTAGGGGAGAAATGGTAGGAACTTCAGTCGCTAAGGGATTGATATCATTCACTTCCATTCCTGCTAGAACTACACAAAAAGCTGACGTCTTAACGCCCCTGCTACTGGTTTACTAATGTGCAGCCTTTCTTCGGATTAGAAGATTTGAGGTTCCCGGTTACCCACAACTAATGTGCAGAGAATTTTGAATTGCGAGGTAACAGTTCTGAGGCATGTATCAGTCATATACAAATAGCCATATTCCGGTGTTTATGCCCACCTTAACAAGACGTAGAAAACCAATATCGAAAGAGGAAATCTGTGGAATCATGAGATCAAGTTTCATTATAGAGGAAGTCCAGTAAAGTACGTAACCGTCTTGTCACAGACTCACAGTGAGTAGTTTTCATACTGGAAGAACGGAGAACGGAGTCCAGTAGGGCAGTAGAGTAACTTCGCTTCACGTCGCTTGTCACAAGACGTAGAAACAAGTCCAGAATAAGAATTCCGTAGCAAGGATCCGATGAAGCTTCATTTTAGAGCTAGTCAAGTTAATACTAAGAAATTACAACGTCCATCAGTCCTTGTTCAAATTATTACATTTTTGTGAACACATGACATCAAGCAGACAAGATCACTGCTTAAAGTGATGAAGATAAGTTCTGAATATGCTACTTCATTTGCTAGGGGTGAGATCCATTCAGCAGAAAATAGCACTAGCTTTTGTCCGTCATATCGCCCCTACTAGGCTACTACTGATGTGCAATCTTTCTTTGACAAACTACTAATAAGTAATTTTTCTGGTTCGTAGTTCCCGTCTGGTAGAAAGCGCGAGCAATTTTTGAATTGCGAGGTAAAATTTGGAGCTCAAAATGTACGGCTCCATCCCAAAATCAGGACTTTCCCTACAATCCTGAGACACCTATCATTCATATACAGATTATCAGATATACACAAGTCCCAAGTTATCTCACTAGCCATAAGATGATAGATTATGCAATAGATTATTTGGTTTAGTAGTAGTCTGGGGACTAAGCGTTAAAGATCCGACCAAGCTACAACTATAATAAGCGTTTCAACAACGATTGGTAAACTCCGAATGGCTAGGGGGATGACCAAAGTAAAAGAGAAATATATGGACTGGGACATCCAAGTCTTGCAACATGAAACACACGCATGGACAACTCCTAGAAATACTGATGTAATAAAAAATAATCCTCATAAAAATTAGATGTTTAGATCACACTGAGTTTTGGTCATTACAATGATACACACGAACAACAATTCAACTGGAAGCATATAACAGTGCTTTTACAAGTACCCATCACATCTTTTATGCAAGAAGCAGCAGCAGAAAAGAGATGGTGAAAGAAAGGCCTCTTATTTCTATAGGTATATTGTTTTGCAGATGTACCATGACCAATCACCAAACTAATCACCAAACTGGAAGCATATAACAGTTTTAAGAGTACCCATCACATCCTTTATGCCAGATGGCAGCAACAGAAAAGAGATGTTGGATACAGACGCCTGTTATTTCCGTAGGTATATCGTTATGCAGATGCATGAACACCAATCAACAAACAATGCAGTATGGAGACAGAAACAGCATCCTTTAGCTCTCAGAGCTGTAAGAGCTGTCCCCTGAAGATGATGTTTCTAACTGGAGACGCTTCATCTCCTCATAAGCCCACTCAAGACCAGGGCAGTAATGGAGTGGAGGATTAAACCTACAATCATACATGTCATCTGGCAAGAATGCCCCATTCTCTACTAGAAATTTGACCGCTTCCCTCCTCCTCTCTTTGGCTGCATTGTGAAGCGGAGTCCCTGTTTTAACAAATACAATAAACATCAGCATAAGACATATTTTAACTTATCAATCGAAATAAAAACACGTTAACAGAGAGGGAGGTTAGCCAAGTGACTTACAGCCGCAAGCACCCTTGGTTCTGGCATCAATGTTAGCACCACGCTCAAGCAACTCATCCATAACCTCAACATGGCCACCCTCAGCAGCGAGATGAAGAGGGGTAATCCCTTTAGATTTGGGACCCCAAGCGACTACATTCACATCCATTCCCTCGTCAAGAAGTCGCCTCACCTGTCAACAGAATTGAATGAACAGAAAATTTTGAAAATATTAGAGACCAAATAGATGTTAACTGATTATTGCAACCACAAATAGATGACAGAAAGTTCAAGGGAGCTAAGCTTGGATTCCAACTTATTTTTAAGGAAGCTTAGAGTTTAATGAAGGGGCTATTTGTCAGCAAAATAAAATAAAATAAAAGGCCAAGCATAAAATAACGGGTTGTACCTCTAACATAAAAGAAGATGAATATAAGTTGGTTTGTGGTAGGTTCAATACAAGCGTCATAAAAGTTGGACAAAAATATGAAAGAATCCTCCAAAACACATGAATACATGTGCCAAAGTCTTCCAAGGTCTCTACTTTTTGTTTACCTAGGCCTGATCTTTGGCCGATCAGATTAATCAATGAGATCAGAAAAAAAAACTTTAGAACTTTCATTCTGACTATAATTAAAAAGCTTCTGAATATTAAATTAACTCTCAACTTAAGCTTAACAACTTCTAGATGCTTTAAGAGATCAAAGTGTGTTCATGTAAATGTTTAAAGCCTACGAATCCTTACATGACATCATACAGTTTGGATTTTGCATTGTCACAGATTGTGCAGTCTACAAATATAACAATTAAACATTCAGATCATTAAAGGACAAATAAATGATGCAGTGACGAGATCAAGTACAACCATCAAACTTAGTATGCATGAAAAAAAAAAGCCACAAGAGAAACTAAATTTCTAATTCAAGTCAGCAAAAAATAACAAACAGTGTACAAAGAAAAGAATTATATATGTGAAAATCACCCAACATCAGAAATATAGATTGCAAAGAATAAATGATGAGTACGGCAACAAACTACTTCAATCATCACTGTGCCATACATTCCACTAATATTAACATGGCCTTCACATATTTCAATGATTAATGACTTAGCTAAGTTACAAGAATAATTGCAAGTGAAGATTAATTTGATTGATGAGTTTCAACCAAAACCTCCTGTCACTCTGTCAGAAATCAAGATACTACCTTAGATTGAAATAGTAATACTTAAATCTAACTGAGTTCCATATTAAATTGATAATCCTGACTCAGGCCACGAAATCACACGGCCTATAAAAATTCATTTGATGTAACAGAACCTCAACCTAAAAAGTATACCATTATTTTTCTGGCTGTACCCAAACGATACTGGCAGCAATATCCTTATTTGGCCAACCTATTTGGTGTTGTTCTTGCCATATCATTGCCTCCATCTCACCAAAGCATTACCATATTTGGGTTTTCACAGTGGTTTCATCATGATTTTGCTTAATGATATCTCTATAGGGTATTGCTCAGGCCATATCCCAATATCTGTCTCCTCTCTCCCACCAAAACATTACCACAATTGAGTTTTCACAATAATTTCGACATGCGTTTGCTTCACGATACTCTACAACCAAATAAGATCTACAGCTAACAATAAATACACAATGAGCTTTCAAATATTACCTGTTTCAGGTCACCCTTGCGAGAACCGATATGCAGCAGAGTCCAACCCCTGTCATCCATACCCACCCCAGACCGGAA
This sequence comes from Argentina anserina, assembly GCF_933775445.1. NCBI lineage: Eukaryota > Viridiplantae > Streptophyta > Magnoliopsida > Rosales > Rosaceae > Argentina > Argentina anserina. The sequence goes on from NC_065876.1 coordinate 14,583,945, forward strand.
CGAACGCCTCCTCGACAAGCTCCGCCTGGGCGACCCTCCCTCCTGCTCTTGCAGCATAGTTTCTGTTATACTTAAACCCACAAAATAAAGATTCAAGAAACTACAGTCTTTGAACACCAGCTCTTCTTCTATTACCCACTTCAAGATTCAAGATTCAAGACTCGAGACTCGAGACTTAAAGATTTACATGATTTGTAGGGAAATCACTGCAAATTGAAAAGGGATTGAAAACAATTGAGGAAGGAAAGAAAGAAAAACAAAAAGAAAAGAGAATTAGCGAGAGTGATTGGCGATGCAGTAGGGATTCAATCCGGGACCGAAGACACGAAGATTCTCAATCTCGAAGATGACGACGGCGGAGACGATCAGCGGAGACGAGATTATATTCATTATTTGGATGCAAAACCCTTAACAATTTGTTTTTTTTTTTTTTGATGAAAGAAAGGAAAAGGTTGAATCTCTCTGGGGATGGGTTTCAGATTAAATTGAGGAAATGGATCGGAGGTCTCGATGGAGAGGAATATGGAAAGCTTGAATAGCAACCAAACCCTAAGAAACAGGGGAAGATGAATAGAAGAAGAAGAAGAAGAAGATGGTGTCCGAGAGGAAGTTCGTCCAATCTTCACACGCGTGGTCAAGATTGTTGATTTATAGCTCTAATTTTCCTAAAAAGAAAAGCACTTTATTTCGCTTTAACCCCAAAATTGTGTGCAATTTCAATTTGCCACCCCCACTGTTCAAATTTTTATGATGGTCACTTCTCTTTAACCCTACTGGCATATAAATTATCGAACCAAATCAAATGAATTTAAATTTGTAAAAACAAAATCGACTAGGTTATTCTCTCAGACCGGGTGGTGGTTGCGGTGGTGTGGCGACGGCACTAAGATGTAGGCTAAGAAAAAAGGATCTCTTTCTCATCTTTTCAGCTAAATTGAGGGCGGCGGGCGGGGCTCGGCTTCCAGTGGTTGGTCTTAAAATTATTCTCGAATTACAACATCTTCTTATCGCTTCGATTCCGTGTTCAGAGTCACATTTTACGACAATAGTGATGCTGAACTTGAGCTGCAATTCAAGAAGGCGATGATTAGTTGTACTTTTGGACAAACTAATTTAGTACGGGAATTGGGCAAGTACAATAAATTATTTTGTTGATATTAACCCAAATTATTTTGTCAATATTAATTGAAGGAAAAACTTAATTATCAGAAAAATGTAGTGAGAATAGACGATTGAAGTCCATTGATATATTAATACCGGACTACAAGAGCTTCAGCGAGCAATTATATATTTTAGGGTTTGAGAAGATCCCAATTTTTTTACGAGGAGAATCGAAGAACTTAGAAAGTGAAATCGCTCATATAAACCCTCCCAACTGAAGAAACGTCGTTAATGTCATGGGAGACACATGCAGTGTACTAAACATTAGCATCCCCTTTTGTTGGTGAGCAATGACATGATTATTAGCTAGCCTAACTAACACCGTTAGGCGTTAACGTGATGAGTTCAAATCTCACTGATAATTTTAGAGGCCGCAATGCTACATTGTGTCTATCTCGATTTAGAGAAATTGCATGTGTATATTATAATTATGGTCATATTAAGATTTTAACACTCCATTGATTAACATTCCTTGTGTCCTTCTGGCTGCTGTATATTTCCATGCCACTTATGATTTCAAAGTTGAAAGAAAACTGTAGTACGTACGTTGATGGAGTAGCGTACGGATAACTAAGTTGATTAGTTCACCACTTCACCTGTATCAAGAACAAAGGAGAACCAAGAAGAAAAAACCTAACACCGGCACGCAACATCGAATGGGATCGGATCTCTACACAAGCTTCTTCTTATGCCCTTTCCTGAGTACTCCGCGAACCCTTAATCACCTAAAGATGGTCGTGGTTTGGTTTCTACAATATTGTAGGATTCTTTTGTATGACATGATGGAAGGAACAAAGAGCATGAGCCTCGCTTGCTGGTCGTTGATATTCGAATCTCCGACAATGGTTTTGGGTTTGCCGGCTTTATAAATTGCAGCTCGGAGCGATTTACCTTCAAATATGCGAGATAGCACGATCAGGCCATCTTAACAATCACAGACTCCGTCACTCAGTGCCTCTCTCTTCCTTTTAGCTTTGGTCTAATTAAGCTCATGTTGAATGACACAGTACTTTTTCTATTTAAGGGTTGTAAGGAGGTGCTATCGTTTCAGAATTAGTCCATCCATAGTTTTGGTTTCTTGTTAATTTTATGGAGAATATCTAGTTATCTTGTTAATTTCATGCGTGCAACTGTTGGGTACTGGAAGTAAGAATTGAAACAACCGCTGGTGGGACTTGCAGTAAATGTATATATGTTTTCAATGATGTTGCCGGGAGATATTTAGGTTTTAGCTAGTGGTCTGGTTTTCCGCACAGGTCACAGTTGTAGGGTTCGGTTGTGCATGCATTGTTCGGGGAAAACCATGTTCACATGCATGAGGATTGAGGAGCAAATAATTGGTTAGGGCTTGGCTCGCGTAGTCCGTAAGGTAAGAAACGAGTTGCTTATGTATTTCACAACGTACATAAATACCGGAGAATTTTCACACTCGCATGACCGAGTTACATCACTATAATACTTATATGGATGATATCAAACAAATTCCAGGTGATAAACAACTAAAAGTCCCGAAACAACTAAAAGTCCGTACATAAATATATTATGACATCTCCACTTTGTCCAAACTAATCATCTTCGCCACTTCTTGCTGAAATCTCTCCATGGACGAGAATGGCAAGCACACTGGTACCAATATCTCATATTTCTCTTCTTTGTTTGTTTTCTTGACGTAGAAGCTTATAAGATCGATGGACTTGGCAACTCCAGCATATACTGGCTTTCCCCAACCGAAATCAACTTCTCCCAAACCTGTTCTAGTGTTATCCGAAACTATAAAGTCACTCATGCCTTTCATTGCGAGTGGAGGTCTTCCTCGTATCTCTGCAAAATCCGCCATAGATCTGAAGTACTCTTCACTCATTTTAGCTTTCGACTTCTTCACCAACTCCACTGCATATCCGAATGGACTGTTACATAAGCGTTTGGCGGTTGAAGCAACAGCTGGATATGCAAATGTGTTGCCGTAGTATCCTCGAGGGAGATACACATTGTTGCGTTTACCAAGTGCACTAACTGTACAGGACAGGCGAACAATCTGGTTCGGCTCCATTTCGAGTGAGATTGTTCGACATTTCCATACGCAAGCTGTGATTAATTCAAATGTGGATGAACAAGTAGCAACGTGTGATGGAAGATGCTTCCTCAGGGCCTTAATCTCATCTGGACCAAAACAGATTGATCGTTGGACTGTTACAGCAGAGTTCACATACAGGTCAATGGTATCATCAAATTCATGATGTGTACATGAAATTTGTGGAGGATCTCGGGCGTTCAAGAGCTCTCGTTCCCACACTGGTGGAATAGATGGTGCATCTTTGCCTAGAGCAATCTCGCCTACTGCTTTCAGGAATTGTACCAAGCCAGGTGAGTCACACATTGTGTGGATTAAGCGAAGTGCAAATATGAAACCTCCACATGATAGACGAGTCACCTTTGTACATGCAAAAACAAAGGACATATTATGCAGATATATATGTGAGGAATTTTTCAGTCATCCCGTAGTACCACGTGGCAATATCTAACGGTCTACAATTTGACAGACATGATTTAATCAAAAAACTTATATTTCAACTTTTTTTTAAATATATTTAAGCTATTTTGTCAAATACTATTTTAGATTTTCTTTTTTTTGAAATCCTACACCCTGCACTCTAATACCTTGAACCATAAACCCTAAAACTCTACACCCTAAATCCTAAATTCTAAATTCTAAACCCGAAATTCTAGTTTATCATCAATACTCATAAATGTCATTTCACTAAATATAAAAATATGTTAAATTATAATTTTAGTGTAATAAATCCACATGTTAAAATATAACAGGTAAGAATGACCATTATGCATTGTCATGTGGTACTACAAGAGGATTGAAACTTTTCTCATATATATGTAGGGTCGTAGAATTTTCCGTGGGTTCTTTGCTCTATTTGATGGTTACAAAATTTCCGCATAATTTGATATCTAAATCAAATTTATTTAGAAAAAAATGTTGTTTTTCCTGGAAATATGATTCTTTTGAAATAATATTTATTAAAAAGGGAAAACTAACAGAAGCTACAGCTAGTATATCAGTGAACACTTAATAATCTAATTAATAGTTGTGTACTAATTCTAAGGTTCAGCCATGAATTGTGAACGAGCATAGTCGACTTTCCTATAATGTTGATCAAAATTACCTTAAAACAATATTCATATCTTAGCTTTTAAAGATGATTCTTGTAAAATGTCAATTAATTTCTGATTGTTATATATGATTGATTTTTGGAAATCATCGAATAACTTCAATTAGATTGATATTTTGCATAGCTGATCGATCTATGTATTACGCTGTATATACAACACGTACAAATGGTACAATGAGCCTAGGGAGTTGTGAATATATAGAGAAATTTTTCAGTGCTACTGTAGTACCATGTGGTAATGTCTAATAGTCTATATTTTCAATCACAATTTGACATACAAGATTTAATTAAAAAAATTATATTTAAGCTATTTTATCAAAGACTAGTTTGAGCTTCTTTTTAAAACCCTACATCCTACACTCGAATACCCTAAACCATAAACTCTAAACTCTAAACTCCAAACCCTAAACCATACATCCTACATTCGAATACCCTAAATCAGAAACTCTAAACTCTAAACTCTAAACCATAAACCCTAAATCTGAAATCCTAGTTCAAAATTATTAATACTCATAAAGGTCATTTCACAAATAATTAAAATATGTTAAATTATAATTTTGGTGTAATAAATCCACGTGTCGAAATATAACAAGTACGAAAGATCACAAGACATTATCACATGGTACTTATGGTAGCATATAAAAATTTCTCGAATATGTGATATGGTATCCATTTAATTAGTATTTTTGAAAAGTTTGAAAGAAATTATAGTGGATGCAAAGATTGGAGTACGTAAATTTACTTAATTAACTTGATCACCTCACCTGTATTAACAACAAAGGACAACCAAGAATACCATCAGATCCTGGGATGTTAAAAAGGAACTCCTCCAAGAATGGACAGGGCGGTAGAATTGCGTCACCGAGTGCGTCTAGCGTGACGTTAGCATCAGCCTCGACGAACAAGATGCCTTCTCCGGTGCAGTCCACCACAAGCCTTTTATTATGCACTTCCCTGAGCCTACCAGCCAAAGGGTAGTAAAACACCAGTGCTCTACTCAACGCCTCACTAATCACCTCCGCAGGGTCATTTTGTTTCGACAATCTTGAAGGATTGTTCTTGTAAGACATGATGAACGGAACATGGAACCAGAGGCCTTGCTGGTTGTCGATGTCCGACAGCAGCTTTGTTTCGTATGGTGTTGGTTTTGCGGGTGTTATAAGTCGCGGCTTGCTGCGATTTACCTGGAATGCGGGAAGGCATGAGTAAACCATCTCTCTCTCTCTCTCTCTCTCTCTCTTTCTCTCAGCACAACTAAGCTTTACTTATATATATATATATATTTCATATATATATATATTTCATTGCCGTTACGTGAATCACGTCATTCTATGACTAGCAGAGTAGCAGGCTAGGTCACTTTGGCCAAGCTTGAATTGACTTGTCCATTCCCCAAAAAAAACTTGAATTGACTTGTGAAAGCGAGATTCTGGCACTCGAGTGTGAATAATTTGCTTGTCCTGGTAGAGCGAGTGGCTTCAAATCAGTGACAGAAAAAATTCTCGTCTGGACTTGCAGTTTGCTATCCACTATTGCCGACATGTTTTAGGTTTTTGTGGTCTGGTTTTCCTCTCAAATTTGTGCCCACGTGAGTAGATTCAGAGACCCTGTAATATTATGCCACAGAGCTTGTGCCCTCTTGACATGTGACCCAGAACCTTCTGAAAATCACACAAAAAAAAAGTACAACTAAATTCTTAACAATTTATATATATACTGGACCACAACAATATTCACCATTAATTATTGTATATACAGATAATGTATGTGTGCATTCTTATAAAAAAACAAGGATAATGTGTGTGTGATGATGAAAAGAGAAGTAGGTGGATATTACTCATATTATTATGACGTTATATTGAAGTAATTTTTCGGTTATATTTATACATTTATCGTATATATTTTAGAATATAATGTATAGATCATTGTGGTAAAATTTTATACAATTTGATGATATATATATATAAACAATAATTAATCTGAGAGTTCATAATTTGGTGATTTTTTAAGGGTGTTAATTTTATAGTAGTAGAAATATATTAAAAAATCAATTTAAAGTTCACACATATATATAAATTGTAAAAAGAAGAAATTAGACCGGCCTGATCGAGTAAATAGATATATGTTGATTTAGTGATATCTGAGATTCTAATTATTGGATATGCGAGTGCCTCAGACTGCTTGGAGTATCATCCCGAAAGTTAGCGAGGTCGTGGATCTTTGACTAGCTAGCTAGGAGATTAATACAATCATTTCCTGAACGCATTTGGGAGGGACAATGTTTTATGTCATCTTTAGCTAGCCAATTTTTTTGTAGTGTACGTTTGATGTTAATATTCGTGCTATTTCTTTTATCTAGCTTCTTTTTCAGCAATGTATATTAGTTGCTCGATCACAAGATTTTCCAGTTGTCTTTTGATCTCATGCATGTAAGTAATCAGAGAAGCTTAATTAGATTGACATTTCTCTTTTACTTATATAGAAAACTTAAGGGTTTTTCGGTTATATTTACTCTTACTTCCAATTTGATTGTTGTCCTATATTGGTTGTTTAAGATGAACTTACATGTCTCTAGTTTTAGGGAAATATATAGGCAAAAATGTCAATTTACACCCTAAATTTGGCCATAATTTGTTAATTTGCACCATGAACTTGCATTTGAGTCAATTTACCTCCTAAATTTAGTAAAAATTACCGATTTGCACCATATCCGTTAAATTTAATATTTTTCATCCAATTTTAAGTCACATGTCATGCATTTGAGAGGCAATATTGTCATTATATATTTATTCATATTTAATAATGAAATAAATTAATAAAATTACTTAAGAGGAATACTTGCTACTATGTTTTTTTTATTTTTTCGAAACATGTTATTGATTTATATATTTACTATTTTACGTGATATGGTATGTTCAAAGATATTATAAAAATATAAATAAATACATTCAAAATAAAAAATAAATGTATATATATATATACACATCACACTATATTTGAATGGGTGGGTATGTTGAATATATAATCCGAAGTAGGGTTAAGTATGTAGAAAAAAGATGTAAATAAATAATTTGATTAAAAAAATAATCTTTTTTTTAAAGAATATTTTTATTTATTTAAAGAAGAATATAAATAGAAAATGACAACATTACCCCTCATGTGCATGACATATGACACAAAATTAGATATAAACAGTTAAATTTAACGGATGTGATGCAAATTAACAATTTTATCAAGTTTAGGAGGTAAATTGACTCAAATACAAGTTCGGGGTGCAAATTGACAATTTCAGCCAAGTTTGAGGTGTATTTTGCCAATTTTGCCAAATATATATGATAACCTATTTTACTCTAATGATGACATTATTCACCGTAGCGGAGAAGTTTTATTGACTCACATGAGTTCTTTAAAGTTTATATAGTGATAAGAATTCATTAAATGATAACTTACTGCATATATAAGTCTTCAGATTAGTTACATAAAATCTCAAAGAAATATTAACATAACATATAACATACGCATGCATGAACAAAGATCGTTAAATTGATCCGGTCTCATGTTTAAAAAAAATGTATAGCCCTGATCGAGCCAACGTATATTGTTATCTCATATGTGAAGAATCAATAACTCTAAAAGTAAATAAGGATATGAAAACCAAATTCATATACAACTATCCATTACCTTCTGAAATATATATATATGATACAGGTGTATCTTTTAGCTTTTAGGAATTAAAACTTTAGTTGGAAAAGTAATAGATAGTTTGACTAGGATAATGAGTAGTTTTATAGTTGGATTAAGATTTATGGAGTTTTAAACTCTATAAATAGAGGGATTCGGCCTAGAGCTAAAGTCAGAGCGAAACAGAGTGGTCTTGTAGTAAAGGCATAGAGAACAAAGATTGTAACATTTAAGCACAATAATAAGAGAAAAATAATTTTTTCGACCTAAATACTTGTGTTGTGTGTCTCTTTTGGTTGTTTTCAATTCTGTAGCTAACAACCTTGAAGTGTTTCGTATCAAGTTGGTAATCAGAGGTAGCCGTCTCCGTGGGGAGTCTGGTGGTGCATGGTCCTGACTCTTGCACCATGTTGCATCTGCTAAGGGGTTACAATGCTAGACATCTGAAGACTTGGGATGAGAGTCTTCCATATCTATAGATTGCATTCAACATGGCAATACACAACTCTTCAAAAACGTCACATTTTGAAACGTGCTACTAATATATGCCTCTAAGTCATTTTGACGTGGTGTTCACGGTTTGAGATGGTCACCAGGAAAGGGGGGGGAGTGATAGGCTTCAAGCACATCGTTTCCTGGAGATGATTAGTCAGATTCATGCAACCGTACAAGGCTAAGCATGACAAGCATTGAGTGCCTTGTAATTTCGCATTTGGTGACCTTGTATGGTTAAAACTGAGTAAGGAACGCCTTAAGGGGGAAGGTAGGAAGATCAAACCACTACGGTATGGTCTTTTTCGTATTCTTGAGTAGATTATATTGGAGACAATGCCTTCAAGCTAGATTTGCCACCTTACCCGGATGTACTCGGTTATCAATCCGAGTACCTAAAGCTATTTGAACCGCCACTGCTTGATGATGACGGCGACAACGATGACAACAAGACGATTCTACCATCAGTTGAAGACTGTGGTTTGATCGAGAGGATCCATTAGTTGAAGATTGCATTTTGGAGCGAAAGGTGACTACAACACGTAATTGAGAGCTAATGGCGTTTTCTGATTAGACATGGTAGTTAAGCTCCAAACAAGGCTAAATGATTCAATAAGGAAAAGGGAACTCTTGAGTTTCCTAATCTCCAGTTTTAATGTTTAAGTTCCTATAAGAGGGGAAACCATGATATAAGTGTATCCTTTAGCTTTTAGGAATTAGATTTTTTTTTCTAGTTGGAAAAGGAATAGATAGTCTAACTAGGATGAGTAATTTTCTAGTTGGATTAGGATTTATGGAGTTTTAGACTCTATAAATAGAGGGTTTCAGCCTAGAGTCAAAGCCAGAGTGAAACAAAGTATTATTGTAGCAAAAACGTAGAGAACAAAGACTATAACTTTTAAGCACAATAATAAGAGAAGAATAATTTCTTCGACCTAATTACTCTTGTTGTGTGTGTCGTGGTTGTTTTCAATTCCGCAGTTAACAACCTTGAAGTGTTTATGTATCAATATCCTATGTATAAGAACATGTAAACAGGACGGGAGCATAAGGCCACATACAATATCTTGTACGTATATTATTGTTGGTATTGGTCTATTTAACTAGACCCACATTATACCCCAAAGCAAAAGATCTAGAAGCCATAATTAAGATGAAGAGATAATATAGAATAAGTTAATAACAGGCAAAAACAAAGTAGAAGTCATGGTGAAGATCGAGTAAGAAGTTTCCCATAAAGATGGTAATGAGAACCTCATATGTTGATTTGATTTAAAAGCAAATAATCCATCTTACTTTACGACACTAGGCTCCTCATTTCCTGCTCAAACCTATCCACACATGAGAACGGCAAGCATATTGGTACTAAGATCCCACATCGGTCAACGGAGAGGTGGTGATATGTCTTATATGTACATGTCCACCTCCATCTAACACGAGGCCTTATGGGGGTTCAATGGCTTCGGAAGGAATGAAAACTCTGAAGTTAAGCTTGCTCAGGGTAGACCAATCTTAAGATGGGTGACATACTGAGAAGTTGCTCATGAGCTTCCAGAAACAAAACCGTGAGGGCTATGCCCAAAGCGGACAATATCGTGTTACAACGAAGTTGGTTCCGAGATGTGACAATTTGGTAGTGACAACCCCCACTATGGCCTCTTCAGCCCCTGCTTCTCTTTCGCCTCCTCAGGCGGAGCTAGTAGCTCGTCCGTCGCCTCCCCATTTACAGATCAAGCTCCGCCGCCTAGAATCACCTCCGCGGAGGCCGAATTTAACTCCTTCGAGCTAGTCTTGAGCTTTAGGTGCTCCAACAAGTTAAAAGCACCAGGTAAATCTCTTGTCTTCTTGGTTCATGGTTGAATTTCTTGGTAAATCTTTCTTTGGAACTATGTAATATGTCCTTGTTTTTATGTGTAGTTTGTTTCTGCTAATTCAATATGAACTAGAATTAGTGGCTATGTTTGGTTATGATCATGGCTTTTATATATTGTCTGTTGGAATAGTTAGGGTTGGTATTAAGGATGAAAATGACATGGGATTATATAGGACGAGTTGAGGGGAGTTGACTATAGGAAATCGATGAACAACTTTTGTAGTTCAAAGCCTATATTTAGTGATACGGTGATTATGGTCATACACAAGTTTGGGATATTCTAACATCAAGTGCTAGTTGTAGATTACATTGGACTTTTCACATCTAATTATAATTATTCATCAATGATATATACAGTTCTCTTGTAAACTGGAAATGATCTGGCTATATAGGATTGCAGATGATGTAGTCACTTGACATACTTATAGTTTTAGACTCAATATATGCTATTTGTTGAGTGTTGAGTTGAATTGTTCTGGTATATACAGTTAGGAAGTGATTGGGGTCACTTATTCTAGTGAGTTAGGCTAGAATGCTTGCTTTGGTCAATCCAACTGTTCTGTGAAAAATCCTGATGTTATACGTGTCCTTCCAAGGCATTATTTCCATAGAACATGTGCTTCAGCTGTTTTCCGTTACCCATGAAAGAACCGCCTCCAAAGGTTACGCGCTAGAACTAATCCTTACATTCAATTGGCTATATGCAACTATGAATGTGATGGTGAACTTATCTTTTATGTGAAAAATATTGATAGCTAGGGTTCGTCTTCAAGTTGGTTAAATGTTATATCACGACACTCGTGGTTATATTGGTTAAAATTTTCAGTAACATAGGGAAATATGAGGATAACTGTGTAGTTAGATTTTGTAGAGACTACGGTTGATTTGTATTAGATTAATGGGTATTGCTACTGGGGTCTCTAAATTTGCTGACTAGACCTCTCATGCTATTTATATCTCTATTTTATTTTTGAATATAATAATTTGCTCACTAGACTTCCGTTTAATTTACCAAAATAACTTTTAATATTTTATTAACTTATATTTCAATTAGCTACTTATTATACCTCTTATTCACTCACATGACCTCAATTTCATTTTTTTTCTTTTTTTATCTCATCATTCATTTCAAGCTCCACATGTTGCTAAACCTGTATTCTTTGCTCAACTATAAATAAGATTTTACAAGATATCCGTTTTAAACTATTTTATTCAAATAAGTATTAATTCGAACAACCAATGGTAATTAATAATATACATCAACTCCAGTTAATTATTATTATAAGAGTCTAACAATGAAAAATCATTTTTAAGTATGTAAAAAATATTAGAAAAAATGAAAGATTATAATTGGGAGAAGAGGGAGGGAGATACGTATATGATGTTGATAATTAGGGGTTGAGAGGTAGAAGATGGTGGTGTCTTTGATGTCTTCACGTTAAGTCTAAATCTTGGTTGACAGGATTTGTAAACAACCTTATTTTAATTATTATTGAATGATAATTACAAAAAGAAAATAATTAAATGTTTTTATTATTATCGAATTTAACGTTTAAAATTGTCTGTTTATAAGAATACATATATGTAATATAATAATTAAAAATTAATGGAGGTTGGTGAGCAATTGTGAAGGTCTAAGTAGAATCTAGGCTTTTGAACTCTGCAAGTTCCAAACATACGGGTTTGACAGAATTTCTTATTCTACAAGTACTTTCTGTACAACCCGTTTAGTAGTGGACTACCGGCCCAAGCCCAAAGACAAGAAACCCGAACTATATGTTTTCACACTACAAACCAGAAAATAGAGCATTTCTCTGTATACAACTCCTCTGAAATTGAAGCCACCCTTCAGAATAGTCAGAACACAATCGAAAACCGGAGCTGATTGAAGCAACTCTCACCCCCAGAAACCAGATTCGAAAATCCCGAGGTTTCTTATTTTGGGAGCAAAAACGGCGTCGTTGGCGGAGGAAGAGATGTACGGCGGCGGAGGAGAAGAAGATGATCAGAGCATGGGATTTGAGACAATGAGGATGATGGTGACTAGTCCTACAGGGCAGTGGGGCCCGGAGGAGACGAGGGAGCTGATCGCGATCCGTGGGGAGCTGGAGAAGGACTCCTCTGTGGCCAAGCGCAGCAAGGCTCTGTGGGAAGCCGTCAGTTCTAGGATGAATGCCAGAGGCTTTAAACGAACTTCAGAACAGTGCAAGTGTAAGTGGAAGAACCTTTTGATTCGATACAAGGTAATGTGAGCTTGAAACCCTCTATGTTATGTTTTTCATTTCACTTCTTTCACCAACTGATCCTTATTCTTTAGTTTGGTTGCTAGGTTATCCTTAGTTTGATTACTAGGTTGTCAATGATTGAGTTTAGGAGATCATGGGATGTAGTTTGATTAGTGTAGTGATATTTATTCAGGGGAAGGGGACGTCTGATCCGGAGACGGGGAGGAAGTGTCCATTTTTTGAGGAATTGCAGGAGGTATTTACTGAGAGAGAAAGGAATATGCAGAGATTGCTGCTTGAATCCGAGGCTGGTGCTGCGCGTTTGAAGAAGAGGGTGAAGAAAGGGAGGTCAGGGCGATCCTCGGATGAGTTATCGGAGGACCCTGATGAGGATGAGGATAATAACAATGGAAATGTGAAGAAGAGGAAGGTTGAGAGAGTGGAAATGCCGAGAGTCGTGAATGGGAATGCAAGTTTTGGGAGTGGGAGTGGTGGTGTACCGGAAATGCTTAGGAAGTTTTTGAAGCAGCAGCAGAGGATGGAGATTGAGTGGAGAGAAATGATGGGGAGGCGGGCACAGGAGCGGCACTTGTTTGAGCAGGAATGGCGACAGAGAATGGTGAAGGTGGGGAGGGAGCGGTTAATGGTGGAGAAAGCTTGGAGGGAGAGGGAAGAACAAAGGAGGGTGAGAGAAGAGAGCAGAGCTGAGAGGAGGGATGCTCTCATGACTAGCATCTTGAATAAACTTATTGATCAAAGTAACTTCTGACTTTGTCAAGTAAATGCTTGATGTTTTGATTTTGTTTACAAGTTTGAGAGTCCTTTTATCATTCCCATGGACGTGAAGATTTTGCATAGTGCATAGTTCATAGTTCATACATGATTTGCAGCTCTAGGCAGTTAGTGTAGGGGCACTTTCTGTTTGCCTTGACAGCCTTGTCATGTAGTTTATATGTTCAGAAAATTGTGTGCAACTTCTCTTTTCCTTTCCTTATTTTTATATATCTAACAATGTAACCAGTGTTGCATTTCTCTTAATGCAAATGGAAATTGGATACTGAATTATAAGTACACATTCTAGATTCTGTTTCATATGTGGCAACAACCTTAATTTGCATCACTGCCTGCAAGAGAGGTGTTTCATTTCTGTGTTATGTAGTGTTCGTGTAGAGAGTTTTGTGCTCTTAATGCCTGATAACTTGATGTTTTAAATTGGTTATTGTTCTGTGCGCAGTAAGAAATTGTGAAAAATTTAGGGGTTTGGGGCCTAGTGCGGTGCCATCTTACCTCCCTAGCTCTTTTAAGAAACTCAATCAGACTACCTTCTCACTTTTTTGGTACAAAGGTTTATTTCGTTTAATTTCGACTACAAGTTTGATAGCCCTTTTTCAGCTGCGAATTTTCTTGATGTTCATGCTGAGCTAGTGCCACCAAAGATGTACAAGCACCATCAATCTTCATTAGAAAAATACAGTTTCCCTTCTCAACAATCACGTTGTACTTGACAACAGCAATCATGTCTGTTTCTTTTATCGTGGCAAGGGCGTAAGGCGGTGAGCAACGCCGATAATTCTGCTAAAACATCTTGCACTATACGTTCCGAATTTGGTTAGCACAAGGGTAATTGTAAGTTTGGAAATACGAATGATTTTATGTGTCGTCCTACGAACTTTACTTTTATACATTCATTCTTCACATTGGGAGCATTCGTCATTTCATTAATTCATATGCGATTGATTCGGTTGACAGTGTTCCAAAACCGTTGAATCTGCTGCAACATGCATGCTATATATGTTGGGATTGCATTACATACCGATTCTTAAACTGATACACCCCCTCCCCCTCCTCCTCCCTCATCAGTTTTGCATTGTTCTAATTAATTTACAGCATGTGTTTGTGTGCATAAATTGAACTTATGGTATATAAGACAATTTACACTGGGAGAAATAGAAAAAAGATATATAAAATTTAAACAAAGATTTAATCGACAGATACAACTACGTTGCGAAAATTAATGGGCTCACAACCATCTCATATGATTTTTCATACCGTAGTCATGTCTTTGCACTAATCTGATCGACTGTTCTTTTGTGAATGCGATCAGGCCTTCATGAGCACTTAGAGGCATCCCATACAACTCATTTGAACCAAATACATCTAATTCCTGAAGAGTTGTCAACGACTTGAGTCCTTTTGGAACCTTCTTCAATTCTGAGCAACCGGCTATCGTCAGCTGCCTGAGCTTCTGGAGTGCCTTTTCTTCCACCGTCCAAACCTCAAAATACTCCTCAATTAGGTGTAGGACTTGCAGTTGCGGAAACCCTTCCGATGAGCAAAGCAATTCACTGAAGGGGTAAGACCCATACCCCAACGAAAGCATCTCTAAGTTTGGCAACCTCTCTAATATATCTGATGCAGGAGCATTTATGGGGCAATATTAAGTTATTACTTAGCTATTTAATTATATATTTACAATCCTTAATATTTCATTATTTATGATTCTTAGAGAATACATTACAATTATGTAGGATTTATTTATAATTTCTTTCCATATTAGATTTAGTCTACTTATGCTCCAAGTATTGTAAACCCTATATATATGGGTATTGTAATCGTTGTAAGGGGGCTTATTGTTTATGAGATAAATCAGTTTATTTGTGGCATGGATTTGCCCTATTTTGGCATGGATTTGCCTTGTTACGTGAGTTTGCTGCTCCTTGTTTCTAGTGTCTTTTGAGTGTCTGTTTGAAGCCTGTTTTCGATACTTGATCCCCATTAGTTGGTATCAGAGCTCTGGGAAGAGCTTGGTGGATTCCATGTCTCCGATCGGGTTGCCAAGGGGAGGTTTTAGAATGGAGGGTCGTGACGTCAATAATGACATGGCTGAAATCAAAAGGATGTTTAAGCAACTTGAGGAACGTATCGATCGCATCGAAACTCGATGAAGGAGTCGTAGGAGTTCCGACGGGGAGAGAAACGTTACCACCTATCATCAACGTGTTGATCACATCGAAACTTTTTACCGAGATGGTGACGGTTTTGACAAGGAGATCTACGTTGGCCCTTTTCATCATTGTGCTCCGTTATGTGAGTCGGACGAGAGGGGAGAACCGGTTAGTTTCGACTATGCAGGTTCACAATCTATCTTTACTTTTCCAGTTAATCAAAATTTAGAAAAAAAAAATAGTTTCATGGATTTTGATGAACCACCAAAGTATGATGTTTATTCATATGAAGATTTAGAAGTTTGGGAGAATGGTGTTGTTGATCGAAATTTTGGCGAGCTTAGCAATGATATTCGCATGGGAAGCCAACTTGAAGAAGATGGAGTCGTAAGTTTCGATAAAACACCTATTTATGATAATTATTTTTGTGGGGCTAATTCTTGTGACAATTGTGGTGCGGGGAAAGAAAAGGTAAACAACAAAGTTGGAAAAACTGATGTCCAGAGCGCGTTGCCTTCAAACATAAATGTTGGAATTCGATAGGAGTATGGAACTGGAGAGGCAAGGAACGTTGTCATCACTGACCATGATTCCTTAAATTACATTATCATGCCAATTAGTTGTTTACTTGATGAAGACAAAGGGTCCGATAAGGAAGAATTAGCTGTACAATTTGTACCTCCAATAAATAATTGTATACCAAGTGACTCACTTTCAAGTTCGAGCATCGAAGATCCAACACCCTTCTCTGCAGATGTGGCCGCATATTCATATTCGATGAGGTTCGGCCAAGAAGTAGACTTTCTTGGTGTAGAAGGTTTCTTTTGGAAGGCGTCAATAAATCTCGTCAATTTTCTCAAGAAACGTGGGAAAGCCTTTGGATTTATGAATTCAATTTTGGAGAATAAATTGTCGAGGTCAAGGTATGGCAGGTATTCTAAATATTTATTTATATGGAACAGACAACTTCAATGGCAAGCTAAAGGATCGATCAAGATTTGGATGTCGTGGAAGATTTCATCAGGATTCTCTCTACTTCATGGCTCGAATTCGAGGGAGAATTCTTTCCAACCTGGAGAGTCTGATGCAGGAGCATTTATGGGGCAATATTAAGTTATTACTTAGCTATTTAATTATATATTTACAATCCTTAATATTTCATTATTTATGATTCTTAGAGAATATATTACAATTATGTAGGATTTATTTATAATTTCTTTCCATATTAGATTTAGTCTACTTATGTTCCAAGTATTGTAAACCCTATATATATAGGTATTGTAATCGTTGTAAGAGGGCTTATTGTTTATGAGATAAATCAGTTTATTTGTGGCATGGATTTGCCCTATTTTGGCATGGATTTGCCTTGTTACGTGAGTTTGCTGCTCCTTGTTTCTAGTGTCTTTTGAGTGTCTGTTTGAAGCCTGTTTTCGATACTTGATCCCCATTAATATCTATGGAATTTTCTGGGAGGTTGGATCTCATCAGAACTAGCTTCACGAGGTTTGGAGGGAATCCATTTGCATCAGGTAGCTTCTCTATCTTTCCACATAAACGAAGCTTCTGAAGATGGTCACATCGAGACAGTCCGTCAAGTGATGGAAATAATTCTCTCTCATCTTCAATATTGCTCAGCGACAACGATTGAAGGTGGCACAAGCTTTCTACGATAGTGATCACTTTGGTCACCCCTTCTCGTGATAGTGTTCTAATCTTCAGTCGTCGAAGATTTATCATTTTGGCCAAACCATCTTCTATCCATTTTCCACCCTCTATGCCCTTGAGAGTTTGTAAATGAGTCATGGTACCCAATGTCAAATCAATTGGATGCATCTCAGGTAAGAGTAAATGTCTCAGATTCTCTATCTTCAGCTCTTTGAACATCCATAAGAACCACAAAATTGTTAGCATGTGTAGAAATTGACAAATAATCTTTGGTTTCATACCTAATAATTGGTAGTCTAGAATCCTATAAACATTTTGTAATTATTCAGTTCAATATATAAGAGATTGTAGCTTATTCTACTTGGTATCAGAGCATTGCTCTGTTTTTTCTTCCTGGGTTTTTGGTTTTTACCTTTTGTTTTTGGGGAAGCTCGGCACCGTAACGTGAAGTGCTCCTCCGCTGCTCTGCTGCCGTGCTGCTCCACTACCGTACTCCTCCGCTGCCACGCTCCTCACCGAAACCCGACCGGACTTCCGGTCCTCAGCGCCTCCGACGTCGCCATCGTCTAGCGGTCCTCACTCAAAGCTCCGGCGTCCAGCGGCTCTCACTCCTTCCGGCGCTACATGCTGCTTGCTGCTCCGCCTCTTTCATCGCCACCGTGACCTCGTCGACATCGTACGCCTGACGCCGCTCTTTGGACCCCGGCGCCGCTCCCTCAGGCCAAGCCCGCCGCAACACGCGCGCCTCATTCCTTCTACCTTCAGCTTCGTTTTTGGATCTGCCCAGCAACTTCCGCAGCTGCCTTGGTTTTTGATCGAATTAACGACCTAGCTTCGTTTTTGTATTTGCCCGGTCCGACCCACCCGGCCCGCATTCAATTTCGACCCGGCCCTCATTCAATTTCGACTCGGCCCGTATTCGATTGCGACTCGACCCAGATTGCAACCCGACCCGGATTGCGACCCGACCCGGATTTCATATTCCTTTTCAATGGGTTCTGGAGACGAAGCTGATGTTCCGAAATTTGAGGTATCTGTCAAGAGTTCTGACAGTGGGTCCTTAGGGGGAACTAAACTCAATGGGACCAATTACTGCAAATGGAAGCGACTTATGACGGCTCATCTTCGAGGCATGCACAAGATGGGGCATGTAACCGGAATTACTAAGGCTCCCAATGCAGATGATATTATTGCCTACACTAAGTGGGACGCCGATGATGGCCTTGTGATGTCCGTCTTATGGAAAGCTATGAACGAAGAGATAATTGATTTGGTGGAGGCATGTGACACTGCGCAGGCAATATGACTGACACTTGAAGGCTTATATACTAATGACTCTGATTTCATACAGGTTCATGAGTTAATGTGCACCGCTTTGGCGATGCAACAAGATGGGCAACCGGTGGCGCAATATTTCACCAAACTAAGAAATATTTGGGCTGAGATTGATGCGAAACGTTCTTGCATGATCAAACATCACGAGGATATTATTTGGTACCAACGTGAGAAGGAACTTGAGCGAGTTCACCATTTCCTGAAAGGTCTTGATACTAAACATAACAATGCGAAAGGGGAATTGCTCCGCCAGACCAAGCCACCTAGCTTAATTACATCTTTCACATATATATGTAAGGATGAATCTCAGCAGAACAGCCTTCATCAGACACAAATTGAAGTTTACAGCCTTACTACTCGTGCTAGATCTTCAGCACCACCCCTTCAGCAGGCCACTTCATCTCCACTTCATCACCGAGGACCACCACCAGGCTTCGGGAATCAGCCTCGCCCTCCTTGCTCTTATTGCCAAGATACAAGCCATGCGCGTGCAACCTGTTGGAAGTTGTATCCACACCTTAGGACCCAAAGGCCTAATTATCGTCCTAAAGAAAAAGCAGCTATTCAACTGGTCCAGGAACCAGATATTTATGGTGTGGTTGGACACGATCATCATACAATAGGAGGCGTAACACCCACATCATCAATAGCTGGTCGTGGTAAGATTGGTATGGCTTTACATATTTCTCACTTTGGTGGTTTTGATACATGGATTATTGGTTCTGGTGTGTCCGAGCATATGACTTATGACAAATTTTATTTTACTATATTATCTCCTCCACTAGTACCATATGTTACTAATGCTAATGGTGAGGCATTCCCCGTATTAGGGAAAGGGTCAGTTCGTATTACTCCCACAATAGAGCTTCACAATGTGTTATATATACCTGCTTTATCTCATCATTTGATATCGGTCCCACAATTAGACACTGAAGCTAAGTGCTCTGTGACATTTTTTCCCATGTATGTGATATTTCAGGATCTTCTCACCGGGGAGTTAATTGGTCGGGGGTATCAACAGGGTAGGTTGTTTCATCTGGATCAGACATATGCGAGAGAGAAACCAAGGGCACAGTCCCGGATCGCTTTACTCTCCACTTCTGATAAGCTAAGTGAAGTTTGGTTATGCCATCGTCGCTTGGGGCATCCTTCATTTAGTGTTATGAAAACATCCATGCCTACTTTGTTTATTGGTGTGGATGAGTCAGTTTTTCGTTGTGAAACATGTGTTTTAGGCAAGAGTCATCGGTCTACTTATTCCCCTAGTACTTCTAATAAAAGTATCCTTCCTTTGAATTAATTCATTCTGATGTTTGGGGACCCTCCAAAGAGTCTATTGTTTCGGGAATGCGGTATTATGCGTCATTTATTGATGATTACACATGTCTTTCATGGATTGTCTTTCTGAAAACCAAAAATGAGGTTTTTCCGGCTTTTCAAGCCTTATATACCACTGTCCAAACACAATATAATGCCACAATAAAAAATTTTCGTTATGATAATGGGGGGGGGGGGGAATATGTGAATCGTGTCTTTCAGGAGTTCTTTAACGCACATGGCATTGTTCATCAAACAACATGTCCTTACACACCTGAGCAGAATGGAGTTTCCGAAAGAAAAAAATCGTCATTTACTTGAAATGGCTCGATGTATTCTCTTTAGTGCCCATATGCCTAAATACCTTTGGGGTGATGCTGTCATAACTTCTGCTCCCCTCATTAATCGTCTTCCATCTCGTGTCCTTAAAGGCAAAGTTCCATATGAGGTGCTTGCATCCCATGTTTCCTTACCATCTTTTCATAATTTTCCCGCCCGTGTTTTTGGTTGTGTTGCTTTTGTCCATCTTCCAAAACATCAGAGGTCTAAGTTGGATGCCCGAGCGGTTAAATGTGTGTTTGTTGGATACAGAGGGCATCAGAAAGGGTACAGGTGCTATCATCCACCTACCAGAAAGTATTATGTCACTATGGATGTTACTTTCTTTGAGGACATGAGCTATTTCACGTCTTCTGATACTGCCCTTCAGGGGGAGATTTCATATTTTGAAGAGCTGTATCATGGAAATGGGGAGACAAGTCAGCCAGGAGATATGGTGACAAGTTCGGTTGAGATTACTGATGACTCTGGTATAGTCACTCCAGAGATTCAGGTACCAGAAGCTAAGAGTACAACTGCCCCTCCTGCCTCTCCTACTGTTGTTTATACCCCTGACCAACGTTCCCCTAGTACAGAAGATCACTCATCTGAGGTTAGTCATTTCATTGGGGCTAATACTAGTGAAGCTAATAGTAGACAATATGTCTTGCCAAATAGGTATACTCGAGGTCAGCCAACAAAAAAATATGAACCTACCCTTCAGGCTAAAGCTAAGTATCATGTGGCAAATTTTATGTCTACCAAAAGAGTGTCTAAGTCATATGAATCATTTTGTGAATCAAATTTCTGATGTATCAATACCTAATAAACTGCAGGATGCATTGGGAGATCCAAAATAGAGGAAAGCGATGGAAGAAGAGATGGAAGCATTATAGAAGAACAATACTTGGGAGCTTGTATCTCCACCACATGGCAAGAAGGCAGTGGGATGTCGTTGGGTGTTTACAGTGAAGCATAATCCAGATTGGTCAGTAAGCCGGTATAAAGCACGCCTAGTAGCAAAAGGGTTCACCCAAACATATGACATAGACTATGATGAGACATTTGCACCTGTTGCAAAGATGAACACTATTCGGGTATTGCTCTCTTTTACTGCTACTTTAAACTGGTCACTTAGACAGTTTGATGTTAAGAATGCATTCCTTCATGGAGAACTTATAGAGGAAGTGTATATGGATCTTCCTCCTGGATATATGGCAGCTTCTCCAGATAACTTTGTATGCAGATTAAGAAAGTCTTTGTATGATCTTAAACAGTCTCCTCGTGCTTGGTTTGGAAGATTTTCACAATTCATGAGGAAAATTAGCTACAAGAAGAGTAATTCAGACCACACATTATTTCTCAGACACCAACAAGAGAAGGTAACAGCCCTAATTATATATGTTGACGATATGGTAGTAACTGATAATGATACTATTAAGATGGATAGATTACAGAAGCAGCTAGCCACAGAGTTTGAGATGAAGGACTTAGGTACACTCAAGTACTTCTTAGGCATTGAGGTAGCCCGGGGAAGTGATGGTATCTATCTATGTCAGAGAAAGTACATCCTTGATCTACTAACAGATACAAGTATGTTGGATTGCACTCCAATTGATACTCCTATTGAGCAGAACCATCGGTTGGCAGAGTACCCAGATCAAGTGCCTACTGACAAGACTCGTTATCAGAGGATAGTTGGACGTCTGATTTATTTATCACATACCAGACCAGATCTTGCGTATGTAGTAAGTGTAGTGATCCAGTTCATGCATAATCCTAGTATGGATCACATGGATGCTGTTGTGAGGATTTTGAGGTACTTGAAGTCAGCTCCATGGAGAGGAGTGATGTTTTCTAATCACAACAATATCATTGAGGTTTGTGGTTTCACAGATGCAGACTGAGCTGGAAATATTACAGATCAGAGATCCACATCAGGGTATTTTACCTTTGTTGGGGGTAATCTTGTTACTTGGAAGAGTAAGAAACAAAAGGTAGTAGCTCGATCTAGTGCTGAAGCAGAATACAGAGGTATGGCTCAGGGAGTGTGCGAGTTGTTATGGCTTAGAAATTTGCTACAAGATTTGGGTGTTAAGCCTAAGTGTGCTATGCAGCTGTACTGTGACAACAAGGCAGCTATTGATATTTCAAAGAATCCTATACAACATGATCGTACAAAGCATGTGGAGGTTGATCGTCACTTTATAAAGGAGAAGCTAGATGCTGAGACCATTATCTTTCCTTTTGTTCATTCGGAAGATCAACTTGCAGATATACTCACAAAAAGAGTGTCTAAGAAGGCTTTTTATGACTCACCTAGCAAGCTGGGCATGGTCGATGTGTATGCACCAACTTGAGGGGGAGTGTTAGCATGAGTCAACATACACCAACCAAATCTCACCAACCAAATCTCTAGCCGTAGAAATTGACAAACAATCTTTGGTTTCATACCTAATAATTGGTAGTCTAGAATTCTATATATACCTTGTAATTATTCAGTTCAATATATAAGAGATTGTAGCTTATTCTACTAAAATCTCATATCAAGTGTTTGTAGGTTCTTCAAGGATGACAAACTTGTACGATAAGTTACATGTCTAACTCCCAGAAACCTCAACTGAATTAATGAGTGTCCAAAAACTACACTATGATCCGTGCGATCACGCTTCCCACGACTCTTGCAATATAATTCTAAGATTCTTAGTAGTTTGAAATTCTTGCAAGTAAAGTCTATGTTTTCATCAACCTCGACGGGAATATGGAGGGAGCGTAAATGGGTATATGAGTTTAGAAATGCGTACTCATCAAGTGTAGCGTGGATGGCAAGCCTTGGAGATTTGGTCAAGTGGTGAGATGCTGCTAACACATGTTCTTTCCCCGTATATACTTCAAGAAAATTTTCCTCCCTCCCCTTTGTGAGAGAGAACCCTCTCAGAACATCATGGATGCGAATGGTTTTAACGCTGCCAAGATATGTTAGCGTTCCCACCTGGATCATGCACCTATCTAGTAACTGATTAAAGCAATTTTCAGCCACCCCTTCTTCGATTTCTTCTCCTTGTTGTGGTAGGAATCCTTCTGCAACCCACAATCGAATCAGATACTTTTTCTCTATGAGGGAATCTTCGAGAAATATACCCAAATGGAGAAAACATGATTTTAAATGGACAGGCAAGTCGATGTAGCTTAGGGCTAAGATTGCAGAGATTTGATCTTGAGCAGTGATCAGATGCCAAAGGATGTTTTGAAGCACGCGCTCCCATTCCACTGTGGTTCTCGATTTCGTGGACAGTAATCCTCCAAGCACAACTACTGCCAAAGGCAGACCACCGCATTTAGCCACCATCTCTCTTCCAAGTTTCTGCAAGTTAGAGGGGATATCATCCAGTCCTGGGAGTGCTTTATTGAGGAACAGTTCTAAGCTCTCATTTTCTGTTAACTTCCGCGGCTGGTGCGGACTGCTTCTTGGATCTGCATATACAGCAACATCCTTAAGGCGAGTGGTGAGCCTCACCTTACTTCCCATCTCCCGACCAGGAAATAGCTTTAAGACCATCCCAACCCTCCTTCCATATATCATCAAGAACCACCAGATACCTCTTTTCTTTCAGGAATTTGTGCAGCATTTCTACCAGTCTCCTCTTCTAGGTTCCAGGGCATCTCGATCGTGAGGACAACCAACATCTTTAATGATTTCTCTGAAGGATCTCTTTCCTATTGAACTCTTGGGTAACATAGACAAAGGATCTACAATGAAACTGGTTCGCAAGATCATGGTGATTGTACAATTTCTTTGCAAGAGTGGTCTTGCCCAAACCTCCCATGCCCACAATAGAAATTACAGATCGGCTTCTTTCCATAGTACACAGTTGTGATATCAGTGCCATGGTGTCCTCGACAAGGTCAACCAACTCATCTTCCTGCATGTTCGGTGACGGTTGTCTCCACCATCGCAACCTTTCATTTGTTAAGTTCACTGCTTCACCTCCTTGATTGTTGATGCTAGTTATCCCGAAACTTTCCTTTTGTTTGGAGATGTTGTCCATCCTGGCCTGAATCTTTTCAATCTTTCTTCGGATTTTGCGAAGATGAATTGGCTTCAGGACTTTTCTACATGAACCTTGTGCTGCTGCCTCGCTGATGTAAGTCTCTATCAACACTTCAGCATCAGATGCTACTTCTCTTATCTGTGACATCCAAGCCTTAAACCTTTCTGATCTATTTCGCACAGCATCAGCATCCTGGAGGAAGCCTTGCATCCAACTCAGTGTGTCTCTAAGATGCTGAACCTTCTCACGCACACCTTTCAGCAGAACTGCTTCTTCAACCAACCAACTAGTGAGCATTTTCACAGCAACTGAAACAGCTGCATATTCCGCCATCTCTCGCCTTTTCCTTTCTGATTTTTTCTCACTTTGTGGAACTTTTTTTTAAGGTACAGTAGCTATTCACATACCTTAAAGTTCTATTGCGGAAGGCTTGCCGAAGATATACGTTCAAATTTGATCTAGTTATAACATCCACGAGTTGCTACGGACTTTCTTAGAAACTCTGCAATTTTGTTTGGATCGATTGCAACAGCGAAAGTGACTACTCCTCAGAATATACAACTCTCAACTTGGTGAATCTCACGGAGATAAGGTAATCTACTCCACCGCGACAGCTTCTTCTCCAGTTTAATGGTTATCCTAGCGTTAACTTTTGGCAAGTCAGCTGGATCGTTGTCCGGGCGCTATCACAATAATTCAGCAGACTTGTACTACTTAAAATTGACTTGGTCTTGTAATAACCCTCGTTTTCAAACATTATTTGAATTGAATTAAATTCTATAAAGTTGTGAAGTTTGATTTAAACCGAATATGATTGCTTGCAAACGTTACGAAACGGGAACGGAAACGTTCCGAGAACGTTTAATAAGAAAACGTTACGTTTCCGAACGAATTTATCGACTTTTATTTCGTCGCTCGGTTGTGAAAACTTTCTTCACGGAAGTTGTAGAGCTCGTCGATACGAGTTCGTGGATATGTGACGCGTCCTAATCGGACGACGTACGTAAAAGTTATTAACGACGGAAGTTGGTTTCCGATTTTGGGAGGGGGTATATAAGTAATTGGTTGCAACTAGGGTTCCCATATTTGGAAACCCTTCACCCTCTCAACCCGCCGCTCTCTTCTCTCTCACTCCCTCACTCTCTCGACTTTCTCTTCCTCTCCCTCACTCGGTTCTCTCTCCCCTCACCGATCAATCTCACCTCTCCCTCTCGAACCCGAGTTCCTTCCTTCCCTCTTCTCTTCTCTCTCTCTCGAGGTCCTCTCTCTTCCTCACGAACCCGAGTTCCTCCCTCTCGCCTCTCCCCCGATCCCACGCGACAGATTGAAGCTTGGGGACCTCACCGCCGGCAGCTACGACCTCACCACCACGACGTGACCACCCCACGAGCACGACGCATCACCGGCGACGCTGCGAAGCTCGGCGTGACTCTCGGACGCAAAACGCAGGCGGTCCGAATCTACCAAGGAACTTCAACGATTTCAATTCGTGATTTAGGTAAGGGTTTTGGTTAGATCGATTGTTGGATTGTTGTTGTTGTATTTATGAATGATTTGGGGAAGTTTGAAGTAGATCGGAGAGGGGGAGCGGAGGAGAAGAAGGAGGAGATACCGCCGCCTAGAGGCGGCGCGTGAGAAGGCTAGGGATAGCCTAGGAGTCGGCGGAGGCCGTAGGAGGATAGAGGTGGAGGAGGGGGAGAGTTTAGGCACGGCGGTGGCGTCACACGCTCCGTGGTTAGCCTCGGCGCGTGGAACCCACGCGCAGCCGGCCGGAGGTGGCGCGTGTGCCACACGCGCCGCCGTGTGAGGCGGTGTAAATAGTTTTGACTGAAAGGGGTATTTTGGTAATTTACTGTGTAACGGTAAATGTAAATGTAAATTTTAATTACTACGGTAAATGTAATTAATTTTTACCTTCGGTAAATGTAATTATAAATTACTTTCAGTAAATGTAAAAAGTAATTTGTAAAAGGGTAATTTAGTAAATTTTATTTACTGAGTTGTATTTACATTTAAATCGTACGTATACGTACAAAAATACGTAATAATATTTATACGTACAGAAATACGTATTAATATTTATACGTACAGAAATACGTATTAATATTTATACGTACAGAAATACGTATTATTATTTATACGTACAGAAATACGTATTATTATTTATACATACAGAAATACGTATTAATATTTATACGTACAGAAATACGTATATAGTATTTATACGTACAGAAATACGTATTAATATTTATACGTACAGAAATACGTATATAATATTTATACGTACAGAAATACGTATTAATCGTATATTTGCACAGTAACCGTGAATAGTGAACAGTGAACAGTAACTTCGTATAAATCAAAATTGCTGAACAGTAGCTGTTTATTACTGTTTTGGCATTTAAAGGTTTACGAAACGATTCTGAATGCTTGTCTTATCTCTTTAAGGTGATCGCTAAATCGAGGAAAGGGATTATTATCGGAAATTGAGGAATTACGCTCAAGTCAATAAGGTGAGTAAAATCTCACTGAATTTACGAATCTACCCTCGTGGTGATTCAACATTTTGCAAGTGTGTTTATCAAATGAATTATAACATGTATATAATTTAGTGGACTACATATATATAGTATAATGGTAATAGGTACATAATATATATATAGTTCATTAAACTACGTACTGTTAGTAATTCATTAAAAATAGTCATTTCGATGACGGAAGTGAGAAATGAGCATGTGTAGTGAAATATGACATGTATAAGATATAGTGGATTATATATATATTGTATAAATGGTAAATAAGTACGAATATATATAGTTTGCTATATAATATACTGTTATGATTTTATTGTGATTATATTGAGCATGTGATTTGAATTGTACAATATGATGTGGGATTATTGTACGTGATTTTTAACATTGAGATTGTTAAAATGTGAATTGTCTTCGGACCTGAATTTTTGGTACAATATGATGTGAGATTATTGTACGTGTTTGGCAAGTCGAAACCTAGCCTTTGGCCGGGCGAAAGTTACGATACAGTTAGAGCTATAGTCTGTCTGCCTTAGTACTGCATGTGAGGTAACGGGTGGTTATTTGCTCATGGGTACTCGGTGTATTTGGATGTTGGGTAGCGGGTGGCTATCCAATATCAACGGTGTATTACGAGAGGGGTAACAGATGTGTACCAGCGTTCTTGGTACCCGTATTATAAATGCATTGGGTAACCAGAAGGGTTACTTAATTTCCTCATGAGCTTTTTATTTCATATTTCTTGGGTCAACCAGATGGGCTGATCATTGGCTCATGGGGGCATTTATATTTGTTGTTTGTGATCTTTCGTATATTTTGATATGCGAACTGTATTGTGATTTTACTCATACGAGCTATAAGCTTACCGGGTTTGTGTTTACAATCCCGGTGCACCAATTCGATGGTGTAGGGGATCATTCTGCAGGTGCTGATTAGTGGGAGTTGAGTGACGACTACAGAGGCTTGAAGTCGTTCTTATCCTACTTGTGGTGAGGTTTTAGCGTGGGTTTGTGTGTGAGATGTTGTGTAATTTCATTTGTGAGATTTGTGAGTGATTTGTGAGGATTATTACACTTCCATTTTATGTATGGATTATAAATTTGGTTTGTAATAATTGGTTGACTGAGTTGTATTGAGAACTCAGAATTGATCCGCTGTTACACTTTAATGATTTCGAGTTATTTGAGATTATTCGGTGTTTAACGACTTTAGAATTTTGAGTTTTAAAGCTCGATATTTTGGGGTCGTTACAGTTGGTATCAGAGCCTAAGTGCGTATTTGGCGATTATCAATATTATCCGGGAGCGATGATCCGACTGCAGGCGGGCCCCCATCACATGCTCATCGGTATTGATATGTCGTCGGGTACGCGAGAGTGTTTTAGGAGCCATACCTAATGGTTTGGTCCTCCGAGAAGTATCGTGATGATACTTCGATGATTCATCATATCCTGAAATTTCATGTTAATACCTATTGAGTCTGTTTTAGTTGAATTCGAGATTTCACAAGTATTGACTAAGTGTTTCGTTGTTTGAAGGTGATGAACGCTGATAAGGGTCGAGGACAGGGCCGAGGACGGGCGAGAGGACGTGGTCGAGGTAGGACCG
The DNA here is from genome assembly GCF_933775445.1 of Argentina anserina. Lineage (NCBI taxonomy): Eukaryota > Viridiplantae > Streptophyta > Magnoliopsida > Rosales > Rosaceae > Argentina > Argentina anserina. The sequence goes on from NC_065876.1 coordinate 14,612,329, forward strand.
CGGGCCGAGTCCGCAACGTGGAGAACCTTCATGAGGAGGCTGCTCCACAGGTAGAGCGGGTAGGCCGAGGTCGAGGTAGGGCCACAGGTCGAGTCCGCAACGTGGAGAACCTCTATGAGGAGGCTGCTCCGCAGGAGGAGCAGGATGAGCCAGCTCCTGCGGTTAGAGATGACGGTCGAGTGTTGAAGCTGATCAAGGATATTAGTGCACTGTCAGCTCCGATATTTCATGGGGGACTAGATCACATGGTAGCTGACCATTGGATCGAGGGTATGGAGGCTTATTTTGAGTTGATGGAGTGCACAGAGATTGAGAAGAGAAAGATAGCTACATTCTTTCTCAAGGGTGATGCTCTAGATTGGTGGAAGAGCATGAGACAGACTGTGGATGTGTCTACATTCACATGGGGAGATTTCACCACCATATTCCAAGAGAAGTATTTTCCAGCCTCAGTACAGGAGGACTTAGAGTTGGAGTTTCTGGCATTGGTACAGGGAGACATGACCATTAGAGAGTATGATGCTCGATTCTCGCAACTGTATCGGTATGTCAGGCCTATGGGTGCGACTGCTTTGGCTCAGAAGTATCTACGTGGGCTGAAACAAGAGTACAAGACCATGATATCAGTCCTTTGCCTGACTTCACGGGAGCAGATATTTGAGAGTGCTATGAGTTTGGAGCAAGCAGAGAAGACTCGAGCAGGTGATGTGGGGAACAGAGATGCGAAAGGGAAAGGCAAGGCAGTCTATACAGGCAGCGAGCACTCAGGGCCGAAGGATAGGTCATGGAAGAGGCCAAGACCCCACTATCAGGCCCCGACAAGGGCGCCACCCTTAGCCATCAGAGCAGCACCAGTCAGACCATTAGCAGCAGTGAGGTGTTATAGCTGCAATGAGATGGGACATTACGCCTCAGCATGTCCGAAACCGAAGAGAGCAGGCTGCCACCGGTGCGGGCAAGTGGGACACATAGCTCGAGATTGTACCCGACCACTTCCGGGTAGACAGGAACGGCCGCAGAGACAGCTACCAGCGGGCCAAGCTAGAGTGTTCGCAGTGGGTCAGCGAGATACAGGGGTGGAAGGTACATTATCACTTTTTGACTACCTTGCTAGAGTGTTGTTTGATACGGGAGCATCGCATTCATTCATTGCTAGTTCAGTAGTGGAGATGCTAGGATTGATTCCTACACCTCTCGGGGACGCCTTATGTGTCACTTCACCCCTTGGAGTGTCACTTGAGTTAGAGACAATCTGCAAAGCTTGTCCTATTTTGATTGGAAGTAGAGAGTTCTCTGCTTCGTTGATTGTGATTCCGGACCACACTTATGATGTGATCTTGGGGATTGATTGGTTGAGACCACAGCATGCTGTGATTGATTGTTTTGACATGGTAGTGTCCTTTCATAGACCTGGAGAGCCAGTGTTTCGTTATCGTTGCCTCAAGTCCGACAACGCCATGAGATCAGGAGTTTTGGCACATGTGGAGTCAGTGGATCAGGAAGTGACTATCACAGACATTGTGGTAGTATCTGAGTTTGGTGAAGTATTCCAAGAGATACCGGGGCTACCTCCTCGAAGAGTGGTAGATTTCTGCATTGATGTAGTACCCGGTACAACACCTGTGTCAAAGGCGCCATATAGAATGGGGCAGAATGAACTTAAGGAGCTGAAGGTGCAGATCGATGAGCTATTAGACCAAGGGTTCATTAGACCTAGTGTTTCACCTTGGGGAGCACCTGTTTTGTTCGTGAAGAAGAAAGATGGTTCTCTGCGGTTATGTGTGGACTACAGAGAACTGAACAAGGTGACCATCAAGAATAGGTATCCCTTACCTAGGATTGATGACTTGTTCGATCAGCTCAAAGGTGCTACAGTGTTCTCTAAGATTGATTTGAGATCCGGTTATCATCAACTCAGAGTGAAGGAAGAAGATATATCGAAGACAGCCTTCAGGACCCGGTATGGACATTATGAGTTTGTCGTCATGCCATTTGGTCTAACGAATGCACCAGCTGTCTTCATGAGTTTGATGAACCAAGTATTTAGTCCGTACTTGGATGAGTTTGTAGTGGTGTTTGTGGATGATATTCTGATATACTCCAAGACACGAGAAGAACATGTGGTGCACCTGAGAACAGTGTTGCAGACTTTGAAGGAGGCGAGACTGTATGCCAAGCTAGAGAAGTGTGAGTTCTGGAAAGAAGAGGTCAAATTCCTTGGTCATGTTGTCTCAAAAGATGGAGTTCTAGTGGACCCGTCAAAGGTGGAGGCAGTAAAGAATTGGAGTCGTCCAAAGAACCCTACAGAGATACGTAGTTTTCTCGGTTTGGCAGGATACTACAGGAGGTTTATTGAGGGGTTTTCTAGTATCGCTTCTTCATTGACCAAGTTGACCAAGAAAGATACTCCGTTTGTGTGGACGGATGCATGTGAGGATGCATTCAACAAACTAAAGACTAGACTGACCACAGCTCCAGTGTTGACGATTCCCTCTAGTGGTGGTGGCTATGTCATTTACAGTGATGCTTCACTCCAGGGTTTGGGTTGTGTGTTGATGCAGGATGGAGGAGTCGTTGCATATGGCTCGAGACAGTTGAAGATTCATGAGAAGAATTATCCGACACACGACCTAGAGCTTGCGGCAGTTGTATTTGCCCTGAAGATTTGGAGACATTACTTGTATGGTGAGAAATTTCAACTCTTTTCAGATCATAAGAGTTTGAAGTACTTGTTCTCACAGAAGGAGCTGAATATGAGGCAGAGGAGGTGGATGGAACTCCTCAAGGACTATGACTTCACATTAGAGTACCACCCGGGGAAGGCAAATGTGGTGGCCGATGCCTTGAGCAGAAAACCGAGAGGCATAGTAGCATCACTTATGGTCCAGGAATGGTTCATGCTAGAAGCGGCATCAGAATTCGATTTGGTACCATCGGGAGGAGAACCAAGGGTCTTTCTTGGTAGTGTCACAGTACAACCCACATTGATCACGAGGATCATACAGGGTCAGGCGCATGATAGACACTCACGAGCTAAGTTGGCGGATCTAGTAGTTGATACGCTTGATGAGTGTCCTTCTGAGTGGAGAGTTGGACCCGATGGAGGGTTGAGGTTTGGGGCAAGATTGTGTGTCCCAGATTGTGATGATCTTCGGGAGGAGGTTCTTCGTACGGCACATCGCTCACGCTATACCGTCCATCCAGGGAACACCAAGATGTACAAGGACCTATGCAGACAATTCTGGTGGAACGGTATGAAGAAAGATGTAGCAGAGTTTGTATCGAAGTGCCTTACATGTCAGCAAGTGAAAGCAGAACACCAACGACCAGCTGGCATGTTGAAACCACTGACTATTCCTCTTTGGAAGTGGGAGCAGATATCTATGGATTTTGTGACCGGGTTGCCCAGATCGAAGAAGGGTCACGATGCCATATGGGTGATTGTCGATCGGTTGACGAAGTCGGCTCATTTCCTCCCAGTGTCGATGAAGTACCCAGTGGACGTGCTTGGGAAACTATATGTGGATGAGGTAGTGAGACTTCATGGTGCTCCAGTTTCTATTGTTTCCGATAGAGATGCACGTTTCACTTCGAAGTTCTGGGGTGGTTTGCAGAAGGCGATGGGCACTACCTTGGATATGAGTACAGCTTTTCACCCTCAGACGGATGGACAGACAGAGAGGGTGAATCAGGTGATGGAAGACATGTTGAGAGCATGTGTGTTGGATTTCAAGGGTAGCTGGGAAGATCATTTGAGATTGATTGAGTTTGCCTACAACAACAGCTACCATTCTAGCATTGGCATGGCACCGTATGAGGCACTTTATGGTAGGCCATGTCGATCTCCGATCTGTTGGGCCGAAGTTGGTGATGAGGCACTGATGGGTCCAGAGGTGGTTCAGGAAACCACGGAGAAGATCTCGATCATTCGAGATAGAATCCGGACCGCTCAGAGTAGACAGAAGAGCTATGCAGACTTGAAGAGGAGACATGTGGAATTTGAGGTCGGTGATCATGTGTTCTTGAAAGTTTCACCTATGAGAGGTGTAGTGAGATTCGGCAAGAAAGGAAAGTTGGCACCGAGGTACGTTGGGCCCTTTGAGATATTTGAGAAGGTGGGCGAACTAGCTTATCGACTAGCCTTGCCTACTAGTATGTCGGGTGTTCACAATGTCTTCCACATTTCCATGTTGAGGAAGTATGTACCAGATGAGTCACATGTGATTGATCATAGCACCATTGAGGTGAAGGAAAATGCTACATTTGTGGTCGAACCGGTTTGTATCCTGGATAGATCCACAAAGAAGCTTCGGAGGAGAGAAGTTGGGCTAGTCAAAGTGTTGTGGAGTCACCATGATGAGGGTGATGCATCTTGGGAACTAGAGTCAGACATGATGACCAGATATCCACAGTTGTTTGTTGAGTGAGCTTGAATTTCGGGACGAAATTCCTTTAAGGGGGGTAGATTGTAATAACCCTCGTTTTCAAACATTATTTGAATTGAATTAAATTCTATAAAGTTGTGAAGTTTGATTTAAACCGAATATGATTGCTTGCAAACGTTACGAAACGGGAACGGAAACGTTCCGAGAACGTTTAATAAGAAAACGTTACGTTTCCGAACGAATTTATCGACTTTTATTTCGTCGCTCGGTTGTGAAAACTTTCTTCACGGAAGTTGTAGAGCTCGTCGATACGAGTTCGTGGATATGTGACGCGTCCTAATCGGACGACGTACGTAAAAGTTATTAACGACGGAAGTTGGTTTCCGATTTTGGGAGGGGGTATATAAGTAATTGGTTGCAACTAGGGTTCCCATATTTGGAAACCCTTCACCCTCTCAACCCGCCGCTCTCTTCTCTCTCACTCCCTCACTCTCTCGACTTTCTCTTCCTCTCCCTCACTCGGTTCTCTCTCCCCTCACCGATCAATCTCACCTCTCCCTCTCGAACCCGAGTTCCTTCCTTCCCTCTTCTCTTCTCTCTCTCTCGAGGTCCTCTCTCTTCCTCACGAACCCGAGTTCCTCCCTCTCGCCTCTCCCCCGATCCCACGCGACAGATTGAAGCTTGGGGACCTCACCGCCGGCAGCTACGACCTCACCACCACGACGTGACCACCCCACGAGCACGACGCATCACCGGCGACGCTGCGAAGCTCGGCGTGACTCTCGGACGCAAAACGCAGGCGGTCCGAATCTACCAAGGAACTTCAACGATTTCAATTCGTGATTTAGGTAAGGGTTTTGGTTAGATCGATTGTTGGATTGTTGTTGTTGTATTTATGAATGATTTGGGGAAGTTTGAAGTAGATCGGAGAGGGGGAGCGGAGGAGAAGAAGGAGGAGATACCGCCGCCTAGAGGCGGCGCGTGAGAAGGCTAGGGATAGCCTAGGAGTCGGCGGAGGCCGTAGGAGGATAGAGGTGGAGGAGGGGGAGAGTTTAGGCACGGCGGTGGCGTCACACGCTCCGTGGTTAGCCTCGGCGCGTGGAACCCACGCGCAGCCGGCCGGAGGTGGCGCGTGTGCCACACGCGCCGCCGTGTGAGGCGGTGTAAATAGTTTTGACTGAAAGGGGTATTTTGGTAATTTACTGTGTAACGGTAAATGTAAATGTAAATTTTAATTACTACGGTAAATGTAATTAATTTTTACCTTCGGTAAATGTAATTATAAATTACTTTCAGTAAATGTAAAAAGTAATTTGTAAAAGGGTAATTTAGTAAATTTTATTTACTGAGTTGTATTTACATTTAAATCGTACGTATACGTACAAAAATACGTAATAATATTTATACGTACAGAAATACGTATTAATATTTATACGTACAGAAATACGTATTAATATTTATACGTACAGAAATACGTATTATTATTTATACGTACAGAAATACGTATTATTATTTATACATACAGAAATACGTATTAATATTTATACGTACAGAAATACGTATATAGTATTTATACGTACAGAAATACGTATTAATATTTATACGTACAGAAATACGTATATAATATTTATACGTACAGAAATACGTATTAATCGTATATTTGCACAGTAACCGTGAATAGTGAACAGTGAACAGTAACTTCGTATAAATCAAAATTGCTGAACAGTAGCTGTTTATTACTGTTTTGGCATTTAAAGGTTTACGAAACGATTCTGAATGCTTGTCTTATCTCTTTAAGGTGATCGCTAAATCGAGGAAAGGGATTATTATCGGAAATTGAGGAATTACGCTCAAGTCAATAAGGTGAGTAAAATCTCACTGAATTTACGAATCTACCCTCGTGGTGATTCAACATTTTGCAAGTGTGTTTATCAAATGAATTATAACATGTATATAATTTAGTGGACTACATATATATAGTATAATGGTAATAGGTACATAATATATATATAGTTCATTAAACTACGTACTGTTAGTAATTCATTAAAAATAGTCATTTCGATGACGGAAGTGAGAAATGAGCATGTGTAGTGAAATATGACATGTATAAGATATAGTGGATTATATATATATTGTATAAATGGTAAATAAGTACGAATATATATAGTTTGCTATATAATATACTGTTATGATTTTATTGTGATTATATTGAGCATGTGATTTGAATTGTACAATATGATGTGGGATTATTGTACGTGATTTTTAACATTGAGATTGTTAAAATGTGAATTGTCTTCGGACCTGAATTTTTGGTACAATATGATGTGAGATTATTGTACGTGTTTGGCAAGTCGAAACCTAGCCTTTGGCCGGGCGAAAGTTACGATACAGTTAGAGCTCTAGTCTGTCTGCCTTAGTACTGCATGTGAGGTAACGGGTGGTTATTTGCTCATGGGTACTCGGTGTATTTGGATGTTGGGTAGCGGGTGGCTATCCAATATCAACGGTGTATTACGAGAGGGGTAACAGATGTGTACCAGCGTTCTTGGTACCCGTATTATAAATGCATTGGGTAACCAGAAGGGTTACTTAATTTCCTCATGAGCTTTTTATTTCATATTTCTTGGGTCAACCAAATGGGCTGATCATTGGCTCATGGGGGCATTTATATTTGTTGTTTGTGATCTTTCGTATATTTTGATATGCGAACTGTATTGTGATTTTACTCATACGAGCTATAAGCTTACCGGGTTTGTGTTTACAATCCCGGTGCACCAATTCGATGGTGTAGGGGATCATTCTGCAGGTGCTGATTAGTGGGAGTTGAGTGACGACTACAGAGGCTTGAAGTCGTTCTTATCCTACTTGTGGTGAGGTTTTAGCGTGGGTTTGTGTGTGAGATGTTGTGTAATTTCATTTGTGAGATTTGTGAGTGATTTGTGAGGATTATTACACTTCCATTTTATGTATGGATTATAAATTTGGTTTGTAATAATTGGTTGACTGAGTTGTATTGAGAACTCAGAATTGATCCGCTGTTACACTTTAATGATTTCGAGTTATTTGAGATTATTCGGTGTTTAACGACTTTAGAATTTTGAGTTTTAAAGCTCGAAATTTTGGGGTCGTTACAGGTCTTGGCTTTGAACTTAATCTTAGAATAGCATCTAGCCACTCCCGAAAAACACAAAAGGGCTAACTAGTTGAAAAAGAAGATACAATGGTAATGGTATCAGTTATCCTTCAAACAGTTCAAAGTGACACAATGGTTCACAAACAGGGGGGAGGTTGAGCAATTTCTTACAAGTCGATGTATAAAAAATTTATGATACATTGTTCAATTTCATACAGCAGATAACCACGGATGTTTTACTACTTTTTTCATCAGTCTTCACGTGATTGAGAGATCATTATCATTCTGTTTCAGCTGGTGGCTGTTCTCTGGGATGTTTGGAAGCATAGTGATCCGCAAGTTGCTTTGCATTTGCAAGTTGCGCCTGGAAACACCACATTTTGTCAGACTACGGTGCACACTAAAATGGCGTCCTTTGTAAGTTTTCAAAATGAGTCCCGACAGAAACAGACCCTCTTAAGCATGATTAACCAAATGATATTCAGGTTTTAGAGTCAAGGCCATTCCCACAAAAGAGAAGATGATCCAGGTCCAATTGTCAAAATGTAGACAACCACCGGTCCACCACCAATTACTGCCAAATAATCGTTTGATCACTAGGCTCCAGAAACAGGCAACAACATCTAACGTTAGGCAGACCCAACACACCACCCCTATCTATTGTATTACCGCACCTCTATCAATGAGGTTAAAGGTCCTTCACTCCAGGGCAACTGTATGGCAGGGTTAAGAGAAACACTACTTTATTAACAACTAAAACTAATCACAGCCATTACAAGCAAGCAGTCAACCGTCAAATATAAGGAAACTGATCAGATTCATTGGAGTGTGTTTAAGCATGCCTGTGAGAATACATATTATATAGAACTAAAAATATATGAATAATATTAAAATACACGTCAGTAGAAAACCAAAACAGATTTGCTGCTAATAACCAACTATAATTCTTTCCATTGTTGCTAAATATTTGTAGTTGTAGAATTGGTAACATTATGATCTACGCAGATACTAAAACCTTGAACCATCCAGTCGTGAATATTTGCCACCACTCTATCCTTCAGCGATTATTGACACAGGAAAAATCATGTTGGCTGAAGAAAATGATTGATTTGCTCATGGTATTGTCTTCAACTGTTGATAATATCCAGCTACTATTTTTATTATCTATTTATCATAACAAGTCATAAGTAGAGCAAAGCTGAAATGGCCTTGGGTCCTCCAGACACATGCTATTATCTGCAAGTACAACATTAGGATTTTAGTGGAAGGAGAAAAGCAAAAGCTTTATCGAATTCTGGGAGTTGGCTATTAATTGGTCATCTCGCCAGATGGGAATAAATGGATATTGCAATGTCATAGAGTGGAAGAATTAAGGTACAAAGTTGTTTATCAGTCCACCTTAAATGATTCTGTTTCATTAGCTTTAAGGTCTGAGAGTCATATCAGGTTTCAGCAGGTCATTTCTCTAGTAACTTTGGCTATATTGTTTCTCTGCAAAACTTCTCATCCAAAGTTTGATTTTTCTTCCTTCTAAAAAATAAAATAACAGGGTCCTCCCTCAGATTGAATCTAGAATTCAATAACAATCACAAATAGATGAAGCTGGATCTTAGTCCAAATGATCAGACCTGAGGTATTATCCATCAAGATTACTGACCCCCAAAAAAATGGGGTTAGTTGATAGAAATTTTTTCATCTTTTAGGAATTTAACAAGAACTCTTTGTTTACTGCAGACCTTCTAAAAAGAAAACTGGGAAGCGTGGGGAATGTTATATTAACTACAGAATAACTAAACAATAAGATGCCCATTAGGATTCTAGCATTCCTATGTCTAGAAGATGCTAAGGCATCATCCCATCCTCCATTACATGTCATATCCTCCAATTCTTATTGCTCTTCAAAAGGGGATTATGACTTGGCCCAATACAATGTCTCTTATTTTATTACTATTTGTTCAGACCCTGTGGCTCTAACCACTGAGGTATGTGACGCTCCAAGATAAAATGGGAACAGTTGAAACTTGAGAGGAAGGATGGTCATCTGATCACTCTCCAGTACAATTATATGAATGCCAATATGAACATATGGACCCTCAGGCAAGCACCTTTTGAATTCTTGTTTATGGTCAAGTGTTAACTAGGCAGGGAGAAGAGAAGCCTAAATGGACAGTGCAAACAGAAACCTAACTGGAAAGTGAGAAGAGAAACTCAATAGATTAGGGAGAGATGAGAAGGCAGTGTAAAGAGCGGAGAAATTTGTGTTTTTTTCTCCAGACTATTTGTTCATTAGGTTGCTATAAGATAATGTAATCTGTAGTTACTGCTGAAAATAATTGTGAATTAGGTTGAAAATATGAGTATAAAAGGTCATAAGTAAAACAATTAGGAAAACCTTCAGCACACGCAAAGCGCGTGTAGGAAGGCTAGTAGATTATAAAACCAGATTATTTTGGTTTACTAGACCATACAAAAACAAGACTGGGAAAACGTTTTATTCCATGCAAATTAACTAACTAACAGGATAACCCTCTATTGTTCTTGCATTCATATGTTAGTCAATCTTGCCTAAAATCAACCAAACCTCTCTAGTATTACATCTTATTCCTCCGGTTCATATTCTTCATCAGAAGTATATTAGGACTTGCACATATTACTCCATCACTAAACTTAATTTCTTCGTACAGTCTCTCTACAATCCTGTTGTACTTTTACCAGGATCACCCCTATATTTTATAAACAACCTCAAATGGATGCATACTATCAATGAAAGCAGCTCAGAAAACTGTAACTAGGAAGTTGGGTTTATTGAACTTTCCGAAGAGAATTCACTTGTTCACTGCAAATGCCACATGAATCATAACGCACATGAATCCACAGAGACATACACACATGAACACCTGACATGCAGATGCTCACTACCTAATCAGATGACAGCGAAATCAAAAGCGCCAATAAGATTTGGTCCACATACACCTTAACCCTCCCCCAGATATCCTTGACCACCACCATTAAATTTCTCTACTGTAACCAGTGTTTTCAAAGACAAAAACGAAGGCGAAGGCGATCAGGTCGAGCCTCGCGAGGCGAGAGCATCGGCACGCTAAGGCGACTTAAGACGACCGCATTTCCAACAATAATTATTTTAATTATATATATAAATTATTCTAAAATCAAAGTAGATGTATATAAATCCAATATTTCTTTTGTCGTAAATTGATGGGTTCAGATAAAAACGAAATAAGGACCGACCCAAACAAAAACCAACAATAAATGCCCACAACTCTTGGAATGGAAGTCCATAAACAAAAACAGAAGAGAAACGTAGAAGAGTTTGAGGTATTTATTGTTGTGGGCATTTATTTGAGGTAGCGGGGCTTTTCTTGGTCGCTCCGCACCGGAGTGCGCACTTGCATCGCCTCGGCGTCGCCTTTGAAAACAGAGACTGTAACATCAGAACCATAAGCCAATCTTAACACTTACTGCCAAATATCACCATCAAATCCAATCACATCAATTTCCCAAACATGCATCACTCTTTCCTTATCCCCGCCTTCTTAAACCCACACCTAACAACCATTGCAACACCATTGCTCCTTTGATCACAACGAGAGAAATATGGAACCAGATTCTGTCGACACCAGTGTACGCTGAGTGCATAATCACACAAACAAAGACCGGCTAATATCTTCTACGTCATAAACCCTATCAATATCCTATAAAATAAACACCACTAATATCTTACATGCTGATCTTGGAAGCTACTCCCAAACCACTTCTACAATGTACAATGTCGTTCCGCTCTTACTCCTCCACACAGTATCACTAAGCAAAACAAACTCACCTACTTGTTACTCCTCTACAATATCAATCCTTTGACACTGTAATCGAATCATCAATTGGTAATACACCCCAAAACTCTAGATAATAATAATTTGAGTAATCAAAAGCATAAGAATTGCAATCCGATCATGGAACTGAAAACAAAAGCTGTGATCAAAGCGATACAAGGAATTGAAACCTATGATGCACGAGTACGGGTACGAACATGGGATACGAGTACGGAATGATACGTGATATGTTTTTTTAAATAATTTTTAATATATATATATATAATAGTTTTCAGTTTGAGTTTTTAATCTTTGGACATAGAAACCCAAGACTAAAGACCCGAGCCCTTTCCTCTCTCCCTCTTTTCTTCTTTTTCTTCTTCTCCTTCCTTTCTTTTTTCTTCTCTTCTTCCTTCTGCTTCTCTTCTCTCTTCCTGACACAGCAACACAACTGCAGTCTTTGACCGGCTGCGCCGCCACCTTCCAGCCACGTCAGGGCACACCACCACCGCCATTCTCTCTCCCTTGACGAGCTCTACACAACCTAGTCCTTGGATGTCGGATTCGAGCCACATTCCGGCGACATCGAATTCAAGACAGCGATGCCGGTGAGCTTCTTAGCGTGTTCCTGGAGCTCCGGCGATCCAATCTCCTTCCCTTTGGTAATCTCGGTAACTTCTATTCCATTTTCAGTCAAGGATACGTGTATGTAGCGTATCCAACCCGTACCCGTATCTGATACGGATATGATACGGGTATTCCTCTTTTACAACGTATCTGTGTATCATAGATTGAAACTAAGAATATAAAAGGGAAGGAGAGCACCTTGCAGATATGGCAGCTGATTTTGAGAACTACGGCTCTGGCCTCGAACTGAGAGCCTTTAGGCTTCTGGTTCCTCTCCGCATTCTTTCTCTGGGCTTCGATCTTCTGCTTTCCCCGAGTCATGGCTCCTTCTCTGTGTGCGTCTCTCCCTCAGAAAGGCAGAGATAGCAAAGTACCGGTCAATTCCCTCTTCTTTTTATTCCACCCGGTCCAGACGAAGAGAGTCCGGTCTATATATAGTCAATACCCGGTCCAGACAGAGAGAGTCTGGTCTATATATAGTCAATGATCTAAATAGTGGTTATTGACATCGTATCATTTTTGTAAATTAAGGATATAACGATAATATATTGTATTTGTTATTTTTAATTAAATTTATTATTTTTATGAATTTTACTTCAACCAAGTACCAAATAAAAAAACACAAATGATTTCAAATAATAAAAACAAGTGTCTAAATAAGGATTTATTGGATTTGAGGTAGATAGTCAGTGGTTTGGCTCCACATATGAAGTTAGAAGTTTCGCCTGATGATGTTTTCGACTTCCCTGATTAAGATGTCGACGTTCAAAATCACTTTGAATATGAATAAAAAGTTTTTGTGTTCGAATAAGATAAAGTCTTTAACTGATTTAAGGCGCATTGCGTCTCAATTTTAAATTTTGTCATTTTTTCTTTCTTCATAAAAATAAAACAATGACATTTTTATTTGAAATAAAATTAAAAAAATCTGATATATCGAGTCAAAATCGGGTTGACCCGATATATCAGATTTTGACTATGAAATTATTGGTCAACGATAACTTGAAATGATATCTAGAATATCGTATAGTTTTCTTAATATTGGTGATATATCGATGATATATCGGGATTTTAGGACATTGTATTGCTACCGATTTTTTTTCATTTTTTTTTTCAAAAAAAATCCTCTCAAATGGTATCTAAATTATGTCTCGATGCACATTTTAATTTTTTTTAATGATAATAAATTATATTAAATTAAAATTGAAAGTACATGGAGCGATGCAACAACATCGAATTGAAAGAAGAAACTAACGAAATGTGCAAGTGCACTTATAAAAATAATAAAGGATAACAAGATGCATAAAAACGTATGAAGTTGATAGTAACCAGAGTACTTGTTGTTGCACGATATCATTGCACTGCATAAGTCAAAATAGTGTAAGTTTTGTGATATAAACCATAAGTAGAATCTTAACGGTAATAAGGGATATAATCTATTAGATGTGAAAGGATAATGAAATGAGACCCGAAAGAAACGAAGGTGACCATGTGTGTATTTACCCAGATTGGCATCACAAGGGAAGGAGAGCTCACCGGAGACCAAAGATCTCGTTAATCCTATGGTGAAGGACGACAACTGCCAAGCCAGAGAGACATTCTCATCATTAGAGTTTTCACTCAATAGTACTTGGATTAATGATTTTTTTTTTCAAACTGACCAACGGCAATACCAAGGACAAATTAAGCGGTAATCTGAACAATATTTTTCAAAATTCAAATTCATCTAATTTCTTATTCATCTCATGAAGTCATCTTTGTGTCTCATCACTTGTTAACTGTGTATGATGGATGAAAAATACGTTGGGGGAAAAACAAGTTTGACGTAAGATACTTAGTTCTAGAAAACAAGCAAGTAACCTCATAAAAATATCTAAAACACAAATTATCCCTATTTTATCTCATTCATCATTTAAATGAACAACACTTGATTAGAATCAATTAATGTAAAGTTAATCAATTGCATTTCAGTCCGTTCAACTTCAAACCATTGCCCACTAATGATTATATTTGTTGTAGTGAATGACACAAGTAGTAAAATTCATCTTCCTCCATATGTCTTCATGTCTTCGTGAAGTGCAAAAAAAAAAAACCAGTTGTTGCTTATATAAAGTCTATCATTCATTCAGTATGGCAAAAGTTGTCCAGTCATATTGAGCGACAAAAGTTGTCCAGTCATATTGAGCGACAAAAGAACAATATGAATCATTTTTAAGAAAACAAATTTACCTATGAATCTACAATACTTACCCGAAGAGCGTAATCTACATGCTAACGGAGGAGGAAGCTGATTAAAGTTAGAATGGCTTTATAAAATCATTATGTTATAGTTTCTATTTTAGTTTTAGGAGAAAACTAGAGATATACCCAATATTTAACCCACCCCCCCCCCCCCCTCCCCTCTATTAAATCAAACCCACACCTAATGGTACGTTTGGATGAGGAAATTATAAAATCTCTAGGAGTTTATAAATGATGTCATCTTAAAATCCATCAATTTAAAATTCGTTAATTATAAATTCTACTGTTTGGTTATATTTATGTGGAATTTGAAGTTTGTAAAAGATTAACTAGAACGTTTGAAATAAATTAAAGAGATGATTGACTAGAAAGTTTGAAAGTTTAACTAGAAAGCTTGAAATAAATTTTAATATAAAAGAGTTTTTTAAAAAGATAATTCAACACTGAAAAAGAATTTACAAATGACACATATTTTGTGGGGAATTCAAATAAGAAATTTAAGCAACGAATTCCTTCTTTTTATTTTCCACATAAATCTAGAATTTCTATTATATAGTTGCCAAATAAGAGAATTGTCTTTTGAAATTATAAAATCCTCACTTTAATTAAATTCCCTATTTCTTTCCCTCATCCAAACACACCACAAATGGTTTTTCAATCTAAACCCAATTTTTTTTATCTACAAGCATATTTTGCCCTTTTGATCATTTTAGTTTCCTTAATCGTAGCTTCTATTTATTGTACATGTTTAATTTAATCATTCTATTGATTTTTCATTATTTTAAATTGTTGAAAGATTTGATTTCAAATTTTTATTGAGAAAATTTTCTTTATATAGCTCATATGAGAGTTTCATAATACAAACGCCACTCCAGTTTTTGTAGATCATACGAGAGAAAATAAAGTTTATTGTGTACTTATACCATTCGTCTTTTTTTTAAATCTACCAATAAGGTACGTATGTTATCCATTGTATATAAGTTTTCTCAAATACTTTCTTTTCATATCATTGTACCATGAATTTTCGTGTGATAAACCTTTTGTTCTAGGTTTCAACTTTTCATTTTTTTTCACTCTCTACTATTATCTAATAGATAGAAACATGCATATTAGTATAAATTTCAAATTCAACCTATGAAAAAGATCTTTAGAATGATAAAATACCTAAAAAACAGGTTGATGTAAAAATTCCTAGAAGAGATATTAACTATAGAAATACATACATGTTTCGGAAGAATTACTATTCTACTTTTGTGTGTGTCTTAGCCTTATTAGGTTTCCTGTTAGAGATAGATTCACATATTTGTAATAGATTAGGATTCCAAATCTTATGGGATTGTGGTTATGTAATCCTATATATAGGCCTCATTATCAATCAATAAAGGGTTACATTTTGTTCCATTACATTATTATTATTCTCATTTTGTTCCTCCTCAAACACGTTATCATGCACTTTCTTCTACAGTGTCTGAGCGACGAGGCCACCACCAGAAAAATATAACCCTAGCCCTGAAATCTCGTGTCTTTGGCAGCCTTGTTATTATTAGCATCGCCTGAAATTGGACTTGTTACCGACCAATTGTTGTCAGAAAAGGGCACATTTAGAGATCAAATTTTCTTGGGACACCTAGCAAATTTCTCTTGGCACCCCAACTTCTCCCTTGACCTGAGTTGGTTGACTCCGGTGACATCTATTTCTCCAACCCCGGCGTCATGTTTTCTCGCCATGCTGTCGTCATTTCCTGCACCGCATCATCGCCGCCTCGTTGTGAAGCCCAGCCCATCCCCGACGTTGTGATTCTCCACTCGGCTTCCCCGACGTCGAAAGCCCCTGCTAGACAATCCTTCCCTTGTCCAGAATCATGGTCGTTCTTCTGGCGTCTGCTTGACTGTTGTGTCGCCCCCGCCTAACGTCGCCGTTCTTGCCTGATCCATCAACCCCGACTCGGTTCTTCGTCGTCGATATTGACCCAATTTTACAGATCCATAACTCAATCGGACTTGTTGAATCTGACCCGTGTCGACGGTCCCCAGACCCAACCCAGTCCAGCAGCCCGTTGGGCCTCAGGCTTCCGAGCCTAACAACCATCTTGGCTCTTTTCCTTTTCTTCTTTTTCGTTTTCCTATTTATTTGTTTAATCGTTTATTTGCACGTTTTAGTTTTCTAACTATGTTTCATGTGCTTGCATATGAAATGTGATCACTCGTCGTACTATGGTGATGACATTCATGCAGAGATGGATAATACTTTTCTCAACTACATGCGATTTCAATCGTATCCTCAAAAAACTTTATGTCATCGGACGAAGATCGACAAAGGAATTCATCAAGCAGTTTTGTTGCATGAAGATTGATTTGCAGAGAACTTTAATTATATGTGATCTATTTGGTAGACCAACCTGTTTGTTTTTCTTAAATTTGCTGCTTTTGAACATATATATATATATATATATATATATAAATTATCGGGCCCTATTAGCCTTCTTCATGTCTTTTTTCTAGCATTTCTTATAACGCCGATATACATCTGATTCCCCTCTTGGTTGACGTTTTTCGTGTGACGGTCTTAGGGGAGTCACATTATTATTTAAAAAGAAGAAATCGATTTCGTGTGGTTGTCTGAGTACACCGTTGTTTTGTATGCGATCATGAGAATCTCCGATATGCATCTATTAATTTGTGACCATATACATCACAACCATTCTAATTCCGATTACATACTTGAATAGTTTCGATTATTTGAAACCTATACAACCCTCATTTCTTATGGATGCGTCATCATCGCGATTGTTATTTGAATGTTTGAGTTTTATTAAACTCATGTCTATAAATAATAATCCAAAAGTTTACGTACTCATTTATTTGAGTTGAAATTCATTACTTTGAAGCAGCATTGTTTCATGACAAAAGATCTAAAAATAGCAAATTTTATGGGACATATTTAACGTGATTTAATAAACGTCTTTAACGTTGTTTTACCATAGTTGACCTTGATGCATGCTCCACATCCAAGAACCACAAGCCATTTTTTGGCACATGTATCTATTTATATTGAGGGAACATTTGAAATGGAAACATAAGATTTTTTCATTATCAAGTTAGCAAATTTTGATCCTCAGACTAAGGCTCCGCCCGATCCGATATGCAAGATTTTGTTGCTACGGACTTTTGATTAGTCAATCTATTTTCACTATGTTTTCTACTTACTATTTTTCAAGTATGATGTTGGCATTGCCATGTTTCTTATTCGACTTTAGCTTAAATAGTATATTAGAATTGAAAGCTTGTTT
This sequence comes from Argentina anserina, assembly GCF_933775445.1. Taxonomy (NCBI): domain Eukaryota; kingdom Viridiplantae; phylum Streptophyta; class Magnoliopsida; order Rosales; family Rosaceae; genus Argentina; species Argentina anserina. The sequence goes on from NC_065876.1 coordinate 14,629,832, forward strand.
GTGTTGTATTAAATATAAGTATATTCAATAAAATTCTCGTATTCTTTGTTTACAAAATGATCTTGTGAGAATTTTATTTACCTTAAACCTAGCATGAATGGTCAACGTATGCAACTGCATGTGGTTCTTAAATTGACTGATTTTAGGTTACATGGGACCCTATTAGTACTACATTGTGAATTTGGACTTTAAAATTTTGAAAACAGACATCGGAATGTAAAAAATTGACGTCGTTTTAGTCTCCTGGCATTACCCGGTTACAGTTCCGGCGTTTCCAGAACGTTTTCTAGCTTTTTGGCCGCCTTCCGGCCACTTTTCGGCCTTTTCAACGCCACCACCCGGTTCCTACCGGCGTTCCTTGTTGAACCTGCAGCTCCGGCCTCCATACTGGCCAGCTCCGGCCGTGACCAGGTGGTTTTCCGACAATCAGTGTTGCCAGTTCCTGGCGAGTGTTCTGGTGATTTTTTCGTCATTTCTCTATAGTTTTTGATACCACGTTTTCCCAGTTCACATTTCACTCGGTTTTGAGTTCTTTTGACATGGTTTTCCGGTTTTCTCCAAGTCGTTTCATAGCTCAAACTATTTTTTTATTATTAGTGACCACCAGCACCAATTTGATGGTTTTTACCACCCTAATTGTTTGGTATTTAACTGCTCCAATACTATATTTTTTCAACTCTTAAGTTGAATAATGTAGTTCTATTGCCATGTGATACACTCGATGTGTTTGCACTTTGTTCCGATCTCCCCTCTTATAATATCCTACGACGTATAGTATAGAGAAATTCACCGCGTTGTTGACTCTCTTAATTTTATTTTGAGAATGTCCCACAGTGCAATCGAGTGTCTTGCTGATTGCGAAACCACCCACACTGTCTTACGTCCCATGTAGTTGTTTTACGGATCTCGTGCAGAGATTGTGTTTTATATCTTCGTGCCTTACTAAGTTTTAAAGGTCATACATGCCAATGCTACATTTGCATCTTCATACTTGTGTTGAGAATGGAGAGGAATATCTTTGTGTTACCCCTAAGAAAACAACTCGGTGTCGTATCTTAGGGAAGATGAAGAGTCTCGGAATGGTTTGTATCTTACTTCCATTCGAATTTTTGAATCATATGCAGTTGAACGCCACTTTTGTGATTTAGACTCTTATATGATTTGGCATGGCCATATCGGGCACCCTGGATGTGCTATGATGATTAGAATTCTTAAGAATTCATATGGTCATATATTTTTTCAAGTCCTGGAAGCGATTGGAGGACCACCTCACTCATTATCCACACAGTGAGGTCGTGCCTATCCGTGTTATGCACGGTGAGGCCAAGCATGTCCCTCTTGGCAGCTCCATGGCATTCAAGCCGTCGTTGGCGGCATCCTCTCCTTCATAGGATCTTATGATGCCTCGGTATTTTTATGGTATAGCTTAAGAGCATTGATGCGTTGGTCACACATCACTTTGCTTTCCACTTGGAACGTTGCATTTGCTAAGTTTAGTTATGATCATCATACTAAGGGCTCACCACCCTTCCCATCCTCTCAAATCTATTCGATTAGGATACCGTTGGAGAGTTCACCTCCAAGACTTTCGATGAGTTCGTTTTGCATGTCTACCGGGATCGTCGTTGAACATATAATTAATTATGTTCATTCACCGTACGATCCAGCAGAGCTCAGACTTGGTTATGGGGACTAACATTCCGATATTTGCTTGGGGATATGTAATGATATTGCATGCAACGACACTTATTCGTTTCAGACCTATAACTTGCTAAGCGTTTAGTGCGTACCAGATGGTTACTGGATACGATCTCAACATTCTTTTCACTAACGCCTATGTGGTTAAGTTGTTTATGTGCCTTTATTGTCGTAATCTTAATGGGTCTACTTGAAACACTTAAGTATTTTAATTTGGTTGGTTATGATATATGAATCACCAACACTTGTCCGCTATTTCAATCTACAACCATGGATCTTTATCTTGCGATATCCGCAGACAGTCACTTTGATGAGACATACTTCCCGTCGTTAGGGAGAGATATGGAATACTCTCATTCCGGTTTTAACGCCAATAATTGACGTGGTGTGGCACTATGTCTCATTAAAATCCCTCACTACTTCCAGTAAGCAAGAAGTGCAAAACATTATCGACCTCCAAAAAGTCAAAGATTCGATGCTCAATGACTTTACCGATATTGCGAAAGTGACGAGAACACACATAAATGTTGTGATGTGCTGGTAAGGTTGGAACTCTCAGAATATGAGAGAATCTCATATGATCTAGTCCTAGCACCATTGGCACCATGATATGTGTTAGTTAAAACGTATATAATAAACCCTGTAAAACATCATCGTTAGTACATAATAAGCAGATATCGTTCAGTCCGGGGAAGTGAAGGGAACTCTAAACGTTTAGTGTTTATAAATAACAGGGGGTTTGAGATTGATTATTAACTACTAAAATAAAACATAAATTATTATTTACATGATCGACTTCTCTTTAACAAACTTAAACCAAATTTACCATTACACCACATAATTACAAGTTCGAACCTATAATGCATTCAAATTCGACTAATTACATATTTGTTTAGACACTAATACAATTATAGCCTTAGGAGATCATCTAACTCCTCAAATGGCTCATTCACCTTGAATGTCTTCCCTGTTGTATCACTTTGAATCTCAACTGCACCATGAGCAAACACGTTAGTAACAACAAATGGGCCAACACAACGAGAACGAAATTTCCCTAGAAACAACATAAGCCTCGAATGGAATAACAGAACTTTCTGGCCCACTGAAACTTCTTTCCTCTAATCATTTATTATTATTATTATTATTTTATTTTATTCTTTATTTTTTATTATTTTATTTTAATTATTTTTTATTTTAATTTTTAAAATTTTTTTATTGTTACGAAATCTACAAGTGTAAAATATTACTAAGTCTAATTGATTTTATTCACACACAATCCTAACATTTAAGGTACGTGAAGCATAAGAGCTAACTGTATAATGGACTGAAACAGTCTCAGATAAGGGTCTTGCTTTATCCGATATACCTTAAAAGTTAGAATATCATTTTCTTTTGAAACTATATACATCTATTTATACAAAGTTATTTTCTAATTTATAAAGCGAGATGGACGTGCGGCCTAAGTACGTCGTCTAGACACAAACTCATTTATTTGTTTCAGAAGGCTGGATAGCTAGAATCAGAGATAGTCACAAGGCATGACTCATTTGTTGGACACCACAGAGGCCACATCCTCGAAAGGATGTTTTCCCAAATCGACTCCATCACTGAGATGTATGTTAGTCTATGGGCCTTTGAGATCCAATTTTGTAAACCTTGAACCAGGGTAATGAAAATAGCATGCCCCTTACTCAGCTATAAATAACTTTGTGTGTTAGACTGGCCCCAAAGTGTTAATAAAAGCCGCCCTCAACCCTAAGGTGATTTTAGCAAGGTACAAATGGAGAGTTAAGGCTAATATTAATAAAATAGATTTTACATATTTCGTTCACTTTATAACTTACAATAAACTAAGCATAAATAAATATTTTAGCTCTCTTAAAAATTTATTTAAGTGTAACAAGTATCATATATGCATACTACAACAAAATTTAAAATATATCACAAAAATATAGACTAAAAAATATTTTTTACAAAGTACTGTTCACGTTGTACTTCACTGTACACATATTTTATTTTATTGATTGTTTTTTTTTCGATTTACTGTTTACTGTACATAAAATTTATTTTTACAAAGATAAAGTTTTTTTTTCTTTTACACTTTACAAACAAAATAATAAAGTAATTTTTTTACAATTTACAAGTATTTTTACATTTTATAAAAAAAACAAAAACAAAACGTAAAAAAACAAATTTACAGAGATTTACTTTTTTTTTCTTTTTGTAAAGATGAAAAAAAATACTTGTACATTTTTTTTACAGAGTATTACTGTTCACCATATTGTTCACAGGAATTTATTTTTACAAATATACAATATAGTACAAGATTAACACTTCAAAGAATTGAGATTTTATCAACTCACTGGCAACAACGCCAAAATTGATGGGATATTCTAAGACGTCTTATCACTCCATCCCTGATAGTGGGAAGGAAGCCGGCGATGACACCATCGTATGCTGTGACGTTGTCGGCGCCCGTGGTATTGCACCACAAAACAAGGGTGGCAAACAAAAAGATGGACTAGTAAGGGTCATAGCTTCGGTCTTGGATCATACCTAGATGAGGGGGAGACCATTATTCTATGGAATCAAAAACCAGAAAGAAGCGAGGTGCGTAGGCACAAGTATTTAGCCCATCATCAAGAGATATGTTCAGATGTATATCAATTAAGTTTCTGTGGGACGCTACAGACTCCTTTTGTCGATGTTCGAGAACAAAAGAAATCTCTCAATTGATCATAAGAAATGCGTGCGTATGTTAATAGATTGATTTCCTATGATTGATGATGTATTTGCTTATGTTCTTATTTCTTTGTAAAGTATCAACGATGAGCAACTTGACCAAGGTGGAAAGAATTAATACAGGTTGAACTAGACTTGTTATATTAGTCATTGTTCGTAAGTGTAATGAGAAAGATGAAGTCATGCAATATTTGTAGGACTTATGGCGCAAAGATTGTCTCATTATCCTAGTATTAACTATGATGAGTTATATTATTTCGTTATGGACATAATTGTTTTCCGCTACTTGATCAGTAGTAGTGTCCATGAAAACTGATTTGCAACATATGATAGTGGTTATAGCATATCTGTAAAGGGAACTTAACACATATATGAAAGTGCCTGAATGACCTTAGTTCTTGATTAAATGCCTCTAGACCACAGAAAGCTTATGCAGTCAGATTGTGACGTTCGAGAGAACGTAGTACAATCGGTTGCAAGAACTCATACCCATATGTGTTCATATGAAAGCTAATTTTTTATTCTTTATTCCATCTAAGTAAAGATGACGATGGGTTTCAATGAGCTATAGATTCATACATGTAAGTGTTGTTGGGACACTATTGTTTTTATTATGATGTGTTAAACTATGCGCCTATGCATCGTCATTGGACTTGGATTGTTCCTTTGACATGAGTGTTGTTCTACACTTAGTGAACCAACACAAATCCTATCCACACCAACGTCGCCAGCAACTCTAGCAAAATCAATGTACGTGTAGTAGTCGACACTAGCAGCGTAGAGGATGCGTATGGTTCCGTCTCAGACCAAAATCAGTCATTCCTTAGTTCATTCCCCCATTCCTTTGTGAAAGACACATTGAATGTGACAAATCAGAATATGTCCAGTTTCGTAGGTCAACTTCATTGAGACCTACATAACAGCTCACTCAATGAAATATGGTGAATTTGGTACCATTGGTGTGTCTACTTTCCAGGGACACCAACCATTTGTTCATAGCTATCGTATTGAGTGAGTTATTGCCGTTTTAGCAAAGTATGACATTTCTGTCCGGAAAAGAGCAATGTGAACTACTCCGATAGAATTAGGTTGTGAACTTTATATCACTGGAAAGCCACGGGTGTCTACTTTCCAGAACATTTTACGGTTCACTGATACCTATTGCGAGGCCATTTAAGTGAGTGAAAGTCATTCTATCCAAGAATATGATTTCATTGCAAACTCTTGTTTTGAATTGTTATGCAATTTTGTTTCCTAAGATCTAAGTTTGGCTATGTATAACATGTATGATATAAGGATGTATGGCTAGATTAATTATTAATCATTAGCCCAAAACTATGTTTGAGAAACATGTAATGAACGTTGTATACGTTTAGGCCTCATCATTTAACCCGCGGACCCGAAAAGCCCGCGGAGGGCCGCAAGCCCGACGGGCTTTTACCCGGCTCGGCCCGCGAGAAAGCCCGCCAAAGCCCGCTTCCGTGGGTAGAGGGCTGGGCTTAAATTATAGGTGAGGCCCGGACCATCAAAAGCCCGCAAGGCCCGGCCCGTAAAAGCCCGCCAAATAATAAAATATTATACATACATATTTTATTAGGTTTAGAATAAAACTATTGCATTATGAAGCAACTATATTAAGGAAACTTCTTGGGATCGATCGACACCAGTAGATATGATCGGTATATATATTTAGTGACCCTGTAAAAATTTCATCCAATTCGGAACTCGTTTAACCGTCGGAATTTCCGATAAACTGAAAACAACACTAATATGTCATAAGGGAATACCCATTACCAAAATGCGAACACCAAAAGTCGTTTGCATATCTGAAGTCACCTAATTTTTTTCACCGATTGTGTGTGGTCGCACCAAGGAAACCAATTTGGCAAAACCTCGTTCAAAGAGGATTTTAATATGTCAAAACGCTTTTTTCTTTGTTCACCGTAGGTACGGACGGTCAAACAATATCCAAAACGGACAAAATTTTTACGGGTTCCCTAAATATATATACCGATCACATCTACTGGTGTCGATCGACCATATTTTAAACTAGAGTTATTGATCGCTGAAGCGTCAACTAATGTATCATATCCTTTATATTAGGTTTATATTAAAACTAACGCATTATGAAGCGACTATATGAAAGAAACTTGTCGGAATCGATCGACACCAGCCAATGTGATTGGTATATATATTTAGTGACCATGTAAAAATTTCATCCAATTCGGACTTCGTTTTACCGTCGGAATTTTTGGTAAATCGAAAACACCACTATTATGCCCTAAGGGATGGCCTATTACAAATATGTGAATGCTGAAAGCCGTTTGCATATATGAAATCAACTAATTTTTTTTACCTATCGTGCGCGCTCGAACTGAAGAAATCTATTTGGCAAAGCCTCGGTCAATGAGGTTTAAATATGTCAAAACGCCTCTTTTTTAGTTAACCGTTGGTACGAACGGTCAAACCATGTCCAAAACGGACGAAATTTTTACGGGTTCCCTAAATATATATACCGATCACATCTACTGGTGTCGATAGACCATATTTTGAATTTGAGTTGTCGATCGCCGAAGTGTCCACTAATGTATTATAACCTTATATTAGGTTTATAATAAAACTATCACATTATGAAGCGACTATATGAAGGAAACTTCTCGGAATCGATCGACACCATCCGATGTGATCAATATATATATTTAATGATCATTTTAAAATTTCATGCAATTCGGACCTCGTTTAACCGTCAGAATTTCCGGTAAACCAAAAGCAACACTAATATGCCCTAAGGGGGGACCAATTACCAAGATGCGAATGTGGAAATTTTTTTACATATTTGAAATCACCTAATTTTTGTTACCTATCGTGCGCGGTCGAACTGAAGAAATCTATTTGGCAAAGTCCCGGTCAATGAGGTTTAAATATGTCAAAACGCCTCTTTTTTAGTTGACCGTTGGTACGAACGGTCAAACCATGTCCAAAACGGACGAAATTTTTACGGGTTCCCTAAATATATATACCGATCACATCTACTAGTGTCGATCGACCATATTTTGAATTTGAGTTGTCGATCGCCGAAGTGTCCACTAATGTATTATAACCTTATATTAGGTTTATAATAAAACTATCACATTATGAAGCGACTATATGAAGGAAACTTCTCGGAATCGATCGACACCATCCGATGTGATCAATATATATATTTAATGATCATTTTAAAATTTCATGCAATTCGGACCTCGTCTAACCGTCGGAATTTCCGGTAAACCAAAAACAACATTAATATGCCCTAAGGGGGGACCAATTACCAAGATACGAATGTGGAAATTTGTTTACATATTTGAAATCACCTAATTTTTGTTACCTATAGTGCGCGGTCGAACTGAATAAATCTATTTGGCAAAGCCCCGATCAATGAGATTTTATTATGTCAAAACGCCTCTTTTTTAGTTGACCGTTGGTACGAACGGTCAAACCATGTCCAAAACGGACGAAATTTTTACGGGTTCCCTAAATATATATACCGATCACATCTACTGGTGTCGATCGACCATATTTTGAATTGGATTTGTCGATCGCCGAAGTGTCCACTAATGTATTATAACCTTATATTAGGTTTATAATAAAACTATCACATTATGAAGCGACTATATGAAGGAAACTTCTCGGAATTGATCGACACCATCCGATGTGATCAATATATATATTTAATGATCATTTTAAAATTTCATGCAATTCGGACCTCGTCTAACCGTCGGAATTTCCGGTAAACCAAAAACAACACTAATATGCCCTAAGGGGGGACCAATTACCAAGATGCGAATGTGGAAATTTGTTTATATATTTGAAATCACCTAATTTTTGTTACCTATCGTGCGCGGTCGAACTGAAGAAATCTATTTGGCAAAGCCCCGGTCAATGAGATTTTATTATGTGAAAACGCCTCTTTTTTTTGTTGACCGAAAATTCCGACGGTTAAACGAGGTCCGAATTGGATGAGATTTTTACACGGTCCCTAAATATATATATCGATCACATCTATTGGTGTCGATCGATAATATTTCGAAACTAGAATTTATTTGTGACTTTTGTTTTAGAATGTTTTCTAACAATTCTTTTATTGTTTCAAACCCTTAAATTAGAGTATTATATTGTTTTGCTAATACAAGCCCGTAAGGCCCGGCCCATAAAAGCCCGCAAGGCCCGCCTTAGGTGGGCGGGCTTGGATCTTCGTATTTTTGAAAATACCCGGCCCGGCCCGGCCCGCCACTTATTTAAATTTATTAACATCCGGCCCGGCCCGTTGACGAGCCCTATATACGTTGTTCTTTATACTCCATGATTATGACACTAATCAGGGGGAGTTGTTTCGTAGATTTCAGGAGGAGTCTACCTCACATGATGCTATCAAATGTAGATGGTGCGTTGTGCACTTTTTCCCTTCGATCAAGCTTTTGTTTTTCACCCAATAGGTTTTTATTTTATTTGACAAGGTTTTTATCGAGGCAACGATATGTGCACCATGTAACCTAGGCATGCGACACAAGAGGGAGTGTCCCAAGAGAATTACTATTATACTCTTGTGTGTGTCTTAGCCTCTTAGGCTTATTAGATTTCTTGTTAGAGATAGATTCACATCTTTGTAATAGATTAGAGCTCCGAATCCTACGGGATTGTGGTTATGTAATGCCTATACATATGCCTCATTATCAATCAATAAAGGATTACGTTCTGTTCCATTACGTTGTTATTATTCTCGTTTCATTTCTCCTCAAACAATACCTAATTTTTAGGTTGTAATTAAAAATAAAAAACCTACTAAATAGGAATAAAAAACTTATATCTCTACGTCAAACTATGGTTGTAAATAAATGGCTGAAATGAACTAAAACTTATAAATGATAAATTAGTCAAAAAAGAAAAAGAAAAGTTAAGGAAATGCTTCATTCACTACCATAAAAAGTAACTTAGATGACAACAACTAAAGACGTTCGTCACCTAAGAACTAGTAAGACGACGATTCTGGTTTCGTTAGGTAAGAAAAACAACTCGTCATCTAAGTGACACTTAGACAACGAAAGGTAATCAAGTCAACGATTTTGTTTTTTTGTCATTTAAGTAATACTTAGGTGACGAGTTGATTTACTTAACTGACGAATTGTTTTGTCGTCTAAGTAAAAATGATTTAAATTTGGATTATAGTTTCCATATCAATTTAAAATGGAGAAGAAGAGGAAAAAAGTTTTCCCCTCGAATTCTTGCGCCAGATCACACAAATGAATTAAAAAATGGAAGTTATTGTCTTCAAGTTTGAAATTTAAGACTAATTAAGGATTTATTTATTTATTTCATTCTATTAAAGTTCTTAAATTTATTTTAAAAAAAAGTTTCATAGATAAGTAATCCTAAATTTGGAAATAAAAAGTCAATTTAAATTAGTTTTAAAGCTATCTTTGCCGGCACTATGATATTAAACTTTGGAATATAAGAATAATAAAAAGGGGTGATATTGAGAAAAAAATTTTCATTCCATTAAGGTTCACAAAAAATTAAGACTTTTTAAGGAAAAAAATATGATACCACAATTCAACCTATTTCATTCCATTAGGATTTCAAATTAAAGATTAAAGTAAGAGAAGGTTGAAAGTTTCGTCATAATTATTATATATCTATATATAGTATATTGTTTATTTATTGTATTATTATTATTCCACTGAAATATTTCAATAATATAAATGAAATCATGCATTAAACAAGTAGAATATAAAAATTTATTAAAAGTGATGGCTGATGGCGTGGATCCAATTAAAGGGTGAGTGGAACATTGCATCCAATTAAAAAAAGTGGTGCAGATCAATTGTTTAAGCCGTCAGATATCCTCGTTCCAACAATTGATATTCATTCAACAAAATTTCCCCTCATGCCTAATTATTTGCTCTCATTATTTTATTCTTGTCGATCCATTCTTTCCTTCCTCCTTCGTGGAATATGGAGATCAACTTCCCTTTTTTCTTTCTTTCCCATTCTCTTCTCCCCTCACTCCCTAAAATCCCTTTTAACATATCTCCTCCATTATTTCTTTCCTCCTCCCTGAAAAGCATTTTTCGTCCTCTTTCTTTCTCCACTCTTCTCCCTAAAGATCCTCAAAGTTCAACCATTTCCATACACCCATAAGCAAGAATTTTCTTTTTATCCCTTCACATCCTCATCTTAGTCATTTTTGCCAAAAACCGATACCCAAGCTAAAGAGGCCAATCACTTGAAGGTTTTTCTAGATCTTGGTTGTCTTCATATCGAAGGTTTTTCTAGATCTAGGTTATCTTCATACTAAAGGTTTTTCTAGATCTGGGTTGTTGGTGAGCTTGGTGGTTGTTGTGGGTTTGAGTTTGAGCTCGGTGGTTTTAGTGGTGATGAGTGAGTGGTTATGTTTTGCAGATTGAAAAAACGAAGATGGTGGTGATGGGTTGTGATATTTGATTGTTGTTGTGGTGGTGGTGGTTGATGGGTGATGCGGCTAGGAAGAGTGGTATTTGACAATGGTATTTGATTGTCGTGGTTTGGAAGATGTGATATGTGGAAATCGAATAAAAAATAATTATTACTTAAATAAAAATGGAAATGAAATAATGACCAGGTAAAAAAAAAAGGGAATCGTGTATTAATAAATAAATTTTATTAATTGATTAATATCACATTGATTTTAATTAATGATTTATCTACATATAAGCGATAAAATATATTGTCGTCTAAGTGGGAAATTTTCGTCTAGTAAGTTTCCAAGTGACGAACACATTTTCGTTGCCTAAGTGGTACTAAGGTGACGAAAAATGTAAATTTTGTCATATAAGTACTTTGGTGTCAGCACTTAGTTGACGGAACTTAGACGACGATAATTTCGTTATCTTATGCTTTAAGACGACGAAATATGGCTTTTAGGTGACGAAATATCATTGTCGTCTAAGTTACTTTTTCTGGTAGTGATTATTTCTAAATTATGATGAGTAAAAGAAAATTATAATTAAGGCGGTTAATGAGAGCACAATTTATTGATTGACTAATCACTAATTTATCTCAGCTTTTAATAGTGATATTTTATAATTTAGATTTAAAAGAATGATGATAATTCATTGCATAATGAAGAAGAAAAAATGTGAGTTTATCTTAAAAGAACTTCTAAAAATTGGGTATATATTGAAATACCCCTAGTTTTAATGAAGGCAATTTTAGTTTTATGTTTACTATGAACGACAAATGGTTTCTATTAATTAATGATTTTTGTGAATGTTTTATGCTTTATCTTTATAATAATAATAATAATAATAATAATAATAATAATAATAATAATAATAATAATAATAATAGGGAGACAATTTTCCTTACCTCATGCAACCTCGACAATGACTGCAAAATTACCAAAACTGTGTGGAAGAACATGAAGCTTTCAGGCTTGATGCTCTCTCCTTACTTCTGGTAAGTTTCAAGCTTGAATCATTAACCTCATTGTGTCTAGAAATCTCTGAACATCTACAAAAATATCAATACCAAAAAACCCAATATTAGACCATGGGATTATATCCATTACTGATGCAAAATCCATATACTGCAATTTTGATGTTTTCAAGAGCAAAATGAAGATGTCATCGATATCTTATGGGTGTTCAGTATGATTGGTGGTTAGAGAAGAGAAGATGATTTATAAATGAAATTAGAGTGTGTTTGGCGGTAGGGAAGTGACTGCGTCAATGGATGTCTTCTCAATCTCATAGTCTTCTTTTTCCGTAACAGACAATACCCTTGTAACATTGACAGGAGTCAATAAAACTAACTGTCAATTGACAATATGTATTTAAGTTGTGTCCGAACCTCATGGACCGTTATGATATTTTTTTGTAAAGTAAATAAATTTTAATTCTTAGTGGCGCAAAGTTTCGTAAATTTGTTTTGCCTAAATATAATTGGAAAAAAATGTAACTGATGTGTATTAAGTAATTGATGAAGTGTATTTAAAATTTATCTTACAAATATTATGCGGGCTGCATGCACTATAATGACTATACTGTACAATAGAGAAATTAATATGATCTGAAATTTGAGAAATGGGTTTGGATCAAGGAACACTATATTTACACAAATTTTGTCACATCTTGTAAGCCATTAAAATCTTCAACGTTTTAGATTTATTGTATAAATGATGTCAGCACATCCACCAAATGATGTGGAAATTACATGACATAATATATTTCTAACCTGATATTATTTTTCTTCATTTGAAAAAACAAAAACAAAAATTGGAAAATCAAAATCAAGAAACCCTATAAACTAAAACAAGAAAAGAAGGAAGAAGAATAGAATAACAGAATAACAAATTGAACCTAAATTAAACATTAAGAGCAATTAACAAAACAAATAACAGAAGAACCCAATTAAGCCAAACAAACATAGTCTTCTCCAACTTCAAGCTTCATAGAATTTTCCAACTTCAAGCTCCCATCTCCATCCTCCCATCACTTTGCTAATTGGAACTAAACAATCCAGATTACTAGGAGAACACAGTTCAAAATTCCATGTGCCATGATTAATCATCTACCTTTTGGTTTTTGCGATACTTTTAGTCAAACATGTTGTTCTCTTCAATAAGTATTGTGTATTTTTACCCCAAAATCATAATATTGAATGCTTTTGTTGATCTCATCTGCATAAGTTCTATTACCTCATTCAATTAAAGATCATGTCAAAATTTTTTCTTTTTGAAGAACATCGACAAGCAAATTCCAACTCTTCCGAAAGTTATATGTTATTATGTTTTTTCTATATCTTTTTTTCTCTCTTGATCATGCACAGTAGGGATGATACTCCAACTTACATTCATCATTTTTCTTGTTTTAATGATACGTCCCGAATCTCATTCACCTCCTTATGGTTTTATTCATATATATATTTTTGTACATTTTCGGGGGCCGTTTTTACTGATTAAGGCATTAAATATGTTCTTTAGTTAAGTGATTCTTCTTTTCTGGAAAGATAAGGATGAGGGGATTTTGGCGGTGTCGGTGAGAAGGAGGGAGAAAATAAATAAGAAAAGAGGAGTGGAGAAAGGGGATCACTGAACACTGACTGCAAACTTTCTCTTTCTCCTCTTTGCACTTCCCGCATTCGGCGGACTGAGATCGCTACACCTACACCATCGTCTTTGTCTCTCATTCATCAAGCTATAATTGTATGCACATCTGGAGAAGCCAAATTGAAGGAGAAGACCGACGACCTCCTTCCGGCGATTCTGCCGAGAATAGTATTGTGTTCCAATTTGTGTTTTCGAGGTTGGTTGGTGGTCCGCTTAATTGAGTTAATTCCAGTTGAATTCACCCTATATGTGGATTGTCATCGGGTAATCTAGGTGCATGTAGGGTGTTTCATTTAGTTTTTAGGGTTTCTTGATTTTGGTTTTCCACTTTTAGTTTTGTTTTTTGTTATGAAGAAAAAATTTAATTAGAAATATGTAATGCCATGTAATTTCCACATCATTTATACGATAAATCTAAACTATTAAAAATCTTAAACTCTAATAACTGACAAAGTGTGAAGATTTGTGTAAAATATAGTGTTCTTGAATCGGACCCTTGAGAAATTAAAGGAAATAGTATTAGTTGGACAAAGAGCCGACCACTAAAAACTTACAAACGTTTTGTTTATTTTTTTTAACAAAAGCGTTAGAACGGTAGCATTCATAATGTAAGAAAATTGTAGAATACAATTGAAATAACTTCCTCGAAAAACATCTAGAAAATCTTGTATGTATACGATACATCACACAATTTTTAATTATTGAAAATAATTTATACTCGGCGTTTATGTATATTAAGAAAATCTTCTAATTTGGGCCGTTGTGAATACATGCCAGCACCGAAGATATTCTGAAAAACATCAACTAATTTGAGAAATGAAACCCTGATTTGAGAAAGTAAACAAGAACCGGCTAGACAAAGTGCCGGTCATTAACAGCTACAAACTTTTGTTTTTGCTCTCCATAATAATTGAAAACTCGCCACGTCAGCTTTATGTGCATTACAACTTTCGTGCACCCACACTCTAACGACCCCTACAATTAGGCCAGGCAATTTCCAATTTTAATTTTCCGTTATGGGGAGCGAGACTTAGGTGTCGGTCGATGCCGGCACGTGCGCGTCGTCCACCGCAGGCACGTGCGAGGCCCCCAATCTTTTGTTTTTAATTGGTTGTGCTGATGCCCCCTTTTTAATTCCAGAGCATCTAAATTCCACACACACTCTGCTTAGGCATCACACAAATCTCACAGCCTATTCTCGACTGGTAGTGGCGGAGAGTGCTGCGGTGGCGCTTTGGATTTTTCTCGGCTGGCCTCTGTTTCACATCTCCGGCCTGCATTCGCCTCAGATCGAACCTTCTGCTCCTCCGTCTTCGCCGTTTCTCCGGTAAATTTCCACTTCAATTTTCACCTCGTGTGTTTTGCTTCACCTGTTCTCTTTTCGAGTTTCAAACTGCGTGTGAATATAACCGACGGTAAATTGAAGTGTAATTCACTTTGTTTGAAGCTTGGAGATGAATTTTTGAATGTATTAGTGGATTAGCGAAATTACGTTTCTAATTTTTCATTTGCTATAGTTAGGGATGAGGTTAGTTCATTAGGTATTTTACAGTTTAATTAGTTGTTCAAAGGAGTTTGAATTTGGACTTGAAGTTATATGTAGTTGACTCGATCACTATGTAAAGTAGCTTGGTGACTGTATCGGGATTCTTTTAATTTTTCGATAAGAAATGTAAATTCATTGTGTCTAGCTCAGGTTTGTAGCTGTAGGATGTGATCTGAACATGTGAAGGATTATAAACAGAGTACTTAAAAAGTTAGTTGATGTGCTAGAATGGATAATTGTAATAGATAACTAAAATGTACACCGATGTTAAATCATTTGGTAGATTTACTGAGCTTGTTGCTGAACTAAGTTATTCTCTTCCAGGCATTTGTTTATATTTATTGCATTTTCTGGCTGCTGGATGTCGTCTTCAATTAGAGGGACGTGTCCTAAAGATTGGTGCGCCAGATGAGTTGTAGTAGCTTTATTATGCTCGACAAGTGCCACCATGGGCATGTTTTCGGTGAAATGGAGAGGACTGTGGCTTCTTTACATTCTACTGCTTTATGTTACGGTGAACAAAGGCAGAGCTATCAGTGTTGATGGTAATTTGACATCTCTTATATATGTATGTTTTTCCTTATATTTTGAGTAGTCCACTGTAGAATTATCAACGTACTCATCATCACTATAACAATCAGTGCAATTACCAAACCCTGAAAATTTTCTTTTGCTTAATCTTTTCCATAAGCTTCTGAGGAGTGTGGTTGAAATCACTAATTAGCATAATTGTCTTTTCTTAATCCAAAAATTGCCTGCTATATGCTATGTGCCTGTGTGGTATTACGGTAGTTGGTTAGGTAAAGGCTGAAGGAAGTTGGATATCTTGCATAGTTTGCAAACAAATTTTAATGACCGGCTCACCAGATTTTTCCAGTGAGGCACATTGTCTTTTACTGCTCAGCTTACACTATTGATCAAGCAAAGGAGTTAGACACGGCATAACAAAGTAGCAAAACAATTGTCCTACTACCATATGCTAGGAAGTCATGAATATTGCATAAGTTTACAGCCATATTCATGGTCTGGTGATCTAGATTTTTGAGTGAGGCATATTTGCTTTTACTGGTAAACTTAGCACATTTTGGCTATTGATCAAACGAATGTAGTGAGACATACCACAATCTGCTTTATGTTGGATGTTCTTTCTGTTTTTATTGATCCTATTAGAATGATCAACTTATTATATGTTGAATCTTTTTCCAAATTTGTAGGTGAGGCACTTTTGAGCTTTAGGACAGCAGTTGTTAGTTCGGATGGCGTACTTCTTCGGTGGAGACCAGAAGATCCTGATCCATGTAATTGGAAAGGAGTAAAATGTGAAAATAAGACCAAGAAAGTAATCTACTTGTGAGTTTTCAGCACGCCTCTGATTATGTCTTGTGTTACATGGACTTGTATCTTGGAGTTTAGGTGTATAACATATTCAGGATTTTGCAGTTGGTAATTGGGATGGAGATTCCTTTTGTTCCATATGTTTGCTATACATATTCTGTTTTCTTTCCAGTTGTGAACAATTCCCTCTACGAGTCACCATTGTGGCCTAATTTTCCTTGTTTTATTTGGCCAAGTATGATATTACATGTCGTTTATATGAATCCGGTTCTGAATAAAGTTGTACTTTAATCTAGTGTGTAAATTTTCTAAACAGTTGGTAGTGTATTGGCATCATTGAAGTGTTATTAAAGCTACCAAGTTTGTTTGTCATGACTTATCTTGCAGGAGTCTTGCTGGTCATAAATTGAGTGGATTTATACCTCCTGACTTAGGAAAGCTAGATCAGCTAAAGATTTTGTATGTATCCTGGAGAAATATATTCTCTTTTCTGGTAATTTGTGTTTATCTAGTTTATCAAATATTCTCTTACCGATGGTCTATTGTGTTATCTGTAGAGCTCTTCACAACAACAACTTCTATGGTACTATTCCTTCAGACCTGGGGAATTGCACAAAACTGCAGCGAATGTAAGTACACATCCACCAATTATTAATACGTAAAGTGTGTTCTCACGTTCACTACTATGGTGTTTGGCTGTTTGCTCAATGTTCCCTTTCTCTGTATTTGGAGATTATCAAATGAAGTTATTTGACAAGAAAAATGTTTAATAACAGATATGGACTCTTTTTTTTCTTTTTACCATTCCATCACTGCTAGAAAATGGATTACCAGAGTAATTGATGTCTTTCGGGAAGTGTTTAATTGGTTATCAACCTTTGAGTTTATGCCAGCGTAACTAGTTTGATTCCAATTTAACCTTGAGATCATAGACATTAACTGCATATTAGTGAGTTTTCTTTATCTTTTAATTATTCCATAATAGTTTTTGTTTATTTCAGGTACTGTTAAAGCTTAAAGTTAATTTAAATTCTGCTAATCACCTAATCTTGGAAGCCAACATATCAACATGAACTGAAATTCCTTCACAATGAAAATGACTGGTTGTGTTGTAGATACAACCTACTATATCTTTTACATTTTCTGTAGAAAAAAGATAAATGCTATTGGTATTCATAATTCTGTAGTTTTTGGAGTTGTCCTGTAGGGTCATGCTGAAAAGGTGACTTTTGTTGCTACAGATACTTGCAGGGTAATTACTTAAGTGGATTAATCCCCAGTGATTTGGGAAAGCTGTCTGACCTCCAATATTTGTGAGTTTCTAGTGTCGTAAATCCATTGTTTCTTCTTTTTTATTTACTTACAGTTTGTATATTGTGCATCCTTCAAACTTTTGCATCTTATTTCTGTGTTTCAGGTATTGTTTGTGGGCTGACAAAATTTTCTTCTAAAACAGTGTAGGATATTTCAAGGATGACAATACTAGTTATTAAAAATTATTACTTATTAATGCCTCCAATATTAGTATGAGTAGAGTACTTATTCTTGCCCGCAAAAGACTTCTTTCTCTTATGTGAATCTACTTGAAATTATATTACAGCAATTATGCAATAGACCTTGTGATTCATTTCTATGAAACTGAGAATACATGGATGTTATTAATTCATGATTGATACCTCTAATGTTTTGTCTACAAAAGTTACTCTAGTAATGTTCTTGCTGGGCTTCTAGTAATGTTTTCATATTAATCCCATTTAATTGATGTTATATATTCTCATTCTTAAAAGGTTATTGAGGTGGCATGATATTTTTTTTTTGCTGCATATCACAAACTTTTAACTTTCGGATCTACGCATTATTCTGATGTTGGATTTTTAATAACTGCAGATGTTTTGTTGTCGTAAATAAAGTCCAATTCATCAAATTAATTGGTTCCTGATTCAAGTGTATTTGTTGTTAAAATTTGAAACTCACTATTTTATCTTCCAACATTACAGAGATATTTCAAGTAACTCCCTGAGTGGAAGCGTCCCTCCGTCACTGGGAAAGTTGGATAATCTTGTCACTTTGTGAGTAGCCTAAATTTTCTCTGAAACTCTGGGATTTATTGTGAAGACCAATCTAATATAGTTGTTGTTCGTAAATATTCTGTAGCAATGCATCAAACAACTTTTTGGTTGGACCGATACCAGGCGATGGCATCCTTACCAACTTGCCTGAAAGCTCGTAAGGGCTTCTCATTTTGTAACTTTATGTGTTTGGCATAATCAAAAGCTGATAATTCATGTTGATTCAGGATCCTGGGGATGCTAGTTCATTTCAAACCTCATTGTTTTCTTATTTGTCCTTTCTTTCTTGTCTTCTCCTAAGATGAAATACTTCTATAGAGGGGCCATTGTAAACTATAAAGGTTGAAAAGATTACTCTCATATCATCCCTTCCCTTCTCTCTACTCAGATGGACTTCATTTGCTTATGACCGAAATCTTATTGCATACATTTCCATGTTTAAAAGTGAATTAATACATTTCCCTGTAGGTTTGTTGGAAATCGTGGTTTGTGTGGGAAGCAAATCAATGTGATATGCAAAGATGACAATGGAGCATCTGCTCCTAATTCCCAATCTCCAAACTCAGGTAAGCGTCCTTGGACATGAAATAGAAGGTTTCAATTTTGTTAGCATCCAGAATTTTCTATGGAAGCGTAACTTTTGAAGTTGGTGAACTCCTTGCTAAGATTGATAGTTTCGCTCCAGAAAAGTAATTTGTTTACAAATTCATGTTAATCCAACACCGTCCTTTTTCCATAATTCTGATTTAACTTTTGTAGAACAAAGTCAAGGGGGGAGGAAGAAATACTCTGGTCGGCTACTAATTAGTGCATCAGCAACTGTAGGAGCACTGCTTCTGGTGGCTCTTATGTGTTTCTGGGGTTGCTTTTTGTATAAGAAGTTTGGTAAACTTGACAGTAAAGGTCTAGCAATGGACGTCAGAGAAGGTGATGTTCTTAGCTACATTCTGGGTTATCATTTGATTTACGTTTATAGAGTCAAGTTCATAGATTTCAACATCTATTCTAACTGTCTTGTTTCTTCAGGTGCATCAATTGTTATGTTTCATGGAGATTTGCCGTACTCTTCTAAAGACATCATTAAGAAATTAGAGACTCTAAATGAGGAACACATAATTGGTGTTGGGGGTTTTGGAACAGTGTACAAGCTTGCAATGGATGATGGCAATCTATTTGCACTAAAAAGAATTGTAAAAATGAATGAGGGTTTCGATCGTTTTTTTGAGAGGGAGCTAGAAATTCTTGGAAGTATAAAACACCGCTACTTAGTTAATTTAAGGGGATATTGCAATTCTCCTACATCAAAGTTGTTGATCTATGATTTCCTATCTGGAGGAAGCCTTGACGAAGCACTTCACGGTGAGATGCCTCCCTGGCTTTTATCTTTATTGCTTTTGTCATGCTTACTTGTACATCTGGTACAGTGGAAATGAATTTTTTTAACTTTATTATAGTTTTAACTTGTCAGATAAAAATAATCGTTGAAATACTGATATATTGTAATGCATTGTACAGAAAGATCTGAGCAGCTAGACTGGGATGCGCGCTTGAATATTATAATGGGAGCAGCAAAGGGCTTAGCTTACTTGCATCATGATTGCTCACCCAGGATCATACATCGAGATATAAAGTCGAGCAATATCTTACTCGATGGAAATCTTGAGGCACGAGTTTCTGACTTTGGACTCGCCAAGCTGTTGGAGGACGAAGAATCTCATATTACAACTATTGTCGCTGGAACATTTGGATATCTGGCCCCAGGTAAACGCTGGACATTTGACCAGGCATTCAAATACTTTATACAGTAAGACAGTTTAAGAGAATAAAATATTAGAATATATCTTATCAGAAAAGGAAACTGAAAAAAGAAAATAGAATGTAGTTTATTCGTTACATTTATATACATTCTGAATTATAAGATGTGATTGGCAGAGTATATGCAAAGTGGTAGAGCAACTGAAAAGACTGATGTTTATAGTTTTGGGGTCCTGGTTCTTGAGGTGTTAAGTGGGAAGCGACCCACAGACGCAGCATTCATTGAGAAGGGCCTCAACATCGTTGGCTGGGTATGTCTCTTTTACTACATATAGTGTTGTCAGAAACTTCTCTTTTACTACGTATGTCTCTTATGGAAACCAAATTCTTACAGAAACTTCTCTTTTCCATGGATTTTTAGGATTCAGTTTTTCAGAAATTTGAATTAGGCTTAACCCAGTGATGACATTACGTGCAAAACGACAAATATTGTCTTCCGCGGCTACAGTCTTGGTTGTGGAAAACTGTCGATGCCTATGTTATAACTTGTTGTGTGTCTCGAGTTGTTTTGGATAGTGTAGTATGGTTTCCATGCAGTTTCAATTCTAACAAGGCACTGTTTTAGTAATGGTTTAGAATATTTTGTAGGTATCTTTCCAGTTACTGAACTTGGTAAACAGACCTTAAGGCTCAGTTTGGTAATGCGTTATGGGGACCAAAAGTACTTAATTTCAACATGTTATATACATTTGTGTTTGTTAAGGACATAAAATCTGCGTTTTAAAAAAGCAATGGGCTCATTGACCGTGATTTAATAGGGGTATGAGTTGCTTGTTTACAACTGATTTCTTTATCTCCATGCAGAGACAACAGTATGATGAAACTTCTAAAATGTCAACTTTGTCCATCCATTCTCTGAAAAGGATTCTTTTAAATTTGTTTTGCATTCTTCTATCTCCCCTCTTGTTTCTTCTTAATCCTCAATGAAAACCAGTTTGAGCCATTTATTCAATTCTTATTGTTTTTCCATCCTCTTAGATGCGAGGTATATACCAAAAGCCAATAATCCAGCATCCAAAATTCTTCGTGTTTCACTCCCTTACCAATCTTGTAGGCTTCTTATTCTGGGTTCTGCTACCAAAAGCTCTAAATGATACTTTGTAATTCCAATTATTCATCTTCATCTCTTTTCTCTATCTTAGTTCTTGTTTGAGATTAAACTACCGGCTGATTTAATTCTTGAAATTTTACTCTCTTTTTTCGATTAGTTTTCGGTAGAAGATTCATGTTGATTCCAGTTTTGTCAGTACCTTCAGGAAGAACCATGTCCATTTTAGTTATTTATGCTTCTCAGCTATTATTTACTAAATGTTCTCACCATAAATTTTAGACTCGTTTTACTTTCAAGACGGTAGTTTACCAAACATATTATCAATTTATTTTACAGCTGATTATGTTTACAACTGATATATAATACTGCTGGCACTGGATATTCTTCAATACCAAGCTAAGCCTAACGTGTTTGTGCCATCAAATGTGCTTGAGCACTAAAATAATTATATACTTCTTGAAATACGTTCTTAATTTAATGAGCTCGCAGAAATGAGGCCTTTGATTGTAAAATTCTTGTGAGTGGCCGAATGTTAGCTAGTTTAGCCGTCTTATCTTTGAAAGGAAACTTATCATTAAACAAGCAATAGGGAAGGGCAATCAAGTTTGAAAGTACAGAGGATTATACGTCTGAAATTAACTGCAATAGGAAGGGCAAAGGAAGAAATGGGTGATGTGGATAGTTAACTTCAGGTGTTTGTAATTAGGACCATAAAGATGCTGGTGGTAAAATGTGAGGCTGATATAGTTCTTGTTCTGGGAATGGCTGTTACTGGAGGGATGGGCTATCTTCAGTAGAAGGTAAAAATTGTTGGAAAGAAAGCTAAAGGTCTTGGTAGGAGAGAAATATGAGCTTTGAGGGAAAATTAAGGGAGTGGTTTTGGAGGAACTTCCTGAAACTACTGGACAATAAATTAGGACATGCTTTACACCTTTCTTTTGACACATTTTGCACCAATTTGGGAATGATATGGCTATATACATTTGGTTTTTGTATGTGCAATTTAAGTAGTCTATTATGTGAGCCTTTTTTAAAATACCCTTGAGAACGAGCTTTCCATTCTTGGTAGCTAGAGTTTTTCAATTTTTTTTTCTTCATGAGACCGAAGGTTTCGGGAATCATATCTTATGATAACACCTAAGACCATAATCGGAGTTGTCCTTCCAAGAAAATCTTCTAATATATTTATTAATGCACTTTGCAGTTAAATTTTCTGATCACAGAGGATAGGCAAAGAGACATTGTTGATTCGCAGTGTGAAGGAGTGCAAGCTGAAAGCCTTGATGCCTTGCTCTCTGTTGCCATTCAATGTGTTTCTTCAAGTCCAGAAGACCGACCGACCATGCACAGGGTGGTCCAGCTGCTTGAATCTGAGGTTATGACACCATGCCCTAGTGATTTCTACGATTCCAACTCTGATTGATGTGAAAAGTTGTGATTTGCATATACGTCGCACAAACTGCAAACAGTTGGAGCATTGGACGGGCCCGAATCTGCAAAGGTACAGTGTCAGTTTCGTTTGTTCAATTTTCTCAGATGACCTTCGTCCTAGCAATTTATTGATCATCTGTTAGATATCTGTCCCCATTGTTCTCATATCGGATGAATGCTTCCAACTCTTCTCCATGTGGATGATAATTCCACATGGTCGAGTCATTTATCGATTGTTCTCTTTTGTTGTTGCAAGTCCACTTGCCTTCTCTACACTTGTATATGATAATGATATGAACGATGGAAAGGTGGCCTCTTCACGAGTGATTCTCGTTGATGTCATTTTGTAAAATATGATTTTATGACAATAATCAGTTAGATGAATATATATAAGTAGCGTCCGAGGCCATCATGGTTTCTCTGTTGTAATCTTACATTTTTCCATACAAAGTCAATCATCAATTCTGCTCTAAATTTGGTTCACATTACAGAAACTAACAGCATTTGCCATTTGGTAGCAAATAGTTTGGTCTCAAAACTCATTCCGAGATGTTTTGATCAACCGTAGCAAGGATTGCAAAGGCACTTTAGGGGGTTTAGGGTGTTGACGTGAGGCCGTAGACGACCTAAATATGCAATTCCCACATGGTTCTTTAGTTAGTCACTTAGTCTCAAGTCCCAAGTTCCTAACCGTAGTTTGTAATTTTGTATGTGCCTACTTGGGCAGCAAGTGACTTTTCCGGCCCTAGCTGCGCGCCTGCATTACCTCACCTCACCGCAGGCCCTCCGGCAACCTACTGTACCGTCTTGTGCCGCAGCAATCTTTCTTGGAAGTTGAAACTGTTGATGCACATTGTAAATGAGGAAACTCCAAGGGCCTTGGTAGACATGTTATTGCTATATGCAAAGAAACAAAATTTTGTTTTCTCATCAAAAACCCTAACTGTAATGTCACCGATGCCACTCAAGCCCTCTTGGTTCCGATGACAACCTCTGTTCTTCCCATGGGGGTTGCACTATTATGCTGACACGATTTTCCGGCACGCCTACGTACATATTCTGCTCATCATACTGACGCAAAGATTGAGGAACATGGCACTAACAATACATGAAGGTTCACAGGTACCTATGGCTTTGCTAATAGGAGTGCCAATCTTTGATAGCAGGGGATTTCAATATCAAGTGATGTGTTGCGGCAGACAACTCTGGTGCCCTTCCTAGATCTAACGCTGCACCGGACTTATTTTACAACACCATCACTGATTGTGGATTCGTAGTTGTGAAACTTACAGGCAAACAAGTATGGAAAGGAGCAACGTGCTTGTAGTCAAAAAAAATTCTCTACAAGACTACGGCTTCCAGTACCTTACAGTGCGCTCATGAAGCTAGAGTTTCTGGTGCTCCTGGCAGACAATGACATTGGGATGAAAAATTCCTTGAAGACAAGGTGGCCGACGTCCTCCTTGGTTCACAACATATGCTTTGTGTCACGGCGAATGTGACTCAATTTGATAGCACCATTTGTTTTAGAATGTCTGGAGAAAAGTGAGACTTGATAGTTTGGATGATTAAGAATTAAAGATGGTTATTTCTAGAGCCTTGATCACTTTTAAGAATGCTGAATAGCTCCGCATCTCTATCATCGAGATCGCATTGTCAAGCGATCAGAGATGAATCAAAACCACCAGTCCACCAGGGTGGAGGCTGAAATGAATTGTGATCATATCCAAATTTGTTTAAGGTCAAATGGTGATCATATCTTGTACTCAAAAGTAGACCTAAAACTTAAAACGATTTGTTTAGCAATTAGCACTAAAAAATCTCAAAACTGATAACTAGGCAAAGAGCGAATCCTTCCCTTTACTTGAGAACTGCTTGGCGCCAACGACTTCCGCTTAGGATGCTCCTCAATTACAAACATAAGATTTGGAGTTCAGAAAATTTGAGGAAGTTTTCGGAGTTCAGACATTTCACGGGAAAAGGTAGGACACATTAATTGCTTTATTACCCTCAAATAATACAAAGATATATATATATATATATATATATATATATATTTAGATATGCACAAACAATGCTAGCCATAAAGGGCCAAGCATTTCATCCAACTTGAGAGACTATTATACAGCCAAAATCGTATGTACATACAGTTTATACCGAGTTTAGTATAGGATATGCGAACTGAAGATTGTTGAGATGAACATGCTTACAATAATTTGCTCACCAGTGCTTTTTCCTGCTTCTCTATATATGCAGATGGAAACCACCCAGCATTCCCATTGCATTTCCCTTCAGACCATCCATTAGGGCCCACCTATAAAACAAACGAAAAGAAAGTATATAAAATACTACATATTAAATAAAAGCAGAAAAGAAACTGATAAGAATTCTTTCTACGGTGGCTTTGCAATTGTACAATTATCTGTTTCATCTAGTAAATTGACAGGTCGCATTCAAAGGTTGAAACAAATACTCAGATGATATACTTCCAGCTCCAGAAAATGAAAAACTCAAATAATCTAGTCATCCCTTTCCCATTAATCATCCAAAATGAAAGGTTACTGGAACTAGCAGCGGTTGAAGTACCTCACGAACCACAACATAATCATCAATTGAGAGATTTAACTCTCCATCTGCTTGAGCATCAAATGGATGTATAGCCTGCATATGATATAGTAACTAATATCAAAGTTTCATGTATGATTCAGCAACTCTTGTGATGAAATGAGACTGCATTTGCTCCAACACCCTGTTAGTACTCAAAATCGCAGACACCATGATAAAAATTAGGCATTTAATTTCACTATCTATTAGCCATCTTGCTCTACTTTCGACGTCTTCTTCCAGTTTTCATCTCGGTTGATATCAAAGATGCGTAATTTGATACAACAATCCAAAAAGGCGTGAATTTTGGTCAATGTTTGCAACTATTAAACAGAAACAACCCAAAACTTGAATATTCCACATACATCAAAATCAGTCTAAAACCAAAACCAACAGGACAATCCAAAAGAAGTTAACTTGGCCATTGTACCAGAAAAACCAAACTGAACAAAGGAGACAAAAAGAAAGAGTTAGAAGCTAAGCTAAGTTGAAGGGAATCAGTCGAGCTGGACAGAGATAGAAGCAGATATGAATGAGCAGACCTGCTGTTGCTTAGCGACTTGCTCCCTGAGCTTGGTGGCTTGCTTCCGTATGGACTCCATAAACAGCAGAGAAAGCTATCTAACTAAGCTAAGATTGATCGGTCTGAGAGAAGAGTCGTTCTGGCTTTTTGAAGGGGACAGAGAGAAACAAGAAAATGAATATTAGAAAAAGTGGGGACTTTTTGGTTTTGTTCCTTTTAGAAGTGATGGAATATGAGCCCGTTTCCTCTTCACCGGTGATTCTAGTTACACCTCAAAAAGAATAAGGATTACATTATTGAAGTGGTAAACATTTGATACTCAAAATTTGCTATTATGTATTGAGTATTTGAATATTAGGGCCTGTATCGGGATGACTCCCATGGGTCATAAGAACTAGCATCCGGCAGTATACACAAGTCGGTGGAAGTGGCAGTGGTTAATGAACAAAACTTCCACGAAATAGGATGGTGAAACGAGGAAACTTCTCGTTGCATAGAATCTGCTACGTAGGTAAACGAAGGGGAAGAAGACTCTGATAGGGTCAATCACTTCTTAAGGGAGGTGAGAAAACTATGTGATGTTCACATGAGTAAATCAAGCACACATTAATTGATGACCCATTAATTGATGA
Source organism: Argentina anserina (assembly GCF_933775445.1). Lineage (NCBI taxonomy): Eukaryota > Viridiplantae > Streptophyta > Magnoliopsida > Rosales > Rosaceae > Argentina > Argentina anserina. Next base: position 14,656,399 of record NC_065876.1, read on the forward strand.
AGTTGATTTTGTTAAAACTTGGAGCAGCATTTGTTAAAGGTAAGAAACAAATCTACAACCTTATAGTGGTAGGTGACTGATTTGTTTGACAAATAAAGAAGAATGCATTGATGAGCATGTCAACATTGAGCATGAATCAAGGAACAAGCTTGACTTTCCTTCCATGCTTGTTACATGCAAATACATGAATTGCACAAAGATGTTTGCCTATATAAATGCATGAGAAATGGTGCAATAAACATAGAATAACAATAAGGGAGAGATCATCTTGTGTGTGAACAAGAGTGAGAGATAGAGAGAAAACTCCAAGTAGAGAGTTTTGGGTGTGTAACAAAATAAAGTGTGTGAGAGTGTATACATTCAAGTGTGAGTCTTGAAGTAGTGTTTCTCTCGGTATAACCTTTCTTCGTATAATGGAGGTTTTTTTATTGTTGCTACCCGTGGACATAAGCACTTTGCCAAACCACGTTAAATCCCGGTGTTCTATATCATTTTTATTTTTCACTTGTGGTTGTGAGTTATTTCGATTTCTATTCTACTGTTCATTCTTTCGCATTCCCTAACAGTGGTATCAGAACTCCTGGTCTGACTGGGAGTTGCTAGAATGGAAGGATCACATAGTACCATGATCAGACTCAACCACTCCAATTGGATTACCTGGAAGCCGAGAATGGAGGATATTCTCTATTGTAAAGATTTACATGAGCCGATCGAGGGAGACGATGCCAAGCCAAGTGAGATTTCACCAGCAATTTGGACGAAGATGAACCGCAAAGTTATCGGTCATATTCGTGAATGGGTGGACGATAGTGTGTTTCACCATATTGCCAATGAAACCAGCGTGCATGAGCTTTGATTGAAGCTGGAGTCCTTATTTGAGAAAAAGACTACTGCCAAGAAAGTTTTTCTCATTAAAGTGCTCGTTAACATGAAGTATCGAGGAGGCGTTCGAGTGACCGTGCACCTCAAAAACTTTCAGAGTGTACTCAATCAATTAGCCACGATGAGCATGAAGATTGATGATGAGTTACAAGCGTTGTTGCTGCTCGAGTCGTTACCAGATAGCTGGGAGACATTTGTTGTCATTGTAAGTAACTCTACTCCTAATGGTGTATTATCTATGGAAAATATTAAAGATAATATGTTGAACGAAGAAACACGAAGGAGTTCTTCATCAAGTTCAGAAAATTGTCAATTCTTCGTTGCAGAAAGGAGAGTAAGGAGTAAGAGCAAAGGACCCAGAGGTCACAAAAGGAGTCTGAGCAAATCTAGAACAAGGTTCAACGGAAAGTGTCATCATTGTGGTCTTCCAGGCCACATGAAGAAAAATTTTAACAAATTGAAGCGGGAATTCAAAGAAGCGAGAGAATACGCTTCTCATCAACAAAAGGAGGACACAAACAATGTTGCTGCTGCGGTGTCTCATGATGAGTGTGAGTTCCTATCACTTGGAGGTGAATGTCTAGTAGTAGATATTGTTGGAGTTCAATGGATCATTGATTTTGGAGCCTCGTTTCATGCCACCTCTCACGTAGAGTTCTTCACTACGTATGAAGCATGTGACTTTGATAAAGTGAAGATGTGCAATGACAGCTACTCCAATATTGCTGGATTTGGAGATATTTGCTTGCAGACAAAAATGAGATGTTAGTTATTGTTGAAAGATGTGAGACATGTTCATGGTCTACGTCTCAATCTTATGTCAACTGGTGTACTTAATCGACAAGGCTTTCATCATCATGGTGGTGATGGAAAATTGAAGCTTACCAAGGGATCTCTTGTAGTTTCCAGAGGAAAAATGTGTTGCACACTCTACAAGACCTATGAAAAGATATGCAAGAGTGAGTTGAATGCAGTCGAGGAATCTTCTCCGAGTTTGTGGCATAGACGTCTTGGCCACATGAGTGAGAAAGGACTGCAGTTGTTGGCAAAGAAGTCGCTAATTCATGTTGCCAAAGGTAACTCACTAGACTCTTTTGATTATTGTTTATTTGGTAAGCATAAGAAAATTAGTTTTTCAAAGACTATCACTAGGAAAGAAAATATTCTAGATCTTGTACATTCAGATGTGTGTGATCCGATGGAAGAAGAATCATTAGGTATGCATAAGTATTTTGTTACTTATATTGATGATGATTCACGAAAGGTTTGGGTTTATTTGTTGAAATCCAAAGACCAGGTGTTACAGACGTTTACAATTTTCCACGCAATGGTGGAAATGGAGATTGGAAGAAAATTAAAGTGCATTCGTAGTGATAATGGCGGATAGTACATAGCGCTCGAATTTAGATATTATTGTGCAAAGCATGGCATCAGACATGAGAAGACAGTTCCTGGCACCCCTCAACATAATGAGCGGACGAACCGTACCATTATGGAGAAAATCAGATGCATGTTGAAGATGACAAAATTATCAAAAGAATTTTGGGGAGAAGCTGTGAAGACTGCGTGCTACCTAATCAACAGAGCACCATGTGTACTTTTAGAATTTAAGACTCCAAATGAAGTCTGGATCGGGAAAGATGCATCATACTCACATTTGAGAGTATTTGGATATAAAGCATTCACACTTGTATCCAAGGAGCAGAGGAAAAAGCTGGATGATAAGGCAACAACATGCATATTTTTCAGCTATGGTGAAGAAGAGTTTGGCTACCGGTTGTGGAATCCAAAGACTAAAAAATTCATAAGAAGCAGAGATATGGTGTTCCTTGAAGACCAATCTATTGAATATTTCGACAAAAAGGTACTACCACAACATGTGATAGTCGCATTTATGATTCACCGTTGCATCAGGAATCCAATGTTGGACTGCAAGGTGATAGAGTTGAAAATGTACATGACATGGGGACATGGGAGATGCTAAAGTCGAAGATGAAGGGGAGTTTGATCAGGGGTGCGAGCATGAATCTAGAGGTGGAGCAGATGGACGTGGAGACTGCATTTTTTCATGGTGATTTAGATGAAGAAATATATATGGAGCAACCAGAAGGCTTCAAAGTCAATGGAAAATGAGCATATGGTTTGCAAGTTGAAGAAAAACATGTACGGATTGAAGCAAGCACTAAGACAATGGTATAAGAAGTTTGACTCTTTCATGGTGAGTCATGAAAGAGAACGTCAGCAGATCCATGTGTTTATATTCAATAATCCGCTGGAGGTAATTTTATCATCTTACTACTTTATGTAGATGATATGTTAATTGTTGACAAAGATACTGCTATGATTCAGCAGTTAAATGAAGATTTATCAAAGTCCTTTGATATGAAGGATTTGGGACCAGCCAAGCAGATTGTGGGCATGAAGATTGCCCGTGATCGTGGGAACAAGAAATTGTGGTTATCACAAGAAAAGTACATTGAGAAGGTACTAGAGCGTTTCCACATAGAGAAAGCTAAACCAGTTGCTACTCCACTTGCTAGTCACATGAATCTCAGCTCAAAGCAGAGTCCTACGAGTCAGAAGGAGGAGGAAGAAATGGCACAGTCTCATATGCCTCAGCAGTAGGGAGATTGATATATGCGAAGGTTTGTACTAGACCAGACATAACACATGCAGTTGGTATTGTTAGCAGATTCTTATCTAATCCAAGCAAGGAGCACTGGAATGCTGTCAAGTGGATTCTGAGATACTTGCGAGGAACTTCAAAGATGAGTCTATGTTTTGGAAGTGGCAAGTATAAATTAGTTGGCTACACAGATGCAGATATGTCCGGGGATATTGACACGAGACAGTCCACATCCGGATACATGATCACGTTTTCAGGGGGAGCTGTCTCGTGGCAATCAAAGCTACAAAAATGTGTTGTTTTGTCAACTACAGAAGTAGAGTATATTGCAGCTACGGAAGCGTGCAAAACTCTTGTTGTGTATGACCCAATTCATGTAGGAATCTCTTAAACCACAAAATATCTTTGCTTGCATTGTGACAGTCAAAGAGCGATTCACTTGAGCAAAAATTCGAGTGTTCACTCGAGGTCAAAGCACATTGATGTGAGGTATCACTGGATACCTGATGTGCTGAAGAAAATTCATATAGACAAGAACAGTTCGGATATGATGACGAAGTCACTATCGAAGGAGAAGTTCGAGTTCTGCAGAAGCGCGTCTGGAATGGCGCATCCCTCCATCTAAGTCGGGAGGGGGAGATTGATAGGGTCAATCCCTCCTTACTGGAGGTGAGAAAACTATGTTATATTCACATGAGTAAATCAAGCACACCTATTGCTTTGGTGACCAATTAATTGATGGAGTTGATTTTGTTGAAACTTGGATCAGCATTTGTTGAAGGTAAGAAACAAATCTATAACCTTATGGTGGTTGGTGGCTAATTTGTTTAACAAAGAAAGAAGAATGCATTGATGAGCATGGCGACATTGAGCATGAATCAAAGAACAAGATTGACTTTGCTTCCATGCATGTTACATGCAAATGCATAAATTGCACAAAGATGTTTGCTTATATAAGTGCATGAGAAATGGTGCAATAAACATAGAAGAACAATAAGGGAGAGATCATCTTGTGTGTGATCAAGAGTGAGAAATAGAGAGAAAACTTCAAGTAGAGAATTTTGTGTGTGTAGCAAAATAAAGTGTGTGAGAGTGTATCCCTTCAAGTGTGAGTCTTAAAGTAGTGTCTCTCTCGGTGTAACCTTTATTCGTATAGTGAATATTTTTTATTGTTGTTTCCCGTGGACGTAGGCACTTTGTCAAACCACGTTAAATCCCGGTGTTCTCTATCATTTTTATTTTTTGCTTGTGGTTGTGAGTTATTTCGATTTCTATTCTACAGCTCAATCTTCCGCATTCCCCAACAAACTGATCATCCAACTTAAATTCCAACATGGTTCCAAAATATGGAGCTGCATGATATTCGACCACTATAAAAAGAGATCGACGGTTCTGCTTCATCAATCAATGTGGGCAGCTGTGTTGGCCTTGGTTTCTGATTCAAAGTCGCAACCCTTGGTTCTGGAAAAGATGTTACGCTAGATTGACACTCGGGTGATGACCTTCAAAAAAATTGCCGCTACAAAATGAGAGGCGATAGAAGTGGACTTTGTCGCTTCAGTATGCTGGGGCAGCGAACTTCGACTGCCCATACTGAAGCGACGACCTTATTTCGGTAATTATGAGAAACAATTCTTCTAAGACGGTCGTGGCTGCATGATATTGTAAAATTGTAATCCTCATTGATTTCTATTGTGTACAATTGGTGATATTTATAGGCACCTTATGCATTACAATTGGTGATTTTTATATTGTAGAGAATCCTGTGATTTAGTTTATACTTTTTTTTCTTCCAAAACCACTCCTTGAATATTCTGATATCTACCCAACATCAAAATCCTGCTGGGATCCTATATAACTCGATCAATTTTATATCTAAGAACAAGTTAAATTATTTACTTATGGATGGAGCTGTAAATTTATGCCCTAAACACAAGCCAAAGAAGATCAATTTGTGTGTACGTACGTTGGTCACTTACTCACTTGATTCACTCTATATCGGTTTATGCGATCTGCATAACGAAAGATGGTTTCAAACTTTCAAATTGTAAGCGGAGATTAAATTTCATGAGATTTCTACCAGATGAGAAAGAAATACCTAAAATTCAGTTTCAACGTCAAACAAAATGCCATACTTCATTGGATCACTTAAGTGGCTCTAAGCATAAAAAAGAAAGCTAGCTATAGCAAACTAAAATAACATTCTGATCATCATAGAATTTATATCATAATCAAGTTTCATCTGATTAACGATGCTTAGTGCAATCAGTTGGCTTGAAGGAAACAGTTCTCTCGTCTAGGTCATAGCCCACCAGGAAGTTGATCTGAGCCAGGTTCCCAAATATGGCCACATCATCGGACGGAATCATTGTAAAGCAAACCATGTCATCCTCCACCCTCGCAAACGTGTTCAAAGCGTTCAACTTAACGTCAGCCCCACCGCTAAAATGTGCCGTTATAAACGGTACACCAATGTGATCTCTCTTGCTCTTAAAACAAATACTCAAAACGCCTCTAGGATCACTAACTCTCTCTGCATTAATAGCTGACTCGAGAGCCGAAACGACGTCGTCGTGGAAGCCAGGCGGCAGAAGGGTCAATGTAGTACCAGAATCAATTATAATGTTACCCTCACTTTCGTCGATGGCCTTGTTTGATGGGCTCTTGTAGAGTAACTTCTTTTTTCCTACGCTAATGGCCTCGAGCGTGAGATAGTAGAGCGTGTTGGGCTGTTTGGAGACTAGAAAAGTTGATACGGCGCCGGCGCCGGAGACAATGCTAGCTGTGCCGAAACTGATCTTGCTCGCTTCATTTGATTTGGCACCGTTGGGAACCAAGCAATAGGAGAACTTCCCTCCGTCTGTCGATTTTGATAACTGAGAAATGAAAGAAAGTGGACCGCCACCGAGACCTATCAGACCGGAGCCGGACTCGTCGAAAGTGCCACCGTTATCATGGCCGCAACCGAAGATGATCTCGGAAAGGGAGACCTTATGGCTGGAGGTTGATCCGATAACGAAGGTTTCCTTAGCTAAACTTCCACGTGTGTAGGAGCGGTCCGTAATGGTAGCTGTACTGGCATGTGTCTTGGCCGTCGGAAGACTCGGCAGCGGTGGCACAGGTGGCTTGATCGAGGTCGGAGCATGAGCTGGACTGGCATGGTAGGGTTTTGTAGGTAGATGAGCGGGCCGGGTCAAAGAGGGGAGGGTTTTGGTCGAAGCACTGCTTGCATGGCTTGCATTGGGTCCATATGAGGTCACTGCCGGTGTCGGCTGTTCCGAGGACTTGCACCGGTGGGGTTCCAACAGAGACGTTCATGAGATACTCCCTGGAGCTCGAGAACACTGTTGACTCGACTGTGGGGATGGTTGTGGCGCGTGTTAAGCGAGAGGCGCGTGCAATGGAGCGGAGAAATGAATCGCGGAGACGGTGGAAGTTGATGGTTGAAGAATCATAGGAGGGAGAGAGTTGGGAGTCGCGGTGGATGAGATAGAGGGTGAAAGAAGTTGTAATAGTGGTAGTGGCAATCACTAATATAAGAAGAGCGAAGCATGCAAGAGTTGGTGAGGCCATAATGAACTTGAATTAGGAGGATGATAATCGATGAAGATGGATTGATGGTGGTGATAGAATTGCTTGGTGGTATTTATAGGGATGATTTGGGAGGTCAAGAGGGCAACGTAATAATTCCTCACGTACTACAATGGAAAATTCTAGTAGTCTATATATAATGGTAGATTATTATTATTACATAGATGGATGTTTATGGTGATTTTCAATGTGGCAAATATGTGGAAGTGGTGATTCATTCATAAGAACCGTCATGGGTGATCGATTGAATGGAGGTGTTAACTAAGAAAGAATGGAAGAGTTGACTAAGAAAAAAATGGAGAGTCAAGAACTCAAAAGTTCATTAACTAGCTTCCTCTCATTGACCGAAAAAAAAACAGGTTCCTCTCATTGAAATTTGAAAGTGCTTATTTTTCTCTTAATCTTTTGGTTCTCTAGCTATAACTTTTCATTTTCCTAGGCCTATGTCGTCATGTATCTTCGAAATATACGAGTACAATTGTTCTTATTATAATGTATAATACAAACATCAAACTGGTTTCCATGGTTTAGATGTGCATTATTCATCGCTGTAGAAATATTGGCTGCGTGAAAAAAAAAGTTGAAAAATGATAACGCCGTTCCTGGGAAATTTAAGTGTACAACTGGCGGAAATACTTGTATACAGTACTATAACAACAAAGGTATCAAGAATGTGATTTACTTAGCATATTGTGAATAAGATTCTCATGTATTCCTCTAAAACTGCAATTTCCTCATTCTCTTGTGAATAGGATTATGTTTTCTTGTTAGCAAAAGGAATACTGTACATTTGCTAAATTCCCTATATATATATATATATATATATATATTCACAATTATGTTTCCTGGTTAGCAGTGGATTCTATCTTTGTATTTCTCTATAAATAAGAGGCTCCGATTGATACAACATCAATATCAGATATCTTGGTCTTTCTCATGAGCTTACGCTCTGGTTGCAAAACGGGCAAAAGACCATACATACGAGTTCCTTGCCACAGATGAGTTTACCTTGAGTCGAGGTGTGTTGTCATCTTTCCCCTCCGCGAAATCCGTGAAGGATCAGATATATATCTGGGGAAAAAGTATCGAAGAATGGGTAGGAGAAGAAACAATTCAGAGATGAAACAATCACCCTCTAACAAAATATTTTGATAAGAGTATATTGTTATCAAACGAGTCTAAGAACTGTATGTTGGGCATTCTTATCAAATTATTATGTTCGAGGTTGAATGATCAACCAAATTAATTGAAGTTTTTTGCATCTTCAATATGTCTCCCCAATTTTGTCCAATACTTCTCTCTAGTCATGTCTTTGATGTTCATGCATTCAGCGGGAGGGGGAAGATAAGGTGGTGCTTGGACAGTTGGACTCCTATAACCACAAAAGGAACATATTTGACTAAAAACTGAAAAGCTATGGAAAACGACTTCTTTGCTGTGTGCTTGATTTTGTAAGCTAGAGAAATAAAAAGAAAGCAGCGATGTTCGCTTACGTTTATTAATAATAATGAAGATTTTCAGTTGATCCAGAGTGTTTTACAATCGCTTTTGCTGCGAAAACCATGAGGAACTGTTTTACATCGTTCAGGAAACTGTCATGGACTCTTGAGTTTTGGCAGACGTTGAAGCAGAAGACGCGGGGAATTTGATAGAGGTAAGCGAAACGTAAGTGATGATTCTGCATGGATGAGAATGGGAATGCTAAACCATATGTGGAATGGAGTTCAAATCAGAGGATGCTGCCAAGGCTCTCTATGATGGCAAATTGGGAATGCTAGGTGTGCTGATTAGTGGTTATAGCACCCATGTTGGTCAGTTCAGGAGATAATGTCATTATGGTTGCAACGGTATTTATCATTGTAAATTTAAGTGGCTCTCTTCCCTTTCAAAAAAAAAAAAGTGGCTCTCTTAAGAGAAGGCCAAGAAAGATTGACTCGTACATATCTTGCTAATCTTTCCTTTTATGGAGTGCTGTATAAATGCATCAATATCAAGACAAGGATATGAGTCTCAGGGAGATGATTGACTGCAGGCCTAATATAATGCTCGAAAGACTGTCAGGGAGTTAAGATCTAATGGCTATGTGAATCAACAGATGAGTATACCTCTGTTTAATAGCAGTATGAAAGGGCATTAGATAAAGAAATCAAAGCAGATAATAACACAATTTGCGCCACACCAGTACTGAAGAATCCATCACCAATGGAACAACAGGCTAACTTCTATACAAAACAAAGAGTATTTTTCAGGAGGAATTAGTTAAAACTACTGTGGATACTGCAAATAAGATAGAGGAAGATGGGCTTCTCAGTAAATACAGGGTTGCAAAGAATGAACATGATGGCAACTGGCAAGGCTTATATAGTCGGGCGCTCGAACTAACTGCTATCTCTGAGATGGAAGCAAGCTGCAGTTGTTAGATGTTTGAATGTGCTGGCATCCTCTGTAAAATTTTGTGACTATCTTACCCTTCCATCAGATTTGAAGCAACGGTCTAGGATTGCTGCCTTGGGTTGGAGTAGATGTACAGGGAGCTTTGTTTGTTTAGGGTTTCTTCTTCAATTTCAAGTTGAACAATTTTTATGCCAGGAAGCCCATAATATGCGGAGAAAATGCAGTTGCTGTAGAGACTAATAATACAGCAATGATTGCCGTACGGGACAGTGGAAAAAGATTGCTGATTTGAAGAAAATTGTTGCTAAAGTTGCAGCTCTTAGCTAGTTAGCTTGCAGGGTAGTGGAAATATACAGGAAGAAATTATGATAATAGCAGAGCAGCTATTTAGCGAAATGGTTTTTCCACTTAATTTCTAGCGTGGTACTCTAATGTTGCAATGCTTCTGTGGTTTAGCTCTTTTGATGTATTCTATCTGTGGATTCATTTTGATATGCAGAGTAGAAGAAGGGAGATGGATATCTTGTTTTCTACTAAGTATAATCTCTTGGTATTGTTTGTTTCGTTTTTTTGGAAATTTGGAAACATAGAAACCAACCCATGTTATAGTTTTAATTTAGATTTTAAATACCTATCAAGATTGATGTTTTAACTGGGACATTGATCCCCTATGTTTTAAGTCAAACAATTGCATTGGTGATGAACCATCATCAGTCTTCTTCCTTTTTTTTATTTTTCCTATTCAGTACTGTATAAGTAGTTCAGCATCAAATCATTAAGTAGTTTAAACATGATAAACTTACCTGTAAACAAACTACATTTGTGATCTAAAACATATAATGTGGTCGTCAAATAAATAAATAATAATAATAATAATAATAATAATAATAATAATAATAATAATAATAGGATTTGAATAACACAGCAAGCACAAAGTAAAGATTATTGCAACCAACAAACAGGAAACAAAATACACTCAGACGAATATTAACCCAGCAAGTACAAGAATCTCTACCTGGTGATCTTTGACCGGCTTCATCTGGATTATATAGGGTCTGTATTGGGGATCAGGGGAAAGGGTTCAATTTGTTTGTGGTTTTGGGGACATTAATTTATGATTAATTGTTCTAGAGAGAAGAGACACTTGAGTTGTTACATTGACAATAAGGGATCTCTATTAATAGATGAATAAACCATTGAGTACTAGAAATCCTATTATACTTTGTCTTTGTATGTATTTCTTGTTAATATTTTCATGTATTTAAATTTTCTTCTCAAAATGGTGGTTGTACTGGGTATTTCCGAATACTGTTATGGTGCTGCTACTATCATGGAAGATGCTCCTGTGAGCTGAAACCAAGGCAAGTCTTACCTCACTCTGTTTACACTGCTTATTTGGACCATCTGTTTTTAATCTTGCTTATGCAATTTGGACACACAGTAGAAAATTAAGATATGTATTGATAATTTGATGATTTGATACAATGCTTAAGTTATCTATTTCTAGGAAAGATTGGAGAATATTAGCATTAATCCTAATGATTAAACCTAGTTGTTAACACCACCATGAGTAACATGCTTCATGCTTTACCAGCTGTTCCAGCTCATGCCAACACTCCCACTCAAGTTGGCGCATACATATCAATCATGCATAACTTGCTAAGTGAGTCATAAAAGACCTTTTTAGACACTTCTTTTGTGAGTATATCCGCAAGTTGCTCTTCTGTAGGAACAAACGGAAAACAAATGATTTTAGCGTCTAGTTTCTCCTTTATAAAGTGACGATCAACCTCTACATGTTTTGTACGATCATGCTACACAGGATTCTGTGAAATATCAATAACTGCCTTGTTGTCACAATACAACTGTATAGCACACTTAGGCTTAACACCCAAATCTTGTAGCAAATTCTTAAGTCATAACAACTTGCACACTCCTTGAGCCATACCTCTGTATTCTGCTTTAGCACTTGATCGAGCTACCACATTTGGTTTCTTACTCCTCCACGTAACAAGATTACCTCCAACAAAGGTAAAGTACCATGATGTCGACCTTCAATCCGTAATATTTCTAGCCAAGTCTGCATCTGTGAAGCCACAAATCTCAAGGATATTGTTGTGATTAGAAAACATTACTCCTTTCCCTGGAGCTGAATTTAAGTACCTCAAAATCCTCACAACAGCATCCATGTGATCCACGCTCGGATTATGCATGAACTGACTCACCACACTTACTGCATACGCAACATCTGGCCTGGTATGTGACAAATAAATCAGGCGTCCAACTAGCCTCTGATAACGAGTTTTGTCAGTGGGCACTTGATCTGGGTACTCTGCTAACTAATGGTTTTGCACAATAGGAGTATTAATTGGAGTGCAATCTAACATACCTCTCTGTTAGTATATCAAGGATGTACTTCCTCTGACACAGATAGATTCCATCACTTCCCCGGGCTACCTCAATACCCAAGAAGTACTTGAGTGTACCTAGGTCTTTCATCTCAAATTCTGCAGCTAGCTGCTTCTGTAATCTATCCATCTCAATAGTATCATTACCAGCAACTATCATATCGTCAACATATATAATTAAGGCTGCTACCTTCAATTGTTGGTGTCTAAGAAATAATGTGTGGTCTGAATTACTCTGTCTGTAGCCAATTTTCCTCATGAATTGTGAAAATCTTCCAAACCAAGCACGAGGAGACTGTTTAAGACCATACAAAGACTTTCTCAATCTGCATACAAAGTTATTTGGAGAAACTACCACATATCTAAGAGGAAGATCCATATACACTTCCTCTGTAAGTTCTCCATGAAAAAATGCATTTTTAACATCAAACTGTCTAAGTGGTCAGTTTAAGGTAGCAGTAAAAGAGAGCAATACCCGAATAGTGTTCATCTTTGCAACAGGTGCAAATGTCTCATCATAGTCTATGCCATATGTCTGGGTGAACCCTTTTGCTACTAGGCGCGCTTTATACCGGCTCACTGACCCATCTGGATTATGCTTCACTGTAAACACCAAACGACATCCCACTGCCTTCTTGCCATATGGTGAAGGTACAAGCTCCCAAGTATTGTTCTTCTGTAATGCTTCAATCTCTTCCTCCATCGCTTTCCTCCATTTTGGATCTCCCAATGCATCCTGCACTTTGTTAGGTACTGATACAGCAGAAATTTGATTCACAAATGATTCATATGACTAAGACAATCTTTTGGTAGACATAAAATTTGCCACATGATACTTAGCTTTAGCCTGAAAGGTAGGTTCATATTTTTTTGTTGGCTGACCTCGAGTAGACCTATTTGGCAAGACATATTGTCTACTAGTAGGTTCACTAGTATTTGCCCCAATAGAATGACTAACCTCAAATGAGTGATCTTCTGTACCAGGGAAATGTTGGTCAGGGGTATAAACAACAGTATGGGAGGCAGGAGGGGCAGTTGTGCTGTTAGCTTCTGGTACCTGAATATCTGGAGTGACTATACCAGAATCATCTGGTGGTGCATGTGTAGCTGATACATCATTAATCTCAATCGAACCTGTCATCATATCTCCTGGCCGACTTGTCTCCCCCTCTCTACGATACAGCTCTTCAAAATATGAATTCTCCCCCTGAAGAACAGTATCAGAAGACGTGCAATAGCTCATGGCCTCAAAGAAAGTAACATCCATAGTGACATAATACTGTCTGGTAGGTGGATGATAGCACCGGTACCCTTTCTGATGTCCACCGTATCCAACAAACACACATTTAACTGCTAGGGCATCCAACTTAGACCACTGATGTTTTGGAAGATGGACAAAAACAACACAACCGAAAACACGGGGAGAAGATTATGAAAAGAGGGTAAGAAAACATGGGATGCAAGCACCTCATATGGAACTTTGCCTCCAAGGACACGGGATGAAAGACGATTAATGAGCTGAGCAGAAGTTAAGACAGCATCACCCCAAAGGTATTTAGGCATATGGGCACTAAAGAAATACACCGAGCCAGATCAAGTAAATGACGATTTTTTCTTTCGGAAACTCTATTCTGCTCAGGTGTGTAAGGACACGTTGTTTGATGAACAATTCCATGTGCGTTAAAGAATTCCTGAAAGACACGATTCACATACTCACTCCCATTATCAGAACGAAGAATTTTAATTGTGGCATTATATTGTGTTTGAACAGTGGTATAGAAGGCTTGAAAAGCCGGAAAAACATCATTTTTGTTTTTCAGAAGAACAATCCACGAAAGACGTGTGCAATCATCAATAAATGACACATAATACCGCATTCCCGACACAGTAGACTCCTTGGAGGGCCCCCAAACATCAGAATGAATTAATTCAAAAGGAAGAGTAGGTTTTTTAGAAGTACTAGGGGAATAAGTAGATCGATGACTCTTACCCAAAACACATGTTTCACAACGAAAAACGGACTCATCCACACCAAGAAACAAAGTAGGCATGGATTTTTTCATAACACTAAAAGATGGATGTCTCAAGCGACGATGCCATAACCAAACTTCACTTAGCTTATCAGAAGTGGAGAGCAAAGCGATCCGGGACAGTGTCCCTGGTTTCTTCCCCGCATATGTCTGATCCAGATGAAACAACCTGCCCCTTAGATACCCCCGACCAATTAACTCCCCGGTGAGAAGATCCTGAAATATCACATACATGGGAAAAAATGTCACAGAGCACATAGCTTCAGTGTTCAATTGTGGGACAAATATCAGATGATGAGATAAAGCAGGTACATATAGCACATTGTGAAGCTCTATTGTGAGAGTAATATGAACTGACCCTTTCCCTAATACGGGGAAGGCATCACCATTAGCATTAGTAACATATGGTACTGGTGGAGGAGATAATATAGTAAAATAAGATTTGTCATAAGTCATATGATCAGACGCACCAGAATCAATAATCCATGTATCAAAACCAACAAAGTGAGAAATATGTAAAGTCATACCAATCTTACCACGACCAGCTATTGATGTTGTGAGTGTTGCTCCTCCTGCTGTATGATGATCTTGTCCAACCACACCATAGATATCTGGTTCTTGGACTAGTTGAATAGCTGCTTTCGCCTTAGGACGATAATTAGGCCTCTGGGGTCTAAGGTGTGGATACAACTTCCAACAGGTTGCACGAGCATAGTTTGTATCATGGCAATAAGAGCAAGGAGGGCGGGGCTGATTCCCAAAGCCTGGTGGTGGTCCTCGCTTATGAAGTGGAGCTGAAGTTGCTTGTTGAATGGATGGTGTTGGAGATGCAGCCTGAACAGTGAGGCTAGAAACTTCAACTTGTGTCTTATGAAGACTCTCATACTGAGACTCATCCTTACGGATAAATGTGAAGGCTGTGTTTAGGCTAGGAGGTTCGGTCTTTCTGAGTAGCTCGCCTTTCGCATTGTTATGCTTTGCATCAAGACCTTTCAAGAAATGGTGAACTCGCTCAAGCTCATTCTTTTTTTTAATACCAAACAATATCCTCCTGATTCTTGATCATGCAAGGACGTTTCACATCAATCTCAGCCCAAATATTCTTCAGCTTAGTGAAATATTGCGCCACCGGTTGCCCATCCTGGTGCATTGCAAAAGCTGTGCACATTAACTCATGAACCTGTATAAAGTCAGAGTCATTAGTAAATAGGACTTCCAATGTCTTCCATATTGCATGCGCGGTATCACATTCTGCCACCAAGTCAAGTATCTCTTCATTCATGGCTTTGAACAAGACAGACATTACAAGGCCATCATCATCGTCCCATTTAGTGTAGGCAACAACCGCTCTGCATTGGGAGCCTTAATTACTTCGGTTACATGTCCTATCTTATGCATTCCTCGGAGATGGGTTGTCATAATTTTCTTTCATTTACGGAAATTGGCCCCATTGAGTTTGGCTCCCCCAAAAGAACCACTGTCAGAATTCTTGACAGATACTTCAAATTTCTGAACATCATTTACCTGAGAACTTTCTTCTTCGTCTCCATAACCCATTGTAAATCAAATCAAAAACACAAATCAGTAATAATGCAGCGGAAACAAAAAAACTGATATGAACCTATCCAATTTGAGCCGGGCCGGGTCGGATCAAATCTGGTCGGGTCGGATAAAAAAATTGGCAGGATCGGGTCGGATCTGGCCGGGTTGGGTCGGGTCGGATATGGCCGGGCCGGGTCGAATCTGGACGGGCCGAGTCGGGTCGAGAAGTTTTTGGGCCGGGTCGGGTTAAAATTGACCCGGGTGGTATTTTAGGGTTTATCTCCGAAAAATTCCCCAAATCCCTCGAAATTTCCCAAATCCCTCCGAAATTTCCCAAACCCTTCTTGCTTCTGCCTCTGCCCGATTCGATCTGGAAAATTGCTGAGCAAGGATGGAGAGCTCGGGCGAGGTGGCGCTTGGAGGCGGAGGTAGAGGATGAAGCGGCGCCGGAGGCATAGAGTGACGAGGTCTGCTGGACTCGCTGCGGATTGCCGAGCAACGATGGAGAGCTTGGGCGGCGCAGTGGAGCCGGAGAGGTGGTGCTTGGAGGCGGAGGCAGAGGACAAAGCGGCGCCGGAGGCAGAGAGTGACGAGGACTGCTGGACACGCCGCGCGCCGAGCTCCTGCTGCAAGAACACTGCCGGTTCTCTACAAGGTAAGAACACAAACCCGAAAAAAGAAAAAATAGAAAAGATCGGCTCTGATGCCAAGTAGAAAATTAAGATCTGTATTGATAATTTGATGATTTGATACAATGCTTAAGCTGTCTATTTATAGGAAAGATTGGAGAAAATTAGCACTAATCCTAATGATTAAACCTAATTGTTAACACCACCATGAGTAACATGCTTCATGTTTTACCAGCTGTTCCAGCTCATGCCAACACACACAATTGATGAATTGGAACTAATCCCATCAATCATCAAATGGAAGAGTTCTGGCAACTTAGCAAGACCACAAGGATTAAGGATATCTTGAAATAGCCGAAACTCAAAATTATCTACTCTCTGGAGTATAATTGCAATACTTTCTATTCATAAGATTATGATTAAATTTGAAGCCAGAATCCTATACAGAAAACTGAGAACTTAAGAGATATCGATAAAGATATTCAGTAAACTTCATGAATAAACTTGGATAAAGAAGCAAATTAGCAAATATCAAATGGCATTACTCATTTATGTAAACACAATAACCCTTCACCAACAGAACTCATGAAGCACATATCAGATTCAAAAGGACCTTTGCCATTCATAACACAGCTTTCATGTATACCATTACTTATATATATGTTATATGATCAGACAAACAAACAGATATCCACCTATACTTCCTAATTTGCTTTTATGAAACCCAAAAATATTAATTTACCATATTAGTAACACTAGTGTAATCATCAATCACTAAGTTCATCATCAATACCTGTGACATTCATCCTAGCCGACTCTTGCTTAGCCCACTTCACAATTTTCTCAGCTTCCCTACTGATCTTCTCTTCCTCCTTCATCGCCTTCTTCAGAATCTTGCTCTGCTCCTTCTTCGAAAAGCTTCCCAAACCCGATAAGAGCTCACTGTCGTCGCTGAAGTCGAGACCAATCCCACCTCCAACACCCCCATTTTCCTTACTCCTCCTCTGAGACGAAGCAATGTTCCTCTTCGGAGAACACCAGAAGCACCCGGCTTTCCTCGGCGGCGAAGGAGAGTCCTCCCTCAACGAATTGCAAGAACCCAACGGAGAGGACAACCGCCCTGACTTCGACTTCGACTTAGACCGCTGCTTCTTCCCTGAAACTCGCTTGGCCGGTGAGAACGTCGCACTTTCTGGAGATGAATTCGAAGAATTCGAGGCAGATGAAAGAGACCCATGTTTCGGTTTTGGCTTCGAAGCCTTCGACGACGAAACTACCTTTTCCGGTGAAAACTCCGGCGATTTCAGAGGCGGCGAGACATTCCTAGATTGTTGTGCTTTTGGAAGAGGAGCCTTTAGCTCATCTGGGTTTTGAGGGGAAATCGAATTACGGCGGAAGGAAGCGGTGGTTGTGGCGGCGGTGATGGCCGGGAAGGACTTGAGTTTGGAGAAGCGGGACTCGAGGTGGGTGGGGAGGACGGAGTCGTCGGTGAAGGAGGAGCAGTTGATGGAGGCGAGCTGCTCGAGGAGGACGTGATCTTTGGCTTGGGAGAGGAGGTCTTCAACGGCGGAGTCTTCGTCGGACTCGGAGAGGTGGTGGTGGTGGGAGAAATCCATGATGAGCAGTTTGAGCACTTGAGCAGCGACAGATAGCTCAACTGAAGTGAAGAAGAGTCTAACGGCTACGCTCAAGATTTCGGCGTTTTGTGTTCAAGTTTCAACTCGTGGGTCCACGCTCCTCGATGTTCCGTTGCCCCACTATGATTTTTTCTTTCTCGTTTTGTTTTTTGTTTTTTTTGGTAATGTTTTATTTTGGTTTGATTCTCCTTTTACTTACCAGGAATGTAACATCATAATAAGTGGTACTAAGTGTAATGTGAGAACTTAGAAGAAAGGTAATAGCATTGTATGAAAGATAAAATCAAGCATCAATCTAGTTCTACTCCGTATGATTCAAATGAAGAAATGATATTTTAGTTTACTTCACTTGTGTGACTCTAGAAATTATCAGCAGAAGGTCATAATTTTTCACTCAGTTTCTTACTTTCTTATTTGAAGTGGAGTATGCAGACTAGGTTGGTCTTTGTTAACCGGAAAATCGCTCATACTTTAGCTCAGTTAGTTATGCAGTCTACAAACTACTTTAGATTAGTCTAATGTACCTCTTTCGTCTATGGATGAGTTTTTTTTTGTCAAATTTCTATAGAGTTAATAACCTCAATGTGTAATGATTATTGATATATGAATTTTTTTAAAGGAATGTATTTAAAAATTCTTTGGCAAATGGCGATAATCATAGAAAACATTAAATTTCTCATTGGTGCAATTTTATCCGATACATCTCTTTCCACCATGATTAAATTAAGAGAAACAAACATGCTTGCTGATCATATTGCGAATATGGGATATATTATGTATATGCATCAAAAT
This sequence comes from Argentina anserina, assembly GCF_933775445.1. Classification (NCBI taxonomy): domain Eukaryota; kingdom Viridiplantae; phylum Streptophyta; class Magnoliopsida; order Rosales; family Rosaceae; genus Argentina; species Argentina anserina. Next base: position 14,674,930 of record NC_065876.1, read on the forward strand.
TGTATTTGGTGCAACCATTTTCTCTTTCTAGTATTTTGATCATTCTTTTAATAAGAAGAGACTCCGGCGATATGTACATGGGGTTTTGTGTGCCGACATTTTATGCATTCCTCAGCAAACATACATATGGGGTGTATATCTATACTAAATAATTTGGTCAAATACTCGGAGTGTCATCTAGTTTTGGCGTCAAATAATAAAGTTATTTGAGATTCACATCCAAAACCAATTGAATGTATATTCTCTTATGGTAGGTCTAAATTTCCAATGTGGAATGTATATTCTCAACACGTCCTGCATGTGTGCCGAATTTTCAAGTCATAAAGTATTATGGTGTTCACATCTAAAACCAATTCACACATACTCTTAAAAACCCACAGACTATGTTATAACTCACAATATGAGATGTATATTGTCAACAACAGCAAGTTGATACAAACTATGCGTTAGAACCATAAATATTACTCCAACTACAGGTCCTATTTTAATATAGATGATTAAACAACTAGTTGCATGTAACTTGTTGATCGAGTTGTTGTGATTAAGAGCCTAACCAAACTAACGATTTCATACACGTCACTAGATAAGCCCGATCAAGTTTTTCATGGTTTAGGTGAATGCGTACGGAGGCGAAAAGGCTAGCTAGGGGGTTCACATGAAAATATTAAAACAAGAATGGAAAAATATGACAAGCTTTCAGGACGAATGATATGAAGCTATTACTATGGAATATATATATATATATATATATATATAGTATTTTGTATGGTCCCTTGTGAAATCAGCATTCTTGTCGATCCTACTTAGGATACTGTATTTGCAAGAACAAGAAGATAAGCCGCCGTCCCTTTGGACTTGTTGAAGTAGAGAGCAGTCCACAGAGAGATTAGAGCATATACAATTATACATTTAGGGTTGGTTGAAATGGAGCAGGAATATATGGACGGCTATCCGATTCAATATCATTAAATACCATATTTTGTGAAGTAACCTATCGTTGTTTAATTGTCTGTATATATAGTTTCCTCGCTAGTAAAGACTACGGTAATGGAAGCTACTGATAAAAAATACTGCATTAATTGCAAGTTTTTTTTATGGTCAAAAATACTGTTGATCCGAATAGATAACTTGATACTGTTGGTTGAGATGATTAAAACCTCATAGATATAACGATTGTTGTCACAATCCCGAAATTTCGAGTATGAAACTCAAATTTCGAAGTCATGAAAAACACCAAAACAATCTCAATGAATCGAAATCATTTAAATGTCACAGCGGATCATCTCTTAGTTCAGAATACAACTCAGTCAAACCGATTATTACAAACTAAAATTTATAATTCAACATTATAACAAATGGAAATGTATAATCCTCACAAAATCCTCACAAAGTCCTCACCACAAGATGAAAATAAATAACTTCACGTCCTCTGGGCGGTTCGTCGACTTCCGCTAATCCACACATGCGGAGTTATCCCCTACACCATCGAATCAGTGCACCAGGATTGTAAACACAAACCCGGTAAGCTTTACCGCTCGTATGAGTAAAACAACAATATAACCTGCATATCAATATATACGAAAATCTACAAATCAACAAATATAAAATGCACTGATGACTTATTAGACGGCCCATCTGATTGTTTAATAATGTGAAAATATATGTACTCATGAGAATTGGGCAACCCCTCTGTTTACCCAAATGTATTTATAATACGGGTACTCATGAGCGCTGGTACCCCTCTGTTACCCCTCATGTAGTACACCGCCGACATTGGACAACCATATGTCATCCAATATCAAAAATATATGGGTACTCATAAGCCGATAACCCATCTGTTACCTCATATGCAGTACCCCGGCAGACAGACTAGAGCTCTAACTGTATCGTAACTTTCACCCGGCCAAAGGCTAGGTTCCGACATGCCAAACACGTCCGAAGACTGGTCCGAAGACATAAACACGTCCGAAGACATCAATCATGTCCGAAGACAAAACTCGTCCGAAGATAATCAAGTTTTAACAAAACTCAATGTTAAAACCACGTACAATATTTATCATGTCATATTGTACAATTCAAATCACATGTTCGATATATAAATCTCATCATCAAATGAACATGTTCACCACGAAATCATAAAAATATATAATATATCAAAATATATATATGTACCTATTTACCATTTATACAAATATATATATTCCACTATATCATATACATGTCATATTTCATTCTTTAAAATTCTGCATAATCTTGAATCTCCGCAAGGGTAGATTCGTAAATATGAGATTTTACTCACCTTATAATCTCGAGCGTAATTCCACAATTCCGAATGTAATTCATTTCCTTGAATTATCGATCACATTGAAAAGATAAGAAAAGAATTTAGAATCGTTACGTAAACCTTAAATGCTGAAACAGTAATAATAATTCACTGTTCAGCAATTTCTGGTTTTACGAAATTATTGTCCATGTAGTTACTATTCACGTACTTCTGTACAAATACACATCAATTACGTATTCATGTACATGTACATACTGTTTACGTATTTATGTACGTATGCATACTATTCAAATGTAAATACTATCTCAGTAAATAATAATTACCGATTTACCCTCCCGAAATTACTTTTACATTTACAGAAAGTAATTTACATTTACATTTACCGTATGTAAATAAAATTTACATTTACCTGTACGTAAATTACTTTTTACATTCACCGTACGTAAAAATAAATTTTACAAATTACTGTTTCGAAAACACTATTCACGCGGTGCCGCACGTGGCGGCAGGTAGGGTTCACGCGCCAACTTCGGCAACCGCGCGTGGGCTCCACGCGCCAAACCTAAGGCCGGCGCCTAGCACGCCACCGCTGCCCCATTTCTCCTCTTCTCCTTCTCCTCTACCTTCCCACGGCCTCACGCCGCCCCTAGCCTCCTCCACGCTACCACATGCGCCGCCTAAGGCGGCGGTAACCTCCCCTCCTCTTCCACCTCCAATCTCTCATCAAAACACCACAAATCAACCCAAAATTTCAACAACAACATCACAACAACCAATCTAGGCTAACCTCACCTCGATTCGAGCTCGAGAACCACCGGAGATGGGTTTGACTGCGGCGGAGGAAAAACGCAGAAGTGAGAGGCGTCGTGCGGCCTCATGGCGGCGAGAGAGGGTGTGTCGACCTCGGGGTCGACTGCGGGGGACAGTGCGACGCTTCCTAGGCCGGCGGTGAGGGCCACTTCGCCTGGAGTTGGGAGATCGGAGGTGAAAAGCGGAGAGAGAGAGAGAGAGAGAGAGAGAGAGAGAGAGAGAGGGAGAGGGAGGGGGAGTGAAGTGAGAGAGAGAGGGTTTCCGAAAATGGAAATCCTACTCTTAAAATATGTCCTTTTATACCCACTTTCAAAATCGGAAACTAACTTCCGTCGTTAATAACTTTCACGTACGACGTCCGAATAGAACGCGTGACGTGTCCACAAACTCGTATCGACGAGCTCTACAACTCTCCGTGAAGGAAGTTTTCGCAAACGAGCGACGAAATAAAAGTCGATATTCACGTTGTGGAAACGTAACGTTTTTCTAAATAAACGTTGTTACCGTTTTCAATTAATTCGACGTCGCAAGGCGAAACAAACACGTTTAATGAATTTCACAAATTTTATAAATTTAAAAGCAATCTAAAACTCGTTCTGAAAAATCGGGTTATTACAATTGCGATCAAATGAAATATAATCTAATACTCAATACCCTTTTAATCTTTGCAGTTGTTTGTAAACCAATTAAAACTACAAGGTATGCATAACTGAAAGGTACTAAAGTTAAGGAACTTGAGTGGACTCCAGCAAAATAACTACTAAAATTTTCTTTAAGAACCAAACTTTAAACTCAAAGAGCAACAAAACCTAAACTAAAAGTATCTGGTCATCTTTTGCATGAAGACACTACGTAGGAGACAAAATCACAACAGAAGATAATGTTACCCCTTTTAGCTGAGTGGTTAGAGCAGTTGAAGAAAGAATGTCACCTTGTTTCTCTCTTGAACATTTAGATAAAGAATCCGTGCTTCCTCTAATCTTTGCACCAAATGTGTTTCACCGACTACCCAATATTCCTCTAGTGAGTCTAGTCTCATTCTCCAACAATAATGAGGCCACAGCCCACATCAAAGCCATGGAGACCATTCACAGCAAAGTATTGCTGCTCCGCTGAAGATCAGACATTCTTTGGCAACTTCAGCCGGCCATGCAGACCTTCGAGATCAGATTTATCAAAGGATGGTGGTCAGCTACCCTCGTTCCGGCGACTATCTTTCTCTGATCTGAGCCGTTCTTCTTCCACGCGTATCAACGATGATCTTGCACAGTCTTTCGGGTCTGAGTTGCATGATTTTCAGCTGAGTGAGCTGCGTGGTATAACTCATGATTTCTCGAGTAACTTTTTGTTGGGGGAAGGTGGGTTTGGAACTGTACATAAGGGCTATATAGATGAGAATTTGAGGCAGGGTTTGAAGCCTCAGGCAGTAGCTGTCAAGCTCTTGGACATTGAAGGTTTGCAGGGACACCGCGAATGGCTTGTAAGAATTTTATTTTAAAGCTTTATCCTCATCAGTTTTACTTAATTATTTGGAAACCATTACGATTTACGAACTACAGTTGAGAACACCTAATCTTAAAAGCTTCTTCAATTTGCTCTCATATAACTTGTTTGTTGCAGGCAGAAGTGATATTTCTTGGGCAGCTGAGGCACCCTCATTTGGTCAAGTTGATTGGCTACTGTTGTCAGGATGAAGAAAGACTTCTGGTTTATGAGTTTATGCCCAGAGGCAGCTTGGAGAATCACTTATTCAAAAGTGAGTTTAGGATTTTACCTATTGTTATATGTTCATTATGTTGTAACATACGCACTATTAAAAGAGACACACGCTCACACTGGAAACTTGTACATGCATACACATATATAGAGCCTATGTGACTAGTACATTTTGTTTATTACCAACCATATATAGTTGTTTTGCTTTCTTTTCTTGTTTATTTAAAAGAAAATGATATAGTTCTTTTGCTCCTCTTGTTTGGTAAAATATCTTGCAAACAAATTTAATTAGTAAATGGCAATTGGTCATACATGCTTAATTAGTCACTTATATTTTCTTCAGTTATATATACTTCAGGAAGATAAATTATTATCTCCATCTCTGCACCTGGTTTCATCATCTTCACTGTACTTACGTCTTATTGACTACAGGGCTTTCAATATCATTGCCATGGGGAACAAGAATAAAGATTGCAATAGGAGCTGCCAAAGGCCTTGCTTTCTTGCATGGTGCCGAGAATCCAGTCATTTATAGGGATTTCAAAACTTCAAATGTCTTGCTAGATTCTGTACGATTATTTCTACATGAACACTTCCCTCTTAATTATCAGCAAAAGTTTTGCCTACTTTTAATTCCTTGAGTCTAATTAACACATTATATGCGCTGTGTTTTATCTGGACTTCATAGGATTTTACGGCAAAACTGTCAGATTTCGGACTTGCGAAAATGGGACCTGAAGGATCAGAAACACATGTTACAACAAGAGTAATGGGTACGTATGGCTATGCTGCCCCAGAATACGTCTCAACAGGTATACCATAATTTAACCATGATTTAATCCCCATATTCTTGTATCTAATCTTGTTGTTTCAACTAGTTGGGGATAAATGCATTCAACTTTGTATTTCAGGACAATTGACAACAAAATGTGACATATACAGCTTTGGGGTGGTGCTTCTGGAATTGCTTACCGGAAGAAGAGCCATGGACAAATCAAGACCAAAAAGTGAGCAGAATCTGATAGATTGGGCAAAACCCTACCTCACCAGCACACGAAGGTTACGTTACATTATGGACCCGAGGCTGGCCGGACAGTATTCTGTGAAGGGTGCAAAGGAGATTGCCCTTCTGGCATTGCAGTGCATATGTATGAGCCCTAAAGACAGGCCGAGGATGCCAGATATTGTTGAAACCCTAGAAGCCGTGCAATTTTTGAAGGACATGGCGGTGACACAGGGGCATTGGCCTGCGTCGCCCAAATCCAATAGAAATGGGGTGTTTGGTGCTAAAGCTAGAATGGATGGAAATAAAGTTGGCTATATCAGGAAATCCACCCCAGCTACAACAGTAGCTCGGAAATCTTGAGAAATATATGACTCAAGGCGCGATATATGTCCATGTGTAACATAGAAAATGTGTGTGCATGGTTTACTTAAAAGCACGTTAAGATCCGAGTGGCATGCATGTTAAGTTGCCCGAGTAAATATATAAAAGGATCAATTGCAATATGTTGGCGTACATATAATTACATATATATATAGTAGCATCTTGACATGCAGTGATCTTTTTCTCGTTTTGACAATTTTTTTTTGAGCCGTTTTGTTTTGACAAATAGTTTGACAGCCAATCTAATTACAGCCAGAAGGGACGTACCTGTAATAATCCGAATTTTTAGAAACTAAATGTCGAGTATTTTTTAAGTGTTAAACTTGTGAAATTAATTCAAGACGACAATTGGAGGTTTGCGACATTTCAAAACAAAAACAGAAACGTTCTCGGATCGTTTAATTAGAAAACGTAACGTTACCGCAACGTATAGATCGACTTTTATTCCGTCGCTCGGTTGCAAAAACTTCCTTCACGAAAGTCGTAGAGCTCATCGATACGAATTCGTGGACATGTCATGCGTTCGAATCGGACGTCGGATGCAAAAGTTATTAACGTCGGAAGTTCGTTTCCGATTTTGGAAATAGTATAAAAGGAAGGAGAGGAGATTAAAAATCAGAAAATCAGATTTTTTCTAAAAATCAGATTTTTTCTAAAAATCAGATCGGGGTACTGTTCACCCGAGCTCGGGTACTGTTCACCCGACCCAAAAACCTTCTCCGGCCGATTTCTCCACCATCCGACGTCGCCTCATGTCGTGCCACCTATCAAACTGACGGGCTCGACGAGCTCCATCTTTTGGGCTACGTCTTGCACTCCGGCGACAACCACACACGGTGTAGCAACCGCCGGAAGTTACTGTTGTGGCGGCGCCGCCTCCTCCGGCCACCATGGCTCAAGATTCTTGGGGGGTTTTGCTTGTCTCAGTCCCAGCAACATTCCCACAAAAGGAATCGAGCCAAATCGAAGTGTAAGTACCCGAATCAAAATTTCAATTTTCTAGGGTTTGTGAATAGTGCCGATTTTATGTTCTTCGTTGTTTGGACTGTTTAGACTCGGATTTAGACCTTGGTGTCAACTAGGAAGTTGTTGGAAATGTTGTTTAGGTTGTGGTAGTGAAATTTGGTGATGATTGGTGGCGGTCGGTGAACAGTAACGCCGAATGAATAGTAAATGTGAATAGTAACTCCGCATGAATAGTGATCTGTAACAGTAACTGTGAATAGTGATCTGTAAAAGTAAATGTGAACAGTGGCATGGTAAAAACAGTAACTTTGAACAGTGTTTTGCTAAAACAGTAACTGTGAACAGTGGTTTAGTAAAAACAGTGATTAGTAAACATGAACAGTGTTCCGTGAACAATGTTTTATGAACAACATTTAGCTGTGCTGAACTCGTCACCTGATATTTTAAGTATCATTTTCTAAGCATTTATCGTGCTATTAGGTGACTGACGAAACGAGTGAGGAAATTACTTTCAGGGTCGTGGAAGTTGCACGCAGGAAAGAAGGTGAGTAAAATCTCACTTATTTACGAATCTACCCTTGCGGTGATTCCAAGATTTTTGCAAGAGTTTTTAATATTGAATTACGACACGTATACAATATAGTGGATTACGTATATATCGTATAAATGGTAATAAGTACATATATATATAGTTTGCTATATTATATACTGTTATGAATTCATTGGAATTGGTCATTTCGAATGACGAGAATTAAATGTTGAGCATGTGATGTGATTTTTGTACAATATGAGGTGTGATTATTGTACGTGGTTTTAACATGAGTTTGTTAAAATGTTTTGTCTTCGGACGAGTTTTGTCTTCGGACGAGTTTTTGTCTTCGGACGTGTTGATGAAATATGACATGTATACGATATAATTGATTATATATATATTGTATAAATGGTAAATATGTACATATATATATATATAGTTTGCTATATAATATACTGTTATGATTTTATCGTGATTTATGTCATTTCGATGACGAGATTTAAATATCGAGCATGTGATTTTAATTTGTACAATATGATGTGAGATTATTGTACATGATTTTAACATTGAGTTTGTTAAAATGTTGATTTGTCTTCGGACATGATTTTTGGTACAATATGATGTGAGATTATTGTACGTGATTTTAACATTGAGATTGTTAAAATGTTGATTTGTCTTCGGACATGATTTTTGGTACAATATGATGTGAGATTATTGTACGTGATTTTTAACATTGAGATTGTTAAAATGTTTATTTGTCTTCGGACGTGATTGGTACAATATGATGTGAGATTATTGTACGTGTTTGGGAAGTCGGAACCTAGCCTTTGGCCGGGCGAAAGTTACGATACAGTTAGAGCTCTAGTCTGTCTGCCTTAGTACTGCATGTGAGGTAACGGGTGGTTATCTGCTCATGGGTACTCAGATTGTTTTGGATGTTGGGTAGCGTGGCTATCCAACGTCGGCGGTGTATTACGAGAGGGGTAACAGATGTGTACTAGCGTTCTTGGTACCCGTAATATAAATGCATTTGGGTAACCAGAAGGGTTACTTAATTTCTCATGAGCGTTTTATTTCATATTTCTTTGGGACAACCAGATGGGCCGTCCATTGACTCATGAGTGCATTTATATTTGTTTGATTTATGGATTTTCGTATATATATTAATATGCGAGTTATATTTTCATTTTACTCATACGAGCTGTAAAGCTTACCGGGTTTGTGTTTACAATCCCGGTGCACCAATTCGATGGTGTAGTGGATAACTCCGCAGGTGTGGATTAGCGGGAATTGACGGACCGCTCAGAGGACTTGAAGTTATTCATCTCCAGCTTGTGTGAGGATTTTGTGTGACTATCTTGTGAGTTTGTTGTGAGGATTACGCAATTCCATTTGTTATAATATTGAATTATAATTTGGGTTGTAATAATCGGTTTAACTGAGTTGTATTTTGAACTCAGAGATGATCCGCTGTGGCATTTTAAATGATTTCGATTCGTTGAAATTGTTTGGTGTTTAACGACTTTGAAATTTTGAGTTTTTAAGCTTGAAATTTTAGGGTCGTTACAGTACCACACGCGGTGGTTAATTGTTTTTTTTTTAAATAAATCGACAGTGTTCTTAAAAATCTTTCTAGACATGTTTGAGACTTATCCGAGTCTAAGAATCGTGTCAAAACAATCATGAGTATGTGACAATTTCACACTCGAATCCTACCAACTCGACCATGTTTCTACGTAGTTGTCTAGATGAGTAATTATTTGTCTGTATGAGTAATTATTCTGTGTACCGGCTACAACTCGTGGTACTGTCATGTGGTATACTCAATCAATTATATTACATCATGATTTAATTAGCATGCACGCGGTGAAAATGGTAAAAGATTATTTACATATGAAAACTAATCAGAAACAATCACAGTAAAAAATGGACCAATAATCTTAAGAGGTACGCCACGTGGAATATGTGGCGGGTATATATAATAATTTCTTCTGCATAGATATATAACTTTTAGATATAAATCCGTCAAGAATAATGAGATATTTAAACTCGCTCTAGATTTATAACATCATTGAATTTAGATGTAATGCCAATTCAACACGGGAATAAATAATCAACTTAGTCAGTGATCATAAACTACAATATTGGCACAATCTATATTAATTAGTAGATTGATACCTAATCATTGGGTCCTTGATCCCAATAATTAATCAGAGTAATGTAGTTAAAATTAATTAGTAGCTAAGGGGGTATCTCAATTATTAATCCTTCCTCTCAAAACGTACATGTAGAAGACGTTAGAAAATGCAACCGATCCCCACGGAATAAAGAAGAGCCTAGATACAACAAAGGCCTCAGAACACCAACCAGTAAAGCAACAAAGCTAACCAGCAAAACAAAACAAAACGTACGCTAAGGACAGCCAATACTCTTTGGATAAATGCGTTAGAATGCTGCCTTAATTTGACTTCAAAGTTCAAACCTTCTAATGGTATCTCCCCTAACGTGTGGGGCGTGACTTTTGCTAACAGAAAGTATCAACATCAAGCATCATTGCATCAACACATGGACTCAACCTATTCTGGGTTTACACTAGAAATTGTTCATTTAACTCAAATTCAATCCACACTTAGGTAAAGAGTAGGAACTGAGGAAGTATAATTCGAAAACATAAATTAAGTTTCCGATTTCGACAAATATGATAAATTTCTATTGAAAATGAACTCGCTCATAGGTTATTTCGATATTCTTGTGAACTCCAATTCTTGTAAAACAATACAATTTCCTAAAGAAAATTGGAGATGATCGAAGTGAGAAAAGAAGAAAAACAAATGAAACCTATAGTATAGCTAGCTCAAGGATAGTTACAAAATGTATCATTCTTTATACAAAGAAACAACCTCTCGTATGCCAATGCCATCTTCTTCGCAGTAAACATGGAACTAGCGTACTCCCTACACGCCTTCCCTCGTTGACTCATCCTCTTCGACCCTTCTTCCACAGCCGACTCCAGAGCCTCAAGCAACGAAGCTACGTTCGGAGCAAACATAAACCCGAACTCCTGGTCGACGACAATGCTTCCTTTAATACTCGGAAACCTCGACGCCATCACCGGCTTCCCACTCATCATCGCCTCCATGAGGGTCAGGTCAAGACCTTGGGGCCTTAGGGTCGGGTTCACAAACACATCTATGGCATTGTAGAAGGCATGTAGTTTAGAAGGACTCATTGATCCTAGAACAAGTACACGAGGACCTAAATCCTTGTAACGCTGCTCCCATGGTCCAGACCCGGCCACGATAAGATAAACGTTTGGATGTTTGGCTATGAGTTCAGAGAAAGCTTCATACAGAATAGGATGGCCTTTATCTTTAACTAACCTACCCGCCACCCCAAACACCATGCTAGCATTTTGTGGAATCCCTATTCCACCTCTGAACTCTTTCCCAAGCCTAGAGTCGACACCGAAATCTTCATCGTTGACGCCGTTGAGTATGACATGGACTCTCTTGTTCGGTATCTGATACTCGTCCCTAAGCATTTCTCCACAACTGTCGCTAATAGCTACGTGATGAGCGTAGTTATGGAAGAACCTGATCTCGTTGAGGACCTTTGGAACTACTCCTTGTAAACTTTGGTTGAAGGCGGGTTCTATGGGCTCGCCATGCTTACGTGTTAGGTCCTGGAAGATGTTGGAGTGCAAGCTCTCGAGCGCTATGCCGTGCCAAGAGACGGCGAGGTTGGGGAGCCGGCGAGCTAGCCAGTGAGGAAGCGCGACGCTTTCGGAGTGTACGACGTCGAACTTCTGCTTCTGGTCTTCTTCTAGAAACTGTTCGTAGGCTTTGTTGTATCTCCAGTAGCCAGGGTCGCCCTCGTGGAAGTGAAGATAGGGTGGGGAGGAGCTAGGGCTGAGGTTGAGGTGGTTGTGGCTCATGAGCTCTTGTGGTTTGACTGGGGAGGTGAAGACGTGGACTTGGTGGCCGAGGTGGGCGAGGGCAGTGTGAAGAGTATGAGCATGGCGCTCCATGCCGCCTGGAGTGGTTGCAATTGGCCATTTCCGGGAGAAGACGGCGATTTTGAGGGAGGTTGGGGGATTGGGGCGGTGTTGGAGGAAGGAGAGGCGGTTCCAGGAGAACTCAGCTGCACGCAGGTCGCCGGAGAAGGGAGGGTTGTTGTTGAAGTGGTTGGAGAGGGAAGTGCAGATGGAGGTGGTGGTGGAGGAGTGGAGGAGAAAGAGGACGGGGATGGTGAAGAGGACGATGAAGAAGAGGGTGGTGCAAAGATTTGATTGGGAAGAGGAATTTAGTTTCTTGTGTTTGATGAAGGAGGCCATGCTCTATCAGTTGTTTATGTTTGGGAATGGGGTTTGTGCTAGATGTTTGGTTTTGCTGTTTGAAATTTTTATAATTTGGTTGTGGTGGAAAAAGTTGGAAGATGCCCACGCACTGAAGCAAGTGAGTGCTTCGGGCAGGAACTTTCTTTGAGTGCGTTTCTCACGCTCTTTTTTTTTTAGAGGGGAAGAATATCATGTGCCCTCTTTAAGGTTGAGGCATTTCCAATGATCGTTAAGCCTTTGATCAAACTACAATCAACAATTTTACCATTTTCAGTTACCAAATAAAACCTAAGCTAGATAAGCTACGTTCGTTTTTGCTGGCTTGGTGAAATTAATTCGTTACGATTCCAAATAAATTTTAGTTCTTATTAGGGGTGTACTCGGTAGTGGCTGGCGGTGGATCTCCCATTTACAGAACAAAAGTCGATTGCAGTGACCCACGAAATATTGCCGCCTTCATTGTAAGTGAGTGAAATAATAGAAATAAAATTAATTGTCAACCATATGATTTTGTATTCCATAACATTCATTGTGAGGGTCAATTGTATGTCTTTTTGTTCATGGTAGGAACACAACATCATTTATTCTTATATGATTACATATGATAGATTGTATGTACGCTCGTAGGTAAATTATTAAAACTATGAATGGAATCGATATAATCGTACATATTGTTGATCCGTGTTCGTGAGCTTGTATATATTAAGACAACCCTATTTGAAAAGCTCAGTAGTTCACTCGGCTTGGTTAAGTTAATTAGGCAATGGCTCCGGTAACCAAAAGATATTAATTAAGTTGAGGTAAAAACCCTTCGATGGTTTTTTAATTATCGTAGTTTAAATTAGACGCATGAGCATGTAGTCTTTGACTCGGAAGACTTTAATCAGACGCATCTGCATGTCGAATTTGACTTGGAGGCCCCGTCACATTACACTAACCCAGTTATTGGGTAATTTGTGGTGCAAGTAATTGATATGTATGAATCAGTGCATGTTAAATTGACTTTCTTAACATGAATTGCTTACTTTATCTTTCATTTTCTTAACTAGTTTATAGGGTTGACTAATGCACATTACAAAGCAAAGGTTGAGCTCTGATACGTGTTCTTTGGTAATAAGGAAGTTTGGGGCTACCTTTGCTTTCCCTTTGTCAAAGCCAATGTGTACGCGTGATATTGCATAACATGAGATATTGGACAAAGAAAATGTGCGGAATGTTATTCATTTGCATTGTTAATATTCTTTATGATTATGACCCTCTTAAGATCGTTATGTATTATTCTAGTCCGGTGTTGCATGCATGCCGCAAGGAATGACCTTCATAGCTCTTGCGCGCTTCTTAAACCCAATTCCACAAAAGCAATCTTCGTCACAGCTTTATTATCACACTGCAAGTTTATAGTTACCCTAGGTACGTCGGTGTCACGACCCCGAATTTTGAATGATAAAAATTCGAATTTGAAGCCATGTAAATTCTAAAATAATCTCAAGTATACTGAAATCATCTTATCATAGCAGTTCAACGTTTCAGATCGGGTAACACTAGTAGATATGAAGAGGTTACGAAGACTGAGTGTATGGAAACTGAGTCCACATCATGAATCAGTCGACTTGAATAATACACAATCAATGGAAATGTAAAATTCATTCAATCCTCACCACTAACAGCAGAAAGAAATCTTCGACGTCTTCAGAGTAGTCCGTCAATTCTGTTAATCTACACCTGCAGAACTATCACCTACACTATTGAATACGTGCATCGGGATTGTAAACACAAACCCAGTAAGCTTTGCAGCTCGTATGAGTAAAACAACAATATAACTCGTGTATAAATACAAAAGAAAAATACTAAAAACATTTAATTATAAATGTACTCATGAGTCATTGGACGGCCCATCTGGTTATCCAATAATATCTGAAAATATAAGTGCTCATGAGAAATTGGGCAATCCATCTCTTTACCCAAATACATTTATAATACGGGTACTCATGAGCGCCAAGTACTCATCTGTTACCCCTCATGAAGTACCCCGCCAGACATTGGGCAACCTCTCGTTACCCAATATCCAAAAATATGTGTAATAACCCGAATTTTTAGAAACTAAATGTCGAGTATTTTCAAAGTGTTAAACTTGTGAAATTAATTCAAGACGACAATTGGAGGTTTGCGACATTTCGAAACGAAAACGGAAACGTTCTCGGATCGTTTAATTAGAAAACGTAACGTTACCGCAACGTATAGATCGACTTTTATTCCGTCGCTCGGTTGCGAAAACGTCCTTCACGAAAGTCGTAGAGCTCATCGATATGAATTCATGGACACGTCATGCGTTCGAATCGGACGTCGGACGCGAAAGTTATTAACATCGGAAGTTCGTGTCCGATTTTGGAAATAGTATAAAAGGAAGGAGAGGAGATTAAAAATCAGAAAATCAGATTTTTCTAAAAATCAGCTCGGTTACTGTTCACCCGAGCTCGGGCAGACCCAAAAACCTTCTCCGGCCGATTTCTCCACCATCGAACTGACGGGCTGGACGAGCTCCATCTTTTGGGCTACGCCTTGCACTCCGGCGACAACCACACACGGTGTAGCAACCGCCGGAAGTTACTGCTGTGGCGGCGCCGCCTCCTCCGGCCACCATGGCTCGAGATTCTTGGGGGGTTTTGCTTGTTCCAGTCCCAGCAACATTCCCACAAAAGGAATCGAGCCAAATCGAAGTGTAAGTACCCGAATCAAAATTTCAATTTCTAGGATTTGTGAATAGTGCCGATTTCATGTTCTTCGTTGTTTGGACTGTTTAGACTCGGATTTAGACCTTGGTGTCAACTAGGAAGTTGTTGGAAATGTTGTTTAGGTTGTGGTGGTGAAATTTAGTGATGATTGGTGGCGGTCGGTGAACAGTAACGCCGAATGAATAGTAACTACGAATAGTAACTCCGCATGAATAGTGATCTGTAACAGTAACTGTGAATAATGATCTGTAACAGTAACTGTGAATAGTGATGTGTAACAGTAAATGTGAACAGTATCATGGTAAAACAGTAACTTGAACAGTGTTTTGGTAAAAACAGTAACTGTGAACAGTGGTTTAGTAAAAACAGTGATTAGTAAACATGAACAGTGTTTCGTGAACAATGTTTTATGAACAACATTTAGCTGTGCTGAACTCGTCACTGATATTTTAAGTATCATTTTCTAAGCATTTATCGTGCTATTAGGTGACTGACGAAACGAGTGAGGAAATTACTTTCAGGGTCGTGGAAGTTGCACGCATGAAAGAAGGTGAGTAAAATCTCACTTATTTACGAATCTACCCTTGCGGTGATTCAAGATTTTGCAAGAGTTTTTAAGATTGAATTACGACACGTATACAATATAGTGGATTACATATATATCGTATAAATGGTAATAAGTACATATATATATAGTTTGCTATATTATATACTGTTATGAATTCATTGGAATTGGTCATTTCGAATGACGAGAATTAAATATTGAGCATGTGATTTGATTTTTGTACAATATGAGGTGTGATTATTGTACGTGGTTTTAACATGAGTTTGTTAAAATGTTTTGTCTTCGGACGAGTTTTGTCTTCGGACGAGTTTTTGTCTTCGGACGTGTTGATGAAATATGACATGTATATGATATAATGGATTATATATATATTGTATAAATGGTAAATATGTAGATATATATATAGTTTGCTATATAATATACTGTTATGATTTTATCGTGATTTATGTCATTTCGATGACGAGATTTAAATATTGAGCATGTGATTTTGATTTGTACAATATGATGTGAGATTATTGTACGTGATTTTAACATTGAGATTGTTAAAATGTTGATTTGTCTTTGGACATGATTTTTGGTACAATATGATGTGAAATTATTGTACGTGATTTTAACATTGAGATTGTTAAAATGTTGATTTGTCTTCGGACGTGATTTGGTACAATATGATGTGAGATTATTGTACGTGTTTGGCAAGTCGGAACCTAGCCTTTGGCCGGGCGAAAGTTACGATACAGTTAGAGCTCTAGTCTGTCTGCCTTAGTACTGCATGTGAGGTAACGGGTGGTTATCTGCTCATGGGTACTCAGATTGTTTTGGATGTTGGGTAGCGGGTGGCTATCCAATATCGGCGGTGTATTACGAGAGGGGTAACAGATGTGTACCAGCGTTCTTGGTACCCGTATTATAAATGCATTTGGGTAACTAGAAGGGTTACTTAATTTCTCATGAGCGCTTCTTTTTATATTTCTTTGGGACAACCAGATGGGCCGTCCATTGACTCATGAGTGCATTTATATTTGTTGATTTCTGGATTTCCGTATATATTGATATGCGAGTTATGTTTTTATTTTACTCATACGAGCTGTAAATCTTACCGGGTTTGTGTTTACAATCCCGGTGCACCAATTCGATGGTGCGGTGGATAACTCCGCAGGTGTGGATTAGCGGGAATTGACGGACCGCTCAGAGGACTTGAAGTTATTTATCTCCAGCTTGTGTGAGGATTTTGTGTGACTATCTTGTGAGGTTGTTGTGAGGATTATACATTTCCATTTGATATAACGTTGAATTATAATTTGGTTTGTAATAATCGGTTTGACTGAGTTGCATTTTGAACTCAGAGATGATCCGCTGTGGCATTTTAAATGATTTCGATTTCATCGAGATTGTTTGGTGTTTAACGACTTTGAAATTTTGAGTTTTTAAGCTTGAAATTTTGGGGTCGTTACAATATGGGTACTCATAAGCCGGGAATCATCTGTTACCTCTCATGCCAGTACACCGGCAGACAGACTATAGCTCTAATTGTATCGTAATTTTCACCCGGCCAAGGCTAGGTTCCGACATGTCAACACGTCCGACGACTGGTCCGAAGACAAAAAAACACGTCTGAAGACATAACACACGTCTGAAGACAGAAAACGTTTTAACAAAACTCAATGTTAAAACCACGTACAATAACAATCCACTCATGTTATTGTACTACAACAAGCGACTCTTGCTCAAATAAAATAAATATAGTTGCCACAATATAATTCATTTAGAAATAAGAACGTAACAATATATAATATAACAACTCATATATATGTATTGTATTTACCATTTTATACACATACATAACCCACTATATTATATACATGTCATAGTTCGATCTTTTTAAGAAAACGTAAATATGAGTCACCGCCAATGGTAGACTCGTCATAGTGAGATTTACTCACATTCACCATAGTCCATAATCACAAAAACCTTTTCAAAATCATTTATTAAAATAGAGTTTCACTTACCCATGAACCGTAGACGATCAAGTTCATGTAATTTAAACCAAAACATATTTTTAAAATAATTTTTATAAACTAGTGATGCAACGACTATGGTGACAACCCAAACTAAATTCATAAGTATAATACTACTTCGATCATGATGATCATTGTGAGGTTTACTCACCTCATTTCCTGCGTGCAACTTCCACGACACTGAAAATAGTTTCATCACTCGTTTCGTCAGTCACCTAATAGCATGATAAAATGCTTAGAAAATGATACGTAAAATATCAGGTGACGATTTTCAGTACAGCTAAATGGTGTTCATAAAACACTGCACATGTTTTATTGTTTTACTAAACACTGTTCAAACACACTGTTTACATAGCGTTCACATTTACTATTCACTGAGTGCTGTTTACGACCACTGTTCACAGTACTATTCATGAACTCTGTTCATGCGGTGCCACTGTTCACCGACCGCCACTAATGACCACCAAATTTCACCACTACAATCTAAATGACATTCGTAACAACTTTTTAGTTCACAACAAAGTTTAAATCAAAGCTTAAAACCTCCAATTTCAGAATTTCCGAAAAATCTCAAATCAAGAACCGTAGAATTGAAATTTCTTGGTTCGAGTTCTTACCTTTCGATTTAGCTCAAAACCTTTGGAGAGGTTGTTGACGATGTTGAGGGAAGGATTTTGAGACCGGTGGTGAAGCCTAAACTCGCCGGAAAATTGAAGAACACAACCGGGTTACCGACGGGTATTCGAGTCGACTTCCGGGCTTCGATGCGTGAAAACCGGCGTGCTACTCCACGATCCACCACCACATGGAGGCGCGCAAGGAGGAGATGAAGCTATCTGGGTCCGCCTGATCGCCTGAAACCGCCGGAGTCGGCTGGAAAAGTCGGGTCGGGTCGGAAGGAAATTTTCACCTCTAAAGACGCGAGTGCGGAGAAAGGGGAATGAAAAATGGAGTTATGACAGTCGGTACGTACCCCTTTTCTTGAAAGCCAAATATTTTACCAAATGTCTAATTCGATCTGTAACAATCCACAAACTTGGGGCAATTGAAAAGAAATAATAAGTAAGATATATCAAACTATATATACCAACACACATACATAGTATATATTATCTGGAATAATTAATTATTTGTTTTATTAGTTTGTTATAATATATAACACAACTTTGTTGAACAACATTCCCATGCATGCATATTTTGCAGACAATTTATTCATTATTTATTTAGTAACCATCAGTAGGAATAGGAGTTTTGATGTTGCGATTATTGGATGCGTAGTGATCTATGCTACTTCCCACCTTCACGGGTTTATCTGTCATAAAAAACACAGTAAGTCAAGTGAGGCAAAGATAGATAAGATACTGTACATAGGAGGAGGGCAAGATAACGATCGATTACATACAATTTCTTTGTTTGTGGCACCAGGTTGTTGAGCAGCCATGTCTGCAGAGTTGTAGTGAGGATGATCATGATCCAAGGGTAGTTCTTGATGAGCTGACTGAGCTCTGACGTCGGGACACGCTATTACACATCTCATAAAACAACTGTAACTTCCACTGCAATTGTATTGGCAACGGTCTGCACATTCCTCATCTACTGCATTTCCAGTGCTGATGAACAGGATCGCGATCGCTACCACCACAAACAAACCCTTCGACACCATCTTTGATATAACAATATTGTTATATAATTAGGAAATTTTCAGAGAGAAATTAATTAATGGTAAAGAATTGTGTAATGTGGTTATGTTTCTCCATGAAGGGCAGTATATATACTGATACATCTTCGTATATTAAAAGGTCATTTCATCAACAACCCTGTCGTAATGGTGCGCAGATGGCAATCATGCCAAGCTTGTGAACCATGAAAGAGGAATATATATATATATATATATATATATATATATATATATATTCTCAAATTAGGAGGTCTGCATCAATGATTTTGGTGTGGATTTCTATTTTTGAACCACTTTTCGGATGAATGTCCTCATTTCCACCGTTTAGTATCTAAATATTGTGTAGATTATCTCTACAAAATTTCAGCAAATTTAGTGATCGGTAAGGTCCTCAAAATCGAAAAAAATGACGGATTGAATTATGTCAAACATAAACCGTTCATGTTTTAATAGAAAACACAATTTTAAGGGTTTTAACGATCACCAAATTGGCTGAAATTTTACAGAGATGATCTAAATAATATTATCTAAATACTAGACGGTGGAAATGAGGAAATATGATCGAAAAAGTAATGCAAAATGAAAATCCGCACTAAAACAGTGGTGCAGACCTCCGCAGCCAAAAAGGGCTATATATATATAATTTTTTTTTGATATCTCCTTATTGAATGAAGTTTGTTTTAGACACAACATTAAATCATAACTAATCCTTACGTCTAATTTCGTGCATAGATGTCAACCATGTCCATCTTGTGATCTGACATGCGAAATACATTTCTTGATATTACCAATTTCGTAGGAACATGCATCTGCTACATTTCCTGATTATTAGAAACTCAACTAATTAACTATAAAATGTCGCTAACTTTATTATTTTCTCAATAATTATTCAAAAAATTATAAAAAGTAACAATTTTTATTATGGTTTGTGTGTAGTATCTGATGCAGGGTGCTACCGCACTAATTAACTAGACCAGTTTGCTATATATATATATATATATATATATATATATATATATATATCCAGTTCAAGTGAACATTCATTCTGAAATTACATAGTGATGTTCTAATTTTAGCACATTTTTCAGTCAAATTTTTCATCACAAATGATTCAATATTTAGATATATTATTAAAAATCATCTTTACAAAATTTCATCACATTTAACAATTTGAGATTTCACAGGCAGCAAAATCCAAAAAGATATAGTTTTGATACATTATTATGTACGTACATGGCATTGTTTCTTCCAATATTTTCTATGATTAAGGCAAAGATGTAAAAGTACTATTCTTTCTCCTTTTCTATATTTCTCAACATCGACATATACTATTTCTCTACGTTATTGAGGCCTCAGAAGTTAGTATAGTAGCACGTTCGGAGAATCCTACAATGCTGTTTAGCCTGTTCATCGAGTGTACGTTGTAGAATATATTAAGAGTATCACAGATAGTATAAATGCTGTGCAAGTGGAATTTCCTGGACCCAATCTATATCTGATTGTACATGGAGACTGTTAAAGTATTGCTTCATGAATATGATCTTATATATATTAGCCTCAATATACCTCAGTATATATTGTATCATCATTAGTACAAGAATATGGACTACAGCTTCATTGATTTTGTTAAATTTAAACTTTTTCTCAAAGCTTAAGAAATAAAGCTTGTTGTCACTCCCTTCAAAATTTAGTAACCTAAGGAATGTGTTATCTGTAAGCTAACAACACTCTAAGCTAGTACAGTTGTGTTGAACGATTATGCTCAAAATGGTCATATGCATGTCTAGTTCTTAAGAATAAGAGCACACTTGAAGCTAGCCCTAAAACAGATATGCACGCCCACCCCACAAATGTTAGGAAATAGCAGTTCCTCCCCATGCATACTATTGTGTCAGCTGATATGATGCTGAGGCCAGTGCTTACATTGGCATCGTAAACAATTGCAGCTAGAAAACCATAAACAAGTGAACCAAGTGGTATGTTTGTAATGAGAATGTTGTGATTGACACCTACACTGTTAGGCCCGAACAACTCCGAAGTAATTGAAACAGCAGCCGCAAAAATGAAACCGGAGCTCATTCCGATCAGTGCAGTGCCGGTGTGCAAAGCCAAGGTACCGCTTGATCCAGCAAGCAATATGAAAGCAACTGGGGTTGGCAAAAGTGCTATGGTTAGCCATCCTGTTCTCGCAAAATAGAACTTCCTGCACATTTATGGTATCATTCAGTTTGTTAGTTTTGCTTAAAGAAGGGCGAAGCTATTAGATATTTAGATCTCATGTAATTATGTTAGTACTTAAATGATGTGTACTGACTGGGAGGTCCATGCCTCTCCTATATATAGAGGTGGGATCAACACGATGTACAAGTACATAGGAGGCGGCCAACAAGGTGATTTGAAATAGAGCTCCAATCTACGCTTGGAGAGGTGTATTTTCGGTCCATAGTTTTCCTCACATAGCAACTTTGGTGCAGATATTAATCATATTATACATTGTCGCAATTTCGGTCTTTTGTTGAATAATCTTTGCAACACTGGTCCTTTTTGTCATTTTGATGTCAGAAGCTGAAGGTCATTCTCAGGAGCAGAGTTCTTCATTCTTAAGTTGGGAGATGATGGACTTCAAGACCATGTACCTTTCCTCGTCAAAAAGATGGAAAGGACCAGCATTGTAACGATTTCTCAAACACAAGGACCAAAATTGTGAAATCAAAACCATGGACACAAGCACCGGGCCGAAAGCACAATTTTTGCTTCAGTCTTACGTAACTCTCAAAGGTGTTATTCTGAAGGAAAAAAAAAAACTCTCAAAAGATGTTTAGAGCTGGAAGTTACTTACGCTCGTATGTAGTCGGGTACAGCTGATAGCAACCGGCCGAAGAATGAGAACGATGAATAGAGAGTCACAAGTGTTGTGGTATTGGAGCTCTGCCCTAGTGATTGAGCTATCTGTCCAAGATTGTTACTGTAAACAAGACCAATGGTACCTCCACAAAAGTATGCAATGTAGTACAGCCAAAAATCCAACCTTCTCACAAGCAGTCTCGCAGAGTGCTCTTCTCCTAGCATTGCCAATTGATTCTTTCCAACAATTGTTCCAAAACACCCTGTGTACTCCGCATTCTTGTTTCGAAATGACAAACTTTCAGCGGATGCACCATTATAGACCAAGAGGTGAGAAAGTGATCCATTCCCATTGATACTAGGCTCACGAGTCAGGAGCTCTTTGTGTAGCTCGAGATCATCTACATCAACAAGAATGAAGCCTGAACCTTCAATGCGGATGTTAGAATGAACGGCATGAAGAAACCAGTTCCTAGCATAGACAATGCCAGGAATATACAAAGGGAAAATGAGTAGGAAAATGGCTCCAGCCAAGAAGACGCGAGCAGTTGCTGTGTCAAAAGAGGATGAACCAAAGAGAAGAAGGTAAATGCCAGTTAGAACAGCTAGGATATTCAAAAAGAGAAAAATGATGGAGTCACGACGAACTCCATCAGGTGGAAGGGGGTCGAGAGAGGGTTGTCGGAGAATTGGGATCAATGCTGCTACAGAAGTGATAAGAGGAATGACAGCATTCAAAAAGAGAAATAAAGAAGTGGAAGAGGAGTCAATTGCATCTGCAGCGAGGTTGTATAAGGCCGCACTTACACCATTAAAGCTCACTGTGAGTGATATTGCTAAGGGTTGATTAGCTGGGAAATTCCGAATGCAAAGAACGAAGCATACTGTGTTGAACCAACAGATGCTACACCCAGCCAACAAACACAGAAGAAACATCTGTAGGCCATGAAAAATCATAACAAAAAATTAAATTAATTATCTTCTCATCCACCAAACTATTACAAATTCACAAGGGTTCATAGTCATAGACTCTTAGTTAAGTCATTTCAACACAATTTAAAATTAATCAGCTATACCACTCAAAGAATTAAAACTTATTTATTAATAATGAATCATCCAGTCATCCATCACATGCAAATGTGCTCTTATGTACGCTGCTATGTGATTAAGATTGATAAACAATACAGCCTGCTATATCTGGATCCAGCACATGCAATGCCACAAAGTTTTTCTCCAGTAGTGTCTCAAAGTTAGGTTGAAACTGGGAAGATTAGTTGTAAGACAGAAGAACCAAACAGTTTGATTCTGGCTTCATTTACTATATAGATTAGTTTGATTAAGGAAGCATATAAACGTTATAGATTTATTTTATAGGTCTTCTTCTACTTTAAAGTTATCAAAACAACAATGCAGAGAGGCTTTGTACGTACAGCCATCATATATAGTCGATCCCCAGGAAGGGTATACGGAATGGTTAATTACCTTAAACCCTAATGAAAAACCAGCTAGCGTACATAAGAATAGAGAAAGAAAAAGAAAACGAAAATGCAAATACATATGGAAATAAAAAAAACAAAATACTACCAAACTCTTAACAGTACCAAGTGGTATCCTTCCAATAATTTTGCTGGTGGTCATTTTCAATCATGCAAAGATGTTTTAAACACTTTGTTGAAATGCAGATATTGATGTAAGGTTTCACCAAACATAACTATGCTTTCTATTTACCACCGCAGATTTACTCATAATGTCAATTTTTCTCTTTGGAAATAAAAATCTGAAGGAGAAAAAAGAAACATAACGGCTCTCTATCTAAACCATATCGATCTTCCTCTTTTCTGTTAGTAATCAGTTGAAAAATAGATGACGTAAAGCTAGATACACCTATCTATTTTTTTCTTTAAAATTCTCATCACACCAAAGATTATACCACAAACATTTGAATACATAACTTTTACGTTGCATCTCACCTAAAGTAAATAGATATGCCAAATACTGATAACAGTCTCCTCAAGTCTTCTTACAACTAACTGGGATAAACATATATCCCATATTATGGTCAAGAATTAATTTAGAAGTTCATGTGGTGCATGAGATCAAAATTATACAACTAAGAACTGTAAAATCTAATACAAGTGTGGCAATCAATATGATGGTCCACTGGGCCAAGGCCAAATCCTGTTATGAAATCTAGCATTTAGTATCTTTGTTTCTAATATTGTGTCAAACAAAATCTATCTGAAACCAAATATATGTTATTTTTCTAATAAATACTAAAAAAAAAAAATCAAAGTTTCATAGTACCATACCAGCCAGTCTATCTGTCCAAAGTTCTAACTAATAACGGGTTAGTACAGTAACTATGGTGGCTGACTGAATGTTTGTTAAGCTAGCATGTTAGATTGAACAGAAAATACTTCAACAAAAATGAAACTCCAAAATGGAAAAAAGATGACTAAATGAGCTACCATAACTGGTAGAACAAAATCGGATACTAAGAAAAAAAAAAAACAAAGAACGGCAAGCCACACGGACATCACGTACGCAAACCCCACAAATAAATGAACGGCAAGGAAAGCTTTGTATTCTTCTTCTCTGTTTTGTTTGATATTGACAATTTCTCCTCGAAGTAAAAATGAAAGAAACGAAAATGCCTGAAGGTTCCAGTGTATAGCAAAAAAAAAAACACAGTTCTGGAAAAAAGGTAGTTGAAGATGAAGTAAACATCCACCTAAATTTTGCGTCTTACACAAAACCAAAGAAAGCCCACTTCAGACTTTTGGGAATAATAACCTAAAAAGCAATGCGTACGTAATGAAAATTTCAGAGCAAATCAAAGAGTACGTCATAATAACAAACGCAAATACCAAGTTTTAGGGATGTTAATAGAGAAGAAGGGAAACGAAAGTACGTACCACGAAATAAGGCAAGACGATGATTTGCCGGATGACGAGCCATTGAAGGCCGTAACCGACGAACCCCATGAAGGCAGCCATGAAGAGCACAACCCACAAAGGAAAATACATCAAGGCCAAACCGGACGACCACCCGAAAACCTTGCCCAAATCGGAGGCAGTGGCCAAGTAATTCAGCTGCACTTGCGAAATCCCCAGCACGGATTTCAACACCGACGAGTAGGACGAGAAGTCGAAGTTGGTTCCGGTGAATGCCTGAATCCAAATCGTGGCCACCAGAATCATCCATTTCCTCGACTGACCCGCCATGAACACGAGAACTGCTAGCTTGTAATAACTGATAGGCCGGAGACCCTTTTCCTGGGACGGCGGCGGCGGCGGTTTGTTAACGCTGCCCCCGCTGCTAATGCTAATGGGTTTGTAATTGTATGAAGAAGATGATGCTGATGAGGAAGAAGAGGAGTCTCGACGTGGCCTCATTTATAAACCAACGATCTCCCTTATTATTCATAATAATAATGAGGACGTTCTTTCCGTACTTGTCATTTTCTAGCTTCTTTGTTTCTTTTCTCAATTTCTTGTCAATCGATATTATGATTTGAAATTGGTGATTATTTCATCCGATAAAATGGTTGGGTGGTGGGCAATCTTGTTTCGTCAATTCAAGATAACATGCGGTTAAGTCGATTGTTATACATTTTAATACCGTAATAATATCAAAAACCGAACTACATATATCGCAATTTGACACATGACTAGAACCATCACAATAAGAGCACTTTGTATTTGTATATTTGATACCCGAGTGATGGTTATTTTCATAATGGTCAATGAAAAAAGTGTGGCATTATTATCTCCAGCCAATCTCTAAATCCAACACATACAATGATAACTTATTGAATCATTCCACTATTGGTGCATAACCAGAACATATATTCTCTTATACCATATTATTCTCATCACACAATATATGCGAGCGATATAAAAATCTGCTAAGGTTAAGAAATATTGAATCTAACCTTTAATTTGTGTAAACACAATTTGAAAACACCCATTAAAAATTTATCTGCTTATTTTTTATCGATGCATAATGCATAGCTCTGAAATTAAAATCTCAGATCGATTTTATAACCCAATGGATAAATCTTACAACTCATTCATTTGGTGATATTCCATACAGACGAACAAATCAAAACGTACAAGAGTAAAGATTGTACACGATTTCTTAAATTTCTTCTTATCTATGGTTTGATTGTTTTGCTTGTAGCTAGGTGTTACAACCTTAGAGCCTGAAAGGCTGGGCATGGCATGAGCCATGGGCCGTGCCTCAGCGAGGCTCACGCATGTAAGGAAATGCATGCAAGAAGCAAGGCAAATCAGTAGCGGAGGTATTAGCCTCGCTAGCATAGTGGTTGGCTGAGTATTAGCCTCACTAGCAAGAGCCTCACAAGCACAGAGTCAGGTGGCAAGCAATGCAATGTAATGCGGAGTTATTAGCCTCGACAAATGCAGGCATATTAGCCTCGTTAGCATGCAAGGCAGATGCGGAGACAAGTGCAAGGGCTGGGCTGGAGATTAGCCTCGCTAGCAGATGCGGACAGATTAGCCTCGCTAGCAGACCTGTAGGCTGGATATTAGCCTCGCCAACAAGGAAGTGGACATATCTGAACGACAGGT
The DNA here is from genome assembly GCF_933775445.1 of Argentina anserina. NCBI lineage: Eukaryota > Viridiplantae > Streptophyta > Magnoliopsida > Rosales > Rosaceae > Argentina > Argentina anserina. The sequence continues at coordinate 14,701,387 of NC_065876.1, forward strand.
AGATTAGCCTCGCCAGCAGACCTCGGCAAACACTAGGCAGACAATTGGCTAGATATTAGCCTCGCTAGCACAGAGCAGGTAGACCTATAGGCTAGAGATTAGCCTCGCTAGCACTGACCATAGGCGTGGATGCAAGACAACAACACACATGGGAGGGCACGGTGGCAGGCAAGCACATGTAGCAAGCAAGCAAGCATGCGCGCGTAGCGTGCATGTAGGTCGACAGCAGTGGCTATGACATTTGGTGTGCAGGGGCATGCATGACTCATACATGACAATTACTAGGCAGTTCACAAGTAGTAGGCGGTTACCAAGCAAGTAGTGGGCGGTTATCAAGCATGCATGAAGTTATCCGAGGTAGTTACCAAAACAGTAGGCAGTTATCTAAGTTAGTGGGTGGTTACTCATGCAAGGTGGTTACTCATTCTTGAAAATATGACCAGTAGTTACTCATGCAAGGTAGTGAGGTTAGTGGGCTGTATCATGGAAGTTTTAATGCTTGTTTGGCAAACATGCAGGCTGCCACATCACCCTAGGGCAGTTAGGGGTGTTAACCGCCATGCACAATTGTAGTGCAACATAACCTAGGCCAATGGGGTTGACATTGGTAAGAAGAGAAAGTTGTGAGAGACAATCACAATCGAGTGTGTGAGAATACAAGTAGGGAGAAAACAATTATAAGGGTGAGGGAAACACAATAGAGAGCTAGGCAGATAGGGCATGTCAGAATTGCGAAGGCTGTAAGCCTCATTGTATCCTCATTGTACCCTTAGGTTGAGTGATTAGTGTAGACTCACTAAGTGAGTGGCTAGGCAGATTGGGTTTGGGTAGACCAAGGTTGGGAGCGGACTCCCGTAAACATTTGTGTTGTTGGTGTGCGTGTGGCTTGTATACACATTGTCGATTATTAGATAGTTTCCGTTGTGCAATAGTTAATTGAGCGAGAGAAATAAGTAGGCTGACTAGGTAGTGTGGGTTGTTTAGCGCCATCACATACGAAATTTTTTTTGGTATCGATTGTTTCGTGTGACACTGAGTTAAGTGGTTAATTATTTGTCCATAAATGATCGAGAGAGACCATCAAACTCACGTTAACGTGCACCATGTGACGTGACAGACCAGCGGCATCCAATGGTCCAAAGTGCAATAGACAATTGGGGGTTCTGTTCTGGTTCAGGTGGTCGATGCACTACCAATGTACCATGTGTTTGGTTCTTACCGTTCTTTCTGCTTTTGCGATTTCAAATTTTAAATCGATGAAGAACAAAACACCTCGAACATATGAACTACGACGGAACATGAGATCGAGATCAAATAATGGAATCCCTACTGATGTATGAGTCGTATAATTTGAGGGACAAACTTAGTGTTGATCATGATCGTCGTGACAACTTAATTAGACCTAATTAAACTAATTCACGTGCATGGAGCAAGAAAACTTAGGGTTTGGTTCTAATTAGGTAGTGATCTACCTTTGGGCTCATGGTTAAGGATCTGATTACTCTAGCACACATGTGAGATTCATCACAAGTTTTTATATAGAAGACTCCCTAGTGTTCCAAGATTGGAAAAGTCTTTTCCAATTTGAAAAAACCAACAAAACCTAGCTGATAAATTATAACCATATATAAATCAATACTTATGGGTGACATTTGGTTTGTCTTGGTTTTGTGCTAGAATGTTAGAAGCTTGGAACTTCATCACCTACTGGTCTTTTCGGTGATTTTTAGTTTGCCCAAAAAACCTAGTTGGAGATGAGAATGGATGACAAGGTTATGAGTCACCTTAATTAGCACCTAGGTAGGGGCTTATACTTTCATGTTGGGTCTAATATATCAGATATACAGATATTACAAACGTAGGATAATAGACTCTACGAAGGGTTGGCAATATGACGGGACAATACTCTAAGGATATTAGCTAGTAGATTTTAGTTCTATAATTATATTGATCCATTTCAATTCCCCTAAAATTTAAAATTGGTCATGTCGATTTCAAGATACATCAATGTGCTTTTTTGGCAATCTCCTGGGAAATATTAGAGAAATCTTACGAATTCCATGAAACAGTTGCATTTAGAAAATGAATCATCTTTGTTACAAGGGATGGTATGGTGGCAGAAGAAATTAGAGTCAATAGGCTGCTAGCAGAGATAGCCACTTGATGTCAAAACTAAGCTTATATTACAATTAATGTTGAATTTGTTTAATAGGACAACGTACAGGGACTTTCATAAGAACTCTTCTATATTGTAGCATGTCATCGAAATGAAAACATCGGAACTTTAGCAGATGAGATTTTGTCCCAAGAGGTTGTTGAAGAGTTTGCTTGATCGAGTATAGAAGTGATAGAACTGCGCCGTCCTTTAGTGTCTTGCACATCAGTGGTGGACTCAAGATTCTAAGTTAGGATGGACTTGAAATTTTTCTCCTAATTGAAGTGATAAGAATTTTTTTAGTATATTAGATTCATGTGTCAAATATTAGGCTAAAAGAAATGTTTGTATGCCTATAAAAACATCCAAAAGACCAAAACCAAGGAGTGTGTGAGTCCTTGAGTTCAATTTTAATTTTGAGCCCATTTTCATTGAGAGAATGTAAGGAAAATATATTTAAAAGAAGAATTCCACACAAAAAGAAGTAGAAGAAAGAGAAAAAAATGAATTGTTGTGGATGAGAATCGAACTCGGGCGGACTACATGTAAGTTATGATACTAAATAAAACCTGCTGAGCACTCATTATGAACTATATTGGACATGTTAAAATAATTATGAGAAAACTTTCGGATGGACTTGAGTCCACCCACAGCTTAACGTAGGTCCGCCTCTGTTGCACATTTGAATTTAAAAAGGGCCGCCAACCGACGCTGCTATATGTGTGTGCATGTAGTTGAGTCGATTATGAAAGAATATGGAAAGCGAAACCATTATGTTAAGCGGGCGTAAAAAATGACAAGGTGGTTGGTTTTGGATTTGAAAAAAAAAACAAAGAATTGGTTTGAAGGTCATCCTTGGCTTGAGTACTTGGTGGATCAAGACAAGATATATTGTTTTTCATGTTTTCTATTTGATAGAGAAAACACTCCTCACCCTGTGTTTACTATAGATGGGTTGAGAAATTGGAAGGATAAACATGTGCTCAAGGTACATATGGGGGTTAAAGACAGTCCACACAATGAAGCCATGGAGAAGTGGTACTTACTGAGAAATGTGGCTACTGAAATTGAGAGAATTTTTGTAAAAAAATCAGCAAAAGAGGTGGAGCATAATTGATTAAGGTTGAAGGTTGCAATAGAGGCTGTGAGACTTCTAACAAACCAAGGACAAGCATTTAGAGGCCATGATGAATCTGAAAGCTCTCTTAATGGTGGAAATTGTAGGCAAGTTAAGAAGTCTTATGAAAGAATGGCTAGTGAAGAGGATATGATGATATTGCAAAATGGTCCTCAAAATGCCAAGTACACAAGTCCAGCTGTTCATTAGCAGCTTTTGAACATTCTTGGTAATAAAGTGAGGCAAATGATTTGTGAAGAACTTGGTGATACAAAATTTTGCATTCTTGTTGATGAAGCAGTTGATGCAGGTGGCAAGGAGAAAATGTCTATTGTTTTGAGGTTTGTTGATCGTCAAGGCTTTATTCGAGAACGGTTCTTTAAGATAGTGAGTGTTCCTGACACAACCTCATTAACTCTTAAATCAGAGATAGTTAAAGTTCTTAGTATGTTCAATTTGCACGTGAGAAATATGCGTGGTCAAGGATATGATGGAGCAAGTAACATGAGTGGTATTTGGAATGGCTTACAGGCAATGTTTCTAGCAGAGTGTCCATCTGCATATTACGTTCATTGTTTTACTCACCGGTTGCAGCTAGCATTGAATGGTGCGGCTAAAGGAGTTCATGATTTATGCCGCTTCTTTTCTACTTTGTTGTTAGTTGTGAACTTTGTCGATTCATCTGCTAAGCGCAAGGGTGCACTAAAAGCTGCTAGAGATGATGAAATCCAAGATTTGATAGCTCTTAACACTCTTCAAACTGGTATGGCTCTAATCAAACTTGTATTATATTAATATTATTAGATTTTTTATATTCTTGGTTTACTTTAAATTCTTACCACTATTTAATACTTATTCTCATTCATCAAATAGGTACGGGGTCTAATCAAACTTGTACTTTGCAACGACCAGCTAGTACTCGTTGGAGCTCTCATTTTCACTCTATTAAAAGTTTGATTGAATTATTTGGTTCAACCGTAACAACCCTATATCATATCATGGACACTGCATCCTTACCTATTCAGGGAGAAGCTAGTGGTATTCTTAGAGCTTTGAGAACCTTTGAGTTTGTGTTTTGTTTGATTATGATGGATAAAGTCATGAAAGTCACAGAAGTACTTTGTCAAGCATTACAATGAAAAAACATTGACATTGGAGAAGCAATGAAGTTTGTTCAATGTACAAAAGAAATTCTACAAGATATGAGAGATGATGGTTGAGATGATTTAGTTATGGTTCTTGCATCTTTTTGTGAGAAACATGATATTGTTATGCCTGATATGAGTGCTCGTTGGTTTGATGGTACGGGTCGTCCATGTCAACAGAAGAATTTCATCACCAATGAGCACCACTTCCATGTAGAGGTATTTAATGCGGTACTTGACTTTCAATTAAGTGAGCTAAATAAGAGGTTCAATGACAGATCTTGTGAAATCATTATGCTCACTTCAACTTTGGATCCTCATGATAAGTTCAGCCTCTTCGAAACTCAAAAGGTACTCCTTCTTACTAAGAAGTTTTATCCTCAAGATTTTATGCATGATGACCTTCTTACTTTGGAATTGGAGTGTGCATATTATAAGAAGGATATGACTCACGATGTAGCATTTCACACCTTAGATTCTTTGTCTGATCTATGTCGGCTACTTGTACAAAGAAGAAAATTAGACTTTTATCCTATGATCTATAGGTTGATTTGTTTGGTGTTAACTCTTCCTGTTTCTACTACAACAACTGAGTGAGCTTTTTCATCCATGAACATTATCAAAAACAAACTTAGAAACAAGATAGAAGATGATTTTCTTGATGATTGCATGGTGCTTCACATTGAAAAAGAATTTGCTGAAGCGGTTGACAATGATTATGTGATTCAGGAGTTTGAAGCTTTGGCTACTCGTAGAGTTAAGTTTAGTTAGTTTTTATTAATAGGTTTGAGGGTAAGATTTGCAAGTCCCCCCTATGTATGTTTATTATTTTCAATAATTAACAACATTTAATACCGTTGAGCAAGTTTTTATCTGTTTAAATTAGCCCATGTGACATTCCAATCCTGGATTCGCCACTGAATTGGTGTACACACATATACATATATTATGTAACGACCCCAAAATTTCGAGCTTAAAAACTCAAAATTTTAAAGTCGTTAAACACAAAATAATCTCAATGAAATCGAAATCATTTACAATGTCACAGCGGATCAATTCTGAGTTCTCAATACAACTCAGACAAACCAATTATTACAAACCAAATTTATAATCCATACATAAAATAGAAATGTAATAATCCACACAATCACTCACAAATCTCACAAATAAAACCACACCAATTCTCACACACAAATCCACGCTAAAAACCTCACTACAAGTAGGATACGAACGACTTCGAGCCTCCGGAGTTGTCACACAATCTCCACTAATCAACACCTGCGGAATTATCTCCTACACCATCGGATTGGTGCACCGGGATTGTAAACACAAACCCGGTAAGCTTATAGCTCGTATGAGTACAATGAAAATATAATCGCATATCAATATATACGAAAAATCACAAATCAACAAATATAAATGCCCTCATGAGACAATGGACGGCCCATCTGGTTGTCCCAAAGAAATATGAAATGAAACGCTCATGAGATATTAAGTAACCCTTCTGGTTACCCAAATGCATTTATAATACGGGTACCAAGAACGCTGGTACACATCTGTTACCCCTCTCGTAATACACTGCCGATATTGGATAGCCACCCGCTACCCAACATCCAAAACAATCAGAGTACTCATGAGCAGATAACCACCCGTTACCTCACATGCAGTACTACGGCAGACAGACTAGAGCTCTAACTGTATCGTAACTTTCGCCCGGCCAAAGGCTAGGTTTCGACTTTCCAAACACGTACAATTATCTCACATCATATTGTACCAAACATCAGGTCCGAAGACAAATCACATTTTAACAGTCTGAATGTTAAAATCACGTATAATAATCTCACATCATATTGTACAAATCAAAAGCACATGCTCGATATATCTTGTCATCAAAATGACATCATCACAATAAAATCATAACAGTATATTATATAGCAAACTATATATATATATGTATTTATTTACCATTATACGATATATATATAATCCATTATATCTTATACATGTCATAATTTATAAACACGTCCGAAGACAAAACGTTTAACAAACTCCATATTAAACTCACATGCTTGTCATCGAATTGACCTAATTCAGATGAATTCATAACAGTATATAATATAGTAAATTATATATATATATGTACTTATTACCATTTATACAATATATATAGAATCCATTATATTGTATACATGTCGTATTTCAATATTAAAAACTCTTGCAAATATCTTAGAATCACCGCAAGGGTAGATTCGTAAATATGTGAGATTTTACTCACCTTATCGACTCGAGCGTAATTCCACAATTTCCGAAGATAATTCCTTTCTTTGATTTATCGATCACCTTGAAAAGATAAGAAAAGAATTTAGAAACGTTTCGTAAACCTTTAAATGCCGAAACAGTAATTTTCGGTTACTGTTCAGCAATTTTCGGTTTTTACGAATTTACTATTCACTGTTACTATTTATGTATTAATGTACAAATACGCATCCAATACGTATCTCTGTACGAGTACATACTGTTTACGTATTCTTGCACGTATAAATACTATTTAAATGTACGTACTGTTTCAGTAAATAATAATTACCGAATTACTCTTCTAAAATTACTTTTGACCTTTACTAAAAGTAATTTATATTTACAATTACCGTACGTAAATAAAATTTACATTTACCGTACGTAAAAAAATTTACTTTTACATTTACCGTACGTAAAAATAAATTACAAAATTACCCTTCTCGGAATCACTGTTCATGCCGCCACACGTGGCGGCGCGTGGGGTGCACGCGCCACCTCCGGCAGGCCGCGCGTGGCGCTCACGTGCCACTCACTGTGGCAGCGCGTGGGGCACACGCGCCGAGCCCAAAACCGGCGCGTAGCACGCCACCACCGCGCCCAATCTCTCCCTCCTCCTTCTCTCTTCCTCCCCACGGCATCGCACCGTGCCTAGCCACCTCCACACGTCCACACGCGCCGCCCAAGGCGGCGGTAACCTCTCCTTCCACCTCTCTATCCGATCTCCACCAACAACCTCCCAATTCACCCAAAAACATCACACAATCATCACAACCATGAATCAAATGCCTCCTTACCTAGATCGGAGTTCAAATCGCGTTGGAAACGCTTGAATTGTTGATGAGCTTCGTGCAGGAGCTTCCCTCGTCGATGCGGCTCCTTGGCGGCGAGAAGAGGCACGGCGTGCTAGAGGGTGGTAGCAGAGGGTCTCGTGATGCCCAGGGGATGGCGGTGAGGGCACAGCTGCTTGGAGACGACGATCGGGGCGCGAGGCAGAGGGTCGGGGAAACGAGAGAAGCTCGCGGCGGCAAGCTGGAGCGCTGCAAGCTCGGGGTTGCTTGCGGGGGAGCTCGCGAGGCCGTAGAGCGTGGCGGTGAGGACCACGTCGCTCCGGCTGGGGAGATCGCCGGGTGATTCGAGGGGAAGGTGAGATCGGGGAAAAGAGAGAGTCGCGAGGGGGAGAGAGATGAGGGAGGCGGAGGGAAGAGAGAGAGAGTTGGTTTCCTGATATGGAAACCCTAAACACACAATTATCCTATTTATACTAGTTTCCAAATCAGAAACTAACTTTCGACGTTAATAACTTTTACGTACATCGTCCGATTAGAACGCGTCACATGCTCACGAACTCGTATCGACGAGCTCTACAAGTTTCGTGAAGAAAGTTTTCGCAACCGAGCGACGGAATAAAAGTCGATAATTTCGTTCGGAAACATAACGTTTTTCTTAATAAACGTTCCGAGAACGTTTCCGTTTCCGTTCCGTAAAGTTGCAAACAATCATATTCATTTAAACTGAATTTCATAACTTTATAGAATTCAAATTAAATCAAATATTGTTTTGAAAAATTTAGGGTTATCACATATTAAAACAAGTTGTACTCAATCTCCATATTTTGGCACACTTTTCGGTCAAATTTTTTCACCATAAGTAATTTAATATTGAGGTATGCTATTCAAGATCATATCTACAAAGTTTCATCCAATTTGACAATGGCTTGAGATTTTAAAATTGAGATTTACACGAACGGTTCACGTTGAATAGTTTTAATTCGTTTATTGATTTAATCTAATTTCAATACTTTAACAATGTCCGAATTAGATGAAATTTTGTAGAGATGATCTTGAATACCAAACCTAAATATTGAATTGTTTATGGTGAAAAAATTTGACTGAAAAGTGTGCTAAAATTAAAACTTCACACTGTAATTTCAGAGTGAAGCTTCACTATGAATAGAGACTGTATATCATATATATATATATACTTTATAATCCAAACATGACTTGCTAGGCAAAACAGATTTTTTTTTATAAGAAAGTCCCTGAAAGATTAAAAAACTTAATTAACAAAATCAAATCATAGGGACAATTCGGATAATTGTAATATATATTTTGATTATTAGAAATAAATAAAGAAAATCATTTTTTTTTCTTTCACTTCTCTCTCCGCAATAGCCAACACATAAAAAATATTTTTAGAATATATGTCTTGTGCATGCCGAGGACGTGGGTAAAACTAGTATTGTTTTTTTAAAGGATGGAAAAGCTCCAGCTAGTTAGGAGCCTGCATGTAAAACTAGTATTATTAAGATGGAGAACTCTGAACATAACTTCAAGTGCTTGATCGACTGTATCCATCAAAATCCTTCATTTTAATTTTGTAATGGTCGTCAAAATCCCTCGACGTCAATATAATCCAAAGGATTAGTTATTTTCTGGTGATTCTAAGCTCGTCTGCGCCTCCGGGGCCCCGTATTATATATTGTGTATATACATAGATCGACGCATCACACAGGTTTCCTAATTAAGCCGCTCCTTATTGCCATTTAGATCATAACCTTAATGTTTATACACAAACAGATTGCCCATACTTGTTTGTACACGTACCTGGTACAATAAGCGATAGACGATACACAATTACTAATACATTTCTAACGTAAGAATGAGAAACTAAAATAACATTATCAAATGGTACAAGATGTACAATATAATGCATGTTGAGGCTAGGGCAGAGATGTACTAATGTAGGCTTGGTATATTATATCTTCCCAAAATATAAACTGGGACTCAGTGACGGCTTGGACGTTAACGTCGCCAAGCCAAACATGAAGGTCATCGAGGCCTAGACAGGGTTATCATCACTGGAATACTGGATTATCATTTCACGAGTTCTTTTAGTCTGAAGAAAGCTTTGTTTAGTTCTTCTGGTCTGTTATTCCAATCAGATCGAATCTGGTTACAGAAACAACAATTAATGGTTTTGTGGAGTTTTGATAAGTGATAACAAGTTGGAAATGCTGTAATATATTCCAAAACCTCCCAATTCAATCAGCATTATTCTATGATAGTTTCACACAAGAAATGATCAAGATGCTGCTACTTCTGTTTCTTTGCTTGATTTGGCCGAGTACTAACTAATGTTGATAACTTGATATGATGTATGTTGAATGTTTCCATTTTGAAGTAGATGTGGAGGGTTATAAACAACCCACCAAAACGTCTATCCTATACCAAAGGATTTTCCCCTCATTGCATCCACCAATGCCACTGTCATCAATACCAAACATGCTGACAAGTTGAAATTCACCACACAACAGTTGCTCGATGGCTCAAGATTTCTTTGGACGATTGGAGTCATTGGACCATTGATATTGGTATTTCAGGCTGCTATTTCACACACGATTCTATGATATTTCCTTTAATTTTTTTTAATTAGAACTTTCACCATCTGGAGGAAAAAGACATTATATGGTAAGTTCATGAAGCAATCTGATGGAAGTGCTACCTCTTCATCTCTCAAGTGGGTTTTCGAATATGGCAAAAATATTGCAGGATGTATGGGACTCCTGTGAAGCCTGTTTTGATTTCATCACCAAATCTTCGCTTTCAAGAGGCAGACAAGAAAAACGGTTATATATGAATGTCTGTCATTTTCTTGTACATTTAGTAATGAAATCACAATCGTCATTCCACCATGGTCCAATTCTGCAAAAGCTAAAACAGAAAAATGTATCTGAAAATAATTAATAACGCCCACAAAGACTTGTACTCTCAAGCAATTCTTGTCCAAAAGTTTAGAACCTCACACCTCTCCTTGTTTCTTGGAAGTTTAGGACATGGACAAGGCACACACTGGACCACCATGAAGAAAAGAAGAAGAAAAAGACTGAAATCATAAAACAGAATTAGAGCAATTCCCTGGAGCTGCAGTTATTGATACTTCTCCAGTCATAATGCAGATCTTCAGAAATTCTTCATCAGGATATATATCCAACATTACCCTCATTTGCTTTTCAATTATCTACACCCTCTGTTCTCATGATCGATTCTTCCATTTTTGGGGTATCTACTGATGACGTTTCCATATTTAATTTCTAATGTTTAAGAAATAAGTGGAAGTGTAAGACTGTAAGAGTACTATTGGAAGTGCCAACTGTAAGAGTACTATTGGAAGTGCCAACTGTAAGTCTGTATCATTTAGAAAAAATCAAGGAGCTCGGGGGTTACTATTTGGGTGTGCAAATAACAGCTTCCCATAATAATATATCCTCCCATAGCCCCATTCTATCTTCTCTATAAGAAAATTTAGGTTAAGATTAGAAATGCTCTCCCTAGCTCTGCTTGATGTCCTATTAATGAATCTATTTGAAGGATCCCATTGTGAATCCTAATTACATTCCTTAAGTCAGCTTAACCTTATTCCCTATAAATTAAAGTATAGGTTCATGTCCAGATAAAAATTCCTGTCAAAACCGAATTTTTTTTCCACTACAAAAGTACAAATACAGTGATTTTTTTTCCTTTGTGTTGCCTAGTTTACAATAGCCATCAATGAAGACAGTATATAAAAATTTTAGTCAGTTGTATGTTATATGGTAACATCTTCAGAACAACGCTCCTCGCTTTTATACATTTGGCGCAGCTAGCTTACAATAAGTCAATAACCACAAATCACTTCAGCATATCCGACAACATTTGGCACCAAATCATTCCTCCTCATTTCACCAATGTGCTCTTTCGCATCCTCATAGGAGAAAACGTGTGGCATGAGTTGAACGAATGCCCTTGATTCCATGTCAAAGAGTAGGCTATGTCACGACCCCGAAATTTTAAGTGTTAAACTCAAAATTGAAGCCGTAAAAAACTCTAAAATAATCTAAATAAATCGAAATCATCTTACCGTCACAGCGTATCGTTACTGAGTTCATAGAACATCTCAGTCAAATTGATTATTACAAAACCAACATATAATTAAAGCATTATATCAAATGGAAGTGTAAAATCCTCTCAATCCTCACCACAAAATAAAACAAAGAAACTTCGAAATCTTCATAGTAGCCCTTCAATTCTGCTAATCCACACCTGCAGAACTATCCACTACACCATTGAATAGGTGCACCGGGATTGTGAGGATTTATTTGTGGGTTTTGTGAGAGATTGTGAGGATTATTACATTTCCATTTTATGTAATGTTGGATTATAAATTTGGTTTGTAATAATTGGTTTGTCTGAGTTGTATTGTGAACTCAGTAATGATCCGATGTGGTATTTAAAATGATTTTGATTCATTGAGATTGTTTTGCTATTTCACGACTTTGATATTTTGAGTTTTTATGCTCGAAATTTTAGGGTCGTTACAGTTGGTATCAGAGCCTAAGTGCGTATTTGGCGATTATCAATATCATCCGGGAGCGATGATCCGACTGCAGTGGGCATCCATCACATGCTCCTCGATATTGATATGTCGTCGGGTACGCGAGAGTGTGTTAGGAGCCATACCTTATGGTTTGGTCCTATAGGGAGTATCGTGATGATACTTCGATGATTCATCTTATTCTGAAATTTCATGTTGATATCTGTTGAATCTGTTTTGGTTGAATTCGAGATTTCACAAGTATTGACTAAGTGTTTCATTGTTTGAAGGTGATGAACTCGGATAAGGGCCGAGGACAGGGCTGAGGACGGGCGAGAGGCCGAGGTCGAGGTAGGGCTGCAGGTCGAGTCCGCAATGTGGAGAACCTTTATGAGGAGGCTGCTCCACAGGAAGAACAGGTTGAGCCTGCTACTGCGGTTAGAGATGATGGTCGAGTGTTGAAGCTGATCAAGGATATCAGTGCACTGTCAGCGCCGACCTTTCATGGAGGACTAGATCATATGGTAGCTGACCATTGGATCGAGGGTATGGAGACTTATTTTGAGATGATAGAGTGCACAGAGATTGAGAAGAGAAAGATAGCTACATTCTTTCTAAAAGATGATGCTCTAGACTGGTGGAAGAGTATGAGACAGATAGTGAATGTGTCTACATTCACATGGGAGGGTTTCACTACTCTTTTCAGAGAGAAGTATTTTCCAGCCTCAGTACAGGAGAACTTGGAGCTTGAGTTTCTTGCGCTGGTACAGGGAGACATGATAGTTAGAGAGTATGATGCTCTTTTTTCACAACTGTACCGGTATGTCAGGCCTATGGCTGCGACCTCCTTAGCTCAGAAGTATCTACGAGGGCTGAAACAGGAGTACAAGACCATGATATCAGTTTTTTGTCTGTCTACTAAGGAGTTGATATTTGAGAGTGCCATGAGCTTGGAACAGGCAGATAAGACTCGAACAGGAGATGTGGGAAGTAGAGATGCAAAGGGAAAAGGCAAGGCAATCTGTACAGGCAGCGAGCACTCAGGGCCAACGGGTAGGTCATGGAAGAGGCCAAGACCCCACTACCAGATTCCGGCAAAGGCAACACCTCTATCTATCAAGGCTGCACCAGTTAGACCATTGGCATCGGTGAGGTGTTTTGGCTGCAACGAGATGGGACATTACGCCATAGCATGTCCGAAACCGAAGAGAACAGGCTGTTACCGGTGCGGGAAAGTGGGACACATAGCTGGAGATTGTACTCGACCTCTTCAGGGTAGACAGGAACGGCCGCAGAGACAGCTACCAGCGGGCCAAGCTAGAGTGTTTGCAGTGGGTCAGCGAGACACAGGGGTGGAAGGTATATTATCACTTTTTGACTACCTTGCTAGAGTACTGTTTGATATGGGAGCATCGCATTCATTTATTGCTAGTTCGGTAGTAGAGATGCCAGGATTGATTCCTACACCTCTTGGGAACGCTTTATGTGTCACTTCACCCCTTGGAGTGCCCCTTGAGTTAGAGACAATCTGCAAGGCTTGTCCGATTGTGATTGGAAGTAGAGAGTTCTCTGCTTCATTGATTGTGATTCCGGACCACACCTATGATGTGATCTTGGGAATTGATTGGTTGAGACCGCAGCATGCGGTGATTGATTGTTTTGACATGGTGGTGTCCTTTCATAGACCCGGGGAGCCAGTGTTTCGTTATCGTTGCCTCAAGTCAGATAATGCCATGAGATCAGGAGTTTTGGCACATGTTGAATCAGTGGATCAGAAAGTAACTATTGCAGACATTGTAGTAGTATCTGAGTTTAGTGAGGTGTTCCAAGAGATACCGGGGCTACCTCTTCGAAGAGTAGTTGATTTCTGCATTGATGTAGTACCTGGTATGGCACCTATGTCAAAGGCCCCATATAGAATGGGGCAAAACGAACTTAAGGAGTTGAATGTGCAGATCGATGAGCTATTGGATCAAGGGTTTATTAGACCTAGTGTTTCACCATGGGGAGCACCAGTTTTGTTCGTGAAAAAGAAAGATGGTTCTCTGCGGTTGTGTGTGGACTACAGGGAACTGAACAAGGTGACCATCAAGAATAGGTACCCCTTACCTAGGATTGATGACTTGTTCGATCAGCTTAAAGGTGCTACAGTGTTCTCTAAGATTGATTTGAGATCCGGTTATCATCAGCTCAGGGTGAAGGAAGAAGATATATCGAAGACAACCTTCAGAACCCGGTATGGACATTATGAGTTTGTTGTCATGCAATTTGGTCTAACAAATGCACCAGCTGTCTTTATGAGTTTGATGAACCAAGTCTTTAGCCCGTACTTGAATGAGTTTGTTGTGGTGTTTGTGGATGACATTCTGATATACTCCAAGATGCAAGAAGAACACGTGGTGCATCTGAGAACAGTGTTGCAGACCTTGAAGGAGGCGAGATTGTATGCCAAGCTAGAGAAGTGTGAGTTCTGGAAAGAAGAGGTCAAATTCCTTGGTCATGTTGTCTCAAAAGATGGAGTACTAGTGGAACCGTCAAAGGTAGAGGTAGTAAAGAATTGGAGTCGTCCAAAGAACTCTACTGAGATTCGTAGTTTCCTTGGTTTGGCAGGTTACTACAAGAGATCTATCGAAGGGTTTTCTAGTATTGCATCTTCATTGACCAAGTTGACCAAGAAAGATGCTCTGTTTGTGTGGACAGAAGCATGTTAGGAAGCATTCAACAAACTAAAGACCAGTTTGACCACAGCTCCAGTGTTGACGATTCCTTCAAGTGGGGGCGGTTACGTCATTTACAGTGATGCTTCGCTCCAAGGTTTGGGTTGTGTGTTGATGCAGCATGGAGGAGTTTTTGCTTATGGCTCTAGACAGTTGAAGATTCATGAGAAGAACTACCCCACACACGACCTAGAGCTTGCGGCAGTTGTGTTTCCCCTGAAGATTTAGAAACATTACTTGTATGGTGAGAAGTTTCAACTCTTTTCAGATCATAAGAGTTTAAAGTACTTGTTCTCACAGAAGGAGCTGAATATGAGGCAGAGGAGATGGATGGAACTCCTCAAGGATTATGATTTCACATTGGAGTAATAACCCAAATTTTCAATACCATTTCTTTTAATTTATCAGAAATTAAGGGAATGGTAATTTGATTTAATTCACATTTTACGCTTTTTATTTTCTCGTTCGAAGTAGAAATTGGTTTCGAGAGCCAAAGGTGTGTTATTCGATTAAGTTTATTTGACCCAAGAGTTGACTTTTAATCCGTCACTCTTTTAAGGAAACTTCCTTCATGAAAGTCGTAGAATCCGTCAATACGAATTCGTAGACGCGTAACACGCTTTAATCGGATGTCGTATGTGGAAGTTGTTAGTAACGGAAGTTTGGTTTCCGATTTTGGAAATAGTATAAAAGGAAGGAGAGGAGATTAGAAATCAGAAAATCAGTTTTTTTTTCCAAAAATCAGCTCGATTACTGTTCACTCGAGCTCGGGTATTGTTCACCCGACCCAAAAATCTTCTCCGGCCGATTTCTCCACTATCCGACGTCGCCTCGTGTCGTGCCACCTATCAAACTGACGGGCTCGACAATCTCCATCTTTTGGGCTATGCCTTGCACTCCGGCGACAACCACACACGGTGCAGCAACCGCCGGAAGTTGCTGCTGTGTCGGCGCCGCCTCCTCCAGCCACCATAGCTCGAGATTCTTGTGGGGTTTTGCTTGTCTCAGTCCCAGCAACATTCCCACAAAAGGAATCGAGCCAAATCGAAGTGTAAGTACCCGAATCAAAAATTTCAATTTCTAGGGTTTGCGAATAGTGCCGAATTTATGTTCTTCGTTGTTTGGACTGTTTAGGCTCGGATTTAGAACTTGGTGTCAACTAGAACGTTGTTGGAAATGTTGTTTCGGTTATGGTGGTGAAATTTTGTGATGATTGGTGGTGGTCGGTGAACAGTGAAACCGCATGAATAGTATTATGAATAGTGTTCTGCAACCGTAAATGTGAACAGCGGTTTGGTAAAACAGTGAACAGTGATATGACAAATAGTAACTGTGAACAGTGTTTGGTAAAAACAGTAACTGTGAACAGTGTTTTAGTAACAATTGTGATTAGTAAATCATGAACAGTGTTCTGTGAACAATGTTTTATGAACAACATTTAGTTGTACTGGAATCGCCACCTGGTATTTTAAATATCATTTTCTAAACATTTATCATGCTATTAGGTGACTGACGAAACAAGTAAAGAAATTACTTTCAGTGTCGTGTAAGTTGCACGCAGGAAGGAAGGTGAGTAAAATCTCACATATTTACGAATCTACCCTTGCGGTGAATTCAAGATTTTTGCAAGAGTTTTAAATATTAAAATACGACATGTATATGATATAGTGGAATATATATATTTGTATAAATGGTAAATAAGTACTTATATATATAGTTTGCTATATTATATACTGTTATGAATTCATTGTGAATAGGTCATTTCGATGACGAGAATTATATTGAGCATGTGATTTAAATTGTACAATATGAGGTGTGATTATTGTACGTGGTTTTAACATGGTGTTTGTTAAAATGTTGATTTGTCTTCGGATTTGATTTTTGTATAATATGATGTGAGATTATTGTACTTGATTTTAACATGGAGATTGTTAAAATGTTGATTTGTCTTCGGACTTGATTTTTGTACAATATGAAGTGAGATTATTGTACGTGATTTTAACATGTTAAAACGTTTTGTCTTCGGACGATTTTTGTCTTCGAATGAGTTTTGTATTCGGACGAGTTTTGTCTTCGAATGAGTTTTGTCTTCGAATGAGTTTTTGTCTTCGGACGTGTTTATGAAATAAGACATGTATATGATATAGTGGATTATATATATATTGTATAAATGGTAAATAGGTACATATATATATATAGTTTGCTATATAATATACTGTTATGATTTTATCGAGATTATGTCATTTTAATAACGAGATTTATATATCGAACATGTGATTTTGATTTGTACAATATGAGGTGTGATTATTGTACGAGATTTTGATTTGTACAATATGAGGTGTGATTATTGTACTTGATTTTGTTTTGTACAATATGAGGTGTGATTATTGTACGTGAATTTAACATGGAGATTGTTAAAATGTTGATTTGTCTTCGAACTTGATTTTTGGTACAATATGAGGTGTGATTATTGTACGTGATTGGCATGTCGGAACCTAGCCTTTGGCCGGGCGAAAGTTACGATACAGTTTGAGCTCTAGTCTGTCTGCCGGAGTATTGCATGTGAGGTAACAGGTGGTTATCTGCCCATGAGTACTCATATTTTTGGATGTTGGGTAGCGGGTGCCCAATATCGGCGGTGTACTACGAGAGGGGTAACAGATGTGTACTAGCGTTCTTTAGTACCCGTATTATAAATGCATTTGGGTAACCAGAAGGGTTGCTTAATTTCTCATGAGCGCTTCGTTTCATATTTTTTTTGGGACAACCAGATGGGCCATCCATTGACTCATGAGTGCATTTATATTTGTTTGATTTGTGGATTTTCGTATATATTGTTAGGCGAGTTATATTTTCATTTTTACTCATACGAGCTGTAAAGCTTACCGGGTTTGTGTTTACAATCCCGGTGCACCAATTCGATGGTGTAGTGGATAACTCCGCAGGTGTAGATTAGCGAGAATTGCCGGACCGCTCAGAGGACTTGAAGTTATTTATCTCCAACTTGTGTGAGGATTTGGTGTGACTATCTTGTGAGGTGGTTGTGAGGATTATACATTTCCAATTGTTAAAATGTTGAATTATAATTTGGTTTGTAATAATCAGTTTGACTGAGTTGTATTTTGAACTCAGAGATGATCCGCTGTGGCATTTTAAATGATTTCGATTTCATTGAGATTGTTTGGTGTTTAACGACTTTGAAATTTTGAGTTTTTATACTCGAAATTTTGGGGTCGTTACAGAGGAGTTGTTGCTTATGGATCTAGACAGTTGAAGATTCATGAGAAGAACTACCCCACACACGATCTAGAGCTTGCGACAGTTGTGTTTGCCCTGAAGATTTGGAGACATTACTTGTATGGTGAGAAGTTTCAACTCTTTTCAGATCATAAGAGTTTGAAGTACTTGTTCTCACAGAAGGAGCTGAATATGAGGCAGAGGAGATGGATGGAACTCCTCAAGGATTATGACTTCACATTGGAGTACCACTCGGGCAAGGCAAATGTGGTGGCCGATGCTTTGAGCAGGAAACCGAGAGGTGTGGTGGCGTCACTTATGATTCAGGAATGGTTCATGCTCGAAACTGCATCCGAGTTTGATTTGGTACCATCGGGAGGAGAACCAAGGGTCTTTCTTGGTAGCGTCACGGTGCAACCCACATTGATCACGAGGATCATGCAGGGACAGGCGCAAGATAAATTCTCACAAGCTAAGTTGGCAGATCTTGTAGTGGATACGCTTGATGAGTGCCCTTCCGAATGGAGCGTTGGACCCAATGGAGGGTTGAGGTTTGGGGCAAGATTGTGTGTCCCGGATTGTGATGATCTCAAGGAGGAGGTCCTTCGTACGGAAAATCGATCACGTTACACCGTTCATCCAGGGAACACCAAGATGTACGAGGACCTATGCAGACAATTCTGGTGGAACGGCATGAAGAAAGATGTAGTAGAGTTTGTGTCGAAGTGCCTTACATGTCAGCAAGTAAAAGCAGAACATTAACGACCAGCTGGCATGTTGAAACCATTGACTATTCCTCTTTGGAAGTGGGAGCAGATATCTATGGATTTTGTGACTGGACTGCCTAGATCCAAGAAGGGTCACGACGCTATATGGGTGATTATCGATCGGTTGACGAAGTCAGCTCATTTCATTCCAGTGTCAATGAAGTACTCGGTGGACGTGCTAGGGAAACTATATGTGGATGAGGTAGTGAGACTTCATGGTGGTCCAGTTTCTATTGTTTCTGATTGAGATGCACGTTTCACTTCAAAGTTCTGGGGTGGTTTACAAAAGGCAATGGGTACCACCTTGGATATGAGTACTGCTTTTCACCCTCAGACTGATGGACAGATGGAAAGGGTGAATCAAGTGATGGAAGACATGTTGAGAGCTTGTGTGCTGGATTTCAAGGGTAGCTGGGAAGATCATTTGAGATTGATTGAGTTTGCCTACAACAACAGTTACCATTCTAGCATTGGCATGGCACCTTATGAGGCTCTTTATGGTAGACCATGTCGATCACCGATCTGTTGGGCCGAAGTTGGTGATGAGGCACTGATGGGTCCAGAGGTGGTTCAGGAAACCACGGAGAAGATCTCGATCATTCGAGATAGAATCCGGACCGCTCAGAGTAGACAGACGAGCTATGCGGACTTAAAGAGGAGACATGTGGAATTTGAGATCGGTGATCATGTGTTCTTGAAAGTTTCACCTATGAGGGGTGTAGTGAGATTTGGCAAGAAGGGAAAGTTGGCTCCGAGGTACGTTGGGCCCTTTGAGATACTTGAGAAGGTGGGCGAACTAGCATATCGACTAGCCTTGCCTACTAGCATGTCGGGCGTTCACAACGTCTTCCACATTTCCATGTTGAGGAAGTATGTACCGGATGAGTCACATGTGATCGAGCATAGCACCATTGAAGTGAACGAAAATGCAACATTTGTTGTTGAGCCGGTTTGTATTCTGGATAGATCCACAAAGAAGCTTCGGAGGAAAGAAGTAGAGCTAGTCAAGGTATTGTGGAGTCACCATGATGAGGGTGATGCATCTTGGGAGCTAGAGTTGGACATGAGGACTAGATATCCACAGTTGTTTGTTGAGTGATCTTGAATTTCGGGACGAAATTCCTTTAAGGGGGATAGATAATAATAACCCTATTTTTTTTTCGGAACAATATTTGGTCTTGATTTGAATTCTATAAAGTTGTGAAATTCAATTAAAATGAATTTGGTGGTTTGCGACTTTACGAAACAAAACTCGGAAAGTTTAATTAGAAAAACGTTACGTTTCCGCAACGTATATATATCGACTTTTATTCCGTCGCTCGGTTGCGAAAACTTTCGTCACGGAAGTTGTAGAGCTCGTCGATACGAGTTCGTGGGAACGTGACGCGTTCGAATCGGATGTCGTACGTAAAAGTTATTAATGATGAAAGTTAGTTTCCGATTTAGAAAGGGGTATAAAAGGAAACTTATCAGAAGTAGGGTTTCCATTTTCGCAAACCCCCTTCTCTCTCCAAACCGCGCCTCCCTCTCATCTCTCTCTCTTCCCTCGAGCTCTCTCTCCCTCCGAACGACCCCGCTGGCGATCTCGCCCTTCAGCCCTCCGTGACTCGCACCGCCTAGCTCAGTAGGATCGCACGACCTTCCTCTCCAAACCGCGAGCTCGCGACGCTCCGTCTCGCCGCCGAGAGCCTTCCCTCTTTCCCCGAGCCTCCCTCTGCATCGCATCGCGATCTCCGCCTCCAAGCCGCCGTGTCCCTCACCGCCAGTCCCTAGAGCACCGCGTGACCCTCCGCTGCAACCCTCAAGCTCGACGAGCCTCGCACACACTCGCCACTGCTCGAATCGACGTCGCCAGCCTCTCAAGCATCACCGATGACGAATCGAAGCCTCCACCGTTCGATCTAGGTAAGAATTGATGAAATTGATTGTTGTGTGTGATTGTGTGGTTTTTTGGGATTGATTGGGAGAATTTTGGAGGAGGATCGGAGGTGTAGGTGGAGAGTTGAGCACCGCCGCCTTAGGCGGCGCGTGTGAGTACGTGAGGTGGTCTAGAGGTGGCCTTGGGCCGTGCAGGGGCGGAGGAGAAGGAGAGGGGGGGAAATGGGGCGGCGGTGGCGTGTTACTCGCCGGGCTTAGGCTCGGCGCGTGTGCCTCACGCGCGGCCTGCCGGAGGCGGCGCTGTACCCCACGCGCCGCTACGTGCGACGGCGCGTGAACAGTAATTTCAAATAGTGAATTGTAAAATTTATTTTTTACGACGGTGAATGTAAAAATGTGATTTACGTACGGTAAATGTAAATTTTATTTTACGTACGGTAAAAGTAAATGTAAATTACTTTCAGTAAATGTAAAAAGTAATTTCAGAAGGATAATTCAGTCATTATTACTTATTGAGACAGTATTTACATTTGAATAGTATTCGTACGTATAGAAATATGTAAATAGTATGTACACGTACATGGATACGTAATGAATGTGTATTTGTGCAGAAATACGTGAATAGTAAATACATGAACAGTAATGTCGTAAAACTAGAAATTGCTGAACAGTAACTTATTATTACTGTTTCGGCATTTAAGGTGTACGAAACGTTTCTAAATTCTTTTCTTATCTTTTCAAGGTGAACGATAAATCAAGGAAATGAATTATATTCGGGAATTGTGGAATTACGCTCGAGTTGATAAGGTGAGTAAAATCTCACATATTTACGAATCTACCCTTGCAGAGATTCAAGATTTTGCAAGAGTTTTAAATATTGAAATACGACATGTATATGATATAGTGGAATATATATATATATATATATTTTTATAAATGGTAAATAGGTACATATATATATAGTTTGCTAGATTATATACTGTTATGAATTCATTGTGAATATGTCATTTTGATGACGAGAATTATATATTGAGCATGTCGAGTTAATTTGTACAATATGAGGTGATCATTATTGTATGTGGTTTTAACATGGAGTTTGTTAAAACGTTTTGTCTTCGGACAAGTTTTTTTTTTATCTTCGGATGTGTTTATGAAATATAACATGTATATGATATAGTGGATTATATATATATTGTATAAATGGTAAATAGGTACATATATGTCGGAACCTAGCCTTTGGCCGGGCGAAAGTTACGATACAGTTAGAGCTCTAGTCTTTCTGCCGGAGTACTGCATGTGAGGTAACAGATGGGTTATCGGCTCATGAGTACTCATATTTTTAGATGTTGGGTAACAGAAGGTTGCCCAATATCGGCGGTGTACTACGTGAGGGGTAACAAAGGTGTACCAGCGTTCATTAGTACCCGTATTATAAATGTATTTGGGTAAACAGATGGGTTGCCCAATTTCTCATGAGCACTTTTATTTTCATACATTTTTGGGACAACCAGATGGGCCGTCCATTGACTCATGAGTAAATTTATATTTGTTGATTGGTAGATTTTCGTATATATTGGTATGCGAGTTATATTTTCATTTTACTCATACGAGATGTAGGGGATAATTCCGCATGTATTGATTAGTGGAAATCGAGGGACAACTCTGAAGACTCGAAGTTGTTCATTATCCTGCTTGTGGTGAGGTTTTTATTGTGGATTTGTGTGTGAGAACTTGTGAGGATTTATTTGTGGGTTTTGTGAGAGATTGTGAGGATTATCACATTTTCATTTTATATAATGTTGGATTATAAATTTGGTTTGTAATAATTGGTTTGTCTGAATTGTATTGTGAACTCAGTAATGATCCGCTGTGGCATTTAAAATGATTTCGATTCATTGAGATTGTTTTGGTGTTTCACGACTTTTATATTTTGAGTTTTTATGCTCGAAATTTTGGGGTCGTTACAACACATGCTCAAATAAAATATATATCGTTGCTATTAATAGCTCATTTGCAAATAAAAATATAACAGTACATAATATAGCAACTCATATATATGTATCGATTTTACCATTTATACACATACACAACCCACTATATCATATACAAATCATAATTCGATCTTTTAAAATAAGTGTAACTCTGAATCACCACCAAGGGTAGACTCGTCATAGTGAGATTTACTCACCTTGTTTTTCTGAGCGTATTTTCCACAATACTAAAAGTAATTCATTCACTTAATTAATTGATCACCTAGATTGAATAAGAAGTGATTAGAAACGTTACGTAAAACCTCAAATGCCGAAATAATACTAATGTTTTACTGTTCAGCAATTTTCGGTTTTTACGAAATAACTGTTCATGTAAATACTTTTAACGTATTACTGTTCATGTACGTACTATTTACGTATTACTTTTCATATACATATTGCTTACGTATTACTTATCCAGTAAATACTAATTACTTATTTACCTTTCAGAAATTATTTTTACAATTACTGTACGTAAATTACTTTTACATTCACTGTACATAAAATACTTTTACATTTGTTATACGTAAATTACTTTTTACATTCACCGTACAGTAAATCACTTTTTACAAAAAAATTACTGTTTGAAAACTCACTGTTCACGCGCTACATAAAGCAGATGCGCGTGGCTCTCACGTGCCGCTTACAGTGGCAGCGCGTGGAGCCCACGCGCCACTGCCACGCGTGGCTCTCACCAATTTTCTATCCTCATCCCTTCCACGGCCTCCTGCCGCTCGTGCACCACTCCAATTGCGCTCGCGCGCCGCCACAGACGGCGACAACCACCAAATCAACACACATTCAACATGAGAAATCAAGAGGAAGAGGTGGGGGTCACAGCCATTCCTCCGCCTTTTCCAGGACCGGCCAGGAACCGCCGTGAAGTCTCGGATCGAGGGGGAGAGATCAACGGAGTTGCAGCTGGTCAAAGTGCCTCCGAGCTCCTGCGACGCCGGTGGAATGTCACAGATGGCGACAACCACCAAATCAACACACATTGAACATGAGAAATCAAGAGGAAGAGATGGAGGTCACAACCATACCTCCGCCTTGTCCAGGACCGGCCGGGAACCGCCGTAATCCCCACCGTGAAGTCTCGGATCGAGGGGCAGAGATCGACGGAGTTGCAGCTCGTCAAAGTGCCTCCGAGCTCCTGCGACGCCGACAACGTCGAGATCGACGCAGCCGAGGCTGTGCTCCGTCGGCGCTGCTCGATTTCCGCCTCGGGTGCGTTGCCGTCACCACCGATCGACGCGTTGTGGCAGTGCGGTCCCAATGACACCGGTGGTGTCGAGCACGGCGGGCGGTGGAGGGAGATCGCCGGCGGAAAGAGAAAGAAGGAGAGAGGGTCGGAGAGAGAGAGAGAGAGAGAGAGAGAGAGAGAGAGAGAGAGAGAGAGAGAGAGAGAGAGAGAGAGAGAGAGAGAGAGAGAGAGAGAGAGAGAGAGAGAGAAGAGGGCTGCGGGGTGAATGTTTCCGAAATTGGAAACCCTAGCTTCAATTAATTTCCTTGTATACCATTTTTTTAAATCGGAAACTAACTTCCATTGCTAATAAGTTTCACGTACGACGTCCGATTACAACGCGTGACGTGTCCACGAATTCGTATCGGCGAGCTCTACAACTTTCCTGAATGAAGTTTTTGGACATGAGCGACGGGGTAAAAGTCGACTCCCGCGTCGCGAAAACATAACGTTTTTCCGACTTAGATTTCCGAAGGCGGTTCCGCTTCGATTTCACATCGTTATGAAGCGAAAAATACGCGATTTAATAAATTTATCAAGTTTATAAATTTCAACGAATCCTTACAAATTGACCCCGAAAATCGGGTTATTACAGGCTAAGAGCT
Organism: Argentina anserina; assembly: GCF_933775445.1. Classification (NCBI taxonomy): domain Eukaryota; kingdom Viridiplantae; phylum Streptophyta; class Magnoliopsida; order Rosales; family Rosaceae; genus Argentina; species Argentina anserina. The sequence continues at coordinate 14,725,925 of NC_065876.1, forward strand.
CCAATCATATTCCCATCAATACAATATGGACTGATAAGTTTATGATAAACAATGGAATTTTTGACTCACTTTCTTATCACCGACTTACCACCAGATTTACAGTACCCCTCTATCATCTCCTCACATATATAAAATTTGGCCATAAGACCATAATTTTTTATTCAACCTAAATTTTTTATCTGTAGCTTAGACATCTCTTCCCTAAGCTCAAAACCTCTCGCCACTTCCCTTTATGAGTGTGTCATATGATATCTTATCCAATGTCAGACCCTTCTCAAGCATTTCCTTGATTAGCCTAACAACCTATTACAAAGTCCATGGAGTAGAGCATCTGAGGTCATTGACTTGGTCACAAACCCCTTCTCTGATAGCCTAAACCACAATTCGATTGCCTCTAAATTCTTCCCATCTTTACAGAGCCCAACAAACAATGTGGTAAGCAAAATATCACTGGGGCTAAAGTTTCTTGATAACATTTCAGTAGTGAATTTCAGTGCAGCATCAACCTAGATATCGTGCATAACCAGTGAATGACAGAGTAAAACCCAACTTGGTTGACCGGTAAACCACTGGCTAGCATCTTGTCCAAAAATTGCTCAGCATGCTCAAATTGATTACTTTTACACAATCCATGCAGTAGTGAATTAAAAGTAACAGAATTAGGCGTAACCCTCATTCGATACCATATCATCCCTTATCTTGACTGCCTCAACCATATTTCCCATTGTACAATACCCATCAACCAGAGTGTTATATGAAACCTCATTCGGGACAAATCCCCTACTACGCATTTCCTTGAAAACACAATTTGCCTCGTAAAACTTCTCCTGCTTAATCAAACCATAAGCACACTGAAAAGCCTCCTCCAATCTTCTACTCTTACATAACCCGTGTATAACACTATTGTAAGTAACCACATTCGGCGCAACACCAACGCTCTCCATTTTCGAGAACACAGCCAATGCCTCATCCACCTTCCCTCCCTTGCAAAACGCATTGACAGCAGTAGTAAACAAGCACACATCAGGAGAAACACCTCGGCTCATAACTTCAAATACAGAATAGCAATTCTCAAGCTCGTTAGCCTTCACTAAAGCACTCAGCAGAAAACAAGTCTTCAAAGATGGAAACACACCCTTTTTTGAAAAGTGCTCAAACACATCAACGGCATAACCAAACCCCAAATTCTTGAACTGGGTACAGTAAACATGAACCAACATATCCAATGCCTGAGTCCCAACAGCAGGTTGGGACACATTGTTCAACTCCAAAATCGCAATGGCCAACTTGATGCTTACTACTGAGAAACAGGTACATTCCCATCAATCAAACGAATCAAAGCAGTCTAGCAGGAGGGACAAGGGATTTGAAGCAATGAGCAATTGAATCAAAACACAGAAAGACCGAACAGTAAAGCGAAACTTAAAGGAGTGAGAAGCAAAGTGAAAGAAATTAAGAGCTGTTTGGGGTTGACATTGGACCTGATGGAGTAGGACAAGTGATCAAATTGGTGAGGAGACAAAAGGGGTATGAGGGTTTCACATTTAGAAGAATCCAGAGATGGGTTTGAGAGAACAGAAGATACCCAGTTGAGAAAACCCGAGTTGGGAGGCCGCGGTGGGGAAGGAGGCTGTGACGGCGGCTGCTGAGGAGGAGGAGGCTCGTGGCGGCGTTGGAAGGTGAATGTGACGCCGGTCAAGGGGCGCGTGGTTGGGTAGAAGAGAGAAGCGGGTTTGGCGATCGGAAGCTTTCTTAAATCCATTGAGAGATGTGGATGTTGTTGTGGGGTTTTAGGGAAGGGTTTATGAGAGTGAAGCCCACGGAGGCCTCATTGCTACTTCGACTTTTGAGAGTTTGAATAGGGAAGGGGGATGTGGAAGAGCCACGATTATAGGAAGTTTTTCGCATTGTTATGTATGTAAATTTCTATACGAGAAATTGGCACATGAGGATGAGGCAGTCAGGTTTGCGAGATTAGACATTTAAAGAAGCTTGACACTATGATATTTCTGTTAACTATTCAGTTAAATATAAAGGTGAAAATGATATATTTGGTAATTATCAGTCGCTTGAAGAATTATAGTTTTAAGAGACAAGACGGTACATATGAATTATAGTCATTCTATTAAAGAATTATTGAAGTGTTCCGGGAGAATTACTATTCTACTGTGTGTCTTAGCCTAATAGGTTTCATGTTAGGAGATAAATTAGCATCTCCGTAATAGTACGACTCCGAATCATACGGGATTATGGTTTTGTAATGCCTATATATATGTCCCCATATCATTCAATAATACACAATTATTTCATCCCTAAACACATTATCATGCACTTTGCCCTAAAACCCTAAATTTTTAGAGCCCTAGAAATTTTTTTCTTTTCCACCGCCGGCCGCCTTCGTCTCCAGCCTCCGGCATCTTCCCGTCGGCGCTCCCCGTCGGCCGCTGCTGCAGCCCCCCCCCCCCCCCCGGCTGCTACCCCCGCAGCCCCACACGCGACCCTTGCAGCCCCTGCGACCCCCCTCTGCCCCTGCACGCAGCCCCGCAGGGTCTCCTCCGCATTCGCTCCACAAAAACATCTTTTTGGCCCGCAAGACCCCGCATCAAAGGATTCAAAATTGCTCATCCAGCATATCTACGCAAGAAACGCGAACTTCAAAAGAAAACTCTTCGCTCAAGAGAAGCTACTCCCGTCTTCTCTACCCTTTTGGGCATATGGTGATGACATTCATGCCGAGATGGACGATACTTTTGTCATCTACATACGATTTCGATCGTATCATCCCAAGATTTTTATGTCATCGAACAAAGATCGAAAAGGAATTCATCAAGCAACTTCATGCATGACGATCGATTTGCAGACCAATTTAATTATATACGGTCTATTTGGCAGACCAACAAGTATGTTTTTCTCAAAGTTGCTGCTTTTGAACATATATATATATATAAATTATCGGGCGCTATTAGCCTTTTTCATGTCTTCTTTTCCTACCTTCTTATTACGCCGATGAGACCAAAGAGGGATATGATTCCTCTTGGTCGACATTTTTCGTGTGACGGTCCTGGGGGAGTCACGTTATTATTTAAAAGGGAATATATCGATTTCGTGTGATCGCCTGAGTGCACCGCTGTTTTGGATGCGATCATGAGTATCGCCGATATGCATCGATTATTTTGTGACCATATACATCACAAACCTTCTAATTCCGGTTACATACTTGATTAGTTTTGATTATTCGAAACATATACAACCCTCGTTTTCTCATGGCGGCGTCGCCATCACGACTGTTATTTGAATGTTTGAGTTTTCTTAAACTCATGTCTATAAACGATAATCTCAAGGTCTACGTACTCATTTATTTGAGTTGAAATTCATTACTCTTAAGCAGCACTAATTGACACAAGATCCCAAAAATAACACATTCTATGGGACACACTTAAAGTGATTCAATAAACGTCTATGACGTTATATTACCAGAGTTGACCTTGAAGGATGGTCCATATCCGAGAAACACATGTCATTTTTGGCACCGGTATCTATTTTTTGAGGGAATTTTGGAGATGGAAACGTAATATTCTTCCATTCTCAAGTAAGCACATTTTTGAGCCTCAGGCTAAGGCTCCGCCCAATCCGATATGCAAGATTTTGTTGCTACAGACTTTTGATTAGTCAATCTATTTTGATTATGTTTTCTACTTACTATTTTTCAAGTATGACGTTGGCATTGCCATGATTCTTGCTCGACTTTAGCTTAAGTCGTCTATTGAAATTGGAAGCTTGTTTGTGTTGTATTAAATATTGGCATATTCAATAAAATTTCTCGTATTTCTTAGATGAACTCGTCAGAATTTTATTTGTCTTAAACCTAGCATGAATGGTCAACGTTTGCAACTCACGTGGTTTTAAAATTGACCCTTTTGGGTTACATGGGACCCCAATAGTACTACATTGTGGATTTGGACATTAAAATTTGGAAAACGGACATCGGAACGTCAAAATTGACGTCTTTTTTCCCGGTTACTGTTCCGGCGTTTCCAGAACGCTTTCCGGCGTTTTACCGGCGTATTTGCAACCTTCCGGCCACTTTTCGCCGTTTCCGGCGCCACCATCCGGTTCCTGCCGGCGTCCCTTGTCGGATAGCAGCCTCGGCCTCCTTGCCGGCCAGCTCCGATTGCTGCCGGTTCCGGCGAGTTTTTGACTTTTTCTCGTCGTTTCTCGTCATTTGTTCAGCATATTTCCCGTAGTTTTTACTGCCACATTTTCCCAATTCAAATTTCACCCGGTTTTTGAGTTCTTTTGACATGGTTTTCTGGTTAATTTCCGGTTTTCTCCAAATCGTTTCATAGCTCAAACGATTTTATTATTATTGGTGACAACCCGCACCAAATGGATAGTTTTCCACCCTAATTGTTTGGTATTCAAAAATGTTTCATAGCTCTAATACCATGTTTTTCCAACACTTAAGTTCAAAAATGTAGTTCTATTGCCATGTGATACACTCGATGGGATTGCACATTTGTTTCAATCCCCCCTCTTACAATATCCTACGGCGTATTGTCTAGAGAAGTTCACCGCGTTGTTGACTCTCTTAATTTTATTTTGAGCATATCCCGCCGTGAAATCGAGTGTCTTGCTAGTTACGTAACCACTCACACTATTCTGCGGCGCATGTAGTTGTTTTACGGATCTCGTGCGGAGATTGTGTTCTATATCTTCGTGCCTTGCTAACTTTTAAAGGCCATACATGCCAAAGATGGATTTTCATCTTGATATTTGTGTTAAGAATGGAGAGGAATAAATCTGTCAGATTTCATTGACAGTAGCTTTTTCAAACTTCGACAGTAGCTTTGTTAGCTTGCAGACATAGCTTTGCTTGCCTGCAGCAGTAGCTTTATGTAACTCTAGATTCTTTAAATCATGAGTTCGGTTTTACTGTCTCCTCGGTTTTGACATGATAATGTTTTGGTCATTTTGAACAAGATATGATGATTTGAGTTCTTTGAAATTCACATGATCATCTAATTTTCATGTTCACGAAGCGATTGGAGGATCACCTCACCCGTGCTCCACACGGTGAGGTCGTGCCTATCCGTGCCATGCACGGTGGGGCCGAGCCTGCCCCTTTCGGCGACTCCATGGAATTTAGACCATTGGTGGCGGCATCCCCTCATTCACAAGAGCTTGTGATGCCTCCTGTGTTTTCTAATGCCTCCATGACAATCTCTGATGCCCATCGCTCATTTTGCAAAGCTTGTTTTTTTGCTAGATTTTAAGAAAATCCTTATTTGCTAAAGCTCCAACCGAGAACATTCCATTCTTACAAAGTATTTAAGGTGACATTAGTGGACTCGATCCAACCGAATGCGGACGTTTTTCAGTATTTTTATGATATAGGTTAAGAGCATCGACGCGTTGGTCACATGTCGCTTCGCTTTCCACAAGGAATGCTGCATTTGCTAAGTTTTTAGCTATGAACATCATACTAAGGGCTCACCATCCTTCCCATCCTCTCAAATATATTTGATTGGATACTGTTGGAGAGTTCACCTCCACGACTTTGATGATTTCGTTTTGCATATCTACTGGGATTGTCGTTGAACATATTATTCCTCATGTTCATTCACTGCTCGATTTAGCAGAGCTCAAACTTGGTTATGGGTACTAACCTATCGATTTTTGCATGGAGATATGTAATGATGTTACATGCAGCGACACTTATTAGTTTTAGACCCATAACTTGCCAAGCGTTTAGTGCGTACCAGATGGTTACTGGATACGATCCCAACGTCTTTTCATTAAACGCTTATTTGGTTAAAGTTGTTTATGTGCCTCTATTGTAGTTATCTCAATGGGTCTACTTGAAACGATTAAGTATTCTGGTTGGTTATGATTTATGAATCACCAACACTTGTTCGCTATTTTCAATCTACAACCGTTGATCTCTATCCTGCGATATTAGTAGACAGTCACTTTGATGAGACATACTTCCCGTCGTTAGGGGGAGATATGGAATGCTCCCATTCCAGTTTTAACGCCAAGAATTGACGTGGTGTGCCACTATGTCTCATTAAGATCTCGCACTACTCAAAGTGAGCAAATATGCAACGCTTTATGTACCTCCAGAAAGTCAAAGATTCGATGCTCAATGACTTTACCGATATTGCGAAAGTGCCGAGATAGCACATAAATGCTGTGATGTGCCAATAAGGTTGGAACTCTCAGAATATGGGAGAATTTCATATAACCTGGTCCTAGCACCGTTGGCACCATCCCTGATAGTGGGAAGGAAGCCGACGATTGCACCATCGTACGCTGTGGTGTTGTCGGCGCTCGTGGTATTGCACCACAAAACAAGGGCGGCAAACACAAAGATGGACTAGTAAGGGTCATAGCTTCAGTCTTGGCTCCTACCTAGATGATGGGGTGATCATTATTCTCTAGAATCAAAAACAGAAAGAAGTGAAGTGCGTAGGCACAAATATTTCACCCATCATCAAGAGATATTCTCTAAACATGTGTATCAACTAAGTTTATGTGGGACGTTACAGACTCCTTTTGTTGATGTTAGAGAAGAATAAAATTCTCACAAATTGATCGTATACAGCGCGCGCGTGTGTTTAATGGATTGATCTCCCATGATTGATGATGTATTTGCTTATGCTCTTATTTCGTTGTAAAGTATCAACGATGAGCAACTTGACCGAAGTGGAAAGAATCAATACATACTGAACTAGACTTGTTATGTTGGTCGTTGTTCATAAGTGTAATGAGAAAGATGAAGTCATGCGATATATGCAGGACTTATGGCGCAAAGATTGTCTCATTATCCTAGTATTGACTACGATGAGTTATATTCTCTCATTATGGACATAATTGCTTTCCGCTACTTGATTAGTAGTAGTGTCCATGAAAACTGATTTGCAGCATATGATAGTGGTCATAGAATATCTGTAAAGGGATCTTGACGCAGATATGAGAGTGCCTGAGGGACTTTAAATGCCTCCAGACCACGGAGAGCTTATGTAATCAGATTGCGACGTTCGAGAGAACGTAGTACAATCAGTTGCAAGAACTCATACCCATATGTGTTCATATGAAAGCTAATTCTTGATTCTCTATTCCGTCTAAGTATAGATGATGAAGAGATTCAATGAGCTATAGATTCATATACGTAAGTGTTGTTGGGACACTATTGCTTTCATTATGACGTGATTAACTCTGCACCTATGCATTGTCGCTGGACTTGCATTTCTCCCTTGACATGGGTTTAGTTCTACACTTAGTGAACTAACACAAATCCTATCCACAGCAACGCCGCCAGCAGCTCCAGCAACATCAATGTATGTCTTGGTGTAGCAGTCGACACTGGTAGCGTAAAGTATACGTATAGTTCCGCTTCAGACAAAAATCAGTCCTTCATTGATCCATTCCCCTATTCTTTTTGCGAAAGACACATTGAATGTGACAAATCAGAATCTGTCCAGTTTCGTAGGTCAACTTCAATGAGACCTACAAGACAGCTCCCTCAATGAATTATGGTGAAATTGGTACTGTTGGAAAGGTATATGTGTCTACTTTCCAGGGAAACCAACCATTTGTTCATAGCTATCATATTGAGTGAGTTATGGCCATTTTAGCAAAATAGGACAGTTTTGCCCGGAAATTTGCAAGTCAGTCAACTTCGACAGAGCACTGTGAACTTTTATGATCAAATTGAACCTTATGTCACTGGAAAAGCACATGTGTCTACTTTCCAAAACATTTTACGGTTCGCTGATACCTATTTTGACGAAAAAGTTATGGCCATTTAAGTGAATGAAGGTCATTCTATCCGAGAATCTGATTTTCATTGCAAACTCTTGTTTTGAGTTGTTATGCAATCTTGTTTCCTAATATCTAAGTTTGGCTAAGTATAACATGTATGATCTGAGGATGTGTGACTAGATTAATGATTAATCATTAGCCTAAGACTACGTTTGAGAAGCATGTAATGAACGTTGTATACGTTGTTCTTTGTACTCCATGATTATGGCACTAATCAGGGGGAGTTGTTTCGTAGAGTTCAGGGGGAGTCTACCTCACATGATGCTATCAAATGTTGACGGTGTGTTGTGCTATTTTTCCCTTCGATCAAGCTTTTGTTTTTACCCAAGAGGTTTTTATTTTATTTGACAAGGTTTTTACCGAGGCTACGATGTGTGCATCATGCAACCTAGGCATGAGACACAAGGGGAAGTGATATGAGAGAATTACTATTATACCCTTGTGTGTGTCTTAGCATAATAGGTTTCTTGTTAAGAGATAAATTAGCATCTCCGTAATAGATTAGGACTCTGAATCATACAGGATTGTGGTTTTGTAATGCCTATATATAGGCCCCCATATCATTCAATAATACACAATTATTTCATCCTGAAACATGAAGACTGTTGTTTATCATTGTTATGGAATACACATGCCGACATGCGGAAGAATTATCCTCCGCACCTTCGACTTGAAAAGTCCCATTCAAATTCCATGTTGATCAAAACATACTCATGTATGGCAGTGAGTAACTTCCCACCATGAAAACCTCCGTTTGACGGAGCCCTTGCCATTTGATGGGAGCAGATCCACTGCTTTGTTACCCCCAACCGGGCGGAGTTGGCCCTAAAGCAAGATGCGCAGCCATGTCATCTACATCCAACATCGAGAAGGATGAGGAATGAACTCGCTGCTTTAGAAAAAAAAACCCCTAGCTCTAGGGTTTTAGAGAAATCTCTCCACCCCGTGTCAAGGGAATTTATTACATTAGTCAAGATTTACACTCCATATCCCTTTTTCTATTCTATAATTTCATTAATTAAGCTTTAAGGCAGTCCCACCTACCATTCATAAAATAATAATAAATAAATAAATAAAACTCTAGGTGATTGGGAAACAAATTTGCTCCCCACTTTCATCTACACCCACCTATATGTGTGTCATGTGTCATTTTACCTTAACTATAGTTAACTCATTAATATTATCACAACCCCGAAATTTTGAATGATAAAAATTCGAAATCGAAACTATTAAACTCTAAAACAATTTCAAATATATTGAAATCATCTTATAGTAACAGTGTATCGAAACTGAGTTCATAGTACGACTCAGTCGACTTGAATAATACATAACCAGTTTAATACCTCAAGTATTATGATAAGTGGAAATGTAAAATTCACTCAATCATCACCATAAATAGAATAAATAAACTTCGACAATCTTCAGAGTAAGTCCTCCAAATCTGCTAATCCACACCTATAAAACTATCCCCTACACTATCGAATAGGTGCACCGGGATTGTAAACATAAACCCGGTAAGCTTTTCAGCCCCTATGAGTAAACTAATAGTATAACATACATCGCATACAAATGAAATATGTCAGAAAACATTTAAAGACAAGAGTATTCATGAGACACTGGACGACCCATCTGGTTGTCCAATATTATTTAAAATACGTGTACTCATGAGACATTGAGCAACCCATCTGTTTACCCAATATTATTTAAAAACACGGGAACTAATGAGACCCAGGTACCCATCTGTTACCTTTCGTGCAGTACGCCGACATACACTAGGCAACCCATCTATTACCCAATATCACTCAAAACATAGATACTCATGAGACCCAGACAACTCATCTGTTACCCCTCATGTAGTATACTGGAAGACAGACTAGAGCTCTAACTGATCGTAACTGACACGGGCCAAGACTTGGTTACGATTACTGCCAACAACGTCCAAAGACTAGAAACGTTTTAAGAAGACTCAATGTTAAAACCACGTACAATATAACAATCAACACATGTTTATTGTACTACAACCAAGCGACTCTTGCACAACAATATAAATATAGTCACCACAGTATAATCTCATTCGGAAATAAAAACCGTAACAATATATAATATAGCAACCCATATATATGTATTGTTACACATACAAAACCCACTATATTATATAGATGTCACAGTTCACTCTTTTTAAGAAATCGTAAACATGAGTCACCGCTAAGGGTAGACTTGTTATAGTGAGATTTACTCACCTTATTCCCTGCGTGTCACTTCCTCGACACTGAGAGTGATTCCCTCACTCGTTTTGTCGGTCACCTAATATCATGATAAAGTGCTTAGTAAACGATTTGCAAAATCTCAGGTGACGATTCAGTACAGCTGAACATTGTTCATTAATTTACTGTTCACACGCCGTCGCGTACGGCCGCTCATGGGGCTCACACGCCACCCTCCTGCAGCCGTGCATGGGGCTCACGCACCACCTAAATAGGTGCGTGTGACCTCACACGCTGAACCCAAACTCTGCCATTCCTCTTCCAAAGCCGTCCTAGATCGATACCTTATCCCCTGCCACCCTCACCTACTCCCACGCGCCGCCACAGACGGCAACACGCACTCAACCACCACCTCCGCCTAAAACTCCTCAAATCAACAAACTCCCAACATGAAAAACGTAGATCACAAGGAGAGAGACACAATCATACCTTTAGTTTGTCCCAAACCGGTTGGAAACAGCTTGAATTTCCGCCGTAAGATCCCAGATTGGGATTTCAAGATCGGAGCTTCACCGTCGGTGGAATTATGTCGAGCAGGAGGTGGGAAGAATTTTCGTCGCAAGCTTGAATCCCAGCGTCGCTGGCGACGTCGAGTTCGACGGAGCCGTTGTTGTGCTTCATCGGGCGCGGTTGAAACTCAGCACGGGGTAGGTCCCCTTCACCACAGTTCGATGCGGCTCGGCCATACGGTTCGAACGACACCGGTGGTGTCGTGCACGGTGGCCGGTGGAGGGAGATTGCCGATGGAGAAGTCGGCGGAGGGAATGAGGGTCGGGGGAGGAGAGAGAGAAAGCTGAGAATTTTCTGATTTTTTTTGGAAAGTTTCCAAAAAAAAAGGTCCTTTTATAGTTTTTCAAAATTGGAAACCAACTCCCGTTGATAATAATTTTCACATAAAACATTCGATTAAGGTGTTCTGCATGTCCACGAACTCGTACCGACATGCTCAACAACTTCTGTGAAGAAAGTTTTCAGAGATGAGCGACGGAGCAAAAATCGACTCTCAAGCCACTGAAAACGTAACGTTTTTTAATTTAAATTTTCGACAGTTTCGTTTCGCCTGACATCGACGAGAAAGCGAAAAATGCGATTTGTACTCAAATTCCAAGTTTAATAATTTACAAGAGTTATACGAATATAAATCCAAAAATTCGGGGTATTACAAATATATTTATATTATTTTCTAGTTTAACGTTCAATCAATTTTTTCCTTTTTTTTATTTACCAAAATATCGAAGCTTAATAAATTTCCTTTCTCCCTTTTATAAAAAAATAAAAGTAACTATTCTTTCAAAAATAACTATAGGACTCTTCACTGTGTAGGTTATGAAAACTATCAAGATTAGAAATCGTTGAGTTCGTTTTTTAAGACTTATTCTCTACTTTGCCACTCATTAATATTCTTTCTTTATGTGGTTGGGCATATAATCAGAACTCTTGTTATGAATTTTGAATATTATATATATAAGCTTGTCAAACCTTTGTTCCCTGGTAATTTATTTTCTTTGGGGTTTCAATATTATATACAATCTTACATATATGATAAATAATTTAAATTAAATTTATTTATTTTTTTCAGAAAAATAAGGAGAAAAGAAAAATAAAAATTTAGAGTTGAGTTAAACAACAATATAATTATTTAATTATTATAAGTTAACAATGGGTATAATGGTTGAGTTCAGAAAGACACATGTCATTCACATGGGTGGGTGGGGATGAAAATTGGGAACTATGTGGGAAGTAAATTTGTCGACCACTTTTCTTGACCATCCACTTAGATGAAAATCATGTGGCATAGATTAACTATGGTATAATCATGGTTATCTATATAAATTAATAACACATGGTAAATATATATCAATAATTAATTTAAGAAATTTAAGAGTTAACTATGGTATAACTATAATAAGTAAAAAAGACACGTGACTTTCATCTAGGTGGACGAGCATAAAAGTAGTAAAAAAAGTGTCGGCAAATTTGCTTCCATTGAGATCATAGTGTTAATATTGTTGTTTAGAAAGTAAATGATTCCGATTATAAAAGTGGGGGGCAAATTTGCTTCCCTTGAAAGCATAGTGTTAATATCGTTGTTTAGAAAGTAAATAATTCCGATTATAAAAGCACTTCAACGGACGGTTACATTACAATGGATCCGGATCCTCTCCTAACCTATTTCCAAGCTGAGCTACCTAAGCTTTTGACCAGATCATGACACGTGTGATTTTGTGGATCTGATGGTCTCTTTTTATTCCCTTCTCTTTTCGATCTACTCTTCTTTTCTTTTGAGTCTCGACCTCTTCACTGTCTCCCCGTCGATCGAATCTCTATTTCATGGGCCATTTATATTTCTCTATTTCTCCTATTTCCAGTTCACGGATGACGACCATCCATATATTTCCTCCCCGGTATCAAGACCAAGATCTCACACTAATATAAGGAGAAGGATTAGGAGGAGAAATAGTTGGGTTTGTGAATTTTTTGTTTTGTTGTATAATACAAAAGAATATGGAGAAAATGACTGAAAGAATGGTTGGAGATTAGATATGGAGATCAATCCGGATTTTTTGTTGTTCTATTGAACCCATAGATTAGATTTTGAATACAAAGCTTATAAGAATTTTGGGCTGCAAATAAGCTTGTCAATTTTACTCACCTATTACTGATCTTCTGGTTAAGAATCTCATCGGTTGAGATTAGTATTTGGTTCTTGAGTTTTGCATGAATAAACTTGATAATAATGATCTGAGTTTCAATAAATGCAAAATAAAAATGAATTTGAGCTATTGGGGTATTAGATACTTAGAATTTGGAGAAGGTAGTGGGTTGAGATGTTGGTACTGGCGTTCTATCGAGTGAAGAACAGAAGAAAGAGGGATAAGAACCAAGGAAAAATAACAGAGAGAGAGAGAGATCGACAGAATGAGGAGAAGGGGAAGAAAGGGTGGAGAAATGAAAGGAGGAAATGTAGACCATCAGATCAGTATAATACACGTGTCATCATCCTTGAAGAAGCTTAGATAGCTCAGCTTGGGAATAGATTAGGAGAGGATCCGGATCCCATTACAATGGGTCTAATCCTGGGATTCAATACTTTAACTTACAAGTTGAGATGCTTACAGAAGAATATACATGACTAGCACTAGCAGATTAGGATTGAAGTTGTAGATGGCCAGCAGTCATGGGCTGAAAAATGGAGTCAGATTCTAAAGCAGCTGCTAATTCTGGCCATAGGATACATGATACAGTCCAGGAACCATCACCCTTTGCACTTGGCCTTTGGTTCATGTAAGCCACTCCAATCTTCTCAATTGTTGAACACACTGTACCCAGCACCGGACTTCCAAATCCGAAGTCCAATTCAGCAACCGGAAACATTCTTCCCGAGGACAAAACAAGTGCCGGCTCTCCGCCACCTTGTCCGAGCACAATCTTTGATAGCATTAGTCCTGGCCTGTGGCACTCAATCCAATCAATTAAATCCAAGAAATGTTCTTCATTTGTTACCTTGGAAATTGCTTCACGCACCATGCTAGCAACATCTGATATAGAGCCCTTCTTCAAGTCATTCACACTCGCCTCTCCAAAAGCCAAAGACAACACATTCCCTATGTAGTTTGACATATTGGAGTTTGCATTGTGATTATTATGATCTCTTCTATGCAACCTAGATCGTCCATCCACCAGCCACCCCATCTTGCACGTTGTATTCTGGGTTTTGCAAGTGCTACTTATATTGGCTCTGACCATAGTTTTCCATACATAAGCGGAGACTGCCTCAATTTTTGTTCTATTCTTACCATTTCGACATGCTTGACTTTGCAGCTGATTAATGCTGGAATTATTGATGAAATAAAGCCTCTTGACCAAGGGTTTGGTTGTTGGTATATTCATGATCTCTTCCATGGTGCACTTGACAAAACTTTGGTCCAAGGAAGAGTGGTACCTAGGAGGGTTGCGTGCACTAATTCGGAGGCGTCTCTGGTGATCCGGTACACAGGAGATTGGCTTGTTTCGGGCGATCTCCGACCACGAAAGGAGGAACTTACCAAAGCTGCTAGCATCCCCAAGTGCATGGTCAAAGGTGAACGTGATCGAAACACCCCCACAAGTGTAATATGTGACCTGAATTTGCAAAGGAATATCAGGATAAATGGAGACTAACTTGTTCACTCGCAGAGATTGATCAAGATCATAGAAGTTTAATGTGTTTAAAGGAATGTTGGCTCGCGCTTCAAGAACTAGAGCTCCGGTATTGTCACACATGATTTCAGGTTCGTTGGTACTTGGGTTTATGACAATTCGGCCAGCAAATGGGTAGTAACTATCGAGGGTTTTGGCTAGGGAGCTCTTGAAAGATTCTGTGATATTATCGTTGGCATGTGGTTTTTTGGGATAGAAATAGAAGTACGTGACTGGAAAGCGGCCTGAGAGTAAGTCTAGGTTTGAGAGAGTGAGGATATGAGGCTGTACCAAGGGATTTAAAGCTTTAACAATGAATTTTCTGGTGAAGTTCACTTCAAATTCAGCGGCCTCAAATTCCATTATAAACTTGATGGCGCTGTTTTGAAGAAACTTCTTTTGTATTGCTGAGCTCTCCGGCCACGCTCTCTTTATAGAAGTGCAGAAGATCCATGGATCAGAAGCATATGCTTATATAATGATACAGTATAGTGTTAGTAGAAAGTTAATGTCTCTCTTAATTTTCATGTTGCACTGATATTATATTATCTTTCATATAATAACCCTAATTGCCCCTTTTTTTTCTCTCATCAAAATGTGACATGAGGGTGTATTTTATATGGAATTAGTGGGATTTTTAAAGAAATTTATGAAATTCAAAAGTCTAGGTGTATTCAATACAAACTTTTAATTATCTATACAAAGTGTATTCAATTAGGATTTTAAAAGTTATTATGGAATTCATGAAAGTCTGGGGATATTCAGTCAAGATTTTTTTTTAAATGAATGGAAGTCTGTGAGTATTCAAAATATCATTCATACTTAAGAAATTATAAATTCATGGAATCTCATGGACTTTCTAGTGTTAATTATTCAAACCACAATCCAAAATTTATCTAGCATCTAGACCAAAGATTTTTATGGACTTTTTCATGAACTTTCTAATTGTGTTTAAAGATATTTATGTTCTGTGATATTACGGTTCTATTTTTATGTGTGTCTTAGCTTAAGTATGTTTCCTTATTAAAGTAGATTATGCCTTAATGTAATAGTTTGAATCCTGATTCTTCATATGTAATGCATATATATATATATATATATATATACTACATTATCAATCAATAAAGAGTTACATTATGTTTTTTTATATTGTTATTATTTTCGTTTTCATCATCATGAAAACAGTTCATTCTCCACCTAATTATAAAAAGAATGACAATTAAATAAGTAGGTAAGCAAAAAAGAAAATAATAATTATTTCAATGTTTCATGAACACCGACTTTTTTAGCTTGAAACTTCATGAACGATTTATTTACTTCCATTTCTATAGTACATATTAGTCGATAGATAAAATTTGGAACGTTTTTTTTTCTTTCAGATATAATTGAGATTCTCTAATATCTTTATAATAGACACAACTGATCAATTTACTTAAAATAAAATTGTTTTGTAAAATTTTTTCTTAACACACATTAAATCCCCGTCCAATAGCACCCACAAGTTGTTAAATAACTCATAAAGCCAACTTGGATGCTTAAGGCGCACCCGAGAGTGAAGCATATTATCACAGAACCGTGGGTTTATTGTTGAGAGCGGAGACATGGTATGCACATTATTCAATTAACATGTGTTATTTTCTTAACTAAAAAATATGTAGCTTCAATTTGATACATATAACTTTGGTTTTTTTAATTACATTGAGATGATTTTCCTCTATGTTCTAATTATTTTTTGTTATAACATTATTTGTTTTTATGAAATCTGTAGAAGTCGTTCATAATGAACTTTATAAATTTTCATAAATCAATAAAAATTTGTAATTAAAGTTAATGACTTTAGAGAAATCAATAGAAATCTATGAAAATATATGGTCTTTTTAAAAAGTTTGTGGACTATTATGAAAATTTATGAATTTAAAAAAATTCATAAAAGATCTATATACAATACACCCTCCTACATTTTAACGAATTGGCCACATGGATATAGTCACCACACATCTACGCTTGGAGTCGACTTCTTCGACGTCACTCAACGTAGAAGAAAAGAATCCCTATATGGCGTGACATTACACAACTGGGTGCAATTTAGCCGAACACCGATGTACCAATTTACCTAAAAAAGTTTCCACGCTAGGTATCATTTCAGCATATATACGAAATGCGAGTTCTTGATCGATCAAACATTACTTGATTTACTCCACTCAATTTCAAAAACAATGACGCTACTGATGGACAACCAATAGGTGAAAGAATACTTGCATTTGGTTTGAACCGTCGAGTTTGGCAGGCACCATGATTGTGAAGATAACCCTTTCCAGTAACTGAATGGCTGAATGCGATAAAGTTGTGAAAAGTAACCAATCATATAACTAGTCCTAACACAAGGAACACGACTGATTTGATTTGTATGCTGATGATCCATCAAGTACAATATTTCAATGGCTCTTAGAAATGGGAGGTCCATCTCCAGGAAATCATGCAGCAAAGAGAGGAATTTATTTTGTTTAGCAGGAAAGGAAGACTTTGGTAGATTCCCCATTAGCTTGAGCTTGGAATTGGAATGGGGTCGAAACTGGGCATAGCAGCCTTGCTATTGTAACAAGGTTTTCCCAATGTAGCCAGTAATATTAGTCATGTGTAGTACGTTCCATAAAGCTGGGGGCTTTTGCTTGATCTGATAGCACTTAAATTCATTCATGTATAGCATGCGTCTTCTGCACAATATCTTTGATCTTGTAATCATAGTTCCCCCAATGGGTTTTCATTTTTTTTAAGGGAAGCAAAAAAAAAAAAATTGATGTCACCTAAAGAATTACACAATTTTTTACACGGTTTTTTCAAGGAGATTTTTGAACTATTTATTCTATGACATTCAATGATTGAATGATTTAGATCAGTGATGATAATCAATGAATGAGTCTCTGAATGTTACAAAATTGTTTATGTTCTAAATTCGTGTAAGTTTCTGGTGCCAGTTAAACTGAACCAAAATACTAAACCGGCCAATGTAGTTGCACATGCATTTGATTGCTCAACAGGTTTAGGGTCCTTTTCGAGTTGTAGTTGGAGCGATGTCGCAGCCTCCTGATTTACTACAGGTGTGTAGACACATGAAATTTAATGAAGTAAATTATCTTCGTTAAAAAATTAAATCGACCAAGAGTCCGACAAAATTGCACATGTGGCCAAAAGTCAACAAAGTTAGTGCGGATCTGAATAAAACTCGTGTCAGCACATAAACGGATGATCGTAATCAAAATTACGTGATTCCGCAAAATTGAATGTCATTGACGATTCGAAATGGTAATCGGACATTTGATTTAATTAATAAATTTCTTAACGGTTATAATTCAATTAACTATTTTTTGTTTAATTTAGTTATGAGAATAACTAATTTTAAATTAATCAAAAAATACGTATTGATTTAATTATACGATTAAAGAATTTATTATTTTAGTGTCATTAAAGTATAATACAAAATAGAAACCTTGACACTATAAATACCCCATTCAACATGAAGAGTGGGGACTTGAGAAGAATGAAGAAAATCACTTGAGCAAGATCACTCTCTCAAGTCCACGAAGATCATCAAGTCCATGAAGATCATCAAATCCATGAAGAATCGTCAAGCCACCAAATCGCTCGTTCTTCATCAAATCCAAATCAAAACTCAAGTCCACGAAGAATCATCAAGCGGTCAAATCGCTCGTTCTTCATCAAATCCAAATCCAAATCAAACTCAAACTCTCAAGATCAAGTGCACGTCACCTTTTAGCCAAGTCATATACAGAGATAGAATCAGAGGAGTTCACAAAGATTGTAACCCCGCGCTTGATATTTAATAAATCACATTTTATTTGTACATGTATCTGCACTCTTATTGGTTTTTAGATTATCGTTCTACAAATTGGCACGCCCAGTGGGACATTTTTTGCCTCTCATCTCCTTCTCCGAAGAAATCTTCAAATCCGTTTGTGCGATGGCTTCCAAGAACAACCAAGCCGTGCAAACGAAGAAATCCAAGTCCACAACCGCGAGATCAAGCGGAGAGGCCGAGTCGTTCAAGAAGTCCAAACAAACATCCTCCAAATCAAAGAGTGAACCGGTTGCCCTTGTCACCCGGAGCGTGGCTAGAGCTCAACCCACAAAAGGAGAGCTTGGGAGCAATAAAGCATGACTCTCAAAGTGGGAAAAAGCAAGTGTTGAAGGAGAAGGAGCCAAATGAGCAATCTCTTCCACCCGTTCATGGTGATGACCCTATCATGGAAGACGTTTTCTCTGATGACGAATCAAGCACGGCGTCAAACCATGGAAGTCCCAAAGAAGATGGCGATAACTTTCATTCTATTACACATGAATCCTCTTCTGACAATGCGCAGGTCTTGGTGACGGGGGCATCCACAATCGAGGAGCAACTCTCCAATCTGTTGGAGATGGTTAAAAAGCTCACCCGAACGGTTGAAAAAAAGGATGTGCAAATCGCTGAGCTCTATAGCAAGTTGGAAAATCACAATGATGAGAACTCCATCAAAGGGTCGCCTGGCAGGAGCAAAGTAAATGAAAAGGGAAAAATGTCCAAGAACGATGGCGATTCGCTTGGTTCCTTATCACTCCAGCAATTGCAGGACATCATCACCAACTCAATTCGGGCTCAATATGGAGGTCCTTCTCGTGACTCCCTCACTTACTCCAAACCTTACACGAAGAGGATCGACAACTTAAGGACGCCGCTGGGGTATCAGCCACCAAATTTCCAACAATTTGAAGGTAAAGGAAACCCAAAGCAACATGTTGCCCACTTCGTGGAGACTTGCAGTAATGCCGGGACAGAAGGCGATCACCTTGTCAACCAGCATGTTCGCTCGTTGAAGGGAAATGCCTTCGAGTGGTATACAGACTTAGAGACGGAGTATGTTGATAGTTGGGACCAAATGGAGCGCGAGTTCCTTAATCGATTCTATAGTACAAGGCGGACGGTGAGCACGATGGAGCTAACTAACACGAAGCAACAGAAGGATGAACCCGCGATCAGCTACATCAATAGATGGCGCTCACTTAGCCTTGATTGCAAGGATCGACTGTCAGAGGTGTCAGCCGTTGAAATGTGCATCCAAGGCATGCAATTTGATTTGCTATACATCTTGCAAGGAATCAAGCCTCGTTCTTTCGAAGAGTTGTCTATTCGAGCCCACGACATGGAGCTAAGCTTGGCAAGTTATAAGGGGAAGAATGAAACCCTGGTCGACCAACGAAAAGACAAAGCCTTCGGAAGCAGATTTGACAAGGTCGTGAAGAAGCCTTCCAAAGAATCAATGGTCATCAATACTGCACCGATTAAGATCTCTACGCGGGATAAGAAAGAGTTTAATAAGGTGGAACGAGATGGAGCGAAAGACGTACCCGTTCCCAGACTCTGATGTGGCGGGCATGTTAGAGGATCTGCTCGAAAACAAGATAATAGAGCTTCCGGAGTGCAAACGTCCAGAAGAAATGCATCGAGTCAACGATCCGAAGTATTGCAAATATCATCGCCTCGTTAGTCACCCTATAGAGAAGTGCTTTGTTCTCAAGGATTTGATAATGAACCTCGCCAAGAAAGGGAAGATTGAGCTGGACGTTGACGACGTTGCTGAAGTCAATATTACTACCGTAACATTCGGGTCGTTCGAGCCAGTTCCACTCCTTTTTCACCAGATGAAAGCACCGTTCTGTTTCACAAATGAGGCGCGCGAATATAAGAAGACCAAAGAAGTTAAAGAATGTCCTTCTTCCACGCCTATCCTCCAAGTTGCTTATAATGTTGATGATGAAGGATGGATATTGGTCACTCGGAGAAGGACTCGCAGAGGTATGATGTCAAATTCACCGATTGCCCAACCAAGCCATAAGAAATCACCTCCACGACGGGTGGAGAACGGACGAGGACGTTTTGAGACGAAAGTTGTTCCGTATTTGTGGAAGCCTCTTCGCCGGAACTTGTCAAAAGAACACTTGCCGACAAAACAACCGAATGTCACTTCAATGGCCACAAGTTGTGAAGTTAGCTCTAAAGAAGACGAGAAGCCTGAAGCAAGAGAAATAGGTACAAGTCAAGTGTTAAAGAAGAATCAGGTGTTGAAACAATTGGAAAGTCCACATTTCCAACTTAGCCTCTCTGACTTGATGCAATTGCCAAAATCAACGAGATGCGCACTTCTGGAGTTGCTTATCGACGTAGGAAAACACTCCACAAGCATGAAGAAATGTGGCGTGTGTGATGCATATTGTGATACCATTTACTTCACGGATGATGACCTCAATTGGGCTCTAAGCCACATAATCGGCCTCTTTTTGTGACAGGGTACATGCGAGAGCGAAAGTTGAATCGCATGCTCATAGACGGAGGATCAGCAGTAAATATCATGCCCAAGTTAACCATGTCTCAATTCGGCATCAACGTTGATGAGTTGTCAAGGAGTCGTCTCATGATCTAAGGTTTCAACCAAGGAGGATAAAGAGCGATATGGATGATCAGACTAGACATGGACATTGGAGAGCTAAAATCAAACACCTTGTTCCATGTCATCGATGCCAAGACCTCATACAACTTGTTGTTGGGACGACCATGGGTCCATGAAAATGGCATCGTGCCATCCACTTTGCACCAATGCTTCAAGTTCTATTGCGGAGGTGTGAAAACCGTGGTAAAAGATACCAAACCTTTCACATAAGCCGAATCATACTTTTCGGATTCTAAATTCTACACAGATGAGGAGTCAATGAAAGAGGTCCTTCCGGTCAGAGTACTCTCCACGGGGAAAGGCGCTAAAGGTAGGGAGAATGATGTCAAATAAAAAGACATTGAGCTTCATGGTGAAGCGTCGCAAAAAGTCTAATCTGAAGTGGCAACATCGTCTGCACAAAGAAAAGCCAGCCATGCCTTTCCGGTCCTTCGCTATGTTCCGAAGTCTAGATGAAGGGAGGGGGAGTCTCCATTTGTGGGAACAAAGTCACAAGAGTTCCCACGAAAACTAGAAGAGGATGATGTGAAATTTTTTAGGGAGGAATCAACATTGCCATTAATAAAGGTGAGTAACCGAAATCCCACAAAGCAGCCATTAAAAGCGTTTGTCAAACCAAGTTAAGCTAAGACGAAACATGGATCACTGCCCAAGAAAAGAACAAGTGAAGGGTTCGATTCTAACGCATACAAACTGTTAGAAAATGCCAGATACGACTTTGGTTCATCAAGCAAGAAGGACGACCAAGCTACAGAAAAGATGGCGTATGAGCTCGATGAGCCACAAAAGAAGTTAAGAGAGCAAGGGGCAAAAGTTGATTTTTCTAAAGCTGGTCTCGGTTTCACTTCGAGTAAGCCAATCAGAATTTCAAGAAGAAGAAGAGCGGGGAGAGCCTTTCCCCGTGCAACATATCAGTGTCGAGGTAGTTGAAGAGAAGAGTCAAGAGATTCAGTCAACCCCTCGCATTTCGTCGTTCGATCGCATTCGTCCAAATTCTCGAAGAGCAACATCTGAACGTATTGAAGGATCAATCACAAGGGTGTCGGTTTTTAACCGTGTGAACATGATAGCAAGTAGAGGTTCAGTCTTCAATCGCATCGGTAGTACAACCACTCAGGCTTCTGTATTTAAAAGGATGTCAAGTTCAGACAAATATCAGAAAAAGTCAAACCTCATTCTGCGAAAGCCTATATTGGAAATGATCCAAGCACCTAAGAAACGACAGATATGCAAGAGGAAAACGACTTGTGGTCAAGCGGAGAGCGAGAAAATCCGAAGTCTTATCCCGTCACGCATGAAGAGGCATTGTGTGTTGGAAGTGGATTCCACTGATCAACTCAAAGTGAAGCAACATACCATCATATTCACTGGCCAAAAAGGAGATAGCAACCTCGATAATGACGGTGATGATGACATTGTCCAAACCTCTTATCATGTCACGGTGGCAGAAGCAGATGCCGTAGAGGAAGACGATCATGAAGATTTTGAAATTGAAGTAGACGAAGCTCCTCCAGAACTTGAAGACGGGGGGCAAGCCACTATGGACGAACTTAAGAAGATTAACTTGGGAACATAGGAAGATCCAAGACCTATTTTTGTGAGTGTGTCTTTAAGTTCTGAAGAAGAAAGAGAATATCTTGATCTGTTGCTCGAGTACAAATATGTCTTTGCTTGGACGTACAAAGAAATGCCTGGCCTAGATCCAAAGGTAGCAGTTCATCGACTTGCTGTCAAACCGGAGGCTCAGCCAACCAAGCAAACACAAAGACGCTTTCGAACAGAACTTATTCCTCAAATTGAAGGAGAAGTTGATAAGTTGATTGCCGCAGACTTCATTAGAGAGGTTCAGTATACCAAATAGATCGCAAACATTGTTCCTGTCAAGAAGAAGAACGGGCAAATCCGCGTTTGTGTAGATTTTCGTGACTTAAATGAGGCATGTCCAAAAGATGATTTCCCTCTGCCAATCATAGAGCTCATGGTGGATGCGACAACCGGGCATGAGGTTTTTTCATTCATGGACGGATCATCACGTTACAACCAGATAAGGATGGCCTTAGAAGATGAGGAACTCACTGCATTTCGAACTCCCAAAGGAATTTATTGCTATAAGGTCATTATATTCGGGTTAAAAAATGTCGGTGCGACGTACCAACGCGCTATGCAGAAAATTTTCGGTGACATGCTGCACAAGTATGTAGAATGCTATGTTGATGATTTGGTTGTTAAAAAAAAAAGTGATCACCTGCAAGATCTATAAAGAGTGTTCGACAGGTTACGCAAATACCAGTTAAAAATGAATCCTTTGAAGTGTGCCTTCGGCGTCAGTTCGGGAAAATTTCTGGGATTCATCGTGAAGCACCGAGACATCGAGGTAGACCAATCCAAAATTAAAGCCATCTAGAAAATGCAAGAACCAAGAAATTTGCGCTAGTTGAAAAGCCTCCAAGGACGACTTGCCTTTATCAGACGGTTCATATCAAACCTGGCGGGCCGTTGCCAACCATTCAGTCGACTCATGAAGAAAGATGTTCCATTTGTATGGGATGAAGCTTGTCGAAAAGCCTTTGAGAGCATAAAGAAATACATGGCGAATCCTCCGGTGTTGGGTGCACCTATCGCCGGGAAACCTCTTATCCTTTACATCGCGGCTCAAGAGAGATTACTTGGGGCCCTTCTTGCCCAAGAAAATGAAGTCAAAAAGGAGAAAGCCTTGTATTACTTAAGTCGGACCCTCACCGGACCTGAGCTGAATTATCCGCCGATAGAGAAGATGTGTCTTGCACTCGTCTTCGCCATTCAAAAGTTGAGGCATTACATGCAAGCTTACACAATGCACTTAGTGGTGCGAGCCGATCCAGTTAAGTTCATATTATCTAAACCAGTTCTAACCGGACGCATGGCTAAGTGGGTAACACTATTGAACCAATACGACATCATATATGTGCCCGCTAAAGCAGTGAAAGGACAGGCGTTGGCCGACTTCTTGGCAGACCACCCTATTCCAGCGGATTGGGAAATCTCAGATGAATTCCCGGACGAGGAAGTCTTCCTTGCAGAGGTCCTCCCTACTTGGAAGATGTTTTTCAATGGCTCATCTAGGGCAGACGGAGCAGGGGCTGGTGTTATCTTTGTCTCTCCACAAAAGCAGATATTGCCTTATTCTTTCACTCTTGGGGAATTGTGCTCCAACAATGTCGCAGAGTACCAAGCCTTGCTCATGGGATTGAAAACAACGTTAGAAATTGGAATCCAAAGTCTCGAAATGTATGGAGACTCGAAGTTGGTGATTGATCAACTGCTCACTAATTACGAGGTCAAGAAGAAAGATTTGGTACCTTATTTCGAACTTGCCACACAACTCTTGAAGGACTTTGATAACGTTACACTCATACATGTGCCACGGAAAGAAAATCAAATGGCAGACGCATTGGCAAACTTGGCGGCGACCTTGGCATTGTCTGGAGACGAAATTTTAGACATCCCAATTTTCCAAAGGTGGGTCGTGACAACAAAACCTTCACTCCAGTGTGCTAGTTCTCATGTAGTGACAGTTCACACCGTTGATGTTGAAGATTGGAGGCATCCTTTTATCGACTATCTTGAGCACAACAAGTTTCCCGAAGATTCGAAGCAAAGGTGGAGCATCAAGCGACGAGCACCGCGCTTCCTCTACTACAAAGAAACTTTATATCGGAGGTCATTTGACGGAGTACTCCTTCGATGCTTGGGAAAAGATGAAGCAGTCAAAGCCATGGAAGAGGTTCATTCTGGAGTGTGTGGAGCACATCAGTCAGGACCAAAGTTACATTTCCAAGTAAGACGACTAGGTTATTATTGGCCTGTTGTTACACCCCTAAGTGCTACATGCACTATGTGCGTGGGCGAGGTTCACCCTTGCACCAAGCCAAGCACGCACGGAAATCAAGCAAGGAGCCAAGTATAGACGGACCAAGCCAAACTTAGAGAACAAGTTGCAAGCAAAGCAGAGTGTAGGAAATTGCAGGACTATGCAGGGAGATTAGCCTCACCAGCAGGACAGTTGTAGGGAAATTAGGCTCGTCAGCCCAGATGCAGGACTGTGCAGGGAGATTAGCCTCACCAGCACGACAATTGCAGGGATATTAGTCTCACAAGCGGGACAGAATGCGAGCAGATTAGCCTCGCCAGCATGCAAGACAGAATGCAGGCAGTTACAGGCGGTTACAGGAAGTTACATAGAGGCAGTTGCATGGCAGTTTTGGATGAGTTGGCAAGGGAAGTTACATCCTTGGTGGTTATCTTAGGCATACCTAAGTAGTGGGGGTTGTCCACTACATACTAGAATAATGGCATAGATGACAAGTGTCATTGGCAGTTGAAGGGAAGTTACATCTTCCATGTTTGTAGGTATTTAAGAAAACAGAAATCCTAGCATGAGACTTGGAGAAGTTCTAGTGAACATTGTCAAGATTCTTGTTATTCTATGTATGTTTGCTTTGTTTACTGAAAAGGAAAGCTATTTCCCCAACATACTTGTGCATGTTCATATAATAGACTTATCCCACGCATATAGATCATTAGGTGAAATGGAAACACTTGAGTGATCGAGAAAAGTACGAACAAACGTACTTAGTGAGTTGGGATTTGGGGGATCTTACAAACCTATCGAGTAGGATAGAAGAGCGCAACCTCGCTTACAGTAGGGTTGAGGAGAATAGGCTGAACTAGGAGTTTGTGGATGTCCTAGCGCCATCACGGAGCCACTTGACACCGTCGCTGTCAAGACCGAAGTAATGAAAGATTCCGCTACGTACTTAAGGCCCGTGAGAATTTGGTATCATAGCAAATTGCTCTAGATACGAGGAGGAAGTCCGAGTAGGGGAGCACTCCATCGATACAAGAAGGTTCGTGAAGGAGCACTTCAGCCAAGTTCATGTTGGAACGAAGGCATACACAGTCCGAACAAGAACGCAACCAGATCTGACGCCGAGAAGGAACGCAGACTGCAGGAGATCCGAGTAGGGAATACTCCACATTGAAGGTTCGTGAAGGAGCACTTCAGCCAAGTTCGTGTTGGAACGGAGGCATACACAGTCCGAACAAGGATGCAACCATATCTGACACCGAGAAGGGACGCAGACTGCAGGAGATCCGAGCAGGGAATACTCCACATTGAAGGTTCGTGAAGGAGCACTTTAGCCATGTTTGTGTTGGAACGGAGGCACACAAAGTCTGATCAAGGACGCAGACGTAGTGTTCGTAGTTGGCGGCATTAGAAGGGTGTAAATTGTTGGTTGCATCGGAGTGAAAATTGTTGGCTGCACTCAAAGAAGGGTTCGTTGGTGGAAGTTGTTGGCTACATCGTAACGAAGAAGCAAAGTCCGAGCAAGGACGCATACCTAGTGTTCGTTGTTGGCGGCATTAGAAGGCTGTAAGTTGTTGGCTGCACCGGAGTGACAAGTTGTTGGCTGCACTCGAAGAAAGATTCGTTGGTGGAAGTTGTTAGCTGCACCAGAACGAAGAGTTGCTAGAAGACCGGAAGATTGTATCAACATGACCAGCGACACACTTAAAAACTGCGTTGCACGCTTGGAGGATTTCCTCGGAGCACCACAAAGTGATTGGTCAGTTAGTCTCGCTGTCCAAATGGAAAGGATAAGCATAGACTCAGCCCAAGTGTGTGAAGCATTAATGGCACATATAACCGAAGCAGATATGAAGACACACAAAATGATGCAAGACATTATTGCTTTGTCGGACGCGATGAAGGCAAGATTTGCAAGCCTAGAGGAACAAATGGCAATGGTGAAAAGTACTGCACCTCATGCCGGGCACAACGAGGGAGGAATCACTCACAAATTTAAGATCCCCGAGCCTAAGTTCTTCAATGGAGAAAGGATCGCCAAAGTCTTAGAGAATTTCATTTGGTACATGGAGCATTACTTCAAGAATGCTCACATACCCGAGACGGAGAAGGTTTCCATACCTTCGATGTACCTTGAAGGAGACGCAAAACTGTAGTGGAGGATGGTAGAGCAACAAGCGGAACAAAGTGAAAACATGCAGTCCCTGGATACATGGGATGCAGTGAAGAGAGAACTGCGAAGTCAATTCATGCCTTGCAACTCAGCATGGATGGCACATGAAGCTTTGAGGAATCTATGAATGGGATCCTCAATTCGAAACTACATCAAGGAATTATGTTCATTGATAATAGACATTCAGAACATGGCGGACGAGGACAAGTTGTTCAGTTTTATGGCGGGTCTACAACCGTGGGCGAAACAGGAGCTGCAGAGGCAGAACGTGGCAAATTTTCAGTCAGCATTGGCTATGTCCGAAAGGCTAGTGGATTTTCAGACAACTCAAGTAGCTGCAGACAAGAAGAAGGAGGTGGGCAAGAGGATAGGGATTGAATCAGTCCCAAGCCGTCCTAGAATGCAGGGAAATGGTGGAGGTGGTTACAAGACTGCCTATCCAGTTGCTAGTCATCAGGGGAGCAATTCCAGGAATAGTTATCATGATCCTCTCCTAAATAAGGGGAAATTTCACTGCTATATATGTTCAGGGAATCACTATGCACGGAACTGCCCAAAGAGAACTTCTATTGCTGCATTATTAGCTGAAGAGAGTGAGAAAGAAAAATCAGAGAAGTCGGAAGCCATAATGAGTTCAATGATGCTGCTCAATGCATTCTCCTTGGAGGTCGAAGACGGCACTATAGAGATGTACGTGGATGTATATGCCTATCATTCTGATGAATATTCATTCAAGTCTTCTTTGATAGTGGGAGGAGTCACTATATTCGACGAGGAGGCGTTCATGTTCGTAGTCTTTGACATCGAGAGCTTTACTTTGGAGGAGACTGAAATGCTGGCGGCCTCATCCACAATGAAGATGTGGAGCAATCTGTTACAGGTAGGAAGATTCCAGCTTTTTACGAAGGTGTGGATGAACCACTTCATGTCGAGTGTCTTTCAACCATTCAAGCAATGGAGCACAAGATACGAGAAGATGGCGAACGAAATGAAGGAGTTCAACTTCGAATGGATGCGCTGCACCGGTAGACATGACCGCATGAACAAATCTGTACCTCAGCCCATGGAGGTGATTGTCCTAAGCAGTGACGAAGAAGAAGAAGAAGAAGAAGAAGAAGAAGGAATGGTTGGTAGTGGCCAACTAGTTTGTGTGACTGATTTAGGATCAGATGGTTGGTCCAAATTCGTCAAGGAAGCACTGGCAACTCAACATGGAGCATGGCCTGTGTGGGAGAAGAAGAAGTCGGGGTCCAAGCTGGAGCAAGCAGCGGAGGGCACGCCAGAAAGTGCGACAACGAGGTTGTTGTCAAGCTTTGGTGGAGGAGGTTTGTTACACCCCTAAGTGCTACATGCACTATGTGCGTGGGCGAGGTTCACCCTTGCACCAAGCCAAGCACGCACGAAAATCAAGCAAGGAGCCAAGTATAGACGGACCAAGCCAAACTTAGAGACCAAGCTGCAAGCAAGGCACGGCGTAGGAAATTGTAGGAATGTGCAGGGAGATTAGCCTCACCAGCAGGATGGTTGTAGGGATATTAGCCTCACTAGCCCAGATGCAAGACTGTGCAGGGACATTAGCCTCACCAGCAGGACAGTTGCAGGGATATTAGCCTCACCAGCGGGACAGAATATAGGCAGATTAGCCTCGCCAGCATGCAGGACATAATGCATGCAGTTCCAGGCGGTTACAGGAAGTTACAGAGAGGCAGTTGCAGGGCAGTTTTGGATGAGTTGGCAAGGGAAGTTACATCCTTGGTGGTTATCTTAGGAAGTTACCTAAGTAGTGTGGGTTGTCCACTACATACTAGAATAATGGCATAGATGCCAAGTGTCATTGGCAGTTGAAGGGAAGTTACATCTTCCATGTTTGTAGGTATTTAAGAAAACAGAAATCCTAGCATGAGACTTGGAGAAGTTCTAGTGAACATTGTCAAGATCCTTGCTATTCTATGTATGTTTGCTTTGTTTAATGAAAAGGAAAGCTATTTCCCCAACATACTTGTGCATGTTCATATACTAGACTTATCCCACGCATATAGATCATTAGGTAAAAGGGAAACACTTGACTGATCGAGAGAAGTACGAACAAACGTACTTAGTGAGTTGGGATTTGGGGGATCTCACAAACCTATCGAGTAGGATAGAAGAGCGCGACCTCGCTTACAGTAGGGTTGAGGAGAATAGGCTGAACTAGGAGTTTGTGGACGTCCTAGCGCCATCACGGAGCCACTTGACACCGTCGCTGTCAAGATCGAAGTAATGAAAAATTCCGCTGCGTACTTAAGGCCCGTGACACCTGCCATGGTCAAGGATTGTATGGAGTATGCGCAAAAATGTCAAGCTTGTCAGTTTTATGCCAACTTCATTCATCAGCCACCTGAGCTGTTGCATCCGACGATTGCTTCTCACTCGTTCGACGTCTGGGGAATGGTTGCAATCGGACCCATCACTCCAAAATCATCGGCTGGTCATATGTAGATTCTGGCAGCCACGGATTCCTTCTCAAAGTAGGCAGAAGCGATACCGCTGAAAGAAATAAAGAAAGAAAATGTTGTGGACTTCATTACTGGAAGCATTATCCAACGCTATGGTATACCGCGATGCATCATCACGGACAACGCCAAGTACTTCTCAAATACCGCAACAGGAAATTTGAGCAAGAAATTTCACTTCAGGCTTCACTTCTCTTCGATGTATAACGCTCCGGAAAATGGATTGGCAGAAGCATTCAATAAAACGCTATGTAACATTTTGAAGAAAACTGTCAGCAAGAAGCAGAGAGATTGGCATGAGAAATTGGGCGAAGCTCTCTGGGCTTACAGAATGACGTATCGGACAGCCACAAATGCTACACCTTATTCTCTCGTCTATGGTGTCGAAGCCGTGTTACCATTAGAGAAAGAAATCACGTCATTGAGAATCGCTTTGCAAGAAGATCTCACAAATGAAGAAAATGTCAAGTTGCGCCTGCAAGAGTTAGAAGCTTTGGACGAGAAGAGGCTTGACCCACAACAACACCTGGAATGCTACCAAGCTCGGATGTCACACGCCTTCAACAAAGGTGTTCGACCACGGTCATTTCAAGTTGATGATTTAGTCCTTGTTGTTCGAAGACCCATCATTATGACGCACAAGTCTGGCTCCAAATTCAAGTCAAACTGCGATGGTCCTTAAGTCGTCAGAGAAGTTTACACCAATGAAGCTTACAAAATTGTGGCGGAAGACGGTTTGAGGATCGGTCCCATCAACGGCAAGTTCTTGAAGAAGTATTATGCTTGAAAACAAAAGAAAATGCTCCAAGTCTGCACGAGCCTAAACTGCATAAGACAAGAAAAAAAAACAGAACAAAACGCTCCAAGTCTGCATGAGCTTAAACTGCACAAGGCACCCAAAAAAACAAAAAAAAACCCTTAAACTACGTGATGACTTGATTATTTCTTTAGAAGGATACGTAGGAAGCTTGAGAATAACAATCTTAAGTTCAGTCACATCAAAATAAAAAAAAAGGTTTGTCTGCCGATCATAAAGCAAGTTCTTATTTCACTGATAGTAAGTTGAATTTCAAAATCGATTGATTATAAGATGATTGAAAAAAAGAGGAGCGAGTCCTGATCATTCAAGTCAGCTATCACATCCAGGTCAAACCCTTGAAGCTGCTACGATGATCTTCAAAATTGGCTCGCAACTTCTTCGCTTCTTCAATCTCTGTTGCAGTCAGTTCTGGAATCTCTCGGATTTGGCACTTCTTTTGTTCTAGGTCAGCAAGTCTTGCATCGTGAAGAAAAAGGTCTGCTTCTAGCGAGTCCAACGTCTGCTCTAGCTTCTGTTGTTCCTTCTTCAAGTTCTGAAGGGACTCAAGTGTAGACTGACGCTGATCGAAACTATTTCGTCGAATTTCTCGGGCTGTCGTGATTTCAGACTCTGTCTCTGCCAATTTTTGGGCGCTTGTCCCCATGGCGCATTTGTGAGCGCATGCAAGCCTTGCCGAGTCATATAGGGTAGCGCTTGTCATCAACTACTCCAATTTGTTTTTTATTGTTGATGGGTCGACTCCATATTTGCTAAGTTCATTCGTCAACATATCAAGTTCATCCATCCCAGCAATAATCATCTTCAGAGAATACGTCGCTATCACGCCTTCTATCTTTTCACAAACTTCTGGAGCTGCTCGCATGCGGATATCGCGAAGCCATTGACTTGTGTCCACTACCTCAATATCGCACACAACAGCTTCAAGAAATATTACTTTTTCTGAAGGCTTTGTACTTCTCGCCACCATGGACAAACCTGTGTATATGAGGGTGAAAATGAGCATAAATTATTGAAGAAATATGGGAAAATAATATATGAATAAATTCGCGTGCACCTCTCTGTTCAACTGGATGTGGTTCACTCTCCTTTCGACGTACGTCCTTTTCTGGGAAAATGTTAACTGCACACTCCTCAAAAGGAAATCGCAGTCACCTGAGCAGACTTCATCAAAATAACCGATATCTTCGAGCTAGGAGGATCAAAATTGAATCAAGTTGGCAATAAGTGAACTGTTGAATATGATACATAGCTAAAGGGGACGAGCACAAAAGCAAATACAACAAAAATTGTTTAAGTGAATACCTCAACATGCGCAGGCACGAGTTTTGAAGGACCAGGAACATCCCCAAGAAAATTGCCGCCAAGATCAAAGTCGGCATTAGTGTTGAATTAAATAGGTCCAAGATCAGCATCATCCCTCTTTTGACGTTTCAAGTGCACATCACTATGGGTACTACTGCTGCTTCTACTATGCCTTCTGGATGTAGCAACCTTCTCCTTCGACTTGGGACGGAAATCTGCTGAATCTCTGATTCCTTCCGAAACTGGAGGAGGTGGAATTTGATAGTTATCAACCAGGCGCAAAGCTACGGCGGAAACCAAAATTTGGAGAGGAGTTGTCGCACGGTCGTCTTCTTTAGCTTTTGGAGGCTCTTGTTGTGGCAAATTTACAATAATTATCTTCATAGGCCTCTTCGACGCATAGTGATGAACCACCATTCGATGTAATCTTGAGTAACCATAAACTTGGTGATGTCACTTTTCATAGGCAAAATTACCTCACCTTTTGTGCCAAGCTTCGTCAAGCTATCCCAAAGCGAGTATGTCCGAATCAAAGGTATGGGTCGACTATCTCTTTGGAATCTCCGGGAACACCCTGAACATATCCGAATTGTCGACTGAATCGCTGAGGATTATAGGGTTCGACTACTCGCCAACTATCTTGTCGTAGGGACACAAATCCGGAGCGAAGGCTAATGAGATAGGCGGAATCTGAAGGAAGGGCTCCGTGGGTGTCAACGATCAGTTTGCGCGCACTTGAAACTTTGGCAAATCGTCTCATTCGAAAATTATCACAAGCGGTAAACAAGGCACGGGCCCGTTCATCATCAAAATTTCTTGCCGACAATTCCCCTGAAATATGAACCATTAAAGGCCTGAAGTTTTCTGGATGTCGAGAGAAGAAATGGGTGCTGAAATACTCGCCCAACCACCCATACAAGTAATGAAAAGGGAGTACAATTGGAGAGCTTCCCGGATCACTCGAGACGGATATGGTATTCAAACCCTGATATATATTCGCCAATACGGGAACTGCTAGACAATAGCGTTGACCTCGCGCCATTCTGTGAGTGATCTTAAAAACTACCGGACGAATAAAACCTGGATCACTCTTCGGGAATAAGAATAAACAAAGCCAGCACACATAAAAGCAGAGAGGTAAACAGATTCCATGCTTGCGTCTTCTACGCCTAAGTCCTCAAATGGTAAAAGATCTTCTGGAATTCGCCCGCGAATCCCCGGAATGGCGCCCGATGGATCATGAGTATTAGTGGGCACGTCCCTCTTATTTCGTGTACTCTTGGTAGGAGGCCTCTTGTATCTCATCTCGCGTTTGTACCAATCCATGTAGCTATCTTCACATTGCCACGCTCCTTCTTGCGCAATCTATGGTAAGCAAGAAACATATAACGACAGCTCTTGGGGATGAGAAGCTCCCCTTCTTTACTCTTTGCAGAAAACTCGGCAATGGGTGGAACAACTTCGTCATAAAACCTTCCAAGGATAGGCAAGCCTCCAATATGCTCAAGGTCCAAAAGAGATATAGACATCTCCCATTGCGATGTGTGCAGAGTATTTGTAGCAGGGCACCAATACTCACAAAAAGCTCGCACAACAGGAGGAAAATGATCGTAGCTGAACAATGACACAAACACTGCTCGATAGAGGCCCGTTTTCTTGATGAGGTCTTTGTTTCGGCTTAAAACGTCTTCTACCCACTCCCAGTAGCACTCTGTGTAGGTGAAACCGCCGGTATTTCGAAAGGTACCCCATCGCGCAGAGTTGTTGGATATAGAGTCAAAAGTCAAAAGTAAAAAAAAAAGGATCGCATTAAAAAACGCGAGCCCGAGCAGAAAACTCAACCCACACAGCAGCAGCAACATGCGTCGTCACCAGCCCAGCGCTGATCTCCACCACAAGCGCTCCTCCGTCCGGCAGACCCGAGCGGGAGCCGCCACTGCAGCTCGCACGCACCTCGGCCTTTCACACGCCAGATCGGCGTCCTCCGGCCGACGCACCACCCACGTGGGGACTGCCTCGCCGTCACCGTCTCCCCCTCCGGTCGTGGGCGGCCTTATCGTTGCCAGAAGCAAGAACCAAGAAAAAAAAGTCGGCTGATCCGGTGTCTCCGCCGCCTCTCCGGCCACCGTTTGGGTCAACTCCGGTATTTTTCTTCTTCTCCTCCTCATGCTAGGCAAGTCTGTATCATTAGTTCATGGATTTGACAAAGTTTTGAGGAATTCGGATGTTGGAAATTTCTGAGGCCGTGTTGTTATTGGTCGTGTTTCGATCGCGACGTTTGCTTCAGTATTCTAGTATTCTTGATATCTGTGGTGAAATTTTGTTGTTAGCTTCCATGGATTGAATAGATTAGAATTCCATATTGCTGCATGTTAGTTTGTTGAAATGAACTCTGCTCCTTTACTTTGCAGAGAAGCTGCCTGAAAAAAAAAAGAGCAACATTAGTCAGTGAGGAGCTGAAGAAAAAAAGAGCAGCACCAGTCAGTAAGGGGCTGAAGAATAAGAAGTTTCAATTCACAGGAGACTACATGTTCTTCTATGTATTGAATTAAGGAAATTGCAGGTGATTAAATAGGAGATTACAAGAAAACTTTATGGGACAAAATGATGGAAAATGGCTCGCACTCACAATGTGTTGATGGCATTTGCCAGAAATGGAGGATTTGTGGTGTTGTTTGGTGAGATGTTTGGCCAAAATATACATTTCTTTATGACCAACCACAATAGAAAACTTAAAAAAAAAATTAAAAAAAATTATGGAAAAAAAGATGATGGGTATCAATGATAATGATGGGTATGGGCATCAATGATATCATTTGCCTCATCCTATGTACCATCATGAACAAGATGACTATTACTGTGGACCATGAATTCCGGTACATTTTCAGTATTATTGTCGTGAGGGCATAGACATTTTCAATGATGGATAGAAAAATTTTCAAAAAATTTAATTCATCTGATTCAGATATATGATGGAAAGACTACAAAATTTGCGGAGCCTTTGAAGCTAGCTCTACAAATTTTCCAAAATCAAAATACATACTTCAAGCTGCGCTTTCGGCACGTGACGACGACATGTCTGCAGCACGACTTGAAGTGAGGGCATTTGTAGACACATGAAATTTAATGAAGTAAATTATCTTCGTTAAAAAATTAAATCGACCAAGAGCCCGACAAAATTGCACACGTGGCCAAAAGTCAACAAAGTTAGTGCGGATCTGAATAAAACTCATATCAGCACATAAACGGATGATCGTAATCAAAACTACGTGATTCCGAAAATTGAATGTTTTTGACGATTCGAAATGGTAATCGGACATTTGATTAAATCAATAAATTTCTTAACGGTTATAATTAAATCAACTATTTTTTGTTTAATTTAGTTATGAGAATAACTAATTTTAAATTAATCAAAACATACGTATTGATTTAATTATACGATTAAAGAATTTATTATTTTAGTGTCATTAAAGTATTATACAAAATAGAAACATTGACACTATAAATACCCCTTTCAACATGAAGAGAGGGGACTTGAGAATAAGGGAGAAAATCACTTGAGCAAGATCACTCTCGAAAAATCCCGAAGTCTCTCAAGTCCACGAAGATCTTCAAGTCCACGAAGATCATCAAATCCACGAAGAATCGTCAAGCCACCAAATCGCTCGTTCTTTATCAAATCCAAATCCAAATGCTCGTTCTTTATCAAATCCAAATCCAAATCCAAACTCAAGTCCACGAAGAATCATCAAGCGGCCAAATCGCTCATTCTTCATCAAATCCAAATCCAAATCAAACTCAAACTCTTAAGATCAAGCGCACGTCACCCTTGAGCCAAATCATATACGGAGATAGAATCAGAAGAGTTCACAAAGATTGTAACCCCGCGCTTGATATTTAATAAATCACATTTTATTTTTACACGTGTCTGCACTCTTATTGGTTTTCAGATTATCGTTCTACAAGGTGCTCTTGCATCTGATCTAAATTTGTACTGTTCGATTTTTCTAGCTTGAAATAAAAGTCTAACCTCGATTGAAAAAAAAAACTAGTATGAATCAAAGAGTTTTTAATGAGTTTGAACCTACATTGATCCACTGATATGTCGTAAGCAGTACTGATAGTACTTAGTACTCAGTAAGGGATCAATGGATGAATACTCGCTGTGATACTTCTTTATTTTTCATGAGAATTCATTTCTCAAAACATAATAAAATGAAACATAGTAAGGACGATCGGCAAAGAATCACCAACCTACTGTATATAGCGAGGGATTGATCGAAACTAAGCAGTTGATAAGATGATAAGTTGTCAAGTGATGAAATCAGATTGTACATATACCTGACTCTAGCGAACAAGCTAGTCTGGGATGACACTTAACTCCTCCTGAATCAAAATATTTGGCATAGGGATTACGTACCCCGGCCTTTAGCCAGCAATCAGATAACAATTTACGTGTCTTCACTTTGACACACTTCTCAGGATTCTCAGGCTCAGTTCCATGTGATTTTAGACTTCGATGTTTGGTTGGAATTTACTTGAGTGTTTCTTCTAACCATTTAAGGATGTCGTAGATGCTCACTTGGCCATCTCTTTCATTCTCTCCCTCTCAACTGTAGGCCAAATGTTTTGATACCTAAATGAGAAAAACAAGAGTATAATTAGCTCGACCTCGATGCTTTGTCTTTAGGCTTCTGAAAAGATGCAACGCTTAAAAAAAATTATGTATTGAGGAAATGACCAATTACTTGAAATTTCCTAATTCCTTCTCTGTGACTCTGCATAAGAAAACAGCATTACTAATGTAGTTAGCTATGCTAGATTTCTTCAACCTTCAAGAGAAGTGGTCCTTAACTCAAGTTACAGGACTGTACTGTGCATACTATTCAGTTAAGTAATGTCTATGGCAATGGTAATTTGAAAATGACCAAATCCTGTATGATAAGAAACTGATAATTAAGTGGACAGCTACGGCATCCATGCATGCCTGAATTCTGGTGCAAATAACACCAGGACGTTGGCCATCTACATCGATCAGTTGTTACTTGCTACATACAAATCCGTTCTGATCGATGCAGCCAACGTTTCAACTGTGTAGCTATTTTTTGTTATGTTATTTAAGGTGCATAGTGCAGATAATCATGGAAATTAAGAAATAAGAACCATTTTTAACCAGGGTTTCCATTCATCACGTTCCATACAATCTAAGCTGGACTCGACCAATGTCATGAAGTTATATGAACAGTTGCTGAAAAAATGACAACACAATTGGCAAGCAATTAATTGTGGTCCAATATTTCACATGTTCATGTACTACATTACATTAAATTCAGTGACCATATAAACCAGTATAATCATCAATTCCTTCACACATTCCATATCACCAATAAATTTATTTTATCACTTTATCATGGCTTACCAACTTCTTTGCATTTAAGGACCCTGGAATGCCCAGTACAGAAGAAAGTCCACCAAATCAGTATCACACGAGTACGAGAGAGTGATGAATTCTGCATCAGCGCGCCATCGGATATTCAGTCATGACCAACACAGCAGCAGGAGCCGCGTCAACTTAGACAGTAGCAGCCCTCGTTTGGAAGATGGAGATCATGTGAAGGGGAAAAAGAACAAGTTTATCAAAGGAAGATATGAGGCACAAGAACATCCAAGGTTGGCCTGTAGTACGTGACATCTTGTATCAGTCACATCATAAGGCAAGAGCATTTTACAATGAGTTCTGATGTGATGCAATATATGATAATGGTGTTGACACAACTACGAGGCAAGGATATAATCATGAAGTCATGTTGGTTGATCCATATTTTTCAATCCCAACAACTCCTTTCACTTCCCATGATTATTCTACCAAGTACTACTAATTACAAATGTATTGTTGTGTTGAAGAAATTGCAAAGCCAGGTACTTCAGTAATGGATGTACAGCTAATTATGCTCAAGAAGTTGCGAAGCATTATGTCATGCCATCATGCTGCTACAAGTTTAGTTGATGTCGACTATGTACGCTTAATGTACATAATACATTGTTTGCTAATAATTTAAGAGTTTCAGACAAATAAGTGTCTAACCTGGCTTCCGAGTTTGTTTGCAAGAGGTCTGTTTCTCTAAATTTGTACTTCTCTTTGGTGCCAGTTAGCTTGTGTTACTTGGTAGAATTATCAATAAAGGAGTCGACTTAAGCCTTTGGAGTCCTACTCTTTTATCTTTTCTTCATAATCATGATAGAGAATAAAACCTTACTGAATTGCAAGACCAACTAGCAGATTCATCAATTCGTTCATAACCATCAGTTTATATTCTCTCTTTACATTGTAATTATCTCTTTTCATTTAGTTAGTCATACTTCCGGTAGATCATGCGAGCTGAATGACAAAATGAACAGTCTAAAGACCTGCTGGAACACAAGTCTTATCTTGCGATGTTCTCAAGTCCATCCCAAAAGGTATAGATATTGACAGTTCAAGCCTCTCCCAAAGCTGTGCGACGGCTCTCGGCTCCCGGCTCCTGAACTTAACCCACCCTATGGTAACTCGCAAACTACTCGACAATATATGCGAATTATTACTGAGGCATATATGCTGAACTTAGACCTATCAGTCTGCCCCAGTTCCAGTCCTCACTTTCAGTACCATATGTAATATGTTATCATCTTACCCCAAAGGATAGGGAAGTAGAGTTGGGCCCTTCTCCAACCATATGAACAACCAGAAGATTTCTATAAATTCAAATCAAATCCGTCACTTAAACATGTTACAATCTGCTCCATAACAATTGTAAGTTAAATGAATGAAGTCAAAGGTATGGAACGTAAGATCTAAGCCCTGACGAGAAATCCTATGCAAGAATATTCATACTGATTGGCTTGTCTTTGTCAATAAATTGTGGAACAGTAAAATTGCACAGAAAGCCTAGGCAAACTAAATAACTGAACTTAAGAAGAAGAAAATACGTTCCACCTTAACAAGGAATTTATTCCCAGGATATCACAAACTCAGCACCAATTGGTAAATGGTCACTTGGATGATTAAAGTTGGGTAATCCTCCACTAATATCAGAGGATTCT
The DNA here is from genome assembly GCF_933775445.1 of Argentina anserina. Classification (NCBI taxonomy): domain Eukaryota; kingdom Viridiplantae; phylum Streptophyta; class Magnoliopsida; order Rosales; family Rosaceae; genus Argentina; species Argentina anserina. The sequence continues at coordinate 14,764,406 of NC_065876.1, forward strand.
GGTTCTGGAAGCTCGAGGAAACTGACTGGCTGTATTTGGTCACTAGGGGAAAAGAATATATAATCCAATGTGCCTGTGAAGCCAGGGGTGTAATTCGTAAAAGGTGGTTCACCCCTTGTAGAAGCATAGACACTGCACAAAGGAATAGGCAGATCTTCAAGAACATCAAGTGTTGGTGAAGATGAACAGTTGCCCGAAATAAGATACTGGTAAACCTGAAATATCAGAAATGCTAGATACAGTGAGAAGAAAAGTATTTTAGCTTAAATTTTCCGAATTCCAAGCAAGCAAGCAACCAATGATTAGTCTTTTGGAGTATACTTGTATACATCTAAGCACTCCATATGTACATCTCCTCATACAATTTATGTGTTTCTACTTTGGTATTATTTCAGTCATCTACCTATTTGCCCACAAAAAGTCCAATATGCTTTGGCTAACATTACTAAGCAAGGATGTTATTTAGAGAAAACACTGAATTGATTTAAGTCTGGAAGACCTTTGCATGCCTTTCAACGCATGCTGCAGTGGTCTTTCAAGGAGTTAAGACACCAACTAGTAGACTGAAAAAGTAGAAATCATTCATGTCAAGATTTTGTATGCACTATATTAACTATCATAAGTTGATGTTCAGTTTATGAAGAATGATTATGAGTCTAGTGTTTTTAAGAGCCTGAGTGTCTAGGGTCTTGAGTGTGTCTTTGTGTCTATTTAACTCTATTTAATACCGATTATTCATAAGTTTTAGCAGTTACGTACAGTCTTATGGTGATCTAGGAGTCTAAGAGTTGTGTTTGAAGCCTATAAATATGGCTATCTATTGTAGTTCCAAATCAGATTTAAATGGTTTATAAAATTATCATATTGAAGGTTGTGCCTTGTTTTTTCTACCTCCCTCATTCTATTTATCCCTTCTAAAACCTATGTCTCTCTAATACTACTGTCTCCTGCATTCAGAAGTTGCATGCCCAATCACTGAAGAAAAAATATATATTGCCATAGGCAACGGAGAAAAAAATATGCAGATCAAGAACTTCAAGAACATCAACCTTATCTCCTGGGGTTGAATTGAAGTCACCGGCTATAAGTAATAATGGGGTGCACCCAAACTTATCTGATATCAATTTCTTAAATTGAGACAAGCGTGATATCAGGTATTTAGCTTGTGCAAGCTTAACGTCTTCCCAATCTGGATCCCTGAAGCATAGATATCAGTATGAGACTATAAGCTGGGCTTTTACGGCCAATATGCACAAAAGAAACTATCAACTAAACTAGAAGGAAATGAATAAGAAATAACCAACAATTTACCATTACCAGTAAATATGAGTGTTTGCCAGTATAACAACATTTTGTGAAGGACCTTTAAACTTGAATGCGGCTATAAGTCCCACACAATCACGTTTTAGCCTGATACAAGGATCATTAGGATCTCCACGATCATTCTTATTCGAACCTGAATAAGAATGAACTGTAATGTATCATAGTTTAACAGATTGTAATAATCATTAATCTTCTAAGGTGAAAAGGAAGTAGCCGAAAACCCAATAAGGAAACAGACAAAACAGAAGAGTATGCCACAGGAAAATTAACAAGGCAGCATACACAAAACACCAAACAGATGAAAAAAAGACAGATATCAGGGTCGCTTGGACCTCCAAATCAGTACCCACAAAAGCAGCATTCACTAACTAATAGATACATATTGCAGCAGGATGAATCCTCCGGTAGGTTCTGAATATTACATAGACCAGTATATTTCAAAAGGTATGATTCCCCCACTGGATATCATGTCTACTTATCTAGATTAAAGAGGAACCAGTGAATTACAACATCTCGCCTTGCCCATAGTTTCAGGAGTAACCTTTTGCAAATAATACGAATCTACTATTATTAAGAAAATAACTGTCAACTAATTTATTTAAAATGCCCCATACATAGTTTTACACTTAATAAGTGTATTGGTGTCTTACTCACAAGGAGATAGAAGACGACCTACTTTTCCCTGAAAAATCTGTCAATAAATGATGAACCCCATTGAAAGTTAATAACACAGGGCAGAAGCAGCAAGGAATCTGAAAAGTAAGAGCATTAAAGCCTTTTTTACTTGAACACTCTTTCTCCCAGCCTAGTTTTCTTGTCTATTCTTTTTCTTTTTTTCTATCTGCAGTAATCTTCATCAGCAAATTCAACTGGCATGTGTGAAACTGAATACCTATAGAGTACTCTACAGTATACAGTGTAGTAAATAAGTACATATCCTTCACTACCAACACTGTAAAAGTGCAGCATAACTAAAGCTGATGAAGTGATGATGACACTAATGCCTCGAGGATTGTTCAGAACACAGAACATTAAAACTGGACTATCCATACAAACACAAAACAACAACAAAGACATTAAATAAACAAAAAAAGAAAAAAGAAGTTAATGTCAAGTACCATTTTTGTTTGCGCTAGCTTCCTCGTCATATTTTATATCAACACCCAGAACCTTTCGCCCTTGAATCGAATCTACAAGATCATTGTAATCTATAAAATCCTCCATCACCAACTCTGCCCTGAAGCATCAGAAACAGTTAAAACAGTCGATAAAAATCAAACCCAAGTCCTCAACTGTATACTATTACTAGCACTGTATATGTGTTATTGAGGGGGTGAATTGGGCTTGACATTTGTTTTAGCTTAATCTGCTTCTAATGTTTCTCAAATTCCTGTAGTTTAATCTCCATTAGTTTTTAACCCCTGTAGATTTGCTCTTTTAGAGTTGACTTTCAGTTGGCACTATCAAATATGAAGGACTTGCTGTTCCTCTTGGACCATCAACTTACTCATTTAGAAAATGCTTATAAATTTCCAAGTTAGCATTGTCCCTACTTGGTTTCTAGTTAACAACGGTATAAATTGCATCTCTAATAGGACAACAAAATTTATTTTCACATACATGTTATGCTTATAAAAAATTCCACATCCGTCGTGCCTTTTCCCTCTCCTCTGAATGTAAGTACTAGAATAACCACTGCTCTCCATATTTCGTTTGTAAAAGCTCTCGTACTCATCAACTTCCTGGTAAGGATTTATCATAATCCGTAAGAATTTAAATTTTCTAACAAGCTGGCATTACAAGGAAAAGTCACCTCCCTGTACGCGGAAATTAAGAAAAGAGAAAAAAAAACCTGTAGGCAGAGAAAATCGGCTCCAAGGTTCTTAAGAACACTCAAAATTGCCTGCGAGCGGGCTTTCCAGCTATGGTAACCATAATTAACAAATATAAGATGTATCATTCGCAATTAGAAATAGCCAGATACAACCAAGATATGAAATCCTGAATTACATAAATTAAAAAATATATATAACTCTTATTACTTATGCAAGAAGTTATTTAGGGAGGGGCACAAGAGTGGACAGGACAACTCCATTAGATAGGATTGACTTGCTACACCAAAAAATTCAGCTTTGGTAAAGGGGAAAAGGTCAGAACCTTTTAAGGTTGTGGGGTGTGAGCTGTACTCTGGGTGGATTGGATGGAAAGAAATAAAAGACTTAATGAACCAATGGTGGGCTGGAGAGGGATGACCTGTGGGAGAGTCAAGTTCTGGGCGTCCTTATAGGCTTCCGAAAGGAAAACAAAAACAGCTCCCGAAAGGAAAGAACATGATAAACTTATACTGCACACAGGGTACTTCAAAGAGAAAAATGCATGACACTATCTGACTACATTTGTATTGACATATCCAAGAGTTCTGTAATCAAACAGGTGGTTAAATACATAGTTGTTTCCTCAACAGAATAAGATAAGACACGTATGAGTTACTTTCAGAACTCTGCCAAATATTTACAAATATTACTAACTGATGGAGATGAAATATCAGTTACGAGCTGACTCCAAGTGAATTTAAAATGATAGACACCAATAGAAGATGGTACACACAGCAAGCTGCCATTACATGGGGTGGGCGTTATACAGGGCATATGTAATATCATGTTGATTTAAAAAATGTGGTACAAATTGTGAAAAAATGGCAGAGAATTGTGAGCTCCATATGAGGCAGCTTTTTCGGGTTTCAGGTGATCTCTGTTGGGGTTCTGGGAAGAAGTTCGTTCAGTACTTATCAAACCAGATGAAAGATTGTGAGGGCTGGAATCTACAGGAATATTTTTTTTTCCTTGCAACTCATACTTCAGATTTCTTTCTGGATGTTCTATCTAAATGATGCTACTCAAACAAGATTATAAAAAGGCCAAAGTAGATGCCAACGTCAAACTTAAAACTTGGATCACGGCTCAAGGATAACACAAGACTTGTCATGTACTTCAAAACAAGAGACCACATATTGCTTATCTCCAAGCTGGTGCATCAATTGCTAGGAAACACAAAAGTGCAATTGATGTCCCAATTTATACATACAGTAGCTTTCAAGGCTGGTGTAATTTGACCTTTGTTTTGGGATTAAAACTCAGATTTTGTGTTCCACAGGGTGCTGCTTCATGCTTGTGTCTCTGCTGGTGCTAAGCTCAGGGGTTTTGATAGAAAGGAATAGTGACACATGCAGTCTTCTGTGTGAGATTTCAGTTTCTTTTAGGGGGCTGATCCTCATTCTATTCTGCTAGATTTGGAAGGATTCAACTTCTAAGCTTGGTCCTGTGGTGCTTTATTTCTCTTGAAAGTGAACTCCTTGTCCATTGATTTATTTGAGTTTTAATGAGAATTATGGTGCAGCTCACTATTTTATAGATACATATAAGCCAATCCAAACTACATTTTGCCAATTTAGTGAAGCACATCGATATTGTGCAAGCGAACAATTCTTTTCAGAACAACTATCAATAACATATAACTACTGAACCAATTAGTTCATCCAAAAAGAAAGTAAGAAAACTCATACGAGAAGATTTTTTGATTCATACTTGAGACAAGCAGATGGAGAGTGTGGAAAGTTACTCCTCACATATGCCTACACACAGAGGATCAATATATAACTGTAAGACAAGGATTATCATACGTGTGTACCCAAAAAAAAAAGAAGAAGAAAGATTGTAGTAGGAGAACAGAAAATTGAAATGTAATATTAGCATGCAGAAGGGGTATATCCTTGCATATAATTGTATGGATTCGTCATCATAAACTGAACTATAGTACAATAGCAAATAACATAACTACTATACTCAACGGAAACAGAACAAATACGCATCAGTTCAACAGGAATGAGAAGGAGAAAAAACAAAAAAATTCAGCAAAATTTTTCTATACAACCTCCAGGAACTCGCGTATAATAAATTATAAAGCTAATGATTTACTATATAGAAGAGAAATATTAAGCAAGCTCTCACACACCAACTGCATTTTTTAGAATTAACACTGTTTGCTCCATACATTTCATCACTGATGAAACATAGAAAGACCATGATGAGGCATAGAAATATAGAAGCAGGTTGAATTCAGAACCATAAAATCCCAAGTAGTCTTGTCGCAGAGACAATCATCGTTTTCAAGTTCAACTTTAAATCCCACACTAATCTAATTGTGTCCATGTGTAACTCCCATTCAGCCAAAAAAGTAAGTGTTTTCTTACACACATTGTCATTGTCTAATACCAATCCATATAAGCAAGTACCAAACCAATAAGCCAAACAGCAGATGAGAAGTTAAATGGAATATACCTGAGCCAGAATGTTATAAGACACAAGGCTAAACTTGGCACCTGCAACATTTAACCAGCACACAACTCATTCCCAGTGATGGGCTTCGGAGCCGTACCATGCAGAAGAAATCAGCCACAACAATGAAAGTAGGAGATTACCATCATCAGGTTTGCTCAGCGAGGAGATGCCACTGTCAGGGACAGAAACAAATCTTGGGGGCTTCATTGGTGATTGGGTAGAGACACTCCTGCCCACAAGTTAAGAGAAAACAAGTAAGAAACAATTCTCAAGAGGACAAAGAAGAGAAGATGGGATTTGGCTACCTTGAAGAGATGAAGGGATTTGGTTCATTCACGCATTGAACAGGTTGCTTGCAAACATGATTGCTGGAGTATGGTTCAGCACAATGGATACAAAGGCTTCGAGCATGACGGTCACGCTGCTCGGTGGCGGGAAAGGTACGGTTCGGGCGATATGTGGTGGAAGGGTTGGTGTTTGGATTGGAAAGGCGGTAGTTGGCGGTGGAGGAGACTGGAGGGAATGACCAAGTGGTGTTTCGGTTTGGAGATGAGTAAGGAAAGGGGTAAGGCTGGTGAGGATTAAAAGCATGTTGTGTCTCTGTGAAGTCAGCCCAAGTGGGATTGGGGTGGTGAACCTCGTAAGAAGTCATCCAAACTGATGCAGGGATATGATTGACACGGAGATACCTCTCGACATCTTGGCCGTTAAACCGAGGCAATTCCAAGTTGGGAACATGTTGCGGTGGTGGTGGTGGGTAAGCATAATTGGGCGGTGGGTAGCCATACTGCTGTGGTGGGGTGACAAATTGCAGATTTGGAGGGAACCTAGCAATATGGGTTTGTGGTGGAGTGCGGTGATTGAAGGGAGTAAAAGGAGATGGCGGCGGGTTTTGACCGAAAGACCCAAATTGACATAGTACTTGTGGCCCAGCTGATGGTGTGAATGGAGTAGTAGCAGCACCCGAGGGTCCGGCGTGGATCACTGCGGACGGTGGAGGAGAGTCGTTCAGCAGAGTGTTTTGCAGGGCTGCAAATTGGTGGTTCATCCACCACGTTTGATTCCGGGCGATGGCCTCGATGGCGTTCTGAGAATGAAGGGAGCCATTCTGGTCTTGGTCGGTGGAGATGGAATCAGATGGGGGTCGCTCAGTTGGTGTGAGTGCGACTCGTCGGGTGGGGGTGTTGATGGGTGGAACGTGTCCATTTTGGGAAGGGAGGGAAGGGCGACGGTTCTGATTCCCACGCATCGAAACAAGCCGAGCGACGATACCGGCGGTTGATGAGGCTACAATACTAAGAAAGGGAAAGGCAATACTTAAGAAGGATTCAGATTCACCTAGGAATCAGACGCCCCAAGGCTCCGAGAAACAAACAAATCTCCTCTCCTACTCACAGGAGTCACAGCTGGTCCTAGGTAACTAGTAATGCCAAAAGGGTGAGCTGCATAATTCCATGCGTGTCGAGATCAGATTACTAAACATGACTTAGGCTGCATAATAAATAAGCTGATTAAGAAGAGTGACCGCAACAGCGGGGGAGCACAGGAATAGTCGTCCGCAGGCCTCTATATATATACAAGATAGTTTGCCCGCGTTTTGCTGCGAGTTTGTGTTGTTAAATTGGAACATAATCAAACAATTTTATATGGAAATTGTACAAAGGTGGTGCTAACTGGATGGCTGTACCTAATGGACGCGGCTTTTGAGTCCTCGTTGTATTTACCCTTTTGTATTGAAAAGTTAGCATCAAAATGCAGCTTCATGATGGTACCATGTAGTTTAATCTAACCAGAAAAGTGGAAAAGTGGAACCGAATAATTGCACTTCAAACATAAGAAATAGGAAAGTGGGACGTAACGAAAATTGTAAGCAATAATTACAACATTGGTGTTTACTGGATGGAAGATGACTTGAGATGATTCAAACAAACATACATCTCCATTAGTTATCATTTACAATTTGACTCACGATCATACACACTCACACCTAGTTGTTGGTGAAGGTTTTTTTACAAAAGCAGACTGCTTGGCTACTAAATGTAGTTGATGTTACTTTCGTTTTCTTGCTTGCACAAAGTTTAGTCCACAGCCTCATGTCAACAGAATTGTTGGTGAGGATGATGTAACATTCTGAGACTTGTGATTTTATGATCAATTCATTGATGACAATGTATTTGAGTATTTTAACGGGTATTAGTTTGACAAATGTGATAGGTAATATAGAAAAAGAAATAAAGTTTTGGGGTTCTTAATTAAGGTTTTTAATTGTACCTCTGTAACACATAGAGAATGAGCCTTAAATGGTAAAGGATTGAGAAAACAATGTAGTAGTCATAAAAATGCAAGAACATCTACCTTTATCAGACAATTATTATAGACACCAATTTTATAAATAGTGTGGAACGGCACCCTAGAAGACTTCTTCTCTACCTTCTAACTATAATTGATTATATTTATTCAAACTTGATTACATGTATGTTGTACATTTATAGTATATATTCTAGGCAAAAAGACCGATTTGCACCCCAAACTTGATCATAATTGTCAATTTGTACCATGAACTTGCATTTGAGCAAATTTACCTCCTAAACTTGATAAAAATTGCCGATTTGCACCCTATACGTTAAATTTAATATTTTCCATCCAATTTTAAGTTACATGTCATGCATTTGAGGGGCAATATTGTCATTATATATTTATTCATATTTAATAATGAAATAAATTAATAAAATTACTTAAGATGAACACTTGTTATAATTTTTTTTTCAAAACATGTTATTGATTTATATATTTATTATTTTACGTGATATAGTATGTTAAAAGATGTTAGAAAAATATAAATAAATACATTGAAAATTAAAAATAAATGTGTGTTCTGGGAGAATTACTATTCTACTATTGTGTGTGTCTTAACCTTATTAGGTTTCTTGTTAGAGATAGATGCGCATCTCTGTAATAGATTAGGACTCCGAATCCTACGGGATTGTAGTTATGTAATGCCTATATATATGCCTCATTATCAATAATTAAATGGTTACGTTTTGTTTCATTACGTCGTTATTATTCTCGTTTTGTTCCTCCTCCAATAATGTGTACATATAATTCGAATGGGTGTGTATGTTGAATATATAATTTAAAGTAGGGTTAAGTATGTAGAAAAAAGATGTAAATAAATAATTTGATTAAAAATAATCCTCCTTTTAAAGAATATATGTATTTGTTTTTAAGAAAAATATAAATAGAAAATGACAACATTACCCCTCATGTGCATGACATTTGACGCAAAATTGGATGAAAACAGTTAAATTTAACGGATATGGTGCAAATCGGCAATGTTTACCAAGTGTAGGAGGTAAATTGACTCAAATACAAGTTTTTGGTGCAAATTGACAATTTTAACCAAGTTTGGGGTGTATTTTGGCAATTTTGCCTATATTCTATAGAAAATAAGTGGTTAAAATATCATTACCTTCACAAAAAACATATTCATGAAAATACTTCATCGTGTCACCATCCAGATCAATATGAAATGAATTAACAAAACGCCCCCATAGAATCTTGTACTAAATTCTAAACTATTTAACTTATTCATGAAATAAATTTAAGAGTGATGTTCCATAAACTTATTCTGAACTCCAACAACTAAGAGTCAACTACCAAATGAATAAGTCACTTAAAACAACGTAAAGACTAGTTCAATTTTGTCCAAAAACATGTCATCCACAAAATTTGTTTACAAACTATACTAATTACACTATCAGAACACTTACATGGTTGTAACTTTTAACCTTAGAAATTGAATATTCATGAAATTATAGGAACATACCAATGAAACTGTTATCTGAGATATTGTCATTACATGTTGGGCCTTTAGTCAGCAGTGTATTTCCATTGTCGTTGCCAAAAACATGTTGCTCCCAAGTTCCCTATTGGCACGACAAATCTACAACAAACAAAACAACCATGAAATAAGAAACTTATCAGAACTATCTAATGAATTTAAAACTACCTTAACCTAAAACAAATGTACTAAATTACATCAAAGAAAAAAAAAGACTGTAGTGAAAAGATGTAAACAATACTCATATCTTCATTGTTATAAATAACATTTACAAAAACTGATGTTGCTTCTATAAAACTGATGTTGCTTCTATTGGCACTGCATTATCACCACCAACAAAAATATGTTTCAAAAAAATCTGTCCTTGCAGACAACCTCCTTTGACGTGGTTGACGGCGCATAGCTGCAATACAAATTCAATGAAGAAGTAAATCCTTCATTGTTCCATGAGCGCTACCAGATCATGATATCAAACAAAGTAGAGAAAAGAGGTTGTTGATAAAAATGAGATGACATAGATAAATTACTTATACTTAACGATTTTGTCAAGAAGCGAATTGAATGCTTTCAGAATCTAACTTATACATCAAATAATGTAATTACAAAATGGATGTAGCCAATTAATATCTCTTTCAGTAACAGAGCTGCATATGCGTGTGACTAAATAGCTAGGGACTAAATACATAATCATCTTGTGTTATGTTCAAGTCTGGAATTAGAAGTCTGACTCGTAATATATATTAGGGTGAAGAAGACACTATTACTTGAACAAACTAAAACTACTTTAAAAAACACTCCCGAACATCAACCCTTCAAATTAAAACAACACCCTATTTCATTATCATTTGGCTTTATTTTAATTCTTTAATGGTTTTGCCAATTGTCCACATTCAAAACAATACCTTGTACAATAAAAAGGCCTCCAGAATGCGAACAACCCTGGTCATGAACATCAAACAAAACTGAACAACTAGAAATTGGAAAAGTAATGATCATCAAATGTAAATCAAACAGAGGATAGAATTTATTACCTGAACGTTGTAAAGTGAGACCAACCTGCAATATTAACAAAACTTTATAAGCTATAGATCATTAAGAAGGAATTTATAATGATAAAGAAATAGATGGACATCGTCAAATTCAAACAATAAGTAGCAAGCTATAAATTCACTACTCAAACCTTATAAAAGACAATAAACCCGCAAAATTAAAAGATAAAATGGAAATCATTAAGGAGGACAAACATATTATGATCTAAAACCGAAGCATATACTACTGATATCAAAGAGGGTAGAACCAAATTTGCCAATGGTGTCTTTCTTTTCTCTCTCATTTTAGCCACGATCATAAAATAGTGCAAATCATTACCCAATTAAGCTGAAATTTGAGAAGGTGCCAAACGAAAAAAGAAAGTAAAAAAGAAAGATCTCTCAGAAGAATGAACAAACGCAGATGATATGAAATAAATAAACTTAACTATTTGGCAATTTTATGGAGAAGACACCAAAACCATTCATTATCCTTGTACAAATTAACAAAACGTTGCATACAAAACTAAGAGACATTCATATAATCGAAATTCGAAAAAAGGCATATAGGGATGTATCTCAACAGTTAAATTCCTAGCCAGCAAGCAGAAACCCAAATATCATCCTCATTGACAGAATTTCTTCAAGAGAGAGAGAGAGAGAGAATACTTAACGGTACAGTTACAAAGCGGATTTTGAGATTAGAGGATGTGGAATTGATGTCGTAAGATGGAGGAGAATTGAATTTCTAAGTGATGTCATACTTCCGGATGCTCTTGAAATCCCTACTTCGTTTCGGTTTGCCGAGCGAGACAAAAATAACAGATGCAACGGACGGAGAATTGCAGAGGAAGGTTGCTTTCGGAGCAAACGCAACTGACTGTCATTGTTCCCATCTCCATTCTTGAGAGCAGTAAAGAACAGGGGAATAGGAAGAAAATAGCGGTGTGTGGCGCCTCCAAAATTCAACACGCAACAAGACTCAAACGTGGAAGCGCACCACCAGAACAAATGGCGACCCAACCCAAACTAACAGCCACACCACAACCCAGCCCATGAGGCCCGATACTGTTCACTACTGTAGCTATAATGTTCTAAAACACTCACGTATAATATATAGTAAATATGATGAAAAGGCTTATAGATGAGAGTTGAACAAAGTGGCAAAAGCAAAACTAAATGGAGGACACCAAAAGGCAAAAGGGCACTCAGTCTAGGGCTGGGAGCTGGTGCCAAAAAGTTGGTACCAAAACCAAGTAATTGGACATCGGGTAGTAATGAATCGGTAAATTTTCTTTGACGGAAAGGTTTGTACCCAATATATCGAATCTATGCATTTTTATTATTTTTATATCTTTTTGGATGTTCATTTGCGCTATTGTAGATTTATAATATTATGTTACATTAGTTTAGTTGTAAATATATATATATAAGTGGACATTTATCTATGTCTCAATTTGTACCAAATTCATTCCAAATTTATATGTACCAGTACGTTTCGGTATCAATGCTTGAAATTTATGATCTCGAACCTAACTAAAACTAAATTAAACATTAGTTATGGTATCAGTTTGGGATTACTAACAATGCAAACCATGGGAGGGAGCGAGGATGAGTTTGTTGTGGTAGTCCATCTTGTTCGTGTGAGCCTTGACGATATTTCGGCTTCAGCTTACCTCTGCAAGTTCCCCAAAACTTATATATATTTGGGACCTAGTCTTTTAGAACAAGGGTGTCAATATTGAGGGGCTTGTCGAGTTACAGCTTAGAAACAGAGAAAACTAGAACCATAAATTAAGAACACATTACAAGTACACTAATTGAAAACGCCCCATACCCAAATTACCAGAAAGTAATTTAGATATAGGGTGAATTTTACAAAATGAAGCAAACCACAAGCTACATATATAAGCAAAATAGAAACTATAAACAATTATTTTACGTCTTTACAATATTAAGGCTATGTGACAGGCTTCTCATGCATTTTTCTCATAATAATTGATAACCAACCAATTATATTAACACCAATTGATCGATCATCCCAATATAATAGATTGGAACATGGGTATTTTCAGAACCCCACAGCCCGCAGATTTTAAACCCCCCACAACATTTCAATCTCACCATCTTTCATTATCTTAACCATGAACTCATACCGTGAAGTCGCTATAGGTACTTGGGCATTGAGATAACCTTATCAATGAATTGAAAGAAATGATCAAAACTCTTTTAGTTCGTTCAATGACTAGTATACTACTACAACTAATTAGCCATTAGGCACAAACCCATACATGGTATAGGAACAAAGCCCTTATGACTACCAGACTAAATTAGCAATTTAGAGATAACCCATCAAATGCAAGAAAATAAATTATTAAACACATGCCAACACCTTTAACGTACAAAATTTCATATTCAAAGATCAATTCGGATTGAAGCATATTCTCACAACCCCAAATTTTGAACAATGAAAATTTAAAATCAAGGTTGCGAAACTCCAAAATAACCTCAAAATAATTGAAGTTATATTACAACAGCTGAATATCCAACATTGAGTTTAAACAAACAACTTAGTTTACAACTTAAACACAAACTCACAATTTATGTCAAGTAAATAAGTAAAGTTTGTAGTTCCTCACAACCCTCACCAAAACTAACAAAAGGACAGCTTCAAGACCACAAGTTGCTCAACCATCCATTGCTGCTAAGTATTACCTGCAACACTACCCCCTGCATCATTGATTGGTACACCGGGATTGCAAACACAAATCTGTTAAGCTTTACAGCTTGTATGAGTAAACCAAATATAACTCAACAAATACACAACAGTTTATGTCAACATATCTTGCAACAACGGCAATATGTAATGCATCAACATCTCAACAAAAGTTAAGTTCTCAACTTAACATCATCATCTCAACGACAACAACCACAACCTCAACAATCACAACTACAAACACGCAGATCAACTCACCCGACACAGTCACTCATGACCAACTCAACCAACACAATCACTTATGACCAACTCACCCAACACAATCATTGGGATTACTACGATCGACATATCGTCTCCCTAAAAGAAAATATCAAATGACTCAACTCACTCGATATAATTTCTGGGATTACTGCGACCGACTTATCACCTCCCTTAAACTAACTCACTCAACACAAATTCTGGGATTACTGCGACCAACTCATCGCCTCACTTACTACAATAATAACAACCACACAACACAACTCAACACTCCCCCCCCCCCCACACACACACAACAACAACAACAACAACAACAACAACAACAACAACAACAACAACAACAAACCCACTTACACAAGACGAAAATGCAAAAAAACAATTAGTGAATCCTGCATGAAAGTATAGTCCAAGATATCACTTAAACAAATAAATATAGAAAGTATAATTCATGCATACGTGTTAGTTCAGGAGATTACACCTAAAAAAGCACATAATATTGATTATTGATTCATGCATAAAAGCATAGTTCAGGAAATCACTAAACACACATAAGACAAACACAGATGAATAATTAGTGATTCATGCATAATACGTAGTTCAGAGAATCACTAAACATACAATAAGAAATAACAAACAATACCACAACCACGACCAAAAGTATCGACACAACGATACTTTACATTTAATATAGTCCCTAACCATCAACATTTTCAAAACTATTTTAATAAAATCACATTTACTTACTTATGAACCATAGTCGATCAAGTCCATATATTTTAAAACAAAACATATTTAAAAAAACGATTTTATTTGTTAATTATTCAATGACTATATTAACACCAACAACGAAACACCACAAACACAACATCACAACATGCCACTAAGGCCACACCACAAATCACACAACCACAAACAAATCCACTTTACCGGGAGGTACCTCTCCTACCCTCCCGGTTCCTTCATCCACATTCACTACTAAATCTCCTTTGTCAAATGGTCACCTCTAAGGCAAAACGGTTTGGACACACTGCACACCACTCCACAACACCATAACACAATTCAATAATACTCAACAATATTCCTGGATGGTACATTTTATTCTCTTCTAGTCAAACAACACAAACAACACTTCAACTATGCAACTATTCCATCCACAAACATCTAATTTACCGAGAGGTACATTTTATTCCCTCTCGGTCTCATCCGCCACACAATATAAACCAACAAAATTGCATAACGACATAAATATATTCTGAAAATAATTAAAGGACATTATATACTCGAATATAAATATATGCATATCCATTACCATTATATATATATATCCCCAATATATACACAATCTTAATATAAGGTAAAAATGCATTAAACTTGAATAATAAAGCGCAAGTAACATTGTCATCATCAAGGGTGACTTGAAGGAGGTGAGGTTTACTCACCTCAAACTCCGCTTTTGCAACTTCAAGTGAGACTTACTCACCTGCTTCCACATACACTTAAGAGACAAGAAAATTTCACTTAATAAAAGTAACTCCGAATTTAAATAAAACAACTCAAAACTCACCAAAAATCTCAAAAGAGTTTTGTGTCATCTTCCCACCTCTCTAACACTCTCAAATAATCCCCTTAACCACAAAAACGTGTATAGGAACTTAGCTTTGGAATTTCCTCTCACCCAACCAAACTAAAGCTTACCTTAGCAACAACTCTCATCTTGGAACTTCCAAACTGAAAACAACCACAACCAAACACCTCTCCACCTACCCAAGCTAGTAACGAACAACTAAACTTCTAAACCACCAATCATAGTGACACTTCACTCTAAACCAAACACTAACACAAGAATTGAACTCAACTCACTTGACTCTCACCAAAACCCACTTAAACAGGTCATTTGATTGACATTGGGATTTCTCCTGAATCAAATCAACCAAAGGGTTAGCATCAAACTTACCCAAACAATCTTGGAACTTAAATGTGAGTCATAAACTCGCCTATCCACTAGAAACCAAAAACAACATAGCAGCACACACACCCACACATCCAGCCAAACTAATCTAAATACCTCACTACTCAACCTCACTTGAGTAAACCGAAACTAACTTCGAAACTTGACCTTAGGAGATCAATCTAACATCGTGGCATCTGCTACCTGCCACTTATAACTGAAATCACTCTTCACTTCCACCAAAACATCACCCAAAACCCCCCAAGCTCTTCAAACTCACTAACACTCTCAAATCTCCCATGAACACCAAATGTGCTCAAAACCTCAACATGAAAGTTGTAGAATACAACTACATATAGGTTTCTTAAACCGCAACCAAACTCAGACGGCTGCGAAGTCGCCGGGAATCGGTCAGAAAGTTCCTAAGATCCAAAATCCACTAACAAGTTTAAAACTCCAAACCAAGCTTTAAAACTATTAAAATCATGCCCAGAGGGAAAGGCAAGACTGAAAGATGCAAGCCCTTCACCTTGGAGTCGTCGGAAAACACTAAAATTGGCGGAATTGAAACCGGGTCAGAAACTGGGTCAGCATGTCAACTTACATCCTTCGATTCCCGCTGCTGAATGCAAACTGGTGCAAGCCACCAGCACAGGGAAGAGCGCACAGAGGAGGTGAACAAATATGGGTTAGTCGCACAGTCAGAAAACGTCTGACGGCACCGGAAAAGGCGGGTCGGATCGGGTCGGGTTAGACGAAGATCTTTGTTTCCGAAAGACAAAGAGACGCATGGAAAAGAGAGAAATTGATTAGGCTGAAATGATATTTGTGAGGTTACTATTTTCCTTTCCCCATTTATACTCTTTCCCAAAATCGGAAACTCAATTTCCGCTACTAACTTCCACACACGACCTTCGATTAAATCGTGTCATGTGTCTACAAACATTGTGTCTCCGATTAAAAGTCAACATTTGGGTCAAATAAACTTAATTGAATAACCCACTTTTGTTTCTCAAAATCAATTTCCTTAATTCCGAGAAATTAAAAGAAATGGAATTGAGAATTCGGGTTATTACACATATATATACCCTTATGGAACCCAAGCAAGGAGGAAGATGAAACTGTAATCCCAAGACCAGGCCCTTTCACAAACACCACAAAAATATGTGGAGAAAATCTCCTTCCGTTCGATTCTCTAAGACTAGAACTCCTCTCCAAAAAGTAACCATACACAAAATCACAACTTCGAGAGGAAGGTAATGGTGCCAATTTGACATCCTATGACGGCTGGAAACCAAAGAAAAAGATTTGAGTTTTTGACGTTGTGAAACGATCTCGGGACCGAGAAGTTGGTCTGGACGGTTCCTCCCCTCCCCCTCATTCTAATCCAAACCTTTTATAATCTGAAATCAATAGTATAGATTCGTCGGTTTAAAATATCAAATTGTCTAGATAAAATTAACATAAAACATTATTTATTTATTTTATTTATAACAAACTTCTTAATTTCCAATATACGAAATAATGGTAAAATAATATTATAAGTATTTACCGTCTAATGAGCGGTAACATATGGGGCGGGGCGTTTCATTAATAGTAGGGTTAAACTTGAATAAACTATATTCCCAATTTTTGCAACCTCCATAAGTACACGAGAGCTTCCTTTAAAGCTTCAACATAGGTAGTCACCTCATCATACCTCTCATCTTGAAACTTCAACCCACGGTTATCATAGGAATCATATTTATACCTTTAAGTGATAGTTAAGATGTGAAGTCCCCATGTTCTACGTTTTATATTGGATTGTTGATTAATACTATTTGCTTAATTATAAACGTGGCCATGAGAGAGGTCACAATGTCTTTTGTCTTCGGCCACTTGGGAGCATAAATAGTGACACACAATTTCCAATATCACGACTTGTGGGTTCCGAAGTCTTCTCAGCAAAAGCATCACTGTTGAAAGAAAATACACACTATGATAAGTACAAATCATAATGGTTTTAAAGAGTAAATTATTGTTTAGTACTAAATCTAATCTTAAATTATAAAAAGGTCAATGGAAAAAATATATTTATAAGATGGTCATCATATTTAATTAGAAATAATCTTTCTCAACAAGGTTTAAACAAAATTATAAAAAATTTATTTAAAAAATATATTTTATGTATTGTTTTTCCCTTTCTCAATCTTTTTCTTTTTTCATTCTTTTTCTTATTCCGGCTATAACTTTGTCATCTGGATATTGATTTGAGCATGGTTGATATCGTTGGAAAGATCTTTATTCCCTCTTTCATTTGATCTCATACCCACTCTGAATTGACAACCTTACCAGGCGCAGAAACTCTTGAAAAGAGCTACTACCGTTTATGGTGGTGCTCCAAACTTTTCCGGCAAAACCAGAGCTCAATGCTACATAAATCAAGCTATTCTCTTAATTATTAACACATTCATACAGACCTCTTTTGAATTTTAACATATTTTAGTGGATTTACAAATTTTTCTGGCATGTCACGCTTGCAGTCACACCACCGGTCACACTTGTAATCACACCACCAGTCACAATTGTAGTCATACTGATTGTTACAATAATGACATTGTGATTGTTATTGTATTTGGTAGTGTGACTATGTTGTGACAAGAAGAAAATGTGAAAAAAAAGAATGAGTAAAATTAATAAATTTTTATCACACTTGCAGTCACACCACCAGCCACAGTTGTAGTCATACTGGTTGTTACAATAATGACATTGTGATTGCCATTGTATTTGATAGTGTGACTACCTGTGTATTTGATAGTGTGACTATGTTGTGACAAGAATAAAATGTGAAAAAAATGAAGAAAAATATAATGGATAGAAACAACGAACATTTGTGTGTTGTAATGTGATCTTGAACTTCTCAAATAAACTAATACAATTCAAATATCGATATTAACATTGTCACACCAGTAGCCACACTAAGAGTCACACCAGATGTCACACCAGATGTCACATTGGTAAGCACACCAATAGCCATACTAGGGGTCACACTGATAATTATACCATTAGACACATATTGGGAGTCACTAGTAGTCACACTACTTATGTGACTAGAAAACTAAGCAGCTACACTACGTGTCACACTACTAGTCACACTAACATTATTATGTGACGGGTAGTATGACTACAATGTGATAGAGTAGTCACATTGCTAGTCACACCAGTAGTCACATTGGTAATTACAGTGTGACTAACAATGTGACTGGTAACACTACTACAAATATAGCCTTTCATGACATAAATTTTATGACGTTTTTATTAAAACGTCATTACATGTTGTTTTCATGACGTTGAAAAAGACAAACGTCATGAATTTAAATTTCTGCTTAACTTTATAACGTTTATTAAACGTCATTATAAATAGTAGTTTGTAATGACGTTTTATGGATAGTCGTTAAAAGTATGACATTTTTAAAACGTCATAGAATGTGTTTTTATGACGTTTGTTAGCTGTCATAAGAATTATTCTCATGACGTTTATCAACCGTCGTGCAAATAATATATTATGACGTTTTAAAAGTGTCCCAAACTCTAACATGAGCCACCACAATTATAAACAGTGATAAAAAAAATTAATCAAAAAATTAAAATCCGTGCCCAAAAATTTTATTGCCCGAATTAAATTTTCTTTTTTTCGTTTTTGTCTTCTCTTCTTTAGAAATAGACCTTATTTTAATGATTAAAAATATATATATACTAACCCAAACCAAGTTTAGGTCGTCTTCAACTCGATCTACAATCACATCCTATTCTTCCTCTCCTCTGTACCCAATTCTCATTTTAAGAAACCCTAAATCCCAATTTCCTTTCTCCTTTCCTCTCAAAGCATGCCTCTCCCTTTCTCTCTCTTCCTTCCCGACACCTCCTCCATCCTTCTTCTCTATTCGACTCCTATAACCCTCTTTTATGGGCACCCACTCATATCACCACCACCACCGTTCGATATAGCTTTTTCTTCCCACCAAAACCAGCCAAAAATCGAAGGCCTACGGCAACTCATGTAGCCTTCGCCTCTGGCGATCTCTCCTGTGGAATTACTTTCGTCGCACATCCATGAATATGGAAGAGACCACGACCCATAAGCTTAGGTATCAATCGAGGCTAAGAGATCGAGCCACCACTGACGGAGCTTCAAGCTCTCTGTGCCATTCGATCTCCAAGTTCCTGCAACAATTCGACTTCTTCACCACCAAATTCAAAGTAAGACGCTTTTAATCACTCAAATCTCTTAACTCGCCTTGGATTTTAGGCATCAGCGTTGCAGCTCCTCCACTAGCTCCGCCACCCAAGGCTGCTTGGGTTGCAAAACTAGCCTATTAGTAAGTTGTACGTCATCTCGAATCTACTTGCTTTGTTGTTACTCTTTGGGTTATTGTCTGTAATGTTTGTGGAACTTATTGTTTTCTATCCATCAAGAAAGAAAGTTTAAGTTTTGTTCACTTATGTTTGATTTGGTTTTGGGATATGTAACTGATTATAATGGTAGAATTATAGTAATGAGAGTTCAGTAGATCCTAGAATTGGCTTTATTGTGAGACAGTTGGTGATTCTTTCTGATCGAACATTATATGTCTTCACATTGTATTCTCTGATTTCACTTAGTGCGAGTCTTTAGTACTAGAGTACCAGACTTAATCCTTATATTTGTTAGACTATTATCATGAAAATAATTGTTTTCTTATCTAAATGAGAATAATCACTTAGTGATCCGATTTATTATTACATTTTAATCTTCAAACAATTGGACTAGTTTCTCCAGTTCTCATTCCATAATTTCTCAATAACTATTTGAAATGTGATTGTAAATTAGTAAGTTGTAATGTGGCTTGTAGTGACTTTGAGATATCAAATTAAGTGCTGAGAATCAGTTTTTTTTTCCTATGTGTTAGGGTATCATAAGAACCACAGGGTAATTTTTTGAGCATCAAAAGAATCTAATGCTTGGGGGATACTTTCAACATGGAATTTTTTTTCTATGCCTATGGAGCTTCTCAACTGCATGAGAGTGGTTTTTGTTGCTATTAATCTTTTTCTTCTATTCTATTCTTGTTGTTCTGTACGCAGATTGCTTCTTTCTCATCCTTTGATAGACCGCACTCATCAAAGGTATATAATTTCATGTATATGTTGCTTTTGGGCTTGTAATACCTTTCAGATTTAGGGTTTCATAGATTATATAACAAATATGTATCCTAGATTTTGATGTTTCCACTGATATTTCTTGATTTTAAATATTTTTATTTAGGGTTTTTGAATAATCTTTGATTTGAACTATTTTTGTATAATATAGAAATTAACAATATGGCATAGAAGTCATTTTGTTGGGTCTCTTTGGGTGTAAATCTCTTCATTCTTCACAATATGAAGGTAGTGTTGTTGGTGTTTCTTTTTCATTGGAATGCAACTGTGTTTTTGATATTTCTGTGTTTTTTTTTTCCTTTTGTTTGTTAGCTTGGTGGACTCTGTTTGTTTTCCTAGTTTTTTCTTTTAAAATGAGAGTTTGTCCCTCCCTTTAGTCCTTAGTTCTGTGTTTATTTGTTTACAGTGGCTGCTTCATTTATGTGAATGCATTTGTAAACCGGTTGGCCATGTTCTCTGTTTCAATGTTTGGAGGGATTGACATTATTGATATGGTTGAGCTGCTACTTTATTCCTCTTTTTATAATAAGTGTTAGACTAGGGATGTATGAGTTGAAATAGAAAAAATTGTCATATGAGGGTCTTATTTTCTCTATAGAATACATGTTTGTACAAAGTCACAGTGGTGGTCCATTGTATTGATTTTCAGTTGGTTTTGTGGAACTTAATCTAATGGGTGGCTTTATTAATTTTCAGGGGATTGCATCTAACGTGGAACTTTATGTGGTTGAAGTCAGAGGCACGCATCATCAATGCATGGTGTCAATGCCAAGGTTAGTAAATTCATTTTTTGTGAATCTCACCTGTACTCATGTGGTTAAATTCAATGCTCTTTGAAATTATAACTATCTATCAATTTGATCTTTCGTTTGTCCCAAAACGTAGTATCAGGGTTGGGTCTATATGGTTGTTTGTCTTTCATGCTTGATTTGGATTGCTAGTCGATCTTATGCTTTTGTGTAACTTGGACAGGTATGCAGCTGCACCACATGAACTTAGAACTGATTGGGTGAAGTTTACTAAAGATTACTTCCTGAATAGGATACTCTTAAGATGTTTTCAACTTTTGTTTTCTTTAGGGTAGTTGTATGTAGTGGATTTATATGATGATTCTTGATGTAGTGGAACTATATGATGAAATCTAAATGGAAGTATTAATATTATGTCTCCCTTGTATAAACATAAATATATTTGATTTCTGAATTTAATCAGAAAATCAATAATTTTTTTATAATATGAATAAGATTTAATGACAGTAGACGTCATCAAAGTAATTTCTATGGCAGTTTAAAAATGTCATGGAATTGTTTTCTATGATAGTGGGAAAACGTCATGGTAAACTCATTTCATGGCGTTTTGTAACTGTCATTAAAAGGTATTTTATGACGTTTTTATGTAGTCATCGAAGGATAACCCTACGATGGCACCCGTATAGATGTCGTTTGGGATGGCGTTTGAAACTTTCATGACGTTTTCCAAACGTCATTGAAAGATTTTATGTAGTAGTGTAATGTCACCCATGGTGATAGAATCTGATCTGGACAACTAGTATTCACCGGTAATCGAAAAGAAACGAACACCCTTTCATATACAAAAAACAAATAGAAATTACTCTGGGCACCCAGAGATCTGCTATGGGCACCACTAGGGACATCAAATATAAAATGAAAAGCATTTTAATTAAAAGCTATGAGAAACACCAAAAATATTTTTTTAAGTGCATTTTGGAAAGAGGTGCCTTATATTTTAAATATTTAAGTATTTGTTTATATTTAGAAACACAAAAAAATTAGGTCAAGTACCATTTGGTCTAATGGCATAAGTCCATCTTTGTGAGTGATAAGTCATTTTGACTCACAATAAACTCGTTGTAATATATTAGTCATTGTATGTAACATAAACAAATTTGACATTTAAATAATATAATCGACAAATATATGTTGGTTATAAATAATTAATAAACATTAATATAAACACGCTTCTCGAGACAAACAAAAATTTTAAAAGCAAATATGCATGTGCTCATTACCATTTTGTGTTAGTGATATCAATGTGTACTCTGAGTTCGTTCAACACGTACACAAGATTGGTTGTTGCATTCCAGTTATTTGTTTGATAGTAAAAAATACACATATATACCCCCTACTTTACACACATGTGTAAGCATGCATTAAATTACAGGTTATAATTTTCCTCCCCTCACACAACAATCCATAATAAATGCATTTGTCATACCCTAGCTAGTTTGGTAAATCATTGATTGGATTGAAAGAAAGCTTTATCTGAATCAAGGTCTTCACTCTTCAAAAACACATCTAAGACTGTTGATGTAAAACTATAATAGATATTAGCCAACAAGTCAACAACCACAGAAATATTGAAATAAGAAAAATAACTATTAGACATACAATAATCAATAATTAAAATTGGTATAGCGATAAAAGACTTTCTCTAAGCATAAGAAATATGTTCAAAGATAAAAGGAACAAGCAACAACATAACAATTAGAAAACGGATTTATCTTACAATGAGAATATGTCCTATATAGATATTGAAGAAAGCCACAGAAACAAAACCAACAGATGGCTCCAACCTCTATCGGTTACAAATGAGTGAAATGACTAATAGTTTCTCTTGATTGAATATGATCTAGGAACGGTCTCATTCATTTATACCCTCTAAAGCATGAATTCTAGCAAACCTAATTAATACTCTTTTACAATGATTCAGACATTTTCTGTATCATATTACAAATTTCATAAATTTAGCTGGGTACATCTTGATTTATTAAATTAAAAAATCTAGTTTACTGTCTCATCCCGTTTGAAGTAGACATATACGTCTTTAATTCATAGGTATTACTTTTTTTTACCGTATTACATTACAATTCTTGCAATATTTTTTGGTTAAATTCCTCATATGGTAAATGAAATATAACTACTTGGACAATTTTGTATCTGATGTACAAAACAAACATTTTGTAATTCATTTCTAATTCATCTGAATTTCTCATTTGTAATTCATTCTAGTACTTCGGTCAATTTTAATTATATTTTCAGGATTACTTTCATCATTCTAGCTAAAAACTCTTTAAATCCATATTTATTTATAGATGAAATAAATTGCACCATGTAAATGAAGTAATTATTAAATACTTGGAGAAACGCTACCCTTGATATGCATATAAGCCTAGTTATTCCTCTCGATGTAGGAGTTAGATTACTACTTTCAGTAGTGTAATTGTCTAATTGGTAGCTGCAACTTGCGACTCCTATTCCCTCGCTGGAATATGCATGGTAGAGGAGAATGTTTCAACTTTCAACTATTCTCGTATTCCTTGCAATAATCCAACATCTGAAATTTGGTTGCTTCTGTTCAAGTTTTTAAGCTTAGTTTGGACTGTGGACAATAGATGTATGAAGTTCGGAGCAAGTCAAATATGTCTAGCATGCAGCTGGATCTTTACTACCAACCTCAATTCGCTTTCCTTAGATGTTGTAGAGGAATAACTTCCCTCCATCTTCGCTTTGCATTTTGGTATGATTGTCCAACTTTTATGATCTTCATTGTAGTTGCAGACAACGGAAGAATAGCACAGTATGTGTTAACAGATCAAATTTAGCTGACATAATGTGTTTCCTATAAAGGCAAAACCTTTAAAAGCATGATCAATGCACAGGATTTTAGATACAAACACAGCCTCTTTGGCACCCTCTCTCTCTCTCTATCAATCTCTCTCCCCCTACCCTCTCCCTCTTACTGTCTCTGCCATCCCACGATGGAGGTTGCAAGTAGTTCAGTCCATTTCTACTATGTTTCATGTTAGACTTCGCAATGAGCGGAACTAAAGGCAAGCAGCCATGTTGATACAAGCAGAAAATGACTGAACTTACACTTCTAACAGTTTTAATTGTTTCCCAGGGGGAAAGCATCATTGCTCAATAGGCCATCCCCGCACAGGTCTTCAGAGCCAGAGTCAAGAAATTACCCTCTTAATGCTCTGTGGGATGGTCTGATCTGCAGATATCATGGCGACAAAGCGGGCATACCCTGCATACCAAATTCAAAATACCAATGTTCCAGTATTAGAGTGAATCAAAATTTCCAAAACAAGAATCAGAATATCGTGAGCTTATGCTATCAACTAGTGATCAGTAGCATATAAATGGACTGATAATCATATCTGGCAACTATTCTAAGATAGCTACTACGGAAAAGAAAAGTATATCAGAAAATGTGCTATATTATGCAATCAAGTTTGTTTCGAGTAACATTAGCCATAGTGAAAGATTCACAAGTAATACGTGTATGTATATATAAATATATATACAGAAATTCTCAGATGTGGACGTCTGCACCGTCCATACGGTTGGATTCGGCGATTCCGGCCACCGGCGACGCGCAACGACGGCCCCGACCAGCACAGCCGCACTCCCCTCCTCCCGGCGCTTCTGTTTGTGCTGGCCGGAGCTGCAACGCCGGCCGGAATCTCGAAATCTCCGCACGGTGCCCAGAAATTTGAAATTTCAAGATTCAGGCCGGCCCACGCCGGCCTGCAGCTCCGGCCAGCACAGATATGAGCGCTAGGAGGAGGGGAGTGCGGCTGTGCTGGTCGGCGCCGTCGTTGCGCGTCGCCGGTGGCAGGAATCGCTGAATCCGTGCTGTGCGGACGGTGCGGACGTCCACAGCCGAGAAGCTCTATATATATAATATTCATGACTGTTCCAAACCTGTGAATCTCCTTGAGCCACTTGTCAATACAAGTTTTATGAAACTCATGATTGCAAGATAGTATCCGCATCTCATCTCCTTCTTCATACTCCACAAGGCATATGTAGCATCTGGTGGATTAAAGGACACCATAAGCAGAGTAATTTAAATAGAGCCACAATGATAAAGAAAATGCATGTTAAGTCCTTATTCTCAATCAACATCATTAAATAAAAAACAAAACAAAAATAAAAACAAAAACTATTTATTTAGAGAGAATACACCTCCAGAACACCTCTCCAATACAATTGAATGCTGGTTTGTATAACAATCGGCATGTTATACAAGTCAGTAACTCTAACTGAACCTCACCCTTTCCTCATTAGGCATTACAAAGTAGGATCAACTTAGTAGGAAATGAACTGATGCCTTATGATATATATATAGTTACATTGGCTTCATTTCCAGCATCAAATCACAATATTGGAAAAGCAGCTGCTTCCTTACAGCCCTTATTTTAATTACAAATTTTGAATGCAGCAAACCATAAAGAATCTCTTTCTCCCTACAATCACCAAAGCCATTTTGAAAGCACTGCCACATTCTTTTTACCAAAAAAACTGACAAATAAGGTTGAGACATAGAAAGAGAGATACAAATAAGATCATAACCCGAAGTCAAATGGGGTGGTCGCAAGAAGCCGCTGAGACTGGAGGAATACTTTTTACCATGCAATTTACATGGGTTGAAACTCAGGCATTATGTTTATTGCCTGCTGAATCATTACCATCTAGAATAGTCAAGTCCTAAGGTCCCTAAGATTCAATACCTATACGTAATTGTATGATACTTTCCAGCGTCGAAAGGTTTGAAACGCTTCAGGGGAGGAGTTTTGGAGGAGTTTTTTCTTTTCTTCTTTTTAATCTAACTCATGAATCTGGGATACTAAACTAAACACCTCTTGCATCCTCGAGTATTATTGATCAATTCCATTTTGCTATAGCACCACTGTCTTATTAATGTTTGTGTCAACATGAAGCCATCAAGACATGACTAGACGCTCACAAGAAAATGAACGTAAACCAAAAATAAATAAAAAAGGAAAGAAAAGAAGCTTTACTGATTAGTAAACTAATTCGACATCATTGTTTACGTATATTATAAGATTGTAATGTCTAAAGCAAGTATATAACCAATCTCCTTGCTTCTCGATTGATCATTAATGAAAAGCATAATTTGAAAATGTCATCATCAAAACGATGGAAGACCGGAAAAGTTTCATAATCAAGGAACACAAAATAGAGCTAAGCAACATGTCCACAAAATCCACACACACTGAATGTTATCTAGTAGATGAAGTGAGTAAAATACTTACTGGGCAGCCTCTTCATGCTGATGTTTTTGCAACTTGGAAAATAATTTGACAGGCAAAGATTCTACAACTTCATTAGGTGCAGGAACAGATCCAATTGAAGATACAGAAGGTCGGGAGGATAAAACCACAGATTGCTGGTGAATTTCATCCAGAACCTAATTAAATTAAGTATACAGGGTTCAACTTATGCCACAAGAATGCCTGAGGGTACTGGAATTATTTACATAAACCTTACCTCAAACAAAGCCTCAGCTAACATAACAATCCGGGATATGCTTGCCCTAGCACTGCTGTTATCATTTTGATGGGCATCTCGGTGACTTGAACGGCATGTACAATGACCTGTTCTCTGCTGACCAGATAATACACAAGACCTCTCATGCCCAGACACATTTTCAAAACGGCTCCCTAATCGCTGAAGTGCACGAACCTGCAACAAGTGGCATGTGTATTAGATGACCAAATGAGAAACATTCACAATTAAAAAAATTCCTGATGGAAAACAAAAGGCATTGGGAAACATCTCAAACACCGGTTATTATCTGCGTATCATAAATAAGTTTATATGCTGCATCTACCAGAGTTTAGCATATTCTATAGTTCTATACCAAAACTAACCGCCAGGAACTAAAAATTTAAAAAGTTCACGGAGAGACAGCCAACTGGTTGGCGCACCAAGACCATCCACACAAGGGATTAAGATAGGACATTAGACTCTGTATAGAAATCACAGACCTGTGATGGAAATGAAAATTACAAGCCTGTGGGTGATACATTATACAATACTCATCCTTACCCCCAAAACATTCCAAAGTTAATCGAAAGAAAAAATATGTACAAACCTGAGATCTTATTCTTCTCCTTCGCTCGAGAAAACTTGATCTGTGTTCGAGCAGATCATGATACCTGGATTCTCTTGGTCTTACTGTTTCCGCCTCAAAGTCTTGATTGATAAACAATGAATTTGACAAATTGGATAGAGGATAACCAGACCCATTCTGCAAGTTTATATCACTACTTTCATGTGCTAATGTCCTTGTATCATCCCCCTGATTTGTATCTCTCACTTCTCCCTCTTGTTGCAACGAAGAAAATGTTAAATCAGTCAAAGATGATCGACGAAGAACCCTGTCTCGAAGTCTCCCAACACTTAAGGTTCTGCTAAAACGAACATTTTGCTCTACAGGTTCCTGAGATCCTGAATATCTGTTATGTACCCCTATTATTCTACCATTAGCATTTCGGCCAACTTGTATAGAAGAATTTGTCTGGCTGTGAGAAAAACCAGATTCCACAGTGTTCAATCCTAAACTAGCAGAAGTGTCTTCAAAAAATTGTATAGGAGCCCTATTAACTGGTGATTCTGGAAGAAATTCCCAACCTTCTTGACTTTCACATCTACCAACCAAATTGGCAGAAGGTCCTGTTTGCAGATGTAGGTCATCATCATCATTCAAAACTGTGACGCTTGTCGATGATTGAGGATAAGACCTGGAAGACCCTAAACTGGTTGCCCGGCTTAGCCTGAAGCTTACATTGCCAGGAGCAATACTAAAACGAGAAAGGAAACGCCTTGAAGGGTTCAACGATGGAGAAGCTGAATCTTGAGCAGAGCCTGGACCAGTTCTGGAGACAGTATCAGTAATGTTAGCATCACCCCATTCATTGATTTGAATGTTTGACGATATAGAAGGCATTTCATCAGATTGTTCAACGTTAATCTTTCTGAAATATTCCTTTGGTCGATCTTGCTCTGTGGCAGTCTGGTTTGTACAAGGAGCAACAATTCTACTTCCTTTGTTCTGATGTTCACAGGCCTGCACCATGAGTTACACAACTATAAGTACATAGCTGCTGTCAACTTAACCACACTCAGTTAAATAGATAAAGGTTACAAATGAGCCTTCATAAAAACATCAGCCATTTACAACATTAGAAGAAAGATAATCCAACTTAAAACACAAGTCTTTGTTGTGCAAACCTGTTGGTCACTGTTAATCATTTTCATCAATAAGCCACGAGATGGTCTAGAGGTGCTGTGTTCTCTAGAAAGACTGTTTATATTCTATTGTGGGTTTAATTTAGTGTAATAGTTTTTCTATCTGCAAACACTTATGCTATTTGTAACAGAATTAGTAAAAATCCATCAGCCATCCGTAACTTGTGTTTTGAGTACCATTACATTTAGAGAATATTATTGGATTTGACACTGTAAATTCTTCAAGCATGATTTATAAACTCGAAGAAGACAGATGTTTATCTCGACCGTAACTCCTCCACTGAGGCACTGACTTCAACAGCCAATCTGGTGTTGAGAACTATAAGTAATCCAGAAAATCAAAACCGAAAACTAGTTGACCTAATTCTTCTTCAAACGATTTTTCTGAACAAAATCACTAATCAAACATTTCGAACTTTGCGTAATCACCAAACACTTAGTGGAATCAAATTCAAATCTTGCTACCAAATGCCGATGAGAAATCCAAAATCTCAAATCCTCAACCTAACTAATTCGCATTCACACCTCAAAAATCTAGCACATGTTCTAATTAATTCGCAATATAAATCCACTAAAATCTAGAATCAAATCCGAAACTCTAGCAAATCAAAGCGAAACCAGTTCACCTGCTCGTCATCGTCACTGCGATGGGATCGAGATTTGATTCGCAGACAAGACGACCGGAACACGCTGCCGCCGAGGGATTTGGATCGCCGGCTCCCGCCACCATCGCCGGAGGACGACGTCGCTTTGCTGCCACACGATCCCATCCTCAGCCCTAAATCAGATTCCAATGGCCGCGCCTAGAAGCTCAACCCCAAATGCGATTCAAACTGCATCGCGGACAACGCCAATTGGGATATGCATCCCATTTTTCAATCACATTCAGCGTTTCAGATAAGGAGAGAGAGAGAGTAACTTACTTGCACGGAGAGAGAGAGAGAGAGAGAGAGATGTGGAGTGAGAGAAGAAGGGAGGGGGGCTTTTTGTGTGACAGAGACGCTCGTGAAAATGAGAGAGAGAGAGAGGAGTGAGTGGCATTTCATCTGCCTCATTTTGCGGGATTTCAAAATTCATGCCTTATGAAATGGCTTAAAATTTGAATTTCCCTTATTTATTTTCTTACCACGGCCTAATTTCCGACTTGCCCTATTTATCTTTTATCTTATCCGGTGAAACGTCACCGACGATTTCAAAGAATTATTGCATCTAATTTATGTCTTCCTTTTTCTAAGGGAATTCTTAATGAATTTTGAAGAAATTATTTAAAAAGACTATTTCAAGGTCCAAATGTAAAAAAAAAAAAAACGACCCTTGTTTATTATTTGATAAAGACTAAATGCCTCATATGATATCTGATGTATAGTTACTTAGACAATTTGGTACCCAATTTATAAAAATGAACAATTTGGTACCTAAAGTTCTCATTTGTAAGTCATTTTGGTACTTATGTGTCCTTACAAGTTTTGACCATATATTCAGGGTTATTTTCGTCACTCTAGCTCTAAACTCTTTAATTTACACTTTATTTCATTTTTTCCTATTATCTCAAAATTACCTCTAAATTATCTCATAATTTTGATACAACTCCTCCACTTAGATCTATTACATATATACTTAAATTTGGGTCTTCCTAATATAGCTATCACACCTAAATTAATACTAGTTATAATTATTTTAAAAATAATTATATTGAAACTGCATAAATTAATCTATTTATTTTGCGGAAATAATTAGAATGAAATAAATAAATTATTTTTTTTTATTTTCAATATATGCGAAGTGAATATTAAGTGAAGGAGATATATCAACTTTTTAGAGATATCTGAGAGATAATTGTAGAAAAAAAAAGAATGAAGCAAAGTGTGGATTTAAGAAATATAGAGCTAGAATAACAAAAATAACTCTGAAAACATGATTAAAATTGACAGAATTACCAAAATAGTTTATAAACGATAACTTCACGTACTAAATTGTCTGTTTTCTTACATTATATATCAAATTGTCAAAGTAGCCACACATCATATATGAATTTACCTTTTGATAAAAATGTCTTTTATTAAAGGATGGCAATGATAAAAATGTCTATTTCTTTTTTACAAAAGAATAAAATAGGGTTGTTTGTAATTTTTAGTTTGACCTTTATACCCTTTCTTTTTCTTTTAGGCTTCACTCCTAACTAACGAGGGCTTAGTTTGGTATTGTTGTGTTGTGAGTATGATTGCTTTTGAATCTGTTGTGATCAGAATTGCTTTTGATATTGTTGGAGGAGAAAACAGTATAAATATTTAGTGAATTGTTTTTCAAGAGTGATGTGTGTATTTAAAATTACGAGATTGGACATGAATACTCAAAACTACTTATTTTTATTGAAATTAAATCTTCACCAAATCTCTCCACTTTCTCACACTTTTCTTTGAGAATCGAACCCTGATAATTGATAGGAGCCATATTGATCTCAAGACTCTTTTTTCAAAATAATCTCCTACATGAGGACCAAGCTAATTTCTTCTCAGCAACCCAGAATTTGTCCCCTTCTTCCCCTTCTTCGATCTCAAGATCGATATGGATCAAATCCATTTAAGAAAAAAAAACCAGAGTTTTCTTTTGGGTAAGACAAACCACAGATCGATTATGCAAATTCCAAAGAAACAAACCACACAATAAAAGCAATTAAGCAAATTAGCTCGATCCTCTTGTCATCCCTGCTTCCCCTCATCCAATCCACAAAACAGAGTAACATTCCTTAAAATCTCCTGGAAATAATTCTTGGGGATCGTACTGTTCACAGATTGGGGTCTAGAGAAAATGAATTGACGACGATGAAGATGGAACGATAAGAAATTTCTTAATGTGAAAGGATGGATGAAGCTCGTTCACAACTTGGGTTTGGACGCCGTCGGTGGCGTTGTTCTTCTCTTTCTTCATCGCCAAGCTCGTCATGATAGCCATAGCGGATCGAAATCAGAATCGTCGGCCTTCCTGAAAAAGATTTCTGGGTTTAGACAATTGAACTGAAACGAAGAAAGTCGGGGACATCTAATGTAAATGTAAGAGAGCACAAAGTATCGCATTGGTAGTTTGTGAAGTTTCATTTAATTTCCCGCTTCCTTCATTCAGTTCACGCAGAAGCAAAAACCAAAAGCAACTCGCCGTGCTTTTGATTTTCAGCTGTTCGGAGGAGCGCATTTACCCAAAAGCACAAATTTGGAGCTCACCAAACACCATCAATTTTCACCAAAATCACTTTTGAACTAAAAGCAGGTTCTAAAAGCAATGCCAAACTGGGCCGAGGTTTCATTTTCTTTTCTAAATCATCTTCGACTCCCTCTCTCTCTCTCTTCCAAACCCCGATTCTAGTTTCAGTCTCTCGCCACCGTCTTGATGTCGCCGTCGGTGAGGCGCACAACGAAGAGCAACACTTGGACACTGATGTGGGATCGGCGAGGACGACGCTGACGTGGGATCGGCGAGGACGACGCTGACGTGGGATCGGCGAGGACGACGCTGACGTGGGATCGGCGAGGACGACGCTGACGTGGGATCGGCGAGGACGACGCTGACGTGGGATCGGCGAGGACGACGCTGAAGTGGGATCGGCGAGGATGACGCTGACGTGGGATCGGCGAGGATGACGCTCTGACGTGGGATCGGCGAGGACGACGCTGACATGGGATCGACGAGGACAACGCCAACGTCTGATCGATGAGGATGATGCTGACAATGCCCTATCTCCCCTTGACACGGTGATCTCAAATCCTTCAGTGTCGTTGTCGCTCTTCCAGTGTTGTCATCAACGATTGCATCCACATCATCAAATACGGTGGTGGTGAAGTGAGTGAACAACATTCGAGTGGGAAGGTAGAGTCGGTGGTGGTTTCGGTGGATGAGGTTATTGACAGTGAGAAAGCTGAAAGTGAAAGGAAATCGATTTGAGGAATTTTGGAGGAAGTGTTTGGGCGTGGGGTTATGGACAACAACAAAAAAGAAGAAGAGAATTGTTAGTGAGGTTGATTTGGAGTGCAAAAAGTTAGTATTTCAATTAACCATATATGGAATCCTGAGATTGACACTATTAGCTGCAAATTCTTAAACAATGGAGAATTCTTGTAATTTGGACCCGAGTTGTGGAATCTTTAGCAGTTTGTGAAGAAGGTTTGTGTCCCAGACTAAGGCGAGGTTCTGGTTGTGGGGATGTTGTGGTGAGATTGACACTATTAGTTGCAAGTTCTTAAACAATGGAGAATCTTGTATATTTGATCCGAGGTGTGGAATCTTTAGCAGTTTGTGGAGAAGGTTTGTGTCCCAGACTAAGGCGAGGTTCTGGTTGTGGTGATGTTGACTTTTTGATTGTTGGCTGAAACACATTATTGTAGTTTTAATATCATAAATTGGTCTCCTCGATAGGAAGTTATCTTCCTTGTATTAAGGTTTTCATCTCATCATTTCACTCATTTGATAGTGTATATTCAGCTGCAATAAAAAAGCCAATTTTTAGTTACCTAATGAGCTACTTGAGTAGTTACATGTTACTTCAACAGCTACATTGCCAGTTACTTGAATCGTTTTCAGCTTTATGATCCGTTACTTTAGTAGTTACATCATGAGTTACTTGATTAATTACATTGCGAGTTACTTAAGTAGTTACCATACTTGAACATTTTTTGGTGGTTACCACACTTGAAATAGTTACATGGTCAATTACATGATTATTTACTTACGTAGTTACCTAGTTAGTTTGAGTAGTCGCATGACTGGTTACTTTAGTAGTTATATGATAGTCACTCCAGTAACTGTTACAGTCTTCCAAACATTGTGAGTTGCGAGTTACTTGAGTAGTTTCGTGGTCGATTACATTAGTTACTTACGTAGTTATATGACCAGTTACTTGAGTAGTAACATAGTAGTTATTTTAGTAACTGTTTAGATAACTATATTGGTAATAAGTAACTATATTGACACTAAGTAATTATTAGATAACTATATGGGCATTAAGAAACTGTCTCACACTAGTCATGATAAGTTCTATAAGTAATTACGTGATTATTACTCCAGTAACTATATTGACATTAAGTAACAGTCTCGGTACTTGTATTGACATTCAGTAATTGTCCTGTTAACTTTCTATGTAACTATAGGAGTAACTGTATTGACATTAAGTAACTATCTTGGTAAATATATTGACATTAAGTAGTTTTCATGATAATTGTATGACCATTAAGAAATTGTCTCAAACTAGTCATGATTAGTTAAGTAGTTGAACTTTTCCACTATATTACTCAATGACAATATGGTTAATGAGATAGTTACTTGAGCTAATACAGTTAGTGAGACAGTTATTGAAGCTACTGAAGTTATTTGGTAACTATTTAAAGTAACTAGTCAGGTAACTAATTATTTGGATAGACCATCAAAGAAAGTTAACACATTGTTATACGTACTATCGCTTACAATGTCAATTGTTACCGAGATAGTTACTCGATACCAACAAAGATATCAGACAGAGACTAATACAATTACATAAAGTTACAGTACATTTATGTAGCTGGATACATGATTAATAACTAAAATAGTGCTAGTGACATAGTTGAACGCGTAATATTACCGTTCAGTAGCACACTGCGAATAATCAGTTACATGAGTAGTTACTTGACCAAATAGTTAGGTAGTTACATACATAGTATTTGAGTAGTTACATTGTTAGATATATATATATATATATATATATATATATATCTAGTTACTTGGTTAATTACAAGGCCTACTAATTTGGTTAAGACACACTATTATTACGGTGCTTGAGTAATTATAAAACAAAATATATCCTACAAATATTAGTTACATGATCAATAGTTTTGTAGTTACAAGACTAATTAAATTCTAAGTGGTCAGTTAGTTGAGTAGTTACATGAGAAGTTATGCTAGAGTAGTCTAGTTACATAAGTAGTTACTTAACTAGTTGCGAAGTTACATGGCAGTTACATGATTATTTATCATATAACTTCCATGTAACTTGCAAACTGGCCACATGAAATAACAATACGAAAACCTAATATTACAACATATGATGTGATTGTTAGGTCTCAATACTTGAAATAGAGTTTGCTTCAAGAAAATCATTGCGAAATGGTTGCCCTGTGCATATTGACATAATTTCCTCCTCTCTAATGTATTTCCTGACATCACATCTACACAGAAGTAATATCCTCACAATTACTAGAGAGTTACGTTATAGAAACACAATTACCAACATAGGTGCATAAATAGTTACTTAATACCAACATAGTTACCAAACATTAACTCAATCGTAATACATATACCAACTCACAGTTACAAAAGCGGTTACGAAAACAGTTACTCAATACTTAACCAGTTGCGAAGTTGAGTATAAAAAGCCCAAATGAAAAACACAAACAACTTCAACTCAAAAAGATGTAGGATTCCTAACCAAATAACTATTGAAAGTTCATGCTCCATATAGATACATGTCTGCATATCTCTCAACCATAATATACATTAAACTAGAAGTTAATTTGATGCAACAAATAACCTAGCACTTGATTAAAAGGTAAACACAACCAACCTACATGGATGAAAACCTGTATCATATCTAGCCTATTGAACTTGGTATAGTTACATACATCGTTACTCGGTTGTCATTTAATTCCCAGATCCTCCCCTCCATCCTCCAGTTCCTCACCCTCTCACCCTTTAACCTCCTTCGAGTTCGATAGACTTTTATTTAGTAGAGGGTTAGAGACCCAATTCGCTCATTATCATCATCCGAATTGTGATTGACCTCCATTTATTTCGATTTCTTTTTTTAAAAAAACTAAAAACTAATTTGAATCCATATTCCTAAATCGGATTCAAAACTCTAGA